>NC_133419.1:10600000-13100000 GCF_049350105.2 Macaca mulatta
GGTGAGGCAGGAGAATTGCTTGAACCTGGGAGGCAGAGATTGTAGTGAGCTGGGCTTGCACCACTACACGCCAGCCTGGGCAACAGAGCAAGATTCCGTCTCAAAAAACAAACAAAAAAAGAAAAGCTCAGCTTTCGGGCCAGCCTCCCTCATCATTCAGATCCCCCTGTCCCGGCCCCGTGTCCCAGGAAACCTGGGCACCACCCACCCCTACCCTGGGCTCTGCCACAGAGCAGCCTCGTGGAGGCCCAGCCCAGGAGCGCTGCCTGAGAGGCCTCCACTGTGCTTCCCTCTCAGGAGGGCTCACCTGGAGAGGGGCTCTCTGCCTGGGGAAGGCCTCCTTCTGCCTCTTCCCTGTCTTTGGGTGAGTCCTTGCTGTCTGGGCCCCTGAGCTGGGTGTGGGAGAAGAGCTGCAGGACGAAGCCGGCGGGGAAGCTGCCATCAGTGAAGTGTCGGACCTCGGCTGGTGCTGCGAAAGTCTCTGTGGGTGAGTCTGGCGATGGGGGCTCTGGAAGGGAGGACAGGATTGAACTGTGAGTGAAAAAGCCTCAGGAGCTGCAGGCGCCCTGTGCCCGAGCCCTGCTCCATCCTCACTGACGCGGATCTCCTCAGAGCACCCGCCAGAGCCCATGCCTCCCCCGGGCCTCCCCTTCACCTGGGTCAGGGTCCAGGTTTTTGGTCATAGGTCTGCCTCTTTTCTTTCTGACTGGCTCTTCCCCCAGGGGCTCCTTCCATCTCTGACCACGGGGCTTCTTATTTCCTGGCTCTGTGGCAGGGACAGCTGCAAAAAGAAAAGACCTCATACCCTTTCTAGGAGGCCATCCTCAAACCCTGCCACCCCAGGGGAAGATACTTGCCCAGAACACAGGGCCTGTATTTCACCCTGTCCCCAAACCCCCACCTCCACCGGGGCTCACTGGCTTTTCTGCTGACTAACCAGGAAGCTCGAGTGGACGGAGTCCCCTGGGCCGGCTCCTTTTAGGGAGGGATGGGTTATCCTCAGAGTCAAGGAGAACGACGATTTCGGCTGGCATTCTGGCAGGGTCTGGGTTGGAGTCTGGGTCTGGATGGGCATCCTGGCCTGAGTCTGCAGGGAGCAAGAGCACAATGAGCTTCCAGTGCCCCAACAAATCCGACTTCTCCCTTGGCCCACCCCAGGCCCAACTACCTGAGTTGGGTGGGGACGGCTGCTCAGCTCTCACGTCTTGCAAGAGGGCTACCCCTTCACTCCAGGCCTCCAGGATGTTGCTCTTCTCAGAAGGGCTCAGGTCCAAGGTGTGAGGGTGCTGCTCCAAGATGTGTGTGCGAGCCGTGTCGGCCGAGGGTGCCCGGATCTCAGCGCCACACACCATGCACAGCGCCCGCCCGCTGCCTCCTGGGCTGCTGCCCACCAGGAACTCCTGCTCCCAAGACACTTGCTGCTTGGGCTCCTCACAGCCATCACTGCCTGCCTCCAGTGGGCTGGGTCTAGGTGGTGGGGTCTTCTCCTGTTGGGTCACTGCGAGGGGAGAGGGGAAGGGTGTAATCACGAAAGGTGCCCACAACCAACAGCACTTAGCACGTCTCTAGACTCGGTGGTTTGAGTGGGATGGGGGAGGAGAGCATTTCTGTCCAAAGTGTTCTTCTTCCTTCCCCTGGAGCCCACGAGGCACACACCACACTCAACACAGCCAATGTGCCTGGGATCCCACGACCCTCGTGTCTATACTTCCTCTTGATCTAGTCTTGGACCTTAGGATTACACTACTTTCCCAACAGGCTGCGTTCTTGCAGGTCTCCAGCTTTTGCACATCTGTCCAGACCACCGATTTGGCTGGGCAACGTTGTCCCTGCGAAGCTTTCTGGAAACCCAATCCCTGACAATAGATTTCATCCACATCTGACTTCTACGCTTTCTTGAGGGTGAGGAAGGTAAATTCTTTTAATTTTTAAATGTTATTTATTTTGAGATAGAGTCTCACTTTGTCACCCAGGCTGGAGTGCAATGGTGCAATCTCAACTCATTGCAGCCTTGACCTCCTGGGTTCAAGCGATCCTCCTGCCTCAGTCCCCCAAGCACCTGGGACTACAGGTGAGTGCCACCATGCCTGGCTAATAATTTTTTTTTTTAAAGAGATGGGGGACTCATTTTGTCACCCAGGTTGTAGTACAGTGGTGTTATCATAGCTTACTGCTGCCTTGAACTCCTGGACTCAAGGGACCCTCCAGCCTTAGGCACCTGACTGGCTAGGGCTACAGACAGATGCATGCTATCACACCCAGCTAATTCACAACAACAAAAATTTTGTTTAACAGATGGGGTGTTGCTCCGTTGCCCAGGCTGGTCTTGAACTCCCGGGCTCAAGCAATCCTCCTGCTTCAACCTCCCAAAGTGCTGGGATTATAGGCATGAGCCACCGTGCCCGTTCTAAAAGCCACCCCGTCCCCTCAGAACTAGCCTCCCTTCTCAGTGCTCACAGAGCACTTACAGCCATGGTTCCACTCCAGTTGCTGCCTGATACCTGCTCTTTGTGCACACAGACCATAAGCTCTCACAGAGCATCAGCCCTTTCCAGTTCAGCAAGGAAGGCAGCCTTAGACCTGCATCAGCCTGGAAGCTCAGTGCTTTTACGAAGTGCCCATGATCCTTCACGGCTGCATCTCTCTCCTACCCTCCAGAGAGGATGGGACAAAATTAAAACACAGGAGGCCCTAATACCTGGGGGCTGCATGGAAGAGGTGGTATTAGAAATAGGAGCCTCGGCCTGCATGGATACAAGAGGTGGTGTCTGAAAGAGATACGAGATACGCCTTCTACCTATCTCTCATGCGACCATGGGCAGAAAACCTGACCTCTCAGGTGCAATCGGCTTTCTTCCCTACCAGTCCTCCAAAACAGCTCTCACCCAAGTCAGCAGCGCTAAACTCTGTGCTCAGTTTCTCAACTTCGTCCTCTACCCATCACTTCTTCCATCTTGATTTTCATCACTTGCGTCTAGGGCATGACCTTCTGTTGGTTCTTCTTTTGCTTCCCTGGCACTCTTTCTCAGTTACGGGTGCTGGTTCTTCCTCATCTCTTCTCAATATTCCCTCTCTTCCTCTGTGTTGTTGCTGAAGAACCATCTCCCCTCACCAGAGCACCCCATTCCCCTTATGGATCATCTCCAACACAGCACACATCACCACCTCATACTTGTTTTTGGGATGTTCACTGCTTGTCTCCTCACCACACCATAGAATCCATGACCATGGCCAGGCGCGGTGGCTCACACCTGAATCCCAGCACTTTGGGAGGCCGAGGCAGGCGGATCACCTGAGGTTGCAAGTTCGAGACCAGCCTGAGCCACAGGGAGAAACCCCATCTCTACTAAAAATACAAAATTAGCTGGGTGTGGTAGCGCATGACTGTAATCCCAGTTACTCGGGAGGCTGACGCAGGAGAATCACTTGAACCCGGGAGGTAGAGGTTGTGGTGAGCCGAGATTGTGCCATTGCACTCCAGCTTGAGCAAAAAGAGAGAAACTCCATCTCAAAAAAAAAAAAAAAAAAAAAAAAAGAGAATCCATGACCACACAGATTTCTGATGTTTTACATCCGTATCTCTGGCATCTGTATCTGTATCTCCCGGCATGCAGTGACATTTAGTAATGTGTGATGAGGGACTGACTCGGTTTCCAACCTGCCATCACTGGAGTTTCCCAGGACTCAGTTCTTACACACTTCTCTACTTCCCTCTCATCCCACTGTCTGCCTGCTGGCAATTTCCGTTTACGCCACTAGCCAGATACTCCCAGGAAATCTAGGCTCATGTATCTGACTGCTTAGTTGACCTCTCCACTTGAATATGTCATAAATAGGCATCTCAAACTTAATTATATTCAAACTTTCATTCCCAGTTTCCCATGAGCACCGCAGCCTTCCCCATCTCAGAAAATGGGAAGGCTGTTCCTCCAGTTGCTCAGGCCAAAAACCTTGAATTCAATCTTTCTTCCACTCTCCACTGAAATCTTTCCAGCAGCTTGTGCTGCCGGACCTTTGCACTTGCTATTCGGCCTGAAATGCTCTTCCTGCAGATACCTGCAAGGTTGGCATCCTCACTTCCTTTGGGTCTGTGCTCAAAATTCACCTTATTAGAGAACACTTTCTGAACCACTCGATATATCCAATTAAACACCCATTCCCCCTTTCTCCTTGTCCTGCTTCAGTGATCTCTGAACCATTTATTGCCACCCAACATACTATACATGAACCTATTTCTCTGTCTTTAGCCATTGGTATATATATGTTCTTCAAGAGTAAGGTTTCAGCTGCTCTGTTTACTGCTACTACTTCCCAGCCTAAAAACACTAGCCTAAACAGCCTAAAGTAGACGTCCAGTGAATATTGGTTGAATGAATTCACCTGTCTATTCCCACCCTAACAGTGGGGGTAAGGCCACCCTTGCAGGGTTGAGAGGATTAACTGAGACAGCCTCTGACAATGCCCAGTGAACACTCAGCAAATATTAGCAGAAGTAGGAAAACAACCTGTCTTTTGGACTACATGCTCCGAGAAGGGAGGTGACCTTTATTTCCCTCATGAATTTTATAACCCTTCCAGTTCCAAAAAGGATGAGAGGCAGTGCAGACAGACATCATTCTGTTCGGCTGAGGTTCAATGAATGGCCTTGCTGCTCTCAACCTCTTCTGGGTACTGTCCCCCCAAAGAAAAGGCGGGTGGGAGAATGGAAAGATATTTGCATTTTCATGCATATTAAGTCTCCCACAAAGATGGCTCTTTGTTTTCTTATGGTTTGCAAGTTCCTGAGGACTAGAAATCGGCGAAGGGGGAGGGGAGAGCGAGTGTTCTCAGACTGTTCTTCCCATCCCCTCCCAAAGCTAATCTCATTCTAGCACTGCACTGCTTTTCCAAACTAGCTGTTGTATGCAGTCCCATTCATCCCTTCTCTCCAGAACCTGACACCTGTGGCTCCTGCAAGTGGAAGGCCCGGGAATGGGGATGAAGCGGGGTGGTGGGCAGGAAAGTCATGCTCGGGGAGTCCTTAAAATTCTCCTGGAGGTCGGCAGCGGCGCCCGCCTGTAGCCTCGGGCCTATAGGCTTCGCCGCCCCTCGGCCTAGAACACAGCCCGGCCGTTGTGCTTGCGTGAGACGGCGGCCTCAACCACCCAGCGCCTCTGGGGATCCGGCCTCCGGTGCTGGGCCCGGGAGAGGGGGCGCCTGGGCACCGGAAGATCCGGAGCGTGCGGGGCGTGGATCGAAGTCTCCAGACCCTGGGCGGGGGAAAGGGGGAGGGAGGGGAAAATCGGGGAGGCCTGAGCTTCCAAACCATGGTGGGGGAGGTGCAAGAGCGCGTCCTGGACCCAGATCCGAGAGGGAAGCCTGGGCCCCAGGATGAAGGGGATGAGAAGGTGCCCGGGTCGCGGACCCGACTGGGGAGGGACGGCCCCGGCCCCGCACCGTGACGCGGAAGTGGGATCCCCTCCATCCTCACCTCTGAGCATCGGCTCGGGCCGCGGAATTACGGCCACCACCATGGCCTCCTCCTCGTCCTCCCCTTCCTCGCATTTGAGCGTCACCTCGAAGCAGTCGAGTGCGGCGCCCTCGGCCTTTAGGGCCATGGTGCGGCCGTGGGCGATAGCGGTGGCCGGAGAACTGGCGCGCAGGCTTCGCCGCGTAGCCGGCAACCGCCTCCCGCCTCCTGGCCGGAACAACGCCGGGCCCGCTGCCCGCTCCGCGCAGCCCCCTCCCCGCCACCTGCCCGCCTGCCGCTCGCCGGCCGGCGCTGCGACCGGCGCGTCCGGGCCTCCCCGAGACCTCGGCGCGTCGGGAGCCCGGGCGGGGAGGGCTCAATCCGGGGCCCCTGCCCCCCGCCGCTCCCTTTTATGGAGGCTCATTGTCGGCGCCCGCCCGGCCGGCCAGCCGCGGACCCGCCCCCGATCCCGCGCGACCAATCGCGCGTGGCCCCGCCCCGGGCACGCGGCCCCGTTGGAATCCCTCGACCCAGGAGGCGGCGGGAAGGGCCGAGCGGACCCGGGGCCGCCCAGTGCGCGGAGGCAGAGGGGCCCCCAAAACCCGCACCGCGGACGTCTTAGTCGACTGGCCAAGCCCGGGGGTTTCCCTCCGTTCAGAAGTCAGTTGGGCGTTTCTGCTGGCGTGGAGAGCGCTACCAGGTGCCCCCGGATTTTGATCCGGAGTCGCTTTTGCCTTTCCGTGGACAAGCCTTCCTCCGCCAGCAGATGCCCCGGGCAGGAAGAGAAGCGGTGGGGGAGTGGAAAGGGCCTTGGTATGGAAGCGTAGAGACGAATTCCTTCTCATGTGCCGGCTCTGTGGCCATGGGCACATTATCTGTTTTATTAGACCGGCTCATCGTTTCTTTCAAAAAGCATTTCGGACCTTTCTGGGAAGGCAAAGAAGAGGAGCGGAGTGGACTGTGAGCGGACATAAACCACCCAGATGGGTATGATTTCCATTTTTTACACGTGAGTCCAGAGATTTTGTGACCCTCTCCAAGGACATACAGCAATCCCTTGAGAGCCCCAAGACCAGAGTCCAGTTGCCATGACATTGCTTCCCTATAACCACACTCTGGGTGAGCTTTTACTTCTGTGACATGGAATGTGCATCTCCCTCTTCTATAGCAACCCTCATGAGATTTCAGCTCAGAAAATGCAAAATGTCTGACACTGAAAAAACATCTTCAAATGTCGTTATATCAAACCAGACACAGTAGTATTCAGAATCGCGTAGTAGGATGGGGGTATGAGAAGAGGTGTGAACTAGTCTATATGGATTGCAGTCAATTTTTTTTATTATTATTATTTTGAGACAGAATCTCCCTCTGTCACCAGGTTGGAGTGCAGTGGCGCCATCTTGGCTCACCACAACCTCCGCCTCCCGGATTCAAGCGATTCTCCTGCCTCTGCCTCCCGGGTAGCTGGGACTGCAGGTACGTGCAACCACGCCCGGCTAATTTTTGTATTTTTAGTAGAGACGGGGTTTCACCATGTTGACCAGGATGGTCTCGATCTCTTGACCTCCTGATCCGCCCGCCTCGGTCAAAGTGGGATTACAGGCCTGAGCCACCGCGGCCGGCCTTGCTGTCTATTTTTAAGGGAATTATTTTGTTGTGTGCAAGTGTATCCGGTATTTTAAAGGTTTTACAATAGAGGTTTTACCAAGCCTGTTTATTTCTACTGAATAGTCATCCTCTACAGTTTGCTACAGATCCCTTCCGTTCCTCTTTGCTCTGCTAGATTGCAGTGGGCTGAGTCTTGTAGGGGGCAGTTTCTCAGGCTCCCAGAGCATCTGGCTTCAGGCCTCCCTCGGTTTAGCCAATGGGAGGCAGTGGCAGTAAGAAGAGAAGGCAGGAGGAAAGAAAAAACCAGGGTATTTCTTCTCTTTCTCTCTCTTGCTCAGGCTCAGATGACATCTCCAGCAGCAGATGAGGCCTCTGTGGCTCCAGCTCATGGATAGGTAGCTGTGGTCCCAACATCCGTAGGGTGATCCATGCCCCTGGGCTCTATTCAGTCGGCCTCCTCTTTTTGTCCCTGCAGGTTAGGAGTCGTGGGCAGCTTCTTGCTTTTGCTAATCTCTCTCTGTCCCCTGCTGGGCTTTCCAGACCTCCCATTACCCCTGTTAATCATGTCACCAAAACCCTGCATTACATTCTCTCTGTTTTCAATACTTAAAGTGGTTCCCTCCTGGTGGAGCCCAGTGGCTCACACCTGTAATCCCAGCAGTTTGGGAGGCTGAGGCAGATGGCTCACTTGAGGTCAGGAGTTCGAGACCAGCCTGGCCAACATGGCGAAACCCCGTCTCTACCATAAAAAAGAAAAAAAGAAGAAGAAATTAGCCCAGCATGGTGGTGTGTGCCTGTAATCCCAGCTACTTAGGCGGCTGAGTAAGGAGGATCGCTTAAGCCCAGGAGGCGGAGGTTGCAGTGAGCCAAGATCGTGTGGCTGCACTCAACTGCAGCCTGGGCAACAGAGCTAGACTGTAAAAAAAAAAGCGGTCCCTATTTTCCTGTTGAACCTTGAGCGATACACCCAGTATTGTGCCATCCAATTAGTAGACATTATTTCTTTTAGGTCATATTATTCTCAGCTTATAGAGCAGGGTTAGATTACCTGCCCAAGGTAATACAGCAAGAATCTTTCATCCAAACTAGAGTAATTATTTCCCCCACATTTTAATATCCCTCAAATGGCGATGCTTTCTATAATCAACATCAATATGAAGCTTAGGACTGAAGTTTTAGAACTATCAGGAAAGTGAAAGATGGCTTTTCTGGCATTTAGACTGTGCTGTTACCAGCAGAAGGTAAGCTATGTTTAGAATGAGACATAGATGAGGCCATTTCATGACCACAAAGTGACTTCACCTTTTTTTCTTTTTTTTGAGACAGAATCTCACTCTGTCGCCCAGCCTGGAGCGCAGTGGTGCGATCTCGGCTCACTGCAACCTCTGCCTCCCAGGCTCAAGCAATTCTCTGCCTCAGCCTCCCAAAGCAGCTGGGATTACAGGCGCCCACCACCACACTTGGCTAATTTTTGTATTTTTAGTAGAGTCGCAGTTTCACCATCTTGTCCAGGCTGGTCTTGAACTCCTGACCTTGTGATCCACCCGCCTTGGCCTCCCAAAGTGTTGGGATTACAGGCGTGAGCCACTGCTCCTGGCCTTTTTTTTTTTTTTTGAAACAGTTTTGTTCTTGTTGCCCAGACTGGAGTGCAATGGTGCGATCTCAGCTCACTACAACCTCAGCCTCCCGAGTAACTGGGATTACAGGCATGCGCCATGATGCCGGGCCAATTTTGTATTTTTGGTAGAGACAGGGTTTCTCCATGTTGGTCAGGCTGGTCTCGAACTCCTGACCTCAGGTGATCTGCTCGTCTCAGCCTCCCAAAGTGCTGGGATTATAGGCGTGAGCCACCACTCCTGGCTGACTTTGCCTATTTTAAAAAAAAATAATTTTTTTTTTTTAGAAACAGGGTTTCACCATATTGTCCAGGCTGGACTCAAGCAATCCACCTGCCTCAGCCTCCCAAAGTTCTGGAATCACAAGTGTGTGCCACAGTGCCTGGCCTGACTTCACCTTTTTTGGAGCAATTGCTACTTCTTTTTAGCAAAAATTACTGTAGTCCAGGCTGGGCGTGGTGGCTTACACCTGTAATCTCAGCACTTTGGGAGGCCAAGGTGGGCTGATCACTTGAACCCGGGAGGCAGAGGTTGTAGTGAGTCGAGATCGTGCCACTGCAATCCAGCCTGGGTGACAGAGTGAGACTCCATCTCAAAAAAAAAAAAAAAAAAAAAAGATACCCAGTTTCTGAACTGCCCCTGTTTCTTGACAGTATTCAATCCTGAACCAGTTCCATATCCCTAATTCCTCCATAGAACTATGGGAACAAGGCCAAATTTAAGGAGTTTCCTGAGGGCGCCCTGAGGGTATCCCTAGGATGTATTCTCCTTCACTGCAGCAAATTAAACCTAATTTTGGTTACAGGTGTATTCCTGGTGGTCATTGG
This sequence comes from Macaca mulatta, assembly GCF_049350105.2. Lineage (NCBI taxonomy): Eukaryota > Metazoa > Chordata > Mammalia > Primates > Cercopithecidae > Macaca > Macaca mulatta. The sequence continues at coordinate 10,609,501 of NC_133419.1, forward strand.
TCACAGGGCTTTGACAACCCCAACCAATTTATTTTGCCTACATTTTCATTTTTATGTATATGAAGAGTGATATATCATGAAAACCTATGTTAAAGTATCAACAAATCTAGGGCCAGGTGCAGTGGCTCACACCTATAATCCCAGCATTTTTGGAGGCCAAGGTGGGTGGGTCACTTGAGGCCAGGAGTTCGCAGCCAGCCTGGCTAACATGTCCAAACCCAGTTGCTACAAAAATTACAAAAATTAGCTGGGTGGCCGGGCGTGGTGGCACACGCCTGTAATCCCAGCACTTTGGGAAGCCAATTCGGTTGGATCACCTGAGTTTAGGAGTTCGAGACCAGTGTGGCCAACATGGTAAAACCCTGTCTCTACTAAAAATGCAAACAGTTAGTCGGGTGTGGTGGTGGGCACCTGTGATCCTAGCTACTCAGGAGGCTGAGGCAGGAGAAGCGCCTGAACCCAGGAGGCGCGGGTTGCAGTGAGCCGGGATTGCGCTATTGTACTCTAGCCTGGGCAACAAGAGGGAAACTCCATCTCAAAAAAAAAAAAAAAAAAAAAAAATTGCCGGGCACAGTGGCTCACGCCTCTAATCCCAGCACTTTGGGAGGCTGGGGCGGGGGAATCACCTGAGGTCAGGAGTTCAAGACCATCCTGGCTAACATGGTGAAACCCCATCTGTCTTAAAAGTACAAAAAATTAGTCAGGTCTGGTGGCGTGCGCCTGTAATCCCAGCTACTCAGGAGGCTGAGGCAAGAGAATCACTTGAACCCAGGAGGTGGAGCCTGCAGTGAGCTGAGATTGGGCCATTGCACTCCAGCCTGGGCAACAAGAGCAAAACTCCGTTTCAAAAAAAAAAAAGGCCGGGCACTGTGACTCACGCCTGTAATCCCAGCACTTTGGGAGGCCGAGGTGGGCGGATCACAAGGTCAGGAGATCAAGACCATCCTGGCTAACACAGTGAAACCCCGTCTCTACTAAAAATACAAAATATTAGCCGGGCGTGGTGGCGGACGCCTGTAGTCCCAGCTACTCAGGAGGCTGAGGCAGGAGAATGGCATGAACCCGGGAGGTGGAGGTTGCAGTGAGCCAAGATCGCACCATTGCACTCCAGCCTGGGCGACACAGTGAGACTCCATCTCAAAAAAAAAAAAAAAATTAGCTGGGTGTGGTGGCGCACCCCTGTAATCCCAGCTACTCTGATGACTGAGGCATGAGAATCACTTGAATCTGGGAGTTGAAGGTTGCAGTGATCTGTGATTGTGCTACTGCACTCCTGCCTACGGTGACAGGGCAAGACTCTTTCAAAAAAAAAGGAAAAAGAATCTGCAAGTCTAAAAGAGCTCTTTTTTGTTGTTGTTGAGACAGAGTCTTACTCTGTCTCCTAGGCTGGAGTACAGTGGCATGATCTCAGCTTACTGCAACCTCCGCCTCCCAGGTTTCAGTGATTCTCCCACCTCAGCCTCCCGAGTACCTGGGATTACAGGCATCCGCCATCACACCTGGCTAATTTTTGTAGTTTTAGTAGAGATGGGGTTTCACCATGTTGGCCAGGCTGATCTCGAACTCCTGATCTCCAGTGATCCACCCGCCTCGGCCTCCCAAAGTGCTAGGATTACAGGCATGAGCCACCGCACCCGACCAATTGTTTGTATTTTTAGTAGAGATGAGGTTTCACTGAAATGTTGGCCAGGCTGGTCTGGAACTCTTGACCTCGTGATCCGTCCGCCTCAGCCTCCCAAAGTGCTGGGATTACAGGCATGAGCCAATGCGCCTGGCCCCATTTTGTATTTTTATAGAGACAGGGTTTCCCTATGTTGCCCAGGCTAGTCTCATACTCCTGGGCTTAAATGATCCTCCCACCTCAGCCCCGCAAAGTGCTGGAATTATCGGTGTGAGCTACTGCGCCCAGCCAGGAATCTTAATTGTTGAGACAGCTCCCTGTGGAGGAGAGAGGGTAGACCCTTACTCATCTAAGTTATGTCTGTCACTCATCTTTTGACTTAGTGAATTTGGCCTTGAGACATTAGATTCTTAGGACGGGGCAGGACAGACTGGAAACAGGAAGAGTGGAGAACCAATGACTTCTGTCCCAGCGAATAGTTGCTCCAGGTGTCCCCTAGGGTAGAGGCCCAAGCTGGAGGAAGCATTTCCTTTTGGCACAGCTTTTATTATTGGTAGCGTTTTAGGACCCCAGTGACAAGCTGAGACAGTGAGTGGACTGCCTCAAGTGGGGATAGCTGTGGGGATATTGAAATATGGGGCCAGGTGCGGTGGCTCATGCCTATAATCCCAGCACTTTGGGAGTCTGAGGCAGACTCTGTCTCAAAAAAAAAAAAAAAAAAAACAAAGAAAAAGTAAAAGACATATGGGTGGGCTGCTGTAGCAAGTGGACTAGACCCAGCTCCAAGTGAGGAAAGGGCTGTCTGAAGTCTAGGCAAGAGCAGGGGGGCTTCTTCACTCTTAACTGGCTTGGCATCTAGTAGTGGTCTTCAACAAAAACCATAATAAATATATAGCCATGCCCTTTAGCTCAGTAATCCTGTTGCCAACTTACCCTAAAGTTATCCAAAAGAAGAAAAATAAGAACCTAACAACAATGTTGATATCAGTTCAGTCCCTAAAACTTAGCACTCCTCAGTGAAATTTTATTCAGTTGTTGCTTGTGGTCAGAAGTCCATCTCTTGGCCCCACATCCGTTGGAACACCACTATTATGAAACTTGGCATGTCATGCTGTAATTATTTCTTTGCAGGTCCAGGTTTTGTCCATCTTTATAGTTTCAGCATCAGCCCAGAAACTGTGGTGTTCGCACCAGCTCGGTGGCCACACTTTAGGGTGCTTGTTGCAGAACTCTCAATCTAAACTAGCTCAGGGTTGGGTGTGGTGGCTCATGCCTGTAATCCCAGCAGTTTGGGAGGCCGAGGCGGGTGGATCACCTGAGGTCAGGAGTTCCAGATCAGCTTGGACGACAAGACAAAACCTCATCTCTATTAAAAATACAAAAATTGGGCCGGGCGCGGTGACTCAAGCCTGTAATCCCAGCACTTTGGGAGGCCGAGACGGGCGGATCATGGGGTCAGGAGATCGAGACCATCCTGGCTAACCCGGTGAAACTCCGTCTCTACTAAAAAATACAAAAAAAAACTAGCCGGGCGAGGTGGTGGGCGCCTGTAGTCCCAGCTACTTCGGAGGCTGAGGCAGGAGAATGGCGTGAACCCGGGAGGCGGAGCTTGCAGTGAGCTGAGATCCGGCCACTGCACTCCAGCCTGGGCGACAGAGCGAGACTCCGTCTCAAAAAAAAAAAAAAAAAAATACAAAAATTGGCCAGGCGCAGTGGCTCACGCCTGTAACCCCAGCACTTTGGGAAGCTAAGGTGGGTGGATCACAAGGTCAGGAGTTCGGGACCATCCTGGCTAACACGGTGAAACCCTGTTTCTAGTAAAAGTACAAAAATTAGCTGGGTGTGGTGACGGGCGCCTGTAGTCCCAGATACTTGGGAGGCTGAGGCAGGAGAATCACTTGAACCCGGGAGGCCGAGGTTGCCATGAGCCGAGATAGTGCCGCTACACTCCAGCCTAGGCAACTCTGTCTCAACAAATAAATAAATAAATATACTAGCTTGAACAAAATGGGGGATTTATTGGCTCATGGAACTCAAGGAAGGGCTGAATGCCCAATTGTGGGAAGGGCAGGGATACAGGCCAACTTTAGGAATAACCGGACCCAGGACGTAAATACTACTAGGATGTTCTTTTCACCCCCAGTCTCTACTTCTGTTTGTGTACATCAGCCATGTTCTCTTTCCTGCAGCCTGTCCTTTTCCATATGGCAGGAGATGGGCCACTAATTCCCACAGACTAGCTTCTAGCTCTGAACATTTCAAACCTTGTTCCTCCTCCTCTGCCCATGTGTGTGTTCAGTGCTAGGCACTGTGGACATCCTCGTATCGCCAAATGACTTTCTGCTCTGCACGTTGGTGTAATAAAATAAGGCGAGTCAGCTTGGTGGGCGTAAGAATTCCTGGAAGCTGTTCCTACTTTTCTGTTAAAGTGCCCTGTATCGTCTGATATTTTTTTGCTTGTATAATCAGAATTTAAAATGTCATTTCGACTTTTTAAGAAGAGACCCGGCCGGGCATGATCCAGCACTTTGGGAGGCCAAGGCGGGTGGATCACTTGAGGTCAGGAGTTCGAGACCAGCGTGGCCAATATGGTGAAACCCCGTCTCTACTAAAAATACAAAAATTAACTGGGTATGGTGGTGGGTGTCTGTAATCCCAGCTACTTGGGAGGCTGGGGCAGGAGGATCGCTTGAACCCGGGAGGTGGAGGTTGCAGCTAGCCAAGATTGTGCCACTGCATTCCAACCTGAGCAACAAAGTGAGACTCCGTCTTAAAAAAAAAAAAAAATAAGACCCCATCACACCTGTAATCCCTGAACTTTGGGAGGCCGAGGCGGGTGGATCACCTGAGGTCAGGAGTTTGAGACCAGCCTGGCCAACATGATGAAACCCCGTCTCTACTAAAAATACAAAGAATTAGCTGGGCATGGTGGCGTGCACCTATAATCCCAGCTACTCAGAAGGCTGAGGCAGGAGAATCGCTTGAACCCAGGAGGCGGAGGTTGCAGTGAGCCAAGATTGCGCCACTGCACTCCAGCCTGGGCAACAAGAGCAAAACTCCGTCTCAAAAAAACCCCCAAAAAACAAAAAAGCACAAGATGCTAATGCAGCAGAATTAGACAAAATAGATAGATTCTCATCTTTTTATGTGTGTTTATCTCAGTCTGTCACTCAGGCTGGAGTACAGTGACACAAACATGGCTCACTGCAGCCTCAACCTCCTGGGCTCAAGCAATTCTCCCACCTCAGCCCCTTTAGTAGCTGGGACTACAGCACATCTTATCACATCCAGCTAATTTTTGTATTTTTTTTGTAGAGGCAGGGTTCTGCCATGTTCTGCCACTTGAACTGCTGAGCTCAAGTGATCCTCCCACCTCAGCTTCCCAAAGTGCTAGGGTTACAAGTGTGAGTCACCGTGCCTGGCCTGATGGATGCTGCTTGACCTGTTCCCTAAAGGTCTCATAGAGCAAGAATGGCAAGCATTTGTTCTGGGTTGGTTGGCTTATTATTTCCAACTATCCCACCCCCTCCTATAATTAGATTATATGTCCAGACCCATTACCTTGCTTTTCAGTGCCTCAAATGCGACAGTGAGTATTTCCCCACCCTCGTGACTGTGGACGTGGCCATGTGACTTGCCTTGGCCAATGGGGCATGAACAGACATGAAGTAAGAGGTATCTAGCTGAGGCATTGGAGTAATTGTATGGTATGGGCTTGGTTTCTAGTGCTTGTGCTATCCATCTGAGAAGAGCATGCCCTAGGGAAATGCTGCTTCTTCAGCTTGGGTCCTGGAATGAAAGACACCTGGAATAAACTGGCACCTAACTCACAGTCTGGAGCCAAATACAGTTGAGCCCAGCTAGCCTAGTACAGCCAACAGTTGACCCACAGATGTGTAAGCAAGAAATGTTTGCTGCAAAAAGCTGACTAATACTCCAGACACTGCATTTTCTCCCCAAATCCCACCCCCTTTTTTGAAAATTTTATGGGCCTGATAGGCTGGGTGCAGTGGCTCACACCTGCAATCCTAGCACTTTGGGAGGCCGAGGTGGGTGGATCACCTGAGGTCAGGAGTTCAACACCAGCCTGGCCAACATGGTGAAACCCCATCTCTACTAAAAATACAAAAATTAGCCAGGCATGGTGGCGAGCACCTGTAATCCCAGCTACTCAAGAGGCTGAGGCAGAGAGAAATGCTTAAAACCCAGAAGGTGGAAGTTGCAGTGAGCTGAGATCATGCCACTGAACTCCAGCCTGGGCGATAGAGCCAGACTCCATGTAAAAAAAAAAAAAAGCATGGACCTGGTGTGGCGGCTCACGCCCGTAATCCCAACACTTTGGGAGGCCAAGGTGGGCGGATCACCTGAGGTCAGGAGTTCGAGACCAGCCTGTCCAACATGGTGAAACCCCGTCTTTACTAAAAGTGAAATAAATTAGCTGGGCATGGTGGTGGGCACCTGTAATCCCAGCTACTCGGGAGGCTGAGGCAGGAGAGTTGCTGCTTGAACCCAGAAGGTGGAGGTTGCAGAAAGCTGAGATCAAGACACTGCACTCCAGCCTGGGCGGCAGAGAGAGACTCCGTCTCAAAAATTAAATAAATAAATAAATAGATACATTTTATGGAGATAAGAGTGGTACCAGGGAGACCTCCCAGTATGCCCAGCATTGAGAGGTTTCCCAGAACGTAAGGCTTTCAGGTTTTAAAAAACAGCTTTATTGAGATATAATTTACATCCCCATACACCTCGTTCACTTAATGTACATATCAGTGTTTTTTAGTATACTCACAGGGTTGTGAAATTATCACGGCAATCTTATTTTAGAATATTTTCCTCCCTCTTAAAACGAACCTCATACTCATTAGCGGTCACTCCCTGCTCTTCTCCCTCTACCCCAATCCCTAAGCAACTACTAACCTACTTTCTGTCTCTAAAAATTTGTGTATTCTGGACATTCTGTATATATGGGATCATATAATATGTGGGCATTTTGTGACTGGCTTTTTAAAATTAGCATAATTTTTTTTTTTTTTTTTTTTTTTTGAGACAGAGTCTTGCTCTGTGCCCCAGGCTGGAGTGCAGTGGCGCGATCTCCGCTCACTGCAAGCTCCGCCTCCCGGGTTCACGCCATTCTCCTGCCTCAGCCTCCTGAGTAGCTGGGACTACAGGCGCCCGCCACGGTGCCCGGCTAATTTTCTTGTATTTTTAGTAGAGACGGGGTTTCACCGTGTTAGCCAGGATGGTCTTGATCTCCTGACCTCGTGATCCGCCCGTCTCGGCCTCCCAAAGTGCTGGGATTACAGGCTTGAGCCACCGCGCCCGGCTAGCATAATATTTTCTAGGTCTATCTATGTTGTAACATGTATCAGTTCTTCCCTTCCTTCCTTCCCTCCTTCCTAACCTCCCTCCCTCCTTCCTTCCCTCCTTCCTAACCTCCCTCCCTCCTTCCTTCCCTCCTTCATTTCCTTCCTTCCTTCTTTTCTTCTTTCCTTCCTTCTCTCCTTCTCAACCTCCCACCTTCCTTTCTTTCCCTCCCTCCCTCCCTCCTTCCCTCCCTTCTTTCCTTTCTTTCTTTCTTTTTTTTTTTTTTGACAGTTTCGCTCTTGTTCCCCAGGCTGGAGTGCAGTGGCACAATCTCTGCTCACTGCAACCTCCACCTCCCAGGGTCAAGCAATTCTCCTGCCTCAGCCTCCCAAGTAGCTGGAATTATAGGCCCTCACCATCACACCCAGCTAATTTTTGTATTTTCAGTAGAGTCAGGGTTTCACCATATTGACCAGGCTCGTCTGGAACTCCTGACCTCAGATGATCCGCCCACCTCGGCCTCCCAAAGTGTTGGGATTACAGGCTGAGCCACCCTGCCCGGCCCCTTTCTTTCTTTTCCTTTTCCTCTTCCTCTTCCTCTTCCTCCTTCTCTTCTCTTCTCTTCTTTTCCTCCCCCTTCCCTTCCCTTCCCTTCCCTCCCCTCCCCTCCTTTCCCCCCCCTTCCTTCTTTTTCCTTTTCTTTCTTTTTTTTTTTTGAGACAGACACTCACTCTGTTGCTCAGGCTGGAGGTACAGTGGTGTGATCACAGGTCACTGCAGCCTTGACTTCCTTGGCACAGGTGATCCTCCTACCTCAGCCTCCTGGGTAGCGAGGACTACAAGTGCACGCTGCCATGCCCGGCTAATTTTAAAAATTTTTTTGTAGCATGGGCTCTCACTATGTTGCTCAGGCTAGTCTCAAATTCCTGTGCTCAAGCGATCCTCCTGCCTCAGCCACCCAAAGTATTGGGATTATAGGTGTGAGCCACTGTGCCTGGCTTCATTTCTTTTTATTTCTGGATAATATTTGATAGTATGTGTATATAGCCTTTTACTTCCATTCATCAGTGGTGGGCATCAGGTTCTTTCCACTTTTTGGCTGTTGTGAATAGAGCTGCTATGAACATTTATGTACAAGTTTTTGTTTGAACATCTATTTTTTCAATTATTCTGGGTATATGCCTGCGAGTGGGATTGCTGAGTGATATGGTAATTCTGTTTAACTTATTGGAGAACTGCCAAACTCTTTTCCACAGCTGCTGCATCATACACTCCCATCAACAGTGTAAGAGAAATCTGATTTCTCAACATCCTCGCCAACACTTGTTATTGTCCATCGTTTATATTACAGCCATCCTGGTGGGTGCACAGAGATACCTCACCATGGTTTTGATTTGCATTTCCCTATTGACTAATGACATCAGACACCTTTCATGTGCTTTTTTTTTTTGGTCATTTTTATATCTTTAGAGAAACGTCTGTTGAAATCCTTTGCCCATTTAAAAAATTAAATTATTAGTCTTTTTTTTTTTTTTTGAGACGGATTCTCGCTCTGTCGCCCGGGCTGGAGTGCAGTGGCCGGATCTCAGCTCACTGCAAGCTCCGCCTCCCCGGTTTACGCCATTCTCCTGCCTCAGCCTCCCGAATAGCTGGGACTACAGGCGCCCGCCACCTCGCCCGGCTAGTTTTTTGTATTTTTTTTAGTAGAGACGGGGTTTCACGGTGTTCGCCAGGATGGTCTCGATCTCCTGACCTCGTGATCCTCCCGCCTCGGCCTCCCAAAGTGCTGGGATTACAGGCTTGAGCCACCACACCCGGCCTAAATTATTAGTCTTTATACTATCAAGTTGTAAGAGTTCTTGATATATTCTGGATATTAGACCCTTATCAGATACATGATATGGAAATGTTTTCTCCCATTCTGTGGGTTGTCTTTTCACTCTCTATGATTTGCAGCACAAAGTTTCTAATTTTGATGTCCAATTTCCAGTGTATCTAGTTTTGTTTTGTTTTGTTTTGTTTTTTTGAGTAGGAGTTTCACTGTTTCGCCCAGGCTCAAGTTAAGTGGCATGATCTTGGCTCACAGCAACCTCCACCTCCTAGGTTCAAGTGATTCTCCTGCCTCAGCCTCCCGAGTAGCTGGGATTACAGGCGCCCACCACCATGCCCAGCTAATTTTTGTATTTTTAGTAGACACAGGGTTTCACTGTGTTGGCCAGGCTGGTCTCAAACTCCTGACCTCAGGTGATCCGCCGGGTCAGCCTCCCAAAATGCTGGAATTGCAGTCGTGAGCCACCACACCCAGTCTGGTTTTTCTTTTGTTACTTGTTCTCTTGGTGTTGTATCTACCAATTCCTTTGCTCACAGGAGATACCTCTAATCAGTTATTATATTCTTTCTCACTGAACCCAGATGCCACTCACCTTGAAATTTTTCTTAGCACTGCATGGTTAAAAGCCCCAATTTTGGTCGGTCACAGTGGCTCACGCCTGTAATCCCAGCACTTTGGGAGGCCAAGGCAGGTGGATCACGAGGTCAGGCGTTCAAGACCAGCCTGACCAAGGTGATGAAACCCTGTCTCTACTAAAAATACAAAAAATTAGCCGGGCGTGGTGGCACACACCTGTAATTCCAGCTACTCTGGAGGCTGAGGCAGATAATTGCTTAAACCTGGAGGGGTGGAGATTGCAGTGAGCCAAGATCGCGCCACTGCACTCCAGCCTGGGCAACAGAGCGAGACTCCGTCTCAAAAAAAAAAAAAAAAAGCCCCAATTCTAGGCCGGGCATGGTAGCTCATGCCTATAATCTCAGCTCTTTGGGAGGCTGAAGCGGGTAGATTGCCTGAGGTTGGGAGTTTCAGACCAGCCTGGCTAGCATGGTGAAACCCTGTCTGTACTAAAAATATAAAAGTTAGCCAGGCATGGTGGCAGGCACCTGCAATCCCTGCTACTTGGGAGGCTGAGGCCGGAGAATCGCTTGAACCTGGGAGGCGGAGGTTGCAGTGAGCCAAGATCCCGCTATTGCACTCCAGCAACAGAGCAAGACTCCGTCTCAAAAACAAACAAACAAAAAAACACCCAAACAAATTCTAGAGAAGAACTGAGCAGGTGCAAATCCCCACTAGTGCCACCACTTAATGGTGGTGGGTTTTTTTTTTTTTTTTTTTTTTTTTTACCTCTGGGTCACTTTACCCATTAAACAAAATGCTGGGTGTAGGTGAGAGAGATTGAGAAGGGGGATAGAGGAGGAAGGTAATGAATATAGCTGGTCCTGCAAATCTTCTTGTGATGGGTTGGTCTTAAGAGGTGGAATATATGGGAAATCTCTTGTGCATTACTTCAAATCCTCTTGGTCATACCTCTTTGTGTGTGTGTGTGTGTTTGTGTGTGTGTCTGTGTGGGTGTGTATGTATGAGATATGAGACAGAGTTTCATTCTTGTTGCCCAGGCTGGAGTGCAATGATGCAATCTTACCTCACTGCAACCTCCGCCTTCTGGGTTCAAATGATTCTCCTGCCTCAGCCTCCCGAGTAGCTGGGATTACAGGTGTGAACAACCATGCTTGGCTAATTTTTTTTGCATTTTTAGTAGAGATGGGGTTTTCTCCAACTCTTGACCTCAGGTGATCTGCCCGCCTTGGCTTCCCAAAGTGCTGGCATTACAGGCGTGAGCCACCGCGACCAGCCATGCTTCTTTTTTAAGCCACAGCTGCTACCGCCAGTTCTATGCAGGTTCTGCTGCCTTGGCATGGGTGCAACGTGATTGCACCTGGCCCACATCTGGTGCCTCTTGCTTTTTGCCCTGGAGCTTCTCTGATACCTCAATGTGGGACTGTTGCCTGCTCAGCGCTAGCACACGTGCATCCTAGTAGTGGCAGAATCGATGCCTTGGGGTCACCACTGACTGATAGGGATGGGAGCTAATGAATAAGTCCTTATGGATTTTGTCCTCCGGTCTGTTTCCCAGAAGTATTCCAAAAGAGAGGGTGAAGGATGCTGAACAGGATAAACCGCAGCTGTCTGCCTTTTCTACTAATTCAGACTCTATAGAAGGATTCTAGGAATCATATTTACAACAAATAGAGGTCAGGGATCCCCAGACCCAGGGCTGCAGACCAGTGTGGGTCCATCACCTGTTAGGAACTGGGCACACAGCAGGTGATGGGGGGTGAGCCATTACCACCTAAACTTTGCCTCCTTTCAGATCAGCAGTAGCAGTAGGTTCTCATAGGAGCGTGAACCCTATTGTAACGGTGCATTTGAGGGATCTAGGTTGCGTGTTCCTTATGAGAATCTAACCCCTGATGATCTGAGGTGGAAGAGTTTCATCTTGAAGCCATCGGTTCCCCCAACGCTGTCCGTGGAAAAATTGTCTTCCGTGAAGCCAGACCCTGGTGCCAAAAAGGCTGGGGACCACTGCTATAGGTGATTCCCATGAACACTAATGTTTGGAAAACATGGAATGATGGCATTTCAGAAGGAATTTACATTATAAAAGGAGCAGAAATTACAATTAAGGCTCACTTAGCCATTCATTCCCTTGTAGCATGCAGCAAAGCAGTACATCTCTTGATCTTCTCAAGGATGGCATCTTCATGGATTCTTCTCCTCTTCTGGTCCTCAGGTTCACCCTGCCTGTGTCCATGAACTTCCTTCCTAGTCTCTAAGGAAGGCAACTTCTCTCTTCCTAAGGAAGACTCCACCCCTTTCCACAGGAGGAGGTTTTGCTTCTGGGTTCCTTCCTATATCCTGTTGTCTATAGCTGTGTCCTGGGCTTCAGCCAACAAGGCACTGATGTTCACTTCCTGCCAGCCCAGCAAGCTCCAGGTGATGACAGGCATCAAGAACTCAGAGCAGTGGCCGGGCGCAGTGGCTCACGCCTCTAATCCCAGCACTTTGGGAGGCTGAAGCAGGTGGATCACTTGAGGTCAGGAGTTCAAGACCAGCCTGGCCAACATGGCAAAACACCGTGTCTACTAAAAATACAAAAATTATCTGGGCGTGGTGGTGCGCACTTGTAATCCCAGCTACTAGAGAGGCTGAGGCGGGAAAATTGCTTCAACCCAGGAGGTGGAGGTTGCAGTGAGTGGAAATGCTGCCACTGCACTCCAGCCTGGGTGACAGAATGAGACTCTGTCTCAAAAAAAAAGCTGGGCATGGTGGCTCACGCCTGCAATCCTAGCACTTTGGGAGGCTGAGGTGGATGGATCACCTGAGGTCAGGAGTTCAAGACCAGCCTGGCTGACATGGTGAAACCCCATCTCTACTAAAAGTACAAAAAACATTAGCTGAGCATGGTGGTGGGCACCTGTAATCCCAGCTACTCAGGAGGCTGAGGCAGGAGAATCGCTTGAACCCAGTAGGCGGAAGTTGCAGTGAGCCGAGATCGTGCTATTGCACTCTAGCCTGAGCAACAAGAGCAAAACACTGTCAAAAAAAAAAAAAAAAAAAAGCAGGTATGGATTTATGGTACCTCCAAGGCCCAGGAAGTACAGGAAGAAATAATAACTATTAGAAAAGATAAGTCCAGGCTGGGCACGGTGGCTCACACCTGTAATCCCAGCACTTTGGGAGGTCGAGGCAGGTGGATCACGAGGTCAGGAGTGCGAGACCAGCCTGGCCAAGATGGTGAAACCCCGTCTCTACTAAAAATACAAAAAATTTGCCAGGCGTGGTGGCAGGCACCTGTAATCCCAACTATTCAGGAGGCTGAGATAGAGAACTGCTTGAATCTGGGAGGCAGAGGTTGCAGTGAGCTGAGATCACGCCACTGCACTCCAGCTCTGGGTGACAGAGCGAGACTCCATCTCAAAAAAAAAAAAAAAAAAAAGCATTTTAGACACACATTTATACTTATTGCTCTCAGAAACTTTTTTTTTCCCCCCCAAGATGTGCTTAAGAAATCACCAAATTTACCAGCCTGGCCAACATGCTGAAACTCCATCTTTACTAAAAATACAAAAATTAGTCAGGCGTAGTGGCAGGCGCCTGTAATCCCAGCTACTTGTGGGGTGAGGCATGAGAATCACTTGAACCAGGGAGGCGGAGATTGCAGTGAGCCAAGATCACACCACTGCACTCCAACATGGGCGACAGAATAAGACTATCAAAAAAAAGGAAGGAAAGAATGAACCACCTAATTGGCCAGGCGTGGTGGCTTATGCCCGTAACCCCAACACTTTGGGAAGTGGAGGTGGGCAGATCACTTGAGGTCAGGAGTTCGAGACCAGCCTGGTCAACACGGTGAAATGCTGTCCCTACTAAAAGTACAAAAATTAGCCGGGTGTGGTGGTGCACACCTGTAATCCCAGCTACTTGGAAGGCTAGACAGGAGAATTGCTTGACCCTGGGACGGTTTTAATTTGCATTTACCTAATGTCTAATGATGTTGAGCATCTTTTCACGTACTTAATTGCCATTTGTATATCTTCTTTAGAGAAATGTCTATTCAAGTCCTTTGCTCATTTTTTTTTTTTTTTTTGTGGGGGGTGAGTAGAGACAGGGTCTCTCTATATTGCCCAGGCTGGTCTTTAACTCAGCCTCAAGCAATCCTCCCACCTTGGCCTCCCAAAGCACTGGTATTACAATGGTGAGCCACTGTGCCTGACCCTTTTGCGTAATCTTTTGTTGTTGAGGGGGCGTTGTTTGTTGTTTTTTTGAGATGGTGTCTCACTCTGTTGCTCAGGCTGAAGTGCAGTGGTGGGATCTCTGTTTACTGCAACCTCCGCCTCCTGGATTCAAATGATTCTTGTGCTTCAGCCTCCTGAGTAGCTGGGACTACAGGCACCCACCATCAAGCCCAGCTGATTCTTGTACTTTACTAGAGGCGGGGTTTCACCCTATTGGCCAGGCTGGTCTCAAACTCCTTAACTCAAGTGATCCACCCGCCTCGGCCTTCCAAAGTGCTGGGATTAGAGATGTGAGCCACCACGTTAGGCTCTCTCTTGCCTATTCTTTTTTTTTTTCTTTTTGAGATGGAGTCTAGCTCTGTCGCCCAGGCTGGAGTGCAGTGGCACAATCTTGGCTCACTGCAAGCTCCGCCTTCTGGGTTCACGCCATTCTGCCTCAGCCTCCCGAGTAGCTGGGACGACAGGTGCCCACCACTATGCGCAGGTAATTCTTTTGTATTTTTAGTAGAGACGGGGTTTCACCGTGTTAGCCAGGATGGTCACAATCTCCTGACCTCGTGATCCACCCGTCTCGGCCTCCCGAAGTGCTGGCATTACAGGCGTGAGCCACTACACCCAGCCTCCCTTGCCTATTCTTAATTGTCTTTTTGTTGAGTTGTACGAATTATTGTGATTTTTTTTTAAGACAGAGTCCGCTTTGTTGCCCAGGCTGGAGTGCAGTGGTGCGGTCTTGGCTCACTGCAACCTCCACCTCCCAGGTTCAAGCCATTCTCCTGCCTCAGCCTCCCGAGTAGCTGGGATTACAGGCATACACCACCATGCCCAGCTAATTTTTGTATTTTCAGTAGAGACGAGGTTTCACCATGTTGGCCAGGCTGATCTCGAAGTCCTGACCTCAGGTGATCCACCTGCCTTGGCCTCCTAAAGTGCTGGGATTATAGGCATGAGCCACCTCGCCCGGCCATTTATTATTATTATTGTTGTTGTTGTTGTTGTTTTAGAGGCAGGTCTTGCTTCGTTGCCCAGGCTGGAGTGCAGTGTGGCAATCATAGCTCACTGCAGCCTCATAGCTCACTGCAGACTTAAACTGCAGAGTTCAAGGGATCCTCTCACCTCAGCCTTCTGAATTGGTGGGGTTATAGGCACACACCACCATGCCTGGCTAATTTTTACTTTTAGTAGAGATAGGGTCTCCCTGTGTTGCCCAGGCTGGTCTCAAACTCCTGGCCTCAAGTGTTCTTCCTGCCTCAGCCTCCCAAAGTGTTGGGATTACACACGTGAGCCGTGATGCCCAATCTATATACTTTAATGCTCCATTTTTTCTGGATTAGGCCAATGAAAACCCCTTTGAGCTGGTTTCTGTATTCTTCTGACATTTCACAATTCTTCTATGCACACATCCTTACTTTTTGGTAGAAGTAATAGACATCTATGTCTATGTATATAAAAAAACACAATCACAGCCAATACTCCAATTCCAGTCCAACCCTGCACGGTTTATTCCAGCCTTCCCTCTTTCCGTGTGTAACATATTACAGTGGCAAGTCTGACTCTCTTCATCCTTAATGCTTACTCACTTCCCCAATCCCACTCCTTCCCTGTGTCCTAGTCACACAGGTTGACTGGAACATATTGGGCCCCCTCCTTCTGCTTTATGGGCCAGTGGAAAGCTCAACCCTAACAAAGGGGAAGGAGAGAAGAAGGAGAAAAAAGGAAGGAGGAAATGACATCTTTTTCTGTTTTTTTCTAGGGAAATTTTCTCTACTCCAATGTTTTCAAAATATTCATCTCTCCTTTTAAATAAATTTTAAAGTTTTGTTTTAATATTTATACCCTGGCCAGGTACGGTAGCTCATGCCTGTAATCCCAGCACTTTGGAAGGCCAAGGTGGGTGGATCACTTGAGGTCAGGAGTTCGAGACCAACCTGGCCAACATGGTGAAATCTTGTCTCTACTAAAAATACAAAACTTACCCAGGTGTAAGTTTCGTAGTCTCAGCCTATAGTCTCAGCTTCTCAGGTGGCTGAGTCTGGAGGATTGCTTGAACCTGGGAGGCGGAGGTTACAGTGAGCCAGATTGGGACACTGCATTCCGGAGACAGACAGAGACAGAGTCTCTCTCTATATATATATATTTACACCCTTATCCATGTGTAGTTGCTATTGTAATATGATATAAGGGAGCGATCCATTTTAACTTTTGTTTATAAGGATAGCTAAGTTTTCCATCTCCATTTTTGAACAATACCTCCTCTCTCCAGTGACCTAACAAAACATGTCTGTCATACATCAACGTTTCATACAAAGCATGGGTCTTTGGGTTGTTTAATCTGTCTTCTCTTGCCCCAACACCTCATGTTATTAAGTACCATGGCTTCCTAGTAAGTTTTGATCCCTAGTTGGACAAATCTTCCTTCTGCTTTTTTTATTCAGAAGAGTCTTGACTATCATTGGTTATTACACTTCCTTATGAGTTTTGGAATAATCATAAAAGGTTCCATGAAAAGTTCTATTGGTCAGCACCATAAGACAAAGTGAAGGCCGGGCGTGATTGCTTATGCCTGCAATCCCAGCACTTTGGGAGGCTGAGGTGGGTGGATCATCTGAGGTCAGGAGTTTGAGACTAGCCTGGCCAACATGGTGAAACCCAATTTCTACTAAAAGTACAAAAATTAGCTCAGAGTAGTGGCACATGCCTGTAGTCCCAGTTACTGGGGAGGCTGAGGCCGGAGAATCGCTTGAACCTGGGAGGAGGAGGTTGCAGTGAGCCAAGATCCCACCAAGATCTACACTCCAGCCTGGGTGACAAAGGGGGACTCTGTCTCAAAAAAAAAAAAAAAAAAAAGAAAAAAGAAAAAAGTGAGAAAAACAAATAGTAATTATTATATGTAAAATGTTTATTTAGAAACAGAATTCTTGTTCGTCGGTACAGCAAGGAAAAATCTGCATTCAGACAAAAAGTTTTCTCAGCATGGCAATTTTAATTTCTGCAGAAAGGGTGCTCCTCGCAGATGGAACAATGGTGGGAGCACACCTGAACAAAGGAGGGAAACAATTTTTATTCCTTATGCAGTTTGTCCCTGCTACTGTGTCCGGTCTCCATCAGTTGGGGCCAGACCACACAATCTAAACTAAAACCCAACTGGCTAATAATTTAAAAATTTTTTAAATCTGTAAAAGCAATGGAGAACAGAAGAAAAGAGGAAGTTGCTTATGAAAGGACTTAGAAAAATAATAACATTCCCAAATAAGAAAGGGGCATAGGCTGTGAGCTGGGGCATGCCTGAGCATGTCTGGAACAAATATCTTGGTTAAAGTACAAGGACATAGAATGTACTTATTCCCTTATGTCTAACAGCTACATAGGATAGGGCTTAACAAAGTTATTAGCACAAAGCAAGGAGGCTTGAAGGAAGTTAGTCTTTACAAGAAACTACTATTTCTTTTTTTTTTTTTTTGGACAGAGTCTTGCTCTGTCATCCAAGCTAGAGGCAGTGGCGCAGTCTCAGCTCACTGCAACCTCCGCCTCTCGGGTTCAAGCAATTCTCTGCCTCAGCTTCCTGAGTAGCTGGGATTATAGGCGCCTGCCACCATGCCTGGCTAATTTTTATATTTTTAGTATAGATGGGGTTTCACCATGTTAGCCAGGCTGGTCTTGAACTCCTGACCTCGTGATCCACCCACCTTGGCCTCTCAAAGTTCTGGGATTACAGGCATGAGCCACCTCACCAGCCAGAAACTATTATTTCTAACACTTATGATTTATTATTTAATAAGAAGGGAAACTTTAAAGAGGAAATTTTTTACTTTATACACTAAGTGTGTCATATTTTTGGTTGGTAATATATATGGTATTATTGTATTTTTTTTTTTTTGGTTGCTAATATATAATGTATTGTTACTGTTTTTGAGGTAGAGTCTCACTCTGTTGCCCAGGCTGGAGTACAGTGGTACAGCCTTGACTTGCTGCAACCTCCACCTCCTGGGTTCAAGCAGTTCTTGTGCTTCAGCCACCCAAGTAGCTGGGATTACAGGCATTCACCACCATGCCTGGCTAATTTTTGTGTTTTCTGTAGAGATAGGGTTTCGCCATGGTGGCCAGGTTGGTCTTGAACTCTTGGCCTCCAAGTGATCCACCTCCCTTGATCTCCCAAAGTACTGGGATTACAGGCGTGAGCCACTGTACTGCCTCAGCCTCCCGAGTAGCTAGGATTACAAGCACCTGCCATGATGGCCAGCTAATTTTTGTACTTTTGTAGAAATGGGATTTCACCATGTTGCCCAGGCTGGTCTGGAACTCCTGACCCCAGGTGATCCGCCCGCCTCATCCTCCCAAAGTGCTGGGATTAGAGGTGTGACTACCACGCCCTTCCTTCCTTCCTTCCTTCCTCCTTCCTTCCTTGGTTCCTTCCCTCCCTCCCTCCCTCCCTCCCTCCCTCCCTCCCTCCCTCCCTCCTTCCTTCCTTCCTTCCTTCCTTCCTTCCTTCCTTCCTTCCTTCCTTTTTCTTTCTTTTTTTATTTTTTTTGAGACAGAGTCTCGCTCTGTCGCCCAGGCTGGAGTGCAGTGGCTGGATCTCAGCTCACTGCAAGCTCCGCCTCCCGGGTTTATGCCATTCTCCTGCCTCAGCCTCTGGAGTAGCTGGGACTACAGGCGCCCGCCACCTTGCCCGGCTAGTTTTTTGTATTTTTTTAGTAGAGATGGGGTTTCACCGTGTTAGCCAGGATGGTCTCGATCTCCTGACCTCGTGATCCGCCCGTCTCAGCCTCCCAAAGTGCTGGGATTACAGGCTTGAGCCACTGTGCCCGGCCTCCTTTTTCTTTCTTCTTTTTTTTTTTCAGACAGTGTCTTGCTCTGTTGCCCAGGCTGGAGTGCAGTGCCACGATCTAGTTCACTGTAGCCTCAAACTCCTGTGTTCAAGTGATCCTCCCACCTCAGCCTCCCAAATAGCTGGGACTACAGGTGCATGCCACCACACTCAGCTAATTAAAAAAATTTTTTTTGGCTGGGCATAGTGGCTCACGCCTATAATTCTAGCATTTTGGGAGGCTGAGGCAAGTGGATCACCTGAGGTCAGGAGTTCAAGACCAGCCTGGCCAACATTGTGAAACCCTGTCTCTACTAAAAGTACAAAAATTAGCTAGGGGTGGTGGTGAGTGCCTTTAATCCTAGCTACTCGGGAGCCTGAGGCAGGAGAATTGCTTGAACCCGAGAGGTGGAGGTTGCTGTGAGCCAAGATTTCGCCACCATACTCCAGCCTGGGCAACAGAGTGAGACTCTTGTCTCTACAAAAGAAAAAAAAAAAAAGTTTTTTTTTTTGAGACAGAGTCTCACTCTGTTGCCAGGGCTGGTCTGAAACTCCTGACTTCAAGGGATCCTCCTGCCTCCGTCTACCAAAGTGTTGGCATTACAGGCATGAGCCACCATACGGTCTCCTTTTTTCATTTCCGATATTAGTAATTTGTGTCCTCTGTATTTTTTTCTCAGTTAGCCTGGCTAGATGCCTATTGATTTTATTTAGTTTTTCAAAGAGTCAGCTTTTGGTTTTGTTGACTTTTTCTATTGACATAGTTTGCTAAGTTGGAAGCCTAAGTTGCTTTTATTAGGTATCTTTCTTCTTTTATCTCTTTTTTTTTTTTTGACACAGGGTCTGGCTCTGTCACCCAGGCTGGAGTGGAGTGGCCCGATCTTGTCTCACTTCAACTTCCACCTCCCAGGCTCAAGTGATCTTCCCGCCTCTGCCTCCCAAGTAGCTGGGAGTACAGGCACGCACCACCATGCCTGGCTAGTTTTTGTTGTTGTTGTTGTTGTTGTTGTTTTTTGAGACGAAGTCTTGCTCTGACGCCCAGGCTGGAGTGCAGTGGCTTGATCTTGGCTCACTGCAACCTCTGACACCCAGGTTTAAGCGATTCTCCCGCCTCAGCCTCCGAAGTAGATGGGATTACAGGCGCGTGCCACCACACCCAGATAGTTTTTTGTATATTTAGTAGAGATGAGGTTTCAGCATCTTGGTCAGACTGGTCTTGAACTCCTGACCTCGTGGTCCACTGGCCTCGGCCTCCCAAAGTGCTGGGATTACAGGCGTGAGCCACTGCGCCCAGCCTAATTTTTGTATTTTTTGTAGAGATGGGGGTTTCACTGTGTTGCCCAGGCTGGTCTTGAATTCCTGTACACAAGTGAGTTGGCCTTGGCCTCCCAAAGTGCTGAGATTCAGGTGTGAGCTACCGCACCTGGCCTCTTTCTTCTTTTCTAGTATATGCATACAATGCTATAAATTTTCTCTAATCACTGCTTTTGTTGCATTCCACAAATTTTGATAAGTTTTGGGTTTTTTCTTTTGTTTTTCTTTTTTTTGAGACAGAGTGTTGCTCTGTCCCCCAGGCTGGAGTGCAGTGGCGTGATCACGGCTCACTGCAAGCTCCGACTCCTGGGTTCACACCATTTTCCTGCCTCAGCCTCCTGAGTAGCTGGGACTACAAGCACCCGCCACCACGCCGGGCTAATTTTTTTTTTAATTTAATTTTTTTTAATTTTAATTTTTATTTTTAGTAGAGACAGGGTTTCACCATGTTAGCCAGGATGGTCTTGATTTCCTGACCTCGTGATCTGCCCACCTTGGCCTCCCAAAGTGCTGGGATTACAGGCGTGAGCCACTGTGCCCGGCCAAAACACATCTTGATAATTTTTTTTTTTTTTTTTTTTGATGGTCTCCCTCTGTCACCCAGGCTGGAGTGCAGTGGTGGGATCTCAGCTCCCTGCCTCAGCTTCCCAAAGTGCTAAGATTACAGGCGGGAGCCAGCCTGCTCGTCCAAGTTCAAAGTATTTTGCAATTTCTCTTGAGAATTTTTCTTTGACCCATGTGTTATTTAAAACTAGCCAGGTTTGGTGGCACATAGCACAGCTGCTCTGGAAGCCAAGACGAGAGGATCACTTGAGCCCGGGAGTTCAAGTCTGCAGTGAGCAATGTTTGTTCCACTGCACTCCAGCCTGGAGACAGAGTAAGACCCTGTCTCCCCTAAAAAAAAAAAAGCAAATTAAAAAAGAAAAAAGACAGCCTGGGCAACATGGCAAAACGCCATCTCTCCAAAAAAAAAAAAAAGAAATTAGCCCCACTGGGTATGGTGGTGTGCACCTGTAGTCCCAGCTACTCAGGAGGCTGAGGTGGGAGGATTGCTTGAGCCAGGCTGCACTCCAGCCTGGGAGACAGAGTGAGACTCCATCTTAAAAAAAAAAAAAAAAAAAGATGTGTTTTATGTCCCAGAATGTGTTCTGTCTTGATTAATGTTCCATATGAACTTGAGAAGAATGTGTACTCTGCTGTCATTGAATAATGTCATCTATAGATGTCAATTTTAGACAGTTGATTGATAGGGTTGTTGAGTTCCACTGTGTGCTTACTGATTTTCTGCCTGCTGGATCTGCCCATTTCTTTCTTTTATTTATTTGTTTGTTTATTTATTTATTTATTTACAATAGGGTCTTGCTCTGTCACCCAGGCTGGATCACAGCTTACTGCAGCCTTGACCTCCTGGGCTCAAGTGATTCTCCCACCTCATCCTCTCAGGTAGCTGGGACTATTGGCATGCACCACCATGCCTGGGCAATTTTTAAATTTTTTGTAGAGACAGGGTTTCCTTATGTTGCTCAGGCTGGTCTTGAATTTCTGGGCTCAAGTAATCCTCCTACCTCAGCCTCCCCTCCCAGAGTGCTGAAATTACAGGCATGAGCTACCATGACTAGCCTGCCCATTTCTCTCTCTCTCTCTCTCTTTTTTTTTTTTTTTTAAGGTGGAGTCTCGCTCTGTCGCCCAGGCTGGAGTGCAGTGGCGCGATCTCGGCTCACTGCAACCTCCGCCTCCCGGGTTCAAGCAATTCTCCTACCTCAGCCTCCTGAGTAACTGGGACTACAGGCACACACCACCTATGCCCGGTTAATTTTTCGTATTTTAGTAGAGACGGGATTTCACTGTGTTGCACAGGCTGGTCTTGAACTCCTGGACTTGGGCAATCCACCCTCCTTAGCCTCCCAAAGTGCTGGGATTACAGGTCTGAGCCACTGCATCTGGCCCCATTTCTCTCTTGTTTTTTGTTTTAGTCTGCCCATTTCTAATAAAGGGGTATTGGAGTCTCCAGCTGTAATAGTGGAATCATCTGTTTGTCCTTGCAGTTGTACCAGTTTTTGCCATTGATCCCAGTTATTAGGTGCATATGCATTAAGAATTAGGGTCCAAGAGTTTGCAGGAGTTTAGAGTCTAAGAGTCTGAGACCAGCCTGGGCAATATTGTGAGACCTCGTCTCTACCAAAAATTTTAACAAAACAGAAAAGTTAGCCAAACGTGGTGGTGTGTGCTTGTGATCCTAGCTACTCAGGAGGCTGAGGTGGGAGGATCATTTGAGCCTAGGAAGTGGAGGCTGCAGTAATCCCAGATTGTGCCACTGCACTCCAGTCTAGGCGACAGAGTGCTTCATAGTTAATGTGAGTACCTTATGATAACAAAATAATCCCAATTCTTCTCTCTCATTCCTGTATTATTGCCATCATTCATTTCACATCAATACACATAAATATATGTCTATGTACATAATAAATGCATACATAATCAAGTACATCATTATTATTAGTTTAAACCAACTGTTATCTGTTAGATCAATTAAGGATAAGAAAAGTAAAAGTTTTTAAGTTTTTGTTTTACTTGGTCCTTGTTCAGTGCTTTTTTTTTTTTTTTTTTTTTTTGGAGACAGAGTCTCACTCTGTTGCCCAGGCTGGAGCACAGTGGCGTGATCTCGGCTCACTGCAACTTCCGTCTCCTGGGTTCAAGCAATTTTCCTACCTCAGCTTACAGAGTAGCTGGGATTACAGGCGCTGGCCACCACACCCAGCTAATTTTTTGCATTTTTAGTAGAGACGGGGTTTCACCATGTTGGCCAGGCTGGTCTTGAACTCCTGACCTCAGGTGATCTGTCCACCTCAGCCTCCCAAAGTGCTGGGATTATAGAAGTGAGCCACCGTGCCTGGCCACTGTTTCTGTCTTTATGTAGATTTAAATTTCTGACCTATACCATTGTCCTTCTCTTCAAAGAACCTCTTTTTACCATTTCTTGCAAGGTAGGACCACTGGTAACAAATTCCCTCAATTTCCGTTTGCCTGAGAAAATATTTCACTCCACTCTTTTACTGTTTGCGTGGTTTCTGAGAAGTTTGATGTGATTCTTATCTTTGCTCTTCTATAGGTAATGTATTTTTCTTCTCCTCTGGCTTCTTTCTGGACCCTTCCTTTCCCTTCCCTCCCTTTCCCTTCCCTCCCTTTCCCTTTCCCTCCCTTTCCCTTTCCTTTCTCCTTCCCTCCCTCCCTCCCTCCCTCCCTCCTTCCTTCCTTCCTCCCTCCCTCCCTCCCTCCCTCCTTCCTTCCTTCCTCCCTCCCTCCCTCCCTCCCTCCTTCCTTCCTTCCTCCCTCCCTCCCTCCTTCCCTCCTTCCTTCTTCCCTCCCTCCCTCCCTCCCTCCCTCCCTCCCTCCCTCCCTCCTTCCTTCCTTCCTTCCTTCCTTCCTTCCTTCCTTCCTTCCTTCCTTCCTTCCTCCCTCCCTCCCTCCCTCCCTCCCTCCCTCCCTCCTTCCTTCCTTCCTTCCTTCCTTCCTCCCTCCCTCCCTCCCTCCCTCCCTCCTTCCTTCCTCCCTCCCTCCCTCCCTCCCTCCCTCCCTTCCTTCCTCCCTTCCTTCCTTCTTTCCTTCCTTCCTTTCTCTCTTTCTCTCTTTCTTTCTTTTCTTTCCTTTCTTCGGGGTCTTTATCTGTCACCCAGGCTGGAGTGCAGTGGAGTGTGTGATCATAACTCACTGCAGCCTCAACCTCCTGTGCTCAAGGGATCTTCCTGCCTCAGCCTCGTGAGTAGCTGGGACTACAGGTACATGCCACTGCCCTCAGATATTTTTTATTTTTTATTTATTTTATTTTTATTTTTAAATTTTATTTATTTTATTTTTATTTTTTAATTTTTTTGTAGAGAGGGAGTCTCCCTATGTTACCCAGGCTGATCTCGAGCTCCTGGGTGCAAGTGATCCTCCCACCTTGGCCTCCCAAATGCTGAGGTTACAGGTGTGAACCACTGTGCCAACCTTTTTTTTTTTTTTTGAGACAGAGTCTCGCTCTGTCGCCCAGGCTGGAGTGCAGTGGCGTGATCTCGGCTCACTGCAAACTCTGCCTCCCGGGTTCACACCATTCTCCTGTCTCAGCCTCCGGAGTAGCTGGGGCTACAGGCGTCCGCCACACGCCCGGCTAATTTTTTGTAATTTTAGTACAGATGGGGTTTCACCGTGTTAGCCAGGATGTTCTCAATCTCCTGACCTTGTGATCCGCCTGCCTCAGCCTCTCAAAGTGCTGGGATTACAGGCATAAGCCACTGCACCCCACCTTTTTTTTTTTTTTTTTTTTTTTTATTATTATTTTTTTTAACAGATGGGATCGGCCGGGCGCGGTGGCTCAAGCCTGTAATCCCAGCACTTTGGGAGGCCGAGACGGGCGGATCACGAGGTCAGGAGATCGAGACCATCCTGGCTAACACGGTGAAACCCCGTCTCTACTAAAAATACAAAAAACTAGCCGGGCGAGGTGGCGGGCGCCTGTAGTCCCAGCTACTCGGGAGGCTGAGGCAGGAGAATGGCGTAAACCCAGGAGGCGGAGCTTGCAGTGAGCTGAGATCCGGTCACTGCACTCCAGCCCGGGCGACACAGCAAGACTCCATCTCAAAAAAAAAAAAAAAAACAAAAAACAGATGGGATCTTGCTTTGACGCCCAGGTTGGAGTGCAGTAGCACAATCATGGCTCACTGTAGCCTTGACCTCTGGGGCTCAAGTGATCTTTCCACCTCAGCTTCCCCTGTAGCTGAGACCACAGGCAGGTGCCACCACACCCAGAGAATTTTATTTATTTATTTATTTATTTTGTAGAGACAGGGTCTCTCCGTTGCCCAGGTTGTTCTTGAACTCCTGGCCTCAAGTGATCCTCCTGCCTCAGCCTCCCAAAGTGCTGGGATTACAGGCATGAGCCACTGTGCCCGGCTAGGTGTCGTTTTGGCATTTATACGGCCTGATGTTTTCTGACCTTTGTAAATATGTGGTTTGGTGTCTGACATTAATTTTGAAAAATTATTAGTCATTGTTGTTTCCAGTATGTCTTTTCTTTTGTTACTTTCTCTTTTTCTTTTCCTTCTGCTATTCTCAGTACACGTCGTTACAGCTGTCATAATTTCCCACAGTTATTGATGTTCTGTTTTTGTGGGGGGTTTTTTTCGTCTCTTTTCTCTTTGCTTTTTAGTTTTGTAGGTTTCTATTGAAATATCCTCAAGCGCAGAGATTCTTTCCTCGCTGTGTTCAGTAATCCACTGAACATATTCTTCATTTCTGTCCTAGTGTTTTCCATCTCTAGTATTTCTTTTTGGTTCTTTCGTAGAATTTCCACCTGTCTTACACTGCCCATCTGTTCTTACATGCTGTTGACTTTATCCATGAGAGCCATCGTATTATGCATCATTGTTGTAAATTCCTGGTCTAATAATTCTGAATATCTCCCATATCCGAGTCTGCTTGTGATGCTTGTTCTGCCTATTCAAACTCTGGTTTTTGTCTTTTTAGCATGCCTTGTAATTTGCTCTTGTTAGCTGGACATAATGTACTGGGTAAAAGAACCTGCTGAAAGCAGGCCTTTGTAAAGTGGTGGTAAGGTATGGGGGGAGTGTGGTAAGGGATACTGTTGTCCTGTGAATAGGTCGCAGTCTTTTAGTAAGTCTGTGCCTCTAGACTGTGGACTTTACACAGGGTGCTAGTCTCCCCGCCACCTTTAGGTGGGTCTGGATGTGTACAATAGGCTGGATGGGGGTATTTTCCCCTCCCACGGAGAAGGTTAGAGGGGTCTGGAGTTGGGTACTTCCCTTCTCCTAGCTGAGTTAAGCCCTGATAAAACCCGGAAGCTTAGGCCCTGATTTCTCCTGAGGGCAGACTTTGTTGAGAACAGAATGCTCTGGTGTACTTCAAAATGGTTCCTTTTCCCCTCCCACTGCTGGAAGCATGAGGGAAATTTTCTCCAATATTTACTGTGAAAACCAGGTCAAACTCCTGGAGGTAAAACTCACAAAGGTGTGGGGGCCTGCTTGTGACTGGGTCACCCAGGAGTTTTTCACTTTCAGGCTTGTCCACACTGAACCGTCTGCATTTTGTCAATTGTAGTTAATGGTTTCCTTTCCATCACTGATTCCCCCGGAGGTTTCTTGGTCCCCTCGCCTCCCTGTCCCCTCCCCTCCCCTTCCCCTCCCCTTCCCCTCCCCTTCCCTTCCCATCTCACTCTGTCGCCCAGGCTGGAGTGCAGTGGCAAGATCTCAGCTCACTGCAACCTCTGCTTCCCGGGTTCAAGTGATTCTCATGCCTTAGCCTCCCAAGTGGCTGGGATTACAGGATTGTACCACCACACTCGGCTAATTTTTGTATTTTTAGTAGAGACAGGGTTTTGCCATATTGGCCAGGCTGGTCTCGAACTCCTGGACTTAAGTGATCAGCCCACCTTGGCCTCCCAGAGTGCTAGGATCATAGGCATGAGCCACTGTGCCTGGCCCCCTCAGAGGCTTCTGCTCGGGTAAATGGTGATTCTCTGTATTCACCTGTCTGTGTCTCCAATTTTGAGGACAGTGGTTCGCCCTGTGACTCCACTTCTCTTGTGGCTCTAAGAAGAGCTGTTGATTTTTCAGCTTGTTTAGATTTTTACTTATTAACAGGATGGAGTGACAACTTCCAAGCTTCTTACATGCCTGATCCAAAGAACTATTATCTTTCATACAGAAGATTTTATCTTCCACTGGAGAGTGTTCTATTTTTACTCTTTTAGGTTAATAAAGTTAGAAATTGATCACCTCAATACAATGAGGAACTGAGCTGGATTTAGGGTGAGTCTGGCTCCCTCTGTTTTATCCCTGTTCCACAGCCATGATCCTGGGCTTTTGAAGGGGAGCCTGGAAGGTATCTGTCTCCTCAGCTTATAAGCTGTGGGAGATTTTGTTCTGCTGTTTATTTATTTATATTTATTTATTTATTTTTGAGACAGAGTCTCCCTCTGAGTCCCAGGCTGGAGCGCAGTAGCACGATCTCAGCTCACTGCAACCTCCACCTCCCAGGTTCAAGCGATTCTCCTGTCTTAGCCTCCTATTTTATTTATTAGAGACAAGGTCTGGTGCTGTGACCCAGGCTGAAATGCAGTAGTGAGAACATAGCTTACTGCAATCTCGAACCCCTGGGCCCAGTTGATCCTCACACCTCAGCCTCCCGAGTAGCTGGGGCTATAGGCGTACACCACCATGCCCAGATAATTTTTAAATATTGTTTTGTACAGATGGGGTCTTGCTATGCTGCCCAGGATGGTCTCAAACTCTGGCTTCAAGTGGTTCTCCTGCTTCAGCGTTCCCAGGTGCTGAGGTTGCAGGTGTGAGTCACCGCACCCAGTCTCTGTCTTTTAGAGGTTTTGAGCCTCACTCTTTTGCCTCTTGACCATTGTATCTTCAAAATCTGGCAAATGTGCTATGCCTGGGACTTTGTCTACTGAACACTACGAGGCTGCAGAAGATTTCATTCTGCCTTTGAGGAGCTTTGAGGAGCTTCCAGTGCCTCATGACCACCAAAAGCTCTGCTGGTTTCTCTTCTCACCAGGAGAGTCCCTTTGGCTGGACTAAGCTTCTATGCCCAGAATGGGGGAATTGCTCCAGGAAAAAAATTTGCCCAATGATGGTCAACTCACTCGAGAAAAGTTTTTCCCTCTGGATTTTTTTTTTTTTTTTTTTGAGGGGATTAAAAAAAACATTTTAAAGGTCGGGCACAGTGGCTCATGCCTGTAATCCCAGCACTTTGGAAGGCCGAGTTGGGTGGATCACCTGAGGTCAGGAGTTTGACACCAGCCTGGCCAACGTGGCGAAACCCCATCTCTACTAAAAATATAAAAATTAGCCAGGCTTGGTGGCACGTGTCTGTAATCCCAGCTACTAGGGAGGCTGAGGCAGGAGAATCGCTTGAACCTGGGAGACGGAGGTTGCAGTGAGCCAAGATCACACCACTGCATCCCAGCCTGAGTGACAGAGTGAGACTCCATCTCAAAAAATTAAAAAAAAATTTTTTTAATTCATTTCATTCTCATTGTATTCACAGCTCTCTGCTGTCTTTTAAAAAGATGATTTTTTGTGGCCAGGTGCAGTGGCTCACGCCTGTAATCCTAGCACTTTGGGAAGCTGAGGCACGTGGATCATGAGGTCAGGCATTCGAGACCAGCCTGGCCAACATAGTGAAACCCTGTTTCTACTAAAAATACAAAAAATTAGCCGGGCACGGTGGCAGGCACCTGTAATCCCAGCTACTCAGGAGGCTGAGGTACGAGAATCGCTTAAACCTGGGAGGCGGAGGTTGCAGTGAGCCTAGATCATGCAACTGCACTCCAGCCTGGGCAACAGTGCAAGACTCCATCTCAAAAAAAAAAAAAAAAAGATGATTTTTGCAACTAAAATTTTTTTGTTTTGCAATGGGATCATTGGGCTGATAAAGACTTCTATATCCTCAAAGGAAATAGAAGTCTTTTTGATCTTTTCCTAAATTGTAATACATTTTTTTTTTTTATTATTTCTTCAAAAAAAACTTTTTTGAGACAGAGTTTCACTCTTGATGCCCAGGCTGGAGTGCAATGGTGTGATCTCGGCTCACTGCAACCTCCACCTCCTGGGTTCAAGCGATTCTCCTGCCTCAGCCTCCTGGGTAAGTGGAATTATAGGCAGCCACCACCAGGCCCAGCCAATTTTCGTATTTTTAGAAGAGACAGGGTTTCACCACGTTGGCCAGGCTTGTCTCTAACTGCTGACCTCAGGTGATCCACCTGCCTCTGCCTCCCAAACTGCTGGGATTCCAGGTGTGAGCCACCATGCCCAGTCATGTTATTTCTTCAAATATTTTTCTGTTTTTTGTTTGTTTGTTTGTTTGTTTTTTGGGACAGAGTCTTGCTCTGTCGCCCAGGCTAGAGTGCAGTAATACAATTTCGGCTCACTGCAACCTCTGCCTCCCCAGTTCAAGTGATTCTCCTGCCTCAGCTTCCCAAGTAGCTGGGATTACAGGTGCCACCACTACGCCCGGCTAATTTTTTTGTAGTTTTAGTAGAGACGGGGTTTCGCCATGTTGGCCAGACTGGTCTCAAACTGCTGACCTCAGAGGATCCACCCACCTTGGCCTCCCAAAATGCTGGGATTACAGGCATGAACCATCACGCTCGGCCTTTCTGTCCATTTTTATGTGTCTCTTTCTGAAATCTTATTATCTGGGTATTTTTACTTCTACTTGTATCCTCTGCATCTTATAGTTTTTATTTCTTATTTTCCTATATTTTGTATTATGCTTCTTTCTAGGAAAATTACTCAAGTTGGTCTTCCAGTTCACTAATGATTTCCTGAGCTGTATTCATTCTATTTATCTCATCTACCTGGACTTGTCAGCACTTCTGGCTGGGTGTTGTGTTTTGTTGTGTTTTGTTTTGTTTTGTTTTGTTTTTTTGAGACCGAGTCTTGCTCTGTCACCCAGGCTAGAGTAGAGTGGTGCGATCTCAGCTCACTTCAATATTCGCCTCCCAGGTTCAAGTGATTCTCCTGCCTCAGCCTCCCAAGTAGCTAGGACTACAGGCGCATGCCACCATGCCCAGATAGTTGTTATATTTTTAGTAGAGACAGGGTTTCACTATGTTGTCCAGGCTGGTCTCAAACTCCTGACCTCAAATGATCCACCTGCCTTGGCCTCCCAAAGTGTTGGGATTACAGGTGTGAGCCACCGTGCCTAGCCAGCACTTCTGGTTTTAAAGGGCTACTAAGGAATAATCAGACTGTTGTATTCATTTGTTTATGCCTTCATTCAATTATTCATCAAATATTCAATGAAGACCCATCTTTTGCTCTTGCATGGGGGATTCAATTTCCATCTATACAAAGGAGAGTTACCAGTTTAAACCCCTAGATGAGACCCATATTTGCATCAGCCAACTTGATATCTCCATTCTGAGGTATCTCAAACTTACTGTGTGTAAAATTGAACCTGGGATCTTCCCTAATCAGGACTATCTTGGTGGCAAGTGCCAGAACCCCAACCAAAACTGGCTTAAGCCATAATGGAAAATTATTGGCTTAATTAACCAATAAGTCCAGGGTTAGGGTGACTTTAGGGTAAAATGATATTGAGAAGACTCAATGTCTGTCTTTCCATCTCTTGCTTCTGGTTTTCTCTCTTCTGACTTCACTCTTAGGCCTACCTTCCTCTCACAGGGGTGAGATGTCCACCAGCAGCTTCAGGCTTACATTCCTCAAGCTCAGTAACTCCCATGGACAGAGATTTCTCCTGCCCAGTAATTCCATCATCAGCTCCATGCTCAAGTCTTGCTCACTTGGCTTGGGTTGGGTTATATGCCCAGCTATCAAACATTGTAATTGGGGAATATAGTATTCTGATGGGCCAGATTTGGGTCATGGGTCCATCTCTGCAGCTGATCGTATGTTCTGCTAGCTTTGCAACCCCAGTAGAATGAGACAGTCTCTTTCCAGAGAACTCTAGCAGATGTCCAAAGGATGGCTCTCTTCAGCCTACCTTAGGACTCATGGCATTTTCCAAATCAATCTAGTGTCCTATTATTAGGCCTGGATGTGGAGTTGCCAGATTTAGCACATAAAAATACAAGACATTTGAATTTCAGATACACAATGAATAAATTTTTTTTGGATTAGTATTCCCAAGTATGTATCCTGTGTTTTATCTGGCAACCCTACGTGGGTCATATGTCAACTCAATGTGGGGAATGAGATCAGCTATACCCAAACCACTTAGTTTGAGTGTGAGAAGAAGTATCATTCCAGAAGGAAAAACGAAGCTGGTGTTTCCAGAAAGAAATGGAGGTGATATGCACAAATGATAGTGTACCTGTGTATGCTCAGTTCATTGTGACCCACCAGCCCTTCCCAGCTCCTGTATCCTGCCAGTATATCTCTGCTTGGTACAGGAAGTGGTGGAAATCCCTTGATTTTTAGGAATACAGGCTCCCCCCGCAACCCCAGGGGATGAATTATGGTTAAACTACCAATGATAATTGCTTTTCCTGTTGTCAAATGCTGAAAACAAATATTCCTAGCTTCCTTTGTAGCCAGAAATGACTGTGCAACCAGTTCTGGCCAATGAGAGGTAAGGGAAAATTTCCTGGGGAGTTTCTAGGGAAGATTTTGATTCCCAGATAAAAGACAGAGCCTCTGGAGGAAAGAACTTTTGCCCTTGTCTCTTTCTTCTTCCTTGGAATGCTGGTATGAGCACATATTTGGAGCTGTGGTATACAGCTTTTGATCGTGAGATAACAAACACAAGAGTTAAAAGCCAGCTAAAAATGATGGAGCTGAAGAGTAGGAAGAATTTGAACTAAGTCTGGAAACTCCAACCCCTGGACTTCTTACATAAACAATAAAGAGCTTTATATTTTAGCCTCTGTCCTCTGTTACTTGCAGCCAAATGTAACACATACACCCCATCTATTACTCAAGCTGATACACCCCTTCCTCCAAGCCCACTTCTCTTCTAATGTCCCTCAGTTCAGGGAGTAGCAACACTATCTTTCTTTTCATGCAAACTCAAAACTTCATTTTCATGATTGGAACCCCTTTTTCTCCCCTAGTCCATCCCCTATTCTGTTAAACTTCCTTCCTCAGTAACTCTGAAATCTGCTCCTTTCTGCATTCCTTCTCCACTGTCTATTCCTGGCAGCTTCTCTTTCTCTGCTAGTCCAATTCGATAGCCTTCTATTCAGTCTTCCTGCCTTTACTCTTTGTCCCCCTGAAATATATTTTCACAGTTATTCTATCAAATAAAAATCTGGTAATGTCATCTCTACACACACACACACACACACACACACACACACACACACACACACACACACACTCTTCAGTTACCTCCCATTGCTCTTAGTATAAAGACCAAAGCCTTTTTTAAAAGGCCTGAATGCTTGGCATTGTCTAAGCCATACCTTATCTGTGCTGCTTTCCTGTTAGTGTCAATCCGTTCCCTTCCACCACAGGCCCTTTCCGCATGCTGGAATGACCTCCCCACTACCCTCAAATCACTTGATTCAACTCTGTCCTGCCTTCAATTCTCTTTATTACCCTGGATTTCTTAGGGGAGTCTTTCCTGACCACCCAGATCCACTGTTAAACTTTTTCAGAGCTTGATAAACTTAACCTTGAGTAAAATCCAGAGAGAACCTTCCCATTGTTCTCAGACCTAGGAGGTGTCCATAGTCATCTCTTCTCATCTCCCCTAGAATCCTGCTAGTTCTTTCAGCTCCTGAGATCCTTCTTCCCTGGAACAATCAGGTTACTTTGTTGTTGTTGTTAAGACAGGGTCTCACTGTCACGCAGGCATGAACTCGGCAGCAAGATCATGGCTCACAGCAGCCTCAACTTCCTAGGCTCGAGCAATCCTCCCACCTCAGCCTCCCAAGTAGCTGGGACTACAGGCATGTGCCACCATAACCCAGCTACTTTTTGTGTGTTTTATAAAGATGGGATTTCATCACGTTGCCCAGGGTGGTCTCAAACTCCTGGGCTCAAGCAATCCACCTGCCTCAGCCTCCCAAAGTGCTGGGATTGTAGGCGTGAGCCACTGTACCCAGCCATGCTACTTTACATCTATTAACCCAGGCTTTCAAAATCAAAGGGCTGCTAATGTGTTCACCACAGACAAAACAAGAAAACGAATTAACATTCTAGTAGATTATTTTGACATACAAAAATTAAGGCAATTACATTCTTGTATTTTTCTTTCTTTTTTTTTTTTTTTGAGACGGAGTCTCGCTCTGTCGCCCAGGCTGGAGTGCAGTGGCGCGATCTCGGCTCACTGCAAGCTCCGCCTCCCGGGTTCACGCCATTCTCCTGCCTCAGCCTCCCGAGTAGCTGGGACTACGGGCGCCCACAACCGCGCCCGGCTAATTTTTTTTTGTATTTTTAGTAGAGACGGGGTTTCACCGTGATCTCGATCTCCTGACCTTGTGATCCGCCCGCCTCGGCCTCCCAAAGTGCTGGGATTACAGGCGTGAGCCACCGCGCCCGGCCCATTCTTGTATTTTTCTAACTGGGTTTTATGAGGAACCACTGAACCCAGATCTGGAAGGGTCTTGAAATGGCCAAAGGAAACTTCAAAGATGACAAGGCTTGAGCCAAGAGCAGAGAGAGCTGTGTGTGCAAAACTGCCCCCTTGAGAGGGGCTGAAGTATTGGTGGTGGGAGACAAGGCTGAAGGGGTAAGTTGGGCTGTAAAGGAACAGATTCTGATTCTGAGAGCAACAGGAAGGTGGTGGCAACTTTAAGTAGGGGAGGGATGAGATCAGATTTACTTTAGAAAGATCATTCTAGGGGACAGGTGCGGTGACTCACGCCTGTAATCCCAACACTTTGGGAAGCCGAGGTGGGAGGATCATGAGGTCAGGAGTTCGAGACCAGCCTGGCAAACACAGTGAAGCCCCGTCTCTACTAAAATTACAAAAAAATTAGCTGGGCGTGGTGGCATGCACCTGTTTAGTCCCAGCTACTTGAGAGGCTGAGGCAGGAGAATCATTTGAACCCGAGAGGTGGAGGCTGCAGTGAGCCGAGATCACACCACTGCACTCCAGCCCAGGTGACAGTGCAAGACTCCATCTCCAAAAAAAAAAAAAAAAAAAAAGAAAAAAGAAAAATAACAAAGACAGATCATTCTAGTTGCTTTATGGAGAATGGATTGCAGGAAAGAAGAATGGAATGGGGAGATACAGGAGAAGGCTGATGAAATGGAGTGGGGAGATACAGGAGAAGGCTGATGAACTGGATTGGGGAGCAATGACTGGCTCTGGAAGTGCAACCAGCAGAGAAGATGTGCAGGTTAGGAGTTAGAATCTAGAGGCATCTGTGGTTGATTTGACACAGGATGATTCACATTCTCCGGCAGTTATAAAGTCAATACAACCCCAAAGAGGATGTAAATGTCCCAGCAGCTTAGGTTGTGAGTTTTCCATGTCCCCTGTGCTGCTGCCAGCTTTGAACATTGGGCAAACCTTTGACTACTGAGAACTTGACATTAGAAGTCTGGTGTCACTTCAAAGAACTTCCTGAAGGCCACATACAAGTGCCAAGCAATTGGACATAGATTGTGTTAAGTGGGGAAATAAACATTTATTTTTATCAGAAAAATGCCTGTTTTTTCCTAAGAATTGGCCAAATATATCCTAATGAAATACAGTGACACAGTGACAGTTTTTTTTTTTTTTTTTTTTTTTTTAATTTTTATTTTTTAAGAAAGGATCTTGCTCTGTTGCTCAGGCTGGAGTACAGTGGCATGATCATGGCTCATTGCAGCCTCAACCTCCTGGGATCAAGTGATCCTCACAACTTGGCTTCCCAAGTAGCTGGGATTACAGATGCATACTACAGTGTCTGGCTAGTTTTTAATTTTTTTTTTGAGATGGAGTTTTGCTCTTGTTGTCCAGGCTGGAGTGTAATGGTATTATCTCAACTCACTGCAACCTCCGTCTCCCAGGTTCAAGCGATTCTCCTGCCTCAGCCTCCCAAGTAACTGAGATTACAGGCGTGTGCCACCACGCTAGGCTAATTTTTGTATTTTTAGTAGAGACAAGGTTTCACCATATTGGTCAGGCTGGTCTCGAACTCCTGACTTCAGGTGATCCACCCACCCTGGCCTCCCAAAGTGCTGGGATTAGAGGCATGAGCCACTGCACCCAGCCAATTTTTAATTTTTTAAAAATGGAGACATGGTCTCACTATGTTGCCCAGGCTAGTCTTGAATGCCTGGACTCAGGGGATCCTCCCTCCTTGGACTCCTAAAGTGCTGGGATTACAGGCATGAGTCACTGTTCCTGGCCTCTACTTATGTTATTTACTGCCACATAGTATTTATAGAATAAATATACCCTGGTTTATTCAGCTTTTCCCCCACTGAAGGACTCCCAGAACCTGGGAGTTAGGTAATTCCCAGGTTGTCACTAGTACGTACCATGCTGCAGGGAACACCCTTGTCCATGAGTCCTTGTGCATGTGTTTTTCTCTAGGGTAGAGTTGCTGGATGACAGGGTATGTGCATTTTGTAAATAAACTTTTAAATTTGGGAATAATTAAATTTATAGAAAAGTTACAGAAATAAGAGGCTGGGCATGGTGGCTCATGCCTGTAATCCCAGCACTTTGGGAGGCCAAGGTGGGTGGATCACCTGAGGTCAAGAGTTCAAGACAAGCCTGGCCAACATGGTGAAACCCCATCTCTACTAAAAATACAAAAATTAGCTGGGTGTGGTGGCGGGCACCTGTAATCCCAGCTACTCAAGAGGCTGAGGCAGGAGAATTGCTTGAACCTGGGAGGTGGAGGTTGCAGTGAGCAGAGATTGTGCCACTGCACTCCAGCCTGGATGACAGAGTAAGACTCCGTCTCCAAAAAAAAAAAAAAAAAAAAAAAGAGAAGTTACAAAGATAGTACAAAGAGTTCTCATATACCCCTTACCCACTCTTCCCTAAAGTCATAATCTTACATAATCATGGTGTATTTATCAAGACTAAGAAAGCAACATTTTTTATATTACTACAGGTTGAGCACCCCTAATCCAAAATCTGAAATGCTCCAGAATCTGAAACTTTTTGAGCACCAACATGACACCACAAGTGAAAAATTCCATACTTGACCATATGTGATGGGTTGCAATCAAGACACAGACACACAATACACAGTTTATTCAGCGTTTCCAAGGGAAAAATAAAATTACCTTCAGACTATGTGTATAAGGTGTATTTGAAACACAGATGAACTTCCTTTTTTTTTTTTTTTTTTTTTTTTTTGAGACGGAGTCTCACTCTGTCACCCAGTCTGGAGTGCAGTGGCATGATCTCGGCTCACAGCAACCTCTGCCTCCCAGGTTCAAGCGATTCTCCTGCGGAGTCTCACTCTGTCACCCAGTCTGGAGTGCAGGGGCATGATCTCGGCTCACAGCAACCTCTGCCTCCCAGGTTCAAGCGATTCTCCTGCGGAGTCTCACTCTGTCGCCCAGTCTGGAGTGCAGGGGCATGATCTCGGCTCACAGCAACCTCTGCCTCCCAGGTTCAAGCGATTCTTGAACCTCTGCCTCAGCCTCCCGAGTAGCTGGGATCACAGGTGTGTGCCACCACATCTGGCTAATTTTTGTATTTTTAGTAGAGATGGGGTTTTGCCAGGTTGGCCAGGCTGATCTCGAACTCCTGACCTCAGACCTCAGGTGATCCTCCTGCCTTGGCCTTCCAAAGTGCTGGGATTACAGGCATAAGCCACCACACCTGGCCTTAGATGAATTTTATGTTTAGACTTCAGTGAGTTCCATCCTCAAGATATCTCATTATATATATCCGATTGTTCCAAAATCTAAACAAATCTGAACTCCAAAGTACTTCTGGTCCCAAGCATTTCAGATAAGGGATACTTAACCTGTAGTAGCAGAATCCCAGACTTTATTTGCATTTCACTCGTTGTATTAGTCTTCTCAGGCTGCTATTACGGGATACCACAGACTGGTTGGCTTAAACAACAGAAACGCATTTTCTCATGTGTATTTTGTACATATACAAACATACATACACATTTCTCACATGTCCATTTTCTCACATGTATCCAAAATGCATTTTGGAGGCTGAAAGTCTAAGAACAAGGTGTCATCAGGGTTTATTTCTGGTGTGGCCTTCCTTGCTGGCTTGCAGATGGCCACCTTCTGGCTGGATCCTCTCATGGC
Organism: Macaca mulatta; assembly: GCF_049350105.2. Lineage (NCBI taxonomy): Eukaryota > Metazoa > Chordata > Mammalia > Primates > Cercopithecidae > Macaca > Macaca mulatta. The sequence goes on from NC_133419.1 coordinate 10,645,868, forward strand.
TTTTCTTCTGTGCTGGAGGGGAGAGAGAGATATCTGTTGTCTCTTCCCATTCTTTTTTCTTTCTCTCTCTCTTTTTTTTTTTTGAGATGGAGTCTCGCTCTGTTGCCCAGGCTGGAGTGCAGTGGTGCGATCTCAGCTCACTGCAAGCTCCACCTCCCGGGCTGATGCCATTCTCCTGCCTCAGCCCCCCGAGTAGGTAGGACTACAGTCATCTGCCACCACACCCGGCTAATTTTTTGTATTTTTAGTAGAGACAGGGTTTCACCGTGTTAGCCAGGATGGTCTCGAACTCCTGACCTCGTGATCCGCCCGCCTTGGCCTCCCAAAGTGCTGGGATTACAGGCGTGAGCCACCGTGCCCTGTCATCTCTTCTCATTCTTGTAAGGACACGAGTCCTGTTGGATTAGAGCTCCACTCTCTTTTTTTTTTTTTTTTTTTTGAGGCAGAGTCTCACTCAGGCTGGAGTGCAGTGGCACGATCTCAGCTCACTGCAACCTCCACCTCTCAAGTTCAAGCGATTCTCCTGCCTCAGCCTCCAGAGTAGTTGGGATTACAGGCACACACCACCACGCCCAGCTAATTTTTTTGTATTTTTAGTAGAGATAGGGTTTCACCACGTTGGCCAGGCTGGTCTCAAAGTCCTGACCTCAGGTGATCCGCCCGCCTTGGCATCCCAAAGTGCTGGGATTACAGGCGTGAGCCACTGCGCCTGGCCAGGCTCCAATGTTATGACCTCATTTAACTTTAATTACTTCCATGAATGTCCTATCTCTAAATACAGTTGCATTGGGAGTTAGGGCTTCAACATATGAATTTTCTGGGACACAATTTATTTTCATAACACTCCTCTTTTAATTAATGTTCTTTTCTGTTCCAAGATCAATCCAGGATATCACAATGCATTTAGGAGTATGTGCATTTTCAGATTTAAACAGAATTGGCCAAGTTGCCTTCCACTGTGGCCCTACTACACATATTCCCAGCTGTGTGTTCCCCTATCCGCATACCTTCCCTGATCATATCAACCTTTTAAATCTTTGCCAATCAGATGAATGATTAACTATATCTTGCAGTGGCAGTTCCTTGAATGCAAGTAAAGTTGAGCTTTTATTTGCCAGCCACATGTTTTTCCTGAAGTGTGAATTGCTTCTTGCTAGCTCTTGATTTTTTTTTTTTTTTTTTTTTTTTTTTTTGAGATGGAGTCTCGCTCTGTCACCCAGGCTGGAGTGCAGTGGCATATCTCGGCTTACTGCAAGCTCCACCTCCCGGGTTCATGGCATTCTTTTGCCTCAGCCTCCCAAATAGCTGGTACTACAGGTGCCCGCCACCACGCCTGGCTAATTTTTTGTATTTTTAGTAGAGATGGGGTTTTACCGTGTTAGCCAGGATGGTCTCAATCTCCTTACCTCGTGATCCGCCTGCCTCGGCCTCCCAAAGTGCTGGGATTACAGGCATGAGCCACCGCACCCGGCCTAGTTTTTTTTTTTTTTTTGAGACGGAGTCTCATTCTGTTTCCCAGGCTGGAGTGCAGTGGCATGATCTTGGCTCACTGTAACTTCTGCCTCCCGGGTTCAAGCGATTCTCCTGCCTCAGCTTTCTGAGTAGCTGGGACTACAGGCGTGTGCCACCACGCCTGGCTAATTTTTGTATTTTTAGTAGAGACAGGGGTTTCACCATGTTGTTCAGGCTCATCTCAAACTCCTGATCTCAGGTGATCCAACCTTTTTGGCCTCCCAAAGTGCTGGGATTATGGGCGTGATCCACGGTGCCCAGTTAATGAGCATAAAGTTTTAGTTAAATAAGATGAATAGGCTCTGGAGATCTGCTGTAGAACCTAGTGCCTATGGTCAACAATAGTGCACTGTACATTTAAAAGCTTGTTTAGAAGATAGATCTCATGTTAAGTGTTCTTACCACAATTTTAAAAAGAGAGAAGCCTGGCGTAGTGGCTCAAGCTTGTAATCCCAGAACTTTTGGGAGGTTGAGGTGGGAGGATCGCCTGAGTTCAGGACTTTGAGACCAGCATGGGCAACACAGTGAAACCTCATGTCTACAAAAATACAAACATTAGGCCAGGTGTGGTGGCTCACGCCTGTAATCCCAGCACTTTGGGAGGCCAAGGCAGGTGGATCACGAAATCAGGAATTCAGGATCAGCCTGGCCAAGATGGTGAAACTCCATCTCTATTAAAAATACAAAAATTAGCCGGGTGTGGTGGTGGGTGCCTGTAATCCCAGCTACTCAGAAGGCCGAGGCAGAGAATTGCTTGAACCCGGGAGGTGGAGGTTGCAGTGAGCAGAGATCGCGCCGCTACACTCCAGCCTGGGAGACACAGCGAGACTCAGTCTCAAAGCAAACAAACAAACAAAAAACAGCTGGGCATGGTGGTGCGTGCATGTATTCTCACTACTAAGGAGGCTGAGGGGTGAGGATCGCTTTCTTCCAGGAGGTTGAGGCTGTAGTGAGCTATGATCGTGCCACTGTACTCCAGCCTGGGTAACAGAGGAAGACCCTGTCTCAAAAAAAGAAAACAATACAAAAATTAAAAGAAAGGAAGGAAGAACTCTTCATCAGACAGAGAAGCTCTTCAAGGGGAAGGAGGGAATCTGAAATCAGAGTGGGAGAGCTAGAGTTTTTACCTGTGAGTCGACCTTGGTGGCAATATCTACAACAGGTGTTCAGTAAGCAACCGTTGGATAAAAGAATGAATGAATAAATGAACTTGCTTGAGAATACACTGTGTGGTGTGGGGGAAGTGAGGAAAGTTCCAGATTTATAAGAATGGAGTGATACCATTTACTAAAAGCTTAAAAACATGAGTCTGGGCACAGTGGCTCACTCCTGTAATCCCAGCACTTTGGGAGGCTGAGGTGGGTGGATCACCTGAGGTCAGGAGTTCAAGACCAGCCTGACCAACGTGGTAAAACCCCGTCTCTAGTAAAAATACAAAAATTAGCTGGGTGTGGTAGTGGGTGCCTGTAATCCCAGCTACTCAGGCGGCTGAGGCAGGAAAATCGCTTGTACCCTGGAGGCAAAGGTTGCAGTGAGCCAAGATCGTGCCACTGCACTCCAGCCTGGGCAACAAGAGTGAAACTCAGTCTCAAAAACCAAAACACAAACAAACAAAAAAACACGAGTCATTGATTTATATTGTTTCTGGATATGCGGGCAGTGAAAGTGTCAGAGCCTGGATGGCAATGATAAGCAGTGGCTTCAGGAAGGGTTAACTTGGGGAATAAGCACCATGACGGCATGTGGAGGGGGAGCTTGTACCGTCTCCGTAATATTTTATTTCTTAAAAAGTGTTAGGCAGCAAACATGTCAAAATGGATACTGTATAACATATTTTTAAATGTAGGTTTGAAATGGTTTATCATTTTAAAAACTGTTTTGAGGCCGGGTGCGGTGGCTCAAGCCTGTAATCCCAGCACTTTGGGAGGCCGAGACGGGCGGATCATGAGGTCAGGAGATCGAGACCATCCTGGCTAACACGGTGAAACCCCGTCTCTACTAAAAATACAAGAAAATTAGCCGGGCGAGGTGGCGGGCGCCTGTAGTCCCAGCTACTCGGGAGGCTGAGGCAGGAGAATGGTGTGAACCCGGGGGAGCGGAGCTTGCAGTGAGCCGAGATCGCGCCACTGCACTCCAGCCTGGGGCACAGAGCAAGACTCCGTGTCAAAAAAAACAAAAAAACAAAAAAACAAAAAAAACAAAAAACTGTTTTGAGGTGTCAGGGATTTGGAGATGGGCTCTGGGTTAACTCTTCTCTTCACCAGTTGCTAGCTGTGTTTTGGACAAGTTGCTTTCTTTCTCATCTGTGACTGGTCGTCTGGGATATCACATCCTAGTCACCTGTACTGAACACTCAAGTTAACACTGGGAAACATTGCCAGCTTTCTCTTTTCCCAAAACAAAAACTTTATTGGCTGCTTTAGTTTCAAATTTAAGCATCTGGGGGTTAAAATTCCACACCTGGCCAGGCGCAATGGCTCACGGCTGTAATCCCAGCACTTTGGGAGGCTGAGGTGGGCAGATCACCTGAAGTCAGGAGTTTGAGACCAGCCTGGCCAACATGGTGAAACCCTGTCTCTACTCAAAATACAAAAATTAGCTGGGTGTGGTAGCGGGCGCCTGTAATCCCAGCTACTTGGGAAGCTGAGGCAGGAGAATCACTTGAACCCGGGACGTGGAGGTTGCAGTGAACCATTGCACTCCAGCCTGGGTGACGAGCAAAACTCCATCTCAAATAAATAAATAAATAAAATAAAATTCCACACCCTCTTCCCTCAACACACATTCAAAGCCCAAGGTTTTGGCTTAGACCTGGATATAATCTTTTTTTTTTTTTTTTTTTTGAGACGGAGTCTCGCTCTGTCGCCCAGGCTGGAGTGCAGTGGCGTGATCTCGGCTCACTGCAAGCTCCGCCTCCCGGGTTCCCGCCATTCTCCTGCCTCAGCCTCCCGAGTAGCTGGGACTACAGGCACCCGCCACCACGCCCGGCTAATTTTTTGTATTTTTTTTTAGTAGAGACGGGGTTTCACCGAGTTAGCCAGGATGGTCTCGATCTCCTGATCTTGTGATCCGCCCACCTCAGCCTCCCAAAGTTCTGGGATTACAGGCGTGAGCCACTGTGCCCGACCAGATATAATCTTTAAGTTTGAAATTCCTTTGGGATTTTACAAGGGATGATTTAATTTACAATCTACATAGAAAGTTCCTTTAACATTACAGCCTGTATGACTGATCTTAGTTTTTTGAAAGAGTTTGGGTCTGCTCTCTGGAGAATGTTGAGGGCTACTTTTAGAACCAGCATTTGTTTTTTTAGTTCTGAGACATCCTGAAAAGTAGAATCCAGAATTTGTCACAAATTTGGGTCTAGGGAGGTTAATGTTTTACCTCCTTAAAAACTATCCTTTGGGAACACAATTCACAGTTCCTCCGTTTTTGTTGTCAATGGCCCTTCCTTTAATGGGACCTGTCCAAGGAGCCACTGAAGCACTAGGAGAAGGTTGCGCCCTTGGGAGACACTGGCCCTTGCAGGCTGGGACCAACAACCTCAGAAGTCCTAGGGCTGGCCAGAGACAGCAGATAGGGGACTAAGTAGAATCTGAGTTAGACAATGGAAGAGGGAAGGTGTAAAAATCAGGAGTTCTGGGTTTGAAATGGGCTCCAAAGTTCTCAGGTTGTGACCTCATTTTGTTTTCTTTCTCTTTTTTTTTTTTTTTCTTTTGAGATGGCATTTCACTCTTGTCGCCCAGGCTGGAGTGCAATGGCACAATCACAGCTCACTGCAACCTCCACCTCCTGGGTTCAAGCTATTCTCCTGCCTCAGCCTCCCGAGGAGCTGGGATTACAGTCCCGCGCCACCACGCCCAGCTAATTTTTGTATTTTTAGTAGAGATGGGGTTTCACCATGTTGGTCAGGCTGGTCTCGAACTCCCAACCTCAGGTGAACCACCCACCTCAGCCTCCCAAAGTGCTGTAATAGGCGTGAGCCACCTCACCTGACCTGTAACCTCATTTTCTTTTTTTTTTATTTTTATTTTTATTTATTTATTTTTTTTGAGACGGAGTCTCGCTCTGTCACCCAGGGTGGAGTGCAGTGGCGCGATCTCGGCTCACTGCAAGCTCCGCCTCCCGGTTCACGCCATTCTCCTGCCTCAGCCTCCCGAGTAGCTGGGACTACAGGCGCCCACAACCGCGCCCGGCTAATTTTTTTTGTATTTTTAATAGAGACGGGGTTTCACCATGGTCTCGATCTCCTGACCTTGTGATCCGCCCGCCTCGGCCTCCCAAAGTGCTGGGATTACAGGCGTGAGCCACCGCGCCCGGCCTGTAACCTCATTTTCTATCTCCAAATCTATTTTTCTTTTTATAGCCCCGTCCTCTCAATCCAGTTACTTGGGAGTTAGCAGGCCCTTTCCCAGATCATCACATTCAAGCAGGCCCATGTCCTGTAACTCTATCTTCTTGATATGCTCAAGCTAGAACCACTACTACCCCTCAACATTCCCCAACCCCTGCCCCGGGCATAAGCATACCTTTTAGGTATATCACTTAGGTAAGAAATAGCCCCTTGGTGAGAAGAGGTATCCTTTTTCCTGGCTCTGCTGGTATTCATCCTCCAGTTGCCTCCCCTTCCTCCTCCTCCTTCCCCTCCTCCTCCTGCTTTCCCTCCTCTTCCTCCTCCTCACTCAGCTGGTATTCATCCTCCAGTTGCCACTGCCTCCTCTTCCTCCTCAATGCAGTGAAGTTTACACCATGATGTGCTATGGCCCTGCTCAAATCTTTTGCCTCCTCTCCATCGGCCCTGGGGCTGCTGCCCTGACTTGGGTCTTTGTTGCTGTCCCTCTCCGCAGCGTTCTCCCAGCTGCCTCCATAATTGTCCACAATTCTGAACATTGCCAGTGCCTTCAGGACAAACTCAGACTCTCCACATGGCACCTAAGGCTCTAGTCCCTGCCAATTTCTATTTCCTTTTCTGCCTCTCCCACCTGAAACCCTTCTTCACCCGGAGTTTCCCCAGCCCCTGCCAGGAAACCCTTGTTCCCTTTCTCCTCCTGGTCTGTCTAGTCTTGCTTTTGCCCTCCTTAGGAAGTCTTCTCCGCTTGGCGGACCCTTCCGGGGGCTTCCTTCTCCCTTGGTGCTTATCACCCTCGACTGCAGTCAGGGCTGGGGACCCAGGGCACCGGAGGCACTGGTGCAGAGTGTAAGGTACTTTTAGGCTTTTAGGGGCTCCTGAAAATGTTTTATTTTAAAGTTAGATGAAAAAAAAATGTAAGAGTCAAAGAAAGTGTGCTTTTTTCTCAATCAAAAAAATAAATGCGTAGGGTCCATGAAAATATACTGAACTATTTAAAATTTTTTAAAAATAGATGAAGATACTTCATGAAGACAAAAGCACCTAAGGCCTGAGAAAGTGAGAATGTGACCCTGACTGACTGCCATTGGTTTCCCCTTCCCCCAGTGAGGTTGGGGGGGTACCCCCCTGCATTATGTGATTAAGTCTCTGCACCCCCAGCCCCGTTCTCATCACTTAGGACTGCTTTCTGAACAAGAAAAGAAGTGCATAAATAAATGAATGGCCTTGCGCAAGGCTCTTGACTCTGTCTGGATTTCTTCATCCCGACAACGAAGTTCCAGCTTCACGGGGCCGCTGCGGGGTTCAAGTAGTGAGTGGGAAACTTTCAGAATTGCCGAGGGTGCAGCCATTCCTGAGGCGCAGAATGTGGGTGGGAAGGGGAGGGCAGAGGTTGTTGAAGGTGGCTCCAGGTGGCTTCGATACCTTTCTTTTTTTTTTTTTTTTTTTTTTTGAGACGGAGTCTCGCTCTGTCGCCCAGACTGGAGTGCAGTGGCGCGATCTCGGCTCACTGCAAGCTCCGCCTCCCGGGTTCACGCCATTCTCCTGCCTCAGCCTCCGGAGTAGCTGGGACTACAGGCGCCCGCCACCACGCCCGGCTAATTTCTTTTTGTATTTTTAGTAGAGACGGGGTTTCACCGTGTTAGCCAGGATGGTCTCGATCTCCTGACCTCGTGATCCGCCTGCCTCGGCCTCCCAAAGTGCTGGGATTACAGGCTTGAGCCACCGCGCCCGCCCGATACCTTTCTTTTGGTAAGAAAATTACCCTCTTTATACACGCAGAGCACTGCAAGGACAGACACGAGAGTCTCACAGGGGCTGGCCCTCAGCATTGGTTCCCTGTGGGGCGAGCAACTAAACTAGAATAAAGCACGAGGGCTCTCGGTCCCGGAAGAACAGGCTTCTTTCATTTTAGGACATTAGGCTCTTTTAGCTTCTTTTCCTTTCTTTCCTTTTTTTTTTTTTTTTTTTAAACCATACTACTTAGAAGAGTGTGAAGCCCAGGTCTCTGTCTCACTTCCCCTTTGTGTTCCCGGGCCTGGCACAGGTGAGGGACATAATGAATTAAGGAATCTCCCCTCTCAGGGTCCTGCGTGGCACCCATCAGCATCAGGGCCTCTGACCCCAAGTGGGTGAGAGTCAGTGCAACCCCCTCCGCCCCCGCCTGCCTGAGCGCAGGGCCTGCCGCGAAGAGAGCAGAGTTGTGAAACGGAGACTCAGTTTACCCAAGGTGGAATCTCAAGCACGTCAACATGGGGGCTGGGGAAGAGATGGGACATTTCCGCGGCGACAGAGCCCAGAGGCACTTAAGAAATCTTAGTTTTTGTCCCCTCCTTAGAAACACATTGGGGACAGGTTTCCTGTGTTCCAAGTAATTTAATTGCCATGGCTCCTGAAAGGCTGGAGCGGTTTCCTTTTCAGAGGCTGTGGGTGCCTCTGAAAAGGAAAGTCATAGGCAGTATCAGTCTTGCCCATCTTCTCCACTGCTGTGTGTCCAGCGTCTGAAAGCATGAGGGCACACAGTAGGCGGTGAGGAGCGGACGAACTGCCATCGGCGACCGCTGGGTACCTCCCCAGTGCAGGGAACAAAACCCGCCTCCAGACAAGAAGACCCTGCAGGCCTCCCGCACCCTGTAATTTGGATGTCCAGGAATCGCCTTTGTTGTGGGCGCCCAACCTCAGGCAAAGCGAGCACCTGCTCCTCCCGCCGGTCCTCGCAGGAGGACCCCAGGCTGCTGCGCTCCGGCTGCCTCTCACAGTCCCTGCGCTCCGCTTCTCGGGAGCTGGGAGCCCGGGGGCGCCGCGGGACCTGCAGCCAGGGTCCGCCCAGCGCTTCTCAGCCGTGGTAACGCGCCTCCCCAGATGTCCGACACCCCGCCCGGGGCCAGCATTCTTCGCTTCCTAGGGCCGGGACAGGGGTCTGGGGCTGCGTCAGGGGCTCGTCAGGCACCCCCAGGCCTGCGGGGGCAGGATCCTGAGTCACCGCCGCGCACGCCCTCTCCTCCCGGCTTCTAACCTGGGGCCACCTCCGCCCCGCAGGGTCGGGACCCGGCGCAGCCGGCTCTCCGCGGGTATGCTGTGCGCCCCTCTCCCCAGCCCGAGTCACTGCGGCGGCCGCCCCCACCCCTGGCTGGCTCGGGGGAGCCTCGCCTGTCCGCCCCTCCCATGAGAAGCTCGAGCTCTCAGCGCTCCCGGGCGGCTCCCGCGGGAGGGGGCGCGGCCGCCCCCACGGCTCCACCCTCTCGGCGGGGCCGCAGCCATCTGGGGCCCCTGCCAGTAGCGGCCGCTCCGGGGCCCGCACCGAGCTCGCGACCCGCTTGCGCGGCGGGAGGCAGCCCCGGGCAGGGACCCCGGCCTCCCCAGCGGGCGCTCCCGGCGCTGAGATACCCCGAGGGGGCGGTGGCCGCGAGCCGAGCCCGGGTGGAAGCGCGTCGCAGGGGACGCGGGCACCCCTCGCCACCTCGGTGACCCTTCGGGAGCCGGGACCGGAGCCCCGGAGGCGGCGGTGCGGGCCCGCGGGGGCGGCGAGGTCCGTGCCCCTAGCGTCCGGACCCGGCGCAGGCTGCTGAGCCTCGGCTGGGCTCGTCGCCTCCCGCCTTTCCCCCCAGCCCCCCGCGAGCTGGCAGGAGGAAATAGCGCGCGGCCCCTTTAAATTTACCCAGGAGCCCTTAAAGGAGCCCCAGGGGCCCCAGACAGGAATCCCCACCCCGGTCCAGCCCGCGCCGCCGAGCGAGCAGCCTGCCGTCCGTGCGGCCGGCCGCCCCGTGCATGCGCCCCGCGCCCCGGGGCCCCGCGCAGCAAGCGCTCCGCGCGGGCTGCCGCCAGCCCCGCGGCCCCGCGCCCCGCCGCCCCGGGGCCCCGCTCCGCAGCGCAGCGCATGGAGCCCGGTGGGGACCACCGGAGCCGGAGCAGCGGCGGCAGGGGCGGCCCCGGGCCAGCAGTGGCCTCGGCACGGGGCCGACGGCTGCCGCCCGCCGGATCGAGCGGCAGCGCGGAGCCGGAAGAAGACGAAGGCGGTAAGAGCTGGGGCCGGCGGCCCGGGCGGGGGCCCCGGCGTGGGGGAGGGGAGGGCTGCGGCTCGGGGCCCCTCTCCGCCGCCGAACAAAGCGGGGGACGCGGGCAGGGCGGCCGGGGGCGCCACCTGGTGGGCGCGGAGCGCGGCTGCAGGGCTGGCGGGGGAGTCCCCCGCCCAGCTACCGGGGTCGGCCCGCGGGGCTTGGGCGGCTCGCCTCCCCCTTAAAGGGCCCCGCGGCCGACCGCAGCGCCCCGCCTTGGGGGCCAGGCCCGAGGGGCCCCACTGGGCAGGGCGCCACGGAGCGAGGCTTGTGGACTTGCGGCCCCCGCCCCTTTCTCTTTCAGACTCCCAGGTTGTCTCTCTAATCGGGCTGTCTCTTAAAAGTCCATCCAGACCCTGGGTCCCCTTCGGGGGCTTTTCCCCAGCGGAGCTGAGCTCAGCTCCGAACTCTGCTGTTGTAAATCGGGCTGCTCCTCTCGTCTCGTGGCCTTGTGAGAGACATGCACCCTTTTTCTTTTCTCCCACGTTCTCCCTAGGAAAGTGCATCGCTTGCGCCCAGGGGGCTCACACCATCTTTTCCCACCGCGGGCAGTTTTTAAAGCGATGGGTTCGCCCACAAAGGCAGACAGACACCCCTCTAGCCCGTGCATTCTCCCTTCCCTTCTTTTCAGAATTTTTTTTGCCCTAATTTGTCAGCTCTAGCGGAACCAGCCAGTTTTCCTCGTTCGCTCTCAAAGGAGACTGTTTACTCATTTCCCGGCTGCAGGGTCACGCCTTAAGACCCTTGAAGGTTTCCTTCAGGCCAGGGAGACTCAGCCCGAATCTCCAGGCTCCGCTCCCGGTCTCTCCCCTCCCAGAAACGCCCCATCCCCTTTTGTTTTTAAAGAACCTCGGCTCCTCCCCCTTTTTCGGCTCTTAAAGGGCCAATCCACCTTAGGCTAGCCTGGATCCAGCGCTGGAAGAAGGATGCTTAGAGACCAGCCAGCTAGCCAGTGTCTTTGCAGACAAAGAAGCCCAGGCCCAGAGGGTGGACATGACCTATCAAAGGTCACAGAGCAAGTTACCAGTGAAGCCAGGACTTGAACCCAAGCCTATGACTCCAAAGCCAGTAGATTCTATGGATCTACTTAAATAAAAACTAAAATAAAAAAAACTTCCACAAGGGTGACAGGAGCCCTTTCTGATCCTGTCTTTTGTTTTCCCAACCCTGTGATTCTCCACTGGGAGAATGACCAGAACCTGCTTGTGTGCCCAGGAGACCATTTTTCTAAATCAAGAGGGGTGGGAACTGTAGGGAGGGTAGGGGACTGCTCTGGGTGGGTGTCTGACACAGGGAACGCCATTGGGTTAGTGGGGCCTCTCCAGTGCCCGCCCTTCTGACTGCTGGGCAGTGGCCAGCTCCCTGCCAGAGCAGCAAATAAAGCCCCAGAAAGACTTAATGGGCTTCAGTGGATGGTGGCCACTCCCTGCCGCAGTGTCATTAGTTGCCACTGGTGGCCCTCCTCCTATCCCTTTTCAGGGTCATTGGCTCCTCCAGAATCTGGAGAAGTTTTGGTCTCAGAAACTCCTTTCCCTGGAGATGTTGGCAGCTTTGTCTTAGGGATCCCTCCCATCTGGGGGCCTAGATTTGGGGAACTGACAAGGCCTAGCCCATCCCCAAAATGGGACTCTCAGGAGGCTGTATTTGAAGCATTACTGGCAAAAGGGAGAAGACTTGTGGGTGGGGCCCTCCTGGCGGGGGCCCCAGGCGGGTGGGTCCCGTATGCAGCCCTGGCTGCAGACAGATGCCCCCTTTGTTTGTCTGGCCCCACTGCCTGCTCTGCTCTGGCTGGAACCGCCCTGGCCTGCTGCTCTCCCGGCTTTCTCCCTACAGCTCTTGTCCAGAAAGGGCACCTTACAGAGCTGGCTGGCTCCTTGGCCCTCACCTTATTTTTTAAAAAGTCAGAGCTAGTTCCGTAGTGCCCTGCGTCCTTTTGTTCTTGATCTCCTCTTAAAGGGTCCTTGCCCTTTGTAAAGGGCTAATGTTTTGGCTCCCCGCTTCTCCTACATCCCTTTTATTGCTGTTGCCATCCCTTTCCTGCCCCGGAACACCCCCTCCCCCAGCTCCCTCTCTCAGGGCTCACCATTGAAGTCCTCGCTTCTTTCCCTGGAAATCAGAGATTGAAAAACTCTCTCCCTTTCCCCTTCAGGGCAAGATCTTCAGCTGGAAGGGGGTGCCTTGGGGTCCTGGGGGAGTGCCCCCCTGCCCTCCTCCAGGGCCAGGGGACCAACATCTTCAGGCAGGAAATACTCAGACCACTGTGAGGCCCGGGCTTCAAGGCCTGGAAAAAGCCGCATCCCTGGCCGTGACCACCGGCGCTACTACCACGACCACTGGCGGCTGGAGTACCTGATGGACTTCAACCCTGCCCGGCACGGCATGGTGTGCATGGTGTGCGGCAGCTCCCTGGCCACCCTCAAGCTCAGCACCATCAAGCGCCACATCCGCCAAAAGCACCCCTACTCCTTGCACTGGAGTCCCCGGGAGAAGGAAGTCATCAGCAACAGCTGGGATGCACACCTGGGGCTGGGGGCCTGCGGAGAGGCCGAGGGCCTGGGGGTCCAGGGGGCTGAGGAGGAGGAGGAGGAGGAAGAAGAGGACGAGGAGGAGGGGGCTGGTGTCCCCGCTTGCCCGCCCAAGGGCCCAGGTAAATGCAGATTCTGTAGAGGCGGGGGCCTGGGTGGCCAGTGGGGTGCAGTGGGTCAGCCGCTCTGCCAAGGAGCTGGTGTTCTTGAGCAAGTCACTGCTCCTTCTCTGGGTGGGGTCTGTTTATCGCCCTTATTATACAAAGGTGGGGGAAGGACAGTGGGGTGAGAGGGTCTCCGATGTCTATGACAGCTTGGATATTCTGTGGTTTTTGAATATCAAGGAGAGAGGTTGGGAGACAGGCCGTTGCAAGGCTTGGAGCAGGGAGGCCTGGCTGGGGTGGGTGAGGGAAGGGGAGGGTGCTGGAGAGGTGTGGCTGACGGTGAGGGCCAGGGACAGGGCTAAATTCCACTGTGGGGGAAGTGTGGGTGGTGCTTGAAGTGTGAGCAGAGGAGGGTTTAGGGAGGTGAAGTTAGGAGTTCAGGGGAGAGGAAGAGAAGGGCAAAGGTTAGGCCTGGGGCCCAAGTGAGAGAGTGGCTGTAGTGGGGTGCTCTGTGGGGCCAGCGTCTCAGTTCCTTCCCTCCAACCCTTTCAGGCAAAGCCCCAGCTGGTGGGGGCTGCCGGCGCCAGCGGCGAGGGGGCCCAGTGGCACCCCGGGCTCGGCGTCTTCGCCTCTCAGCCTCCCGGAGGGCCGGGGGCAGCAGGGGGCTGGGGGCCCGGCGCCTGGAGAGGAGGCTGAAGGAGTCCCTGCAGAACTGGTTCCGGGCCGAGTGTCTCATGGACTATGACCCGCGGGGGAACCGGCTGGTGTGCATGGCCTGTGGTCGGGCACTGCCCAGCCTGCACCTGGACGACATCCGTGCCCACGTGCTGGAGGTGCACCCCGGCTCCCTGGGGCTCAGCGGCCCCCAGCGCAGTGCCCTGCTGCAGGCCTGGGGGGGCCAGCCTGAGGCGCTGTCTGAGCTCACCCAGTCCCCACCAGGTGCGAGGCCCATCCCAGGCTGAGACCCCCTCATATTGGGGCTCTGAAGTGGGGTCTGGCCAAAACTGGGAGGCAGGGACTTAGGGCTGAGGGCTGAAGGCCAGGAGCTGGCGCTCCACACACATACACTCACTCCGCCCCGAGACACAGACAGACTGGGGCCTTTAGCTTGGGGCTGGGGTGAGGAGCCAGGATGGACCCCTCTGCGTGAGCAAGGGCAACCCAGCCAGCAGGCTGAGCCCCTCTCCCTCACCCCTTCCCCAACAGGCGATGACCTCGCCCCCCAGGACCTGACCGGAAAGAGCCGGGACTCGGCCTCCGCTGCTGGAGCCCCCACCTCTCAGGATCTCAGCCCCCCAGACGTAAAGGAAGAGGCTGGCTGGGTCCCTGAGAGGCCCGGGCCCGCAGAGGAGGAGGAGGAGCTGGAGGAGGGCGAGGGCCAGAGGGCGGGGGTCCCGGGCCGGTCGCCGCGGGGCCGCGCCCACCGCCGCCACCCCCAGGAGCGCTGGCGGCTGGAGTACCTCATGGAGCTGGACGGCGGCCGGCGCGGCCTGGTGTGCGGGGTGTGCGGGGGCGCGCTGGCCTCGCTCAAGATGAGCACCATCGAGCGCCACATCCGCCGGCGCCACCCGGGCTCCACGCGCCTCGGCGGGCCCGTCCAGGCCCTCATCGCCCGGGAGTGGAGCGAGAAGGCCGCCCACCTGCTGGCCCTGGGGCTGCCCCGCCCCGAGCCCCCCCGGGGCCCCGCCGCCCCGGACACAGCCGCAGTCTCCGAGGAGGGGGGAGGGGACGAGGAGGAGGAGCCAGAGGAGGAGGAGGAGTGGGGTGAGCGGTGGGGCCAGAGCAGGCGGAGAGGGAGAGCCGGGCAGGGCCCCGGCCAGGCAGGGAGCGAGGGTCGGGCGCTGTTGGGGAAGAAGGGACTGGAGGATGGGATAGAAGGGCAAAGGCGGGGTGACCGGAGATGAGACGCGGGGCCCGGCCTGTTGTCCCCCGCCGTCGCCAATGCGGCCCTTTGTCCCTCCCTAGGCGACGTTCCGCTGTCTCCTGGGGCTCCCTTGGAACGGCCCGCCGAAGAAGAGGAGGACGAAGAGGACGGCCAGGATCCCGGGGGACTCGCCTTGCCGCCGCCGCCTCCCCCGCCGCCGCCCCCGCCCCGCAGCCGGGAGCAGCGGCGGAACTACCAGCCGCGCTGGCGGGGCGAGTACCTGATGGACTACGACGGCAGCCGGCGCGGCCTGGTGTGCATGGTGTGCGGGGGCGCGCTGGCCACCCTCAAGGTGAGCACCATCAAGCGCCACATCCTGCAGGTGCACCCCTTCTCCATGGACTTCACGCCCGAGGAGCGCCAGACTATCCTGGAGGCCTACGAGGAGGCGGCGCTGCGCTGCTACGGCCACGAGGGCTTCGGGCCGCCCGCCCCGGCGCCGCGCGACGGCGGCGCGGACCTCAAGTCTGGCGCCGTGTGTCGGGCGTAGCGGCCTAGCGGGCCCACGGGTCGGGTCGGGTCGGATCGGGCTCTCCTCGCCCTGTGCTCGCCCGGACCTCCCACTTGGCAGATCCTCGCGCCAGGTGTTAGAGCTTCCCGCGGCCGCGCCCCCCGCTGGCCGGGCCGGGCGGAGACTGGGGATCGGGTGGGGCCACCGGCGTTCGCGCGGTGCCGCTTGGGTCCCTGAGCCAGTCGGTACGCTGCGGGAATGCGCACTCTCCCATCGGCCCAGAGCCCTGCCCTCCCCGCGCAGGGCCCACGTTTTCCGAGAATCCAAAACGGCCTCCAAGTGTTAGCGCCGAGCGCTCCCGGCCGCACCCCGCGAGGGAATCCTCCGCAGGCCGGGACTGGGGGCGCCGTCAGTCAGTATTGGGGCTACGCAGGCTCTGGCCCTGGCCCTGGCTGGGGGCCCAGTTCTCTGCAGCCTTGCACGCCGGCAGGCACGGCTCCCGGCTCGGGGGCTGCTGGCTGCCCTTCCCTAATTGGGATTCTCGGCCTCTCGGAGGCCCCGGCTGCGGACTGGGGCTTCCAGCGGGAGGCTGGGCCGCGGGGCTCGGGAGCCTTCCCGGGCTGGTAAGGCGCATTGGACCGAGGGCGGGGCGATGCGCCCGGGGCCCGGGCCGGACCAGCTGCGCCTACCTCCGGGGCAGGCTCAGTGGGAACCGTGCGCCTGGCGGCTCCACCCTTCTCCCGGGCCGCTGCCACGCCCTCCAGGACATCTTGTAAAGGGATTAGCACTTTTTTCCTTTGCTCCTCTTGCCCCGAGGGCCCTTGCTTACCCCTAAACTCAGAGTCGGGCGCCACCAGGTCCGGGGGAGCCCGGGGCACAGGCGGTCCCGGCAGTCAGCCTTCGATTCCCGCTCCATCCCCATCCCCCTTTTTCCGCGGTGGATGCGGCGCCGGTTCTCAACCCGCAGGGCCTGGGGCCGGGCCTCGGTCTCTTTTCCCCGTGGCAGCCCCAGGCCCTGTGGGGCAGGGAAGGGGCCCCGCGATCTCCCAGGCAGGTCCGAGAGGGATGTGTAGATTCATTCTCCCGTGGAGAACAGGTGGCCCCGAGATCAGGCCCTTTTTTGCTCTTTGTATTTTATTTTGAAACTGTATTTAATGCTTTTATATGAAAGGGGGAGGGGCGGGGACAGAGGACCCAGTCACCCTTATGTGCAAATGTCTTATTTATTATGCGTGTATCAGAGATAAGCTGTGAGAGGTGGTGGAGGGAGGACCTGAAGGAAGGAGGAGCGAGGGCAGAGGCGGGGACGGGAGGACCCCAACTAGCTGTGCTGATGTTACTCTTGCTGGGAGACTCCGGGCCCTACTGTCTGCTCTTCACAAAGCCAGGCTGCTGCAGGGACAGTTCCCTCGGTCCTAAAGTCGGGGCGGGGAGGCTAGTGGGTGGAACTTGAGGGTTAGGTCTGGAGAAAGAGATGCCCTGGCAGCGGGGGCCAGCCCCTGCTTCGGGGTGGGAAAGCAAAGGGCAAAGAGGAGGTCCCTCCTCTCACTCCTGACCCCCAGGCCAGAACCCAAGGTTCAAGTGCCTCAGGCCCAGTCCCCTTGACTCTTCCTGTTTGGGAGTTGGATTTTATACCACGGATTTTATAGCATTTTTATATAATTCAAGATTGTCAGAATTGGAAAGGGCCCTGAGATCACTAGTACCACCCTCCTCCCCTTCACAGATAGGTAAATTGGAGCCCAGGAACCCAGATGGCCATACAGCCAGGTAGGCACAGTAGAAGAACTAGAATGAAAATTCTAGCTCCCGACTCAGTGTTCTTTACCCGATACCAGGCTGCTTCCCAATTCACTGGTTATTAAAATTTATCAGGCCTGCCGAAGGATTGACATGCTGGGCACTGCAGGCCACCACAGTGGATATATGACTCCTGAAGGTGGCAAAGCCCTGCACACTGCTTTGGGATGAGCACGCTGAGCTCTGCAAGGCCTCAGCTGGAAGGCGCCGTGGGCTCGGCCTTCCTCTCCCCAGCAGAACTCGAGGCGGGGCGCTGCCACCGGGCCCAAGGCCTCCTCGGCAGGGGGCTTTGTTCTTTTTGTTGTGGAGGCCACCAGGGATTCAGGAAGATCCTGAATGGGTTGTCAGTTGACTGAAAAGTAAATTCCCAGTGAGTTTGAACCTCCAGGGTTTTGGGGACAGTATTAAAAGCTTGAGAACGGAGATTATGGATGGCACCAGGCTGTGCACTGCCATTCTTTTACTTTCCTTCATGTATTTTTTCAGATCCAGAGTATTAACACCCTCAATATTACTCTGCCTGCTCAAAAACAGTAGGTAAATTGGGGCAACCAATTTATAATCACTCAAGCCCACTGCCAAAGTTCAGATAAGCCAGGGCGGAGGAGTTAGAGGTTTTCCCCCCTCCACAGGCAGGGAGAGGCCTCAGGAGGAGAGTGGACATGTTTACTGAGACAGCCCCAAACACACCAGCTCAAAGTGTGTCTCAGAGCAGCAGCATCACCTTAGGAATCTGCCAGAAGTAAAAATTCTTGGGCCATACCCTAGGGTTACTGAATCAGAAACTTGGTTGGGGCCTAGCAGTCTGTTTTCATGAGCCCTTCACTGATCTTAATGCAGCTGAAGTGCTGGGCACCCGTGATGGGGAAGGGCTGCCGTCGTGATTCCGGTGATTTCTGCTTTGTTGGAAGTTACGGCCTCACAGGTTAGAGGCTGCAAGTTGAGTTGGCCTTCTTGCCTAGGTGTGCCTCCTTGCCTTGGGATTCTGACATGAACAGGTGAAGTCTCCATGATTTTTTTTTTTTTGTTAATGGTATGCTTGCTATTATGGCCAATATGTAAATGTTACTCTGAATACATATTTATATACCATGTTACTTAGTGACATTATTCAGACATTTGTATGCGTATTTGTGAAGTTGTTTGCATCAGTCATTTAAAGAATATTTCAGCCTAAGTTTTCTAAGAGGTATGTTGAATACATTTTTAAAAGCCAGCTTAAGGGTCACAGCAGCCTTAGTTTAGGAGAAGAGCTAATCACAGGTGACCACTCAAGTTTTTTCAATGAAGACCTGATGATGTATTTAGTTCCCATTTTCCATGGTGATTGACTCAATTTAAGTGCATTGTGGCTATATGTAATTTACAGGCTGCTTTACGTTGCAGGTGGGGAAATCTCCTAGGCTGGTGTGAGGCCGATCTGGGATAAAAGACCCCCTGACCCCTCCTCATTCTAAGGTCACCACCTCTTAGAGGGTCTCTTATTTTCTTTCAGAGATCAAATGCACAGTTATGCTCTACAACTAAATTCTGCAGTCTTGGGAATCCTTACGATTATCAACTGTTAGTCACTTTTTAAAGCCCCCAAAGTGGAGTGAGGATAGGGGGAGTGGAAGCAGTGTTTGGTTCTTACTTTACCCAAACTGTGTATAAAGAATAAAGTTAGCAGAATGATGCCACAGTCATTGTGTTTTTTTTTTTTTTTATTAATACCACATCAATTTGCAATTTTACAGGAACCAAGATTCAAGCTCCTTAGGTGCTACTGTATTTATGTTGCACGCACAGACACGTACACAGAGTTTCATTAGTAATTTTTCATCTATAGGTTTTTCTTAAAAAAAAAAAAAATCCTGTGTGGCACAAAGATCTCTTCAATTATCTAAACACAGCAGCAACAAAAGAAAAACTGGATGTGGCGCTTCCACTGCAGAAGGTCTTTTGGAGGGGAAGCCCAAAAAGACAATCACTGACTTCCTGGGAGGGCAGAGGATATGGATGGAGAATGCACTTCCTACTAGGACATGAAACCAGTTAAAACACTCAAAAGGGGCTAAGAAAATAAGACGGAGTAAGGCAAGGGTACCTTTTACCCATCCAAATTCCTAACTAATTTTCCCAAAACGTGGAAAGACAATTTCCTTCCACTACTTTTTGCAGCTGCCGTACTTTGGGACTATCAAATATCATAGTCCTTTAAACTCACCAGTGCATATTCCCTCTGAACGATCATGACTGTGAGTGAGAACGTGAAGGAACTCACAGATGATTTTTCTTTCAAGTTCGCTGAATTTTCATGTTGAAGGTGAAGAAAAAAACTTACCCTCAAATGGGAATCGGAGATTTGAATCTCGGGAAAAGATCAAGAAAAAAAGGCTTTCTGTATTTCACCTCTTGAGAATGTTCCCCCCACATACTGAGATAGGATCACAATAACTCAATAACTGAGGAGCCCACATGCAGGTTATTTTTTTCTCTAACAAGTTTACAGCAGTGTACAGCAGTTACAGACATTTATTTTATCATAAGAAAAGTACAACCATATTTATTAAACTTAAGGTGAGGTGGGCAGGGGAGAGGGAGGAAAGCACATTCAGGAATGAGTTCTCAAACTAATGCTCAGAACTGGTGTCCAGTGACATAGAAGCCACTTTCCCAAATGGCAGAGTCTTTCCTTCCCTGGGGATAGTGGCAGAGGGAGTGGCGGCCACCGCAGCATTCCCGTTGACTCCCTCTCAGTCCCACTTTCCATTTCTATTCTTTTTTATCAGATGGCATTCTTGGAATCAGGAATTATCACTATCACCTATAAGTTATTCATCAAGTTGAAAGTTAAATCACTAAAGAAAAGGAATACCAGGAGTAGCTGCTCACATTGTGGGGCAGGAAGATAGGATTTGAGGGCTGCCAAAAAAAAAAAAAAAAAAAAAACCAAGGAAGATATCACACTCCTGTCCCCAAATAATTTTTTCATAAGTTAATCATACTTCTTAAGGGTAAAACTATAATGGATAGCTGAGTAAGACTAGTACTGAAAACTGGATAGAAGGATCCAGAGGTGTTCTATCTTTCATTTTCTCTTCTACCTCCAATCTTTCCCCTTTCAAGCTACAGGTAAAGGCTCCACCACCATTAAGGTATTGACTTATCCTATGAATTTGATTCTTTCTTTATTCTTCTGAGTTCTAAGATAGTTCTTTTTCAGTCCATCAATTTTTGTGCTTGATATTGAGGGTTAAAGGGAAAGGATGGGAGAAAACACCAAATTAAAAAAAAAAAGCTTGGAATGCAGGCTCAAGCTGACACTGAGTATGTTCCTTCATAGTACAAGTAACGACATTATAACTATTAAATGGTGTTTTAGTAACTGTTGCATTTCTGGTTTCCATGTAGTTATTCTGCCTTTTTTTTGGCGATTCCGGGGAGTTTTGCTTGGATCCTATTGAGAAAAGGAGGGGAAAAAGAAAGAAAGTGAAAACATAAGCATTTGATCTAGGTTTTTATTTTAACTGTGATGCTAGAGGACAGTTCTGGACTTGCATAGGCAATGTGAAACGCATTCTCCCGGCTGGGCGCAGTGGCTCACGCCTGTAATCCTAGCACTTTGGGGAGCTGAGGCTGGCAGATCACGAGGTCAGAAGTTGCAGACTAGCCTGGCCAATATGGTGAAACCCCGTCTCTACTAAAAAATGCAAACATTAGCTGGGCGCATTGGTATGTACCTGTAATCCTAGCTACTCCGGAGGCTGAGGCAGGTGAATCCAGGAGAATCGCTTGAACCCAGGAGGCGGAGGTTGCAGTGAGCAGAGATCGTGCCACTGCACTCCAGCCTGGGTGACAGCTAGACTCCGTCTCAAAAAAAAAAAAAAAAAAAAAGGCCGGGGTGGTGGCTGGCTCACGCCTGTAATCCCAGCACTTTAGGAGGCTGAGGCAGGCAGATCACGAGGTCAGGAGATCAAGAACATCCTGGCTAACACAGTGAAACCCCGTCTCTACTAAAAATACAAAAAGTTAGGCCGGGCGCGGTGGCTCAAGCCTGTAATCCCTGCACTTTGGGAGGCCGAGGCAGGCGGATGACGAGGTCAGGAGATCGAGACCATCCTGGCTAACACGGTGAAACCCCGTCTCTACTAAAATACAAAAAATTAGCCGGGCGAGGTGGCGGGCGCCTGTAGTCCCAGCTACTCGGGAGGCTGAGGCAGGAGAATGGCGTGAACCCAGAAGGTGGAGCTTGCAGTGAGCCGAGATCGTGCCACTGCACTCCAGCCTGGGCAACACAGTGAGACTCCGTCTCAAAAAAAAAAAAAAAAAAAAAGAAAAGTGTTAACAAATTCAAAGGGCTGGGTTCACAGTATTTGCTATTAATAATTCAAAATAAAAGCAGGGCTCATGCCTGTAATCTCAGCACTTTGTGAGGCCAAGGTGGGAGGATCACTTGAGGCCAGAAGCTTAAGCCTGGCCTGGCCCAGCATAGTGGGACCCCCATCTCTATAAAAAATAAAAAATTAGCCAGGGCATGGCACATGCCTGTAATGTCAGCTACTCAGGAGGCTGGGGTGGGAGGATCACTTGGGCAAGGGAGCTCAAGGCTGCAGTGAGCTTTCAGCTTGTGCCACTGCACTACAACCTGGGTGACAGAGTGAGACCCTGTCTCTAAAAAGCAAAAGAAAAAAAAAAACATATTGTCCTTTAGGTATAGGGAAAAACAAAGTACAAAGAAGAAAACTATTTGATACAGGGAGTCATAAAGATGTTTTCTATCTTTATTTTATTTCCTGATTTAATTATTAATTGGTTTTAAAAAAATGGGAACAGAGATTTGGCAATCTTAGAAAAGACAAGTTTGATCCTTAAGTTACTTATTTACTAAACTGTTGTTTCTGAGAGGGATGTGTTTGGCTTAGATGAATACATGTGAAAATAAATGAAGGTGGAGAAGCAACCAATAACTATTTTTTTTGAGACGGAGTCTCACTGTCGCCCAGGCTGGAGTGCAATGGCATGGTCTCAGCTCACTGCAACCTTGCCTCCCAGTTTCAAGCGATTCTCCCGCCTCCCCCCAGTTTCAAGCCTGCCGAGTAGCTGGGACTACAGTTGCGCGCCACCACATCCGGCTAATTTTTGTATTTTTAGTAGAGACGGGGTTTCACTATGTTGGCCAGGCTGGCCTCGAACTCCTGATCTCATGATCTGCCCGCCTCAGCCTCCCAGTGTTGAGATTACAGGCGTGAGCCACCGCGCCCAGCCTGCAACTAAGAACGTTTAAAAGCCAGTTCAAAAAGGTAGAGTAGCCTATGGTCCTTGCTACTCTAGGAGAAGCTGAGGTGGGGGGATCACCTGAGCCCAGGAGGTCGAGGCTGCACCTCACCTCAGCCTGGGTGACAGAGTGAGCCCTGTCTCCAAAAAATTCCACTGATCTTTTTTTTCCATTGATCCTCTTGTCTCAGCCTCTCCAGTAGCTGGGACTAAAGGTATGTGCTACCATGCACAGCTAATTTTTTATTCTTAGTAGAGACAAGGCTCTATTACATTGCCCAGGCTGGTCTTCAACTCCTGGGCTCAAACAATCCTCCTGTCTCGGCCTCCCAAAGCACTGGCATTACAGGTGTGAGTCAAAATGCCTGGTCTGTTGATAATTTTTAATCTAAGATACAAAGGTCCATAAGGCAGGGCCAAAACATATATAAAGGATTTTTTTTTCCTTTTTACAGAAGCAGCTACAATAATTTCTAGTAAAATGAAACTATTAACCAAGGTTTTTATCAAAATGAAAATTACTTTCCTTGGCATCAGCATTTTGTACAAGGGACTAAAGATAATTGGGGGGAAGGAAGCATACCTCATGATGATGTGGTCTTTAAATGTACTTACTTTTCAACAATTGACTTGGTCTGATCTCGGGCGATGCCAACATAGTGATCAATCTGGGTCTTTAAGGAAGGAAAATAGATTCAGTTGTGGTAACATACAGATCACCAATTTTCCTGAAGGCACTGCTCTTTTGTCTAGTTTAACCATTTTTTAAACACTACTGACTAGTCTAGAAAATGAAAATACCCAGTTTTTATAAGTTTTTTTTTCTGAGATGGAGTCTTGCTCTCACCCAGGCTGGAGTGCAGTGGCACTATCTTGCTCACGGCAAGCTCCACCTCCCGGGTTCACGCCATTCTCCTGCCTCAGCCTCCCAAGTAGCTGGGACTACAGGTGCCCGCCACCACTTTTTTGTATTTTAGTAGAGACGGGGTTTCACCATGTTAGTCAGGATGGTCTCGATCTCTGACCTCGTGATCCACACCTGCCTCGGCGTCCCAAAGTGCTGGGATTATAGGCGTGAGCCACTGTGCCTGGCCTTCTTTCTTTCTTTTTTTTTTTTTTTTTTTTTTTTTTAGATGGAGTTTTGCTCTTGTTGCCCAGGCTGGAGTGCAAGGGTGCAATCTCGGCTCACCGAAACTGAAACCTCCACCTCCCAGGTTTAAGCAATTCTCCTGCCTCAGCCTCCCAAGTAGCTGGGATTACAGGCATGTACCACCACACCTGGCTAGTTTTTTATTTTTAGTAGAGACAGGGTTTCTTCATGTTGGTTTAGGCTGGTCTTGAACTCCCGACCTCAGGTGATCCACCTGCCTCGGCCTCCCAAAGTGCTGGGATTACATACACGAGCCACCACACCCAGCCTTAAAAGTATTTTTAAAACCTCTGGTTTTAGAATCCAAATGACACCATAAACACCCCACACTTTGTTAAAGTTAAAAAAAAAAATCACTCATCTTTTGCAGAGGTTAAGTCTTACTTCGTAAGTATTTTCTTTAGAGACACTGGAGTATATAACAGTTTCCAATTACTAGAAACTGTGTGTCTAATCTATTTTCTGTGATCATAAATACATTATGGCTCTTGTGTAACACCAATTCACTTAATACCAAAAAGCCAAAAAGACTCTTGATGGATGACTTAATCCATAAAGAATAATGTCAGAGCATCTAGTATACTTGGTACACATCATCCAACAATGCAAATACCTCTTCACACTGATGGATTACCTTAATAACCTAGAGTTTAAAGTTTCCTTTTAGACACCCGGCTTTATTCATTTAAGCGTTTTTTTGTTTTTTTTTTGTGAGATGGAGTCTTGCTCTGTCACCCAGGTTGGAGTGCAGTGGCGCAATCTTGGCTCACTGCAACCTCCGCCTCCCAGGTTCAAGCAATTCTCCTGCCTCAGCCTCACGAGTAACTGGGACTACAGGTGTGTGCCACCACACTAGGCTAATTTTTATTTCATTTTTTTTGAGATGGAGTCTCGCTCTGTTGTCCAGGCTGGAGTGCAGTGGCGCAATCTTGGCTCACTGCAAACTCCGCCTCCTGGGTTCACGCCATTCCCCTGCCTCAGCCCTCCAGGCAGCCGGGACCACAGGCACCAGCCACCACGCCTGGCTAATTTTTTGTATTTTTAGTAGAGACGGGGTTTCACTTTGTTAGCCAGGATGGTCTTGATCTCCTGACCTCGTGACCCACCCGCCTCGGCCTCTCAAAGTGCTGGTATTACTGACGTGAGCCACCGGGCCCGGCCCCACACTGGACTAATTTTTATATTTTTAGTAGAGATGGGGTTTTACCACGTTGGCCAGGCTGGTCTCGAACTCCTGACCTCAAGTAATCTGCCCGCCTTGGTCCCCCAAACTGTTAGGATTACAAGCGTAAGCCACTGCTCCTGGCCTTTTTGAGACGGTTTCACTCCAAACACCCAGGCTGGAGTGCAATGGCACGATCTCGGATCACTGCAACCTCTGCCTCCCAGGCTCAAGTAGATTCTCCTACCTTAGACTACAGGTGCAGGCCACTGCATCCGGCTAATATTTTTTGTAGAGACAAGGTTTTGCCAGGTTGTCCAGGCTGGTCTTGAACTCCTGGGCTCAAGGGATTGTCCTGCTTCAGCATCCCGAAGTGCTGGGATTACAGGCAAGAGCCACCACCCCTGGCCTAAGCATTTTTTCAACTTAATACTTTTGCATGGAAAATACATCCACATGATTAAAAACTCAAAAGGCACACAGGTATAAAAAGGAAGTTTCTCTTTACTAGTCATCTCTCTCCTAAATATCCAGTTTCTCTCCTTGGAGGAAACTACTGTCACCAGTTTCTTATAGGCACTTGACAAAATTAGATTGTAGAAATAGTTATAAAAAGACTGCTCTGAACATTCAGTGTCTCAAAAATGAATTAAAACTAGTCATACATCAACTGGCACATTTGATTTGGAACAGACAGATGCTTACCTTGTACTTCTCATAGACAATTGGGACACTGAAAACGAGCAGTTCAGCTGTAAGACAGAATCATGGGACATGGCAAGTGTATATGAGAGACAGTCACATCTTAAGACTCAGAGTAACATATACATTTTTCCTCACAAAATACAGGAAAACACAGGTATTCCTCAAAATGAGAAATCCTGGTTAGAGCTCCCAATTAAGACAGCTAATTTAAGGCAGTGTTGAAACAAAACAAAAAAAACCTCTCCAGGTGTACAGGCTATCTTCTTTGTACCACAAATAACAATTTCCAAATTACCAAAATGGTTTCTGTAAGTAAGATCCCCATATTTAAACCAAATCTAGACAACTGTCCTTTGCTTCCAGCTGTTTTGACATTTCTTAATTTATAACTGAGACCATTTCATAAACCTGTGACCACAAAGGCTGGTTCCTCCAGTGCCTACTCCCAGGTCTCTATGGGTCAAGACTGGGAAATGAAGAATGAGTAGAGCCACGCTGGGCATTCTCTTCACTCTTATTGTTACAAACTACTCCAAAGAGTGTGGGCACATTCTCCTTGCCACCTTACCAAGAATTAGAAGGGTGATTCCGTTAAAAACAGCACCAACATAGGTCATCAGCCACATGAAGACAGCCAGCTGGGAAGGCCAATGTCAAAAGTTAAGCAGGAATAACCATAAGGCAAAATTCACATTAACTGATGTCATTCTCCTCCAGCTAATTAAGTCTGCATTAATTTAGTGATGTATGACATGGATAATTTCCAAATGAAGGTTCCCTACTTGTGTTATACATTTGAAGGTATGTGAGTGAAGTCTGTAGTTCTCTGAGGTCCAAAGACTGAAACTGCACTGCTGCCACCTCTCTTCTGATGTTTGTTCCCCAGCAGAAGACTATACCTTTCTCTAGTGACTCCTATCCCATTATAGAATAACTGAGCTAAGCATACGTTCATTTTTGTCTGATAAAATCCTATGTACTGTTTTTCCTCCGAATTATAACCCAGTCCCTGCTTTTTCTGTTTCACCACCAAGAGCTGCAGAAACAACTAACCTTCAAGGAGTCAACCAGATCTTCTACCAGAAAGAGACGAATAATGAGTTTCAGGGCCCTGTTGATGTGCACCATGGCAGCATTCATGTAATTATGGAAAGCTTCCGAGGACAGAGTAATGTCTACATCCAGGTAGGCTCTTCCAGAAGAAGAAACAACAGTCATACATTTGATATGGAAGAAGATTTTGTTAGCATAGTAGTTACTGAGAATGTGAAATTGGTCCCCAGGGTGCATTTTAGAATCTGTAGAAGCATTTTTTTGTTGTCATCAGGTGAGGTGGAGACACACTGTCATTTAGTGGGCAGAGGCAAATATGCCAAATGTCTGCAAAGTATGAAACGGTCATGCACAGTGAAGAGCTATGTTCTGTGTAACTTTTACTACCTCACTGGATATTCATGAAGGTGAATCCATTTATAAATAAGAGCCCAGAACACATAAAAAAAGGTACTTTTTTTTTTTAAGCAGATTTAACATATCCTGAAGTTTCTAAAACTGTATTTTGTTTATGCTAAAATTTTACTTTTTTTTTTTTTTTTTTGAGACGGACTCTCGCTCTGTCGCCCAGGCTGGAGTGCAGTGGCTGGATCTCAGCTCACTGTAAGCTCTGCCTCCCAGGTTTACGCCATTCTCCTGCCTCAGCCTCCCGAGTACCTGGGACTACAGGCGCCTGCCACCATGGCCGGCTAGTTTTTTTGTATTTTTTTTAGTAGAGATGGGGTTTCACCGTGTTAGCCAGGATGGTCTCGATCTCCTGACCTCGTGATCCACCCGTCTCGGCCTCCCAAAGTGCTGGGATTACAGGCTTGAGCCACCGCGCCCAGCACTTTTTTTTTTTTTTTAAACATTTTGGAAAACCACATGTGTATTTGCAATTAAGAGCCCAGAACACATAAAAACAAGGTACTGGTTTTTTTAAGCAGTCTTTTTCTGAGATGGTGTTTCGCTCAGTTGTCCAGGCTGGAGTGCAATGACACAATCTTGGCTCACTGCAAACTCCGCCTCCCGGGTTCAAGATATCCTCCCATCTCAGCCTCCCGAGTAGCTGGGATTACAGGCACCTGCCACCTTGCATGGCTAATTTTCGTATTTTTAGTAAAGCTGAGGTTTCACCATGTTGGCCGGCTGGTCTTGAACCTCTGACCTCAGGTGATCCACCTACCTCAGCCTCTCAAAGTGCTGGCATTACAGATATGAGCCACCACGCCCAGTCTAGCAGTTTTAAATATCCCAAAGATTCCAAAACTTATTTTGTTTATGCTAAAACTTTACTGTTTTATTTTTTAAAAAACATTTTGGGAAATCACATTTGTATTGGCGATTATACAGGCAGGTGCAAGTATCTGAGTTTTTCTTTTTTTTTTTCTTTTTCTTTTTTTGAGACGGAGTCTTGCTCTGTCACCCAGGCTGGAGTGCAGTGGCACGATCTCGGCTCACTGCAAGCTCCGCCTCCCGGGTTCAAGCCATTCTCCTACCTCAGCCTTCAGAGTAGCTGGGACTACAGGTGCCCGCCACCACGCCCAGCTAATTTTTTGTATATATATATATATTTTTTTTGAGACGGAGTCTCACGCTGTTGCCCAGGCTGGAGTGCAGTGGCGCGATCTCGGCTCACTGCAAGCTCTGCCTCCTGGGTTCACGCCATTCTCCTGCCTCAGCCTCCTGAGTAGCTAGGACTACAGGCGCCCGCCACCGCGCCCGGCTAATTTTTTGTATTTTTAGTAGAGACAGGGTTTCACTGTGGTCTCGATCTCCTGACCTTGTGATCCGCCCGCCTCGGCCTCCCAAAGTGCTGGGATTACAGGCTTGAGCCACCGCGCCCGGCCAATTTTTTGTATTTTTTAGTAGAGACGGGGTTTCACTGTGTTAGCCAGGATGGTCTCGATCTCCTGACCTTGTGATCTGCCGCCTCCGCTTCCCAAAGTGCTGGGATTACCGGCGTGAGTCACTGTGCCCAGCCAAGTATCTGACATCTTATGTTTCTTTGCTGTAGTCATGTCTGAGCAATTAAATGCTGACAGACATACTCTTTTATTATAAATGGCTATTTTCACCACCTTTATATCACAATTAGAATCTTTTTTTTTTTTTTTTTTTTTTTTTTTTTTTGAGACAGAGTCTTGCTCTGTCGCCAGGCTGGAGTGCAGTGGCAAGATCTTGGCTCACTGCAACCTCCACCTCCTGGGTCGAAGCGATTCTTCTGCCTCAGCCTCCCAAGTAGCTGGGACTACAGGCATGTGCCACCATGCCCAGCTAATTTTTGTACTTTTAGTAGAGACAGGGTTTCATCATGTTGGCCAGGGTGGTCTCGATCTTTTGACCTCGTGATCCACCCACCTTGGCCTCCCAAAGTGCAGGGATTACAGATGTTAGCCACTGTACCCAGCCGGAATCTATTTTTAAAAATTAAAAGAAATTACATGCCACTGCACTCCAGCTTGGGCAACAGAGCAAGAGTCTATGTTAAAATAAATAAATAAATAAAAAACAGTTTTTGGGCTGGGCATGGTGGTTCACACCTGTAATCCCAAAACTTTGGGAGGCTGAGTGGACAGGTCACCTAAGGTCAGGAGTTCAAGACCAGCCTGGCCAACATGGTGAAACCCTGTCTCTACAAAAATACAAAAATTAGCCGGGCATGATGGGAGGTGCCTGTAACCTCAGCTACTTGGGAGCCTGAGGCAGGAGAATTGCTTGAACCTGGGAGGTGGAGGTTGCAGTGAGCAGAGATCATGCCACTGCACTCCAGCCTGGGTGACAGAACAAGGCTCCGTCTCAAAAAAAGAAAAATATTTTTTTAGAGATGGGGTCGTTTGATGTTGCCAAGGCTGGTCTCCAGCTCCTGGCCTCAAACAATCCTGCCTTGTCCTCCCAAAGTGGTAGGATTACAGGCATGAACTACCATCCTTGGCAAACAAAACACTACAAATCTACAACAGTATCAAGCAAAATAAGGGGGTAAAAAAAAAAAAAACTAAGACACCAGAGCTTGTTGCAAAATAGTAACATTTATCTACTCATTCAACAATATTGACTTGTTAAAACTCATTTGCAGCTCACGCCTGTACTCCCCAGTACGTTGGGAGGCTGAGGCAGGAGGATCGTTGAGCCCAGAGTTTGAGACCAGCCTGGGTGACATAGTGAAACTCCATTTTAATAAAAAATTAAAAAAAAATAGCTTGGTGTGGTGGTACATGCCTGTTGTCCCAACTACCTGGGGTGGGGTGGTGGGCTGAGGCAGGAGGATCATCTGAGTCTGGAAGTTCAAGGCTGCAGTGAGCCATGATCACACCACTGCACTACAGCCTGGGTGACAGAGCAAGACCTTTACTTAAAAAACGGCCGGGCACGGTGGCTCAAGCCTGTAATCCCAGCACTTTGGGAGGCTGAGATGGGTGGATCGCGAGGTCGGGAGATCGAGACCATCCTGGCTAACACGGTGAAACCCCGTCTCTACTAAAAAATACAAAAAACTAGCTGGGTGAGGTGGCTGGCGCCTGTAGTCCCAGCTACTCAGGAGGCTGAAGCAGGAGAATGGTGTGAACCCGGGAGGCGGAGCTTGCAGTGAGCTGAGATCCGGCCATTGCACTCCAGCCTGGGCGACAGAGTGGGACTCCGTCTCAAAAAAAAAAAAAAAAAAAGAAAAAAAGAAAAAACAGGGCCGGGCGCTGTGGCTCATGCCTATAATCCCAGCACTTTGGGAGGCCGAGGTGGGCGGATCACTTGAGGTCAGGGGGTTTGAGAACAGCCTGACCAACATGGGGAAACCCCGTCTCTACTAAAAATGCAAAAATTAGCCAAGTGTGGTGGCAGGCACCTGTAATCCCAGCTACTAGGGAGGTTGAGGCAGAAGGCTGAGGCTGAACCATGAGTCGGAGGTAGTAGTGAGCCGAGATCGTGCCACTGCACTCCAGGCTGGGCAACAAGAATGAAACTCCATCTCGGGGGGAAAAAAAGAAAAAAGAAAAAACATGCCAGTGCAGTGGCTCATGCCTGTAATCCAGCACTTTGGGAGGCTGAAATGTAAGGATTGCTTGAGCCCAGGAGCTGGTGACCAGCCCAGGCAACACAGCAAGATACTGTCTCAAAATAAATAAATAAATAAAACACAATAAAATAAAGTAAAATAAAAAGAAAAAAACAAAAAACATAATTTGCAATTATTATTATACTTTGAGACAGAGTCTCACTCTGTCACCTAGGCTAGAGTGCAGTGGTGGGATCTCCGTTCACTGCAACCTCTGCCTCTGGGTTCAAGCAATTCTCCTGTCTCAGCCTCCCGAGTAGATGGGATTACAAGCGCCTGCAACCGTGTCTGGCTCATTTTTGTAGTTTCAGTAGAGACGAGGTTTCACCATGTTGGCCAGGCTGGTCTTGAACTTCTGACCTCAAGTAATCTGCCTGCCTCAGCCTCCCAAAGTGCTGGGATTACAGGCGTAAGTCACCGTGGCTGAACTGCAATAAATGTTTTAATGCCACATATAGTTGTAAGCTATTCCTTCTATTTTCACCAAGAGAAAATACAATGAGCATAGGTGCGACCAGAAACCTATTCTGTTGTAGTCCTGAGAGGTCACAGCAGGGTCTCCTTCTCTATGAAAAAAGAGCTTTCAAAAAACTGTCATTTGCTCATGTTAAAGTCAACATTGTTTATGGGGTAAGATTTTCAAGAGGAAAGTGTGAAGAAAACATTTGTTAAAGTTACAGCACAATCAGAAAAGCTAGAAATTGTATACTAGAAATGTAGTCAGAAGATCTACTGACTTCATTAAGATTCCAGTGTTAAGAAAACTAGTAAGAGATAAGGAGGAAATCAGTAATAAACCAAGAATAAAAACACTGAGTTCTGATATTACCAACAGCACACACTCAATAAGATTTGAAAGTCATTTCAAGTCTTACCCATGTGGGGGTTTAAACATGCACTCAGAACCCCATCTAACTGAGTGCTGCTCTAGGTGCTCTGCTTTCCCTGCCCTGCTCAAGAATTTAGAGTCGCCAGGCGCAGTGGCTCACGCCTGTAATCCCCGCACTTTGGGAGGCCGAGGTGGGCGGATCACGAGGTCAGGAGTTCAAGACCAGTCTGACCAACATGGTGAAACCCTGTCTCTACTAAAACTACAAAAATTAGCCAGGCTTGGTGACGTGTGCCTGTAATCCCAGCTCAGGAGGCCGAGGCAGGAGAATTGCTTGAACCAGGACGGCGGAGGTTGCCGTGATCCAGCCTGTTTTTGAGAGACTGTCTCAAAAACAAAACAAAACAAAACAAAAACACACAAAAAAACAGCACTTTGGGAGGCCGAGGCAGGCGGAAGTTCGAGGTCAGAAGTTCAAGACCAGTCTGACCAACATGGAGAAACCCCATCTCTACTAAAAATACAAAATTAGCTGGGCGTAGTGGCGCACGCCTGTAATCCCAGCTACTCAGGAGGCTGAGGCAGGAGAATTGCTTGAACCTGGGAGGCAGAGGTTGCAGTAAGCTGATATCGCACCATTGTACTCCAGCCTGGGTAACAAAAGCAATATCCGTCTCAAAAAAAAGAATTTAGGGTCTTCTTTGAAGGACTCCCTTCGGGGACTCCCTCTTTGAACTTCAAGTAGAGCCTCTAATTTGTCAAAAAATTCTTGGCTCCTACCTTGGCCACTTCTTAAGGTGATTTCAAGGTCTCTAGGGGATGCTTCATGCCACCCACCAGCTGCATCAGGCCCCATAATTCTTGCTTTTTAGTCAGGTCTGAGTTTTAGACCTATCAGCTTCAGTGAACCCTTCCACTAAAATGCAGAATGTCACTTTTAAGACTTCAACTCACTTGAATGGATGGCCTTCTTCTGACTTCTGTACAGCTTGGATGACGGACTTGTAGATCCTGAAGCTGATGGTGACAGAGAGAAGAGCCAGGATGAGGTAAGAAACCACACTGATGACACTGAAAGCTGCCAGGGAAAGCAGCATGATCAGCGTGGTGCCAAAGACAAACCCAGTCTTCTTCACATCTCTCCAGAAAATCAGATCGTGCACTGACAAAAGAAAAGGGAATATAAATTAGAGGAAATGCCCATAGCTACTATATCTTGCATACCTGTGGAGCCTCACATTAGCACACAAATACAGGTATGCCCCACTTTAAGATAATCTGGTTTTGTTTTTTTAAAGAGATGGTGGTCTCACTATGTCGCCCAGGCTGGCCTGGAACTCTGGGCTCAAGTGATCCTCCTGCCTTCACTTCCTGAGTAGCTGGAACTACAGGTGTGTGCTACTGTACTTGGTTCTAAGAGAATCTTATAAATGAAAATCAAATTATGTCAGGGGTGATAACTCACAAGGCAAAAGGTTCTTCTGCTACACTGATTAGGTTTCAGGATAGGATTATAAAAATTTAAGAGCTTATTTCAGCTATGGAAATACACTGGGGTAAAGTGCCATTTACCTTAAATATTTTGGCAGAAAGGATGATAAAGCAGGTGTGGCAAAATCTTGCTGTTAACTAAATTATGCAAACCAGACCTATAAATTAGTTGGGTGAACAGACTATAAAACCAAAGCTAATTTTGCCCCAGTGTATAAATTGGGGCGGGGCAAAGAAAGTGGTAAATAAAAATAGACCAAGCACTATTAGTGCTAGTTACAAAGAAACACCAATCTCGATGTTAATCTGAAAAGAATTCAGGAAGGATTATGTATAGGGGACCATATAATTATCTAAGCCACAATACCCCCTCCTCCCTTTTTTGAGACAGCGTCTCACTCTGTCACCCAGGCTGGAGAGCAGTGGCACTATCATTTCTCAGTGCAGCCTTTAACTCTTGGGTTCAAGCAAACCTCCTACCTCAGCCTCCGAGCAGCTAGGACTACAGGTATGTGCCACCATGTCCAGGTACATTTTATCTTTTTTGTAGAGACAGGGTCTCAATATGTTGCCCAGGCTAGTCTCAAACTCCTGGCTTCAAGCAATCCTCCTGCTGTGGCCTCCCACAGTGCTGTGATTATAGGCATGAGCCACCATGCCTGGCCAAGCTGCAGTACTCTTAAAAAAAGTGAGTGGGGGCCGGGCATGGTGGCTCATGCCTGTAATTCTTGCACTTTGGGAGGCCAAGGCGGGCAGATCACCTGAGGTCAGGAGTTCAAGACCAACCTGGCCAACATGGCGAAAAGCCAGTCTCTACTAAAAATACAAAAACTAGCTAAGCATGGTGGTATGTGCCTGTACTCCCAGCTACTCGGGAGGCTGAGGTGGGAGAATCGCTTGAACCTGGGAAACGGAGGCTGTAGTCAGCCGAGATCGCGCCATTACATTCCAGCCTAGGTGACAGAATAAAACTTTGTCTCAAAAAAAAAAAAAAGAAAAAAAGTGAGTGGGGCTGGCAGGGTGCAGTGGTTCACACCTGTGATCCCAGCACTTTGGGAGGCCGAGGCAAGCAGATCACTTGAGGCCAGGAGTTCAAGACCAGACTGGCCAACATGGTGAGACCCCTGTCTCTACTGAAAATACAAAAAAATACCTGGGCGTGGTGGTGCACGCTTGTAATCTCAGCTACTTGGGAAGCTGAGGCACGAGAAATCACTTGAACCTGGGAGGTGGAGGCTGCAGTAAGCCAACATCGTGCCACTGTACTCCAGCCTGGGTGACAGAATGAGACTCTTTCAAAAGTGAGTGGGGCACTATTAATAATTATGTCAGGAAAAGAGTTTAAGTAGAAGTATTTCGATTTTCCCAGTTTGGAAGTCCCCAACTGTAAGATCCAGTTGCCCAGGATGGTCCTGGTTTAAAGACACCTCTAAATCTCTGAGTGGCAGCTGCCAGCAATCACCTCCAATCTAGCAGTGACATTACTTTTATTTTTATTTTTTTGAGACAGAGTCAGGGTTTCACCATATTGGCCAGGCTGGTCTCGAACTCCTGACTTCTAGTGATCTGCCCGCCTCGGCATCCCAAAGCGTTGGGATTATAGGCATGAGCCTCTGCATGTGGTGGCCATTACCTTTTGCGTATTTGTCTATGAAGGCTAATTTCACCATGAATATCTAGAGGACTTTCCTCCCAGCCACTACCTGCTCTCAAAAAGAGCAAGGGCTTTGGAGTTGGAGTGACATGAGTTTGAGTCCTGGTAATTTCTCACTATATTACTTGAACCTTTCCAAGCCTCCATTTCCTCATCTGAAAAATGAAGAAAATGAAATCTACTTCCTAGAGTTTAAGGAATAAAGAAGGCTAAGACACTGTAAATGACATGCAGTAAATACTTTAACCATAATCCAAATAAGGTTAGCTGAAAAGACTGATTTGGGATAAAACGAACCTGGGTGTGATTCAAGTTGTCTTGTGGGTACCTAGTTCTTCCCCACATTCAGCTATACAGCTCTCTTCTGAAACCATTTCTTTGAAGACTAACCTTCCTAGATCCAAAGAACCTTAACTTGAAACCAATAAAACACTAAAAATATGCTGTTGTATATAAGAAGTAATCACTGGTTCAAAGAGTCTGGCTAAGGGATGCAACGTACTAGGAGAAAGAGAAGGTATTATGACTCCTGATGGAACATGAGAGGCCCAGATAGTGATGCTGCAAAGGAGAGAAAGAATTGGGAGGCAACTCAGGCTCACTTGATTGAACTAAGAGATTGAACAGAAGAACTTAATAGAATGCTGCCTACTTAAAAGTGAATTCCTATAAGCAGGATAATTCCTATAGTCAGAGTTCAAGTATATACATGTTAGAGCTCATATAATTACAGGAACAGTTTCAACATAGAAGGCTTAGAGGGCCAACGTCATCAGTAGTAGAACAAACCGATACCATATGCCTCCGGACATAGTGCATGCACTGAGAAAGACACAACATCACTTCTATGGTATTCCCGCCCAAAATACGTAACCTGCATCTAATAAGAAAACACCAGACAAACCCAGATTGAGAAATATTCTACAAAACTGGCCCGTAGTCTTCAAAAATGTCAATGGTATGAAAGACAGAGAAAGACTGAGGAACTTCTTTTAATCTTAATTCTCAGATTAAAGGAGAGTAAGGAGATGGGACGAGGCACAAAGTGTGATCCTAGATTGGACTCTGGAAAAGGGGTAAATACAGCTATAAATATATCATTGGTATAACTGACAAAATTTAAATGTGGACTATAATTGATAAAAGTACTGTTATCAATGTTTAATTTCCTAATTACTGTTAAATTTCCTTAATAACTTCCGTTGATTATGTAAAACAAAGATGTTTTGTTCAAAGGAAACACACTCCAAAGCAGGGGTAAAGAGGCAGAACGTTTGCAATCAGCTCTCAAATGGTTCAGGAAAAAAACATCTATCTATACTGAGAGGGAGGGGGGGATAATGCACATGTGGCCAAATGTTAACAATTGGTGAACCAGAGTGAAGATTATACAGGATTTCCTTGTAGCACAATTGTAATTCTTCTACACATTCAAAATATTTGAAAGACAGGAAGAGAAAGCTTAGAGAATAAGGCTGGGACCCAGAGAGAAAAGGATGTGTCAGAGAAGGAAAAGGGATAAAGACGACACGTGCCTAGATGTAAATCAGAAGTGTCTACCTTTAGGCCGGGTGCGGTGGGTCATGCTTGTAAACCCAGCACTTTGGGAGGCCAAGGTGGGTGGATCATTTGCGGTTAGGAGTTCGAAACCAGCCTGGCCAACATGGCGAAACCCCATCTCTACTAAAAATACAAAAATTAGCCAGGCGTCGTGGCGCGTGCCTGTACTCCCAGCTACTCAGAAGGTTGAGGCAGGAGAATCGCTTGAACCTGGGAGGCAGAGGTTGCAGTGAGCTGAGATCGCACCATTGCATTCCAGCCTGGGTGAAAGAGTGAGACTCTGTCTCAAAAAAAACCTTTGTGCAAATTAGAAAAAGTCACCCTGTCCTCATGCATGTTACTGCCATCTGCTGGAAAACTCATAAGAAATATTCAAACCTACAAAGATAACAAAGGTAGATAGTGCCCCTAGATGTGTACAGTAAACAACCTGTATAATAGTATAGGCCCTGGGCTCAGTCTTAAGATAAATGGTGGAATTATGGTCTGGGATAGAAAGGGGACATAGTGACTGAAGAGAGGAAAACAGAGGAAGAGTTTGGAAAAGATGGTTCAACACATAAGCCTCTGTCTGGAATGCTCTTCCCCAGCTCCCCATTGCTTGCTTCTTTACTTTTCAGGTCTTAGTGCAGGGCTACTTCCTCAGACACTGCCCAGCCTAACAACCACTTGATTTGTAGCAGGCTCTTCACAGCTGTTACTGAATGCTTAAACATGGGGCCAAGCTAATGACCAAAAGACAACAAAACCATTTATTTCCTAATAATTCCCCTTAAACTAGTCAAGTTTTTGCACATGACTCTATTGACCACAGAAGACTAAGGATTCCAAGTATAGAACACCAAAGGAAGGAAACTGGCATGATTTTTGGAAACATTTCCCTCTATAATACCTTGGGGGAGAAGAAGATGAAAAATACGAAAAAAAGTGAGAAATGAGGCAGTTGCTAATAGTTTAAAATATGAAGCCACTAGACTTACACTAGTTCTAGTGTGTATTTCATAACCAGCAAGAGGCTGCATGGCTTGCGTCCATGAAATTTTCTTTTCTTTTCTTTTTTTAGACAAGGTCTGGCTGTATCGCCCAGGCTGGAGAGAAGTGGCACAATCTTGGCCCATTGCAACCTCTGCCTCCTGGACTCAAGCTATCCTCCCATCTCAGCCTCCCAAGTAGCTAGGACTATAGGCATGCACCACCATGCCCAGTTGATTTTTCTGTTTTTTGTAGAGACAGGGTTTTGTCATGTTGCCCATGTTGGTCTCAAACTCATGGACTCAAACAATGCACTGGCCTTGGCCTCCCAAAGTGCTGGGATTACAGGCGTGAGTCACAGCGACTGGCAGAAACTTTCTTTTCATTCTCTTTTATTTTCTTTTTATTTTATTTTTTTGAGACGGAGTCTCACTCTGTCGCCCAGGCTGGAATGCAGTGGCGCGATCTCTACTCACTGCAAGCTCTGCCTCCCAGGTTCACACCATTCTCCTGCCTCAGTCTCCCGAGTAGCTGGGACTACAGGCACCCGCCACCTCGCCCGGCTAGTTTTTTTGTATTTTTTAGTAGAGACGGGGTTTCACCGTGTTAGCCAGGATGGTCTCGATCTCCCGACCTCGCGATCCGCCCGTCTCAGCCTCCCAAAGTGCTGGGATTACAGGCTTGAGCCACCGTGCCTGGCCCATAACTACTTTTTAAAACAGGAAATTATTTATCTTTTAATGTGTTATCTTTCCTTCCTTTCCCACCTTTTTTATTTTTTTTTATTTTTTGAGACAGAGTCTCACCTTGTCGCCAGGTTGGAGTGCAATGGCATGGTCTCGGCTCACTGCAACCTCCACCTCCTGGGTTCAAGCAATTCTCCTGCCTCAGCCTTTGACCGGCTGACATTACAGGCGCCTGCCACCACGCCCGGCTAATTTTTTGTATTTTTATTAGGGACAGGGTTTCACCATGTTGGCCAGGCTGCTCTCGAACTCCTGACCTCGTGATCCGCCTGCCTTGGCCTCCCAAAGCACTGAAATTACAGGCATGAGCCACCGTACCCGGCCCCTTTCCCACCTTTACCTTCCTTCATCAAGTTTTTGTTTGTTTTTTGAGACAGAGTCTCAGTCTGTTGCCCAGGCTGGAGTGCAATGGCGAGATCTCGGCTCACTACAACCTCTGCCTCCCGAGTTCAAGTAATTCTCCTGCCTCAGCTTCCTGAGTAGCTGGGATTACAGGCGCGCACCACCACGCCCAGATAATTTTTTGTATTTTTAGTAGAGATGGGGTTTCACCATGTTGGCCAGGCTGGTCTCGAACTCCGGACCTCAGATGATCTGCCCGCCTCAGCCTCCCAAAGTGCTGGGATTGTAGGCACGAGCCACTTGACATTTGTGCCCAGCTTGCGAAAATTCTTAACAAAAATTTAGCAAACCAAACACAACAATAAACACAATACTACTACATCATGACTGAGGTGTTTCTTTTGAAAAAATACAGGATTGGCTTAACATTCAATAATCAAAATATTCTCCATTTTAAAGAATTCCACCAAGGAAGAATTCCATAATTCACCATATTAACAACTAAAAAAGAAAAACCATATGATCATCTCAAAAGATACAGAAAAAAAGCATTTGAGAAAATCCAACATTCATTCTTGATTTTAAAATCTCAGGAAACTAGGGAAGGGAAATCCCTCAACTTGAAAAAGGGAATCTACCGGTAACTTACAGCAAACATCATGCTCACTGAAAGAAGGCAAGAAGTTCTCTCTGCCACTACTCCTGTTTAACACTGTATTAAAGGTTCTAGCCAGTTCAGTAAGTCAAGAAAAACAGCCTGGGCGTGGCGGCTCACGCCTGTAATCCTAGCATTTTGGGAGGCCGAGGCAGATGGATCACCTGAGGTCAGGGGTTCGAGACTAGCCTGACCAACATGGTGAAACCCTGTCTCTACTAAAAATACAAATAAATAAATAAATAAATAAAAAATTAGCTGGGTGTAGGGCTAGGCGCGGTGGCTTACGACTGCAATCCTAGCACTTTGGGAGGCTGAGGTGGGTGGATCACCTTAGATCAGGAGTTCAAGACCTGCCTGGCCAACATGGTGAAACACCGTCTCTACTGAAAATACAAAACAAAGGCCAGGTGCGGTGGCTCACGCTGGTAATCCCAGCACTTTGGGAGGCTGAGGTGAGTGGATCACCTGAGGTCAGGAGTTCAAGACCAGCCTGGCCAACATGGCGAATCCCTGTCT
This sequence comes from Macaca mulatta, assembly GCF_049350105.2. NCBI lineage: Eukaryota > Metazoa > Chordata > Mammalia > Primates > Cercopithecidae > Macaca > Macaca mulatta. The sequence continues at coordinate 10,684,711 of NC_133419.1, forward strand.
CTACTAAAAATATAAAAATTAGCTGGGCATGGTGGCATGTGCCTGTAATCCCAGCTACTAGCAGGGCTGAGGCAGGAGGATCACTTGAACCTGGGAGGCAAAGGTTGCAGTGGGCCAAGATCGTGCCACAACACTCCAGCCTGAGCAACAGAGCAAGACTCCATCTAAAACAAACAAACAAACAAACATTGCCGGGAGTGGTGCTGGGCGCCTGTAATCCCAGCTACTCAGGAGGCTGAGGCAGAAGCATCACTTGAACCCAGAAGGCGTGGCCGCAGTGACTTGAGATCACGCCACTGCACTCCAACCTGGATGACAGAGTAAGACTCCATATCAGGGGAAAAAAAAAAAAAATTAGCTGGGCGTCATGGCATGCTACTGTAATCCCAGCTGCTAGGGAGCCTGAGGCAGGAGAATTGCTTGAAACCAGGAGGCGGAGGTTGCAGTGAGCTGAGGTCACACCACTTCACTCCAGCCTGGGCAAAAGAGCGAAACTGTCAAAAACAAAAACAAAAACAAAAACAAATAGGCATTCAGATAGGAAAGTAGTGAAACTGTCCTTATTCACGAATGGCATGATTGCCTATGCGGAAAATCTGATGGAATCCATAAAAAAAAAAGCTACTAGGCCGGGCGCGGTGGCTCAAGCCTGTAATCCCAGCACTTTGGGAGGCCGAGACGGGCGGATCACGAGGTCAGGAGATCGAGACCATCCTGGTTAACACGGTGAAACCCCGTCTCTACTAAAAAATACAAAAAACTAGCCGGCCGAGGTGGCGGACGCCTGTAGTCCCAGCTACTCGGGAGGCTGAGGCAGGAGAATGGCGTGAACCCGGGAGGCGGAGCTTGCAGTGAGCTGAGATCCGTCCACTGCACTCCAGCCTGGGTGACAGCGCGAGACTCCGTCTCAAAAAAAAAAAAAAAAAAAAAAAAAAAAGCTACTAGGACCAGGTGCAGTGGCTCATGACTGTAATCCCAGCACTTTGGGAGGCCAAGGCGGGTGGATCACGAGGTCAGGAGATCAAGACCATCCTGGCTAACACGGTGAAACCCCATCTCTACTAAAAATATAAAAACAAAATTAGCTGGGTGTGGTGACGGCCACCTGTAGTTCCAGCTGCTCGGGAGACTGAGATGGGAGAATGGCATGAACCCAGGAGGCAGAGCTTGCAGTGAGCTGAGATCCCGCCACTACACTCCAGCCCGGGTGACAGAGTGAGACTCCGTCTCAAAACAAACAAACAAACAAAAAACTACTAGAACTAATAAATGAGTTTAGGAAGATTGCATAATACAAAGCTAACATACAAAATCAATCTTATTTCCATATATTAGTATTAACCAGTCAGAAACTGAATTTAAAAATAACATTTAAAATAGTGTAAAAAACAAATTAAATAGTATAAAAATATAAAATACTGGCCGGGTACGGTGGCTCACACCTGTAATCCCAACACTTTGGGAGGCCGAGGCGGGTGGATCACAAGGTCAGGAGATCGAGACCATCCTGGCTAACACAGTGAAACCCCGTCTTTACTAAAAATACAAAACATTAGCCGGGTGTGGTGGTGGGCACCTGTAGTCCCAGCTACTTGGTAGGCTGAGGCAGGAGAATGGCGTGAACCTGGGAGGCGGAGCTTGCAGTGAGCTGAGATACACCACTGCGCTCAAGCCTGGGTGACAGAGCAAGACTCCGTCTAAAACAAAAAAACAAAAAAACAAAAAAACAAAACAAAACAAAACAAACCTAGAAGAGCCGAAACAACTTTGAAAAATAAAGTTGGAAGATTCACACAACCTGATTTTAAATATAAAGCTACCATTATCAATATGCTGTAGTACTGGCCAAAAGATAATAGAACAATAGAATGGTACAGAAAATCCAGAAATAGACATTTGTGCATTAAGAGATGTTTAAAGATTATTTCAGGCCGGGTGCAGTGGCTCATGCCTGTAATCCCAGCATTTTGGGAGGCTGAGGCGGGAAGATCACCTGAGGTCACAAGTTCGAGACCAGCCTGGCCAACATAGCAAAACCCCATCTCTACTAAAAATACAAAAGTTAGCTGGGCATGGTGGTGTATACCTGTAGTTTCAGCTACTGGGGAGGCTGAGGCAGTAGAATCACTTGAACCCGGGAGGCGGAGGTTGCAGTGAGCTGAGATCATGCCACTGCATTCCAGCCTGGGCAACAGAATGAGAAGCTGTTTCAAAAAAAAAAAATAAATGCTGGGCATGGTGGCTCACGCCTGAATTCCAGCACTTTGGCAAGCTGGGGCGGGTGGATCACTTAAGGTCAGGAATTTGGGACCAGCCTGGCTAACATGATGAAACCCCCTCTCTACTAAAAATACAAAATTAGCCAGGCGTGGTGGTACAGGCCTGTAGCCCTAGCTACTCAGGAGGCTGAGGCACGAAAATCGACTGAACCCAGGAGGCGGAGGTTGCAGTGAGTCGAGATCAAGCCACCGCACTGCAGCCTGGGTGACAAGAGCGAAACTCTATCTCAAAAATACTACTACTAATAAATAAAAATAAAATAAAATATAATAAAGATTATTTCACCCCTTAATGCTTCCTAGTTTCCACTTGGCCATGGTTCCCTATCTAGTAAAACTCTTTATCCCCAGCTTTAGAGTTAGTATAGCATAGAAATGACTCTGGCTCTAGAACGCCTGGGTTTGTATCCTCTTCCATTTGCTAGCTCTGTGATTTTGGACAAGACACTCAATCTCTCTGTGCATCAGGTTCCTCATTTGTAAAATAGGATAATACAATATCAACTTCATAGGGATGTTGCCAGGATTAAGTGGATTAATGTGTAGAAGTGCTCAGAATACTGTTGATTAGATAGTAACACAATGTTAGCTATTATTATTCATTTGACTGCCAACCTCTGCTACAATTGTAACAGAAAATTTAAAAATTGAAGTTAAAGTCAGCTACAGAGCAACAAGATTTTTTCCTTTCCTCTTTGTTGCCAGTAAGATACAAAGAAATTAAAGGTGGCTCATGACTGTAATCCCAGCACTTTGGGAAGTGGAGGTTGGAAGATCGCTTGAATTCCAAGAGTTTGAGACCAGACTGGGCAACACAGTGAGACCCTATCTCTAAAGAAAAAAAAAAAAAGGCCAGGCGCGGTGGCTCATGCCTGTTATCCTAGCACTTTAGGAAGCCAAGGTGGATGGATCACGAGGTCAGGAGTTTGAGACCAGCCAGGCCAACATAGTGAAACCCCGTCTCTACTAAAAATACAAAAAAACCCAAAAAATTAGCTGGGCATGGTGGCGGGCACCTTAGTCCCAGCTACTTGGGAGGCTGAGGCAGGAGAATCACTTGAACCTGGCAAGTGGAGGTTGCAGTGAGCCGAGATTACGCTGCTGCACTCTAGCCTGGGTGAGAGTGAGAATCCGTCTCAAAAAAAAAAAAAAAAAAAAAAAAAAGAAACTAAGATGGGGAGGTTAGAAGGGGCCTTATTAGCCAAATCTATTTTATGTATCAAATTTCCATATAAACCTTTCTATGAAAAAGTGCTGCACTATCAGAACTATGATGAAATAGAGTGGTCTGTAAATGATATACAGAGATAGAGAACCAGGAGATAAAGGCAGTATAATACATCACCTATGGGGCAGACCAGACCAACACAGAGTATAGATTTGTAGGTGGTAATTTGAAGCTACAGAAAAAGAAAAGATCTGGCCGGGCGCGGTGGCTCAAGCCTGTAATCCCAGCACTTTGGGAGGCTGAGACGGGTGGATCACGAGGTCAGGAGATCGAGACCATCCTGGATAACACGGTGAAACCCCGTCTCTACTAAGAAATACAAAAAACTAGCCAGGCGAGGCGGCGGGCGCCTGTAGTCCCAGCTACTCGGGAGGCTGAGGCCGGAGAATGGCATGAACCCGGGAGGCGGAGCTTGCAGTGAGCTGAGATCCGGCCACTGCACTCCAGCCTGGGCTACAGAGCGAGACTCCGTCTCAAAAAAAAAATAAATAAATAAATAAAAAGAAAAAGAAGAGATCACTTTGAGGCATCTCAACCCCTCAAATTCCACATATCAAAGAAAACATCATTTTTGACTGACACTCTTCCCTGATCAGAAAATAGTTCTACCCTGTAATCCCAGCACTTTGGGAGGCCGAGACGGGTGGATCACGAAGTCAGGAGATCGAGACCATCCTGGCTAACACGGTGAAACCCCATCTCTACTAAAAAAAAATACAAAAAAATTAGCCGGGCGAGGTGGCGGGCGCCTGTAGTCCCAGCTACTCGGGAGGCTGAGGCAGAAGAATGGCATGAACCCGGGAGGCGGAGCTTGCAGTGAGCCGAGATCGCGCCACTGCACTCCAGCCTGGGCGACAGAGCGAGACTCCGTCTCAAAAAAAAAAAAAAAAAGAAAATAGTTCTACCATCCACCCAGAAACCCAAGACAAATACAGAAATAGGGTTCACTCTTCCTTCTCCCTCATCAACTACACTCAAACATCAGGACTGGTTGCAGTCTTTTCTATCAGAAAAAAATAAAATCTTTTGATTAAGTGAAGAGTCTTAAACATTTTTAGGTCTTAAATTTACCTTCTATGAGCAGACTCTAGAGAAGACTGTCCAAGTCAGTGACTCTCAGCTGCGTGTGAGATGGGACAAAGGTTGTGGGATGGGGAGTAGATCCTGACTCCTGATGGCGCATATCACCTTTTTCAAGCTATGGGCAAATTATTGCTTGATTCTGATATGTGTCAGGTAGAGAATCACTACTGGAGAGAGCCACTGACACAGACAGGGAATGTCCTTTTCTTTGGGTGTGCTATGTGTATCTTGGGTGTTCTAAAACAGAAGAGAATTGTGGGGCAATGGGCTAACAAACTGCTACACTAGTACGCAACCTTATAGAGACAGATCGAAGCCTTGGCTAGTCTCTTCTAAAGTCCTACAGGGAAGTGACCCAATCTAGTTCAAAAGGTACTGGAAAAATAAAAAGCCAAAAGCTCTCAAAAGAATGAAGTCAATGTTCCCTTACTTTTCAGGTTATAACTTTATCTTTAATATCATACCACTTAATTTCTTTTTTCATTTAAAGGACCTTACTTTCTTCTCTTTTCATGATTCATTACATGAGTAAAATCACTAATTTCTCAGTTATATTATTTTGCTAATGACAGATGAAATATCTGACAAGGAATGTCTGTACCAAGAGTGTTTATGTTGCTGGTGGAATTACGAGTGATTCCTTCTTTTTATTTTCCAAATCTTTTGTAATGTGGCCATATTACTTTTATTTTAAAAACTTTAAAATAAGGTATTTATTTTAAAGTTTTATTTTATTAAAGTATTTCTTGCCCGTGGTATTTAAGGATGCTGGCTGCAGTACCCATGTTACACCTGAAGAGGGCACTAACACATCCAATGGTAATCTCAGGCTAAGAAAAAAGGAAATCAGTCTTGCGCCATTTCCAGCAGGAACAGCAGTAAACCTTACTGATTCCCAATCCGTTAATTTTATTACCGAATTTGGGGAAAGCTCTTGTTTTGATTCTAAATAGCCATTTCCAAAAGTCAATTGACTTTACTCTCCCAAGTATACACCTCAAAGGTAGAAAAGAAGAGCTGTTCAAATACTTATTCTGAAAAGGAACAAATGTGAAAGAAATTTCAAGGTTTAGTAGTCTGTTAGCTTTACTTTCTTCTTCTTCTTCTTCTTCTTCTTCTTCTTCTTCTTTTTTTTTTTAAAGACAGGGTCTCACTCTGTCACCCAGGCTGGAGTGCAGTGGTGTGACTACAGCTCACTGTAGCCTCGACTTCCTGAGCTCAGGTGATCCTCTTGCCTCAGCCTCCCAAGGCTACAGGTGCATGCCAGCATGCCTGGCTAAATTTTTTTGTTGCCCACTCTGGTCTTAAATTCTTGAGCTCAAGCGATCTGCCCTCCTTGGCCTCCCAAAGTGCTGGAATTACAGGCGTGAATCATTGCACCCAGCTACTTCATTTTTTAAGAACAAATAAATCTCCAATTCATTCCACCTTCCTTGCAAAAGTTGCTTAAAATCTGTCTATAACACATCTCTAAGAACACTCAAACATGCCTGAAACGACTAAAAGGAAAAAAAAAGGCCATGCTTTATAACCTCAAAAAGGAAACTGTTAATAAAGGGGAAACAGTTAAGCTTTTTAATATGAACAATTTATGTAAAGACAGATGCAGACATTTTTACATAGATTATTTCTTTTCTTTGGTTACTTTCACATTAATAGTTATAATAAATGAAGCCACTTTTAAGTTGCAAAAGAGACATCAGGTGACGTGTTTGTAAACTTAGGCCCAAATTCTGTGGCTGCTGAAATGGGTTAACAGTCTGCTCTGCTACAGATTTATTATTAACCAAAGAAATCCACCCCCTCAAAAGGCACAGAAAGATCACTGACAGAATACAAAGCTGTCACTGTCAAAGACAGACACACATACTTTTGGCCACAGATAAGTCTGGCAGTAGGCCAGAGAAATATGTAGGAACCCCTTTCAAACTAACGTTCATCTCACACACTCAGAAAAAATAGTTGTTTGTTCATTAAAATAACCTACCATCCCCTCTGCCCTCAATTTCAGATTTATAAAACAGAAAACAAAATGGCATTGTCTACCCCTCCCCAGGTGAACAGTATGGATCTAAAAATGTGAACTTTTGACCTTAGTTACCTAAAGAGTATTTTTCTTTCTTTCTTTCTTTTTTTTTTTTTGGAGACAGAGTCTCATTCTGTTGAGCAGGCTGGAGTGCAGTAGCATGATCGTAACTCACTGCAACCTCCACCTCCTGGGTTCAAGTGATTTTCTTGCCTCAGTCTCCTTAGCAGCTGGGGCTACGGATGCCCGTCACCAAACCTGGTTAATTTTTCTATTTTTAGTAGAGATTGGGTTTGACCATGTTGGCCAGGCTTGTCTCGAACTCCTGGCCTCAAGTGATCCACCCACCTCGACCTCCCAAATCGCTGGAATTACAGGCATGAGCCACTGTGCCTGGCCATCCATCTTTAATTTTATGGTTAGTGCATTTTACCTAAGAAATCTTTGCCTACCCTATGTCATGAAAATATTTTCCTATGCATTCCTGGAAAAACTTTTTGGTTTTAGTTTTTATGTTCAGAGTTCTAATTCATTTTAATTTTTGCATATCATGTGAAGTTAGAATTGTGGCAGGTGGAATTCTAAGATGGAGCTGGGCATGGTGGCATATACCCATAGTCCCAGTTACTCGGGAGGCTGAGGTGGGAGGATCCCTTGAGCCCAGGAGGCAGCAGTGAGCTAGGACTGCAACACTGCACTCTGGCCTGGGCAACAGAGCAAGCCCCTATCACAGGAAAAAAAAAAAAAAAAAAAAAAGGATTCTATGATGGCTTCCAAGACTCTTGCCCCTTGTTGTACATGCCTTGTATAACACTTTCCCCTGCCCCTAAATGTGGGCAGACCTGTGAATATAATGGAATCGTCATTCTAGTTTTTGCATTTGAGTTATACAGTCATTCCTCAGTATCTGAAGGGGATTGGTTCCAGGAGTCCCAAGGATATAAAAATCCATGGAAGCTCAAGTCCCTTATATAAAATAGCATGGTATTTGCATGTAACCTAGGCATATCCGTTTGTATGCTTTATTTTTTATGTTTTTTAATTTTTTTGAGACGGAGTCTCTGTTGTCCAGGCTGGAGTGCAGTGGCACAATCTTGGTTCACTGCCTCCGCCTCCCGGGTTCAAGCGATTCTACTACCTCAGCCTCCTGAGTAGCTGGGACTACAGGCGTGTGCCACCACGTCCAGCTAATTTTTTGTATTTTTAGTAGAGACGGGGTTTCACCATGTTGGCCAGGCTGGTCTCGAACTCCTGACCTCAGGTGATCCGCCTGCCTCAGCCTCCTAAAGTGCTGGGATTACAGGCATGAGCCACCACACCCAGTCTTTATATTATTTTTTATTGGTTTTTCTTTTGCATTTTCAATCCGAGGTTGGTTGAACCCAAGGATGCAGAACCTGCGGATGCAGAGGACTAACTGTATAAGAGTCTCCTGATAGCTTCGAAGAAGCAAGCTACCATGTTGTGAGAGGGCCATGAGGTCAGGACCTGCAGGCAGCTTCAAGTAGCTGAGCATGATCTCCCCAGCTGATATCCAGGGAGAAAGAAAGTGGGTTTCTCATTCTACAACTTCCAGGAACTGAATTCTATCAACAACCAGCCAGCTTGGAAAGAAAGAGGTCCCTGAGTCTCATGATATCACAACCCTGGTGAGGCCCTGAGCAGGAGGATCAGCTAGCCCATGCCTAGAATGCTGATCCATGAAAACTGTGAGATAATAAATTTAAGTTGCTAAATTTGTGCTAATTTGTTATTTCTGGGTTCTCTGTTTCTTTACTTGTCAACTTGTCAGTACCATACTGTCTTTATTACTGGAGTTTTATAATGTCTTTAAGTAAATGTTCCAAGTTTTCCAATTTTGTTATTTTTAAAAGGTTACTTTAGATTTGCTAGGCTCTGTGTGTTTCCATAGAAATGTTAGAATTGACCAGGCGCTTTAGCTCACACTTGTAATTCCAGCACTTTGGGAGGCCAAATTGGGCAGAATGCTTGGGCTCATGAGTTCAAGACCAGCCTGGGCAACATGGCAAAACATCTTTACTAAAAATACAAAAATTAGCTCGGTGTGATGGCATATGCCTGCAATCCTAGCTACTCAGGAGGCTGAGGTGGGAGGATGGCTTGAGCCCAGGAAGCAGGGGTTGCAGTGAGCTGAGATCGCACCCCATGCCACTCCAGCCTGGGTGACAGAGGCAGACCTTGTCTTGAAAGAAAAAGAAAAAGAGAGAGAGAGAGAAATGTTAAACTCTGGGACTTTGAATTGTCTTGAATCCATAGATCAGCAGTGTGAGTAAGACTGACATCTTAACAACATTGAGTCTTCCAATTCATGAACTTCTCTCCTCTTAGTCATTCTTTATCTTCTCTCTGCAGTGCTTGGTAGCTTTTAGTATTGTGGTCTTAAGTACTTTTCTGGTTAAATTTATTCCAAGTATTTTATGCTTTTGGTGCTATTGTAAATGGAACTACTTGTTTAAAAAATTTAATTTTCTAGGCCGGGCATTGTGGCTCACACCTTGTAAACCCAGCACTTTGGGAGGCTGAGGTGGGCAGATCACTTGATGTCGGGAGTTTGAGACCAGCCTGGGCAACACAGTGAAACCCTGTCTCTACTAAAATTACAAAAATTAGCTAAGTATGGTGGTGCACACTTGCAATCTCAGCTAGAGGCGGAGGTTACAGTGAGCAGAGATTGTGTCACTGCACTCCAGCTTGGGCAACATACAGAGACTGTCTCAAAAAAAGGTTTTCTTTAAAATTGTCGAATTTTGCTATTAATATGTAACAACAAAATTGAGTTTTGTGTATTAATCTAATATCTATCCTGCAATCCTGCTAATTAATAATCCTACTTATTAATCCTAATAGTTGTTTTGTGGATTTCTTAGGATTTTCTACGTAAACAATCATGTCATCTGTAAATGAAGAAAGTTTAACTTCTTCCTTTCCAATCCTGATTTCTTGTATTTCCATTTATTGCCGTAATTCAGTGGCTAGGACCTCCAGTATGATGTGTGTGTGTGTGTGTGTTTGCATGTGTGTGTTTTAAGACAGAGTCTCCCTCTATCACCCAGGCTGGAGTGCCGTAGTGTGAACTCGGTTCATTGCAATCTCCACCTCTTGGGTTTAAGCAATTCTCCTGCCTCAGCCTCCTGAGTGGCTGGGATTACAGGCGTGCGCCACCATGCCCAGCTAACTTTTGTATTTTTAGTAGAGGTTTCACCATGTTGCCCAGGCTGGCCTTGAACTCTTGGGCTCGAGTGATCTACCTGCTTCAGTCTCCTGAAATGCTGGGATTACAGGCATGAGCCACTGTGCCCGGCCTTCAAACTACAAACTGAGTTCACTTCTTTTTTTTTTTTTTTGAGACGGAGTCTCACTCTGTCACCCAGGCTGTAGTGCAATGGCACGATCTTGGCTCACTGCAACCTCCACCCCCCGGGTTCAAGCGATTCTCCTGCCTCAGCCACCCGAGTAGATGGGATTATAGGCGCCTGCCACCGTGCCCGGCTAATTTTTGTATTTTTAGTAGAGACGGGGTTTCACCAGCTTGGCTAGGCTGGTCTTGAACTCGTGATCCACCCGCCACGGCCTCCCAAAGTGCTGGGATTATAGGCATGGGCCATCGCGCCCGGTCCAGTTCACTTCTTTCATCTCTAGTTGTGCTGCTTATAATCTTTTGTGCGTTAAGTGTGGTTCACGATTAAACAGAGGCTTAAACACAGTTTGTCTACAGAATTTTAGGTTGTCACTCTCTGGATCTCTCCTTTCCAAGATTCCTCCTCCCCTTACATTCCACTGACTCAATGGTTGTGGCTGACCCAAATTCTGTCCACTGCTTAGGTTTTCTATGAAGGTTTGAGCCAACCTGTCAGGTACCCACTTCAGCCTGTCCTCTAGCTAAAAGCAGTAAAAATAAAAAACTAATTTCATGCTGTCTCTTCTTACATGTATCAACTCTCTTTCAGAATCTGATTGCTCCCGTTCATTCTCCAGTGCCTTCAGGTCTTTGTTTTTTAAAAATTTTGTCCAGTTATATGCAGGAAGGTCAGGTCCAGTAAAAACCTACTTGGCCACAAGAAAAGAAAACCAATCTGACGTTGCTTTTAAAAATTACTTCAGATTCCTTATATATGTAGGTATATAGGTTCATTTTTTTTTCTTTATGGAATCTTTCCAGCCATAGATTCACTTTAAATGATACCAAGATAGGAATTATTTCGTATCTCTTGTTTTGTAACTCTTTTCGTTCCACTTTAGCATCCACCATCTGCTGGGTGCTCAACAATGTAGTTTTTACTAATAAATTACATTTTTATATAACAGAAGACACTAATTTTGACAATAACTAGAAAAGTAATGCACAGAGCTAGAAGTGAAACTGATGAGCAGTAGCACCCTAACACTGGGGAAATATTCACATATGTGTAAAAACAGACAAGTATAAGAATGTTAACTTCAGGCCGGGCATGGTGGCTCATGTCTGTAATCCCAGCACTTTGGGAGTCCAAGGTGGGTGGATCACACGGTCAGGAGATTGAGACCATCCTGGCTAACACGGTGAAACCCCGACTCTACTAAAAATACAAAAATAAAATTAGCCGGGCGTGGTGACAGGCGCCTGTAGTCCCAGCTACTCAGGAGGCTGAGGTGGGAGAATGGCGTGAACCCGGGAGGCAGAGCTTGCAGTGAGCGGAGACTGCACCACTGCACTCCAGCCTGGGTGACAGAGCGAGACTCCATCTCAAAAAAGAAAATAAAAAAAAGAATGTTAACTTCAGCACTGTGTATAATAGTAAAAAACAGAAAAGAATCTAAACCCTTATCAAAAGAAAATAATATATTCATAAAATGGATTACTTTATAGCTGTTAAAATGAATAAATTATATATATTCCAATATGAAGAAAGTTTAAAAACCTAATGTTGAATGGAAAAGTTATACAACAAACATGATAATATGAATGAATGGTTAAAAAGCATAAAACAATACAAACACATTTATTTAAAATAAACTGGAAAGATGTACCAGGTCCCTAATGGTGTTACGTCTGGGGAAGGGGAGTGGCCAGATGGTAATGAAAGAATCCTTTAGTTTGGAAGCAAATATGACTACCAATGCTAACAATATAAGTTAATTCTACATATAGAGAAGATATGGGTGTATGCTGCCTTTGTACTTTTCTATATTTTTCCATTTCTTAAAAAAAAAAAAACTTTAACAACTTCAATGACTGTGTAATATTCGATTGCACAATTACACCATAATATACTCAACCAATCTCGAATTTTTTTTTTTTTTTTTTTTTTTTTGAGACGGAGTCTCGCTCTGTCACCCAGGCTGGAGTGCAGTGGCCGGGTCTCAGCTCACTGCAAGCTCCGCCTCCCGGGTTCACGCCATTCTCCTGCCTCAGCCTCCGGAGTAGCTGGGACTACAGGCGCCCGACACCTCGCCCGGCTAGTTTTTTGTATTTTTAGTAGAGACGGGGTTTCACCATGTTAGCCAGGATGGTCTCGATCTCCTGACCTTGTGATCCGCCCGTCTCGGCCTCCCAAAGTGCTGGGATTACAGGCTTGAGCCACCGCGCCCGGCCTCGAATTGTTAAGACACTGAGATATCTGCCACTATCATAAACAGTGCTACTATGAACATCTGTGTAGTTATTTTTGCACATTTTAAAAAAGGATAAATTCCGGCTGGGCGCCGTGACTCACACCTGTAATCCCAGCACTTTGGGAAGCAGAGGCGGGTGGATCATGAGGTCAGGAGTTCAAGACCAGCCTGGCCAATATAGTGAAACCCCATCTTTACTTGGCCAATATAGTGAAACCCCATCTTTACTAAAAATACAAAAAATTAGCTAGGCATCGTGGCAGGCGCCTGTAATCCCAGCTACTCAGTAGGCTGAGGCAGTAGAATTGCTTGAACCCGGGAAGTGGAGGTTGCAGTGACCCGAGATCGTGCCATTGCACTCCAGCCTGGGCTTTTTTTGTTTTTAAAAAGGATAAATTCCTAAAAACAAGATTGCTAGGGCAATTCTAGGTCTGTTACATATTGCCAACTGCCTTCCAGAAAGGCTATAACAATTTACACGTACTCACCAAACTATATGCTATTTCTCTGCACCTTGCCAATCTGGATACTAAAACACAAAAAACTATCTTCACTATACTAGGTATGTGACAGGCAGGGATCTGATTTTCTTCCCCAAACTATGAGAGTCTATCATAATGTAATTACTGAGCAACCAACTATAATATCATAAAGGCTTCATTACAAACTGTTATGTAATATAACATAAAATAGCAAAAACAGAAAACAAACCACTAAATTCTTTCATTGTTTCTTTTGCCTATTTTCCCAAACAACTTTAGGCAGAATTAAAGCACTGTTATCATCTTAGAAAGGAAGAATATGCAGATACACGTATTTAAAACTAAACAATTGGTTGCGTGTGGTGGCTCAGGCCTGTAAATCCCAGCACTTTGGGAGGCCAAGGCAGACGGATCACTTGAGGCCAGGAGTTTGAGAGACCAGACTGGCCAACATGGTGAAACCCCATCTCTGGTAAAAATACAAAAAATTAGCTGGGTGTGGTGGCACACACCCGTAATCCCCGCTACTCAGGAGGCTGAGGCAGGAGAGTTGCTTGAACTCTGGAGGCGGAGGTTGCAGTGAGCTGAGATTGCGCCACTGCACTCCAGCCTGGGCAACAGAGTGAGACTCTGTCTCAAAAAAAAAATTAAAAAAAAAAAAAAAAAAGATAAATAAATAAAACTAGACACTGATGCATTTTATTGAAATGGTTGATATTTTAATTTAATTACATTTATTTATTTATTTAGACAGAGTCTTGCTCTGTCACCCAGAGTGGAGTTCAGTGGTACAATCTTGGTTCACTGCAATGAAATGGATTATATTTTTAAAGATTTAGTCATACATAAGACAATTTTAAAAGGTTTTCACTTTTGAAAGCTGCAAGAAAGACCTTTAAACTTCTTGGTCTAACTATACCAGTCTTCTTTAATTATCATCTAAAAATATACACTAATCATAGAATTTGGTCAGTGACAAATATCCTGAACTTCCATAGCCCTTTTCATCTCTCACACTAGATTAAATAATTCAGTTGATAATTACTAATAATTAGCATTTACACAGCACTTTATTTACTGCAACATACAAAGCAGGGCAAAATAATGATCATCACATTAACAAAGGAAGATGCTGAACCAATTAGACTAGTCATCTAAGGTCACGCTAAAACAAGAATTTGCCAGAATTAGACACTGGAGTTTTTGTAGTATAATTCCTATGTGCCTTAATACTCAAAAGTTACTACCTATAAGACTTACGACAACTCAGGAAGAAATCTAGAATGTACCAGAGCCAGAGAATCATATTATTGAAATGATAATTGAAGACCATCTACTTCACTTTACATCCTCACTTTACAGATAATAAATCTGAGGCCCCCGAAAGGTTATGTAATTGTTCAAAGTCATACTTCTAGGCACAGCACAGCAAGAATTAGAACCTAGCACTCTTTAATCTAAATTCAGTGAGCTTCAAATACTAGAGTATAAGAGCTATCCTTAATTGGTAACTCAAAATTTTTGGTTTATCAAAAAGCCTCAATGTCTTCACTGATAATTGTTAGTGAAATAATTCCTATCATTCATTCAACAAATAATTGTCCAGTACTTATTATGTAGCAGGCCCTGTATCTGGTGCTAAATCTGACTGAATATTTACTATGTGCTAGGCGCTGCATTACCTGCATTTTCATATTTAATCCTCACAATACCATTACAAGGTTAAGTACAATTTATCTATTTTAAATATTAAAACTTAAGAAGATAAATCTACCTACAGTCTCCAGTAAGGAAATGCCCTTATAAAAAGTAAATAGTATAATCAAACACAAAATACATTTAGCCTAAAAAAATCTAATTTTCTTATAAATTCTACAACTCTGTATATGATTTCATTTGAAAAAGGATCTATAATCAAATAGTTTAAAAACCACAGACCTCTACATAGCACCTAACACTGACCATATAGTAGATGTAAAACTTGGTATTACATTAAAGGATGGGGGTCCCTTGTAGAGGGGCTTGAAAGATCCTTTTTTTTTTCTTGTACTTTCCAAGACCCCAGAACAGACAGCAATTTGCAGTAATCTAACTGAAAGCCACTTGATAGAAAAGTGATCATTTGAAATAGATAAAAGACAAGAGAGGGGGTTTCTAGTACCATCCAATAATGAGTTTTGGCCTGAAGAATATTAAATAAGATAGAAAGTAGAAGAACGCATGAGTTCTCCTAAGCATTACTCACAAAATAGTACTACAATACTGGCTACCTACTTTCAGGGCATAAAATCTCTATAGTATATGATCACATTAATTAAAAGTTTCATTTACTATCTTTCCCAGCAGGAATTCCTTTATCTTTGATTGCTAAGATTCCACAAGGCACATATCAAAAAACTCAAGTGCTAAAAAGTGTGACTATTGTGGAGATTTAAAAATAAGCTTTGTACATAAGTAAGAACCTGATGATATTAGGTTCTCAACTAATATCACCCTAGGGCCAACCTATAAGAAAAGAAGTAGACCGGGAGCGGTGGATCACACCTGTAATCCCAACACTTTGGGAGGCCGAGGCGGGCGGATCACAAGGTCAGGAGATCGAGACTACGGTGAAACCCCGTCTCTACTAAAATTACAAAAAATTAGCTGGGCGCGGTAGTGGGTGCCTGTAGTCCAAGCTACTCAGGAGGCTGAGGCAGGAGAATGGCGTGAACCCGGGAGGCAAAGCTTGCAGTGAGCCGAGATCGCGCCACTGCACTCCAGCCTGGGGGACGCAGTGAGACTCCATCTCAAAAAAAAAAAAAAAGAAAAGTAGTAACTGGCCAGACGCGGTGGCTCATGCCTGTAATCCCAGCACTTTGGGAGGCCAAGTGGGCAGATCACAAGGTCAGGAGTTCGAGACCAGCCTGGCCAATATGGTGAAACCCTGTCTCTATTAAAAATACAAAAATTAGCCTGACATGGTGGCTGACACCTGTAGTCCCAGTTACTCGGGAGGCTAAAGCAGGAGAATTGCTTGAACCCGGGAGGTGGAGGTTGCGGTGAGCCAAGATCTCGCCACTGCATTCCAGCCTGGGCGACAGAGCAAGACTCTGTCTCAAAAAAAAAAAAAAAAAAAGAAAGAAAAGAAAAGTACCTTGAAATATAACTGGAGCATAGAAAAAATTTTTGGGAAATATTGGTATTAAGGAAACCAAATCAAGTAATCATTTAAAAAAAGACGAGAGAGGAGTCTGCCTTTCCCATCATACAGTATATTATATTTGTATTCTAGCCATAATTTTGTAGGTATAAATCAGACTCTAACATAAACGGCACGCTGATAAGTAATCAATCACAGAATTAACCACATGCAGTATTCTAATATAAATGGTTACCTGAGAAGTCTGTCAGAAGTCTTGCTAGGACATGCTTTTTTACCAATTCAGTCTTGCTAAGGCTGGAAACAGCATCTACCCTAGAAGTTTCTCTGACAGTAGTGGGTTTTTGGGAAATCCCAAGATCGGATCCATTCTTGACATTATGTTCTAGGATGTCATATGATCTCTGTGGCCAAGATTCTGGAGCAAATGTGAAAGTTTGCTTCAGTACTTCTTCAGAAGGCAATTCTGCGTCATGCTGTGCAGAAGCTGACTTCTCAACCTGTCTTTCACCTAATTCTTTAAGAGCCTTAATTGTGAGCTGTTCTTGTTCTAAGTCAAGAGATGCTACTGGAGTACCTTGGGTAGGGAAAACACTTAGAGGCTCACTTCCATTTGTTTGTTTGTTTTGTTCACTGTATTTGCTTCCAATGCCTTTAATTTCAGAACCACTGGACTCACTTTCATGTAAGACTTCTACAGGAGGAGTTGTTTTAAAGTCTGTCATCTTCTCTGATATTGCTTTAAAGGCATTTCCTTCACTATCTACTATTCCTTTATCTCTGGTTTCTGTAAAGGCTGCTATCAGGTCCTCTGGGGAGGAATCATCTATATGTTTAACATTTTTCCCATGTAATGACTCCAAGTAGGCAGATGTTGTCACATTTAATGAGAATTCTGTCTCATTAAAAACATTTGGAGACACTGTTGAAGGAAGTTTGGGGTTCTCAGTAGTAACAGGCTTTTCAGGAGCAACTTCACTCACATCTTCTAAGCAGACATTTATATTGAGTACTTTTGCTGCCTCACTAGCTGGACTCCTTCCAAGAATATCAGGTTGCTCTTGATGCAGCTCAGAGTCACTGACCAACTCTTGAAAATTTTTAGATGTTTTTTCTACTCTCTTACAACTGGGAATCTCTTTGATTTCTCTTTCACCTGTTTTTACAACAGCACTTGGAATGGAAACAGGTTTTTCAGCTTGAATTTTCTTATTTTCAAATGATAGATCTGCTGTGATGTCCTCTATTACTGTGTCATCAGACTCACCAGAACTATCAGCTTCTGTGATTTCTCCCAATGCAGAGCTCTGCCAGTTCATTTCATCTTTCAGGTGGTCATCAGGTAAAACCACTTTCACTGTGGCCACTCCAGAACCCAAAGAGTCACATTTCTCAGGTGGAGATCCAGGTAATTCTGCAAGTGTGTCACCCTGTTTCTGCATACTGCCTTGCACACCTTTGATACTGAATTCTTTTGTGGAATTGAAAGAGTCGGGTATAGGTTTTCCAGTGATAGCATTTTCTTGTAGGAGAGATGCTTCTGTCCAATCACCTGTTGATTCAGTGATGGGAGTGCTCCCATTAATAGAACATACAGGAATTTTCTGATGAGTGTTAACTTTAAGATTTACAACTGGAATTTCAGAATTATATTCACTCATGTCAAGTCCTGTAGTTTTTGTGATGCAGTCAGAAGATTTATCAGTCTGTTGTTTCACTTGGGGAACCAGATCCCAAGTCAGTATTTCGTTAGTAAAGTTATGCATATCATTCACGCATCTAGACACCTCTTCCAGTGCTGCATTTGTGTGTGAAAACTGCCTACTGAGCAATGCAGACATTTGGTAACGTCCTGCCTCTTTATTTCTCAGTGGAAAAAGCTTGTCATTAGTCTCTGAAATGTCTTCGGATGATTCTCTATCAGTGTGCATAGACCAGCTACCAAAATCATCTGTGCTCTCCTTATACGAGTCTTTAAATTCTTTGTCAAATGCTGCTTTGTCAATAATTACTTCAAATGGTGATTCAGGGGAATCCTTTTCAATAACACCATCTCCTGAAACTTTGGATGGGGACAAAGAGTATGTATAAATGCCTTCTACCTTAGAGTATTCAGTAGGTGGTTTTTGGGCTGTTAGCAAAGTGAATCTGTCATCAGCATCCAATGCGGTTTTAGCTTCCCTACTTGATACCTCATTTGGGTTCTTGGTCTCTTTATCTATTTGCTCTTCCACTTGACCAATTTTCTTTGAAAGCAAAGCAGGATGCTCTGGGAAACTGGCTGGAATAGAAGGACGGTCACAATGAACTCCTGCTGCAAGAGAAATTGGAGAGTCTGACATGTTGTTGCTGATCCCCTGAGGCTTTTCCATCTTTTTCATATCCAGAAGATCCAAGTGGTCTTTTCCTTCTTTGGCTAAAATAGGCTGGCTCCCTAACACATTGCTTTTTTCTCCATGTAGTATTGTAAGGCCATTGTTATGTATTTCAGAAGATGAAAGAAAGGAAGATGTCATAATTTCTGAAGATGGCTCATCAGAACAAAGAGAGCTCAAGAATTTCAAAGAAAATAATTGTTTACCAGGTACAATTACACATTAGCTAGCCAAGCCAAGCAGCATGCTTTTTATTTTTTAAATTACATAAATATATATATATACACACACACAGGATGTATATATACACACATAAATATGTAACAAAATGATCAAGTTATCCTACAGGACATGCATAAAGCTGCCAACAGTGAAACAGAAAAGCCATATCATGCCACAAACTGCAAGTAACAAAAAAATTTCCTAACAAACACTTTTTGGACTACTTTTCCATTGTAAAGAGAAAGCATAAAGAAGGGCGGAAAGATTGAGAAATCTTGGGAGGTTTTTTATTATTTTGGTAGAGCTAATCAACAAAAGCAAATAATTGATACAAAATAAATAACCTGATACTATAAAGAGTTGATAGACTTTAATCTGTAAGCTGAACAATTCAGAGCACAGACTGCCTCTGTAAATCCACTATTATAGTCTCACAATCTGAGAAGGAAAAAAACAAGTGGCCAGACTTGTTTTTGATTTTTAGGAGATGCAGTAGACCCTCTCTGACCTGAAAATGAGACTAGAATTATTCTATTCTATCCACAGGAAGAATCTGTCCCATGTACAAATAAATAGCTGTGATGTTCTAAACTAAAGCGTACTGAAAAAGGTGGACCCCCTCCAAAATCTTTTTTTTTTTTTTTTTTTTAATACAGAGTCTTTTTCTTGTCGCCCAGGCTGGAGTGTAATCGCATAATCTCAGCTCACTGCAACCTCCACCTCCCAGGTTCAAGTGATTCTCCTGCCTCAGTCTCTCAAGTAGCTGGGATTACAGGCAGGTACCATCAAGCCTGGTTAATTTTTGTATTTTTAGAAGAGACGGTGTTTCACCATGTTGGCCAGGCTGGTTTTGAACTCCCAACCTCAAGTGATCTACCCACCTTGGCCTCCCTAAGTGCTGGGATTATAGGTGTGAGCTGCCACGCATGGCCCCTCCAAAATCTCTTGTACTAACTTGTCATTGAAATCAATATTGTACTGTGCAAATTGATTTCTTTGGTTAAGAGAGAGTTAACTGGGCCGGGTGCAGTGGCTCACCTGAGGTCAGGAGTTCGAGACCAGCCTGACCAAAATGGTGAAACCTTGTCTCTACTAAAAATATAAAAAAATTAGCCAGGCGTAGTGGCAGGCACCTGTAATCCCACCTACTCAGGAGGCTGAGGCAGGAGAATCCTCTGAACCTGGGAGGCGGGCACTGCAGTGAGCTGAGGTCGTGCCATTGCACCCCAGCCTGAGTAACAAAAGTGAAACTCCATCTCCACACACATACACACAAAAAAGAGTGACCTCCAGAATTACTTTTAAAATAGAAAATATCCTTCTCAAAGTAATATGTTGTCTTAGTAGTTAATAAGCCATCAATCTACCACGCTGTTTTCTAACTTCCTACTCTAACAAGTTTTTACTGGGGAAAAGGATCAAAACAAATATCCCAAGGGCTGGTGCTTTCTTACTTCACTTATTTGTTTGTATTTGAGACAAGGTCTTCCTCTGTCCTCCAGGCCAGAGTGCAAGTGGTGCAATTGTGGCTCATTGCAGCCTTGACCTCCTGGCCTCAAGCTATCCTCCCACCTCAGCCTCCCAAGTAGCTGGGACCACAGGCACATGCCACCACACCTGGCTAATTTTTAAACTTTCTGCAGACATGGTGCCTCGCTACATTGCCAGGTTGGTCTCAAACTACTGGGTTCAAGCAACCTGCCCACCTTGGCCTCCCAAAGCACTGGGATTATAGGCATGAGCCACCAAGCCCAGCCCTGGGCGCTGTCTTTCTTGCATATTGTTGTATCTTTGGAGCTGGAACAAAGTGGGTCTTAAATAAATAGCCCCAAATAAGTGAATCAAAGATTCAGCTTGGTCAGCTGAGACCTAAGTAGGCTCAGGACAGCAATGCCTTGAGCATGAATAACTGGGAAAAATGTGACAGAGAAGTTCTTTTAGGATTATCTTTATTCAGTCTATATTCTCTTTTTCATGTAAACATCCGAATACCAGATAAAAGCAAAATTATGACGTCATTCAAAATTATTTTATTAAAGACAAAAATATTTTACAATAAATAAAATTCCACTATTATAAAAATGTTTTGAAATGCCATATAAAGTTCCCCTACTTCAACACATCACTGAAATTTGATGTAATAAGAGCTGAGCTTTAGAAATAGTATAACTGAAACCTGGTTATTAGAATAAAAAGCCTTTGTACGTTAAGGAAAACAGTTAAAGCTTGGTGGCAAAGCTATATTACCAAAACAAAACACTTGAAGTAAACTATAACTCATATGTAGTTCTAATTTAGTAAAACATGGTTTGCATCTGCCATTATATAGTATGGATATTCAGCATGACTAGATTAGGGCATAACAGAAATGAAGCCCAGCACTGTAGGTTAAAAGGTTCAAACATCTGAAGTATAAAGTACTACAGATTACATTTAAATCAGAAATATTCCACAATCTGAGCCATGCATTGTTACTGAAGCTACTAGTCAGTGTTTCTACCAGAAAGCATTCAGTGAACTACGGTTATTGTAAAACTGTTTGGAAACCTCTCTCTCTCTTCAAACAACTCTGAGGTAAGTCAAACTGACTCCACCCCACAGGGAAGGTTCAGCTTATATGTTTTTTTAATGTGTTTTTTGTGTGCTTTTTTAAGACAGAGTCTAGTTCTGTCGCCCAGGATGGAGTGCAATGGTGTAATCTCGGCTCACTGCAACCTCCGCCTCCCAGATTCAAGCAATTTTCCTGCCTCAGCCTCCCGAGTAGCTGGGATTACAAGCGTGCACCACCACACCTGGCTAATTTTTTGTATTTTTAGTAAAGATGTGGTTTTACCACACTGCCCAGGCTGGTCTCGAACACCTGAGCTCAAGCAGTCCGCTCGCCTCAGCCTCCCAAAGTACTAGGATTACAGGCATGACCCACTGCGCCCAGCCAGCTTATGGAGATGGAGATTTCAGATGATTCAGATCTGTCATCTTACAGATGAAAGTCTACAAAATGAATTAGCAATAATTCAAGAGGTATTTATTGAGTGCCTACCACGTGCCAGACATTGTTTTAGAAACTGGGCTTAAAGCAGTGAATAAAACAGAAAAAATTTCTTGCCTTTATGGAGCTTACAACACAGAGGGGAAGGCAGACAATAAGCAAAATCAATAAGTAAAATGATGATGACAGTGATATAGTGGTGATGGTGCTTGATTAAACTAAAAAGAAAGCAACCAAATTGAATGCTAACCAAAGAATATTCACATCACTGGGAAGAGCATGGTAAAACTGTCTATGCTTTAGCAGGACACAAACTGGTCAGTTTATCAGTTTTGCTTTTCTCTTAACTTTCTTGAACTTTTAGTACTCCAAAAGCTTCAAGTTAGGTGTAGAATAATCTTAGGTAAAACTAAAGATAACGTTAGAAGTCCTATATTCAGAATACTAAGAAGTCCTCTACTGAGCACCATAATGGCCTGACAGACTTCAAACATTAAAGATTATTTAGGCTGGGTGTGGTGGCTCACGCCTATATCTCAGAACTTTGGGAGGCAGAGGAGGGAAGACTGCTTGAGTCCAAGAGGTCAAAATCAGCCCGGGCAACATGGTGAGACCCTGCCCCTACAAAAAATAGAAAAATTAGCTGTGCATGGTGGCACGTGCCTGTAGTCCCAGTCACTTGGGAGGCTGGAGTGGGAGGATTGCTTGAGTTTGGGAGGTCAAGGCTGCAGTGAGCCACGGTCATGCCACTGCACTCCAGCTTGGGTGACAGAGTGGAGAAAAAAAAGAAAAGAAAGGAAAAGAAAAAAAGAAAAACAAAAGGAAAAAAGAAAAAGAAAAAAGATTACTTAATATGACATGGTTACTAGATATATAAAAAAACCTCTAATAATGTTCCCTAATAAAAATATTATAACTTACTATTTAGGGTGTATATTATTTTCTGGGGGCAAGCTCAGAGGGTAAACAGAGGTCAGTGCTGCCTTTATTTCTCAGTGATTGTGAGATGCAGGCGCTAATCATTATTGTCAGTCAAGCTTTCCCACGTGTAGAAAAATAAGGTAACATCATCATCTGAGCTTTAACTTTAATTATTTTGTTTAGAATTTCAGCAAATGAAAAGACCATTTTTGGCCAGCTGAAACCCTAACAAATGTGGACAGAGCTGACCTGTACCAAGACAATGGGAAAAATTGGGCTGGAAGTAAAAAGTGTATAAAGGCATGAAAACATTAAATAGAATGAAGACCAAAAACTAATAAGCCTTTTAGAACAGCTCCGATAAGCAAAGACTCTTCCAACTGGTCAGCATGGCACTTGTAGTCACTGGTGTTGCCCAGGTCAGTACATGGCAAAAGGACAGAATAGTCCAGTGAATCTGAAGGCAGTTAGCTCCTAAAATACTAAACACTGTAAAACTGTCTGGTGGAATAAATCTGGATTATTTTATGTCTCAGAAAATGTCTACCACCTTTCTTTTTTCAAAAGATTCATCCCGGCTGGGCACGGTGGCTCAAGCCTGTAATCCCAGCACTTTGGGAGGCCGAGACGGGAGGATCACGAGGTCAGGAGATCGAGACCATCCTGGCTAACACGGTGAAACCCCGTCTCTACTAAAAAAATACAAAAAACTAGCTGAGCGAGGTGGCAGGCGCCTGTAGTCCCAGCTACTCGGGAGGCTGAGGCCGGAGAATGGCGTGAACCCGGGAGGCGGAGCTTGCAGTGAGCTGAGATCCGGCCACTGCACTCCAGCCTGGGCGACAGAGCGAGACTCCGTCTCAAAAAAAAAAAAAAACAAAAACAAAGATTCATCCCTTCACATGCACTCCAAGAGCCTTCCAACATTACCCAAAACAAATCGCCATCAAAACTCATTATGAACATTTTCTAAATTAGATCTTTGCTATAACGGAATTTAATGTGGATATTCATTTTCAAGAGTTCTAATCACTTAAAAACATGGTGCTACTCTAATTATTAACAAATAAGGTCATAGATCTAGTAGATTTACTAAAAAGGTAATCAGCTGGGTGTGGTGGCTCATGCCTGTAATCCTAGCACTTTGAGAGGCCAAGGTAGGGAGATGGCTTGAGCCTAGGAGTTTGAGACCCACCTGGGCAACACAGTGCGACCCCATCTCTACAAAAAAATTAAACAATTAGCCAGGCATGGTGGCATGCACCTGTGGTCCTGACTACTTGGGAGGCTGAAGTGGGAGGACTGCTTGAGCCCAGGAGGTCGAGGCTGCAGTGAGCCATGCACTCCACCCTGGGTGACACAGCAAGACCTTGTCTCAAAAAAAGGGGGGTGGGTGAGAATCAATATACGGTAAGAGGTAAAAAATGTCATATCCCCACAGTGATCATGAACATGTTCTCAAACTTATCAAGTACTCAGCTGCATGATTACTCATCTTCTTAAACTCTAAATACTCCACTGAGATATATTATCTGAAACAAAGACTAGGAAATTAAGTTGGTAGTCATATTCTAAATTCTAAATTTTTAGACCCAAATAAATTTTTTTTTTGAGATGGAATTTCACTGTTTTAGCCCAGGCTGGAGTGCAATGGTGTGATCTCGGCTCACCGCAACCTCCGCCTCCTGCATTCAAGCGATTCTCCTGCTTCAGTCTCTGGAGTAGCTGGGATTACAGGCATGTGCCACCATGCCCAGCTAATTTTGTATTTTTAGTAGAGATGGGGTTTCTCCATGTTGGTCAGGGTGGTTTGGAACTCCCAACCTCAGGTGATATGCCCACCTTGGCCTCTCAGAAAGTGCTGGGATTACAGGCGTGAGCCACCGCGCCCAGCCAAAAAATTCTTATTAAAAAATTCAAAGTCAGCCAGGTATGGTGGCTCACGCTTGTAATCCCAGCACTTTGGGGGCCGAACTGGGCAGATCATGAGGTCAGGAGTTCGAGACCAGCCTGACCAACATGGAGAACCCTGTCTCTACTAAAAATAGAAAAAATTAGCAGAGTATGGTGGCGCATGCCTATAATCCCAGCTACTCAGGAGGCTGAGGCAGGAGAATCACTTGAACCCAGGAGGTGGAGGTTGCAGTGAGCCAAGATCACGCCATTGCATTCCAGCCCAGGCAACAGTGTGAGACTCCATCTCAAAAAAAAAAAAAAAAAAAAAAAAAAAATTCGAAGTCCTTTCATCACAATTACTAATCGTGTGGCCCTGAGTAAACTGCTTAATCCCATCTCATCAAAATCTCATCAAAATGGGAAAATTAAAGCACCTAACTTTAGAACTGCTGCGAGGATTAAATGAGTTAATATATGTTCACAGCAGTATCTGCCACTTAGTAAATCCCCAATAAACGTCCCCAAACACCACATTCTCAAAAAACTCTCTTGACATAGAGACTCCAGACCACATGCCTTTTTATTAGGGGACAGAAAAGGCATATTGGCAAATTGTAACCACCTTCATCTGGTATAATACAGAAAATCCTCATGTAGAGCTTTAGACACTTTCCCTTCTACCATTCACATATTAAGGGAAATAATTCAAAGAGCTTTTATTTACTTCAAAATCTTGGGTGATGCAACGTCTGAATATGTTGATATAAACCAAACGCCTATGGCATCCCAAGAATTGTGCTAGGTTCTATGCAGATAAAGATGTTTGAGAGCCCAGCCTGGCATGGCGGCTCATGCCTGTAATCTCAACACTTTGGGAGGCTCAGGTGGGAGGACTGCTTGAGCCCAGAAGCTAGACGAGCCTGGGCAAAATGATGAGACAGACCCCTTCTCTATAAAAAATTTTAGGGCCCGGTGCAGTGGCTCACGACTGTACTCCCAGCACTTTAGGAGGCTGAGGCGGGCAGATCACCCGAGGTTGAGAGCTTGAGAACAGCCTGACCAACATGGAGAAACCCCATCTCTACTAAAAATACAAAATTAGCCAGGAATGGTCGCACATGCCTGTAATTCCAGCTACTCAGGAGGCTGAGGCAGGAGAATCACTTGAACCTGGGTGTGAGCCGAGATCGGGCCATCACACTCCAGCCTGGACAACAAGAACGAAAACTCCGTCTCAAAAAAAAAAAAATAATAATAATAATATATATATATATAAAAAATTTTTTTTTTTTTTAATTAGCTTGGTGTGGTGGCACATGCCTGTGGTTCCAACTACTCAGGAAGGTAAGGTGGGAGGATCGCTTGAGCCTGGGAAGTCGAGACTGCAGTGAGCCCTAATTGACCCGCTGCATTCAGCCTGGGCAACAGAGTGAGATCCCGTCTCAAAAAAAACAAAAAACAAAAAACAAAAAAACCCAAAAGCAAAACCAAAAACCCCACAAGAGAACTCAACATATAAGAAATTCTAAGCCAACATTGAAAGATAAATAACTTTTCCTTTTTTTGAAACAGTCTCAGTCTCACTCTGTCAACCAGGCTGGAGTGCAGTGGCCTAATCTCAGCTCACTGCAACCTCTACCTCCCCAGTTCAAGTGATTCCCCTGCCCCAGCCTCCCGAGTAGCTGGGACTACAGGCACACACCACCACGCCCAGCTAATTTTTGTATTTTTAGCAGAGATGGGGTTTTGCCATGTCCACCAGGCTTGTCTCAAACTCCTGACCTCAAGTGATCCACCACACCCAGCCAGTAAATTTTCCTGAACAAAATGTTTCGCAAATGATCTTTACCACCAGCAGGGTCAAAGTATATTTTAGTTCAATGTACAACCAGCTGAACAATTTAATAACCAAGCACAGAGACAGCCTTTGGCACAATTTTTCACAATCCCTCTCAAACTTAAGAGCAACTACTAGTTCTTCACGGGGTTTATCTCTGATTTACTGCCTCAGAACTTCCTAAAGAGGACAGAGCTCAGGAATTTGTATTACAAGTTTCCCAGGCAACGAACTTGGTTTCAGAACCACAGCCTTAATACATCTGGTATGTGTTGAAAGGGCAGAAAGATAAGGGTCATACTTCAGAGCTCTAGTCCCATAAAATCCCACAGGAGGAGCCACTCTCATGGCTTCTCCTCACATAGATGGGCTTGAACTGGGCACAACTTAAGAGTAGCAAGGCATGCAGCAGGAGTGGTCTTCCCGTGCCTAAACACTTCCATATACTAATTCTAAAGTACAGTAATTCTGCATTTTTATTGGAAGAAGGAAAAAACCACATCTGACTAGAAAATCTGGTATGGGAATTGAGGCAGAAATTTCTCTCTTTTATGCCCAGAGTATTTTATCCTTCAGAGCAAGATGGGGAGTTTAAAATAACATGATAAAAACAACAACAACAACAACAAAAAACTACAATGTCTATGACTGGGCACAGTGGTGCCCGCCTGTAGTCCCAGCTACTCAGGAGGCTGAGGTGGGAAGATTGCTTGAGTCCAGGAGTTTGACACCATCCTGGGAAACACAGTGAGACCATATCTCTTAAAAAACAAACAAACAAGCCGGGCGCGGTGGCTCAAGCCTGTAATCCCAGCACTTTGGGAGGCTGAGACGGGTGGATCACAAGGTCAGGAGATCGAGACCATCCTGGCTAACACGGTGAAACCCCGTCTCTACTAAAAAATACAAAAAGCTAGCCGGGCGAGGTGGCGGGCGCCTGTAGTCCCAGCTACTCGGGAGGCTGAGGCAGGAGAATGGCGTGAACCCGGGAGGCGGAGCTTGCAGTGAGCTGAGATCCGGCCACTGCACTCCAGCCCGGGTGACAGAGCAAGACTCCGTCTCAAACAAACAAACAAACAAACAAACAAAAAACAAAAAAAACAAACAACCAACAAAAAGTACTTATGAGTAAATACATTTGAATTGAAAATCCTTCATATACTATTTATTCTGCCTCTTTTTCCTCAAAGTGTCTCTTAAAGATTTAGTACTCATCTATTCAAGTACTTACAACTTCATTACTAAAAACAAAATGTGATCTATAATTAAGGAATAAGGAATGTTATATCCTATATCAAAGAGTTCTTCCTAAAAAGAGTAAATAGTTTAAAATTAGGTTATAGTTACCATGTTGTTAATTACCCGCTCACCTAAGAAATTCATTACTTTTTACTAAAAGGATATCTATAACATGGAATCACTATATACATCAGTGAACAATGGGTGCCAGCCTGTAGTAGCCACTAACTTACTTTTTCACATCCATACTATGCATATTCATTTGAAGGAGATTTGAAATATTCAGGCATAGGTTTTCCTACACTTGAATTTTCTCATGTTCACAAAACAAGACGACAAATTCGTGCAAAACAGTATCAACAACTTTCAGCCACAGCATCAAAATAGGAAGTTAGCCAGCAGACACTCTGCAGCCAAGCTAGATCCTAAACAAAAAGTCTCTTTTACACAAAGAAAAATGTTTTTCTTTTGTTTTGTTTCTGTTCTGTTTTTTTTTTAAAAAGGCTGTAACTGGCAAATTTATTTTTTTCCTCAATGCTTGCCCCCAAGTTCAGGGTTGTAACTTCCTATTCCAGATGCCTACTGCATTAGTCAAATTGAATGCAAGCGTTCATTAATGCAAATGTGCTTCCAATGTGGCATGGTGGATGGATCCTCTCTTTCCAATCTCATTTTCACCTACTTTTCTTCCAATGCTTTCTAAAGAAACAGTATTTTCCAGCTTCCACTCTTATCAAAGGTTTTGAAAAGTAAAACAAAATTTCAGTCTGATTTTGATTTTGTTGGAGGGAGCATATACCCCAGATGATACTAAATTATATCACTAATAGCGATAATATGGTCAAAACAACAGTATCTACCTCTTCTGCTGTCATGATTTTAATACTAACTTCAAAATGCCATCTCTAAAAAGAAGTCTGAACCCTAAAATATAGCTAGTTTATCTGATCATCTTTATTACAGGTAGAGCAGTTATGACCATGGCTTTGGCATCCTCCATCTACCACTTACTTGCTGTGTTACCTTGAGCAAGTGATTTCACCATTTTCAAGTCATTTCAATTGGTAAAAGAGCCAGTCCCTTTCCTTCATAGAACTGCTTATGAAGATTAAATGAGATGATTCATTTAAAGTTTACTGGGCATAGTAAAAGTTCAATAAAAATTAGCCACATACTACATCTATACTTCTGTCAATATCTTCGTATGTTTTTATGAAGTACAGGAAAACATTAAAATGTAATCCACTATTTTGAAACTCTCAGGGATTAGGCTGAAATATAATGTTGCTTCATAGAAAAAGGAAGCCATAAGCAAAAGACCACAAGGACTACTCAGGGGTACTCCATTGACATTCTAATTAGAAATCTATTCATATCAAAAGTTTAACTTCCTAGCTTATGTAGCTGTATTCTCAAAGCACTACAACTTAGTAAATATCACAAAATTTACTTTAAAAAACTTTAACTGCCCTTTACTCAGTCTGAATTAATGACATTTTTTATACATGCATCTACCTGAAACCCAATAATGATAAATACATATTTCAGGATAAAAAAAATCATGTCATTCTTAAATCTTAAAAAGTCCTATTTAGCCCAGGTATGGTGGCTCATGCCTGTAATCCCAGCACTTTGGGAAGCTGAGGTGGGAGGGCCGCTTGTGCTCAGGAGTTCAGCCTAGGCAACCTAGTGAGACCTTGTCTCTATTTTTTTTTTTTTTTAAGTCCTATTATTACTACATATTGCTTAACATGATTGGAGTATATAAAAATAGCCACAATTTCCCTAAGGCTAGATAGCTAAGGTATATGAAGCCAAAGAAATTAGTTGGGTTAGTGTCGGTGACGGACTCAAGGTGCATGCTGGTGGCAGTAGTCACTTTCAAAGGCCTGTGTGGAAGTGGACTGTTCCCACAGCCCTCATCTCCCACCCAGGGTTTTAATATAGTTAACCAACTATATCAACAGCTTCCTCTTCCCTTATTTTCACTAAGGCAGACTGGAAGCTACCAGTCTTGGCTACCCTAGAAAACACCTAATCATCTGCCAAGGTGTTCCCTCAAACAACTGAACAGACTAACCTCTAGACCACCAATGACGTAGGGCCCCACTGGGCTACTTTTCCATCATGTGTTTTGTTTATTTGTTTGTTGCAGGAGAAAATGCTACTAATAGAAGTTAAATGAAACCCATTCGAGGATAGGGCATTCTTTTTGTTTTGTATTGTTTTTGAGATGGAGTTTCGCTCTTTCGTCCAGGCTGGAGTGCAATGGCGCGATCTTGGATCATTGCAAACTTTGTCCCCCAGGTTCAAGTGATTCTCCTGCCTCAGCCTCCGAGTAGCTGGTATTATAGGTGCCTACCACCACACCCGGCTAATTTTTGTATTTTCAGTAGAGACGGGGTTTCGCCACGTTGGCCACGCTGGCCTTGAACTTCTGACGTCAGGTGACCCGCCTGTCTTGGCCTCCTAAAGTGCTAGGATTACAGGTGTGAGCCACCGCGACCAGCCAGATAGGGCATTCTTAATTACCTTTTTACAATAGCACTATTCTCAATCTACACTGGTCAAAAAAAATTTTTTGTAAGCAAAAAGTAAGAATAAGTATATGTGCTGTCTTACAAATTCTAATACACACTGTGAAACTGAAACCTATTTAAACATTCATTTTTAATTTAAATCCTTTTTATTTACCTCCCTTCTACTTGAGTGCACATGTAATTTCTGTTAACCAGGGATGAAAGTAATTTTTAAAGCTATGACAGTTCTCTTTCAACATGTCATACATTAGGTATGTTAGCCATGGGTTACACTGTTACACCGTTTAGAGTATCAACTATCCCTTTTCTTTTTATTTATTTATTTTTTTAGACGGAGTCTCGCTCTGTCACCCAGGCTGGAGTGCAGTGGCGCGATCTCGACTCACTACAAGCTCCGCCTCCCGGGTTCACGCCATTCTCCTGCCTCAGCCTCCCGAGTAGCTGGGACTACAGGCGCCCGCCACCACGCCCGGCTAATTTTTTTTTTTTTTTTTTTGTATTTTAGTAGAGACGGGGTTTCACCGTGTTAGTCAGGATGGTCTCGATGTCCTGACCTCGTGATCCGCCCGTCTCAGCCTCCCAAAGTACCAGGATTACAGGTGTGAGCCACTGCGCCCGGCCTAACTATCCCTTTTCTATATGAAAAAAGTGACTTGGCCTGGCAACATGCCCCATGCCTGTAATGCCAGCACTTTGGGAGGCCAAGACAGGCGAATCACTTGAGGTCAGGAGTCTGAGACCAGCCTGGCCAACATAGTGAAACCCCGTTTCTACTAAAAATACAAAAATTAGCTGGGTGTGGTGGTGCATGCCTGTAATCCCAGCTACTCAGGAGGCTGAGGTGAGAGAATCGCTTGAACCTGGTGGGTGGAGGTTGCAGTGAGCTGAGATCACACCATTGCACTCCAGCCTGGGCAAAAGAGTAAGACTCTATCTCAAAAAAAAAAAAAAAAAGATAAAAGAAAAGAAAAAAAAAATAGTGACTTAAGATTAGAATGTATTCTTAAAGATCTGAAATACAAGAGAGGAAATAATTATTTGTTCTATTTATACTATATTTTTCTTCCACAGTAGAATAAATTTAATACCTATTTGCTTAAATTATTCTCCTAAGGAAAAAAAAACCCTTAAAAATATAAATATGGTCAAGTTCCAAATGTCAAGAACAACATAACTACTTAATATGTTTGAGTTACTTTCTAATATTAACAAAATTTCTATCTTTTAATGTAAACATGTTAATTTCAGAGGTCATTATTTGGCTCACAAGATATCCAAATTCACATATTAAGGCACATTATAAAGGAATTGGGGTTCTAATGTCATCAGTTTAAATTAAAATAAACAAATTGTTGGTCAGATGTGGTGGTGGCTCATGCTTATAATCCCAGCACTTTGGAGGGCTGAGGTGGAAGGACTGGTTGAGCCCAGGAGTTCCAGACCAGCCTGGGCAACATAGAAAAACGTCTCTACAAAATAAAAATTAAAAAATTAGCAGGGCATGGTGGCATGTGCCTGTATACAGTCCCAGCTACTCAGGA
Source organism: Macaca mulatta (assembly GCF_049350105.2). Lineage (NCBI taxonomy): Eukaryota > Metazoa > Chordata > Mammalia > Primates > Cercopithecidae > Macaca > Macaca mulatta. Next base: position 10,716,121 of record NC_133419.1, read on the forward strand.
AGCTGAGGTGGGGGGATCACTTGAACCCAGGAGATTGAGGCTGCACTGAACTATGAATGTGCCATTGCACTTCAGCCAGGGTGACAGAGTGAGACCCTGTCTTAAAAAAAAAAAAAAAAAAATTCCCTACCATGTTTCCTAAGAAGCAGATTTAACCAGGCAAAAGTTTCACTAATTTTTTTTTAAATCCCATTATGTTTTTATTCTTATAAGGTAAAAGTCTTTTGCAGCTACAGAACTCCACAATCTATCTAGTGATTTTAATTACTTTTTCCTTTTTTAAAATAAAGGTTCTCAATTGACCTGTATTTGGGTCTAGTACAGCAGCACAAATGAAATAATACTTTATTATTAGTATAAATTGATGAAGCACATAGTACCCTCTCTTTCAGCTTCTTGGCAATGTTACCTCCACAAACTGATTCCCTTCCCTACAGACTGACAGATTAAAAACAAAACAAAACAAAGCCACATCTCAATCTCTAGGACAAGAAGCCCTGGTTGCCAAAAGTCACATAACTGACTTGTTCAATGTTCCTAGGCAATTTGGAACTAGCCTAACTTTTATGACGTATCTCAGATAAATTCACATTAAAATGCCCTAGCTAGGTTGGTATTTTTCTAGTTCAGTGGAAGCATACTTTTATACTGTTTTTCCAAATCTGCTACCTCTCTAAACCAGTTTCATAGCTGCAAATCAATACATTAAATGCATTCTAGGGGTTGGGTGTTTTCTGAGCCACAATTTTGTTGCTGTTGGTGGTGGTGGTGGTGACACAGGGTCTTTGCTCTGTCACTCAGGCGGGAGTGCAGTGGCACGATCATCGCTTACTGCAACCTCCAACTCCTGGGCTCAAGCAATCCTCCCACCTCAGCCTCCCGAGCAGCTGGGACTATAGGCATGCACCACCAATGCCTGCATATTTTTTTGTAGACACAGGGTTTCACCATGTTGTCCAGGCTGGTCTCAAACTCGTGAGTTCAAGTGATCTGCCCGCCTTTGCCTCCTGAAGCGCTGAGATTACAGGTGTGAGCAACTGCACCTCGCCTCTGAGTCACAATTCTATCTGCTCCAAATTCTGGTGGGCAAGTTTTTAATTTTAAAGAAATACTCAAAACTACACCTGAAGTTTATGCTATGTTACAGAGTCCACCCAGCCTCATTTTATTTTATTAACCATTACAGGAAACCCACTGGAAACTGCTAAATAGAAAGAACCAGCTTGTAATTAGTTTTTATTTTAGGAGATTTGGGTGCAATAGAAGACTTGTGCCTCATATCCCCAGTTACAGCCTCTTTCTCAACATTTTTCTTTTACCAATGCACACAAAAAAATTACAGACTTGCCTTGTGAGGTCGAAAATAGAGATACAGGCTGAGAGGAAGAGGAAGAAACAAAGGAATCTGAAAGAAAATATACAGCATGAGAATATGACAACCTCACACAGGAATTTTAACTTTAACTTTCTTTTTGATGGGGAGGAAGAGCCAAGCATCATAATTTCATTGGGTTTAACAAGGAGGAAAACTCAAATCTTTATTTCCAATTATTGTTTTCACTCACCTGATAGCAAAATCTTATTTTACTTTCAAGATGCATTTCTAAAAGTTAATCCATTCAATTTTTTTTTAGTCAAACATTCTCACCTTCAAAAAAAGAAAAGAGGAATCCCTAGCATTTTACATTAAGCACAACCTCAAGAACAGATGATGCTGCTCTTTTACTCTATAGAAAAGGGAAAATAAGTATCTGAGTACTAATTAATATTTGCTTTTAACCATTCCTGAATGCATTTTGAGGAGTTAAATCACTAATAAAAGCATTTAAAAATATCTAATTGGCAAATATGCAAAGTTGACCCTAAATTTTTTTTAAAACTCACAATCAATCCATGGGGAAAACAGGACTACATGAGAAATCTATCTTCTAAAATTATAATCCTCTAGGCTGGGTGCAGTGGCTCACATCTGTAATACCAGCACTTTGGGAAGCTGAGGCAGGCTGATCAACTGAGGTCAGGAGTTCAAAACCAGCCTGGCCAACATGGTGAAACCCCGTCTCTACTAAAAATACAAAAATTAGCCAGGCGTGGCAGCACACGCCTGTAATCCCAGCTACTCAGGAAGCTGAGGCAGGAGAATCGCTTGAACCTGGGAGGCAGAGGTTGCAATGAGTCGAGATAGCGCCACTGCACTCCAGCCTGGGCAACAGAGTGAGACTCCTTCTCAAAAAAAAAAAAAAAAAGAAAAGAAAATTATACTCCTCTAAATTCAGCAACATGTATCAAAATTTAAAAAGCACATATTCTTCTCCCAGTCCCCCTGCACACTATTCTCTAACTCTACAGTTACACTTCTAAGAATTTATCCTACAGCCATATTTGCATACATGCACAAAGATATGTGTATGAGGATATTCATAAAAGCTCTGGTTATAAATATTAGGAATACTCGGCCGGGCGCGGTGGCTCAAGCCTGTAATCCCAGCACTTTGGGAGGCCGAGGCGGGTGGATCACGAGGTCAGGAGATCGAGACTATCCTGGCTAACATGGTGAAACCCCGTCTCTACTAAAAATACAAAAAACTAGCCGGGCGTGGTGGCGGGCGCCTGTAGTCTCAGCTACTTGGGAGGCTGAGACAGGAGAATGGCGTGAACCCGGGAGGCGGAGCTTGCAGTGAGCCGAGATCACGCCACTGCACTCCAGCCTGGGAGACACAGCGAGACTCCGTCTCAAAAAAAAAAAAAAAAAAAAAAAATATTAGGAATATTCTAAACGACCATCAACAGAAGACTAAAGTTACACCTATCACTTGCTTTGGCAACATATACACTAAAACTGGAAGGATACACAGACTAGCATGGCCCCTAAAGTTATTTTTTTTTAAGTTACTGTGACATACTTGCTGCCATGAAAAAGAATGAGGTACAGCTATACCTTGAGGTTCTAGAACCACCCCCCGGCTCCCCAAAATCTGAAGATGCTCAAGTCCTATGTATACAATGGCATAGTATTTGCATATAACCTACACACATCGTCCCTTATACTTTATTCTTTAGACACCTAATACAACGTAAATGCTATGTAAATAGTTGTTACACTGTATTGTTTTAAAAATTTGTGTTTATTGTTGTTTTTTAAAAATATATTTTTGGTCCACAATTAGTTGAATCCACAGATGTAGAACCTGAGATAAGGTGGGCTAAGTGTATATGTAGATATAGTCCACATATGAATTAAAAAGCAAAGTGCAGGCCGGGCACGGAGGCTCACGCCTGTAATCCCAGCACTTTGGGAGGCTGAGGCAGGCGGATCACGAGGTCAGGAGATCGAGACCACCCTGGCTAACATGGTGAAACCCCATCTCTACTAAAAATAGAAAAAAATTAGCCGGGCGTGCTGGCGGGTGCCTGTAGTCCCAGGTATGCGGGACGCTGAGGCAGGAGGATGGTGTGAACCCGGGAGGCAGAGCTTGCAGTGAGCCAAGATCGTGCCACTGCACTCCAGCCTGGGCAACAGAGCAAAACTCCGTCTCAAAAAAAAAAAAAAAAAAAAAAGTAACAAATTTCAATTAATCCTTTACTTCTCAGGAGGCTGAGGTGGAAGGACCATTTGAGCCTAGGAGAGGGTGGTTGCAGTGAGCTGAAATCATGCCACTGCCCTCCAGCCTGGGTGACAAAGTGAGACCCTGTCTAAAAAAAAAAAAAAAAAAAAAAAAAAAAAAAAAAAAGGATGGGGGCGGGGAAACAGGCCAGGCGAGGTGGCTCTCTGTAATCCCGGCACTTTGGGGGGCTGAGGCCGGTGGACAGCTTGCGCCCAGGAGATCAAGACCAGCCAGGGCAACAAGGTGACATCCTGTCTCCACAAAAGTTAAAAAAAAAAAAAAAAATTAGCTGGGTGTGGTGGCATGCGCCTGTAGTCCCAGCTACTTGGAAGGCTGAGGTGAGAGAATTATTTGAGGCCAGGAAGCTGAGGCTGCAGTGAACTGTGATCACACCACTGCACTCCAGCCTGGGCAACAGAGTGAGACCTTACCTCAAAAAAAAAAAAAAGAAGCATGTTTTCCTATCTCTATGTTTCCGGATGGATCCATGTCTACATGCATTTACTATCAACATTAAATCTCTGCCAATGATGAGTTTAAATCCCAACAAACCTGAAAAACCAAATGCTTCAAGCCCAATGCCAAAAAAGATCCTATGAACATGCCAGCTGTTTGCCTTTTCACCTTCACCTAACACTCCCTCCTAATGGAAAATTTCAACATGCAAATTGTTATGCAGATGCAGAACACAGATAACTGGTAATGGTTGGAACAATATTCCATGAGGTTTCTAACTTACAAAACCACATTGTATTCATACTCTGTATTTGTGTCACAGGGAACTGAACCCCAGAATGATCTTAACCCTCAAATGCCATTAATGAAATCATTTTCATTAAGTAGCTAAGTCCAGGACCTGTGTTAGTATTGGTAATATGGTGCCCACAAGTAGCTGAAAAGCAAATATGCACCAGTAAAACTGTATGAGTTGTGGGAATGCAGCAGAGACAGCCACTGTAGTAAATTAAGAATGTTTCGGAAGAGGTGGTAAGCTTGGTCTTAAAGATTTAAGTTCATGAGGTGAACAAGGAAGGGAAAGGCATTCTGGGGAGAAGGAACAACTGGCCAGATTCCAAATGGCTTTAAATGCCATGTAATCTGGATTATATCCTTTGTGTAATAAGGAATCACTAAAGGTTTTTAGGTAAGGGTGTGACAATATCACGTTTTAGAAAGAACTCCGGCAGCAGGGTACAGCATGGACTGAACTGAAAAGCTACCGCATAATCTTGGCAAGAGATGAGGGCTCGCACTAAGGCAGTGAGGATGGGAATGAGAGGACTGCTGACAAGACAGAACACAGGTCTTGAGACCATCTGCCTGGATGTTGAAGACTGGAGAAGTAAAAGATCACTGAGGGACTAAATGAAATGCCATGGTTGGGAACACAGAAGGAATCTTCTTTTTTTTTTTTTTTGACAAAGAGTCTCAGCTCTGTCGCCTAGGTTGGAGTACAGTGGTATGATTTTGGCTCAGTGCAACCTCTGCCTCCCAGGTTCAAGTGATTCTCATGCCTCAGCCTCCCGAGTAGCTGGGATTACAGGCGCACGCCACCCCACACGGCTAATTTTTGTATTTTTAGTAGAGACGGGTTTCACCAGGTTGGCCAGACTGGTCTCAAACTCCTGACCTAAAGTGACCTGCCTGCCTCGGCCTCCCAAAGTGTTCGGATCACAGGCGTGAGCCACTGCACCTGGCCAGGAATCCCTTATATTATTAACTTTCAATATAAAAAAATTTTGCCTAAGGCATATGTAAGTGTCAGTTGTTGAACAGGCAGTTCAATAACAGGGACACACTCAGGAGAGAGGTAAATGCTGTAGATAAGTATCTGGGATTAACATTTGGGTGAGAACTGACACCACTGCAGTTAATACCTCCATCCAGGAAGAAATACAGAAGTTTTACAAAAGAATCTTGAGATATCTCAATATTTAAAGGGGCCAACGGTAGGAGCTTAGGAGCAGGTGCTGGCAGTCAGTCGGAACAACCTCTCTCAGGCTTGCCTCAGGTACAAGACAGTATCTGGAGTCAATGGTCCCCCAGTGATCTTAGATCATGTTAAGTTTCCCAGGAATGCTGAGATTGCCCACTTGACCTTACCAGATGGCATGAAGAGAAAATTTAAAATATGTATATTTAAAGGGGAACAAGAAAGAAGGACCAGTGAAGAAAACAGAAAGGAGTCAATAAAGGAAAAAATGGTGCCATTTGGAGAATGCTTTAGAGAAAGGTCAAGAATCAAAGCCACTGAATGGCTAAGACTATGAAAAACGATCAGGTACAGTAGCTGATGCCTGTAATCCCAGCACTTTGGGAGGAGGCCGAAGCAGGTGGATGGCTTGACCTCAGGAGTTTGAGACCAGCCTGGGCAACATGGTGAAATCCCATCTCTAAAAAATTACAAAAATTAACCAGGCATGCTGGCTTGCTCCTGCCGTCCCAGCTACTTGGGGGACTGAGCTGAAAGGATCACTTGAGCCCAGGAGGCGGAGACTGCAGTGAGCTGAGATTGAGCCACGGCACCTGGGCAACAGAGTGAGATACTGTCTTAAAGAAAAAAAAAAAAAAAACTATGAAAAGGGTCACAGAAATTAATTTGGCATTGATGAGTAAAATGAGAGTGGTAGAGGGGGAGGGGACAGACAATGAAGACTGAGGAGTGAAGGTAAGTTTAAAAAACACTGAAAACAAAAAGTATGGGAAATATGGCTGATAAAGGGAAGAACTAAAAACTGAGCAGCAGCTAGAGGGAGAGGCAATGTTGAGGGAAAGTTTTTTAGAAATGAAAATGACAAGTGTATTTACAGAGAGACAGAAAGGAGCCAACAGAAGAAAAAAATCTGAAAATACATAAAAAAGAAACAATTTTTTTCTGGAACAAAGCCCACAAAATTGCTAGAAGATACGGGATTGAAAAACCACAAGTGGGCCAGTGCGGCAGCTCTCGCCTGTGATCCCAGCACTGTGGAAGGCTGAGGCAGGCGGATCACCTGAGGTAAGGAGTTCAAGAACAGCCTGGCCAACATGGTGAAACCCCATCTCCACTAAAAATACACAAATTAGCCGGGCATGGTGGCAGGTGCCTATAATCCCAGCTACTCGGGGCCAAGGCAGGAAATCGCTTGAATCTGGGAGGCGGACGTCGCAGTGAGCGGAGATCGCACCATCGCACTCCAGCCTGGGGGATAAGAATGAGACTTTGTCTCAAAAAAATAAAAATAAAAAAAAATAACAATAATAATAATTAGCCGGGCATGGTGGCACACATCCCAGCTACTTGACTTGGGAGGCTGAGGCAAGAGAATTGCTTGAATCCAGGAGGTGGAGGTTGCAGCGAGCTGAGATGGAACCACCGCACCCCAGCCTGGGTGACAGAGGGAGGCTCTATCTCAAAAAAAAAAAAAAAAAAAAAAGTAGCATAAGTGGACCTGCTGAAAATCTAATTTCAATAAATAACCAGTCATTTGTACAAATATGTGGCTATAAGATTATTCATCATAATATTATTTTTATTTTTATTATTATTATTTTTTTGAGATGTAGTCTCCCCAGTCGCCCAGGCTGGAGTGCAGTGCCTGGATCTCGGCTCACTGCAACCTCTGCCTCCCGGGTTCACGCCATCCTTGTGCCTCAGCCTCCCGAGTAGCTGGGACTACAGGCGCCCACCACCACGCCCTGCTAATTTTTTGTATTTTTATAGAGATGAGGTTTCACCATGTTAGCCAGGATGATCTCGATCTCCTGACCTTGTGATCCGCCTGCCTCGGCCTCCCAAAGTTCTGGGATTACAGGCGTGAGCCACCGGGCTTGGCTGTATTTTTAAAATTTTCTTAAAAATAGCAACAGGGGGCCAGGTGTGGTGGCTGACACCTGCAATCCCAGCACTTTGGGAGACCGAGGCGGGCAGATCACAAAGTCAAGAGATTGAAACCATCCTGGCTAACACGGTGAAACTCCATCTCTATTAAAAATACAAAAAATTAGCCGGGCGTGGTGGCGGGCTCCTGCAGTCCCAGCTACTCGGGAGGCTGAGGCAGGAGAATGGCGTGAACCTGGAAGGCGGAGCTTGCAGTGAGCCAAAGATCGCACCACTGCACTCCAGCCTGGGTGACAGAGCGAGATTCTCTCTCAAAAAAAAAAAAAAAAAAAAAAGCAACAGGGGCCAGGCACGGTGGCTCAAGCCTGTAATCCTAGCACTTTGGGAAGCTAAGGAGGCTGGACCATCTGAGTTCGAGACCAGCCTGGCCAACATAGTGAAACCCTGTCACTACTAAAAATACAAAATTAGATGGGTGTGGAGGCGGGCACCTGTAATCCCAGCTACTCGGGAGGCTGAGGCAGGAGAACTGCTTGAACCCAGGAGGTGGAGGTTGCAGTAAGCCAAGATTGCACCACTGTACTCTAACCTGTGTGCTACAGCTAGACTCTGTCTCAAAAAAAAAAAAAAAAAAAAAAAAGTGACAGGATCCCACTATGTTGTCCAAACTGGTCTTGAACTCCTGGGCTCAAGCCATCCTCCTACCTTAGCCTCCCAAGTGCTGGGATTACAGGCATGAGCCACCACACCTGGCTTCATCACAATATTCTTTTTTTTTTTTTTTTTTTTTGAGACGGAGTCTCGCTCTGTAGCCCAGGCTGGAGTGCAGTGGCCGCATCTCGGCTCACTGCAAGCTCCGCCTCCCGGGTTCACGCCATTCTCCGGCCTCAGCCTCCCGAGTAGCTGGGACTACAGGCGCCCGCCACCTCGCCCGGCTAGTTTTTTGTATTTCTTAGTAGAGACGGGGTTTCACCGTGTTAGCCAGGATGGTCTCGATCTCCTGACCTCGTGATCCGCCCGTCTCGGCCTCCCAAAGTGCTGGGATTACAGGCTTGAGCCACCGCGCCCGGCCCTTTTTTTTTTTTTTTCTTTTGAGACAGAGTCTTGTTCTGTCGCCCAGGGTGGAGTGCAGTGGCGTGATCTTGGCTCACTGCAACCTCCACCTCCCAGGTTCAAGTGATTCTCCTGCCTCAGCCTCCTGAGTAGCTGGGATTACAGGCGTGCGCCACCACACCCAGCTAATTTTTGTATCTTTAGTAGAGATGGGGTTTCACTATGTTGCTCCTGACCTCGAGATCTGTCCACCTAAGCCTCCCAAAGTGCTAGGATTACAGGCGTGAGCCACTGAGCCCAGCCTCATCACAATATTATTTAAAATAGTTGTTTTTTTTTTTAAAGGAAACTTAACAAAGGTCTAATAAGTAGACTGATTAAGTTTGGTATATCCAAACAATGGGATAATAGTCATTAACAATTGGGTTGTAGATGATAATTTATTGACACTAAGAGATGTTCACTGTATTCTAATAATAAAAAAGAATATTACAAAGGTAATTTTACTATTTATTATTTTTTAGAGAAGGAAGGTCTCACTCTGTCCTTCTTTCTTGATCCCCTTTAATTTTTCCCTAACGCCCCTTTTCTCTTCCCAAGATCCTATCCAGGATACAGGATACCATATCACATTTTGTCATCATGTTTCCTTAGCCTCTTCTGGACTGTCAGCTTCACAGACTTCTCTTGACAGTTTTAATAAGTACTCTGGTCAAGATATTTTACAGAATGTCCCTCAATTTGAGTTTGTCAGATGTTTTTCTCATGGTTAGACTGGAGTGATGGCTTCTGGGGAAGATTACCAAGGACCATGCTCATCACATCATATCAAGAGTACAGACTCTCAACATGACTTATCAACTGATGATGTTAACCTGATCCCTGGCTGAGGTAGTGCTTGCCAGGATTCTCTACCTGGGTGGAGGAAGCAGTACTTCTCCCCACCCTTCCACACTGTACTCTGTGGAAACAAGTCTTAAGCTCACCATCTACCCTGAAGAGGTGAAGGGGTTAAGCTCCACCTCCTCGAGGGGGGAGAATCTACATAAACTGGCAGGTTGATTTTTATTTATTCATTTATAGCTAACATAACTACTATAAAAACAGACCAACTAGTTAAAGCTCAGGAATTTCAGGGGGAAAAAAAGAAAAAAAAAAGAAATCAATTATTAAAGTCTTAGTTCTCAGAATATCTAATGAAATAAATTCAATTTATTTATTGTTGGAAAATAATTACAACCTGATTGGAAGCACCTAAGGGTTAAAGACCTCTTACATATCTTTGTATCTTTCAGGTTGACCAGCATATAGCAGAAGTCATGGAATATCGAGGCTTGAACATTACAGGAGCTTCATAAATGTTTGCTGAAAACCAATATAAGAGATTTTTAGATGTAGCTTGTTATTTCAAAACTAGACTGAGTAGTAAGTAGTAACTGGACATTCATCTTATTAATGTAGTAGTTACTAAGGCAGCAGTTCCCTCTCATATAAGTCAAAACAGTGCTAATTTCCAAGATGCCCACTCTTCTGTTATATCACTAAAAAGAGTTGGAAAGCTTTCTTTGTACTATTTATTAGAGTCAACGTATATGCAATCCAACACAAAGAACAAAGCAGAACTCCTGTTGCAAAAGAAAATTAGAAAGCCTGACAGAAACAAAATGGACTATGTAGATATGAAATTGGTTACAGGTTGGGTGCGGTGGCTCACTCCTGTGATCCCAGCACGTTGGGAGGCTGAGGTAGGGGGATCACTTGAGCTTATGAGGTCAAGATCAGCCTGGGCAACGTGGTGAAACCTCGTCTCTACAAAAATACAAAAAATAGCCATGCCTATAGTCCCAGCTACTCGGGAGGCTGAGGTGGGAGGACAGCTTGAGCCCAGGACATGGACGTTGTAGTGAGTCGAGATCATGCCACTGCACTCCAGCCTGGGTGATAGAGCCAGGCCTTGTCTTAAAAATAAATTAATAGGCTGGGCACGGTGGCTCACGTCTATAATCCCAGCACTTTAGGAGGCCAAGGCAGGAGGATCACCTGAGGTTGGGAGTTCAAGACCAGCCTGACCAACATGGAGAAACCCCGTCTCTACTAAAAATACAAAATTAGCCAGACGTGGTGGCACATGCCTGTAATCCCAGCTACCTGGGAGGCTGAGGCAGGAGAATCACTTGAATCCAGGAGGCAGAGGTTGTGGTGAGCTGCGATCATGCCATTGCACTCCAGTCTGGGCAACAAGAGCAAAACTTCTCAAAAAAAAACCCCAAAAACTATAATTAATAAACTGGTTACAAATATCTTAATACCCTAGCTGCCTTTTTTTTTTGTTTTGAGACAGGGTCTTCTGTCTTTTGTTGCCCAGGATGGAGTGCAGTGGTAATGCAATCACTGCAGCCTCAACCTTGAGGGCCAAAGTGATACTCCCACCTCAGCCTCCTAAGGAGCTGGGACTACAGGCACATACCACCACACCCAGATTATTTTTAATTTTTGTAGAGATGGGATTTCACTATGTTGTGCAGGCTGGTTTCAAACTCCTGGGCTCAAGCAATCCTCCCATCTTGGCCTCCAAAGGGGTAAGATTACAGGCATGAGCCACTGTGCCCAGAGTCTCTTTCTAATATGCCAGAATGTGGCATTCAAGTGGTTATGAAAAGATGTTTTTCTGGATTAAAGTCATTGGTAGAAAATACCTACAGTCCAGAAGAAACAAGAGAGGCTAACCTTAAATATATTTCTATTACAGATAGTTTTATGGGCTTACAAGAAAACTCTCTCCTCAGCACTTAAATGGATACATCCATTTCCATAGAGATCTTATAGAAATTACGAATTATAAGCATGTAACAATGTTTACAATTTGACTTTCAAAAACCAAATGTTCTTAACCTGAAGTTTATGAATGAATTTGACAGCAGTTCATGAATCCTGTGAAAACTATGCAATAATTTTTTTTTTTTTGAGATGGAGTTTTGCTCTTGTTGCCCAGGCTGGAGTGCAATGGCGCGATCTTGGCTCGCCGCAACCTCCACCTCCCAGGTTCAAGCGATTCTCCTGCCTCAGCCTTCCCGAGTAGCTGGGATGAGAGGCATGTGCCACCACACCCCACTAATTTTGTATTTTTAGTACAGACAGGGTTTCTCCATGTCGGTCAGGTTGGTTTTGAACTCCTGACCTCAGGTGATCCACCCGCCTCGGCCTCCCAAAGTGCTGGGATTACAGGCCTGAGCCACTGCATCTGGCCACAATACTTTGTTAATATGCATGTTTTTCTGAGAAGAGTTTCTCTACTCATTCTTCCCATAAATATTTATTGAACACCTCTTATGAGCCAAGGGCTTGTTTTAGTTGCTGGACAAAACCCATAAGGAAGCTGGGCATGGTGGCTTATGCCTGTAATCCCAGCACTTCAAGAGGCCAAGGAAGGAGGATCTCCTGAGCTCAGGAGTTCAATCAAGACCAGCATGGGCAATATGGTGAGACCCCATCTCTTTTTTTTTTTCTTTTTCATTGAACTGTTTTAATGGGTCTCAAAATTCTGTGACAAATTTTTGGTCAAGTTGTTCCCATTAAAAGGTACTGATTTTAAAAACTAAAAACTGCCACATGCAAAAAAGAAAACCAAAGTGGTCTACAAAACATTCCTCCCTTCTGAAGGTTTTTTTTTTTTTTGAGACGGAGTCTCGCTCTGTCACCCAGGCTAGAGTGCAGTGGCACGATCTTGGTTCACTGCAACCTCCACCTCCCGGGTTCAAGTGATTCTCCTGCCTCAGTCTCCCAAGTAGCTGGAACTACAGGCGCGTGCTACCACGCCTGGCTAATTTTTTTTGTATTTTTAATAGAGATGGAGTTTCACCATGTTAGCCAGGATGGTCTCCATCTCCTGACCTCGTGATCCGCCTGCCTCAGCCTCCCAAAATGCTGGGATTACAGGTATGAGCCACCGTGCCCGGCCAGGGGGTTAGGTTTTAACATATGATTTGGCCGGGTTGCAGGGGTGGGGACATAAACATTGAGTCTACTGCAATGGGAGAAGAGCATTCTAGGCAGAGTGAACAGCAAATAAAACCGTGAGATAGAGGGTTATTTCTGGTGTAAAGAACAAGGAAGGCCAGGCACAGTAGCTCATGCCTGTAATCCCAGCACTTTTGGAGGCCGAGGTGGGTGGATGACTTGAGGTCAGGAGTTCAAAACCAGTCTGATCAACATGGTAAAATCTCTTCTCTACTAAAAATACAAAAATCAGCTGGCATGGAGGTGCGCACCTGTAATCCCAGCTACTTGGGAGGCTGAGGTGAGAGGACTGCTTGAACCTAGGAGGCAGAGGTTGCAGTGAGCCAAGATCGCACCACTGCACTCCAGCCTGGGCGACAGAGTGAGTCAAGGAGGCCAGTATGGTTGAAGCCAGGTGAGAAATGGGGAGGTTGGGGCCAGATAGTACAGGGTATTTATTAATAAGTCTTCTGAGGATATTGGCATTTACTGAGTGTAACAGGAAGCCACTGTAGCACTTTGCCCATGAGTGACATGATCCAACTTGCATTTTCACAGGCTTACACCAGCTGCTGTGTGGAAAATGGACTGAAGAGAGGCAAGGAAGAAAGCAGGGAGACCAGATAGGAGGCATCTACGATAATCCAGGAGAGCTAGCCTGGACCAAGATGGTAGCAATGGAGGTTGACAGAATTGGTCAGACTTTGGATATATTTTTGAAGGTAGAATCAAGAGCATTTGTTGATGGCTTGCATGAGGGATAGAAAGGAATCAAGGATAACTCCAAGGTTTTTGATTTTAACAAAAGAAGGAAAGAACAGAATGGCCATTTATTGAGATTGAGAAGACTGTGAGAACAAACTTAAAAGGAAAGATCAGGACAGGCACTGTGGCTCATGCTGGTAATCCCAGCACTTTGAGAGGCCAAGGCAGGAGGATCACTTGAGCCCAGGAGTTCAATACCAGCCTAGGCAATATAGTGAGATCCTGTCTCTACAAAAATAAAAATAATTAGGTTGGACACGGTGGCTCACACCTGTAATCCCAGCACTTCAGGAGGCCAAGGAGGGTAGATCTCCTGAGATCAGGAGTTCGAGATCAGCCTGACCAATATGGTGAAACCCTGTCTCTACTAAAAATACAAAAATTAGGTGGGCATGGTGGCACATGCCTATAATCCCAGCTACTTGGGAGGCTGAGGCAGGAGAATTGCTTGAACTCAGGAGGTGGATGTTGCAGTGAGCAGAGATCGCGCCACCGCACTCCAGCCTGGGTGACAGAGTGAGACTCCATCTCAAAAAAAAAAAAAAAAAAAAAAAAAAAGAATTAGCAATATTAAATCTCAAGAATAAGGAAATCCACAGAGTCAGAAAGTAGATTAATCGTTGCCAGAGAATTGCGGGGAGGGAAGAACGGTGAATGACTACTAACAGATATGGGGTTTCTCTTTGGGGTAATAAAAATGTTCTGGAATTAGATAGTGGACATAGCTGTACCACTCTGTGCATACACTCAAGAACACCTTAAAATGGTGAATTTTATGGAGCCAGAGGATGAACAGTCAGTGAGAGTATGTGGTGTCATAGAAGACAAATTTAAAAAGCATTTCAAGGAGAGAGTAATCAATTATGTCAAAAGCTGTTGTGAAAGCACGTTAAGAGGATGCAGAAGAGACCACTGAATTTAACAATGTGTAAAATATCTGGTGAACTTGACTAGAAAAGTTTCTGTAGAGCAGTGAAATAAAAAGGCACCTGGCTTAAGAACCATGGAGCCAGAAATTAAGGCTTTTAAGTTAAACTGATCACTGAATTCAAAAGGGTGACTGAGCCACTTTTACCACTTGTCACTTCAAATTTTAAAGCATAGGCATTAAACTCTCTGTGCCTGAGTCCCCATCTGTAAGAAGGGGGTTATATCGTTACCTGTCTACCTCACAGATAAACATAATACAAGTCTTTCCTCTACTGAATATGGCCTGTAGAGGAATGATCTATATTTTATTTACCTTTCTATCTTCCATAGCACCTGGCAAAGAGCTTTCAGTTGTTGAATTAAGGTAACATATAGGCACAACTTAAATCATAAAGCAGTACACAAATGTAAGCTATCATGAAAATCAAGTATTTCGATCTCATACATAAAATAAAGACAATGCCCTCTATTGAAATATGTTCAAATAACAGGACAAAATTTTTGTAACAAAAGGTTTTCCAGAATGTCCTTCCATATAGCTTGAAGGGCAACCTACCGATGAGGAACACGTCAAAAAGCTCACTGTCTGTCCCCTCTGGTTAAGTTATGATGATATGGTTACAGGAGATAATAAATCAGTTGATCGGAGAAAACAGGTAAGAATAGTTCTTTGAGGCCGGGCGTGGTGGCTCAAGCCTGTAACCCCAGCACTGTGGGAGGCCGAGGGGGGCAGCTCACCTGAGGTCAGGAGTTCAGGACCAGCCTGACCAAAATGGCGAAACCCCATCTCTACTAAAAATACAAAAATTAGCTGGGCATGGTGGCACAAGCCTGCAATCCCAGCTACTCAGGAGGCTGAGGCAGGAGAATGGCTTGAACCAAGGAGGCGGAGCTGAGATCCCACCACTGCACTCCAGCCTGAGCGACAGAGGGGCACTCTGTCTCAAAAAAAAAAAAAAAAAAAAAAAGTTCTTCGAAATTAAAAAAAACAAAAATTCACAAGAGTGGGCCACTTCCTGATAAGCTCACTGTCTCCTCTGGTTAGGTTACGATGATATGGTTATAGGCGATAATAAATCAGTTGATTGGAGAAAACAGGTAAGAATAGTTCTTTGAAATTTAAAAAATAAATCACAAAATAACAAGAGCAGGCCACTTGCTGATAATCTCCTCCCATAGGTAAAATGAAAATGCAGACCCTGTTACAGTATTTAAAGAGATTCTCTCTGAGGTTGCAATATCACAGAGGAACATGTCTTACAAAACTTGTAGATGCACAGAAGACCTCAATGATGCAATCACAAGCAATACTGATTACAGCTAAACTTATTTAACACACACACTTCTTTCAAAACATCTACACCATACCCTATGATCCAAAATAACTCTAAAACTAGTAGCTGTCATAAATGAATGGAACAGAAGGTTAACTCAGTTTTCTGGGCAACTTCTGAATAAGTTAATTATACGAACAAAATATTGACTTGCTAATTTTTATCTAAAAAGTTTTACTATGAGTGCTTACTTCAGCAGCACATATACCAAAATTAGAACTATACAGAGAGGATTAGCTAAATTAAGAGAAAAAGTTATATTACAAAATTGATGAATTTTTCACAAGTCTGTACACTTAAGAGGCTAAATTCATCATCAACAATAAAGTTAACGCAAACTATAAGCTAAGTGCATACAACAAATATGCACATTTATATTAGAAAACCTACTTCTTTAATGGAGCTGTTGTAATTCTGTTTAGAATTACAAAAATGGTAAATTCTAGGATTACGGGTAAAGAGAATTGTCTTTCTGCAAAACATACTCTTGGCACAAACAAAATTGGAAAGCTCAACTTTCCCTTTTCCCTTCAACAACACGTCACCAATTCCATTATTACCAAACTTCATTTTACAAAGCTTGAAACACGCACAGGACTAGACAGGTAACTCCTATATCAGGATAGATATATGATTTCCTCACAGGATAATTTGATAAAAGCAGTAATACTGGTTTTATTTTATTTTCAGACCATCTTTAAAACACCAAGAATAAAAACACTGAGGTTCTTACCAGTCACTTAATAAACAACCCCTTAGAAATGACAATTTAGGGTAAAGGTGCACCTACTAAATGTATGTAGACTGGTTGTTTAATTTGATCAGAGTGGTTCCATTACTTGTGAATCCGACAATAAACAAAAACAGCATTAAAAAAAACTTCTTACTCTTGGAGAATAAAAACAATCCAAGTCAGCAGGCATTTGCAGGCCATATTGACATGACCACTCTTGCTGTCTCCTGTATGCTTGCTTCCACACTGAAAGGGGTTTCCTAATGTATCATAACATTTATTACAGTCAGAATCTGCAGAAGTATTTAAGCATATTGATTCATGCCAAGCCTTCTGGGAAACATCTTGGCTCCTCCCTCTACCTCTTTAAGAGACCACCTTAGTGGAAGGGGGTGGCAGCTTTATGACATTAATGTGAAGGGCCACAAACTGAAACAACTGACTCACGTGTGGGAAGGGAAAAAAGGCGTAACAATAGTCTTTGATTGTGAGGAAGACAGCTTTCTCATTTGTACTTGAACTGCTATGTTGTATCTATTAATATGTGCAAGTAGTTTGTAACCTACAAATGGATTTATCAAATATTATATATCGTTATTTAATAAAGGTCAGGATTTAAAGGTACAATGCAAATGTGTCTACGTCACATTGTTGATCTATATTTCATTTATTCACATTAATGGTACAATTATTTACTACGGGCAAGACACTGTGTTAAGCCCTATAAATGTGTTTACTCTTTTTTTTTTAAGACAGTCTCACCCTGTCGCTCAGGCTGGAGTGCAATGGCGCTATCTTGGCTCACTGCAACCTACGCCTCCCAGGTTCAAGCGATTCTCCTGCCTCAGCCTCCTGAGTAGCTGGGATTACAGGTGCGCACTACCACGCCCAGCTAATTTTTTGTATCTTTAATAGACGTGCCGTTTCACCATGTTGACCAGGGCGGTCTTGAACTCCTGACCTCAGGTGATCCGCCCACCTTGGCCTTCCAAAGTGCTGGGCTTACAGGCATGGGCTACCGCGTCCAGCCAAATTGTGTTTAATTTTCATACCAACTCCAAGGTAGACACTATTATCCCAATTTTCAAGTTAAGGAAACTGAGGCTCAATAGTTGCACAAGAACACATAATTATTAAGAGACAGGGCCAGAATTGAAATCCAGGCATTCCTGGAGCTCAAGTCTGTGTTTTAACACATTACACTGCCACTGATAATCTGACACGAATATAACACTCAGATGATGTCAGTGTTGGACACGGGGCCACATTCCTTTTTATTTAAGGGTTAACTCAAAACACAAATTACATACTCACATTTGATTAATATGTTAGAACAAAGTGTGGAAATGAAGCCATAAAAACTACATAGAACAATTAAGTTTCATGAGTGAGGAAATAATTTTTTTTTTTTTTTTTTTTGAGACGGAGTCTCTCTCTGTCGCCCAGGCTGGAGTGCAGTGGCGCGATCTCGGCTCACTGCAAGCTCCGCCTCCCGGGTTCCCGCCATTCTCCTGCCCCAGCCTCCCGAGTAGCTGGGACTACAGGCACCTGCCACCACACCTGGCTAATTTTTTGTATTTTTAGTAGAGACAGGGTTTCACTGTGTTAGCCAGGATGGTCTCTATCTCCTGACCTCATGATCCGCCCGCCTCAGCCTCCCAAAGTGCTGGGATTACAGGCGTGAGCCACTGCGCCCAGCCGAGGAAATAAATATTCAAAGCAAAAACCTTTTTCAAAAAATTGCCCAAGCTGTTTTTGCTTTGAGCTAATTTCTATTAAGAAACATATAAAATATAGTTTTATTTTGGCATCATGATTTTCTGTTTTTCTTTTTTTAAGACAAGGTCTGGCTCTGTCACCCAGGCTGGAGTGCAATGGCACAATCTCAGCTCCCTGCAACCTCTGCCCCCAGCTCAAGCCATCCTCTCACCTCAGTCTCCTAAATGGCTGGGACCACAGGTGCGTATCACCATGCCCAGCTAATTCTTGCTTTTTTGTTTTTTTGTAGAGATGGGGTTTCACCATTATTGTCCAGGCTGGTCTCAGGCTCGTGAGCTCAAGCAATCCACCCGCCTCAGCCTCCCAAAGTGCTGGGATTACAGGTATGAGCCACCACACTCAGTCAATTTTCATAACAACAATAAAAAGCAGTCTCTAGCAAGTTATAGATTTTTTTTTTTTTGAGACAGAATCTCGCTCTGTCCCCCAGGCTGGAGTGCAGTGGTGCGATCCCAGCTCACTGCAAGATCTGCCTCCCAGGTTCACGCCATTCTCCTGCCTCAGCCTCCTGAGTAGCTGGGACTACAGGCACCTGCCACCACACCTGGCTAATTTTTTGTATTTTTAGTAGAGACAGGGTTTCACTGTGTTAGCCAGGATGGTCTCTATCTCCTGACCTCATGATCCGCCCGCCTCAGCCTCCCAAAGTGCTGGGATTATAGGCATGAGCCACCACGCCGGGCCAAGTTATAGAATTTCAATCATGTCATCAGTAAACTATTAAAGTACTTTTAAAGTTCAGATGATAGACATGTCTCTATACTTGAGGTCTAATAAAGGCAACTCTTGCTTTGAAATGAACACGAAATATTTCAGTCTCTTTTACCTCAACCTCAAATTTCTGCCTCTGAAATCTTCAGTTTCCTTCAAAGGCAGAAATCTGGGAAGCCGTCCTGACCCCGATCCCCATCTCTAAGCATACTACATTGCTGGCTGCACTAGAACTGAAGGCACTAAAGTACAGAGTGCCATCACCCATTCTCTACCTGTATGTAGTAACTAATACTTCTAAAATTCATTACTGGACAGGTTGGTCAAGACAAAATTGTTTTCTGCAGGACACCAAGCAATCACTTACTTTTCTTTAACTAAAACCAAGATGAGTCTCCAAAACCAAGGGGAGCTTGGTGAAAGAACATGAAGCTGGACGATGACAGCAATATGTGCAGATTTTTTTTTTAACAATTAAGGTAATTTTTTAGCATCTACATTTTAAATAAGTTAAATTTTTGAATAACAAACTTCATCTTATTTTCAAGGTACAAAAGCCTGAGACACTTCCTCTGTGACATGGAGAAAACATCCTGCAAGGAGGAAAAGCTTCGGCAATAAAAATGATTACTACACATTGCGGTATCTTTTTTTTTTTTTTGAGATGGAGTCTTGCTCTGTCGCCTAGGCTGGAGTGCAGTGGTGTGATCTCAGCTCTCTGCAACCTCTGCCTCCCGGGTTCAAGCGATTTTCCTGCCTCAGCCTCCCGAGTAGCTGAGACTACAGGTGCACATCACTGTGCCTGGCTAATTTTTGTATTTTTCAGTAGAGACAGGGTTTCGCCATGTTTGTCAGGCTGATCTCTAACTCCTGACCTCAGGTGATTCACCCACCTCAGCCTCCCAAAGTGCTGGGATTACAGGCGTGAGCCACCGCGCCCGGCCCCACATTGCAAGGTAAACTTTTATGTTCAGGTAATGACCCGACAAATGAGGATCTTGCATTGGGCCCAACAAAACTGTTTTAGTGCATTTTAGACAATATGAATGCACATTTGCAGTGGATAAGCATTTAAGATAAGAGTCTCTCGGCCAGGCTCAGTGGCTCATGCCTGTAATCCCAACACCTTGGGAGGCCGAGGTGGACGGATCACTTGAGGTCAGGAGTTCAAGACCAGCCTGGCCAACATGGCAAAACTCCGTATCTACTAAAAGTACAAAAATTATCTGGGCATGGCGGTGCACGTCTGTAATCCCACCTACTCAGGAGGCTAAGGTGGGAGAATGGCTTGAGCCCAGGAGACAGAGGTTGTAGTGAGCCAAGATCACACCACTTTACTCCAGCCTGAGCTACAGAGCAAGACTCCGAAAAGAGTCTCTCTTTAGTTTATTTCTCAAGTGTGCCTTTCTAGAGAGTAAATTTGATAATTTATTCAACAAATACTAAGTACTACTATATATCACTGCTTTAAGTGCTAATAGTGATAAATGTCTACAGCACATCTAAGAAATACAAATTCTGTAATAAAATTTTACTAAGAAATGATGGGTAAAGCTGGTCACGGTGGCTCACACCTGTAATCCCAGCACTTTGGGAGGCCGAGGAGGGCAGATCACATGAGGCCAGGAGTTTGAGACCAGCCTGGCCAACATGGCAAAACCCCATCTCTACCAAAAATATAAAAATTAACCAGGTGTGGGCCAGGTGTGGCGGCTCATGCCTGTAATCCCAGCACTTTGGGAGGCCGAGGCGGGCGGATCACAAGGTCAGGAGATCGAGACCATCCTGGCTAACACTGTGAAACCCCATCTCTACTAAAAATACAAAAAATCAGCCGGGTGTGATGGTGAGCGCCTGTAGTACCAGCTACCGGGAGGCTGAGGCAGGAGAATGGCATGAACCTGGGAGGTAGAGGTTCCAGTGAGCTGAGATCGCGCCACTGCACTCCAGCCTGGGAGACAGAGGGAGACTCCATCTCAAACAAACAAACAAAAAAGATTAACCAGGTGTGGTGGTGCACGCCTGTAATCCCAGCTACTCGGGTGGCTGAAGCATGAGAATCATTTGAACCCCGAGAATCATTTGAACCCCAAGAATCATTTGAACCCTGGAGGCGGTGGCTGCAGTGAGCCAAGATGGCTCCACTGTGCTCCAGTGTGTGACAGAGCAAGACCTTGTCTCAAAAACAAAAAAAAAAAAAAAAAAAAGAAAGAAAAGAGAAAGAAATAACGAGGCCGGGCGCGGTGGCTCAAGCCTGTAATCCCAGCACTTTGGGAGGCCGAGACGGGCGGATCACGAGGTCGGGAGATCGAGACCATCCTGGCTAACACGGTGAAACCCTGTCTCTACTAAAAAGTACAAAAAACTAGCCGGGCGAGGTGGCGGGCGCCTGTAGTCCCAGCTACTCGGGAGGCTGAGGCAGGAGAATGGCGTGAACCCGGGAGGCGGAGCTTGCAGTGAGCTGAGATCCAGCCACTGCACTCCAGCCTGGGCGACAGAGTGAGACTCCGTCTCAAAAAAAAAAAAAAAAAAAAAAAAAAAAAAGAAATAACGAGTGAAAATTGCAGCATTTAATATTATTAGGAAAACGTAATGCAAACTCATATACTTGGAACAGCACTTCAGAATATAAATTATATTACTTTTGGCAAAACACATAATTTCAGCAGCTTTTCCACTATCATAAAGAGGAGTGCAAAAAATACACAATAAATAGATACAATAAATAGATAGAAATTGTGACAAGGGTAGATCACATGAAAAAAGATAAGCCAAACAGAAATATGGTATGTCATTGAATTCGTATTGCCAATTTAGGTGCCAATTAGGTTGTGGTATGCCTGTGTGTCTATGAACAAAATACTCTTATTTCATTGGCCTACTAGACCAGTTCTTCCGTAAGTGCATTAAAGGAATGAAAAAGATGAATCTCAAATGATTTCACCACTTAGTTATAAATAAACTAGGACTAAATTTTCAAATCTGCTAACTAGAATGACTTTTCGACACTTAATATCTGTCTTATCTAGAGCTTACAGAGCCAAATTTCTAAAACTTAGGTCTGAATCAAAAACGAAAAATCAAGAAAACCCAAAAGATATGCACAAAAGGGCCTACCAAACAGTAAGCAATGACAAATGATTAAAGCAAAAAGAT
The DNA here is from genome assembly GCF_049350105.2 of Macaca mulatta. Classification (NCBI taxonomy): domain Eukaryota; kingdom Metazoa; phylum Chordata; class Mammalia; order Primates; family Cercopithecidae; genus Macaca; species Macaca mulatta. The sequence goes on from NC_133419.1 coordinate 10,738,003, forward strand.
CAAGTTGCTAAGTTATAAGGAAGTCGCTGTTCATCTGGACCTTAGCCCAGAACACAAAAATTTGGAGGAGAAACGGCTGGTGGTTTAAAGGGGACAGGGTTCTAAATTTGCTGCCTCATTCTTTTATCTGCAAAAGCTTCCTGATACTGAAATGGCCATAACCACACTGAAAAATCCAACAGGGCTCCAAAGCTCTCATACAGGTGAAAATTCACTGTTAGAAAAACATGTAGAAAATAATACATTTAAGGCTAAGACCAGAAATTTTTTCTTTAGAACCCAAGATTCTGCCAAAGGAGACAACCAAGCATTAAAAACAATTCTCAAAAATCTTTAACATAACTAAATAGAGAGCAAAATTATCTCTACTCTCCCGAATTTACGGCCCTTCCTTTGACAAAACGCATTTTTTTTTCCTTCGAAGACTCAGTTCCTTTAAGAACCACCACCTGCCCATGGTGGGTTTTTTTTTTTTCCCCCTCTTAAGAAGGCATCTGCACTGCAGATTTCTGCATAAGGGGAGCTTGCCAGCCAGCTCCCACCAGCAGGCAGACGCGTATACAATGGAAACTAAAGGAGGTCTGCAGCTTCGCTCTTAGTCTTTCACAGAGATGGGAGAAGGGGACTCAACCAGCCCTCGCTTTGTCTGAATGTTCTCCCCCTCCCCCTTTCTGCAGTAAACACCCCCCTTTGTTATACTTCAATCAATAGTAGCCCACAGAAAACACGAAATCAAAACATGTTGATAGCTTAGCATGACTCTATTTTCTAGAATATAAGCGTCTGATTGCGTGTCCCCACCCCCACGCAGCGCCAGGGAAGAGCAGGCTGTTGCAGATGCAGCCACGGATCCATCTTGGACCATCAGCAGCTCCCTCCCAAATCTTCCCTGAGCTATTCTCATCCCGCCTCCTTCTACCTCGGAGCCTCAGAAAAATCCGGCATTCATGGAGTCTAGCCGAAAACAGTAAAAACCAAACAAACAAACAAAAAACAATGGGCTACAATGCTTCCATTAAACTTCCTCATCTTCCCCATGGGCAGCCAAAAATATTTTGGAGGACTATCATGAATGCTTGATTATGTCAACACCTGTCTGCAAACCTGCAATGCAACCCTTTCACCACCATCCCCTTAAAAATCTAACAAATTGTTTCTCCCACCACCCACCTGCCCCTATCTAATCCTCCACTAAATCACCCCAGTTCACCATATGCATCGAGCAACTCTCCATTTTATCCCACGAGCTGGTATTTTTCCCCCCCTGCCCAGTCTCGGCGTTAACGCCCACTGGACTGTCTCCCCGCCCCCAACCTGTTTTCCTCACACCCCGTTATTTCCTCACCGCCTGCACAATCTTACGTTCCCCTTCCCCTTTGCCCATTTTCCAAACGCTCGTCCCTGCGGGGCTGAAGCCGTCAGTAGTCGAGGGTAATTCTCCCTCCTCCCGCCTCGCCTCCTAATCCCCCCAGCCCTCAGGCCCCCGCTCGCCCTCTTTCCCAAGGCGGGGGCTCCCCGCGCGCCTCACCCGCACAGGAGGAGCTGCAGCTCTTCGTCCCCAGGGCGGGGCAGGCTCCTGGGCTCCCGCCGCCGCCGCCGGGCGCGGACGGCTCGGCTCCGGACGACGACGAGGAGATGGAAGGGGACTGAGTGGCTGCCGATGGCTCCGCCATAGCTACGCGAGCGAGGGTGGGAGAAGGGTGAATAGAGACACGGGGCGGGAGAGAGGGAGGGGAAATAGAATAATCCGGCAACTGGCTCGCTCAAGTCCCTTTACTCCGTCTGCTCCGAGGACAGACTCCGACTGACTGACTGACTCAGCCGAGCGCAGCGACAGGGCGGGAGCGCGAGCGCGCATGCGCACAAAGGGCCCCGAGCGGGTGCCTAGGCGCGCAGCGGCGCAGGGCGCAGGCGCAAGAACCGTTGATCGGCGCTCTTGCCGGGAAGGAGGGGCAAAGGCGGCCTCACGCGGCGCCTCGCGCGCCGCGGGGTGGGGAGCGTCCCTTGGGGACCAGACGCAAGGGGCGTACCCAAGCCCCAATCCCCGCCCACGACTGCGGCCGAATCCGGGAGCTGCGGGGTAGTATTCCCTCCTGCCTCTTTACGTGAATGTTTTAGGGTCGGCAGATTATGTATTTTAATGATAGAAATTTATCTGGGCTTCCATTATCTGGAAACTCTCTTTCCCCTACATTCCAGAGTCTATATCTTTTGTTTGATGCAGTCCCACCTGTGACTCCAATAAAAAGTGAAAACCAGAATGTAGAGTAGGCCCACTCTGCAAGGTGCTTTGTGAATCTCTCTGGCTGTGTCGTAATATCTCCTCACCGAGAGGCAGAGATGGCACGGCCCCCCATTTGGTAGGTGGAGAAAGATGCTATACAGAATGAAAAACGATTACTCATTCCAATCACATTGCAATGCAGTCGCAGAACCTGCTTCGTATTCTTATCTCGTTACTGTTGCCAGAGAAGGATCCACCTTGGGTCTTAAGGTTTTCTTTTCCTCCAAATAGACTGTCAGATAGAGACGACATATTTTAGAGGGGGAAAAAAAAGCTGAGCTGATGAAGAAGAGCCAGGAGATAAGAACATGTTGGCTGTGATTATGGGGGATGATAAAATTAGATATTAAAAATTCAGAATAAGGCCGCAGTCAGTGGCAGAGGCCTGTAGTCTCCGCTACGGCAGAGAAGGGAGGATCCCTTGAGCCCAGGAGTTGGAGTCCAGCCCGAGCCACACAGCGAGAACCTTCCTGCCTTAAAAAAAAAATAAAAAAATAAAAATTTCAGAATAAGGCACAAAATACACATAATTGAATTGTATTCATAGACTAAAAGGGGTCCTTGCAGAACATGTATTTAAAACCAGATTTCTAGCCTATGTTGGATTTTGTTCATTTTTTGCTTTTCCTGGGCTGGACTGCCAAATTCAAAGCCTTCTCCCTACATTTGGTCAAAATATTGGAAAGGTGCATAGTCCTTGTTAAAGGAGGACTGTTGGCTGGGCGCGGTGGCTCACGCCTGTCATCCCAGCACTTTGGGAGGCCGAGGCAGGTGCATCACCTGAAGTCAGGAGTTCAAGAACAGCCCGGCCAACGTGGTGAAACCCTGTTTCTACTAAAAACACAAAAAGTAGCTGAGCATGGTGGTGGGCGCCTGTAATCCCAGCTACTCCGGAGGCTGAGGCAGGAGAATTGCCTGAACCTGGGAGGCAGAGGTTGCAGTGAGCCGAGATCGCGCCATTGCACTTCAGCGTGGGAGAAAGAGCAAAACTCCGTCAAAAAGAAAAAGAAAAAAGAAAAAAAGAGAAAAGAGGACTGTATCCTGGAAATAATAAAAATCAAGGCTGTCGACTCTTATTGCTAAAGCAGCAATCAATGACCCAAAGTACAATTGCAGGATCAGCAGATCCTGTAAAGATGCAATCTCATGAAGGGGGAGGTGGTCAGTCAAGCTGCCACTGAGAGGAAAGGCGATCTGACCAGTGGAAATCTTCTAGAACAAGCTGTGTACTACATCTGCCCTTGAGGTTTTTAAGGTCAGGTAAAGCCCTAGGGGGTGGAAGGATGACTCCTGGCCTTTGCAATGCTCTGAAAAAGGCATAGAAAAATATTTCCCAAAATAACTCTGTAGCTATTATCTTACCCTGGCACTTACAGCATCAGCTGATAATGCAGCAAACTGTCTCTTGGATGGCAAAGGGAAATAATAGCCGATCTGATAACCAAGCCAGTTATCTACCCATTCTGATACATGCATACAGTTTTTAAAAAATGTACATTATTAGGGGAGCTGTTTTCTGATTTGTTCGTTTCCCTCCTCCCTCCGTCCAGATAGTCCAATCTTTTATTGATTATAGTGATAGGGGGCGTCGTTGTCTGTCTAGCTGCTTCCTGCTGTTAGGGGGCATCGTCAGGAGGGTCTATGGTTGGCACCTGGACGTAGGGATATAGGAGCATCTGGTTGAAGGCAACACGGGTGATCTCTTGAACTTTGGCTCGGATAAATTTGATTAAAATAGGAGCAAAACATAGGACAAGACAGAGAATTAATATAGGGATGAGGAATGGAAGCATCTGTTGCATTACTGGTAATAGCCATACAGGTGGGCCAGGGGTTAAGGGGGTGTTGTAGTTTTTAAATTCTGTTTTAATCCTGTTTAGGGTTTGGATGTTAGTGTCTACTAGGCCTGACTCGTTTATGTAATTTTCATCTTCCTTTTTTTTTTTTTTTTTGAGACAAAAGTCTTGCTCAGTCGCCCACGCTGGAGTGCAGTGGCGCGATCTCGGCTCACTGCAAGCTCTGCCTCCCGGGTTCACGCCATTTTCCCGCCTCAGCCTCCGGAGTAACTGGGACTACAGTCGCCCGCCACCACGCCTGGATAATTTTTTTGTATTTTTAGTAGAGATGGGGTTTCACCGTGTTAGCCAGGATGGTCTCGATCTCCTAACCTCGTGATCCACCCGCCTCGGCCTCCCAAAGTGCTGGGATTACAGGCGTGAGCCACCGCGCCAGGCTCTTCTTCCTTCCTTTTTTCTTGTCTATTAAACGCTCCACTCCTTAAAACAAAACAAACAAACAAACAAATATACATTATGAGGTGCTAGATAAGGAAATAAATGATGCTGGTACCTAACTCTGACAGCACTTGCTACAATCTGGAGACTCCAACTGGAAGGAAGTCCATTTTCCTAATATCTAGCGGCAGAGAAGTTAAAAAGCAAAATATGCACGAGGTTTTACTGGTCTTTTCAGACCCTTCGGAAATTTTTTTTTTTTTTTTTTTTTTTGAGATGGAGTCTTGTTCTATTGCCCAGGCTGGAGTACAGTAGCGCGATCTTGGCTCACTGCAACCTCCGCCTCCCAGGTTCAAGCAGTTCTCCTGGCTCAGCCTCCTGAGTAGCTGGGATTACAGGCATGTGCCTCCGTGTCTGGCTAATTTTTGTATTTTTAGTAGAGGCGGGGTTTCACCATGTTGGCCAGGGTGGTCTTGAACTCCTGACCTAGGGTGATCCTCCTGTCTCAGTCTCCCACGCCTGGGATTATAGGCATGAGCCACTGTGCCCGGCCAGTTCTATGAATGTGTATTGATCTTGCACTGTGTGTATAACACAATCCTGAGAACTTTGAAGAGACCTCCAAAATATGTTTGTCTTGTCTTCAATGAGCTTACAAGCTAGTTAGGACAAAAAAAATACATAAATAATATAAATTAAATAGCAACTAAAAACAACCGCAAACACCATAAAACCATAGTGCTTTGATTAGATGGCAAGTAAATTAAATGAATTTAAAAGAGGGGGGCCAGGCACATTGGCTCATGCCTGTAATCCCAGCACTTTGGGAGGCCGAGCTGAGCGGATCACCTGAGGTCGGGAGTTCAAGACCAGCCTGACCAACATGGAGAAATCCTGTCTCTACTAAAAATACAAAAATTAGCCAGACGTGATAGTGCATGCCTGTAATCCCAGCTACTCGGGAGACTGAGGCAGGAGAATCGCTTGAACCCGAGAGGCAGAGGTTGCAGTAAGCCGAGATCGCGCCATTGCACTCCAGCCTGGGCAACAAGAGTGAGACTCTGTCTCAAAACAAACAAACAAACAAACAAACAAACAAACAAACAAAAACACCAAAAAGGGAAAGGGCCTGTAATCCCAGCAGTTTGGGAGGGCAAGGTAGGCGGATCACCTGAGGTCAGAAGTTTGAGACTAGCCTGGCCAACATGGAAAAACCCCATTTCTACTGAAAATACAAAATTACCCAGGCATGGTGGCATGCACCTGTAATCCCAGCTACTCGGGAGGCTGAGGCACGAGAATCCCTGAGCCTGGGAGGCAGAGGTTGCAATGAACCGAGATCATGCCACTGCACTCCAACCTGAGCAACGGACTGAGACTCCACCTCAAAAAAAAACGAGGGGAAGGAATTACCATGAAGTTATAGTGGCTTAGGGAGTTTTTTGTTTTTTGTTTTTTTTTTTCTGTCACCCAGGCCGTAGTGCAGTGGTGCGATCTCAGCTTATTACTGCAACCTCTTCCTCCCAGGTTTAAGTGATTCTCCTGCCTCAGCCTCCTGAGTAGCTGGGGCTACAGGCGCATGCCACCATGCCCGGCTAATATTTATATTTTTAGTAGAGACGAGGTTTCGCCATATTGGCCAGGCTGGTCTTGAACTCCTGACCTCATGATCTGCCCGCCTCAGCCTCCCAAAGTGCTGGGATTACAGGCGTGAGCCACTGTGCCCAGCCCAAGATGGAATTTTTAAAGTGCTTCCTGGCTGGTACAGTGGCTCACCTCTGTAATCCCTGCATTTTGAGAGGCCAAAGCAGGAGGATGGCTTGAGCCCAGGAGTTCAAGACCAGCCTGGACAATACAGCAAGACCTCATCTTGAAAAATAAAGTAAAGAGCACACTGGAGTATGGCCATTTCTCTGAAGTTTCCTTGAACACCTGAGGCACTGTGCTAGGTCTCTTATTCTTTGGCCTTGTCTTTGTAGGACTGGTATTTTTGTGTGCGTGTGTGAGTACGTAGTAAGGACTGTTTTTTTTTCTGTTTTTGTTTTTTTGAGATGGAGTTTTGCTCTTGTTGTCCAGGCTGGAGTGCAATGGTGCGATCTCGGCTCACCACAACCTCTGCCTCCTGGGTTCAAGCGATTCTCCTGCCTCAGCCTCCAGAGTAGCTGGGACTACAGGCATGCACCAGCACACCTGGCTAATTTTGTATTTTTAGTAGAGACAGGGTTTCTCCACGTTGGTCAGGCTGGTCTCGAACTCCTGACCTCAGGTGATCCACCCGCCTCGGCCTCCCAAAGTGCTGAGATTACAAGCATGAGCCACCGCACCTGGCCAGGACTGGTATTTTATACAGATAATTTCTTTATTTTTGAGATGGAGTTTTGTTCTTGTCGCCCACACTGGAGTGCAATGGCATGATCTCAGCTCTCTGCAACCTCCACCTCCTGAGTTCAAGTGATTCTCCTGCGTCAGCCTCCTCACTGGCTAGGATTACAGATGCATGCTACCAAACCCAGCTAATTTTTGTATTTTTAGTAGAGACAGGGTTTCGCCACGTTGGCCAGGTTGGTCTTGAACTCCCGACCTCTGGTGATTGGTCCACCTCAGCCTCCCAAAGTGCTGGGATTACAGGCATGAGCCACTGCGCTCGGCCTATACAGATAATTTCCAAGTTTAACTTCTAAGCCATCTAATTACCCTATATTTTCTTGACTTTTAGAAGCAATTATATATTTTATTTTTAAATTTTTTAAATTAAATAGTTTAATTTAAAATATTTGAAAGCCGGGCACAGTGGCTCACACCTGTAATCCCAGCACTTTGGGAGGCCGAGGTAGGCAGATTGCCTGAGGTCAGGAGTTGGAGACCAGCCTGCCTAACATGGTGAAACCCTGTCTCTACTAAAAATACAAAAAAATTAGCTGGGCATGGTGGCACATGCCTGTTGTCCCAGCTACTCAGAAGGCTGAGGCAGGAGACTCATTTCAACCCGGGAGGCAGAAGTTGCAGTGAGCCAAGATTGTGCCACTGCACTCCAGCCTGGGCGACAGAGCGAAACTCTCTTGAAAAAAAAATTAATATATAGTCACAGATCATTCATATATATGTACACAAATATTCAGGAATATATATATTGTAAAGTTTTATCACTAACTCCCTCCACTCCTCTACACACATGTAGGTAGCTACTATTAGGATTTTCTTTCTTTCTTTTTTTTTTTTTTTTGAGACAGAGTCTTGCTCTGTAGCCGAGGCTGGAGTGCAATGGTGCGATCTCAGCTCACTGCAAGCTCCGCCTCCCGGGTTCATGCCATTCTCCTGCCTCAGCCTCCCAAGTAGCTGGGACTACAGGTGCCTGCCACCATGCCCGGCTAATTTTTTGTATTTTTAGTAGAGACGGGGTTTCACCGTGTTAGCTAGGATGGTCTCGATCTCCTGACCTCGTGATCTGCCCGCCTCGGCCTCCCAAAGTGCTGGGATTACAGGTGTGAGCCACCGAGCCCGGCCACTATTAGGATTTTCTTGTGGCAAACATAAGCAAAGGTGAATATAGCAAATCTGTATCCTCATCCCCACTGCCTTTTTTTTTTTTTTTTTTTTTTTTTTAATGAAGTTGCTCTGTCACCCAGGCTGGAATGCAGTGGTGGCATGATCTCGGCTCACTGCAACCTCTGCCTGTTGGGTTCAAGCCATCCTCCTGCCTCAGTCTTCCAAGTTGCTGGGATTACAAGCATATGCCACCATGCCTGGCTAATTTTTGTATTTTTAGTAGATACAGTGTTTCACTATGTTGGCCAGGCTGGTCTTGAACTTGTGACCTTAAGTGATCCACCTCAGACTCCCAAAGTGCTGGGATTACAGGCATGAGCCATTGAGCGCTGTCCCCCACCCCCCACTTACTTATTTTCTTCATTCCTTCCTTCCTTTCTTTTTCTTTCTCTCTCTCTCTCTCTTTCTCTTTCTTTTTTTTCTTTTTTTTTTGGAGGTAGGGTTTGCTCTGTTGCTTAGGCTGGAATGCAATGCTACAATCATGACTCACTGCATCCTCTACCTCCTGGGCTCAAGCAATCCTCCCACCTCAGCCTCCCAACCAAGTAGCTGGGACCACAGGCACCCCACCATATCCGGCTAATTTATTTGTTTATTTTTGGTAGACATGGGATCTCCCTATGTTGCCCAGACTGCTTTCTTTGTTTGTTTGAGACAGAATTTCTCTCTTATTGCCCAGGCTGGATGCAATGGTGTGATCTCAGCCTCCTGTAACCACTGCCTCCCGGGTTCAAGAGATTCTCCTGCCTCAGCCTCTGGAGTAGCTGGGATTACAGATGCCTGCCACCACGATTGGCTAATTTTTTGTGTTTTTAGTACAGATGGGATTTCACCATGTTGGCCAGGCTGGTCTGCAACTCCTGACCTCAGGTGATCCACCTGCCGCGGCCTCCCAAAGTGTTGGGATTACAGGTATGAGCCACCGTTCCTGGTCTCCAGACTGGTCTTGAACTCCTGGGCTCAAGAGATCCTCCCAGTTAGACTGCTGTGCTGTTGCCTGAAATACCAATAATGAAGTAGCTGACAAGGTCTTAAGCTTTCAGTATGTTACCATGTTGAGGACCTAATATTCAACTTTATAAGACCCTATCATGTGGGGTTGGCTATTTTCTTTTTACAAATGAAGGTGCCAAATCATTACCCCATTTTACACACACGCAAAATAAGGTATGGAAATTTAAATGATGCCCAGGGATGTAATATTTCAACTTCTCCCTTCTGAGTTGCTTAAATACTGATCCTGCACATAGATGATAGAAGGCTGAACTGTGTCCCAGTACAGTCACTGTGAATGATATTTCCTCAGCTGTTTATCCCACAGGACTGCGAGTCTCTGGAGGATAGGAATGTGTCTTATGCAGCATTACGGCCTATCATGGTACCTGGCATATAACAAATGCCCTATTTTTGGAAAGCTTTGGAACCTGAGTCATGGTGGATGTCAGTGCAGAAAACAATTTTGCTATTTTTATGTTTCATAAACCACTTGAGTATCTTGAATATTTATGACTTTGTTTAGCTTTTCCAGAATGAATATGCTGATTAGTAATTTTGATCACTAACCACACAATCATCATTCCCAAACACACAGCTCACTTAGCCTAGAACAACTCTGTGGGTCTTTAAATCATTTTGCAGATGATGAAATGGGTTCAGAGAGGTTAAGTAACTCACCCAAGGTTGCATAGCTAGTGAACATCAGAGCCAAAACTCAGAGCCAGGTGAGTCTGACCCCAAAGCCAGTGGTCTTTTTTTTTTTTTTTTTTTTTTTTTTTTTTTTTTTTTGAGACGGAGTCTCACGCTGTTGCCCAGGCTGGAGTGCAGTGGCGCGATCTCGGCTCACTGCAAGCTCCGCCTCCTGGGTTCCCGCCATTCTCCTGCCTCAGCCTCCTGAGTAGCTGGGACTACAGGCGCCCGCCACCGCGCCCGGCTAATTTTTTTTTTGTATTTTTAGTAGAGACGGGGTTTCACTGTGGTCTCGATCTCCTGACCTTGTGATCCGCCCGCCTCGGCCTCCCAAAGTGCTGGGATTACAGGCTTGAGCCACCGCGCCCGGCCCGCCAGTGGTCTTAACCACTGAAATATGTCTACATGTCACCTACTTCTGGAAAACCTCAAGGAAAGCTCAACCTTTGATCATAGCACATGACTCAATTCAGAGTGAGATGGCTGAAGGCAGGCTGTAATCAGTATCGTCAATATTTGGCACTCTCAGTGTCCACTGTTTTGATGACCCTGGATATTTGAGAAGGAAATAACAAAACATGTTTCTCATTTACAGTGGTTGCTTTCTAAGTTGTGACTAATCCTTAAGTCCACCTATAATTTGTACTGTTTTGTTCCAAATGTCAAAAGCTGCTACAAGGTATGGGGAAGGCTGATGTGCTAACATTGACCTTGATACCTTGATGATGTAATATTGAGACATATATCAGTATTTGCTGTTCACTTCCTGAGAAGTTGGATTTCAGTGAATGTCTGGGAAGCCCTTAAAATAAACTAGGGTATTTTGTTCAATAGTAAAAGTTAGGTATTTAATATTAAAGGAACCAGAAAGTGAGTGAGCAGTGTTAGATGTAACATATATCTTCTTCATCCATTAATTCAATGGATATTTGAGTCTCTATTATCTGCCAGCAGTATTTAGGGACTGGGGATATACTAGTGAACAAAATAGACAAAAATTCCTATCTGTTTGGAACTTACATTCTAGTGGGAAGAGACAAACACAATGAAAGGTTAAAACATAAGTCAGATAGTAGTGTGAAGTCTTTTTTTTTTGGAGATGGAGTCTTACTCTTTCTCCCAGGCTGTAGTGCAGTGGTGCCATCTCTACTCAATGCAAACTCTCCTGCCTCAGCCTCCTGAGTAGCTGGGATTACAGGCGTCTACCACCATGCCTAGCTAATTTTTTGTATTTTTAGAAGAGATAGGGTTTCACAATGTTAGCGTGGCTGGTCTCAAACTCCTGACCTCAGGTAATCCACCTGCCTTGGCCTCCCAAAGTGCTGGGATTACAGGAGTGAGCCACCGTGCCTGGCCAAGTAGTATGAAGTCTTTTGGAGAAAAGTAATTCAGGGAAACGGAGCAGAGAATGCTGGGATGTGTGTGCAATTTTTTTTTTTTTTTAAGATGGAGTTTTGCTCTTGTTGCCCAGGCTGGAGTGCAATGGTGCTGTCTCAGCTCACTGCAACCTCCGCCTCCTGGGTTCAAGCAATTCTCCTGCTCAGCCTCTGGAGTAACTGGGATTACAGGCATGCGCCACTCCGCCTGGCTAGTTTTGTATTTTTAGTAGAGATGGGGTTTCTCCATGTTGGTCAGGCTGGTCTCGAACACCCACAACCTCAGGTGATCCACCCGCCTCAGCCTTCCAAAATGCTGGGATTACAGGCCTGTATGTGCAATTTTAAATTCTCACACAGTGTGCTGCAATTGTGACAAGACATTGATTTTTGGCCCCTCCTTTCTCTTTCTGGGCATGTCACATCCTGTAGGTCCTGCCTTCTGCACATCCAGTGTGAAACTCCAGTAAACACTTGCCCTGATATTCACTTCTTGTCTCTTACTGGCCAAAGTTGGCCTAGATCTAACTTAGATTACATTTAAAGCATGGAAGAGGGTATTCAACAATGTTGAGAGTTTGGGGAGAATTAGAAGTGGCAGGAGAAAGGATATCAAACAGGACCTCTTTATGTAGAATCATCTTGACCTCTTCACCTTTGGCCTAATCACTCTGCAAACAGAAAGTAGCTCAATGGGCTTGGCAGGGTCTAGAAGTAGCAGGAAGGAGGTTCTGGGTAGGTTACAATGATTAAGGCAGAGACAGAAATAAGACAGTGGAATAATTTGTTGACTGTATGAAGCAATGGTGACGTTAAGAGGTGGTGGTTGGGGGCCGGGGTTGGGGGATAGATGCTTTAACTTCCTGTAAGCTCCACCAGCAACTTATCTCCAAGACAACCACTTCCACTTCCAACAAATCCAGAAACCAATATTCTTCAATTGTGGCAAACGACATTTTCTCAATCACATGTTAAGTGTGAATAACAGTATTTTCAGAGTATCTTCTTTTGTATTGATCTACCCACACAGTTTAAGGAAAAGTGTGCTTGGAAAGGCAGTTTCAAAACAAGCTCCTATAACCTGAGGTTTACAAAAGATGGTCATGGCTTAGGCTGGATAAAGCCAGTAGAAGAGGTCTCACCAGACTTTATTTTTTAAAGACAGTCTCGTTCTGTCGCCCAGGTTGGAGTGCAGTGGCGTGATCTCGGCTCACAGCAACCTCCGCCTCCCGGGTTCAAGCGGTTCTTGATCCTCGTGCCTTAGCCTTAGTAGCTGGGATTACAAGCTTGCGCCACGAAGCCCAGCTAATTTGTAGAGACGAGGTTTCACCACGAACTAGCCCAGGTTGGTCTCGAACTCCGGAGCCCAAGCAATCCTCCCACCTCGGCCTCCCAAAGTGCGGGGACTACAGGCGAGAAGCACCGCGCCCGACCGGACTTCTTACATTAGCTATTAGAGCCGGGATGGTGAGCATCTGCCATGGCCAGGGACAGGAACATAGGGAGATGACAATAAATGTGGTAATGAAGTCACGGCCACCTGCTCTTATGAAGTCAAAATCATTAAAGACCCAGTGACGTTGATGCCATCCAGGATTGAGACCTCTCTTCTGCCCATCTGTGGTCACGGGCCTAGTTAAACACCGCAGCCGTCTCCCACACTGGGGGTTCTCGGAAAAAGCCTCGGCCTGGGGCCTGGTCTGCACGCTAGGCGCGGGCCGCGGCTCGCTGGAGGAGTCGAGCCAGCCCGCCCCTTCCCGCACGGCCTGCTGGGAGTTGTAGTTCAGTCGTCGGAGAACCGCGCCAAGTCCCGCCCCAGATGAGTGCGCAGTATGGGGACAGCCGGCCGGGACCCAGTGAGCGCGGGACTACAATTCCCAAAGGAGCGTAGCAGCCGACGCCCAGCCAACAGGTAGCCAGCGGCTTGCTTCGCGCGCACACGCGGCGGGCGGTGGCGGGATTCTGCCGCGTGCGCTTTCCCGCCCCGCCTAGCCTAGCCTCGTCCTGCGTTCGTCACGCCTCGGACTGTCCGTTGGGCCACGCCGACCGCCCTACGCTCGCTCCGTCGCGGCTCCGCGCGCCCCACCTTCTCGCTAGTTTTTTCTAGAGCCCAGGCTCCGCCCGTTTCCCGCTTCCAGGGCCCGGTTCGTTCCCGCCCCCACCCGTCCTTCTCCTCTGCACCCCTACTGCTTCTGCTTTGAAGGCGGAGGCTCCATGTTGTCCCCTCAGCGAGTGGCAGCAGCTGCCTCGAGAGGAGCAGGTGAGGCGCCGATTTTCCTCGGATCGCCCCGCGGCCACCCCCTCCGCCCTCCCTGCTGTAGCTCTGAGAAGAACCCCCGCCCGCGCCGCCGCCCTTCCTCGTCCCGGGGCTGGGACCGCGCGTCCCTCGCCGGGGTCCCTTGGCTTCCCAATTTGTGGCCGGGGGCTCCTCTTCGGGCCCGGCTGGTCCAGCGAGGGCGGCGCCTTCCTTAGCTTTCGGCCGGGGGCGGCCGCCGTCAGGGCTCGGGCCCGGCCGCCTCCGGGGGCTTCTCCAGCTCCTCCTCTGGGCTGCAGCTGCCCCTGGGCGGCCCGAGGGCCGGTGGTCCCCGTGGGCGGCGTCCGGAGCTTTCGGCTCCGCAGAGCCCCGCCCTGGGCAGAGCCGGGCGCCCCGGGGCGCTGCCCCTCGGTGCCCGGGCACTCAGCGCCCTCTCGGGTCGGGAAGTCGGGGCCCGGATGGAGCGGGAAGGTGGATGCTGGTTTATTTGGCCTTTCTGGAAGTGCAGGAAGGCTGCGAAGTGTCTTGGAAGCTTTATGTTTAGCCTAACGACCTTGAGGCATTCACCACAAGTATTAGGAAAGTTGGTTTTCAACCCACACTTAACGCTGTAAAGAATTGGCCTAAATTGGTTTTTAGTAAGTTAGTGCATTTGGCACGGTACGTTGTTCTTTTACTTTCCTGAATACATGAAAGGTAGTGAAAGTATTAAGTAAAAACCAAATAAGGAGTCATCGTGTATTCATGGATCTGATTTAGTCTGTCGTTTTACTTGGCTTTATTCTAGTGTAATGTGTGTGCTGTTGAAATGACCGTTTCACTTGCGAAATCGAAGGGCAAAAAGGAAAAGAACAGTGAAGAATTTTTAAATAAGTCTCAGTTCTCAAATTCAAATACGAGGCAATGCAACGTTTTGTGAAAGTCTTAGAATTACGGACCAAAAATGTACGATTTCACACGTTGGCTTACTTTTGGAGATTTAAGAAGCATAACCTACGGAGTACTAATCCCTGTCAAGAATTTAGCATTGCAACATAGGTACTGAAATTCAAATTAGTGCTTTTTTTTTTTTTCCCCCCAATTCCCACAGAGATTAGTTTGTACTCCAGAAATTCCTGTCGCCACTTTAACACCTGAGAACAATTTGAGAAGGATCTCAGTATTGCAGTAGTCCAGCAAATTATTTTATTTTATTATTGTTTTTTGAGACAGAGTTTCGCCGTTGTCACCCAGGCTGGAGTGTAATGGCGCGATCTCGGCCAACTGCAGCCTCTACTTCCTGGGTTCAAGCAATTCTCCTGCCTCAGCCTCCCGAGTAGCTGGGATTACAGGCATCCTCCACCGTGCGCGGCTATTTATTTTTTTTTTTTTTGAGATGGAGTTTCGTTTTTGCTACCTAGGCTGGAGTGCAGTGGCACAATCTTGGCTCACTGCACCCTTTGCCTCCTGGGTTCAAGCGATTCTCCTGCGTCAGCCTCCGGAGTAGTGGGATTATAGACATCCGGCACCAGGCCCAGCTAATTTTTTGTATTTTTAGTAGAGACGGGGTTTCACCATGTTGGCCAGGCTGGTCTCGAACTCCTGACCTCAGGTGATCCACCCGCCTCGGCCTCCCAAAGTGCTGGGATTACAGGCGTGAGCCACCGTGCCCGGCCCATTATTTTGTTAGCTACAGTTTACTACCTCATTGTAGTAGAATTCATGAAATAGGAGAAATAACAGAGGATAGATGTGATGATGTGTACTAGCTTAATTTTCTTTTTCTTTTTCTTTTTTTTGGTTAGACGGAGTTTTGCTCTTTCACCTAGGCTGGAGTGCAATGGCGCGATCTCTGCTCACTGTAACCTCCGCCTCCCAGGTTCAAGAGATTCTCCTGCCTCAGCCTCCCAGGTAGCTGGGATTACAGGCACCCATCATCGTGCCCGGGTAATTTTTGTATTTTTAGTAGAGAGGGGGTGTTTCACCATGTTGGCCAGGCTGGTCTTGAACTCCTGACCTCAGGTGATCCGTCCAGCTCAGCCTCCCAACGTGCTGGGATTGTAGGTGTGAGCCACCGCGCCTGGCCCATTTGCATGGTATTTCGATTGTTAGAACACGTTAGATATATTTCACAGTTGAATTATGTTAACAGATTAGAAGATAGGCTTTCCTGGTATAGTAGGTGCTAATTAGGAAATCCTTACTTGGCCGAGAGCTGTGGTTTACACCTGTAATCCCAGCATTTTGGGAGCTGAGGCAGGTGAATCACCTGAGGTCAGGAGTTCAAGACCAGCCTGGTCAACATGATGAGACCGGCCCTCCCCGCCGCAGCAAAAAAGTTAAAAAAAAGTTAGCCAAGGTGGTGTTGCAGGCCTGTAGTTCTGGCTACTCAGGAGTCTGAGGTGAGAGGATGGAGTGAGCCCAGGAAGTTGGCTGCAGTGAGCCTTCCTTTTTTTTTTTTTTTTTGCTGTGAGCCTTTTTCTTGCCACTGCACTCCAGCCTAGGCAACAGACTGAGACCTTGTCTCAAAAAAAAAAAAAGGAACACAGCTAATTAAAACCTTTGGTGGCATTCTTATGCTTAGGAAAGAGATACAAAATTGTTGTTGAGCTTGTTCCATTAGAAAGGTTGTTTTTCCTTCGCTTGTAGTATAGCCTGGCATCATTTTCAGATTCAGCCCTCTCCTTGGATTTTCTGAATCTTCGGTACCGTTTAGTCATAGATAATTTTTGTAAATGTATGAAGCATTACACAATCCTTAGTCAACAACAACAACAAAAAATGGTTTTGTTCAACCTTCGGTGCTAAGGCGAAAAGATTTTCTACAACAGACAAATATAAAATTTGCCCAGTATTCTGGTTAATTGGATTTAAATAGTACTTTCACCGAAACAGCCTTAAGCATATTGCAGCACTGCCTTAAGACAAAACGGTATGTAGAAGCTCCCACCCCTCCACCACCCAGAAGGAGCCACACCCAGCAGTTCTGGAGTTGGCTAAGGTCTTAGTATACTTATCTTGCCTGTGATGATGTTTTCTCTGGCTTTGTCTGTTGGTTAGAAACCTTAAAGACTGCCAGCAAGAACAAGGCATGAAAATGGTATGCCTCTGTTTTGGGTGTGTTGCTCTTGCCCTTTAGAGAATCTGATATTTTATAAGGAGACTAGAAAACTCAGATCATAACTTTACCCTGAGTCATACATGAATCTACTTAGCAAAGTGTTTCTGTGACTGGTTACTTTGTTTTCAGAACTCTTTGAATGGTAAGGATGAGCGCCAAGACTGGCTCTACTCAGTGGTTCTTAACCTACGGTAATATTGCCTCTTCCTGCCCCTGGAGCATTTAGCAATGGCTGGAGACATTTTTTGGGTGTTAGAACCTGTTGTGGGGAATGTTACTGGTATCTAGTAGGTAGAGGCGAGGGATGCTGCTCAATAGCCTGAAGTGCGTAGGATAGCCCCCCACAACAGTTGTGCAGCCCCAGTGTCAATATGTCGGTAGTGCCGAGGTTGAGAAACCCTAGTCTACACTGTCAGTTTTTTGTTTCTTTTTTTTTTTTTTTGAGACAGAGTCTCGCTCTGTCACCCAGGCTGGAGTGCAATGGTACGATCTCGGCTCACTGCAACCTCCGTCTCCCAGGTTCAAGCGATTCTCCTGTTTCAACCTCCCGAGTAGCTGGGACTACTCCTGGCCAATTTTTTTGTATTTTTAGTAGAGACAGGGTCCACCATATCGGTCAGGCTGGTCTCAAACTCCTGGTCGCAAATGATCCATCTGCCTTGGCCTCCAAAGTGGTGGGTTTACAGGCGTGAGCCACTGCACCTGGCTCACTTCTCAGGAATCCTAAACTCTTGGGAGGCTGAGGTGGGAGAATCACTTGAACCTGGGAGATGGAGGTTGCAGTGAGCAGGGATGATGCCACTGCTTACCAGCCTGGGCAACAGAGCAAGAATCTGTCTCCAAAAAAAAAAAAAAAACTTTCTAATTATTATACAAAGATTTTCAACATTTTCTACATACTTGAATTGATGACTGATAGAATATTATCATGAACTGTTTACAGCAATGGAGTAGTCCCCATTATCTGAGGGGAATACATTGTAAGGCCCCCAGTGGATACCTGAAACTGCTGATGGCACTGAGCCCTGTATACACTATGTTGACGAATGAGAGGGCTCCTAAGTAACTAATGGGCATGGTAGTGTATAAAGTGTGGACATTCTGGAAAAAGGAGTGATTCATGTCCCTGGCAGGATAGCACAAGATTTCATCATGGTACTTAGAACTGCATTGCAATCTTAAGACTTATGAATTGTTTATTTCTGGAATTTTAAACATAGGTTGTAAATTCACATAAATACATATGAATGACAGATGTGACTGTGGTCCAGCTGTAGCTTTGTGTCTGTGCAATAATACCACATGTTATCCATATTCATGCAATGTAATATAGCATTAACTGTTGTTGCAGTATGCAGAATTAGACCTTGGAAAATAATTGCTTCTCTAAAGGGACAAGGCATGTAAGATTGCCGCTTACAGATATTTTTAGTACCCTCCCGGCAGACTAGATCTCCAGAGTTTAAGATTTCTGAGAAGTGGACTGGGCACAGTGGCTCATGCCTATAATCCCAGCACTTTGAGAGTCTGAGGTGGTCAGATCACCTGATCGTACAGTGAATGATCCATCCCCTTCGGCCTCCCAAAGTGCTGGGATTACAGGCATGAGTCACTGCACCCAGCTAGCACTTGACTCATTTTACTGATGAAACTGAAAACTAGACATGTCCAGGCTCACACAGGTTGTTAGTGGTAGGGCTAGAACGGGAACTTGTGTTTTGAGTCCTAAATTCATTTATTTCCACAGGTTACTTCTGAGAGTAAGCAGGTGAATCTGTCCCTTAGGCAGTTGTACATTTAGACTAAATGCAGGTTAGAGATCTGTGAAGTTGTATCATCCAAATAGAGGGTAGGCTGGGTGCGGTGGCTCACGCCTGTAATCCCAGCACTTTGGGAGGCTGAGGCGGGTGGATCACCTGAGGTCAGGAGTTCAAGGCCAGCCTGGCCAAGGTGGTGAAACGCCGCCTCTACTAAAAATAAAAAATCAGGTATGGTGGCGGGTACCTGTAATCCCAGCTACTCAGGAGGCTGAGGCAGGAGAATCGCTTGAACCCAGGAGGCAGAGGTTGCAGTGAGATGATATTGGGAGGCTGAGGTGGGAGGATTGCCTGAGCCCCGTAGGTCCAGGCTGCAGTGAACCACCACTGCGCCTTTAGCCTGTGCCACAGAGTGAGACCCAGTCTTAAAAAAGGTGTAATATACAAGCAGCTCCATTTAACTTGCATTATTGGTGGTGTGTACAGCTCAAAATAATTCTTCCTTATATAGGCCCAAATCCAAGGAGCACTGTCAGTGAACAACATCTTTTTTTTTTTTTTTTTTTTTTTTGAGACAGGGTCTTGCTCTGTTCCCTTGATTGGAGTGCAGTGGTTGAATCACTGCAACCTCTGCCTCCCAGATTCAAGTGATACCAAGTAGCTGGGATTACAGGCACATTACCACTATGCCTGGTTATTTTTTATATTTTTAGTAGAGATAGGGATTCGCCCTGTTTCCCGGGCTGGCCTCTAACTCCTGTTCTCAGGTAATCCGCCTGCCTTGGCCTCCCAAAAGTGCTAGGATTATAGGCGGGACTTCCCATGCCTGGCCAAGAAGATCTTTTTAATCTGGTGGATGTTGATAATCATGCTTTTATTACTGGTGTGAAGAGAAATGCAGAATCACCCCAGCTCTTCCAACTAAACAGAGCCTGGTTCCCTTCCTTTATTCTTGGGTACTGTGCTATAGGGAGAGGAAGAGATGAGTAAGGACTTTTCCCCCACCAGCTGTCCTCAGTAGTCTTCAGCTTCTCTTGAAGTGCAGTTCACTGTACACAACTGTATACATTCTTCTTCTTCTTTTTTTTTTTTTTTTTGAGATGGAGTCTCAGTCTTTCACCCAGACTGGAGTACAATGGCACAATCTCAGCTCACCGAAACCTCCGCCTCCCGGGGTTCAAGCGATTTTCCTGCCTCAGCCTCCTGAGTAGCTGGGATTTACAGGCATGTGCCACCACACCCAGCTAATTTTGTATTTTTAGTAGAGACGGGGTTTCTCCATGTTGGTCAGGGTGGTCTCAAACTCCTGACCCTAGGTGATCCGCCTGCCTCAGCCTTCCAGTGTTGGGATTTACAGGCATGAGCCACTGTGCCCGGCCTCAACTGTATACATTCTTATCATTGGATTGTCCCATCTTGTAACCACATAATTTTTACCTTCCATGTCTACTGCTCTAGCAATGCCACTTGCATCCTTTGGGTTGTAACTTTCAACTATATTATGGTACATGTCATTCATTCATTTTACAATAGTTTATTGGCCGGGAGCAGTAGCTTTGGGATCCCAGCACTTTGGGAGGCTGAGGCAGGCGGAACACAAGGTCAGGAGTTTTAGACCAGCCTGGCCAATATGGCGAAACCCCGTCTCTACTAGAAATACAAAAATTAGCCGAGCGTGGAGGCGCATGCCTGTGGTCCCAGCTGCTCAGGAGGCTGAGGCAGAGGAGTCGCTTGAACCCGGGAGGTGGAGGTTGTGGTAACCTGAGATTGCTCCACTGCACTCCGGCCTGGGTGACAGTGAGACTCCGTCTCAAAAAAAAAAAAAAACAACAACAATAGTTTATTGTATGTGCTGTGTGTCATTACATTCACATTGCTCAGTACACTTTTTTTTTTTTTTTTTTTTTGAGACAGTTTCGCTCTGTCGCCCAGGCTGGAGTGCAATGGCACAATCTTGGCTCACAGCAACCTCTGCCTCCCGGGTTCAAGCGATTCTCCTGCCTCAGCCTCCCAAGTAGCTGGGATTACAGGCGCCTACCACCACGCCCAGCTAATTTTTTATATTTTTGGTAGAGACAGGGTTTCACTGTGTTGTCCAGGGTGGTCTTGAACTCCTGACTTCAAGTGACCCGCCTGCCTCGGCCTCCCAAGGTGCTGGGATTACAGGCGTGAGCCACTGTGGCTGGCCTTGCTCAGTAAACTTTTAGTAGTGAAATAGATAAAACAAAAAGATCTGGTATGATGAACTTAATTGTAAAGTCCTAGAAGACTGTTGTGTTGGCTACTAGGCTTGGCTGTATTTGGCAGAGCCTCCAAATAAGTGATTTAAGCAAGGTAGACATTTTTTTTTCACATAAAAGTGAACCAGTATGGCAGTTCTGCTACATGAAATCTGACCTCTCTTGTTTCTCCAGCATTCCTGGGGTGTTGCCCTCGTATGCCTGGCGCAAGGTGATTCACTCCTACTTTTACATCCAGCCAGCAAGCAAGGGGAAAACGCCTGATCTGGAAGTTGCGTCTGTCATTTCCAGTCACTTCCCATTGGTCAGAATTTAGTCACCTGGTCATATCCTAGCTATAAATTTGGGTTGGAAATGTGTTTCTTCTGGGCAGTTGTATGCCCAGCTAAAAATCTATTATATAGCAGGAGGGAGAAACTAATATTGGGGGAAAAACCAGACATCTCTGTCACAATCGAGACTTTGTTTTGTATTTCTTTGAGTGCTACACGGTACTTAACACTGTGGCTTTATCCCTGAAGTCTGAATAAATTCTTTTCATTAGTTCTTTTGTATGAAAGACTGAAGGTCTTTGGATCTTGGATTTACCTGCTGCTGTGGCAGTAAGAACCCCAAGAGATTATTCCCAGAAATGTTTCCTTTTTAATCCAGGCAATAACAGGATAGAAAAGTGTTAGTATACATTGATTACAATGATAGCATGACATTTAACCTATATTTATAACTTGTTTCCTAATAGTCTGCAAAAACTTAAAAAGTAGGAAGAAGCCAGGCACAGTGGCTATCATTGACATCCACAGTAGCCTATCATCCCAGCATTCTGGGAGGCTGAGGTGAGAGGATCACTAGAGCCCAGGAGTTTGAGACTAATGTGGGCCACATGAGACCCCCATCTCCACAAAAAAATTAAAAAAATTAGCCACTGATGGTGGCACACACCTGTAGTCCCAGCTACTCTGGCGGCTGAGGTGGGAGAATTGCTTGAACCCAGGAGTTTGAGGCTGCAGTAAGATACTGGGTGCTGGAGCAAGATACTGTCTCAAAAAAAAAAAGTGCGAAGAACCCTTTTGTTGCTATCTGATACTATAAATGTAAAAAGTGAGCAGCAATTCCAGTGGCTTAAAGGGGAGAGAGTTTTGCAGTCAAACAGTTTTGTCTGCTTTGCCTGCCATGATCGTGTAGCCCTCAGTGCTGGTTAGACAAAGTCATTTTGGAACCATCTTTGTGATTTTGGCCATGTCTGCCTGTCAGTACTAAGCTTTACTTAATATGTCTCCTTAGGTCTACTTTAAATTCACTTCTTGGCCGGGTAAGGTGTCACTGTGATTTTGGCCGTGTCTGCCTGTCAGTACTAAGCTTTACTTAATATGTCTCCTCAAGTCTACTTTAGATTGACTTCTTGACTGGGTATGGTGTCGCTGTGATCCCAGCACTTTAGGAGGTTGAGACAGGTAGATCATTTGAGCTCAGGAGTTCAAGACGGTCCTGGGCAACATGGTGAAACCCCATCTCTCCAAAAATACAAAAATTAGCTGGGTATAGTGATGAATGCCTGTAGTCCCAGCTACTTGGAAGGCTGAGGTGGGAGGATGACTTGAGCCGGAGAGGCGGAGAGTGCAATAAGCTGAGATAGTGCCACTGTGCTCCATCCTGGGTGATAGAGCCAGACCTTGTCTTAAATAAATAAACAGACTTGTTAAATTTAGCATCCTTCTAAAGAATAATTTATTAAAATACAGATTTGTTGTTTTAAAGTATACATTAAAATGCATAATTATTAAAATTACTATGTCCTTTTAACTACCTAAAAACATCTTTAATACCAGTGACACTCACACTTAGGGAAATAGTTCTTTATTCACTCCTTAGGCCCCAATGGTAGTTTTTTGTAAACTTCCCGTAAGTCCACAGCTACTAAGTGGCTCTGAATTTCTTTCTTTCTTTTTATTTTTTTCTTGAGATGGAGTCTCGCTCTGAAATCTAGGCTGGAGTGCAGTGGCACGATCTTGGCTCACTGCAACCTCCACCATGCAGGTTCAGGCAGTTCTCCTGCTTCAGCCTCTGGAGTAGCTGGGATACAGGCGCGCACCACCACGCCTGGCTAATTTTTAGTAGAGACAGAGTTTCACCATTGTTGGACCAGATTGGTCTTGAACTCTTGACCTCAGGTGACCTGCCCGCCTTGGCCCCCAAAGTGCTGGGATTACAGGTGTGAGCCACCACGCACGGCCTGAATGAATTTTTTTGCTTTCTTTTCTTTTCTTTTTTTTTTTTTTTTGAGACGGAGTCTCACTCTTTCTCCCAGGCTGGAGTGCAGTGGCGCAATCTCGGCTCACCGCAACCTCCACCTCCTGGGTTCAAGGGATTCTCCTGCCTCAGCCTCCTAAGTAGCTGGGATTACAAGCGTGCACCACCACGCCTGGCTAATTTTGTGTTTTTAGTAGAGACAGGGTTTCTCCATGTTGGTCAGGCTGGTCTGGAACTCACGACCTCAGGTGATCTGCCCGCCTCGGCCTCCCAAAGTGCTGGGATTGCACAGGTGAGCCACTGCGTCCGGCCCCTTGCCTTCCCTTCCCTTCCCTCCCCTCCCCTCTTCCCTTCCCTCTTCCCTTCTCAAGACAATCTCTTGCTGTATTGGCCAAGTTGGTCTTGAACTTCTGGCCTCAAGCAATCCTCCCATCTCAGCTTCTCTAAGTGCTAGGATTACAGGCGTGGACGCTGTGGCTGACCTGAATTTCAAATTAATTATCTTTGTACTTTGGTAGGGAAACTGGTAAGGAAAGTATAATACTAGTTAGTGCTTATTTTTGAACTACAGAATTAATTGTTTCTAAAACTTTTTGAGTTATTACTAGTGATATGCAAAACACAACCACCTAAAGATCTTTTTGAGCTTATTTCTAGGAACTGTTGGGCACTATGCTGAACCTTCGTAAGCCTTCATTTCCTTCTTTTTTTTTTTTTTTTTTGAGACCTCTCTGCCACCTACGCTGGAGTGCAGTGGTGCGATCACGGCTCACTGCAGCTTCTGCCTCCCGGTTCAAGCAATTCTCCTCCCTCAGCCTCTTGAGTAGCTGGGACCACAGGCATGTGTCACCATGCCCGGCTAATTTTTTTTTTTTTTTTTGTATTTTTAGTAGAGACAGGGCTTTACGATGTTGGCCAGGCTGGTTTTGGACTCCTGACCTCAAGTGATCAGCCTGCCTTGGCCTCCCAAAGTGCTGGGATTGTAAGTGTGAGCCACTGAGCCTGGCCATTTCCTTCTTTTTAAAATGAAGCAATATTATTTACATCAGAGTTGTTCTGAGGATTAAATATATAGAAAGCTTAGCAGTGGCAAACACACTATTATTGATAGACATTGTTTTATTTCCACTTTTGGACTGTTTTGAGTAAAGCTGATAGGAACTTTCTGTTTTTGAGATAGAGTCTTGCAATATTGTCCAGGTTGGTCTTGAACTCCTGGGCCCAAGTAATCCTCCTGCCTCAGCTCTCCAAGTAGCTGGGACTACATGTGCGATCCACCACGCCCAGCTCAACATTCTTGTATATATGTTTTTTGGTGGACGTAGGCATTCATTTCTCTTAGGTGTATAACGGTGTATACCTTGGAGTAGAATTGCTGGATCACAGATACATTTAATTTTTGTGGATACTGCCAAACAGTTTTTTGAAATGGCTTTAGTATTTTGTGCTCCTATCAGAATGTGTGAGAATTCCAGTTGCTTCATACCCTGTCCCACAGTTGATATTGTCAGTCTTTTAAATTTTAGCCATCCTGATGGGCAGGTAGTGGTATCTTACTGTGGTTTTAATTTACATTTCCCTGTTGAGTAATGATATGGAAGTACCTTTTAATAGGATTTGTATGTCTTTTTCTTGCAAAGTGCCTGTTATTTTTTCTTGTGGATTGCTATGTTGATGCTGGATGTGGGTCCTTTGGAAATAGATATTATGAATACTCTTCCCTAGCCTGTGACTTGCATTTTTACTTATTAAAGTCTTTAAATGAACACAATTTTTAATTTTAATGAAGTCTGTGTTGTCATTTTATTTTCTTTTATGGTTAGTACTTTTTTTCTTTGAGACAGGGTCTTATCTGTTGCCCAGGTGGGAGTGCAATGGTATGATCTCAGCTCACTGCAACCTCTGCGTCCCAGGTTCAAGTTATTCTCATGCCTCAGTCTCCCGAGTAGCTAGGACTTACAGGTGTGTGCTACCACACCTGGCTGATTTTTGTATTTGTTGGTAGAGATGGGGTTTTGTCATATTGGCCAGGCTGGTCTTGAACTCCTGACCTCAAGTGATTCACCCACCTCGACTTCCCAAAGTGCTGAGATTACGGGGGCGAACCACCGTGCCCTGCCCTTTTATGGTTAGTACTTTTGTGTCTGTTTTTTGTTTCTTTTAGTTTTGTCACCCAGGTTGGAGTACAGTGGTGTGATCATAGCTCACTGCAACCTCAAACCCCTGGGCTCAAGCAGTCTTCCTGCCTCAGCCTCTGAATAGCTAGGACTACAGGTGTACACCACACCTGGCTAATTTTTTAAATTTCATAGCGCTGGGTTTCACTGTTTCCCAGGCTAGTCTCAAACTCCTGGCCTCAAGTAATCTTTCTGCTTTGGTTTCCCAAAGTGCTGTGATTTTAGGCATGAGCCACTGAGCCTGACCCTGTCCCCTGTTTAAGAAGTTTTTGTTTTCCCCATATTCAAAAACATATTTTAAATATTTGACACTAATTTTTTTTTCTCTACATGAACATAGGTGATGCCATGGAAAGCAGCAAGCCTGGTCCAGTGCAGGTTGTTTTGGTTCAGAAAGATCAACATTCCTTTGAGCTAGATGAGAAAGCCTTGGCCAGCATCCTCTTGCAGGACCACATCCGAGATCTTGATGTGGTGGTGGTTTCAGTGGCTGGTGCCTTCCGAAAGGGCAAGTCCTTCATTCTGGATTTTATGCTACGATACTTATATTCTCAGGTAAGATAGAATTATTTTATTTCAAGTAAAAAGTGAGACTTGAATGTCCAAAAAAGCAAAATAAGCTCATAGATTATTCTTGATGCATAAAATTTTTAATTTAAGATTTAATGGAGATTTCTTACTTCTGTAGAAGGAAAGTGGCCATTCAAATTGGTTGGGTGACCCAGAAGAACCGTTAACAGGATTTTCATGGAGAGGGGGATCTGATCCGGAAACCACTGGGATTCAGATCTGGAGTGAAGTTTTCACTGTGGAGAAGCCAGGTGGGAAGAAGGTAAGGATGAAAATGACCTTACAGATTAACAACAGCAACAACAACAAAATACGAACTTCAGCATGTACTGTGTTAACCCAATTAAAAACCTTTTATCAAAGAATTTAAAATCGGTAAAGAAAAGTTAAAAAGTCCCTGTTTTGTCCTGAAATTTTAGTCTATTGCGGAAAATAGGATTTTCTGACACAGATATGAGAAGTTGTAGCTTTGATATCTAGCTGTAGTCTCCTTGGTCTGCTAATTGCTTTATTTTAATTTTCTTTTCTGGAAAAACATTTTTACTAAAAGCTATACAGATTTTCTCCTTTGCACCTAGCAGTACTTTATGTAGTATTGCTTAGGGCCATGTAGCATTTTAAGACTCAATTAAAAAATATTAATCTGTTGCTGACTCTGCTAATTCCCATTCCAACATGTGCTTCCTTGAATAATTCAGGATACAACTTATTGTGTATGACAGCTTTCCTTCACACACAATTTTTGTGGGTGTGTGTATATCTGACTTGGGGAAAATTTAAAAAACACATAGCATTTTAATTTTTTTGAAACAGACCTTCTGCCTGTTACATTTTGTGCTCTTAACCAATTAAAGAAGCCAATGGCGGCCGGGTGCAGTGGCTCACATGCCTGTATTCCCAGCACTTTGGGAGGCCAAGGTGGGCAGATCACAAGGTTAGGAGTTTGAGACCAGCCTGGCCAACATGGTGAAACCCTGTTTCTACTAAAAATACAAAAAATTAGCTGGGCGGGTGGGCGCCTTTTCAATAAAAGGAAGGAAGATGTGAAAACAACTTTTTATTAAAGCGAATGATTTAAAATTAATACATATTGATTGTTTTTAAGATTTTTAAATAAAATGCATGAATATAGTTTAAAAGGTCAAATACTACTGTAAGGCTTCTAACAGAAAGCAACTGTCATGTGTGTTATTCTCCTCTCTGCCCAGTTTTCACTTTTCAGAGGCTGATGCTCTTATGTGTTACCACTTCTGTTCTTTATTTCCTTACTCCTGTATGGGTGGCACAGACCTGGGCGTTGTTGTTCTGGGAGTTGAGCAGGGAAATGACATTGGGGAATCTCACTGTTCAGAAGGTGGGCATTCACTACCCCCCAGCTGTCAGTAGGGCTTCTTACCCCCAGTCTCATCCATGCCTTATAAGCTATGGGCATAGAGCCTCTCCACAGATTTCTTTGTAAGGATCGGGAGGGGTAAGTCATGTGTTTCTTACACAGACTTTTATCCATTACTTCTGTTTTTAGCCCAGTCCTATAAGCATGCCCTCATGCCTGTTTGTGCTTTTTTTTTTTTTTTTTTTTGAGGCGGAGTCTCGCTCTGTCGCCCAGGCCGGAGTGCAGTGGCGGGATCTCGGCTCACTGCAAGCTCCGCCTCCCGGATTTATGCCATTCTCCTGCCTCAGCCTCCTGAGTAGCTGTCCCGCTCTGTTGCTCAGGCTGGAGTGCAGTGGCACCATATTGTCACTACAATCTCTGCCTCCCAGGTTCAAACAATTCTCCTGCCTCAGCCTCCTGAGTAGCTGGGACTACAGGCACACACTATCATGCCTGGCTAATTTTTGTATTTTTAGTAGAGACAGGGTTTCACAATGTTGGCCAGGCTGGTCTGGAACTCCTGACCTCATGATCTGCCTGTGTCGGCCTCCCAAAGTGCTGGGATTATAGGGGTGAGCCACCACGCCAGGCCACCTTTGATATTTTGAAGTGCTGGTCTGTTGGTACTGAATTCTTTTAGCTTTCATACATCTGAAAAATCTTTATTTTGCCTTTGTTTTGGAAAACATTTACTCTTAGTATAGAGTTCTAGGCCAAAGTATTTTTCTCAGTACTTCAAAGGTGTTGCCCCTTTGCCTTTTCGCTGACATTGTTTCTTTTCTTTTTTGTTTTGAGAGGGAGTCTCGCTCTGTTGCCCAGGCTAGAGTGCAGTGGTGGGATCTTGGCTCACTGCAACTTCTGCCTTCCGGGTTCAAGCAATTCTTCTGTCTCAGCCTTCCGAGTAGCTGGGACTACAGGCGTGCACCACCACGCCCGGCTAATTTTTGTATTTTTAGTAGAGATAGGGTTTCACCATATTGGTCAGGCTGATCTTGAACTCCTGACCCCAGGTTATTCACCTGCCTCTGCTTCCCAAAGTGCTGGGATTACAAGCAGGAGCCACTGTACCCAGCCTGCTGACATTGTTTCTGACAAGAAATACACTGTTATTTTTGTTCTTTTGTACCTAATATGACTTTTTTGTCTGGTTGCTTTTTTTCTTTAAATTAAAAAAAATTTTTTTTTTTTTTTTTTTTTTTTTTTTTTGAGACGGAGTCTCACTCTGTCGCCCAGGCTGGAGTGCAGTGGCCGGATCTCAGCTCACTGCAACCTCTGCCTCCTGGGTTTACGCCATTCTCCTGCCTCAGCCTCCTGAGTAGCTGGGACTATAGGCGCCCACCACCTCGCCCGGCTAGTTTTTTGTATTTTTTAGTAGAGACGGGGTTTCACCGTTTTAGCCAGGATGGTCTCGATCTCCTGACCTCGTGACCCGCCCGTCTCGGCCTCCCAAAGTGCTGGGATTACAGGCTTGAGCCACCGTGCCCGCCGTGCCCGGCAAAAAAAATTTTTTTTCGTGGGTACATAGGTACATGTATTTATGGGGTATGTCTGGTTGCTTTTAAGATTTTATCAGTTTTTGAGCAAATTATGATGTGTTTTGATGTAGTTCATGTTTTTTGTATGTGGGTTTTATTGAGCTTCTTGAATCTGCAGATTTACAATTTTTTATCAAATTTGGACATTTTAAAGTTATTATGTCTTCAAATTTTTTTGGTCTCTTATTCCCTTTGGAGAATGCTATTACATGTGCCTCTTGCTGCTTGAAGTTGTTCCACAGCTGACTGACGCTTTGTTCATTTAAAATTCTTTGGGCCAGGCGCGGTGGCTCACGCCTGTAATCCCAGCACTTTGGGAGGTGGAAGAGGGCAGATCACAAGGTCAGGAGATCGAGACCATCCTAGCTAACACAGTGAAACCCCGTCTCTACTAAAAATACAAAAAATTAGCCGGGCGGGGTGGCGGGCGCCTGTAGTCCCAGCTACTCGGGAGGCTGAAACAGGAGAATGGCATGAACCCAAGAGGCGGAGCTTGCAGTGAGCTGAGATCCGGCCACTGCACTCCAGCCTGGGCAACAGTGCAAGATTCTGTCTCAAAAAAAAAAAAAAAAAAAAGGCCGGGCGCGGTGGCTCAAGCCTGTAATCCCAGCACTTAGGGAGGCCGAGACGGGCGGATCACGAGGTCCGGAGATCGAGACCGTCCTGGATAACACGGTGAAACCCCGTCTCTACTAAAAAATACAAAAAACTAGCCGGGCGAGGTGGCGGGCGCCTGTAGTCCCAGCTACTCGGGAGGCTGAGGCAGGAGAATGGCGTAAACCCGGGAGGCGGAGCTTGCAGTGAGCTGAGATCCGGCCACTGCACTCCAGCCTGGGTGACAGAGCGAGACTCCGTCTCAAAAAAAAAAAAAAAAAATAATAATAAAATAAAATTCTTTGGCCAGGCGCGGTGGCACACATCTGTAATCCCACACTTTGGGAGGCTGAGGTGGGTGGATCACCTGAGGTCAGGGATTTGAGACCAGCCTGACCAACTGAAAACCCATCTCTACTAAATACAAAAAATTAGCTGGGTATGGTGGGTCATGCCTGTAATCCCAGCTACTTGGGAGGCTGAGGCAGGAGAATCGCTTGAACCCTGGAGATGGAGGTTGCAGTGAGCCGAGATCACGCCATTGTACTCCCACCCGGGCAACAGGAGCTAAACTCCATCTGAAAAAAAAAAAAAGAAAAAGGCCAGGCACGGTGGCTCATGCCTGTATTCCCAGCACTTTGGGAGGCTGAGGTGGGCGGATCACCTGAGGTCAGGAGTTTGAGACCAGCCTGACCAACATGGTGAAACCCTGTCTCTACTAAAAATACAAACATTAGCTGGGCGTGGTGGTGCCCAGCTGTAATCACAGCTACTTGGGAGGCTAAGGCAGGAGAATTGCTGGAACCTGGGAGGCAGAGATTGTATTGAGCCAATATTGTGGCACTGCACTCTCAGCCTGGGCAACAGAGCGAGACTCCATCTCAAAAAAAAAAAAAGAAAACAGAGTTTTTTTGTTTTTTTGTTTTTGAGATGGAGTCTTGCTCTGTTGCCCAGGCCGGGAGTGCAATGGCGTGATCTCGGCTCGCTGCAACCTCTGCCCCCCAGGTTCTCATGTCTCAGCTTCCTGAGTAGCTGGGATTACAGGTGTGCACCACCCTGCCTGGCTAATATTTGTATTTTTAGTGGAGACAGCATTTTACCAAGTTGACCAGGCTGGTCTCAAACTCCTGACCTCAGGTGATCCTTCCCCCTTGGCCTCCCAAAGTGTTGGGATTACAGGTGTGAGCCACCGTGCCTGGCCTTTTTGTCTGTTTTCTTGTGGAGCATTTCTAGGTCTTCAAGTTCACTAATCTTTTAGAACCTGCTATTAATCAGGTCCAGTGTATTTTTCATTTCAGACATTGTAATTTTCATCTCTAGCAGTTAAATTTAGGACTTTTTAGTATTTTTTTTTTTCATTTACATGATTCAGTTTCTGCATCCACTTTTAGTATCTTTTATGTCACCACTTTTTGAATATATGAAGTAAAGTTATACAGAATACTGTTTTTGGTTTTTTTTTTTTTTTTTTTTTGAGACAGAGTCTTGCTCTCTAACCCAGGCTGGAGTGCAGTAGTGCCATCTCGGCTCGCTGCAACCTCTGCCTCCTGGGTTCAAGCGATTCTCCTGCCTCAGCCTCCTGAGTAGCTGGGAGTACAGGCATGTGCCATCACACCCGGCTATTTTTTGTATTTTTAGTAGAGATGGGGTTTCACCATGTTAGCCAGGCTAGTCTTGAACTCCTGGCTGCAGGCAATCCACCTACCTCAGCCTCCCAAAGTGTGGGATTACAGGTGTGAGCCACCACGCCCGGCCCTGAATACTGTTTTAAAGTTGTTTTTGGCCAGGCCAGCTACAAAAATTAGCTGGGTGTGGTGGTGGGCTTCTGTAGTCCCAGCTACTCGAGAGGCTGAGGAAGGAGAATTGCCTGAACCCGGGAGGTGGAGGTTGTGGTGAGCTGAGATCGTTCCACTGCACTCCAGTCTGGGCGACAGAGCAAGACTGTCTCAAAAAAAAAAAGTTGTTTTCTGTTAATTTTAATATCTGTGTTAGTTCTGAGTCAGTTTTGATTGATTTTTCCCTTCATTTGGGTTATATTTTTCTGCTTCTTGTATGTCTGCAAATTTTTGATAGGATGTAGGCTTGTGGATTTTCCCTTGTTGGGTGCTGGTTATTTTTGCATTCCTGTAAAACATCTAGCTGTATTCTGAGATGTAGTTAAGTAATTTGGAAACTTGTTTTTTTCTGTTCTTGCTGTTTAGATTTGTTAAATGGAACCAGAGAGTGTTGGTAGTTATTCCTCATTACTGAGGCAAGACTCTGAGTACTCTTCCTAATTCCGCTTGAATTATGAGGTTTTTGTAGTCTGGCTGGAGGGAACAGGCATTATTCCTGAACTTGTGTGAGCACTGGAGATGGTTCACAGTCTTTTCAGTGGCTCCCTGTTCAGCCTCAGACAGTTTTCCTTATACACATGCACTGATCAGTAGTTAGCTGAACACTTGTTGGGGAACCCTCTACAGATCCCTGGGGTTCTTTATCTCTGTAATTTTTTCCTCTTAGGTACTTTGTGAATTCTAGTAGCTTTGGTCTCCCTGACTCTCCTGCTTTGTCTCTTCAACTCAGGGTTGTCTGGTTCTGCTTCAGTTGTTGTCTGGTTCTGCTTCAGGGTTGTCTGGTTCTGCTTCAGTTCCCCCTCCCTGTGCCTTGAGCTGGGGCAATCCTGGACCTTACCTCATCTGTTTCTCTTCCTTCGGGGATCATTATTCTTCACTACTTAATGTCCAGTGCCTGGTAGACTGTTGTTTCATAAGTTTTGTCTGTTCCGTTTTGGCTTCAGGTGGGAGGGTACATTCTGTCTCTGTTACTCCGTTTTGGCTGAAAGTGGAAGGTCCAACCTTTTCATTTTAGAGATGCTGTGCTAAAAAGACCCAGTGAAGTTAAGCTAGTTACTGTTAGTATTGGCATTCTAAGGTTCTATGACTTTAAATTCAGTGTTAGTTTTTTGTCTCATGCCTTCTTTCTACATTTTTTGTAATGTGTGATAGATGTTTTCATATTTTTTTTTTTTTTTGTGGAGACAGGGTCTTGCTCTGTCACCCAGGCTGGAGTGCAGTGGTGGGATGTCTGTTCACTGCAACCTCCACCTCCCAGGTTCAAGTGATTCTCATGCCTCGGTCTCCTGAGTTGTTGAGACTACAGGTGTGTTCCAACACACCTGGCTGATTTTTGTATTTTTGTAGAGATGGGGTCTCACTATGTTGGCCAGGCTGGTCTCGAACTCCTGACCTCAGGTAATATGCCTGCTTTGGCCTCCCAAAATGCTGAGATAACAGGTGTAAGCCACGGTGCCCAGCCTTATAATTTGTTTTTAAGAATAAATAATAATAATTAAAAAAAATTTTTTTTTTGAGACGGAGTATCACTCTGTCACCCAGGCTGGAGTGCAGTGGCGCAATCTTGGCTCACTGCAAGCTCTGCCTCCCGGGTTCACACCATTCTCCTGCCTCAGCCTCCCGAGTAGCTGGTACTACAGGCACCTGTCACCACACCCGACTAATTTTTTTTTTTTTTCCTGTATTTTTAGTAGAGACAGGGTTTCACCATGTTAGCCAGGATGGTCTTGATCTCCTGACCTCATGATCTGCCTGCCTCGGCCTCCCAAAGTGCTGGGATTACAGGCAGGAGCCCAACTGCGCCCAGCCACTGCGCCCAGCCATAAATAATTATTTTTTGACTGTGTGATACCTCTATATAGACTGGTGGGGCCTAAATAATTTGTTTTTTACATTTACTATTTGGGCATTTGACGTATTAATTCTTCTTAATAGTTTAGGAAATCTGTATAATATTAGTAGTGAGGAAGCTTTGTTTTTAGTTACATGACTTTTATAGCTCTTCCATTTTTTTATCCTGTTGAATTATCACTTTTGTAAAACTCCATGCTTTTCATTGTCATCTGGGTTTCCTGCCTTAAAAAAATTAGTGGCTGGGCACAGTGGCTTATGCCTGTAATCCCAGCACTTAGGGAGGCCGAGGCATGCTGATCATGAGGTCAGGAATTGGAGACCAGCCTGGCCAACTTGGTGAAACCCCATCTCTACAAAAAATACAAAAATTTAGCCGGGTGTGGTGGTGTGCGCCTGTAATCCTAGCTACTCAGGAGGCTGAGGCAGGAGAATCTCTTGAACCTGGGAGATGGAGGTTGCAGTGAGCCAAGGTCACGCCATTGCACTCCAGCCTAGGTGACAAGAGTAAAACTCTGTCTCAAAAAAAAGCCCCCCCAAAAAATAGACCAGGTGCGGTGGCTCACGCCTGTAATCCCAGCACTTTGGGAGGCCTAGGCAGGTGCATCATCTGAGGTCAGGAGTTTGAGACAAACCTGACCAACATGGTGAAACCCTGTCTCTACTAAAAATACAAAAATTAGCCGGGCATGGTGGCTCATGGCTGTAATCCCAGCTACTCGGGAGGCTGAGGCAGGAGAATCGCTTGAACGTGGGAGTTGGAGGTTGCAGTGAGCCAAGATTGTTCCGTTGCACTCCAGCGTGGGCGACAGAGTGAAACTCCGTCTCAAAAAAAAAAAAAAAAAAATCGTATCTTTATTTTGTTTGTTTTAGGTTTTCAGGAAAATTAATTGGAAAGTGCCCAGTTCCCACACCCTCCTTCAGTTTGCTCTGTTGATTATATCTTATAATAATGTGATACATTTGTTACAATTAATATTTGAACCAATATAGTGTCATTAGTTAAAGCCCATACATAGTTTACTTTAGGGCTCACTCATTGTGTTGTACATTGGATTTTGACAAGTGTGTAGTGATATGTGCCTACTATTACTATATCATACAGAACAGTCACACTGCTCTAAACATTCTCTGTGATGTACCTCTCTGTTCCTCTCTTCTTGCCTCCCCACAAACTCCTCCACTGATCTTTTTACTGTCTCCATAGTTTTACCTCTACCGGAATGTCGTATAGTTAGAATCATACAATATGCAGCCTTTTCAGATTGGCCTCTTTCACTTAGCAATGTGATTTTAAGATTTCTGCAACTCTTTTGTATCTTGATAGTTCATTTCTTTTTATTGCTGAATAGTATTCTACATTATGAATGCACCAGTTTGTTCATCCATTTGCCTGTTGAAGGACATCTTGGTTGCTTTCAAATTTTGACAATTAAGAATAAAGCTCCTATAAATACTCATGTGTTGGTTTTTGTTGAGACATAAGTTTTCAGCTCCTTTGGGTATATACCAAAGAGTTTTTTTTTTTTTTTGAGACAAAATCTCGCTCTGTCACCCAGGCTGGAGTGCAGCAGTGTGGTCTTGGCTCACTGCAACCTCTGCCTCCTGGCTTCAAGTGATTCTCCTGCCTCAGCCTCCTGAGTAGCTGGGACTACAGGTGTGCACCACCACGCCCGTATAATTTTTTTATTTTTTTTATTTTTAGTAGAGACAGGGTTTTGCCATGTTAGCCAGGCTGATCTCGAACTCTGGACCTCAGGTGATCCACCTGCCTTGGCCTCCCAAAGTACAAGTACTGGGATTACAGGTGTGAGCCACTGTGCCTGTCCTAATTTTTGTATTTTTGGTAGAGACAGGGTTTCACTGTGTTGGCCAGGCTGGTCTGGAACTCCTGGCCTCAAGTGATCCACCTGACTTGGCCTCTCTCCCAAAGTGCTGGGATCACAGGCATGAGCCATTGCGCCCGACCTAATTTTTTAAATTTTGTGTAGAGACAGGGTCTCACTATGTTGCCCAGGCTGGTATTGAACTCCTGGGCTCAAGTGATGCTGCCGCCACGGCCTCCCACGTGTTGATATTATAGGTGTGAGCCACTACACCTGGCCAAGATGAGTGTTGTTTAGTTTCTTTTTCAACAACAAAAATCATCCAAATGCCTGGCTGGGTAATGAGCTAATTGCTTTCAACTTTTGACTGTTTCAATTGGTGGAGCAATTTTTGCCTTCCATATTGCTATGTATTCCTGGATAATCTCTAGGAGAGTGCTGTAGTCAAAGCAAAGTACCTACATAGTTGTACAGAACCTACAAGCAGGTCCTTAAGGGTCACGTAAATATTACCTGTACTTTTCCATTTCTCCTTTACATTTTCCTCCTTCTTAGTTTAATCTCTTTTGTTTGTATTTTCCTTTTTTTTAGGTTGCAGTTGTTCTGATGGATACCCAGGGGGCATTTGATAGCCAGTCAACTGTGAAAGACTGTGCTACCATCTTTGCTCTAAGCACTATGACTAGTTCTGTTCAGGTAAAAACCACTTGACTCGGAAAAAAGCTTGCAAAGGAAATAAGATAAAGGGAGGAAATACAGCTTTGGTTATTGTTCTGTTAACAGAATTTCTGTGATGATATGTAAATATTTTGAAACTGTAGATTCAGTTAAACTCTTTTTTTTTTTTTTTTGAGACGGAGTCTCGCTCTGTCGCCCAGCCCAGGCTGGAGTGCAGTGGCGCGATCTCGGCTCACTGCAAGCTCCGCCTCCCGGGTTCACGCCATTCTCCTGCCTCAGCCTCCCGAGTAGCTGGGACTACAGGCGCCCACAACCGCGCCCGGCTAATTTTTTTTTTGTATTTTTAGTAGAGACGGGGTTTCACCGTGGTCTCGATCTTCTGACCTTGTGATCCGCCCGCCTCGGCCTCCCAAAGTGCTGGGATTACAGGCGTGAGCCACCGCGCCCGGCCCAGTTAAACTCTTAAAAGTTTGAGAAGGAGCCAAAGAATTTTTCCTCTTTGGTCATAATTATATATAATGTGTTCCAAGAAAAGTCCAAAAAATGGAAATTTATATCACATCATATAGAAACTATAGATTTGTTAAGAACTAGGAAAACTATATTTTAAACTGTAAAGGAAGAATTTTTGATTTCAACCTTATGTGCATAGTTTTCCAAAAGACAGATCATATTACTGTTTGAACAGGTCTCATGTTCTTATATGCAAGTCTTTAATTGTTCAAAGCTTCTGTCAGCCCTTTAGGCTTATTTGGGATTTGTTTGAAGTAAGCCAGAATAGTATCAATCTGGATTTTTGTTTTCTAGATTTATAATTTATCCCAGAACATTCAAGAAGATGATCTTCAACAGCTGCAGGTATATGTTTCTCATAACAATTTTAACAGCATATTATTTAAAAGTTTTAAGATTAAGAAAAATTTTACGACTGAGTAGTTTCTAGCAAAAGATTGAAATGTAGAGGAAGGTTTTTGGTTCATAGTAATTCTATACTATGTATATCCATTGGTGGGGTGGAGCAGGGGCAGTCCGGGAAGGCCTTAATGATTTGAGCAGAGAATGGAAGAAAGTGGGCAAGTGAGTCCTTCAGATCCATTTGGGTGGAAAACTGTTACAGCAGAGGAGCAGCTGCTGGAAGACAGACCCTGCGGAGAGTGTGCTTGGCAAGATCAAGGAATGGCAAGGAGGCCAGTGGGTAGGATTGGAGAGTGTGACAGGAAGGGGCTAAGTGATGAAGTCAGAGAGGCAGTGAGATCCCACTCATGCTGGGTCTTTTCTCTGGGGAAGGTGGGAGCCATGGGAGGGTCATCAGCAATGATGTTATCTGACATGTTGTAAAGGGATCATTCTGGCTGCCATGTTCAGAATAGATTTTTTTTTTTGAGACGAAGTCTTACTCTTGTCCCCAGGCTGGAGTGCAATGGTGCAATCTTGGCTCACTGCAAGCTGGGATTACAGACAGGTGTGTGCCACCACACCTGGCTGATTTTTGTATTTTTTTTTTTTTTTTTTTTTTTGAGATGGAGTCTCGCTGTGTCTCCCAGGCTGGAGTGCAGTGGCGTGATCTCGGCTCACTGCAAGCTCCGCCTCCCGGGTTCACGCCATTCTCCCGCCTCAGCCTCCCAAGTAGCTGGGACTACAGGCGCCCGCCACCACGCCCAGCTAGTTTTTTGTATTTTTAGTAGAGACGGGGTTTCACCATGTTAGCCAGGATAGTCTCGATCTCCTGACCTCGTGATCCAGCCGCCTCGGCCTCCCAAAGTGCTGGGATTACAGGCTTGAGCCACCGCGCCCGGCCTGATTTTTGTATTTTTAATAGAGACGGGATTTCACCATGTCAGGCTGGTCTCAAACTGTTGACCTCGTGATCCACCAGCCTCGGTCTCCCAAAGTGCTGGGATTACAGGCGTGAGCCACTGCGCTTGGCCTATTTTTTTCTCCTTTTTAATAGCAGCAGTTCTTATCTGTTTTTCCCACAAAATGCTCTTTCATGAGTATTCCAGGGTTGGATGCAATTCCTGGTATATTGCTCTAATGCTACTTCTCCCACTGACATTCAAGAAAGCATCAGAATGTGAGTGAGTAAGGGTGTCATTATTATAGGGATTACCTTGAATTAGTTCTATTTTATATTTATTTAAAAAAACAAGGAAATTTCCTCCTAAACTTCGGTCCTTAATGTTGCTTATGGCGGTTGCTTGTACTTCATAATTGGTAGTTCTATACCAGTGCCATGACTCAGTGGTTGAGAGCTGTTGCTCTGTAAAACTTCCATCACAACTTGAGTTGGCCACCCTTTCACCTGAAATTTATTCCTTTCTAAGCTCCTTCCTTTCAACCGTTTTTCGAATGCTTACCTTGTATGAGGTAGAGGGCCAAGTGCTGTAGATATATGCAAGGTCACATTCACAGGTACCAGGTGCTAGGACTTTAGCATGTTTTTCTTAGAGACACAATTCAACCCATAAGAGGAAGTAAGTAGATTATGATGCAGTTATGTAATTCACCTTGTTTCACATGACAAGGCTGTTGGTGGACTCAACAACTGTGTAATATAAATGTTACAGAGGAGAAAATAATATGTTTATGTGCCTGGAAATCCATAAGAATCAACTAGAAAATTATTTGGAGCTTAAAAAATAATTAAGGTCTCCATCACAAAATACAGATACAAAATCATTAGGTTTTCCTCTCTACTAACAATAACCAATTTAAAAAGGTAATGGAAAAAATTGACTATAGCAACAAAATAATGAAAACAGAATAAACTTAAAAAAGATCTATATGGAGCACTTCAGAATTGTATGAGGCACGTAAAATATTTAACATGCAGAAATATGCCTTGTTTCTTCTATATGGGAATGATAATAGCCAACATATATTTATTGCTTTTACTCTGTACTATTACAGACACTGCAGTGTGTTATAAACATCTCATTTTAGACTGAGAATTATAAAGTTGTCAGTTCTTCCCCACTAAACAAAATCATAAAGGTGTTATTTTGGGAACTTGACAGAATTGTTGTGAAATTCATTTGGAAAGTTAAATTGTAAAACAGCCAAGAAAACTACAGGGGAAATATGAGATAATTGACTTAGTACATATTATAAATCTGTAATTACAAGAACATGGCATTGGTTCAGGAAAAAATAGATCAATGCACTATACTTATGATATGCTACATTTTCATGTATTTTATTCTACTTAAGAATATATATACATATACCATAAAGGATAGATCAGTCAATAAATGGTGTTAGGACAGTTGGCTATGTATTTAGATAAATTAGAAATTATATTCCTCTTTGGAATGCTGAGGCAGGCTGATCACCTGAGTTCGGGTGTTCGAGACCAGCTTGGCCAACGTGGTGAAACCCTGTCTCTACTAAAAGTACCAAAAAAAAAAAAAAAAAAAAAAAAATTAGCTGGGCGTGGTGGTGCAAGCCTGTAATCCCAGCTACTTGGGAGGATGAGGCCTGAGAATCACTTGAACCTGGGAGGCAAATGTTGAAGTGAGCCAAGAGTACACCACTACACTCCAGTCTGGGTGACAGAATGAGACTCTGTCTCAAAAAAAAAAAAAAAAGAAAAGAAAATTATATTTCTACCTTGTACTATATACAAAAATTCCAGATAGACCAGATAGATTAAATATTTTGATGTAAAAAAAGAAATCACAGCTGGGTGTGATGGCTCATGCCTGTAATCCCAGCGCTTTGGGAGGCTGAGGCGGGTGAATCATGAGGTCAGGAGTTCGAGACCAGCCTGGCAAACATGGAGAGATGCCATCTCTACTAAAAATACAAAAATTAGCTGGGTGTTGATGTTCATGAAGAACCTTCTGATTAAACACATTAATATTTCTTCAGTGAAATATATGACCAATAAAATGGGGGTAAATAAGCCTATAAAAAGCTTCCTGTCAGTTGAAGGCATGTTTTTCTTCCAAATAAGTTTCCCACCTAACCTGGATTTTTAGTACTTTTTATTTATTTATTTATTTTTTGAGATGGAGTCTCCCTTAGTTGCCCAGGCTGGAGTGCAGTGGCACAATCTTGGCTCACTGCAACCTCCGCCTCCCAAGTTCAAGCGATTCTGCTGCCTTAGCCTCCCGAGTAGCTGGGACTGCAGGTGTGTGCCACCACACCTGGCTAATTTTTTTGTACTTTTAGTAGAGACAGGGTTTCACTATGTTGGTCAGACTGACCTTGAACCCCTAACCTGAAGTGATCCACCTGCCTTATCCTCCCAAA
This sequence comes from Macaca mulatta, assembly GCF_049350105.2. Lineage (NCBI taxonomy): Eukaryota > Metazoa > Chordata > Mammalia > Primates > Cercopithecidae > Macaca > Macaca mulatta. The sequence goes on from NC_133419.1 coordinate 10,777,419, forward strand.
GTGCCAGGATTACAGGTGTGAGCCCCATGCCTGGCCTTTTTATTTTTTTGCTTTTTTTTTTTTTTAGAGACAGCGTCTCATTCTGCTACCTAGGCTGGAGTACAGTGGTGTGATCTTGGCTCACTGCAGCCTCCACCTCCTGGGCTCAAGCAATTCTCCTTCCTCAGCCTCCTGAGAAGCTGAGATTACAGGCATGTGCCACCATGCCCAGTTAATTTTTGTATTTTTAGTAGAGACAGGGTTTCGCCATGTTGGCCAGGCTGGTCTTGAACTCCTGACCTCAAGTGATCCGCCCGCCTTGGCCTCCCGAAGTGCTGGGATTACAGGCGTGAATCACAGCGGCCAGACCTGCTGAGAGGCTTTTCTCAAATATCTAACTGGTGGTCCTTGACTACCTATTGAAGAGAGAGCCACTAACAATCCAACTGGGAGCTTCGATAAGAGGGTAGGCCTTAGGTACTGGTTTGGATCACAACGAGGTAGGTGGTTGAGCAAGGTTATCTAGCTATTTTGTTGCCAACTCCTAAGTGTCTGTTTTTTGCAGATATTTATTCTTGGGTTGTCAGTTTCCCTGAAGAAAATTTCTTTAAATTCCTGCCTTGGTGGGTAGAAGCTTGTGGCAACCAGTAGGGTGAGAGGGCTAAGGAGTCCCACTGCTCACTATGTGGACTTTGATTTAAGTACCTGTTTCCAGGAAGGTACGAGACTTACTCCTAACCTCAGCTGAGTATGGTATTTAAGTCTAGATTTTTTTTTTTTTTTTATCTGCTCCAAATAGTACACTTCCCATCTTCTATGGAGGCAGGAAAAATATGGGGGTTAGAGAGGGGTACCTGGGAATGTAGATACTTTCTCCTAAGACTCACATATTTCCTAGTTTTCAGCCACACTCCTACACCTCCTCCTGTAAGGTAACTGCATGCTTATAATTTCTGGGCATTTCAGGGATTCTACTGAGATAATTTATTCTTCCTTGTTGGCCCCCGTCTCTTCCAGATTTCTTAGCAGAACAGAGAAAGCCAAAACTTGAGACAGTTCTCATTTGTCTATTTTCCATCCAGAATGTTTTTGACAGGTCTTTTCTGCTGACTGCTTTGTCCTGTTTACTTTTAAACTTTGTTTTGTTATGCTTTTAGTGAGGCTTCCTGAAGAAATAGAGGTAAATATACATGTAAACCTTAACCTTAAAGAATTCAGTCATTTGAATGGTATAAATATTATGGACCTAATACTTTTCTTGCTGCTGGAAATCCAGTAGTGCACAAAACAGAGAAATATCCCTGCCCTCATGGAGTTTAAATGCTAGTATAAAGACAGATGCAAATCAAGACAAGAAGAGGTATAGTACATTAGATAATGCTAAATGTTAAGAAAAAAATTTTAAGGCTGGGAGTGGTGGCTCACGCCTGTAATCCCAGCACTTTGGGAGGCCAAGGTGGGTGGATCGCCTGGGGTCAGGAGTTCAAGACCAGCCTGACCAGCATGGAGAAACCCCTTCTCTACTAAAAATACAAAATTAGCTGGGCGTGGTGCCACATGCCTGTAATCCCAGCTACTCAGGCGGCTGAGTGAGGAGAATAGCTTGAACCCGGGAGGCAGATGTTACAGTGAGCCACGCACCATCACACTCCAGCCTGGGCAACAAGAGCTCAGAGCACAACTCTTTGTCTCAAAAAAAAAAAAAAAAAATTTTTTTTTAAAAGACACAAAGTAGGAAATATTATTGGCAAACTTGTAATCTTTTTAGGTAGATGGCCATGGAAGGCTTCACTGAGAAGGAGCCATTTGAAAGACCGTAAGAAGTGAGGGAGCAGATCATGAGGAAGGATATTTGGGAGAAGAACTTACAGTTAGTGGGAGGAGCCAGTATGAAGGTCCTAAGGCAGCAGTGTGCCCTGTATGTTTGAAGAACAGGAAGGAGGGCCAGTGTGGCAGCATCACACTGTAAGGACTGGCTTTAATACTGAATGAAGTTGCAGGGTTTTGAGCAAAGCCATGATATGATCTGACTAACCATATTATAACAGAGTCAGTGTGGTTGCTATATTGAGAATAGCCCATAGGGAGTCACGAGCTGAGGCAGTTAGGAGACTATTGCAGTATTCCAAGCCACATGGAAATAGTGAGTGGCTGGATTCTGGATTTGCTGATGAATTGGGATGTGGGATGTGAGCAGGGAATAACCAAGATGATTTTAAGGTTCATGACTCCTGTGGGCTTTTGAAACTGTAGAACCCTGGTATCAATATAAATATAATGAATACTTTGCTAAAAAAAAGCCATAGAACTATTTTAAGTAATTTGCTTTACAAACCATAATGCTTCTTTTTTAAAGCTCTTCACAGAATATGGTCGTCTGGCAATGGATGAAATTTTCCAAAAGCCTTTCCAGGTTAGAATATTTATTTTAAATATAATTCATATATTTGTTTTTGTTCACAGATCAGCAGACTACAGCTCATAGGCCAAATCTAGCCTGCCACCTGTTTTTATGACTGTGAGCTAAGAATAGTTTTTACATTTTTAAATGGTTGAAAAAAATGAGCAATACTATTTTATGACATGTAAATTATCTGAAATTCAAATATCAGTGTCTATAGATAAAATTTTAGTGGAACGCAGCCATGCTCATTTGTCTTTGTACTGTCTGTGACTGCTTTCCTGCTGCAATGGCAGAGTTGAGTAATTACTTAAAAAATAAACTCTCTGGGTTGGGCATTTTGGCTTACGCCTGTAATCCCAGCACTTTGAGAGGCCAAGGCAGGCAGATCACCTAAGGTCAAGAGTTCGGGACCAACTTGGCCAACATGGAACCTGTCTCTACTAAAAATACAAAAATTAGCTGGCATGGTGGCGGGTGCCTGTAATCTCAGCTACTCAGGAGGCTAAGGCAGGAGAGTTGCTTGAGCCTGGTAGGTGAAGGTTACAGTGAGCTGAGATCATGCCACTGTACTCCAACCTGGGTGACAGAGCAAGACTTTGTCTCAAAAAAAAAAAAAAAAAAACGAAAAAAGAAAAAGAAAAGGTTGTGCACGCCTGCAGTCCCAGCTACTTGGTGGGGTTGAGGTAGGAGGATTATTTAAGCCTAGGAGGTCAAGGCTGCAGTGAGCCATGATTGTGCCACTGCACTCCAGCCTGGGTAACAAAGCAAGACCATCTCAACACTGTCTCCATCTCTCCATCTCTCTCTCTCTCTCTCTCTGTCTCCCTCTCTCCCTCTCTCCCTCTCTCCCTCTCTCCCTCTCTCCCTCTCTCCCTCTCTCCTCTCTCTTCTTTGCTGACCTCTGCTTTGCTGACCTCTGCTTTAGTTCAGTGTTTCTTGAGAATGAGGAAGCACAGCAGCCTCAATCAACGGGATTAGAGGTGCTTTCAGTGTGTAAGCCTTATTTCTTTTCTTTTCTAATTTATTTATTTTTTTTGAGATGGAGTTTCTATCTAAAATTTTGTCCAGGCTGGAGTACACTGGCACGATCTTGGCTCACTGCAACCTCTGCCTCCCAGATTCAAGCAATTCTCCTGCCTCCCCCTCCTGAGTAGCTGGGATTACAGGCGCCCAGCTAATTTTTTGTATTTTTTGTAGAGATGGAGTTTCATCATGTTGACCAGGCTGGTCTCAAACTCCTGACCTCAGGTGATCCACTGCTTTGGCCTCCCAAAGTAAAGGGATTATAGGCCTGAGCCACTGTGGCTGGGCTTCCTTTCTAATGCTGAAAGCAGATCTGATTTTTTTTTTTTGGAGACGGAGTCTCGCTCTGTCACCCAGGCTGGAGTGCAGTGGTGTGATCTCACCTCACTGCAACCTCCGCCTCCTGGGTTCAAGTGATTCTCCTGTCTCAGCCTCTCGAGTAGCTGGGATACAGGCGTAAGCCACTGTGCCCGGCCGCAGATCTGATTTTATGATTAGCTGGTTTTCTCTTTTGTCCTTTACTACATTTCCCATAGATTTCTTTAAGGCAGAGTCCCAAATTTACCATTTTCTCGTTAATGTCTTCCTTCCGTTCCTACTAACCCGTGGAACAAAAATAGCAGATAGGATATATTGACCTCATATTTGGCTTAAACATGTCCTTCCAGTATTTCTAAAACTTCTAAGACATTATAGAATAGATAAATCTGGCTGGGTGTGGTGGCTCACACCTGTAGTCCCAGCACTTTGGGAGGCCAAGGCTGCAGGATTGCTTGAGGCCTGGAGTTCAAGACCAGCCTGGGCAACAGAGCAAGACCTCGTCTATACAAAAAATAAAAATAAAAAATAAGCCAGGTGTAGTGGCATGTGCTTGTAGTCCCGGCTACTTAGGAGGCTGAGGTGAAAGGATCACTTGAACCCAGGAATTCTAGGCTACAGTGAGCTATAATCATGCCACTGCACTCTAGCCTTAGTGATGGAACAAGGCCCAACCTCTTAAAAAAAAAAAGAAAAAAAAGTAAATCCTTCAGTACATATCTTTACCCCCTTTTTAGAAGCTGGTATTATGCAAAGATGTATTGCAGTTGTTCTCTTGAAAATGTGTTTATGCATGTTAAAATATGTTCTGCTCTTTTCTTAAATAGACACTGATGTTTTTGGTTAGAGATTGGAGTTTCCCTTATGAATACAGCTACGGACTCCAAGGAGGGATGGCATTTTTGGATAAGCGTTTACAGGTAAGTGGGACTATAATCTTCTGAGGAATTATCTCAAAGTAGTGATAGCTTTCTCATTTGCCTTTGGCTATTGTATTTAAAGCAATTATTGGAAATGATATTGAGTACATTAACTCTATATGAATCTTAATGCAAGCTAATATTATTTATTCCTGATAAGATTAAAGAACCTGTATATACAATGCACAGGAACTGTAGAAGAAAACTCTGGGCCAGTGCCCAAGCTTTGATTATAATTTCCATTTTACATTTTAAACCAAGTTCTATATGTGTCTTTAGAAGTCACACTCAGAATCTTAGTTATGTTATTCTTATTCAAAATTTTTACTTATTTTGGGATAAACAGGCCTAACCTGTTCCCCCAAACCAAACCAAAACACAGGAATCCTTTGTCTGTCACTACTAATTGGTTAGATCCTCCTTCATCCACACAAACCATCCCTTGTGTAATACTCTTTTTAAAGAAACTCTTCCGCACCTGATTTGTTAGCTATAGGAGTCAAGCCATGGGTAATCAGATTTGTGTGTTTATTGCTTCTTAGGGTTCTGAGTTTTCTCATTTGGCCACCATGATCCATCAGAGTGGAGGAGTCTTCTTACCTTTGTCCTTATACTAGTTGTCCCTAGTAAAGAAAACCAGAGGACTTTTGGTTGGTAAAGTGTTGGTCTTCATTGGCAGGTGAAGGAACATCAACATGAAGAAATTCAGAATGTTCGAAATCACATTCACTCATGTTTCTCCGATGTCACCTGCTTTCTCTTACCACATCCAGGACTTCAGGTGGCCACAAGCCCTGACTTTGATGGGAAATTAAAAGGTGTGTTCCAAGTGTTACTTTAAACATGTGATTTGATCTTTGAAATTAAAAATAATGAATCACTTACAAATCAAGTGAATGCTTAAGAAAAATGGTGTGCTGTCTTACAATAGTATTTAAAGTCTAGTTCAGATTTTGCTCCTGACTTAATGCACTCATCAGAATTAGTTTGCCTTGACTTCTCCACTTGTAATGGTGGTGTTCATATCCATTAGTAGTCTTTCTAAGAGACTCGTTATGGTTCTTGGTTTACAAGAGATACAAATACTAAATAAAGGAAGACTAAACATTAGTCAGCTAATATTAAGTAAAGTTAACTTCCCAAGGGAAGGCAGCATGATGCATAGCAGAGCTATTATTTTCATCTTATTTGTGATTATAGCAAAACCTGATGCTGGGTCATGTGCTAATGTCAGGAAGTGGTAGGTGAGAGGAATTGTAGTTGGGACTCTTGGGCTCCATTATCTTATTTTTGTTCCTTTTTCATTAAGGCCTTGAGTCATTAAATGGCTGGCCCTTGATTTACACATGTGTTAAACTGAGCACTCATTAATAAGCTTATCCGAGTCTCTCAGATTGCTGGTAATGTTTGCAGCACTATGCTAGGTACTTTGATACTTATGCTCCCAGTAATTCCATGAAGTTGATGTAATTTCCTTTATCTTATACGTGAGGAAAATGGCAAAAATAGTTAAGGAAAAGGAGGAAGGTTAAGTAACTTGCTCAAATTGCTCTGCTAGTAAGTAAGTGGTGAGGTGCAGATCTGCATCCAAGTTCTTGTTGCTCCAAACCCATACTGGTCTAAAATAGGGGTTCTTCTGTTATATGGAGGAAATCATTTAGAGGATATGTACTGTTTAGTTACTACTAAAAGGTTTTGAAGTGAATGGTTTTCATAGCCTTATATTAAATATAAAGTGCATTATTTTTAACCTATTTGATTTAGTTGATCCAAGAAAATGAATGTTCAACGCAAGATTTTCATTCCAGCTGATCTTAATATTGCAAAGAAACTGAGTTAAAGAGACTTAACCTTTACCTTTTATTTGTCACTTCTCTGATATTTTTACATGGTTGGCAGCTTTCCTGAGGAGGAGACTTCCTTGGCCTGTTTCATGGCAATTGAAAGATCTAAGATATATTGCTTTGGGAGAGAAATCTGCTTGGCAAGCACTGGACCTAGAATCTTTTACCTGAAAAGCAGTTTCAAGGGAGTTTTCAGAGCTGAGTAGGGAGAGAAAGTTGAGTGTGTGTATGTGTGTCTCTAGGTAATATATTGTTTAGGATTATAATGCTCCATTATTAGTTGTACTTTTACCAACCTGAACTCGGATTTGTTCATCACTGATGGGGAATGTGTCCAGTGGAATTCTTAAATGGAGGTGTTAGGAGAGGATGAATTAGAGTGACTCCTAGTGATTATCCTGTATAAACACACACAAATGGCATTCTTCCATAGTTTCAATTTTAATACTCCAATGCATTGCTTTAAAGTTTGTTTTCATTTTTATCATGCTATTCAGGGAGTAGGCAGAGTTTCTTAAAGTTCAGTAGCCCTGGCTTTTTTAGCATCACTATGCCTGGCTAATTTTTTTATTTTTTGTAGAGACAGGAGCTCCCTATGTTGCCCAGGCTGGTCTTGAACTCCTGACCTCAAGTGATCCTCCCACCTCCCACTTCAACTTCTTAAAGTGTTGGGATTACTGGCATGAGCCACCATGCCCAGCCAGTACTTTTTTAAATGGAAAGATTTGAAAAATAAAAATTTGCTTTTTTGCCTAACTTTAAAATGTTAAAAATATGTTAAAAGCCTGCCCTCTGTGTTTATTTCAGGAACTACAATTATTATGAGGATTGTTCATGAAGAATTCTTACTAGCTCTGCAAAGGTTTATGTACATTTTAGATTTGGAATTTTAGGGAACCTCTTAACCAGGATATTGAAAGGTTTTGAGTGAAGAGTAAATTGGATGCTAAATTGCAAGTAGCAGGTGTTTGTATTTGGCAAGTGCTAGCTTGAGAACCACACACATTTTATTCTAGGAGACCTGTTAGTAGAACTAATGTAGTTTTCAGAATTAAAAAAAAAGATAGACATTATATTTTCTCAGGTATATACTTGTACAGTTCCATGGTTGAGATTCTGCAGTCCTGTTCCATGTAACTTGGAAAAGACAACATTAGCCTGAGGTTGTTAGGGCTAATCCATAAAAATAACTTAAAATGTGCCGGGCGCGGTGGCTCAAGCCTGTAATCCCAGCACTTTGGGAGGCCGAGACGGGTGGATCACGAGGTCAGGAGATCGAGACCATCCTGGCTAACACGATGAAACCCCGTCTCTACTAAAAAATACAAAAAACTAGCCGGGCGAGGTGGCGGGCGCCTGTAGTCCCAGCTACTCGGGAGGCTGAGGCAGGAGAATGGTGTGAACCTGGGAGGCGGAGCTTGCAGTGAGCTGAGATCCGGCCACTGCACTCCAGCCTGGGCGACAGAGCTAGACTCCGTCTCAAAAAAAAAAAAAAAAAAAAGAACTTAAAATGTAATTTTTGTGGAACATTTAAATTTCATAAGAACTACATTCTGAAACTATTTCTGCAAATGTTCCCCCAGATACTTTAGGAATTATTCCAGTGGTTTTATTTTAGTTTTAAAGATCAACCACTTATTTAGAGGTAGATGCCTGCCAAACATGGTCTTAGTTTTGGTATAACTGATACTGAGCTGCTGTTTCTTGCAGTAATTAGCTAGCATAGCTGCTGAGTTTTTGTTGTTGTTGTTTTTGTTTGTTTGTTTGTTTTTTGAGACAGCGTCTTGTCTGCACTCTGTTGCCCAGGCTGGAGTGCAGTGGTGCAATCTCAGCTCACTGCCACCTCCGCCTCCCGGGCTCAAGCGATTCTTGTGCCACATTCTCCCGAGTAACTGGGATTGCAGGAGTGCACTGCCACACCTGGATAATTTTTGTATTTTTAGTAGAAACGGGATTTCACCATGTTGGCCAGGCTGGTCTTGAACTCCTGGCCTCAAGCAATCTGCCCCCCTTGGCCTCTCAAGGTGCTGGGATTACAGGTGCGAGCCACCACGCTAGGCCTAGAATAGCTGCTCTTTGAGAATACTTTTCATCAGATGCAGGATGACTGTGTTGTCAGCATAAAGAAAATTGTCATCTTCCTATTTACTGTCACAGGGAGACCTAATACAGTAACTACTGAGTTGTTTAGTTAGAAATTACACAGGAGGGTTTATAGGGCACAGTCTTCTTTGACACCATTGAAGATTGAGATTGTTTCTGTTATGAGACAGTTTTTGTCTATTCTGATTTTAAAACTGTTATTTTGGTGTAGGCTTCATAGAAACATGAGTAGCATATAGGGTCTGTACAGCTTGTTAAAGTGGCAAGTGTAGCATCTGGATCCTGCTACTACTTCTTGTGTGAGGTATTTTTGAAACACTCAGTCTTTCAGTGTGATGGAAATTGAAACCATACAAAAAGGTTTTTTGAATATATAATACATTCACATGTTTAAAATGTTACAAAGGATTAAAAAGTACTCAGTGAAAAGTCTCTCTTCCATTTTTGTAGGCTTTCAGAGTTTCTTTAGTATATGAAAGCAAATGTGAATGTGTACAGAAATGGCCTATTATGTATACTTTTATACTTTTTCCCTACAAGGTTATAAAGTACTTTTCCCATGCTTTTCTTAAAATTTTAGTTTTATTTTTCATGTTATAGTCTGTTGGTGGAGTATTGAAGAGTTCTTATTTGATGTGGGCTCCTACCTGCTTTTTTTTTCAGTGTATAGCTGGGAACCCAAGAAGATGTTAGAAGATTATGTAAATCAGCTTTTCTGTATTTTAATTCTCCTGTGTCTTTGTAGTTGGACCAGCCAATAATTCTTACTTTGAGGAAAGAACTCTATTTAATGGTTCTCCTGATCCCTCTATGGAAACCTTGTAGAAACTGCAGAGAATCTGTCACCTTTCTTGAGTTAGTGGTCTTTTCATTTTGGGGTGGTTCCAAGGGTCTCTGAGGAGATAATAGAAAATAAATATAATGAGGGACAGGTACTTCTTCTTTTAACATTAAAAAAATTAACAAGAATAAATCAAATGGATGACCAGTGATTTCTAATTGATTTAAAAGAGTAGTGTGAGGGCGTGGCAAAGGTCTGAGACAACTTGAGAGGTTGAAAATTGACCTGTTGTAGAGCTTGTTAATAAATTCTTTTTTTTTTTTTTTTTTGAGATGGAGTTTCACTCTGTTGCCCAGGCTGGAGTGCAGTGGTGCGATCTTGGCTCACTGCAACCTCTGCCTCCCGGGTTCAAGCTGTTCTCTGCCTCAGCCTCCCAAGTAGCTGGGATTACAGGTGCCCGCCACCACCTCTGGCTAATTTTTGCATTTTTAGTAGAGATGGGGTTTCACCATCTTGGCCAGACTGGTCTTGAACTCCTGATCCACCTGCCTTGACCTCCCAGAGTGCTGGGATTACAGGCATGAGTCACTGCGCACGGCCATCAAATTATTAAAAAGTGAAATTTCTTGAAAGGCTAGGGAGTAGACCAGATATCCCAGAGTGAAAACCAAGGTAAGGATATTCTGCATATATAGTATTCTATTTTGAACTAGAGAAGACTTTCTACTACAGTGGGGAAGGAGAAAAATGAAGGTACATTGGGACAGAGATCTATCAGCAACTTGGTCATAGCCAGAAAGTGTCAAAACATAGTCTCAGACCCCTTATTCTCTCCCACTTTTTTTTTTTTTCTTGAGGTGGAGTTTCACTCTTGTTGCCCAGGCTGGAGTGCAGTGGTGCAATCTCGGCCCACTGCAACCTCCTCCTCCTGGGTTCAAGTGATTCTCCTGTCTCACCCTCCTGAGTAGCTAGGATTACAGGCACCCACCACCATGCCCGGTTAGTTTTTCTATTTTTAGTAGAGACGGGGTTTCACTATGTTGGTCAGGCTGGTCTCCTGACCTTAGGCGATCCACCCGCCTCAGCCTTCCAAAGTACTGGGATTATGGGCAGGAGCCACCAGGCCGGCTTCTCTCCCACTTTCAACAACCAATGTTAAAAGCACTAGACTGGGAAGATTGCATTTTATGTTCACTTTGGTTGAATAAGGCTGTTTGGCTTATTTTTTCCTTCTTTGTGGTCCTGTGAACAGATATTGCTGGTGAATTCAAAGAGCAGTTACAGGTACTGATACCGTATGTATTAAACCCATCTAAGTTAATGGAAAAGGAGATCAATGGCTCAAAGGTCACCTGTCGGGGACTATTGGAGTATTTTAAGGTAAATATGGATTTTAATTATTAAAATTTTTGATTTTTGGTAAAGCTGATCTAACTTGTAAATCAAGTTGAATTTAAATATTGTGAAACTTAAAATTTTCTGGGGGAGATGGTGAAAGGCATTTTCAGAGACCTTGGTGTCCTTCCGGGAGTGGGCCATTGGGTGGCAGTATTGGTCTGAGAACCAAATGGATGTTCTTTGCACTCTCTTAGAGGAGCAATTAGCTGTGACTAAAGGAAGATTGTTCCTCAAGGAAGATGGTGTGGACAGGAGGTGGTTAGGAAGTTGCTGTGAGTAGGAGGAGACGGCACCTAGATGTGACACGACTACCTCAAGGCGGATGGTCACTCTGCCCACAGGTAGTGGTGAGGTCAGCGTGCATGGGGAGCTGGATGGGAATCCTAGCCTCTGTAGGTTTGTGCTGCTTGAGAACATTTTTAGTTAACTAAAAATGCTAACATGCACTCAAAGGTGTGTGGTGTGTTTTTGCTAATTCCTGGTTGTTGATCTAAGTGTTTAGGAAAATGCAGTTGTATGGTCACTTTCTAAAAATTAATTATGAGTAAGATATGACTGAATAACATTTTATAGCAGTTTTTATGTTTATATTTTAAGGCATATATTAAAATTTATCAAGGAGAAGATCTGCCTCACCCCAAGTCCATGCTTCAGGTAAACAAGATTTGGCATCCTAAATGCTACCCTTCAATTACCTGAGTTGACCTGTATACAATAAGCAGAGTTCTTCAGGAAGAGAATGTGCTTTTTCTCCTTTTTCATTATGCTGGGGTCTGTTAATTTTTTTTTTAGCACATTTTGCAGTAGTGTGGCCTCCTAGTTCACTTTGCAGTAATGTGACCTTCTAGTTCACTTGTTTGTATTCATGGTTGTACAGTTGAAATGGCTTCTTCTCACTGGGCCTAGTCTTTTCACCAAACACACTTCGGGAAGCACAGCTTATTATTCTTGGGTGAAACATACCCAGCATGTTAGACAAGCAATTTCTTGTCATCTGTTGTTTATTATTTTTTTAATATAATTTATAATTTATAATTTTTTGAGACAGAGTCTCACTCTTGACAAGGCTGGAGTGCAGTGGCATGATCTTGGCTCACCGCAACCTCCACCTCCTGGGTTCAAGTGATTCTCGTGCCTCAGCCTGCCAAGTAGCTGGGATTATAGGCATATACCCCACCATGCCTGGCTAATTTTTGTGTTTTTAATAGAGATCGGTTTAGCCATGTTGCCCAGGCTGGTCTCGAACTCCTGAACTCAAGCAATCCGACCGTCTTGGCCTCCCGAAGTGCTGGGATTATAGGGGTGAGCCACCGTGCTTGGCCATAATTTTTTTAATAATAAAAAAAAAAATAGTGATGTGGTCTTGCTGTGTTGCTCAGGCTGGTCTCAAACTTGGCTCAAGCGATGTGCCTGCCTCAGCCTCCCAAAGTGCTAAGATTATAGGTGTAAGCCACCGTGCCTGACCTACTGTTTACTTTAGTGGAACATGTCCTGACATACCTGTTTACTGTTCGCTAATCAGGTTTTTAATTTGCAACTAGAATGTCATTTGGTTAGAATATAATTTTTACTTTCATATGCTGAACATAAGGGGATTTATTGCCAAGTGTTGATTTCTTCTTTTTTTTTTTTTTTTTTGAGACGGAGTCTCGCTCTGTCACCCAGGCTGGAGTGCTGTGGCCGGATCTCAGCTCACTGTAAGCTCCGCCTCCCAGGTTCACGCCATTCTCCTGCCTCAGCCTCCTGAGTAGCTGGGACTACAGGCGCCCGCCACCTCACCCGGCTAGTTTTTTGTATTTTTTAGTAGAGACAGGGTTTCACCGTGTTAGCCAGGATGGTCTCGATCTCCTGACCTCGTGATCCGCCCGTCTCGGCCTCCCAAAGTGCTGGGATTACAGGCTTGAGCCACCGCGCCCGGCCTGATTTCTTTTGTAGCAGAAAATTTTCATAAAGGGAGCTAGCGCCTGGGATTGACATTGCAAATAATTTTTTCCTTTTTTTTTTTTTTTGAGACGGAGTCTCGCTCTGTTGCCCAGGCTGGAGTGCAGTGGCGCGATCTCGGCTTACTGCAAGCTCCGCCTCCTGGGTTCATGCCATTCTCCTATCTCAGCCTCCCAAGTAGCTGGGACTACAGGCGCCTGCCACCATGCCTGGCTAATTTTTTTTTTATTTTTAGTAGAGACGGGGTTTCACAGTGTTAGCCAGGATGATCTCTATCTCCTGACCTTGTGATCCGCCCACCTCAGCCTCCCAAAGTGCTGGGGTTACAGGCATGAGCCACCGCGCCCGGCACCTCCCCCGCCCGCCCTTTTTTTTTTTTTTTTTTTTAAATAGAAACAGGATCTAGCTGTGTTGAGCAGGCTGGTGTTGAATTCTTGGGCTCAAGTGATCCTCCCACCTCAGCCTCTCAAAGTGCTGAGATTGCAAGCATGAGCCACTAATCCCAGCTTTTTCCTTTTTTTTTCTTTTTTTTTTTTTGAGACAGAGTCTTGCTGTATCGCTCAGGCTGGAGTACGGTGGCATTATCTCGGCTCACTGCAACCTCTACCTCCCGGGTTCAAGCAGTTCTCCTGCCTCAGCCTCCTGAGTAGCTGGGACTATAGGCATGCACCACCATGCTCAGCTAATTATTTTGTGTTTTTAGTAGAGATGGGGTTTCACCACGTTGGCCAGGCTGGCCTTGAACTCCTGACCTTGTGATCTGCCAGCCTTGGCCTCCCAAAGTGCCAAAGTGCTGGGATTACAGGCATGAGCCACCGCACCCAACCTTTCCTTCTTTTTTATTTATTTATTTATTTTTTTGACTCACATCTATTTTTTTAAAGTTGAAGCAGTGGAGCCAGGTGTGGTGGCTTATGCCTGTAATCCCAGTGCTTTGGGAGGCTGAGGTGGGCAGATCACTTGAGCCTGGGCGTTCAAGATCAACTTGGGCAATATAGGGAGACTCTAGCTGTGCAAAACAAAAACTTCAAAAGTTAGCCAAGCGTGGTGGCACGCAGTGGCGGGAGGATGGCTTGCATTCAGGAGATGAAGGTTGCCGTGTGCTGAGATCACCAGTGAACTCCAGCCTGGGTGACAGAGTGAGACTCTGTCTCAAAAAAATAAAATTTAGGCCGGGCGCGGTGGCTCACGCCTGTAATCCCAGCACTTTGGGAGGCCGAGGCGGGCGGATCACAAGGTCAGGAGATCGAGACCACGGTGAAACCCCGTCTCTACTAAAAATACAAAAAATTAGCCGGGCGCGGTTGTGGGCGCCTGTAGTCCTAGCTACTCGGGAGGCTGAGGCAGGAGAATGGCGTGAACCCGGGAGGTGGAGCTTGCAGTGAGCCGAGATCGCGCCACTGCACTCCAGCCTGGGCGACAGAGCGAGGCTCCGTCTCAAAAAAAAAAAAAAAAATAAAAATTAAATTTAAACAATTAAAAAATAAATTGATGCAATGAAATATTTTCCTTGAATTTTGGAGATTTAATTTTTGCTAAAGATTCTTATGTATAAGAATACGTATTTCTATGTATATGAACTTCTACCATTTTTTTGGGTAGAAAACTTGGCAGAGAAAGTATTTTATTTCATCAGTTGAACTATATGGAAATCTAGAAAAATAGGAAGAATGGGGAATAGAGAAGATTTTTTATTAGGTCATTTGTGGAGGAATGTTAAAAGAGGAAGGATTTATAGTTCATGTTTTTCTCTCTTAAAAGGCCACTGCTGAAGCCAACAACTTAGCAGCTGCAGCCTCTGCCAAGGACATTTATTATAACAACATGGAAGAGGTACGTGGGACATATGCCTCATTCTGAAATATCTATAACCTGTCTGGGCATTGTTGCGGACTTCAGAAGCCCAACTTGATCCTACTTAATGTATCTTTAAGTGGTGAGGCAACAAAGTTATATTCAGGTTGTCCTGGTAACGGGGGCCTTCTAATTATTACCATTTCTTTTTTTGTTTGTTTTTGTTTTGTTTTGTTTGAATAGCAAATAGTTTATTGGTAAGTACATGGTTTCAGTGGGAGTAATAAATTCACACGAACAGGAGACAGTAATCAAGTCAAAAGAATAAATGCTTACTAATAATCAGAAAATCTGTGGCCATTAAGGCTGGCACATAAAAATCCAAAATCACTCAGAGGCCAAATAAGAAGATTCGTGCTCTTATTAGTTCACATGGAGTAGGTCCATAGTACCTGGAATCTGTAGAATTCTGTAGATTATCACCTTCTGACCAGACATGACCCACTGGGGCATAACTGTGGCTTTTAAGGAAATCTGATGGACTAGAGGTGAGGATTTTGTCTCCTTCCAAACCAGTTACTCTTTTACAAATATTTGATTTTTGGATCACTTGGGCTTTTTGCAGTCACCTCTTTGGATACTATAAAAATGTCGACTAAGATTTTCTTCAAAGACAATATCTGAATTTTGAATTGTAGGCTCCACTGATGGTCCAGAACACATGACAACACCACCAACGTATTCAAAAGCACAGTGAGCTATACAGCCATACTGAATAGTATAGCCAGCAAGTCGAAAGGTTTCCCCAGAACACCACGAAGCATAGTTCTGTGTAGACTCTGCCACCATTGGTCATAGGTCTGTTCTATAATTCATTCAATTTTTAGGGAAGTCGCAGGGCTTCCAGAAAAAAAAAAAAAAGCATGTCTCAAAGCGTATGTGCGTGATCCATGATTTCAGGAATCCTTGGGTCCCAAAGAACCCTGAAGACCCTCAACCAGGACATAGGTGGGCCTTTCTCACCTGGGTCCCCCAGAAGTTGACCGTTTGGTTTTGTTTTTTTGAGACATAGTCTCACTCTGTCACCCTGGCTGGAGTGCAGTGATACGATCTCAGCTCACTGCAGCCTCCGCCTCCCGGGTTCAAGCGGTTCTCCTGCCTCAGCCTTCTGAGTAGCTGGGATTACAGGTTCCTGCCATCACGCCCGGCTAATGTTTTTTGTATTTTTAGTAGAGACGGAGTTTCACCATGCTGGCCAGACTGATTTCGAACTCCTGACCTCAAGTGATCTGCCTGCCCCAGCCTCTCAAAGTGATGGGATTACAGGCGTGAGCCACTGTGCCTGGCCCAATGTCACTGCTCTTTCCAATTATATTATCACCCGGTTTTTTAAGTGTGTTTTTCAGAGGAAGTGAAACTAGACTTTATTGGTCTTAGTCATCTTTTAAAAGTTAACTTATTAATATATTGTTAACATCTTAAAACATTCTAATCCCTTCATTATCTTTTCATGTTTTATTTGGCAGTTGTTTTTGAAGAGATCTTTTAACATATTGTGTCTTTGTTCTTCCTAGGTTTGTGGGGGAGAGAAACCTTATTTGTCCCCAGACATTCTAGAGGAGAAGCACTGTGAATTCAAACAACTTGCTCTGGACCATTTTAAGAAGACCAAGAAGATGGGTGGGAAGGATTTCAGCTTTCGTTACCAGCAGGAGCTGGAGGAGGAAATCAAGGAATTATATGAGAACTTCTGCAAGCACAATGGTAGCAAGAACGTCTTCAGCACCTTCCGAACCCCTGCAGTGCTGTTCACGGGCATTGTAGCTTTGTACATAGCCTCAGGCCTCACTGGCTTCATAGGTCTTGAGGTTGTAGCCCAGTTGTTCAACTGTATGGTTGGACTACTGTTAATAGCGCTCCTCACCTGGGGCTACATCAGGTATTCTGGTCAATATCGTGAGCTGGGCGGAGCTATTGATTTTGGTGCCGCATATGTGTTGGAGCAGGTAAGTGGTGCTGCTGAAGAGCCTAAGGGTTGATAATGGGCAGATATTTGTGCTTCTGTTGTGAAATATCTTAGTTTGGAAGAATTTCATAGCAAAGACATGAGACAATGGCCACTCCCTTGGCCTTCGTTTTCTGATAGACTTTATGTTTTATCATCCTTTAGGATATTAATATTTATTCTTAATATTTTGTTTCCATGCCTAAAAAGGCCCCCCCAACCTTCTTTTTTTTTTTTTTTTTCTGAGACAAAGTCTCGCTCTGTTCTCTTGCCCAGGCTGGAGTCCAATGGCATGATCCTGGCTCACTGCAATGTCAGCCTCCCAGGTTCAAGCGATTCTCTTGCCTCAGCCTCCCAAGTAGCTGAGACTACAGGTGTGTGCCACCACGGCCCGCTAGTTTTTGTATTTTTAATAGAGACAGGGTTTCACCATGTTGACCAGGCTGGTCTCGAACTCCTGACCTCATGATCCGCCTGCCTTGGCCTCCCAAAGTGCTGGGATTACAGGTGTGAGCCACCGCGCCCGGCCGAGAAATAGCCCTTTAATGCAAAAACATTGCAACTTAGACATACTGATTGTGTTTCCCTTTGGCAACTTTTTTTTTTTTTTTTTCCTGAGGCAGAGTTTTACACTTTTGCCCAGGCTGGAGTGAAATGGTGTGATCATGGCTCACTGCAACCTCTGCCCACTGGGTTCAAGAGATTCTCTTGCCTCAGCCTCCGAAGAATAGCTGGGATTATAGGTGCCCGACATCACACCCAGCTAATTTTTATGTATTTTTTAGTAGAGATAGCATTTTGCCGTGTTAGCTAGGCTGGTATTGAACTCCTGACCTCAGGTGATCCACCCGCCTCGGCCTCCCAAAGTGCTAGATTATAGGCATGCGCTATCATACCTGGCCGGCAACTTCTAATTACATACTCTTCAGACATAATTTTTATGTGATTCTCCCTTCTCACCCGCCCCCAGATTTATTTCACTGAAAATCAAGAGCTTTGAAAAAATTATGAACTTAACGAAAAATGTTCGGTTTTGAGTCCTACTGGATTAGGAAAGGGATGGTATCTCTTTTTATTTAAAAATCTTCCAAAAGCCAGTGACTTGCTTATTTACTTATTGGGTTGCTTGTTTATTTATTTATAAAATTCTTTTTGGAGACGAGGTCTTGCTCTGTCACCCAGGCTGGTATCTTAGCTCACTGTAACTTAAAACTCCTGGGCTCAAGTGATCCTCCCGCCTCAAGTGAGCCTCCCAAGCAGCTGGTGTTACAGGCGAGTGCCACCACACCCGACTAACCCAGTAGCTCTTGGACATTGACATGGTCAAATTTTGTACATCTTTGAGATGATACATTTGTTTTTCTGAGTAACATGAACAGATTAGTTGGGTTAGCAGCTTGTGAAGCCACAGGAGCTGCCTATCCTACCCCAGCCACAGAGCAGATGTTCCCCTGGCTCTCTTGGGAGTTAGTTCCTGCCACAGCTTCCCTGTATCCCTGCATTTTCATTACAGTGCTTTCTGTAACTTGCTGATGATGGAGACAGGTTTTTGAAAGGTTAAGGACTTACTTTCTTGTTGCTGTGTTGTATTTTATTAACTTACATGTTGAATAAATGGACTTTTGCAGGCTTCTTCTCATATCGGTAATTCCACTCAGGCCACCGTGAGGGATGCAGTTGTTGGAAGACCACCCCAGGTTAAAAAAGCTCAATAGCATCTTAACATGAAGATCAAACAAAAAAACGAACCCCTACTGATTTCTGGGTTTCTGCCACGGCCACAGGTTCATATCTAGAGGAATGGCAGATCTGAGACCATCCAGGAAGAGCTAAAACATGGCCCTGTAATAAATGAGCAGACCTCTCCTGTGGTTTCTGATTATTAAACACACTTCCATTTCTCTTGGAAGCATTTCTTTTCCTTGCTGTTATAGATGCAAGCCTGTGTCTATTTTCATATTACTCTGCTTTGTGCACTTTATGGAGGAGGAAGCGAGAGGAAAATGGAAATGCAGCTTTTAAGTTCTTTATGTGCCACTTAGTGCCTTTTAAGATTGATTCCCTGATTTTGCAGACACGATGGGGAGGGGTTGGAGGATAACCTCATGAAAGATGCCATTTTTGGGGTGAAACTTGTCATTTCTTTTATACTTTACTCTTTTGAGAAGGATTCCTTTTTTCTTTTCTTTTTTTTCTTGAGTTGGAGTCTCACTCTTTCACCAGGCTTGAGTGCAGTGGTGTAATCTTGGCTCACTGCAACCTCCACCTGCCGGGTTCAAGCAATTCTCCTGCCTCAGCCTCCCTAGTAGCTGGGACTACAGGTATATGCCACTATGCCCAGCTAATTTTTTTGTATTTTTAGTAGAGACGGGGTTTCACCATATTGGCCAGGATGGTCTCCATCTCTTGACCTTGTGATCCACCCGCCTTCGCCTCCTAAAGTGCTGGAATTACAGGCGTGAGCCACCGTGCCCAGCCAAGAAGGATTCCTTTTTTAAAAGTTTACAAAACTTGGAGAAACTTCAGAACTAAAGACTAACTGAAAATGATGTCATTACACTTTTAAAAAATTTACAATAGGGAATCCTATTGCCTATTGTGGAAAAATCGTGTCACATTTAAATATACCATACTCTGAAATGTGAGGTTTTTACCCAGTAGATTGACAGTTTTGTTGCAATTTGCTCTATTTTTTTTTTGGTCCCTATAGCTTCTTTCTAGAAAAAGAGGCAAACGTGCCTTGAAAAGCCAGGGTGGCTCATAATAAAAGGAATGAGATAGATACTTTAAGAAAAAAGCTAAGTTTAAATGAACCATGTGACCTCTGATAAGTCACTTGAACTTGTGCCTTGGTCAGGTTCACTGTAGGTTTACATATGTATGTATGTTATACACAAGTCTTGTAATTGTCATTTGAGGGGATTTGTTTTTGAGAGTTCTGCATAAGAACAGAACTTTATTAAAGATTAGAGGGAAGATATTACCAAATATTACTGCCTTTAATTGATGTCTAATTTCATAATTCATGTGGCTTAGCAGCAATTAATAAATAACCTGATTTAAGGTCTTTCCTCAGAATGTTAATTTGCATTCTCTGCCCTGTCTGATGTTCTTAATAATGAAGCTAAAATTAACCCATTTTATTTAGTGAATTATCTATTTAATTTTACTTTGGCTAGTCTGGTAGCTTTAAGATAGCGTTGGCTTAGCAAGGAGCAAAGTCCTACCCAAATATAAACAATATCTAGAAGTATCTAAGAGTTCTTTTTTTCTGTTTACCTTGATTAGGAGATAAAGTTTTATCTGTTAGTTGCTTTTCCTTTTGGAATTATTGTGGATTTTAAAACTTAAAACTTGCCTGCAAGTATTTATATAAACATTCAGGTATATAAGCCTTAATTTCTAAGATAATTTAACTTTTGTTATGGGAGGGAGGTAAGAGTGTAAATTTTATATAGATGAAGGTAAGATCTGAGTGTAAACTTTATATACATTAAGTATGAATGGAAGGTAGAAAAAAAGAAAGTCCCTTTTTGCTTGTAATTTCTTTATCAAATAATTTTCTTTTGACATTTTACCACTGAAGTATTTCTATAAGTCCTAAATTCCCAGCATACTATGTCTCATATTTATATGCCATCTTGCAAATAGTTCTTGCTATTTTATTCACTTGCTGTTACACTTTAGAAAAATGCCAGCTTGTTTACTTGCATTTATCAGTGATGCCAAGCTTTGACTGTTAACTTGAAAGCTTGCTTCTGAAATGTTGGTGCATTTTCAGGTGACCTCTTATCTCTCTGAAAGTTCATACCTATTAGCAGACTCTGTAAATATTGAGATACTTAGCTTTTAATACATTCTATAAGTAAATTTATAGATTTCAGAATAACTGTCAAAAAATTTAATGGTAAGAAGGGGTGATGTGTCGAAAACTCATACTAAAGTATTAGGTCACTTTTAAAAAAGTGATAATCTGTGATTTAATGAAATCTTAAGATCAGTTACTATTTAAATTCACCATTTCTGTTTTGGTCTTATAAAGAAACCTTGGTTTAATTATCCAGATGAAGTCCCCCTCACCTTTTTTTTTTTCTTCTTCTTCTGCTTCTGGAAATTGTTTATAAAGTTTTGTCAGTGAGGGTTCTTAAGAGTTTTCTTTGGCCTCTTTTCTCTCAACAGTAAATTGATGATTTTATATCAGCTTTTTCAATGAAAGATGCATTATCATTGCTGGCTATAAATCATCCTGGGGAGATTTATAACCAGGTTACAAATAATGTCTTTTACTTCTTTCACCTTTTACTTGTGGTTCAGATGCTCAGACTGTGTGTTTGTGTTGTGTCTGTTGCTCTACCACTTTCCATGCAGTCATTTTTAATTTTACACAATCGTAACAATATATGGAACTCATTCCTATGAATATATAAAAGGAGGCTTCCAAAATTTTCTATTAAAATATTTCAGGATAAATGTTGATAATTTGAAAAAATAATTTCAGTGAGCTGCTTATAGTACAAATGGTAGAATCAGAGTTTTCATTCTTTCATTGAGAAATCTTTCTGTAAGATTGACTCGTAGATAAAATGAAACTACTGCGTATGATAAAACACTTTCAGAGTCATGCCTTATTTTATCTTATTTCATTTTAGTTTTTGAGACAGAGGTCTCGCTCTGTCGCCCAGGTTGGAATGCAGTGGTGCGGTCTCGCCTCACTGCAACCTCCACCTCCCGGGCTCAAGCGATTCTCCTGTCTCAGCTTCCTGAGTAGCTGGGACTACAGATGTACGCCACCACGCCTGGCTAATTTTTGTATTTTTACTAGAGGTGGGGTTTTGCCATGTTGATCAGGCTGGTCTCAAACTCCTGACTTCAGGTGATCCACCCCACTCAGCCTCCCAAAGTGTTGAGATTACAGGCGTGAGCCACCCCGCCCAGCTGAGTCATGCCTGATTTTCATAGTATAACAAGAAATGTTCTGTGGAAGTTTATGTTTTAACACCTCTTTTATACTTGGTAAAATTGCCTGTGTTTCGCTTTATTTATTTTATTTTTTTGAGATGGACTCTTGTACTGTCGCCCAGGCTGAAGTGCAGTGGTGTGGTCTTGTCTCACTACAACCTCCGCCTCCTGGGTTCAAGTGATTCTTCTGCCTCAGCCTCCCAAGTAGCTGGGGTTACAGGCATGTGCCACCACACCCGGCTTATTTTCGTATTTTTAGTAGAGACAGGGCTTCACCATGTTGACCAGGCTGGTCTCAACTCCTCGGGTAATCTGCCTGCCTTGGCCTTCCAAAGTGCTGGGATTACAGGCGTGAGCCCCTGGAACCTGGGCTTGTTTTGCTTTATTTTTTCTCTTACATGAAGTAAAGCGCTTTGGTCAAACAGACACATTATACTGCCTTGTACTGGTGATCAGTTTCATTAGTGGATCACACACAGTGTTCTACCTGGCTTGTAAAATGGTGCCTTGGATAGGGTGAGTTTGGATAAGTATGTATGAGTTATAGCAAAATTAAGTAGGTTGAGTCAAGTCCATGTAAAAGCAATAAAACAGTTTTAATTTTTTTCCTAGGTTCTTTTAAAAAATGATGTAACTTACATGGAAGTCTTCATAGAACTTTTTTCTTTCCTAGAACTATTGAAATGTAATTTAGGATGATTTGATGTTCCATCTCAAGTTGTCAACATGGCTGTGTCATTCTGGCTTACACATTTTTGATCTAACAATTCTAGTCAAGGGATAAGGGCAGAATGAAGATAAGCTTCAGTTATGAAAGTACAAACTATTTGTGTGATTAATTTTTAAAAATGACAAGAAGCCCATTGTAAAAGAATATTTGCAGTCAAATCACTTTTCTTATGTTGTAAGTACTGTTGTAGCTATGTTTTGGGTAGTGGTTCTCATCTACCTTGGAGTGCATAAGACTTACCTAGCAGGCTTGTTTAAAAAGTTCAGATTCCCAGCTTCGTACCCAGGGATTGCCTCAGGTGGTATGGGCTGTGGTCCTGGAGTCATCACTTTTATAAATAGTGGTTCAGAGCCCACAGAGAGAGACTGCTTCATCGAATGGGAAGTACCAAGGAGAAAGTACAATTCTGTGTTGTCTGGAGGCAAGTGGACACTTTGTACCTGAGGTTTAGAATAGGTGGTCTCTTGCCAGTACAGTCCCAGGCGTTTTATGTGTTTAGAAGTAGTAAGGATGCCTTTAATTCAGAGGATTAAGCTCCTTAAAGCTGTTTTTCTCCATTGTCATAGTGCCTTCTCTGAAAAACGAATGTACAAGTATCCTATTTTCTAACAGATGTAACTAGGGTTTTTTTAAAAGCACTTTTTCATAGTTTTTCTTTTAAAAAGTAAAATTCAGCACTGTGACTTCAATCCCCAAATCTTTCACATACAGGTGAAACATTAAGCCACAAATAAAAATAATGAACAAGAAGGAAGACAAGATCCTAATTTCTGTCATTAGCGACCTAAGTACCCCATATCAGAAGCTTTGCAAAACAGATCTAGGGACAGAAGGGTTTTTTGAAAGACATTTTTCTTTGGAGAGGAATTTTGTGTGCCAGGACTAAAGTTTAAATATAGTGTTTTTATGAGCAAGGGAAGGTAGCATTGATTCCCAAAGCTTTCTAATTAGATACATGCTGTCATGGATGTAAGCCTTAAAGGAGTTAATACTAATCTTGTACATACATAAATTTTCCTCAGGTTTCTTTTTTATTTAAAAAAATGATTTGTTAAAAGTACTTTCTGCTAGACCCTTGCCTTTGAGTGGCTTTGAAATTTAATATAGTTTTTAAAAAGTGCAATGAGATGAGATTATGCTATTAGTATATTAAAAGCATGTTTCTGTTTTACTCCAATTTGTAAGATCATTTAATGGAATAAAGATCACAACACCATGTTATCTGTGTTTTCTTTCTCTTTTTTTTTTTTTTTTTAATATGGGAGGTTATGTGAAATAGAGTTTGGCTTGGCAAAGTGAGTAAGACTTCTGACGGGATAGTGGCAATGTGGTTTGAGTAAGCTTTCTCTGTCCTACAAAACGATACTGAACTAGTATCTTACTAGCATAGTCCTGGAGAAGGCTGTTGTTGGCGGGGTTGCTTAAAAGTGAGGACAAGGGCCGGGCGCGGTGGCTCAAGCCTGTAATCCCAGCACTTTGGGAGGCCGAGACGGGCGGATCACGAGGTCACAAGATCAAGACCATCCTGGCTAACACGGTGAAACCCCGTCTCTACTAAAAAATACAAAAAACTAGCCGGGCGAGGTGGCGGGCGCCTGTAGTCCCAGCTACTCGGGAGGCTGAGGCAGGAGAATGGCGTGAACCCGGGAGGTGGAGCTTGCAGTGAGCTGAGATCCGGCCACTGCACTCCAGCCTGGGCGACAGAGCGAGACTCCATCTCAAAAAAAAAAAAAAAAAAAAAAAGTGAGCACAAGGGCCAGGTGTGGTGGCTCACTCCTATAATCATAGCACTTTGGGAGGCTGAGGTGGGAGAAATGCTTGAGCCTAGGAAATTGAGACCAACTTGGGCAATATATGGAGACACTTTCCACCTCTGTCTCTACAAAATAGATTAGCGAGGCATAGTGGTGCCCACCTGTAGTCCTAGCTTCTCTGGAGGCTGAGGCAGGATGATCACTTGAGCCTAAGAGTTTGAGACCAACTTGGGCAACATATGGAGACACCTTCCACCCCTGTCTCTGAAGGAAAAAAAAAAAAGCCAGGCATGATGGTGCGCACCTGTAGTCATAGCTACTCTGGAGGCTGAGGCAGGATAATCACATGAGCCCAGGAGTTCGAGGCTGAACGGCAGCCTGGGCAACAGCAAGACCCTGTCTCTCAAAAAATAAGTGCAAATGTTATTTACAGTAACATGGACTTGTGAAGACCTCTGAATTTGTAGCACTTTCATTTAGTTGCCCCATCTGGAGCCAGCTGATTAAATAGTTTCTCTTTGGGGGTGGGGCCAGGGAACCTAAATCTCTGCTGAAAGCTTTCTCTTTCACTGATGACCTTGGACACAGTGGGGAGATTGAATTGAATTTCTCAAATATGACAAATAGCTAGACATACCCCATTTAGCCCTACAGTAAAAAGATTTCTTCCCTAGTTGGAAACACTGGGTGGGATCAACAGCATTTCTCCATCCAACCAACCCATCCATCCCTGGTTGTTACCGTATGTCAGGTGCTGCCCTTGAGTTCATCACAGTTTAGTAGGGAAGGGGCAAACTCAAGGCTGATGATGTGAAGAGTATGATGAAAACAAAGATTCAGGACTTGGGTGCCACCATCAGGGTAGACGCTCTCATCAGCGTAAACTGGGGAGAAGGAAAGACCAGGGTGAGGAATGCAGTCCTGTATGGATGGGGAGCAGTTAAGCAAGCTGGCTTGTCTTTGGCGCATTGACATTCTTGCTTTTGATTATCGTATATCACTTTGCAAAAGACAAGTCCAACTCTAATTAGCTTAATCAAAGAAGGAAAAATTTGTTAACTGGGAAAAAGTTTCTTGTAATTGGACATATGGGGTAAAACTGGTATCAGGCACTGGAGGAACTCAAATGTCAACAGGGCTCTTATTTCAGTGTTCAGTGACCTATTTTTTTCTTTTTATTATTATACTTTAAGTTCTAGGGTGCATGTGCACAAAGTGCAGGTTTGTTACCTATGTATACATGTGCCATGTTGGTGTGCTGCACCCATTAACTCGTCATTTACATTAGGTATATCTCCTAATGCTATCCCCCCTCCCCACTCCCCACAATAGGCCCCGGTGTGTGATGTTCCCCTTCCTGTGTCCAAGTGATCTCGTTCAATTCCCACCTATGAGTGAGAACATGTGGTGTTTGGTTTTCTGTTCTTGCGATAGTTTGCTGAGAAGGATGGTTTCCAGCTGCATCCATGTCCCTACAAAAGACATGAACTCATCCTTTTTTATGGCTGCATAGTATTCCATGGTGTATATGTGCCACGTTCTCTTTTTTTTTTTTTTTGAGACAGAGTCTCGCTCTGTCGCCCAGGCTGGAGTGCAGTGGCGTGATCTCGGCTCACTGCAAGCTCCGCTTCCTGGGTTCACGCCATTCTCCTGCCTCAGCCTCCTGAGTAGCTGGGACTACAGGCGCCCACCACCACGCCCAGCTAATTTTTGTTTGTATTTTTAGTAGAGACGGGGTTTCACCGTGGTCTTGATCTCCTGACCTTGTGATCCGCCTGCCTCGGCCTCCCGAAGTGCTGGGATTACAGGCGTGAGCCACCGCGCCCGGCAGTGCCACGTTTTCTTAATCCAGTCTGTCATCAGTGACTTATTTATCTGCTGTTGCAGATAGGTTTCCTCCATGCTCCAGGGGAGGACAGGCACCAATAGTTCCAGTCTTGTATCATCCCACTTTAATGTACCCTGAGGAAAGAGGCTTTTTTTTTTTTTTTTTTTTTTTTTGAGCTACTTGTGAAAAAATAGGTGTGTATATCTGCATCCCAGATAAGGCTTCTGATTTGTTTGGCTTGAGTCATGCTCCTTCCATGGTCAACACTGTAGCCTGGGGGCTGAGGCATCATAACCAGCCAGACCTAGGTTGTAGGTGCCTGTTGTCAGAGTGATGACCACGTACTATGACTGACAGCTCCACCGGAACCACACGGAGTCACCAAATGAGACTGCTGGGCAGACCAAAACAAATAATCCACTACAGATAACCAATTCCAGTTAACAATGGCCATTGAACAATGAGAGAAATAAAACCTGGACATTTCCCAGGTTAAAGGTTCTGGAATTTTTTTTTTTTTTTTTTTTTTTTTTTCCTGAGACGGAGTCTTGCTCTGTTGCCTAGGCTGGAGTGCGGTGGTGCAATCTCGGCTCATTGCAACCTCCGCCTCCTGGGTCAAGTGATTCTCCTGCCTCAGCCTCCCGATTAGCTGGGATTACAGGCGCCCACTGCCACGCCCAGCTAGTTTATTTTACTTTTAGTAGAGACGGGGTTTCGCCGTGTTGGCCAGTTTGGTCTCGAGCTCCTGACCTCATGTGATCCACCCGCTTCAGCCTCCCAACATGGTGAAACCCTATCTCTACTAAAAATGCAAAAATTAGTCAGGTGTGGTAGCGCGGGCCTGTAATCCCAGCTACTTGGGAGACTGAGGCAGGAGAATCGCTTGAACCCAGGAGGCGGAGTTTGCAGTGAGCTGAGATCGTGCCACTGCACTCCAACACTTTAGCCTGGGAGACAGAGCAAGACTCTGTCTCAAAATAAATAAAAAAATACATACATAAATAATAGATTCCCCCTTGTCACAAGAGGAATGGGGCTTCATAGCCGTGCTATGCAGAAAAGCCTGGAAGCTTTGGAGTTGGACGCTAGTTGGATCCTGGCATCACAGTCCACCTGTTCGCCTGCTCTGTGCGGGGGATAAGGACTCAAGGCGGTCTGGATATCACCAACCGCCTTGTTGGTGATAGCTTGGCATCATGGGGCAGTTTCTTAGTAAGTCCCGGGGCCTTTCTTAGAGAGCTCCTCTTTTGAGAATTGTGTGAGAAGTAAAAATACATAGCCGTCAGTACTGCTCCCCCTTCCCAGTATGATTTTTTGTTTTGTTTTGTTTTGTTTTGCTTTTTTTCTGGCACAGTGACAGGAAAAGAAAAGATAAGGGAGGTGACATCTGGGAGCTTCTGGAAGCAGAGGGTGAGGAAAGGCAGAAGTCAGCCTGGCTGCCTCAAAACCGAACCTGTCCATCTTGGGTTTGGATGACCTTACAGTCAGTCCCTGGCTCAGCATGCTCTGTAATTTGTTTGATGAGTGATAAGGCACATAAAACTCTGGTATTTTTATTGCCTCTGACTCTCCTTGTCAGAAAGGTGGTGAAGATCATGTGATGCTGATGGGCACATACCTATTCTCATGTTAGTAACAGCCACCATGTGTTGTGCGAGGATTTACCCTGTGCCAGACGTCGGGCTCAGCACTTTATTTTTATTTTATTTTATATATTTTTTGGGATGAAGTCTCGCTCTGTCGCCCAGGCTGGAGTGCAGTGGCGCGATCTCGGCTCACTGCAAGCTCCACCTCCCGGGTTCACGCCATTCTCCTGCCTCAGCCTCCCGAGTAGCTGGGACTACAGGTGCCTGCCACCACGCCTGGCTAATTTTTTGTATTTTTAGTAGAGACGGGGTTTCACCGTGTTAGCCAGGATGGTCTCAATCTCCTGACATCGTGATCCGAGGGCTCAGCACTTTATAAGCATCATTTCATTTGTTGCTCTCTCTTTGGGGAATGTATTTTTAAAAAAATTTTTTTATTTTGAGACAGAGTCTCACTCTGTTGCCTAGGCTGGAGTGCAGTGGCATACCTCGGCTCACTGCAACCTCCATCTCCCAGGTTCAAGCGATTCTCCTGCCTCAGCCTCCCGAGTAGCTGGGACTACAGCTGTGTGCCACCACACCCGGCTAATTTCTTATTTTTAGTAGAGATGGGGTTTCACCATGTTGGCCAGGATGGTCTCAATCTCTTGACCTCATGATCCGCCCGCCTCAGCCTCCCAAAGTGCTGGGCTTACAGGCGTGAGCCACCGCACCCAGCTGGGAAATGTATTCTTATACATTATACAATATCACCAAGGCCCCATTTTATAGACAAACAGGTTCAGAGAAGGAACCATGGCCTGGGCCCTACAACTATTATAATAAGTAAAAGGGTCAGGATTTGGTCCAGGCATCCTAACTGCAAGACTCAGTACTGGCACTGGAGTGGTAGGAATACAGAGATCAACAAGAGCTGGTTCTACTAGTGTGAAGTCATATCCCAGTGCAGAGAAACAGCCTGTGTTGGTCATTCATTCTTCATTCATGCATTCATTCATGGAATGCCTATGGTGTGCTAGGTTTTTTTTTTTTTTGAGATGGAGTCTCGCTGTATGGCCCAGGCAGTGCAGTGGTACAATCTCAGCTCACTGCGACCTCTGCCTCCCAAGTTCAAATGATTCTCCTGCCTCAGCTTCCTGAGTAGCGGGGATGAGATTACAGGCACCCAGCACCACGTGTGGCTAATTTTTGTATTTTTAGTAGAGACATGGTTTCACTACGTTGGCCAGGCTGGTCTTGAACTCCTGAGCTCAAGTGATCTGCCTGCCTCGGCTTCCCAAAGTGCTGGGATTCCAGGTGTGAGCCACCATGCCCAGCCGATGTGCTAGGTTTTGTGCAAGGATTTGGGGATATGTGATGGCATTAAGACCCAATAGTTAAAAGCACTTTCTGCTAGATCCTTGCCTTTGAATGGCTTTAAATTTAATACAGTTTTGTGAGTCCCACCTCCATCCTCTTAGGGTCTCAGCTGGGCCCAAGGACTAAATTGACACAAGATAGATCAACAGGGCCAGGTGTGGTGGTTCACACCTGGAATCCCAGCACTTTGGGAGGCTAAGGTGGGATGATTACTTGACCCCAGAGTTGCAGACCAGGCTGGGTGACATAGTAAAACTCTGTTTCTTAAATAAAAAAAAATTAGCCAGGTGTGCAGTGGGCACCTGTCAGCCCAGCTACTCGGGAGGAGGTCAAGGCCATAGTGGTGAGCTATGATCTCACCACTGACTTCCCCCTGGGTGACAGAGCGAGACACTGTGTTATTGCATTACTATAAATAAATACCTGAGACTAGGTAGTTCAAAATGAAAAGAGGTTTAGTTGGTTGCAGTGGTTCACGCCTGTAATTCCAGCACTTTGGGAGGCCAAAGTGGGCAGATCACCTGACGTCAGGAGTTCGAGATCAGCCTGGCCAACATGGCGAAACCCTGTCTCTACTAAAGATAGAAAAATTAGCTGGGCGTGGTGGCACATGCCTGTAGTCCCAGCTACTTGGGAAGCTGAGGCAGGAGAATTGCTTGAACCCAGGAGGCAGATGTTGCAATTAGCTGAGATTGCGCTGCTGCACTCCAGCCTGGGTGACAGAGGGAAACTCCCTCTCAAAAAAGAAAAGAAAAAAAAAAAAAAAGGTTTAATTGGCTCATGGTTCTGCAGGCTGTACAGAAAGCATGGGGGAGGCTTCAGGAAATTTCAATCATGGCAGAAGGAAAAGGGGGAATGAGCACCTCACATGGCTGGAGCAAGAGAAAGGGAGAAAGTGGAGAGATGCTACATGCTTTTAAACAACCAGATTTCCCGAGCATTCACTCACTATCAGAGAGCTGCACCAAGGGGGAAATTCACCGCTGTGATCCGGTCACCTCCCACTAGGCCCCACCTCCAACTTTGGGGATTACAATTTGACGACAGATTTGGGTGGGGACACAGATCCAAACCATATCACCCTGTCTCAAAAAAATAAAAAAAGATTAACAGGAGAAAAACATACACATTTCTTTAATACTAGTTTTACTGGCACAGGTGAGGCAGAAATTTAAAAATAATAATAATAATAAGTACTGCATTCATTCACTCCAAGAAAAGTAAAAGCCAAAGCCCAGAATGTGGCAAGGCAATAGTTAAAAAGAAAAGAAGAGCAAGTTTTCCTCTGCCTAGCAAGCTCACTTCAAGGACAGTTATAAGATAATGCTGTTTGAGAAGTCAAACCAAAGGAACAGGCTCCAGATGCCCCACCTCCGGAGCAAAGGTGAAAGGGGAAAAAAACAGGACAAATGTCTGTATTTAGCCAGTTCTTGTTTTTTCTTTCAATGCAGCTACAAGGCCACCAACTATGCAAGGCCACAAGTTATGCCAAGTCATCAGTTACGCTATAGATTATGTGACCTGTCATTATATGATTAACTGCCTTTGGTTTGCTTCTGTAAGTTTGCTTATAAAAATCCTGCTTGGTCTTTGTTCAAGGCTCAGTTTTTTGGATGTGAATCCACTGAGCCGGTGCGCACCTTAAAATAAATATCCTCCTATATTCACCCATACTAGTCTCTGCAGTCCTCTGAGTCCTGCAACACAGGAGCCCTCATAAGGAAATGAAGACCCAAAGAAGCAGCTGGTGTCAGTTACTTCTGTACCTAATTGCACAAAGAATAGTAAGTGCAATGAAGCAACTAAGAGCGAGGCAGGTAGCTCACTCCTGTAATCTCAGCACTTTGGGAGGCCAAGGAGGGAGGATCCCTTGAGTCCAGGAGTTTGAGACCTTGTCTCTATTTAAATAAAAATTAAAATTAAAAAGAAGCAACTAAATTATGTGGGGGAGGCTTACCAGATAAGAGTTATTTTCCTGGAGAACATTATGTTCAGTGAAATAAGCCAGGCACAGAAAGACAAATACTTCGTGATCTCACTTATATATGGAATCTAAAAAAATGGAACCCACAAGTAGGGAGTAGAATGGTAGTTATGGCGGTTGGGGGGAATAGGGGGGTGTGGAGAAGATGTTGGCCAAAGGATACAAAATTTCCATTAGGAGGAATAGAGGAATAAGTTCACCAGATCTATTGCACGACATGGTGATTATAGTAAATAACAATGTACTATGTTCTTCTTGAAAATTACGGAGAGGTTTGTGTTCTCACCACAAAAGAAGTATGTGAGGTACTGCATATGTTAATTAGCTCAATTTAGTTATTCCACAATGTATACATATTTCAAAACAACATGTTGTACATGACAAATACATGGCAATTTTTGTGAATTAAAAAGTAAAAAATGAGCCGAGTGGTGGCTCATGCCTGCAATCCTAGCCCTTTCAGAGGCTGAGGCAGGTGGGTCACTTGGGGCCAGGAGTTCGTGACCAGCCTGGTCAACATGGTGAAATACAAAAATAAAAAATACAAAAATTAGCTGGCCATGGTGGCATATGCCTGTAATCCCAGCTACACGGGAGGCTGAGGCAGGAGAATTGCTTGCCGGGGAGGCAGAGGTTGCAGTGAGCTGAGATCAAGCCACTGCACTCCAACCTGGGTGAGGGAGTAAGACTGTCTCAAAACAAACAAACAAACAAAAATCAAAAAAAGTAAAAAATGAAAAAATTATTTCAACAAGGTCTACCGAATTCTTTCCGTCTCAACGTCTCCTCTTTGAGGATAAGGATGTTGCTTTTTCTTCTAGTATAAGGAAGGTGTCCTTCAACATGGGAATTTCATCTGCTTTTAAGACACAGAAAAGGGGTCTTCTTGCACCTGCTGATTTTTAAATGCCTTTAATTCAAAACAGCCAATATGCCATGGTGGTATTTACTCTGTCACCCAGGCTGGAGTGTAGTGGCGCGATATCGGCTCACTGCAACCTCCGCCTCCCGGGCTCAAGTGATTCTCCTGCCTCAGCCTCCCGAGTAGCTGGGACTACAGAAGCACGCCTCCACGCCCGGCTACTTTTTTATATTTTTAGTAGAGACGGGGTTTCATCGTGTTAGCCAGCATGGTCTCCATCTCTTGACCTCGTGATCTGCCCGCCTCGGCCTCCCAAAGTGCTGAGATTACAGGCGTGAGCCGCCGCGCTGGGCCCATGGTGGTATATTTTTAACTCCTTCAGTTTTTAAACTGTAAGCCCATTCTTGAGTGAAGGCGAAAGTAAACTGATCATGGCCCTGCAGTGTGATGCGTGTGCAGAGGTCGAGCGTGTGCCACTCCTGGATGCTGGGCGCGCAGGGCATAGGTGAGGCGGGAAGAGGCGGTGCCGGGGACGCGGGCGTCCTGCAGTCTCCCCGGGGCTGGGGCCGGGCGCTCTGCGAGGCTCTCATTAGCCGGCGGCGCGGGGAGGGGCCGGGTGACCTCACGCTGGCCCGGCCACTGCGGCCATTAGACCCGGTCCAATTGCTGAGGCTGCAGCGCTGCCTCCGAGTCTGCAAGGTGGGTGGAGCGGGTCTTCCCCGAAGGGTGCTACAAGGCCGGGCGAGGTGCCTGGGATGCTTCTCCCCGTCCGCGAGAAAGAGATGAAATTGGATGGGGCGGGTGTAGACGAGCCTGCCGAGCCGCCCGTTGGCAGCTGCAGCCTCCTGGGCGCCCGCTGGGCCCCGGTGAGAAAGTTGTTAAAGGGAGCGAGGTGGTTGTTCCCGGGTTCCGAGGCGCGCCTCGAACGCCCTCCCCAACAGAGGCCGCCGTCCCCTGGGGTCAGGGGACGCAGTTTTCTGTTAATGACAATAAATCCCTGCTCCCCCTGCCTCAGACATCTACGCAGCGAAATCGAGCCTGGCCTTGAGGGTCCACACCGCGAGAGAAGATGCGTGCGCTCGTTGTAAGTGCGGGGCGGGGCTGGGCGGGGGTGGGAGCCCCTGGTTAATGGAGACTCGTTGTCTCGGAGCCTGAATTACTGCTTCCGAGAGAGGAGCCTGGAGGATGTGGGGCCCACACCTCTGTCAGCTGCGGGGCATCGGTGTCAGCTGCGGGTCGGCGCGCACCTGTCGGAGTTGTCTCGGTGCATCCTTCCGGGGGCCGGTGTAGGGGTCGCCCTGCCTGAAACGCGCCCAGCGGACGGCGGGACCCTCAGGAGGCAGGTGGCCAGGGGGGCAGGTCTGTCCGCAGAAGTCCGGCGCTGCCCTCCGGAGCCACACCCGGGCACCGGGACAGGCCTTGGGGGCTGTGTCAGCTGACTCATCCCATGACCAGCCCTGCCAGCGGACTCCCAGCGTAACTGTGCTGGGCGACTGCCCCCCTTCCCCTGGCCGGACCGCAGCAGAGGGATTCAGAGGACAGGATTTGGAGGTGGACCCACCTAGTGTTGAGCATCTGGCTGTGAGACTCCGATCAAGTTCAAATCCACTGTTTCCCAGAGTGAAGGTTTTGTTTTGTTTTGTTTTGTTTTGAGATGGAGTCTCACTTTGTCACCCAGGCTGGAGTGCAGTGGCGCGATCTCGGCTCACTGCGACCTCCGCCTCTCGGGTTCAAGCGGTTCTTCTGCCTCAGCCTCCCGAGTAGCTGGGCGTACATGCGCGTGCCACAACGCCTGGCTAATTTTTTTGTATTTTTAGTGGAGATGGGGTTTTACCGTGTTAGCCAGGATGGTCTCGACTTCCTGACCTCGTGATCCGCCCGCCTCCGTCTTGCAAAGTGCTGGGATTACAGGCGTGAGCCACCAAGCCTGCTGCAGAGTGAAGATTATATGACTTAATACTCACGAAGTGCCCAGAACAATGCCTAGCACACATTTTGAGTGCTCAACCACAGTTCACTGTTGTTATTATCTCAGTCCATATAAAGAGTTTTGCCTGGTGTCAGGGTGTATCTGGCATGTTTGACACCTGGAGTGGTCACTTTTTAATATCCTTCTCTATCTGACAACATTATAATGATCATGCAATGAATAGTAATAATGTCCAGAAAGAAATACAGTGAACATTTTCTTTTATTGAACCTCGTATATTTAATCATGACAGTATAAACCTCATATATGTAAGCATGAGAGTAAAAAAATGAAAAATGAAAAATAAAGTAAATGTGATAGTGCAAAAGCAGGAAAAAGTAATGGATTAGTAGGTTTGAATCACATTAATGTATTTTTGAAAAAAGGAAAAACTTATTCTTCGGTGTAGGCTGGTATCAGTGATGAATAATAATATTACAGTTTCTGTTTTGGAAACTTCTGAAGAGTTGTCCATGACATTGTCAAAATCAATCTTCTTTGCATATTCATGGTCAGTATTCAGGGGAGCTATATCTACTAGTCCATCTTTGCTCACAGTTGATTGAATAACTTTTTTATTAATTGTAATTTCAAAAGCTGCTTTCATATAAAACTAGAGAGACCAAGGAAAAACCTTAACGATCAGGATTAGTTTGGCAGAGATTTATAAAAATCCCATTTCATAATAAATTCCAGACATTGCAATACTGCCTAAGTCATTTTTCTTTAATCATTTCTAGCAGCCTAAATATCTCCTTTTTAGAGACATTTTCACTAAGATAGGCT
This sequence comes from Macaca mulatta, assembly GCF_049350105.2. Taxonomy (NCBI): domain Eukaryota; kingdom Metazoa; phylum Chordata; class Mammalia; order Primates; family Cercopithecidae; genus Macaca; species Macaca mulatta. The sequence continues at coordinate 10,811,746 of NC_133419.1, forward strand.
GGGTGCAGTGGTTCATTACTGTAATTCCAGCACTTGGGGAGGCCGAGGTGGGAGGATCACTTGAGCTTAGGAGTTTGAAACTACCCTGGGTAATATAGCAAGACCCCGTCTCTAAAAACAAAAACAACAACAACAAAATCTTCACCAGACAGTTCCTCATACATTTTTTTTTTTTTTTTTGAGATGGAGTTTCACTCTTGTCCAGGCTGGAGTGCAATGGCAAGATCTCGGCTCACTGCAACCTCCATCCCCTGGGTTCAAGCGATTCTCCTGCCTCAGCCTCCCAAGTAGCTAGGATTACAGGCATGCGCCACCACGCCTGGCTAATTTGTATTTTTAGTAGCGACAGAGTTTCTCTCTGTTATTAGGCTGGTCTCGAACTCCCGACCTCAGGTGATCTGCCCGCTTCGGCATCCCAAAGTGCTGGGATTACAGGCGTGAGCCACCACGTCCAGCGCATCATACATTTCAATTATATTTGGCAAAATTCCCCAAGTTTTTCTTCTGTAAAAATCAGAGAAAATAGCTGAGTGATAGTGAACCTTGACATTTATTTAATCCATTGCTTTAGAAATGATGAAAGTCACCCAGGCTTTCAAACATCATTCTTTTAGTTTCTTTTGGCACTGGGAGACAGGCTATTTTCTGTTTAAACACAGGAAAATGCAGGACCACAGAGATTGGCTACATAAACTGTATAAATGGAGTTCAAATTATTCTGAGCCTTTAGGAACTGATTGCTGAAACAGAAATTGTGGCTGAGTCTGTGTGTTTCAGGAACTGACTGTAACTGTGTGTTCTCCGATTTAACTTGTAGAAGACAAAAGTTTTAGAAGGATAAGAAATAAAAATGTGCTAATTGGAGGCTCACATGTATATGATTAAATCTCAATGGTAACTGCAGCAATTAGAATTTAGGCAAATAAGACATTTTGGGGGGGAGTGGTATTTTATTACTGACATTGTTTAAAATGGCCAGCACATGGTAGTAATAAAAGGCAGACCGACTGTTTTTTTTTCAGACTGGAGTGCAGTGGCGGATCTCCGCTCACTGCAAGCTCCGCCTCCTGGGTTCACGCCATTCTTCTGCCTCAGCCTCCCGAGTAACTGGGACTACAGGCGCCCACCACCACGCCCGGCTAATTTTTTGTATTTTTAGTAGAGATGGGGTTTCACCATGTTAGCTGGGATGGTCTCGATCTCCTGACCTCGTGATCTGCCCCCCTCAGCCTCCCAAAGTGCTGGGATTACAGGCGTGAGCCACCACGCCCGGCCAGCAGACCGACTTTTAATAGGTTTTATTTTTGTTTTAAAATTCCCTTTGGGCCAGATGGGGTGGTTCATGCCTGTAATTGCAGCACTTTGAGAGGCCAAGGTGGGTAGATCACTTGAACTTGGGAGGTCGAGGCTGCAGTAAGCCATGATTGCAGCACTGCACTCCAGCCTGGGTGACAGAGCGCGACCCTGCAGAAAAAAACAAAACAAAACAAAAAACTCCAAACAAAACTATCCTCTACAGAAATCTTGCTCCTATTTGTCTACAGTGGGGAAGGACAGCTCCTGCCTCCCCACTGTGGGCCTTTACGGCTTTTATGTTAGTTGTTGTTGAAGCAGCTCCCAGGAGCCTCCTGGGGGATGGAAGAGGCTGTGTCCACAGTTTCCTGAGCCCTTTAGTTCAGCCTGTGATGCCTCCTGCTGTGATTATTTCTTTCCTCTCTGTGTTCCAAATTTGCTAGAATGAGTGGGCGGGGAGCCTTTCCCTTCCCTCCTCCACCTGCCCCATCCTTGAATCTGTGGCTTGTTGAGCAGCTGCTGCCAAGGAAATGAAACCCCAAAGTGAAAGTGAGGCTCCATAATATGAGGAAATTGATAGGCCTTCCCTGTTCTCTGAGTCAAGACTCCGTCATTGACTGCTCTGCAATCTAAGTTTGCTTGATGTTCTGATGGATCTCTGTGGAATTAGTTAAGGTGCAAAGGGGAGGGGAGAGAAGAAGAAAAGCGGACCCTTCTTAAATAGCAGTTGAGGCTTCAGGCCTTGCAGGGTTTCATCCTTATTCAGCCACAGGCTGAGAGGGGCTTGAGGAGGAAGCCATGCATCCCTCTGCCATATACCTCTGCTGAGAACATTGTCAGTGCCAGGCTGGATAATGGTGAATTAGAGGGAATCCTGGCCCTTGGAATGCTGGCAGGCTGGGCAAGGAAACTGATCAGTTCTTCCCACAGGCTAGGCTTAACAATGAGTCATCCAATAATAGGGCTACGGCTTGGCTGTGGTGGCAGCAGCAACTCGCTTTGCTTAAGCATCAGGGGACGCATTGAGGAGTGGACATGTTGAGCCCATCTCGAGGGATGAGTAGGAATCTTCCAGGTGAACAGCAAAAGGGCATTTCAGGCCGAGAGTGCAGTGAGGCAGAGGCCAGTTTTGCCATGGGAGCACAGTTGTTGAATGTCAGTACCTTGGTGTGAATTACTTGGTGTGGTGGGAAGAACCTTACCTTGAAGCTCAGGCAGGTCTGCTGTGGAATCCTGGTGCTGCTTTTTGGGGAGCTCTGGGACCTTAGGGAAGTTAATTAATTCCCATCTCTGAGCTCAGTTTCCCGACTGGTAACATGGGGCTCTTATAAGGATTCCAGGTAACAGGTGAAAACCCCCAGCAGTGCTGGTGGTAGTAGTGGGGGTGAGTAGAGGGGCAATTCTGACTCAGCAGAAGGTGAGGTTTGCCCTGTAGGAGAATAGGCCTGGGCCTGGTAGTCAAAGCCTGGGAGGGTAGATGAGCTTTGCTTCCTTTTGCAGGATGTTTATGACCTTTGGGCAGCTGAGGCTGGGCCTGATGCCTGCCAGAGCTGCCACTCTCTTTCCCCCATTTGCTAAGAGGCCTGGGCACAGGGTGGCAATAAGGGAAAGTGTAATGTGTCAGGTCAGCTGCTGTTCATCCCTCCTCCTCCTTCTCTCTGTGCCCGAGGCTGGCAATCTAGGGAGCCAGGCCCCTTCCTTCTCCCACCTGTCCTCAACCCAGCCTGTGGCATGGGGTCTCAACCCTCTCATAGGCATAAGTGCTTTTACAACTTTCACTTCCATTATTTCAATGATTCCTTACACAAACGCTGACAGATGGGTCTTAGCCCTGTTTATCAGAGAAACTCAGGGAGGTGAGGTGATCCCTGGAGATCACACAGCAATAGAGTACAGAGGGGCTCAGTTGAGGCCCCCGGGGGTGAGCTGGGCCCTGTTTCTGGGAATGCAGCCTCAGAAAATAGAGACCTAGCTCCTCATGGGTTTTTTCTTTTCCTAAAACCTTGCCACCAAAACTCCCAACTGGGAAATCTTTTCTCAGTACCCACCTTGGACTTTAGCCTTTCCTTTTATCACAAGCTTTTCCCCCAGGGCGTCAGAAGTGAAGGGGGCGAGTTTAGGGGTTTCCACACTCACCACAGAATGTGGTTTTGCGAACATGGAGGATTGGTTTCATTCTGGGTTTCACAACCTCCACCGTGTCTCCAGCTGGTCCCAGAGCTGTCTGTGACCTTTCCAAATCAAAAATAATGACAGCATCCTGGGGAACGGTGGCAGTAAAAGCTGCCAGTTAGTGAATGGCTCCTATGTTATCAAGCCCTATTTACTGAGTGTCTTTTAGGTATTAACTCCGTTGATCCTCAGGATAATCCCACAAATCAGGTGCTGTACCTATCCCCATTTTACAGCTGAGGAAACTGAGGCTAGGAGTAATTAGGTAACTTGGCCAAGACTATGTAGTTAGTAAGTAGTAGAGCTCAGATTTGAACTCAGAGCCCCAAGTGTGTAATACTGTTTCTGAAAATTAAATCCATCTTGATTTAAAAGCAGAGCACTCATGCTCTTTGTCCCACTTTCTGTATTTTTTGTAGTCCGGAAATATGTTATAAACAACCCCAAACCCTCAAACTCTGATGAGACAAATGACATGTAGGTGGATCGGCATGCTTCCTGCATAGCCTTGAGTGAAAGAAAAACATTCTTTTTGTTTTGTTTCAACCCTTGGGTTAAAAAGTATTCTGAAAGCATCCTCACTGTCCTCCCTGGTCCCGCACAGTGGCAGAGCCAGGGGTCTTGGACTGAGTCAGAGTTGCAGGGATGCGTCTGGAGGGCCCTTGACTGGAGAGAGGTAAAGTCCGCTGCAGGGCAGGGCTGTCTGCTTTCTCTTTGCAGGGGTGAGGAAGAGGCTGGTTGTCACTTTCAGGCTGCCCTGGGCAGGTGACATCACCTCCCTTAAGCTATGGTTTCCCCATCTGTGAAATGAGGCATGACTGCCCATCTCAACCCAACTCTTCAGTCTTCCCCGCCTTTCCCCTTGAGACAATGCTTCTCCTGTGGTCTTGCTCCAGGCTACACAGTAGAATCACCTGGGAACTTTATTTTATTTATTTATTTATTTATTTATTTGAGATGGAGTCTTGCTCTGTCGCCCAGGCTGGAGTGCAGTGGCACGATCTCGGCTCACTGTGACCTCTGCCTCCCAGGTTCAAGCGATTCTCTTGCCTCAGCCTCCTGAATAGCTGGGACTACAGGCACATGCCACTACGCCTGACTAATTTTTTGTATTTTTAGTAGAGACGGGGTTTCACCGTGTTAGCCAGGATGGTCTTGATCTCCTGACCTCTTGATACTCCCGCCTCAGCCTCCCAAAGTGCTGAGATTACAGGCATGAGCCACCATGCCCAGCCCACCTGGGAACTTGAAAAAAATACCAGGCTTGGGCTTCACCCCAGGGACCCTGCTTCTGACCAAACCCCAAGAGCACCTTGAGATTCCCACTCACCACAGTGGAAGCCCCTGCCCTGCCTGCCTCTCCTCCCGTCTCCTTATCTCCTGCTTGCCTGTCTCCATACATCTCCTTAAAGGCCACTTCCTCCCCACCAGCTTCTATGATTGCAGTATGGTGTGTAGGATTTGGATGTCCTTAGATCTGGGTTTAAATTATGTCTCTACCACATACAAGTTTCCTTCATCTTTCAAGACCAAAACAAAAATTTCAGGTGCTCAGGTTCTCTCTTTGACATCACTTCCAGTTCATCTTCTCCCATTCTCTCTCTTTATTTTCTTTATTATTATTATTAAATTTTAGAGATGAGGGTCTCATATGTTTCCCAGGCTGGCCTTGAACTCCTGGCTCAAGTGATCCTTCAGCCTCAGCCTCCTGAGTAGCTGGGACTACAGGCACATGCCACTGTGTCCCCATTCTCTCAAACACATTTCAGCCAGGCATTTGCCTCCACCTCTCAGTAGGAGCTGCTCTCATAAGGATCACAGATGATCCTCATTCTAAACCATGATCCCGAGCTCCATCTGATGTGTGCGCTCTGTCCCTGCCTCTCGTTGGGATACCTGCTGCCCAGCGTGAGGGCCCGGTTCTCCCCCAGCCTACTCTGTCTCTAAACAGCCCCATCCCAGCCTCCCACTTGCTCTGTACAGACACCTTGGGGTCATCTGACTCCTCTTTCCTTCACACCCCACCTCATTCCATCAGCACCATCGGTGGGCTGCAGCTTAAAAGGAGATCCAGCATCCGTTACTACTCATGCCCGGATCCCCCCTCTCCGCAGTTTGCCTCTCAATAGGTTCCCGCTTCCTCCTTGCACCCTACATCTCATCTCTTCTCAACACAGCAGCCAGAGGGACCCTTTTAAAACCCAAGTTGGATCCTGAGTCTCCTGGGTTCTAAACTTGGCAGTGGCTCCTGCCAGTGACAGTCAGAGGCAAGGACGTAGCGCTGTCAGGTGCTGCGTTGCCTGCCAGCCTGGCTACTCTTCTTCGACCCTCCATTCCACCCCCGCTTCCCATCCTCTGCCCTCCTGGCACCTCTACTCCAGCCTTGCTGGCCTCTTTGCTGTTGCTCAGACATGCGCCTTGCTGGGGCCTTTGCTCGGGCTTCTCCCCCTGCCGGAGGTGTTAGCCACCTGCAGGGCTCATCCCCGGCCTTTCTGTTAATAACCTAGAATCTGATAAATAATCTAGAATATGAGAAAAGATTCCAGAGCAACACTCTGTCTCAAAAAAAAAAGAGAAAAAGGAAAAAAAAGAGACACTGGACAGAGGGAATGAATAGATAAACATATTTGTGATGAAGCAAATAGAGTCACATAATCGCACAATCTGTGTGGCAGGTATACAGAGGTTCATTAAACAGCTTCCTTTAACTTTGTTTTGTTTTGTTTTGTTTTTTGAGACAGAGTCTCGTTCTTGTCGCCCAGGCTGGAGTGCAATGGCGTGATCTTGGCTCACCGCAACCTCTGCCTCCCGGGTTTAAGCGATTCTCCTGCCTCAGCCTCCCGAGTAGCTGGGATTACAGGCGCCCGCCACCATGCCCGGCTAATTTTTTTTTGTATTTTTAAGAGAGATGGGATTTCACCATGTTGGCCAGGCTGGTCTCGCACTCCTGACCTCGGGTGATCCACCCGCCTTGGCTTCCCAAAGTGCTAGGATTACAAGGCGTGAGCCACTGTGCCTGGCCTCAATTTTGAACGTTTGAAAATTTTTCATGATAAAATGTTGAGAAGCATGCTGTAAACTTAAAGATGCTCATCACAGAAGACCTGGAATATACAGAAAAATAGAAGGAAGCAAAAATTATCACAAAAACCATGCTTAGCCCCCGCACCCAGCACCCAGAAGGAATGTCCATTAGGATATTGCTGTAGATGTTTCTAGTCTTTTTGCTTGTGTTGGTTTTGCTATTTCTACATGATAGTGATTGTACGGATTACCACTGATTTTGTCAAGTCTTAACTCAATTTCTGATTCTAAAATGAACACATGCTTATTTAAACATTTTGGAAAACTAGAAAATACTTTTTTTTTTTTTTGAGACAGTCTCGATCTGTCTCCCAGATAGGAGTGCAATGGCACCATCTGGGCTCACAGCAAGCTCCACCTCTTAGGTTCAAGCTATTCTCCAGCCTCAGCCTCCTGAGTAGCTGGGACCACAGGCATGTACCACTCCCCTGGCTAATTTCTGTATTTTTTGTAGAGACAGGGTTTCACCATGTTGGCCAGGCTGGTCTCAAACTCCTGACTTCAAGTGATCCACCTTCCTTGGCCTCCCAAAGTGCTGGAATTACAGGTGTGAGCCACCGCGCCTGGCCTAGAAAATAATTAAAAAGAAAATTAATACCTTCAATTGAGAGGCAAGTTTCATGAGGTTTGGCAACAGACAATATCCACATTTCCCAACTTAAAAACTGCAAGTCCATCAACAATGAGTATATTTTCCCCTTTAAATACTTTTTAACATTTTTATTGTCAAAGTAATTAATATTAATGAAAATTCAAATAATAAAATAATATGAAATATAAAAGTTCCTGAATCCCAACCACCCACTGTTGTGTATGTAATATACAACAGCTTGGTTATTTTCCTTAGCTCATATGTAGTGTATAATACATTTTATACATACAAGTATAAAAAAGTATACATATATATTTTATCGAGGCAGGCTAAGTGCAGTGGCATGATCTCACCTCACTGCAACCTCCACCTCCCAGGATCAAGTAATTCTCTTGCCTCAGCTTCTCAAGTAGCTGGGACTACAGGCATGTGCCACTATGCCCGGCTAATTTTTGTATTTTCAGTAGAGACAGGGTTTTGCCATGTTGGCCAGGCTGGTCTCAAACTCCTAACCCCAAGTGATCCACCCACCTCAGCCTCCCAAAGTGCTGGGATTACAGGCGTGAACCACTGCGCCTGGCCTAAAAATATATTTTAAGCAACAATGGAATAATAATGTCTTTCAACTTGCTTTTCTCAATTAATATTTCCATGCCTGCTCATGTAAATTCACCTTGCTGTCTCTAATGTCTGCGTGTGTATGTGTGGATGTAGGATAATTTACTTAACTAGTCCTTATTGATGGTTGTTAGGGTTGTTTTTTTCTTTTCTTTTTTTTCCTTCAACTTTTATTTTAAGTTCCAGCATACATATGCAGGATGTACAGGTTTGTTACAAAAAAACTGTGCCGTGGTGGTTTGCTGCACAGATCAACCCCATTACCTGGGTATTAAGCCTGGCATCCACGTTGTTTTTTTCAATATGAATTTCAGAGACCAGAAATTGCTCCTCAGTTTGCTTGCTAAGGAAAATGGTTGCTATGCAGCTCTTGGTGACACTGCTTTTGTGCAGAGATAAAGGCTTTTTGTTCTGAAATCCCGTGGGTGCAGAGTCTCAGCTCTGCCAGTCGCTTCGTGAGCTGTATGGGAGAGCCTTGGTCACTGTGTGGGCTGGGGTTCCCCTGAACTTTGCCGTGGAGGAGGCAGTTCTCTTCCCGGGCACTCTGCTGGCCCTGAGCTTGATCCTGGAGCAGAGAACTACCTGACGACGCAGTGCAGTGGCATTCCTGGAATCACTGTAGGTTCTCTTACAATAGGGATTGGCAAACTTTTCCTGTAAAGGGGCAGATAGTAAACATTGTATTATTTTATTTTATTTTATTTATTTTTTGAGATAGAGTGTTGCTCTGTCGCCCAGGCTGGAGTGCAATGGCGCGATCTCAGCTCACTGCAACCTTCCGCCTCTGGGTTCAAGCGATTCTCCCTGCCTCAGCCTCCTGAGTAGTTGGGACTACAGGTACCCACCACCACTCGTGGCTAATTTTTATATTTTTCATAGGGTTTCACCACGTTGGCCAGGCTGATCTCAAACTCCTGACCTCAAGTGATCTGCCTGCCTTGGCCTCCCAAAGTGCTGGGATTACAGGCGTGAGCCACTGCGCCTGGCCATGATAGTAAACATTTTAGATCTTCGTATAATTTTCATGTGTCACTAAATACTATTCCTCCTTTGACTTTTCCCCCAAGCATTAAAAAAAAAAAAAATGTACGAACCATTCTTAGCTTGTAGGTGGGCCATATGAAAACAGGCAGAAGTCCAAATTTGGCCCATGAACTGCAGTTTTTATATTTCTAAATTTAGAACATGAGTTTTTAGATTCTTAGTTTTGATTCAGCTGAGATGGGTGATGTGTATAATGATAAGTACTTGCTTTTCTAGGTGGATCTTAGTGGTAGAAGTGAATTATTCATATCCTCAGTTCATAGCACCCTGTCCTTGCTGGTCCCTACAAGACCTCCCTCTCTTGTGTGTTTATTTATTTGTTCCCTTTAATCATCATTCTTTTTTTTTTTTGAGACAGAGTCTCTGTCACCCAGGCTGGAGGGCAATGGCATGATCTCGGCTCACTGCAACCTCTGCCCCCTGGGTTCAAGTGACTCTCCTGCCTCAGCCTCCCACGTAGCTGGGATTACAGGTGTGCACCACCATGCCTGGCTAATTTTTGTATTTTTAGTAGAGACAGGGAGTTTCACCATATTGGCCAGGCTGGTCTCAAACTTCTGATTTCAAGTGATCTGCCTGCCTCGGCCTCCCAAAGGGCTGGGATTACAGGCATGAGCCACTGTGCCTGGTCCCCTTTTGTTCGAGACAGAGTTTCACTCTGTTGCCCAGGCTGGAGTGCGATGGTGCGATCTCTGCTTGCTGCAACCCCCACCTCCTGGGTTCAAGAGGTTCTCCAGCCTCAGCCTCTCGAATAGCTGGGATTACTGGTGCACGCACGCCACCACATCTGGCTAATTTTTGTATTTTTGGTGGAGGCAGGGCTTCATCATGTTGGCCAGGCTGATCTTGAACTCCTGACCTCAGGTGATCCACCTGCCTTGGCCTCCCAAAGTGCTGGGATTACAGGTGGAAGCCATTGTGCCTGGCTGTGTATCTTTAATTTATATAAGTGGCATTGTGTTACAGAGCTCATCCCCATTTTCCCACTCAGCCATGTCTATTAAAAATATCCAAGTTGCCAAGTGAACATTAACTAGTGTGTAGGGCTCCATAGGTGGGCCCACTGTCTTTTACTTCATTTTCAAAAAGAAGTTGTCTTGAGTGAAATTATGTGTTGAGCTTGAGCATAATTATGTGTTGAATGTGGGAATATGTCTCTCTTGCCCTTACAAAGAATAGGTAACTTGGCTGAGTGTCAAAAAAAAAAAAAAAAAAAAAAATTACAGCTTTTTTCCTTCCAAACTGTAAATACATATTTTAAAATTATTTAATTTTTTTTGTTTTACTTTGGTCAGGCGCGTTGGTTCACGTCTGTAATCCCAGCACTTTGGGAGGCCGAGGCGGGCAGATCATGAGGTCAGGAGTTCGAGACCATCCTGGCTAACATGGTAAAACCCCCGTCTCTACTAAAAATACAAAAACAAAATTAGCCGGGCATGGTGGCGGGTGCCTGTAGTCCCAGCTACTCCGGGGGCTGAGGCAGAGGAATGGCATGAACCTGGGAGGTGGAGCTTGCAGTGAGCCGAGATCGCACCACTGCACTCCAGCCTGGGCAAAAGAGCGAGACTCTGTCTCAAAAAAAAAAAAAAAAAAAATTTTTTTGTTTAATTTTTATTTATTTTTAAAATTTACTTTCTTAAAAAAATTAAGTTATAATTTACCCTTTCAGTGTTTACTTCTGTGAGTCTTAATGAACACTTGTAATTGCAGAATGGTTGCCACAATCAGGATGTAGAGGAGTAGGCTGGGCGTGGTGGCTCACGCCTGTAATCCCAGAACTTTGGGAGGCTGAGGCGGGTGGATCACCTGAGGCTGGGAATTCAAGACCAGCCTGGCCAACATGGTAAAACCCCGTCTGTACTAAAAATACAAAAAATTAGCCAGGCATGGTGGTGCATGCCTGTAGTCCCAGCTACTTGGAAGGCTGAGGCAGGAGAATCGCTTGAACCCGGGAGGCAGAGGTTGCAGTGAGCTGAGATCGCGCCACTGCACTCCAGCCTGGGTGACAGAGCGTGACTGTCTCAAACAAAACAAAAAACAAACAAACAAACAAAAACAAAGATGTAGAAGAGTATAGAAATTTTACCCCTGAAATTCCCTCATGCCTCTTGCTAGTCAGTCCCTCTCCTCAACCCCTGTGAGAATCATGGATCACTTTTCTGTGCAATAGTTATGCCTGTTCTGGAATGACATATAGATGGAATCATACAGCATGTGACTTTTTGGGTATGACTTTTTTGCTCTTCCTTTGTGGATAACGGAATACTTTTTTTGCCTGAACCATTATAATATTTTAAATTATTTTTTGTCATTGTAATAACTTCTGTTTTAAAATATGCAGCATGAGGCCGGGTGTGATGGCACACGCCTGTAATCCCAGCACTTTGGGAGGCCGAGGTGGGAGGATCCCTTGAGCCCAGGAGTTTGAGACCAGCCTGGGCAGCAAGGCAAAACCCTATCTCTACTAAAAATATGTAAAAATTAGCCAGGCATGGTGGTGTGCACCTGTGCTCCCAACTATTTGGGAGGCTGAGGTGGGAAGATGACCTGAGCCTGGGGAGGTTGAGGCTGCAGTGAGCCATGATCATGCCACTGCACCCCAGCCTGAGCAACAGAGTGAGATCCTGTTTCAAAAAGGAAAAAAAAAAAAAAAGGCGGCATGTTCTATGTGAGGGCTCCTCTCATTAGTACTAGTATGGGGCAGGTGAGCTCTTTGGCGCTGCGCACCACCGGCTGCTCATTACTCAACATGGTCTTACTGATGTCTACACCATCTCCTTTTCCAACCTGCAGGCTCCCTCGGGGATGGGAACCCACCCAGTCTTCATGTCCTTTTCTGTTTGGGGAGATTCCTGTTTAAATTTCTTTTCGGGGATTCTTGAATCCCCAAACTCTGACCAAACAATTAATACTCTTTTTTTCCCCCCTGGAAAACAATGGGATTCATAAATCGTGACCATTGTCCATTGTTCTGAAATAGGTTCTCAGTAAGAACTGGGTGCCTTCTATTTTGGAAAAGAAATTATATTTACTGCAACAAAAGAACATGATTTATCTGTAAAATTTCTTGCCACACATGCTACCCATTTGTAGTTTTAATGTTTCTGTGAAATAATAAGCAAACTGGCCCTTGACCCTCCTTCATAGGCATGGTAGAGTTGTGATTGGCTATTACCCACTGCTCAACATCTGTGCCCAGGGGAGGTCATCCAAGGATGAGTCCTCCCCATCCTTCATCCTTGATGGAATGTCTCTGGTAGGCCCACCGAGCTTGGTGGTGAGATACGGGCAGAGCCCTATGGATCTACCCCTGTGTGCAAGCAAGCCAGAGCCCCTACCCCATATCTTCACTGTGCTGAGGGCAGTTTAGCTCTGACAGTGGCTGAAGACTCCAGCAAAGGATGAGGGGACAGAACCAGCCTCTGATGGGCTCTGTCTCTAGGTGTTCTAAAAGGTTGATTTCTTTGCTTATCAAAGGGTTTTATTTTTTATTTTTTATTTTGAGACGGAGTCTCGCTCTGTCACCCAGGCTGGAGTGCAGTGGCACTATCTCGGCTCACTGCAAGCTCCGCCTCCCGGGTTCACGCCATTCTCCTGTCTCAGCCTTCTGAGTAGCTGGGACTACAGTTGCCCGACACAACGCCTGGCTAATTGTTTTTGTATTTTTAGTAGAGACGGGGTTTCACTGTGTTAGCCAGGATGGTCTCGATCTCCTGACCTTGTGATCTGCCTGCCTCGGTCTCCCAAAGTGCTGGGATTACAGGCGTGAGCCACCGCGCCTGGTTCATTAGAAGAGTTTAAAGGTTGGCCTGGACCAGAGAAGGTCGTTACCCCGATTCTGGTGAGAATCGGAACTCCCCCTCCCCCAGCACTTAGTGCAGGGTCTGATGCTGGGACGTGGATAATGTTGAATGGATGCGATCTTGAACCTCTCTGAAGTTTTCTCAAACTCTGCTCCATGCTCCCCTAACAGGGTGAGAGCATTTACCGCACCCTCCCTACCTTCCCCTTCTCACATATGCACACTCACACTCACACGCAGTCTCACACTCACACATCTATCCTCACACACATACTCGTTTAATGTGCACGCACACACCTTAGCATCAGGCTGAGCAGCCCGGGGACATTACTGCCGGAGACTGACACCAATTCTCCATTAGGCCCAGGCCAGGTGTTGGGGAGTGTCTGTGGGTTGCCCTCCAGATCCCTCAGCCTCTGGCATGGACCCCAGGTGGGCAGCTCTAGTCACATAACTGGTAGTGTTTCCCGAATGGTCAAACTGGGCTGGGAATCAGCCAGCTGGGCGTTCAGTCCTGGCCAAGTCACTCATGAGCCATGTGTCTTTGCACAAATTCTTTTGCATTTCTAGGCCTTGATTTTCCTCATCCATAAAATGGGGTTCATCATTGGATGGTTGTGTGGATTTATTGAGCCATCTTGTAAAACACGGAGTGGAGTGCTTGGCTTAGAGTAAGAGTTCAATAAATAATATTCCTAGAAGTAATAAGGCAGAGACTCCAGCTCATGAAGAAACCTTTTAGGTTTGCACTTGGCAATTTGTATTGACAGAGGGCAGGCCCATGGTGCCTGCAGGTCTGGGTCACAAGCTTGTGAAGTTGGACTGACATTGGACCTGGCAGAGCAGGGCTCAGGACATACGTTCTGCTGAGCTGATAGCTGGGGAGTACTCAGCTGCACCTTCCTCAATGAGCCCTGCCCGGGTTCCATGATCTCATGCTGCCTCTAATAGCCCTGTTCTTGGTTTTGCAGCCGGAGCCTAAGCCTGGAGACCTGATTGAGATTTTTCGCCCTTTCTACAGACACTGGGCCATCTATGTTGGCGATGGATATGTGGTTCACCTGGCCCCTCCAAGTAAGAACACACAGGACCTCCACTGTGATGGGCCCCAGGGACTGGGAAGAGAGGGAATGGGGAACTGTGGGTAACAAGTGACCCCAACATTCTTCTTGCTTCCCAACTGGCAGCTGTCTCTAAGTGTTACAAGAAGTTTGATGTGGGGCAGTTTGGTGTGGGGCACTGGTTTTCAAGGGCTGCTCCTTGGGACCTCAGGGGGTTCTTTAGAGCAGGGGTCCCCAACCTCCAGGCCCCGGACTGGTACTGGTTAGGAACTGAGCTGCAGAGCAGGAGGTGAGTGGCGGGCAAGTGAGCGAAACTCATCTGTATTTACAGCTGCTCCCCATCGCTTGCATTACCGCCTGAGCTCCGCCTCCTGTCAGATCAGCAGCGGCATTAGATTCCCATAGGATCATGAACCCTACTATGAACTGCACACGCAAGGGATCTAGGTTGCACACTCCTTGTATTTATCTGTTTTCATACTGCTATAAAGAACTACCTGAGACTGGGTAATTTATAAAGAAAGGAGGTTTAATTGACTCACAATTCTGCATGGTTGGGGAGGCCTTGGGAAACTTACCATTATGGCAGAAGGTGAAGGGGAAGCAAGGCAGGTCTTACACGGTGTCGGGAGGCAGGGGAGTACCACACTTTTTTTTTTTTTTAGACAGAGTTTCACTCTTGTTGCCCAGGCTGGAGTGCAATGGCACAATCTCGGCTCACTGCAAACTCCACCTCCCGGGTTCAAGTGATTCTCCTGTCTCAGCCTCCCGAGTAGCTGGGATTACAAGCACCTGCCACCACATCCGACTAATTTTTCTATTTTTAGTAGAGATGGATTTTCATCATATTGGTCAGGCTGGTCTTGAACTCTGGACCTCAGGAGATCCACCTGCCTCAGTCTCCCAAAGTGCTGGGATGACAGGCATGAGCCACCGCATCCGAAGTGCCACACTTTTAAACCATCAGATCTTGTGAGAACTCACTCATTATCATGAGAACAACATGAGGGAAATCTCGCTCATTATCATGAGAACAACATGAGGGAAATCTTGCTCATGATTCAATCACCTCCCACATAGTCCCTCCCCTGACATGTGGGGATTACAGTTCAACATGAGATTTGGGTGGGGATACAGAGCCAAACCATATCACTCCTTATGAGAATCTAATGCCTGATGATCTGTCACTGTCACACATCACCCCAGAAGGGACTGTCTAGTTGCAGGAAAACAAGCTCAGGGCTCCTACTGATTCTGCATTATGGTGAGTTGTATGATTATTTCGTTATATATTACAATGTAATAATAATAGAAATAAAGTGCACAATAAACGTCATGTGCTTGAATCATCCCCAAACCATCCCTCCCCCCTGCCTATGGAAAAATTGTCTTCCACGAAACCTGCCCCTGATGCTAAAAAGGTTGGGGACCGCTGCTTTAGAGGGACCGAGGTGGTATCTGAGGAGGAAGCTCTGCTTTGATTTTTTTTATGCTGTGACTTTGTATGCAACACACTCAAACAAAAATTTTTTTTTGACAGAGTCTCACTCTGTTGCCCAGGCTGGAGTGCAGTGGCGTGATCTCAGCTCACTGCAAGCTCTGCCTCCCGGGTTCACACCATTCTCCTGCCTCAGCCTCCTGAGTAGCTGGGACCACAGGTGCCTGGCACCACACCGGACTAATTTTTTGTATTTTTAGTAGAGATGGGGTTTCACTGTGTTAGGCAGGATGGTCTCGATCTCCTGACCTTGTGATCTACCCACCTTGGCCTCCCAAAGTGCTGGGATTCCAGGCGTGAGCCACCGCGCCCGGCCGCAACACACTCAACTCTTAAGCGTAAAGCTCCTGGGAAGAGTGCGGGTGTTTGGCAGAGAGACTGGTTATGAATCCAGTTTCCATTCTTCAGCCTTGGTTTCCTTTTTTGCAAACTGAGGATATGAATACTTAACTTGGAGAACTCTCGTGAGAACTCCTCACCCTTCTCTTAAGCCTTTAACTTAAACTGGGGTATAACATAAATATTGTAAAATGTACAAGCATAGTAAAGTATACAGTCAGTGAATTTAAAAAAAAAAAAATCCATCTATGTAACAATGTCCCAGATCAACAACTAGAACATTCCCACTGTGCCACTTACCCTGAAAGGTTCTCTCGTGCTTCTACAATATCCCCTCTGCACCCCTCGCCCAGGCAACCATCATTCTAGCTTTTCCTGCCGTAGATGAGGTTTGCCTGTTCTAGAACTTCATGGAAGAGGTATCACACGGCCTACACTCTTTTGTGTCTGGCTTCTTTTAGCAAACATCATGCCCATGTGAGTCATCCATGCTGCTGTGAGTAGCAGGAGATCTTTTTCACTGCTGTGTATTTTCCGTTATATGAATATGCCACAATTTAGCATCCATTTTTCTGACATCAGACTCATTGCAGGTTTTGACTGCTATGAACAGAACTGTTATAGACCCTCTTTTTTTTTTTTTTTTTTCTGAGGCGGAGTCTTGCTCTGTGGCCCAGGCTGGAGTGCAGTGGCATGATCTTGGCTCACTGCAACCTCTGCCTCCTGGGTTTAAGCGAGTCTCCTGCCTCAGCCTCTGGAGTAGCTGGGATTACAGGTGTGTGCCACCACGCCCAGCTAAGTTTTGTATTTTTAGTAGAGATGGTATTTCACCATGTTGGCCAGGCTGATCTCAAACTCCTGACCTTAAGTGATCTGCCCGCCTTAGCCTCCCAAAGTGCTGGGATTACAGGTGTGAGCCACCATGCCTGGCCTTCTGGAATGTTTTATTTTTATCTTTTTTTTTTTTTGAGACAGAGTCTCGCTCTGTCGCCTAGGCTGGAGTGCAGTGGTGCAATCTGGACTCACTGCAACCTACACCTCCCGGGTTCAAGCGATTCTCTTGCCTCAGCCTCCTGAGTAGCTGGGATTATGGGCACACACCTTCCCCCAAGGCCCACAGCCACGCATCTGACCCTTCCACATGTTGCTTATCCTACGTGGATGGAGCCAAAGGCAGATACCCTGCTGGGGGCCAGCTCTGAGCCTCTGTGGCCCTTCCCAGAACCAATCCGTTTCCTCTTTGTGGATCTGCAGGTGAGGTTGCAGGAGCGGGTGCAGCCAGTGTCATGTCTGCCCTGACTGACAAGGCCATCGTGAAGAAGGAATTGCTGTATGATGTGGCCGGGAGTGACAAGTACCAGGTCAACAACAAACATGATGACAAGTACTCACCGCTGCCCTATAGCAAAATCATCCAGCGGGCGGAGGAGCTGGTGGGGCAGGAGGTGCTCTACAAGCTGACCAGCGAGAACTGCGAGCACTTTGTGAACGAGCTGCGCTATGGAGTCGCCCGCAGTGACCAGGTGCGTCCTCCGCCCATGTGGCCTTTCCCAGGAACAAGACCATTCCCTCAGCTGACGGAGGCTGGGCATGGCTATGGAAGCATGAACAAGACAAAGTAGCAGAGACAGAATTACTGCCCTTAAGGATGTCACAGTTGGAGTGGGGACAAGGGTGGGGAAAGAGGCAAGTTGGCAGATCAGTGTAGTCGGGGCCGGGGGTGAGTGGCCAAGGAAGGGAGTCACAGACATGATATTCATTCCTGTTACCAAGCCCTCCCTAGCCACGTGTCCCTGAGATGGCCCTCCCAGCCCTAAAGGCAGGTTTTAGGACCCACTACCTTACAGATTGGGAAACTGAGCTTAAGTAACTTGTCTACAGCCATTCGTTTCATCAAAAAAATCTTTGTTGAGTCTCCAGACCTGGTACCTGTCTTTTCCTGTGCAGATAATTCGCAGAGCTGGGATTTGAAGCCCAGGTCTGTGTGGCATAGCCGGATCATGCTTCTAAACAGCACTGTCTTCAGCTTGGCTGAACCCTAAGGGTGAATCTGGGAGACACTAGGGGATGCAGTTTTGTTCATTTACTTGATTTTATTTTTGTCATTCCTCTCCTTTCAATCTCGTTTTCTCCTCCCATTTTCTTGCACTTCTTCCCCCTCTCTTGCAGCCACTTCCATCTTTTTTTTTTTTTTTTTTTTGCATAGGTGAAAAGAACATTGGGAAGGTTCTTACATGGCTGTTGATACAAAAGGACATGTGTTTTTTTCAGTGAATGATTAGGTTAAGATCCATCAGGCTGTTCACTTTTATTATTATTATTTTTGAGATCCAATTTCTTCTTTCCTGGTCAGTGTGGTGGTTAAGAGCATGGGCTCCTGGAGTCAGGCCAACGTGGGCTGGACCTGGTCTCTGCCTTTTGCCGGCTGTCTGACCTCAGGAGAGTTAGTCCAGCTCCCTACACTTTGGTAAAGTACGAATGATAATACTCATCTTGGAGGATTACCATGTGAATTAAATAAGAGCATGTTTATTCTCAGCACAGTGCTGACTCAAAAAATTCACTGAATACATTGTAGTAGTAAAAATAGTCATAATTATCCTCTTTTTTTTTTTTTTTGCTTGGTTCATCCAGTGCCTGGTCCACTGGCCTCTGTGGTCCACAGCGACTTGAATGGGAAGACATTGACCAACACCACCTGTAGGAATCACTCTTACTCTCTTCACACTGCTGATAACCAGCTGTGCTTACTACACCAACCCTCAAGTTTGTTAGGCAGCTCCTATACCTGTCTACAGTGAGATATTTGTTACCTTTAAACGGGTATCCTCTTACCTTTTTTTCAATCAGCTGGGTTATTAATGTTCAACAACTAGTTATATGTGAATGTTAAAGGTGATCAACTTAGAAATTGAGTAGGTGGTACATAGCTAACTAGGTAAAGAAAGGGCAGTATTGCCAATGTTTGTGAAGACTGCAGTCTGTCGGTCATGGTCTGGCTTCAACTTCCCCGAGAGTTGATAAGAGCTTTCTTCTGGGGAATCAGTGGGCAGGGCCATGAGAAGTTCGTTAGTGCCCAAATATTGGCAGGTTTCAAAAGGTGATGCAATGAAAGCAGGAGACCAGGGGATAGTGGCACTTACCACATCTATCTCTTGGGGATAACAGTCTTCAAAACATTTGTCTCTTGTTTTTCTTTTCTTAAAACAATTTTATTTTAGGCTGGTCACAGTGGCTCACGCCTGTAATCCCAGCACTTTGGGAGACTGAAGCAGGCAGACCACTTGTGGTCAGGAGTTTGAGACCAGCCTGGCCAACATGGTGAAACCCCGTCTCCACTAAAAATACAAAGGCCGGGCGTGGTGGCTCACGCCTGTAATCCCAGCACTTTGGGAGGCCAAGGTGGGCGGATCATGAGGTCAGGAGATCACGACCATCCTGGCTAACATGGTGAAACCCTGTCTCTACTAAAAATACAAAAACGTAGCCAGACATGGTGGTGGGTACCTGTGGTCCCAGCTACTTGGGAGGCTGAGGCAGAAGAATGGCGTGAACCCAGGAGGTGGAGCTTGTAGTGAGCCGAGATGGCACCACTGCACTCCAGTCTGGGCAATGGAGCGAGACTCCGTCTCAAAAAAAAAAAAAAAAAAAAAAAAAAATTGGCCAGGCGTGGTGGTGAGTATCTGTAATCCCAGCTACTCGGGAGACTGAGGCAAGATAATCACTTGAACCCGGGAGGCAGAGGTTGCAGTGAGCCAAGATCGCACCATTGCACTCCAGCCTGGGCAACAGAGCGAGACCCAGTCTCAAAAAAAACAGAGACGAGGTCTCACTCTGTTGCCAAGGCTGGTCTTGAACTCCTGAGCTCAAATGATCCTAATGCCTCAGCCTCCCAAAGTGCTAGGATTATAGACATAAGCCACTGTGCCCGGCCACATTTGTCTCTGGAGTCACACTTGATGAGGCATGGCTGTCATCTTGGTATCTCTTTTACTAGCATCCTAGAAATTCCTTCTGGTTCCCTGCTGTATTAATGCTTTTATCCTCTGTAGTTCACATCTTTCTCTTTTTTGGTTTATGCCCTTGTTTTGGTAGACTACTTCCCCTAATAGTTTACTGAGAAATGGTACATTTGAAAAAGATCCCTAGGCAGGCATGGGGGCATGTGCCTGTAATCCCAGCTACTCGAGAGGCTGAGGCACAAGAATTGCTTGAACCCAGGAGGCAGAGGTTGTTGCAGTGAGCTGAGCTGAGATCACGCCACTGTACTCCAGCCTGGGTGACAGAGTGAGACTTGGTCTAAACAAAACAAAACAAAAACCAAGAAACAAAAAACAAACAAAACAAGATCTCGCATGCCTGAAAATATCTTCATTTTATCCTCACATTTGATTAAGGCTGGGTATGGAATTTTAGGTTAGAAACAGTATTTTTTTTCAGAATTTTAAAGGCATTGGTTTATTGTCATCTAGTTTTTGCCACTGTGGTAGAGAAGTCTGAAGCTGTTCTGATTTTTGATCCTTTGTATGTGATCGATTATTTCTTTTCAGAACCGTATAGAATCTTCTCTTCATCCTCAGTGTTCTGAAATTTTATTACCTTGCACAGGTCTATTTTCAGTATTGTGCCAGGTACTCAATGACTCCTGTCAATTTGGAAACTCAGTTTCTTTAGTTCTGGGAAATTTTCCGTTTTGTGTTCTCTGGCATTCCTATTATTAGACTGTTGGACCCCCTAGACTGCTCCGCTGATTTTCTTATCTTCTCTCTCTTGTTTTCCATTTATGTACCTTTTTATTTATTTATTAAGACAGAGTCTCATTTTGTCGCCCAGGCTAGAGCACAGTGGTGCGATGTTGGCTCACTGTAGCCTCCACCTTCTGGGTTCACGTGGTTCTCCTGTCTCAGCCTCCAGAGCGGCTGGGACTACAGGCATGGGCCACCACACCTGGGTAATTTTTGTATTTTTATTAGAGATGGGGTTTCCCCATATTGGCCAGGCTGGTGGGGATTCCCCATATTGGCCAGGCTGGTCTGGAATTCCTGACCTCAAGTGATCTGCCTGTTTCCGCCTCCCAAAGTGCTGAGATTACAGGTGTGAGCCACTGTGCCTGGCCCATTTATGTATCTTTTAAATTTGAAAGTGAACATTTATTGACAAATTTAGGTATAATAGAAGTTTTTTTTTTTTTTTTTTGAAGTAGCAGTGACAATATTAGCATAAGAAAGGGAAACATGATAAAAAAATTGAGTTTCATCATTGGTAATCTTGCATTATGAGGTTTTTACTTACTCATGGTAAAACTCATGCTCCTATGCAGCAAGAAACTCCAAATACAGAGTACAAGACAACCCTGGGAATCAATAAGATGCTTTTTGAAATTCAGAGTGCTACATTAAGCATATTTGGTAGGTTTACAAAATATATCCTAATCATCTCATTTAGTTATTCTTTCAGCAGTTGTTAATAGAATAAACAATGGGTCTGACCAGGCGTAGTGGCTCACGCTTGTAATCCCAGCACTTCGGGAGGCCGAGGCGGGTAGATCACCTAAGGTCAGGAGTTCAAGACCACAGTGGCCAAGATGGTGAAACCTCATCTCTACTAAAAATACAAAAATTAGCTGGCCGCGATGGCGGGCACCTGTAATCCCAGCTACTACGGAGGCTAAGGCAGGAGAATCGCTTGAACTGGGGAGGCAGAGGTTGCAGTGGACTGAGATTGCGCCACTGCACAACAGAGCAAGATTCCATCTCAAAAGAAAAAAAAGAGGTCCACAAGTTTATATAAGTAGACATTTTTTTGTCAACACAAAATTGTTACATAATTAGTAAACTACATTGTCATTAGGAACAAATGCTATTTTTAATTTAAATTTTTTTAGAGAAGGGTCTTCCTCTGTTACCCAGGCTGGAGTGCAGTGCCACAACCTCAGCTCACTACTGCCTCAACCTCCCAGGCTCAAGTGATCCTCCCACCTCAGCTTCCCAAGTAGCTAGGACTAGGCCAGGTGCAGTGGCTCACGCCTGTAATTCCAGCACTTTGTGAGCCTGAGGTGGGCAGATCATTTGAGGCCAGGAGTTTGAGACCATCCTGGCCAACATGGTGAAACCCTGTCTCTACTAAAAATACAAAAATTAGCTGGGCGTGATTGCGGGCACCTGTAGTCCCAATTACTCAGGAGGTTGATGCAGGAGAATTGCTTGAACTCTGGAGGTGGAGGTTGCGGTGAGCCAAGATTGCACCACTGCACTCTAGCCTGGGCAACAGAGCGAGACTCTGTCTCAAACACACACACACACACATACACACACACGCACACACACCAAGTAGCTAGGACTACGGGTGCACATCACCATGCCCGGCTGATTTTTGTTTTTTTTTTTTTTTTTTTTTTTTTTGAGACGGAGTCTCGCTCTGTGGCCCAGGCTGGAGTGCAGTGGCCGGATCTCAGCTCACTGCAAGCTCCGCCTCCTGGGTTTACGCCATTCTCCTGCCTCAGCCTCCTGAGTAGCTGGGACTACAGACGCCCGCCACCTCGCCCGGCTAGTTTTTTTTTTTTGTATTTTTTAGTAGAGACGGGGTTTCACCGTGTTAGCCAGGAAGGTCTTGATCTCCTGACCTCGTGATCCACCCGTCTCGGCCTCCCAAAGTGCTGGGATTACAGGCTTGAGCCACCGTGCCCGGCCCGATTTTTGTATTTTTTGTAGAGACAGGGTCTCACTTTGTTGTCTGGGCTGGTCTTAAACTCCTGAGCTCTAGCAGCCCTCCTGCCTCAGCCTCCCAAAGTGCTAGAATTATAGGTGTGAGCCACTGTGCCTGGCCACAAATGCTATTTAGAGTAATTAAATAAAATTCCAAATCTTGAGATAGTAAAATAAGAAATGTTTTATACCATTATTCTTTTTGTTAACAATAATTTAACCCTTGCAAAATGAAACAATACAAATTGAACACATCACACTTTTCTTCCTGTGACTTTGGCCCTACCCATCTACCCATTCACTTGAAAGAGGCAAAACAATGATAACCAACAATGAAACACCATGAACAATTCTACGTGATCCCATCACAGAAAATGAACCCAGAATATTCTACAACACAAACAGAGGTGCCATCTCTACTGCTTCTAAAGATTTCCTCTTTCATTTCTTGGTCTAGAATGGGGGTTTCTCAGCCTCAGCACTAGTGACATTATGGGCCAGATAATTCTTCATTGTCGTGTCCTGTCCTGTGCACTGTAGGATGTTTAGCAGCATCCCTGGCCTCTACACACTAGATACCAGCAGCATCCCATAGCCAGATGTAAGAACCAAAAATGTCTGTAGATGTTGCCAAATTCCCCCCATAGGGAAAAACTGTCTCCAGTTGAGAACTAGTGACTTAGGTGAGTAATGATCACTGACACATGCTGCGAGTCAAATTAACATAGAACTTCTGGCCGGGCACAGTGGCTCACGCCTGTAATCCCAAGACTTTGAGAGGCCGAGGCGGGTGGATTACGAGGTCAAGAGATCGAGACCATCCTGGCCAACATGGTGAAACCCCGTTTCTACTAAAAATACAAAAATGAGCTGGGCGTGGTGGTGTGCACCCGTAGTACCAGCTACTCGGGAGGCTGAGGCAGGAGAATCACTTGAACCCAGGAGGTGGAGGTTGCAGCGAGCCGAGATCACGCCATTGCATTCCAGGTGGGCAACAAGAGCAAAACTCCGTCCCCCCCAAAACAAAACAAAACAAAAAAAAGAACTTTGATGCATGCCCCATCTTGCTAGAGATGATAGATTTAGTACAAACGGGAAAATGTCCACCAGTATTTTTCTTTGTAAGCATTGTCAGTGCAGTGACTTTCCTTTTCATTTAACTCGTGAGGATATATATATATTTTTTTTGAGACGGAGTCTTGCTCTGTCGCCCAGGCTGGAGTGCAGTGGTGCAATCTCCGCTCACTGCAAGCTCTGCCGCCTCCTGGGTTCACGCCATTCTCCTGCCTCAGCCTCCCTAGAAGCTGGGACTACAGGTGCCTGCCACCACGCCCGGCTAATTTTTTTCTATTTTCAGTATAGACGGGGTTTCACGGTGTTAGCCAGGATGGTCTTGATCTCCTGACCTCGTGATCCGCCCGTCTCAGCCTCCCAAAGTGCTGGGATTACAGGCGTGAGCCACTGCGCCCGGCCAAGGATATTTTTGTTTTAAAGAATCTGATCAGTCATTATGTTTATTCGTGCTGAGCTCTTTGAAGCAGACTAGATTTTCCTTCAAAAGAATATTTATGATCAATCAAATTTCCCGAGAAGAAAGGGAAACAATGAATTTAAACTAAAATGTAAGTTATGCTTTATATGCCTAAGAATATTCTTAAAAAAGATTCTCTTACTTTCCACCTACCTAAAAATATTTAGGTTTCAAAAAAGTTATATTTTAGTAGGATCTTGTAAAGAAGCTTTCATACTGAATAGTACTTAAAAAAAAAAAAAAAGCAACCAGAAGCTATACTCACAATGAAGTCTAGTCTGAGTGAGAGAAAATATTAAGGTAAAAAGAAATTGAAGATGTGTCTGGTGGCCATATATACATATATATATATATATATATATAACATACATATATATATATATATATATATAACATAAATCTGGATAAATTGTGGGGTATTATTTTGAAATTACTGTAAATGAAACTGAATTCCTATACAAATATTTTATTTCTTTTAAAATGATTTATTTATTATTTTTTGTATACTTGTTCACTGTTGGAAAATATACAACTATTTCATAACCATTCTTATATCGTGACCTCGAACAGTCTAAATTCCATTGCTTTCAGAATAACACTACAGTCGCCACTTCTTCTTTAATCCACCCTATAACGTTGTTGAAAGTGAAAGCAGCACATTAGCACTTTCTTTTTTCTAGAAATGATTCAGATTTCCCTAAATCAGGGCTTAACTCAGAAGAGCTTTGTAATATAAATGTATAAATGTCTGTAGTCTGGTAGAATTTGTTTGCCCACTTAAAAAAAAAAAAAAAAAACAACTAGTCTTCTTCCTATTTCTAATGAGAGACAGCTTTTCTCTTTCACAATATCCTGATTTAAGACCCGTGACACACACCAGGTAGCCCATTTTCATGATCACAAATCCTGTAGTAATAACACAGCAGCTGGACTTTCAGTCTGCAGCACGAAAATGATCAATGGCATCTGAAGGTAGCACTGACTCTTGGAGAGACAGGTTTTCCCAGAAAGTTTGCGCTATTAGGACTACTAGCTTCCAACAGTCTTGCGTTTAATCATACTCTTTGACTATTGACAAAGCATGACTACAAACAATGAGGTTATTGTTGTTTTCCTTGACAAAGTATCTTTTGTATGAACCAGTTGCATCAGCATTTGTTTTCACACCATGAGGTTCTATAAAGAACTAGGGACATATTATTCCTCCTCCGTTATCTGCAAACTATTTCTCCTACCCTGACACAGAGTTTAGCCAGGAAAATGCTGGATACAAGTGATTTTATGCAGGCTCCCTAGCAAGTTAACCCAACAGAACCATGGCTGCCACAAAACCATGCCTAATTATCTTTTAGAGGAACATTTAAAGATTTATCAGCAGTCAAACCTTAGGTTGGTAGCTCCATCCAAACTTTGGTCATCTGGT
Source organism: Macaca mulatta (assembly GCF_049350105.2). Lineage (NCBI taxonomy): Eukaryota > Metazoa > Chordata > Mammalia > Primates > Cercopithecidae > Macaca > Macaca mulatta. Next base: position 10,836,907 of record NC_133419.1, read on the forward strand.
CATCATGAATTCTGTCTGTTAAAACTACTTTATTTATTTATTTTTTTTGAGATGGAGTCTCACTCTGTCTGTTGCCCAGGCTGGAGTGCAGTGGCATAATCTCGGCTCACTGCAACCACTGTCTCCCGGGTTCAAGCTATTCTCCTGCCTCAGCCTCCTGAGTAGCTGGGATTACAGGTGCCTGCCACCACACCCAGCTGATTTTTGTATGTTTAGTAGAGACGAGGTTTCACCATGTTGATCAGGCTGGTCTTGAACTCCTGACCTCATCATCCGCATGCCTCGGCCTCCCAAAGTGCTGGGATTAGAAGCATGGCTGTGCCTGGCCATCTGTTAAAACTTATATGTGACCAATGTTGAGAAGAGTTGGAGATCTTCAGGGTTAAAAATATATATGTATCTTGATGCTACTGAGGCTTATCTGGGCCATAAATGTGTTTGATGTCAGGAAACACATAGCTGTCGTTAACCTCAGGAAACACAGCAGTGTAATTAACCCAAGGTGCCCAGAACTGATCTGTCAGCAGCCAGAACTCATGATAGCAAAACTCACAGCCCAGTGTTGTGGTATATTGTGATAGTTTCCTTTCTGTTTGGGGAGGGAGGTGGAGGGAGTTCTTTCTTCTTGATGATAATTACTACTTCCTTTCATTGCTGAGTTTTCTTTGTATCTATTGTCAATTCTTCCCACACGATCCAATTAGCTCTCGGTACAGTTCTCCACGAGGGAAATCACATCAAGTAATCTACCAGGTTTTGTTTATTTTGCTTGGACACATCTATCCCAGGGATGGCCCTTCTTCCCTCTGTGCTGGTTGCTCCTTGGCCAATTGCATGGCTGTCATCCTGGACTCCCCTTTGCTGTCATCCTTGGGATTTCCTTTCCTTCTCTTGGATTGCGTTCTCTGATTCTGTGATCTCTTAGTTTTCTGTTTCTTTGCTCTTTCTCTTATTTAGGTAGACCATATCCTCCGGAAGTTGCTTTAGGTTAGAAACACAGCACAGTGGGAGAGGATGATGGTTATGGCAGTCCTCAACATGCTGGGCTCTGAAGTCACAATGCTCCAATCTGGATTGATAAGTGCATTATTTTCCTATTGCTGCTGTAACAAATTACTACAAAGTTAGTGGCTTAAGACTCCACAATTTAATAGCAACAGTTCTGTGGGCCAGAAGTCTAAAATGAGTTAAAATGAGTTTCACTGGGCTAAAATCAAAGCATTGACATTCTTTTCTGGTGTCTGTAGGAGAGAATCAATTTTCTTGCCTTTTCCAACTTCTAGAGCTTACTGGCATTCCTTGGTGTATAGTCCCCATCTATCTTCAAAGCTAGAGCAATGGCTGGTTGAGTCTTATATTGCATCACTGTGACACTGACTCTTCAGTCTGTCTTCTACATTTTAAGGAACTTTGTAATTATATTGGGCCCACCTGAATAATCTAGGATAATTTCCTCTTTTCTTTTGTTTTTATTTTTTTGAGACAGAGTCTTGCTCTGTAGCCCAGGCTGGAGTGCAGTGGCATGATCTCGGCTCACCGCAACCTCTGCCTCCTGGGTTCAAGCGATTCTCCTACCTCAGCCTCCTGAGTAGCTGGGATTACACACACCCGCCACCACGCCTGGCTAATTTTTGTATTTTTAGTAGAGATGGGGTTTCACCGTATTGGCCAGGCTGGTCTTGAACTCCTAACCTCGTGATCCACCTTCCTCGGCCTCCCAAAGTGCTGGGATTACAGGCGTGAGCCACTGCGCCAGGCTGGTAATTTCCCTATTTTGAGGTAAATTGATTAGCAGCCTTAATTCCATCTGTAACCTTAATTCTCACTTGCCATGTAGCATGATACATTCATAGATTCCTGAAATCAGGACATGGACACCTTTTGGGGCTTATTATTCTGCCTACCAGTTATTCTTTATACCTGGTACTAAGCTGTTATCCTGGGATCTCCCTTCACTGTCATTCTGGGGAGATTCCCATGCAGTGTCTCTAGTACTAGAAGGCCCATTTTCTCTAGCTCACATCTTCTGCTTTTTCCATTTGCTCCCCTGTTTTGGGGGAACCATTTTCAGCAGCTTTCTGTAAAAGGATGCATGGGAGGTCAATTCTTTGAGACCGTGTATGTCTGAATTACTTGTCATTTTACCCTCTCACTCGATTTGATACTTCGTCTGGGTATAGAATTCCAGGTTGGAAATGGTTTCACTTCAGAGTTTTGGAGGCATTGCTCCATTGTCTTCTTGCTTCCAGAATTGCTTTTGAGAAGTCTGAAGCCATCCTGATTCCTGATCTTTTCTCCATTTCCTGTTTTTCTCCCTGCTCTAAATGTTGTAATATCTTTACACAATCTTCTAAAATTTCATAGTAATGTGCCTTTGTGTAGGTCTACTTTTATCCATTAAGATGGGACTCAGAGCACTATTTCTTTTTTTCTTTTTTTTTTCTTTTTTCTTTTGAGACTGAGTCTTGCTCTGTTGTCTGGGCTGGAGTGCAGCAGCACCATCTCACACTGCAACCTCTGCCTTCTGGGCTCTAGTGATTCTCCTGCCTCAGTCTCCCAAGTAGCTGGGATTACAGGTGCCCACCACCATGCCTGGCTAATTTCTTGTATTTTTTGTAGAGATGGGGTTTCACTATGTTGACCAGGCTGGTCTCGAACTCCTGAGCTCAAGCAATCCGCCTGCCTTGGCCTCCCAAAGTGCTGGGATTACAGGCGTGAGCCACTGCACCCGGCCAGATTGTTTTGTTGTTGTTGTTTTTTACTTTGGTTTCTATTTCTTTATTTTTTTGCTATTCCTTTTGAGAGATTTCCTTAACTCAACCTTTCTATTGAGTTTGTTATTTCTGTCATATTTTTATTTTCTATGAACCATTTTTATTTTCTCAATATTCCATTATTTTTTATAGTACCATGTTCTTATTTATTGGATGCAATATGCTGTCTTATTCTCCAGTGATAAGTTTTACACTCGATCTTAGCCAAAAGGCCGAGAAGCAATCTAATGATGGTTTTTAAAAGGATGTTTTCTTTTCTAGATATGGTTTCCGTTTCTCCAGATTGCTATTTGTTTTTGTCTTCAATTTTAGAGGCCTTCTTTAGATGTTTGGTATGTTGGTTGTATGCTCATGATTAAAGGTGTGCTTGCCGGGCGGGGCGTGGTGGCTCACGCCTGTAATCCCAGCACTTTGGGAGACCGAGGCGGGTGAATCACAAGGTCAGGAGTTCGAGAGCAGTCTGGCCAACATGGTAAAACCCCGTCTGTACTAAAAATACAAAAATTAGCCAGGTGTGGTGGCGGGCACCTGTAATCCCAGCTACTTGGGAGGCCGAGACAGGAGAATCGCTGGAAACTGGAAGGTGGAGATTGCTGTGAGCCGAGATTGTGCCACTGCACTCCAGCCTGGGAAACAAGAGCAAAACTCAGTCTCAAAAAAAAAAAAAAAAAAGTGCACTTGCAACCATCATGTTCAGTTGAATTCAAAGAAAACCAATTCATATTACTTAGTGTAAACTAAAATAGTTAACAAATTATATCCTAAAAACAAGGTCTGTTGGTTAAATGTTGTGTGCCCTAGGTTTTAAAATTACATCTAAATACAATTTCTCCTCTTAAATTTGTTAAGCTAAATATGTATTGGTTCTTTTTATTTTAGAATCCTTAAAACATCTTAAACAGTTCTTTTTTTCCATGAGAAATTACAAATAACATTTCTGTCAAATGGTACTTGTGTAAAGCCACCTTTCTTATATTTATAGTTTCGGTTTTTCAGTTTTATACACAATAATACTCACTATCTTACTATCAGAAAATAATTTTGACCAAGATTTATTATTCAACTTCATAGGTTAGGAAAGAGAGGCTAATTCTTTCTCCCTGTGTTTTCTTTGTTATTATTCTCTTACCCTCTATATATACTGGCCTCTAATGTATACTGTAAAATCATTATGTTGTTGAGATAACTTCATTATGATTTATATAAACAGAGTATCTCACCTCTTTCTTGCTGTGTTGCTCAGGATAGAGTCCAATGGTGCGATCTTCGCTCACTGCAAATTCCACTTCCCGGGTTCAAGTGATTTTCCTGCCTCAGCCTCCTGAGTACCTGGGACTATAGGCACATGCCCACCAGGCCTGGCTAATTTTTGTATTTTTTGTAGAGACGGGGTTTTACCACGTTGGCTGGGTTTGTCTGGAACTCCTGGCCTCAAGTGATCCACCTGTCTCAGCCTCCCAAAGTGCTGGGATTACAGGCGTGAGCCACTGTACCCAGCTGAGCATCTCACCTCTTTCATACTGTTTGCTGAACAGTTTTCAGTTTGTCAAAAAAAAAAAGTGGGGGTTTGCTACTGGATGGAGCTCTGAGTGAGTGGAGGTGGGCAAGGGGCAGTGGCTTGCTGACTTTGAGTTTCACTGCAGGATGATCTGGGTGGGCTGTTTGGGAATTCCCAGTTATTTACATTTGGGCCAGATTCCCCAGAAAAGTCTCCTGGACTCTTGCGTGGAGGGTAAAGTTCTGGGAACAGAGAGGGGTAGGAGGTCTGGGAGTCTCACATTTAGCATCTTTACAGTCTCAGTCTCTTGTTTGTGGTGTGATACCCACATTCTCACATGTGCTTCTAGGTTTCTGGGCCCCAAAGCCTTCTGTTGTACCCTCTGCAGAGAATAAACTTTCAGACTTCTGTTGGGGGTCAGGGAGGAGGTTCAGGGACCAGCTAAAGCTCTCTTTCATTCTTTCCCACTTCCAGAGGCACGTGGGTTTAATATGTGATCCTTTTGGAGTATTCTTTTGTATAATTAGGGTTTATCCTCAGTTTTTTCCACTGCTGCCTTAGGATTTAGTGTTTTCTGAATTCTTGTGGAATTATGCCTTAAACAAATGCCTTAGTTTACTTTTAGTTGAGTTTCAGGAGGCAGTAAAATTGGACATATATTCAATTTTTACCCAGGAATTTACTTTTACTTTTGAAACCCTTTTTTTCTACTACAAACAAGTCAGATATCCTAATAATTCTAAGTATAACATCACTACTATGTATAGTTGAGTCATTTATTTAAGAACATGTGAAGAGTACCTCCATCCTCCATGCCTGGCAGGACCAAGCACTGGGGATACAGCGATGAACAAGACAGCGGAGTTCCTTGCTCTTATGGAGGTCATAGGCTACTGCTACTCAATAACAATTCCTCCCTGACTCCACCTTTGCTTCTAGAGCTCCCCATTGGCCAGCCAAGATCTTGACCATCCTTGCATCAGCTCCCTGTCCTTTCCACAGCCACGCTCTGAGGATTTATATGCTTCAAATACCCACATGGTGAATCCAGTTTTCCATCTTTGGTTCCATGTAAATTTCAGTCCAGCTGGCTCTAGTCACGAATTCTTTCCCCATCCAGCTCTCTCCTCCCCTCTTCCCTACCAATGTTTGTTGACTCCTTAGTTTGGCCAGGGAGGCCAAGGGGCATGTGAGGTACCCCGAGCTGAATGTTCCTGCTGAATATGCAGCCTGTACTCTGAATCCTGAGGCAGAGTCTGACCCACCCTCCTCTTTGTTGCAGGTCAGAGATGTCGTCATCGCTGCAAGCGTTGCAGGAATGGGCTTGGCAGCCATGGGCCTTATTGGAGTCATGTTCTCAAGAAACAAGCGACAAAAGCAATAACTGAAAAAGACTGTCCTGTCAGCGATGACTTTATACATCGAGGGGATCTTGTTTTGCTAGAGTTTGGGGTTTGGTTTGTGGATTTCATTGTGATTTATAATAAGGCTTATTTTCACAGAATAAAATAAAGTACAACGAGGGAGGATTTTATTGGGGGAAATGCAGCAAGAACTGCCTGGTGTGAATTCTGTTCAGGGAACAACCGGGCTCTCTTCCCGGTCAGGGTTTTCTTTCACTTTCTTTTTGCATGCTGTGTTCTTTGCATTGCAGCAAGCAGGGTCCAGCTCCAGTTATCTCAACTAGAGGGCGTTTCTGGTCGTCAGAAGACATGTGAGGCGGAAGGGAGACAGACAGACGTAATACACAAGAATAGAAACCAGCAGACAGCTGGGACTCTTGGCCTGGAACTAGATCTGGGATGGCCTCTGAGAATCAGCAGCTGGAGTCTGTAGATGCTCAGCCGAGTTGAAAAAAAAAAGTCCTTGGCTATCAGGAAATTTAGTATAGGTGCTTGCCAATCTTACTAAAATTTCCATTATTTTCCTCTGCTCTACACGTCTTCCCTCCGCCTTGTTGCTTCCATCTCCTTGGCACTCCTGCTTCCTCATTGCGTCTGCTTGCCATGATCCCCAAGTCTCTGACCCACATTCCTGCCTGCTCTTCTCCTCCCACATCTGCTCAGATTCTTTCCCTGCGGTCTGTCTGCGGGTCCACGCTCCCAGCGCCACCCCCAGGAGATAATCTGATAGGCTCAGTTCGCCGGCTAACTCAACTTTCCCATTGGCTATCTTTGGGTCAGGTGATCTCCACTAGACGTATCACCTATGCCTGATGGTGGGTCACATGGTGCAAATGTTGCTTGAGAGCTTAGTGGGTTAGGGATTTGGCTGGGCTCATGGCTGACATCCCTGCTGCTGAGCCCTTACGGGTCAGGCTGGGAGAGGGTGCTATGTTGTGTGGATGGTCATTTGAGGTCTTGCAGCTGTTGCTCGCTGGGCTTGTCAGGTGTTCAAAGTGACCATTTTTCTGAAGTGCTTTTTTTCGAGTATTCCTCAGACGTACACCCCTGGGGCCGACGGTCCGTCCTTCCACAGGGTGATATTTCCCTACTTGCTTGTGAATGTTTCCTTCATCTCCAGGTTGTCTGCGGACAGTTCTGTCTGTTGGAGGCCTGGGCAGGATTTACAAAGGGCTCCATGCCAGCTCCTTCCACATCTGGTGTAGGGTAAACACCTGCCCATTTATGTCCTAGTGTTGGTAGAAGAATCATTTTCTTTCAGTACAGTCTCCTTTTTTTTTGTCCCAGCTCTTTAGATGTAGCTAAGTGCTACATCTAAAGAGGCTCCCCAAACTTAAGGGACACAGGTCAATAAGCAGTAGGTCTTTGGAAGCTCCCTGTCTCACATGGTACAAGGTGAGGAGGACACATAGAATGTAAACCTCCGGCCGGGCGCGGTGGCTCAAGCCTGTAATCCCAGCACTTTGGGAGGCCGAGACGGGCGGATCATGAGGTCAGGAGATCGAGACCATCCTGGCTAATACGGTGAAACCCCGTCTCTACTAAAAAATACAAAAAACTAGCCGGGCGAAGTGGCGGGTGCCTGTAGTCCCAGCTACTCGGGAGGCTGAGGCAGGAGAATGGCGTGAACCCGAGAGGAGGAGCTTGCAGTGAGCTGAGATCTGGCCACTGCACTCCAGCCTGGGTGACAGAGCAAGACTCCGTCTCAAAAAAAAAAAAAAAAAAAAAAAAAAGAATGTAAACCTCCAAATTAAGTATGGGGGAAAAAGGAATGAGAAAAACAAACACAAAAAGGCGAAACAAAAGCACCTGGTTCAATTAAAAACAACAACAAAACCAAACCAAACCAAACTAAAAAACCCAAAACCAAACCAAACCAAATCAAACCAAACCAAACCAAACCAAAAAACCCAAAACCAAACCAAACCAAAAAACCCAAAGCCAAACCAAACCAAACCAAACCAAAAAACCCAAAACCAAACCAAACCAAAAAACCCAAACCCAAACCCAAACCAAACCAAACCAAACCAAACCAAAAAACCCAAAACCAAACCAAACCAAAAAACCCAAAACCAAACCAAACCAAAAAACCCAAAACCAAACCAAACCAAACCAAAAAACCCAAAACCAAACCACACAATAAATGAGAAAAAAATTACATAAAACAGATGACATGTATAGAAATAAAAAAATAGAATGAGGAACTAATTCCAAATATATAGGTAATCCTAAGTGGACTAAATTTGCAAAGTAAAAGGCGAACATTACACTGGATTAAAAACAAATCTAGGGAATACAATTTACAGCTGATACATTCAAAATATAAAAACACAGATAAAATATAAATAAAATCAGTACGATGGTGTCTGCCTGTAATCCCAGCTAGTTGGGAGGCTGAGGCAGGAAGATCCCTTGAGTCTAGGAGTTAGAGAACAGCTTGTGCAACATAGCGAGACTGCCTAAAATATATATTTACATATATGTATACACACACACATACACACACACACACACACACACAAAGACTGAAATGGAAATGAGAGACATTTTGCGTGACAACTGGTCTGATGTGTTAAAAAGTTATCCAGGAGAAAAATCGGGGGTATGTGAAAGCTGCCCTAGATAGAAATGTTACATGCAAAACAAGTAAATGTGAAAACTATAAGAGCTATCTGGGATAATTGGAAAATTTTAGAGACTGGATATTAAAGAATATTAAGGAGTTATTTACTTTATTAAGTGTGATAATGGCATTAGGCTTATGCAAACACATGCCCTAATTAAAAAAAAATGCAGATAAAGCAAATGTGGCAAAGTAGTAAGTTTTTAATTGCGGCAGTGGGTACATGGTAGGTGGGTAGTTATTGGACTATACTAGATTTTCCGGTACTTTCTGTGTGCCAAAAAACTTACCAAACATCTTTAATAATATCTGAAATTGCCAGGCACTGTGGCTCACGCTTGTAGTCCCAGCACTTTGGGAGGCCGAGGCAGGCAGATCACCTGAGTTCAGGAGTTTGAGACCAGCCTGACCAACATGGAGAAATCCTATCTCTACTAAAAATGCAAAATTAGCCAGGCATGATGGCACACACCTGTAATCCCAGCTACTCGGGAGGCTCAGGCAGGAGAATCGCTTGAACCCAGGAGGCGGAGGTTGCAGTGAGCTGAGATGGTGCCTCTGCACTCCAGCCTGGGCAACAAGAGCAAGATTCCATCTAAAAAAAAAAAAATCTGAAATTTGAACTTGAGATTTGAAATAAGACTTCTAAATCAACTTTAATAAATCATATAATTTAAAAATTAGAAGATAAAAATGGTATGCTACGTAAATACAAAGAACTGGCGTACTAACTAAAAGCTGGTGTAGTTGTGTTGATATCAGAAAATATAGGCTTTAAAGCAAGTTATTAGTAGACAGAGGACAAAAAGGTTCTGATAAAAGTTTTAATTCACTAGAAATATGTAACTTGCTTGCATTTAATAAACCTCAAAATAATGAAATTTTTGACTGATGGCAAAGAGGAATTCATCATCTGTTGTTTAAAAGAGAATACCCGAAAGTGGGTAATTAATAAGAAATGACTTGACTTCTTACAATTCTGGAGGCTGAAAAGTCCAAGGTTAAGGGGGTGCATCTGGTGAGGGCCTTCTTGTTGGTGGAGACTCTCTAGAGTCTGGAGGCAGCACAGGGCATCACATAGTGAGGAGGCTGAGTCTGCTAGCTCAGGTCTCTCTTCCTCTTTTTATAAAACCACCAGTACCATTCCTGTGATAAACCACTAATTCGTTAACTCATTAATCCACGAATGGGTTAATCCATTCATGAGGGCAGAGCCTTTATGATCCCACCACCAATTAAAGGCTCTCCTCTTCTGTCCTCCCCTCCCCTCTCTTCTCCCTCTCTCTCTCCCTTCCTTCCTCTCTCCCTTCCTTCCTTCCTCCCTCCCTCCCTCCCTCCTTCTTTCCTTCCTTCCTTCCTTTTTTTTCTTTCTCTTTTTTCTTTCTTTCTCTCTTTTTTCTTTCTTCCTTTTTCTTCCTTTCTTTCTCTTTCTCTCTCTTCCTTCCTTCCTTTTCTTCCCTCCCTCCCTTCTTCCCTTCCTCCCTCCCTTCCTTCCTTTTCTTCTTCTTTCTCTCTTTATTTTCTTCCTTCCTCTCTTTTACTTTCTCTCTTCCTTCTTTCCTTCCTTCCCCTCCCTCCCTCCCTCTCTCTCTTTCTTTCTTCTTTCTCTTTCTCTCTTTTTTCTCTCTCTTTCTTTCTTCTTTCTCTTTCTTCCTTTCTTTCTCTTCCTTTTTTCTTTCTTTCTTCCTTCCTTCCTTCTCCTTCTCCTCCTCCTCTTCTTCTTCCTTTCTCTTTCTCTCTCTTTCTTTTCTTCCTTTCTTTCCCTCTTTTATTCCTTCCTTCCTCTCTTTCTCTTTCTTTCTTTTCTCTCTTTCTTTCTCTTTCTTTTTTGCTTCCTTCCTTCTTTCCTTCCTTCCTCTCCCTCCCTCCATTCCTTCCTTCCCCTTCCTTCCTTCTTTCCTTCCTTCCTTCTTCCTTCCTTCCTTTCTTTTTCTTTCTCTCTCTCTTTCTTTCTTCCGTTTTCTTCCTTTCTTTCTCTTCCTTCTATTTCTTTTCATTCTTCTTCTTTCTTTCTCTTTCTTTTCTTCCTTTGTTTCTCTCTTTTCTTCCTTCTTTCCTCTCTTTCTCTTTCTTTCTCTCTCCCTTCCTTCCTTCTTTCCTTCCTTCCCCTCCCTTCCTTCCTTTTTCTTTTTCTTTCTTTCTTTCGTTCTTTCTTTCGTTCTTTCTTTCTTTGTTTCTTTCTTTCTCTTTCCTTCTCTCTCTCTCTCTTTCTTCCTCTTTCTTTTTATTTCTTTCTTTCTCTCTTTCTTTTCCTTTCTTCCTTCTCCTTCCTTCCTTCCTTCTTTCCTTTTCTTCTTCCTCTTCTTCTTCCTTTCTTTCTCTCTTTCTTTCTTTTCTTCCTTTCTTTCTCTCTCTCTTTTCTTCCTTCCTTCCTCTCTTTCTTTCTTTGCTTTGTTTCTTTTTCTTTCTTTCTTTCCTTTTCTTTCTTCTCTTTCTTTCTTTCTCTCTTTCTTTCTCCCTTCCTTCCTTCCTTCCTTCCTCCCTCCCTCCCTCTCTCTCTTTCTTTCTTTCCTTTTTTCCCCTCTCCTCCTCTCCCCTCCCCTCCCCTCTCCTCTCCTTTCCTTCCTTTCCTTTCTTCCTTTTTTTTTTGGATAGAGTCTCACTCTGTCACCCAGGCTGGAGTATAATGCTGGGATCTCAGCTTACTGCAACCTCCGCCTCCTGGGTCCAAGCAATTCTCCTGTCTCAGCCTCCTGAAAAGGTGAGATTACAGGCATATGCCACCACGCTCTGCTAATTTTTCTATTTTTAGTAGAGATGGGGTTTTATCATGTTGGCCAGGCTGATCTTGAACTCCTGACCTCAGGTGATCTGCCCACCTCGGCCTCGCAAAGTGCTGGGATTACAGGCATAAGCCGCCACACCCTGCCAAAAGCCCCATCTTTCAATACTGCCACATTTGGGATTAAGTTTCAACATGAATTTTGGAGAGGACAAACAACGTCATAGTGGGAGATCTAAATACACCTTTCTAAGGAACTGATGAATGAAGGAAACAAAAGTCTATAAAGACATAGAAAATTTACCAACAAACTTACTTAATGACCATATATAATATAATTGTGGAATACAGATTCTTTTCAACTGCGCACAATGGAATATTTGTGAGAGCTGAGCATAGCTTGGGTCTTAAAGTAAGACAACAAATTTTAGATTAGTAACATAGAAATAATCTTCTTTAACCGTAAAGCAATTAATTCAGGAATCAATAGCAAGAGATAACAAGAAAACTCTATACTTTCAGGAATGCTAGATACATTATGAGTCAAAAAAAGAAAACGAATGGGAGTTAGATAATATTTAGAGCTGAATGATAACAAAAATACTAGATATCAATATTTGGACCATGCAGCTAAAGGGGTGCTTAGAAAAAACTTTGTAACATAAATCCTTACCTTAAGAAAGAAAAAGGTGACTGGGCATGGTGGCTTATGCCTGTAATCCCAGCACTTTGCGAGGCTGAGGTAGGAGGATCGCTTGAGCCTAGGAGTTCAACCTAGCCTGGAGAAAAGAAAAGAAAAAGAGAAAGAAAGCAAAAGAAAGAAGAGAAAGAAAGAAAGGAGAGGTGCAAGTTAAGGAGTTAATTATCCAATTTAAGAAGACAGAAAAAGGGGAAGACAGTACAAAGATATGAGCAAAAATAAATGAAGAAAAACAAGCATATAAAAGAGAGAAGGCACAGCAAATGATTTAGGAGTGAAAAAGAGGACATAACTCTAGATGCTACAGAGATGAAACCAGCAAAAACAAATATTGATAAATAATTACAAAAATTGGAAAATTTTCATGGAATTGATATATTCCAAGAAAAGTGTCATCAAAATTGGACCAAGAATAAATTTAAAAATCTAAGCAGTACTTTACTCATTAAGGGATAAATCAGTAGTTAACACTTTTTCTACAAAGAAATGGTGTGCCTGGATGGTTGTATAGGTGAGTTTTACCAGGGATTATGGTAACAAATGAGTGAGACCTCTATGGAGAAAATATTGAAGGACATTAAAGAAGACCTCATAAATGGAGAGAGATGTATCATTCATGGATAGGAAGCCTCAATAGCATAAGTATGTCAATTTCTTTCAAAATTCACCTATAGATTCAATGTGATTCCAAACCAAATCCCAACAAGGTCTTTCCTGGAATTGGAAGCCAGATTCTGAAACGTATTTGGAAAAGTAAAGAGGCAGGGTTAGCTATTTCATTAACAACAAAGGAATATCAGGCAGGGAGACTTGTGTTATTATTAAGGCTTATTATAATATTATTGTGATCAAGATAGTGTATTTTTGGTGCAGAGATAGTTCAATTGGCCAATGGATTGAGCCAAATTTCCAAAACAGACCCACAAATAAATGAAACCGTAATTTACAACAGAGACTGTATTGCAGATCATGGGGGGAAAGGATGAACTATTCAGGGATTGGCAAACTTTTTTTGGTAAGGGCTAGACAGTAAGTGTTTTAGGCTTTATGTGGTCTTCACAGTGTCTGTTGTAATTGGTCATCTCTGCTATGGTAGTGTAAGAGCAGCTATAGAAAATACTGTATGTGAACAAATGATCATGGATATGTTCTAATAAAACTTTATGTGCATTGAGATTTAAATTTCATATACTTTTCATGGGTCATGAGTTATTAGCTTTCTTTTAATTTTTCTCATCCATTTAAAATGCAGAAACCATTATTGGCTACTGGGTTGTACAAAAACGGGTGAAGGAGACCAGGCATGGTGGTTCACACCTGTAATCCCAGCACTTTGGGAAGCTGAGGCAGGAGGATCATTTGAGCTGGGCAACATAGCTAGACCCAGTGTCTATTATAAACAAAACAAAAACAGGTGAAGGGCTGCATTTGCCTGTGGGCTATAGTTTGTTGATCCCTAACTAGTAAATGGTATTCACATATAACCACGTGGACTTTGCACTGCACAGAAAAAGTCAGTTTGGGGAGAATTTCAGACTTATGTGTGAAAGACAAATGTCAATTTTTATTTTTATTTTTATTTTATCTTTGAGACAGAGTCTTGCTCTGTTGCCCAGGCTGGAGTGCAGTGGCACGATCTCGGCTCACTGCAACCTCTGCCCCTCGGGTTCAAGCGATTCTCATGTCTCAGCCTCCTGAGTAGCTGGGATTACAGGTGTGCACCACCATGCCCAGCTAATTTTTGTACTTTTAGTAGAGATGGGTTTCACCATGTTGGCCAGGCTGGTCTCGAACTCTTGACCTCAGGTAATCCACCCACCTCGGCCTCCCAAAGTTCTGGGATTATAGGTGTGAGCCACTGTGCCTGGCCAAAAGTCAATTTTTAGAAGCAAATACAGGAGAACATCTTTATGACCTTACTATAGTTCATAAGCACAAAAAATAAAGACAAAAAGTAAGGTACAAAGAGATAAATTTGATTACATTAGATAAGAACATCTGTGTATCAAAACACACCATTAAGCCAATGAAAAGGCAAGCCAACTCTGGGACAAGATATAATATTTGTAATCCAGCTGACAAAGGATTAATATCTGGTATGCATAAAGAACTTGGCTGGGCTCGGTGGCTCATGACTGTAATCCCAGCACTTTGGGAGGCCGAGCGGGGAGGATCACCTGAGTTCAGGAGTTTGAGACCAGCCTGGCCAACATGGTGAAACCCCTGTCTCTACTAAAAATGCAAAAATTAGCCAAGCTTGGTGGCATGTACCTGTCATCCCAGCTACTTGGGAGGCTGAGGCAGGAGAATTGCTTGAACCTGGGAGGCGGAGGTTGCAGTGAGCCAAGATTGTGCCACTGCACTCCAGCCTGGGTGACAGACAGAGATTCTGTCTCAAAGGAAAACACAAAACAAAACAAAATGAAACAAAAAACTCATACAAATCAATAAAAAAAACCCAACAGAAAAATGGACAAATATATGAATGGGCCCCTCACAGGAAGAGTAAATACAGATGTCCAATACACCTGTGACAAAGCAGAGCCCTTCAGAAGCGTTAAAATCCGGTAAGAGCCTATGTGATAGCTGCAGTGTTGACAAATATTCAAAAAGCTGTTGAGCAATCGCAACTCTTGTATACTGCTAGTGGGAAGCTTCATTTTGCCTTCTTTTTCTTTTCTTTCTTTTTTTTTTTTTATTATGCTTTAAGTTCTAGGGTACATGTACACAAAGTGCAGGTTTGTTACATATGTATACATGTGCCATGTTGGTGTGCTGCACCCATTAACTCGTCATTTACATTAGGTATATCTCCTAATGCTATCCCTCCCCCCTCCCCCCTCCCCACAATAGGCCCCGGTGTGTGATGTTCCCCTTCCTGTGTCCAAGTGATCTCATTGTTCAGTTCCCACCTATGAGTGAGAACATGCGGTGTTTGGTTTTCTGTTCTTCGATAGTTTGCTGAGAATAATGGTTTCCAGCTTCATCCATGTCCCTACAAAGGACACAAACTCATCCTTTTTTATGGATGCATAGTATTCCATGGTGTATATGTGCCACATTTTCTTAATCCAGTCTGTCACTGATGGACTTTTGGGTTGATTCCAAGTCTTTGCGATTGCGAATAGTGCTGCAATAAACATACGTGTGCGTGTGTCTTTATAGCAGCATGATTTATAATTCCTTTGGGTATATCCCCAGTAATGGGATGGCTGGATCAAATGGTATTTCTAGTTCTAGATCCTTGAGGAATCGCCACACTGTTTTCCACAATGGTTGAACTAGTTTACAGTCCCACCAACAGCATAAAAGTGTTCCTATTTCTCCGCATCCTCTCCAGCACGTGTTGTTTCCTGACTTTTTAATGATTGCCATTCTAACTGGTGTGAGATGGCATCTCACTGTGGCTTTGATTTGCATTTCTCTGATGGCGAGTGATGATGAGTATTTTTTCATGTGTCTGTTGGCTGTATGCATGTCTTCTTTTGAGAAGTGTCTGTTCATATCCTTTGCCCACTTTTCGATGGGGTTGTTTGTTTTTTTTCTTTTTCTAATAAAGCTGAAGAAAGTCATACCCTACAATCTGTCAGCTCTGGCTTGTGACCCTCTAGTGAGTGTTAACTTTAATTTAGTGAGTCACAATCAAAATATAAAAAACATGAAGGGCCAGGGGAGCTGACTCATGCCTGTCATTCAAGTGCTTTGGGAGGCTGAGGCAGAAGGGTTGTTTGAGCCCAGGAGTTAGGAGTTCGAGGATATAGTGAGCTATGATCAGGCCAGTGCACTCCAGCCTGGGTGACAGAGTGAGAATCCATCTTCAAAAAAAAAAAAAAAAAAAAAAAAGAAAAAAAAATTGAAAAGAACGAATGAAATAGAATGAAAGAGAACAGAATTTATCAGAGTGTATCTCACGTAGTAAGGATAAGTTTTTTTTTTTGGTAAAACTTTTGTTCTATTTATATACATATAAACATCCAGAGTACATTGTAAGATGTATTTCTTACTGTTGGTCTTGGTCAAAAAAGTTCGAAGGCCTCTGCTTAGAGAAAAGCTGGCGCGTGTATGCCAGGAGGCTTGTGGAGAGTATTAACAGTAGTGTGTTCAGTAATGGTGACACACTGGGAACACCCCTGATATGGTTTGGCGGTGTCCCCACCCAAAATCTTATCTTGAATTGTAATCCCTACATGTCAAGAGTGGGACTAGGTGGAGGTAATGGGATCATGGGGGTGGTTTCCCCCATGCTGTTCTAATGATGGTATGTGAATCTCATGAGATCTGTTTTTTTTGTTTTTTTTTTTTGAGATGGATGGAGTCTTGCCCTGTCACCAGGCTAGAGTGCAGTGGTGCAATCTTGGCTCACTGCAACCTCCACCTCCCAGGTTCAAGCGATTCTCATGACTCAGCCTCCTGAGTAGCTGGGACTACAGGCATGCGCCACAAAACCCAGTCAATTTTTGTATTTTTAGTAGAGATGGGCTTTCACTATGTTGGTCAGGATGGTCTTGATCTCTTGACCTCGTGATCTACCTGCCTCAGCCTCCCAAAGTGCTGAGATTACAGGCATGAGCCACCGCGCCTGGCCAATCTGGTGGTTTTATAAGAATCTGGCATTTCCCCTGCTTGCACTCACTCCATCCTGCTGCCCTGTGAAGAAGGTGCCTGCTTCTCCTTTGCCTTCTGCCATGATTGTAAGTTTCCTGAGGCCTCCCCCAGCAATGCAGAACTGTGGGTCGATTAAACCTCTTTCCTTTATAAATTACCCAGTCTTGGGTATTCCTTCATAGCAGTGTGGGAATGGACTATATACAACCCCCAGTGATTGTTGACAGGAGTCAGGATAAGTAAACTGTAGCACATTCCCATTAGCCACGTGGGAATAGCATGCAAATGAATGAATAGCTATGGCCAACCAACATGGGTATGAAACTTAATACTGAACAAAAAAATTGTTTTGGAATGCTTGATGTTTGATTCTACTTTTACAAACTTTAAAAAACATAAACTAAATGTATATTGTTAAGGATTACATTTATATATTATTAAGGGATGTGTTTTTAAAAAAAATTAAAAATCAATAGGACAGTAGAGACAAAATTCAGGAGAGTGGCTACAACTGCATTAGGAGGAAGAGGAACACAGGGTTAACTTTTTTGGTAACAGCTTCATTGAGATATAATTTACATACTGTTGACGGTGACTGTGAAACCTCTGTTCTTGTCTTCTTGGTTAAAATAATTTTAACAAGAGACACAGGCGTAGAGGAACAACAGAAAGCAATTTATTGCAAAAGAGAAAGAACACTCTGAAAGCTAAGTGTAGGCCAGGCGCGGTGGCTCAAGCCTGTAATCCCAGCACTTTGGGAGGCCGAGACGGGCGGATCACGAGGTCAGGAGATCGAGACCATCCTGGCTAACACAATGAAACCCCGTCTCTACTAAAAATACAAAAAAATTAGACAGGCGAGGTGGCGGGCGCCTGTAGTCCCAGCTACTCGGGAGGCTGAGGCAGGAGAATGGCGTAAACCCGGGAGGCGGAGCTTGCAGTGAGCCGAGATAGCGCCACTGCACTCCAGCCTGGGCGACAAAGCGAGACTCCGTCTCAAAAAAAAAAAAAAAAAAAAAAAAAAAAAAAAAAAAAGAAAGCTAAGTGTAAAAAGAAACAGCCGAAAGTAATTTAGTGCAAAGGTAAAACTCTGAAAGATACACTCTGAAAGGTACACTCTGAGAGATAAGTCAGCGTGGGCTGATCGAGAGTGAGTCAGCAAAGACTGGCTCTGAGGGGACTCCCTTTGTGAGAATCTTACCTGATCATTCACAGGGGGTGGGAAGAGGTGTGTTGCTAGTAAGCATGTTCTGGGTGGTCCTCTGGGTGCACGTGAGCAGTTGCTGTACACGCTTGTTCCTGCACTGCATGTCTCATGACCATCTTAAATCTCTACCCAGGGGTGTGTTTTTTCCTATTATAATGAGCAAAGGGTCATTCTGAGGACAAGCAAAGTTCAAATGCACATGCTCTCTACAGGGGAAAGTCCCCACTGGAGGTAGTTCTGCTTGGATGAGCTTGATTACAACGTGAGTGCTGAGGTTTTTTGTGTTGTTGGTGCGGTTGCTGTGTCCCAGTGAACGCGGTTACAGGGCTCATTGTGCTGTTGACAGGGTGGTTGCCATGTCCCAAGTATGTGGTCATCTCCTTGATTATCTGTCCTGCCTCAATACCATATAGTTTACTTACTAAATTGTATAATTCAATACCCTTTAGCATATTCACAGAGTTATGAAACTAATACCACAATCAACTTTAAAACCTTCTCATCCCCTAAAAGGAAACACTGAACCTGAGTCTCCTGGCCCTTCCATCCCTAAATAATCATTACAATCATGAATTTACTTTATGTCTCTGTGTGTTTTCCCATTCCTGACAGTTCATATAAATGGAATCATATCCTATATGGCTTTTGTGACCAGCTTCCTTCACTTATCATGTTTCCAAGCTTCCTCCATATTTTAGCATGTATCAGTACTTCCTTTTTATGGCTGAATCATATTACATCATACGACTATACCACATTTCGTTATCCATTCGTCAGTTGATGGACATTTGGGTGTGTCACCTTTTGGCAATTATGAATAATGCTGAGTATTAGTCAGGGTTATTAGTCAGGGTTCTTCAGAGAACCAGAACCAATAGGAGGTTATCTGTCCATCAAGATTTCTTACAAAAAATTAGCTCATGCAGCAGTCACAGAGGTTGAGAAGTCCCACCATTTGCTGTTTGCAGGCTAGGGACCCCGGAGACTCAGGAAAGCCAGTGGTATCATTCCGTCTGCATCAAAAGACCTGGGAACCCGGGGAGCCGATAGTGCAAACCCCAGTCTGAGGGCAGGAGAAGATGAGGTGAGCTGTCTCAACACAAGCAGTGAGGCAGACAAAAACAGGACGAATTCCTTATTCCTCTGCCTTTGTTCTATTCAAGCCCTCAACAGATCGATGCTTCCCACCTACGTAAGGGAGGGTCATCTGCTTTACCCATTCCACCAATTCAAATGCTGGTCTCATCTGGAAGCACCTCACAGACATGCCCAGAAATCACGCAGCATCTGGGCACCCCATGGCCCTGTCAGATTGACACATCAAATTACCCACCACTGTTATGAACTGTGTGGACATCTGTGGACAGGTTTTTGTGGGACAGGGCTTATTTAAGAAACTGGTTATTTCCTATTTCTTCAACTAAGTTTACTGATACCTGAGTGTTTTGTTATTATTTCTAGTGTTTTACACTTATGTTGCAAGTATTCTTCTATACGGATATAAGATTCAATAAAACCCTTTATTTATTTATTTATTTATTTATTTATTCTGAGACATAGTCTCGCTCTGTCACCCAGGCTGGAGGGCAGTGGCATGATCTCGGGTCACTGCAACCTCCGCCTTCCAGGTTCAAGCGATTCTCGTGCCTCAGCCTCCCAAGCAGCTGGGACTACAGGCACACGCCACCAGGCCCGGCTAATTTTTGTATTTCTAGTAGAGACGGGGTTTCACCATGTTGGCCAGGCTGGTCTCCAACTTCTGACCTCAAGTGATTCACCCACCTTGGCCTCCCAAAGTGCTGGGATTACAGGCATCAGCCACTGTGCCCGGCCAAAACCCATTAAAATTATATGTAGCCCAAGATATTCCTGGCATATACACAGAAAGATAACATTGCCTCTAGAAAGGGGAGCTGGGTTGCTGGAGGCTGGAGGTGGGGAGAATGGAGGCTTATCTTTCCTTTTATAGCCTTTTATACAATTAAACAAATATAGAGAGTGTATATGTGAACAAAAATGTAAGTATTCCAAGCTTCTGTAGGCCTAGAGCTCACCATCTGGCCAGGTGTGACCTGCCCTACCCCGTTCTCTGTCGGTAGAACTTTGACACCTTTCCTGCTCATCATAAACAGTAGGGACACAGCGAATTCTCAGTCCACCGGCCCTTGATTTGCAGCGTCTCCTTTCATATGGCTCCTGGACATAATTTCCTGACACTGTGAACCGCTTGGATTCGGTGAAAAGCCACAAGCGCCAGCATGAGTACAGTGATGTTGCTTCCCAACTCCACCCTGCACGATCTGGTTGGTCATTGTGCCCACCCTCCTGAGATCCCTTCAGCGGACCGCATGTGGAAGTCCTCCTGCCCAGGGAAACAGGGGTGTGATGTGGTTGCAAGGGGAGGGCAGGCATAGGATGAACTGAGATTGCCGGACTGGAGGTCCGCCCCTAAAAGGATGATGAGCAAGCCCAGGTGGGACCGGCCCAGAGGGCTCTGGACAATGGGGCAGGAGATAGTTAGCCAAGCCAACCCCACTGTCTCCCTCTAGAAGGAATACTTTGAAGATTGTCCCACTGCAACCCAGAGGAGAATGGAGTGGAGGTGCTGAGAGAGGCCGTCTCCACGGGAGCAAGACCGCGTGGGCTGAGGGAGTAGCTGGTCGTGCAGAGCTGCTGTGGCTCTCAAAGAGTTTTCCAGTTCTGGCTCCAGTCCATCTGCATCCCCACAGTAAAGCTCTTTGTTTGTTTGTTTATAGCCCGAAGAAAGTAATTTAATGGTCCTTGCCCCCATGCCCCGCAGTGAGGATGCTCAGCTCCACCCAGCCCCACCCACCCCTTCCTGTCCAGTTTGCTCAGGACCGGACAACTATATGCGGATGTCAGAAGAGATACTTATTTGGAGCTTGGGTAGCATAAGCATGCAGGTGCCTCAAAGAAGCAACCTCTACACACCCAGTCATGGGTTTTGTTTCCATTTGGTGGGGAATGAGTGTTTCTGAACTGTGGGTGAGAGGCAGAAAGCGGAGTGGTTTTCAAACTGCGGTCCTAGCAGCGTCACTCTGTTTCCAGGGTAGAGGAATGTGTCTCCAATGACATGATTTGTCTAGGGCCATGGGGTTTGAGGTTGGTGGAAATGTCCGCCTCTCCTAGCAACAATCATTCCCAATTTGGAGGCATGAGTCTCAGTCTCTCTGGGGCTCCTCTCTCCTTTTTGAAAATTTCCCCCATGGACTCTGTCTCTACATCCTGCCTTGCCCCCACAACCACTGGATCTTGCTTGTTCCACCTGAAACCTGGTGATTGTCAGCTGTGCCCCTGACCACACTGCCACTAAGTCCTTCTCAATCTAGATCCTGAGCTCTGATTCCTCTTCTCTCTGATTTTCATGCTCCCTTGCCTACTTGATATGTGCTCTGCCCCTATTTGAAGACGGAAAATTTCACATGAACCTTGATCTATGTTCTAAAATAGTTGTATATGGGCTGGGTCACGGGGAAAACGAAACTCAGAGCTAATTTAAGGCTGGACACAGAGTCAGCAACACACAAGACATCATCTTGAAGGAAGGATGGCTTTGGTAAGTCCCCAGAAAGGGTTTTAAAGCTTTGATCTGAGGAACAACCACCCTGTTAGTGGTGACTATGTGTGTTCTCCTTGTTGGTCTACAGCTCTGGCATGGAGGGCACATGGGCACACGCTGAGGTCTGGGGGTCTGGCTCTCTCAGACACCGTGGGAAGGAACCATGGCACTGGGTTATGAGCCCAGAGGGTCCCCAGCCTCAGCTGCTGCATGGGGTCTGGTTCTACTGAGGCCAAAGTTTGGGTTTATGCTTTTCCAAGCCCTCCTCTGGCCACACTCCCAGTGGCTCCGCTAAGCCTCCTGAAGGCAGGAATGGTGGGCTCAGGGAGAGCAGCCCTTGGTTCACCACACAGGCCACCTCCTCCATCACACCATCCTCAGTGGGTGGGATGAGCTGGGGAGGGAGGGTCCAGGGAAAGGGCTCCATCTGTGTGGGTGGTGATGGGGGCTGTCAGAAAGGGCTCTGTCTCCCTTGCCTCCAGGCAGGGCCAGTTCCTCTACGTTACCTCCTTCCCTCCAATCCCTTCTTAGGTTCCTTCTTCCTTCAGGCCCAATAGCAGCCACATTTCCTGAGTGCTCAGGGTCCAGATACCATGCTAAACACTTACTTAATCCACACCAGGTAGTTAATAAGCAATCCTATGAAGTAGGCATAATACTGCCAACTTCACAGATGGGGGGAATGATATTCTGGTAAGTATTAGAGAGGGTGCTGCCCAAAAGGCAGAGAGGGAATTTGAACTTATGAGGGTCTGACTCTAAAGCTTCAACTTAAAAAAGAAAGAACATATTTAATTTCAGGAGGAATATGTGAACACATTCACCTTATTTGAAAAACCAAAACTCTAGCCTGGGCAGCACAGTGAGATCCCATTTCTACAGAAAATATTAAAATTAGCCAGGGATAATGGTACATGCTTATAGTCCTAGCTACTTGGGAGGCTGAGGTGGGAGGATCGCTTGAGCTGGGAAGGTTGAGGCTTCCTGCAGTGAGCTGTGATAGTGCCGCTGCATTCTAGCCTGGGTGACAAAGTGAGATCACGTGTCAAAAAAAGGCAAAAGCCAAAACCAAAAATGATTAGTATAAAAGCTATTGTCCCCTTTGACCATCTTTCCCATCTGTACAGCCTTTCCCCTCGGTATAGCCTGGTGTATATTCTTTCAAATATTTTTCTATGTTTTTGCATACATATATGGCTACCTTACAAATATTGGTTTGTAGCTTTGGGGTTTGTTGTAGTTTTGAATTGCATTCCCTGAGGACATTTCAGTTAGGAAATGCTTGAATCTTTTCCTTTATTTACCAGCTATTGGAATAATATGGTGATTCTTTTCTGTCCTCCAAAGATGCCTACTGTGTTTAAAAAATATCCTTATGAACACATGGGTTTTAACGTATTTGATGTGTTTCAGTCTGTGTACAGTTATTATTATTATTATTTTTTTGATGCTCAAATTGTCCCTTATTTGGTCAAGTTGACTCTTGACCCCTCTAGTCAAAGGCTTTACTTTTGTTTTTTAATTTCAAGATTTTTGGGGGGGAATATGTGGTATTTGGTTACATAAATGAGTACTTTAGTGGTGATTTCTGAGATTTTGGTGTACCCATTATCTGACCAGTGTACTCTGTATCCAATGTGTAGTCTTTGTTTGTTTGTTTGTTTGTTTTTGAGATGGAGTCTCACTCTGTCGCCCAGGCTGGAGTGCAGTGGCATGATCTCTGGGTTCAAGCAATTCTCGTGCCTCAGCCTCCCAAGTAGGTGGGACTACAGGTGCCTGCCACTATACCCATCTAATTTTAGTATTTTTAGTAGAGATGGGGTTTCACCATGTTGGCCAGGCTGGTCTCAAACTTCTGACCTCAGGCAATCTGCCCACTTTGGCCTCTCAAAGTGCTGGGATTACAGGCGTGAGCCACCGCGCCCAGCCCCAGTGTGTAGTCTTTTATTCCTCACCCACTCCCACCCTTTTCCCTGAGTCCCCAAAGTCTCTTGTATGATTATTATGCCTTTGCGTCCTCATAGCTTAGCTCCCACTCATGAGTGAGAACATACGATGTTTGGTTTTCCATTCCTGAGTTCCAATTCCATCCAGGTTGCTTCAAATGAAAGGCTTTACTTTTAACTATAGCTCCCCACCAGATTCTGAGTTGACTGGCACTCTCGCCGCCCTCAGCAGCAGTTCAATTCCTTTGTGGCCTGGCTCAACTGAGTTAGGGGGAGGAGGGGTGCTGGCTGGCACCATAGCATACCGGAAACAGAACTCTTGTGGCAAGGGCTGTCTGCCATCTGCCATTCTGGGTGTGGCCAGGGCAACATTCCTCCCACCCATGCACCCTCCAGAGGGGCACTGCCCTACCACCAACTCCAACCACACCCTGCCATCCCTTGCTTTAATTTTAGCCTGAGCTCAGACTTCAGCTGCCCTGGGCTTGCCTAGGACATTCTGGGATGGTTAAAGGCATTAATGTTGGAAACTTTCAGCCCTACCCTTCATTCCTGCTCTTCTACTTACTAGGCAAGTTACCTAACCTTCCTGAGACTCCATGTGCTCATTGTCAAGTGGGGGTAATGATAGTTTTCACCCAAGAAGCAGTGTGTAATGTGGGTCAAGTGTCTGCCTGCCTCTGACATGCTGGGCGTTGCAAGTCAGAGCTCTAGAACTCGTAGGAATCACTTGGGCTCAGGCTCATGGCAGGTGGCCCTTAAAGAGGCATTTTAGGCTTCCTTGGGAATCATGCAGTCACTTGCTGACAAAAACATACTCTGTGCATAAAATGCACTCACATTCAGCCTGGGCACATCACTCCATCACACTCCTGTGCTGCACATTCATGAAAATCTCCCTTAAAGATACTCTCTTCATCTCCTCCTTGTCCCCTGAAGAGCACCTTTTCAGTCCTGCAACCCCAGTAAATGAAGGTGCTTCCTACACATGTGAGCAGTGCTCCTTCTCTCCTGTTTCCCGCAAGTGATGAGCAGAGGGAATCTGCAGGCTGGGCTGGGGCCCCTTGCAGGTCAGGCCCTAGAATGTTTCCTGCAGATGACTTACCTCTGCCTGTTTCTGGTTTTTCTGTTGCAGGCTAGACGAAGACGAACACTGAGACCTGGAGACCTGATTGAGATTTCTCGCTTTGGCTATGAGCACTGGGCCATCTACGTGGGACATGGCTATGTGGTCCATCTGGCTCCTCCCAGTAAGGATGGGTTCTCTTTTTAAGCACAAGGGTTGAGATCAAGAATGTGAAGAGATGCACAATTATGTGCTTGTCCTCACTTCAGGGTGTAGCAGAGTAGGCACTCAATACGTAATGCTGAATGAATTGTGCTTTTCCTGCTAGATGTAACAACTGCTATTCTTCTTTCGCAGTAAGTTGGTGGAGAGACTATTGACCTTTATTCCATTATAGAGTGGGGTTCAGTCTGACCAACTCATTGTGCTTGGTGAGCATCCCTCCATGGGATCTCCTATGCATTTGTTGTTCTGGAGGTACAAGCCAGGGTAAGAAGCAGTTACTTCCTTCACATAGCTTACAACTGAGCGCATCGTACAATGGAAGGAGCGCGTAGGCCTCCCAGCTCAACAGAACCAGTTTGGAATTGTGACTCCTCTGCTTACAGACTGTGTGCCTTGAGCATGCGGCTTCACATCACTAAGTTCAGCTGCCCCTTCTATAGAGCAGGGATGAGAATCCCTATGTCCCACCTCATGGAGGGATGAAATGAAGGAAGGTACAGGAAAGCACTGGTGCAGGGCCTGGCCAGGGGCTAAAGCAACCTCCCTTTCCATCTGAAGCATTGTGGCATCAAAGAAAATTCCAAAATACTGGAAACTACTCAAGTGCAAGACATCAGGGGATTGGTCAAGTAAAATAGATATACCTGCGTATAATGGAATGCTATGCAGCCATTAAAATAGTTGTACAGCAGGTGTATATATACACTTTATACACATCTATATATACACACATAGATGTATATATATTTACATATACAGATGCTCTGAGTTTCACTTTCCCTGTGACCCAGCCCAACTTTCTATGTGTATATGTACACATACAGATTTAACTCTTTTTTTTTTTTTTGAGACGGAGTCTCGCTCTGTCACCAGGCTAGAGTGCAGTGGCACAATCTCAGCTCACTGCAACCTCTGCCTCCCGGGTTCAAGTGATTCTCCTGCCTCAGCCTCCCGAGTAGCTGTGACTACAGGTGCCCGCCACCATGCCTAGCTAATTTTTTGTATTTTTAGTAGAGACGGGGTTTCACCATTTTGGCTAGGATAGTCTCAATCTCTTGACTTCATGATCCACCCACCTCAACCTCCCAAAGTGTTGGGATTACAGGCGTGAACCACCACGCCCGGCCCAGACTTAATTCTTATAGAGATTGTCATGATGAGTCAGTGACTGCTGACAAATATTTAAGACTCTTGAGAGAATACAGTGCATAACACGTATTATCAATATGAGTAATAGGAAGATATGTATATGTACGCATACAGACTTGGACTGGGTCACCAGGGAAGTGAAACTCAGAACATCTATATATGTAGATATATATGCAACTCTTTTCAAGAGTTGTAGAAATATTGATACTTATATATGTATATATGCACATCTATATCTATATATAGATGTGTATATTAATGAAATCAAATCAAGCTAGAGAAGTTTAAAAGGCTTGTTGCACATACAAAAGAACAGTTCTTGAATCCAGAGACTTTGAGCTAAAATGACAAGAAGCTTGGCTCACAGCAATTATAGCTCAGTTTACAAAGTTATGTAAATGAAGAAGTGCATTGTTTTCTGTCGTAATTGACTAGAGACTTACATCCTTTTAAGGGAGCAGTGCTGCATAAACTTACTTATTTGCATCTGAGTGGTGAAACTGTGAGGTCACGTTGACATGTGACTTTAAACAATTTGGATATGCCCTGGTTACTAGGTCCAATTACAGGCTATAATAGGCTATAGGTCTACTTTTTCCTCCACGTTTTTGGGTGAGAAAAGCCTGATTGTTGCATTCACAGACAAACATGTAGAGGGCTTAGAATAGTTGGGTAGTCCTAGTGTGAAAGGATTCTGTAAAGCCTGTTTAAGTTCAGTAAAGGTTTTCTCATGTTCTATTTACCATGGAAGAAGTTCCTCAGTGCTATTTTTGGTTAGTTAATAGAGTGGAAATGGCTGGGCACAGTGGTTCACGCCTATAATCTCAGCACTTTGGGAGACCGAGGTGGGTGAATCACTTGAGGTCAGGAGTTCAGGACCAGCCTGGCCAACATGGCAAAACCCCATCGCTACTAAAAAAAAATTCAAAATTTAGCTGGGTGTGGTGGTACATGCCTGTAGTCCCAGCTACTTGGGAGGCTGAGTCATGAGAATCACTTGAACCCGGGAGGCAGAGGTTTCAGGAAGCCAAGATTGCACCATTGCACTCCAGTCTGGGTGACAGAACGAGACTCTTGTCTCAAACAAAACAAAACAAAACAAAACAAGCCATCAGATCTCATGAGATTCACTTACTATCATTAGAACAGCATGAGGGAAACCGCCCCCATGATCCCATTACCTCTACCTGGTCCCGCCCTTGACATGTGGGGATTACAATTCAAGATGAGATTTTGGATAGGGACACAGCCAAACTATATCAGGCATGTTCCCAGTGTGTCACTATACTGAACAGTCTACTGTTAATACTCTCCACAAGCCTTCTGGCATACACAAAAAAAAGAGTGGAGAGGCCACTAAAGAATAATTTGGGTTCTAGGACTTGCAATATCCTGCAAGCCTGAGGAATCCTCTGAGTTGTCTTTCAGTTACAGGTCAAGGAAAATTTGGATATTACTTATTCTTTCTGGGCACAGAAATATTCCTTTTTTAGATAAATTATGACCTAGATAATGAACCATCTCTTATGAAAGTTGAAGCTTATCTTGAGAGGTCTTATACCCCTTATAAGCTAGTTGTTATAAGAGTTATGTTGAGTAAATTTCTGAGTCCTCTTTAGATGAGGAACACAGAAACAAATCTGCATTTCTGGGAAACATACTGCATTTCTGGGAAACATACTGCATTTCTGGGAAATTTCAGGGGTTTTAAATTTTTATGTAAAACTTGTGAAAAGTATAAGGGAGCCTCAATAATACTATCCAAGTATACTGTTGACTTCTCCAAGTAAAATTAAAAAAATATTGACTTTCTCTGTCTATTGGGCTGCTAAAGAAAGCAGAGCATAAGTCCACAATGTTGACATGAGGATAGCTTAAGTTTTATTTATGGTTACAGCTAGCATTTTGGGGAAATCAGAAGAATTTTAAGTTTTTCGTTACATGGTAATGAGTGGTCTAGGACTATTCAAACTATGGCCTCCATTTTAGTTTCTCTTTAAGTGTGTGCATGTGTTTAGTTTTTAAAAAATCAGACTTATTTAAGAATAATTTACAAATAGTAAAATTTATCCTTTTTAGTATGCAATTCTATGAGTTTTGACAAATGCATATGACTATGTAACCATCACCATAATCTAGCTATAAAATAATTCCCTAATTTTCTCTGTTCAGCTGAACCCATGGTTGGAGTGGCCCCAAAAGTGGTGTCAGGGGAGTTTCTTCAGGGGACTGCCCCCAAAAATCCTGAGATGGGGCCAGTTTGGATTCCAAAGAAAGAAGCACTAAATGCCAGGCTGATCAGTCCAAAGCATTTATTAGGCGAACTTATATGCAGAGGGCTGAAGGGTCCTCTAATTGGACAGCAAGACAGTAGATGTTCTTCCCAGGAATGTCCAGAACAAGGGGGCTGGGTTATGAGGTTCACATGAGGGTTTAAAGAATTTGGTTCAAAGCTGGGGCTAGTTTCTACGTGCTTAGCAACACATTTGCTCTTTCAGTGTTTCATGCAACAACCTAAACAACTTTATCCGTGCCAGGGAATGAATGTTAAAGGCTCCAGCTTGGGTTCAAGCCTGCAGAGGGCAACACGCAGCTAGTCGGGTCACAGAGTGTCAAGGCATTCTGTGTTAGTCAGGACAAAGAAAGTGGGGGAAAACTGGGGAACACTACACCTCATCCTGTGAAAATTCTCCCATGCCCCTTTGTTGTCAACCCCCATATATATGCTCACACCTCCAGTTCCTGGCAAGCTATGATCTTTTCTCTGTCCCTGTGGTTTTGCTTTTTCCAGAATGTCATATAACTGAAACCATACAGAATGTAGCCTTTTGTGTCCAGTTACTTTAACTTAATGCATTTAAGATTGATGTATGTTGTAGCATGTGTTAGTACTTTGTTCCTTTTTCTTGCTGAATAGTATTCCATTGTATGGATATACCACCATTTATTTATTCATTCACCAGCTGAATGACATTTGGGTGATTTTCAGTTTTTGACAATAATCATTAGAGCCACTATAAATGTTCCCATGCATGTTTTTTTTTGTAAGTCTGAACACAGATTTTTATTTCTTCTGGATATATACCTAGGAGTGGGATTGTAGGGTCATATGGTAAGTGAATATTTAGTTTAATAAGAAACTGGCAAACTGTTGTCCAAAGTACCTCACCAGCAATACAGGAAAGGGTGCTATCTATTGGGGAGAAGGAAGAACCGCATCCCAGAACTGAGAGACTGAGGGGCAGGAATAGGAGAGTGAGAGGAAGAGGGGGAAGAGAGGGGCATGGGGGAGACTGACAGGTGGAAATAGGGGGTGAGATGTTGGAAGACTAGGGGCAGAGATAGGAAAACTATGGGGCAGAAAACAGAATCTTAGAAGCCAAGAAGGCAAGACATTGGGTTAGGGGAGATAAAGGGGTAGAGATGGAGGAGACAGTGTATTTTTCTCATGAAAATGAATAAATTATTGGTGACATATTTTTATACCTGTATTAATCTTGTTTCCTCCAGCTCCCCTTCTTTTTAGGATCTGCAGTCCGTCCAGGCAAGACTGGGTCTGACTCGTCTGTTTCTCTCCTTGGCAGAGGGTCTTTCTGGCCCCCATTCCTGCTCCTGTAGCTGGAGTGAGCTGGGACCAAGACATTTGTTTAAATGTCATTTTGAAAAGAAAAGAAAAATCAGTAAAGGAAAGTGTGAATACACACCTAAGTTTAGAAACTAGTCGTTAGATAAACTGGCTGTTCAGAAACTGACATTACAACAGGCTTTCTTTAAGCTGGGCTGCTTCTAGCAGGGTCCATTGTAGACCCCTGGGTCCATCGGGCCCTCCCTGAGGGTTCTGGGTGCTGTCACTTTGCCTCTGTTTCATTTCAGCTTCCCAGGAGGCTGGGGTCCCCTTTAGAGGCCAATTGGAGAGTTTAAAGCTGGAGGGCATGGACATCCCCTGGCCTAGTTCCTCTAATTTGAAAATGATGACACCAGGGTCCCAAGATGAGAAGGGCTTTTTCTGAAGACACACAGTAAGAGAGCCAGGGCCAGAATCTGGGGGCCCTGGATTCCCGGGACAGGCTTCCGTCTTGTTCAGCTGTTTCCTTTCCTATTGTTTCAAAATGCCACCCTCACCTACTGGAGCTCCCACAGCACCGTCTCGGGGCAATGGAGTGACATTTTCTTTTCTCTGCCTTTTTGGAGACAAGATGTCACTCTGCTGCCCAGGCTGCAGCGTAGTGGCACAATCACAGCTCACTGCAGCCTGTAATTTCTGCGCTAAAGCAATCCTCCAGCCTCGCCTCTGGAGTAGCTAGAATTACAGGTATGTGCTGCCACGACCAGCTCATTTTTTAATTTTTATTTTTAGAGACAGGAGTTTTAGTACATGGTGCAGGCTGGTCTCCAACTCCTGGCCTCAAGTGTTCCTCCGGCCTTGGCCTTCCAAAGCACTGAGATTACAGGCACCCAGCCTGGAGTGACTTTTTCTAAGCCACAAGCTAGTGAGAGGCAGTTGGGACTATGGCCTGGGGCTCTTTTGCCTCCTCTGTTTGCCCTGTACCACTCTGCCTTGACTGTTGACTCTTTCAGGTATATCTAAACTCACATGGTCCTTTAGAGCTCAGGTTATTTACTTTAGAAATGAGGAAACCAGAGCCTAGGGACCCATGGTGACTTCTCCCAAGTCACCCAGGCTTGGGTCTTCCCTGTTTTCAAGTTTAAGGCCAGGCAGGATGGACAGGTCCTTCCACAGCTCCTCCTTCTCGATGGTGCTCGGGGCACCGAGCTGGCTCGGAGCACTGCTGGCTCCACCGAAGTTGGAGCCAGCCCTGAGCCCCCCAGGCCCTGCCCAGGACTGAACTCACTGTTTGCACAGGTGAAATTGCTGGAGCTGGTGCGGCCAGTGTCCTGTCTGCCCTGACCAACAAAGCCATAGTGAAGAAGGAACTGCTGTCTGACGTGGCTGGGAGAGACAACTACAGGGTCAATAACAAACACGATGACAAATACAGGCCACTGCCTTGCAACAAAATCGTCAAGCGGGCAGAGGAGTTGGTGGGGCAGGAGTTGCCTTATTCGCTGACCAGTGACAACTGCGAGCACTTCGTGAACCATCTGCGCTATGGGGTCTCCCGCAGTGACCAGGTGCATCTTCAGACTGTGTCCCCTTCCCAGGAGCCAGGCCACTCCCTCAGCTGCCAGAGGCTGGGTCCCTGCTGGGGCCAGGGCGGGATGGAAATAGACATGAGCGAGACAAAATAGCAGATATGAAACCCCTGCCCTTGAGGGTGTCACATTTGGGGTGGGGACAAGGGTGGGGGGATATGCAAGTTGGCAATGTAGACCAGTGCAGTGGGTTGGGGGGGTGGCCACAAAAGGGAGTCACAGCCTGAAACAGCCCTCCACAGCCCTAGAGGCAGGCTTTATGATTCCCACTTTACAGATGGGGAAACTGAGGCTCACCATGCTTAAGTAACTTGTCCAAATTCATTGAACTCCTAGTTATTGAGTCTCTAGTCCATGTCAGCCATGGTGAAGAGGGGGAGTTAAAACTACATGTGTTCTCTCCAAGGGCCCAGATCAAGGAAGGCTTTGTAGAAGAGGTAACAGCCGAGCCCAGCCTGATTTAATTATGTTGATTAATCTGAAAGAAAATGAGCTGGAGATTACCAGGGAATGGGAGCAATAAGGGCTATAGGCAGAGGGAACAGCGTGAGCCAGGAAGGGGAAAAGCCCAGGTCATACTGGGCAATTTTTTTCTGTAAAGGGCCAGATAGTAAATATCTTAGATTTTGTGGGCCAGGTGGTGTCTGTCTTATTACCCTGCTGCCGTAGCTTTGCAGCACAAAAGCAGCCACAGACAACATATAAACGAACAGGCAAGGCTGTCTTCCAATAAGTGTATTATTTATTTTTTACAAAAATAGTTCACAGGTTGGATTTGACCCAGGGGCCATAGTTGGCCAACGTTTGGATACAGGGTCTCACAAACTTTTTTTTTTAAATACAGGGTCTCACTCTGTCACCCAAGCTGCAGTACATCACGTAGAGTTCGATCACGGCTCACTGCAGCCTCGACCTCCCGGGCTCAAGCAATCCTCCCACCTCAGTCTCCTGAGTGGCTGGGACGACAGGAATGTGCCACCATGCCTGGCTAATTTTTGTATTTTTCTGTAGAGATGAGGTTTTGCCATGTCATCCAGGCTGGTCTCGAACTCCTGGGCTCAAGCAATCCGCTTGACTCGGCCTCCCTTGGGATTACATGAGTGAGCCACCACACCCAGTCCAAGACAACTTAAAAAAGCACATATCCTTTCATACATTCTTAGATGACATCAAACACTTAAAAAAATCATAAATGTAAAACATTTGTAAAGGAAAGGATGGATTTTGGTATATTGCATATTACATATTTGTGTACGTATTTTCTTCACAATCTTGGAGTTGCACATTTAGCTCATTCAGTTAGGAAAAAATGTCTTCCGTGTAAACAGTCAAGCCAGGTGTTATTTTCAAACCAATCAGCCTAATCAGGCTTATTTTGACATTCAGAAAAAAACTGACAATTTTTCAATTCAAATGAATGTATTAATGCACAGTTCCATGACAACCATCTCACTTTAGAATTCTCATTCTAAAGTAGCAGACAGATGAGGCAGGAGCCTCGACGTGGTTGCACATTCCTTTCTGAAGCCCTCCCTGTTTAGGAGCAATGCATTCTTGAATCCTCCCTTACTGGTGTCTAGGAGTGTCTACACCTTAGCCTGTGCACCATAGATTCAGGGCACGGAAGGATTTAGCTCTTAGGAGAAGGAGAGGTGATAAAAAGGGGAGATGGGCAAGGAAAATCCACAACTTCTGGAAACAAGTGCCCCAGGAGAGAGGCCAGGCTATTAACTGAGAGCGTGCCAGGCCATGCTGGGCACGGGGGCATGGTGGGATATGCTCTGGAACTCAGTGGGAACCCTGCTGACAGGGTCTCCCCTCGGTTGAGCTGAGGAGGGTGGACCTATCTTTGGATGGGAGGGGTGTCGGAAAGGGATTGGGGATGGGCTGCCTTATCATGCATCTAAAAGCTCTTCTATAGGCCGTGCGGAAGCCACGAAATCAATCTGGAAGACCCCAGTTTTAGGAAGTGGTTGGCCCTCTGCTGTGCTTCTGAGGGGTCAGAACTCAAGCCGATGGGGAAGACTCAAGGGAGGCAGTTTTCTCTGATTTAGTTTGTCCCTTGTCCTTGAGCCTCTCTTGTTGAACTTCATCTGCTGCAGGTCACCCATTAACTTGCCTTTCTTTCTTCCTCTCCCTCCTTCCTCCTCATCTGACTCTGCGTGTCTGGAAGGACCCTCCTCTGTCTGTCTCTAGCTCTCGCTCTGTAAGAAAGTGGACTTGTGAGAACTGCAGGACTCTTGGCACACAACGCCATGCAGCCCCTGCTCTAATAGATGACCGAGCTCTAGCACTGCTTCTAGCAAAATAAGGCTGTGCCCGTAGGATGGCCCCAGCCCCACGATAAATGCCTGCCTAAGAAAGCCGTCTGCTGCCAGGAGAATTTACCGTTTGTTCTAACCAACACCGGACAGAGACGCTGGCCCTTTCTTAGAGTGTTTATTAAAAAGGACTTGTAATTATGAATCCTTCCTCTGTCCCTTTGAAACATAGATACAGTCATCTCTTGGTATCCATGGGTGGGGGAGGGATTGATTCCAGGATCCCCTGAGGACACCAAAATCCATGCATGCTCAAGTCCCTTGTATAAAATGGTGTGATATTTGCATATAACCTGTGCACATCCTCTCATGTACTTATTTTATTTTAGAGACAGCATCTCACTCTGTCACCCAGGCTGGAGTGCAGAGGTGCTCCACTGAAATGTGACCTCAGCCTATTGCAGCCTCGACCTTCCTGGGCTCAGGGGATCCTCCCACCTCAGCCTCCTGAGTAGATGGGACTACAGGCACACGCCACCACACCCGGCTAATTTTTGTATTTCTTTTTCGTAGCAATGGGGTTTCACCACATTGCCCAGACTGGTCTCAAACTCCTGGGCTCAAGTGATCCACCTGCCTTGGCCTCTCAAACTGCTTAGGATTACAGGCATGAGCCACTCATAATTACTCATAATACTCAGTGCTAAATGCTATGTAAATAGCTATACTGTATTTTTAAAATGTGTATTATTTTTTATTGTTCTTTAAAAAAATTTTTTTTTTTTTTTTTGAGACGGAGTCTCGCTCTGTCGCCCAGGCTGGAGTGCAGTGGCCGGATCTCAGCTCACTGCAAGCTCCGCCTCCCGGGTTTACGCCATTCTCCTGCCTTAGCCTCCCGAGTAGCTGGGACCACAGGCGCCCGCCACCTCGCCCGGCTAGTTTTTTGTATTTTTTAGTAGAGATGGGGTTTCACCGTGCTAGCCAGGATGGTCTCGATCTCCTGACCTCGTGATCCACCTGTCTCGGCCTCCCAAAGTGCTGGGATTACAGGCTTGAGCTACCGCGCCCGGCCACGTGAGTTCTTTACTCTGTCCATCCTCAGTCTCCTCTGGAAAGTGGGAATTAGAATCACTACCTCCTAGGGTTGTCAGGCAGATTAAAAAAATACTGGGCCTGGGCCGGGCGCGGTGGCTCACGCCTGTAATCCCAGCACTTTGGGAGGCCGAGGTGGGCGGATCACGAGGTCAGGAGATCGAGACCATCCTGGCTAACACGGTGAAACCCCGTCTCTACTAAAAATACAAAAAACTAGCCGGGCGTGGTGGCAGCGCCTGTAGTCCCAGCTACTCGGGAGGCTGAGGCAGGAGAATGGCGTGAACCCGGGAGGCGGAGCTTGCAGTGAGCTGAGATCGCGCCACTGCACTCCAGCCTGGGCGACAGAGCGAGACTCCGTCTCAAAAAAAAAAAAAAAAAAAAAAAAATACTGGGCCTGGAGAGTTCCCAGCACAGTGCTGATATCTAGAAAGCAGCCATTCTCACAGTCTTCACCCCTACCCCCCACCCCATGTTGTTTCCCCCAGTCGCTCCAGCGCTGGTCTCTCAGAGACAGTGGCGCAGGCAGGGGAGGACCCACAGGATCGCAGCAGGCTGTCTTAGCTAGCTCCCAAAAGCTGTGCCAAGCACACCGACCCTCAGGGGTCAGCCTCACATCTCTACGGTTTTTTCAGCGTATCCTCTTCCTTCTGCAGAACCATTTCCTGTCAGCACATAAGTGAGGCAATCTTACTTATTAAAGCACACCCTCCGTGCTCCTCACGGTCCAGCATTCATTCAGCAGATGAATTATGAGTGTCGACTCTGTGCCTGGCAGTGGGATCAGCACCTGGGACATTGAGACCAATCCAGGCGAGGTCCCTGCCCTCAAACCTTGGGTAGTGAGAGTTCCCAGGGGTGATTTCCCAATTTTACATCTGCCTTAAGGGCCCCAGTCGGCCAGCCCTGACCTAGAACATCTGGGCACTGCCCCTCTGTCCTTGCCACAGCCACACTCTGGGGGTTTATTATGCTTTTTGCATAATAAATTATTATTATTTAAATTAAATTAAATAATTAAATATTATTATTTAAATTATTAAATCATTTAAAATTAAAATTATTTCAAAATTTTTAAATAAAAATTAAATTAAAAATTATTTAAATTATTTAAATTATTATTTAAATTATTATTATTATTTTTTAAGACAGGGACTCACTCTGTCACCCAAGCTGGAATGCAGTGGTGTAATCTTGGTTCACTGCAACCTCTGCCTCCTGGGTTCAAGTGATCTTCCTGCCTCAGCCTCCTGAGTAACTGGGACTACAGGTGTGCACCATCACTCTCAGCTTTTTTTTTTTTTTTTGTATTTTTTGTAGAGATGGGGTCTCACCATGTTGCCTAGGCTGGTCTGGAACTCCTGGGCTCAAGCGATCGGCCCATCTCGGCCTTCCAAGGTGTTTGGATTGCAGGTGTGAGCCATGGCGCCCGGCCTATTATGCTTTTAATACCCACAGGGTGTATCTGGTTTTCCTTCTTTGACTCTGTGTATATCACACCTATGGCTTTGTTCTTCCATTCATTCTGTGCCCACCAGACATCTCCACTCCTCTTTCCTGGGTGGCCTGACCTCTTGGCATCCCCTCTCCCAGCCAATATTTGTTCCCTCTGTGATTCAAATGAAGAGGACTGGGCCAGATGAGTCTTTCCTGAGCCGTAGTTTCCTGGTGTATGTATCGTGGTCCTGCCCTGATGCTGAGTGTGCTCTGCCTTCTCTTCCGCTGCAGGTCACTGATGTAGTCACGACAGCAAGTGTGGCAGCAGGCGTGCTGGCTGCTGCAGGCCTTGTGGGGTTGCTGCTGGCCAGAAGCAAGCGGGAAAGGCAATAAATCCAAGAAATTGTCCCAACAACAACCAATTCTTATGGAGGAATATTATCTAGCCAGCAGGAGTGGAGTTTGGCTTACTGATTTTACTGTTTTGTGTTCATGAATCTTTATTTTAATGGAGTTAAAAGCATAGGAAAATTTATTTGGAAATGCAGCTTAGTATGAATTCTATTAAAGACATCATTGGGCTCTGCTATGGACTGAATGCTTGTGTTCCTCTCACACCCCAAATTCATATGTTGAACTCTAACCCATCTGTGGGAGGGTATTGGAGGTGGGGTCACTGGGAGGTAATTAGGTTGTGAGGGTAGAGCCTCTAGGATGGAATTAGTGTTCTTATGTGAAAAGGAAGAGTCCAGACCGGGCACAGTGGCTCATGCCTGTAATCCCAGAACTTTGGGAGGCCAAGGCGGGAGGATCACCTGAGGTCAGGAGTTCAAGACCAGCCTGGGCAACATAGTGAAACCCCATCTCTACTAAAAATACAAAAATTAGCCAGGTGTGGAGGCAGGTGCCAGTAATCCCAGCTACTTGGGAGGCTAAGGTATGAGAATTGCTTTAACCCGGGAGGCAGAGGTTGCAGTGAGCCAGGATCATGCCATTGTACTCCAGCCTGG
Source organism: Macaca mulatta (assembly GCF_049350105.2). Lineage (NCBI taxonomy): Eukaryota > Metazoa > Chordata > Mammalia > Primates > Cercopithecidae > Macaca > Macaca mulatta. Next base: position 10,873,359 of record NC_133419.1, read on the forward strand.
GTGACAGAATGAGACTCTATCTCAGAAAAAAAAAAAAAAAAAAGAAAAGGAAGAGACCAGAGCTCACACTCTCTCCACCACGTGAGGACCTAGTGAGAAGGTGACTGCAAGCCAGGAAGATTCTCCAGGTGCTCTCAGCATAACTGTCACCCTGACAAGTGGCTGCCCTGAACACTTCCTCCCTCCCTCCACCGCCCCAGGGAAGCACAGGTCTCCCCCTGGAGGATGCTTCTGGGGTGCATCCGCCATCTTTGGTTTCACCAATTTCTTCACAGAAAGTGAGAGAATGGGGGGCTGAGCAGCTCCTGACCTTTCTGCCCACAGCTTCAAGCTTGCACTGAGTGATGCTGCTCCAAGGCCTGAGCCTGCAAAATCTGCAGTGGGCAGACAGGAGCTATCCTGGGACATCAAGCAAGGCAGCGGGTGAGACTGCCCGTGCAAGTCTCATCAGAGAACATTCCAGTGGCCTGACCCAAAGAACTGACTTTTGGGTCAAATTGACTTGAAGGGAATCCAGAACCTTCGCTTAGTGACTGTGTGACCTTGGGTCACTGGCTTAGACTCTGAGTCTAGTTTCCCTTTCTGTCCACACAGTATTAAAACTGCTCACCTCCCGGGAACTATGGAGAGCACGTAGCCTGAGGACGTGGCTAGTGATTTTGACTTCAGAGTGTGTAAACACAGAACAGCTGTTGTGGTCAATTTGGGCACGTTGGCCAAAACAGAGATGGCAGGAGAAGCTGTGTTTAATATCCCTTTCTTTGATGAGCTGGAGCCAGAGCCCAGGGCCCTATCCCTGGTCCTTGTCCTTCCACATTGCACTTTCATGACGGCTTCCTTCTTCTCCTATGTCTTGAGTGCCAAGGGTCAGGGCTCTGCAGGAGGGGCCAGGTCCAACCATGGGACTTCCTGATGGTTTGAGGAGATCTTTGCAGGAACTAAGACCCTCCCTACTCATGTCTTAAATTAGTTTCTCTTACCCCAAAATGAGACTTTAAGCCACCCAGGAAAGAGGATAATAGGGCAGGCAGCACCGGGAGCTCCCCTGCTCTTCCTGCTCCTCCTATGTCCTGGTTGTCTCAGATCCCAACCACCTTCAGAGCACTTTCTGGTGGATGCACATAAGCAAAACATTTCATTGTCCATGAGGCAGGAGGGCAGCACTAGGGCCTCTCTGTGTCCTGCCAGCTGTCCCGTCACTCCTGGCTGGGGAGAGGGATGCTGTCTTCGAGAGTGACACAAACAACAAAGGACAATCCAGTCCTACCACACACAGCCCAGGATTCCTGTTTCTCCAGCACCAATCAGTTTCTTAAAAATTTCTTGAGCTGAAAAACAGCTTGTGGAAGGAATATATGCATGCTCTCTTCAGCCACTTTTATTTATTTATTTATTTTTTGAGACAGGGTCTCTCTCTGTTGTCCAGGCTGGAGTGCCGTGGTGCGATCTTGGCTCACTGCAACCTCCGTCACTGGGTACAAGTAATTCTTGCATCTCAACCTCCTGAGTAGCTGGGACTACAGGCACCTGCCACCATGCCTGGCTAATTTTTGTGTTTTTAGTAGAGATGGGGTTTTGCCATGTTGGTCAGGGTGGTCTCGAACTCCTGACCTCAGGTGATCCACCCGCCTTGGCCTCCCAAAGTGCTGATATTACAAGTGTGAGCCACCGCACCTGGCCTTCAGCTACTTTTAATCTTAGCAAAAAGATTTGCTGAGACCAAGGACTGTCCAGAGGTGGTACAACCATTTAATGAACTTATGAAAAAAATGAAGTATGCTTTTGTTACATATATATGTATAATATATATAAAATATGTATTATATATGAGTGTGTGTGTGTGTGTATATATATATATATATTCCACATTTAGTGAAATCTAGTTCATGGAAGTCAGTCCAGAGAGGTCTGGAACTGGTTCAGTGTATTTCTCAACTTCACAGCAACAGAATCCTGGTGTATATTAACCTTTGGTGGCCACAACATTTTTTTGAGAAGAGTGGTCATGTTTTTTATTTTTATTTTTTTGAGAAGAGTGGTCATGTTTTATATTTTTATTTTTTACTTGTACTTTTTTTGATCATAGCTCACTGCAGACTTGAACTCCTGGGCTCAAATGATCCTCCCGCCTCAGCCTCCTGAGTAGCTGGGACTATAGGCACACACTATAAGTGTTAAAGAAAGAGGAAAGAAACACGAAAAGGGGTTCAACCGTCAAAGACAGGTTTATTTAGAGAATAAACCTGAGAGGAGCTTCTGGTTGATTTTGGTCATGAGTGTTCTAACGGACTAAGGATATTTAAGAGTTTAGGAAGTGGGAAGATCATTGTAGGTTTGGAATGTTTCTATGTGAGGGAAAGTTTACTGTAGGGTTAGAATGTCTCTGGTCAGAGGGGAGCCTATCTTGGGGTTGGCATGTTTCTGGTTGGAAAGGGTTTTATCTTAGGGTTGGAATGTTCCTGGTTATCCTGGGAGTTGGTTTCCCAGCATAGGGAAATGTCCTGATGTCCTGGAGATGATGTTCTGGGGCTGGATTTAGGCAGTTTTTCAATTAACGGGAACATAGAATGTTGATGTTTGTCCAAGATGGCGATGGTCCTTCTCTGTCATGCACCACCACACCTGGCTAATCTTTTTTTATTTTTAATTTTTATTTTTTTGTAGAGACAGGGTCTTACTATGTTGCCTAGGCTGGTCTTGAACTCCTGGGCTCAAGAGATCCTCCTTTGGTCTCCCAAAGTACTGGGATTACAGGTGTGTGCCCCTGTGCCCGGCCCTGTTTTCCTACATATTAGTTAATAAATTGGTTAATTAAATAAACCACTATCTTTTTTTCCTTTTTGAGAGATGGAGTTTCACTATGTTGCCCAAGCTGATCTCGAACTCCTGGGCTCAAGTAATCCTGCCACAGCCTCCCAAGTAGCTGGGATTACAGGTGCATGCTACTGTGCTTGGCTTGTCATCCATCATCTATCAAGTGGTTATAGAAAGTTAAGCATTGTACTTGATGCTGGGGTCCCAGTGGTACCAAACTTGGACTGTTCCAAAAATACTGGCAGGGAAAGGCACATTCGTAAAATAACCACATGGATCAGTGTTCACTGCAACTGTGAGAATCACATGAAGTGCAGACACATGGACATCTGAGACTCCTAACGGGGATCTGACCTAGTCATGGAGGTCAAGCACACCTTGGAAGGGCCTGGATGTTCCCATTGTCCAGCACACTGGAACAATTGATCCTGGACAGGCAATGAAATCTGGGGAGGTGAGCCTTAGATCACAAGAAGTGAGAAAGCCTTCTTCTCTTGCTGTGCCTTCTGGTTTTTAGACCTGGACTCTGGGTAGAGCAGCTGGGCCCTCTGATGTGGAGGTAGCCCTGGAGCAAGGCAGGCATGGATGCTTCTGCAATCCCCAAATGGAGCCTGGTATTTCAGCCAGGAATCTAAGCAGATCCCCCTCTAATTGTAGCAATGATAAATTATTCTCTTTGTTCTTCAACCTTCCAATAGCCCTGAGCTTCCAGGGGAGTCTCGTTAATCATTATAGCCTGGTCTCCACTGTGTTGGTGAATTAAGGGATCAACCAGCTCGCTCACGCATGAAAAAGTACAACCCAGGGGAGGGTGATGTCCTCAGTCCTGAAGGCAGAGTGGTGGTGGCTGCAGTGACCACCATGGAAGCGGCCACTGAGTAGGGTCACTGGTGGTAGAGGCTGGAGTGAGGAAGCACAGAAACATGGGGAGCTGGGCACTTCCGGAGCCACACCCAGGGCATGCTGGAAGTAGTGGAGGGAGATTTAGAGGTAGCTAATTCTCAGCATTCCACACAGGACCAGCTTGAGCCATGGCAATTTGGGCTTGGAAAGAATATTACTCCATCTAGTAGTCACAGGTTGGTGAGAACTCAGACCTTTGAGCTAAAAAAAAAAAAAACAAAAAACTTTCTAAAAAGAGGGCCAGTTGAGGAAGGGAACGGGGAAGATGCTGGTAGATGCGTAGGTGTTGTGAGTGGATTTAAGCACCACATGAGACTATACCGGGAGGTAATTAAGTTTTTTTTTTTACCTCCCTGAGAGTAAAATTAATGACATGCAATTACGTCAATGTTATGTCTGTGTAGAATGATAAAGATAATTCACTGAACATCTGTTACGTACCAGACATGGGGCTGGGTGCCGTGTATGCATTATCTTAGGTGATCCTCCTGACATCACCTGACATGGAAGAAATGAGTTTCAGAGAATCAACAGCCTTCTCCAAAGTCACCCAGCTGGAAATTGCTGGAACTATCCAGTGGGTGTTCACTCAATGTTGCTTTCCTCCTTTGTGATTCAGAAGTCTATAAAAACATGGTAGAATTCCTTTCTGAAGGGACAGATGGCTGTTTATTGATCCTTCAATCTTATTTCAATTAGATCATACTTTCACCAGCGAGAGAAGGAAACAGAGGAAAGGATCTAGAGAGAGCCTGAGACAGAGCACGAGGGTCAGGCTGCTGGAGGTGTGGGGGAGGCCTGGGACCCCCACATCTCCACTGGGACCCCCACATCTGCTTCTAATACAGGATTTTGTGGCTGCTTCAGGCTGTCACTTTTGGTATTTCATAATCGCAAAAGAGCATCCAGCAACAGCCGCTCCAATCATCGCGAACGCACCGACTTCAGCCGCGGCATTTTCCACCTGCAAAGCAAGCAGCTTTTGTTGAGCGTTCGCAGCAAGCCAGGCTGGCACTTTCTCCCTCCCAAGGGCCTGGAACTCCTCCCCGTCTCCCCTCTCTCCTGCCTCCCCTACGGCCTGGCATCTCCTCTTTTCTCTCCCAGCTGACTGGCTCAGAATCCTCTCCCAGAGAAGCCGTTGGCTGTATCCCCAGGGACTCCATTTTCTGGGCTGTGACCACTTCTTGGTGTTGGGTTTATCTGGGCTTGTCCTTAGAATGTGCCCATGAGATCCTTTTGAGAGAGCTTCCAGGTGAGGACATTTGTTCGGATTTGCGGCGAGGAAGAAGGTTTGTGCCTCACTTCCTAGGGCCAGAGCTCCAGAGGCCAGACTGGGGACTGTTTTGCAGTCTGAGTCCTCCTTGAGCTACACCGTTGCACAGGGAGGGCTGTGGCAGAAGCTGAGGGGAGACTTAGGGAGGCCATGGCCATATGCGTGCCCTGGGGTCACTGTGTACTATTCCCAACTGCAGCCTGGAAACTTCCATCTCCAGCTCTACTTCAGCCTAAACTCCAACTCCATGCCTTATCTCCACCTGGGCCTCTAATGGGCACCTCAGACATCACATGCCACGCCAAACTCTCGATTTCCCTCCCCAAAGCCTCTCCTCCTGCCATCATCCCCATCTCATCAAGGACGCGCATCCATTCAGTCCCGCAGGCCAGGGGCCCTGAGCTGCTACACGGCAGGCATCACAGGCACAGACTCTAGAAAGGACAGCCGGGGTTTCAATCCTGGTTCTGCCACTTATTAGTTGTGTGTTTTGGGGCAACAAATGTGAAAGACTATGAAGAGGCAAGGGATGGAGGCTGCAGATCTTACACACAAATGTCCTTGAGCTCTTACACAGGTCCATGGACCCTGAGCGTCCCTTGCCTAAGTGCTCTTTGGGGGGTTGTGGGACCTGTCACGGTCCTGGGTTGGCCCAGATTCTCCTGATGACCCCTAGAACTTCAGGAGTCATTTTCAGGATAGGGTTTAGAGGGGAAGGATCCTCAGAGGTCCTCCATCCACCCACTCTGCACATGGAGAGGCCTGGAGGGGAAGGGACCTGTCCAAAGACCCTCTGTGGATTAGAAGCAGATCTGGCATTGGAGCTCAGAGGTCCTGACTCTCAGTCAGTGGGTGTCCAAGAGGCTGCGTTTGCATCATTCACGGTGATCGCCTGGTTGCATAGCCCAGTGAGTCCAGCCCCAAGCAGACCTCCCCAGGGGAGATGGATTATCCAGAGAGATCCTTACCTGTTGACAGTGGGACCTGCCATATCTCAGCTTGGTGACAAAGTGTTCACAGTTCCTGCTCACAATACTGTACTTCATCTTCTGACCAACCAACTCCTTGGCAGAACTGATGATCACCCCCACGGGCAGTGGTTCGAACCTACGGTCCAAGCTGTTGTTGACCCGATAGTTACAGCCTTCCAGCACATCTTTCAGGAGCTCCTGTTTCACCACTGCAATGCCGCCCGGGACTGAGAAGGCACTGGAGGAGCTAGCCGCGGGGTACCCATCTGCAATCAGAGGCATTCTCATTGGCAGGGGAAGGTGAAGTAGGGAGAGAAGGGCTTGAAATCTCCACTAGGGAACTACTGCTGTTTATCCTTTCACAAATGTGACTGGAGGATTCACAGATTTGGCTTTTTTTTTTTTTTTTGGACGGAGTCTTGCTCTGTCGCCCAGGCTGGAGTGCAGTGGCGCAGTCTCAGCTCACTGCAAGCTCCGCCTCCCGGGTTCACGCCATTCTCCTGCCTCAGCCTCCCGAGTAGTGGGACTACAGGCGCCGGCCACCACGCCCAGCTAATAGATTTTGCTCTCTCTTTTTTAATCAAATAAGGTGTGAATGTTTGTTCAAGTCAGTGAATGTCATGATTGCCAGTGGCTGCTACCATATTCCATGCTATGCATGTGCATCACTTCTGTGGCCAATCCCCTGTTATCAGTCATTTAGGCATTGGAAAAATTTTCATCATTATAAGCAATGATGGTAAAGCATATTTATTACCTGTTCAGCTTTGTACACTCGTGTTTTGGAAAAAGATTCACTTCGTTTAGTACCCACTGTTTCAGTTACCATGCTGTGCTGTTACACATACTTCCTAATTTAATTTCCTTTTTAACTTTCAAGGAAAATACTATCATCTTAATTTAAAAACCAGTATCGGGCTGAGAGAGATATCATGAGACTTTTCCGTGCTATGAGAAGTCCTAGAATCAGGATGTGAAACTGCTTCTCTTAAGCCCCAAAGGGCAGGTTCCTTCCACCGCACTGAGCTGATGTTGAGGGAATCCTTTGTAAAGTGTCTTCTGTCCTACAATCTGGCACAGTTCTAGGCACATAGAGAGGTACACAGAAGAGCTGTCAACCAATGGAACCCCAATTGCATTATATAGTGACTCCAGGTGTTATTTTTATTAAAATGGATAGTACCTAATGCGCACAATAATTAGGTGTGTTACCTCTCTTGCCCCGTTTCTAATCTCAAGGCTGATGTTTGCACTTAGAACCCACTTAAGAAAATCCTGTTGGCTGGGCACAGTGGTTCATGCCTGTAATCCCAGCACTTTGGGAGGCCTACACGGGTGGACCACTTGAGCTCAGGAGTTCGAGACCAGCCTGGACAACATGGTGAGACCTGTTGTGTTTTCCCTACAAAAAACACAAAAATTAGCTGCGCAGGGTGGCGCATGCCTGTCGTCTCAGCTATTCAGAAGGCTGATGTGGGAGGATCACCTGGCCTGAGCTCGGGGAGGTCAAGGCTGCAGTGAGCCATAATCACATCACTGCACACCAGCCTGGGAGACAGAGTAAGACCCTGTCTCAGAGGAAAAAAAAAAAAAGAAAGAAAGAAAGAAAAATTGTCTTTAAAAAGCCTGTTTACGGCTGAGTGTGTTAGCTCATGCTTGTAATCCCAGCACTGTGGAAGGCCGAGGCAGGCGGATCACGAGGTCAGGAGATCGAGACTATCCTGGCCAACGTGGTGAAACCCATCTCTACTAAAATACAAAAAATTAACTGGGTGTGGTGGTGTGTGCCTGTAGTCCCAGCTATTCGGGAGGCTGAGGCAGGGGAATCACTTGAACCTGGGAGGTGGAGGTTGCAGTGAGCTGAGATTGTGCCACTGCACTCCATCCTGGTGACAGAGCAAGACTGCCTCAAAAAAAAAAAAAAAAAAAAAAAGCCTCTTTACATCCTGCAGGTTAGGCACAAAAAGGACCATGTGTCTTCATTGCCATGCTTTGTCTTACAAGGTCCCTGAAGGTCATCTGGATTAAGTGGGCTTGATTTACTATTTTCCTCAATTCAGACATTTTTACAACCCTGCCTGGGAGATGATGGGTTGGAGAAAACTGATAAGATGCAAATGTCTTGCTCTGATAGTGATGGGAATGGTTTTTGTCCAGTGACAGTGTAAATGCTTAGTGAAAAGAGAACATCAAGAGTTATGTAGTGGCATTGCCTTAGAGAATATGAACTTACCTGCACCTACCTAATTTGGCAGTCTTATTGTCTCATTTCTGCATTTTTGTTATTGTTTTTTGAGACAATGTCTTGCTCTGTCACCTAGGCTGGAGTGCAGTGGCACCGTTTCAGGATCTCGGCTCACTGCAACCTCTATCTCCTGGGTTCAAGCAATTCTCCTGCCTCAGCCTCCTGAGTAGCTGGGATTACAGATGCCCGCCACCACCCCCAGCTAATTTTTGTATTTTTAGTAGAGATGGGATTTCACCATGTTGGCCAGGCTGGTCTTGAACTCCTGACCTCAAGTGATCCGCCCACCTTGGCCTCCCAAAGTGCTGGGATTATAGGAGTGAGCCACTGTGCCTGTCCTCTGCATTCATTTTTTCCCCTTTCATTGACTATCCATACATATGTTTCCTTCATTCTGCTTTTAACTGGCTATGTCATCTTGCTGCTTCTGTTATTAATGAGTTAAATAAATCATTGGTATTGCTTACTGTGCATTTGTATGAGAATTTTAAAAAAATGTATAAACCTGTGAGAATTGCGCCCATTAAGGAGCAATTAAGTACGTAATATCAAGACACCTGGTTCTGTGAAAACATATGAAGCAAAGGATCTAGCACGGAGAAACATTGTTCCTTTTGAGAAACTTTCTTCTTTAAGACCTAAGAAACCTGGCTGGTTTAAGTCGTATGAGATTCTGCATACTAAGTTAACTGACTTTGAGCTAGAGAGATCCCAATGCTGAAGCAGCCCAGCTTTGCTGGGGGAGGCAATTGTCTCTTCTATTCTGCCAGAACCTATGGAATGTACTGTGTCTACTCCCTGGGACATATGTGTGTACAATCTCATCAGGCATCCTTGAAGAAGAATGTGTCTCCTAACCCAAGTTTCCCTTTTTTTTTTTTTTTTTTTTTTTTGAGATGGAGTCTCGCTCTGTCGCCCAGGCTGGAGTGCAGTGGTGCGATCTCAGCTCACTGCAAGCTCCACCTCCCGGGCCGACGCCATTCTTCTGCCTCAGCCTCCCGAGTGGCTGGGACCACAGGCGCCTGCCTCCGCGCCCAGCTAATTTTTTGTATTTTTAGTAGAGACAGGGTTTCACCGTGTTAGCCAGGATGGTCTCGATCTCCTGACCTTGTGATCCACCTGCCTCAGCCTCCCAAAGTGCTGGGATTACAGGCATGAGCCACCGTGCCTGGCAAGTTTCCCTTTCTTAACTGTCTTTCAGTGGCTCTCATTATCTTGTTGTTATTATTATTTTAATTTTTTGAGATGGAGTTTTGCTCTTGTTGCCCAGGCTAGAGTGCAATGGCACAATCTCAGCTCACCGCAACCTCCACCTCCCAGGATCAAGTGATTCTCCTGCCTCAGCCTTCTGAGTAGCTGGGATTAGACGCATGTGCCACCACACCTGGCTAATTTTGTATTTTTAGTAGAGATGGGGTTTCTTCATGTTGGTCAGGCTGGTCTCGAACTCCTGACCTCAGGCGATCAACCCGCTTCAACCTCCCAAAGTGCTGGGATTACAGGCATGAGCCACCGCACCCGGCCCTCTCGTCATCCTTTTAACAAATAGTTTGAAAATTATATATTCATCAGTCCTTACCTGGAGGAGCCAGATGGATCACGTAGCCATCTCCTATATACAGGGCCCAGTGCTCATAGCCAAGGCGGAAAATCTCAATCAGGTCTCCCGGTTTGGGCTCCTGCTGTGGCTGCAACAGAAAAGCCAGAGATGGAGTATACGGCCTTCTAGGCAAGAACAGAGACCCTGGCTTGGGGAGCTGCAGCTCATCCTGGAGACGCCTTGCTGATGTTCATCAGCTTCTAGCCCCCATGAGATCCCCAGCCCTGCTGTCACTTTTAGAGGCTCTCCTCAGTGGGGCCACCGGGGGCTGGAAGTCTGGAGAATTATCTTGTGGGATGGGAGAGAGAAGGACCGTCTGGGCGTGTGTGTGGCGCGTGTGTGCTGTGTGTGTGCATGCTGAGGATGCAGATGTATGTGCATGGGTGCATTGTACATGCGCCCCTCAGCAGCCTGACCCAAGAGCCTGCATGGACCAGCACCTTCACTGAGGCCAGGAGCAAGGCTGGGAAGGTGAGTCTTGAGCTCTCCACCCTCTGCAGACTGACCCTCAGTTCCTCATCACTCCTCCTTCCCTGTGCCTCTCCATGGCCCCAAGAGCCACCTCCTCCTCAGACCCTACCCCATCCAGCCTTAGCGCACCTATCTCTTGGAGATGATGCTCTGGGAGACAGGAGCTCACAGCATCCTGCTGGGGCCTGAGTGGGGTCTTATGGGCCCCCCAGCTCCCAGCAGCGAGGGGGCTCTGCACTCACAGAACAGGCCTCTGTGGGAACTTGTCCTACAATAACTGCACCCTCTCCACAGCCCCAGGGGAAGGCATGATCATCCCATGACACAGGTGGGGAAACTGAGGATCAGAGAGGTGGAGAGGCTTGCCTGAGAACACTCAGCTGGAAGGAGGCCAAGCTGGGTCTTCCCTGCACACCCCTCATGCTGGTTCCTGTCTCGCCCACCTTCTTCCCCTTCCTCACCTCTTTCCCACTTCTCCATGTCCTGCCCCAGGGCATAGCAGCCTCATCATTGAAGGTTTTTTCCTTTTTTGCCCTCTCTATGCCTGTCCTCAGTGGGTGACAGCCTCCGTCTCCCTCATCCCAGGATGTCCCATCCTAGACCTGGGGTCTGCTCTCCTTTGCCCTCTTCCTCACGCCAATATCCAGTCACTAAAACCAATCAGTGTGGACTCCAGAAGCTTCTCCTGGTTGGTGTCCTTGTCAATATCCCATCCACAGCCCCATGTCTGCCTCTGTGACCCCCACAGCCCCCTGACCAGCCCCCGCCGCCTGTCCCTGCCACTCCGTATCCAACCCCTCAGAACCCATGGCGGCCTTCCCAAGGGCACATCTGGCCATGACCTTCCTCTGACCTCAGGGCCCAGGACACACCCTGTGGGCAGCTCCCAGGCCCTTCCTGACTGGCCCTTCCTCACCCTCCTCTCCCTCCCTGGGCTCTGCACCCGTAGGCCCACTGAGTGACATTCCAGCCCTTCACTACAGCCCTGGCTTTAGCCTCTGCTACTCTGCACATCTGGGTCTCCCTGCCTCCGTCACTTCCCTGCAGCCACTCTTCCTCTTCCCCTCCCTCACCTGAGAGGCTGCCCTGATGGTCCCAGCCTGGCTCAGCTGACCCGCCACCCCACTCCCAGGCCCTGGGTCCCTGGGGGCCTCTGCTGCTCCCTGCAGTGGTCAGGTCGAGCTGCAACTCCCTGTGCCTGCCTGTGCCCCTCTGGGCTGTGAGCTCCAGGCAGGCAGGATCCTGTGTGCTCCTCCCTCTCTCCCTCCCTCCCTCCCTTGCACCTCCAGGATCCAGTGAAGGGCCTGGCATAGAATGGGACAAAGGAAATAGACAAGGAAGAGGGAGGGGAAAGGAGCAGGGCCAGGACTCCTGCCCAGTTCCTCCTCTGTGCCTCAGGACACCGCAGGACCCAGAGATGGTCTCCATGTGGGCTTTTAATGGTACTGCTGAATGTCTAAAACCACAGTCTCAGCTGGTGGCCGTGAAACATGAGCTTTGGCCTAAATAAGGAAAGGGCTCCCTGTGAAAAGCCGGTTTGTGTTGTGGCGCAATAAAGGCCTTCCCCAGAATCACGTGGTGCTGGTGGGTGTGCTGCCTTCTAGAATTTGCAGGACTCTTTCCTGGAATGGTTTTTTTTCTAGTAATAGCCTGAGCCCTGCTGTTCCTTTTCAGTTGCACACCACTGAGCTCAGCCTGCTCTCCCTAGAGCTTCTGCCAGTCGGTACATCTGGGCTGATAGGAGGAGAAATTTCAGTATTCAGAACGCTGCTGAGATTAGAATGCACCTTATAAGGCCAGATGATGCCACAGAGGAACGAGGAGAGAGAAAGCATCGTTTGGGGTTGAGAAGGGACTAAGCCCCCGTCGCGGCAGAAGCAGATGATGTTGGGATTTGCTTGCTTCCCACAACCCAGAGTCCCCCACCTGCCCACACTCTGGCTTCTCCTCAGGCTGAGGTAGACTTGACATCCGGCACCCCACAACCCTCTAATACATGCGAGTCCTGGGCTCCCCGCACTGTGCCAGGTACACAGAGGAGGTGGATTCTGCCCAGAGGACTCCCTGTCCAGCCAGGCAGATGCACTTTTAAAAGACAAACACAGTTTTCCATGACAGCCTTCTAAAGACGAGCTCTGGAGCTGTGTGCCCAAGGCCAGGAGCCCGGACTGGGGCCTTTCCTGGGCGGAGCTGCCCAACTGCTATAGAGTCAGTAATGCAAAGTCCCAAGAAACTTACCGAAGCCATCTCCAAGCCAAGGTGAGGTCTGGTGCTCCGCTGTTTGTGGATCGGCTTTTATGCTGAAAGACAGAATTTCACTTTTACTTTCCTTTTGACACTGTTTCAACCTCACTCAAATACTAAATACTGTTGAAGAGAGACAACTGTTGAAAAGGGAGCTATTTCTCTAGATGAAAGGACTAATCATTTCTTACACAAGTCACGGACTCATTGGTGCTTTAAAGCCACCTTGGGAGCAGCCAGAGTCGAAGGGGAGCCCTGAATTTCTGCCCCTCCTTGAGAAATAAAGGTCTCTTCTTTGTTTTTTTTATTTTATTTTTTATTTTATTTTTTTTTTGAGACGGAGTCTCGCTCTGTGGCCCAGGCTGGAGTGCAGTGGCCGGATCTCAGCTCACTGCAAGCTCCGCCTCCCGGGTTTACGCCATTCTCCTGCCTCAGCCTCCCAAGTAGCTGGGACTACAGGCACCCGCCAACTCACCCGGCTAGTTTTTTGTATTTTTTAGTAGAGACAGGGTTTCACCGTGTTAGCCAGGATGGTCTCGATCTCCTGACCTCGTGATCCACCCGTCTCGGCCTCCCAAAGTGCTGGGATTACAGGCTTGAGCCACCGCGCCCGGCCTGTTTTTTTTATTTTTTTATTTTTCTGAGACAGAGTTTTGCTCTTGTCGCCCAGGCTGGAGTGCAATGGTGCGATCTCGGCTCATTGCAACCTCTGCCTCCTGGTTTCAAGTGATTCTCCTGCCTCAGCTTCCTGGGTAGCTGGGATTAAAGGCACCCACCACCATCCCCAGCTAAATTTTCCATTTTTAGTAGGGACGGGGTTTCACCATGTTGGCCAGGATGGTCTCAATCTCTTGACCTTGTGATCTGGCCCCCATCGGTCTCCCAAAGTGCTGAGATTACAGGTGTGAGCCAAAATAAAGGTCTCTTCTAACAAGAATCCTGGGCAGCTCTTCCTACTCCAGGAAGGGGAGGCATTTGGAGGCAGGGAGATGTCAATCCCCAGTGCACCCTATAGGACGTTGTCTTGTAATGACACCCAGAAAATATTGGACCAGAAGTCTTGGGAGAAGTCTTGGGGAAAGGCCAGAGGGGGTGCTTCATGCCATGGGGATGCCCTGGAGGTGAGGGCTACCTTAGACCATGTGAAGCCCAGGAGCTCATAGCCCCATTAAAATGCATTTGGGTGCAAGAAGCAGAACTAAACTCAAAGGGGCTTCAACAGCCTGGACACCCATTGTCTCGGTAACAGAAAGGCAGGAAGAGGGTGACTCAGGTTGGGTCTAGTGACTCACCAAGGTCACCAAGGACTCCACAGGCTGTCTCCATTGCACTGGTCCTGGGTCTGCACTGTTGTCCTGCAGGGACTCCCATGGCTGTAGCAGCCTTGAGTGACCCATTTTCACCTGGCTATGCCCAAAAGATGGAGGGAAAGGTGATTCTCATCATTAGTCTTTTTTTCAGGGAGTAGTCCCCCAGATGACCCGTTCCCTTCTCCACTGGCCAGAACTGGGCCATATTTTCACACCCAACCAGAGGCCTAGATAGGTGGATCACTTGAGCCCGGGAGTTCAAGACCAGCCTGGCCAATATGGCAAGACCTGTCTCTACTAAAAATATAGGAAAAAAAAAATCAGTCGGGCATGGTGGCACGTGCCTGTACTCTCAGCTACTTGGGAGGCTGAGATGAGAGGATCGCCTGAGCCCGGGAAGTAGGGCTGCAGTGAGCTGAGATTGCTCTAATGCAGTCTAACCTGGGCAACTGGAGTGTGACCCTGTCTCAAAGCAAAACAGAACAGAAAAACCCCATTTCTGTTGTTTAGGTTAGCACGCCTCTGGATTTCCCTCAAAACACTGCTGAGCGAAGTTGCTGTTCTTGAGCAGAGCCTCCAGGGACCACTGTGGATATCCTGAGGAGGCCTCAGAGCTTTCTTGGGCAGAGCTTCTGCAGGTGCCTTGCCATGGTCAGTTTCTTTGCTGTTTTATGGCCCTCTGCAGGAGTGTCCATGGTCATTTGTCAGCCACCTTTTGGTTTCAGTCTCTTGTCACGTCTTGGGGGTGTCTGGCCACACAGATGTTATCTTATTACCTCAGTCCATCATACCTGTGTTTATCATTTTGAGGGTTCAGCAGTTTCACTGTAGGCTGAGTCACTTGTCATAAGTGACTCCATTTTGAAATATTTAGGATCACAAAACTCTTTAAGGTGGGGGGGGGGCCCAACAAGAGTCTGGATTCGACAATCCCAGAGTCTAGGCTTTTGCCTTGTGGCATAATAAAAAATTTTATTTTTAAATGAATTTATGCCTTGTAGCATAAGAAAAGTTTATTTATGACTTATGTGGCATAATAAAAATATATATTTTTGGTCTTTGACTCCAGTTCCAGACACAGAGGTCCTAAGACCCTTGGAATTTCCGGAGTGATAGGATGTCTTGTTATTCAAAAGGAGTCTGTGTCAAATAAACCTGAGTTTATGCTAAAGAGGGGGCTCTTTGTTAAGGAGGGGGAGCTGGATAACTTCAGGATGGGGACTGATCACCATTATTTAATCAATAATGTCTACATCATGAATTCTCCCTAGAAACCCCTACATGATGGGGTTGGGAGAGCTTTGGGGCAGGTGAACACAGATGTGGTGGGAGACTGGCCTGGCTGGAGAGGTCATGGGGGCAAAGATTCTCTGCATGACCACATTTTAGTCAGGTTCCCAAACCTCTTCCTAGGCACATCTGTACTTCCTTGTAAAATCTAATTTTAGCAAAGGACCCTGTCAAGTCAGTTTAGCAGGAACTTCCCACCCTCGGTATCTGACCGGGGTCATCCTCACTATTCTCCAGGTGATGTCTGATCACCCTAGCCTGTCTTCAGCAAGAATCCTGTTAGTGTGGTTTAACCAGAATCCCTCGTGGCCCCGAGGTTTCCTCTTCATAATTTTCCATCCACTGACCTGTATGCTTCTCCTTGCCTATAAATTCCCACTTGCCCATGCTGTGTTCAAGTTTAAGCCTCATCTCTCTCTCTCCTGCTGCAAAATCCCAGTGCAGTGGGTATCAAGATTGTATCATTAGATAATTTTTTCTTTAACAATGGAAGCCCTGCACAATCATTGCCCCCCATATTAGTTTCTTATTAGTTTCTTCCATGTTGCCATTCCTGAGTTGTATCCTTTATAATAAACTGACAATCATAAGTAAAGCAGTTTTCTAAATTTTGGAAGTTGTTCTAGGGAATTATCAAATTTAAAGTTGCTTCAGGGGGTCTCCACCGTTTGTAGTCAGCCACGTAGAAATGTGAGTAGCCAAGGAACTCCATTTGTTGCTGAGCCTGGAGCCTGTACCTGTGGAGGCTGAGCCTAACTCTGGATAGTTAGCATCGGAATTGAGTTGGATTGTTGAACACGCAGTCAATGTTGGAGAATTGCAGGACTGATTGATGTGGACAAATGACATGTATTTGGTTGCTATCAGAAGAAACTATACATGCCTGCTTCTGTTACTTGAAAAAAACTGGGGATCATTCATCCGGTAACAAACAACTTTTCATGAGAACACAGGTATTGATCAATAGGAGTTTTATTACTTGGCACAAGTAAGGAGGACACTGGGAGGATTCTCCAAAGCATTCTTCCCTAGGAAAAGTGATAAGAGGTGTCTCAGGACGAGTCACAGACAAAACTCCTCAGACACCAAAATAAAGAAGGAAGGGGTTTATTCGGCCAGGAGCATCGGCAAGACTTCTGTCTCAAGAGCCGAGCTCCCCGAGTGAGCAATTCCTGTCCCTTTCAAGGGCTCACAACTCTAAGGGGGTGCATGTGAGAGGGTCGTGATTGATTGAGCAAGCAGGGGGTATGTGACTGGGGGCTGCACGCATCGATAATTAGACCGGAACAAAACAAGATAGGGATTTTCACAGTGCATTTCTATACAATGTCTGTAATCTATAGATAACAGAACCGATTAGATCAGGGGTCGATCTTTAACTACCAGGCCCAGGGTGCAGTGCTGGGCCGTCTGCCTGTGGATTTCATTTCTGCCTTTTAGTTTTTATTTCTTCTTTCTTTGGAGGCAGAAATTGGGCATAAGACAATATGAGGGGTGGTCTCCTCCCTTAGAGGGTTTTATGGGTGATGGAGAGGGGAGAGGGTTCATCAGCACATACAGAGGAGGGAGTCGCATTGCATAGATGCAGTGAGTCATCATGCCAACACATAGGTTGCATGTTATGGTAATGAAGCTGTAGCTCCTCGGGGTGGAGACTTTAGCATGGTAATGAGGAAAGTTCACTCAGGTTCATCTGTAAGTTGCTGGGATCCGTTAGGAGCTGGTTTTAACCAACCACATGACTGCATTCCATGCAAGTTTTAGGAAGAAACAGGCTGCAGGACGGTAGGCTGTAAAAGGCTGATTGCTCCGTTGATTACATTCCTATAATCCCTGGCAACCCTTCCTGTCTGCTTACACTTCCAGTTCATCACAGCTTGTGCTGAGGTTGAAACAGCTTGTGGTAGATAGTGTCAGGTTTTAGCTTAGAGTCAGTTCCAGGCAGTTGGGGTCTGTGAATTCAGGATTCCAAAACAGCCAGTGGCCTTTCTTCAGCAGCGCCAAAGCTTAGATGCGGCAGGAGTGACGGCTGTATTCCGAGTGACAAGCAAGGCTTTCTGAAGCCTGTTCTGCTGTGTCAGACTTGGAATCCAAACTGACCCACATCAGGTTGGATGATCTGCTCCTAAGGATCAGACATCTGGTCCCAGTAGAGCTCATTAGCCACCTAAAACCTTCTTTGAAAAATTCCAGAAGCATATCTCTATCTGGAGACTGCCTCTCTTTCTCTATTGCCTCTTTTTTTCCTAGAGGCTCCAGTAGGTAACAATAATAGCAGAAATAATCAGTTATGAAGACTGATTGGTTTTTAATACTCAAAGAATTTAAATTCCAACCAGCCCACTGACAGCAAAAATCTAGGAAGTTGTGCCTCACCATCAACACTGTCTTCTTATAGCTTTCCCCGATTGGGATGATCCCTCTAGCATTTATGATATTACAAGAATATGATATTTTACATTAATTTATATTGTATATCTAGATGCAATAGCTGCTGTAACCAAGAAAATATTTGAAACAGCGCTCAATAAAAAATTTAGAGATTTATTTAGCTAAGGTTAAGGACACATCCAGGAAAAAAGGAACAGAAAACCATAGGAAACATCTGTGGTTCGTGCTTTTTCCAAAGTGCGTCTGGGGACATCATTATTTAAAGGGAAAAGTGTGGGCATTAGGGGAAAGAGAAAAGGGAGAAAAAGGGAGGGTAGATAAAAGAGGCAAGTGGTTGCATTCCTTTGAGTATTTGATCAGCATTCACTGAATCTGCATTTTACATGTGAAAGGAGGGGGTAGAGGAATAGTTAATTATGCATTCATTTCGTGCGTAGTGAATCTGCATTTTTATATAAGCAGTCAAATATGCCTTTGTCTCAGGTGAACGAGGGATGACTTATAGTTCTGTCCTTTGTCCCATACCTGTGATGACAAGCTGTCAATTTACATCATCGGAGTGTCATTCAGCAGAACCGTTTTAGGGTAAAGATCTTGGGGCTCACAAAGAATTCTCTTGTGAGCAAATTGTGAGGGAGTTATATAGCTTTTAATTTTTGTAGCGATCTATTTAGGAACAAAATGGGAGGTAGGTTTGGGTGACCCAGTTCCTAGCTTGAATTTTCCCTTTGGCTTAGTGAGTTTGGGTTCCGAGATTTTGTTTTCCTTCCCTGCAGCAAAATACAAAGCCATTTAGAAATATATTTTTTTGGCTGGGCGCGGTGGCTCACGCCTGTAATCCCAGCACTTTGGGAGGCCGAGGCGGGCGGATCACAAGGTCAGGAGATCGAGACCATCCTGGCTAACACGGTGAAACCCCGTCTCTACTAAAAATACAAAAAATTAGCCAGGCGCGGTGGCGGGCGCCTGTAGTCCCAGCTACTCAGGAGGCTGAGGCAAGAGAATGGCGTGAACCTGGGAGGCGGAGCTTTCAGTGAGCTGAAATTGTGCCACTGCACTCCAGCTTGGGGCACAGAGCGAGACTCTGTCTCAAAAAAAAAAAAAAAGAAATATATTTTTTCCATTGCAAATTTATGTGAAGCCATGGCAGCATTCAGTATTTAGATGTTGGGAAAGACTCTGGCTGGAATTTGAGACAAGAAAATGTTCCTCCTCCACTAACTTACTATAGTAGTGAGGTGGGAGGCTGGCAAGGCTTGCTTTCTGTTTGCAGCCCTGTTGATCCTGTTGATAGGAGCAGGATGTGGTCAGAACAGTAGGCAGTGAAGAAGCCAGCCAAAACTAGCAGATGGTGATAGAAGTGACCTCTATTTGCCCTCACTGCTCATTAGCATAAGACACTCCCACCAGTGCCATGACAGTTTACAAATGCCATTGCAACAAGCCATGGTAATGGCCTGGAAGTTACCTCAGATGGTTCTGGAAACTCTCCACCCTTTTCCACAAAGTTCTGAATAACCTGTCTCTTAATTAGCATGTAATTAAAAGTGGGTATAAATACAGCTGCCAACAGCCCATATGCTGCCAACTCAGCCCACTGCCTATAGGTAAGTCCTGCTCTGCAAGAAGCAGTACTGGTTCAAAAAAGTTGCCTTCTCTCACCACAGGCTCACCCTTGAATTCTTTTGTGGGCTAAGCCCCAATTTGGGACCCAAACATGGGACACAGATTTGGCGTGGGACACGGATCCAAATCAGTCCAAATTGGCCCACTGCCTGTCTTACAAGACCCATGAATACAGCTATTCTCATTTATTTTTGTATTGTCTGTAGCTGCTTTTGTGCCACAGTGGCAGATTGTGTGGTCTCCTGGCAGGTGAGGCCTAACATATTTATTACTTGGGTCTCTGCTGACCCCCTGGGCTACAGGTTTATCAATTTTATTGATCTTCTCAAAGAATCAGCTTTAGATTGATTGATTTTTTCTTTTTCTACTTTATTTATTAGTTCTTTTATCTTTATTACATTTTCTTTCTTTGCTTGTTTTGGTTTTCATATGCTTTTTCCCCCTTCTGAGTTTCTTGACTATGATTAGGGACCATGATTAGGGAACAAATAGTGTATTTCATTTGAAAAATAGAAACCAAAAAAGAGAAGCAAGTGGAAAATTTAAAACTGAAAAATACAAATCTTAAATGAAAAGTTTACTGGATAATATTAAAAGTAGATTAAACACTCCAGAGGAAAAGCTAAGTGATCTTAAAGAGAAGACAATACAAATCTAAAAACTGAAGCATAGACAGATTAAATGAAGAAAAAGGAGAGCACAGTCTCAGTGATTTGTGAGACAATGTCAAGTGGTCCAATGTATGTGTGACTGGATCTCCAGAAGGAGAGGAGAAAGAAACTGGTACAGAAAAAGCATAAAAAAGTAGTAAGGCTGGCATGGTGCTTACACCTGTAATCCCAGTATTTTCTGGAAGTTGTTGTTAGATTTTTTTTTTTTTTTGACATGGTGTCTTGCTCTGTCGCCAGGCTGGAGTACAGTAGTGTGATCTCGGCTCGCTGCAGTCTCTGCCTCCTGGGTTCAAGCTATTCTCCTGCCTCAGCCTCACGAGTAGCTGGGACTACAGGCGTGCGCCACCGTGCTCAGCTAATTTTTGTATGTTTAGTAGAGACAGGGTTTCACCACGTTGGCCAGGATGGTCTTGATCTCTTGACCTCGTGATCTGCCCACCTTGGCCTCCCAAAGTGTTGGGATTACTGGAGTGAGCCACCGAGCCTGGCCCAGATAATATAGGGCTATATTGAAGGTTGACACCTCCCTGCCTCTAATGCTGCTTCTTCTTGGTACAGAAAGAGTTGCCCAGGATTCTCACTGGGAGAGACCTTGCCTTTTCAAGCAGGGACAGAAATTCAGGGCTGCCTTCCTACCCTGGGTGTTTCCAAAGTGACTTTCTGCGCTAATGATTCCAGCTATTGAGGAGAGTAATTATTATTCTGTCCTTTTACAGGAAATCATTACACTTTCTGCTTAGAGAAATGTTTCCTTTTTTGAACAGTGGTCATTCTGAGCAGTGTCAGCATTTCCTTCTGTTTTTGAAAGTAAAATTATCCACGTCTGTGGGAAAGCTGATCCACAAGCAGCAGACCACCAGGCTCCGCCCTGGCTTCCAGATGGCTTCAGTAAATCCCCCGGAACTTTGCATTACTGACTCTACAGCAGGCGGGTAGCTCCCTCTGTAACGGCTTCAGCCTGGATTCCTGGCTTTGGGTGCACAGCTGCAGAGCTTGTCTTTAGAAATGTTAACCCAAAATACCTGAGATAGGTCTCAGTCAATTTAGAAAGTTTATTTTGCCAAGGTTAAGGATGCACCGGTGACACAGCCTCAGGAGGTCCTGACAACACGTGCCCACAGCTGGCTCTTATACATTTTAGGGAGATGTGAGACATCAATCAGCATATGTAAGATTGCTCCCAAACAGAACGAGGTCTGGCTGTTTGTTTTCGTGGTCCAGTAATGAGATGCAAACAGGCTGGGAAAGAAGGGAATTTATCTCTGCAACCAGTTACAGGGAGAAGGTCAGAGTAACTCACCAGACCAACTCCAACTTACAAGTTTTTTCCAAGTGCTTATATACATTCAGTGTACCTACGAGCCAAAAGCCAGTGTTTCACTCTATCTCATCTTTAACTACAATCCGGGGTCTAGACAGTTACTTTAGAGTCTTGGAAAAATTACTTAATCTAAAATGGGTCCTAGTACAAGGTATGCAAGAACGTCTCCATTTTTTTTTTTTTTACTTTTATTTTTTGACATGGGTCACTTACTTTAATAACAATATATATATACCATAGTATCACCATGGAATGTAAGTTCAGATTAGACAAGAGAATTTCACAAGTGTGACAACATTCGGTAGTATATAAAATTTGGGTATACTGTGTGGCCAAACCAGCTTGCTCATAAGTTATTAATTGATTCCATTATAGGTAATTTGTTTAGTTTAGTGTTTACAATTCTTATGGAAAAAATAAGCAATGCACACATTTAAAAAGTGTTCATTGGCCAGGCATGGTGGCTCATGCCTGTAATCCCAGAACTTTGGGAGGCTGAGGTGGGCAGATCACGAGGTCAGAAGATTGAGACCATCCTGGTTAACATGGTAAAACCCCATCTCTACTGAAAATACAAAAAAAAAAAAAAAAAATTAGCCAGGTGTAGTGGCACACATCTGTAGTCCCAGCTACTCGGGAGGCGGAGGCAGGAGAATCGCTTGAACCCAGGAGGCGGAGGTTGCAGTGAGCTGAGATTGCGCCACTGCACTCCAGCCTGGTGACAGAGCGAAACTCTGTCTAAAAAAAAAAAAAAGTGTTCATTTACCTTTGCATGAGTGCTTAAAATACATATTCTATTTCAAGATGACATTTAAAATTTATTCTAATATAACAGCAGCAAAAATATAATTCACAATTACAAAAGAATTAGAATCCACAAGTTATTCTCATGTTTACAATTGTGATTCTTTAATAAATACCAGTACTATACAGCTCTATTGTAAGCTTTCTAGATTTGGTTTAAACACACACACATAGATACATCAGTTGTGGAAAGCTTTAGAATTTATATGTCATGTACTTTTTGGACAGAGTTCTAAAAGAGCCAGCCAGTCCACCAGACAGGCAGAAAAAAAGTTAAATTAACTGGGGCAAATAGAACTGTTATATAACATCCAAAACATGTGAGATCCTGCAGCAAACTGGGAGTACTTCAGGGTTGGCCCATTATCTTCTTTAGAACTAAGTTCATCTTCACAGTTTAAGAAGGTGGACATTTCAACACAATCTAGTGCATTTAGGTGACATGTTTCTTTTATGCTAACTTGATTTCCTTGAATGACCTAGTTAGTAAACTAGTCACTAGTAATTTGGTCACCAGGCAAATCAAGCCTGCAAGAAAGGAAGCCAATATTCAAAATGCTGTGTTACCTTCTAAACCCACTCAAATAGTTTATTTTCCACAATAACACATAACTTCAATAATGAGACGCCTAACTAAAGCAAGCTCGTCCAACAAGATGGAGACAGCATCTCTTCTTCTAAGACTTAGGTTTTGCCCAGAATTCCCGATACACGGAACAGCCCTTACCAACGGTCGTTGCTCCTACAACAAAGCCTTGGGCGGCCACACACATGTGGATCAGTTGAAGGGACATTTGAGTATTTCCCCTGCTCTTCAATGTGTATAATCCATATGTAACAAGTGCTGCAAAACCTGCTATTCCAATGGGTACGAATGGTGCCTCTTTAGCTTTTCGAATAAGTTTGGATCCCTGATCTTCATCATTTGAAGAAAGAGAAACATCTGTGTCTGTTGACATAGCGACTGCTTGAGGAATCTCCCTAGAGCGAGAAAACCTCTCACGTGTCAACCAGCTTCTGATCCCTGCCTGAGGACTTTCATTATTTTAATTAAACTCTAAGATCTGAGAAAGCCCAGGCGGGATCTTGATAAACTTGTTTTGCTTTCTAGCTTTTGTACTAAGGCACTAGCTTCTCTGGTTCCTTAATATTTAACTTATACACTCATCAGAGTTATAGCAAGGTGTTGGTGAAGGCTGAGTGTGCTGGTTGCTAATGGAGACCCGGCCTGCCACAGTCCCCACTGTCAATTTGTACATGATTTCTATCATGTTAGTTACTTTTCCAAGCACTGATTTGTTAAGAGGTTAGTACAAGAGTACAAACTATGATATGGTGAACTAAGACGAAGTGGGCGATGTATTCTTTCTGGCTACTTCCTGCTGGAGAGGGGCACTGGAGTGGAAGATATCTATTTGGCGTTGGTAATGTACCCGACTTAGGGGACTCAAAGGCAGTGCCTGTTGCAACATAATCTTATGAGATTGAGGAATGTTTTGGAACAACATATGACAACAATATAGGCCATAACATAGTGTTATGCCTATGCCCAGGAGGGTGGTTAGGACAACAAGAATTTCTGCCATCAGGAAGGTCCTCCACCAAACCAAGAGGCTATCACTTCGTTGAGGGACAGTGCAGGGTTAGATATGGCCTCAGTCTGTTGGTGCATATCCTTCAAAGCTAAAGAAATGTTTCCCGAGTTATTGGGAACATACATACAACATTCAGTTTTAACTGCAGCTCAAGGAGGAACCTGACATTGCATCATTTAAAGTTTTTTTAATAGGCCATACTGAATTTTTTTTTTTTAAGTTATTCTGGTCATTTGCAATCCTGTCCATTGTTTAAGATTTTTCTATAAGAAACCCAAATTTTCCTTGTTTAGGGGAGGCTCACCAAAGCAGTCACATAGGGCTAGAGAGGAGTAATAGACCACAGATCCAGCAAGAGTCTTGCTGTAAGATATCTGCATAATCTTGTGTCCGTGAAAGAAAAAGTTTAGAAACGTATTATAAAAGAATAGCTTGTCATCTTTTGAGTGGAAATCAGGCCTTCTAGGGGTTCTGTCTCCCATCTTGTGGCCTTGGTGGCCTTTGTCATGGATGTTTCATCTGGTAGGGACGACTTCACCTGTGTGTGGTGGCTCCATGGCGTGATGCCCACCAGTTTCAGTGCCGAATTGGTGGTCAGGAGCACACCTTAGGCCCTTTTCCATTTCTCCTGTGGCTGCTGAGTTGAGCCTGTTTCCCTCCATTCTTTAGCAATATATTATCACTGGGCTGGAAGGAGTGGCATGGTTCTGCCAAGTTCACAATGCTCCTGTCGGAAGCAAGCTTATGCAAACGTTAAGAATTTGTCCTGGTTGGGCGCAGTGGCTCACGCCTGTAATGCCAGCACTTTGAGAGGCCGAGGCAGGCGGATCATCTGAGGTTGGGAGTCCGAGACCAGCCTGACTAACATGGAGAAACCCTGTCTCTACTAAAAATACAAAATTATCTGGGTGTGGTGGTGCACGCCTGTAATCCCAGCTACTCAGGAAGGCTGAGGCAGGAGAATCGCTTGAACCCAGGAGGTGGAGATTATGGTGAGCCAAGATCACGCCCCTGCTCTCTAGCCTGGGCAACAAGAGCGAAACTCTGTCTCCAAAAAAAAAAAAAAAAAAAAAAAAATGTGTTCCAAGTATTTACCATAGTGTTTAATAGTTGACTTTCTATTAAGGGGTGCCCTAGTAATCTGAGGTGAATTAGCAGTGAAGGGTCTCTGTATTAGTTAGGGTTCTCCAGAGGGACAGAAATAATAGGATATATGTGTACAGGAAAGGGAGTGTATTAAGGAGAATTGACCACACAGTCACAAGGTGGAGCCCACCATAGTCCATCTGCAAACCGAGGAGCAAGGAAGGCGGTAGTGGCTCAGTCCAAGTCCCAAAGTCTCAAAAGTAGGGAAGCCGATAGTGTAGCCTTCGGTTTGTGGCTGAAGGCCTGAGAGCCCCTAGCAAACCACTTTGGTATAATTTCATACCACCGTATTTTTTTCTTTCTTTTTTTTTTTATATACCACTGTATTTTTACATAAACAATAGGGCAGAGGAAGAAATCAACTATGTATTTGTCTCATGTGAGCCTCAGAGGGATGACTGAGTTCTGTCTGTCCTTTGTCCACAAGGAATTTCCTTGGTGGATAGCTCTTCTGTGCATGTGTGTATGTGCCTAGAACTTTGCCAGGTCATGGGACAGAAGACATTTAACGAAGGGCTCCCTCTGGGTCAGCTCAGTGCAATGGAAGGAGCCTGCCCTTTGAGGCTTGAGAGAAGCAGTTTCACATCTTGGTTCTAGGACTTTTCACAGCATAGAAAAATCAGATATTGTCCCTCTGGGCCCAATATTGGTTCTTGAAAATGAAGATGATCATATTTTCCTTGAAGGGTAGGATAAAAAACAGCCTTGTAGTGCATCCAAGCACCATAGATAGTAATAAAAATTGATTCCCTTCTGAATTTCACAAGTATATTAAAATCAACAAGTATATTCAGGCGTATTTCTAACATCATTGTGCATAATGGCTAAATATTTTGAACAACCTAAATGCCTAATAGTAGTGGATTGGTTAGATAAATTATGTACATGCTTATATTGCAACATGATGACATTGTCATATGGTATAGCCATTGCCAATCACATTTATGACATGTAAAATATTCATGATACATCTTGGTAAACACAAAAAGCAAAGTCTATGATTCTGTCAAACTTCTTGGTGAAAGGGTAACACCAAAAGCTCAGTAATTGGTACTTTTCAACCTTCTGTTTTCTTCTCCTGCCTCTGTGCCCTTACCTTACCTGCCTTTTGTCCACTGTGATTCCCAGGTAAGTATTTCAAGATTGGTTCCCCCAATACCTTCATGTTTCTGACTGGCGAGGCCGTGGTGACAAAGGAGCCCCTAGAGCATGTGGCATGGGGCTGCCTCTGCTGGGTCCACAACTGTTTGGACCCCAGGTACAGACCTCGGCCTGTGGGTGAGATCATCAGTTCTGCAGAGGAGATGGTTGGTGACCAGAAGATGCATAAAGTTATTTTTAATAACAGTGAAGGCTTTGTCACTGATCTGAAATATGGCCAACCCCTTTGCAAGTTGGTAAGGCCCCCTTTGGGGTGAACTCTTCCTTCTGGAGTTCTTGGGGTGAGATTATGTGTGAAATTTTTGAAAGATGACCAGTGGAGATTGCACTGTATTTCTCACATTGATATTATAGTATCCATACCATAACATTAATAGCATTCTTTAAAAAAGATATTTTTTTGGGGAGGCCGAGGAGGGTGGATCACCTGAGGCCAGGAGTTCAAGACCAGCCTGGCCAACATGGTGAAACCCTGTCTCTACTAAAAATACAAAATTTAGCCGGGCGTGGTGGCGTGTGCTTGTAATCTCACCTACTTAGGAGGCTGAGGCAGGAGAATAGCTGGAACCCGGGAAGCGGAGGCTGCAGTGAGCCAAGATTGTGCCACTGTAGTCCAGTTTGGGTGACAGAGTGAGACTATTTCTCAAAAAAAAAAATAAAAAATAAAAAAATTTAAAAATAATTTTTTTTAAATACAAAAATTAGCCGGGCATGGTGGTGGCCACCTGTAATCTCACCTACTTGGGAGGCTGAGGCATGACAATTGCTTGAACCTGGGAGGCAGAGGTTGCAGTGGGCCAAGAGCACGCCACTGCATTCCAGCCTGGGTGACACAGTGAGACTTTGTCTCAAAAAGAAAAATTAAAAAAAAAATTTTTGCCGGGCACGGTGGCTCAAGCCTGTAATCCCAGCACTTTGGGAGGCCGAGATGGGTGGATCACGAGGTCAGGAGATCGAGACCATCCTGGCTAACACGGTGAAACCCCGTCTCTACTAAAAAAAAAATACAAAAAACTAGCCGGGCGAAGTGGCGGGCACCTGTAGTCCCAGCTACTCGGGAGGCTGAGGCAGGAGAATGGTGAGAACCCGAGAGGCGGAGCTTGCAGTGAGCCGAGATCCGGCCACTGCACTCCAGCCTGGGCGACAGAGAGAGACTGCATCTCAAAAAAAAAAAAAAAAAAAAAAAAAATTTCCATACGTTACGGGGGAACAGGTGGTGTTTGGTTATAAGAGTAAGTTCTTTTACTGGTGATTTGTGAGATTTTGGTGCACCCATCACCTGAGCAGTATACACTGCACCCTATTTGCAGTCTTTTATCCCTCACCCACTTCCCACCCTTTCCCCCAAGTCCCCAAAGCCCATTGTTCCATTCTTATGATTTTGCATCCTCATAGCTTAGTTCCCACTTAAGAGTAAGAACATATGATGATTGGTTTTCCATTCCTGGGTTACTTCACTTAGAATAATAGTCTCCAATCTCATCTGCATTACTGTGAATGCCATTAATTCATTCCTTTCTATGGCTGAGTAGTATTCCATCATATGTATATGCCAGCTTCTTTATCCATTTGTTGATTGATGGGCATTTGGGTGGTTCCACGTTTTTGCAATTGCGAATTGTGATGCTATAAACATGTGCATGCAAGTATCTTTTTCATAAAATGACGTTTTTTCCTCTGAGTAGATACCCAGTAGAGGGATTGTAGGATCAAATGTTAGTTCTACTTTTAGTTCTTTAAGCAATCTTCACTCTGTTTTCCATAGTGGTTGCACTAGTTTACATTCCCACCAACAGTGTACAAGTGTTCCCTGTTCACTGCATCCATGCCAACACCTACTGTTTTTTTTTTAATTATGGCCATTCTTGCAGGAGTAAGGTGGTATTACATTGTGGTTTTGATTTGCAGTTCCCTGATCATTAGTGATATTGAGCATTTCTTTTCATAGGTTTATTGGCTGTTTATATATCTTCTTTTGGGAATTGTCTATTCATAGCCTTAACCCACTTTTTGATGGGATTGATTGTTTTTTCCTTGTTGATTTGAGTTTGTTGTAGATTCTGTATATTAATGTTTTGTCAGATATATAGATTGTGAAGATTTTCTCCACTCTGTGTGTTGTCTGTTTGCTTTTCTGACTGTTCCTTTTGTCATGCAAAAGCTCTTGAGTTTAATTAAGTCCCAGCAATTTATCTTTGTTTTTATTGCATTTGCTTTTGGGTTCTTGGTCATGAAATCCTTGCTTAAGCCAATGTCCAGAAGGGCTTTTCCAATGTTATCTTCTAGAATTTTTATAGTTTCAGGTTTTAGCTTTAAGTCCTTAATCCATGTTGAGTTGATTTTTGTATAAGGTGAGAGATGAGGATCCAGTTTCATTCTCCTACATGTGGCTAGCCAAGTATCCTAGCACCATTTGTTGAAAAGGGTGTGCTTTCCCCACTTTACATTTTTGTTTGCTTTGTCAAAGATCAGCTGGCTGAAAGTATTTGACTTTATTTCTGGATTCTCTATTCTGTTTCGTTGGTAGTCTATATGCTTATTTTTATACCAATACCATGCTCTTTTGGTGACTATGGCCTTATAGTATAGTTTGAAACCAGGTAATATGATGCCCCCAGATTCGTTCTTTTTGCATAGTCTTGCTTTGGCTATGCAGGCTCTTTTTTGGTTCCATATAAATTTTAGGATTGTTTTTTCTAATTCTGTGAAGTATGATGATGGTATTTTGATGGGAATTGCATTGAATTTGTAGATTGCTTTTGGCAGTATGGTCATTTTGACAATATTGATTCTACCCATCCATGAGCACAGGATGTGTTTCCATTTGTTTGTGTCATCTGTGATTTCTTCCAGCAGTGTTTTGTAGTTATCCTTGTAGAGGTCTTTCACCTCCTTGGTTAAGTATATCCCTAGTATTTTATTTTATTTTATTTTAATAACTATTGTAAAAGGGATTGAGTTCTTGATTTGCTTCTCAGCTTGGTCACTGTTAGTGTGTAGAAGAGTTACTGATTTGTGTCCATTAGTTTTGGATCCAGAAACTTTGCTGAATGCTTTTATCAGCTCTAGGAGCTTTCTAGAGGAGTCTTTAGGATGTACTAGGTAAACAGTCATATCATCAGCAAACAGTGACAGTTTGACTTCCTCTTTACCGATTTGGATGCCCTTTATTTCTTTCTCTTGTCTGATTGCTGTGGCTAGGACTCTCAGCATTGTGTTGAAGAAGAGTGGTAAGAGTGGGCATCCTTGTCTTGCTCCAGTTCTCAGAGGGGATGCTGTCAATTTTTCAGCATTATGTTGGCTGTGGGTTTGTCGTAGATGACTTTTATTACATTGAGATATGTCCCTTGTATGCCGATTTTGCTGAGAGTTTTAATCATATAGGAATGCTGGATTTTGTCAACTGCTTTTTCTGCATCTATTAAAATGATCATATGATTTTTGCTTTTAATTCTGTTTACGTGGTATATCACATTTATTAACGTGTGTATGTTAAACCATCCCTGCATCCCTGGTGTCAAACTCACTTGATCACGGTGGATTCTCTTTATGATATGTTTTTGGATTCAGTTAGATAGTATTTTGTTAAGGATTTTAACATCTATGTTCATTAGGGATATAGGTCTGTAGTTCTCTTTTCTAGTTACATCCTTTCCTGGTTTTGGTATTAGGGTGATACTGGCTTCATAGAATGATTTAGGGAGGGTTCCCTCTTTCTCTATCTTGTGGAATAGTGTCAATAGGATTGGTACCAATTCTTCTTTGAACGTCTGGTAGAATTCTGCTGTGAATCCATTGGTCCTAGACTTTTTTGTTGTTTGTAATTTTTAAATTTTTAAAATTTAAAAATTTCACTGAATATTTCTCCCTTCACTTCTTGTATCTTTTTTTTTTTTTTTTAAATCTCCTTAAATTGGGCTTCACCTTTCTCTGGTGCTTCCCTGATTAGCTTAACAACTAATTTCAGTCTCACTGTTGTTATTGGTCTATTTAGGGTATCCAGTTCTTCCTGATTTAAGGTAAGAAGGTTGTATCTTTCCAGGAATTTATCCATCTCCTCTAGGTTGTCTAGTTTATGTGCATAAAGGTGTTCATAGTAGCCCTGAATGATCTTTGTATTTCTGTGGTACCAGTTTTAATATCTCCCATTTCTTTTCTAATTGAGCTTATTTGGATTTTTTCTCTTCTTTTCTTGATTAATCTTCCTAATGGTCTATCAATTTTATTTATCTTTTGAAAGAACCAGCTTTTTATTTCATTTATATTTTGTATTTTTTTTTGTTTCAATTTCATTTAGTTCTGCTCTGATCTTGGTTATTTCCTATCTTCTGCTGGGTTTGTGTGTGGTTTGTTCTTGTTTCTCTAGTTTGTTGAGGTGTGACCTTAGATTGCCTGTTTGTGTTCTTTCAGACTTTTTGATGTCAGTGTTTAGGGCTATAAACTTTCCTCTTAATCATCACCTTTGCTGTATCCCAGAGGTTTTAAGAGGTTGTGTCACTACTGTTGTTCAGTTCAAAGAATTTTAAAATTTTCATTTTGATTTCATTGTTGACCCAGTGATCATTCAGGATCAGGTTATTTAATTTCCATGTATTTGCATGGTTTTGAAGGTTCCTCTTGGAGTTGATTTCCAGTTTTATTCCACTGTGGTCTGAGAGAGTGCTTTATATAATTTCAATTTTCTTAAATTTCTTGAGGCTTGTTTTGTGGCCTCTCGTATGGTCTATCTTGGAGAAAGTTTCATGCACTGTTGAATAGAATGTATATTCTGTGGTTGTTGGGTGGAATGTTCTCTTATATATCTGTTAAGTCCATTTGTTCCAGGGTATAGTTTAAATCCATTGTTTCTTGACTTTCTGTCTTGATGACCTGTCTAGTGCTGTAGGTGGAGTATTGAAGTCCCCCACTATTATTGTGTTGCTGTCTATCTCATTTCTTAGGTCTATTAGTAATTGTTTTACAAATCTGGGGGCTCCAGTGTTAGGTGCATACATGTTTAGGATTGTGATATTTTCCTGTTGGATAAGGCCTTTTATCATTATATAATGTCCCTCTTTGTCTTTTTTAACTGCTGTTGCTTTAAAGTTTGTTTTATCTGATATAAGAATAGCTACTTCTGTATCAGAGGAACCAGCCCCCAATATTTCAACATAGGTTATTTCTCTTTTCCCTAAGTGTCGGCCAGTCTGAGAAATAAAGAGAAAGAGTACAAAGAGAGAAACTTTACAGCTGGGCCTCTGGGGGTGACATCACATATTGGCAGGTTCCATGACGCCCCTTGAGCCACAAAACCAGCAAGTTTTTATTAGAGATTTCAAAAGGGGATGGGGGTATGAACAGAGAGTAAGTCACAAAGATCACATGCTTGAAAGGGCAAGAAAAGATCACAAGGGCAGAGAGGAGAGCAAGATCACAAGGCCAGGGCGAAATTAGAATTACTGATGAGGTTCCACATCCTGCTGGGCACGCATTGTCATTGATAAACATCTTAACAGGAAACAGGGTTCAAGAGCAGACAACGGGTCTGACTAGAATTTGCCGGGCTGGAATTTCCTAATCCTAGCAAGCCTTAGGGCACTGCAGGAGACCAGGGAATATTTTGTCCTTTATCTTCAACCCCATAAGACAGACACTCCCAGAGTGGCCATTTAGAGACCTCCCCGTGGGAATGCATTCCTTTCCCAGGGTTATTCCTTGCTGGGAAAAGAATTCAGCGATATTTCTCCTATTCACCTTCCACAAGAAGAGAAATATGACTCTGTTCTGCCCAGCCCAGCAGGAAGTCAGACCTTATGGTTATCTCCCTTGTTATCTGAAAATCTCTGTTATCCTGTTCCTTTTTAGGATGCCTAGATTTCATATTATTCAAACACATATGTTTTACAAACAATTTGTGTAGTTAACAGGGTCCTGAGGTGACATACATTCTCAGTTTATGAAGATGATGGGATTAAGAGATTAAAGTAAAGACGCATAGGAAATTATAAGAGTATTGATTGGGGAAGTGATAAATGTCCGTGAAGTCTTCACAATTTATGTTCAGAGATTGCAGTAAAGACAGGCACAAGAAATTATAAAAGTATTAATTTGGGGAACTAATAAATGTCAATGAAATCTTCACAAATTATGTTCTT
Source organism: Macaca mulatta (assembly GCF_049350105.2). Classification (NCBI taxonomy): domain Eukaryota; kingdom Metazoa; phylum Chordata; class Mammalia; order Primates; family Cercopithecidae; genus Macaca; species Macaca mulatta. The sequence goes on from NC_133419.1 coordinate 10,905,329, forward strand.
CTGCTGTGGCTTCAGCCAGTCCCTCCATTCGGGGTCCCTAACTTCCTGTAACACTTCTGGCCAGGTGCTGTGGCTCACATCTGTAATCCCAGCACTCTGGGAGGCCCAGGTGGGTGGATCATGAGGTCAAGAGATTGAGACCATCCTGGCCAACATGGTGAAACCCTGTCTCCCCTAAAAATACAGAAATTAGCTGAGTGTAGTGTGACGTGCTTGTAGTCCCAGCTGCTTGGGAGGCTGAGGCAGAAGAATCGCCTGAACCTGGGAGGCAGAGTTGCAGTGAGCCAAGATTGTGCCAATGCACTCCAGCCTGGTGACAGAGCAAGACTCCGTCTCAAAACAAAACAAAACAAAAAAACGGCTACTCCTGCTCACTTTTGGTGTCTATTTGGATGAAATGTCTTTTTACCCCCTTTACCTTAAGTTTATGTGAGCCCTTATGTTTTAGGTGAGTCCCTTGAAGGCAGCAGGTTGGTGAATTCTTATCCATTCTGCAACTCTTTATCTTTTAAGTGGAGCATTTAGGCCATTTACATTCAATGTTAGTATTGAGATGTGAGGTATCGTTCCAGTTACCATGCTACTTGTCACCTGTATATCTTGGTTTTTTGTTTTTTTCTTTTTCTTTAAAATTGTATCTTTGTTTTATGCATCCTGTGAGATTTAAGCTTTAAAGAGGTTCCATTTCGATGTGTTTTCAGGATTTGTGTCAAGATTTAGAGCTCCTTTTAGCTATTCTTGTAGTGGTCGCTTGGTAGTGGTGAATTTTCTCAGCCTTTGTCTGAAAAAGACTGTATTTTCCCTTCATATATGAAGCTTAGTTTTGCTGGATACAAAATTCTTGGCTGATAATTGTTTTGTTTGAGGAGGCTGAAGATAGAGCCCCAATTCCTTCTAGCTTGTAGAGTTTCTGCTGAGAAATCTGCTTTTAATCTGATAGGTTTCCCTTATAGGTTACCTGGTGCTTTTGCCTCAGAGCTCTTAAGATTCTTTCCTTTGTCTTAACTTTAGATAGCCTGTTGACAATGTGCCTAGGCGATAATGTTTTTGTGATGAATTTCTCTTCTTTGAGCTTCTTGGATTTGGATGTCTAGGTCTCCAGGAAGGCTGGAAAAGTTTTCCTTGATTATTTCCCCAAATATGTTCTCCAAATTTTAGATTTCTCTTCTTCCTCAGGAATGCTGATTATTCTTAGGTTTGGTTGTTTAACATAATCCTAGACTTCTTAGAGTCTTTGTTCATATTTTCTTATTCTCTTTTCTTTGTCTTTGTTGGACTGGGTTAATTGAAAACCTTGTCTTCTAGCTCTGAATTTCTTTCTTCTGTTTGTTTGATTCTATTGCTGAGACTTTTCAGAGCAGTTTGCATTTCTATAAGTGTGTCCATTGTTTCCTGAAGTTTTGATTGTTTTTTACTTATGCTATCTATTTCACTGAATATTTCTCCCTTCACTTCTTGTATCTTTTTTTTTTTTTTTTAATCTCCTTAAATTGGGCTTCACCTTTCTCTGGTGCTTCCCTGATTAGCTTAACAACTAATCTTCTGAATTATTTTTCAGGAATAAATCAGGAATTTCTTCTTGGTTTGGATCCATTGTTGGTGAGCTAGTGTGATATTTTGGGGGTGCTAAAGAACCTTGTTTTGTCATATTACCAGAGTTGGTTTTCTGGTTCCTTCTCATTTGGGCAGGCTGTGTCAGAGGGAAGGTCTGGGGCTGAAGGCTGTTGTTCAGATTCTTTTGTCCCACAGGACGTTCCCTTGATGTACTACTCTCCCCCTTTTCCTAGGGATGTGGTTTCCTGAGAGCCGAACTGTAGTGATTGTTATCTCTCTTCTGGATCTAGCCACCTAGCAAGTCTACCAGGGTCTGAGCTAGTACTGGGGGTTGTCTGCACAGAGTCCTGTGATGTGAACAGTCTGTAGGTCTCTCAGCCATGGATTACCAGCACCCGTTCTGGTAGAGGCAGCAGGGTGAAATGTACTCTGTGAGGATTCTTAGCTTTGGTGGTTTAATGCACTATTTTTGTGCTGGTTGGCCTCCTGTCAGGAGGTTGCACTTTCCAGAGAGCATCAGCTGTGGTAGTATGGAGAGGAACCGGTGGTGGGTGGGGCCCTAGAACTCCCAAGAGTATATGCCCTTTGTCTTCAGTTACCAGGGTGGGTAGGGAAGGTGGCTGGGGGTGTGAGCTTTGTTTTAGTTAGTTTTCACTTGAAGAGTGTGTTTATGGGTGAGTTGCATGCCATCTCTAGGAACTGGCTAGCTTTGGGAGGGGCTGACTCTCCAGGGTCAGCAATGCCCCAGATATCAAAAGCATCAGAGTAGAAAATAAAATATATGGTAATACACACCATGGGGCAGCACAAATGTTTCAGGGCCCTGAGGCCCAGTCTAACAAGAAAGTTCAGCAGCCACCCTTCTAGTTTTGCCCAGGTTGGGCCAGGTTCTCCAACATAGGTGATACCATGTGCTTATTCAAGTGTGCTGATCTTGCATGCAGGGATATATGCACATTATATATATGTGTATAAATGCAATCATGTGGGTACACCTGAATATACACATAGGCTTTGGAACAGAAACACCAAGAAGAAACTCTGTTCCTACTGTTCCTCACAAGGGACCTCTGAGAGTGACAGCAAAGCTGGTGATCCCATCAGTCATCAGAGTCTCTCATTCCTGGGTAAATATCTGATGCTGCTGGGCAGTGAGCAGTTCTGCAGCTGAACTGGGTGCTCCCCAAGCCAGGTCTCTGATGTTTCCTAGAAGTTTTCCCACACCCTGTCTGGTTTTCCTGTTGGAGTCATGCCAAAACCCACAACCTGGAGACTTGATTGAGATTTGTCACACTCTGTATGAGCACTGGGCCATCTATGTGGGAGATGGTTATGTGGTCCATTCTGATCAATTCAGGTAAGAACGAATGATCAGTTTAAACACTAGCTTTGAGTTGAGAAAAGTGAATGAAAGCACAATTCGTTACTGTGCTTATTAGCTCTGTTTCCTTTTGAATTTTAATACCCCAAATTTTCATTCATAAAGGAGTGGAATGTGGACTTCATCTTTTGACAAGCCTATTGTGACCCTTTCCTAAGTTTCCAGAAAGTTCTGTCTTGCCATTGAGTCACCTGCTTGCTACACAGTAGGGTAGAAATTGCCAGGCTTTTGGAGTTGTTTCAAAACTTTACTCCACAACTTTCAGCTCTTGGGTATGTTACTTAACCTTTCTGACACAAGATTTGTTCTGTGAAATGGAGATAGGTGTTTTTACCTGGAAGAAATTGTAAGAAAACTGAATGAGACCTACTTCTTTCTGGTAGATACTCAAAAAACTTTAAAACCTGTCTGAGTCAGACACACACCCAAAGATACATAAGAGGTGTTTATAATAATGCCACTGTCTGTAGTAGAGAACCAGTTTAAACAATCTAAATACTTAACAGTCAGAGAGTTGTCAAATAAATTAAAGTGCCTCCATTTTGTGGAATACCATGGTCGCCATGAAGTAGTTTCACATTTGTTGCAATGGGAGCATAATCTCAACACACTGTTAAGTATTTAGATTACAAATACTTATCAAATATTTGCACTCATGTTAAATCTAACAAGAACAAAAGAGAAGAGTAGGAAGAGATAGTCACACTCAAAGGTCAATAGTGGAACTTTTTGTTCTTCCTTCTCCCCATCCTTTTCCAACATTGCATCCCCGAGCACTGTAGTACCTTAGAGTGTCTGTCTGTATTTTAGGTGGGTCTTCAAAGGGTGTGGTGAAATATGAGCCTCTGGGGGATGCGGTCCAGAATAGCACATACCGGATCAACAGCTACTTGGACAACAAGTGCAGACCATGGCCTGTCCACGAGATCATTCACTTGGCAAGGGAGAGGATTGACAAAAAGTTTCACTACAACATTCTTTGTTCAAATTGTGAGCACTTTGCCACTCAGATATGACGAGCACCACAGCAAGCAGGTAAGCCTCCCTCTGGAGTTGTATTGGCAGAGGGATAGATGAAGCTGTTGGCAAACATCAGGGGAGCCCTCCTGACACCTCTTACATAGAAACTCAAGGACCAGACATTTAAATGGCATCTAATTAATACAGGAGTTATTATTACAGGGGTTATTATTCATTGCTCCACAGCTGGGGACACTGAGATCCAGGGATTCCTGGTAACTTGTCCATGGTGATCAAAGCAAAGAGGACACTTCAGAAATTGAACCCATTTACTTTTTTTTTTTTTGAGATGGAGTCTCGCTCTGTTTCCCAGGCTGGAGTGCAGTGGTGCGATCTCGGCTCACTGCAAGCTCCACCTCCCGGGTTCACACCATTCTCCTGTCTCAGCCTCCCGAGTAGCTGGGACTACAGGTGCCCGCCACCACACCTGACTAATTTTTTGTATTTTCAGTAGAGATGGGGTTTCACCGCATTAGCCAAGATGGTCTCGATCTCCTGACCTCATGATCAGCCCACCTCCGCCTCCCAAAGTGCTGGGATTACAGGCATGAGCCACCGCGCCCGGCCGAACCCATCTACTTTGACTCCAGGATCAGTGCTGCGTCCACTGAATCCCATGTTTGCTTCGTTTTGAAGAGTATTTTGCTGTGGGGAAATTCTCAAGGCTCCTGAGTGCAGTCCAAGTGAGGGATCATGACCCCATACACCAGGAATAGCTGGCTCAGGTTCTGGTTCCAGCACTGACCAGCTAGGAGATGTTCCCAAAACCACCTTACTGAGACTTGGTTTCCTCATCCAGAAAATGGGGCAAATGCCTCACGTCTTTTCAGTTCAGAGAAGTCACATGATTTAGCTAAGGCTAAATGTGTTATTCTGGACTACATCCCCCAGAGGCTCTTGCTTTGAGGCTGGTTCTTCCACACACTCCTGCCAGCCACGGATGTACACCAGCATCCTCATTCCCAAATTTGGCAGCATCTCCTCATTCAGCCTTCTGTGCTCTGAGCTGTCTGGATCCCTCCCAAGTTCTGAGCTTCCTATGGCTTGAGAACACCTGAGCTCAAATCACAAATTAGCTTCTATCAGTGAGCGTCTTTGGACAGATTGTTTCCCTATGTGGGCCTCAGTTTCCATGGGTGCAGAATGAGGAGTTGCGTGGGGGACCTGTGTAGGCCTGGCTGGCCCTGACCATATGGGATCCTTTGTTTCTGAGCCCAGCTCTGAAGGCAGCTCGTAAAAGGTCCCATGGGCTGTCAGAGTGTGGACTGATCTCAGATCTAGATCAGATTCCTTATCCTCTAGGGGACCTCCAGGGTCAGGGCTGCTGAAGGGACACAGTCAACTTCCTCCTGGGGGAAAGGTCTCTGGGGTGGACAGAAGAATTACTATGTCTTTGTGTGACTTGAGAAAAATAAAGTCTTGACTTTCTTTTGACGCTGAACAATGCCCTGTTCTACTTTGCAGGGTAAACGTGCGGTGTCTATCATTGTGGCTTGGATGGGAGTGACTTGTATGATTTGAGTCATTCTTGCCCAAAGTTATCACTGCTTGAAGAAGCCATTAAAAATTCCCTAGTTAGAGGCTGCTTCACAGACCAGCTGCTCCTCTGTGTGCCTCATTCTCTCTCTCACTGGCTTTTGGAAGGACCAATTTTAACAAGACTGAACTTCTTGAAGAATCAAATGAAGGAACCTAGTGACCCCTTCATCAGATATTTCCACTACTTGATTATAGATTCATGAATCATTGGAAAGGAAGCAACTATGATCGAGCACTTGTTGAGTACTTCCGGCTGCACACCTTTGAAAGAGTCTCCTAAAATCTGAGCTTCCACTGCATTTATATTATAGGGGTAACAAGGACGGTTTCACCATGTTTTGCTGAGATTAAATGAGATGGTGTAAAATGGCTTGGTACAATCCCTGACCATAGCAGATGCTCAATAAATTTGCTCCTTGCATTTACTTCTGACTTGCTCAATTTTATTCTTGGGGTGGGCTAGGCACTAACATTCTTGGGTAACCCCAGCATCTTGTGCATGAGTCCAATAACCCTGATAGGGCAACAACTTCCACCATCCCTCCAGTACCCTCTTTTGGTCAGCCTTCTTTGTTATAAAAGATGTTCATTTGTAACAAAGAGTGTAGGCTTTATCCATCTGTGTCTACTACATGAAATAATAGTCACTTCTGTGGGTCAAGCTGCCCTTGGATTTCAGGAAGTCCTCAATATGGCTCCTAGCTAGTCCTTGCATGCTTCAGGCATGACTTCAGAAATGGCATGGACCCTATGGTCTTTCACTCCAGCATCTTCATCCTGCAGGCTGCCATGCTGCTGCCACTGCCCCCAGTAACCTTCCCCAGAGAGTGGCCTCTCCAGGACAGTCATCCTCTCGTGAGGTCACTATGGCACCATTGTTCTGGCCTTGAGAGGAGAGGTGACACCTCTTACTTTACTCATTATCTCAAAGAGATGAAATGCTGGTTCCTTAATCCCCACAGCACAACAAATCCAAGCCTTTATCTAACAATAGGAATTTACTGGAAGCCCAGAGATACCAGAAAAGATGACCAACTAAGGGAATAACTTAGTCCTGCTACTATAATACTGAATGTGCCTATGCTCAGAATCCCAGGCCCAAGTCAGCTCATATATTTAGAGAGTCCTGCCTGGGCCTGCCTGCCTAGCTCCTGTTCTCCCTGCATGTACAAGGGCCCAGCTCGCCTTACATGATGGCAGTGTTCTCCACCATGGCTGCTTCACCAGGGTCCAGCCCAGTGTTGCTTGGGCACATGGAGAGGAGAAGGACCTTCCCTTTTTCAGGACGACTTATTCTCTAGCCTGGTTCCCAGGGCATGTGAGTATCGATTTACTTCATTGGAAAGTCTGGATCCTTCCTATGAAAATTCTGTCCACTCTCCATGACTAGGTCAGAGCTCTCAGCTCTGCAAGTCCCTTTTTGTGACACTCATCATATTTACAACTGAATTTTGATTATGCGTTTCTCTGATTCACCTCTATTTTCCCTACAAGAATTGTTATTCTCAGGCTGGGTGCAGTGGCTCATGCCTGTAATCCCTGTACTTTGGGAGGCTGAGGTGGGCAGATTACCTGAGGTCAAGAGTTTGAGACTAGCCTGGCCAACATGGTGAAACCCCATATCTACTAAAAAAAAAAAAAAAAAAAAATTAGCTGAGCATGGTGGTGCACACCTGTAATCTGAGCTACTTGGGAGGTTGAGGCAGGAGAATTGCTTGAATCTGGGAGGTGGAGGTTGCAGTGAGCTGAGATTGCGCCACTGCACTCCATCCTGGGCAATAAGAGCGAAACTCTGTCTCAAAAAGAAAAAAAGAAGAAAAAAAAAAAAAAAAAAAAAAAAAAAAGACTTGTTATTCCCTGCAACCAGGCACCGTGACTCCCAGAATCTACTATAATGTCTTATATATAAAGGTATTCCAAAAACATCTAGAAAGGCTGAACAAATACATATATATATATAACTGAATTTAAAAGGAAAAAAAAAAAAAAAGAAAAATCCCACTGCCAGGAATGAAGAAGTAACTTAAAGTTGAAGTCGTAAACTTATGAGCTGATACCTGGGTATCAGGGACAGGTGGAGGTGTGCGTACATTAGTCTAGATCTAGATTCTAAGTGTTTGGAACTAGGATTTTAATGCCTGTGTGGGAAAAAGGGAGCCAGGTGTAGTCCATGAGAGATATGAACTGAGAACTGAGATTTCTATATAAAGCTGAAGTCTGCTTAGAGTTCTGAGTGGAAAAATTTAAAAGCTTCCTATAAGAAATTTAAACCCAAGGCTTTTATTATTTATTTGTTTAGAACAAAAGCTTATTTTATTTTTGAGACAGAGTCTCACTCTGTCACCCAGGCTGGAGTGCAGTGGAGTGATCTCGGCTCACTGCACCCTCCGCTTCCTGGGTTCAAGCAATCCTCCCACCTTAGCCTTCTGAGTAGCTGGGACTACAGGTGTATTTTGTATTTTTAGTAGAGACGGGGTTTCACCATGTTGGCCAGGTTGGTCTCAAACTCCTGACCTCAAGTGATCCCCCCAACTTATCCTCCCAAAGTGCTGGGATTACAGGTGTTAGCCACCATGCCCAGCCAAATGTGCAACAGGCTCCAAGACAACACTCCATTCTAGCTACGGGTGGCAAAAGATGTTACAGCAGGGATACCTACTGATGTTTAAACAGAAATGGAATCAAGGGTCACCATCACCTCAGGAACAAGGAACAGCTTACTTTTTGCCGGACTTCTTAATTCTACCTGTAGCCAGGGGACACTTCCATGAGAACTTTGCTTTTAGCTCCTGCAGTTTCTTCTGTTCCTCTTATTTCTTCTTGAAAGCCTTATCTCATTCATCTCCTTGGCTTGCTTCTTGGGCTGTTTCAGGGGCTTCTTGCCACTTTTGCAGCTGGACCAAAACTGGACATTTTTTATGTGCAGATAGGAAGTCTGTATTTTTGCTACTCACTGGAGGAATTCCTAAGTTCGACTAGTGAAGCCCCTCAAGATTTAGGGCATACTGGACTCTCATACAGAAATAATTATGAATGAAAATTACACTAAGACATTACAAACCACACAAGCTTATAAGTTGTCAGAAAGGGAGACAGTAGACACAATCAGTGGGATAATTGGTTGCTAAAGAATTTGGGAAAGCAGAACTTTCTAGTACATGCATTTGGTGGTATAGACACTCATTTCTCTTGAGTGCATGTCTAGCAGTAGAATTTCTGGGTCATGGATTGGGGGAGTGTATACTTAGCTCCAGTACCTAGAGCCAAGCCATCTTCCAAAGTGGTTAAATCAATTTATATTCCCACCTGGAAACTTTGTAAGTTCTAGTTGATTCACTTTCTTAAAAACAACTATCATGGCCATTCTTTTTCATTTAAATCCCTCTGGAGGAAGCCTAGATGTATAAATTTGTGGTTTTCATTTGTATTCACCTGATCAGTAATGATGTTGAATAGCTTTTTCATATCACTTTATAAGAAATCATAAAATTCATTTCATACGACACTTGGGCATTTGAATATCATTCTTTGTAAAATACCTGCTCAAGTCTTTGTACTTTAAAAAGTTGAGTTGGGTATTTCTTGACTTTTTTCCTTTAATATTTTTAAACTTACAAATCACAGAATTTGAAAGTCTTTGTTTGCTGCTCTATGGTTATAGATTGTAGCAGTGTTACAGAAATCTACATATATGCTAAAACTCACTGAGTTTTTATTGAATACTGTTAAATGGAACAGTATTCAATAAAAAGTTTGTTTTTGCAGTAGATTTCATCATTTTTACAGAGACTACAGTGGGGAAATGAACAAGTATGTAAATGTTAGTTCTTGCACCATAAGCATACTTAAATAGAACACCAGCAGGTTGTCTTAAAAAAAGAGAAAGAGGCCGGCTGCAGTGGCTCATACCTGTAATTCCAGCACTTTGGGAGGCTGAGGTGGTTGGATCACAAGGTCAAGAGTTCGAGACCAGCCTAGCCAATATGGTGAAACCCCGCCTCGACTAAAAATACAAAAATTAGGTATGGTGGCGCGTGCTTGTAGTCCCAGCTACTTGGGAGGCTAAGGTAGAAGAATCACTTGAACCCAGGAGGCAGAGGTTGCAGTGAGCTGAGATCATGCCACTGCACTCCAGCCTGGGCGACAGAGCAAGACTGTCTTAAAAAAAAAAAAAAAAAGGAAAAAGAAATCCCTTCTTCCACCTGAGCATGAAAAAAAAAAAATGACATAACCCTGTTAAGAAAACGCAGTGTGGATGTTTCCTTTCATGTGAGCCCAGTCTCATGGTCTTTTCTGTGTCTGTAAGATGGTTGTCTGTGTCCACAGGTGGGTATCTCAGTCTTTCTGTTGGAGCCATTAGGATGAGGCAAACACCAGACTCACTCAGTAAGCAGAACAACCAGTCCTTGGGGCTTGAGGGAGACAGCTGGGTCTCCAAGTTAAATTCTGGGCTAAAACTGAGCTTCCCTGTGATGTACATGGAACAAAGTAATGCGTAGGCTTTAAAAATTGTCATAGAAGAAAGCATCACTTAATGTGGGGACATCGCCACAAAACAGTGCCTGAGAGCAACCCCTGGTGACTGCTGTCGGCGTGGAAGGAAATGCCTTGGTCGGTCCGTCATTTCTGCATTCCTTTCTCACCATCTTCTCTCCTCAACATTTATAAGAATAGCTGTACACTAACATTTTGGGGAGGAAGAACGCAGAACACTTTTTAAACATTTGGTAACTAAAATAAGTTATGGGCTCTTCATTGTCAACTACTTGAGGGATATATTTAATTCTTAAATTCCCTTTAAAGAAACAATTTTATAGTTATTTTAGGCTGCAAACATTTGCAGCAAGTTCTCAGTTTTGCCATTTCCTTTACTGTTATGCAATCAACAAACTTTGTATATGGATTTTGATGTAAAGTATGGATATTACTTTTATGTGTATTTAATCATGCAGTTTAATTTTACACACTTATTTTTAATGTTTATTTTATTTATTTTTTTTTTTTGAGACAGAGTCTCGCTCTGTCACCCAGGCTGGAGTGCAATGACTGGATCTCAGCTCACAGCAAGCTCCGCCTCCCGGGTTCACGCCATTCTCCGTCCTCAGCCTCCCGAGTAACTGGGACTACAGGTGCCCGCCACCTCGCCGGGCTAGCTTTTTGTATTTCTTAGTAGAGACGGGGTTTCACCATGTTAGCCAGGATGGTCTCGATCTCCTGACCTTGTGATCCACCCGTCTCGGCCTCCCAAAGTGCTGGGATTACAGGCTTGAGCCACCGCGCCCAGCCTAATGTTTCTTTTAAATAAAAGTGACTAATTTTATTGGGGAAAAAAAAGCCATTTATTTTCCCAGTCACCCTGTTGAGGGAGAATAAAAGGAAAAATCAGTTAGGCAGACAGCTAAGGCTGGTCCTCAGAGAAGCAGCCTGCCTGAAAAATTACAGCGACAGGCAAAAATAGAGCAGCCTGGGGAGCTCAGACTGCAGCTGCACAGATAAGCAGGCTCCCAGCACAGAAGCCTTTTGTACTTTGTGTGATTAGTGGGCTCCCAGGAAAAAGTTTCCTCCGCTTTTCAGACATGTACAAGGGGATGCTGTAGGAGCTTTCGTGGGGAAGGGAGGGAGACTTACTTAAAACAGACTCACAGTTATACAAACAAGAGATGCTGTGCTTTGGGCTTGCCTAGAGACATACCCACAGCTGCACAGATAAGGGGAATTACAGAGACACCTAAACAGATAAGAGAAGTTACTCAAACAGTTACAGAAATGAGAGGAGTTTCTTATAAGAGCTTTTGCATTCAACTGTAAAATGACATCCCACTCAGGCTCCCCTCTTTGCTATGGAGAGCTTTCTTCTTTTGCTTATTAAAGTTTCACTCCAACCTCACCCTTTGGAGCCATGCTCCTTAATTTTCTTGGTCATGAGACAATGAACTTGGATAACACTTCAGACAATGAGACCATTGACTATTGACCTATTTGTGCTCCCAAATCCTTTATTTCCTTGTTTCTCCTTTCGTGGAGAAGGGTGTGACTTGCAGGGAATAAGCAATAATTGAGCAATATATTCTCCTGGTTAAAAAACCCAAAGATCTTGTGACATTAAAACTACTTGAATTTCTCCTTCATATTCGGAGTCAATTACTCCTGGGACTACAGTGATGCCTTGCAAGTTAAGATGACTTTTGCCTAAAATTAGTCCCATATATCCTGTTGGTAAAGGTCCCCAAATGCCACTGGGAATCTTGGTGGGTTGGTCTCCCCCAGGTAACGTTACCCATTCTCTGACTGGGAGATCTAATCCTGCACTTCCTGGTGTCCCTGGGGTGAGGGAATCAATGTGCCTCTGGGAACCCATCCCTGAAACGGGGTTGAGGGCTGGACTGGGAACACCCTCATTGTTTGTGGGGCCTGGGTCCAGGCCCCCTTCTCATTTCCCAGCATGGGGGTGCCATTCTGATGACATTTTGAGCAGCACTGATTAGCCCAGTTATTTCCTTTGTTACAGCAAGGACAAAGTCCTGGCATTTTTTTTCAGCTGGGTGGGGCACTGCATTGTAAGGTCCTTTCTGTCCTGAGACCTGGCGGCATTCCTTTTTCAAAGTGTCCAGTTTTTCCACAATTATAACATTTTCCCATTTTAGGGTCTGACCTTTGGCTCCTTTTAGATTTGTCACCTGCTAAATTAGCCAGTACTTGCGCTAACATTGCAGAGCGATGAAGCTCAGTTCCTACATCCTGACAAGCTCAGAGAAAACTTCCCAAGTTTTTTGCATACCTCACTGGTGCAAGTGCATGTTTACAATCTGCGTTTGCATTCTCAAAAGCTAGAGTTAAGGTCAGCATTTCTGCAGCTGTGGTGTGAGGAATCTGACGCTTCACTGCCTCTTATAATCTTGCAAGAATTTGCACATAGGGCTCCTGTGACCCTTGCATTATATGTAAAAAGGATTGTACTGGGACTTTCTCTTCAGGAATTGTGGCCCAGGCGCATTTAGGGTCCTGTGCACACTGCTGATAAGCAGCATCTGGGACTGCCAGTTGACGTTCCAGGTCTGAATAAGGGCCATCACCTAACAGCATATCCTCTGTAATGTCTCCATGTCCAGCGACACGGTTCCATCTGCACACGTTTCTTGCCAATTTAAATTCCATGTCAGATGTGCATTAGTGTACAAGCAAGTTCACGCCAAGTGTTTCACATCAAAGGGTAAAAGACGCATAGCACCGAACACAGATTCTAGCAATCCTAAAGTGAATGGGCTCTGTATGCCATTATTTACCACATTCACTTTTAATTCCTTCAACAACTTACACTCTAGTGGAGTGTGTTCATGAATAACCTGCTGTGGATTATTTGGATCAGGCCTTACAGAAATAGGAAAAGCACAGGGTCCTAAGGGCTCTCTGGCTATGGGAGCAGAGCGCAAAATTCTTTGTACTGGGGTCTCTACTTCTGCTACCAAAGGAGACGGTACAGATGTTTCTGCAACTGGAGGAGGAGGTATAGGCCAATTTTTATCCTCCCTCTTCTGTTTTTTTTAAATTTTCAATTGGAGCTGTGAGTGGGACAACAGATTCTTGCAGATTTTTAGATTCAGCCTGCTGTCCCACAGAAGAATAAGGAGATAATGGCAGAAGTACAGCTGAAGTAAACTCCAAGCAGAGAAAACAGAAGAATCAACTTTAAGACCTTTTTGATGAGCCCGTTTTAATCCTTCTACTCTGTCCCAGTTTTCCATATCAAGAGTGCCTGCCTGTGGAAACCATGGGTTATGCATAATAACCTCCTGCAGCAGCTTAGTTAGTGTCTGAGAACTAACAGGAGCACCAGTTTGTTTCAACAAAACTTTAAGCAACTGCACATCATGTTTTTCTTCAGTAGACAAAGCCTGCCCCATGTTACCCTGATTGCAAAAACTTCCCATTCCCAGTACTTTTTTTTTTTTTTGAGACGGAGTCTCGCTCTGTCGCCCAGGCTGGAGTGCAGTGGCCGGATCTCAGCTCACTGCAAGCTCCGCCTCCCGGGTTCACGCCATTCTCCGGCCTCAGCCTCCCGAGTAGCTGGGACTACAGGCGCCCGCCACCTCGCCCGGCTAGTTTTTTGTATTTCTTAATAGAGACGGGGTTTCACCGTGTTAGCCAGGATGGTTTCGATCTCCTGACCTCGTGATCCGCCCGTCTCGGCCTCCCAAAGTGCTGGGATTACAGGCTTGAGCCACCGCCCAGTACTTCTTTAAAACACTGCTCCATGTACCTCTTTAGGGCACTGTCCTTATATCCACTGCCAGCAGACTTGACCCAGGGTCCCCATTTGCCTTGTCAATTTCAGTTCCTGTGCTCCAGCAGAGCTTCTTCATTCACATCCTTGAAGTCCCTGTGTTCGGAAGCCACTTGTGGAGCGCCCAATTCTGTCACAGTTTGTGGTGTCACTATTTAACCCGCATGGACCTAGGGGGACTGAACAAAGAGGGGACAAATGCGGGAATAAGAGACAAGAGACAAAACAGTATATTTGGAAGAAGGGGTCAGAGGGCACCTTGCCTCTAGTGGACAAGGGTCCTGAGCTTTACACAGCCCTCTGTATTTATTAGGCAAAAGAGATAGTGAGAAGGGGTGTGGAAGAAGGGGTCAGCTGCTTGGTCCAGAGTAGGATTGCAAGACTGCATTCCCTAGATGTCCCAGTAGACAACCTCAAGAAGCTTGGTGTCAGGAAGCGATTGCCCTCAGCAAACCTTCTGTCGGCAGAAGCAGTCATGAGTTTGCTCACATCCTGCATTCATGATAAACAGTTTGCTCTTTGATCATATAGCCTCCAGTGGAGTGCTGAGTTGGTCACGTCCCACAGGCCTTTGGCTCCCCACAATTTATATCATGGAAGAGATAAGAGAAAATATATTCGGTAAACAAGAACAGGAGGCTATAAAAAAGAAACATTTAGCTGGGCATGGTGGTTCATGACTGGAATCCTAGCACTTTGGGAGGCTGAGGCAGGTGGATCACTTGAGGTCAGGAGTTTGAGACCAGCCTGGCTAACATAGCGATACCTCATCTCTACTAAAAATACAAAAATTAGCCAGGAGTGGTGGAGCACACCTGTAATTCCAGGTACTCAGGAGGCTGAGGCATAAGAATCGCTTGAACCTGGTAGGTGGAGGCTGCAATGAACTGAGATTGCGCCACTGCACTCCAGCCTGGGTGACAGAGTTGAGACTCTCTCAAGAAAATATAAATTAAATTAAATTAAATTAAATTAAATTATAAAAGGAAACGTTTAGAGAATAAGATAGTAGTTTTGGTTTTCTTGCTGAAAAATTGAAACTGAATCTGATCAAAATTCTAGACGAAAAGAAGTACAGGAGACAGTGGAGTATTTTAAACAATGACCTAGGGATTAATCAGTAGAATTCAGACTCTGGGAAACTCTATAAGAAAAAGTTATCAGTTTTATCACCAACAATAAAATGTAAGAAAAAAAGAGAGGAAGATGGAATCTATGGATTAAATAAAGACCTAGAGTACATATAAACAATCGATGACCTTGCACAGAAAAGAGACAATCCAGAATCTAAGGCTGAGATAGTATTGATGGATGGATAAGTAAAATTATAAGCCAATTTATGAACTTAATGCAAAACCAGTAATATCAGTAAATGAAATGCGGCAATGTAGTCATTAAAAATGCATTTACTCTAGGAATTTAAGGAATTTAAAGATACTTATAGCATGACATTAGAGAGCCTATTCATGTAATTTACCTCATTAACAGATTAGAAAAAATATGATCATATCTGTAAATGCAGAAGACAGACTTGACACTCACGAAAAAAATGAAAAAATCTCTTAACAAACTAAGAAAAAATGAAAATCTCCTTACCCTAAAAATTGTATCTATTCCCAACCTATGACAATCTTCATATTTAATAGTGAAACCTTAGTTGCATCTCCCTACGGTCAGGAACAGGTCAAAGATGCCTGCTAACCACACTGCTACTCAACAGTGTGCAAGAATTCTTGGCCAATGTGATATAATAAAGGAAACATGAGGGAGAGAGGAAGGAAGGGAGGGAATGTTGTTAAGAGTAGGGGGAAGAGTGTGAGAGAGAGAGGGAGAGGGAGATTGGAAAGGAAGAAATCAGAAATCATTATTTTTTGCAGGTGGTAAGATTACCTGTTTATTTATTGAGATAGAGTCTTGCTCTGTCTCCCAGCCTGGAGTACAGTTGTGTGATCTCGGTCCACTGCAACCTCTGCCTCCTGGGTTCAACCGATTCTTGTGCCTCAGCCTCCTGACAGCTGGGATTACAGGGGTGTGCCACCATGCCCAGCTAATTTTTTGTATTTTTAGTAGAGACAGAGTTTCGCCATGTTGGCCAGGCTGGTTTCAAACTCCTGACCTCAAGTTATCCACCTGCCTCAGCCTCCCCAAGCGCTGGGATTACAGGTGTAAACCACTGTGCCAGGGCAAGATTGTCTATTTGAACTAATAAAAGAATTTAGCAAGTTTGCTAGGAACGAGATTCATATACATAAATCAGGTGCATTTTTGTACCAGTATCAAGTAAATACAATTTTTTAAAAAGATAGCATTTACAAATCGCACACAAAGCTATAAAGTGCCTAAGTATAAATCTAACAAAAGTTGTGCAAGGTCCTGGTAAAAACAAACACACACGTCTTATGTTACCAGGGCAACCCTGGAGACATAGTTGAGAAAGCTCTTTATTTTCTTAAACAGTAGATAACTAAGAAAACTCATTGTTCTTCCTTAAACAGGTTTTTAAATCATTTTATCTACATGTATGTTTGCTTAAGAGAACTTCAGATGGCCCAGGAGTCTCTGGACTCTGGCAATTACTGGAGGAAGGTAAGGTCAGAGCAAGACCCCAGCAAACCAGAGCTGGCGACCCCTTGTTACCTTTAGATCATTGACGTATCATTGTAATGCTAAAGTCCTATATTAGGCCATGCTGCTGATAAAGACATATCTGAGACTAGGCAATTTACAAAATAAAGAGGTTTAATTGGACTAACAGTTCCATGAGGCTGGGGAAGCCTCACAATCACGGTGCAGGGCAAAGAGGAACAAATCACATCTTACATGGATGGCAGCAGACAAAGAGGTAAGTCAAAATTGAAGAAGACAGAAGCACAAGAGAAAAATCCACTGCCTTCCAAAGAAACAACTGAACAGGAGACGCAAGCTGGTGAATCGTAATGAGGCATGTGCTGCCAATATGCACTGTACATTCCACAAGCATTGCTTTCTTATTTTACTTCTTTTAGCTGTTTAACTTTGTAAGATGCAGAGAGGTTGGACCAAGTTTAAATGACTCTGCTGACCCTTTCACATCAAAGAACTACTGACAATGAAGGCCAAATCTGCCACTCCCATCTGTCTATCTGGCTGGCAGAAAAGGAAAGAATGTGCATGTTGGTGAAGGAAGAAGTGGGATGGGACAACAGTAAAATCTAGAGTAAAACCAAGCTGGCCCAAGGTGTCATGCAGGCTGTAATACAGTTTAACCAGAGTGCCATTTTTGTTGTTGTTGTTCAAATGATTTTAAGTACTGGAATGCACAATTTTCGAAAAATATGCAAACAGAAGTTTAAAAACTTAAAAAAAAAAGGGGGGGAGGGGAAACTCCTCTTTTTAAAACCGTCAGATCTCAGGAGACTTATTCATTATCATGAGAACAACCTGGGAAAAGCTTGCCCCCATGATTCAATTACCTCCCACCAGGTCCCTCCCACAACATGTGGGAATTCAAGATGAGATTTGGGTGGGGACACAGCCAAACCATATCAAATGCCCACCCCTAGAAGAAAATTGCTGCCATTTTCTGAACATACCTCATATGAAGAAGCATGTTTATGATCTGCAGCTGCACATCTGGAGTCCCTCCCATGCTTACATACATACCTCCCCGCCCCACATCTAATTCCTTAAAGTTCCCTGGCTTCCATCACCTTCTGGAGAAGGGGTTCTTTAGAAAAAGAGCTCACTCCTTCATTCCTGACCAGCAATAAAACCTGCTTGCCTTTTTCTTCCAATTGGATATTCTTTCTTGGCCGTCAATACAAAGTAAGGAAAGAACTTGGTTTCCCATTGACAGAAGGAAATAAAGGATAACCAAAATAGATTGAGGGATATACTGTATATATGATTGGGAAGAAGCAGTGTAGAGATGCAAGCTCTCCTGTGCTCCTAAAAATCTATACACAGAATACATTTTACTAAAAAAAATCCTATAAAACATATTTGTGGAAATTGAGGTTTATCTTCTTTTAAAACATAATTTCAACTTTTATTTTAGATTCAGGGAGTACCTGTGCAGGTTTATATACTGTGTGAAGCTGAGGTTTGGGGTGTGAATGATCCCATCACTCAGGTAGTGAACATAATACCCAACAGTTTTTCAACCCTTTCTCCCATTCCCTCTTTCTTTTCTCCCTCCAGTCTAGTAGTCCCCAGAGTCTATAGACATCTTTCTGTTCATGACCAGCCAATGTTTAGCTCCTACTTATAAGTGAGAATACATGGTATTTGGTTTTCTGTTCTTCTGTTAATTCACTAAGGATAATGGCCTCCAGCTGCATCTATGTTGCTGCAAAGGACATGGTTTCATTCTTTTTCATGGCTGTATAGTATTCCATGGTGTATATGCACCACATTTTCTTCATCCAATCCACTGTTGACAGGCATCTAGGTTGATTCCATGTCTTTGCTATTGTGAATAGTGCTGCAATGAACATACAAGTCCAACTGTCTTTTTGGTAGAATGATTTTCTTTTGGATATATACCCAGTAGTGGGATTGCTGGATTGAATGGTAGTTCTAAGTCTGAGAAATCTCCAAACTGCATTTCACAGTGGCTGCTAACATACATTCCCACCAACAGTGCATAAGCATTTCCTTTCCTCTGAAGACAAACCAGCATCTGTTGTTTTTTGACCTTTTAATCATAACCATCCTGACTGGTATGAGATGATATGCTCTTGTGGTTTTGAGTTGCATTTCTCTGACGATTAGTGATGATGAGCATTTTCTCATGTGTTTATTGGTTGCTTGTATGTCTCCTTTTGAGATGTGTCTGTCATGTCTTTTGTCCACTTTTTGATGGTTTTTTTTTCTTAAGTTCCTTATAGATTCTGGATATTAGACCTTTGTGGGATGCATACTTTGTGAATATACTGTTTTTCTCTCATTCTGTGTGGTGTCTGTTTATTCTGTTGATAGTTTATTTTGCTGCCCAGAAGCTCTTTAACTAGGTCCCACTTGCCAATTTTTGTTTTTGCTGCATTTGCTTCTGAGGACTCAGTCACAAATTCTTTTCCAAGATCAGGGTCCAGAATGGTGTTTCCTAGGTTTTCTTCTAGGATTCTTACAGTTCAAGGTCTTACTTTAAATCTTTAATCCATCTTGTGTTAACTTTTGTATATGGTTAATGGTAGAGGTCCAGCTTTAAAATATCTTAGACTGGGTAACTTATAAACAACAAATTTATTGCTGACAGTTCTGGAGGCTGGAAAATTCAAGAACAAAGCACTGGCAGATTTTGTGTCTGGTGGAGGCCTGCTTCCCATTTCATAAACGCCTGTTTTCTTGCTGTAATCTCACATGATGGTAGGGATGAGGGAGCTCTCTGGAGTCTCTTTTATTTTACTTATACTTTTTTTTTTTTTTTTTTGAGACAGAGTCTGGCTCTGTCATGCAGGCTGGAGTACAGCAGCATGATGTTGGTTCACTGCAACCTCTGCCTCCTAGGTTCGAGCAATTCTCCTGCCTTAGCCTCTTGAATAGCTGGGATTACAGGCATGTGCCACCATATGCAGTTAATTTTTGTGTTTTTAGTAGAAACGGGGTTTTGCCATGTTGGCCAGGCTGGTCTTGAACTCCTGACTTCAGGTGATCTGCCTGCCTTGGCCTCTCAAAGTGCTGGGATTACAGGCATGAGCCACCACGCCCAGCCTGGAGTCTCTTTTATAAGGGCACTAATCCCATTCATGAGGGCTCCACCTTCATGACCTAATCACTTCCCAAAGGCCCCACCTCCAAATACCATCTCCTTGGGTGCTAGGATTTCAACATATAAATTTTAGCTAGGGGGGACACAAACATTCAGACCATGGCACATATATTACTGTATAATGTATACTATGCTATATATATTTTTATATGGTACATATTATATACAGTTGTATGTAATTCTTAAATTATTTCTCATTTAATCTTGCTCTTTCCTTGGTGGTGGTCCTTCTTTTCTCTTGTCTGTACTTTTCAATTTGCAAGGTTCTTTGATTCCTCTCAAGCCTCCAGCTCCAATGCCCATCTTTATCTGGAAGCTCTAGTGTGGTTAAGAGCCACAAACTCTGCAGACAGAATCCCTGGGTTCTAATCCCATGACTTACTCACTGTGTGATCTTGGCCAATTACTTAGCCTTTCTGTGCCTCAGTTTCCTGTGTTATAAAATGAGGATATTCACAGCATCTACTTGTCTCAGAGACTGTGGCTATCCACCAAAATCCATTCTCCCTGTTTTTTATAGCAATAGAATAAAACTATTCTGTTATTTTGTGACTGTTCTGTTTTATGTGGCCCGTCTCATGGATGTCCCACTGGAGAACATGTTCAGCCTCCCTTCCAGGTAGTGAGACCGAGAGCGAGTGCCTGCAGATAAAATGTGACTGTCGCGGGTGTGTGTCAGACCCAGGCCTGGGGCATATGAGATCAGGTGGGTCTTGTCCACAGCCACTGTTAGCCTTCTCAGTGGCTGAGACCAAGATAGGGTGGCAGCTGAGCTTCGGCCAAGGAGACAATGATGATGCCCTGGGGGTGGTGGAACAATGGCTGGGACAGACCCTGAATGTCTCTGGGGAGCAGAGCTGCCCCACTAACCTGGACCATTGTCTCTAGAACTGCTAGATGAGAATGCAACAAATAAATAATAAATAATAAATGACCGCATCCTTTAAGCCATTGTATTTTGGAGTATCTTTGTTAGTCTACAAAACCTGCCTCTGTGAGTGCAGTTCAGGCCCTGAAGGCAGATGGAGCCAAATCCCAGGCTCGTGGTGGAGGAAGGTGCAGAGTCCGAGGAACCTTTGCACCCTTGTGCCTTCCCTCAGGCCCAAAGCTCCTGCAGACTCAGGCCCGTGAGCCCAGAAGTGAACCAGGCCTGATGTGGGGGTGTCAGGTGGACGGTTTAATGAGGGGAGGAGAGCTGGGCCCTGGGTGTGGGCTGACCTTCCTGTTTTCTGTCAGGGTTTCCCTGGAACCCTCCTCAGGAGTGGACACAGTAGAGCCGGACACTTCCACTGATCCGGAGCTCCCGCAGCTGCTCCAGGGCCTGCTGGTTCACGCTGGTGGCCCCCAGTCCCTGCCCATTGAGCGCCAGCTTCAGCCCTCCCTCCTGGCACAGGAGCAGCACCTGGGAAAGGAGGAATGAGGAGGCTGCAGCTTCCAGCCAGACTTTCCCTTGTCTGCCTGATGCTCTCCCCGGTGAGACCCTCTCCTCTCAGAGGACACAAAGATTGGACCCGGAGGCAGCCAGTACAGTGCTGGAAAAGAACAGGACGGGGGCCTGGCTTGTCACCAGTCCATTGTGGCCTTTGACAAGGATCTTCCCAGCCTTGGGCCTCAGTTTCACCACCTGTAACTGGGGCTGCTTCCTGTAGAGGAGTGGTTCTGCGTGTCGGCATCATTAGGGGAGCTTTTTACTAAAGCTGATGTTGGGTCCCCACCTGCACCAATTGAGTTTCTGGCCATGGGATCCCTGGCATCAGAGTGGAGCATTGAGGACCGCTGAACAGACATTCGCTGTGCTCTGCTGGCTCGGGCCTCCCACCCCATAACATCTGCCCGGTACACCCGCCCCAGAGTCTCCCAGGTCATTATGGGACTTCAGCTCTGTGCTCCTGCCTGAAGGGATGTAACCACTTGGCTCTGACCCACCTCAAAGAATCTCTGGGGGTAAAAGAGGAAGGGGGCTGAGATCAGCTTCTTCTGCCCCCAGGGGGATATCCAGGCCAGAGTTCTGTCTGTGAAGGAAGCCCTGAGTGTCACAGGAGCACGGGAAGCCTGGTCCCTCAGGCTCAGAGTGAAACTGCAGGAAGCAGGAGGAGGGAGAAGGGATCAGCGCCTGCCCGTTGCCCGCAGGCTGCTGCTCAGCCCCCAGGGGAAGGGTGGAGGTGGGGGAGTGGATGGAAGATTGAGCTCTTCAGCCTCCAGAAACAAGCACTGAGGGCCTATGACAGCCTCATGGCTGGATGCTCAGAACAGTGGAAAGAACACGAGTTCTAGATGAACTTGAGATTGACTTCAGGGTTGCCATCTACTGACTACAGGAGGATGGGGGTGGGAGGGAAATGTGTGAAAATTGCCTAGCCCGAGCCTCAGTTTCTCCTTCTCAAAATGGGGGTGATTATGATGATGATAGCCGCAGCTAACATTTATTGAATGCTTAGTGCCAGGTATTGTCTTAAAAATTGTCTTAAGTGTTTTCCAAATAGCATAGTGGTTACAGTCAGGCAGCCCAGGTTCAACCCTGGCTCTGCTACTTTCTAGTCCTGTGACCTTGGGCAAGACCCTTAATCTCTCTGCCTCAGCTTCCTCATCTGTAATGTGGCGATAACTGCACTGTATCTGCCTGTGGCATTGTCATAAGAATTAAACGAATTAATACATAAAAAATGCTTATGGAGAACAGCACCTGGTATGTAATAAGCATTCAGATGATACCTACTATTTAAAAATATTACTGTATAGTACAATCTCTACCTCACAGAGCCACAAAAAGCAACAAAGGAGATAATGTATGTGAAAACTAGTGATTCCTAGCACACAGTAGGTGTTTTACAGAAGCTAGTTTGCCTTTCCTTAATCCTCACAAATTCTGTGCTGTGAGTTTGTCAGCCCGTTTAAGTGATGAGAACACGAAGTTAAATGACTTCTGTTATGAATAATAGTTGTACAGCCTCAGGTTAGGATGTGAACTAGGATTCATGACCCCAGATTTGGGGGTGGGGGGATCCGGTACCTGCCTCTCAAATAGGGCAACCAGATTATTATTTTTCTTTATTTTAGTTTTTTGAGATGGAGTCTTGCTCTGTCACCCAGGCTGGAGTGCAGCGGCACGATCTCGGCTCACTGCAACCTCCCCCTCTCGGGTTCAAGTGATTCTCCTGCCTCAGCCTCCCGAGTAGCGGGGATTACAGGTGTGTGCACCACCATGCCCAGCTAATTTTTGTATTTTTAATAGAGACGGGGTTTCACTATGTTGGCCAGGATGGTCTTGATCTCTTGACCTCGTGATCCACCCACCTCAGCTTCCCAAAGTGCTGGGATTACAGGTGTGAGCCACTGCGCCTGGCCGAGATTATTTTTATCTCTTGGGAACTTCCAAAGTCTCCTTCTTTGAAGCACTATGCCGGAGAAGGCTGCATCCCGACAAGATGCAGAGAGCAGGTAAGGTAGGGGAAAAGGCCGCCCTGGACAGGCCTTTCAGGGACTACTGGTAGATCGTCACAGGAGGAGGTTCCGTAAGTTTCCAGCTTTGGGAAGGAGGTGGTCAGGACTCAATTTTGGAAAGAAGCTTGGAAGGCAGGAACCCTGGAGAGTGGACTGCGTGGAGCCTCCAGCCCCACTATGGCTCCCCCTACCCTGTCCTGCCAGACAACGCTTTGTCTTTCCCTGGCCTGCGAACTCCTGCTGAGGAGGCCTCAGTGTCTCCCTACCTCACCTCCATGCAGCTCAGCTCACCAGATCACCGGATAATCATGAATCACTAGATGCCCACTAGATCGCTGAATAATCACAAATCACCAGATGCCCAGTGAAGCTCTGCTGACGCTCTTTGAGGCTGCAGTCATATACTCTCACTCAGTGAGGAGGAGGAAAGGGATGAGGTGGAGAAAGAGGGATAGATTTTCACTGCAGATGAATCCTGCGCCCTCCATCTCTTACTCCCTCTGCCCCATTCAAGCCATCGGTTGCCTTCACAAAATAGCAGCAGCTGCATTCTTTGCAGCCTCGCTAAGTACCAGGTGCTGTGCTAAATCTTCATGTTGGTGGATCTCAGCTGAACTGGTATATAGGAATGTTTTGTCTGGTCCATAGTATTCTTCAACTTTAATACAATATTCAAAAATTGAGAGAGTTTGTAGAAAAGACGGCTTCTATTTTCGCTTTAAAAATAGTCAGAAGATCTGGCATGACTGGGTGTATGGAAATACTCCTTCCCCTTCACCACCTTCCCAACTGGATTCCTCACTATTTATGAGACTTGTCTGGCTTCTGAGGACACATGCATTCATGGCCCTTGGGAAAGGGCAGTTACTTGCTGACTATGTCATTAGTAACCTTGTGACTTTGAGCTACGATATGAACCTGGTCTCATGCCTCCAAGTTTTGTGGGAAGAAGTGTTGGTTCCATCACTGAGGACTTTTCATTTTCCCTAGCGGGCTGGAATTATCGTTCGCCTTTTTCTGGTAGGGAAACTCAGACTCAGAGAGGTTTAGTGACTGGTCCACGACTGCACCGTTTATAAGAGACAGAACCAGAAATCCAACTCAGCCGTGCCTGTCTTTGGAGGCTCAGGCCGCTGAGTGCTGAGCTTCATGCCTGCCCAGGAATTCACAGGCATGATTGACAGTGTGCAGGGTAAGGGTTTAGTGAGGTCAGTGGCTTAAATATAAAAACAAAATTGAGTAAGAAGGCCAGGCACGGTGGCTCACACCTGTAATCCACGTCATTTCACTCCAGCCTGGGGGACAAGAGCGAGACTTTGTCTCAAAAAAAAAAAAAAAAAAAAATTGAGCAAGGAGAACACAGGGTGCTTCCCTTACTCTGCCCTCCCCTGCCTGTACTGAGATGATTGCAATAGCACCCACATTTCTGGAGCACTTACCACGTGCCAGGTACTATTCTAAGCACCATCCCTAAAGGTGGCATTGTTATCAACCCCACTTTATTTATTTATTTATTTATTTTTTGAGAAGGAGTCTCGCTTTGTCACCCAGGCTGGAGTGCAGTGGTGTGATCTCAGCTCACTGCAACCTCTGCCTCCTGGGTTCAAGCTATTCTCCTGCCTCAGCCTCCCAAGTAGCTGGGATTACAGGCGTGCACCACCACACCTGGCTAATTTTTGTATTTTTAGTAGAGACGGGGTTTCACCATGTTGGTCAGGCTGGTCTCGAACTCCTGGCCTCATGATCTGCCCACCTCGGCCTCCCAAAGTACTGGGATCATAGGCATGAGCCACCACGCCCGGTCTATCATCTCCTTGTTACAGACAGGGAAACAGAGGCACGGAGAGGAAAAGTATCGGTCCTAAGGTTGCACAGGTAGTAGGTGTCCTGAGCACATGCCAACCCAGGCATTCGGGCCCAGAGAAGTCATAAGCTCTAATGCATTTCCTCAAGGCAGCCTGGCCAGTGGCTCTTGTCTAACTGGATTGCAGCCACAGGTCTGGGTTTGAACGCACCATGTAGGAGAAGTTTGGTAGTGTCCACTTAGTCATTGTGTCCCTCCAAGTCCTGGCTTCCAAATACCAGTCCTCTTCTCCGGGGCAGTCTGGCTGTATCTTTTGAACCACACATTGTGTTACCATGGGAAGCTACATGTTTGCTCTGGGCCTCAGCCTGCATCTACAAAGGGCCTTTCCTGGGGCCCCTTTCCTAGGACCTGGGACAAGAGGCTAGGCCTGACTACATGTACCAGCGGGAATGATGCTCCCCGCACTGGGGCTGTTGGTCCCAGTCCCAGCCTGACCTTCATAAGCTCTGCCAAATTGGGCCACTTCTCCTTTCTGCTCCTCTGTTACCTCATCCGTAAAATGGGGATTAAATGGTGGGGCCAGGAGATTAAAAGAGATGATGTTTTATAGAGCACTTGACTGTCACAGAGGCTGCTCCCTCCCCTCCACTTACAAGCTGGATACTTACTGCTTGGGCTCTTGCAAGACCAGTGCCCGCACTATGATGACCTGCCCGGGCCAGAGACCCTGGGGAAGAGCATGTGAGCAGGGCACCTCCTGAAGGAACGAGGGAGGTATTGAGAAGTTGACTCCCAGGGGGTGTTGGGGAGAACCACCCACCCCCGGGGGCCAGGGGAGCACCCGGGCAGGCATGTTCTGCCCAGACCTGCAGCCAGGAGGCGCTGCTTATTTGTTTAGCACCTGGCCTCCTGTACTCTGCTCCTGCCAAACACTTTCCCTGGCCCCTCCAGGCTGAGCTTGGCCTCTCTGTGTCCCGACCACCATGTCCTTCTCCCTTCACTGCATCCTGAACTGTAATGACCATCTAGTGGTCTGTCCCCCACCAGCTTGTGAGCAACTGGATGGCTGGGACCAGCTTGTTCCTCTAACCTAGAGCCTGGCACTGGGCCTGGCACAGAGAAGTATCAAGTAACGATGTTCAGAATAAGTGGAGAAAAGGGAAAATGAAGCTGGAGCTTCAGCCTGAAGCTGCCCAGCCCTCCCACAGCCCGCAGCTTGCTATAAAGGAAAGGGAAATCCTGGGGCTGAGGGTGCAAACTTCCTGGCCTACCCACAGCTTGCAGTTTTCTGTAAAGGAAGGGGAAATCCTGAGGCTGGGGATTTCCCACCAGGAGGAGCTCATTAGCTGCTTACCCAGACTGCGCCCCCAGCCCTGATGGAGCAGGAGGGAGGTTCACTCACCAGCCTGGGGCTCATCAGCAGGAAAGGCTGTCAGGGAAAGAAAGAGAGGACACAAAGCCATGCGGTGTTTGCTCAGGAAAAGGGAACCTCTTGTTATTCTGACAAATTGGGAATCTTTGGGGTTTGTCTCTCTCACAGTAGCAGGTGAGTTATTGGAGCCCCAGGGGGATCCTCTGGACTTCAGAGGTTCACCAACTCTGGAATAATAGAGAAGAATGGGGTGGAGGATCTGTCATCCACTCCCTGTGTGGCCTTGAGCAGTACATGGGCCTCATCTCCCCTTCTGTCCTGCTAGGCCAACCCCAGCCACCTCGCGGGGGTGGTTTGAGAAATGAGCGTTTCAACTAAGGCCTCTCCTGCTAGGAATATAGGGTCTTGCCCCCTCTGCATGCAGCGCACCCCCATTCATCTTCCCAAGCTGGGCCTGGAGAGGGGCTGGGAGAGGCAAATCCAGGCCCTCCAGAGACTGAAGCAGAGCCAGCTGTGTCCATGGCAACCATAGCAGTGAGGGAAGGGGCAGCTGGGTCTTGTGTAATGGGAGCAGCTGTACAGAAGGGCGGATCAGCTGGTGTGGCTGCTCAGACCTTGCTCACAAGAGACTCACGTGTCCAGCTGGGTACTCTCTGCTGCCCTCCACGAATGGCTGTTCAGAAAGAGAGAAAAGGATCAGCAGCATTTAGGACCACTGCAGTCCCCTACCTATGCCTGGGAGATGGGCAGAGCCCTGGCTTTGGCCTTTAGAGCTCCTCATGTTCCCATTCAGCTGGTCAGTGGTGGCTTCTTGCTGGCATTTTGAACATCCCAATTCCTAGGCCCCACCTTGTACTTACCAAATCAGAATCTCTGGTGACAAGCCCCAGAAATCTGGGCTTTCATAAGCCCATCAGGTGGGAATGATAAAGCCAGCTGCCGCCTGTTTCAGCCCCAGTGTGCCAAATCATTCCTGGCCACTGCTTCTCAGTGTTAACCAGACCCACACTGGGTACAGGCTCCTGCCTGTGGCTCCTCGGCCCTCTTTCTGCCATCACCTTCTCTTCCCCCTCAGCCCGCTCACACCTGAAACCTCAGTGGACTCCCTCCCCCTTGGCTATTACTGGTGCACAGGGCCTCCTCCCTCTCTCAGTCTAGGGTGGAGGAAGGGGTCCCAGGCCTGTCCAGGAGTCAGGGGAAATTAGACACTGCCACTGCCCAGGCCTTGGTCCCAAGGAAACTTACATTGATGTTCAGGAATCCAACAGCCTCTACCAGAATGTCACCAAATATGCCCAGCGTGTCCACATGAGACAGTGGGAGCCGGTAGCGGAAGTGGAGAAAGTGCTGTCCATTCACACTCACCTGGAGAGACAGACAGAGGCTGGCTCATCAGCAGCTAATGTTCATTGAGTTCATAACAACGTCCCAGGCATTGCCAAGCACTTTTCCCTCAATTTTCCTCACTTAACTTCATATCAACTCTATGAGGTAGGTACATTTTACAGAGCCTTGGGTGGCTTCAGTAATCTTCCAAAGGTTGCAGAGGTGGTCTGGAGATAAAGGCACCTTCAACACTCCCTCTACCCCGATAGAGGCCCCTCATTGCGCTTTCTCAGCAGCCCAAAGAATCATCTTCACTCCATTTACATGAGGAAACTGAGGCCCAAGAGGCTCCTCTCCCACCAGCTGCCCTGTCTCCTGGAGAAATCTGAAGATCCCATCATGTTTCTGGCAGGAGCTCACATTAGAGGTCAAAACCTTGAGGTCAAGTTCTCTCTCCCTCTTCCCTGCCACTATGGCTGTAAGATGGGGATAATGAAGGTACCTACCTAATGGGGTTATTGTGAGGATTCAATGAGCAGATACCTTTAAAGGGCTTAGAACAGTTCCTGGTATACAGCAGGTGCTCTCTAAGTGCTTGCCATGACTATGACAGCAGTGCCCTCTTTGGAGCCAGGCACTGTAGAGCTTTCTTGCTGCCATGTAGGCCCAGGGCAGCCTGGAACTGGTCATGGCAGCTTCTTGGTCCTCTTGGTACTTGACCACTACCAATGACACTCAACACCGCATCGTGGGGAGTCTGGGAAGGGAAGGAAGGGTGCAAGGACACAAATTCTAGACCACCCAATGCCCATCCTTTCCTTCACCTTCACTTCCTCATTCCCAAAGAGAAAGAGGATGAGGAAGCTGGAGCCTTTCTGCAGGGCCAGGTGGGGCCACCGGGCCTCCCTTTGCCAGCGTCCACCATGCAGAGTGTTGCAGATGACGTGGGGCTTGGTGGTATGAAAACGAGGGTTGAAGTGGAAGGCGATATCTGGCCGGGGACACAGGCTGCAGCCACACTGGAAGTCCACCTGAAACCTACTGGGAGGTGAGCCCCTCGAAGTGCAGTTCTGATCAGAGACCCACAGAGATCCCGGAGGCAGCGAGGAGCCCTCCAGCTCGATGCCTCTAGGACTGAGCTCCAGCACCCCCTGGGTCACCTCCCCCACCTTACCTGTGTGCATCTAGAGGGACCACTCCTTGCAGCATGACCATCTTGCCTGCATGCAGGCCTCCAAAAATTGTCGTGACATAAGGAACCACCTGAACAAGAAGAGAAACCCATCCATGCAGGGTTGGAGAAAGGGCTTAGGAACCTCTATGTCAGGGGAGTGGGAGGAAAGGAGCAGAATAAAACTCAACTTTTCCTCCCCAAACAGAAAATTCCTTAGAGGTAAAAATCAGTGTTCACTGAAATATTTTCTTCCACCTAATCCCCTTTCCTGGACCTTCATACAGCAAAGCCACATTACACCAGAGAAGTCAAATTCAGCTCCCTTGCCAAATTCAGCACCAGCCAGCTGCCTTTCTCCAGCTCCTAGGGCACAACAGGCTGCAGTGACCCCAGGGACGCTTGCCATCCACTAGATGCCACCCTGGTCCCCAGAAGCCTGGTACTGGGACTTTCTGAGGACTGTTTAGTGGCTGGAGACTAGGAACTGGGAAGCAAGAAGAATGGACAAGTTAGGAACTGACAGCTAACTCTGAAATGGACCCCTGGAGAGACGCTTAACAATGGCCTTCCCAGGCTCACCTTTCCCCAAGTAGAAGTTTCCTGGGCTGGGCTCTGTGGCTTATGCCTGTAATCTCAGCACTCTAGGAGGCTGAGGCAGGCAGATCAACTTGAGATCAGGAGTTTGAGACCAGCCTGGCCAACATGGTGAAACCATCTCTACTAAAAATGCAAAAATTAGCTGGGAGTGGTGGCATGCACCTGTAATCCCAGCTACTCAGGAGGCTGAGGCAGGAGAATTTCTTGAGCCTGGGAGGCAGAGGTTGCAGCGAGCTGAGATCATGCATGCCACTGTACTCCAGGCTGGGCAAAAAAGCAAGACTCAGTCTCAAAAAAAAAAAAAAAAAAAGAAGAAGAAGAAGTTACCCGGCCTTCCTAAAATACATTACACACTTTTACAACTTCCTGCCTTTTCTGGGCTGTTCCTCCTGTCTCTTTTCACCCTGACTCTTTTTCTAAGCATCATCCACTTGGGTTCCTGGATTATTCCTTTCTTCCCCGGAGCTCCCAGGGCATTTTGCTCATGTGGCTGGCTTGGCCCTTGGCTTAGAGGGTCTGGTTGGCTGTTTTCCCTAGGAGTTTATAAGCCCTTCAAAACTGAAGCCTTATCTTTCCCTCCTGTAGGCTCAGTGCCTCGCCTGGCGCCATGAGGGCTCTGCATAGATGTGTTCGGAATGAGTGTGAGCAGGACGGCAGGTACACACCAGTGGTATCACAAGATAGGCCTTCCTGTGTTTCTCTCTAACTCCCAGCAACCTTTAGGAACCCAAACCACCTAGAAAAACCTGAAACCCACCAGGATGGCCCTCCAGGTGGGAGCTTGCAGCCTCTAAAGCGAGGAGCTGCCGTAACCTGGGCAGCTGCTTCTGCCCATTCCTTAGGCACCTGAGAAGCATGGGAGGGAGGCTTGGGATGCCAGCCTGGCAAGCTCAGCTGGTTCAGCAGTTGATCACTTCCCATTCCCAGGCTTCCTCCAGGCTTGTAATTAACTGAGAGGACGCAGCTCTCATGGGAGGGGAGGGCCAAGTAAGGGAAAGTGATAATTAATGCTCATTAGTAGAGAGTGTCTGCTGGGAATTCAGCCTCCTGTAAATCATTGCCTGGCTTCAGAAAACCTCTTGGGCACTGACTGAGCAAGAGAAGGAAGAGAGAAACCCCCCGCAACCCCCATCCCTGAGTGGAAATTCCCACCCGACCGTTCCTTCCAAGTTGGGGATGAGACTCTCCTTACTAAGTAATCAGCATCCCCCCACCAATCCTACCCACACCCTCATCCTCCTAGCATCCTTTACAGTAGGGGCAGAGCATTGCGGCTCCAGGCTTCACCACTTTCAAAATGCAGCAACCCTGGAAGCCTAGCAGTCATTTACACCCAAGTGGGAATTAGCAGTCAACCACTTCGCTTAGCTCAGGAGGGCCTTCCAGAACCCAGGGCAGGTGCTTGGGAGAAGCAGAGCCAAAGACTGAGGTCCTCTCCACCCCACCACCCAGGAGTCTGGGCCCAGTTGGAAGGGAAGAGCCCAGAGACCGAGGAGGTTCCACATTAGAGTGACAACTCACCGGGTGGAAGACTGGCGGTTGCAGAATGAAGCTGTCGGGAATTGGGTCCAGTTTTTCTCCAGGTGACATGAGGGTGGGGCAAGTCCAGCTGTAGATCCTTGTTCCAGGAGCCCTGCCCCCACTGGGCTGACTCACCTGTCCCAGGTCCTAAATGCCTGGAGCAGCTCTCCCAGCTGTTAGTCTCACCTGCGCCCTGCAGGGTCTTAATGCTGTCCGGAGCAGCCCTGGGAGGGCAGCGGGTGACCTCCAGGCTCCACACCAGCCCCACTCGCAGCGGTATAAGGTAGAGCTCTGACGGGGGTTGTGGTGGGGGGCTGTCGGCAGAACTCCGTGTCCGGGGGAGGAAGACTGGCATTAACCAACTAACTACCCACTCCGGGTCTGCAGCACGTGGCCAGAGGGAAGCCAGACGCTGGCTTCTGTGGGGTCAGTGAGGGTTTGTGGTTTCCAGCTCGAGACCTCATTGGGTCAGAGGAAGGGGAGGTGGTATGTGTGTTTAGGTTCCAGAAACAGCCCCACCCCCAGCTCCCTGGACAGCCTTGGGTGACTTCCCATTTCTTCCTCCCTTCACCACAAAGGGTTTTATCTCTTCCCCTCAATTTCTTTCTTTCTTTCTTTCTTTCTTTTTTTTTTTTTTTTGAGATGGAGTCTTGCTCTGTTGCCAGGCTGCAGTGCAGTGGTGCAATCTTGGCTCACTGCAACCTCTGCCTCCTGGGTTCAAGCGATTCTCCTGCCTCAGCCTCCCTGTGACTGCAGGTGTGCGCCACCACGCCCAGCTAATTTTTGTATTTTTAGTAAAGACTGAGTTTCACCATGCTGGCCAGGATGGTCTCCATCTCCTGACCTTGTGATCTGCCTGACTCGGCCTCCCAAAGTGCTGGGATTACAGGTGTGAGCCACCCCGCCCGGCCCTCTTCCCCCCATTTTCTTGTCCCTTCCTCCACTCTTCTTCCTTTTCCAAGTTTTACAGCCCCCTGAGGCTCCATGTCAGCGTCAGCCTGAAATGCTGGGGCCCAGCTGGGCTCACAAGAAAGTAGAATGAGGGAAGGGGAAAAAAACAGAACCCCTTAAGCTCGGAAAGGGCAGCACAAGAAGCACAGAACTGCACAAGAAGGAGACTTGAGACTTGAATTCTTCTTCAGCCTCTCGTCTAATGTGCTGTGTGCCCTTGGAAAAGTCACTTCCCGTCTCTGGGCCATCCTTTGTTCATCTGTACATGGAGAAAGCGACCATAGCAGCATGTCCCACAGGGAGGCCTGTGTCTGGGGGTGGGCCCAAATATCTGCATTTTACTAGAGTCCTTCCAGTTCTGGTTCAAATCCCAAAAAGGCTTTCCCTTTAAAAAGAAGCACAACCTCTCACTTTATCCTGAGTGAGGAGGTCCGGGATCTGACCCATAGCGTCAGACTTGGCAGCAGGGAATTCCTGCACTGGGCCCAGGCTGGGCAAAGGCTCAAGCACGTGGGGTGCTGAGGCGGAGGACGGAGGGAGAGTGCATGAAGGGTCCTGGGATAAGGTGTCTTAGCCAGTGCTACCTAAGCTGTGGCCACTAGCATCAGCCTCACCTGGAAACTTGTTAAAAATGCAAGTTTTGGGTCCCCACCCCAGACCGATTGAGGAGCACTTTCTGGAAGCTGGGCCCAGGAATCTGCATTTTACCCGGCCCTCCAGGTGATTCTGATGCACTTTAAAGTTTGAGAAGCATTGACTCAGGATGGAACTGGAAGGGCTTTGGGTGCGGAGCTGAGTTTGTTCAGATGTTGTTGAGTAGGTGGAGCTGGGTTACTTAAGGGGCTTATTCGGGGAAATTCAGTCAGATGTGCTCAGGAAGGGTGCTCTGCATACACAGTGAGAGGAAGCTGGGGCTGGAGGGGCCAGTTTGTGGAAGAAAAGAGTCAAATTCCGAAATAGTTGAAGAGATTTATTCTGAGGCAAATATGAGAGACCAATGGCCTGTGACACAGCCCCAGGAGATCCTGAGAATGTGTGCTGAGGGTTATTGGGCTACATCTTGGTTTTATACATTTTAGGGAGACATGAGACATCAATCAATACATGTAATATGTACATTGGTTTGGTCCAGAAAGGTGGGACAACTCGAAGAGGTGGGCTTCCAGGTCATAGGCGGATTCAAAGACTTCCTGATTGGTTATTGGTTGAAAGAGTTAAGTAAGTACCTACAGACCTGGACTCAATAGAAGAGAGTGTCTGGGTTAAGTTAAGGGGTATGGAGGTTTTATCATGCAGATGAAGCCTCCAGGAAGCAGGCTTTAGAGCTCTTATCAG
Source organism: Macaca mulatta (assembly GCF_049350105.2). Lineage (NCBI taxonomy): Eukaryota > Metazoa > Chordata > Mammalia > Primates > Cercopithecidae > Macaca > Macaca mulatta. The sequence goes on from NC_133419.1 coordinate 10,938,377, forward strand.
ACCTAAAATGGTGCCTGGATCAGGGAAAAGACTTGGAAAGGGATGGGGATTCTCTGCAGAGTAGATTTTCCCCACAAGAGCAAGGTTTGCAGGGCCATTTCAAAATATGTCAAATAAATATATTAATATTTTGGGGTAAAATACTTTAATTTCTTTCAGGGCCCACTGTCACGTGATGCTATACTAGAGCCAGGTTAGAACTTGGTGTCTTATTGCTGCAATGAGTCTGTTTGGTCAGTTTTCAGATCTTTGTTTTAATATTAATGCTGGTCGGTTGTGCCTGAATTCCAAAGGGAGGAGATGGCATAATAAGGCATATCCAACCCCCACTTCCCATCACAGTCTGAACTGTTTTTCAGGTTAACTTTGGAATGCCTTTGGCTGAGAGGAGGGGTCCATTCGGTTGGTTGTGGGGCCTAGAAATTTACTTTTGGTTTACAAGTTGAATGGGTCTGGACATGGGACACTGCACTGGAATCAGATCTGGGTCCTAGTCCCAGCCCCTGGAACCAGTGCAGATCTTGCAGCTTGAGGCCAATGGTGCACGGTCCCCATCCAGCCTCACTTCCTTCCTGGGTGAAATGAGGAAGGAGGATACGTTCGTTTGCTTGGGCTGCTGTGGATGAAAAAAGTCAAACTCTGTAAAATATTTAAAGAGGTTTATTCAGAGCCAAATATGAGTGACCAAGGCCCAAGGCACAGTCCCAAGAGGTCCTGAGAATATGTGCCTGAGGTGATTGGGCTGCAGCCAGGTTTTATGCATTGGTTCAGTTTCCAAAGGTGGCACAATTCAAAGAGGCAGTCGGGATGGGGGTTACAGGTCATAGGGGGACTCCAAGACTTTGTGATTGGCTATTGGTGGAAAGAGTTAAGTTACTATCTAAAGGTCTGGAATCAATAGAAAGGAGTGTCTGGGTCAAGATAAGAGGTTGTGGAGACCAGGGTTCTCATTATGTAGATGAAGCCTCATGGATGGCCACCCTTAGAGACAATAGATGGCAAATGTTTTCTATTCAGACCCCAAAAAGGTGCTAGACTCAATTAATTTCTTCAGGCTTGGGAGGGCCTGGAAGGGGGAAAGGTCTAGTTATGTTAGCAGAGATTTTTTACAAATGCAATTTCCCCCCACAAGAATGGCTCTGCAGGCCATTTTAAAATATGGCAAAGAAACATATTTGGCGGTAAAATATTTGATTTCTTTCTTATCTGTCATGTGATGTTATGCCAGAGTCAGTATGGAAAGCGAGCCACATTGTATAAGGTTAAACAAAACCGCTCTGTTGAGATTTTATGGTTTGTAGGTTGTGACTCCCCAGGCCCCTTAAATAGGAATTTAGCAAGAGAAGAAAAACGTCAGAGTTTAGTCCTCACTGCCATAACAAAACCCACAGCCCAGGTGGCTTGAACAACAGAAACTTATTTTCTTACTGTTCTGGAGGCCAGAAGTCCAAGATCATGTGTCAGAGGACTTGGTTTCTTCTGAGGCCTCTCTGGCTTGCAGATAGACCTTCCCCAGGTCTCTGCGTTTGTCTTAATCTTCTCGTCTTATGAGGACACCAGACATGTTGGATTAGGGCCAAACCACATGACCTCCTTTTACCTTAATCACCTCTTAAAATGCCTTGCCTACAGATAACAGTCACGTTCTAAGGGTCTGGGGCTTCAACACAGGGTTTTTGGAAGGACCTAACTCAGCCCCTAAGAGAGGAGTAGCTGTAACTGTTATCTTCCTGAAACCCCAAGGCTATTGCCACAGTCGAAGGTGAGGCTGATGAGGCCTGTTCTGGGGAGGGAGCAGCAGGAAGAGGATGGCGCATTTCCTTTCTCTTTTTACATAACTGCTTTTTGATAGCTGGGAGGGACTTTACTGGGCTTGTCGAGAGCTTGTGCTTGCTCCAGAATAAGAAAGGGCCTCAGTGTCTGTGAGTGTCTGGGGGTGAGGCAGGGCAAATCTCTCTTCCAGAGCCAGAATGAGGGAGAACTTGTGAGAGAAATCCAGGAAAATGCTGGTGACCTCAGGGGGCCAATGGCCTAGGGTGACTCTGACACTGGCAGGGGAGCATCTATTCCCACCTGTTGACAAAAAGAGTCGAACTCTAAAATATTTGAAGAAATTTATTCTGAGCCAAATATGAGTGACCATGGCCCATGACAGCCCTCAGGAGGTCCTGAGAACATGTGTGCAAGGTGGTTGGGGTGCAGCTTGGTTTTATACATTTTAGAGAGGTATGAGACGCCAATCAAATACATTGAAGAAATACATAGGTTTGGGGCCGGGCATGGAGGCTCACGCCTGTAATCCCAGCAGTTTGGGAGGCTGAGGTGGGTGGATCACTTGAGGTCAGGAGTTTGAGACCAGCCTGGCCAACATGGTGAAACCCCCATCTCTACTAAAAACACAAAAAAATTAGCTGGGCATAGTGGTGCACACCTGTGATCCCAGCTACTCGGAAGGCTGAGGCACAAGAATCACTTGAACCCAGGAGGCAGAAGTTGCAGTAAGCTGAGATCACACCACTGCACTTCAGCCTAGGTGACAGAGCAAGACTCCATCCATCTCAAAAACAACAACAACAAAAAAAACCATATACATAGGTTGTTTGGTCCAGAAAGGTGGGACAACTCAAAGTAGGAAGGAGGGGGGCAGGGGGCTTCCAGGCTATAGGTGAATTTAAACATTTTCTGGTTGACAATTGGTTGAGTTTGTCTAAAGACCTGGAATTCATAGAAAGGGAAAGTTCTGATTAAGATAAAGATTGTGGAGACCAAAGTTCTTCTGAAGTCTGATGGTGGCTGCCCTTAGAGATAATAGATGACAAATGTTTCCTATTCAGATCTTAGTTAATCTCTTTAGGAGACTGGGAGAGTCTGGAAGAAAAAGACCTAGCTATGTTAATAGAGATTCTTTACAGATGCAAATTTTCCCCCACAAAGAAAACTTTGCAGGACCATTTCAAAATATGGCAAAGAAACATGTTTTGGGGTAAAATATTTTGATTTTCCTCCTTGTCTTCTAATGTTATGCCAGAGCTAGGTTGGAAAGTAAGTCACAATATATAGGGTTAAATAAAACCCATGTGATGAGAATTTATGATTTATAGGGCATGACTCCCCACACCCCTTAGATAGGAATTTGGGCAAGATTAAAAAAATCAGAGTTTAGTCCTCACACCTTTCTCCCCAAACCTGGTATTCCCTATGCCCAGCTCAGCTCCCTACTCCCTCTGTTTTTCCCTTACGGCACCTACCATCACTCATCATTATATATTTGAAGAACTGTTTAATGTTTTCTCCCCATTCGCTCTATTCCCTATGTTTCATGAGGGCAGACTTATTCCTATACCCTCAGTACTGAGCAAACTGCCTGACCCAGAGTGAGTGTTCAAATATATTTACGGAATGAATGAACTTAACTGTAACTGCCCCATGGGTTCTTCCTGCCCATTGCACAGACAAAACCAATTCACTGAGACCACAGCATTGCAATAGAGTTTAATTAAATTGAGGCCAGCCATGCCATGTGGGAAATGGAGTTATTACTCAAATCAATCTCCCTGAAAAGTTGGAGGCCAGGGTTTTGTAAGGATAGTTTGGCAGGCCAGGGAGTCTGCTTCTGGGTCTATGGCTGGTTGGCGGGGTTGGCAGGTCCAGATGGAGCCATTGGTTGATTGTCAGAAATGCAAAAACCTGAAAATACATCTCAAATTGTCAATCTTAGGTTCTACAACCATGATATTATCTGCAGGAGTAATTGGGAGAGTGGCAAATCTTATGACCTCCAGAATAATGGCTGGTAATTGTTTACCGCTACACCTTAGCAGAATTTAGGCTCCTCTCATCCTCCTAACCTGGTGGCCTTTCATTAGCTTTACAAAAGTGGGTTAGTTTTAGGGAAGGGCTATTATCATTTAAACTATAAACTAAATGTTTGAAATGCTTGTTCCCCAGTACCTTAATGAAATAGCACTTGAAGATAAATTTAATTTTCTCAGCAAGGCCATTTTTATACTTTCTGCAGAAAGGGTACACTCACCAGCAGTTTTGCCATGAGAGTACACTGAACAAAGGAGACAGGGTCATTTTAACCTGATGCATTCACCCTACTGCTGTGTCCAGTTTCCATTGGCTGGCATGGGACCTCACATTCTGTATTTGTCTTGGTTGGCTAGCAACTTAGAACTTTTTAAAAGAGGCAAAGGCAGAGGAGAACAAAGGAAGGAGGAAGTAACTTGTGGAATGCTGAGAAAGGTAAAAACACCTTTAAATAAGGAAGAGGAACAGGCTATCACCTAATGCTTGCTTGAACCAGTATAAGCCTGCCAGGGCAAATATTTAGGCTAAACTTTGGGAGCCAAGAACATAAAGTACTTTGATTTCTTTATTTCGGCTAGCAGATATTTAAGAAAGTTAGCACAGGTCTTTGAATACATTTTGCTTCTAAGAGAAGTTACAATTGATTCCTAATTAGACGGGGAGGAAAGTCTTTGAAGAGGAACCTCTACTTTTCTTTTTACATACATGTCTCCCAAAGTTAGCTTGGCCTAAGCTCAGGAATGATCAAGGGCAGTTTGGAGGTCAAGAGCAAGATGGATGTTGGTTGAATCAGATCTCTTTCACTGTCATAATTTTCTCACTGTCATAAATTTGCAAAGGTGGTTTCATAACCCTTGGTGATTTATGGCTCTTGTCCAGCCACGCCTCTTCAATTTCTCCCTGTAGACCTGGAATTGTGGCCCAAGCACAAACTAGTCCCATACTCTTCTTCCAACTGGCCACAGATTATAATTGGGGGATTATAATTAGTAAATTTTATATATATATATAATTATATATAAATTTAAAATTATAATATAAAATTATAATTTATTAATTATAATCCCCCAATTATAATTATTATTAATCAGTTACCAATTAACAGCCTAGGAAAAACAATTTGTGGTCAGGGATCTTGAGATACCCCCTCTGTCCCCTTCTTTGTTCCAATAGCCTCTTTCACAATCCCTGCTTCTGAATGGGTGTAACTCTCAGGGCCTAGAGGAGGGACTAATGCTTACATTCACCTACTTTGGTCTATATCTCTGCCTCCCTCTTCTATCTGACAGCCTTCTAGAGAAGGGAACTGCTGTACAATGTTGGTGGGGATGTAAATTAGTACTACCACTGTAGAGAATAGTTTGGCGGTTCCTAAAAACTAAAAATAGAGCCACCATATGATCCAGCAATCTCACTGCTAGGTCTATGCCCAAAAGAAAGGAAGTCAGTATATCAGAGAGATATCTGCATGCCCGTGTTTACTGCAGCACTGTTCACAATAGCCAAGATTCAGAAGCAAAGTAAGTGTCTATCAACAGATGAATGGATAAAGAAAATGTGGTACATATACACAAGGGAGTAATATTCAGCCTCAAGAAAGAATGAGATCCTCTCACTGGCAACAACATGGATGGAACTGGAGGTCATTATGCTAAGGGAAATAAGCTGGGCACAGAGAGATGAACATCCCATGTTCTCATTTATTTGTGGGATGTAAAAATCAAAACAATTCAACTCATGGAGATAGAGAGTAGAAGGACGGTTACCAGATGCTGGGAAGGGTAGTGGGAAGGTGGGAGGGAGGAGGGATTGTTAATGTGTACAAAAAAATAGAATGAATAAGACCTAGTATTGATATCACAATAGGGAGACTATAGTCAATAATTTAATTGTCCATTTAAAAATAACTAAAAGAATATAATTGGATTGTTTGTAACACAAAGGATAAATCCTTGAAGGGATGAATATCCCCCCCAACCAAAAAACAAAACAAAACAAAACAAAACAAAATAGAGACGCCGTGGGTATAATCCAGAGGGTGGCAAGCTATGTGGGTTCTCAGTCTGGATCCTGCATAGCAAGCAGCTTTGAAATCCTTGCTAAGCTTAAGGGGGCAGTGGGACATGACTGCTTCTCATTCCAATGTCTCTCTGGGTCTAATAATTTAAAGGAGGCTTGTATTTCTCAAACAAAATACTTCTTTTCTTTCTCACTTTCATATGTATGTGAACATGTCCATAGTAAAAAGTAGAAATTCAAAACAAAAGTCATACTTAATTAATGTTAAGCTTTTGATTCCATATCCTATTAGTGGCAGGTGAGATGCACGGCTAAGGGCCTGGAGGTGGGGAGCATGGTTTGCTCCTTTGGGCACCCTCCCTCCCACTGCAGTACCCTGGAATAGAAGGATGGCAGGAGCTACTATGTCCACCTCAAAGACACCACCTCTTCCTCCCTCTGCAGTTGGCAGCAGGGAGAAGGGACAGAGGTGACAGATTCTAGTGTGCCGTGGGACAGTCCATGGACTCCCTCCAGCTCTGTGTAGTTCTAGCTCTTGTGCTGGGGGCCTTTGCAAATGTGGTCTCCATAGAGACAGTGTGCAGGCAAGAGCTTTCATTCCAACACTCTCTGCCACTGAGGACTCTCACCCCCCACCGCCAGAGAGGCCCCTGGGTCTCCCTTTGGGCCTGTTAAAAGAAAGATATATTAAATTTAACAGAGTTTAAATGAGCAAAGAACAATTTATGAATCAGGCAACCTGTCGAATCACAGAAGATTCAGAAACACTCCAGTGATACTGCATGGTTGAAGACGATTTATGGACAGAAAAAGGAAAGTGATATACAGAAACAAGTGAGGTACAGCAACAGCTGAATGGGTTACAGCTTGGCTTGTGCCTTATTTGAACATGATTTGAACAGTTGGCTAAAACTTGGTAGTTGGCACAAGAGTAGATTTTAGTCTGTTTACACATCCAGTTAAGTTACATTTCACTCTGTACAGAGAAACCTTTAGGCTGAATTTAAAATACGTAAGGAGGAGGTTTAGGCTAAGCTTAATTTAACAGGCCCTTCTAGAATTAGAAGTCCTTCTGCTTCTCCATCTCAGCTCCTCCACATGTTGTCCCAGGAAGCCCTGAGGTCCTCATCTCAGCACCATGAGAACCAGGAGTTAATGACCAATAGACCTTCACTATAGGACCTTCAAGGCCCATCTGTATTTTGGGAAGAAAGGTGACCTCAGACAGAAGGTTTGTGATGCAAGAAGGAATGATGAGCAAAGGTGGTGGCAAACATATAGGCAAATCTAAATGAATGTCTGCATAATATAACAATGGTAATAATAATGTGAATTGGGGATAAAAAAGGGGCAGACTAAAACAGCACGGGCAGGAAAGATTAGAGTGAAAGTGTTCCTTACATTGTTTCAGAGGATTGTTTAGGATATTAATTTTAGACTTAAGCATACATTTTAAAATTTCAAGGGCAATAAGTAAAAGAAAACAGTGTAAACTTCCAAATGAGTAGAGAGAAAAATGCAATATACTAAGATTAGATATTTATGAAGAATATTAGAAGAATTCATTGAAATATTTAAAAACCTAACAAATAGATAGAATACATAATTAACTGAAGGAAACAATTTTTGTAAAGATGCCACAATTGCCAAGCTGATTTATTGATTTACTGTAATTCCAGGCAAAATGCCAATAGGGTATTTTGAGCAACTTGACAAACTAGTTTTGCAACTTATAATGAAAGGCAAAAGCTCAGGCATGGTTGAGAGTGGGATCTTGAGATATCTGTACATCAAAATTTATCATAAAGATGCAGCAATTAAAATTACATGATAGAAGCATAAAGACAGATACATTTATCAGTGAAACTGAATAGAGTCAACAGTATCCCTGCTCATTCAAGCATTATGCAGGACAGAGGTGACCTTGTTCATCCATGAGGAAGTGGAAACTATGAACAACTGATGCTGAGATAATTATTCACATGAAGAAAAATGAAGTTGGATCCCTGCCTTCCACATATACAAAAATCAATTCCAAATGGATTAGCGAAAAGGCAAAATTTAAAAACATTTTCAAGAAAATATAGGAGAATATCTGGCCAAGCATGGTGGCTCATGCCTGTAATCCCAGTACTTGGGAGGCCAAGGCAGGCAGATCACAAGGTCAGGAGATCGAGAGTATCCTGGCTAACATGGTGAAACACCATCTCAACTAAAAATACAAAAATACACACACACACACAAATTAGCTGGGCATGGTGGTGGGTGCCTGTAATCCCAGCTACTTGGGAGGCTGAGGCAGGATAATGGCGTGAACCTGGGAGGCGGAGCTTGCAGTGAGCTGAGATAACGCCACTGCACTCCAGTCTGGGTGACAGAGCGAGACTCCATCTCAAAAAAAAAAAAAAAAAAAAAAATATATATATATATATATACACACACACGTATATATATACTTATATATATGTATATATATATAAGCATATATATATGAGAGAACATTTTCTGAATTTAGGGCAAGAAAGACTTCATGAAAAGATAGGGAGCTGACCACAAAAGAAAATACATGAATTCTATTTGTCAAAAGACGTCATGAAGAAAGTGAAAAGACAAGCCATGAACTGCAAGAAAATGTGTGTAAACAAGTATAATTGACTAAAGATGAGTATCAAGATTATACAAAGAGCTCCTACAAATCAAAAAGAACAGAATGCTAAAGAAAAATGGGCAAAGGACATGAACCGGCACTTTTAAAAAGAGGGAATATGATAAATATATGTTAAGGTCTCAACTTTATTAGTGATCAGGGAAATGCAAATTAAAACTCTGGTGAAATACTATCTTACATTTACCTACCTGGAAAAATCAAGAAGTGTGACAATACTAAGTGTTGGTGAGGATGTAAATTATCAATTCTTACCCATTGCTGGTAGAGGTGAAATTGGGACCACCAGTTGGGGAAACAGTTCTAGTGTTTTATTGTAAAGTTGGATATTTGCGTATACTACTAGGTATTACATCTTGTGGGGTGTCTGCATGCGTACACCAGGATACGAATTGGGTCCTTTTCAATTGTTTCCAACCCCAAATTGGAACAAAAAAAAGAAGAACCAACAAACCACCAAGTGGCTTTATCGCTGGATCGATAAATTGTGGTATAGCCACATAGTGGAATATTTTACTGTAGTGAAAATGAATTACAGGACTATACAGCACTGTGTATGTATTACAGAAACAACTTTGAAAGAAGAAAATTGCAGAAGAGAACAGCATGATACCATTTGTCTTAGTCCATTTGGGCTGCTATAACAAAATACCATAGGCTGGGTGGCTTATAAACACCAATTTATTTCTCACAGTTCTGGAGGCTGGGAAGTCCAAGATCAAGGCACCAGCAGATTCCTGTCTTGTGAGGGACAGGTGTCAGTTATTAGATGATGGCAACTGCTGTGTTCCCACATGGTGGGAGTGGCTAGATAGCTCTGCAGGACCTCCTTTATAAGGGTTCTTATGAATCCCACTCATGACCAAAGGGCCCATCTCCTGATACTATCACTTTGGGGGTTAGGATTCTAGCACATGAATTTATGGAGTCACAAACACCCAGACCATAGCACCATTTTTATAAAGTTACAGAGAAGCAAAACGAAGTGATGTATTAGGGATACAAAGAAACGATTTAAAAAAACTATTTTAAAAAGTGAGAGTATGACAGACACAAAGGTCAGGATAGAAGTTGGGCGTGCAGAGGGAGAAGGGATAAGGAAGGAAACCACAGGTGGGAGCATCTATACTAGGAATGTTCCATTTCTTAAGTAGGATGGTTTTGTCGTGGATAGTAATTGTATTATGTTTCCTAACGATGTGTGAGGGAGAAGGAACGAGAAAATCAGCGCAGAAGACTCACTGCAGAAGCGGCCTGCCTGAAAAGTCACAGCAACAGGCAAAAATAAAACAACCTGGTAAAAAACTCAGGCTGCACCTGCACACAGACAAGCAGACAGGGTCCAGCATAGAAGCCCTTTGTTCTTTCATAATTAGCGAGCTTCCAGGAAAGTTTCCTCCCCTTTTCAGGCATATACATGGTGGGAACTTGCACAGGGAGGAGGGGTGCTAACCTAAAACAAACTCACAGTTATGCAAACAAAAGAGGCGGTGCTTTGTGCTTGCATAGACACATACCCACAGCTGCATAAGATAAGACAGCTTTACTGATAAGAGAAGTTACTCAAACTACTACAGAGATAAGAGGTTTTCTTGCAAAAGCTTTTGAATTCAGCTGTAACAGGGCAAACCACTTGCATACTCAGCTCACTGTGGAGAGCTTTCTACTTTCGCTTATGAAACTTTCACTCCCATCTCACCCTGTGTCCCGTTCCTTAGTTTTCTTGGAGTAGGACAAAGAATCCCAGGTATTAGTCCAAACAAGGAGAAAATGCTACATTAAAGTACATTGGCAAGACGGCAACATGTGTATTCCATGTACTTTTTCTTATGTTATCTGTCACGTATGTGTAGATTTCATTTTCTAGATATTTTTTAAAACAAAATAACTGAATTGTTCAGGATTTTAACTCCTGATGGTGCCTCCCAAGGCTTCCTAATCTGGTCTCCATTTACCCCTCCATGTCACGCCTCTGTTCCAAACCGCTGAGCTTCTCCAGCCAGTTTAGGCACCACCTCTGAGCCTTTGCTGTTTCCATGACCTTCCCCGAAACGAATAACTCCTTCGCCCCCCTCCCGCTAAAAGACCCACAGATTCCCGGGCCTCTAAGCGCCCCATTTCGCCCCACTCTGTCCTCGGACGCGCTCACTGCGCCCGCGCCACTGTCGCCGCCCCGCGCGCCTCTGCCGTTTGCCGCCCGCGGCGCTTTCCCCTCCGCAGTTCCTCCCCGAGCCGCCCCCAGCGCCCACGATTCCGCGGCTCCGCCGACCAGGGGCCGCGCAGACCGGGAACTCGCCAGGCGCGTAGTCCCTTGCGAGGCCTGGGGGCCGGCGAGGCAGCAGAGGCGGGATGGGCCTGAGCCCGGGCGCCCGGGGGAAGTACGCGCCCCGCCTCCCTAGGATTCCCCCACCCCGCCCCAAACCCGCCTCGCGAACCGCCGGTACCGGGCGCAAGGACCAGCAGCCTGCGCCCAGACGTTCAACTGTGCCCCACTCAGGTCAGCCCCGAGAATGGGGGCCCTTTCCGCAATTGTCCTTCAGCTCCCAGCGGGCCGTTACCCTCAAAGCTCCTTTTCTTAGACATTTGGTGATTGTGTTGTCTGTTAGCCATCATGATCGAACGTTTCAGAACGACCGCTTGTTATAAAGCTAATCGAAGCGAGCCAGGCAGCCACTCCCTCATTCCTGCCGTATTTTATATGGAGGTGAGGCAGTGGTGGCAGCTCCGGAGGGTGGCGTTAAGACCAGCTCTCGCTCTGCAGAGGTTCCTCCCATCTGGCTTAGGACAGAGGCGAGGCGCCCTCTTCATGCTCTCCCCGATTCCGTCCCCAGGAATTCCAAAGTCTCTCTTTGGCAGAGGAACTGAACCCGCTCCAGCACCTAGTTCCACAACCCTCTCCATTCATCCCAAGGTTTCCTGAGGCCTAACCAGGAGCCGGGCACGATGCTGGACTAGAGCTCTGAGCCCACTCTCCGTAGCGGTCAAGGTGCTTGCTCGAACTCTCCTTTCACAGGTCTAAATAGCATTTCTCCCCTTGAATTAGAAGAATCCGTGGGATCCGCAGCGTTGGTCCAGCTCCCAGCCAAGCAGCCTAGGCCGGGCACATTAGAACAGGGCAGAAGCATCCAGCAAGGGTAAGAAGATTGTAAGGATGAGGTGTTTGGGTGGAAGAAGCCTTTTGAAGAACTGACTTGGAATGCAGTTCTGTAAAGCAAACCCAGAGGTGGTTTTTGTGTGAACCAGCCAGCTGCTACCCAGCAAGGGAAAGGCTGGTGTGATCCTGGGTGATAACAGATTATACTGGGCTTGGGACCTGTTGGCCACAGGCACGCCTTGCAGCTGTTTCTAGCCACAAGGCCATTGTCTAGACCCCAGAGAAATGAATGGCTTTAGCAGGAGGCTTACAATATTGTCCTTGGTCTCACTAATCAATGAACAATGAGTCAGCCTTTGGCAGATTTCCTGAATTCACTTTCATTAACAACATGATGGTTGCTGCTTTAAAAAATTCTGAGGGGCTGAAATTTTGGAGAGGAGCTATAGTGAAAATGAGGGGTGTCCCATCTGCCCCGTACACTATTTTTTTCTGGAGAAGAGTTTAAAGCATGGGAAAAGGTAAAGAAAAAGCCATTTCTGAGCTGGTGGTATACCAGATGTTTACATGTGCTGTCTCTTTTCCCTCTCATAACACCTCTGTGAGACATATCTTCATCTCTATTTTAAAGATAATCAAGCTGAGGGTCAGACATTAATTTACTAGCTCAAGGTGGGACAGCAATCATGAGAGCTAGGATTCAAACCTAGATCTTTTGGCTTTGAAGTATTTTACTCTACTGTATTTTACTCTACTTTACCTTCATTTAACATGCTTAAAAGCCTATTCTTGCCTTTTGTTTCTGTCCCCTCCTGTAACATTTTGTTTCAAGGGAGAAATATACTGATTTCATTCATATTACTTGCAGTTACAGTGTTGTGGCTTATCAAGCTTTCTTAGAAATCTGGAGCTAATTATTGGAAGAAGGAGCTCTAGAGTTCAAGGGGTTTGCCTCTGGGCAGTAGGGCTGGGATGAGAAGGGAAAGAAGGAAGGCTCCTTGCATTTCATTATAAATTCTTATGTACTGGTTCCTTAACGACAACAACAACAACAACCACAACCATGTGCAAGTATCACTTTGACAAACATTAAAAAGAGATTATTAGCAAATTAAAAAATAATAAAAAACCCCAAAACTGCTTCTTGCTATCATTAGCATTTAAACAATTGTCAGAAAACCGGCCAACAGCAGTTCTTCTGGGCTCACAGAAACAAGTTCTAATGGGTTCACAGACACAAGCTTGGGGGGAAATGTTCCCTACAATCTCCAAACCGAAAGGCATCTTAAAAATCACACATCTGTAATACAGATTTTCTAATAATTGTGAAATAGTGATATTTGTTAACTATGTGATTACAAAATCATTCAGGGAGAAGCCTGTAGTTAGCTTGGAGACCACACTCAGCCAGAAAGCAGACTGGAGTTCAATTCCCAAGCCTGAGAATAAAGGCAAGTTAATAAAGCAAGCAGCTGAGGTAGGTATAACAAGAATTCTCAAAGTGACTATCTTTAACCTCCTGGCAACTTCTCTACATATTGTATTTTACTTTGTTTCCAGGGGTGTCCAATCTTTTGGCTTCCCTGAGCCACATCGGAAGAAGAAGAAACACCTTGGGCCACACATAAAATACACTAACACTGACGATAGCTGTTAAGCTTAAAACACACACACACACACACAAATGTCATAATGTTTTAATAAAGTTTACAAATTTGTGTTGGGCCACATTCAAAGCTGTCCTGGGCTGTATGTGGCCTGTGGGCTGCAGGTTGGACAAGCTTGGTTTAGACAGTCTAATAAATATCCTGATTTGGGATGTTACTTATGCTTTGTTTTAAAGCAATTTTATTGAGATGTAATTAACATATAGTAAACTCCACATATCTAAAATATACAATTTGATACATTTGGCATATGTATATGCCAGGGAAATGTACAATTTGATACACTTTGACATCTATATATATATCCTGTGAAATCTTCACCACAATCAAGATAATGAATAATCTCTATCATTTACAAAAGTTTCTTTGTACCTTTTGTAATCCCTCTCTCTTCCCACACCACTCCTATCCCCAGGCAACAACTGATACGCTTTTTGTCACCATAGATTTGTTTGCATTTTGAGAGATTTATATGGAATCATATTGTATGTGCACTTTGTCTGTCTCCTTCAGGTAACTATTTTGGATGACATCCGTGTTGTTGCTTTTTATCAACAGTTCATTCCTTTTTATTACTGAGCAGTATTTCATTGCATGGATATGCTACTCTTGTTTATCTGTGCATCTGTTGATTGAGCATTTAAGTTGTTTCTAGTTTTTGACTATCACAATCTGCTTGGACATTTATGTACAAGTCTTTGTGCAGACTGTGTATTTTTTCCTCTTGGGTGAATATGTAGGAATGAAATGGCTAGGTCATGTGGTAGATGTATATTTAACTTACTGTTTTCCTTAATTTTTTTTTCTTTTTTGGGGCTCTCCAAGCCTGCTAGACAAATTCTAAAAGACCTCTAACCTTAACTTACTGTTTTCCACAGTGGTTGTATCATTTTACCTTCCTACTGGCAGTATATAAGAGTTCCAGTTCATCAGCATTTGGCATGGTCAAAATCTTCTAAATTTGAGCTATTTTAATAGATGTGTTGGTATCTCATTGTGGTTTTCATTTGCATTTTCCTAATGACTAATAATGTTAAACATCTTTTCATGTGTATATTTGCCATCCATATATATAATCTTTGGTGAAGTGTTCAAATCTTTTGCCCATTTTTTCCTATTGGTTTGTACGTTTTGAGAGTTCTCCAGAAGTTCTCTATACAAGTACGTCATCAGATCAATACTTTATGATATTTTCTCTCCATCTGTAGCTTGTCTCTTCAGAACAGGTTCTTGAATTTTGATGAAGTCCAATGTATCAGCTTTTCCTTTTATAAAAAGGAAATGTAATGAAATACTGCTCAGTAATAAACAGGAATGAACTATTGATAAAAAGCAACAACATTGATGTCACTCAAAATAGTTATAAGAAGGAGACAAAGAAGTGGACATACAATATGATTTCATATAAATCTCTATTTATGAATAGTGCCTTTCATGTCGTATCTAAGAAACCTTTGCCTAGGTCACAAAGATTTTCTCCTGTTTTCTTTTAGATATTTTATAGTTTTATTTTTTACATTTACATATTTGATACATCTTTATTTGTACTTTTATTTCAATAGTTTTGGGGGAACAGGTGGTGTTTGGTTGCATGGAAAAGTTCTTTAGTGGTGATTTCTGAGATTTTAGTGCATCCATCACCTGAGCAGTGTACACTGTACTCAGTGCGTGGTCTTTTATCCCTCACCCCACTCCTACCCTTCCCTTCCGAGTCCCTAAAGTCGATTACATCATTCTTATGCCTTTGTGCCCTCATAGCTTAGCCCCCACTTATAAGTGAGAACATATGATTTTTTGGTTTTCCGTTCCTGAGTTACTTCACTTAGAATAATGGTCTCCAGTTCTATCCAGGTTGCTGTGAATGCCGTTGTTTCATTCCTTTTTATGGCTGAGTAGTATTCCATGGTGTGTGTGTGTGTGTGTATACATACCACATTTTCTTTGTCCACTCATTTGTTGATGGTCATTTAGGCTGGTTCCATATTTTTGCAGTTGTGAATTGTGCTGCTATACACATGGATGTGCAAGTGTCTTTTTCATACAATGACTTCTTTTCCTCTGGTTAGATACCCCAGTAGTGGGATCAAATTGTTGTTCTACTTTTAGTTCTTTAAGGACTCTTCATAGTGTTTTCCATAGTATTGTACCAGTTTACATCCCCACCAGCAGTGTAAGTGTTGCCTTTTCACCACATCTATGCCAACACATATTATTTTTTGATTTTTAAGTTATGGCCAGTCTTGCAGGAGTAAAGTGGTATTATTGCATTATGGTTTTGATTTACATTTCTCTGATAATTAGTGATGTTGAGCAGTTTTTAAAATATGTTTGTTGGCCATTTATATATCTTCTTTTGAGAATTGCCTGTTCATGTCCTTTGCCCACTTTTTGATGGGATTGTTTGTTTTTTTCCTTGCTGATTTGCTTGAGTTCCTTGCAGATTCTGGATATTAGTCCTTTGTTGGATGCATAGTTTGTGAATATTCTCTCACACTCTGTGGGTTGTCCGTTTACTCAGCTGATTGTTCTTTTGCTGTGCAGAAGCTTTTGGGTTTAATTAGGTCCCATCTATTTATATTTGTTTCCATTACATTTGCTTTTGGGTTCTTGATTATGAATTCTTTTTCTATGCTAATGTCTAGAAGGGTTTTTCTGATGTTATCTTCTAGAATTTTTATGGTTTCATATCTTAGATTTAAATCTCTGATCCATCTTGAGTTGAATTTTATAGAAGGTGAGAGTTGAGGATCCAGGTTTATTCTTCTACATGTGGCTTGCCAATTATCCCGGCATTTTTTGTTGAATAGGATGTCCTTTTCTACTTTATGTTTGTGTTTGCTTTGTTGAAAACAGTTGGCTGTATTTTGCTTTATTTCTGGCTTCCATATTCTGTTACATTGGTCTACATGCCTGTTTTTATACCAGTACCATGCTGTTTTGGTAACTATAGCCTTGCAGTATAGTTCAAAGTCAGGTAATGTGACGCCTCAAGATTTGTTCTTTTTGCTTAGTCTAGCTTTGGCTATGTGGGCTCTTTTTTGGTTCCATACTAATTTTAGGGTTGTTTTACTCTAGTTCTGTGAATAGGTATTTTGATGGGAATTACACTAAATTTGTAGATTGCTTTTGGCAGTATGGTCATTTTCACGATATTGATTCTACCCATCCATGAGCGCGAGATGTGTTTCCATTTGTTTGTGTCATCTGTGATTTCTTTCGGCAGTGTTTTGTTTTCCTTGTAGAGATCTTTCATGTCTTTGGTTAGGTATATTACTAAGTATTGTATTTTTTTTTTTACAGCTGTTGTAGAAGGGGTTGAGTTCTTGA
This sequence comes from Macaca mulatta, assembly GCF_049350105.2. NCBI lineage: Eukaryota > Metazoa > Chordata > Mammalia > Primates > Cercopithecidae > Macaca > Macaca mulatta. Next base: position 10,954,962 of record NC_133419.1, read on the forward strand.
TTTGATTCTCAGCTTAGTCATTTTTGGTGTACAGCAGGGCTACTGGATTTGTGTACAATAATTTTGTATCCTGAAACTTTGCTAAATTGTTCTAGGACTTTTTGGATTAGGCTTTAGGGTTTTCTAGGTGTATGATCATATCAGCAAACAGCAACAGTTTGACTTCCTTTTTACTGATTTGGATGCCCTTTATTTCTTTCTCTTGTCTGATTGTGCTGGCTAGGACTTCCAGTACTATATCGAATAAATATGGTGAAAGTGGGCATCCTTGTCTTGTTCTAATTATCAGGGGGAATGCTTTCAACTTTTCCCCAATCAGTATAATGTTGGCTGTGGGTTTGTCATAGATGTCTTTTATTGCCTTGAGGTATGTCCCTTTTATGCTGATTTTGTTGAGGTTTTTAATCATAAAGGGATGCGGGATCTTGCCAATGCTATTTCTGTGGCTATTGAGATGATTATGTGATTTTTGTTTTTAATGCTGTTTGTGTGATGTGTCACATTTATTGACTTGTATATATTAAACCATCCCTGCATCCCTGCTATAAAACCCACTTGATCATGGTGGATTATCTTTTTGATATGCTTTTGATTCAGTTAACTAGTATTTTCTTGAGGATTTTTGCATCCGTGTTCATCAGGGATATTGGTCTGTAGTTTTCTTTTTTTGTTATGTCCTTTCCTGGTTTTGGTATTAAGGTGATGCTGGCTTCATAAAACGATTTAAGGAGCATTCCCCCTTTCTCTGTCTTTTGGAATAGTTTCACTAAGATTGGTATCAATGCTTTGAAAGCCTGATAGAATTCAACTGTGAATCTGTCTGGTTCTGGACTTTTTTGTTGTTGTTGGCATTTTTAAAAATTACTGTTTCAATCTTGCTGCTTGTTATCATCTGTTCAGAGTTTCTATTTCTTCCTGATTTAATATAGGAGGATTGCATATTTCCAGGAATTTATCCATCTCCTCTAGATTTTCTAGTTTGTGTGTGTGAATGATCTTTTGTATTTCTGTGGTATCAGTTTTAATATCTCGCATGTCTTTTCTAATTGAATTTATTTGGATTTCTTCTCTTTTCTTGGTTAATCTCACTAATGGTCTATCAATTTTGTTTATCTTTTCAAAGAACCAGTTTGTGTTTCATTTATCTTTTGTGTGTGTTTGTGTGTGTGTGTGTGTTTTTGTTTTTTGTTTTTTGTTTTTTTTGGCTTCAATTTCATTTAGTTCTGCTCTGATCTTGGTTATTTCTTTTCCTCTGCTGATTTAGGTTTAGTTTATTCTTGTTTCTCTAGTTCCTTGTGGTGTAACCTTAGAGGTTTTTTTTGTTTTTTTTGTTTTGATGTAGGCATTTAATGCTATGAACTTTCCTCTTAGCACCACTTTTGCTGTGTCACTGAGCTTTTGATAAGTTGTGTCACTATTATTGTTCAGTTCAAAGAATTTTTAAATTTCCATCTTGATTTCATTGTTGACCAAATATCATTGAGGAGTAGATGACTTAATTTCCATGTATTTGTATAGTTTTGAGGGTTCCTTTTCAGAGTTAATTTCTAATTTTATTCCACTGTGGTCTGAGAGGGTACTTGATATATTTTTGATTTTCTTAAATTTATTGAAACTTGTTTTGTGGCCTATCAAATGGTCTATCTTGGAGAATGTTCCGTGTGCTGATGAAAAGAATGTATATTTTGCAGTTGTTGGGTGGAATGTTCTGTAAATATCTGTTAAGTTTATTTGCTCTGGGTATAGTTTAAGTCTGTTGTTTCTTTGTTGACATTCTGTCTTGATGACCTGTCTAGTGCTGTCAGTGGAGTACTGAAGTCCCCCGCTATTACTGTGTTGCCATCTATCTCATTTCTTAGGTGTAGTAATAATTGGTTTATACATTTGGGAGCTCTTGTGTTAGGTGCATATATTTAGGATTGTGATCTTTTCCTGCTGGACTGATCTTTTTATTATGACATAATGTCCCTCTTGATCTTTTTAAACTGTTGTTGTTTTAAGGTCTGTTTTGTCTTATATAAGAATAGTTACTGTAGCTCACTTTTGGTTTCCATTTGCTTGGAATATCTTTTTCCACCCCTTTTATGTGAGTCCTTATGCATTAGGTGAGTCTCTTAGAGATAGCAGATACTTGGTTGGTGGATTTTAATCGATTCTGCCATTCCGTATCCTTTCAGTGAAACATTTAGGCCATTTACAGTCAATGTTAGTATTGAGATGTGAGGTGCTGTTTTACTCATTGTGCTAGTTGTTGCCTGAATATCTTTTTTAAAAAATTTGTGTTATTGTTTTACAGGCTGTGTGAGATTTAAGGAGGTTCTATTTTGGTGTATTTTGAAGTTTTCTTTCAAGATTTAGAACTCCTTTTATCATTTCTTGTAGTGCTGGCTTAGTTGTGGTGAATTCTGTCAGCATTTGTTTGTCTGAAAAAGACTTTATTTCTCCTTCACTTATGAAGCTTAGTTTTGCTGGATACAAAATTCTTGGCTGATCATTGTTTTGTTTGAAATGGCTAAAGATAGAACCCCAATCCCTTCTGTCTTGTAGGGTTTCTGCTGAGAAATCTGCTGTTAATCTGTTAGGGTTTCCTTTCTAGGTTACCTGATGCTTTTGCCTCACAGCTCATAAGATTCTTTCCTTTGTCTTGATTTTAGATAACGTGATGACTATGTGCCTGGATGATGATCTTTTTGTGATGAATTTCCCAGGTGTTGAGTTTCCTGTATTTGGATGTCTAGATCTGTGGTAAGGCCAGGGAAGTTTTTCTCAATTATTCCCTCAAATGTGTTTTCCAAACTTTTAGATTCCTCTTCTTCCTTAGGAACACCAATTATTTTTAGTTTTGGTCATTTAAGATAATCCCAAATTTCTAGGAGGCTTTGTTCATATTTTTGATTATTTTTTTCTTTGTCTTTGTCAGATAGGAGGCCTTACAAAAGAGGAGTTTCTCTAAGTGGGTGCCTGTTTCTGGGAGAAGGGCCAGAGCTGGGTTGCCAGCCTGTGCAGATGTACAGGGAGCTTTGAAATGACCGTTTATTCCAAAGGGACAAACAGAATTCAGAAGGTTGATTATTATTAGTATTATTTTTGAGATGGAGTCTTGCTCTGTCACCCAGGCTGGAGTGCAATGGCACACTCTTGGCTCACTGCCACCTCCATCTCCCAGGTTCAAGTGATTCTCCTGCTTCAGCCTCCCCAGTTGCTGGGATTACAGGCATGTGCCACCATGTCTCGCTAATTTTTGTATTTTTAGTAGAGGAGGGGTTTTGCCATATCGGCCAGGCTGGTCTTGAATGCCTGACCTCAGGTGATCCACCTGCTTCGGCGTCCCACAGTGCTGGGATTATAGGCATGAACCACCACACCCAGCCCAGAAGGTTGATTACTAAGCTATTCAAGGAGATACCAGAGAAAGGTGAAAACCAACTTAAAGAAAACTTTAAAGACAATACAGGATATGGATGAAAAATGCTCCAGAAAAAGTAGATATTATAAATAAAAAATAATCACAACTTATGGAAATGAAAGACACACTTAGAGATATACAAAATGCGTAGGAAATAGAACTGAACAAGTATTAATAAAAGAAAGAGCTTGAAGACAAGGCTTTTGAATTAACCCAATCACATGAAGACAAACGGCAGCAAAATCTTCACCTGGAATTGAAGGTGGCAGCATCAGCTGGGATTGGAGGCAGCTCTGGAACATACTGACAGCTACACTGTGGCTCATGAAGTTAGCAGAACTTCATCAAATGCTGGAGAGATGTTAAAGAAAAAGGGAAGGATGGGACTGTAGAAAAGCCCCCAGTATAACTGCAACCTTGGCTACACCTTAAACTCACCGGAGGAGCTTTTAAAACTCTGGCACCTAGGCTGTACTCCAGACAGATCTGAACTTTTTAAAGCTCCACAGGCGATTTCAATTTGTAACCAAGGCTGAGAATCAATATTCAATATAATCCATTTACAGTGGGAGGAAATTTAACAAGAGAGTGGATAACTGTTAAGTCTCTGTGAATCCCATTTAGTTTTATACCTTACTACCCCATCCAGTGGCAAAATTGCAGATGAGCGAGTATTAAAATGCAAAAGAAAGTATCTAAAATTCCAAAATTCCCTCCTCTTTCCTTCTCCAATCCCTGAGCCTTCTGTTTTTTGTACCACAAAGCTCGTTTGACATCCTTGATGAACAGAACTTGGGTTTTGTGAGCTTTCTTCTGGCTTAGACTGGCCTCACAATGAATTGGGCTATCTTCCTGCTGTCAGTTTTCCAGGAAACAACAACAAGGATTTAATTGACTGCTTGTTTGTTGTCATTAGAAATGACCTAGTCATGTTGGGTGGGAAGTAACTGGTTATTTGGTTGGTGGGGAAGTGTGTCCAAGGTGGAGGGATGGCCAAGAACAGACTGCATGTTCCTACGAAGAACAGACGTGACTGTCCAGCTGGCTTGGCCGACTCTGCGAGCCCTGCCCTCCACTACATACCGTGGATGGTGGGTGAAAGGCATTGGTTAGGACTCTAAGGTATTGGGGTCTGTGCTCAGGTAGAGTGAGATGGAGTCAGGGGTTGGTTCAAGAGTAACATAACGTGTCAACTGGCTTTCCCTCTGGACTGACTCAGGAAAACCTGTCCCATAATCTTACTGTTACTGCCATTCCTTTCACCCTGATCAATGCCAGAAATAATAGCCTGAGTTGGATTGATTTGAGCTCTGGCACCTGTTCTTCACTTCTTGTTCATCTTTCGTCCATGGGCCTTTCTGTTTTTCTTCCTGACCAGTGTCAGGACTTAGATAGTAATGGTCCTTACGTTACTGTAACAGTGAGGATGGGCCTATGGGCTTTCCTGTCATGTGTGTATAATAGCAGAAATGACCTCAGGTTGGCACATATGTTCATATAAAGAAATTAGGTTAAATAACTTCTCTTCCTCTCTCATTTACCTATGTCTGAAAGGAAAAAATAATCAGACAATCTATGAATCAAAAATCTGTATATACCTAAATTATCAGTTAAAGGCAATTTAACTGTTTACCTGCATCTGCACATGCAAATGTTGAATCTGACTTGATTTTTTAAAATAAGCATCAAAATATTTAAACTTCAGACTTTCTTATGAACATTTTAAAACATTGTTCTCTGATCCCTTTGCCATTTATGAAGACAGAGGCATCTGCTTAAAGCAATATATTCTTATTGCTATCTGAATCACAAAGAAAATACTATTTGCTATTGTTCCTTTTTAGTCTTCTCCAAAGGATGAGAAAGATCTCTCCTCCACTTTCCCTTTCTTCACTTACTCTCTTGGCTGCTTTCTGCTCCCCTGTATCCGTCTACATCACTCACATGCTCTCTTCCCAACTCTTAGCTCTCAGCCTCTTCTGTATACTACCAGCTTCCGGGTTTTATGGTGGGGGATATCCCTATTGCTCTCCCTGGGCTTATGGCAAAAGAAAATGAAGTCCAGTTTGAAGTCTCCTGCAATATCATGCTGCTTTCTGGGTGAGAAGCCTGGTTTGGGGCGCCCTCTAGTGGATATATGGCTGCCATTACATTTTCCGTTTGAGTAAGGCAGAAGAAAGAGTTGGTTTGTTGGCAGGGGCAAAGGGGTGGTTCTGGTCCTAGCTCGACCATGGACTTGCTGTGGGACTTTAGACAAAGCACTTCCTCTCTCTTGGCCTCAGTTCCTTCCATGAAATATTGTAGTGTATACTGTTTGCTTTGTGCCCACAACAACTCATTCCTGCAGGTGGGCAGGACTTGGGGAATGGCTGAGTGCAGATCTCAGCAAATCCTCTTTTCCCAAAACAGTTATAAAGCTAGACAAAATTGCCAAAGACAGTTATTTAAAGACTGGAAATTTGACCAAAGGCATACAGCAAATTGAGAAGGGTTAATTTAAGAAAGTCCATCCGTGGCCTGGTGTGGGCTCACGCCTGTAATCCTAGCACTTTGGGAGGCCGAGGCGGGCAGGTCAGGAGATTGAGACCATCCTGGCTAACACGGTAAAACCCCATCTCTACTAAAAATACAAAAAAATTAGCAGGGTGTGGTGGCGCGAGCCTGTAATCCCAGCTGCTCGGGTGGCTGAGGCAGGAGAATCCCTTGAAACCAGAGAGGTGGAGGTTGTAGTGAGCTAAGATCACGCCACTGCACTCCAGCCTGGGTAACAGAGCAAGACTCTGCCTAAAAAAAAAAAAAAAAAAAAAAAAAAGTATACTGGTTCTCAGAATTTCAGAAAGAACAGTGGAAGTCTGTAGAGTTTTAGCATTGCCCCCTCACCTCCAGCTGTGTGGTTGTGGTAAGGAAGTTCTTTCCAGGTGGGCGGGGCTTGTGGGAGGGAATGGCAGTGGCAGCAGAGGGTGGTTGACTTTACTTCCATGCCCAGGGATGTTGAAAACAATAGTTATCTCAGTGACAAACAATCATGGAAGACCAAAATTGCAGCTAGCTTGAGGTTGCAGTACTGGTTAGGACAAGCAATAAGCCAACAGGCCAGCCAAAAATTTAACATGGAAATCCAGGTAATGATACAACTAAAGAGGGGTCTTGAAAAGCTACCACATGTATCTAGTGGTCTGAAAGGTATGCATAAGGCTGCATACACATTCACATTCAGGAGAGACTGAAGACTCATAAAAATCTGGAACTTTGAATGAATTCTCCAAGCCACACAGAGATCCACTGACAAAAGGTGAAGCTTTCCTGGCACAAGGTGTGACTCAACCTCTGGCCAGTCACTGGCTGACCATTAAGCTATGCTGATCTAAGCCAGGCTTAAAAACAAGAAACCAGGCGCTGTGGCTCACGCCTGTAATCCCAGCACTTTGGGAGGCTGAGGCAGGTGGATCACAAGGTCAGGAGTTCAAGACCAGCCTGGCCAACGTGGTGAAACCCTGTCTCTACTAAAATACAAAAATTAGTTGGGTGTGGTGGCGGGCACCTGTAATCCAAGCTACTCAGGAGGCTGAAGCAGGGGAATCATTTGAACCTGGGAGGTGGAGGTTGCAGTGAGCCAAGATCATGCCATTGCACTCTGGCCTGGGCGACAGCGTGAGACTCTGTCTCAAAAAAAAAAAAAAAAAAAAAAAAAAAAGTAAATAAATAAATATAAACAAAATAAAAACAAGGAAAAAAAAAACCCAAAACCTCTAAGCAGATATCTCAGTGGTTACATGCTGTGAGAGAAACAGACATCACAGAATCAGTCCAGGTAGGTCACTAAACAAACAACAAACAAACAAGCAAACAGCAACATCCATCAGCCCTGGTTGGGTGGGGAAGGAGATCAGAACCCACAGTTACTATATGTTACCTAGAATATCCAGTTTTTCAACAACAAATTATGAGACATGCAAAGAAACAGGATAGAGTGACCCCCCCACACAAAAACAGTCAACAGAGACTCTTTCCTAGTGGGCCTACATGTTGAATGTAGCAAATACTTCTCAACAGCTATTATGAGTATGTTTAAATAAGTAAATCAAGTTTGAAGAATTAAAGGAAAGTGGAATGACAATAACTGATCAAATATAGAATCTTAATAAAGAGATAGAAATGATAAAGAAGCACCGAATGAAAATCCTGGGGTTGAAAAATGCAATGGCCAAAATAAAACATTCACTAGAGTGATTTAACAGCAAATTTGAGTTCCTAAAAAGGAAAAAGAATCAGCAAACTAAAAGCTGGATCAACAGCAACTATCTAATATGAAGAGTAGGAGGAAAAATAAAAATAAAAATGAACAGAGCCTCAGAGGCCAGGAGACATCATTGAGCAAACCAGCAAATGTGTAATTGGAGTCCCAGAAAGAGAAGATAAAAAGGCAGAAAAAATACCTGTATGAAAGATACCTGAACACTTTCCAAATTTGATATAAAACATTTATACACCCAAGAAGCTCTGTGAATATCTAGACATATCATTCAAACAGATGAAAGCCAAACACGAAGACAGAATCTTGAAAACAACAAGAGAAGATTTATTCTATACAAGAGTTGCACAATAAAAAACAATAGTCAACTTTTCATCAGAAGCAATGGAGGCCAGAAGGCAGTGGGATGATGTATTAAAAGTGCTGAAAGAAAAAAACCTGTTAACCAATAATTTTATATCCAGTAATATATCTTACAAAGATGAAGGTGAAATAAAGGTAGTCCTAGATGAATGAAGAATGAGAGAATTTTTGCCTAGCACACTTGCCTTAAAAGAAATAGCAAAGAAAATTCTTCCGGTGGAAAGAAAGTCACACCAGATAGCATTCTAAGCCACATGAAATACAAAGCACCAGTAAAGATAATTATATAGGTGATTATATAGAAGAATATAAATATATATTTTATCATTTATGCTGACCAATTTGAAAGGTAATTGAATGAAACTAGTTATAAATCCTATTCTTGGTCTTATAACATGCAAATACATAATAAATATAATAGTAATAGCACAAAGGAGAGGGACTGATATGAAGCTATATTAGATCGATGATGCCAGACAGTATCTTAATCAACAGGAAGAAATGGAGAGTGCCAGAAATGGTAAAGTGTAGTTAATATATATGACCATAAGTATATTTTTTCCTTTTTCTCTTAACTAATTTAAAAGACAAAAGTTTATATAAAGCAATATTTGTAACACTGTCTTCGGTTTATAACATATATGGATGTAATATATCTGACAATAATAACATAAAGGAGGGAAGAAGCAATGCAGCTAATTTTAAGTTTCCGTATTTTACAGGAATTAAGTTAGTATTAATCTAAAATAGATAGCAATAAGTCAAGTTGCATATTGGAATCTTTAGAGCAACCACAAGGAAACAATTAAAAATGTTATCAAAAAGTTAACAGAGGAATTAAAATGATCATTAGAAAATACGTATTTGATACAAAAAAGAAGGCAAAAGAGGAACAGAGGAACAAAAAAGACGTGAGGTACAGAAGACTGACAGCAGATTATAGTCATAAATCCAATTTTATTAATAGTAACATTAAATGTGAATGAATTAAACACACCGAAAAAAGGCAGAGATCATATGACTTAATAGAACAAGATCCAGTTAAATGCCATCCACAAGAGACACACTTTAGATCTAAAGTCACAAATAGGTTGATGTACACAGTGGCCGTAGCAGGAGTGGTTGTACCAATATCAGACAAAATAGACTTTAAGAGAAGAGATATTCTTGAAAAAAGTGGGGTCATTCTATAATGACAAAAGGTTAATTCATCAGGAAGATATAACAATTATAAACATATACATATCCAACAAAATAATCCCAAAAAGTATGAAGCAAAAACTGATAGAAATAAAGGGATAAATTGGGAATTCAGAAATAATAGTTGGGAAACTTCAATACCCCACTCTCAGTAGTGGATAGAACAACTAGGCAGAAAATCAGTGAGCAGATAGAAGATGTAAGCAGCTCACTGATGTGACTAACTGACATTCATAAAACATTTCACTCAACAACAGAATACATATTCTTCTCCAGCACACATGAATGTTTTCCAGGATAGACCCTCTTCTAGGCCATAAAGTAAGTCTCAGTAAATTTGCAGGGATTAAAATTCTGCAAAATATTTTATTTGATCACATGAAATTAAATTAGAAATTAATAACAAAGTGATATTTTGGGAAATTCACAAATATTTGGAAATTAAACAACATACATCTAAATAATGTCAAAAAAGGAACAAGGAAGTTAGAAAATATTTTGAGCTGAGTGAAAATGAAAACAGAACTTATCAATTTTATGAGACGCAGCTGAAGCACTTAGAGGAAAATTTGTAGCTGCAAATGCCTATATTAGAAAGGAAAAAAAATCTCAAAATCAATAATCTAAGTTCCTACCTTAAGAAACTAGGAGGCCGGGCGCGGTGGCTCAAGCCTGTAATCCCAGCACTTTGGGAGGCCGAGGCGGGCGGATCACGAGGTCAGGAGATCGAGACCATCCTGGCTAACACAATGAAACCCCGTCTCCACTAAAAATACAAAAAAAATTAGCCGGGCGTGGTGGCGGCGCCTGTAGTCCCAGCTACTCGGGAGGCTGAGGCAGGAGAATGGCGGGAACCCGGGAGGCGGAGCTTGCAGTGAGCCGAGATTGTGCCACTGCACTCCAGCCTGGGCGACAGAGCGAGACTCCGCCTCAAAAAAAAAAAAAAAGTAGGGAAACAAAGCAAACTAAAACCAAAACAAGCAGAAGTAAGAAAATGATAACTACTGGAGTAGAAATCAATGAAATAGAAAACAGAAATCAATAAAACGAATGAAGCCAAAAGATAGTATTTTGGAAAGGCAAAATAGACAAACTTTTAGCTACACTAACCAAGACAAAAAGAGAGAGCACTCAAATTGCCAAAATTGGGAATGTAAGAGGGGGCTCACTGTCAATCTTATAGACATAAAATGGAATACTGTGAAAAACTGTAAGCAAACAAATTAGACAACTGAGATGAATTGGGTAAGTCCTAGAAAGATACAAATTATAAAACTGGCCAAGAAAAACTAGAAAATCTAAATTGAATTAGTAAATAAAAATCTTTTCACAAAGAAAATCTCATGCCCAGATGGCTTTGCTCAAGAATTCTACCATGCATTTAAATAAGAAAAATTACCAATCTTTCACAAACTCTTTCTGAAAATAGAGGAATGAAATGCTTCCCAACTCATTCTGTGAGGCCAGTATTACCTTGATACCAAAGCCAAGATATCTCAAAAAAAGAAAACTACAAGACTAATATCTCTTATGAATATACATGTAAAAACCCTCAGAATAATGCTAGCAAGCTGAATCCAGCATGTATGTAAAAAGGATTATACACAATGACTAAGATTTATCCCAGAAATGCAAGTTTGGTGTAACACCCCAAAATCAGTTAATGTAATATACCAGGGCGGGGCGCTGTGGCGCATGCCTGTAATCCTCGCACTTTGGGAGGTGGAGGCAGGCAGATCACTTGAGGTCAGGAGTTTGAGACCGGCCTGGTCAACAAGGTGAAACAAACCAAAAAAATTACCTTGGAGTGGTGACACACGCCTGTAGTCCCAGCTACTCGGGAAGCTGAGGCACAAGAAACACTTGAACCCAGGAGGTGGAGATTGCAGTGAGCCAAGATTATGCCACTGCACTCCAGCCTGGGCAACAGAGTGAGACTTCCTCTCAAAAAAAAAAAAAGTAACATACCATGTTAATAAAGGACAAAAATCATATGATCATATCAATACCTCTGGAAAAAGCATTTGACAAAATCTGCCATTCATGATAAAAAACATTCTCTTGACCTCAATTAAAGGGAGTTTCCTCAACCTGAAAAAGGGCACCTATGAAAAATTTGTAACTAACATATTTAATGGTAAGAGACTAGAGCTAGCAAGGCAACGATCCCCACTCTCATCACATGTATTCAATGTATGTAGAAAATCCTAAAGAATCAATCACATACAGGTGTACTTCAGACATATTGTGGGTTTGGTTCTAGACCATCACAATAAAACGAATATTGCAAGAAAGCGAGTCATAACATAAAAGTTATGCTTATATTATTCTGTAGCCTATTAAGTTTGCAATAGCATTACATGTAAAAAAGTACATGCTTTAATTAAAAATACTTTATTGCTAAAAAATGCTAGCAAAGCGAGCACATGCCGTTTGAAAAAAGGCACCAATTGACTTATCTGACGCACGGTTGTCACAAACCTTTAACCCGTAAAAAATAAATTATCTGTGAAGTACAATAAAGCAAAGCACAATAAAATGAGATGTGCCTGTACTTACAAAACTATTAGAATTTTTTTTTTTTTTTTTTGAGACGGAGTCTTGCTCTGTCACCCATGCTGGAGTGCAGTGGTGCAGTGGCACCATCTCAGCTCACTTCCACCTCCACCTCCCAGGTTCAAGCGATTCTCATGCCTGAGCCTCCCAAGTAACTGGGACTACAGGCGTGCACCACCACTCCTGGCTAATTTTTTTTTTTTTTTTTTTTTTTTGTATTTTTAGTAGAGATGGGGTTTCACCATGTTGCCCAGACTGGTCTTGAATTCCTTGCCTCAAGTGATCTGCCCACCTTGGCCTCCCAAAGTGCTGGGATTACAGGCATGAGCCACCACACCTGGGCCACAAAACCATCAGAATTAATACATATGTTCAGCAAAGTTGCAGGATGCAAGGTGAATGTGCAAAAATCAATGGAATTTCTGTATATTACAAGTGAACTATCTGAAAATGAAATTAAGAAAATAATTCCATTCATCATAGCATAAAAATCCTCAGGAATAACTTTAACAAAAATGTTAGGCTACAAAACATTGGTAAGGGAGATTGAAGATTTAAGTACACAAAACAAATTCCATGTTTGTGGGTTGCAAAATATCTGTAATCTTAAGGTGGCAGTCTTCACCAAATCGATCAACAGATTAAACACAATCCCTGTCAAAATTTTTTTTTTGATATCCATTGATGAAGTGATCCTAAAATTTACATGGAAAGACAAAGGACCTGGGATAGCCAAAGTGATATTGAAAAAGAACAATGTTGGTTAGGTAAAATGTGGTGCCTCCATATAATGGAGTACATGCAGCAAGCATGAGTCTCAGCAGCATTATGCTGCTCATGTAAATTCAGCTTGCTCTCTCTAATGTCTCTGTGTGTGTGGATGTAGGATTATTTACTTAACTGGTGGTTACTGATGGCTGTTTGGGCTGTTTTTTTCTTTTTTTTTTCTTCAGCTTTTAAGTTCTGGGGTACATGTGCAGGATGTGCAGGTTTGTTACAGAGGTAAAATTGTGCTATGGTGGTTCGTGCACAGATCAACCCATCATCTTGGTATTAAGCCCAGCATCCATTCACTATTGTTCCTGATGCTTTCCCTCTTCCAACCCTCACCCCAACAGTGTTGGGGCCCCAGTGTGTGTTGTTCCTCTTCCTGTGTGTCCACATGTTCTCATCGTTCAGCTCTCACTTATAAGTGAGAACATGCGGTGTTTGGTTTTCTGTTCCTGTGGTAGTTTGCTGAGGATAATGGCTTCCAGCTCCAACCATGTCTCTGCAAAGGACATGCTCTCATCCTTTTTATGGTTGCATAGTATTTCACATTTTCTTTATCCAGCCTATTAATATTTTTCAAAACAGTTTTGTTTAAAAAATTAAGTTCACCTGTAATCTTAAATTAGAATTTCAAAATGTACTGCATTTAAAATGATTTACTACTAAAATTCAAAATGGTTTTCTCTCACTATCATGTAGAAGAATATTACTCTGAATACCTACCTCTTGCTTCACTCAAACCATGTTAGAAGTCAACCACAAGGAGCCTCTTCACTTAGATTTTCATTGCACACCTTGCATTTCAATGTCCTTACTCTTCCATGGAAAAGGTCATAAATAATGCCCACCTAATGAAAATGAATCTCTCATAGATCTGATGCAACAATAATGGATCACATGCTTTCACATAAACAGTGAGAATGAAGGAACAGCATGAAGTAATCTGAGAATTAAATGACATTTGCTTTCAACAAACTATAATTTTTTCAAGGGAAAACAAATACTTTGTAATTATAACTCTTGAAAAAAGTCTTGTTTCTTGTAAAGTTATATACAAAAAAATCTGACAGTTTTAGCTTTGAATTATTTTCCGTACTCTACACTCTGATTTAGTGTAATGTATGAAGTGTTAGTACCTTAGTTCTTTCTACCGTGAATCCTCTAATGTTTACAGAGACTTAATGTTTGATTAAATATTTTTTTCACATTTACTGCATCTGCAAAAGTATCTTTTAATATGATCTCTCTGGCGTTCTCCACACTGGAGTTTTTAAACAAATGTGTTTCCACATTCATTACATTTGTAGGGTTTCTTTGCAACATAAATTCTCTGATATTCAACAAGGTTTGAACAACTGCATTGGTGTTTTTCTCTGGTATAAAATGTGTACAATAAGGTTTGTAATACAAGTAAAGGTACTACAATCCTCTTTATATATATAATGTTTTTCTTCAAAATACTCTTATTCACTTTAAAGCCTTAATTTTCTGAAAGTTTTTTTTACACTAATTACATTTATAATGGTTTCATTAAGTATGAATTCTCTGATTTTGAGTAAGATGTGAGCAGATAGCAATGGCTTTTCCACATTCTTTATATTTGTACAATTTTTCTAAAGTATAAATGCTTTCCTATGCAATAAGGCATGAACATTAATTAAAAGTTTTACCACATTATATCTGTAGGGGTTTTCTTCAGTATGAATTATCTTACATACAGTAAGGTATGACAACCATTTAAAGGCTTTGCCACGTTCTTCACATTTCTAGGATTTCTCACCAGTATAATTTATGTTTGGAAAGGTATGAGGTGTGGTTAAAAGCTTTTCCACATTTTTCAGATTTCTAGAGTTTCTCTCTGGTATCAATTATCTTACGTTTGAGGACCGTTAAAATGCTTTGCCATATTCAATCACAGGGTTCTCTCCAGTATGAATCTCTTATGTATAATAAGAGTTGAAGACTGGTTAAAAGCTTTACCACATTCTTTGCATTTGGAGGATTTTTCTCCAGTACGAATTATCTTATGTTTAGTAAGGCTTGAGACGCACTTAAAAGGCTTTGTCACATCCTTTACATTTGTAGGGTTTCTCTCTAGTATGACTTCTGTCATGTTCATTATGGTTTGAAGACCAGTTAAAGGCTTTGGTACATTCTTTACATTTGTAGGGTTTCTCTCCACTATGAATTCTCTCATGTTTAATAAGAGTTGAGTAATGGTTAAAGGCTTTGCCACATTCTTCACATTTGTGGGAGTTCTCTCCAGTGTGAATTATCTTATGTGTAATAAGGGTTAATAACTGGTTGAAGGTTTTGCCACATTCTTCACATTGGTGGGGATTCTCTCCAGTGCGAATTATCTTATGTTTAGTAAGGGCTCAGAACTGGTTAAAGGCTTTGCCACATTCTTCACATCTGTAGGAATTCTGTCTAGTATGACTTCTCTGACGTTGAGTTAGGCGTGAAAGCATGTGAAATAATTTGCCACATTCTTTTTTTTTTTTTTTCTTTTTTTGAGATAGAGTCTTGCTCTGTCGCCCAGGCTGGAGTGCAATGGTGTGATCTCGGCTCACTGCAACTTCCGCCTCCCAGGTTCAAGCCATTCTCCTACCTCAGCCTCCTGAATAGCTGGAACTATAGGTGCATGCCACCAAGCCTGGCTAATTTTTTTGTATTTTTAGTAGAGATGGGGTTTCACCATGCTGGTCAGGCTGGTCTCGAACTCCTGACCTCAGGTGATCCACCCACCTCGCCCTTCCAGAGTGCTAGTATTACAGGTGTGAGCCACGGCACCTGGCCAATTTGCCATATTCTTTACATTTGAAGGGTTTCTCTCCAGTGTGTCATGTCTTATGTCTATTTGAATTCGAAAATTTGCTACAGACTTTCACACATGTATTGCATTAAAATATTTTGCTCTGAGTAGTTGACAAATTAATGACATTAACGATGTTAATTAAGTCCATTATGACCTTTGTGCACTTTGCACTCACCCACACTTTTATAGCCTTTCCTTAATTGTAAATCTTCATGCTTACATTTTCCATATCTTTTTAGTATCACTTTTGGGAATGAGTCTTTTATACCCTGTTCTGGCCAAGGGTCTTGGGTGAAATGAGAACATGTAACTGGGTGTTTCTCTACCATCTTGTGTCTCTCCATATTCCAGGGCTATTTTCTTTGCTCCAAGTAGGTGATCAGGTCTGGTTTAGAGACAGCAATACCATTTGTAGGCTTCCAGGGGGTCCTAACATCTTACCTATGGATTTTCAAAGACCTGCAGGTCACAGGGCCCCAGAAGCTGGGCCCCCAGGAGATGATAACACAGCAGAGAAGGTGAGACCTGGAGCTCTGGCCAAAGATTTTTTAAAAAGATGGATGCTCATCATATTTACAACTCTATGCCTACCTTTTCATGTATATTCTCATTCTCTCTCTACCTGACACATACACACACACACACACACACACACACACACACACACACACACACACACGATAATAGAGAAGTTTGCAATTGCTGGGCAAGCAGGACTGAAGTGGCTATTAGCAACTGGTGATGTGGGTGTGCAGAGGATGGGGGCACTCTCTGGGCTTCAGGTGGGTCATGTGGGGGCCCTGCAGAGGGAATCAGGGTGCCAGCAGAGGCAGGAGGCCTTGAGGATCCTGGGTCTGAGGTAGAACTCTACTAGATGTCCACACACCACACTGCTGACCATCATCCTGCCCACCCCTGGCCAGAAACTGCAGGAGAGCCTCTTTCTCTTGCAGTGTCCCTCCAGCACCCTCTACTGAGAAGGTTTAACATCTTACTTGCTTTAAGGAAGAAATGCTTAAAGAAGTTTAGTCATCTATCACAGGGTATATATTGGAGGGTACATTCACAGCTGAGAGGCAATACATTGATAACTGGCACAGGTATCCTTGATGGCTTTAGTAATGTGAGTGGTGGTAGGAGAGGAGCGGACTTCTTTGGTCCTCGGTGTGAAGAGAAATTTCTTTAGCTTGGGTTTCTGTGAAGCGATGAACCACACTGAGGGGATCTTTAGGCTGAGCTGTACCTGATCCTAAGACTAGATCTCTGGAATTCCTTGGGCATGTGCCATGTATCTTTTATTTTTCCGTTGTAGGGAAAACCAAGACCCAGACCTGGAGACCTGATTGAGATTTTTCGAATTGGCTATGAGCACTGGGCCATCTATGTAGAAGATGATTGCGTGGTCCATCTGGCTCCCCCGAGTAAGAATGAATAGTATATTGAAATATTAATATTGAAGTTAGCCAAGTAAATAGAAGCACAGTTCATTCCTGTGTTCCTCAGTTATTGCCATTCTTTAGCAATGGGACCCCTTGAAGCATGACTGGACTGTTGTTTACTGTGACAGAGCTTGGTCTCTCTTCACCAAAAACCACCGAGTGTCCAGGCCTAAGAGTGATACAAGTGTAAAGAGCGTGGCCCAAGTTCCCTGACCTCCTAGAGGGCCCTTTGTTTAAAAACACACGTTTTAGAACTTGAGCTCTATTTTGTATTGACAAGAGTTGAGCATCTGTCCTCACCTTTCTGAGGATTCCCCAAGGAGGGTGCAGATGCTCACATGTTCTGATCGTCATTTGTTTTCTATAGTCCTCAAACACTGCATCTGGCTTCTTGATCACCTTTGGCACCTTTGTCCTCACCTTGTCTCCCTGCTGTTCCAACACGCTCCGTGCTGTTTCACCCTCAATGTAGATAGAGCCCTCCTTTCATTTCTCACAGCTGTCTTAACATATGGCTGAGATTCAATTTGTGTTCATTAAATCTTAGTGGAGATTTGATGGGGGAGGAGGTGATGATAGTAGACGGAGATTACAGCAAAATGGGAAACAACTGAAAATTTGGGTGTCTAGAACTGCTGGTCACAATGGTTGCCTCAGGAGATGAGGCCTGATGAGGGCTGGGGTGTGGGAGAGGAAGGGGTAGGGGGACCCTGTTGAATACCCTTGAATGCCCTTTGAATGCTGTCTCCTGTGCAGGTATTGCCAGTTCAAAGTTGAATTACAGAAGGGCACTATACCAAAGGCCTTTGGTCCTAACTTGTTCTCAGCTGTCATCTCCGTGTCCTGTCCTCTTCCTCTGGCCCCGTCTCCCACCATGCTGGGATGTTCCCATGGAGCAGAGCCCCTTTCTCATTGCCTCTCTTCTCTGCACCATCGGCTCGTACCATTCCCACTTCTTGTCTCAGAACCTACTCCAAGAATGTGGTAATTCATCTCTTCTTTCCAGACTAAGTCCAGGAGTTTCCCTCTTGTGTAACCACAGAGATACTTATCAGTTATATCTTCCCCCACTCCTATCTTGCTCTCTCTGAAAATGAATTCTGCCATTTCTGCTCCTGAATGCTCAATTATCTGCTACCAGCTTTTATAAAATCAGCAGATTTTCTTCAAATTTGTAAGAAAAGATCATGGAGCATTTCTTGCCCTTGGACAACTTATAAAGGGAAGGGTATAGACATTTGCATGTCGACACGGTTGTAGCAGAAAAACAGTGCTGGCTTTAAATGACTATCCACCTGGCTTTGGGCAGGTGTCTGACCCTCTTCGAGTCTCTGTCTTGTCTAAGGGCTTGAATATGATAATGTAGCAGCTTTCAAACATTTCTCTTTTCAAAGCTGTGGAACCCCGTTTTCAAACATACCCTTAATGAGAATCCCCATATTTGAGTACAGGTAACAGTCAAGTGGCTGTAGGTGGAAGCTGGCAGGAGCAGGTGCCATTCAGAGCCCTGCTTGGCTGGCTTCCCCTGTGCCCCTGTGGCAGCCCCAGAGGGAGGTGTGTCATGGAACCACCATAATCATGTATGTGATAGTCCTTTACCCAGGGACTGACACTCACATAGAGAGTGCTCTTTACATGTTTGTGACGATTACTGAAGTCTGCTTAGGAAACGAAACTCAAATCCTAGGACTTGGGCAGGTCAGTGCAACACAATCAGGGACCACATGGGAAGGTGCTGCAAGAGTTTAATGACAAAGAGACTCCTGTGCAGGTTGAGAGCAAGGAGTGAGGCGCAGGGCAAAGGGCTTCTCAGGAAAGTTGATTCTCTGCAGTTCTTTGACTCCAACTCCCCCTCTTCTGTCACCCTTCTACTGATGATGCCAATGAGACCCCAGGGGAAGCAGCTTACTCAGAGCCTTAGACTGTGCTCTGCTCTGCTACTCCTTGCACGTCCCAACCTCTGTTTGTCTTTGGTCTCCAGGTGAGGAGTTTGAGGTGGGCAGTATTAGTTCCATCTTTAGCAATCGGGCTGTGGTGAAATACAGTCGTCTGGAGGATGTGCTGCATGGCTGCTCCTGGAAGGTCAATAACAAGCTAGATGGGACGTACCTGCCCCTACCGGTGGACAAGATCATCCAGCGTACAAAAAAGATGGTCAACAAGACCGTGCAGTACAGCCTGATTGAAGGGAACTGTGAGCACTTTGTCAATGGCCTCAGATACGGCGTACCCCGGAGCCAGCAGGTGTGACCCCATTTGCTCTGATAATGGCTTCTTACAGAGCTTTCTTGGGGTTTGTCATTTCATTAGTGATCAGAATGGTAATTAGTGCTTTCTTTTTTTTTTTTTTTTTTTTTTTTTTGGGATGGAGTCTCACTCTGTCGCCCAGGCTGGAGTGCAGTGGTCGGATCTCAGCTCACTGCAAGCTCCGCCTCCCGGGTTCACGCCATTCTCCTGCCTCAGCCTCCCGAGTAGCTGGACTACAGGCGCCCGCCACCTCCCCCGGCTATTTTTTTGTATTTTTTAGTAGAGACGGGGTTTCACCGTGTTAGCCAGGATGGTCTCAATCTCCTGACCTCGTGATCTGCCCGTCTCGGCCTCCCAAAGTGCTGGGATTACAGGCGTGAGCCACTGCGCCCAGCATCAGTGCTTTCATTATATTATTCGTTGTACTAGTAGGGCCTTCTATTTCCGCAGGACTTTATGGTTCAAGAAGTGTTTTCACCTTTATTAACCCAGGGAGGAGAGAAAAGGCACTGGGCTAATAGTAAGACCACCGGTTGGAGCCCCAGCTCAACTATTAACTAGAGCTAGGGTATGCTTGGTCAAGTCACTATATTTCTGAAAGCTTTTCTTTCTATTCTTTTTTTTCCCCTCTTTCTTTGGAGACAGGGTCTCACTCTGTCACCTAGGCTGGAGTGTAATGGCATAATCATGGCTCATTGCAACCACAACCTCCTGGGCTCAGGCAATCCTCCTGCCTTAGCCTCCTGAATAGCTGGGACTTCAGGCGTGCATCACCACACCCAGATAATTTTAATTTTTTTGTAGAGAGGCGGTTTTGCTATGTTGCCCAGGCTGGTCTTGAACTCCTGGGCTCAAGTGATCCTCCACTTCAGCCTCCCAAAGTGCTGGGATTACAGGTGTGAGCCACCGTGCCTGGCCAAAGACCATTTCTTCCTTAACAAAGCAGGGATAAGCGGAAGCAGATACCTCGTTGCTAAAATTGTAAACTAGTACCTTGTGGGCCACATCTTGGATACACACACACACACATACAATTTTTGTTTGAATTACCTACCAATATTAAAAAATATAGACATTTTATATAAAATTTTATATAAAAATATGTAGCTTCTCTCTCTCTCTTTCTCTTTTGAGACAGAGTTTTGTTCTGTCACCCAAGCTGGAGCGCAGTAGTGCAGTCTCGGCTCACTGCAACCTCCGCCTCTTGGGTTCAAGCAATTCTTATGCCTCAGTCTCCCAAGTAGCTGGGATTACTAGGTGTGCACCACCACGTCCAGCTAATTTTTGTATTTTTAGTAGAGACGGGGTTTCGCCACGTTGGCCAGGCTGGTCTGGAATGCCTGACCTCAGGTGATCCACCCACCTCGGCCTCCCAGAGTGCTACATTACAGGCGTGAGCCACTGCACCTGGCCCTCAGCTTTTCTTTAACAGACAATTGATCAGGCCACTGGGCTGGCATTCCTACTTGCTGATACTCTGTAGGGACATGCTGTGGCTTTGCAGGGGATAAGGGGTAGGTGTGTCACCCACCTGCCTCACATTACCTCCCTGGCCTATACTGCATTTGGCTCTGTCATTTCCTTCCATATAGAGAAGTAATAAATTCGTGTAGTTCAGTGCTTGTGAAAGAACTTTGAATCCTAAATATATGTAAAAACTTGAGCTGTTCATATTAATAGGTGATCCTTACTAAAACTCCATGAGATGAGCAGAGAAAGTATTTATTATCACCCCCCCGCCCTTTTTTTTTTTGAGACAGAGTCTCGCTCTGTCACTCAGACTGGAGTGCAGTGGCACGATCTTGACTCACTGCAACCTCTGCCTCCCAGGTTCAAGCGATTCTCCTGCCTCAGTCTCCCAAGTAGCTGGGACTACAGGTGCACGCCACCACGCCCAGCTAATTTTTGTATTTTTAGTAGAGACAGGGTTTCACCATGTTGGCCAGGATGGTCTCAATCTCTTGACCTCATGATCCACCCGCCTCAGTCTCTCAAAGTGCTGGGATTCAGGTGTGAGCCACCACACCCGGCCTATTATCCCCCTTTAAAGAGATGAAACAAATTAAGGATTAGAAGCTAACACAATTGTTCTATTTTTTTCTATGTTTCTTCTGTTGTCTAAGCAGATTGGGCTCACATTGGCCATGTTGGTCTCTGCTGCTACCAGCCCATCCTCAGAGCATTGGCAGCCTCCCTGCTGTGCCCTTTACTTTCTGCACCTTCCTCCTCTCTGCTCTGCATCCTCTCCAGGCTGCACTCCATTCTTGTGAGGCTTTGCTCTAGAGTCAGGGGCTTGGTGGGCCCTGGTGTGAGAAACCTCCCATCCCATGAGAATTTGTACAAGAAGATCCCAAGGACTGAGGGCATTACAAGAAGTCCTCTGAAGAAGCTTGGGCCCAGGAGTCATGAGGCCCAAGAACCCAAGAGCTAAGTTTGGACACGAATTCACTGTACGGCTCTGTACAAGTGAGTTCCGTTCCCTGGCTCTTGGATCCCCTGTTTGTAGAATGAGGGCCTCAGTGACTGTGGTGCTGTGAGATCCTTTGCTTCTGAGCTCCACCCTGGAAGCAGGCCCTGGGCCAAATGGCACAGAGGGAGGAAGGAGTTGTCTCCAACAGTCCTGGCTTTTCTTGGTCTCTTGTCACTCTAGGAGTTTTGAAAATATAAGATAGCATGGACTGCTTCTTCTCTTGGGAATAGACTCCAGGCAGGCTGGTTGCTGAATGGGTATGGTGGGGTAGAGGTAGGGGAGGGTGCAAGCCTAGGATTGGTACCGATTGTCCTGTGAACTGATGTGCCTTGCAGGTAGAGCACGCCCTGATGGAAGGAGCGAAGGCTGCTGGAGCAGTTATTTCAGCTGTAGTGGATAGCATAAAGCCCAAACCAATAACTGCCTGAAGGTGATGAGAACTCCAACTAGAGGAAGAGTTACTGACACAAGCAAAAAGAACATGCTTCCTTCCCTTGCCTTCTCTCAATGCCTCTGATTAAGAAAACTGTGAACTTCTGGAAGAATCTACAATGTATCCAATTACCCTTCCAGAAATACATCCAATATATACAAGCATAGACCCACAGACTCTCAGGATGGGAAGGATCTGGTATCTAGTGTGTATCTCTGATGCGCCAGGCACTGTGCTAGGCATTTCATATACTGATCTAATTTCATTCTCTTTGTAGGAAGAGACCTGGCTTGTTTCTGAGGCTGATCTTGGTCTCTGATGCTTGAATGCCATCAGAAACATCCCAGCAGCCTCTGCTTGAATATTTCCAGTAACGAAGATGTCTTTTTCCAGATGTTCTTTTTATTGAACTAAAATGCCTCTAGCTTCTTTCTATTTATGATAATCCCGCCCTTTTTGAGCCATAGTGTAGCCTCAGGGGAGGAGGACCTTAAGAAAAACTGTGATTCGCTATTCAGGGCTATTCAGTACCTTAATCTAGAAACACATATCCCAAGAAATATTTTCTTTTTAGAATTATACATCAACTTTATTCCTTATTGTTTAAAAATCATCTATCAAAAGTATCGATAAGACAATTTATCTTGCTTTTCTACCTCATCATTACCCTAAAATGTGAAGTTTCTAGTCTCACTGATTTCAGATAAATATTTAAAATAATTTGATAAGTTTAATCAGTTGAACTCTACTGTGCGAGTGAGAGAGAGAAAGGAGTTATTTTTGTGTTTTGAAGAATGTTGACAGGATGGAAGATCTGAGATTATGGCTGGGGATTGTAGTGACAGCTGGGAGCTGAAACCACCCAAAAAAAAGCTAGAGAAGGGTTCTCTTATGCCTCCAGAAATACCTAGAAAATACGAAGAATGTAGAAAAGAGCAAGATGGATCCCTCAAAGTGTTTCAGATAAGGTCCGTTGGGATCTCCCATAAGCTTTTCTCCTATTTGGAGAAAATAGACTGTCATTGAAACTCTTCCAATTTTTTTACCCTCCATTCTTTTCTTAGCAATCTACACTCAATGACCTCCTGTTCCCCAACACCGCAGTCTGGGCATCTGACTTTGTCTTCCCTCTGCACTCATTTCTGTGAATCATGACCAGGATGAAGCTGATATCCCTAGTTCCTCTTCCCCATTTCCTCTCACACTCCCCTGCCTGGTAATCAGTTGAGTTCCCAATACCTCTTCCTTCAGTCTCTATTCATTATATGGTCTAGGTTGAGACTTCCTTTGAAGCAGAACCTGAGTACCAGGAACTCATATTTTATAAAGTGTATTTATTCCTTGTAGCTGCGAACTAACCCAGCCATGTTTTAGTGAATGCTTTAATTGGAAGATGACTTTGAACTCCTCAACCATATTAATCTTTCATCAAACAAACTGGATGTTGTTTGATTAACAAAAACTCCTCCACACCAAAGAGTGTCTAGTAACTTCTGCACAAAGGGCTCATCCATCTCTTGCTTATGTTTGGGACAGAAAGCACTTCTCTGGCTTTTTACTGGTTTGAACCCAATGGGACAGAGACTCCTGGAAAGTTTCAGGGCTCATATTCACTTGTTTGTCCAAAAAATATTTTTGAGAGTCTCCCAAGTGCCAAACCCTGGCTACTCTCACCTTTGCCTGAGCCCATGAGCAGTAGTCTGGGGGCTGGGTGTGAGGAATTCTGAGTCAGCTGGGAAGACACAAGGCACAATGGACATGGGGCAAAGGCCACTTGTTGGACATTGGTCCTTCCCACTTCCAAGCTGTCCATCAGGCTGAGAGATCTGGAATGCTTACCCCACACTTTGAAGATGAGGAGGGGAGAGTTTCTTAAAGTGTGTGTGTTTCTCTTTTAATCTGTAGTGGCTTCTGCATTTTAAGGTAGAAACTGAAATCTCTTCTTTGAGTGGGACCACTCGGGTGAGGCTTCTTAGTCTTGTTGATATAATAAAGCACATGCCCACTCCTGATGGAGTGGAGAGGAGGAAATTCTAAGGCAGAGTAATCTGAATGCAAATGTTTCTGAGATTAGTTAAACGCGAGTCACTCGTTTGTGTGCTTATTTTTCACTTTTTGGGAATGGGTGGGTGATTGGGGCAGTGGCGGTCTTGGTTCACTTGGGCATGTCACATGGAGAATCAGAGAACTTGAAAGTGCTGCGTTCCTTAATGGTAGGGAGGCCCAGTACTAGTGACACATGAGCCAGTAGGGGCTGGCACAATCCAGTTATTTTGCTTAATGATAGAAGAATGACTTCAGGAAATAAACACCTCTGCAGAGATTTTTTTGGCCATAAAGGAATCTGGTTTTGCTGGCTAGGGGTGGAGAACATGTCAGCCAGAGATGCCAACTGAAAAAGGGGGAATGGATCCCACCATGGGGGGAGCAGAGCAGAGGCAGCAGGGAAAAACCAGAAGGGAGCCTTGGGTGACACCGGGAGTAGAAAGAAGCTACTCTTTAGTTCCCAGTTTTAAGTTACTGTCTTATGCTCCCCTTTTGTTATCTTCAAGCTTTGTTATTGGCTGTTCTTAGAGAATAAAAGGAGGAGTATGGTTTGTGGTACCCAAAAAGTTTGTAGCTATGGAGAGAAGAAGCTCAGGACCAGAGGTGGTCCATAGGAAACAAGCAGACTAGAGAGGCACCATGTTGGTTGAAAATGTCAGCTACCTTTGGTATTCTCCGGAACACTTTGGGAAAGAACTGAATTTCCTGCAGTCATGCAGGAGGGGGACTTTGTCAAAGAAGGAAGATTTTAAAGGGAAGGGTGATTCCTGACTCTGTAGGACTTGGGTCCTTATAGCACACATAGACAAGCACAGCACAAGGTGCATAAGGGCTGGATACATAGCATTCTGGTGATCATAGGACATTTTGATCTCCACACTGTTCCTCTAGAAACTTCTTATCACTTTAGGAGAACAATCAATGGTAATCCAAACTCTAAGAAGGCTATCTGAGCTACTTAAAGTTCTGTTCTCCCAAAGTTTCTGGTCGCATTATTTTCAAAGCCAACTTTCAGCTGGGCAGAATCTTTACTAGGAATCCAACTATTTACAAACCCCATGCTGCTGCTTCTTGGCAGAGAGCAAATGTGTATTTTTTTTTCCAGGAGTATGGTGGTATTTACTTTGTTTTAAAAATATTCTTGTTGGGGGTTCTGGCAAGATGGTCAAATAGGAACAGCTCCAGTCTGCAGCGCACAGTGAGACCAACGCAGAAGGCGGGTGATTTCTGCATTTCCAACTGAGATACCCTGTTCATCTCATTGCGACTGGTTAGGCAGTGGGTGCAGCCCACGGAAGGTGAGCAGAAGCAAGGTGGGGCATCACCTTGCCTGGGAAGTGCAAGGAGCGGGGGGCCTCCCTTTCCCAGCCAAGGGAAGCCACGAGGGACTGTGCTATCCAACCCAGATACTACGCTTTTCCCACAGCTTTTGCAATCCGCAGACCAGGAGATTCCATGGTGAGCCTACACCACCAGGGCCCTGGGTTTCAAGCACAAAACTGGGTGGCCTGTTCGGGCAGACACCGAGCCAGCTGCAGGAATTTTGTTTTTCATACCCTGATGGTGCCTGGAACCCTGGTGAGTCATAACCGTTCACTTATCTGGAAAGGATACTGAAGCCAGGGAGCCAAGTAGTCTCACTCAGCAGGTCCCACTTCCATGGAGCCCAACAAGCTATGAATCACTGGCTTGAAATTCCTGCTGCCAGCACAGCAGGAATTGACCTGGGATGTTGCCCTGGGATGATCGAACTAGCAGAAGACAAGAAAAAACTAACATCAGAGTGGAACTGAAGGAGATAGAGACACAAAAAACTCTTCAAATAATCAGTGAATCCAGAGGTGTTTTTTTTTTTTAAATTAATAAAATAGACAGCTAGACTAATAAAGAAGAAAAGAGACTAATCAAATAGACACAATAAAAAATGATACAGAGGATAACACCACTGGTCCCACAGAAATACAAACTACCATCAGAGAATACTATAAACACCTTTATGCAAATAAACTAGAAAATCTAGAAAAAATTGATAAATTCCTGGACACATACACCCTCCAAAGGCTAAACCAAGAAGAAGTTGAATCCCTGAATAGACTGATAACAAGTTCTGAAATTGAGGCAGTAATTAATAGCCTATCAACCAAAAAAATCTCAGGACCAGATGGATTCACAGCCGAATTCTACCAGAGGTGCAAAGAGGAGCTGGTACTATTCCTTCTGAAACTATTCTAAACAATAGAAAAAGAGGGATTCCTCCCTGACTTATTTTATGAGGCCAGCATCATCCTGATTCCAAAATCTGACAGAGACACAACAAAAAAAGAACATTTCAGGCCAATATCCCTGATGAACATTGATGTGAAAATCCTCAATAAAATACTGGCAAACCGAATCTAGCAGCACATCAAAAATGCTTATTCACCATGATCAAGATGGCTTCATCCCTGGGATGCAAGGCTGGTTCAACATACACAAATCAATAAACGTAATCCATCATATAAACAGAACCAATGACAAACACCACATGATTATCTCAATAGATGCAGAAAAGGCTTTCGATAAAATTCAACACCGCTTCATGCTAAAAACTCTCAATAAACCAGGTATTGATGGAACATAGCTCAAAATAGTAAGACCTATTTATGACAAACCCACAGCTAATATTGTACTGAATGGGCAAAAGCTGGAAGCATTCCCTTTGAAAACTGGCACAAACATGCCCCTTCTCACCACTCCTATTCAACATAGTACTGGAAATTCTGGCCAGGGAAATGAAGCAAGAAAAGGAAAAAAAGGGTATTTAAACAGGAAGAGAAGAAGTCAAGTTGTCTCTGTTTACAGATGACATGATTGTATATTTAGAAAACCCCATTGTCTTAGCCCCAAAACTTCTTAAGCTGATAAGAAACTTCAGCAAAGTCTCAGGATGCAAAATCAATGTGCAAAAATCACAAGCATTCCTATACACAAATATAAACAGAGAGGCAAATCATGAGTCAACTCCCATTCACAATTGCTACAAAGAAAATAAAATACCTAGGAATACAACTTCTAAGAGATGTGAAGGACCTCTTCAAGGAGAACTACAAACCACTGCTCAGTAAGAGAGGACACAAACAAATAGGGAAACATTCCCTGCTCATGGATAGGAAGAATCAATATCATGAAAATAGCCATACTGCCCAAAGTAATTTATAGATTCAACACTTTTCCCATCACGCTACCACTGACTTTCTTCACAGAATTAGAAAGAACGATTTTAAATTTTATATGGAACCAAAAAAGGTTGTATAGCCAAGACAATCATAAGCAAAAAGAACAAAGCTGAAGGCATTATGCTACCTGACTTCAAACTATAATACAAGGCTACAGTAACCAAAACAGTATGGTACTGGTATCAAAACAGATATATAGACCAATGGAACAGAACAGAGGCCTCAGAAATAACCTCACACATCAACAACCATCTGATCTTCAAAAATCCTGACAAAAACGCAATGGGGAAAGGATTTCTTATTTAATAAATGGTGCTGGGAAAACTGGCTAGACATATGCAAAAAACTGAAACTGGATGCCTTCCTTACACCTTATACAAAAATTAAGATGGATTAAAGACTTAAACATAAAACCTAAAACCATAAAAACCCTAGAAGAAAACCTAGGCAATACCATTCAGGACATAGACATGGGCAAAATCTTCATGACTAAAACACCAAAAGCAATTGCAACAAAAACCAAAGTTGACAAAAGGTATCTAATTAAACTAAAGAGCTTCTGCACAGCAAAAGAAACTATCATCAGAGTGAACAGGCAACCTACATTCAGAATGGGAGAAAATTTTTCAATCTATCCATCTGACAAAGGGCTAATATCCAAAATCCACAAGGAACTCAAACACATTTACAGGAAAAAACAACTCCATCAAAAAGTGGGCAAAGGATATGAACAGACACTTCACAAAAGAAGACATTTATGCAGCCAACAAACATATGAAAAAAAGGTCATCATCACTGGTCACTACAGAAATGCGAATCAAAACCACAATGAGATACCATCTCACGCCAGTTAGAATGGTGCTCATTAAAAAGTCTGGTAATGACAGATTCTGGCAAGGATGCGGAGAAATAGGAATGCTTTTACACTGTTGGTGGGAGTGTAAATTTGTGCAACCATTGTGGAAGACAGTGTGGCAATTCCTCAAGGATCTAGAACCAGAAATACCATTTGACCCAGCAATCCCATTATTGAGTATATACCCAAAAGGTTATAAATCATTCTACTATAAAGACACATGCACATGTATGTTTATTGTAGCACTATTCACAATAGCAAAGACTTGGAACCAACCCAAATGCCCATCAATATTAGACTGGATAAAGAAAAATGTGGCACATACACACCATGGAATACTATGCAGCCATAAAAAAGAATGAGTTCATGTCCTTTGCAGGGACATGGATGAAGCTGGACACCATCATTCTCAGCAAACTAACACAGGAACAGAAAACCGAACACCGCATGTTCTCCTAAGTGGGAGATGAACAATGAGAACACATGAACACAGGGAGGAGAATATCACACACCAGAGCCTGTCAGGGCGTGGGCAGAAAGAGGAGGGAGAGCATTAGGACAAATAGGTATTTGTCAGGCAGGGCTTAAAACCTAGATGACGGGTTGATAGGTGCAGCAAACCACCATGGCACATGTATACCTATGTAACAAACCTGCATGTTCCGCACATGTATCCCAGAACTTGAACTAAAAACAAAAACATGTAATAAATGTTTTCAACTTATAGTTTACAAAATGTTTCTATACACTATTTTGTTTTCCATTGCAAAGTTTTTACTTAAAAATAATTATAAAAATGAAAAAAAAATATTCCTGGTAATTCAGATTATTCAGTTTTCTAGGTGAAACATAAAAAGATCAATTTTTACATTTGTTTAAAAAATATTAAATTTCAACTTCAAAGTTAAAACATTTCTGAGTTTATAAAAATATGGGGGATGCTTTGTAAATGATTAATTTTTGGTACTTCAAAAAGCTTTGCTTCAAAAAGAAGGGCTTTTGAAAATAAGTGGAGGCCACGGGTTTCTTGTCTTTTTGTCCTGATGAAAGGTGGCTGCCCCCCCCAGCTTTGCCTGAACCTGAGCTGTGGTCAGGGTTGGCTGTAGGTTCTATGTTGGAAAGATGAGAAACTGTAGCCTCCACTGATTTTCCAGAGCTACACTTTTCTTTTGCAGCAGAACCCTGCCTTCCTGAGGGTATCACTGAGCTGTCCAACGTGAAAAAGGGATAAAATAAATGGAGTAGCTCTGATTGCTCCATAGCTTTCTGCAGAAAGCTGGAGAGGCACCTGTTAGATTGGAAGCCTTCATTGACATGCTCTGCCAACAAAGAGTCAATAGGAATAAAACAATGACAACAATGGTGACATTCAAGTGTTCCCACTGTGCCAGGCACTGTTTTGCACATTTTAGAAACAACTAATGAGGATATTCACTCACTCCATGGCTATGTGTTCATCTCCATTATTTCTACTATTGCAGACTTTGTGGCCCTCTTTGACAGACTCCCCCTTCAACCAGCTTTGGTGGTGCTTTAACTGAGTGAATATTTATAGAATAAGGAAATTGAAATAAAGAGCTGATTTACAATGGACCAAGAGATAGAGGAAATGGGTAGTTAAGGACCAAGGATGCATCACAATGGAGACAATTTGGGCTGTGGCAAAGGGCTGTACCATCCACAGGGCTCTCTAGCAGGGGCAAAGTCAATTGCATACAATCCCACTATCAGGTGAGTAAAAGCATGTATCAGTGAGTAGGATAAACTTACAAACCTGATTGTTGGAACCCGTGGGATGGTAGTTCTCTGCAGGATATAGACACTGAGTTTTGATTAGAATACATGAGGCTAAGTAATTTATAAAGAGAAGAGGTTTATTTAGCACCCAGTTAGGTGGGTTAGGAAGTTCAAGGGCCTTACCATGGCTTCTGGCAAGGGCTTTCATGCCATGTCCTAATATGACAGAGAAGGACAAATAGGAAGTGGACATGTTTGAAGAAACAAAACCCAAGGGGCACCCTGACTTTGTGACAACCATCTCAGTTCCAAAGCTCCTCATAGCTCGGCCTTTACTGTAATTGCATCACAGTTCAGCTTCTGCCTCTGCCCAATCCTGTTCCTCCACCTTCAATATCTGCTTACAAGAGTAGAAGCAAGAACGTGTGTCTTCTTTATGAGGGTTGGGGTGAGAATTCAGACCAGGGAGGAAATAGAAAGCTATAGAACCTCAGAAACTCCTTAGTGCTAATCAGTCTTTTGGTACTGATGTAGCACAGAGACTGCCATCCTTGTGGCTGTGGCAGAACCTGCCTGGATAGTGGAACCTATCAGGAGGGCAGCTTTAATGTCTTGGGGAGCCCGGTCTGACACAACTGTAGCGGGAGCAAACTTTACCACCATCTCAGCTGAGGGAAATATAGCAAGAAATTTCTGTGTCTTGCTCAAATGCAGATGCCAAGGACTCTGCTCTTCCATATCTCTGTACCCTGTGGAGAGGGGTCCACTGAAGCCCTGAGCACTTTCCCCAAAGTCTTGTCACTTCACGGGGCAACAGGAGAACAGCACTCTGATAATTTCCTATAGATAATTGATTAAACAGGCTTTTGGGGGCTCACACTTAGGACTACTGCTCTACAAGGCTGGGCTCGGGAAGGGGTGTGGGCAAGGCTCATCAGGGCTTGTCTGTCAAGAACATACACCCAGACTCTTAACACAAGGAGCCTGGCAGATGTATGATATTAAGAAAAGTAAAAAAAGAAAAGGGTGTGTGTGGCTTTAGTGATCTGTCCATTTCCAAATATGAGAAATGAACCTGTTAGAGGCTTCATTAGTCTAATCTCTCTAGATATTCCCAGGGCTAACAAGACCTGTTCCTAGACCTGTGTTAGGACTCTCTCAGTTGCAAGGGACAGCAAACAAAATACCTTAAGCAAAGTGAGAAACTTGCTGGTTTAAGTGACTATCAAATCCTGGAATAGAAAACAGTACAGCTGGATTTAGGGCTTCATGACATAAGCTTCAAAATAACGTGATTGGTCAGTTCTCCAGAGCTATGTGAAACATTGTGGTGAAGGAAGTGAAGGCGCCAGGTGGATGGAAACAGCACAGGACCTCGGTACACCTCACAATCTTAGTTCCTTGCTCTTTCTTCCAACAGGACCCAGAATATGCTCTAATGCACAACAGCTGGTCCTTCTGTCTAGATTCATGGCTGGAATTCCTTAAAGAAGTTTCATAGCGAGACATGTGGGTAGAACCTGTTAACAGATCTTCCCCTTCTCTATAGAAAATATGTGTTTTGGGGTTTTTAGTTCCTATAGTTTCTTTTCAGTCCAGCATTATACAGAATCTACTGGTCAGGCTCCCTGTGAAACAGACTCTGAGTCTGAGGTTTGTGGGCATGAAATTTACTGGGGAAGGTGGAGGAACAGGATTGGGCAGAGGCAGAAGCTGAACTGTGATGCAATTACAGCAAAGGCCAAGCTATGCAGAGCTCTGGAACTGAGATGGCTGTTACAAAGTCAGGGTGCCCCTTGGGTTTTGTTTCTTCAAACATGTCCACTTCCTATTTGTCTTCCTCTGTCATATTAGGACACGGCATGAAAGCCCCTGCCAGAAGCCATGGTAAGACCCTTGAACTTCCTAACCCACCTAACTGGGTGCTAAATAAACCTCTTCTCTTTATAAATTACTTAGCCTCACGTATTCTATTATAGCAACACTAAACAGAATAAGACAATCCGTCAATTATTTTCAGGGCCAGACTCAAGTGGACTTCAGTCTGGCCCCGCGAACAATTAGATGGAGACATTCTGGAGACCACAACCCCTGTGTGCTTTAAGCTTTTAAGGGTAGAAAAGTTGTTATTCACTAGGAACACAGTGTTATTTTTGATTTACTATTTTGGGAGGGAGTGAGATACAGTTTTCTTGTTTCCGCTTGACCTTTTCCACCATGGTGGCTCTTATTCTACAGGTCAAGGACCTGTGGGTATTCTGCAAGCCATCAAGTATGGTGAATCCCATTATTCAGGAAGGAATGGGGGAATAACTCCTTTGTGATTGTGGATCTGCTGTGAGTCAGGCTTTGCTTGTGATACTCTATTATGTCACTCCCAAAACTCCTGCTTTAAAACGGCAGAATGATGACTCTTTGAGTCCCTGAATATTTATACCACCATGAACTCTGTGCCCAGCAGTCCTCAAAATGTTTCCAGTGCATGTTCATGCAAGTAAATGGCATAGATTCATTTGAGAAGGTCTGCAGGAATCATTTAAATATGCAAATACTCTGGTGTTTCAGAGGTCTTCCTTCTAGGAATACAACTTCTTCATCCACTGGTTTTGGCTTCTGAGAGGCTACTCTGATGTGGAAATTTAAAAAGAAATAATTTTTTTATCGGGGAATCTGCCCTCAAATTGTTGATTACCCTTCCTAACTTCTTTTGATTGTATATATTAGTAGCACTCTTGCTGGTGGCCCATCTATTTTGGCCAAAGCGTTGCTGTGTTAGCCATTGCCATAGGTTTCTTTGGGTTGGTTCCCTGGGAAAGAGAGTCTGAGGCAGAAATGTACATGCAGGAAGGTTTTGTTTGGCATACTCTTAGAACCAATAGTTGTAAGCATAGAAGGAACACAGGATTGGGCAAAGGTAGAAGTTGAACAGTGATGCAGTTTGTGGTTTTGAAAAGAAATATAGGCACTTACAGTTTAATAATCCTGTCTTTAAAAATTAGAGCTTAATTCTCTTCTACTTGAGTGTGGGCTGGACATGGTGACTCACTTCTGAGTAACTGAACAAAACAGACGTGATGGTGTGTGGCTTTGCAGACAGTCGTAAGAAGGCATGGTGGCTCTGCCTCTTGGGTTATTTACTCCTAGGCAAGCAAGATGCCATGCCATGAGGACATTCCCTGAGGAGAGGCCTTTTTGTCAAGGAACTGAGGCCTTCTTCCAACAGCAGCTGGAGAGTGAGCCATCTTGAGGCAGATCCTCCAGCACCACTCAGTCCTTTAGACAAATTCAACCCCTGCTCACACCTTGACTGCAACATCATAAAAGACCTTGAACCAGAGGTATCTGGCAAAGTTGCTTTAGGATGCTAGACCCTTAGAAACTGTGTGAGGTGAATGTTTGTTGTTTAAGTGGCTAGGTATTGGGATGATTTGTTTTGCAGCAATAGGTAATTCATACCTCTTTTGATACTGGGAGCAGAGTGCTATCCTAATAATATCTATACATGTGAAAGTGGCTTTGGCAGTGGGCAGTGGTCTGCAACTAGAAAGATTTTGATGAGAGAGTTATATAAAGCTTGAACAGTCTTGAAAATATTTTTAGAAGCTTGCGATTTTTAGGCAGTTGTGAGTAAGACTTAAAGCAATGTGAAAAACATGGAAACTGGAGGAAAGGACCTCTTGTTGTGAATGGCAGATGTTTAGCAATATTCTTCCATATGGTATGTGGAAAGCAGAAAACATGCCTAATGAACTGGGTGTTGTTGATAAGGAGATTTCTGGGTAAAGTGCTAAAAATACAGCCTGGTTTCATATTGCTGCTTAGAGTAAAATACAAGCAGAGAAAAGAAGGAAATGTCAAACATGAATAAGTTGGGAGTTGAATGTTAAAAAAGATCCATCGTTAAATGGAACTGGAGGTCATTATGCTAAGTGAAATAAGCCGCAGCAAGACAAGCCTCACATATTCCCACTTGTTTGTGAGATCTAAAAATCAAAACAATTGAACTAATGGAGATAGAGAGCAGACGGATGGTTACCAGAGGCTGGGAAATGTAGTGGGAGAACTGGGATTGAGGGGAGATAGGGATAGTCAATGAGAACAAAAAATTGAATGAATGAATAAGAGCTAGTATTTGATAGCCCAACAGAGTGACTATAGTCAATAATAAGTTAATTGTACATCATAAAATAACTAAAAGAGTATGATTGAATTGCTTGTAACACAAAGGATAAATGCTTGAGGGGATGAATACCTCATTCTCCATGATGTAATTATGATACATTTCATGCCTGTATCAAAACATCTTATGTACCCCATAAATACATACACCTACTATGTACCCACACAAATTTAAAAAAAAACCTTTGTTAAATCATCAAAGCTATCTTACATGATGCCCCAGATTATTACTCAGTTCAAAAGGCTCTCTAAATATTTTGATGTTATGACCCACAGATTCTTTCAATTAAAAAATCACTTGTAAGAAGCTTAAGGGCATTGTTTCTGATAGAAGCATAATAAGGAGATGGGCTTACTTGGGGAGATTTTTAGATGTCTTTTACTTAATGAGTGGGCCCTCCAATAAGATTCAAAGGAGACCCAGTACATTTTAAATTTTTAATAGAATTATATCAGGAGAAACACAGCCAGTTTGGACAGAAATGGACAGAGACAGTAGACAATGAAAATAGACCACTGGACCCTCAAACATTACTGATAAGAATCAGGCTGAGAAAACTGTATGTCTTCAGCTATATGTCAATTTTAATGAAAATGAAAAGATGACTTAGAAGGCAGAACAAACAGCCTGGAGGATGTAGCCAGGAGTCATATAGAACAACTCTTGGGGAATAAATGGATGGGTCTTAGTCATGGAACCTGCAACATTTGCCCAGCTGGGTTTCAGAACTGTTCTGGATCAATGACTTCTCTGTACTTTGCATGACATCTCTTTGAATAGAAATGTCTGTGTTGGTTATACTATGCTCATCACTCCACTGTCTGAGTAATGTGTAGGGGACAGAAAGCTTATCTGTTTAGTTCACAGGTTTACAGATGGAGAGAAACTGTACTTGAGAGGCATGTTTAAGGAAGTGCATGTGAGCAGTCTCATCTTCACCTGGACCTAGTACCTGTTAATGAAATACCAGTGCCAAATCCAAGGACAAATGTCAGAGAACAGATTTGAGAGGAATAGTGTCAGTAATTGGAGGATTGTAAAAACTGGAGAGGAACAAACAAAAGAAATGTGAATCTCTTGCTAAAAAGGCATCCACTGATTTCCCTTTACAGATTAGAATATAGAAAGTACAAGTCCATTCAGGGGCTCTCTGAATGTGCCTATTGAAGGTCCCTGGTGCCTTCAAATGACATAATTTAGATTGGCGACTAGTTTCTACAACTGCTGCTGTCAAATACGTGACTTGTATTAGATGCTTGAGTTGGTAGTGGTAAAAGTAGGAATCTAGAACCTCTTTCATATGTTTCAGTTCCCAACTCAGATTACAAGATTCATAAATGGAAGTGATAGATGAAGGGGTAACACTAGGCAGAATGTATATAACAGGAAGTTATAGGAGATAGACTAGTTCACTTGTTTAGAAGCATGCTGATTGGGAATGAGCCTGGATTTTCACAAGAGCAGTTGAAGGAGTACAGTTGGATACCTCTTTCCACAGTGATTTTTATGGCAATTTGTCCTGCAAATCACCTGATGACATATGAATAATTTGTTTCAGGCACCACCTTGGTCTAGGAACCAAGTCCAGGGAACTTAATTCAATAAATTAAGTAGGTATTTGTTATATAAGATGACTGTCAAAAATTATTGATAGCTATGTTGCTTAGAGGAGGATTGTTGAAAGAGCTTCCTTTCAAGGGGCTATGAATATGCCTGTCCTGAAGGAGCTCTAATACAATTGGGAGATAGGATTTTACATAATTTCAAATATTTCCCTTCTTATATAAAGTATAATCATCAGTTCTTAGACTGGTTTCTTTTTCTTTCATAAAATTTAATTTGAAAAAATATTATAATGCACCAGTAAATGAAAAAAAAGTCACTGGCCATCCTAATGCAGAATGATAACCTGAATGAAAGTATTAATTAGGTGCCTGAAGAACGCCTCTACCGCCCACTAGCGACTGAAAGAAAAATGGGCCACCTTCCTTCCCACAATCGAATTTTTCTACTTATGATCATTATACTTCACCACCAAATGGATACTTTACTCTTATTTATTAATTATTTATTTACATACTTATTTTTTATTATATTTTAAGTTCTGGGGTGCGTGTGCAGAACATGCAGGTTTGTTACATAGGTATACATGTGCCATGGTGGTTTGCTGCACACATCAACCCGTCATCTACATTAGGTATTTCTCCTAATGTTATCCCTCCCTTTGTACCCCACCCCTTGACAGGCCCTGATGTGTGACTTTCCCCTCCCTGTACCTATACGTTCTCATTATTCAGCTCCCACTTATGAGTGAAAACAGGCAGTGTTTGGTTTTCTGTTCCTGTGTTAGTTTGCTGAGAATGATGGTTTCCAGCTTCATCCATGTCCCTGAGAAGGACATGAACTCATTCTTTTTTATGACTGCATAGTATTCCATGGTGTATATATGCCACATTTTCTTTATCCAGTCTATCATTGATGGGCATTTGAGTTGGTTCCAAGTCTTTGCTATTGTGAATAGTGCTACAATAAACATACATGCACATGTGTCTTTATAGTAGAATGGTTTATAATCCTTTGGGTATATATCCCAGTAATGGGATTGCTGGGTCAAATGGTATTTCTAGTTATAGATCCTTGAGGAATCGCCACACTGTCTTCCACAATGGTTGAACTAATTTACACTCCCACCAACAGTGTAAAAGCATTCCTATTTCTCCGCATCCTTGCCAGCATCTGTTGTTTCCTGACATTTTAACGATCACCATTCTAATTGGCATGAGATGGTATCTCATTGTGGTTTTGATTTGCATTTCTCTAATGACTGGTGATGATGAGCTTTTTTTCATATGTTTGTTGGCCACATAAATGTCTTCTTTTGTGGAGTGCCTATTCATATCCTTTGCCCACTTTTTGATGAGGTTTTTTTTTTCCTTGTAAATTTGTTTAAGTTCCTTGTAGATTCTGGATATTAGCCCTTTGTCAGATGGATAGATTGCAAAAGTTTTCTCCCATTCTGTAGGTTCCCTGTTCACTCTGATGATCGTTTCTTTTGCTGTGCAGAAGCTCTTAGTTTAATTGGATCCCATTTGTCAATTTTGGCTTTTGTTGCAACTGCGTTCGGTGTTTTAGTCATGAAGTCTTTGCCCATGCCTATGTCCTGAATGGTATTGCCTAGGTTTTCTTCTAGCGTTTTTTATGGTTTTAGTTCTTACACTTAAATCTTTAATCCATCTTGAGCTCATTTTTGTATAAGGTGTAAAGAAGGGGTCCAGCTTCTGTTTTCTGCATATGGCTAGACAGTTTTCCCGGCACCACTTATTGAATAGGGAATCCTTTCCCCATTGCTTATTTCTGTCAGGTTTATCAAAGATCAGATGGTTGTAGATGTGTAGTGTTATTTCTGAGGCCTCTGTTCTATTCCATTGGTCTATATATCTGTTTTGGTACCAGTACCATGTTGTTTTGGTTACTTTAGTCTTGTAGTATAGTTTGAAGTCAGGTAGTGTGATGCCTCTAGCTTTGTTCTTTTTGTTTAGGATTGTCTTGGCTATATGGGCTCTTTTTTGGTACCATATGAACTTTAAAGTAGTTTTTTTCTAATTCTGTGAAAAAAGTCAGTAGTAGCTTGATGGGGATAGCATTGAATGTATAGATTACTTTGGGCATTATGGCCATTTTCACAATATTGATTCTTCCTACCCCGAGCATGGAATGTTTTTTCATTTGTGTCCTCTCTTATTTCCTTGAGCAGTGGTTTGTAGTTCTTCTTGAAGAGGTCCTTCATATCCTTTGTAAGTTGTATTCCTAGGTATTTTATTTTCTTTGTAGCAATTGTGAATGGGAGTTCACTCATGATTTGGCTCTCTGCTTGTCTATTATTGGTGTATAGAGATGCTCGTGATTTTTCACATTGATTTTGTATCCTGAGACTTTGCTGAAGTTGTTTTCCAGCTTAAGGAGTTTTTCGGGCTGAGACCATGGGGTTTTCTAAATATAGAATAATGTCATCTGCAAACAGAGACAATCTGACTTCCTCTTTTCCTATTTGAATACCATTTATTTCTTTCTCTTGCCTGATTGCCCTGGCCAGAACTTCCAATACTACGCTGAGTAGGAGTAGTGAGAGAGGGCATACTTGTCTTGTGCCAGTTTTTAAAGGGAATGCTTCCAGTTTTTGCCCATTCAATATGATATTGGCTGTAGGTTTGTCATAAATAGCTCTTATTATTTTGAGATGTGTTTAATCAATACCAAGTTTATTGAGTGTTTTTAGCATGAAGGGGTGTTGAATTTTATTGAAGGCCTTTTCCACATCTATTGAGATAATCATGTGATTTTTATCATTGGTTCTGTTTATGTGATGGATTACATTTATTGATTTGTGTATGTTGAAGCAGCCTTGCACCCCAGGGATGAAGCCAACTTGATCGTCGTGGATAAGCTTTTTAATGTGCTGCTGGATGCCGTTTGCTGGTATTTTATTGAGGATTTTCACATGGATCTTCTTCAAGAATATTGGCCTGAAATTATTTTGTGTGTGTGTCTCTGCTAGGTTTTGGCATGAGGATGATGCTCGCCTCATAAAATGAGTTAAGGAGGATTTTTTCTTTTTCTATTGATTGGAATACTTTCAGAAGGAATGCTACCAGCTCCTCTTTGTATCTCTGGTAGAATTTGGGTGTGAATCCATCTGGTCCTGGGCTTTTTTTGGTTGGTAGGCTATTAATTACTGCCTCAATTTCAGAACTTGTTATTTGTCTATTCAGGGATTCAACTTCTTCCTGATTTAGTCTTAGGAGGTGCATGAGTCCAGGAATGTATTCATTATTCTAGATTTTCTATTTTATTTGCATTGAGGTGTTTATAGTATTCTCTGATGGTAGTTTGTATTTCTGTGGGGTCAGTGGTGATCTCTCCTTTATCATTTTTTATTTTGCCTATTTGATTTTTTCTCTCTTTTCTTCTTTATTAGTTTGGCCAGCAGTCTATCTATTTTGTCAATCTTTTTTTTAAAAAAAAAAACCAGTTCCCAGATTCATTGATGTTTTAAAGAGGTTTTTGTATCGCTATCTCCTTCTATTCTTCTGTGATCTTAGTTATTTCTCTTCTGCTAGCTTTTGAATTTGTTTGCTCTTGTTTCTCTCTAGTTCTTCTAATTGTGATATTGGGGTGTTGATTTCAGATCTTTCCTGCTTTCTCCTGTGGGCATTTAGTGCTATAAATTTCCCTCTAATAGTGCTTTGGCTGTGTCCCAGAGATTCTGGTATGTTGTGTCTTTGCTCTCATTCATTTCAAATAACTTTTTTATTTCTGCCTTAATTTCGATATTTACCCAGTAGTCATTCAGGAGTAGGTTGTTCAGTTTCCAGGTAGTTGTGTGGTTTTGAGTGAATTTCTTAATCCTGAGTTCTAATTTGATTGCACTGTGGTCTGAGAGACTGTTTGTTATGATTTCTGTTTTTGCATTTGCTGAGGAGTGTTTTATTTCCAATTATGTGGTGGATTTTAGAATGAGTGCTATGTGATGCTGAGAAGAATGTATATTCTGTTGATTTGAGGTGGAGAGTTCTGTAGATGTCTATTAGGTCGGCCTGTCCAGAGCTGAGTTGAAGTCCTGAATATCCTTGTTAATTTTCTGTCTCATTGGTCTGTCTAATATTGACAGTGGGGTGTTAAAGTCTCCCACTATTATTGTATGGGAGTCTAAGTCTCTTTGTAGGTCTCTAAGAACTTGCTTTATGAATCTGGGTGCTCCTATATTGGGTGCATATATATTTAGGATAGTTAGCTCTTTTTGTTGAATTTATCCCTTTACCATTATTTAATGCACTTCTTTGTCTTTTTTGATCTTTGTTGGTTTAAAATCTGTTTTATCAGAGACTAGGATTGTAAACCCTGCTTTTTTTCTTTCCATTTGCTTGGTAAATATTTCTCCATCCCTTTATTTTGAGCCTATGTGTGTCTTTACATGTGAGATGGGTCTCCTGAATACAGCACACTGATGGGTCTTGACTCTTTATCCAATTTGCCCATCTGTGCCTATTAATTGGGGCATTTAGCCCACTTACATTTAATGTTAATATTGTTATATGTGAATATGGTCCTGTCATTATGATGCTAGCTGGTTATTTTCCCCATTAGTTGATGTGGTTTCTTCATAGTGTCGATGGTCTTTACATTTTGGTTTGTTTTTTGCAGTGGCTGGTACCAGTTTTTCCTTTCCATATTTAGTGCTTCCTTCAGGAACTCTTTAAGGCATGCCTGATGGTGACAAAATCCCTCAGCATTTGCTTGTCTGGAAAGAATTTTATTTCTTCCTCACTTATGAAGCTTAGTTTGGCTGGATATGAAATTCTGGATTGAAAATTATTTTCTTTAGGAATGCTGAATATTGGCCCCCACTCTCTTCTGGCTTGTAGGGTTTCTGCAGAGAGATCCACTGTTAGTCTGATGGGCTTCCCTTTGTGGGTAACCTGGCCTTTCTCTCTGGCTGCACTTAACATTTTTTCCTTCATCTCAACCTTGGTGAATGTGATGATTATGTGTCTTGAGGTTGCTCTTCTAGAGGAGTGTCTTTGTGGTGTTCTCTGTACTTCCTGAATTTGAATGTTGGCCTGCCTTGCTAGGTTGGGGAAGTTCTCCTGGATAATATCCTGAAGAGTGTTTTCTAACTTGATTCCATTCTCTCCGTCACTTTCAGGTACACCAATCAAACACAGATTTGGTCTTTTCATATAGTCTCATGTTTCTTGGAGGCTTTGTTTGTTTCTTTTCACCCTTTTTTCTCTAATCTTGTCTTCTCACTTTATTTCATTAATTTGATCTTCAATCACTGATATCCTTTCTTCTACTTGATGGAATTGGCTGTTGAAGCTTGTGTATGCTTCGTGAAGGTCTCGTACTGAGGTTTTCAGCTCCATCAGGTCATTTAAGCTCTTCTCTACACTGGTTATTCTAGTTAGCCATTCGTCTAAACTTTTTTCAAGGTTTAGTTTCCTTGCAATGGGTTATAACATGCTCCTTTAGCTCAGAGAAGTTTGTTATTACCAACCTTCTGATGCCTCTCTCTGTCAACTTGTCAAACTTATTCTCCATCCAGTTTTGTTCCCTTGCTGGCGAGTAGTTGTGGTCCTTTGGAGGAGAAGAGGTGTTCTGGTTTTTGGAATTTTCAGCCTTTCTGCTCTGGTTTCTCCCCATTTTTGTGGTTTTATCTAT
The DNA here is from genome assembly GCF_049350105.2 of Macaca mulatta. Taxonomy (NCBI): domain Eukaryota; kingdom Metazoa; phylum Chordata; class Mammalia; order Primates; family Cercopithecidae; genus Macaca; species Macaca mulatta. The sequence continues at coordinate 10,996,169 of NC_133419.1, forward strand.
CTTTGGTCTTTGATGTTGGTGACCAATGAATGGGGTTTTGGTGTGGACGTCCTTTTTGTTGATGTTGATGCTATTCCTTTCTGTTTGTTAGCTTTCCTTCTAACAGTCAGGCCCCTCAGCTGCAGGTCTGTTGGAGTTTGCTGGAGGTCCACTCCAGACCCTGTTTGCCTGGGTATCACCAGCAGAGGCTGCAGAACAGCAAATATTTCTGCCTGATCCTTCCTCTGGAAGTTTTGTCCCAGAGGGGCACCCATCTGTATGAGACGTCTGTCGGCCCCCACTGGGAGGTGTCTCCCCATCAGGAATCACAGGGGTCAGGGACCCACGTGAGTAGGCAGTCTGTCTGTTATTGGAGCTCGAACGCCGTGCTGGAAGAACCACTGCTGTCTTCAGAGCTGTCAGGCAGGGAGGTTTAAATCTGCAGATGCTGTCTCCTGCCTTTTGTTCAGCTATGCCCTGCCCCCAGAGGCGGAATATAGAGAGGCAGTAGGCCTTGCTGAGCTGCGGTGGGCTCTGCCCAGTTCGAACTTCCCTGCCGCTTTGTTTACACTGTGAACATAGAACCGTCCACTCAAGCCTCAGCAGTGGCGGATGCCCCTCTCCCCGCCAAGCTCCAGCATCCCAGATTGATCTCAGACTGCTGTGCTAGCAGCGAGCAAGGCTCCATGGGCATGGGACCTGCCTAGTCAGGCTCGGGAGGGAATCTCCTGGTCTGCTGCTTGCCGTGACCCTGGGAAAAGTGCAGTATTTGGGCAGAAGTGTACTGTTCCTCCAGGTACAGTCACTCACAGCTTCCCTTGACTAGGAAAGGGAAATCCTCCAACCCCTTGCACTTCCGGGTGAGGTGATGCCCTGCCCTGCTTTGGCTCACCATCTATGGGCTGCACCCACTGTCCAACCAGTCCCAATGAGATGAACCAGGTACCTCAGCTGGAAATGCAGAAATCACCCGTCTTCTGTATTGATCTCACTGGGAGCTGCAGACTGAAGCTGTTCCTATTCGGCCATCTTGGAAGTGATGTATCTCAAACTTTTAACCAGTTCTTTCCAGAAGAAAAATTTGAAACATTAAGGGAAAACTGTTGGGTAAAAGATCCATCTGCTTTTTGAAACCCTGAATCAATAATTGAGCTAAACTTGGTGCCTGAAGAAGAGAATGAATTAGTGCAGCTTAGTTCTTCATATACATTAAAGAATGATTATGAGACCTTAAGTTTATCAGCATTTTGGATTAAGGTAAAGGACGACTTTCCATTGTTAAGTCAAAAGAGTGTCCTGCTATTACTACCACTCACAACAACTAGTTAGTGTGAACTAGGGTTTTCTATCTTAACCCAGTTAAAAACAAAGGAAAGAAATGGGCTGAATGGTACAGCAGCTATGCAGGTAGAATTATTTTCCTGTGTTCCAGACTGGAATGAACTTATGAACAGGCAAGCACACCCATCATAATAAATAAAATCTTACCTAAAAAAAGATGTGCAAATGGCTAATAGGTATATGAAAATCTGCTCAACATCACCTATTATAAGGGAAGTGCAAGTCACTTGAATGGGAGAAGCCATTTGCAAAGTGCTCATCCTAAGGGGACTAATAGGTATTCTATACAAGAATAACAATTCAACTATAGAAAACCAAACAATCCCACTAAAAATGGACAATATTTTTCAAAAGAAGACATACAAATGACCAATAGTATATGAAAAATGCTCAACACTAATTATCAGGGATTGTAAATCAAAACCACAATGAGATATTATCTCATCACAGAATGTTTATTATTAAAAAGACAGATACACACACACTCACACAGACACACACACACACACCCCCAGATGCTGGTGAGGGTGCAGAGAAAAGGGTACTCTTAGACATGGTGGGAATGTAAAATAGTGCAACCATTATGGAAAACAGTATGGATATTTCTCAGAAAAACTAAAACTAGAACTACCACATGATGCAGCAATCCCACTACAGGGTATCTATCCAAAAGAAATGAAATTATTGTTTCAAAGGGATACCTTTGACTCCCAGGTTTATCACAATGCTATTCCCAGTAGCACAGATATGGAATCAACCTAAGTGTTCATCAATGACTGACTGGAAAAGAAAAATGGTGTGGGTGTGTGTGTGTGTGTGTGTGTGTGTGTGCGCGCGCGCGCGCACGCATATGTACGTGTTTATATGCACTATTTGTTTTCTGGATACACACCTACACCCACACTCATACGTACCCACATCCACACACATACCCATACACATATATACATATACACTATTCAGCCAGTAAAAAGAGTGGAATCCTTTTCCAGCAACATGGATGGAACTGGGTGTCATTATGATAAGTGACATAAGGGAGGCACAAAAAGATAAATGCCACATGTTCTCACTCAAATGTGGGAGCTAAAAACTGGATCTCATGGACATCAAGAATAGGATAGATATCAGGAACTGGGAAAGGGAGGAGAAGAGAGGTTGTTTATGGATACAAACATGCAGTTAGATTGAAGAAATCATCCTAATGTTTGATAGCAGACTAGGATGACCATATGTAGCAATATTATTAAGTATATTGCAAAGTAACTAGAAGAGAAGACTGGAAATGATAACAACACCTAAAAATGATAAACATGCATACATGCATGGTGATGGATATCCCAAATTACCCTGGCTTGATTATTACTCATTCCATACATTGTCACAACGTGTCAATAAAAAAAACTAAAATGTTGATTTGACACATAATAAAGCTTACTTGTCAGTGAAAAGATTAAACTCCCATAAAAAAATTATCTTCTGCAAACAAGAGAATTTGACTTCTTCCTTTCCAATTTGGATGCCCTTTGTTTGTTTCTCTTGCCTAATTGCTCTGACTGGGACTTTCGATATTACGTTGCATAAACGTGGTAAAAGTGGGCATCCTTGTTTGAGTCAGTGGACTGGGAGAGGCAGACCCACCCTTAGTCTGGGGGGACACCATCGTATCAGCTGCCAGTGCAGCTAGAATAAAGCAGGCAGAAGAAGAGGGAAAGGGCAGACTTGCTGAGTCTTCTGGCCTTCATCTTTCTCCCCTGCTGGATACTTCCTGCCCTCAAACATCCGACTTCAAGCTCTTCAGCTTTTGAACTCTTGGACTTATACCAGTGATTTGCCAGGGGTTCTCAGGCTTTTGGCCACAGACTGAAGGCTGCATGGTCGGCTTCCCTACTTTTGGGGTTTTGGGACTCGCACTGGCTTCTTGGCTCCTCAGCTTGCAGATGGCCTAGTGTGGGACTTCATCCCGTGACTGTGTGAGTCAGTTCTCCTAATAAACTCACTTTCATGTACACATATATCCTATTATTTCAGTTCCTTTAGATAACCCTGACTAATGCAAGATATAAAGTTGAATTGTTAGTCATGTATTTCCGATTCGTTGGCTAATGCTATTTATTCCATAATTTGGTGTTTCCTCTAAAAATGTACAATGCTGAAATTGTTACACATTAGATGTTATACATACTAAAGTCTACTTTTGAATTTCTTTGTTTTGTAAATGCATCTGCTAACAATGTTATGAATATTACAACTTAGGATAAAGCTCTGTGTATCTACCCCACTTACCTGACAGTCACATTTTCACTCCCTGATCTTCCTTTTTCTGAACCAAATGTCTACTATTAATTCCTAGATAAATTTGAATTTATTTTTCAAGTTTTTGTAAAAGTATCAGATTTTTCATTGTACTTATCCCACCAATTACTCTATCAAATAATTGAAGAAGAAACATTGTGTTTAATATCATTCAATCTTCCTATCCAGAAATTTGCTAGGGACCTGCAACTATATAGTCTACTATGATTTATTTTAAAGTGTTATGTAATTTTCTTCAAACTTTTTCTATGATTATTTGTAGATAGCTTATATTTATTTAGTACCACAATTGTGAAGTAAATCTACTTATTCACTATATCTTGTTATTTATTTTAATTTCTTTCTTTCTTTCTTTTTTTTGGGACAGCATCTCGCTCTGTCACCAGGCTGGAGTGCAGTGACCCGATCTTGGCTCATTGCAATTTCTGCCTCCCGGGTTCAAGTGATTCTCCTGCCTCAGTCTCCCAAGTAGCTGGAATTAAAGGCATGTGCCACTACGCCCAGCTAAGTTTTGTATTTTTTTTTAGTAGAGACAGGGTTTCACCATGTTGGCCAGGGTGGTCTCGATCTCCTGACCTTGTGATCCGCCCGCCTCAGCCTCCCAAAGTGCTGGGATTACAGGCGTGAGCCACCGCGCCCAGCCCTGTTATTTATTTTCTAGATTTTGCTAGTGTCTAGGAACAGTCCTGATTGTTCCCTTCATTTGGCTCATTGATCAGCAGTCAGCTCCCGGAATTCCTTAAAACTGTGTTACTTCCATGCTGGGACCCTCCTGCTTTGGTTCTCTGGAGTCTTTTCTCCTGAAACAAACACAAAGAAACCAACAAACAAAAAATCACAAAAATGAAAAGACATGGACTAAGCATCTAAGTCTTGTATTCTTTAGGGCATGTTGATTCTTTGTCCATTAGCTTTGGTAAAAACCATATCTCTGTCCCCAAGGGACTGAGTGAACCTTGTGAAGTAAAAGATGAAGCTCCCAGATTAGGATCTGGGAAGGCAGCTTGGATACCTTCTAGTTGTCATCCTTGGACACCTGGTGCAAGCTTGTCCAGCCCATGGCCCACAGGTTGCTTGTGGCCCAGGATGGCTTCGAACGTGGCCCAACACAAATTTGTAAACTTTCTTAAAACATTATGAGATATTTTTGTGATTTTTTTTTTAACTCATCAGATATTATTAGTGTTAGCGTATTTTATGTGTGGCCCAAGACAATTCTTATTCCATTGTAGCCCAGGGAAGCCAAAAGATTGGCTATCCCTGCATCTGCAGACTCTCCCACAGATTCTTCAGTGGCCTAGTAGTCAGGCCTGTAAGCACCGGCAGTCTCAGACAGCTTACAGACACCCATTGGCTTGCGGGTTCCCCAGGGATGAAAATCTGGTGTTTGGATCTCTGCATGTTTGTACAATACCTTCAAGAGTGTGCATATCACACTAGGGCAGGGAGGGAAGAGGAGACCTAATTTTGGCTTCTTCACTACGAACCTTTGACAAGCTGGGCAGAGCTGGTCTGTGTGATCTGGAGAGCCTCAGGGGATGTCTGAGGTCACTGTGGGAAGGCATGAGGCTGTACCCAGACCTAAGGCACTGATTACATGGGAAAATCCTCAGTCTACGCCTTTTGGGAGGACAGTGGCCCTAAATGGTATCTTGCCTTCCTCAGCACAGACCTATAGCACCCAGATCCTCTGAGGGGCAACTGGGCTGTTTACTCACTCATTTTTCTCATCCTGGATGGTGTCAGACAGAGGCTTGTTCCTGGTTTCAGGAAGGAGGAGGAAAGCAAAGCCGGAGATGAAGGGGAAGACTCCATAGATGATCCAGGGCAGGGGTGGAGAATATACACTTACGATGATCATGAGGAGAGCCAGGGCTCCTGCAATATTAGCAAAGGTTGCATTGATTCCCATAGCTCTTGCCCTTTGAGTGGAAACAGCAATACAAGAATATCTGTTAAAAATCCACACAGGCAATTTGTGATTTATCATTTTGCTCTCATTATGGGGAAACATTTAGACACACAGAGGTGACGAAATACTCCTGTGTTTGAAATTTTCACTTTTATTTGCTGGCAATTAATTTTTCAGGTCACAAGTGCATTAGATGCATTTTCATCATCTAGGAAATACTGCTATCCTTTAGCACCAACCTCTTAGGTGACTCAGAAGGTTATGTGGGATGCTATAATACATCAAAGGACTTAACACAGTGGCGAAAAGTCAGCTTGAGATAAAGTTGGTCTATAATTATTTGTGTTTATGACTGTTACAATTTATTTTCTTAACTAACCAGTCTTAGATTTCTTCCCGCAAAAAGTGTCAATTATCTGAGAAAGGTCCATTTTGAGCCTAACAGAGCATACATAAGGTTTCGTACCTGATTACGGTGGGAATTACTTCATTTCCATGGGCAAAAGCAAGGGTATTGGCAAGGGAAGACGCTCCTAAGCCCAGCGTTGCCAAAACCTCACGCAGCGTCTGCATTTCTGGAGAAAGGAAGAACACAAGGCCTTAGGAAATTTCAGCTGAAGGAATCAGCATCCCCCAGGCTAGAAGTGAAAAGGACTGTATTGGAGGTGTTCGCAAGGTTAAAACGTACTGTCAGGAAACTGCACAGGGGCAAAGAATGTGCAGTGGCTGATAGCTGAGAAACGTGATTTATCTTCACCTTGTGGCTTAAACAGCGAATAAAAAGGATCTGAGCTATTACTTCACTTCTCACTATGTATCAGAGATACGCCATAGCAAGAGAGAGGCATGTAAGTTGAGCTGAATGCTTTTTCATTTATTCCGTCCAGGGACTCCTCTGCCTAGCTGGTAGAACTGTCATGTGTGCAGTACTTGGGAGTGTAAGACCCATCCGTGTTCTCCTGGCCTTTAAAACCTAGGTACATACACAGTATTGACATGGGGCTAGGGTTGCAGAAGAGAGTCATAAAAGATCAAGAGTTCTATGTTAGGAGAGAAGCTAGAGAGTATCAGTGTTTTAAGGATCAGGAATAAGGACCTCGAAAAGAGGAAGAAAGTCAGACTTTAGAAAGCATTGAAGGGAAGTTTCAGAGCCTTGTTTCTATCCAGCTGAAGAAATCCCGTAATAGCCTCATGACACTGGAGGGTTCTGTTGCTTTGTAGCACACTCGGATCATTGCTGGCATTCAAGAAGGGGAGTGGAGCACACCAATCTGGGATCCTGTTACATACATTACTACACTAAGAGTTAGGTGAAGACTGGTGGCCACCTGGGTTCCCTTACTTATTACATATGATCAGTTAATTTCTTAAAATAGAATCTACAAGAGGCTATTAACTGACAATTTCTTCATTTCTACTGTACAGTTCTTTACATAAAGATGGGGCACTTTTGTTCCCTTGAAGTCAAGATGACTCCCCTAAACCAGGATTGTAGTTAAGGTGACCTAATACAAGGCCCACAGGTAGATACATGGGAATTGGGATACTTTGTCACTGAAGCTGTAGTAATAAGAAAGAGCCCGGACAGAGGAAGTAGTAGTATTATGTCCTCATGTTGGGAAACAATGACAAGGCCTATACCTCAATACTCATTTAAATAAGTTTGATCGGCCAAAGAGTAAGTAAGTGATTGCTGTTGTAGAGAAACCGTCAGAAATAAATGGCTTCAGTTTCTTAGTATTTCTTGAATATGATGAGGACAACCATATAATAGAGCCAACCTTTACTCATCTGTGACTCGTTTTCCAGCAACTTGTGGCAGAATCTGTCCCAAATCCCCAGATTATTGTCAGGAAATCCTGAGAACCCAAATCTCCCTTTCCTTCTGGCTTCAGATAGGTGTGACCAGTACAATCCCTGAGAAGAGAGGGAAAGGCATTTTCTTTCTTCCACCTGTGATCTTTTCTCACCTTGTGGCACAAGTATGATGGCCAGAAGGCAGATTGCCAGGAGGAACATGAGAAGCATCTGGCTTGCTCGACGGTTCATGTATTTCAGTGCCCAAGGTGCAACGCAATTGGCCAAGAGGATGACTGCACCAAAGAGCGTCTGCAACAGGGAAACATTATTCCCCAGATGCTGGACGTTGAGATTAAGGCCAAAATAGGCCATGAAGTTTGCAAATCTGTGGTGATTAAAAAGGAAAGGCACATATTATAATCCGTGCAGCCTACATCCTACAAATGAGAATAATATTGGCCCAGGCAGCTAGGGATTGTTAAAGTATAAAGGCTGGGTCTATTGCGTGGAATATTTTCTTGCAATGTGATTTTTAAAAATCTATTAAGTGACAATGATAACATTATGGAACTCTTTGTGAAGAAGTTATTAATACTAGACAAGAGGCTGGAAGTTAGACGCTTAAATATGTTCAGAAAGGGTTACAGACTGCGTCTTATGAAGCATGATAATTTCTGAGGAGTTGTCAAAGGTAGCTTCTATTTGATAAAAATGAGACAAAAGTCTTATACTACCTACAAAGATGATGACTAAAGGTGTGGGAAAAGAAGAGAGTTCCATTTGAAAACGCTGCCACCTTCCTCCGCAAAAGCACACCACGTCTCAAACTCATATTGCAACCACCAAGTTCTGTCTCTCAAAGCTAAAATAAGTGTCAAAGAGAACTGAAGATACCACAATATGTTGAGTTTTAAATTACCATAAAATGATGGTAAGATGATGATGGTCATAATTGTCATTAATTTTTTGGAAGACAGCAAGTGTTTTATGGATGATTAAACTATAGGGCCTGGGATTTATTTATTTATTATAACTAATTGCTTTTATTAGTATTCTAAAGCCAATTTGCTCACATGACAACAAAAACCACTGCAAGACAATTCACTATCCTGAGGGCCATAAAATTAAAAGTAAAAATTTACAGATATTAGTCAAACTCCCAGTGAGTACCTCAGGAGCTGAAATGTCCATTTACCTCCATTACAATCAGAAATGTCACTAAAATGTACAACTTATTGAGTGACAGATTGTATATCCACAGCATTCACTGTGTAGGTGGTCCTGTGTAGTAAATCCAGAATGGAACAAGGAAACCTATTTTTATATTACTTATGTTTAATGGCATATAACCTCGTGATGGTTTTATTAGCATAGAAAGGAGTCAATAATTTTTATTATGTATTCAGTATACATATGTATCTTATCGGAGGGAATTCTTATGATTTTATGTTGTCTCATCATTCATTTTGATTACAAGTTTAACTTTCTCACACCACAGCAGGGCTTAGTCACCCTTGACACAGTTTCTAGTCCTTACACCACTTCCAAATGGCTCAAGCCAGACGCCAGAGATAACTTAGAGGCATCTCTCCTGGCTAGCTGACTGGGTTCCCTGCTTTCCTGTTGCTTCCTTTGAATGAACTATTCAGGCATTTGCCTGCAAACTTTAAGTGACCCACACCTGATTTCCTTACATAAACTGCTAGTTGCCATGTATTCCTTTTATTATTACTATTATTGTTATTATTTCAATAGCTTTTGGGGAACAGGTGGTGTTTGGTTACACGGATAAGTTCTTTAGTGGTGATTTCTGAGATTTTGGTCTCTCTGCCAGTTTCTTCATTTCCACCTCATCTGACCCGGGGACAGAACACTGCCCTCCCAATTCATTATTCTCTCCTTTCCCAGGATCTGCAATTACACGGCTTTGAATTTGTTTCCTCTTGCGGTGGTGTACTGAATTTACGCTTTCTGTCTGAAAAATTAGGGGCTGTTTCAGGCTGGGTTTTCCCTAGGACTGCAGTGAGAACACAGTGTCAGGCAACCAGAGCCAGAGCAGTGGTCAGGCAGACATAAACTGGACATGGGTCAGATAAGAGCCCCAAGGGCATCTGCCAGTATAAACAAGTTTCCTGTGTGAAGGTTCCCCTCGTCACGGGTCTAACAACTAGGCATCAGGCCATCCACTGAAGGAAAAGTGTTGTGTGAACACTGTAAACCCCTACATCCAGCTCCCATTCCTTTCCTTTTTAGGGCAGGGTTTTTAACCACTCTGGTACTGAAATCTGAATTTAGCTGGGGGCTCTCAAAACACTTATTTATTTTTAAAATATTGTGATAAATATGCGTAACATGAGATTTACCTACTTAACACATTTTTAGGTATAGTCCAGTATTAACTGTAAGCATAATGTTGAACAGCAGATTTCCGAGACATTTGCATCTTGCATAACTGATACTTTATGCCCTTAAATGACAACTCCCTATTCCCCTCTGCCGCCGTCCGAGAAAACCACCATTCTACTTTCTGCTTCTATGCGTTGACTTTTTTAGATATCTCATATAAGTGAAATCAGTGTTTGTTCTTCTGTGCTAGCCCAAGGTTCATAGCCGTTGGGTATGACCTTTTTCTTTCTTTTTGAGGCTAATATTCCATTATATGTATATAACATAGTTTGCTTATTCATTCATATGTAAATAATAGTTAAGTTGCTTCCATATTTTGGCAATTGTGAATAATGCTGCAATGAACATATGGGAGTGCAAATATCTCTTCCAAATACTGATTTCAATTCTTTTTTTGAAGAATTGAGATCCCATAAGTGAGAATACCGAATCATATGGTAGTTCTAACCTCCATAGTGTCATGGTGGGCGTAGCATTTTATATGGCCACGAACAGTATACAAGGGTTCCAATTTCCCCACATCCTTTGAACACTTCTTATTTCTTGTTTATTTATTTATTTTTGATAATGATAATCCTAATAGGTATAAGATACTATTTCATTTTTTACGTGTTTAATCCTCCATAAAACACTTCATATTTTATATCCTTTTCTTATCTTTTTATCTCTTTCTCTTCCCTAATTGCTCTTGTTAGGATTTCAAGTACCATACTGAATAGAAGTGGTGAGAGTAGAATCCTTATCTTGTTCTTGATCTTAAAGGAAGAGTTTTCAGTTTTTTATTGTTGAGTATAATATTAGTACTAGACTTTTCATATTAGTCATTTATCAGTGAGCTTTATACGTTCCTATGTTCTCATGCTGCTCTTTAGTCCCATTTTTTAAAGTTCAAGGTTTCCCTTTGGAAATAATAATGGAGGTAGGGTGCTGACAGACTCACTCAACTTTTGTTTGTGTGGGAAAGTATTTCTTTTCGTTATTGAGGGATGGTGTGCAACATACATTAATTTTTGTTAGCATTTTATTTTTTCATCTCTCTGGACATATCATCCCACTCTCTGTTGGCCTACAAGGTTTCTGCAGAAACCTGCCATCCCCCAATTGTCTAATGGAGGACGTTCTCTTAGTATGCAACAAGTTACTTTATCTTGCTGCTTTCAAAATTCTCTATTTTCTTTGATAATGTAATTAGAAAATGTATTAATATGGAATTCTTTTTTACTTTTATATATTTATTTGGTTTATAGTCTTCTGACTATATTAATTTCACTTAATAGTCTGAAATTCTTAGAATCTGTCCATTTATCCAATTGTCAATTATAAGTCATTGACTTTTTATAACAATCTTTTGTATTGATATATTTTGGAAAGTGTTTTTCTTCTCCTTAAATCTTCCTTCAGGGAAGCTGAAACATAGGTTGATGAGCGTGTACATGTGTGAACTTCAAAAAATGGTGAAATGTGAGCAAACATACAAATAGTCTAAAAATGTTAGTGTTTATGGGAATTTTAGTGTACTTAACTTCCAAAATAATTACATATTGAGTGAAGACAGTATAGTTTAAAAGGAAAGTAATATGGTATAATGGCTATAAGTGCAACATTTAATGTCAGATTAGTGTTCAAGTTCTGTATGTACTATTCACTAATTATGTGATCTTTTAAAACATAATTTTACATTTAGTTAAAAAACTTTATTATTATTTTTTTCAACTTTCATTTTAGGTTTGGGGTACACATGTAGGTTTGTTACATGGGTAAATGTCGCAGTGGAGCCCAAATAGCCAAATCAATCCTAAGCAAAAGGAACAGAATGAGAGGCATCACACTACCTGATTTCAAACTACACAACAAGGCTACAGTATTGAAAACAGCATGATACTGGCACAAGAGCAGATACATAGACCAATGCAACACATTAATTAGATAACCCAGAAATAAAGCCACATACCTACAACTGCCTGATCTTCAACAAAGCTGAAAAAAGTAAGCAATGGGGAAAGACTCTCTATTCAATAAACGGTGCTTGGATAACTGGCTAGTCATAGGCAAAATTTTGAAACTAGACCCCTTCCTTTGACCATATACAAAATTCAACTCAAGATGGATTAAAGACTTAAATGTAAGATGTAAAAGTGTTAAAAACACAGAATAAAAGAGGAAATACCACGCTGGACATCAGTCCTGGCAAAGATTTTTTGATAAAGACTCCAAAAGCAATTGCAACAAAACCAAAAATTGAAAAGTGGGAACTAATTAAACCAAGGAGCGTCTGAACAGCAAAGGAAGCTAACACCAGAGTAAACAGACAACCTACAGAATGGGAAGAAATATTTGCAGGTTATGCATTTGACAAAGGTCTAATGTTTGGAATCTATAAGGGACTCAAATAAAGCAACAATCAAAAAACATACAAACAAATGACAAAAACATACAAACAAACCCATTAAAAATGGGCAAAGGACATGAACTGACAGTTCTCCAGAGAAGACATACACATGGCCAACAAGCATATAAAAAAACTTATAATAGCATTAATCATTTGAGAAATACAAATCAAAACAATAATGAGATAGCGTCTCACACCAGTCAGAATGGCTGTTATTAAAAAGTCAAAAATTAACATGCTGTTGATGTTGTGGAGAAAAGGGAACAGTAATAAACTGCTGGTGGGAATGCAAATTAGCTCAGCCACCCCAGCTTTGTTCTTTTTGCTTAGGATTTCTTTGGCTTTATGGGTCTTTTTTGATTTTGTGTAAATTTTAGGACTAAAAAAAATTCTGTGAAGAATGTCGTTGGTATTTTGATAGAGATTGCATTGAATCTGTAGATTGCTTTGGGTAATAGGGACATTTTAACAATATTGATTCTTCTAATCCATGCACACAGGATGTCTATTTTTTGTATCAGCTTCAATTTGTTTCATCAATGTTTTATTGTTTTCATTGTAGAAATCTTTCATTTCTTTGGTGTAGTTTATTACTGGGTATTTTACTTCTTGTAACAAATTGCAAATGAGATTGCTTTCTTAATTTGTTTTTCAGATTGCTCTTTATTGAAATATAGTTATGTTAATTATGTTTTATGTTGATTTTGTATCCTGCAACTTTACTGAATTTTTTGTTTATTCAGATAGATTTTTGAGTGAGTCTTTAGGTTTTTGTAAATATAAAATCATATCATATGTAAATGAGGACATTTTTATTTCTTCCTTTCCAATATGGATTCCCTTTATTTTTTTCTCTTGCCTAGTTGCTCTGGGTAGGACTTCCACTACTATATTGAGTAAAAGTGGTGAAAGTGGGCATACTTGTCTTTTACATGATCTTAGAAGTAGAGCTTTCATTTTTTTCCCCATTCTCTTTGATGCTACCTGTGGGTTTATTACATATTATCTTATTGTTTTGAGGTATTTTCCTTTTATGCTTAGTTTGTTGAGAGCTTTTATCATAAAGAGAATTTGAATTTTATCAGTTGCTTTTGGCATCTGTTGAAATGATTATATAACATTGATTCTACTAATGTTATGTTTTATGTTTATGGACTTCCCTCTGCAGAACCATTCCTGCATCCCTGGGACGAATCACACTTGATCGTGATGAATGATCTCTTTAATGTGTTTTAAAATTTTGTTTGCTACTATTTTGTGGAGGATTTTTACACCTATGTTCATCAGTGATGTTTTCTTTTTTGTGTGTGTTTGTTTCTGGTTTTGGCATCAGGGTAATTCTGGCCTTGTGAAATGAGTTTGAAAGTATTCCCCCCTCCTTTATTTTCTCAAATAGTTTGAGTACAATAGGTATGAGTTCTTTAAATGTTTGGTAGAATTTAGTTGTTCTGAAGCTATCAGGTTCTAGATTGTTCTTTGATGGGGGACTTTTTATTACTGCTGGTATCTTGCTGCTGGTTATTGCTCTGTTCATGGTTTGTATTTCTTAATGTGTCAACTTGGTTCAATCAATGTTCTATGTGTCACAAAAAATTTATCCACCTATTCTAGGGTTTTCCATTTATTGGCATAAAATTGCTCATAATAGCCTCTAATGATCCATTGAATTTCTGTTATGTCAGTTGTAATGTCTCTTTTTTATCATCAATTTGATTTATTTTTGTTTCCTCTATTTTTTTCTTAGCTTGCATAAAGGTTTGTTGATGTTTTTTATTTTTCACAAAACAACTTTTGACTTTTGTATTTTTTGTGTCAATTTATTTCTTGCACTGATCTTTATTATTTCTTTCCTGCTACTAATTTTGGGTCTCATTTGTTGTTTTAGTTCTACTTCTTTAAGGTGCATCCTAGGATATTTGAAGTCTTTCTACTGTTTTGAGGTAGGTGTTTATTTCTGTAAACATACCTGTTACTGCTTCTTTTGTCATATCTCAAAGGTTTGGTATATTGTGTTTCCACAATATAAAGAAATTTTTAATTTTCTTCTTAATTTCTTGATTGACCCATTTGTCATTTAGGAGCATATTGTTTAATTTTCAGGTATTTGTATATTTTTCAAAGTTCCTTTTGTTATTATTTTATTCCAATGTGATCAGAAAAGGTAACTTGATATGAAATTTTAAAATTTCCTGAGAAGTTTTCTGTTCTAATATGGTCTATCTAAAGAATGTTACATGTGCTGATGAGAAGAATGTACATCCTATATTTGTTGAGTAAAATGTTCTGTAAGTGTTTATTAAGTCCATTTCATCTATCATGAAAATAAAGTCCAATGCTTCTTTTTTGATTTTCCATCTAGAGGAACTTATCAATGCAGAATGTTGGTTGTTGAAATTCCCAGCCATTTTTGTACTGGGGTCTATCTCTTTCTTTAGTTCTAGCAATATTTACTTTATATATCTAGGTGTTCCCATGTTGATAACACATACATTTACAATTTTTATATATTCTTACTGAATTGACCCCTTTATCATTATGTAATGATCTCCTTTGTCTGTTTTTACAGTATTGATGTGAAATCTATTTTATCTGATATCACCATAGCAGCTCCTGCTCTTTTTTGACCTCTGTTTGCATGGACTATCTTTTTCCAGCCATTCATTTCTAGTGCAGGTGTGATTTTACAGGCGAAGGACATCACTTGTAGGAACTTAGAATTGGGTCTTGTTTTTTAACCCATTTAGCTACTCCATAACTTTTAATTGGAGAATTTAGTCCATGTATATTCAATGCGATTAATAAGTAAGAATTTATAACTGCCATTTTGTTATTTGTTCTGTGGTTACTTTGTAAGTCCTCTCTATACCTTCTTCCTTTCTTTTTTGTGTGTAAGTGACTTTGTGCGGTAGTATGTTTTAATTTCTTGCTTTTCATTTTTATGTGTCTATTAGAGATTTTTTGCTTTGTGGTTAATATGAGGCCTGCAAAAATACCTTATGATAAAGTATTTTAAAGTCTAAATTATTTGCCTTAATACGGATGCATACGCTGAAGTAGAAAGTTTATTTGAAGAAATAATAACACAGAATGAGGAGGAGGAGCGAGTTGGCTGAGTAGAAGCCTCTAAGGTCATCTTTCCCACAGGAACAGAAAATTTAACAATTATCTACACACAAAAAGCAGCTTCATAAGAGCCAAAAATAAGGTGGGAGATCACAGTACTTGGTTTTAATTTCATATCACTGAAGGAGGCACTGAAGAGGGTAGGAAAGACTGTCTTGAATTGCCCATGCCAACACTGCCCATCTCCCAGCAGTGGCTGCCTGGTGCAGAGAATCTTCGTGTGCTGGGGGATAGAGAGCACAGTTATTGTGGGATTTTGCATTGGAACTCAGTGCTGCCCTGTCACAGAGGAAAGCAGCACCAGACAGAACTCAGCCAGCAACCATGGAGGGAGAATTTAGACCAGCTCTAGCCAGAGGAGAATTGCCCATCCCAGTGGTCAGAATCTGCAAGCCTCACCATCATGGACTAAAGGGCTATGGGGTCTTAAATAAACTTAAAAGACAGTCTTGGCTACAAGGACTGCTATTCCTAGGCAAACCCTGGTGCTGTGCTGGGCCTTGGGTCAGTGAACTCGGGGGAACCTGTGATCTAGTGAGAGCCCAGCAGCTTGCAGCTCTAGGAGAGAATTCTCCCTTTGACTTGAGGAGAGGAGAGGGAAGAATAAAGAGGACTTTGTCTTGCAACATGGATACTATTTCAGCCACAGTAGAATAGGGTCCTGGCGCCTGCATTCCAGGACATAGCTCCCAGATGACATCTCCAGACATCTCCAGGGGCAGAAGGGAACCTACTGCCTTGAAGGGAAGGACCCAGGCCTGACAGGATTCATCACCTGCTGACTAAAAAACCTTGGGTCCTCAATAATCATCAGTGGTGGTCAGGTAGTTCACTCGATTGGCCTTGGGTGAGAGACTCTGCATTGTGCTGGCTTCAGGTGTGACCTGGCACATTTCCAGCAGTGATAATTAAGGGGAGACACTCCTTCTACTTGAGAAAAGAAGAGGCAAGATTAAAGGGGGCTTCATCTTGCAGCTTAGGTACCAACTCAGTCACAGTAGGACAGAACACCAAGTAGGGTCTTGGGGTCCATAAATCCAAGCCTGGGCTCTTGGATGGCAGTTTTGGACCTGCTCTGGGCCAGAGGGGAGCCCATTTCCCTGAAAGGTAATTCTCAGTCCTGGAAGCAGCATTTACCGCAAGCTAACTGAAGAACACTTAGACCTTGAGTGCACATCGGCAATAACGACATAGTACTTACCATAAACCTGGGGTGGTGGTGGCCATGAGATGACTCCTCTGCTTACTGAAAAGGGTGGGAAGAGTGGAAAAGACTTTCTTTCTTTTTTTTTTTTTTTTGAGACGGGGTCTCGCGCTGTCGCCCAGGCTGGAATGCAGTGGCCGGATCTGAGCTCACTGCAAGCTCTGCCTCCCGGGTTCACGCCATTCTCCTGCCTCAGCCTCCCGAGTAGCTGGGACTACAGGCGCCCGCCACCTCGCCCGGCTGGTTTTTTGTATTTTTTTAGTAGAGACGGGGTTTCACCGTGTTAGCCAGGGTGGTCTCGATCTCCTGACCTCGTGATCCACCCGTCTCGGCCTCCCAAAGTGCTGGGATTACAGGCTTGAGCCACTGCGCCCGGCAAATTATGGGTATTTTTTTTTCTTTTTTTTTTTTTTTGAGACCGAGTCTCGCTCTGCCGCCCAGGCTGGAGTGCGGTGGCCGGATCTCAGCTCACTGCAAGCTCCGCCTCCCGGGTTCACATCATTCTCCTGCCTCAGCCTCCCGAGTAGCTGGGACTACAGGCGCCCGCCACCTCGCCCGGCTAGTTTTTATTGTATTTTTTAGTAGAGACGGAGTTTCACCGTGTTAGCCAGGATGGTCTCAATCTCTTGACCTCTGATCCGCCCGCATCGGCCTCCCAAAGTGCTGGGATTACAGGCTTGAGCCACCGCGTCCGGCCTAAGACTTTCTTCTGTGCCTTGGGTTGCCAGGTCAGCCATGGTAAAATAAAACACCAGATAGATTTCAAAGGTTTCTTACTCTAGACCCTGGTTGCTCCATGGCATCTATAGACCCACCTGTGGTTGTGGGGAACTTGTGACCATGAAGGGAATAACATGAACCTAGCCAGCTTTGACACCTGCTGGCTGTAGAGCCCTAGGGCCTTGGGCAAACCTAGGCAGTAGCCAGGCAGTGATTACTGTGGGCCTTGGGGGATACCCAGTGCTATACTGGCTTCAGGTCTGATGCCGTGCAGTTCCAGTGGTGGTGGCCACAGGCGTGCTTGTGTCACCCCTCCCCCAGCTCCAGGCAGCTCAGTAGAGACAAAACTCCCATTTCTTTCAGAGAAAGTAAGGGAAGAGAACAAAAGTATCTGCCTGGTAATCCAGATAATTCTTCTGGATGTTATCCATGACCATGATGTCAGTATATCTGTGAGTCTGCAAGAACCGCAGCATTACTGGCCTTGGGGTCTCTCCTAATGAATATATGTCTGCAGTAATGAGAAACAGATCAAATCACCACAGTCCCTTTGCATACATGGAAAACTTTCCCAAGAAATATGTGTACAAACAAACTCAGACTGTGAAGACTACAATAAATACCTAAGTTTTCAGTGCACAGACACTGATGAACATCCACAAGCATCAACACCATCCAGAAAACATTATCTCACCAAGGAAACTAAATAAGGCACTAGGGACCAATCCTGCAGAGACAGACATATGTGACCTTTCACACAGAGAATTCAAAATAGCTCTTTTGAGGAAAATCTATGAAATTAAAGATAACACAGAGAAAACAATCAGAATTTTATCAGATAAATTTAACAAAGAAAATGAAATAATTAAAAATAATGAAGCAGAAATTTTGGAATTGAAAATGCAATTGAAGATCAGTGTTTGGAGGCTTGTATCATGAATTTTTTAGCTCCAGAACAACTGCAGGAACAAAACGGGAATCCTGAGAAGACCCACAGATCCTCTGAAGGAAGCAGACTGCTCCTGCGGGAACCAGGAGATACCCCAAGTACTATGAGTGCCCAAACTGCAGAAGTAGAAAAGGGAGATCCTTCACCCCCAAACACACACTCCCACTGGGGAAACTGAAGGTCTAGTTCACAGGTTTCTGACCTTACCTGGAGCTGAGTTAATGGAGAGCCAAGAGAAACACAGGGGTAGAGGAAGCAGCAGGAAAGGCCCTGGGAGCTTGCTGGGCCCCCAAGCCGGCCATTCCTGCCTGGCACTACAGGGATCCTTTGTGGGGGGCTGTGGACAGAGGCAGAGAAATGTCACAGGAAGAAGGACATCTCCAGCTGAACTTTGTGATAATTTGAACTGGATGTGAAGCCTCCTGGTCAGAACTTGGGAGAGAGTGTGAATTTGGCCTGCAGACTCCACAGGCAGGGGAAGAACTAAAGCCCTTTTCTCTTGCAGCTGGGAGGTGGGCAGCCCGGGGAAAGCTCTAAAGCCCTGCTCTTTCACTGCCTGGAAGACAGACTTGGTGCTGTTAGTGGGGCACAATGGGAGTGAGACTGGCTCTTTGGATTGCATGGGAGCTTGGCGAGGCCTGTGACTGTCGGCTTTCCCCCACTTCCCTGACAAACTTGCATTACTCAGCAGAGGCAGCCATAATACTCCTAAATACACAACTCCTTTGACCTGGGAACCTCACCCCTATCCCCAACAGCAGCTGCAGCAAGACCTGCCCAAGGAGAGTCTGAGCTCAGAGATGCCTAGTCCTGCCCCCACCTGATAGCCTTTCCCTACCCAACTTCCGAGGACAAAAGGCATATACTCTTGGGAGTTCTAGGGCTCCACTCACTGCTGGTTTCTCTCCACAGCTGATGCTCTCTAGAAAGTTCCACCCCCAGCCAGGAGGCCAACCAGCACAAAAATAGAACATTAAACCACCAAAGCTAAGAACCCGCATAGAGTCAATTTCAACCCCCTGCCAACACCACTGGAACAGGTGCTGGTATCCATGGCTAAGAGACCAATAGACAGTTCAAATCACAGGACTCTGTGCAGACAATCCCCAGTACCAGCCCGGAGCCTGGTAGACTTGTTAGATGGCTAGACCCAGAAGATGGCAGCTCAGCTCTCAGGAAGCCACATCCCTAGAAAAAGGGAGAGAGCACTCCATCAAGGGAACACCATGGGACAAAATAACCTGAACAACAGCCTTTAGCCCTAGACCTACCCAAATGAGAAGGAATCAGAAAACCAACTCTGGTAAAATGACAAAACAAGGCTCTTAAACAACCCCCCAACATTACACTAGCTCACCAGCAATGGATCCAAACCAAGAAGAAATTCTTGATTTACCTGAAAAAGAATTCAAGAGGTTAGTTATTAAGCTAATCAGGGAGGCACCAGAGAAAGGCAAAGCCCAAGGCAGAGAAATAAAAAATAAAAATTGATACAAGAAGTGAAGGGAGAAATATTCAAGGAAATAGATAGCCTAAAGAAAAAGCAATAGAAACTTCAGAAAATGTTGGACACACTTATAGAAATGCAAAATGCTCTGGAAAGCCTCAGCAATAGAACTGAACAAGTAGAAGACAAAAATTCAGAGCTCAAAGACAAGATCCTCAAATTAACCCAATCTAACAAACACAAATAAATAAAGAAAGAAAGAACGAGAAAATATGAACAAAGCCTCCAAAAAGTCTGGGATTATGCGAAATGACCAAACCTAAGAATATTTGGTGTTCCTGAGTAAGAAGAGAAATCTAAAAGTTTGGAAAACATATTTGGGGGAATAATTGAGGAAAACTTCTCCAGCCTTGCTAGACAGAATCAGACATGCAAATATAAGAAGCACAAAGAACTAATGGGAAATTCATCTCAAATAGATAATCGCCTAGGCACATTGTCATCAGGTTATCTAAAGTTAAGATGAAGGAAAGAAGCTTAAGAGCTGTGAGACAAAAGCACCAGGTAACCTATAAGGGAAAACCTATCAGATTAACAGAAGATTTCTCAGAAGAAACCCTACAATCTAGAAGGGATTGGGGTCCCATCTTCAGCCTCTTCAAACAAGACAATTATCAGCCAAGAATTTTGTATCCAGTGAAACTAAGCATCTCATATGAAGGAAAGATAGTCTTTTTCAGATAAACAAATGCTGAGAGAATTCACCATTACCAAGCCACCCCTACAAGAACTGCTAAAAAGATCTCTAAATCTTGAAACAAATCCTGGAAACACATCAAAATAGAACCTCTTTAAAGCCTAAATCTCACAGGACCTATAAAACAAAAATAGAATTAAAAAAAGAAAAAAGAAAAAACAAAAAACCAAGGCATACATGTGACAAATAGCATGATGACTGGAATGATACCTCACATCTCAAGCTAAGAACCTTGAAAAAACGTTAGAGGAATTGCTAACTAGAATAACCAGTTTAGAGAAGAACATAAATGACCCGATGGAACTGAAGAACACAGCACGAGAACTTTGTGAAGCATACACAAGTATCAATAGCCAAATTGATCTAACAGAAGAAAGGATATCAGAGATTGAAGATCAACTTGATGAAATAAAGCGAGAAGACAAGATTAGAGAAAAAAGAATGAAAAGGAATGAATACAGTCTCCAATAAATATGGGACTATGTGAAAAGACCAAACCCACGTTTGCTTGGTGTATCTGAAAGTGATGGGGAGAATGGAACCAAGTTGAAAAACACTCTTCAGAATACTATTCACGAGAACTTCCCCAACCTAGAAAGACAGGCCAACATTCAAATTCAGGAAATACAGAGAGCACCACAAAGATACCCCTCAAGAAGAGTAACCCCAAGACACATAATCTTCATATTCACCAAGGAAAAAATGTTAAGGGCAACCAGAGAGAAAGATCGGGTTACCCAAAAAGGGAAGCCCATTAGACTAATAGCAGGAAAAGCATTTGACAAAATTCAGCATCTTTTTATAATTAAAACTCTCAGCAAAATTGGCATACAAAGGACATACATCAGTGTAATAAAAGCCATCTATGACAAACCCACAGCCAACATAATACTGAATGGGGAAAAGTTGAAAGCATTCCCTCTGAAAACTGGAATAAGGCAAAGATGCCCACTCTCACCACTCCTCTTCAGCATATTACTGAAAGTCAAACTGTCACTGTTTGCTGATGATATGATTGTTTACCTTGAAAACACTAGAGACTTCTCCAGAAAGTTCCTAGAACTAATAAAAGAATGCAGCAAAGTTTCCAGATACAAAATTAATGTACACTAATCAGTTGCTCTTCTATACACCAACAGAGACCAAGTGAAGAATCAAATCAAGAACCCAACCCCTTTTATAATAGCTGCAAAAATATTAAAATACTTAGGAATAAACTAACCAAGGCGGCAAAAGATCCCTATAAGGAAAGCTACAAAACACTGCTGAAAGAAATCATAGATGACACAAACAAATAGAAACACATCCCATGTTCATGGATGGGTAGAATCAATATTGTGAAAAATGACTATACTGCCAAGAGCAATCTACAAATCCAACGCAATTCCTATGAAAATAACACCATCATTCTTCACAGAATTAGAAAAAACAATTCTATAATTCACATGGAACCAAAAGAGAGCCTGCATGGCCAAAGCAAGACTATGCAAAAAGAACAAATCTGGATCTTTATTTGTGACATGCACAGATCAAGAAACTGGAAAATGTGAAGAAATCTTTATTGGGGTATCATCTTATCATTTTAGAAAAACCAAGAATTTTTAAAAATGAGAATATCAACATTTGGTTTTGTGTGAAAGTGGTGTTTGTATTAAAATACTTTTTCAATGAACTGTATAAGCTATGTTTTTATTAAACTGCAATATATTAGTGTTGCAAAAAAAGAGACTTCCTCAAGGATTTTTAATAGACTCCCAAAAGCCAACGATAAAGAAAAAATTCTAAAAGCAGCCAGAGAAAAGGAACAAATAACATGCAGTGGAGCTCCTATACATTTGGTAACAGACATTGCAGTGGAAAATTTAAAGACCAGGAGAAACAAGCATGATATATTTTAAGAGCCGAAGGAGGGAAAAACCCTTTTATCCTAGAGTAGTAGTCCAGCGAAAAAATAGCCTCAAATATGAAGGAGAAATAAAGACTTTCCTAGAAAAACAAATACTGAGAGATTTCATCACCACCAGACCTGTCCTATAAGAAATGTCAAAGAGATTTCTTCAATCTGAAAGAAAATGACATTGATGAGCAGGAATACATCATCTGAATGTACAAAATTCAATGGCAAAAGTAAGTACACAGAAAAACACGGAATAGTATAACACTGTAATTGCACTGTAATTATGGTGCCTAAACTACTTGTATTTTGAGTAGGAAGATTACAAGATGAAACAATAAAAAATAATAAATTTCAGACATGGAAAATACAATAAGATATAAATAAAAACAAGAAAAGGTTAAAAAGCCAGGGGACAAAGTTACAGTGTAGACATTTTATTAGTTTTCTCTTTGCTTATTTGTTTATGCAATTACTGTTACAATGTCATTGGTTTAAAATTATGGGTTAAAGATATTATTTGCAAGCCTCATGGTAACCTCAAATTGAAAAACATACAACAGGTACACAAAGAATGAAAAGTAAGAGATTATAACATATCACCAGAGAAAGTCATCTTCACCAAAAGGAACACAGGAAGGAAGGAGAGAGGGAAGATAATACCACAAAACAACCAAAAACCAAATAACAAAATGACAGAAGTAAGTCTTTTTTTAAAATCAAAAATAACATTTAAGGTAAATGAACTAAACTGCCCAATCAAAAGACAGAGAGTTCCTGAATGGATTAAAAACAGGACTCAATGATCTGTTGCTTACAAGAAATCCACTGTATTTATAAAGATACACAGACTGAAAACAAAGGGATGGAAACAATATTCTATGCCAATGGAAAGTAAGAAAGAGCAGGAGTAGATACACTTATCAGAGAAAACAGATTTTAAGGCAAAAGTCTAAAAAGAGACAAAGAAGGTAATTATATAATGATTAAGGGCTCATTCAGCAAGAGAACATAACAATTGTAAATATATACACACCCAGGTATATAAAGCAAATATTAATAAAGAGAGAGATAGATCCCAATACAATTATATTAATAACTGGAGACTTCAACTTCCCACTTCCTGCAATGGACAGATCATCCTGACAGAAAATAAACAATGAGACATTGGACTTAATCTGCATTGTAGAACAAATGGACCTAATAGATACTTATGAAACATTTCATCCAATGGCTGAAGAATACGCACATGGATACTTCTTAAGGATAGACCATATCTTAAGCCACAAAACAAGTCTGAAAAAAGTCATAAAAATTGAAATTATATCAAGGGTCTTATCTGGCCACATGGAATACAACTAGAAATCAATAACAAGAGGAATTTTGAAAATCATATCAACATGTGGAAATTAAACAATATGCTCCTGAGTGCAAGTGGGTCAATAAATAAATTAAAAAGGAAATTTAAAAGTTTCTTGAAACAAATGATAATGGAAACACAACATATCAAAACCTATGGGATACAGCAAAAGAAGTACTAAGAGGTATATTTATAGCTATAAGTGTCTACATCAAAAAAGTAGAATGAGTTGAAAGAAACAACCTCATGACGCATCTTAAAGAACTGGAAAAGCAAGAGCAAACCAAACCCCAAATCAGTAGAAGAAAATAAATAATAAAGATTAGAGCACACATGGATAGGAAGAATCAATATTGTGAAAATAGCCATACTGCCCAAAGTAATTCATAGATTCAATGCTATTCCCATCAAGCTACCAGTGACTCTCTTCACAGAATTAGAAAAAACTACTTTAAATTTCATATGGAACCAAAAAAGAGCTCATATAGCCAAGACAATCTTAAGCAAAAAGAACAAAGCTGGAGGCATCACGCTACCTAGCTTCAAACTATACTACAAGGTTGCAATAACCAAAACAGCATGGCATTGGTACCAAAGCAGATATATAGACCAATGGAATAGAACAGAGACCTCAGAAATAACACCACACATCTACAACCATCTGATCTTTGACAAACCTGACAAAAACAAGCAATGGGAAAAGGATTCCCAATTTAATAAATGGTGCTGGAAAAACTGGCTAGCCACATGCAGAAAACAGAAACTGAACCCCTTCTTTACACTTAATACAAAAATTAACTAAAGATGGATTAGATACTTAAATGTAAGTCTAAAACCATAAAAAACCCTAGAAGAAAACCTAGGCGATACCATTCAGGACATAGGCATGGGCAAAGACTTCATGACTAAAACACCAAAAGCAATGGCAACAAAAGCCAAAATTGACAAATGAGATCTAATCAAACTCAAGAGCTTCTGCACATCAAAAGAAACTATCATCAGAGTGAACAGGCAATCTACAGAATGGGAGAAAATTTTTGCAAGCTACCCATCTGACAAAGGTCTAATATCCAGAATGTACAAGGAACTTAAACAAATTTACCAGAAAAAAACAAACAACCCCATCAAAAAGTGGGCAAAGGATATGAACAGACACTTCTCAAAAGACAACATTTATGTGGCCAGCAAACACGAATAAAAGCTCATCATCACTTGTCATTAGACAAATGTAAATCAAAACCACAATGAGATACCATTTCATGCCAGTTAAAATGGTGATCATTAAAAAGTCTGGAAACAACAGATACTGATGAGGATGGGGAGAAATAGGAAAACTTTTATACTGTTAGTGGTACTGTAAATTAGTTCAACCATTGTGGAAGACAGTGTGGCGATTCCTCAAGGATCTAGAACTAGAACTAGAAGTACCATATGACCCAGCCATCCCATTACTGGGTATATACCCAAAGGATTATAAGTCATGCTGCTATAAAGACACATGCACACGTATGTTTATTGCAGCACTATTCACAATAGCAAAGACTTGGAATCAACCCAAATGTCCATCAGTGACAGACTGGATTAAGAAAATGTGGCACATATACACCATGGAATACTAGGCAGCCATAAAAAAGGATGAGTTTGTGTCCTTTGTAGGGATATGGATGAAACTGGAAACCACCATTCTCAGCAAACTATCGCAAGAACAGAAAACCAAATACCGCATGTTCTCACTCATAGGTGGGAATTGAACAATGAGATCACTTGGACACAGGAAGGGGAACATCACACACCGGGTCCTATTGTGGGGAGGGGGGAGGGGGAGGGATAGCATTGGGAGATATACCTAATGTAAATGACAAGTTAATGGGTGCAGCACACCAACATGGCATGTGTATACATATGTGACAAGCCTGCACGTTGTGCACATGTACCCTAGAACTTAAAGTATAATAATAATAAAAATAAAAAGAAACTCTCGACAGAGTAAACAGACAGCCTACAGAATGGGAGGAAAATTTTGCAAAGTACGCATCTGACAAAGTTCCATCATCTATAAGGAACTTAAAAAATTTACAAGAGAAAAACAAACAACCCCATTAAAAAGTGGCCACAGGACATGAACAGACACTTCTCAAAGGAAGTACAGCCAAGAAGCATATGAAAAAAGCTCAGTATCCCTGATCATTAGAGAAATGCAAATCAAAACCACAATGAGATACCATCTCACACTAGTCAGAATGACTATTACTAAAAAGTCAAAAAATAACAGATGCTGGCAAGACTCAGGAGAAAATTGAACACTGATACACTGTTGATGGGAGTGTAAATTAGTTCAAACATTGTGGAAAGTAGTATGGTGATTCCTCAAAAAGCTAAAAGCAGAACTACCATTCAACCTATCAATCCCATTATTGGGTATATACCCAGAGGAATATAAATCATACCATAAAGACCATGAATTATTGGAATTTCACACACTCATGTGCAATGTTCCACATTTCACATGTACACAAATGTTCACTGCAGCACTATTCACAATAGCAAAGAAAAAGAATCAGCCTAAATGCCCATCAATGACAGATTAAAGAAAATGTGGTACATATATACCACGGAATACTATGCAGCCATAAAAAAGAATGAGATCATGTATTTTGCAGGAACATGAATGGAGCTGGAGGCTATTATCCTTAGCAAGCTAATGCAGGAACAGAAAACCAAATACCACATATTCTCACTTATAAATGGGAGCTAAATGATAACAATTTATGAACACAAAGAAGGAAACAACAGACACTGGGGTCTACTTAAGGGTGGGGGTGGAAGGAGGGGGAGGAGCAGAAAAGATAACTAGTTATTGGGTACTAGGCTTAATACCAGGGTGATGAAATAATACGTACAACGAACCCCCATGACATGTCTTTACCTGTGTAACAAACCTTCACATGTACCCCCAAACCTAAAAGTTAAAAAATGCATTAATTAATTAAAACCAATAAATTTGAAAGTACTTCATTTCAAGAGGAAGCATAAGGAGGGGAGGGATGGAAAGAATAAAGGGGAAGAATGGTTAATTGAAATAGTTGAGTATGTGAAATTCCAATAATTCATAATAACATTCAAAAGAGAAAAGCTAATACAAAGTATGCAAAAAGGGGAGTTACAAATATCAAAATTAAAGGTGAATGATTAATTTTTGTTGATTTAAAACAAGCAGAAGATTTTTTTCTTCGAACTTCTATTTTATTTTATTTTCTTAATCATGCAGGGAGACTGCTTATTCCTAAAGTTTTGCAATAAACACAGTAAATAGGCTCCAGGTTGTTTTGTTTCTCCCCCTGCCCAAGAACCTGCAACAGTCCCTGGACCCTGCTGATGAGAATAGTTGCACTCACCGACGCAGCAGCAGAAACAATCCCTGTCCAAGAACCCACAACAGTTCCTGGACCCTGCTGATCAGAACAGTTGCACTCACCGACACAGCATCAGAAACACTAGTTTTCCTCCCAGACCACAAGGAGGACCGAGGAAGGTCAGATTTAGTGGCCCTTACCGATGCATTCTCGAAAACCTCCACCCCTGGCTGTCCTCCTAGACCACAAAGAGGACCAAGAAAAATTGGATTTAGTGGCCCTTACCAACACATTCTCGAAAACCTGTTTTCGAAAACCACATTCTCGAAGTCCTAAGCATTCTCCTGTTAGTACTGGGACTTTGCCCATGTCCTATAAAGATGTTATGCCCCAAAAGCGAAGTGGAGGGCCATACCCTGAGGGAGGGAAGAGATCTCCAGGGTTGGAAGAGTGACACCTTTGGTCCTCACTTATATGAATAGGAAGGATACAATTTCTGAGGCTCCCGATATCCCAGCTTCAGGAATAGCTTTTGTTAGGCCTGCTTGTCTGAGAAGGGATCCTAAAATTCTGGATAATTCCCCCTACGATGGGGCTTTGGGCACAAATTATGTCTTTCTGATTGGTGACTTTGGGTACCTAAAGAAGGTAACAGAGTCCTGAAGTTTATACTAGAAATCATTCTTATAGGAGAAATTAGAAAAGTACCAGAGACAGGGAGTGATTTTTAGAAGCAGGACTAGTCTTGGAGAAGAGAGGCAAGAGGAAGTTTGTCTGACAGGCGTTAGGACCCAGGAGGCAAGGGTCAGGGTAGATAGAATAGATGGGTGAGTCTCGCTTGGGCAACATGACTTTGAGAGTTCCGCTCAAGGCCAGAGGGTCAACCAACTTGTTGTCAGGACCCCGGAGCTCAATGGTTTTCCTCTCTGTTGACCCTCGGCTCAGCCCAGAAGTATAGGAAAAGCAGAAGCTGGTTCCAGGCAAACCAACGCTCCCAACTCCAAAGAGTCAGGGGTTATTAGACAGCCCTTTGCCAGAAAGCCTGATGTCCATGTCTTTAGTCTGGCAGCCGCAGTAGTTGCTTTTAACTAGCCGACAGGTGCCCGGTATTTAGCCCCCAAATTCTAAGGAAAAATAGGACATAATAGCAAGTGAAAGGTGGTGTGGAACCAAAGAGTGAGCAGCAGCAAGATTTATTGCAAAGAGCAAAAGAACAAATCTTCCACAGCATGGAAGGAGACTGGAGAGGGTTGCCCCTGCTGGCTGGGGCAGCCTGCTTTTATTCCCTTATCTGACCCCACCCACATCCTGCTGATTGGCCCATTTTACAGAGAACTGATTGGTCCGTTTTGACAGGGTGCTGATTGGTGCATTTACAAACCTTTAGCTAGACACAGAGTGCTGATTGGTGCATTTACAAACCTTTAGCTAGACACAGAGTGCTGACTGGTGTATTTACAAACCTTGAGCTAGACAAAGAGTACTGATTGGTGTGTTTACAATCCTTTAACTAGAGGCAAAGTGCTAGACAGAAAAGTTCTCCAAGTCTCCACTAGATTAACTAGACACAGAGTACTGATTGGTGCCTTTACAAACCTTGAGTTAGACACAGAGTGCTGACTGGTGCATTTACAATCCTTTAGCTAGACATAAAAGTTCTCCAAGTCCTCAGGGGACTCAGGAGCCTAGGGGGCTTCACCTAGTGGATCCCACGCAGGCGCGTGAGCAGAGCTGCCCGCCAGTCCCGCCTGCTCCTGCACTCCTCAGCCCTTGGGAGGCTGATGGGACTGGGTGCTGCAGAGCAGAGGGCAGTACCTGTCGGGGAGGCTAGGGCAGGAGCCCACGGGTGGGGCATGGTGGGCTGCAGGTCCCGAGCCCTGCCCCACCAGGAGGCGGGTGAGGCCCAACAAGAATTCGAGCGGCATGGGCGGGTGGCACCGCTGGGGGACCCCGGGCACCCTCCGCAGCTGGTGGCCTGGTTGCTAAGCCCCTCACTGCCAGGCTGGCGGCGCCTACAGCTGCTCCGAGTGCGGGGCCCGCCGAGCCCACGCCCACCCGGAACTCGCGCTGGCCAGGCCGCTGGCAGCCCCGGTTCCCACCCGCTCCTCTCCCTCCACACCTCCCGGCAAGCGGAGGGAGCCGGCTCTGGCCTCCGCCAGCCACAGAGGGGCTCCCACAGTGCAGCGGGCTGAAGGGCTTCTCAAGCACGGCTAGAGCCGAGGCCGGGGAGGTGCCCAGAGCCAGCGAGGGCTGCTAGCATGTTGTCACCTCTCACTAGTAGATGAAACTTCCAGATGGCACTACTAAATATAATAAGATGCTAATAAGGCAAACAGAAGTTTTTAATAATACTAACAGACCAGTTTTGCATAATCAAAATGATAGGACACCAGCTATAGGGGATTCTAAAAGTGCATCCCTCGGGGAGTTTCCAGGCTATAAAATTCAAAAATCTAGTTGACATAACAAGTTAAGTTTAACTACAAAGAAGGAAGCAAAGCCTGATGGCCAGTGGCTTGGGTCTGAATCACCTTGGAAATCCCTTGCCGTAACAAAAGCCCAGATTACTTAGCTCAGATTTTTTTTTTTTTTTTTTTTTTTTTAGACGGAGCTTTGCTCTTGTTGCCCAGGCTGGAGTGCAGTGGCACGATGTCAGCTCACTGCAACCTCCACCTTCCAGTTTCAAGTGATTCTCCTGACTCAGCCTCCCGAGTAGCTGGGATTACATGCACCCGCCACATTTTTGTATTTTTAGTAGAAACAGGGTTTCACCATATTGGCCAGGCTGGCCTCAAACTCCTGACCTCGTGATGCCCCTGCCTCAGCCTCCCAAAGTGCTGGGATTACAGGCATGAGCCACCGCGCCCGGCCGTAACTCAGATTATTTAACCTCAGCTGGTTTAAGAATTTGTGGCAGAAACTGCCAGTTAACTTCCAATATCCATTTTCCCATTCTTCCATAATAGATTTTTGGCCACCAAGAAAAAAAGGCTACATTTCACAATCTTTCTTATAGGGAAGTGTAGCCATATGACCCTTCAGCAAGCAGTATTTTCTGGACAGTGAGATGTGAGCAGAAGTAATGTACATCACCTCCCTCTCCCTCCCCTTTTTAACCCAGGCAGCCTGCCTTTAGGGGGCAGGAAGGAGGGGCAGGGGTTACTAAGTTCTTAACCATAGTGATTTTTGTGTTATATGGCCATTTGATCCAGCTTGCTCTTCTGCCATCCCTAGGTGGTTGCCCTCATATCATCACAGTTCAAAATGATCGCTGCCCTCTCTCCAAAATGATTCTTGGAAGGGAATAGATGGCAAGGCAGTCAATGGCGTCAGATCCCAAACTTTAACACTATATTCTACTGCCCTCTAGTGGAATGTTCCGGTACTTGACACAATCATTGCATAACTACATTGGCAAGAATGAAAGCTGTACCTGAAAAGGGCCACCAAGCCATGGATTGGTGTGCGAAAAGAACAATATTGGGACACACAAAAGGCTATCTGCAGAGCCTAGAAGAGAAGCCACAATGATTCCCTCCAGCTCAGGACTCTTGCCCATTCTTTGGTGAAAAGAACTGAAAGTCGGTATCAGAACTGAATACAGAAAACCCACGGTTGCTTGCCTAAATTTCTGTCTCTGCCATTTGCATTATAAACATATTGACTGAGCATCCACCTAGTGCCAGGCACAGCCCTGTCTCTATGATCGAGACAAACAAGGCCCCTTCTTTCAAAAGTGTACATTCTAAGGGGAGAGGAGGGTAAGGGTGGGCGAAGGAAAAGACAATAACAAGAAATGAACCAACACGAGGTTGGGCGTGGTGCCTCACACCTGTAATCCCAGCACTTTGGCAGTCAGAGGCGGGTGGATCACCTGAGGCCAGGAATTCAAGACCAGACTGGCCAACATGGCAAAACCCTGTCTCTATTAAAAATACAAAACTCAGTCGGGCGTGGTGGCATGCGCCTGTAATCCCAGCTACGGCAAGAGGTTGAGGCAGGAGAATCACCTGAACCCAGGAGGCAGAGGCTGCAGTGAGCCAAGATCATGCCACTGCATTCCAGCGTGAGTGACAGAGTCAGACTCTGTCAGAAAAAAAAAAAAGAAATCAACACAAGTGGTGTCAGATAAAGGTAAACAGGGGCCAGATTGTGGAGATTTTTAAATGCATTGGAGAGTTTTAACATAGAGATAACATGCTTGGATTCAGGTTTCTAAAACACCACTCTGGCTTCTAGGTGGAGGATTAATTGTACAAAACAGGGATGGAGGAGGGAGACCAGCTGGAAGATGGGTGTAGGGGTCCGGAGGAGCGGTGATGGTAGCTTGAATTAGAAAGGAAGCAGCAGAGAATGAGGAGTGAAAAGACTGGTTTCCATTGTGAAAGTAAAGCCAACAGGCCTTAGTCTGTTCATGCTGCTACCATAAAAATACAATATACCGGTGGCCTATAAAAATCAGAAATGGATTTCTCACAGTTCTGGAAGCTGGAAATCCGAGATAGGTGCCAGCTTGGTCAGGCTCTGGTACGAGCCTTTTTCCAGGTTGAAGACTACTGTCTTCTCATTGTCTCCTCACATGACAGACAGAAAGCTGGAGAGCTCTCTGTGGCTCTTGTTCAAGGGCACGAATCCTATTCATGAGGGGTCTGCTCTTATGATCTAATTACCTTCCAAAAGTCCCACCTTCTAATACTGTTCTATTGAGGGTTAGGATTTCAACATAAGAATTTGTGGGGGATGCAAACATTCAGTCCATTGCAGGGGAGTTGAGGGAAAGGAAAAAATCCAGGAGTTATATATAGCTCTCATTTCAGACCAGGAGTTCCATCATTCTCAATATATCCTCTTTTTTTGCTTAAAAAAATTCCAATTGGCCAGGCACGGTGGTTCACACCTGTAATCCCAGCACTTTGGGAGGCCGAGACGGGCAGATCACGAGGTCAAGAGATCAAGACCATCCTGGCTAACATGGTGAAACGCTCTCTACTAAAAATACAAAAAATTAGCTGGGTGTGGTGGCGGGCGCCTGTAGTCTCAGCTACTCGGGAGACTGAGGCAGGAGAATGGCGTGAACCCGGGAGGTGGAGCTCGCAGTGAGCGGAGATCGCACCGCTGCACTCCAGTCTGGGGGACAGAGTGAGACTCCATCTCAAAAAAAAAAAAAAATTCCCAATTTAAGGAAATGTCTAGGTGACTGGTCTGGATGGATCCCACCTAACGCTGAAATGATTCTTGATTCAGGAATAGGCAAAACCAGGTAAGAAGCCCTCTTCTAGGACTCATTGCAGCTGTGCAAATGACTCATTGAGCTTCTTCAGTCCCTAGCCTGGAGCACAGTAGGAAGAGCCAGCTCCCAGTGGCCCAGCATCCTCCAGGCATGCAGGGTGTGTCAGTCCTCATCCCAAAGCCCACTGCCCAAGAGGCTTTAGAGACAGCTTGGAATAAGCCCTCTACAGGAGTCCTAAGGATATCCCCTCTTCCCAGCCTCAGTCAACAGCTCAGTATTTTGTCATAGGAACACTTGCTAAAGGAAAAACCCCTCCAGCCTCCAGGTCCTTAATCTACACCTGAGGGCAAAGAAGGGTGCAGGTGACATGACTGACGTGCGGCTAAAACTGGGATAGCCTTTAACCCATCAGGCAAACCCCAGAGTCAACAGTTTTTAAAAACATGAAAGCTGAAGGGGCAACTTCAAATACCTCCTTTATTAGATAAACAAAAGTAGTTTTTCTAACTACTTAGAAATGTAATGTCCCAAATTCTACTCTTTTCATCTTTCAGGGATATGTCATGGGTTGAATTGCGGCCCCCAAAAAAGATATAGTGAAGTCCTCAGAACGTGACCATGTTTGGAAATAGGGCTGTTACAGATGTGATTCGTCAGGATAAGGTCCTACTGGAGCAGAGTGGGCCCCTAACCCAATATGACTGGTGTCCATGCAAGAAGACACAGACACACAAGGAGAACACCATGTGGAGATGGAACACTGCAGAGATGCATCCACAAGCCAAGGAATGCTTGGGGCTACCAGAAGCAAAGAGAGAGGCATGGAACAGATGCTCCCCCAGAACCCTTAGAAGGAACCCACCCTGCTCTGATCTATATTGATAAGGAGAATGGAGAACCAGGTATCCATGCAGCTCCTAAAGATAGGCTGAAGCTGGGATCTGGACCTTCAATCAAAGGCTTAAAGGGGAGATCTCAAGTTTCAACACCATGTGTTGGCAAAATGTCCGGTGCTTTACCAGCCTTACCTAAAGCTACCAGAAAGGCTTTTGGAACTGTCGACAGGGCTACAGAAACGCGAGTAAAGACCAACAGACTCCTCAAACTAAAACACCGAAATTTCTCTGCCAAAAAGATGACCAGGGAGACTGTTAAAGCAAAAAGCTCTGTTCCTGCCTCAGATAATGTTATCCAGAAATAGAAAAATTCTTTCACTTCAGTCTTCTAGATTTTGAGAGTTTTAACCAACCTGAAGAGCACCAGATTACAGGCCTCCCCTTGAGTGGAATGCCTCTTATGATCCTTGATAAGGAGAGAGAGCTTGAAAAGCTGTTTCAGCTGGGCCTGCCTCCACCTGTGAAGATGCCCTCTCCATCATGGGAGCCCAATCTGTTGTAGTCTCCTTCAACCCTTCTGTTGACCCTGGATGTGGAATTGCCACCTGTTTGCTATGACATAAATATATATATATATATATATATACATATTTTTTTTTTAGACGGAGTTTTGCTCTTGTTGCCCAGGCTGGAGTGCCATGGCACAATCTCAGCTCACCGCAACCTCCACCTCCCAGGTTCAAGCAACTCTCCTGCCTCAGCCTCCCAAGTAGCTGGGATTACAGGCATGCACCACCACGCCTGGCTAATTTCGTATTTTGAGTAGAGACAGAGTTTCTCCATGTAGAGGCTGATCTCAAACTCCTGACCTCAGGTGATCTGCTCACTTTGGCCTCCCAAAGTGCTGGGACCACAGGTGTGAGCCACCACGCCCGGCCATGCTATGACATAAATATTTAAATTTCTTGATGCTTTAGGGTTTATGTGTGTTTCTATTAATAAAGCATTCTTTTTCAACAAGAAAAAAAAACTCACCCTGCTAACACCTTAATTTTGCACTTCCAGCCTCCAGAACTGTGAGACAATAAATTTCTGGGTTTTTTTCATTCACACAGTTTGGCAGACCACGTTACAGCAGCCCTAAGAAACTAATATAAAGTCAACTGAGTGGAGAAGCTGAGCACTGACGCACGGTGGCAGGTCACTCATAAAATCTGCTCTCCTGTCAGGAACCTGGGCATATCTAGGATGTGAAACTGGGGAGATCTAGGGTTCAATGCTAGCATACTCTTGGGTTTACTCTAGAAATGTTATTAACTTCTCTAGGCCCTTCTTCTAGAAAAACAAAGGGAGAAGGGGATCAAGCCATCTAACTCAAAATCCTACTGAGACATTTATGTCAGTTCCATTGATGATTTGGGAACACACACATTAGTTTTAAGGTGTTTAAGGTTTTTTAAACTAATTTATATGGGTCCTTTTGGTTTTTTGTGTTTTTGGTTTTTGGGGTTTTGTTTTTTGTTTGTGTGTGTGTGTGTGATTTTTTTGTTGTTGTTGTTTTGTTTTGTTTTTTGTTTTATTTTGTTTTTGAGACAGTGTCTCATTCTGTTGCCCAGGCTGGAGGGCAGAGGTGTGATCACAGTTCACTGCCACCTCTGCCTCCCAGGTTCAAGCAATTCTCCTACCTCAGCCTTCCGAGTAGCTGGAACCACAAACGTGCACCACCATGCCTGGCCAATTTTTTGTATTTCTTGTGATAGAGACAGGGTTTCACTATGATGCCCAGGCTCATCTCAAACTCCTGAGCTAAAGCGATCCACCTGCCTTGGCCTCCTAAAGTGCTGGAATTACAGGCATGAGCCACCACACCTGAGCTATTTTTTTATTTTTAATTTTTGTGGGTATACAGTAGGTGTATATATTTAAGGGATACACGAGATGTTTTCATACAGACATGGAAAGTGAAATAATCACATCATGGAGAATGGGGTCTCCATCCCTTCAAGCATTTATCCTTTGTGTTACAAACTATCCAATTACATTGTTTTAGTTATTTTTAAACATACAATCAAGTTATTATTGGCTATAGTCACTCTATTGTGCTGAAAATAGTAGGTCTTATTCATTCTTTCTAATTTTTTTGTGCCCATTAACCATCCCCATTGTATTAATTGTTTTCACATGACTGATAAAGACATACCCAAGACTGGTCAATCTACAAAAGAAAGAGGTTTAATGGACTTACAGTTCCATGTGGCTAGGGAGGCCTCACAATCATGGCAGAAGGCAAGAGGCACTTCTTACATGGCGGCGACAAGAGACAGAATGAGAGCCAAGAAAAACGGGTCTCCCCTTATCAAACTGTCAGATCTCATGAGACTTACTGTCTACCAACAGAATGGTATGGGAGAAACTGCCCCCGTGATTCAATTATCTCTTACCAGGTCCCTCCCACAACACATGGAAATTATGAGAGTACAATTCAAGATGAGATTTGGGTGGAGACACAGTGAAACCATAACACCCATCTCCCCCACAGCCCCCCAATGTTTGGGTTTATTATCATAAATTAGGAAATAAATCTATGATTAACCTTAAAGGTAATTCAATTCATTTTATGTCTTATGTATATTAGACTTTGGGGGCTGTGGTAGGCAGCTTCTAAGGTGCCCCAATGATCCCCACCTCCTGGTATTGGAACCCTTATGTAATCCCTCCCTCTTAAGTGTGGATTGCATTTACTGCCTTGCTTCTAACAAATAGAAAACAGCAGGGGCGGGGCGCAGTGGCTCAAGCCTGTAATCCCAGCACTTTGGGAGGCCGAGACGGGTGGATCACGAGGTCAGGAGATCAAGACCATCCTGGCTAACACGGTGAAACCCCGTCTCTACTAAAAAATACAAAAAACTAGGCGAGGTGGTGGGCGCCTGTAGTCCCAGCTACTCAGGAGGCTGAGGCAGGAGAATGGCGTAAACCCGGGAGGCGGAGCTTGCAGTGAGCTGAGATCCGGCCACTGCACTCCAGCCTGGGCGACAGAGCGAGACTCCGTCTCAAAAAAAAAAAAAAAAGAAAAAAGAAAACAGCAAAAGTGACGAGCTCCCAAGATTCCATTATAAAAGGACTGTGGCTTGCATCTTGAGAGTCAGAGTGGCTCTTTCTCACGGCTCACTCCAGAGGAAGCCAGCTGCCATGCTGTGAGGTAGCCATGCAGAGAGGCTCACACAGTAGGGGACTGAAACCTGGCAATGACCACATGGAGTTGGATCATCTGCCCCAAAAAAGCCTTTAGATAAAACCCTGGGTCTAGCCACCAGCTTGACGGCCACCTCATGAACGACCCTGGGCCAGAGACCTCCAGCTAAGCCAGGTTCAGAATCCTGACACACAGAAACTGTGAGCTAGTACAAAGGTGCTGTTTTAAATCACTAAGCCAGGGTTGGTGGAGGGAGTCATTTGCCACACAGTAATAATGAATAGAGAGATGTCCTATGGGAATCTGAGTTTTTGCAGCAGGGTCTGAGATGGGTATTCTGAAGACTGGAGCTTGGATTTTCCTCTAATGGCATGCAAATTAAGAGAACAGACTGAAGTCAGGGTCAATTTCAGCACAAGGGATGAAACACACACTTTGGGTCTGTGTGCTTCATGACAAACCTCCACCCCCAGGCTCTCCCGGTGCCTGCTTCCTCCCATATCCACACTCTTTTTTTTTTTTCTAGGGGTACAAATGCAGGTTCGTTATATAGTAAAATTGTGTCATGAGGGTGTGTTGTACAGATTATTTCATCACCCAGGTACTAACCCTACTGCCCAATAGCTATTTTTTTCTGCTCCTCTCACTCCTACCATCCTCCACCCTCCAACAGACCCCACTGTGTGCTGTTCGCCTTTATGTGTCCATGTGTTCTCATCATTTAGCTCCCACTTATAAATGAGAACATGCATATTCGGCTTTCTGTTCCTGTGTTACTTTGCTAAAGATAATGGCCTGCAGCTCCATCCATGTTCCTACAAAGGACATGCTCTCATTCTTCTTTTATGGCTGCACAATATTCCATGGTGTATATGTACCACGTTTTCTTTACCCAGTCCATCACTAATGAGCATTTACATTGATTCCATGTCTTTGCTATTGTGAACAGTGCTGCAATGAACACACATGTGCATGTGTCTTTATGGTAGAATAATTTCTGTTCCTCTGGGTATTTGCCCAGTGATGGGATTGCTGGGTCAAATGAGAAAACAGTCCTCATCCACATTCTTTCTCTCCTTCCACCTTTACAAAATTGATGGAGGTCAATCTAGCTTTCCAAATCCACTTGTAGTGGACTGAAAGGCAGTTCCCAAAAAGATATGTCTTCATCCTAAACTCCAACACCTGGGAATATAACTGTAAATGATAAAAGATGTGATTAAGTTAAGGGTTTTGAAATATATGAAACAATCCTCAACATCACTAATGATCAGAGAACTGCAAATCAAAACCACAAAGCGATACCACCTTACTCCTGCAAGAATGGTCATAATCAAAAAATAATAGATGTTGGTGTGGATGCAGTGAACAGGGAACACTTCTACACTGCTGGTGGGAATGCAAACTAGTACAGCCGCTATGGAAAACAGTGTGGAGATTCCTTAAAGAACTAAAAGTAGAACTACCATTTGATCCAGCAATCCCACTACCGGGTACCCAGAGGAAAAGGAGTCATTACACAAAAAAGATACCTACACACCC
This sequence comes from Macaca mulatta, assembly GCF_049350105.2. Lineage (NCBI taxonomy): Eukaryota > Metazoa > Chordata > Mammalia > Primates > Cercopithecidae > Macaca > Macaca mulatta. The sequence continues at coordinate 11,033,917 of NC_133419.1, forward strand.
ATGTTTATAGCAGCACATTTCACAATTGCAAAAATGTGGAACCGGCCTAAAGGCCCATCAATCAACGAATGGATAAAGAAACTGTGGTATATATATACAATGGAATACTACTCAGCCATAAAAAGGAATGAATTAATGGCATTCACAGCAACCGGGATGGAACTGGAGACTATTATTCTAAGTGAAGTAACTCAGGAATGGAAAACCAAAATCATATGTTCTCACTCATAAGTGGGAGCTAAACTATGCGAATGCAAAGGTGTAAGAATGACACAATGGACTTTGGGGACTCAGGGGGAAAAGCTGGGAAGGAGGTGAGGGATAAAAGACCATAGAGTTCACTATACACTGCTCGGGTAATGAGTGCACCAAACTCTCCCAAATTACCACTAAAGAACTTATTCATGTAATGAAATACCACCTGTTCCCCAAAAACCTATGGAAATAAAAATTTTTAAAATCAATTAATTTTTTTTAAAAAAGGGCTTTGAAGGGAGGAGCTCATCCTGGTTACCTGAGAGGGCTCTAAGTTCAGTGAAAAATGTTCTATGATCATGGGGCAGGGGGAGATTCCACCCACAGCAGAGTAGACAGTGTGACCACAGAGGCAGAGATTGGAGAGTGCAGAGTGCATCCAGAGGTCAAGGAAGACCCAGAGCCACCAGAAGCTAGGAGAAAAACAGAACTGATTCTGCCTGAGAAAGCTTCCAAAAGAAGTGCAGCCCTGCCGACCTCCACCCCCATCCCAGCCCGTTGTAACCCTAACCCTAATCCTAACCCTAACCCTGACACTAACCCTATCCCTTCATCAGGGACCAAGCAGGGCTCAGGAAAGTCCACTGGACTATACCTTGGTGTTCAGGAATGTCACATGATCGCTTCTGTTTTTTTCCCAGCCTCAAGGGCAGATCTACACAAGGCCATGGGAATCTACCTCTCATATCAGTGTGGCCTGAATGTGAGACATGGAGTCAAAGGACATCATTTTGGAGCTTTAAGATTTGACTTCCCCACTGGATTTTGGACTTGCATGGAGGCTGTAGCCCCTTTCTTTTGGCCAGTTCCTCCCATTTGAAATGGGTGTATCTACCCAATTCCTGTACCCCCACTGTATCTAGGAAGTAACTAACTTGCTTTTGATTTTACAGGCTCATAGGCAGAAGGGACTAGGCTTGTCTCAGATGGCACTTTGGACTATGGACTTTTGAGTTAATGTTGGAATGAGTTAAGACTTTGGGGGACTGTTGGGAAGGGATGATTGGTTTTGAAATGTGAGGACATGCAATTTGGGAGGGGCCAGGGGTGGAATGATATGGTTTTGCTGTGTCCCCACCCAAATCTTGAATTGTAGCTCCCATAACTCCCACGTGTCATGGGAGAGACCCAGTAGGGGATAATTGAATCACGGGGGTAGACATTTCCCATGATAGTGATTTCATGATAGTGAATAAGTCTCACAAGGTCTGATGGTTTTATAAAGAGGAGTTCCCCTGCACACACTCTCTCCTGCCTGCTACCATGTAAGACGTGACTTTGTTTCTCCTTCATCTTCCACCATGATTGTGAGGCCTCCCCAGCCATGAAGAACTACAAGTCCACTAAACCTGCTTTCCTTTATAAATTACCCAGTCTTGGGTATCTGTATTATCAGCATGAGAACAGACTAATACACTGTCTCCTCAATGGGACCTCACCCAAGAAGGCTACCTGCGGGCAGAAGGTGACCCCAGCAGAAAGAGACTTTATTGGTAGTACTGGGCAGAGTGTGAGAGATCAGCTGGGCATCACTCACATCCACAATGGTGTGGGGGCCGGGTGTGGTGGCTCACGTCTGTAATCCCAGCACTTTGGGAGGCCGAGGTGGGCAGATCACCTGAGGTCAGGAATTCAAGACCAGTGTGGCCAACATGGTAAAACCCCATCTCTACTAAAATACAAAAATTAGCTGCATGTGGTGGTGCACACCTGTAATCCCACCTTCTAGAAAGGCCTAGGCAGGAGAATTGCTTGAACCCAGAGGTTGCAGTGCTGCACCACTGCACTCCAGCCTGGGTGACAGAGTGAGACTCCATCTCAAATAAATAAGTAAATAATATAAAAATAATAATAATAATAATAAAACAATAGTGTGGGCAGAGTTCCCGGAGGGGGACACCCAGCAGTACACCCCACATGGATGACAAGAGCACAGTTGAGGAGCCCTCTCCTTTTCCTTTCCTCCCTCCTCCCTTCCCAGACCCTGAAGGAGCTGAAGCAGCTGCTAGCATGGGGAGAGGAGGTAAATCCAAGAGAGTAAGGACATTGGCCATACACCCACTGCCCATCCCCGCAACCTTCCCTACTGCAGAAAGCCAGGCCTGGGTCAGCTTGAATAGGAGAAGCTTTATATTCGATGGGAGATAAATATTTTTATTTAGATAGGACTGGGTTTATTTTCTTAACTTGACAAAAGCAGTTTCCTTTTTGCCCAACATTTTATAAGAATTTTCAAGCATACAGAAAAGTTGAAAGAATAGTATAATAAATACCTATATATTCACCACCTAGATTCAAAAATTATTAACATTGTGTGTATGTGTGTATACATGGTCTTGCTAAACCACTTGAAAGCAAGCTTCAGACATCATGACTCTTCATTCTTAAATCCTTCAATGTACAACTTCTAAAAGAATCAGACTTTTAATGTCTAAAATTGAAATTGCTCTAATACCTGAAAAAAAATGGGTAAACTATACTTAGCTGAAACATTTTCAAGGAGGGGTGCTGTGGTTTGAATGTCCCCTTCAAAACTCATGTTGAAATTGAATTGCTATTGTGATGGTATTAATAGCTGGGGGCCCGGCGCAGTGGCTCACACCTGTAATCCCAACACTTTGGGAGGCCAAGGCAGGTGGATCACCTGAGGTCAGGAATTCAAGACCAGCCTCACCAACATGGTGAAACCCCATCTCTACTAAAAATACAACAATGAGCTGAGTCTGGTGGCATGCACCTGTAATCCCAGCTACTTGAGAGGCTGAGGCAGGAGAATCGCTTGAACCCGGGAGGTGGAGGTTACAGTGAGCCAAGATCATGCCACTGCACTCCAGCCTGGGAGACAAGAGTGAAATTCCATCTGAAACAGGTGGGAACTTTAAGATATGATTAGGTCATGAAGGCTTTGCCCTCATCAGTGGGTTAATGCTGTTATCAGAGGAGTGGGTTAGTTATCCTGGAAGTGGGCTCCTGGTAAAAGGATAAGTTCAACCCCCAGTTCTCTCTGTGTCTCACACTCTCTCACCCTCTCACCATGTGATGCCTGCCACCATGTTATGATGCAGCACTAAGGCCATCACTAGATGTGGTGCCATGCTCTTGGACTTCCCACCCTCCAGAACCATGAGCCAAATGAATCTCTTTTTTTATTTTTTTAAATTACCCAGTCTGTGGTATTCTGTTATAGGCAACAGAAAATGGACTAAGACAATGTGGGGAAAGAGAAGCAACAGAACAAGTGCAAGGATGGAGGCAGAAGAAAAATAAAAACTATATCCTACTTTACACTCTACAAAATCCAGCCCATAAAATGACCCAGTTTCACAGAGGTAAGACAATTTCAGATCATGACAGGTGCTATGAAGAAAATCAAACAAGATAGAGGTGATAAGAGTCAGGCTAGAAGGTAAGACAACATTGGAGTGGCTGGTAAGAAATGAAATCCCCAGAAATAGAAGGTGACATTTGAGATGAGACCTTGATGACAAGGACAACCTGACAATATAAGACAATCAGGAAAACAGCATTCAAGTCAGGGTAACCAATGAGGCCAAAAGCCTGGAGGCAAAAGGAGCATGGAGTAATATTTTGGTGAGGGAGAGGTGGCAGAAAGCACTGAGGGAGGAGAGGTGATCACAGACCAGATCCTGTTGGTCAAGAAGAGGAGTGTGGGGAGAATTTTAAGCACGAGCGTGACTGATTTGACCTAGATTTCTAGATGTTATGGCTGCTTAGTAGAAAAAGACTTGTTGGGGAGGGCCAAAGTGAAGCCAGGAGACCATCAAGGAGGCAGTTTTCAATCCTCCAGGTGAGACAGTAAGGTGGCTTGGACCAGGGTGGTGGCAGTGGGGTAAGCATTATTGCTCTCCCTACTTTACAGATGAGGAAAGAGAGGCCCAGAGAAGTTAAGTGACTTAATAAACCTCATGCAGCCGTTATGTGGCAAGATAGTTAAAATGGTAAATTTTGTGTTACGTACATTTTACTACTTTTTATTGTAATGAAATATATATAACACAAAATTTACCATTTTAAGCATTTTTAAGGGTACAATAAGTGGCATTAAGTATATTCACGATGTTGCGTGACCACGATTATTATCCATTTCCAGAACTTTTTCATCATCTCAAATAGAAACTCAGTACCCATTAAACGATAACTCACCTTCTGTTATTGTTTAAGGTAACTTCTGTTCTACTTTCTATCTCTGAATTTACCTGTTCTATGTACCTCCTATAAATGGAATCATAAAATATTTGTCCTTCTGTGCCAACTTATTTTCTCTTAATGTTTTTGGGACTCATTCAGGTGTCATCGTTTTCTTCCATTTTAAGACTGAATAATATTCCACTGTATGTTATATCACACTGTGTTTATCCATTCATCTCTTGATGGAGAGCGGGGACTTTTACCAAGATGTCTGATTCCAACGCTATTCTGGTTGGCTCTGTTGAGCCCAGTGCAGTACCCCCTGTAGCCACCAGAGGGAGCAGAGGGCACACCAGGCGGGCACACTGCAGGCACCGGGCGGTTTCTGGGAAGAAGAGGAACGGATCCAGCTTTTGCACACAAAATCTTACACGCAGAAACCATGCAAATAGAGGCAAGCTGGCCGCCAGGAAAGCACCCAGACTATAGAATCGGCCACAAGTGGAGAAAAGGAGAAGGGAGTGTTAGGGCTGGAAGGAGCTGCCCCTGTGATCCTGGTCCAACCCCTAAAATGGAAACAGACGCCTCTGGCCACCCACAGTTTCCCTGCCAGCTGTCCTCAGCGTGAACAACCTCCGTGCTGAAGAGCTCAGGAGGGAGGCGGAGGGGGGCTGGGTCCAGTAAGGCTCGGGTTCCCATTCCTGCCCTTCTCCAGCAGCGGCATGACCTCCAACCTGTGGCTTGCACCTTTTACGGATGAGGAAACTGGGACTTGGAGCTGTTGATTGTCCAGAGCAAGTGGAAGAGGCAAGATCCGAATGCCGCCACGTGCCTTGTGATTCTCTTCTCCAAGCTCAGTGCCCTGGTTTCTTCAGCCGTATCTCATGATATGTGGTCTTTAGGGCTCTTCCCTACCTCATCTGTTTGGCCAGCCTCCCTACAGGCGAAACGTACAAGGGTCTGTGGCTCTTGAGGCTGATCTGACCACTGTGGCCTCCCTCCTCTGAGCACCCAGCCTCTAATAATGCTACCCAAGTTTGCCGTGGCTGGTTTTGGCAGCCACCTCATGTTGACTGAATTTCTGTCAGTTTCAATCCCTCGGCTTTTCTCACATGTGCTGTTGCTAAGCCATTTCTCCCCCACTGCATCCTTGTGCAGCTGGGTCTTTGGATCCGAGTCCAGGAACTGACATTTATCCCTGTCAAATTCATCTTGTTCATTCATCTGACAAACATTTGTTCAGTGCCCACGCCATACCAGGCACCAGGAATACAGGAACGAAAGACAAGGCTCCTGGCCTAAGGAGCTCACATTGGTATTCATCTCAGCAGTAGCCACCAGTGAGTGAGGGACTACTGTGTGCCAGGCATACAGCCTCTGCTGGGTGCTGTATTTAGGCTATCTTCTTAACCCTTACAGCACTGCAGTGTCGGTGGCATTGTCCCCATTTTGCGATGGGAAAACCAAGGCTCAAAAACTTTGAGACTTGTCTGAAATGACATTGCCAGAAGGAAGCAGGCCCAGTATTCAGCCTTCCAATTGCTTTGGATCTTGATTCTGTCCTCCTACTTAAGACACCTTGTATCCCAGCTTTGGGTTCTCTGCAAACCTGATAAACTTCTCTGAATTTCATCAACAGCACCGAGGAAGCTAAGATGAGATCAGAGCTCTGGGGTGGGCCACCCGTGCCCCCCTGCCCAAGATAAACAGTCATCTATGATTCTGAACCCTGTGGGTTCAGCAGATACAAATGCACCCAACAGTGAACTCCCGCCCTCACCCCCAGCCCCAGGTTCCCTCCCCTGACAAGCAGCTATGTATATGGTTGCTGTCATCTTTATCATCAAACTGGTCCCTGCTGCCGAGTCCTCTACGTGTAGGAGCTCAGCTGTGACTGGCCCTTGACTTCATCATGATAAAGTTTCATTTGCCAATCCCCTCCCCAGGAGGGACACTCCAAGTCCAAGGACAAGGTTGGCGAGAGGCCGCTGAGGGGATTTCACAGGCTCTGAGTATCTTCCTTGTATCTGTGACTTCTCTCCCACGCTGTCTGCTCCTGGAGGCTCAGCCCAACTTTATCATTAAGCTCTTCTGCCACGCTGAGGGAGACCAACTGCAGAGCAGGCCTGTGCAAGCGCCATGGGCAGGAAATAAGGCAGGCAGAATACATGCGCTGCTTGGTGGGGGTAGGTATAAAATGGGCTCCAAGCTCCGAGGCAGGACCCAGGGGACACCATACTTCATGACAGAGTTTGGGGTTACCACCTCACAGGACAACGTGCCCTCCCCTCCTCACACCCCTACGAGCTTGCAACAGTTATCCTTCCACCCATTTTTGCAGGCGAGAAAACTGAGGCCCAGCAAGTGTGGTCTGGGGCAGAGCACTACCTCTGCTAAGAATGTTTCCTGAAAACAGATCTGGGATTTCCAGGGCCCCAAAGGACAGCAAAAAGCAGGGCCCTGCCATGGACACACCAGTGGAGGTAAAAGGACTACAGATGATGGAGGTGACTCCGGAGTTTTAAAGACCCTTAGGACATTGTTGAAAACCTCTAGTCTAGCTTTTTGTGCCTGAAGAGCATCGGGGGAATATAAATTCTCCAACTCCTGCCAAGGGTTCAGAGAGTAGCAAACACATCCTTCAGGAAGGCCATGCCTTTGTGACCTTAGAGTTCGGTGGGGAGAGGGCAGATAATAAGCAAGCGTGTCATTTCAGAGTCATGAGTGCTATAAAGAGTGTACGGCAGTATAGAGAACGCTGCTCTAGCTAGCACGGTCCAGGAAAGCCTCTCGGAGGAGGTGTGATTTGAGGAGCCAAGAAAGACCCAGCCTTGGAAACAACAAGCAAAGAGATGCTGAGTGAGAACGAGGCTCTCCACCCAAAGCATGGATGGCATAGCAGGGAGAAGACCTCATAGCTCAGATAGGAGATCCCAGTGGGGAAGTGGTGGGAAGGTGTCCCAGGGAACCTGACACCTGGCCCCTCCATTCTTCCTTCATTCTCCAAAGCAATGCTCTGTGTCTTCTCCATTTCCTCCCATCTTCAGAATCCATTTCTGCACAAGGCTTAGCCCAGAGCAGTTGCTGGATAAATGTTTGCTGAGTGAATAAACTCCTGAAGACAAGCAAGGAGGAACTGTGAGGACGAATCAGAGGAGATCCTACCTTCCTCTGCAAGGAATCACTTGATGGAGCTGATGGCCTCTTTAGGTGGTTCAAGCAGAAAAGACAAAGGGATTCCAGAAGGTGGGAGGAGGGGTCGCCTACACAATTGGAAAATTTCACACAAAAGTCCAGATTTCAAGCTATTTTTAAAATATCTGAAGATCTGGCAACCAAAGCCTGCACATCCCCATGGCAACACCGGCTGGTGCTGAGCGGGCGCTGCCCCCTTCAGACTGGACATGCGCTCTGCAACTCCTCGCGGCCCCGCGCTCCCTTTCGCTGGCACTCTGCCCACCTCACTCGGCCACATCACCTGGCCCCCTGGGATGAGTTGGCCAACCCTGGCTTAAGACATCCCATGAACAGAAAGCCATGCTGGGACATGGGGACAGTGGCATGTGTCCCCTCCGCCTGCTGCTAAGGAACGTCAGCCTGGGGTCCCGCCCTCGAGTTCTTAGGCAGGTGTCTGGTGTGAGGGAGCTCCGGGAACCACATAATCCGTTCCCTGTGCTGGATTCTTTGCCAGGTGACGCGAGGGCTCCAAAATGCAGCGACGCCCTCTTGAGGAAAGAGGTGTCGTTCCAGTGCACACCAGAAGGGGGCGACTCTCCCAGCCGTGCCTTCAGAGCTGCCCATGAGGGCCATTCCTAGCCTTGCCCTGGCAACTGGAGCACAGCCCTCGGAGCGTCCTGTGTCCCTGCCCTGTGCCACCTGAGGTGGCAGCTGAGGCCCAGGCTGCCTGGCAACATGATGGGCTCGACCAGAATTGACTGGGCCAGGGCCGCCTCCAGGGACCCAGGGAGGCCCTCAAGAAACCCACGCACCTGGAAGCGCTTTCGGCCTGTGCCCAAGGGCTGGAGAGCACACCTCCTGTCCTGGCCTCTCTTCCTCCTCTTCTTCCGGGAGTGTCCGGCCTTCCTGAGGCCTGTGCCCTCAGGGCTGACCCTGTCACTAAATACTGTGTGCTTGGCACTGTGCTCAGGCTTTATACACTGTTATTTAAAACCCCAACAATCCCATAGGTAGGTTTTATTCCCCATTTGGCAGTTACGAGTGAGGAAACTGAGGCTCAGGCGGGCATCACCTGGCCAAGTCCACGCAGCTAACAAGAGGTGGAGTCGAGATTCAAATTCAGGCCTGCGGAATCCTCATTCCCTGAACTGCCTCACTCCCATAAAGGAAACTTTAGCATCAACCTGTGAAGGGAGAGAGATTGGGGTTTGAGGGCAGAGGGCTCTTCTGGTCACTTTCTCTCTCACTTTAGCCGGAGCATCCCCCCACACCCACAGACCCCACTTTAGCCAGAAGACCTCCATTGTCTGCTTTATACACTGATGTTATGAACCCAATATATTGTTTGAATAAAAGGTTTCTGGTGCTTTTTTTTAAAAAGCCACTTAACTAATGAAGAGAAACAAGAGGCACACAGAGAGAGTGATCTGGCCAAGGTCATATAACAAGTGCATCACACAATTCCTGATATCACTAATCCAATCACATCCATTAGGGGTTGGGGGCGCTGCCCGGATGCAGCTGCCCCTGGCTGGGCAGTTTAGATATGTATACTCTGGCTTTACTCCAGCAGCCTCAGTGGGGAGTCGCCAGGCTCCTTTAAACAACATTCCACTAGGACAGGAACAGATGGATAACCCAAGCCAATTAGGAACCACAAAATCTCCAAGAGGGCGAATGCCCAGAGCAGGGGGAGCTCGGGGCAGCAGCCCAGCTCACTGCAAGCCTCACAGTCGAAAACCTTCCTAAAACAACCCCTTGGCTGCCTTGGAGCATAATTTAATCTTCCTTTGATGACTCCGGATCTCGCCCTGCCTCAGGCCCCTCTGAGAGCATCAATAACCGCTGGGCCCAGGTGGGAAGCCGAGGGGCAGGGCGGGACCCAGCTTGACCAGCTGACCCTGACCTGCGGTGGGAGGGAAGCTCAGTCTGGACCCTGCGGGCTGGATGCTGCCTTGGTGGAGAGGGGGGCCCGGGAGGAGAATGGAAAGCTGTCCCTAACCAAAAAGGGGAGCCCTAAGGGGGACCCTCCCTAGCCCCCAGAGCAGGTGGGAAGGGGCAGCTCCCAGGGGTTTCTGGAGGTAGGAACAGAGAGGTAAAAGGAAGCAGGAGTGATATTGAAGACCAGCCTAGGTGACTTTTTTTTTTTTTTTTTTTTTGAGACATAATCTCGCTTTGTCACCCAGGCTGGAGTGCAGTGGCATAATCTTGGCTCACTGCAACCTCTGCCTCCCCGGTCCCAGTGAGTCTCCTGCCTCAGCTTCCCAAGTAGCTGGGAACTATAGGCGCACGCCACCATGCCCGGCTAATTTTTGTATTTTTAGTAGAGATGGGCTTTCTCCATATTGGCCAGGCTGGTCTCGAACTCCTGACCTCGTGACCCATCCACCTTGACCTCCCAGAGTGCTGGGATTACAGGCGTGAGCCACCACGCCCAGCCTTCTAGGTGACTTTTTAAGGGAGAGGCAATATATTAATAGTACAGTGCCCACATAGGCTTCATAGAAAATGTTGGTTCTAAGGGAGGGAATGGGCTTAGGGCCACCCTGCCCTGCCCTGTGCTTCCTGGCTGGGGCATGGTGAGGAGGTCACTTAATCTCTTTGCCTCAGTTCCCTAATTATTAATGCTAGACTAGTCACAGGGCTGCCGTGAGGGTTAAACGAGTCTAATGTTGGTGGCTAGAAGTCGGGGTCTTAGACCGAAATCTGCTGAGGAAAAGACCAGAAGAACAGATAGGCTCTCAGGTGAGGCTGGACATTTTGCTTTGTTTTGTTTTGTTTTCCTTGGCTTGTCTGTATTTCCCACATTTTATGCAAGAAACACACATTATTATATAATTAAAATAATATTCAGAGTGAAAATAAAACAGTAGGGACGGCACTTGGTCCCCAGGGGGAAGCGGCTGATCAGGAGAGAGGCCTGTCCGTTGAGGGTGGGATGGAAGGGGACAGTTCACCTGTGTCAGAGAGATGGCAGCCCTGCATCCTGGCGGATAGATGAAAGTGACATTTTCTGTCTGGGTATGCCCTAACACGTCCTGAGAGGCAAATCCCCTTCCCCTACTCAGGAGGTGCCAGGCAGGGGAGGCAGCACAGAGGAGAATGCTGCCTGCTTACGGGCACCCGTGTGTTTCCCATTGGTTGTCCTCAGCTCCAAGTCCTCTGAACATCAGTTGAGAAGAACCTTGAACCCTCAGCGGTCAGGCCAGATTCCTTCCCAGACTCTCCCCTCGGTGAGCCTGCCTGGGCTGCTCGCACTGGGTGGATGTACAAAACGGAGGCACCTCTCGGGCTTCCCATTTGGGCCCATGGTGTCCATCCAGCAGCCCTGCTAGGCTCAGCCACGCTGCCCCACCCCCACCGGCCTTCGCTGAGGCAGCCCTTTGAGGAGAGCTGGGCTTGGTGGGTCCACAGCACTCTCCCTGCCAGTGATGTTAATCCGCAAAAGAAAGTCAAACATTAGCCCGGGAAACAGCTTATGCCTTATATAAGCCCCCCTGGGGGAGGCACAAACACAGCTTGTTAGAGCTGAGCTGCCCAACTACAGCAGCAGCCGGCCCCTAGGACAGAGCAGGGACCTCAACTACACTGATCACCAGCCCCATCGGACCCAGACCCAGCCACCAGGTGAGGAGGGACGGAGGGCCCCCAGCCCAGGCGCCCAGGAATCCCCGGGAATCTCCCGCGGCCAGGCTCTCATTGTGACTGGCCAAGCCACTAGTGCCCTCTGAGACCCACTTCGGGCTTTTACAGATACCCCAGCATGGTGGGCCCAGCCCCAGGGAACTGCCAGAAGCCAGGAGACTCTGGGCTTGGGGAGGCCTTTCCCACCAGGCAACCTGTACTCTGCTAACCCTGTGTATCTGCCTGGAGCAACTGGGGACATCTGCCACCCACCTCGCAATCCATCCTTTGTAGCCAACATCCAAGGCCAGGCCCCTTGGCCCCTGCTATGTGTCCTGCACTGCTCTGTGCATGCAGCATGTGCGACCAGCCTAGCTGAGCACACACATGCTCGTACCCGCAGGTGCACACACACGCAACACACACGCGAGTTCACACAGCTGCGTCCTTATGCTCCAGCCTAAACGAGCACATACCTATAGATACCTTTGTGTCCACACACCTGGACACACACTTACACCTTTGATCCCATAGCCCTCCATGCAGCTGGGTTCTTCCTCAGGCATCCGCACAAGAATCTGCGGCTCCACACGCCTGAGCTTCCACATCCTTACACAGTCACACACGCACCGCTCCACACACCTGTGCTCGCATAGCCACCTGGTTCACCCTCTCACATATGGTTCCATAGGCCCACGCACCACCGGGCACACACAGACCTCTCCCGGGCCTATGCCCTGCCCACAGCTCTGGCTTATCTTGCCCCAGTGCCATGACCTTCTCGGAGATCCTGGACCGTGTGGGAAGCATGGGCCGTTTCCAGTTCCTGCATGTAGCCATACTGGGCCTCCCGATCCTCAACATGGCCAACCACAACCTGCTGCAGATCTTCACAGCCGCCACCCCTGTCCACCACTGCCGCCCGCCCCCCAATGCCTCCGCAGGGCCTTGGGTGATCCCCATGGGCCCAAATGGGAAGCCTGAGAGGTGCCTCCGTTTTGTACATCCGTCCAATGCCAGCCTGCCCAATGACACCCAGAGGTCCATGGAGCCATGCCTGGATGGCTGGGTCTACAACAGCACCAAGGACTCCATTGTGACAGAGGTATGCCTGGGCAAACCCTCTCCCTCCACTTACCCACGTGCCCCATACCCTGGCGGGCAGCAGAGGACGCTAGGGTCTGGTATTCCCAGGAACTGAGGACAGGCCACTGGGCAGGCAAAGAGGAAGGACCTGAGTGCAGAAGCGCCAAGAGCCTTGGCTTCTTCCCACTCAGAGTCCAAGCAGTGCTTCAACGAACTGCTACCGAGGGCCTGTTCTGTGACAGGCACAGAGCTCAGCTCCGGGAATACAAAAATGCACCATGCCTGCTCCCAGGGGTCTACAGCCTGGTGGGGATAGCACCCATTAAGAAAAATACCACACAAAGAAGTGTAAAATCGCAACTTCAAAGTGACTTTGCACTATGACCTACCCCTGGGGTAGGTGTGAGAGTGAGGGCGTGGGGAATGGGCATTGAAGGAATCCTCCCTACACAAATGCCCCTGGAACTGAGATAGAAACATCAGTCAAGGGCCAAACAGGCAGTGAGGGAAAGGAGGAAAATTCCATCTTGTGCAAAGGCCCCAAGGTGGGAGGGCTGTGGAGGAGGGACCGCACAGGCTTGAAACACTCCACAGCAGACCCAGAAAATGTCTCATCCCCACACACAGGCACTCGTGGGTTCACCTCTCATTCCCGCAGCCCTTCACTGATTCATTGACTGTCTCACCTGCCACCTCAGGGAAATCCAGAGTTAAATCGGACTCTTCAGGGAACTGACAGGCCAGTCAGGAGCCTATGCTAGGATGAAGATGAGAAATTGGGAACTGGCTTGTATTGGACATCACTAACTGCCAGGCACATTTGGGTGCTTTGTTTGTAGACACTGTCTTGCTTGATTCCAACGTGATGCTCTGTTGAAGGTGAACTCTATCTCCCCTCACAGAATTTTTAAAAATAAAAACCTAAGACTCAGAGAAGGGAAATGATTGCCCAGTGCCACATGGCTGGTCAGTTTCAGAACTGGAATTTAGAGCTAAAGCCCATCAGAGGTACAGGGAGACAAATGTTTATGGGAGTCCAAAAGAGGGAGAAACCGTTGGATTCAAGGGAGGCTTCATGGAGGAGGTGGCGTCTGAGCGGTGAGCAGGGACTAGTGTTTTCATCCTCCCTCGGGAACCATGAACCCCTCAAGGGCAGGATCCCGTTTTTCCTCATGAGAAGAGATGTGTTGCAAAGCCCTTACCTGGTGCCAAGCACTATATGTCTGTGGGCTCCTGGAGGCCCAGGAGATGTAATCTCTTTAAGAGAAGTATTATCTCCAGTTCACAGATCAAGAAACTGAGGTTCAGCTTGATTCCATGACCTGCCTATGTTACACATGGCTACAACCTGGCAGAGGCAGGATTTGAATTTAAGGCTATGTTCAGAGTCTGTGTGATTGCTATTCATTTGTTTAACAAATATTTTTATATAAAGTGTTCACTATGCGCCAGGCATTGTTCTAAGAGCTTCACAGATATTAATACTTTTAACCTTCCTGACAACACGATCAGATAGTCTGTATTGTCATTCTCTCTCTCAGATGGGGAAACCGAAGCACAGAGAGGTTAAGTAGCTTGCTCAAGGTCACATAGCTAGTAAGGCGCAGATTCAGGACCCAAACACACACACCTGCACTCCACACCACCACATGTGCTGCTCTCATATCCCTAGATTATATCCCTTCCCTGTCATGTTTGCTACTGTTTCCCCCCAGCACCGAGCATAACGCCTGAAACCCATCAAGTAGCCATTTATGGACACCCAATGCATAATACTAAGGACACAAAGTCAAAGAGCCGCTAGCCCTGCCTGCCCTCCAGGAGCACACCACTAGTGAGACGCAGACCCACTCTCAAGGATCATGGGCAGTTCGGTGGAATACACACGTTTCCCAAGGCAGGGATTTTCTGCTGCTTTGTTTACTACTCGATCTGCAGCAGCTAGAATAGTGCCTGGTGCAGGGGAGGTGTCCTGTGGAATGAATGAATGAATGTGCGCTTTGTACACTCAGAGTGCTCTGAGGCCCAGGGGAGGGTTATCTAACCAGCCTGGAGTGAGGATCAAAGTCAGGCTGGAGTCAGCAATGCCCACACTGTTCATGGAGAGGTGGGAGTCAGTGAGCAGTGCACCCCGGGCAAAAGGAAGGGTGGCGGGGGAGAAGGGTTAAATGCAAAGGCACAGAGGCAAGAAGAAAGACCCGGCACAGTAGCTCATGCCTGTAATCCCAGCAGTTTGGGAGGTGAGAGTTAGTAAGCAGTGGACCCTAGGCAAAAGGAAGAGTGGCGGGGAAGGAGGGTCAAATACAAAGGCACATAAGCAAGAAGAAAGGCCGGGTGCAGTGGCTCACGCCTGTAATCCCAGCTACTTTGGGAGGCCAAGGCAGGCAGATCACCTGAGGTCAGGAGTTCAAGACTAGCCTGGCCAATATAGTGAAACCCCGTCTCTACCAAAAACATAAAAATTAGCCGGGTGTGGTCGTGCCCACCTGTAGTCCCAGCTACTCAGGTGGCTGAGACAGGAGAATTGCTTGGACATAGGAGGCAGAGGTTGCAGTGAGCCAAGATCGCACCACTGCACTCCAGCCTGGGTACAGAGCAAGACAACCCCGTCTCAAAAAGTCAAGACTGCAAGGGCCAGGGGCAGGCTGGAGGAGTGAGCAGTAGGATATGGGGGTCCCCAGACACGGAGCTGGAGAGGACAGCAAGAGGGCCCATCTTAGATGATACAGAGGTGAAAGTGTAGCCTCTGTCCTAAGGGCAATGGGGAGCCAGTGACTGTGGTGGTGTTAAGCAGGAGAGTGGCACCACAGGTCACCTTCGAAGGCTTGTCACTCTGACTGCCCCTTAGAGTAGTTTGTGGAGTCTTTTAGTCCAGCAGCGGGGAGACCCATTAGCAAGCTGCACAGGGATCCAGGACAGAGACGACAGATAGAAGGGACAGTCAGAATAGACACCAGGAAGGTCAGGAAGTTGGAATCTCTGGGACCTGGTAACTGAATGCAACTGAATGATGTAGGGAGTGAGGGACAGGGAGGGAGTCAAAGATGCCTCAATAGCAATAAGTGAGTTTCCAAATGTACTTGCCATGCACCTGCGACCTGGGAAGACAAACAGGAGTACAACTACCCAGGTCCTCCAAAAACACAGAACCTAGCCAAAGAAACAAAAATCTCACAGGGAACAATTAAATCACCATCAATAACATTTACTGCATGCTCGCACTGTGCCACATGGTTCTAAGCACTTCGGCCACATAAACTCATTTCATCTTCACAATAACCCTCTAAGGTTAGCACCTTTATTATCCCATTTCACAGATGAGGAAACTGAGGGACAGGTCACCGGCCCAAGGCCTCATGTTTCATACAGGATGGAGTGAGGAGTCAGTCAGGAGTCAGGCTCCAGAGCCTACGCTCCTCAGGAATGCACAACCCCCAACCCACAATCCGTAAGGCTGACTGTGTACCCTGCTGCCCAGGGCATCACAGATCCTCCTTCCCTGCCTCCGGTAGCATCTCCAGGGCAGGGACCATGCCTCTCTCACCCATCTCTGTCATCACGGGACTAGATACATGGCAAGCGCTCAATTAACACTGAATGAAGGACTTGCCCCCTCAGAGCCTGGTGGGAGAGACAGACGGGAGGGATGCAGACCCTGCTCACTGCGGGGAAGTGGCTTCCTTTCCAGAAAATCCCTCGAGCAGCCTCTAGGAAGGCCAGACGGAGAGAGAGTTTGCAGGCCTTGAACCCAGTCAAGCATCAGTTCACGCTTGAGCCAGTTCCCAGTCACCATTTCAGCAGCTGAGACAGTGTGAACCGCCATCCCAATAGGACACCAGAGGTCGCCAGGCCTCAGGGCATGCACCCTTCTCTGGGTCAGGTCTGGCCCAGGCATTCATCAGGCGCTGGATCCCTAGGACTCTCAGCTGTGAGAGCCCTTAGGAAGCATCCCTGCCCAGCCATTAATGCATCAGTGGCTGGACCCAGCCAGCCACACTGGTACCGGCACAGCAAGGGCAGACCCTTTCATCTTTCTGTTCTGGTTCAGCCATAACAAGTCCAGCTCCATGTGCTTGGGTCAGGTTCTGGCGCCCCTTGGCTAGAGACAGAGCAGTGGCTGGACCTTACCTAGAAGTAGGTCTCTGACGCAGAGGCAGGGAACCGCTGCGTTGGCTCCAGGTGAAGAGGGTGGTAATGAGGAAGGCAGGGTATTTGGCAAAGAGCAAGGTCAGTCCAGGTGACACCCGTTAGTAGAAGCAAGGAGTCATCCCGCAAACAGTGTGGGATCGTGCACCAGAGCTTACAACCTCCCTCTGCCAATGATCAGGAATGTCATGATCCCTAGAAGTCTCGGATTCCTCATCCGTAAAAAGGGCTAAGAAAGCAAGTGTGAGGGTTAACGGGGATGACGCAAGCACAGTACTGAGCCCAGGGCCTGGCACACAGCATTCCATTTTCATGTTAGCTGCACTGCTTGCTGGTGCCATGCTTTTTTGCTGTTGTTGTTAATAGGGATGTCTGAGAACTAGCGGGTTTGTCCCCATCAGAAGAGAAGGGGGATCCCCCAGTAAAAAAGGGTAGCCAGCTCTCGCAGTTGTTTCTGGCTCGCCCAAGCCCTGACTTTGCCTCCCTCCTCAGCCTGGCCCTCCTCTTCTGCTCAGATCCAGCTCCTCCCCTACAGTCAGCAACCTGGCAAGTGACCTCGCCACTCCAGCTTCAGTCCCCTCATCTGTAGAATGGGGATTTTAGGGATCCTCCCTCTTGGAGTGGGCAAGAGGGCTGGAGGACTGAGCTGGTGGAGTGCGCAAGCCCAGCACCGGGTCTGGACAGGAGTGGAGCCAGTCTCCCTCCCCCTTCTGATCCCCTAAGCTTTCCTGGCAGGGGTGACCACAAATTCCTTTCTCTTGGTGCAGCAGAGAAGGTCAAGATTTTTCAGAATGAGCTTTATTAGAACATTAAGAGAAAACAAAGGCCTTTAAGTCTGGAAAGCATGGGAACACGAATTCTGGACGCTGGGCTCCCTGGAGAGGCACGTACCCCATAGTCCACACCACTGAACCTCAGCTTGTGGGCCTCAGGGCCTCGGCCGGGCCATGGATGAGCAAGACTCATCTCTCTAAGGGCCCTGGGCTTCCTCTCCGGGCCTTGAGCCTCCCTGTCTTGTCTCCAGGGCTGCACGAAGCCCGTCTCCCACCCTCTCCAGGGGGGAAGACTGCTCCAAGGGGCCCTCAGGTCGGCTGCTGGAGAAGCAGAGAGGCTGCCCAGTGAGGCCTCCGGGGAGCAGACTTCCACCCCGGGGAGGGTCCCCTGCCGGGTCTCTGGTCAGCCACCTCTGACACTCCTTCATCCCAATCCCCAGTCCCCAGTTGCCCATCTCTCATCTCCAGCAGTACTTCCGCTTCACACCCCCATTTGCCCACCCTCAGCCCTGCCGGGGGCTCATCCTCCCCCATCTCTTCCCTCGCCTCCAATCTGACTCCTGGGAAAAGGCCTGAGAGCCCCCACCCAAACCACTTTTCAAGCCAGCCTGATCCCTATTGACAGCCCTGACCTAGAAAGCCCCTGATTATGTGCACAGGAGGAGCCGGGACCTTCCTGTGAGCTCTCCAGGATCAGGAACTCACCAGTAAGCACCCACTGTATGCAGGGCCCTGGGCTGGCGTTTGCATCCCTTCTCTCGTGACCCTGCAAATCAGGCACCATTGTCCCCATTTTACAGAGGGATACACTGGGCTCAGTACACTGGGCTCAGATCCAGAAGGTGGCCTTCCCAGCCACACTGGTGGGTCAAGCTTTTATAGAAGAAGGGGGGTGTTGGGAGGTCCTGACTAGAGAATCCATGCCCTTTCCACTGCATTACCTGTTCTTGTGAGCGCAGGCCTTACAATGACTTAATGACATTAATAGTGACAAGAATAATAAGACAGCTATTATGAATTGAGTGCCTGTTTTCCAGGTATAAGTGCTAGATGCTTTTCATTCCTATGTCATTCACAAGCCTGAGAAGCAGGTACTAGGTACCTGTGGGTACTGATGAAGAGGCTGAGCCACACAGAGGTTAAGTAATTGGCCCCAGAACACATAGCTCCTAGTGGCAGAGCTGGAAACTGATGTCTTTTTGACTGTCCCCAAGATACCTGGCTCATCCTTTCTGGTCCTTGTGCCCCAGCACAGGTTCCTTCAGGGATCCAGGAATGCACACGGGCAGCAGCAATTCTCCCCTAAGCTAGATCTGACCTAGCTCCAAAAGGCCCCTGAACGAAGGCAGGCTATTTCCTTGTTCCTGCTCTAGGGGGTAGGGACCACATATGTGGTTCCAGGCAGAGCCAGCTCCCCACACACATAGCAGGGCCCCATCCCGCTGATCATGGTCCTGATCACAAACGGCTCATCCTGACTCTCTGCAGCCCACTTTCTGCCTCATGCTCTGCAAGGGCCACCTGGCCTCTCTTCTTGCTGCTCACTCTTTGGATACGATGTCAGAGCAGCTCATCTGGCTCTGACCTTGACTGCCTCCTTGACCACAATCCCAGCCTATGCTGGGCTCTGCTGTCTTACAGTGGCCCACAGTAACAGCTCCCGTGTATGGTGCATTTCCTTCAGCAGCCCAGGCCTCAGAGCATGGCACGCAGGAGGCATCGAGGAGCTGTGCTCAGGGCCAAGGGCAGCATCTTGGGTCCAGCAGACCTGAGTTTGAGGCTCTTTCTTGAAATGAATTAAGCTATGCTTGAGCAAGCCACTTACCCTCTGAGCCTCAGGTTCTTTGTCTATAAAAAGAGATAACAATAGTACCTACTTTATAAGGTTATTATGGCGCAAATTGCAAAGCTTTCTCCTGAGCATAGTGCTTTTCTCTTTCTTCCCCACCACCTTCCTGATGCATCAGCCCACACAGGAAGGCATGGCAGTGAGTTTCCTACCCTTCCCTTCCAAAACCCAGCTCCCTCGGGGCTCGGCTATATTCCAAGAAAGGAAAAAGATGGTCAAGAACACTGAGCTAGGCCAGGCGCAGTGGCTCATGCCTGTAATCCCAGAATTTGGGGAGGCTGAGGTGGGTAGATGACCTGAGGTCAGGAGTTTGAGACCAGCCTGGTCCAACGTGGTGAAACCTCATCTCTACTAAAAATACAAAAACTAGCCAGGCATGGTGGTGGGTGCCTGTAGTCCCAGCTACTCCAGAGGCTGAGACAGGAGAATTGCATGAACCTGGGAGGCAGAGGTTGCAGTGAGCCGAGATTGCGCCACTGCACTCCAGCCTGGGTGACAGAGTGAGCTTCCATCTTAAAAAAAAAAAAAAAAAAAAAAAAGGCCGGGCGCAGTGGCTCAAGCCTGTAATCCCAGCACTTTGGGAGGCCGAGACGGGCGGATCATGACATCAGGAGATCGAGACCATCCTGGCTAACACGGTGAAACCCCGTCTCTACTAAATAAATACAAAAAGACTAGCCGGGCGAGGTGGCGGGCACCTGTAGTCCCAGCTACTCCAGAGGCTGAGGCAGGAGAATGGTGTAAACCTGGGAGGCGGAGCTTGCAGTGAGCTGAGATCCGGCCACTGCACTCACTCCAGCCTGGGTAACAGAGCGAGACTCCGTCTCAAAAAAAAAAAAAAAAAGAACACTGAACTAGAATATTGGGAGCGAGATTATGTGGAATCTCGTAATTCCAATTATGTGGAATTGCCAAGTTGATGAGACGGATCAGCCACGGTCATGTCAAGGACTAGACAGAAGCACCAGGAAGTTGAGTAACTAGCTCTGTTCAGCAAGTTGCCTTTCTTCCCTCTCTGGGCTTCCTCAATGAAATAAGGGTAATTAAATCCAAGGGCTCCAAGTGGCACAGCCTATGCGTGGAGACACAGTCCAGGGAAACACAAGTCACACTCAACACTTTGAGTAATAAGCAAGACATCTGCTATAGGTTTTCTTAACAGAGCCTCCTTAGGGGCTTTGAACAGAAAGCATGCCAAAATTCTCCCAGCCCTGTTCACTCATTAATTATTTGCTGAGGAAACGTTAACATATACTACGTAGCAACTACTCTGCTAGCCATTAGAGATAAAAACTCAAGGCCAGGCGCGGTGGCTCACGCCAGTAGTCCCAGCACTTTGGGAGGCCTAGGCAGGTGGATCACGAGGTCAGGAGGTTGAAACCATGCTAGCTAACACGGTGAAATCTCACTTCTACTAAAAAAAAAAAAAAAATACAAAAAATTAGCCAGGCGTGGTGGCGCATGCCTGTAATCCCAGCTACTCAGGAGGCTGATGCAGGAGAATCACTTGAACCTGGGAGGCAGAGGTTGCAGTGAGCTGAGATTGCGCCACTGTACTCCAGCCTGGGTGATAGAGTGAGACTCTGTCTCACAAAGAAAAAACTCAAATGAGACATTCTCTGTCCTCAGTAAGATTACAGAATACAAGAGAGCAAACAAGTGAATAAGCAGCTAGAATGCCATGTAATAGGTACCCTACTGGAGGTAAGAACAAGAAAGGGAAATGAGGAGCACCTTACCTACCCTGGGTGGCTAGACACTCTTCTCCTCCATTTATCGATCTGACAAATGCTTACTGACCACCTGTTTGTACCAGACAACCATAAAAGAAGTTCCTGGTTCTCCAAAAAGATGATACTGACATGAGTTTCAAAAGACTGCCAACATTACTAGAATAAGGGGATTATAACCAACACCAAAGCAAAGAGAAATGCAATAGCATGGAGCTTCTGTAGTGTAACCTGATTAAATCCAAGGACTCCGCATGGCTCAGACTATCATGGAGACACAGTCAAGGGAAACACAAGTCACACTCTTGACACCTTGAGTAATAATTAAGACATCTGCCATAAGTTTTCTTAACAGGGCCTTCTTAGGGTCTTTGCACAGAAAGCATGCCAAAATTCTCTCTAAATACCTTCCTCTCTCCCAGAAATTCCAGGATGCCTTTAAAAATCTCTCCCATTTCCTCTACATCTGGTTCCCTATTGCCATGCTTGTCTAGTCCCAATCCGCTTCCGATCACCCTTTATAAAACCAGCAAGTCCTTCAAACATTCAGGAATCATGCCGTATATTAGTTTCCTAGGGCTGCCATAACAAAGCACAACAAATTGGGTGGCTCAAAACAACAGAGATTTTATTGTCTCAGATCTGGAGGCTAGAAGTCCAAACTCAAGGTGTCGGTGTGTCCTCTCCAAAAGCTCTAGGGAAGAATCCTTGCTTGCCTCTGCCAGCTTCCGGTGGTTGCTGGCAACCCTTGGCATTCCCCAGCTTGTAGATGTATCACTCCAACCTCTGCCCCTCTGCATCACAACATCCCCATGTGTCTCTCTCTTTTCTTATAAGAACATGAGTCATGGTGAATTAAGAACCCGCTCTACGTAGTTCAGTATAATCTCATCATATTATAACTTAGCTACTTACATCTACAACAACTCTATTCAGAAATGAGGTCATATTCTGATCCACGAATTGTTAAAACTTACATGTATTTTTTGGAGGGACACAAGTCAGCCCATCACAGTTGCAGATCTCAGATCTGAGTTTCAGTCTCTGTCCTGAACCACGCCATGCTTGGGCAAGTCACTTACCCTGTGAGATCAGGTTCTTTGCCTATAAAAAGATATAACATGAGTACCTACTTTATAAGGTTATTATGGCATTATCTGCAAAGCTTTCTCCTGATCTTCAGGGAAGATTTGTGTTGGTCTTCAGGGAAAATAGATTTGTGTTGATCTTTAGGGAAGCCATGGCCACATTTTTCTCATCAGTTCTGATGTGCTTCATTAACCATGAAATCTCTGGAGCAATTTAGAGTGCAATTGAAGTTCAATTCTTAAAAAATATTTAACCACAAAGCACTCCTCCTTCCAAGCTTCAAAACTTCATTGAAGGATGATAATCCTCCAGTAGACAATTTTTCCATAGAAGGTTTTCCAATCTGACTGTGAAGAAAAAATACTTCTTTCCTGCTCACTGGCGTGTGGTTATATCCTCAGCACACACAGCCTAGACACTATCCATCTTGACATGCGCTCATTCTGGTGAAATGAGGCAGTTCTCCACATAGCATTTGGAGTGTGGGCCCTATGACCGACCTCTCATGTAGACATTGGCAGATCTCTAACTTCTAAGGCTTTCAATCCCTCTGTTCTTTCTGTGGAATGTTCACACATTCAATTCCACAAGTATTTATTGAGTGCCTACTATGTGTTGGGCACTGTTCTTGACAATGAAAGTACAGTAGTAAACAAAACAGACTAAAAGCCTTATCTTCACCAGGCTGATATTCTTGGAAGAGGAACATGCAAGAAACCAAAAAGAGGGAAAATTTTGCAGCATTCTGATGGTATAAGTACTGTGGAGAAAATTAAGTAGGGTAGAGAGGTATAGGCTACTGGGGGTTATAATTGTAAATAGGGAGGTCTCACTGAGAAGATAACATTTGAGCAAAGATCTGAAGGAGGTGCAAGCCAAGTAGCTATCTGGGAGAACATTCTAGAAAAAGAGAACAACATACGCCAAGACTCTGAAGTAGGAGCATGCTTGAAATGTTTACAGAGCAGCAAGGCAAACAATTCAACAACAGTGGAGTATGTGAGGGAGAGGGCAGTAGCAGGTGAGAGCAGAGAGGTGACAGGGATAAAGATGTTAACTGATTTTCCAGGGCCTCCTAAGCCATTGTAAGGATTCGGGCATGTTCTAAACAGGACTCAAAGTTTATTCCAGGAATGATATTTTCTATAAATCGATCAATTTTCTTGTAGAAATCAGCTCGTGACAGTTATTCTAAAGCCTACATGATCATGAGCATCATGGTAGAAACCAAGACCCAGCATATCTGGTCTCAGACGGTGGCGCAGGACAGCAGCCTGAAACTATTCCAAGCAGGTCTGACAATTGACCTTTTCATGATCCAAACAGATGATTGATTTCTTAAGGCACTAATTATCATGGAGGTTGGGATAAAACTCTAATTTCCATTTGCAACTTCTTATGGGATGTATCAGGATAGGCTAGGTTATTATAACAACAATAATTCATGGTTTGAAGAATATTGAAGTGTTTCTCTTTCTCATGTAACAGTTCCAAGGTGAGTAGCATTTTAGGCCTGTGGGTGGTTCTGCTCCACAGGGTCATTCAGGGACCCAGACTGACAGCAACTCTCCAGAGTTGTTCTAGTTGTCAACCATTCCCACCAACAGGAGGAGAGAAAGCGTGCAAGTCCAGACTAGGGAATCCCTCTTAAGCAGATGAAGTGGAAGTAACATACATCTCTTCTACTCACATTCCATTGTCAAGAACTACATGGCCCCACCCAGTACGAGGTCATCAGTGAAATGTGCTATTTACTATAGAAGAAGGGGTGAACGAATTTAGGTGAACGGTAGGTCTGTCCTTTAGATTTTCCTAAAGGGACTTTACACAGCATGCCACAAAGTACCAGAAGTCTCTCTAGATGCCCACTTGCATATTCCACCTCACACCCCCTTGCTTTTTCCTTTGCCTTTTTCCCTCCCCCATCTCCTCCCAACACACATACCATGCAGGCCCCCTTCCCAACTAAAAGGGACCACCAGGCTTGCTGGCCATGCTGGGCCACTCTGAGACAGCTGCAGGACCTGGACACTCCTTCCACCATCATCCTCCCTCACTTCCAGCTGAGGAAAGTGGGAAAGAGCTCCCTGGAATGTGTGGTTCTTCACCTTTTGGAATGTTTTGCTTCCAAAACATTCTTGTGAGGCATTTCCATTGAATTAAATTCTCCACTTCATTGCACAAGTAATTCAGATGGCTGGAGCAAAGGGTGCATGTTGGGGATTAGCAGATTAGACCAGACAGGTAGGCAGAGGCCAGAGCATGGAGGGCCTCATAAACCTGTGTTAATGGGGCATTATCTTTACCCAAAGGGCAAGGAGAAGCCAGTGAGCACTTTAGGCAAGACAGGCACCTGATTTGAGTGACGTTTTAGCCCTTCAGGTTATCAGTGAAAGCATGGCTAGGAAGGGATGAGGCCAAAGGCCAGTAGACCTGTCAAGAGGTTGCTGCGGCAGCCTCATCTGGGCCTCAGTTTCTTTATCTGTAAAATAGGGTGATATTAGCACCTACATAATAAAGTTATTGTGAAGATTAAATTTAAAACATGTAAAGAGTTTAGAACAGTGCCCAGTACCTAGAATGCCCTCAATAAATATCGGCTGTTATTATTAATCTAAGTGCAAGATGATGAGGCCTACACTAAGGCAGTAGTAGTGGAAATAGAAGAATCCACATTCAAGAAATACAGAAAAGCTAGAATCTTGAAGATCAAGTGATTGTGGAGTAGGAGAGGGAGGAAGGAATCAAGGGGGTTATCAGCATGACCTCACTTATATATGGCATCTAAAAAAAAGTCCAGTTCACAGAAGTAGAGAGTAGAATGATGGTTACCAAAAGCTCAGGGGGAAGGGGCTGGAGCAAAGGAATGGGGAGTTACTGATCAAAGGGTACGAAGTTTCAGCTAGATAGGTGGAATACGTTTTGAGATCTGTTGCACAGCATGATGGCTACAGTCAAGAACAATGATGTATTGTTTATTTCACAATAACTAAAAGGGTGACTTTCAAATGTATCACCACAAAAAATGTCAAGTAAATGAAGTGATGTTAATTAGCTTGATTTCATCACTTCACATTGCATACACATATCAAAACATCACATTGTTTTCATACATGTAAAATAATTATGATTTGTCAATTAAAAATAATATAATTTTTTAAAAATAAAAATAAAAAAGAGGCTGGATGTGGTGACTCACATCTGTGATCCCAGTACTTTGGGAGGCCGAGGCAGGCAGATCACTTGAGGCCAGGAGTTAGAGACCAGCCTGGGCAACATAGTGAGCTCTCATCTATATAAAATATCCAAAATTAGCCAGGTGTGGTCATGCACACGTGTAGTCCCAGCTACTTAGGAGGATGGCTTTAGCCCAGGAGATTGAGGCTTCAGTGAGCCACGATCATGCCACTGTACTCAGCCTGGGCAACAGAGTGAGGCCCTGTCTCAAAAAAAAAAAAAAAAAATGAATGTAATTAATTAATTAAAAAGAGAATGTTGCCAGTCCCTGAGATTGGGACTTTAATAAGAAGTGGGGTAATAAGTCCTATTGAATCTGGGATGTGCCTGTGACTTTATCCAGGTGGAGTTCTCAACTGGGACCACTGAATCTGCTCCTCTGGGGGTCAGAAGAGAGGTTGGGCTGCAGGTAGAGATTTGGAATCTTCAGCATAAAATAGGAATTGAAGCCATAGGAACAGATGGCATCGCCTGGGGAAAGTGGAGAGAGAGGAGGATTCAGGAAGAGCCCTGGGAAACTCCAAGGGCTAGGCAGAGAGAAAGGAGCCGTGAAGGAGAGGAGCGCAGAACGGCAGGAAGCCCGACGGAGGGTGAGATCACATCTTCCAGAGGGCAAGCCAGGCCAGGATTCGGGACGCTGCGTTGTGGACTGTGAAAACGAAGCTTCAGTGACCTAGATAGGCACAGATTCAGTAGACGGGTTGGGGGCAGGATTGAAACATGAAAAGGAGATGAGGATGGAGTGATACCAAGTACAGCTCCTCATTCAAAGGATTTGGCTTTGAAGGGAAGAGAGAAATGAAGTGAATGGGAAAGGAAAGAGGTGTTAAGATGGAGAGATTTGGACACACCTAAATACTGATGAGGAGGAGCAGAGAGAGAGACTAGATCTGAAGGAGGAAGAGAGGTGGCAAGGATAGAGGAACGTCCCTGTAGAGGAGAGAAGGCAAGGTCAAGGGGGTAGACAGAGGGACTGGCCTGGGCTATGTGAGGGGCAGGGAGGAGGCAAACAGGGATGCGGGCAACTTGGAGAGGAGGAAGAAGTTGAGGTCAGACCTGGATGTGGCAGCTGAGTAGACTTTGAGACCCATACGAGAGGCCACACATGCCTGAGGGATGCAGGTCAGGGGCCAGAGTACCACAGACAAACCAAGAAGCTCCGAGCCAGGCTGAAAAAGGAAATGGTCCTTGGGAGGTAGGGGTTGAGTCAGGACGCTGGGAGAGGAAGCCCACATGTATGAGGGCACAGGCTGAGCATGGCTGAGCAGGCTGTCTACACTGAGTCAGGCTAGCCCTACCTTTCTCTCGTGCAGTGGAACTTGGTGTGCAACTCCAACAAACTGAAGGAGATGGCCCAGTCTATCTTCATGGCAGGCATACTGATTGGAGGGCTCGTGCTTGGAGACCTGTCTGACAGGTGAGACGTGGGGGCACAGCCCATGGAGGCATGACCCATGGAGACCCCTCCCTACTCTGCTCCACCCATGGACCCCCAAAGAGGCAAAGAGCTGGGGGAGGGTGGGATGGCGCTTGCTGTGTGGCCTTGGGCAAACCTCTCTACCTTTCTGGACTACAGCCTTCTCTCCACCCCAAGGCCCTTACAACTGGAATCTTCTAGCCTTCCTTGTTTTTTGTTTTTTGTTTTTTCTTAAGACAGAGTCTCACTCTTGTTGCCCCGGCTGGAGTGCAATGGCACGATCTCGGCTCACTGCAACCTCCGCCTCCCAGATTCAAGTGATTCTCCTGCCTCAGCCTCCCAAGTAGCTGGGATTACAGGTGTGTGCCACCACGCCTGGCTAATTTTTGTATTTTTAGTAGAGAAGAGGTTTCACCACGTTGGTTAGGCTGGTCTCAAACTCCTGACCTCAAGTGATCCTCCAGTGTTGGCCTCCCAAAGTGCCCAGATTATAGGCATGAGCCACCGTGTCTGGCCTCCAGCCTTCCTTTCGTCCAAGGGAAAAAATCTCCAGGTTTTGGGACACAGCGTAGTGGCTGTGTAGCAGTGGAGGCAGAGAAGATGGACTGCTTAGAGATGGGTGGTCCTTTGACCCCTGCTCAGTCAGCTAAGCTGAGGCGGATGTAGAGGAGATCACTCATTAACTCAAACCTCTAATTGCAAACTTGTCAAAAATAGCAATTACCAAGAAAGCTCTGTCCAGGGAGGGAACTTCATGTGCCCCACAGGAAAAGGTTGGGGGTCGGGTCCAGCCCTTTGCCCCACAGCCTGCAGAGTCACTCCTCTTGGCAGGCACACTGTGGCTAACTCGGCCCCTCCTCTCCTTTGAGCCACAGGTTTGGCCGCAGGCCCATCCTAACTTGCAGCTACCTGCTGCTGGCAGCCAGCGGCTCCGGTGCAGCCTTCAGCCCCACCTTCCCCGTCTACGTGGTCTTCCGCTTCCTGTGTGGCTGCGGCATCTCAGGCATTACCCTGAGCACCGTCATCTTGAGTGAGCTGCAGTGGGGCAGGGAGCTGGGCTTTGGGGAGCACCATCCAGAAGCCAAAAGAGAATGGGGTCTGGGTCTGGCTCAACCACAGGCTCCCTGTGACCTTGGTCAAGGTGCTACCCCCTCTCAGGACCTCAGAGGCCTCACTTAAACTTAACAGTGACAACAAGCGTAGTAATAGCAGCTATCAGTACTGAGGACTCACCCTGGGCCTGATACTCTGCTGGGTACACAATCTCCTTCAATAACACCTGCAAGTCAGCGACACTGTTATCCCCATTTTACAGATCAGGAAACTGAGGCAGAACAAGGAAAGTCACTTGCCACTGGAGAAGCAGTGGTCAAGAGCGTGAGTTTGGAAACAGACACACCTAGGTTTGAGTCCTACCCCCTTGAGCCACAGCTGTGGCATCTGTGAAATGGGGATGATGAACTTAGGGTCAGCCTCAGAACAGCAGGAAGCCCCAATGGAGGGCAATATCAACAGCATCCGTGGGGAGGATATCAGTAGCCATAGGGATGCAGAAGCTGGTGCCCCTTCACGGGGAGGTGCCTGGGACCTAGCAGAATGCTAATCTGATCCTTGGACTCCTCCCACAGATGTGGAATGGGTGCCTACCCGGATGCGGGCCATCATGTCGACAGCACTCGGGTACTGCTACACCGTTGGCCAGTTCATTCTGCCCGGCCTGGCCTACGCCATCCCCCAGTGGCGTTGGCTGCAGTTAACTGTGTCCATTCCCTTCTTCATCTTCTTCCTATCATCCTGGTATGTGGCCCTCTCCCCTTCATCTGTTTCCTTAGGCACCCCAGGGCCAAAAAGGGGAGCCTATACCTGCCCAGGCTGGCCAACTCTGTGTCCCCGGGCACCCTGTCCCAGAGTCAGGGACGGGCACTCCAGGAAGGAGGAATGACATAAACAAATGCATGCTGCAGGAGAGAGCAGGGATGGGGGCACGTGGGGAAGCAGGGCCTGCCTGCAACTGAAGAAGAGGGTAAGTGGAGGTGGACAGGATGGGGACCGGCTGGGAGAGCACAGAAAGCTGGGGGAGGCTGGCCTTCATGTGGAGGGAGGTAGAAAGCCACGGAAAGAGTCTGTGGTGCTACAGGCCTGACCAAGTTTCCAGCTGTGACATAATAGCCCAGAAGGACAGACCCAACTGAGTGGGGACAACAGACAGATGGGAGGGGACGGTGCAGGGAGGGGGATTCTGGGAGACTAATCTGGGATATACCTTGAAGGAAAAATCTGGAGAATTTGGGACTGCTGGAGTTGAAGTACAAAGGAAAGTTCAAAGAGGAGCCTGAGCCTGGGAACCTGGGAAAATGGAGGTGCCTGGGTCAGAGACCCAGGGTGGGCCGAGAGCTCATTACCAACATGTTGAACCTGAGGCCACACTGAAGGACAGGAAATGGGTCTTTAGAAAGTAGTCAGAGCTGGCCGGGCGCGGTGGCTCACGCCTGTAATCCCAGCACTTTGGGAGGCCAAGGCGGGGGATCACTTGAGGTCAGGAGTTTGAGACCAGCCTGGCCAACATGGTGAAACCCCGTCTCCACTAAAAATACAAAAGTTAGCCGGGCATAGTGGTGCATGCCTGTAATCCCAGCTACTCGGGAGGCTGAGGCAGGAGAATCGCTTGAACCTAAGAGGTGAAGGTTGCAGGGAGCCAAGGTCACGCCCAGCCTGGGCAACAAAAGCAAAACTTCGTCTCGAATCACAAAAAAAAAAAAAAAGAGTAATCAGAGCCAAAGAGCAGGAAATCCCCACAGGAGCTCAGGAAAAGAAGTGAAGTCTTGGAGTGACCTTTTATTGAGTATCTGCTACATGCAAGGCCCGTTTGGGGCATCGACCTACATCGTCTGTGATTCTCATGGCTTCTCTGAGTGAGGGAGACATTATTGTCCCCATTTTACAGATGAGGAAACTGAGGCTCAGAGATGTGAAGCAATTCCTCAGAGTTACATGAAAAGATGCAAAGCTGGGATGGAACATCAGCTCGGAAATGAGAATAGTAGCTCCCAGAGGGGATGGGCAACCTGGGCCTGAGAGCACTCAGAGTCAGGAGGCAAAATGAGGGTGGGCGATTGGCAGAGTACAGTTGAGAGCTTGGGCCAATTCACTGTGTGACTTGGGGCAAGTCTCATGCACTCTGAGCTTCCAGATTTTTCTAGGTAGCCGGGCACAGTGGCTCACGACTGTAATCCCAGCACTTTGGAAGGCCGAGGCGGGTGGATCACGGGGTCAGGAGTTTCAGACCAGCCTGGCCAACATAGTGAAACCCCATCTCTACTAAAAACACGAAAAATTAGCCAGGCGTGGTGACACGTGCCTGTAATCCCAGCTACTCAGAGGCTGGGGCAGGAGAATCGCTTGAACCCGGGAGGTGGAGGTTGCAGTGAGCAGAGATCACACCATTGCACTCTAGCCCAGGCAATAGTGCGAGACTGACTCCGTCTCAAAAAAAGAAAAAAAAAAAAAAAAAAAGAAAATGATTTTTCTAGGTAAAATGAAGATAATGTTGCCTGTCACCCAGAGTTTCATGGGTCTGGTACACAGGAAGGCTCACTAACTGTAAGCCATTCCTGCCATAATTCGCGGGAAGAGGAGGATAGAGTCCAGGCCTTGCCATGGTTTTGGGAGGAAGTCACTGATAATCTTGGTGAGAGCAGGCTCAGAAGACCGTCAGGGCAGGAGGAGGGACAGCAATGGGCCCAGGAAGCTGCCACCATCAGCTGGGGCAGTGGCCTGAGGCCAGGCGACCAATATCCACTCCCTAAGGGCCTCACTGGATCCAGGTCACCCACAGGGGCTACAGCTAAAGCTGACCCCGCCTTGGACCAGACTTCTCCAAACACGACTCCTTTCTCCCCACATCTCAGCCTCTTCCTTTCCTCTTATCCTAGTGACCCTCAGGGACTGCTCAGAATGAGCCAACCTCAAAAGCATAGCCTGGGGGCAAGGGAGAGTGGGGGTGACTGCCCATTTATCAATCCCAGGACCCCATGTTGTGCTCACTCCCTCCCCACAACTCCCCCAGCAGAGTTAGTCCTTTGCAGGGAGAATCTGAAGCTTCCAAAGCCTAGCCCCTAATCTCACCTTAGCCTCCATCCCCCTCTCAAGCTGCCCTGTGGCTAGGCTGGGAATGCAGCCCAAGGAGGGCTGGGGAGGTGGATGTGCAGGACCCTCCAGCAGTCCAGCCTTGAACATGCCGTCCCCTCCCCAGGCCCCACCTGCCTTGGCCTAGAGCCTGGGGCTCCTAGTTAAGGAAGACACCCAACAATAACAAGCGGCCCAGGTCGGGGGTGGAGGAAAGGCTCTTCTGGAAGGGGAAGAAGAGAACACTGGAATTTGTGCTGGCTGCAGGCAGCCCAGGTGCAGAGTTTGGCCAAGTTTAAATTCCATGAAACCTGCAGTGAGATAGCTCAGGTTTCTGGTCTTCCTACCCCTTGGCCCTGGCTGTTGATGTTCTTCCAACCTCTCAAAAGGGGCTCTGGAGTGGGAGGAGCCACTGTGACTGGTCTCTGGCCCCCAGGTGGACACCAGAGTCCATACGCTGGTTGGTCCTGACTGGAAAGTCCTCGAAGGCCCTGAAGATACTCCGGCGGGTGGCTGCCTTCAATGGCAAGAAGGAAGAGGGAGAAAGGCTCAGCTTGGAGGTAGGGGCTGAGAAGGACTATAGCCTGGGAGCAGAACCCCTGTGCTCCACTCTGGGGCTGGCCCCTCCCCTTGCCTCTGTTTCCCTGGCTCACACCTGATTACATCTGATTCCCTGAGTTCCTCTAGAGGCACCAGGCCTGCATCTCCCTCTCTTCTTCCTGCCCACCAGCTGGTCATTAATGGCACCCCTCCCCCTCCTCTGCCCCAAGGAGCTCAAACTCAACCTGCAGAAGGAGATCTCCTTGGCCAAGGCCAAGTACACCGCAGCTGACCTGTTCCGGATACCCATGCTGCGCCGCATGACCTTCTGTCTTTCCCTGGCCTGGTAACCCACCTCCTCCCTGCCCACACCCTGCCAAGGCAGGGGTGATAGACAAGGCCTCCAGCAGGCTCACCTAAGGGCAAGGCCTACGGCATCTGAAAGAGAAGTCAGGGGATCCCCTCTCCTAGGCCACCACAGCCCAGCCCCAACCCCAGAAATCTGCTGCATTCCTGCCCCACACTCAGGTCCAGCCATCAGGGTCTGCTTCCCTCTGGGGTCACAATGCCCCACTCCTCACCCCCAGGACAAATGCTCCAGACACCTTCCCCAGCTCACATCCCTGCTGCTCAGTGTCCCCACGCTCTCCCTCTCTGTCACTGCCCCACTCTGGGTCAGCTCTGCCCTCTGGAACCCCACAGAGCAAGGCTAGACCAATAGGTTTCAGACTTGAAGACAAAAATTATATTTCTCTCAAGTTTTCTCCTCTGTCTGACTTTCTCCAGCTCCCTGAAAGCCCTTTCTGTGACCTGGCTTCTGCTTTCCATCCTGGCCATTTATTTGTGAATAGGATTCAATTTGTCCAGGAATCCTTCAAAGGGATCCCACAGTTCAGAGAGAGGAAGGAAAACATGTGACCCAGGCATACAGCTCTATGCTCACCTCCCCAGTCTGGATGTTAAACTGCTACCCAACCAAGAGAGATCATTTACTGCCTCCTTTGGTCTCCGAGATTCCCTTCAGTCCCGATCTTCTCTAGAGTCAGTTATCAGCACCTTTGCCACCACACCCTGGACCATGCCCACGTCAGACATGACCAATCAATCACAGCGCTTTCTCCCTGAGCCCAGACACGATCTCAGAGACCTCAAAAGGACACTCAAATAGCCCCTATCATCAGATGCAGTTGGCACAAGAAGTGAAGCTATTCATCATCCTGGTGACCCAATGACCAGCATGGGGAGTGGCCTTTGCCTGGCTGCAGGTGCTAACCAATCCTTCTCTGCCTCTCAGGTTTGCTACCGGTTTTGCCTACTATAGTTTGGCTATGGGTGTGGAAGAATTTGGAGTCAACCTCTACATCCTCCAGATCATCTTTGGTGGGGTCGATATCCCAGCCAAGTTCATCACCATCCTCTCCTTAAGCTATCTGGGCCGGCATACCACTCAGGCCGCTGCCCTACTCCTGGCAGGAGGGGCCATCTTGGCTCTCACCTTTGTGCCCTTGGGTGAGAGACTGGGGCTACCCCAGAACCCTCTGGAAGAGGCTGCCAGGTTGGGCACCAGGGACTTCACTGCTAGCTCTGCCGCTAAGTCACTGTGTTACCTTGAGCAGGTCACTGCACTCTCTGGGGCTCAGGGTCTCTAATCTAGAAAATAACTCAACTGGGCTAGATGACATCAAAGCTTCTTTCCAGATCTGACCTGGACTGGGCAAAGTACGGTGATATCTGGATAGTGTGAAAATTTTTGAAGTATTGAGAGTGTCCTGAGTGATATCACTGTAGAGGATAAACTGAAATGGTAAAATGACAGAGCTCATGCTCAAGAAAGACCCCACAACCTACTCCATCATGACCCTGGAAAAGCTGTGCTTATTTTATATGGGTGTTAGTTGGTTGATATACCTATATCCTTCCAAAAGAACTTGAGGTATTTTAAGACAAGAACAAGAACATATACAACAAAATATAAATGGAAATAGAGGATCAGAGGCAGGGGAAAACACAAACATAGCAGGATACAAGCATGCAAAGCATTAAGAATACCAGAAAGACTATTACTCAGCTTTAAGTTTGGATCTGAGCTTCCTGGAAGCCAAAGCAAAAAGGGAGACAAGATCAGTTAAGGAGTGAGAACTCATAGGTGCTCCTGAACCCCGAGGCCCACCACATTTTCTTCCCTCTGCAGACTTGCAGACCGTGAGGACAGTATTGGCTGTGTTTGGGAAGGGATGCCTATCCAGCTCCTTCAGCTGCCTCTTCCTCTACACAAGTGAATTATATCCCACAGTCATCAGGTAGGTGCTGGACCTGGGGCCAGGCCCAGCCAGAGGACACAAGTCAGGTGGGACTGTGGCATTTTCCTGTCCTCTGCCCAGGGGAGCCATCCTTTATGAACCCCACACACAGGCTGCCAATCCCTACTCTGAACCCTCGCAGGCAAACAGGTATGGGCGTAAGTAACCTGTGGACCCGTGTGGGAAGCATGTTGTCCCCGCTGGTGAAAATCACGGGTGAGGTACAGCCCTTCATCCCCAATATCATCTACGGGATCACCGCCCTCCTCGGGGGCAGTGCTGCCCTCTTCCTGCCTGAGACCTTGAATCAGCCCTTGCCAGAGACTATCGAAGACCTGGAAAACTGGTCAGTCACTGCCTCTGGCCCCATCAGTGCTCCTCCCTGGGGAAGCAGGTCTGGGCCCAGGGCTTTTCCTGAGCTCTCTGTCCCTAGGTCCCTGCGGGCAAAGGAGCCAAAGCAGGAGCCAGAGGTGGAAAAGGCCTCCCAGAGGATCCCTCTGCAGCCTTACGGACCAGACCTGGGCTCCAGCTGAGGACAACGGAACCCCCTTTCCCTGCCCTCCAGAGACTGATCCTAGCCAGGCACCTTAGGGGTACAGGGAGGCCCCAGATAGGTCCACCCTCCTGGGATGAAGCCTTCTGAGAGCTTGGTGAAGGTGTCTCCATCACCACCACCAGAGCCTCCTGCCCAGCCCTGGACAGTTCAAAGGTTCAGCCATAGACCTTTCCATACCCATCCCTGCCCTTGTTCTCCCTGCAACCCAGGCCCTGCCATTCTTCTGTCCAGCCCTTCCCCACTGGCCACCTTCCTCCACTGTCCTGGTTCTCTTCCCCTGAGGTCCCCTGATGTCCCCCTGGCTCAGTCCTAACAAGACTGAGTCTTAACAAGATAAGAAGTCCTCCCCTTCTTGACTCCCACACTTTTCTTTGATGGGAGGTTTCAATAAACAGCAATAAGAACTCAAGCCATGATGTTCAGGAGTGGGGGTGGGAATGGGAGCTGGCCACTGTGTGGACACGTGAGCATGCACATCTGTCCATCCACACTTTCATGTACGACAGGCCTGTGTACAGGCACCACAGGTACATGCAAGCTGGACTGATGTGAACATGAGCAAGCACGTGTGAGTGCTCTGAGGTGTGTACACCACACCTGTGCATGAAAATACATGTATGTGTCTACATGTCCCAGTATGCATGTGAGCAGATGACTGACCAAGCCCAGAGTGGCTGCAGACAGAAGCCAGAGCCCCACCAATCCTGATTCCCTTCCCCTGATCACCCCAAATCTCTGACCTATATCTCAGCCCCATGCCCAACAGAGAGTTTTTCTCCTGTTAACTGAGAAAACTACAATGGTAGTTGACCGCTGTCAGTGTCTGCTGCCACGTTCCCGGTTCCCTCCAGCCGCAGGAGAACAGCCAGTCCCTCCACATCCAGCCTCTCCCACCGGCAGCCATCCCTTTCCCTCTGGAGTCTCTGCCCATTCCCTCTACCCTGGCTGCTGCCCATCACCAGTTAAACAAGCTTAGGCTTCTCCCAACTTAACAAAAATCAAAGCAAACACATGCCAGGCTGCTGTATCTCCTTCCAGGGGCCACACTGGCCCTTTCTCCCCTTCGAAGCCAGACTTCATAAAGGAACTGTCTGCCTCCCTGTATCCACCTTCTAGCCTCATACATCTCCGCCACTGCACTCCGGCCCCTACCCCTTCTCTCCTCGGAACTGCTTTCACCAAGAACGCTCATCACCTCCCTGTGCTGAATCCATAAGTCACTCTTCAGCCCTCCTCTTACTGCCCTTTCGGCAGATTTGGTCCTACTGGTCACTCTCTTCTTCCTTGGTTTCTGAGAGGCCACGTGTTTGCAGCTCCCTCCCACACACTGGCTACTCCTTCTCAGGCCCCTCTGGGGTATCCTGTAAATGCTGCAGTGTTCACTTTGCCTATCCTGCCCCAACCCCTTCTCTAAGGATCTGCATCCCCAGAATCTGCCAACTGAACAGTTCCATGACCCACCATCTCTGGTAGTGACCAACTAGACCAGAGGGCACTCCAGATCCAAATCTCATTGATCACATACTCTTTCCTAGGCTAGGATTTGAGATCTTAGAGGTTCTTATCCATGTCTTTGTCCTTGCCCTGGGAAGGCAAGCTAGCATGAGGCTAGGCTGGCCCAGACGCAGATAGAGCAGACAAGGCCAGTTGCAGCAAGAGAGTAAGGCAGGTGCACAGAGAAAAAGAGAACAAGAGACCACATGGGCCCAGATGAAAAGAGCTGGTGAGGTGACTTCCACTGGTTCTTAACGAATTCCAGGTCTCGGTTCCTCATCAGCCCTGGATGCGCTTTTTACCTTGGGATTCTATGAAATATCCCTGAATTCTCCAAATAAATTCCCCTTTCTGTTTAAGCTAACTTGATGGGCTGCTCCTTGTAACCAAACAGCTCCAAAAGCAGATCCTCTCCCCCTATCATCTCTTCAACAGTGATGTTCCCAAGAATCTTTCCTAGGACCTGTTCCTGTAACATTCTTCCCCAGCACTGTCCAGGGGAAATAGAGGATAAGCCACGTATGTAATTCCAAATCATCTAGTAGCCATTTCTAAAAAGCTAAAAGAAAACAGGTGAGATAAATCTTGAGTGTATTATATATATAATATAATAATATTTGGCCCAATATCTTCAAATATTGCATTTCAGGATTAATCAATATTAACATTATTAATTAGATATTTTATAACCTTAAATTCAAACTAAGTCTTCAAATTCTGGTGTGTATTTTCCACTAGCAGCATATTTCAGTTTGGACTAACTCAATTCATTTTTTTTTTTTTTTTTTTTTTTTTTGAGATGGAGTCTTGCTCTGTCACCCAGGCTGGATTGCAATGGCCAGATCTCGGCTCACTGCAAGCTCCGCCTCCCGGGTTCACGCCATTCTCCTGCCTCAGCCTCCCGAGTAGCTGGGACTACAGGCACCTGCCACCTCGCCCGGCTAGTTTTTTGTATTTTTTTTAGTAGAGATGGGGTTTCACGGTGTTAGCCAGGATGGTCTCGATCTCCTGACCTCGTGATCCGCCCGTCTCGGCCTCCCAAAGTGCTGGGATTACAGGCTTGAGCCACCACACCCGGCCTGGACTAACTCAATTCAAGCACTCAGTAGTGGCTACTGGCTACCACATTGGACAACTCAGACATACTACAGGGCTTTAATTATCAGACACAGAGCTAATTACTCTCAAATCTATATTTAGATATTTGAGAGACAGCTTAATAAATATGAAAGGGGTCATATTGTACCCCTGCTTCAACATTAAAACATTTAGATTTTAATCTAAAGTCTTTCACAAGGCCTGCCATGACCAGGCCCAACCTGCCTCAACAGCTTTGGTTTTTAACACTCTCTACCTTGTACCCAGAAATCCAGCCTCCACTGACTTTTTTCAGATCCTAGACTGCCTCTGCTCTTCACCATGTCCAGCGCTTGGCTTCTCCCCATCCAACTCCACGGCACTTGGCTCACACCAACTCATCCTTAAGGCCTAGCTTGGATGGATTCCTCTGAAAAGCCTTCTGGGACTCCCCGCCCGCCCCAGAGCCTGGGTTGGGTACCTGCTTATCAGACAATGAACTATGATCACAGTCGTGTCTTAGTGGGTGTTTGCCTGGAAGCAGACTCCAAGACAAGAATTTGAGTCCAAGTACCATAGATGATTTGGCAGGAGATCCTAGAAAGCATAAGTAGGGGAAGTCAGGGGTAAGTCAGGGAAGAGAATCAAGAGGCAAGAAGAAAAAGAATGAGAAGGGCAGAAGGGTCTCCCATCCCAGCCCATCTGTCACCCAGCCACGTGGGAAGCTGCTGGGACTGGCCATTTGTGATCATTTTGGATGCAGGACTCCCTCTTGCGCACCTGGGGCTGGCACCTAGGACCAGCCTTGTGCCACACTGCCCCCTGAGATCTGGCCCTTATGCTGAAAGTGCTATGGGGTTGAATGGGGAGAAGCCACCTAGTTTCTATCTTGGAACCTGGTTTCTACCTATAGAGTTTCTACCTTGGAGCCTAGGATCAGCTGACAACAGAGCCAGCAATGCCTCCCCTTCGTTTGACTGGGTCTCAACCTGGAGGGAGAAGGACTAGGCTCAGGGAGGAACACTGACCCTGCCATGCCCCCATCTTTCAGCTGTCCAGAATTCAGAGTGGTTGCCGGGATGTCCCGGCCATGACTATTCCTGTGCTGCTTCGGGGTGCTTATTGCAAGGACATGCATGACGGGAAGGGAAGACACCCAGGAAAATGCTTTCCAGGTACATGGTCAGGACTCATGGTGAACTGGGCTGTTGGTCAGGACAAACCGGCCACTCACAAGACCGGTTCTTCTTGCAATCCCCAAATCCCCATTCTGGATTCTTCCTCCTCTCCATTGCTGCTTATTCCTCTACAGCCCCAGCTCCGCTTGCTTTTTCTACTCCCTCCCTTCTGTCTCTAAGCAGGGACTCCACCTGGCTCGAAGCATGGAGATCCAATATGGAGCACCACTTTTGGGCAGAGTCCTCATGCTGTGTCAACTCACAGGTCACTGGCCTCATGTCCAGTCTATAAATGGAAGTCTTTGGAGGAATTTCTAATTTCTGCACCATCCATCAGCCAGGATAATCAGGCCACAAGGCACAAAGCTCACAGTGTATCTCAGAATTCCTTACTCAGAATGTTGCGAGGGGCCTGGCACACACTTGGAATCTGCTGGACTCCTCCCCAAGTCAATCATTTCAAACCCATGGTTAGGGCACGTGATCTAAGCAAGACTGTTTTATATGATCTGTAAATTATTTATTTGAAACGTCTCACAAAAGAATAAAAACCAAAATCACAGGTAGTCCCACACTTTAAATCCCATTTATATAATGGAATAAAGTTATACAAAATCAGGACTTCTCCCAGAAAATCTGGGATATGTGATGGCTGCTGGCATGGTAGGAAGAACAATGGAGTCCAAAGAGTTGAGTTCCAGACTTGCTTGCTGTGTGATCATGGACAAATCCTTTGCCTGCTCTGGGCCTTGGTCTCCTTATGTGTACAATGAGACGTTTTTACCTGAGTGATGGTGTTAAACTTAGATGGCATGTGGTTCTATGGCTCTGGGCCAATCACAGATTCCCAGATTTGACCCTTTCTCAGTAAGTATGACCAGAATTTAAGTCTACATTCCAGTCAGCACAAGGAAGTGCAATTGTGAGCTTTCAGTGGCCCAAAAGTTTCCCCTAAGGGACAGTTCCTGGCTCTGGAAATCACTTGCCATGCGAGTATGCCCATCCAGAAACTCTCCATGAGCCAGGAGGCTGCTGGGAAACCCTTGCCACTCAGATGATCCCAGGACCCAAACACAATTCAGGGCCCAGAGTCTCCAATGGAGGTTTTTCCAGACTAGCCAGGCTCGGGGCTCCTCAGGCAGTCAGGAGGGAGCTCTTCTCCAAGGCGGGGTTGGCACAGGCTTAGAGAGGGAGGGTGCTTGTAGGGGCCCACCATCCCCTGCTGCCCTCAACACTCCACCCACTCCCCCATGAGGGCACCAGGTCCTAGCAGGAGACTGGCCCCACAGTCCCCAAGCTGTTTGTCCAGCTGTCCTCGCAACCCCAGACCACAGGACTCTTATGTATCTTGGCCTGGAGAATGTTGTCAGGCATCTGGATACCCACTGGGTCCCAGCCCAGAACCAACACCAGGTGGGAGGGGGAAGGCTGGGTTGAGTTGCATCCCTTTCTGGGCCTCCCCTTTTCTCTTTTGTACAAATGAGCCCAGATAATTTCCAAAACCCTTTGGGCTGGGCAGTCTACACCTCAACAGCAGCAGTTAAGAACTCAGCTTTGGCCGGGCGCGGCGGCTCAAGCCTGTAATCCCAGCACTTTGGGAGGTCGAGACGGGCGGATCACGAGGTCAGGAGATCGAGACCATCCTGGCTAACACGGTGAAACCCCGTCTCTACTAAAAAATACAAAAAACTAGCCGGGCGCGGTGGCGGGCGCCTGTAGTCCCAACTACTCGGGAGGCTGAGGCAGGAGAATGGCGTGAACCCGGGAGGCGGAGCTTGCAGTGAGCTGAGATCCCGCCACTGCACTCCAGCCTGGGCGGCAGAGCGAGACTCCGTCTCAAAAAAAAAAAAAAAAAGAACTCAGCTTTGAAGTTAGACAGAATAGGTCTGAACCAATCAAAGACTTCATGGATCTCAGGGTCCTGATGAATGATAAATACCCTCCCAGCTTCATGCACAAGACTGAAGTTTGCATAAACTACACAACATGAACAGGGCATCTCGACTTCTAACGAGAGAAGTTGGACATCAAACTACATCCCTTCAACAGCAAGACGGAGAGAAACATACTTTCTTCTCATGACCCTTGGCATTGGCTCATTTGTATAGGACCTAGAGTGCTTTCTGTAAAACGATGGAACCCTAATCATCCATCATGTTTAGACACATGCCAAGAGAATGACAAAGCTAGGTGGAGGGGCAGTCAGCAGGAGCCAGGTTACCTAGAGGGACAGTTAGAGACTCAGAATGGAAACACACCATAAAGGGCAAGGAAGAGTCCAGCATGGTAAGCCAAGCTCAACAGTCAAGCTAGGACATAGTGGAGAAGGGTGTTAGAGCAGACACAGGAAGATCCGTTTCCTGATTCAGCCACCCCAGTGGTGGAAGTGGCTGGGTGGGCCCAGGCTGGGGAAGAGCTGCAGGCCTTTGGAGGCCAGGTTATCCAGCTGTCCTCCAGCAGAACAAGGAGGAGGAGGATTTCTCTTCCTTGCCTTCCAAAACATTTTCTTCACAAAATGAGATCCTGGGGGTTCCTGGAAATATTTTGATAGGAGTCATCTTTCCTTGACCAAGCAGGTATAAGATTGATTACTAAACACACAAACTCTGCAACATCTTTTTTTTTTTTTTTTTTTTCCTTTTTTAATGAAGTCTCACTCTGTCGCCCAGACTGGAGTGCAGTGGCATGATCTCAGCTCACTGCAACCTCCACCTCCCAGGTTCAAGCAATTCTTCTGCCTCGGTCTTTTGGAGTAGCTGGGATTACAGGTGCGCACCACCTAATTTTTGTATTTTTAGTAGAGATGGGGTTTCACCATGTTAGCCAGGATGGTCTCAAACTCCTGACCTTGTGATCTGCCTGCCTCAGCCTCCCAAAGTGCTAGGATTATAAGCATGAGCCACTGTGCCCGGCCTGCAACATCTTTTAAGGTAGCGTTTCTCAATCTCAGCACCACTGACATTTGGGGGTCTAGATATTTCTTTGTTGTGGGGGCCTGTCCTGTGCATTGCAGGATATTCAGCGGCATCCCTAACCTCTACCCGCTAAAAGCCAGTAGCACCACCACCATCCTGAGTCGTGACAACCAAAAATATCTCCAGACATTGCCAAGTGTCCCCTGGGGGGCAAAATCACCCCCAGTCAAAAATCACTCTTCTTCGGATAAGTTGTACTTAGACACATTTTCCTTCTAAAATCAATGTGATAGTCTCACCTTTTCACCAGAAACAAATAAGAAGAGTCAGTAACCACTGAATTACAGGGCATCTGAGCTACTTTAAGCTTCTTATCTATATTAGTTCATTTAATGCTCCAAAAACTCAAGGCAGCAAACGTAGCTATTATCCCCATCTTGCAAATGAGGACACTGAGGTACAGAGGAGTTTAGTCACTTGCCCCTGGTTCCACAGCCAATAAGTGTGGAGTGAGGGTGTGGGTCCAAGTAGACTGACTCCAGAGTCTATGTTTTATATAATATGAATTGCACAAGTTAATAACAAGAAGCTGCCACCTACTGTCTCTCAGTGTCCCCAATCTGGGATCCAACCAACTGGATCCCATGGAAGCCCATCCAATCAGAGCTCCACACTTCCCTGATCACATGTGACTCAGGAGCCAAAACTCTGTTGGAGGAATTCATGTCATTGAATTCATGTCATCTTAGAGTTGTGGCTAAAAATACAGTAAGTTCATGCTCATTGTTTTAAAAAATAACACTATGGCTGGGCGCAGTGGGTTACTCCTGTAATCCCAGCAATTTGGAAGGCTGAGGCAGGTGGATTGCTTGAGCCCAGGAGTTCAAGACCAGCCTGGGCAACATGGCAAAACCACATCTCTTAAAAATAAATAAATAAATACATGTGTACTGGTGCGCACATGTAGTTCTAGCTACTCAGGAAGCTGAACTGGGAAGATCACCTGAGACCAGGGAAGTCAAGGCTGCAGTGTGCCAAGACTGTGCCACTGCACTCCAGCCTGGATGACAGAGTGAGACCCTATCTCAAAAATAAAGCAAAGAGGCCAGTCGTGGTGGCTCACGCCTGTAATCTCAGCATTTTGGGAGGCCGAGGGGGGCAGATCATCTGAAGTCAGGAGTTCGAGACCAGCCTGGCCAACATGGCGAAACCCCATCTCTACTAAAAATAACAAAAATTAGCCACGCGTAGTAGCACATGCCTGTAATCCCAGCTACTCAGGAGGCTGAGGCACAAGAATCGCTTGAACCTGGGAGGTGGAGGTTGCAGTGAACTGAGATTGCACCATTGCACTCCAGCCTGGGCAACAGAGTAAGACTGTGTCAGAAAAGAAAAGAGAAAAGGAGGTGAGGGGAGGGGAGATTGCACCATTGCACTCCAGCCTGGGCAACAGAGTGAGACTGTGTCAGAAAAGAAAAGAAAAAAAGAAAAGAGAAATGAAAAGAAAAGGAAAGAAAAGAGACACTTTGGACAGAAGACAGTATGACTAGGGGAAAATCCAACCCTTGGAAGGGCCAGAAGAGCCACTGCAGAACCACCCCACGTTGTGTATGACATTGGTCTTAGGTCCCACTCCAAGAGCAGCCTCTGACCTCTGTTGTTTCTTCCAAATGAACAAGCCCGTGGTTCTATAAGATGCGAGCTGTCCCCAGAAGAACAACGACTGGGGCTGTCACATTTAGCAAATAAGGATACAGGGTGCCCAGTCAAATTTGCATTTCAAATCAATGAAGAATTTTTTAGTATAAGTATGTCCCATGCAATATTAGAGACATACTCATACTTTTAAAAATTCTTCATTGACCTAAAATGCAAATTTGATTGGGCACCCTGTAATTTCCCTGGCAACCCTTCCCAAAGGCAGACTATTTGGATCTCATCCACTAAAAAGGGCAGAAACTCCTCAAGAGGCCACCACACTTCCCAGAGCCCAGTCTCATTCTTAAAAGGAAGACAAATAGATCCAATAGATCCTACTCTGGCTCCTCCTACCCCCAGACGCCCAGATGCCCCCCCAATACACCCCTCTCCCCACTCCTGCTTCAGTCCACCCTCTCCTGCCCTTTATAACCACTTGGAGAAATTCCACTGACACAAGGAATCCTTGGAGGGTTAATCCTTCTGATACCAAGTCACACTTTAACTCATTCCCTCCAGGTCAAGGATTAAAAACTGCCCATGCAAGGGTCAGGCCTCCAGCCGACCCTGAAAGCCGAGCTGCCCTGACCCCCGAAGTGAGGAGAAGCTGCAAGGGGAAAAGGGAGGGACAGATCAGGGAGACCGGGGAAGAAGGAGGAGCAGCCAAGGAGGCTGCTGTCCCC
This sequence comes from Macaca mulatta, assembly GCF_049350105.2. Taxonomy (NCBI): domain Eukaryota; kingdom Metazoa; phylum Chordata; class Mammalia; order Primates; family Cercopithecidae; genus Macaca; species Macaca mulatta. Next base: position 11,077,015 of record NC_133419.1, read on the forward strand.
CCACAGAGCAGCTCGGACTCAGCTCCCGGAGCAACCCAGCTGCGGAGGCAACGGCAGTGCTGCTCCTCCAGCAGAGGACGGCAGGCAGGCAGAGAGGCAGAGGTCCTGGGATTGGGAGGCCTCAGCCCCCAGCCGCTGGGCTGGGCCTGGCCCAATGGCCTTTAATGACCTCCTGCAGCAGGTGGGGGGTGTCGGCCGCTTCCAGCAGATCCAGGTCACCCTGGTGGTCCTCCCCCTGCTCCTGATGGCTTCTCACAACACTGTGCAGAACTTCACTGCTGCCATCCCCACCCACCACTGCCGCCCACCTGCCAACGCCAACCTCAGCAAGGATGGGGGGCTGGAGGCCTGGCTGCCCCGGGACAGGCAGGGGCAGCCTGAGTCCTGCCTCCGCTTCACCTCCCCTCAGTGGGGACCGCCCTTTCCCAATGGCACAGAAGCCAATGGCACGGGGGCCACAGAGCCCTGCACCGATGGCTGGATCTATGACAACAGCACCTTCCCATCTACCATCGTGACTGAGGTGAGGACCTGGGGCTCCCCATCCAGGGGCCAAGATGGGAAGATGGGGGCCTTTGTTTAAAAAAAAATGTACATGGAGAAGTTAACTGCTGAGTTTTTTAATTGCTGAGTTAAAAAGAAAAACGCTCTCAGCTGTCAGGACTAGAGAAGCAAAGGGCAAAGTGCCAGAGGAAGAGGGTGACATGGACCCCAGAGGACCAGCTGAAGGAGGGGAAGGGGATTCTCTGAAGCCAGGCTCATCTCTGCCTGACCCTTGCTCCTCTCCCCACAGTGGGACCTCGTGTGCTCTCACAGGGCCTTACGCCAGCTGGCCCAGTCCTTATACATGGTGGGGGTGCTGCTCGGAGCCATGGTGTTCGGCTACCTTGCAGACAGGTCAGTCCTGGGTAGGGTCAAGGGGCTGGGCTGGGATTAGGGGCTCAGCTGGGCTCAGGGGGTCTAGGTGGGAGCTTGGCATTGCCAGCCGGGGCTGGTTTGAGAATCTACAGCGCCAGTCTCATAATACCACAGAGGTCCTCAAAATACCCCAGCCTAGGCATGATCCAGTGCGAGCCCTCCTCTCCTGGCTCAGCCTGGCCCCCATCAGTCTCCAGGGCCGTGTTACAGGTCTCCCCTCCTCCCACAGGCTAGGCCGCCGGAAGGTACTGATCTTGAACTACCTGCAGACAGCTGTGTCAGGGACCTGTGCAGCCTTCGCACCCAACTTCCCCATCTACTGCGCCTTCCGGCTCCTCTCGGGCATGTCTCTGGCTGGCATCGCCCTCAACTGCATGACACTGAGTGAGAGACGCTTACCAGCCCACTCCCCTCTGGCCACCCAGCCCAGCAACCCCTTTCCAGCCTCCCCTCCCAGCCTGCCCCTCCTGAGCCCTGCCTGCCCTCCAGCCTCTCTCTTGGGTCTCACCTTCCTGCCAATACAACAAGCTTTTTCTCAGGCTCATGCCACCCTGACCCCTCATTTAAAAACAGGATTGCGAACTCCATTGTTAGAGCCAGCAGGTCATGCAAGAGGCCAAGCAGGCCAGGTGCAGGAGGCATTAGGGAATGGCGAGAACTGTATTCAAAGGCGAGACACATTCATCCAGAGACACCCCAGGCACACAGCTGCTCCAGGCAGGAGATCCTAGGGCTGTCATAGCTTCCCCCTCCTCTTTGATTAATGTAAAATGTCCCAGTGTTTTCAATGTTTGCAATTAACTCTAATAATAAACATAGGGTGAGGCAGCATCATGCAGACAAGACACATTCGTGGACTGAGTGTGGTCTCTCCATGGGCCATGGATGTGCATCCTCTGATAGATAACCCCCCCTTACCCCATGTTTCTCAAATGAGGAATCTGAGGCTGAGAAGAAGGGAAAGGATTTACCCAAGGTCATTCCTCAACCATAGAAGGAAATCCAAGGATTTGGGATTCTCTGGACTAGACGAATTAACCGGGACTGGGCTAGAACCTGGGCAAGACACCTAAGAAATCCAGCCCCCAAGTCCAGCCTAAGTATCCAAGTCCCTGTCCCAGCAGCCCAATGGGGAGCCCACCTGGACAGGAGGTAGGCCTCTCCAGACCACACCAGACAGGTGGTCCCACTCCTACCTCAAGACTCCGGGATGCAGAAGAGCCACTGCCTCCTCCAAGCTGCTCTGGCCAGTGAGAGTGGAATCCAGTCCACAGCTGAGGAAGGCCAGAAGAATGGTTGCTGTTGAAGACAGACCAAGTGGCCAGAGGTGCTCTCAATGGAGAATGAACTCCAGTCAGGAGAATGGGTTGAGGAGGAGCAGAAAAAACAAAAAAATCAAGAATGTGGAGCGGGCAGTTCCCAGATATTCTGAACCCAATTCCCCATCCATACCTCCACTGAAATTGCCCCGCTCTCATCACCCCGGCACTCAACTTACTCGATGCATTTTCCACTGAGCCTTGGGACAGGCCAAGGTTTGGATGGAGGGAGGGTCTTTACTAGCCCAGCAGCCCAGGTAGTTGCAGCATCCTGTCTTAACCCTCTTTCCAGATGTGGAGTGGATGCCCATCCACACGCGGGCCTGCGTGGGCACCTTGATTGGCTATGTCTACAGCCTGGGCCAGTTCCTCCTGGCCGGTGTGGCCTATGCTGTGCCCCACTGGCGCCACCTGCAGCTGCTGATCTCTGTGCCTTTTTTTGCCTTCTTCATCTACTCCTGGTGCGTGGGGCCTAGGGTAGGACATGGTTGCCACAGGAGCCCAGAGGGCTGCAAGGGACAGGACATCTCCCAGAGCTCAGCACACATCCCATCCCACAAATGGAGAGAAGGTCAAACCCAGTACAATGCCTCTGTGTGGCAGACAGGGAAACCAAGGCTGCGGGGAGAAGGCTTTGCCCCAGGATATCCAATTCTCTGGCTTCCCCTACTCAGTCAGCCTGCCTGCTCTGCTCCCCCTACCAGCAACCAAGAGCTGAGCTTCTGGATTGGGGAATATGTCATTACCAAGCTGGGCACTGCCTCGTGGTCCTAGAGAGAGGGATTTGGCAAGGCCCCTGGGTTCCCAACCTTAAATAAAATCCCATCGCAGGCCCCTGGAAAGCCCAGCCCCAGCCCCCCACCCAGCTGACTGGAACTGAAGCCATGCTGACACCCACCCCCACCCCTGCTCCCAGGTTCTTCATCGAGTCGGCCCGCTGGCACTCCTCCTCCGGGAGGCTGGACCTCACCCTGAGGGCCCTGCAGAGAGTCGCCCGGATCAATGGGAAGCGGGAAGAAGGAGCCAAGTTGAGTATGGAGGTGAGATCCCCTGAGACTTCCCATGATAACCTCCCAGGGCTTCATCCTCAAACCCCAAACCCAGGGCCCAGGGAACTCCTCTGAGTAAGCGATTAGGGAGGAGCTCCTTGGGAAGATCCCGGGCCCTGAGCTCTGCCGGTCCCAGCAGGTACTCCGGGCCAGTCTGCAGAAGGAGCTGACCATGGGCAAAAGCCAGGCATCGGCCATGGAGCTGCTGCGTTGCCCCACCCTCCGCCACCTCTTCCTCTGCCTCTCCATGCTGTGGTAGGCCCAGAAAGACGGACAGACTGAGACAAAAGGCTGGCTGGGGCGGGAGGAGACACAATGGGTGGAAGAGGCCAGACAAGAGGGCAGGAAGGTCAGCAGACCTGCTGTGAGAAGCAGTAACCCCATACTAGGGATCACCCTTAGGAACCAAATGCCCCCCAGCCTCGACTCAGTCCCAGTCTCCACACAGGACACCAGTCTCCCCATCTTGTCCTTTCACTAGCCCTGTTCCAATATGGAGACACCTCATCAGGACCAATGGGCTCCAGAGTCAATAGACTTACATCATGAAGGCAGAGACCAGTCTGGCTTGCAAAATATTCATAGATTTTACTGGCTTGATGGTGCCTGCCAGAAACACAGGCACAGGCAACAAGATGACTAAAATTCATCTCCAAAGAACACTTTGGCCAAGGCCAAAGTAAATCTTCCTTTCCCTTTGCAACACTCCCCATTATCCTTCCTTCCCATCACCATAGCAATCCCATGACAGTTAAGGGAAACATGATCAGAAGGAACAATCCTGCCAATGAATTATTTGCTTCCAATTTGGGATTTATTCTCAGTCATGGGCTCTAGCCAATAATCTTGAGCTTTTTTTTTTGGGCTCTTGACATCTTAAAAAGCACAACACTCATCCCAGGACCATGGACAGGTCCCAGAAGGCTCTGTACTCTCCCAGCTGCCTTGGCCCTGAAGATGGCTTGGATATCCACCTGCCCTCCCTCAGCCCAGCATCAACTGCAAAGATGAGAACTAGACCTATGTAAATCCTACACAGCAACTAAGTGAAAATTCCCCCAATTAACTGGGACCCTAGTTATCAGAAGATTGAGAAATCTGGAGTATTAGAGGACAACCTCAATACTTAAACCCTGCAGTTTGATTATATGGTTAAACGAAGAAATATTAGCCAAGACAGATTCCAGCTCCTTAAGCAGGGTACCCAATGCAACTCCCCCGCTTTTGAAAAAGGACCCCACTTTAAGCCTCCCTAACAAACTCCATATCCCTCTCTTCTCTCTGCTAGGTTTGCCACTAGCTTTGCATACTATGGGCTGGTCATGGACCTGCAGGGCTTTGGAGTCAGCATCTACCTAATCCAGGTGATCTTTGGTGCTGTGGACCTACCTGCCAAGCTTGTGGGCTTCCTTGTCATCAACTCCCTGGGTCGCCGGCCTGCCCAGATGGCCGCACTGCTGCTGGCAGGCATCTGCATCCTGCTCAATGGGGTGGTACCCCAGGGTGAGCACCCAAGAGCACCTTGGCCCCTTCTCCTCAGTCCCATCCCCACATATAACCCAACCTCTCAGAAGGGAGGGGGCCAATTCCTCCTAGCCTCCACTCCCAAGCTCCAGCTATCCCTCCTTCTTTCTCTCTAGACCAGTCCGTTATCCGAACCTCTCTTGCTGTGCTGGGGAAGGGTTGTCTGGCTGCCTCCTTCAACTGCATCTTCCTGTACACTGGGGAACTGTATCCCACAATGATCCGGTGAGTGGGAGGCTAACAGGAGAATGACAGCCTTTTCTTGGAGAGGCTGTTCTCCAAGAGGAGAAAGATTTCTCCTGTGCACAGGTCGGACCCCAGAGCTAAATCAAGTACATCTCAGCCCAAAGGCCCCTCCCAACACTCACCATTGCAAGGCACATCGTAGCCACTCAGTACACACCTCATGGCCTAGCTAACACAGGTGTTACTGTCCTCTAAGCCCTTACTAGACCCTAGAAGAAGATCTCAAAAGGAACCACCAACTGGGGCAGGGTAAGGAACCAAGAAGGCACATTTCAGAGGCAACAAATTGAAGTCCTCCCTTAATCTCCAAAACACAAATTAGAAGCTGCCACCAAACCTACATTCCATCTATAAACCAAGTGATACATCTGAAAGCAAAGACCACAAACGTGAAAGCAATTTCCTATCTCAGGATTCACTCCTGATAATATCCCAGCAGTAGGAATAAATATAGTATTGCTCATTTGAGTCCTAAGATGGGGGGCAGTATTTTTGCATTAAGAAACAAGAATGGGGGCCGGGCACGGTGGCTCATGCCTATAATCCCAACACTTTGGGAGGCCGAGGCAGGCAGATCACGAGGTCAAGAGATCGAGACCATCCTGGCCAACCAACATGGTGAAACTCCATCTCTACTAAAAATACAAAAATTAGCTGGGCGTAGTGGTGCACACTTGTAGTCCCAGCTACTTGGGAGGCTGAGGCAGGAGAATCGCTTCATCCCAGGAGGTGGAGGTTGCGGTAAGCTGAGATTGTGCCACTGCACTCCAGCCCCAGCAACAGAGCGAGACTCCATTTCAGAAAAGAAAAGAAACAAGAATGGGATGCAAAATTTACATGAGATGTCAAAGAAATGTCAGGCTTCCCTGGGCTACTTGGAGTGGGCCTGTAAAGTCTGCAGAGTGGAACCCTGAGGGTCATGGTCCTGTGCCCTTATCCGATTTCAGATGAAAGAGCAATAATCCGAAGCACTCACTATGTACCAGGCAGTGTCTTAAACTTTTCACAAACATTAATTCATTTAATCTGCATAACAAGCCATTGTGGTAGGCACTATCATTATTCCCATTTACAAACATGAAAGCTGAGGCAAAGAGAGGTTAAGTGACTTCTCCAAGATCACACAGCTAACAGATGGTGAAGCATGCATTTGAACCCCAAGCAGTATGTCTCCTGAGTCAATGTTTTTAACCTCTTCTGTCATGAATAATGTTCTTAACATGCAGATTCCAGCTCCCTCCCACTAGGGATTCTAATCCAATAGGTGTATGTTGGCTGGTTGCAACTATAACACAATTCCTCCAGGTGATCTGAGAACCATAGTGTAACACAACTGAATCATTTGACAGCAGAAACTGAAGCCCAGGGAGGGAAAGGGGCTTGCCCAAAGTCACACAGCAAGTTAAGGGCAGAGGCAAAATTCAATCTTAAGTCTCCTTATTCTTTGGCCAGAACCCTTTCCAATTTCTCTTTTGAAAAAGATCACCAACAGCTGTGGTGGGGGAGGACCATTTGAGCCCACGAGTTTAAGACCAGCCCTGGCAATGTAGAGACCCTATCTCTACAAAAAAAAAAAAAAAAAATCGCCAAATTGGTTTGCTAACTAAATGGGGAACAGAGGAGGTACTGGGAGTGTCCTGGGGGCTGAGCCTGAGCTGCCACCCTCCAGATGGGACCAGAGCCTGGGCATTCATGCCAGAACTCTAACCAACACCCATCCGCTGCGGGCCCTGCAGGCAGACAGGCTTGGGAATGGGTAGCACCATGGCCCGAGTGGGCAGCATCGTGAGCCCACTGGTGAGCATGACCACCGAGCTCTACCCCTCCGTGCCTCTCTTCATCTACGGTGCTGTTCCCGTGGCCGCCAGCGCTGTCACTGTCCTCCTGCCAGAGACCCTGGGCCAGCCACTGCCAGACACGGTGCAGGACCTGGAGAGCAGGTGGGCCCCCACCCAGAAAGGAGCAGGCGTCTATCCCAGGTCACACATGCAGGGCGAGGTGGCATGGAGACTCAAGTCCAGGCGTCCTCTTCTAGCCCAAAGCTCTGTGTCCCTTTGTCCCCAATTGCCTGAGCTTCTCCTAGAATCCTTCCTGGGGATCCCAGCTCCGGGGAGCAGTAGGCATTGGGGGCAGAGAGCAGGTGGCCAGGCACAGCTGAGTGGAGACCCCACAGGAGCCCCCATCTCCTGGCCCTGGCCTGGAGGCTACGTACCCAGGGTGCCATTCTTCTGCCCCCTGCAGGAAAGGGAAACAGACGCCACAGCAACAAGAGCACCAGAAGTATATGGTCCCGCTGCAGGCCTCCGCACAAGAGAAGAATGGACTCTGAGGACTGAGAAGGGGCCTTACAGAACCCTAAAGGGAGGGAAGGTCCTACAGGTCTCGGGCCACCCACACAAGGAGGAGGAAGAGGAAATGGTGACCCAAGTCTGGGGGCTGTGGTTCAGGAAAGCACCTTCCCAGGGGTCCACCTCCCTTTATAATCCCCACCAAAACCACATCATTAAAAGGTTTGACTGCACATCATCTCTCCTTGTCTCTCTTGTCTCAAATGGAAGGGCCACTCCATTTTCGTCAGCTTCCAGCCCCGGAGGCCATACAGTCCCCTCCCACCCACTCCATCCCCAGGATTTTCCAAACCATCCTAGACAATTAGAAAAGACTCTTGCCTTTGTGCCTCTGTATCTCTCCTTTCCTCCCTCTTCCCTCCCCCATCCTCTAACCTATTCAAATATTCCTGTGAGGTTTAGCTAAATATCTAATGCTCCTCCCCTCCCTGTCAGGCTAGAAATTGACAAGAGCTGAAATGACTGGCTGAAATGAAAGCAGCCAATCAGAGGCTTTGTTTCAAGCTCCTCCCCCTCTGTGACAGCAGGTGGGAACCTCTGACAGCAAAGCAGAAGAAAAAGGACAACAGCTGGCCAGGTGTGGTGGCTCACACCTGTAATCCTAGCATGTTGGGAGGCCGAGGTGGGTGGATCACTTGAGCCCAGGAGTTCAAGACCAGCCTGGACAACATAGCGAGACCCTGCCTCTATTAAAAAAAAAAAAAAAAGAAAGACAACAGCTGTGACTTCAGGAAGTTGGCCCCTCTAGCAGCATGGTCAGGATGATGGAATCTTTAGATTCCAACAGGGTCTGGACTCAAAGCCCACTCTAGATTAGCCTGCTAGCTAACCTAATCCTGCCTGCTGCACAACCTGAGCTCTCTTGGTTGCTCTGCCTCCTGTGGGCTCTGGGCTGGTGGAGGGAAGAGAAGAGGGAAGGGGTTGTGGGGAACGCTAACTATGTGCCAGGCACTGTCCTAAACCATTTGCCTATATTAACTCATTTACTCCTCCCAGCAACCCTTGGAGATTACTACAATTATTCCCTATTTTACAGACAAGAAAATCAAGACACAGAGAGGTTAAGTAACCTGTCCAGTTCATACAGCTGGTACATTGTGGAGTCAGGATTAGAATCCAGACAATCTGGCACCAGGATGTGTGCGCCTGACCCCTCTGCTGCCAGGAGCTGTGAGGCACTGAAACTTTAGCCTCTTTCACCCCCAGGACCCTTCTCCTCCTTCCTTCTTGGCTGAAAAGGACGAATAGGGGAAGAAGGGAGATGATCATGGGAGGAACCATGTGAAATGAGTTAGGGTAAGGCAATTTAAGGGTTACAGTCAGGAAAAGACCAGGATGTCCAGCATCTGTGTCCTCAAAGGAGCTCACTTCAGGGAAGCCTGGAGCAGCCCAAGAAAGGCAGCCTTATGCGCACCTACAGGCGGCAGGAGTGAGGCCTGCCACGCCCTGCCATAAATGCCCACTGGCACTCTGCCTGGAACCCTATCCCCAGTAGCCAGTTTATCCCCGGGGGAAAGTCCGCATTCCTTGAGCTGTACACACTGCCTTGCAGGTAGGACCCCGGGGGCTCGGGTTGAGTTAGGGCAACCTGGAAAGAGGGGTTGGCCTGAAGATCCCCTGAAAAAAAAACCACACAGCCCAGGGGGAGCTCATAGCAATTCAGACAACAGGACTCTCAGGGCAAATCTGGGCACAGCAGAAATCACCACAACCCACCTCACCTCCTGGAACATCTGGAGCCTTGGTGTTCCCCCTTGGTGCTGAAACTCCTCATGCTCCCATTGGTTGCTTGAGGGTCACCAGCCCCACTCATCCTGCAGTTTCTCAGGCAGCACTGCCCTCATGACTGACCCTCATGGGGCATCTGGACTGAGACTGGGAGACGAGACACGTGGATATAGCCCTGCTTCTGCAGATCCGGGGTTTTGAGACCAGTGACTTGGCCTACTACTGGCTCCAGACCCTGCCAGCAACTCTGACATGCCCTGGTTCCTCCTGCAAGTCTCTCATCTCTGCTCATATCACCTGGTATCTGCAGATGCCTCAGCAAGGCTGCCCAGAGCCAGCCGTAGCCTGCCTCAGCTGCACCCCAACTGGTACAAGTCCTGGGTGCTGATTCAGCCAGCTCAGACCATGCACACAGAATCCATTCTCCCAGCTCCTGGCCGGGGACTTCCTATACTCATCCTGTGTGCTTGACAAAAGAGAACCCTAAACCATAAACCTTCCTCCCACTTCTAAGTCACCAGTAAGTGGCCGGGCGCGGTGGCTCAAGCCTGTAATCCCAGCACTTTGGGAGGCCGAGACGGGCGGATCACGAGGTCAGGAGATCGAGACCATCCTGGCTAACACAGTGAAACCCCGTCTCTACTAAAAAATACAAAAAACTAGCCGGGCGAGGTGGCGGGCGCCTGTAGTCCCAGCTACTCGGGAGGCTGAGGCAGGAGAATGGCGTGAACCCGGGAGACGGAGCTTGCAGTGAGCCGAGATCCGGCCACTGCACTCCAGCCTGGGCGACAGAGCGAGACTCCGTCTCCAGAAAAAAAAAAAAAAAAGTCACCAGTAAGTGACTTCTGACTTTGCCTCCCCAAGGAGTCAGCCCCAAACACAGGCTCAGATCCTATCCTCTAGCCTTGGCCCTGAAGCTGAGTTAGGACACTGTCATGCCCCACCATAGTGACCTCAGATGCTCTCCCCATTTTTTTCTTTTTTTTCCTGAGACAATGTCTTTCTCTGTTGCCCAGGCTGGAGTGCAGTGACATGATCTCAGCTCACTGCAACCTCCGCCTCCTGGTTTCAAGCGATTCTCACTGCAATGTCAGCCTCCCAGGTAACTCAGATTACAGGCACACACCACCACACCTGCCTAATTTTTCTATTTTTAGTAGAGACAGGGTTTCACCATGTTAGCCAGGCTGGTCTTGAACTCCTGACCTCAAGTGATCCGTTTCGCCTCAGCCTCCCAAAGTGCTGAGATTACAGGTATGAGCCACCGCGCCTGGCCTATCTCCAGTTTTGACCATAGGTCCTATCCTCAGTCAGCCTGGCAGGGCCTTGTAGCCACCCTCAGTTTCCTGGCCAGGATGGCACACTCAGGAGGATCCTCAACTGCCTGGTCCTGTAGAGTGCTCACCAGAAGCCACATTCTCAGGGTTCCATGCTATCATCCCAGGTCCCACCTTGACAGCCCCAGTTTCACACCACTCCAAGCCCCTCCCTTAGGCTCTTCTCTCCCCTTTCCCAGGAGTTTGCATGACCCATTTGGGTCATGTATAGAGCAGATGCCCAAATAGCTAAATTTCATATCATGTGGGAGGCTGAATAATGACCCCCAATATGCCCACATCCTAATCTCTGGAACCTGTGAGTATGTTACCTTACATGGTAAAAGGGGTTTTGCAGTTCTGATTAAATTAAGGATTTTGAGATCGGGGGTATGTTATCCTGGATTATCTGGGTGGACCCGACGTGGTCACAACAGTACTTATAAGAGAAAGGCAGGCGATCAGAGTGGGTAGTAGTTGAGACAACAGAAGCAAGAGTGTGCAGTGAAGCAAGAAGGGACCAAAAAGAATTTTCAAAAAATACATTCAAGTCAAAACAGAGACCATAAACCTCAATTCATTCAATAACTTATCATTCAAACCACTAAGTAAACGCATATGGTGATGTAAAAAAAAAAAAAAAAAAAAGAAGGAACCACCAGCCAAAGAATGCAAATGGCCTCTAAAAGGCAAGGAAATGGATTCTCCCCTAAAGCCTGCAGCAGAAACGCAGCTGGGTTGACATATTGATTTTCTTTTCTTTTTTCTTTTTTTTTTTGAGGCAGAGTCTTGCTGTGTCACCCAGGCTGGAGTGCACGGGCATGATCTCAGCTCACTGCAACTTCCACCTCCTGGGTTCAAGCGACTCTCTTGCCTCAGCCTCCCGAGTAGCTGGGATTGCAGGCATGTATCACCACGCCCAGCTACTTTTTGTATTTTTTGTAGAGATGGGGTTTCGCCATGTTGGCCAGGCTGCCTCCCGAGTTCAAGTGATTCTCCCACCTCAGCCTCCCAAATAGCTGGGACTACAAGAGTACACCATCACGCCCCGCTAATTTTTGCATTTTTAGTAGGGACAGGGTTTCACCATGTTGGCCAGGCTGGTCTCAAACTCCTGACCTCAGGTGATCCGCCTGCCTTGCCCTCCCAAAGTGCGAGAATTACAGGCGTAAGCTACTACGCCCCGCCGACATATTGATTTTAGACATCTGGCCTCCAGAATTATAAGAGAACAAATCTATACTGTTTTAAGCCACTAAATTTGTGGCAGTTTGTTAACAACAGCAATACGAAACTGATATGCATCCCTTGTTCCTAGATTCCTCCAGGGAGGCCCCTAGAGAGTTTCTTTTTCCCATGCACCACAATTTTTGTAGGGATGGGATGTAATGTCTGGATCATCATAGGCCTCACCTCTCCCTATTGTCTTATAGCTTGTCAGATTCACAGAGTTTAAATTAGTCACTAGCCCTTGTAGACACTTAAGTTTGGGACTCCTAGACTTCCCTGTGCTACCCTCCCACCACTACCATTCCTTATGTTTAAAAACTGTGGAAGGAAAATTGTGTCATAGGTGCAGGAAACACAATGAAAACACTGACCGGGTAGACTCCACTGCCCCACTGCACCTCCTCTTTCAAGAAAATCATTTGGATGTTCTCTGAGATGTGACTGTCTCCATGTGGTTCATGTCATAGCCATAGAACAGTCTACTGCAAAAATGCTGTAGTAATGGCCGGGTGTGGTGGCTCACGCCTGTAATCCCAGCACTTTGGGAGGTTGAGGCAGGCGAATCACCTGAGGTCAGGAGTTCAAGACCAGCCTGGCTAACATGGCGAAACCCCATCTGTACTAAAAGTACAAAAATTAGCCGGGCGTGATGGCAGGCACCTGTAATCCCAGCTACTCAGGAGGTGGAGGCAGGGAAAGCTTCAACCCGGGATATGAAGGTTGCAGTGAGCCGAGATTGCACCACTGCACTCCAGCCTGGGCGACAAGAGCAAGACTCAGTCTCAAAACAAAAAAAAAAAAAAAGTGCAGTAATAAGCTAGATGAACTTGAGGCTCAACTTCCCTGACCCATTCTAGTGAGGTCTGCTCCTCCTGAAACCCTCCCCCAAGAGAATCCTGCACTTCAGTAGCAACAGCAAGTGCCATGTAAACCACACCCATAGAAGAGACCAAGCAGCCTATAAGGGCTGAATGTAGGGTTTAGATGTAAGTGGCAGACAACGTTGAGTCTGGACGGATGTCCAGAACTGTGGCAGCCATCTTGTAACCCAGAAGGAAACCAAAGCATGGACTAAGGCAACCAATGAGGATAATATAATGGAAAGATGGAACTAATCTGGGTGTTTGATGATTTAACCCCACCGATTTAATCAATACTGGCACCACCTACCTCTACTCTGATTGTTAAGGGTAACAATTTAAATTTAAGTCCTCCTTATACTTTAAGCCAGTGTGAGTTCGTTTTTCTGTGATTTGCAGTCAAAGATATCTTATATTTTTACAGCTTTATTGAAATACAACAGACAGACAGTTGCTCAGGTGGTGGTGGTGGTGGTGGTATTGTTGAGACAGGCTCTTGCTCTTGGCCCCAGGCTGGAGTGCAGTGGTGCAATCACAGCTTACTGCAGCCTCAACCTTCTGGGCTCAAGCAATTCTCCTGAATAGCTGGGACTACAGGCAAGGGCCACCACTCCTAGATAATGTTTGTATTTTTTTTTTTTGAAGAGACACAGTCTCGCTACAATGCCCATGCTGAGTTGCTCATATTTACAGTGTAAAAGTGGATGCATTTCGACACATGCATGAAACCATCACTACAATCAAGACAATGAACATATCCATCACCACCAAAAGTTTTCTCATGCTCCTTCTTCGTGTGGACATAGGTTTCTACTTCTCTTGAACCAGATTCTCTTCCCCAGATTAGTTTCATCTTTCCATTATATTATCCTCAAATATCAAGGAGTGGAATGGCTGAGTAGTATGTAAGGTGTAAGTTTAGCTTTTTTTTTTTTTTTCGAGACGGAGTCTTGCTCTGTCGCCCAGGCTGGAGAGCAGTGGCGCAATCTCGGCTCACTGCAGACTCTGCCTCCCAGGTTGACACCATTTTCCTGCCTCAGCCTCCCAAGTAGCTGGGACTACAGGCACCCGCCCCACCCAGGTAGTTTTTTTGGGGGGTTTTGTTTGTTTGTTGTATTTTTAGTAGAGATGGGGTTTCATCATGTTGGCCAGGCTTGTCTCAAACTCCTGACCTAGTGATCTGCCTGCCTCAGCAGATCCCAAATCCCAAAGAGCTGGGATTATAGGCATGAGCCACTAAGTCCAGCCATATGTTTAACTTTTTAAGAAATAGCCAAACAGCCGGATGTGGTGGCTCACACCTGTAACCCCAATAACTCAAGAGGCTGAGGCAGGAGGACCCCTTGACCCCAAGAGTTCAAGACCAGCCTGGACAATATACCAAGACCCTGTCTCTAAAAAATAAAAATAAATTAATAATTTTAAACCATGTTTTTAGTAGAGACAGGGTCTTGCCATGTTACCCAGGCTGATCTCAAACTCCTGGCCCCAAGTGCTGGGATTATAGTCATGAGTTGTCACACCAGCCAAAATTTTACAAAAGAAATAGCCAAACAATTTTCTTAACATTTTATATTCCCACCAGCAGTATATGAGAGATCCAGTTGTTCCACATCTTTGCCAAAACTTGTATGATTGCTTTTGTTGTTGTTGTTGTTGTTGTTGTTGTTTGAGATGGAGTCTCTCTCTGTAGCCCAAGCTGGAGTGCAGTAGTGTGATCTCTGCTTACTGCAACCTCCACCTCCTGGATTCAAGCAATTCTCCTGCCTCAGCCTCCTAAGTAGCTGGGATTACAGGGGCACACCACCACACCCAGCTAATTTTTTTGTATTTTTAGTAGAGATGGGGTTTTACCATGTTGGCTAGGCTGATCTGGAACTTCTGACCTCAAGTGATCCACTCGCCTCGGCCTCTCAAAGTGCTGGGATTACAGGCATGAGTCACCATGTCTGGTCTGATTGCTGTTTTCAATTTAAGCCATTCTAGTTAATGTGTACTGGTATCTTATTGTAGTTTTAATTTACATTTCTCTGAAGACTAATGATCTAAAGCAACTGTTCACGTGCTTATTTCTGTCTAGACCTCTTCTTTGGTGAGGTGTCTATTAAAAAATTTGCACATTTTTAAATTTTGATTGTTTCATATTGTTGAGTTGGAAACTTTTTATATATTTCAAAAACAAGCCCCTTGCCAGATATGTTTTGCAAATGTTTTCTCCATGTTTACAGCTTGCCTTTTCAGTTTTATAACAGTGACTTCTGAAGAACAAAAGTTTTTCAACTGTGATGAAGTCCAGTTTGCTGATTTTATAGTTAATGCTTTTTATGTCTTTTTTTTTTAATCTTTGCCAAACCCAAGGCCACTAAATTTTTCTCCTTTTTTTTAATAGAAGTTTTATAGTTTTAACTTTTATATTTAGGTCTATGATCCAATTTATTTTTGTAAATGATGTGAGGTATACAGATTGTGGTTCATTGCTTTTTGCATATGGATATCCAATTGTTCCAGCACCATTTGTTGAAAGATTTTCTTTTCCTCATTGAATTATCTAAACATCTTGGTTGGAGATGAATTGGCTACATAGGTGTGGTTCTATTTCTGGACTCTATTTTGTTCCATTGATCTATTTGTCTTTACATAAATCCCACACTGTCATAATTTTTTTTTTTTTTTTTTTTTTTTTTTGAGACAGAGTCTCGCTCTGCCGCCCAGGCTGGAGTGCAGTGGTGTGATCTTGGCTCACTGCAAGCTCCGCCTCCCGGGTTCACGCCATTCTCCTGCCTCAGCCTCCCGAGTAGCTGGGACTACAGGCGCCCGCCACCTCACCCGGCTAGTTTTTTTGTATTTTTTAGTAGAGACGGGGTTTCACTGTGTCAGCCAGGATGGTCTCGATCTCCTGACCTCGTGATCCGCCCGTCTCGGCCTCCCAAAGTGCTGGGATTACAGGCTTGAGCCACCGCGCCCAGCCCACACTGTCATAATTGATGCAACTTTGTAATTAGCCTTGAACATAGTATAGATTCTCTAACTTTGTTCAACTTTTTCAAAGTTGTTTTGGCTAGTCTACATGCTTTGCATTTCCATATAAATTTTAAAATCAACTTGTACATTTCTACCAAGAAAACTTCTATGATTTTTATTTGTATTATGTTGAATCATAAATCATCTTGGGAAAAACTGACATCTTAATAATATCGAGTATCCCAATCCATGATATAGTTCTCTATTTATGTAGGTCTTCACAATGATGGTTTGTATTTTCATTGCATAGGTTTTGTACATCTTTTGTCAAATTTATCCCTACAGATTTCATATTTTTAATACTATGTTGAAAGAAAAACTTCTGACAAAATAAATGTAACAGATTTTATTGGAGCATTAAAGCATTAATGAATTGGGCAGCACTTGAAATCAGAAGAGGTTCATGTAGCTGCACTTAAGCACTACAAGCAGATCTTCATAGTCTGAACACAGAAGTAAAGAAAAAAGAAATAACTTAATTGGCTGTAGGTAGGCATTTGTTTTGTTTTGTTTTCTTTGTAGAGACAGGGTTTCACCATCTTGACCAGGCTGGTCTCGAGCCCCTGGCTTCAAGTGACTCCCCCACCTTGGCCTCCCAAAGTGCTGGGATTACAGGCATGAATCATGCTCAGCCACTATTTGTCTTATTTGGCTACCATCTGGTGGAAAGTTCCTAGTTATATAAGTAAAGACTAACCGGCTATTTGTGATTGGCTGAAGCTTGGTATCTGTTTTGGTTTTGGTTTTTCAAAATTAATTAGTTACAAAGAATGCCTCTAGGTTAAGTTTCAGTTTGCTTGTGTAAGGGTTTCTGGATACAGAAACAATTCCAGGCTAATAACTTCCTGCTTATTTTGCTTTAACAGTTATTATGAATGGTATTCTTATTTCAATTACCAATTGTTTGTTGCTAGTATATAGAAATACCACTGGTTTTTAATATATCCTACTTGCATCCTGAAAACTCACTCAAATCATTTATTAGTCCCAATAGCTTTTTTGTAGATTCCTCAGGATTTCTGGTACAATCATGCTATTTGCAAATAAAGGTATATTTCCTTTTTTCTTCCTTTCTGGAATTCTTTCATTTCTTTTTGTTGCATTATTACATTGCCTAGAATCTCCAGTACACTGTTAAATAGAAGTGGTGAGAGTGAATACCTTTGTCTCTGAACTTAGGGGAAAAACATTGTCTTTCACAATTTAGTATAATGTTACCTATATTTTTTCCATAGTTGTCCTTTATCAATTATTTTTTGGGATGGGATCCTCCCATGTTGCCCAGGCTGATCTTGAAATCCTGGGCTCAAGGGATCCTCTTTCCTCAGCCTCCTGAGTAGATGGGACTACAGGCATGTACCACCACACCCGGCTTATCTATTTTGAGAAGTTCCCTTTATGCCTAGTTTGCTGAGAAGTTTTATCATGAATGAATATTGAGTGTTATCAAATGTTCTTTCTGCATCTACTGAGATGATTATATGGTTTTTCTTTTATTAGTCTATTAGTATGGTGAATTATATTAACTGATTTTTTTTTTTAATGTTAAACAAATCTTGCATTTCTGCAATAAACCCCACTTGGTCAAGATATATTATCCTTTTTATATGTTTTTGTTAAATTTGATAAAATGATATTAAGAATTTTACATCTATTCCAGCACTTTGGGAGGCCGAAAAGGGCGGATCACGAGGTCAGGAGATCGAGACCATCCTGGCTAACACGGTGAAACCCTGTTTCTACTTAAAAAAAGAAATACAAAAAACTAGCCGGGCGAGGTGGCGGGCACCTGTAGTCCCAGCTACTCAGGAGGCTGAGGCAGGAGAATGGCATGAACCCGGGAGGCGGAGCTTGCAGTGAGCTGAGATCCGGCCACTGCACTCCAGCCTGGGCGACAGAGCGAGACTCCATCTCAAAAAAAAAAAAAAAAAGAATTTTACATCTATATTCATGAGAGATACCTGTCTCTAGTTTCCCTTTTTGTAATGTTTTGTCTGGTTTTAGTGTCAGGGTAATTTTGGCCTCATAGAATGAGTTGTGAAGTATTCCCTACTTTTCACCTTTCTGTAGGTGTTTGTGTTGAGTTGGTATTATTTCTTCCTTAAATGTTTGACAGAATTAATCAGTTAAGTCATCTGTTCCTGGAATCTTCTTTGTGGGGTGGTTTTTAAGTACAAATTTAATTTCATTTAACATTTCTCGCAGTGCAGGTCTGTCGCTGCTGTTTTTTTTCAACTTTTGTATGCCTGAAAAGGCATTGATTCTATTATCATTTTTGAAAGATATTTTTGCTGGCAGAGAGCTTTAGGTTGACAGATTTTCTCTTTCAGCTTTTAAAGGTATTTCTCCATTGTCTTCTGGCTTACATCATTTTTGACAAGAAATCTGCTGCTATTCTTCTACGTTTTGCTTTATATTAACGTGTCTTTTTTTCCTCCAGCTGTTTGCAAGCAAGATTTTCTCTTTATCCCTGGTTCTAAGCATTTGATTATGAAGCACCTTGTAGTTTTTATAATATTATCATATCAGAGTTAATTTACCTTGTTGGATCTGGTATCTACAGTTTTTATTTTGAACTATTTTGTTTGTTTGTTTGTTTCCTTGAGACAGCGTCTTCACCAGGCTGGAGTACAGAGGCGTAATCATGGCTCACTGCAACCTCCGCCTCCTAGGTTCAAGCGATTCTCCTGCCTCAGCTTCCCAAGTAGCTGGGACTATAGGCATGCACCACCACACCCAGCTAATTTTTGTATTTTTTGGTAGAGACGGCTTTCACTATATATTGGCCAGGCTAGTCTCAAACTCCTGGCCTCAGGTAATCTGCCCTCCTCAGCCTCCCAAAGTACTGGGATTACAGGCATAAGCCACCACACCCGGCCTATTTTGAACTTTTTTCTGGGTCACAATAAGTTACTTTTCAAGGCTTGCTTTTAGGCTTTGTGAGGTGAGAGCAGAGATGCTGCTAATTTTTCCTCTCAAGTGATCTTTCTGAGTTTCCTATGCCAGTGCCCTGAATACTATGAGTTTTGTCGTCACTGTGGCTGGTGGGAAGATAAACTGTTCCTGGCCTGTGTGAACTCTGAGAATCATCTAGGTTCTTGCACCAAATGTATGCATCAACCAATACTCATCTGGGCCGAGCGCGGTGGCTCAAGCTTGTAATCCCAGCACTTTGGGAGGCCGAGACGGGTGGATCACGAGGTCAGGAGATCGAGACCATCCTGGCGAACACGGTGAAACCCTGTCTCTACTAAAAAATACAAAAAACTAGCCGGGCGAGGTGGCGGGCGCCTGTAGTCCCAGCTACTCAGGAGGCTGAGGCAGGAGAATGGCGTAAACCCGGGAGGCGGAGCTTGCAGTGAGCTGAGATCCGGCCACTGCACTCCAGCCTGGGTGACAGAGCGAGACTCCGTCTCAAAAAAAAAAAAAAAAAAAAACCAATACTCACCTGAAGATTCTGTTAATAAGAAAAACCACCTACAAATCTCCAGTGCTCTGTGCAGCTTGCAGCTTTCTCCTCTCCAGTCCTCTGCTCTGTAAACTCTTGTCACCGGGGTCTCCCCAGACTCCCAACTTTGTTTCCTCAATGCAGGGAGACTTCTGGGCTCTGAGTAGATCCCCTCTCCCTGCTCTGCAGCCTGCAGAGTTTGTCCAGGAAGTAAACTGGTTCATAAGGCTCATTCTGTTTGTTTCCCTCGCTCAGGAACAACTGTCCTGAACTGCCTATTGTCCAATGTCTAAAAAGAGTTATCATACAAACCTAATGTGTCAGGTTCTTTTATTAAAGGCAGGATAGTATTTACTATTTACTAGTCCCTGTTCCTCCATCTTGGTTGGAAGCAGAATCCTAACAACTGATATATTATTGTAGTCTCACGACTTCTTGCCAAATACATTTCCATAAACAGAAATGATTGAAGACATTAAAGACAATATTTTCTTATTTCTATGCATAGCGTAACAACGGCATTGCAACAGAACTCAAGAAGAAGACATCACTCAGAAATCTTTAACTTGGTTCCGGCTGTCAGAGGCATTCAAACCAGAGCAACACCATCTTTAATAGGGGCTGGGTAAAGTAAGGCTGAGACCTACTGGGTCGCATTCCCAGAAGGTTAGGCATCCTTAATCACAGGATGAGACAGAAGTTCGGCAGGATTGGTAGCACAACATACAGGTCATAAAGACCCTGCTGATAAAATAGGATGCAGTAAAGAAGCCCACTGAAACCTACCAAAGCCAAGATGGCAATGTAAGTGACCTCTGGTCATCCTTACTGCCCATTATATGCTAACTAACTATAATGCATTAGGATGCTGAAAGACACTCCCACCAGCACCATCACAGTTTACAAATGCCATGGCAACATCCAGACGGTACCCTAAAAGGTCTAAAAAGGGGAGGAAGCCTCAGTTCTGGGAATTGCCTGCCCCTTTCCTAGAAAACTCATGAATAATCCACTCCTTGTTTAGCATATAATCAAGAAATAACTGTAAAAATAGCCAACCAGTAGCCCTCAGGGCTGCTCTGACTATGGAGTAGCCATTGTTCTGTTTGCTTATTTCCCTAATAAAATTGCTTTCACTTTATCCTATGAACTCACCCGAAATTCTTTCTTATGTAAGGTCCAAGAACCCTCTTTTGGGGTCTGGATCAGGACTCCTTTCCAGTAACACAGCTACGTGGAGGCTGAGGTGACAGGATGGCTTGAGCTCAGGAGGTCAAGGCTTCAGTGAGCCATGATCGTGCCACTGCACTCCAGCCTGGGTGATAGAGTGAGACCCTGTCTCAAAAAAAAAGAAAAAAATGCATCTCTTCTGCACCACATATGGAACCAACTGAGAGACACAGCAGCCAAATACCTTACCATGTGGTCAAACACAATAAAAAACACAAGCTCGCTGAAGGTAAAGAGTGTCCAAAATAAAAGAAGAAGGTAGCTATACATGCCCTGTTCTTTCTCCCAAATTCACCAGATAACCCACTCCTTATTCCATAAGGAAATAAGAAGCCAGAAGAATGGAAGTTTCTCCCTCTACTCGCTACCCAGCATCCCCCTCTAGAGAGGAAGAAAGGCACTTTCAATTATACAAGGAACACTGTTGTTTTAAATGCATTCAGAATGGAAAAGGAAAAGTTCCGGTCATCAGGAAATAACAAACTTTCCCAACAACTCTCCCATTGTAAAAAACTAGAAAACTGGGTCAGGCATGGTGGCTCATGGCTGTAATCCCAGCACTTTAGGAGGCCGAGGCGGGTGGATCATGTGGGCAGGAGTTCGAGACCAGCCTGGCCAACATAGCGAAACCCCGTCTCTACTAAAAATAAAAAATAAAAATAAAAAAATTAGCCGGGTGTGGTGGCAGGAGCCTGCAATCCCAGCTACTTTAGAGGCTAAGCCAAGGAAAATTGCTTGAACCCGGGAGGCGGAGGTTGCAGTGAGCCGGGATCATGCCACTGTACTCCAGTCCAGGCGACAGTGTAAGACTCCATCTCAAAAAAAAAAAAAAAAAAAAAAAAGCTAGAAAACTGAAGGAAATGTGGAAAATAATGAGATTCACACATTGGACAACAGGCAGCAGGCAGCGCAGGACTGTAATTTCTGTGAGAAGGCAAACAGATTATTTAAGGCCTACTATTAGGTTGATGCAAAAGTAATTGTGGTTTTTATCATTACTTTTAATTGCAAAACCCGCAATTACTTTTGCATCAACTTTTATCACCCAGGCTTTCTTCCTGGGAGCAACTTCTGGACTGCAGTGTGGAGAGGCAGAACCCAAACAGAGCCAGCAACCTCACTGAGCTGAGGAGAATAAAAGAGAAGTTCAGGATAGCCAAGATTTCTCAGGAGAGGAGAGAGCTGTGCAAACAAATCTGCAGAATATAAAAAGTACTCCTACAACTCAATAAAAAGAAGTCAAACACCCCAATTCAAACACAGGCAAAAAAAAATTACACATACGCTTCACCATGGTAGGTATATGAAGAGCCAATAAGCACATGAAAAAATGCTCAACATCATTAGTCATCAGGAAAATGCCAGTTAGACCACAATGAGATGTCTCTTCATATTCATATAAATGGCTAAAACGTAAAAGACTGGCCATACCGAGATGTCGACAAGAATGTGGAATAACTGGAATTCTCATCCATTGCTGGTAGAAATGTAAAATTTGGAAACACTTTGAAAAACAACTTGACAGTTTCTGATAAAGTTAAATATATGACCCAGCACTTCTAGGTGTTTACCCAAGAGATATGAAAGTACATGTCCCCTCACTATACACAAATGTTCATGGCAGCTTTCTTTATAAAAGCCAAAAACTGGAAACAACACAAATGTTCATCAACAGGTGAATGAACAAGCAAACTGTGGTTGTACATAAAATGGAATACTATTCAGTATTAAAAAGGAATGGGGCCAGGTGTGGTGGCTCACACCTGTGATCCCAGCACTTTGGGAGGCCAAGGTGGGCAGATCACAAGGTCAAGAGATCGAGACCATCCTGGCCAACATGGTGAAACCCTGTCTCTATTAAAAATACAAAAATTAGCTGGGCGTGGTGGCATGCACCTGTAGTCCCAGCTACTCGGGAGGCCGAGGCAGGAGAATCTCTTGAACCCGGGAGATGGAGGTTGCAGTGAGCAGAGATCGCGCCACTGCACTCCAGCCTGGCAACAGAGCGAGACTCCGTCTCAAAAAAAAAAAGGGAATTAACTACTGGCATCCTACAAGGTGGATGAATCTCAATAACATTTTGCTGAGCAAAAGAAGCCAGACACAAAAGAGGATACACTGTAGGATATCATTCATTTGAAACTCCAGAAAAGACAAATCTATTACCTAGGGTAGAAGATGAGAATAGGCTGGGATACAGTACTAGGGCATTGCTGTGGTGGGAGACGCAGGAGATGAAAATGTTCTATATAGTGGTTATGTGGTATAAAAATTTATCAGAGCTGACTGTAATCCCAGCACTTTGGGAGGCCGAGGCAGGTGAATCACCTGAGGTCAGGAGATTGAGACCAGCCTGGCCAACATGGTGGAACCCCGTCTCTACTAAAAATACACAAATTAACCAGGTGTGGTGGTTCACACCTGTAGTACCAGCTACTCAGGAGGCTGAGGCATGAGAATCTCTTGAACCGAGGAGGCGACGTTGCAGTGAGCCAAGATCACACCAACGCACTCCAGCCTGGGCAACACAACGAGACTCTGTCTTAAAAAAAATTGTCAGAACTTGTAAAAATGTACCCCTAAAATTGATGCATTTTATTGCATATACTAAACCCTAATAAAGTTTTACTCAGGTGCATGAACCATTTGCAAATAACCAGTACTCCCACCTAGGGCCTTGACTCTTGCACTAGAACACAAAGCCGCAGGAACATTTGGGAAATGACACACAACAGCATGTGAGGGTCCAGGGAGGAATGGAAACCTCCAGGGAATACTCCAGTGGAGTCCTAGCCAAACTGTTTCCTGGCCACCCTCAGCTCCTGCCCATTTCTGAGCCAGATTCTCATCAATTCCATGAGCAGCCCATTATCCTTCCAGTGATTTTTCTACAGCTTACATTAGCCACAGTCTGTTTTTGTTGTTTACACCCGACAACCCTGACTAATACAGCCATTCTATCACTCAGCCTAAGAGGCTTCCCTGGCTTCAGTTTCCCTGACTTCAGTTTCCCTGTGCTTCCGGTTTATGGCTTTTTCTTTCTTTTTTTTTTTTTTTTTTAGTAGAGTGGAGTTTGGCTCTACTTGCCCGGGTTGGAGTGCAGTGGTGTGATCTCGGCTCACTGCAACCTCTGCCTCCTGAGTTCAAGCAATTCTCCTGCCTCAGCCTCCCGAGTAGCTGGGATTACAGGTGCCCGCCACCACGCCCAGCTAATTTTTTGTATTTTTAGTAGAGATGGGGTTTCACTATGTTGGCCAGGCTGGTCTCGAACTCCTGACCTCATGATCCACCCACCTCGGCCTCCCAAAGTGCTGGAATTACAGGTGTGAGCCACCACGCCCAGCCCAGGTTATGGCTCTTATGATGGAAGTATCAGCCAGGACTCTTTCAGTTGTAAGTGACACAAAACTAACTGGCTTAAGCCCCGCCTCCAAAAAAAAAAAAAAAGCAGATTCGTTAGCTTCCATGATTCAGGCACCCAACATCATCATGGATCCAGGTTCTTTTCAACCCTCTCCTCAGCAGGTCAACAATTTCCCTAATGACAGCAAGAGGGCTGCCATGGCTATAGGCATCATCCCCTCACACAGCATCCAAAGGCAGCAAAGGAAATGACTCCTCGCATATCTGTTTAGAAGAGCAAGACATCTCTTTTGAAGACCTTTCCCAAAAGCCACCTCCCCCACAATGGGCCTCCTGCCACATTTCTTGGCTAGAATTGTGTTACATTACAGATATAAGTGACAGCCTTGGGCTGCCATAACAAAATACCACAGGCTGGGTGGCTTAAACAACAGAAATTTATTTTCTCACAGCTCTGGAGGCTGGAAGTCCACAATCAAGCTGTCATTAGGTTTGGTTTCTCCTGAGGCCTCTCTTTGGCTTGCAGATGGCCGCCTTCCCACCACGTCCTCACATGGCCTTTCCTCTGAGCACGTGCCTCCCACCCTGCTGTCCCTCTCTCTTCTTGTAAGGATACCAGTCACCCTGGATTAGGGCCCCACCCCATGATCTCACTTAACCTTCATTACCTCCTTAAAGGTTCTGTTTCCAAATATAGTCACATTGGGGGTTAGGGTTTCAACATATGAATGAGGGGGACAGAATTCAGTCCATCACAGGGGCCAAGATACCAGAACACCTGGATTCGCCTGGGCCCTGTTCACGGCACAGACCCCAATATGCCCAGACCCTTGAAGAATGTGAAAGCACCGGATGGCTGTTTATCATGTCACATATACTGGTACAATTCTGGAAAGGGGAAAGAGAATGGGAGTGGATTAGAGAGGATGTTCTAACGAGAAAAGAGACCCTGCCAACACAAACCTCTAACAAAGACTTCCTCCTGCAAGTGAAGGCTGAGCTGTGGCCTGGCTCTCGACTAGGGCTGCAGGCCCAGGCTCCGGGATCCGCGCAGAGGCGATGCTCGCAGGTTAAGGGATGCCAAAGCCCATGCACCACAGCATTTCTACATGGGCTTTTCAGAGCCTCCCCAGTTCAGTCTGGCTCAGAGTGAGGTAGGACCCGGCCCTGAGACAGGAGAGCTCAGCTCAGGCTTCATGCTCACACCATCTTGAGCTCTGCTTCACCCTGGGTGCTTTCCCTTCCTCCCTACCTGGTCCAGTGTGGTGAAGAGGCTCAAACACGTCCCTCCCTCACAGGAGGGTACTTTCCTCCGCCAGAGCCAACTTTACTTGCCCATTTGACTTCCTGGAACAAACAATTGACGTGATGAGTCTTATAATTAAATGTCTGACTCTTGAGTCAGTTTAACTTGGTGCTTCAAAAGAAGTTATAAAAACTACTGGGCTGGGCACGGTGGCTCACACCTGTCATCCCAGCACTTTGGGAGGCCGAGCCAGGTGGATCACCTGAGGTCAGGAGTTCGAGACCAGCCTGGCCAACGTGGTGAAACCCTGTCTTTACTAAGAATACAAAAAGTAGCCAGGCATGGTGGCAGGTACCTGTAATCCCAGCTACTTGGGAGGCTGAGACAGGAGGATCACTTGAACCCAGGAGGCGGAGGTTGCAGTGAGCCGAGATCGCGCCAGTGCACTCCTGCACTCCAGCCTAGGCAACAAGAGTGAAACTTCATCTCAAAAAAAAAAAAAAAAAAACCTACTGCTGGCCATTAGGGGGCCTAGGGCTACAGCAGACCCAGGAACTGATGAGTGCAGGAAACAAAGGCAGCCCCTCTCCTCCCCCTCCACTGGAAGAAAGGAAACAGGTTGCTTGATTTGCAGACCCAGCCCCCAGTCACTTGACCAGGCCTAGTTCCATGGCCTTCAATGACCTCATGCAGCAAATGGGGGGTGTCAGCTACTTCCAGCAGATCCAAGTCCCCCTGGTGGTCCTCCCAGTGTTCCTCCTGTGTTTCACACTACTCTGCAAAACTTCACTGCCACTGCCTCTCCACACCCAACCCCTGCCACCCCCACCTGCCGCCCCCACCCTCAGCAAGGACAGGTGGCTGGAGGCTTGGCTGCCGCAAAACTGGCTGGTGTGGCCTCAGTCCTACCTCCACTTCACCTCCTCTCAGTGGGGACCACCTTTTCCTAACGACACAGAGGCCAACAACACGGGGCCATAGAGCCCTGCACCAATGGCTGGATTTATGACAACAGCACCTTCCCGATGACCACTGTGACTGAAGTGGCCCATTGTCCATTAGTCACAGTTGTGCAAAGAAAAGATGCCCTTGGCTGGGTGTGGTGGCTCACACCTGTAATCCCAGCACTTTGAGAGGCCGAGGCAGGTGGATCAGTTGAGGTCGGGAGTTCGAGACCAGCCTGACCAACATGGAGAAACCTCATCTCTACTAAAAATACAAAATTAGCTGGGTGCGGTGGTGCTGGGCCTTCTGCCCCCTTCCAACCCCTGTGCCCTCATCTTACCATCCCACCTACAGACGCAGACTGTGCAACCTTGACCCAAGTTTGTCTGAATTTGGGAAGACCCTGGAGCTTCGAAGAGTTTTACCCAGCATGGAGCTAGGGAACTTCCTGGCAGAGGAGACATGAAGTCCTCGCAGAGAGCTGCTCCCTGCCTCCCAGCCCCTACCAGAGAGAGACACTGCTGCAGGAGTTTAATGTTCTACTTCATTTTCTCAAAATGTCAAAAAACCCTGAGGGATAAGACAATTCCATAAGGTGAAGAGGTGATACAGAGAAAGGGAGAGAGGAAGAGTGCACGTGGTGAGGGCAAAGGGGACATTCCTGAGCAGGGGATTCTGGACTCAGAGTCTTAGAAACAGTTTGCTGACTTCATCTAGAAATAGCTCTTAGCAGCTGGGGCCAGGAGATGGAGAGCAGCCAAGGAACGAAGACGGGAAAGAGAAGATGGTTATGTGTGTGGGGGGGGTCCTTTCATCTCTAGTGATTTAGCGCCCCTCCCCGTGAACATACACACACACGTGCAATTGTAGCCACCCTGGCCTGCTGAGTGGTTCATCAGGCTGCTTTCTGTACTTAGTAGCTGTCACACTCATCATGTTCTTAACATCTGTTCTAGTCAATGGTCTTTTGGTCATAAAGAAGAGAAGCCCCGTCGAATCAGCTCTTGGGAAAAGGGGGCATGACTGCAAGGATACACAGACTACAGGGAATTCAAGAACAGGAAACAAAGTGTGTTCAGGCCTCATGGAAACCGGAACCAGGAACCGGAGCACGAGAGGCATCTCTGTACACTGACTCCATTCCTCTCTCCTACTCAAATCCGTTTCAACCGTGTGCTCTTCTTAAGGGATGACTACCAGTCCCAGCTCTGATTCATTATTTCTCAGATTTAGAACCCAGCAGCAACCAGAACATTTCTGTGTATCTTAATTCACATTCCTAGAACAGGCTCTGATTGGCTTAGTGCCTCATATTGATGCACCAACCCCCCACTCAAGTCAGGTGTCAACACTTTATCTCATCAGTGTACCAAAGAGGAGTGTAGTGGGATTTTGTGGCCCATTGTCCATTAGTCACAGTTGTGCAAAGAAAAGATGCCCTTGGCTGGGTGTGGTGGCTCACACCTGTAATCCCAGCACTTTGAGAGGCCGAGGCAGGTGGATCAGTTGAGGTCGGGAGTTCGAGACCAGCCTGACCAACATGGAGAAACCTCATCTCTACTAAAAATACAAAATTAGCTGGGTGTGGTGGTGCATGTCTGTAATCCCAGCTACTCGGGAAGGGGAAGCAGGAGAATCACTTGAACCCAGGAGGCAGAGGTTGTGGTGAGCCAAGATCGCACCATTGCACTCCAACCTAGGCAACAAGAGGAAACGTACGTCTCAGAAAAAAAGAAAGAAAAGATTACCTGAGAAGGGCTGCAGTCAGGCATAGCCCCCACAAACCTGCCTCATGCAGCAACTCTCTGAAACTGGTAAAAGTTAAGCAATATTCCTACTAGAAAGACCCAAGACACAGAAGCAGAAGGTAACCAATATGGCTAGTCTTCCTCTGATGCATGTAGGCATCATATGCAATCCCCTCCATGCAGAGTTACGGACACTTTCTTCATTATTTGCTAGCCTCAACCCAAGTTCTGAGATATCTTTGTCCACCCACCTTAACTTGTATGTCATCCTCCCAATTCGGCTTCCCTATTTGCCTTCTTAAACTCTACTCTCTGTGTTCCAAGGCCAACAATACTCCAGGAACTATCAACCCACCTGTTGCTCTTCTGTTCAAAACAGCAGGCAGTTCCATCCAAAAGCCTAGATTCCTTGCTGTCCAGAGAATGTGGGTGAGTGAGCATCTTGGATTTCCTCCTAAATGGAGACTCGGTAGTAATCTCCTTACCATTTTTGGTGTTAGTAACAGACCACATCAGATGCACACAGTTATTTCATCAGGATAACTGTGTACATCTGATGTGGTCAGTGACACTAAATTCCAAATATGTCTATATGTGAAATGCCAGAAATAATCCAATCCTCTTCCAGTAGGCACTGGGGATGGTACCACCGTCCACTACCACATATAGGCATGGGGCACTAAACGGCCTATTTTATGATCACAGCCAAGAAACCTCTTCCTTGGGCCAATAATGTCAAAGCCTATGGCTGCATCAGGAGAACATGTCATTAGGAGGATGGGTAGCTTGCATGCATAACCTAATGTGAAGCTGGATTGTTAAGCGAATGAAATGGCTCATAAGCCAACAGGGGTTACTTAAGAACAAAACATTCAGGCTGGGCACAGTGACTCACGCCTGTAATTCTAGCACTTTGGGAGGCCAAGGCGGGTGAATTGCCTGAGCTCAGGAGTTCCAGACCAACCTGGGCAACACGGTGAAACTCTGTCTCTATTAAAATACAAAAAATTAGCCTGGTGTGGCGGTGTACACCCGTAATCCCAGCTACTTGGGAGGCTGAGGCAGGAGAATCACTTGAACCTGGGAGGCGGAGTTTGCAGTGAGCTGAGATAGTGCCACTGCACTCCAGCCTGGGCGACTATAGCAAGAGTCCATCTCAAAACAAAAGAACAAGACATTTTATCGTTTCATTGCAATGAAGACACCCCTGCCCCAAGGCCACATGGCTGTAACTGGTAAGCACAACACAGGTAGGTCACCAAAGAAACACAAGCCCCAGGCCGGGCGCGGTGGCTCAAGCCTGTAATCCCAGCACTTTGGGAGGCCGAGACGGGCGGATCACGAGGTCAGGAGATCGAGACCATCCTGGCTAACACGGTGAAACCCCGTCTCTACTAAAAAATACAAAAAACTAGCCGGGCGAGGTGGTGGGCGCCTGTAGTCCCAGCTACTCGGGAGGCTGAGGCAGGAGAATGGCGTGAACCCGGGAGGCGGAGCTTGCAGTGAACCGCGATCCGGCCACTGCACTCCAGCCTGGGCGACAGAGCGAGACTCCGTCTCAAAAAAAAAAAAAAAAAAGAAAGACAAGCCCCAGGATGCCCCTCAGCAGGAACTCCCAAAGACCCCAGTATCCCAAAGGGACACTTCAGCACTCTGAATACAAAGCAAAACATTAATAAATATAACAAGAAAAACATGTAGGCCATGGGTTTTAATAAAAAGCCTAGCCAGGTGCAATGGCTCACTCACGTAATCCCAGCACTCTGGGAGGTTGAGGTGGGAGGACCGCTTGAACCCAGAAGTTTGAGACCAGCCTGGGCAACATAGTGAGACCCTACTCTATTTTTTAAAAAATTCAATTAGCTGGGAGTGGTGGTTCATGCCTGTAGTCCTAGTTACTAGGGAGGCTGAAGTAGGACTGCTTGAACCCAGGAGTTCAGGGCTGCAGTGAGCTTGTTACTACAGCAACCTCAATTCTTGCCTCCTCAGAAGAATTCGACTGAGGGACATAAGGCAAAAGAGATTGAGGCAAGTTTTAGAGCAGGAGTGAAAGTTTTTTTAAAAGACTTAAAGCAGGAATGAAAAGAAAATAAAATACACTTGGAAGAAGGTCAAGCAGACACCTTGGAAGTCAACTGTCCCATTTGACCTGGGACTTGGGGTTTTATATGCTGGCCTACCTCTGGCGTCTTGCATCTCTTTTCCAGTGGAATGCCCCCAGAAGGTTATACACCAGTTAAACTCCACCATTTTGCCTCTTAATGCGCATGCTTGACTCACTCACCCAGCTCCTGAGATCTTGTTGAGAAGTTGCCGATCACCAGTTACAGGTGTTTTTAATCTATTGTGAAACTGCCTTTCCCTGGCGACGACTGCGACCAATGATTACGTTAGAGAGGCAGTGTGACAACTGCCTGATCATCACCTGATGGTCGCCTGACATTGCTGGTGGGGTGAGGGGACCCTCTCCTGCCCCACTCATGCCTGGCTAGCTACCTACAGTAACAAGCTATCATCGTGCCACTGCATTCCAACCTGGGTGACAAGAGGCATCCCATCTCAACAACAGCAGCAACAACGAAACCCTGCCTGATCCCGCCTGTTATTTTCTTTTGAGTTAAATATCCTGGGTGATATGGTTTAGCTGTGTCCCCACTCAAATCTCACCTTGAATTGTAATAATCCCCATGTGGCAAGGGCAGGGCCAGGTGCAGATAATTGAATCATGGCGGCAGTTACCCCCATACTTTTTCTCATGGTAGTGAATAAGTCTCCCGAGATCTCATGCCTTTATAAATGGGAGTTCCCCTGCACAAGCTCTCTTGCCTGCTACCATGTAAGACATGGATTTGCTCCTTCTTCACCTTCTGCCATGATTGTGAAGCCTCCCCAGCCATGTGAAACTGTAAGTCCATTAAACCTTTTTCTTTATAAATTACCCCATCTCAAGTATGTCTTTATTAGCAGTGTGAGAACAGACTAATACACTGGGCAATAACTAGCAACATCTATCTGAACCTGTATCCATAAGGACTCTTGTTTGCAAGTGGCTGTAATTCAATGCTAGCTAATTTGAGCATAAAGGGGGTGTATAAAGGCTCCCATTACCAAAGTAAAGACGGATAGAGGTGGAGCTGGCTCTAGGGACATTGAGAACCAGGGTCATGTCATCAGAATTCTTGTGTGCTCTCATCTTTGCTTGTCTTTCCATGCCGGGCATGTCTGTTGTGCACAGGATCCTTCATACGGTGGCCACTTGCCATTCTGGGATCACCCCTAATAACCTTGTAACCAGGGAGAAAAAAATAAACGTTTCTGTCTCCCTCCTCCAACTTTGAAATATCCCCCACCTCCAACTTCGAAACACTGATTGGCTAGCCTGAGTCATGTGCCTACACATTAGTCCACTGACTGTAGGGCAGGGGCGTGAATTATTATGAATGACCCAGCCTAAGTCTCCTGTTCACTCCCACATTGCAGATGGATAATAAGCACCATTTCACCTCTCTGCTTCCTGGTTCCACTGTCATTTGTTTTCTCTTTTCCTCCTTTTCTTTCCTCTGAGGCCAGTCTCATAGCATCTGTCACTGATCACAGCTTTTATCAAGTTAGCAGTGCAGGGCTGTCCTGGGCAGTAATTCTCAGTCTCCCTCAAATCCACCCGTCTCTTCTTAGGTTTTGGTTCCTGTTAGTGATAAAGCAATTCTCTATACTTGAGGCCCAGGAATACACGGAAATATGAGATCCCCAGGGGTTTCAGGTGTACATGAAGAGAACTCAGATGGTGAAAGCCATTAATAACCCCAAGGTGGTGCAAGCCCCCATGCAACTATTACTTTTGCAGATGAGAAGCACCTTAGAGGAAACCAGAGGCTGACAGATTCTTGCTAAGTATTTTGTATGCATCAGTCAATTGTTAATCTGGACTACACGTAGATTTCATCGTTAGACTGCATATAGATTTTGTTTTCTTTGTACTCCTCTGACTTCTTGCCTCTTTCCTACATTCTCTTGCTTCTTAGCTTCCCATTCCTCAGTTCCTATCCAGGCTGTCCTCATCCCACGCACCATGGTGTGTCCCACAGGCATCTCCACAGCCATATTCCATTCACGTATTTCCATTAAAGTGCTGTCAAGTCAGCTCCCAGTCTTCTTTGATATAACCCCAGAATCTCTTTCAAATAAAAGTTATGTGGCCAGGCAAGGTGGCTCACCCCTGTAATCCCAGCACTTTGGGAGGCCAAAGTGGCCGGATCACCTGAGGTCAGGAGTTTGAGATCAGCCTGGCTAACATGGCGAAACTCCATCTCTACCAAAAATACAAAAATTAGCCAGGCATGGTGGCAAGCGACTGTAATCCCAGCTACTTGGGAGGCTGAGGCAGGAGAATCACTTGAACCAAGGAGACAGAGGTTGCAGTGAGCCAAGACCGCACCACTGCACTCCAGCCTGGGCAACAAGAGTGAAACTCCATCTCAAAATAGCAGTTATATGAATAAAGTAGGGAAAAAAAGGCCATTCCTGTTTGGAGAAGGTGTTCAAATGCCAGTATCTCAAATTTTACATCATGTGGTATTTGCATCCACAAGATACTAAAAATACCACAGTAATAATTACATTCACAAATAAGGATTTCTTGCCACAAAATCAACATTATCAAGTAACTACACCTGAAGGATGAATTCATTTAGATATATAAACACATTTTAGGGCCATTCCCTAATCATTCTGGTCATTCCAGTCCCTTTTCCTTTTTTCTGTTAACAAAAGAAATGACAGTTTAAAAATCCATTCAAAAATCCATATATTTAATACAAAAATGAGTTATTAATTTTAAAGAAAATGCCACAACCATTTGTCATTTTAACTTAATTTTAATGGTACATCCTTCAGCACTATGGATTTTCTACAGGGTATGGAGCTGTTTTACTCCAGTTAGAGAGGAAGTACTTTCAAATCAAGAACATTTTCTTATCTAAATTTAAAAGAACAACAAAATTATTCAAGAAAAAGAAATGGGGGCCGGGTACAGTGGCCCACACCTGTAATCCCAGCACTTTGGGAGGCCGACGCGGGCAGATCACCTGAGGTTGGGAGTTCAAGACCAGCCTGACGAACTTGGAGAAACCCTGTTTTTACTAAAAATACAAAATTAGCCAGGCGTGGTGGCACATGCCTGGAATCCCAGCTCCTCAGGAGGCTGAGGCAGGAGAATCACTTGAACCAGGGAGGCAGTTGCAGTGAGCCAAGATCACGCCACTGCACTCTAGCCTGGGCAACAAGAGAGAAACTCCATCTCAAAAAAAAAGAAAAGAAAAAAAAAGAAATGAGCTATCAAGCCATGAAAAACCTTGAAGGAAACTTAAAAGCACATCGCCAAGTGAAAAAAGCCAGTCTGAAAAGGCTATACACTGCATGGGTCCAAGTATATGACATTTTGCTTTTTTGTTGTTTTGAGGGGGGCAGGGATTGTTTGTTTTGAGACAGGGTCTCGCTCTGTCCCCCAGGCTGGCATGCAGTAGGATGATAATAGCTCACTGTAACCTCAAACTCCCAGGCTCAAATGATCCTCCCACCTCAGCTTCCCAAGCAGCTAGCACTATGAGCATGCACCACCACACCTGGCTAATTTTTTCTTTTTCGCTTTTTGTAGAGATGCGATCTCACTATGTTGCCCAGGCTGATCTCAAACTCTTGAGGTCAAACCATCCTCCCACCTCATCCTCCCGAAGTGCTAGGATTACAAATGTGAGCCCCTACACTAGGCCCAGCTATATGACATTCTGGAAAAGGCAAAACTATGGAGACAGTACAAGGGTCAGTGATCACCAGAGTTCAGAGGGGATAAAGAGACAAATAGAGCACAGAGGATTTTGTAGGGCAGTGAAATTACTGTATGATACTGTGAGGGTAGATATATGTCATTACACATTTGTCAAAACATGTAGAATGGGCGGGGTGCGGTGGTTCACACCTGTAATCCCAGCACTTTGGGAGGCCGAAGCGGGCGGATCACAAGGTCAGGAGTTCAAGACCAGCCTGGCCAACAAGGTGAAATCCCGTCTCTACTAAAAATACAAAAATTAGCCAGGCGTGGTGGCACGCACCTGTAATCCCAGCTACTCGGGAGGCTGAAGCAGGAGAATCGCTTGAGCCTGGGAGGCAGAGGTTGTGGTGAGCCAAGATTGTGCCACTGCACTCCAGCCTGGGTGACAGAGCAAGACCCTGTCTCAAAAAAAAAAAAAAAAAAAAAAAAAAAACATATAGAAGGTACAACACCAGGAGTGAACCCTAATGTAAACTCTGGACTTGGAGTTCAATGTAGGTTCATCAGTTGTAACAAATACCACTCTGGTAGTGTTGTTGGTAGTGGAGGAGTGTGTGTATGTAGGGACAGGGAATATATGAGAAATCTCTGTACCTTCCAGCCAATTTGGCTGTGAACCTGAAACTGCTCTAAAAAATAAAATCTACTTTAAGAAAGAACAGGCTGGGTGTGGTGGCTCACGCCTGTAATCCCAGCACTTTGGGAGGCTGAGATGGGTGGATCACTTGACACCAGGACTCCAAGACCAGCCTGGCCAACATGGTGAAACCCCATCTCTACGAAAAATACAAATATTCACCAGGCGTGGTGACGTGCACCTGTAGTCTCAGCTACTCGGCAGGCTGAGGCAGGAGAATCACTTGAACCCAGGAGGCGGAGGTTGCATTGAGCTGAGGTCGTGAGATCATGCCACTGTACTCCAACCTGGGTGACAGAGCAAGACTCTGTCTAAAAAAAAAAAAAGAACAAGAAAGTTTACATTATTGGTTTAGTGCCAATTGTTGTTTATTCAGGGTTACAGATAACCAAAACTCTCAAATATGCCTATGCAGAAATGAAAAGTTAATGGAAGGATGCAAGAGTATTTCACAGAACACAGGGCCAGGAACTTGAGCCTAGCCTCATGAATGACTAAGACCACTCAACTTGAATCTCCATCTCTACTGTCTGGTACTAACTGAATCCTGGTCCTGACTTCTCTCCAACTGGATTACTTCATTTTACCCTCCCCTCTCACCACGGCCTCCTCTTCCTCCTCCTCCCTCTCTTCTGTTTTCTACTGTTTTCTCCTTTCACATTGGCCCAAACTTTGGGTCCCACTCCAATGTTGGATGTCCTTATAAATCCCGCTTCTCTGAGTCACATTTCCTTTTCTTTTCTTTTTTTTTTTTTTTTTTTTTTGAGATGGAGTCTTGCTTTGTCACCCAGGCTAGAGTGCAGTGGAACAATTTTGGCTCACTGCAACCTCCACCTCCTGGGTTCAAACGATTCTCCTGTCTCAGCCTCCCAAGTAGCTGGGATTACAGGAGCCCACCACCATATCCAGTTAATTTTTGTATTTTTAGTAGAGATGGGGTTTCGTCATGTTGGCCAGGCCAGTCACTCCTGACCTTAGGTGATCCACCCACCTTGACCTCCTAAAGTGCTGGGATTACAGGAGTGAGCCACAGCGCCCAGCCTATATTTCCAAATTCATAAAATAGACTCGTTAGCTCAGTCTAGCCCTGGGGTCAGGTGTCCTCAGTTGTGTTGGGAAGAGACAGCCTCAGGAGGTAAAATAAGACTTCAGGAGTCCTGAGGAGAATGAGGGGTTAGTGCTCAGAAAAGGAGAATAGGCTGAGCAGGCACCCCAAAAGCCATCTTTTCCATTTTGTAAAATAACTTGGCCAGGTGCAGTGGCTCACGCCTATAATCCTAACACTTTGGGAGGCCAAGGTGGCTGGATCACTTAAATAATCCAGTTGGAAGTGAGCTGTGGTCCCAGCTACTCAGGAGGTTGAAGTGGGAGGATCACTTGAGCCTGGGAGGCAGAGGTTGCAGTGAGCTGAGATCGCACCACTGCACTCTAGCCTGGGCAACAGAGTCAGACCCTGTCTCAAAAAAAAAAAAAAAAAGAAAAGAAAAGAAAGAAAGAAAGAAAATAGTAACTTGAATAATTCTCACCAGGAAATAATGAGAAAGATTGGGTAGCAGGGGAGGAAGCCGCTCTTTATGTGCTAATCCCAATGTAAGATCCTCCTCTCCACCAGAAGAGACAGATTATTCTCCCCAGGCCTTGTGTGGGTGCCCATCAATGCCCAGCCAAGCCTGCCTGAGGTCTCCCAAGAAGACAATGGCAATCCTTGGATTAGAACCCAGGACTCCTGGCCAGGTGTGGTGACTCATGCCTGTAACCCCAGCAATTTGGGAGGCTGAGGCAGGTGGATCACTTGAGCTCAAGAATTCCGGACCAGCCTGGCCAACATGACGAAACCCTGTCTCTACTAAAAATACAAAAAAATTAGCTGGACATCGTGGCTCACACCTGTAGTCTGACTAAACCCTTGGGATAAAGCTTAAAAGTGTGATTATCGGGTCAAAAGTCCAAAAAATTGGTAAGACTTTTCACAGATATTTCTGGAGATATTCTACTCTCCAGAAAAGTAAGATTTTGCAAAAGTGTATTAGATACCCTCATTAACACTGAATGTTCTTGCTCTGAGAAGCAGAAAATAGTATGTTGTGTTAATTCACATTTATTCGATTCTGGAAGGAGTTGGACATTTTTTTCACATGATTTTGATCTATTTATAAATCTTTATCCTATAAACTTCCCATTCATATCCCTTACCCATTTTTTCCTTTTTAATGATTTATAAGAATCATCTTTTACATGAATTATATTAACTTATTAGGGGTGGGCATGGTGGTTCATGCCTGTAATCCCAGCACTTTGGGAAGCCAAGGCAGGCAGATCGCCTGATGTCAGAAGTTCAAGACCAGCCTGGCCAACATGGTGAAACCCCCATCTCTACTAAAAATACAAAAGTTAGCCAAGTGTGGTGACACACACCTATAGTCCCAGATACTCGGGAGGCTTTGGCACGAAAATCACTTGAACCCAGGAAGTGGAGGTTGCAGTGAGCCGAGATCACACAACTGCACTCCAGCCTGGGCAACAGAGTAAGACTCTGTCTCAAAAAAAAAAGATATTAGCCTATCACCATATGTGATCAATAATTTTTGCATTTTAAAGTGTCTTTTACATTTATTACTTTTTAAAAAATATTACTTTTTTAAAATAATGACCTTCTATTGCTTTATATAATCACATCTATCCATTTTTTTCACATTCAGCTTCTGTGTTTTGGGTTACATTTAGAAAGGCCTTCCTCTCCCCCTAAGTATAAAACTATTCACCTAGATTTTCTTCAAGCACATATGTATTTGTTTGGGCTTTCATGTTGTATTATAGTTTCATCTGAAATTTAGTTTAGCATAGGGTAGGAAGTAGAATCCTATTTTTTTCTAGATGAGCTAATTGTCCCAAATACATTTAATGAATAGTTCCACCTTCCCTGGCTGGTGTAAAACACCACGCTTATCACATACTATTTCTGGACTATTTCATCTCATTGATTTGTCAGTCTCTTCTGGTGCCAATAGTGTTCAGTTTAATTCTTAATTACAGTGTGGCACATATATGATTGTCTTCTGTAGACAGCTTCTCACTGTGCCCTTCACCAGTGCTGAGGCAGGACACAGAACATGTCACATCTCAGAGCAAAGCTTCCCCACAAAGTGTCACTAAACACTGTTGATTTTTCCAAGACTTCATGGGGAGATAAAGGAGACGTTCACATCACATACCACACAGCATAAAAAACTTAACAGGCATTTCTGTTCTCCCTCAAATCCTTCCTCAGCTAACAGCCATACATGTTTCCTCTCTCTCCCGACTCTTCTCCCATTTAATCTCTGAGGTCTCCTCCACTGTCCTAAAAAATCATGTCTGGCTGTAAACTTGTATAAGTCACTCAGCAAAGCAAAACTCCTGCCATTAAATAAATCTTTACTTCTTAGAATTCATCAGTTCATCAGATCAGTTGTTACTTGAGCATTCCAGTGGGGAGGGATGGACACACACACACACGTACACACATAAAACTTCCCAGTACAATCAACTTACACATGCAAGCAATCATCAAAAGCTGGTCTCTTAGGACAGGGAATTAGGAGGGGAAAAGGGAGACCTATTGCTAAGTAAAAAACATTTATTTTTCCCAGATAATTTTTTTTGGGGGGACAGTCTCCCTCTGTCACCCAGGCTGGAGTACAATCAAGTAATCTCAGCTCACTGTAGCCTCCACCTCCCGGACTCAAGTAATTCTCATGTCTCACCCTCCTGAATGGCTGAGATTACAGGCATGTTCCACCATGCCCAGCTAATTTTTCTTTTTGTAGTTTTAGCAGAGACAGGGTTTTGCCATGTTGGCCAGGCTGGTCTTGAACTCCTGGCCTCAAGCAATCCGCCCACCTCAGCCTCCCAAAGTGCTGGGATTACAGGCATTAGCCACCGCACCTGCCCTTTCCCAGATAATTTTTAAATGTTGTCTAATTTCTGGCCAGGCACGGTGGCTCATGCCTGTAATTCCAGCATTTTGGGAGGCCAAGGAAGACAGATCATTTGAGCTCAGGAGTTTGAGACCAGCCTGGCCAGCATGGTGAAACCCTGTCTCTACTAAAAACACAAAAATCAGCCAGGCGTAATGGCATGCACCTGTTAATTCTAACGACTCAGGAGGCTGAGGCAAGAGAATCACTTGAACCTGGGAGGCGGAGGTTGCAGTGAGCTGAGATCGGGCCACTGCACTCCAGCCTGGGTAACAGAGGGAGACGGTCTCAATAAATAAACAAAGAAATAGAATTAAGGGAAGATTTTCTCATCTGCAATTGAAAGATTAAAAACTCCACTCACACACAGCACAGAGCTGATGTAAGGTCTAAAGGAGAGAAGAGATGTGGGAGTAGTTTGCCAGCTGCAGTTGCTATATAGATGTATCTTGGCTCTTCCCCAGAGTACATCGTCTCTGCTCCTGCCCTCAGTCTGTATTCTTCTTCAGCTCCTGCCCCAGGTCTGTAATCGTCTTCAGTTTCTACAGTTCAGTCATAAGTCTGCAAAGTTTGGAAATCAATATCTACCTAAACCAAGTGTTCTTTGCAACTGTGAATCCACTATTTTATTTGTTGGGCTTTTTGGTCACCAGATTTCTGGGCCACAGGCCTACTCAAATGGCCTTCTTGCTGCTTTCAGAGATCTGTATTCTGGCTTGCGCAATGGTACTCCTGGGTGAGCAGCTGCGGAGCCTCTGCTCCTGTCCTAATTCTTACCCAGACCCAAATCTGCCCCAGGTCAGCTACCTAGAAGGGTGGAAAAGACCCAAGATTCTTTCAAACTTTTCCTAGCACCTTGCCATCATCTTCATTCCCTTCCATATCAGTTATTCCTCTGCATTACAATGGTCATGTTAGGAAAAGACTATGCTACTGGATCTAGAACTGCGTCTTCATCTATACAAGAGAACTATGCCTATGATAATGTGAGTGAGGTTTTAGGGGAGGGATCCTGGACAATCAGGCCCTAGAGCAGATTTCAAGTTGGAAAGGACACAAAGGTCAATCAACTGTTTCTTAAGGCAAGAAAGGAGGACAAAAACATGAAAAATCAAGGTACATAAAAGACAAAAGGTAAGATGGTATCAATAACTCCAAACATCTCAGTCACCACAATAAATGTAAATGAATTAAATTTACCAATTCAAAGGCAAAGATATTCCAAATAACATTTTTTTAAAATCTAGTTCATGCTTTTTACAAGAAACTCATCTAAAATTTTGTATATATCAATGTTAAATGTAGAGAGATGGAAAATGATATAGCAGACAAATATTAACCAGAAGAAAGCGATTAGCTACACTAATAGTAGTCCAAATAAACTTTAAGATAAAAAAAAAGGTGCAATGGTTAAGAATTTGGCTCTGGAGCCAAAGTTTTTGGTCCTAATGCTCAGTTACCTTAGTTGTAAAACAACAACAACATCAACAATAACAATAATGCCATAAATAAATTAAATAGAAAACTAAGATATAATATAGAAGCTCAACAAAACAAAAAGTTGGTGTTTAATAATATCAATAAAATGGACAAATCTTGGGTAACAATAATCAAAAAATGAAGGATAGAGGACATAAGCAAATATTATGAATTTTAAAAAACCAGAACTAAAGACTGAGTCATTAGAAAGATGCAAAAAATCTATGAACAAGTCTATGCTGATGAATTTAATATTTTTGAATTTCAAATAACAGTGAATACTTTATTTTGTAACAGCTTTACTTACGTGTAATTCACATACCATACAAGTCATCCATTTCAAGTATACAATTGAATGATATTTAATATGCTCATAGATATGTACAACCATCACCACAGTAAATTTTAGAACACTTTCATCCCCTCAAGCAGAAAACCTGTATCCTTTAGCTTTCAACCCCCAAACATTCATCTCTATCCCCTATCCAATCCTAAGCAACCACTAATCCTTTTTTTTTTTTTTTTTTTTTTTTTACGTGGAGTATCACCCTTTTAGCCCAGGCTGGAGTACAATGGTATGATCTGAGCTTACTGCAACCTCCGCCTCCTGGGTTCAAGTGATTCTCCTGCCTCAGCCTCCCAAGTAGCTGGGATTACAGGCATCTGCCACCATGCCCGGCTAATTTTGTATTTTTAGTAGAGACAGGGTTTCACCATGTTGACCAGGCTGGTCTCGAACTCCTGACCTCAGTTGACCCACCCGCCTAGGCCTCCCAAAGTGCTGGGATTACAGGCATGAGCCACTGTGCCCGGCCCCACTAATCTATTTTCTATCTCTATAGATCTGTCTTTTTTGGACATTTCATATACATGGAATCATATACTATGTAGTGTTTTATGACTGGCCTCTTTTAGCACGATGCTTCAAAGTTCATTCACGTTGTAGCATGTATCAGTACTTCATTCAATTTTATAGCTGAGCAATATTCCATCATATGGAAATATCAATTTTGTTCATCCATTTGTCAGTTGATAAACATCTGAGCTGTTTATATCTTTTAGCTATTATAAATAATGCTGCTATGAACATTTCTGTACAAGTTTTTGCATAGACATATGTTTTCATTTCTCTTAGGTATAGATTGAAGTGAAATTGCTGAGTCAATTTGGTAACAGTATCTTTAACTTTTTGAGAAACTACCAGACTGTTTTCCAAAGTGGCTACCCACCATCAGCACATATGAGGGCTCTATATCCTGACCAACACTCATTACTATCTGATGTTTTTATTATAGCCATTCCTAGTGAGTGTGAGGTAGTATTTTTTTCTTCCAATTTTTATTTTAAGTTTGGGGGTACATGTGCAGGTTTGCTATACAGGTAAATTGCATGGCACTGGAGTTTGGTGTACAAATGATTTTTTTTACCTGGGTAGTGAGCATAGTACCTGATAGGGTAGATTTTTTTTTTTTTTTTAGATGGAGTCTTGCTCTGTCACCCAGACTGGAGTGCAGTGGTGCGATCTCAGCTCACCACAACCTCTGCCTCCCAGGTTCAAGCAATTCTCCTACCTCAGCCTCCTGAGTAGCTGGGATTACAGGCACATACCACCATACCCAGCTAATTTTTGTATTTTTAATAGAGACAGGGTTTTGCCATGTAGGCCAGGCTTGTCTTACACTCCCGACCTCAGGTGATCTGCGCACCTCAGCCTCCCAAAGCGCTGGGATTACAGGCATGAGCCACCACACCTGGCCTATAAATTCAATGCGATTCTGATCAAAATCCCGTTGGCCATATTCAAGAAACTGGCTAAGCAAATTCTAAAATTTACATAAAAGTGCTAAGTGCCAAGTAGAATTAAGATGCTCTTTTTAGAAAGAACAAGGTAGAAGAAATTGCCCTACCAGAAGTTAGTACATATTATAAACTCTTACTGTATCACTGTAGTAATTAGGACAGTAGATGATGGTGCAGGATAAACAAAATAGGCCAGTGGAGAAGATCAAGCCCAGAAACACATAGAAGAAACTTGAGGCGGGGCGTGGTGGCTCATGCCTGTAATCCCAGCACTTTGGGAGGCCAAGGTGGGCAGATCACGAGGTCAGGAGTTCGAGAACAGCCTGGCCAACATAGTGAAACCCCCGTATCTACTAAAAATACAAAAAAAAAATTAGCTGGGCGTGGTGGCAGGCGCTTGTAATCCTAGCTACTCGGGAGACTGAGGCAGGAGAATTGCTTGAACC
Organism: Macaca mulatta; assembly: GCF_049350105.2. Taxonomy (NCBI): domain Eukaryota; kingdom Metazoa; phylum Chordata; class Mammalia; order Primates; family Cercopithecidae; genus Macaca; species Macaca mulatta. The sequence goes on from NC_133419.1 coordinate 11,118,699, forward strand.
TGGGAGGTGGAGGTTGCAGGGAGCTGAGATCAGATCAGCACTCCAGCCTGGGTGACAGAGCAGGACTCCATCTCAGAAAAAGAAAAAAAAAAAAAAAGAACTTAGGAAGTAACAGAGGCGGCACTGCAGATCACTAGATAAAACATGGACTATTCAATAAGTAGTACCAGGACATGTATTTACCCACACAGGAAAGAAATAAAATGCAATCCATATTCCAACCTTGAACAAAAATGAATTCCCGCTGAAGGGAGGAGAATTTAAGACATAAAAAGTGCTAGCCAAAAAAAAAAAAAATTGATAAATTTTTCTGGTTTGAAGTGTTTTAATTTGGGTCATCTGTTTTACTATATATAAGGTGAAAAGAGTAAAAGATGGAATTTACAAGGATTTGTATTCAGAATTTATAAAGAATTTCTGGAAATTGATTAGAAAAAGGATTTCTATTTCCATTAAAATAACAAAATTACACTGAAAATCATCCCCCCAAAAAAGATATAAAGTATTTTTAAATAACCTTAAAAGAACCGAAGAACAAGAAAGATAGTAAGGAAAAGATAACCTTAAAAGCACCAAAAAGCAGCCGGGCGCGGTGGCTCACTCCTGTAATCTCAGCACTTTGGGAGGCCGAGGCAGGCAGATCATGAGGTCAGGAGTTTGAGACCAGCTTGACCAACATGGTGAAACCCCGTCTCTACTAAAAATACAAAAATTAGCTGGTCGTGGTGGCATGCGCCTGTAATCCCAGCTACTCAAGGCAGGAGAATCACTTGAACCTGGGAAGTGGAGGTTGCAATGAGCCGAGATTGCACCACTATACTCCGGCCTGGGTGACAGAGCAGGACTCCGTCTCAAAAAAAAAAAGGTTGGGCGCGGTGGCTCACGCCTGTAATCCCAGCACTTTGGGAGGCCAAGGCAGGCGGATCATGAGGTCAGAAGATCAAGACCACGGTGAAACCCCATCTCTACTAAAAATACAAAAAAATTAGCCAGGTGTGGTGGGGGGCGCCTGCAGTCCCAGCTACTCAGGAGGCTGAGGTGGGAGAATGGCGTGAACCCAGGAGGCGGAGTTTGCAGTGAGCCAAGATCGTGCCACTGCACTCCAGCCTGGGGCAACAGAGTGAGACTCCATCTCAAAAAAAGAAAAAAAGCACCAAAGAGCTAGAAAGACAGTAAGGAAAATGGGGCCGGGTGTGGCAGCTCACACCTGTAATGTCTTTGGGAGGCAGAGATGGGCAAACTGCTTGAGCCCAGGAGTTCAAGACCAACCTGGCCAACATGGCAAAAACCCATCTCTACCAAAAAATACAGAAATTAGCTAGGGGCGATGGCATGTGCCTGTAGTCCCAGCTACTCAGGAGGCTGAGGAGCAAAGGATCACTTGACCCTAGAAGGTTGAGGCTGCAATGAGCCAAGATCATGCCACTGTACTCCAGCTGGAGCAACAGCGTGAAACTTTGTCTCAAAAAAAAAAAAAAAAAAGGAAAATCTAGGCCAATCATCTAAGGAAAAGTGCAAACCCAGAGAGGTAAGCAAACACTATATATAATGAGAAAATATATATGCATTCACTTCAGCATCAGAATCAACTATTTAACACAGTACTGGGGGACATGACCAATACCACTGTAGTAGGAAAGAAAAGGATATAAGAAAATTAAAAATTAAAAAAGAAAAGTTAGAAATCTCATTACTTAGAATATGTTCTAAAAATCTCATTATTTAGAATATGTTCTAAAAATCTCATTATTTAGAATATGTTCATCTACCTGGATAAATGAACAAAACCAACAAATAATTAAAACTAATAAGAGAGTTCTGCAAGGATGCTGGATACAAAACCAAATTACCAAAATATCAATAGCAATAACTTAGAAGCAATAATCTAGAAAATACTGTTTTGAAAAGTAAGACACCACTCAGAATAGCACCAAAAGATATATATCATTAGGGAATTAACAAAGGACATCCTGTTAAATTTGTTTACAGCTTTTCTTGATGCAAGAAGAAACAGAATTGAGAAGACAGCTTGGAAATAGACATGTAAATATGTAAATTTGATTATATCAAAAAGGATTTCTGCTTACCGAAGGACACAATGGACAAATTTAACAGATGACAGATTGAGAGGAGAGATTTGCAACTTTTTTTTTTTTTTTTTTTGAGACAAGGTCTGGCTCTATTGCCCAGGCTGGAGTGTGGTGGTGCTATCTCGGCTCACAAAACCCTCCACCACCCGGGCTCAAGCCATCCTCCCACCTCTGCCTCCTGAGTAGCTGGGACTATAGGCACTCACCACCATGCCCAGCTAATTTCTGTATTTTTTGTAGAGACAGGGTTTTGCCATGCTGCCCAGGCTGGTCCCAAACTCGTGAGCTCAAACCATCCACCCGCCTTGGCTTCCTGAAGTGCTGAGATTACAGGTGTGAGCCTCTGCGCCTTTAACACGGACAAGACTCCTTCAACAAGAAAAACAAAGGAACACTACTAGTAGACACACGTGCAAAGAAAATGAATAGACATTTTACAGAGAAAGAAATCCAGAAGATTAATCACCACATGAAAAACGAGATAGTGGCGGGGTGCGGTGGCTCACGCCTGTAATCCCAGCACTTTGGGAGGCTGAGGCAGGCGAATCACAAGGTCAAGAGATCAAGACCATCCTGGCCAATATAGTGAAACCGTGTCTCTACTAAAAATACAAAAATTAGCTGGGCGTGGTGGCGCATGCCTTTAGTCCCAGCTGCTTGGGAGGCTGAGGCAGGAGAATCTCTTGAACCCAGGAAGCAGAGGTTGCAGTGAGCCAAGATCATACCACTGCACTCCAGCCTGTTGACAGAGCAAGACTCCATCTCAAAAAAGAAAAAGAAAAAAGAAAAATGAGATAGCACTTTACACCCATCAAACTGGCAGCATTAGAAAGTCAGGTAATGGCAAGTGTTAGTGGCCACGTTAGAATACAGGACCTCTATATCCTCACATGTCTCAAATGCACTGCTGGTGGGAGGGAAAGTTGGTACCACCATTCTGGAAAGCAATTGGCAACATTCACACCCATGAACACACACACTCCAGTAATTCCCTTCTTGGGCCTGTGTCTCAGAGAACTTCTCACAAAGGCCCTGATGGAGACATGTATAAGGACATTCACTGTAGTATTGTTTGAGGTCATGGGTGTTGGCAACAATCTAGATCCCCATAGCCAGGGGAATGAGTGTTTAGGTAAAATGTGGAGACAGGCACACCATGGCATAGTATGCAGCAGCAGGTAAACACCATCGACATAAAAATCTCTTTAAAACGAAGTGCTGAATGGAATGAAAAATAGAATAAGATCTATTGCCTATACCACTAAGGTAAGTTAAAATATCTGTACACAAAACAATATACTTTTTTTTTTTTTGAGACAGAGTCTTGCTGGGTTGCCCAGGCTGAAGTGCAGTGGCACAATCTCGGCTCACTGCAACCTCTGCCCCCCAGGTTCAAGCGATTCTCCTGCCTCAGCCTCCTGAGTAGCTGGGATTACAAGCACACACCACCATGCCTGGCTAATTTTTGTATTTTTAGTAGAGAGAGGATTTCACCACATTAGCCAGGCTGGTCTCAAACTCTTGACCTCAAGTGATCCACCTATCTTGGCCTCCCAAAGTGCTGGGATTACAAGCATGAGCCACCAAGCCCAGCCAACAATACACATTTTATAAGAACATATACAAATAAAAGAGTGCACACCAAACACAATACACTAGTTGACTTTGGCAGGAAGGGAATTAGAAGTGGGTAATGGTGATAAAGGGGAATAAACATTCAAGGGTAAAACAAGGGGCCACTGCAAAGACAAAAATAGAGGGTCATGAAATGAGGAGTATGATTAATTCAACCCTCTGCACCTGACATTAAAAGAGAAGTGCAGAGAAGGAACCATCAGGTAGCTAGTTTAGATAAAATGATCAGGGCAATCAGGGAAGTCTCCTCAGTAAAGATCAAAGGTAAAGACCAAGTTAAAGACCAAGTCTGGGCTGGGCACAGTGGCTCATGTCTGTAACCCCAGCACTTTGGGAGGCCCAGACAGGCAGATCACTTGAGTCCAGCAGTTAGAGACCAGCCTGGCCAACATGTCAAAACCCCCGTCTCTACTAAAAATACAAAAATTAGCCAGGCATGGTGGCGGGTGACTGTAATCCCAGCTACTTGGGAGACTGAGGCAGGGAGAATTGCTTGAACCCAGTAGGCAGAGGTTGCAGTGAGCTGAGATAGCGCCACTGCACTCCAGCCTGGGTGACAGAGCAAGGCTTCGTCTCCCAAAAAAAAAAAAAAGACCAAGTCTGATGGTTTTAATGTGTAAACAAAGGGACAGGGCACAAGATAAGAGAAGAGGTAGGCAGAGACCAGTCACATAGGGACGTATAATAAGGTCAGATCGTATTCTAGTAATACAATGGGACATCACTGGATGGTTTTAAGCAGAGGGTGAAATGATCTGAATTATGGTTTTAAGAGAATACTTTGGCTTTTGCATAGAGAATGGGGTGGGACCAGGGAATCAGAGTCAAGGTCAACGGTAGAAATGGGAAGACCCGTCAGGAGGCTACTGCAATAGTACAGGCAAGAGGTGAAAATCACTCAAGTGACAAGTTTGTATTAGTTCATTTTCATGCCGCTGATAAAGACATACCCAAGACTGGGCAATTTACAAAAGAAAGAGGTTTAATGGACTTACAGTTCCACATGGCTGGGGAGGCCTCACAATCATGGTGGAAGGCAAGGAAGAGCAAGTCATGTCTTACATGGATGACAGCAGTCAAAAAGAGAGCTTGTGCAGGGAAACTACTGGGTTTTTTTTGTTTGTTTTTTTTTGGTTTTTTTTTGAGATGGAGTTTCGCTCTTATTGCCCAGGCTGGAGTGCAATGGCACAATCTCGGCTCACTGCAACCTCTGCCTCCAGGGTTCAAGCGATTCTCCTGTCTCAGCCTCCCGAGTAGCTGGGATTACAGGTGCCTGCCACCACGCCCAGCTAATTTTTCTGTTTTTAGTAGAGACAGGGTCTCGCCATGTTGGCCAGGCTGGTCTTGAACTCCTGACCTCGGGTGATCCACCCGCCTTGGCCTCCCAAAGTGCTGGAATTAGAGGCGTGAAAACCATCAGATCTGGTGAGGCTTATTCACTCTCATGAAAATCACACAGGAAAGACCCGCCCCCATGATTCAATTACCTCCCACCGGGTTCCTCCCATGACACATGGGAATTGTGAGAGTTACAATTCAAGATGAGATTTGGGTGGGGACACACCCAAACCATATCAGTGGTGGACAAAGGTTGTAGAGATAGAGAGAAGGGAACTAACCCTGTGAGTTTGGGAGGAACAGCTATCCAAGTTCCTATTTTGGATGTGGAAAAATAAGGGAACAGGAGGCATCAAGGATAATTCCTAGATACTTGAGCTTGAGCAAGTAGGTGGTTAGACGTGCCATTTACTAAGATGTGGGAGGAGCAAGCTTGGAGGAAGAAATGAAGAGTTCCTTGACCATACAAAATTTGAGAGGCCTTTTAGACATCCAAGTGAAGCTTGCTATGTAGCCTGGAGCTGGAGAGACAGGTTGGTTGGGAATTTGTTCAGTCACACAGTAAGTTCACATTAGAACTGGAACCCAGACTTCCTAGGTTCAAAATCATTTGCTCCCCCTTTCCTTTTAGCTAAATTAAATGCGATCATTTGACCCTGTAGCAAATGTGAAAAGAGGAAGCCAGGGTGGCAGGCACTTGTAAGGGCACCCACAAGTCTCACGGTCCTCACCAAGGTGCTCCTCCTTCCCATAGGCAGAGGGGTCCGAGCATGACAACAACTACGACCAATGGTGGCACCATCCTAAGCCTACTGGTGGACATGGCTGCTGAGTTCTACCCTTCTCTGTCTCTATTCATCTATGGTGTGGTCCCTGTGGCTGCCAGTATCATCCCTGTCCTCCTGCCAGAGATCCTTGGCCAGGCACTGCCCAACATGGTGAAAAGGTGGAGAAGGACCTGGAGAGAAGGTGGGCTGCACCCTCACCCAAGCTTCTTTTGTCAGAAAAGGTCAGACCAGGGGAGAGCAGGGACTTAGGCAGGGTCATGCAGCTGGTCCCTGATGGAGCCAAGGCTGAAATCCAGGCCCCCTGAATCCTATTCTCACACATTGGCTGAGTCCCAGGAAACCTCCCTGAGACTCTCAGCTCTTGGAAATAGTGGGTGGCTTTGGATATAAAGTAGGACGACTGAGCACAGATACCTAAAAAGAATCCCCCAACTCTACTCCTGAACGCTGTTTCTCCTTCCCTCCCAGGTGGAAAGAGAAACTGGGGCAGCAGCAACAGGAACAGCAGATGGTCCCACTCCAAGCCTCCTGAGGACTGAGAAGGAGCAGAGGGTGGAGAGGAGGAGCGCTGTATCTCTTGGATATCCACACCAGGAGGTAGATGGAGAAATGGCAGCCAGTAGAGGGCAGGGCCTGTAAGGTCTCAGAGAAATGCTTCCCCTGGGCCCCACATTCCTGGCCAGACCCACCCAAGACCACTTCATTAAAAGTAACTATGGAGCCAGGTCTCTAGTCCCAGCTACTTGGGAGGCTGAGACAGGAGGATCACTTGGGCTCAGGAGTTCTAAGCACTATGCCGATGGAGTGTCTGCACTAAGCTCAGCATGATGACCTCCTGCAAGCAGGGGACCACCAGGTTGCCTAAAGAGGGATGAACCGCTCCAGGTCAGAAATGGAGCTGATCACTAGTGGTATCACACCTGTGAACAGCCACTGCACTCCAGCATGGGCAACATAGCAAGACCCCATCTCTTTAAAAAAAAAAAAAAAGGCACAATTTATCCCATTGTTCCCCTCTGGCCCATACATAGTGGCCACTCCACATTAGCCAACCCTTGGTTCAAAACCTTTCAGTGACTATCTATGTAGAAAATCTAGTGGAATCTACAAAAATACTATTACAACTAAAACATGATATTAGCAAGGTTGCAGGTTATAAGGTCAATATAAAAAAAGGAATTGTGGCTGGGCTCAGTGGCTCACGCCTGTAATCCCAGCACTTTGGAAGGCTAAGGCAGGCAGATCACAAGGTCAGGAGTTCAAGACCAGCCTGGCCAATATGATGAAACTCCATCTCTACTAAAAATACAAAAATTAGCCAGGTATGGTGGCTCATGCCTGTAGTCCCAGCTGCTTGGGAGGCTGAGGCAGAAGAATCACTTGAACCCAGGAGGCAGAGGTTGCAGTGAGCCGAGATCACACCACTACACTCCAGCTTGGGTGACAGAGTGAGACTCCGTCTCAAGAAAACAAAACAAAACAAAACAAAAAAAGAATTGTGGCCAGGCGCAGGGGCTCACGCCTGTAATCCCAGCACTTTGGGAGGCCGAGGTGGATGAATCACCTGAGGTCAGGAGTTCGAGACCAGCCTGGTCAACATGGTAAAACCCTGTCACTACTAAAAATACAAAAATTAGCCGTGCGTGGTGGCGCGCACACCTGTAATCCCAGCTACTCGGGAGGCCGAGGCACAAGAATCACTTGAACCCAGGAGGCAGAGGTTGCGGTGAGCCAAGATCACACCACTGCACTTCAGCCTGGGCAACAGAGTGAGACTCCGTCTCAAAAAAAAAAAAAAAAATGTGCTTCTAAATACTAGCAGTAAACAATCAGCAATTGAAATTTAAAAAATAATACCATTTACAATAGCATCAAAAAATATAAGGAGACAGCAAAAAGATCAGTGGTTGCCAGGGGTTCAGAGGCAGAGGAGAGAGATGAGTAGGCCAGCACGGGGGATTTTTTAGGGCACTGAAACTATTCTTTATGGTACTATAATGGTAGATACATGACATTGTACATATCAAAACCCTCAATAACCTATAAGGCAAGTAATGCATTATTCTCAAGGTAAGGAAGGCTAGGAGATATACTTGAACCTGGAGAGTCAGCTTGGCAGAATTCGGGATGTGTATACACATACACACCCCTTACTCCTTACCTTCCTTGCCATTTTCTCTGCTCCCTTAAAGGTTTCTTTAGTTATGTGTCTTGCTCCTCCTCCTCCCACTTCAGTCTTTCCTGGAAAGGTAAAAGGAACTAAAATGAAGGCAGCCAACAAGAAGGCTTTCTTTGAGGCCCTTCCCCTCCCTGAGGCAGGTGCAAACATCTGGAAACAGGAGGAGAGAAGAATGCAGGGGCAGGGGGCAATAGCCCCTCCTCCCTAGGCCAGATCCTGGCTGCAAGAGCAGTTTGCCACCTTACATCTAGGCCCTTGCCCAGGAAGTTCAACCCCTCAGCTAACCTTAGCTCTTCTGTTGCACTTTTGGACTTTTCTGTAGCACTTCTGGACTTTACAGTAATCTTACCTCTAGAGAGCCCTAGGCTGGCAGTAGTGAGGCCTCAGAAGGAAAAGCACAGCCAGGAGAGTGACTGAGGTCTGATCTCCTCCAACCTCCATCCTCAGGTCTTGCCTCCTCCCCAACGCCTTCCTGCCTTTCCTGGGCTGGTAGGAGCCAGTGCTGATGGCACTGGGGAGACCACATGAGAGCAGGATGAAGGATAGCCACGATCAGCAGTTCAGGACAGAACCCAGGATGCCCAGTGCCTGTTCTGCTGCTCACATCAGGAAGGACCTGAGGGTGCAGACCATGAGGTGCTCTGGCAGGGACTGCAGAGTGGCCAGAGCGGGGTGGGATGCAAGCTGTGGCTGCCCAGCACAACAGTTAACCATTCACCAGGTCTATCTGCCCACCCAAGGCCTGCTCTGGTCTAACAGGACCCTGCCCTGGGCCTAGGAGCCTGACTCCAGCCACATCCAAAGACAGGCATGCACTGTCCCAGCCCCAAGGAGAGGGGGAAGAGGGCTGGCATTACCCGCACCTGGCCCTGCAGGGGAAGGAGGCAACCATGCTAAGGCTAACCCAACATGCAGGTCAGTCCTAGACGGGTGCTAGATTTAGTCTCCAGACCCACCCTTCTTCCCTGCCCTGATCCCGTCCCCTAGCCTTGGCCTGATGACCCCCAATCTACCAGCCCAGCCTTCAGACCCTGAATGTGGCTCTGACCCACCCCCCAACCCCTGACCTCTTGGCCTTAGTGCTGCCCCAAGACCTTGTTGCCAGGGTTAATCTCAAGGCCTCATTTCCCTGGTCCCGCCTCAGCTGAGAATGTGAGGATCTGCACAGCCTTCTCTCTCAGCTTCTCCACCTGCTGCAGCTACCCTTCCTGATCAGATGGCCGATTCAGGGTAGTCCTCAACGTGAGCCAAGTGAGTGTCCCTTCCTCCATGTGGCCCCACCCCTGTCCCTGATGCCCCGCCCTTCCCTGGTCTTTAACTGCCTCTCAGTCAAACTTGCACCACCATCAAGCACGGAGTTTCTGTCCATTACCTCACCAAGACTTGCTAATACCATTTCACAGGCCAGGAACATCTTGTCCAGCCCACTGCCATGCCCTGGGCCAGGCTTTTCCACCTAATTTCTTCCTGGCCCATTATTTGGTGTCCCTGTCCAGTCCATCCTCCCACAACTCCAGAAGGATCTTGAGTCACCAGCCTGCAGTCTACAGCCAAGACTAGCGTAGAGTGAGTGAAGCGTTGAAGCAATGGACTTCCCTCTCCTGTCTGAGCCCTGCCTGATCCAGCCTCTTTTTTCTGAGACGGAGTTTCACTCTTTCGCCAAGGCTAGAGTGAAGTGGTGCCAACTCGGCTCACTGCAACCTCTGCCCTCCTCCCCCCGCACCCAGGGTTCAAGCGATCCTCCTGCCTCAGCCTCCCGAGTAGCTGGGATTACAGGCACCCGCCACCACGCCCAGCTAATTTTTTTCTATTTTTATTTTTAGTAGAGAGGGGGTTTCACCATGTCGGCCAAGCTGGTCTCAAACTCCTAACTCATATCTGCCCGCCTCAGCCTCCCAAAGTGCTGGGATTACAGGCATGAGCCATCGCGCCCAGCCCTGATCCAGTCTTTAATTGAAAGTTTGATATTAGGCCGGGATTACACACCTGTAATCCCAGCACTTTGGGAGGCCAAGGCGTGCAGATCATGAGGTCAGGAGATCGAGACTATCCTGGCTAACACGGTGAAACCCCGTCTCTACTAAAAATATAAAAAATTAGCCAGGTGAGGTGGCGGGCGCCTGTAGTCCCAGCTACTCAGGAGGCTGAGGCAGGAGAATGGCATGAACCGGGGAGGCGGAGCTTGCAGTGAGCTGAGATCGAGCCACTGCACTCCAACCTGGGCAACAGAGCGAGACTCCATCTCAAAAAAAAAAAAAAAAGAAAGTTTGATATTTTGTTCATCGTGAACTTTTGCATTAATTTTGGTTTTTAAAAGACTACATTAAAATATTATTTATCATAATTGTTGAGTTTTTTTGCATCCTCTTAAATTTGTACCTCACCTCACCCTAGTCCCAACCCTGCCCTGCACACACACCTTCCTTGGCTGCCCACTGCTTAAGGGACATTCGGTGACTTTCATGACTGGCTCCAGCCAGGCTCTCTGGGCCCCTCTCTATGTGCCCACTGCCCCAGCTCCCAAACCTTTGCATGATCTCTATCATAATCTTTATCCCGTAGAAACCTGATGGTTTGTTTACTATTACCTGGGCAAAGAGAACACTAGTACAAAGTCCTTGAGGCAGGAAAGTGCTTGGCAGGTTCTGGAAACCGAAAGGCCAGTGTGGCTGGGGCAGAGCAGTGAGGAGTCAGTGGCAGGAAATGAGGCTAAGGAGGAAGCAGGGCTGCTCCTGTGGGAACTCGAGCTTTACTCTGAGAAGGCTGGAGAGTTGTTAGAGCATTCTGCACAGAGGAGACATGATATAACATACATATCAAAAGGGCCCGAGACACTAATCCAGGTGAAATACAATACTAGCAAGATCGCAGTGGTTGCACTCTGGATGTATTTAAGGAAAAGACAAGAGGATTTTCTAATGGATTAGATTTGGCTCGTGAGAGAAAGAATGGAGTCAAGGGTGGCTCCAAAGATTTTTGGCCTGAGCTACTGAAAGGACAGGGTTGCCACCTGCTGAGATGGGCAAGGCTGCAGATAGAGCAAGTTTGGGGTTTGGGATGAGTCATGACTGAGATGATTCTACACATCCAAATGGAGCTGGCTGGCAGGCAGCAATAATGACAGTGGTAATAATAAGCATAGCTCCAGCCGTAGTGCTCACTCTGACCCAAGCATTTTTCCAACACTTTCCATGTCTAAACTTATTTAATCCTCATCATGGCCCTAGGATGTAGAGCTATTATTATTCCCATTTTACAGAGTAGGAAATATTGGATAGACAAGACTGGTGTTCAGAGGAGGCTAGACATATACATTTGGGAGTCATCAGTGTGTGGGTGGCATAAGCTCACCTGGAAAGTGGGTATGAAGGTCCAAAGACTGAGCCCAGACGGGCGTGGTGGCTCACACTTGTAATCCAAAAACTTTGAGAGGCTGAGGTGGGTGGATCACCAAGGTCAGGAGTTCAAGACCAACCTGGCCAACATGGCAAAAACCCATCTCTACTAAAAATACAAAAATTAGCCAGGCATGGTGGTGCGTGCCTGTAATCCCAGCTACTCAGGAAGCTGAGGCAGGGAGAATTGCTTGAACCCAGGAGGTGGAGGCTGCAGTGAGCAGAGATCGTGCCACTGCACTCCAGCCTGGGCGACAGAGCAAGACTTCGTCTCAAAAAAAAAAAAAAAAAAAAAAATAGTTGAGCCCAGACACTCCAAAGTTCAGAGCAGGATGGCAAGGAACATCTGCAAAGGGGAATGTGGAACAACAGCCAGGGGAGTAGGAAGAGACCCAAAAGCGGGTGTCCCCAGAGGCTAAGCACAGCAAGGAGTTCTAGAAGGAGGAAGTGCTGAAGAAAAAGCGCTGTGGAAACTGCACATGGAGATCATGATATGAGGAGACAGTTTTGGGTTGGGCACTGGCCACTAACTAGCCTTTGGCAAATCACAGGGCCTCAGCTTCCCCATCTGTAAAATGGTTCTTTAGAGATTCCCCAGCTAGGACACCCTGTGGCAGGCCCTATCCTCAGCACCATCTCAGGACCACTGGTTGGACCAGGCTTACCACCCCCATCCCTCTCCTGTCTTCTCCTTATCCTGCCCTTGGCCCCAACCCCCACCTCCCACCGTTTATCTCACTAGAATTTTCTGTTCATAGTCTGCAATTTTGCCTCTAAGGGGTTCCCTTACCTTGAACCAGGCTGGGGGGTTGGGGGCAGTGTTACTGTAAATAGTTGTCCTCAACTCCTGAGATTCATCCCTCACTCAGCCAGGGTGCTCAATTGCTCTCCTCTGGCCCAGGCCCCTGGCTCAGGCCCAAAAACCAAGTAGGTTGCAGCTGCAGCTGGAGAGAGGAAAGAGGCTGCCTATTAACCCCCTAGAACCCAGAATCTCAGAAACTGCTTTGGAGAGGAAGGCTGGGCGCCATGAGTGGGCAGTGGGACTGGGGCTTGGAGCTGCAGATCGAGGTGCAGGAGCATGGAGCTGGGAGCCAGGAGACTTGGGGCTAGAGGCCTCATGTAGGGGATAGGAAATGAGGTCTGTTGATTGAGGGCTAAAGAGGGAGGCTTGAAGCTGAGCCTGGGAAACTTGGGACTAGGGTCTGGGATTAGGAACCAGAAAACCACGTACTGGGGCTGAGGGTGGCTGTCACACTGATGCTACCAGAAGAGCCCAGACAGCACCCCTTAGGTCCTCTGGGGACTGGAAAGGACCAGACAAGGGGCAGCAGGATGAAGTTGAGCCCTCTAGGGGACTGAGCCAGGGAGGTCACAGGAAGCCAGGCACAGGAAGGGCTCCCTAAAGAGAGTACAGTAAGGGGTCCAGAGGTGGGCAGTGTCTGGGAAAGGTTGGGGCCAGGGAAAGGAGTCCTTCAAGGGGGCAGGAGTAGAGGCCGAATGGGTGACGGGCGGTGCCTAAAACTATCACAGCAGAGCTGGAGGTTTTCTAGATAAGCCAGTCCAGAGTGACCCACCTGTGTTCCTCAGAAGCCAGTCCTATGAGACGCTCCATGTTAAAAAAACATCCTGTGGAGAAATAAGTTTGGGAAATGCTAATCGTTCTCTCTGCCTCTCAGAGACGCTCAACACACGTTTGCCATGTATTTGCTTGGAGAGGTTCCTGCAGTAAAGAAAGCCTAATTAATTTCCCATTTAATCACAGAGGCCTTTTTAAAAAGATAAATAAATAAATAACACCTACTAACATCCACAAAATAGACTGAGGAACACTAGGCTAGCCTGAGTTCCCGTTTTACTTTCTGAGACATTGAAGCTCAGAGGATGGAGGGATCTGCCAGGACACAGAACAGAGTCAAGTCCCAGGTGTCCCATCTTCAAGGAACATCAGAGCTGGGAGAGCCCACTGAGGCTACCAGGTCCAACTTTGCCTCCATCTCCACTCCCTGTACAGAAGAGTAGACTGAAGGTGGGAAAGAGGCCATGACTCCCCTTCTACAAGGTGCTAGACAGGGTCCCAGACGGACCAAACCCCAGACGGACCCAGCCCAGCTCCTGCCTCTCTCCCTGCATTGCTACCATTTCCTGTTGGGAGGTTGCCCTTTGGGAAAAGTCTTCCTTCCTCCTTCCTTCATTCCTTCCTTCCTTGGACAAGGTCTGGAGCTGAGACATGCCTGGCCCCACTATCGCTGTGGAAAGGGGGCGGGGCAAGAAGGACAGGGAAGGTTGTCTACATGCACCCTATACCCTCTGGCCGGGCACTACTCATTCTCCGTCTCCTCGGTCTCCTCAAGGGGCTTCTTGCAAACCCCCAAGATCCCCAGGGAACAGAAGCTCTAGGCGGCAGGCCCCTCTCCCTGCCCCCGGCCTCCAGCCGGCCTCCAGCCCCAGAGCTCAGGTCCTAACTGGATTGTGCACTGTTAATCACTGCGTGTGCCTGCCGGCAGAGTAAACAGGCGGCCTCGGAGATCCTCTCATTCTCATCAATCTCTGACCTGGTCAGGCCTCCATCAGCAATGGGGCTGGCAGGAGGCGCCAAGGGGGCGGGGAAGGGGGGCTGTGGGTCCACGATCATGTCAGGTCCTAACGAAAAGGCTGATTGCCCCACAGTGGGAGCCAGAAGGGGAGAAGGAGACAGGAGATGAGGTGGATACATCGCCATTGACATTTGAGGAACCTTTAGGATAGGGGTAAAGCAATGATTGGAAGTCAACTAGTCTGGCTCTGGCATGTACTAGCTGTGTGACCTTGGACAGGCTACTGAACCTCTCGGTGCCTCGGTTTCTTCATCTGTAAAATGGGAATAATAATTCTACCTGCTTTGTCAGGTTATTATGAAAATTAAATGAATTAAAGCATAAAACACTGAGAGGGAGACGGCACATTGCTGGTGCTATGCAAGTGTTTGTTAATATAATGGGGCCACAAAATGAAGGACTGCGGGAGACATTGATTTAGCAATTTCCCAAGAAACTCCCTCTTACACATGGCAGAGGGTGTTCTCAGCTAGTTAGGCTCCAACTGGGGGCAAAACCTGCAAACTGGGAAGGGGTTAAGAGGGCAGATTGTTACCTAATCTCCCTGGGCCTCAGTTTTCTGTCTGCAAAATGGGGACCTTAACTGTGCCTACATCGCGGGGCAGTCGTGAAGATTAAATGAGAAACTGCACGCAAAGATGTTATGAATGCGGTAGCGAGGAACAAGCCCTCAATAAAGGGCAGCGAGCTCCTGTGCCTTTCTAGCGTTAGCTCTGCCCAACCCCTTACCCACCCTCGCCAACAAAAGGCCTGCACTGGGGCATGAAGGGGATATAAGTGCTGTTATTCCTTTCCCTGAGAAGGAGAGTGGGCGCTTGGCACCAGGCCCCTCTCCCAGCCCAGGCACTCCAGCCCCTCGCCGTGCCCCTCCTAGGCAGGGAGCTGGGTGGGCCCCTAGGGGCCACGGCAGGGGCGCGGAGGGTCGTGGGCGTCACCAGAGGGCCCCCGGGCAGCAGTGACTGAGGTGGAGAACCCCTGGGAGCCAATAAACAAAGGTTCTCGACCCGGCAGGCCGGGAGGATAAAGGGCAGCCCCCGACCCACCGACTTACTTGCGGCACCTGTGCAAGGGCGAGGGGCGAGGGGCGAGGGTCTCGCGGAGAGGCGAGTACATTTGACATTGGGGGCACCTTTAGGATCCGGGCAAAAGCAATGATTGGAATTCTACTGGCCTGACTCTGGCACCTACTAGCTGTGTGGCCTTGGACAGGTTACTGAACCTCTCAGTGCCTCGGATGTACTTCTGCGAGGGTCTCAGGAAAGGAACCGGGCTGAGGCTCCACTCGCCCGGCGCCTTCCCACCCATCCTTCGTCATCGTGGGCTTCAAGCTTTGGCCTTTGCCTTGTGGGGGAGGAGGGGGAGACTCGAGGACCCGGTGTCCAGGGAACTGGGGGAGGGAGCGGGCAAGGGAAGGAAGGGTGAAACTTCGCCGGGCTGGGAGCAGGGGATCCTGAAATCTGCACTGCCTCACGCGGGTCACGACCCTGGACGACCGGATTCCACTGTACAGAGTTAGGGGTTGTCTTGAGACCTGGACCTGCTCTGACCCCAAATTCCCGTTCGAAGCTCCTCGGGACTCCAGCAGTTTCACGTGGGACCTACACTCGCCTGGGCCCGGGCGCGTACACCCTGTGGCGGAAAGCTGGGGAGCCCAATGTCCGCAGACCCAGCGAAGCAGGGTCGACGCCGTGAATCAGGTGTTTCGAGCAGCGAGTGGCGCGAGCTTCCATAGTGCGGGGGAAGGTGCCTGCTTCCTCCGTCGGGGCCGCAAATCCACGGCACGTCCAACTCCAAGGCGGCAGCCAATGGCCTGGACTTCCAGGTCGTGTCTTCATAGGTGGGGACAGAGGACGCTTAGGGATGCCCTGTGGGAACGCAGTTCCTCTCCACGGCCAGGTCCAGCGGGAAGTCCGAAACGCCACATTGCATTATCTCAGGTCCCAGCATTCACTATCCCTGGCAGGACCCTGGGCGCCCAGTCAACTCAGCGGAGTCTCCGGCCGGGCCATAAGGACCCGGGAAGGACAGGAAAACACGCAAGGCGCCGCTTTCGCGACCGCCCCAAACCAACCTTTTCTTCGGGAACTGCCGGCAAGACTTGGGGCGGTAGAGTGGAGCTGCTTCTCCGCACTCCCCCTGCCCTCCGGCGCCCAGCACGTAGCCGGGCAGGAAAGGTGAGAGTCTACAAGGCCTCAACTTCGAAAGAGGACTCGGGAAATCCCGATTTCCTGTCCCAATAAGATGCCTTTGTTGTGGCCGCGTCCGTTCTCACCTCGGACGGCGGGGACTCTGGTGGCCTCTTGCTGGGCCTGCTCTATCCGCATCCCCGCCCTGGATTTCAGTTTCTTGTTTTTCATCTGGGAATTAGTGTCCCCTCGAGTCCTGGCGGGAAGGGGTGCGGGGGAGAGAGGAAGTTGAGGGCCTGAAGCCGTTGAAGGTGAAGGCGCGAGGAGGGGGCGCCCTCAGGTCGACCCGCTGCCTCCCACCCGGACTCAGAATGCACGCTCGAGGACAGAGGAAGCAGCACGGTAAAAGTAGCACTTTTAGCTGAGTTTGAGTTTCTGACACCGATTAAAACCGAGGGCGAAGACTTACACTCCAGGTCTGCAGCGCACTCCCGCAGCCTGCTCACTTCCTTCCTCCACCCACCTGCAGCCTTTTCGGACCCTGGGAATCTTAAAAATGCTGTCCCACAGTCCCTGCCGTCCCCGGAACTGCAACCGGTGCTAAGCCCCAGGATGGCTCCAGGCGCACTGACCGCAACCTCCATGAAACCACAGGGACCCAAGCCGCTTGCAAATCTACTCATCTGTAAAATGGGAATAATGGAACCTCCCTCATAGAGTTGTGAAAGTAAATGAAAGAATATAGGCCGGGCGCTGTGGCTCACGCCTGTAATCCCAGCACTTTAGGAGGCCGAGGCGGGTGGATCACGAGGTCAGCATATCAAGAGTATCCTGGCTAACAAGGTGAAACCCCGTCTCTACTAAAAATACAGAAAATTAGCCGGGAGTGGTGGCATGCGCCTGTGGTCCCAGCTACTCGGAAGGCTGACGCGGGAGAATCGCTTGAACCCAGAAGGCGGAGCTTGCAGTGAGCCGAGATCGCGCCACTGCACCCCAGGCTGGGCGACAGAGCGAGACGCCATCTCAAAAAAAAAAAAAAAAAAAAAGATAGAGGCCGGCCGGATGCGGTGGCTCACGCCTGTAAACCCAGCACTTTGGGAGGCCAAGGTGGGTGGATCATTTGAGGTCAGGAGTTCGAGATCAGCCTGGCCAATATAGCGAAACCCTGTCTCTACTAAGAATACAAAAATTAGCTGGGCGGTAGTGGCGCTCGCCTGTAATCCCAGCTACTCGGGAGAATCGCTTGAGCCTGGGAGGCGGAGGTTGCTGGAAAGCCTAGATCACGCCACTGTACCCCAGTCTGGGTGACAGAGACCCTGTCTCATAAAAAAATGCAGAGCACTTAGCAGTTCCTGACACATAGTAAATGCTCAATAAGTATTATAAATAAGAACAGCCGGGCGCGGTGGCTCAGTAATCCGAGCACTTTGGGAGGCCGAGCGGGGCGGAGGCGGGAGGATCACTTAAGCTTAGGAGTTCAAGACCAGCCTGGCCAACATGGTGAAACCCCGTCAATAAAAAATTTAAAAAATAATAATGCCGGTGGGGTGGCGCGCGCCTGTAGTCCCAGCTACTCGGAGTGGGTGAGGGGATAGGGCTGCGGTGGGAGGATCGCTTGAGCCCGGGAAGCAATTACAGTGAGCTCTGATCGCACCACTGCACTCCAGCTTGGGCAAGAGACCGAAACCGTGTATCAAAAAAAAAAAAAAAAAAAAAAACCACAATGATGGCTTTCACTCTCTGCAGACGCACGTGCCACGTTTTACCTGCAGAAGCTCAACTAACCCGTCAAACAACCTGGTCGGGGAGGTATTTCTACCCTTCTTGTTATTGATGAAGAAACTGAGAAAAAAAAAAAGAAACTGAGACCTAGAGAGGGGCCTAGCTTGCTCAGGCCGCGTCAACTAGAAAAAGGCCAAGCTGAATCTGCACCCAGGGCACTCTCCTCCTGCACAGTAAGGGGGCCGAGACTGGGGCCGAGCCGCGCAAGGGCGACTCCACGTTCCCTCCGTGGTACCGAGGAGTGAATTCTCTACCAGGCGACCAAAAATAACAACCAGCAGGAGCCGAGACCCGAGAGTCAGCCCCCACCCCACCCAGCCAGAGATGGGGGAGAACTGGAGGGGGTCGCGCGGGGGCGGGGCCAAAGCCCCACGTGCACCGCCTGCAGCCGCTTCAAGAAGCCCTTTGTCGCTAGCAGCAGCGTTCGTGCCGCACTCGGCGGCTTAAAATAAAGACAATGTTCCCAGCCTCCCTGCGGCTAAATCGGGCGCGAGTGCGGGGGTGGTGAGCGAGCCGGGCGGGAGCGCTTCTCCGGGTCCTACCTCTCTTCTCTCCTCCTGCCTCAGTTTCCCCATCTGATAAGGGTGACCTAGCCAAGTCTGCGCGGGGAAGTCAGAAGAGTGATACAGTGGTGGGGGTGGTGGGGGGGGCGTCATCCCCTTGCATCCGCGACTGCACAGACTTCAGAAGGAAGCCGCGTGGGACAGAGGGGGGCACTCAGGAGGAGGCAGGGGAAAGCTGGACACCCTCCCCGCCCGCCCACAAAATAAGTGTTTTTATTTCTAAAGGGACGTGTGCAGAGGCGGTGGGAGAAGAGAAAAGGGAGACCAAGGAGATTGGGGGGAGGTGGCAAAGAGGGTGCCTGATTCAGATTCGGAAATGGATGTTGAGTGTGGAGGCCTAACACCCCCACACTCAGCCACGTGTACGCGCACAAGTACACGCAGCCCCACCGCGCAGCCCAAGCCGCAGCCGCAAATCCAGGGCAGCCCAGCAGGGGGCATCCCGAGTCCGCGCCCAAGGGTAGGGACTGGTCAAGTTCTGACCCAACCCTGACCAGCTGGGTGACCCTGGGATGAAGGGGGATGCTCACTTAGATTTTCTGTCCAAGCTGCAGCGTCTGCTTGACTTCAGCAGGGAGGAGGACTGGGTGCCTGCTGGAACCCCAGCTGGCTTTGAGAAGCACAGATGCCCCCACATGTACCTGTCACGTGTGCCCACCAGTAGCTGCTGACCAAATCCCAGGAACTCCAGTTTCAGCTCCACTTGGCTCCATTGGCCAACTGGGCTCCTGGGTGAGAAAGCCCCAGGTTACCCTCAGGCACCAGCATTGGCGGGGCTGTTGGGGGGAGGGGGGCGCTCCGTGTGGGAATGAGTAGGGGAAACCCCTGCCCCAGACTCCAGAGCCCTGCGCTTAGAGCCAAGGGACCCGAGTCCAAACACCTGCCCACCACATGCTAATCATACCTCTGCTTTTCAGATTTCTCACCTACAAAATGGGGATAACTGATGCTCCCATTCCTTCCTGCCTCTCAAGCCAGGACTTTGACACAGCCCAGTGGGGCAAAGAACACAGCAGCCCCAGCAGGCAGTCCCTGCAGCCTCCAACTCTCCTCCCCAGTAAGCTCCCTGGGAAGTCTCTGGGGCCAAACGGAGGCGGTGCAGGACCCACATCTCTATGGCAAATGGCCCCCAGGGGTTCTATCTCTGAGGAAGCTCAACACAGAAGTCCAAACCAGCCTGGCAGGGAGGGATGCTGGCCTCACCCAGTAGGGCTGAGGGAGATGGGGAGGAGGACTCATCTCCTCCCAGGTACACACCTGTGAGCCCTGAGTGGGAGTCAGGGGAGACAGAGTTTGACAAGCTGGGAGGAGAGCTGTCTGTCTGCCTGTCTGTCTTCCAAGGGGAAGCTTGGGGTGGAGCAGGCAGGTAGAGGCTGCCTCACTTGTCAGAATTAGCAAGTTCCACAGTTGGGCAACACTCAGCCACACATCAGATACAGACACACGTGTGCACATGCATCCTGCCTCCAGACTGACAGGGTCACACCTGCATTTACACAGGCTACATGATGACATGAGGACACAGGGACACATACATGCAGGGCACTCAGCCACACATGGGGCAGGCACCTGGCCCTCTACTCATCCCCGAAAAGCAGACACCCATATAACCTCACAACGGGCTATGCATAGCCCAATGCTAGTGCACACAGCCCAGCACGCGGGCACGTTCGCTCAGCCCCCCGGGCGGGTGCGCCAGCCCTCTGGGTCTGTTCCAAGTTGGAGCCTCTCACGTGAGGCCCAATGTGTCATTTCCAAACAGAAGGAATCTAGCTCTCTCGCAGCAGGGAGGAAGAGCAGGGTGTGTAGTTGGGTGGGTGGGCGCGTGGGCATGTGCAGGGGGGAGGGCGTGTGTGTGAGGGAAGCAGGCATGTGAATACCGGGGCAAGTGTGTTAGGGCATGGTGCACATGGGTTGGGGGCTCTAAGGTTGGGTGGGGTAAGGAGTCCAAGGAAACAGTGTGCCTTTGTGAGGGTGTGTGTGCCGCTGGGTCTGTGCAGTGGGTGTGGGTGTTTGTCTCCCTGTATCCGCCTTCTCTCCCGTCCTGGACTTTTAGCCTTCCTGGGCTCGCCTTCCTCATGTCCTTCCTCCTCCCTCTTGGGTCTCAAATTGGGTGCCCTGGTGAAGGAGGGGGGCACACTCCAGAACCTAGTCCAACCCCAGACGCTGCCTGAGGCTTCCCTCCAGCTCCCCTCCCTTCGTTTTCTCCCTTTCCTCCCTCCCTCTCTTTCTCTTTCTCCCTCCCCCCTAAGGCTGGCGTGCCAGGGGGTGGGACATGCCAATCACTGGCTGTGCCTCTCCCGCTGCCAGCACAGGGCGCAGCTCCCCCCGGGAGCCAGGTGTTTGGGTCCCTGGAGACGCCGCCGGCCCCCAGGGAGGCAGTGGGGCTGAGGACCCTACAGACCCCTCTTCAGCCCCATGGTGAGTACGTTTGGGAGGGCTTGGGAGGGGCTGCTCTGAGGTAGAGGGTAGGAGGGTACTGGGGAGCGGGGGAGGGCAGGGACCAGAATGAGATGGAAATAGGGATGGACTCCCAGAGATAGGAGGAGGCCAGGCAGGGGTCTAGAGGGCAAGGGGGCTCTGTAGCATTGAACACTGGCTGCTCCAAACACTCGGCCTCCTGGCTTTGAGTGGATATATCTGATGTTTTTCTGGGCTTCAGCTGGCAGAGGAGATGGAGACCCCCCTCAGGAAACTGGACCTGAGGCCCAGAATGGATTAGGCTGCCTGGTAGAGGCAGAGCCCCCAGCACCCTAGGGGCAGAGTGGGAAGGGCAAGGGGCCAGGAAGCAGCCCTTGCCACCAGCATCCTGTGGGAGGTTGACCCCCATCTTGATGGGGGTGCCAGTCCTAGAACCTCCTCCTCTCCTCCCTCAGGACACCCTGAAACCCACCACCCCCGTCCACCTCAGCTCCCCCGAGATGGACTGAATCAGTCTGCTGGCCAGACAGAGAAGCTGGAAGCCAAGGTGGGTGTCGGGCCAGAAGCCAGCAGACCAGGCAAAGAGCCCCAGGGCTCTTTGGGGACAAACGGGCACACGAATGGTCACACTGGCCAGGGAACGTGGCCCTGACGTGCGCAGGGGCCCAGAGGACCCTTCTTATATTTCTAATATCTTGGGTTCCCGCAGGGTGGATCTCAGTCCTATATCCAGTCAATGCATGGATACCAATGGGCACCCATGCCAGGTAGTCACCCCAGTGCCCGCAGACTGCACAATGTAGGGATGGGCTAGGGGCCATGAACTCTGATTCTTGTACAGCTGTCAGCTCCTGGGCAGGCCAGCTGGAGAGGGGGTCATCAGCTCTCACTAGATCATCCAGACATGTGCAGCTTAGAGGTTACAGAGCCAGTGGAGACGGGTTCACCTCTTTGCACAAAACACACCTGCAGCTCCACCCAGACTGACCCAGGACCTCTGCCCAACTGGCTAGAAGGAGTCGGGCAGTCTCCGGTGGCCAGACGTCTCCTTTCTTGGGGTAATCAGCTGTTCACTGGGCTGTCAGATGAGAGTTCTCTGCCCTCTGACCTCAGCCACCTGGCAAGCTGAAGTCACTAACACTGCTGAGATATGAAAAGGAAGGAGGTAGTGAAATGGGCTGCAGAAGATGTGAGTCTTGGCTCGCAGCTGACAGCTGGCGGCTGGAGTTCTGAGAACTGGATTCTGAAGTGTAATGGGGAGTCCAAAGTGTCAAGAAGGGGCTAACCAGAGGTTAGAGGTCATATCAGACCTAGAAAGGAGGCTTTCATTGTATGGAGATACTGAGGCTGAGAAAGGGAAAGGGACATGCTCATGGTCGGAGAAGAGATATGTAGGGATCCACTTGGGGCTTGGGCTCCGCATCCTCAGCACAACACTGCGCTGCCGCCTCCATGAGCAGGAAGATGGGGTGGGAGAGCAGGGGGCGCAGTAAGCTCTGAGACGCAGAAGCTTGGGCTCCCAGCAGGCGGGGAGAGGTGGGTGAATTGCACTGGGTTTCTGCTCTGCTGTGGTGCCATGGTGATGCCTACAAGGATGGAGGAGGGAGGGAGAGAGAAGAAAGGAAATGAGGAGAGGAGTGCAAGGAGCCAGGAGCAGGGGGCTTGCGGAGAGGAGGATGAGGGACCCAGCATCTCTGATGCCACACTGGCAGAGTGAGGTCTAGGGTCCAGCTGCTCATGCCCACGCTCTGGCATGGTCTGGCCAAAGTCAGGCAACTGCTTAAGATCCATCATGGGTGAGCAAATTTGGCAGTGATTCTAGGGCTCATGCTCCTCTTCCAGCTAAGTGGTGGGTTTTATGTAGCATTTAACTGATGACTGCTGCCCTCCACAAGGCTGGTTGGCCCTCCCAATGGCAACTGTTGAGCCTTGAAAATGTGATCAATTCTATCTGTTTACTCCCTCATTCCCAAAGCCAGGCATCAGGGGTGGAAGTTTTGTGCACCTTAATGGGTCAAGAGCTGCCGTCAAAGAAAAGTTAACCCTGAGGGGAGAGCTGCCCCATCTGGGCTGGCTTCTGGGGTCAGGCCCTAGCAGAAGGGACCAGTGAGTAGACCTAGCCAGAAGGAGCGCCCTCCTCATTGCATATGTGAGGCCTCAGGTGCCCAACCCCACAGCCCCCTCCACATACCTTCCACTCCCCAATATTATCCCCTCTCCCTAACCAGGACTCTACCAGCTTCCAGGCCCAAAATCACAAGATGGCTCCGCTCCTCCCTCCTAAATCTCTTCCCCAGCATCCCTCATTCTCTCCCTCCCCTTCCGTACTCCGTGGCTAGTGGTAAGTTCAGAAAAGCCTGGTGTTCAGGAATCCCTCTCCCCATTTCTCTTTCCCTGCCTCCCCCAGTGGTTCTCTCCCCTCCCAGTTCCTCTCACAAGCCAGCCCCTAGGGATTGGTCCTGGGCGCTGGCAGTCAACAGTCTGGCCTGCTGTAATAAAGGCTCTGACCTCATCGCTTAACCCTTTGAGCCCAGGCTAACATTTTCCTTTCCCCAGTGACAAATGCCTTGGCACGTCCGTGTCTGTCCTGTCACCTCACTTAGCTTCCCTGCAGCCGAGTGAGGCAGAGTTTCCTTGGTCCATTTTACAGACAAGGATGCTCTTGGCTATTTTTCTCCTATGCTCTCCAGCCAGGCAGGGCCTCACTCAGGGGTGCAAGGACCTAGCAGATGAGATGTGGGAGCTCGAGGGAGAAGAGGGACCTCTGGACCATGCTCTGGACCTGGTCCTGACCCCCACAGGCTCACCTTCAGGCTCCAGGGTCTGAAGTTGAGTACACATGCGTACATTTATTCCACAGGTATTTACTGAGCAACTACTATGTGCCAAGCCCTGGGATAAAGCACTGAATGAGACAGACACATCCCCTACCCTGCCCTTTAAAGGGCTTCAGCAGACCCGCCCTCTTCCCACAGCGCCGTCATCACACATCACACGGCTATACGACAGACACTGCCGCGCACACAAGGAGGCCAGATTCTGAAAGGAGGACCAATTGCTCATCGTTAACTGATTCAAAGCAGGGCTTGAGTAAGCTAGCTGAGGCGGGCAAGGAGGCTGGCGAACACCCGCAACCTCTCAAGAGCAGGAGTAGGTTTGGAGAGGTTGGTCTCGGAGGTAGACGGCCTGGATCCAAATCCTGGTTGCATCGCTGATGAGCTGTAAGGTCCTTCAGGTCATAATGCCTCAGGTTAGGCCTTTTGCAAACTGGGATAACAGGACCTACTTCACGAGGAGTTCTAACAGGTAGAGTAGATCGAGTTTATAATGGTTATGTATATAATGCTTAAAGCCATGTCTGGCATATAGTATGCAGCCAGTAAATACCAGTTACTATAATATTAGTAATTTTTCTTTGCTGCTATTTATGCGTAAGGAGTATTAGTAATATTATTAAAGGCTTCTAACAGCTTTCATCAGGAGATCACAGTCCTGGAGAGAAGCCCCATCCCTGCTTTCTCACTATCTTCCTGAACTCCAGGCGAAACACCCTCTGAGGATGAGTCCCTACCCATCACACAAAGCTATGGGCCCACCTCCACCATTCCCAGCCTGCTCACCAATGCATATACCCTCACACACAAACACTCATCCTAGGAGTTCACCCCATCCCACCGAAGGGCCACCAGCTCAGGACGGTCTTTTACCCAAGGTCACATAGCAAGACAAGAGCTTGCAGCTAGGCAGAGGCAGTGCCAAGGACTGCCTCAGGGGTCTTCCTGCTGCCCACTACAATCCCCATTGACAAACTCACTGCATACGTGAGCCCCAGCCCCCATGGATGCCTTCACAGGACGTGACCTGCAAATGCAGCTTCAAGCCCCCTTTTCAACCAGCTGGCTGACCTGAGTCCCTCCTTTTTAGAGATTCTAGAGCTACCACTGAACCCCGCACCCTAACCCTCAGCCTAGGGCTGGTCTCCCCAGGGGAATCTGCCACAATCATGGGAAACCAGGTTCTTTCACAGTCACCGTCTCACTGATCCCACAGGAGCCTTGGACAGGTAGAAGACCGCCCCACATCGACAGTTAAGGAGACTTGGACAAGGTCACACAGAAGGGACTAGAGCACATCTCCAGGAACCTTCTCCTGAGCCCTTTCTCTGTCCAAGAGAGGGCTGGGGGTGAGGACCTCTGCTTCTGATACAGAGGAAAGGCAGTCATTCATTGATGGGTCTGTTCTTGGGCTGCATCATAGGGGGCAGAAGATCTAGATGGTGGCAAGAATCAGGTTCCAATTCTCTGAAACCTCTGGTGACTTCTCTTCCTGCCACCTGTCCCAGGAGAGAGGCCTTAGCCCTCATCCGGCATAGGTGGGGCAGAGGGGTTTTGCCGAGGCGGAAAGGACACAGGGTTGGAGCCCACAGGTGTGGGTCAGAATCCCACCTCCACCACTTCTGTGGGACCAGCAGAAATCAACTTTGCACCCTGAGCCTCAATGCCCTTATCCATAATATAAAGATAGAGCACCCCATGGGATGTCACTGAGGTGTCCTGTGGTTAAGGGAAAGAATATATATTAAGTACCTACCATCCAGGAGGCATTAATTATGGTGGTTAGCAATATGACTATTACAATGGAAGATTTGGAAGGGATTTCCAGACATCAAGGCAAGGGACTGCCGGCTTCTTCACCTCCAAGGACCCCTCTAAGAGAGGTCCTCACCTCCAGGGACTCCTTGAGTTACTTCTCACACGCCCCCTATTCTGAAAGCATTTTTTAATTCACCAAAGTTATAGCTAGCCTTGCGATGAGCACCGTGTTCCCACCCTGAGTTGATGTCATTTCCAGCCCCAAGTGAGATAATGTAAGTGAGCCTTCAGCCTTGCCTCAGGGACCTGGGTTCTTTCTGTTCGGCACCTTGAGATGTTGGTTTCTGTACTCTGTAAAATCTCCCCAGACACCAGGCTTGTCCAACTCCTCCATTACAAATGAGCAAACTGGGAACCAGAGCAGAGGCGTGCCTGGGGTCTGGAGGGGAAGGGGCATGGTGGGAAGAAGCTGGGCATTGGATCAGGAGAAGGAGTGGAGGATAACAACAGGCCTGGGCACAGTGGCTCATGCCTATAATCCCAGCACTTTGGGAGGCTGAGGCGGGCGGATCACTTGACATCAGGAGTTTGAGACCAACCTGGACAACGTGGTGAAATCCTGCCTCTCCTAAAAATACAAAAATTAGCTGAGTGTGGTGGCAGGAGCCTATGATCCCAGCTACTCGGGAGGCTGAGACAGGAGGACTGCTTGAATCCAGAAGGCAGAGGTTGCAGTGAGCTGAAATCATATCACTGCACTCCAGCCTGGGTGATGGAGTAAGAGTTCATCTCAAAAAAAAAAAAAAAAAAAAGAATAACAATAAGGCTTTAACTTTTTAACTGAGTGTCTGTTTCAGTGCCAGGCACTCTGAACGGTATCATCCTCACAGCTGGGGATGAGGGCAGCAGAGGAATGAAAGATTGACTGGTTGCTGATGGTCACACAGCAAGGAAGGCTCAGCACCGAGCTTCAAACCCAAGACTGGGAACTACAAGGCCAGCACTAGGGTGAATCAAGCAAGGCACTCGCCTCGGAGCAAAATGTAAGAAGGAGACATAAAAATACTCACTAATCAAGAGAAATAATATCATAATAATATTTTTTTAAATCAAATAACAAATTCCAGCCCACAGGCTGGCTGGCTGTTTTTGTAAATAAAGTTTTATTGGAACCAAGGTCAGGATTAGGGTGAGGTGAGTGAGAAAGGGTTATGCAAGTACAGGGTAGACCCTGTCTTTATTTAACATGTTGTTCATCTTGGATTTTTTTGGCATTAAACTTCCATTTTTGTAAACATTACATTAAAATATTTTCTTGATTACTAAGTTTTGGGGCACCCCTTACATTGTGCATTGGAGGCAAGTGTCTGATTTTCACCTTACCCTAGTCCTAGTCCTAGCCTGCTGAGGTATAAGGAGTCAGGCTTTTTTTTTTTTGAGACGGGGTCTCACTCTGGCACCCAGGCTGGAGCGCAGTGGCATGATCGCGGCTCACTGCAACCTCTGCCTCCTGGGCTCAAGTGATCCTCCTGCCTCAGCCTCCCAAGTAGCTGGGACCACAGGTACCTGCCATCGTGCCCGGCTGATTTTTATATTTTTAGTAGAGACAGGGTTTCACCAAGTTGCTGAGGCTAGTCTCGAACTCCTGAGCTCACGTGATCCGTCTGCCTCAACCTCCCAAAGTGCTAGGATTACAGGCATGAGCCACCACGCCAGGCCTAAGGAGTCAAGCTTTAAAGGCTGCACCATGCCCAGGCAGATGAGAGGCGCCTGCAGCAGGGCAGGGTGCAGCCTCTCAGGCTGGCGACTTCCTCTTGTCTAACTCAGCCTTTGCAGGTCTTTGTCCAGGGCCCAGAGCTACACAGCTGATCCAAACTACCAGGAGGGTATGGCATGGGGGGCAGTACCCAATCTAGGAGCCAGGAGACCTTGGACTAGACAATGCCTTCTACTCCCTCTTCTCTGGGCCTCAGCTGCTCCCTGTGAGCAATGGGCATTAAGGAGCACTGAGCTCAGAAGATGACAGTGACGAGAATTGCACAAATTCTCAAATTCTCAAGGGTAGTGTTTACCAGTGGCCTCACTGGGGAGAGCACCAGCCTAATCCCAGCCTCCAGCCCAATGGCTGACTTTGTTTAAGGGAAAGGGTACGGCAAAACTCAGTAATCAAGACAAATCATATTTTAATGTAATATTTTTAGAATTCAAATTAGCAAACTATGATCCCCAGGCTGGCCTTCAGTTCTTGTAAATGAAGTTTCATTGGAACAAACTGCTTGGGCTCAAATCCTAGTTCCTACCTTCTTGCATGATCTCGTACAAATTCTCTTGCTTTTCTCAGCCTCAGCTTCCTTATCTATAAAATGGAGACAATAGCTGAAGTGAGCCGAGATCGCACCACTGCACTCCAGCCTGTGTGACAGAGTGAGACTCCATCTCAAAAAAAAAAAAAAAAAAAATGGAGACAACAGCAATCCCTTGATCATAGGCTCCTGTTAAGATTAAATGAGATTGGCTGGGTGCAGTGGCTCACGCCTGTAATCCCAGCACTTTAGGAGGCCAAGGTGGGCAGATCACAAGGTCAGGAGATCGAGACCATCCTGGCTAACACGGTGAAACCCTGTCTCTACTAAATATACAAAACATTAGCCGGGCGCGGTGGCGGGCATCTGTAGTCCCAGCTACTCGGGAGGCTGAGGCAGGAGAATGGCGTGAACCCGGGAGGTGGAGCTTGCAGTGAGCCAAGATTGTGCCACTGCACTCCAGCCTGGGTGACAGAGCGAGACTCCATCTCAAAAAAAAGAAAAAAAAAAAAAACAGAGAGAGAGAGAGAAAAAAAAAAAGATTAAATGAGATTATGCATATAAACCGTTTAGCAGCAACTGGCACTCAAGGGGCACTCAATAACAACAATGAGCGTTATTATTACTAGTTGCTGTTGTCATCGTATCAGACATTTCTTTTTTTTTTTTTTTTTTTTGAGACGGAGTTTCACTCTTGTTGCCCAGGCTGGAGTGCAACGGCACAATCTTGGCTCACCGCAACCTCCGCGTCCTAGGTTCAAGCGATTCTCCTGCCTGAGTTTCCAGAGTAGCTGGGATTACAGCCATGTACCACCATGCCTGGCTAATTTTGTATTTTTAGTAGGGACAGAGTTTCACTATGTTGGCCAGGCTGGTATCGAACTCCCGACCTCAGGTGATCCACCCGCCTCAGCCTCCCAAAGTGCCGGGATTACAGGCATCAGCCACCACGCCCGGTCAAGAAGTAGATCTTGGCCGGGCGCGGTGGCTCAAGCCTGTAATCCCAGCACTTTGGGAGGCCGAGACGGGTGGATCACGAGGTCAGGAGATCAAGACCATCCTGGCTAACACGGTGAAACCCCGTCTCTACTAAAAAATACAAAAAACTAGCCGGGCGAGGTGGCGGGCGCCTGTAGTCCCAGCTACTCGGGAGGCTGAGGCAGGAGAATGGTCTAAACCCGGGAGGCGGAGCTTGCAGTGAGCTGAGATCCGGCCACTGCACCCCAGCCTGGGCGACAGAGCAAGACTCTGTCTCAAAAAAAAAAAAAAAAAAGAAGAAGTAGATCTTTCTAGGCAGCCTAGCACCCTCATCACTACATATCCTGAGAATTAAAGGAGACCTACTGTGTGCCATGTGCCAGGGCCATTCTAAGCACTTTACATGCATTGATTCATTTAATCCTTATCACCTGAAAAGAGGCAATGGTCTTGCTAATGGGTATTAATCCCATTTTTCAACTGAGGAAACCTAGGCATATGGAAGTTATATCACTAGCAATAATCACACATCCAGTGAACAAGATAGACTGGATTCAAATCCAGACAGTCTGGCTCCGGAGTCCAGGTTGCACATGCCCCCTCATGTGCAAACTGTCCCAGACACACAAGCACACACTGCCAGCCACAGTCCTTGCTCATTCTGTCCCCCACTGAACTCGCCACGCTGAAAGTGACTTGCGCACACTGAGGGTTCACGGCAAGCCATGGAGATGCCCTCAGCCACAAACCACCCAGGTCACCTATCACAGCAGCCTGTCACAAGCCAGGTGCCCAAGGAACACTGAGGCTCAGTGGACCCTTGCCCAACATCTCTCCCTTGGAATTTTCCCAACAGTATAGCCCCTGAAAGTCACAGCTGAGGGTCAGGGGACCATCAATCTCTTCAATGGACAGATGGACACCTGAGGCAGAACAGGAAGGGACCCACCAAATCACATGGCCGCAAAGCCCCTGGCTGAGCTGCCTGGACCCTCACCCTTCCATCTGGCTTCACTGTGGCTGTGGGGGCCTCCCGCCCAGCCAGCAGGTTGTTAAGGGCCGTGGCCTTTCTCTTTACCCAGCCTTAGTACCTGGACCAGATTCCAGATCCAAGAAAAGTCTGGGGGATCTTCCCATTCCCCTTGCTTCCCCCCACTTAGCTGGGGCCCAGGAACAGAGCCAGGAGAGGGAGGGAAGCCTCCCACACCCCATATGGGACCAGACCCCCCTGAGCTAGGAGCTGAGGCCCTCATTCCTGCTTCCTGCTTCTGCCCCAGACCTTCTTTTATTGTTGGTGGTGGTGGTTTTTTGTTGTTGTTTTTTTTTTCTGAGATGGAGTCTCGTTCTGTTGCCCAGGCTGGAGTGCAGTGGCGCAATCTCGACTCACTGCAACCTCCGCCTCCTGGGTTCAAGCAATTCTCCTGCCTCAGCCTCCCGAGTAGCTGGGACTACAGACACCCGCCACCGTGCCCGGCTAATTTTTTGCATTTTTAGTAGAGACGGGGTTTCACCATGTGAGCCAGGATGGTCTCGATCTCCTGACCTCATGATCTGGCTGCCTTGGCCTCCCAAAGTGCTGGGATTACAGGCGTGAGCCACCATGCCGGCCTGCCCCAGACCTTCTTACTGCCAAGTGAGTGTCTGAGTCCGGCACAATTTTCCCTGCTGCCCTCATAGAGAATTCAATTCAGCCCCCAAAACCACCCACTACATACATATGTAAACCCACATGCACAGAAAAACGTGCAGAAAAAAATATACACAGGCACACACCCCTAAGGCCCTTCTGTTCCCATCTCTGTTGATCTTCTCAGGAGCTCCCTTTTCTTCCCATCTCTCCTTATTAGTAGAAGAATCCCACTAGAGTACCACATACCCAGGGAGGGTGAGAATGGGTTCTTTGCTTTTTTTCCTCTTTTAGGACACATTTCTGTTCTTGCGGGTTCTATCATACTATCTCTGTCACCACGGCCAAGCCTTGCAGCTGCTCAGAGCCACAGTTGCCTCACAGCGAGATGGGCGTAATAAGAGCCCTTTCTCCTAGAGACGTACAACAGTTAAATTAGATAATTCGTTTAGGTGGCTAGCACTGTGTCTGGCATGCAGTGACTACTCAGTAAGTGAGGGCTTTAATAAAGTTGAGTGAAATGCTTGGAGAATTTGGCAGAACTGTACACAAAGTGAGTTTCCCAACTCCTGCCACCCGAGTTATGTAAGACAGGAATTTGCGGTAATTTCCCAGTGAGAAAATCGAGGCCCAGAGTCTGAATGGTAAAACTGGAATGAAGATTCAAATCCCTGGATCCCAAAGCCACTCCACACTGCTGGCAAATCCACTTATGGCTGGGAAAGTGCATGATAAATGACCATGAGTGGGCATCAGTAAGGGAGGGCGATGCTATCTGCTCTGAAGCTCTGCAAGGGCAGGAATTACATCCCCAGCATCTTCCAATAAGGGCTATCAGAGAAGTCCAGTGGCCCAACCAAAGCCCACGTCCTCTCTTTTCAGGTGATGACTTTCCTCTGAGGAAGCCCTGTAGCGTGCCTGGAGGAAGGGGCTCTCCAACCCCAGCCCCACCTAGCCACCATGAACACCTCAGCCCCACCTGCTGTCAGCCCCAACATCACCGTCCTGGCACCAGGAAAGGGTCCCTGGCAAGTGGCCTTCATTGGGATCACCACGGGCCTCCTGTCGCTAGCCACAGTGACAGGCAACCTGCTGGTACTCATCTCCTTCAAGGTCAACACGGAGCTCAAGACAGTCAATAACTACTTCCTGCTGAGCCTGGCCTGTGCTGACCTCATCATCGGTACCTTCTCCATGAACCTCTATACCACGTACCTGCTCATGGGCCACTGGGCTCTGGGCACACTGGCTTGCGACCTCTGGCTGGCCCTGGACTATGTGGCCAGCAATGCTTCCGTCATGAATCTGCTGCTCATCAGTTTTGACCGCTACTTCTCCGTGACTCGGCCCCTGAGCTACCGCGCCAAGCGCACACCCCGCCGGGCAGCCCTGATGATCGGCCTGGCCTGGCTGGTTTCCTTTGTCCTCTGGGCCCCAGCCATCCTCTTCTGGCAGTACCTGGTAGGGGAGCGGACAGTGCTGGCTGGGCAGTGCTACATCCAGTTCCTCTCCCAGCCCATCATCACCTTTGGCACAGCCATGGCTGCCTTCTACCTCCCTGTCACAGTCATGTGCACGCTCTACTGGCGCATCTACCGGGAGACAGAGAACCGAGCACGGGAGCTGGCAGCCCTTCAGGGCTCCGAGACGCCAGGCAAAGGGGGTGGCAGCAGCAGCAGCTCAGAGAGGTCTCAGCCAGGGGCTGAGGGTTCACCAGAGACTCCTCCAGGCCGTTGCTGTCGCTGCTGCCGGGCCCCCAGGCTGCTGCAGGCCTACAGCTGGAAGGAAGACGAGGAAGAGGATGAAGGCTCCATGGAGTCCCTCACATCCTCTGAGGGAGAGGAGCCTGGCTCCGAAGTGGTGATCAAGATGCCAATGGTGGACCCTGAGGCACAGGCTCCCACCAAGCAGCCCCCCCGGAGCTCCCCAAATACAGTGAAGAGGCCGACTAAGAAAGGGCGTGATCGAGCTGGCAAGGGCCAGAAGCCCCGTGGGAAGGAGCAGCTGGCCAAGCGGAAGACCTTCTCACTGGTCAAGGAGAAGAAGGCGGCTCGGACCCTGAGTGCCATCCTCCTGGCCTTCATCCTCACCTGGACACCGTACAACATCATGGTGCTGGTGTCCACCTTCTGCAAGGACTGTGTTCCCGAGACCCTGTGGGAGCTGGGCTACTGGCTGTGCTACGTCAACAGCACCATCAACCCCATGTGCTATGCGCTCTGCAACAAAGCCTTCCGGGACACCTTTCGCCTGCTGCTGCTTTGCCGCTGGGACAAGAGACGCTGGCGCAAGATCCCCAAGCGCCCTGGCTCCGTGCACCGCACCCCGTCCCGCCAATGCTGATGGTCCCCTCTCCTGCATCCCTCTACCCCAGTCCCCAGGAGAGGCCGGTGGGAAGTGGGCAGGGGCTGCATCCTCAGCCCCAGGGCCCTGCTCAGGCCTCACCTGGCTTCCCAGGCCCCTGGGTCACCTTCCTGGGCAGCCCAGAGAGACCCTGCCAACTTTCCAGACTTCGCTATTCCCAGGCAGGGAGGGAAACCTGGGGAACTGGTTTTTCTGTTCCCTGCTGAGTGAGAATGGGCTCTTCACCAGGAAGAAGGCCCGGGAGGAGGATCCGGGCTTTGGACTCCTTGTTTGCCTTTAGGCAGGAAGTCAGGAGCCAGCAGGGCGGGCCAGGAGAAAGAAGGCTTAACATTAAGTATTCCTTGGCCCAGCGGCCGCCCGCCCGGATTGTGGTGTGAGATGGTGCGCCGTGGGGGGCACAGTCAGGAACTGAACCGGCCACTGGGAGAAAAGCCTGACTACAGGGAGCTGGGGAACCCGACCTGGGGATCCCCTCACTTCATAGGCAGAGCCCGACCACCTGGGCCCTAGGCATACTCTCCAGGATTGTCCAGACCCCCGACATGTCCCCAGAGGGTCCCTAGGTGGGTCAACTCCAAGGCAAATGTCCAAACATCAAGAAGATAATGACACTGGAGGGGTCCGGCTTGGCTAGTCACACATCAAGTCCCAAGGCAGCAACAGGGCCGGGAGCCAGGTGTGCCGACTGTCTTACAGTATCATTTTCCTGGGAGCGGGAGTCAAGTGTGTCTGCTCTCCAGCCCCACATCCATACCCCTGCCCCAGAGAAGCCTCAGTCCCTCCCTCCTGGCTCACAGCCACCACCTGGAGGATCTGCTCCATGCAGATGTAGCCAGGCCTCCCGCATGCTGCCTGCCCCACACAGGCCTGGCCCAGCCAGCAGGTTCTCTCCTGTGAGCTCCCCAATCCAACCCGTGCATGGCCTCCCAGCCACCCGGATCTCCAGGCCCAGCCTGGCCCCAAATGTTCTTTCCTTCATCCTCAGCAAGTGCTGAGTCTGTGAATAAAGCCACATAACCAGCGGGCACTAAGGTGCCTTCCTCCCTGTGTTGGCTCAAGGCCTTGGTCTCAGGCCAGGGCTGGATGGGGCAGGGAGGGCCCAAGTACTTTGGAATGTGGGCCGTGGCCCTGAAAGTGGTTCTAGGAGGGACAGCACTGCATGGTTGGATCTACTAAAGCCTGGGAGACCCCGGCACCACAGAGTCCCTGGCTCAGGTGAGTGGGGCTATAAAAGGCAGACTTGACCTCTGAAAGTGAGGCAGCTAGGTGAAATAAACCACCCCGGCCCACATCCCTGCATATTCTCTATTGGCTCTGCCATACCCAGGGAGAACAGAACTCTTCCAAACCCCCACTTACACATGAGGAGATAAGGCCCAGAGATCCAGGAGGATTGTTCAGGGTTACCCCACAAAGCAACACCCAGACTTCCAGGCAATTCATAGCCTCCTGACCTCTGGACTCTTCCGTGAGTAGATGAGAGGCCTAAAGTATTTGGGCCAAAACACTCCATGAGGATGACCCTCATGTTATAAGGCACTTCTTTGGTGAAGGGTCAGGGTATAAGGCACTTCTTTGGTGAAGGGTCCCCAAAGCCCAACGCAAAGGAATTCTAGAGAGGTTAATCCCATAGTCTGGAGTAGTGGTTTCCAAGACCGTCACTGGGTTCAGTGATTTGCTAGAACGATGCATAGAACTCAGCAAAGCTATTATCCTCACAGTTTATTACAGTGAAAGAACACAGAGCATAAAACAGCAACAGCAAAAGGTGCACAGAGCAGAGACGAGGAGAGACCAGATACAAACTTCCAGCTGTCCTCTCCCAGTGGAGTCGTGCAGACTGTGCCCAGTCTTCCAAGCAATGATGTATGACAACAAAATGAAGTACTGCCAACCAAGAAAGCTCAGCAGAGCTTTGGTGTCCAGTGTTCTTACTGGAGGCTGGTCATGTAAGCATGGTTGACCACCCACATGGCTGACCTTACTTAGTCTCCAGCCCTTCCAGAAGTTAAACTGATACCATGTGGCCCAAGGAGCAAAGGTAAGCAAAAACACTTACCAGGCAGGATATTCCAAGGGTTTAGTGTTATCTTCCAGGAGCCAGGCAAGGCCAAACCTTTCTTTGAAATGTGCAAATGTGCAGGGTTCGGATCATCCAGACCTGCTGAGTCAATCTTTCATTTCACAGTGGTTCTGATCAGTAGCCTCAGTATCACCTGGGAACTTGTTAGCTATGAGAATTCTCAGGGTCCCCCTAGATTCACTAAATCAGAAACTCTGTGGAACCCACCACCTGTTTTTAACAAGCCCTCTAGGTGTTGTGATGCAGGGTAAAGTTTGAGAATCGTTGGCCCAGAGGGATGAGGCCTGGGTGGAGCTAAGCCGTTGCAGAGGGAGGAGTGGGGATTCAGCCCACTTGTAGCTGTTGGGACTCCCAGGAGCCTTTGGAAGAAAGCTTCCAACACGATGGGAAATGGTATCCAGTGAAGATCTAAACAGGATAGGCTAGCCAAGAACTACAGCACTGTGAGAATGACCCTAGGATCCAAACCCCATATCCCCTTCCCACCAGCACAGCTTACTGGGTTGTGAGTTCAAGATCATAAGAGGGCCTCTCCCTTACCACTGCTCCCTCACAGCCCTAAGGCCCCTTTAAGGTTGAATGTCCTGCCCCGTGTTAAAGGTGTTGAAACTGAGGTCCTGGGAGGCAGAGGGACTGAGCAAGCTGAGCAGTGCTGGGAGAACAGGAACTTTGGGGTCAGATTAACCTGGTCTCTACTGAAGACCAGAAGAGGAGGGGGTCAAATCTGGTATTCACATCAGGAATGGGGCTAGCAGTTCACACTTGTCCCTTGTCCCAGATGCAGGTCTGACCTGCCATGTCCCTCACTGAACAACCTTAGACATGTCTCTTCTCAATGTCTTCATCTCTGAAATGGAAACAAGCCCTTTGCAGAAGAGTTCGGAGGATGAGAAAGACTGGAGGGAAATGCCCTCAATGGCTCTATGATCAGTGTTACCACGGGACAGGGCTGCTAGCCGGTAAATGCCAGAAACCAGGACTAGTTTCAGACCCAGCTCTGACCCTACACCTCCAGCCTGAGCTTTGAAAAGCCCATGCCCCCAGTCCAAGGAGAAGAAACTTAAGCCCCGTCATGGCTTGGTTAAAGGAGTTTGGGGGAACAAGTTTCAGCGGGAGAGGGTGTGTGCATTCCAGGAAGGCTTCCCAGAGATGGGGTCTGTGCCCTCAGTCCTCTGAAGCAAGATTCCCGCAGGCCCAGCTGCCACAGAATTGGGGAAACGGGATAAGCCCAAAGAGAGGGTGGCTGGACATGGCAACAGTCCACCCCAAACACTCCACCACTACCCCGTTCTGAGAGTCCTTCTTGGCCCCAGAAACAAGGGCGACTACGCGCCTGAGCTGGAAATAGGGAAAGAATGAAGCGGTTTTGTGAATGCTGTCTTCCCCCCACCGCTACCGACCCCTTCTCCAGCCCTGAGAAGTTAGGATCCTCTCTCCTTCTGCGCCACCTTCCTTCCACTCCCACCGTATTGCTTTAGCGCCATCTGCTGGCAATCACAGGAGTAGCTCTGCCAAAACACGGCTCTTGGAACCCGCCTGGGCCTGCTCCTCAGATAACAAGACCACAGGACAAGATGGAGTAGGTGGTTTTGGCCACCCCAGTCCCTGCCCCCAAGTCTCAGCAGGTACATCAGACCCCAGAAGAATCAGCTTCCTTGGATACCACTATAAACTTGCAGAGACAGGCCCTACCTCTCTGGCCAGTATACCAAATTCACCAACAAGGAGATAGAAGGTAGGGGGCTTGGTGTCTAGGAACAGCTCCATCTTCTCCTAATCCCCCATGGCCCCAGGCCTCTGGAATCCTTGGTTTTATTCTTAGGACACTGGCTGGGATTTCACAGGACTCATGCTGACCCAACTGGAAATTTAGACAAGTACCCGCTCACCTTTAGAGCACGAAAGTCTTCTGAATGCCCAGGTGCCCTACACCAGCCTCACGCTCTAACGGGCTTGAGGGGGCTTGAGGTTATTGCTTCTGACATCGTTGTTGTTAGCATCTTTGGTAACACACACAAACTGGATAACCCCACAAATCAGACTGTCACACAAAATGGGCCTGAAAACGGTTCTCACTCTTCACTGTGAGCCCCTGTCCTTCCCCTGCCCTTGAGTTTCACTTTCTCTCTTGATATTCTTGGCCTGGCTAGCACCACCATTCACACAGTTGCTCAAACCAGAAAGCTGGGAGTCATCCCAGACTCCTCTCTTTTACTCCCTGTGCTCAGCCTATCTCCTGAATAGTTCCCAAATTCATCCAGTTTTCTGCATCCCGACTGCCTCTAAACTAGTCCAGGCTTCTTGCCTGAAGTGCCAAAACAATCCCTTAATTCAGGGATTAGCAAATTTTTTCTGTAAAGGGCCAGATAGCAAATATTTTAGTTTTAGACTCTGCAGACCAAGAGACAGAATCAAGAATATTATGTAGGTACTCCAATATTACACAGTCTCTGTCACTACTATTCCACTCTGCTGATGCAGTCAAAAGCAGCCATAGACAATACATACTTAAATGAGCATGGCTGTGTTCCAAAAATATTTTCTTTGAATATCACTGAGATTTGAATTTCATATAATTTTTCTTGTGTCACAAATACTATTTTTGTTTACTTTTCAGCCTTTTAAAAATGCAAAATTCAGGCCAGGCGTGGTGGCTCACGCCTGTAAACCCAGCACTTTGGGAGGCCAAGGTGGGCAAATTGCCTAAGGTGAGGAGTTCGAGACCAGTCTGGCCAACATGGTAAAACCCAATCTCTACTCAAAATAAAAATTAAAAAATTCACCAGGTGTGGTGGTGTGCACCTGTAATCCCAGCTATTTGGGAGGCTGAGGCAGGGGAATTGCTTGAACCAGGGAGGTGGAGGTGGCAGTGAGCCGAAATCACGCCACTGCACTCCACCCTGGGCAACAGAGGGAAACTCCGTTTTAAAAAAAAAAAGCAAAATCCATTCTTAGCTAATGACTGGTACAAAAACAGGCCTCCCAGACATAGTCGGCCAACCCTGCCTTAATTGGTCCCACTCCCATCCATTCTCCATGCTCTAGCCAAAGTGATTTTGCAAAACACAGATCTGATGCTTTCAACTCCTTGCTTCCAGCTAGCCAATCGCTTAAAATAAAAATGCAAGCTCCTTAGCCTTCAAAAGCCTTCCCATTCAGCCCTACTTAATTCTTCAGCCTCTTCCATGACGCCTCCCCCCACAGACCTTAGTCCCAGCCTCTGGAATTCTCCTGGTCCTCACACAGGTCCTCAGCTTTCTTCTTCATGGTTTTATTCCTTTCCGTTCCTTTGCTTGGAATAGTCTTTTCCTACTTCACCTGGGAAATTTATATACTTTCTTCAAGAGCCAGAGAGAAAAAAACAGCCCCCACCTGAGGGGGTTGCAGGGTGTCCTCGGGGGGACGGCAGGTTTCAGTTGAAGCCAGACGGTGGAGGGGATGGTCAGAGAAGAGGCTCAGATGCAGAGGCACTGGCAGACCACTGAACAGAGAGGGCACAGCAGAGAGGGCTGGGAGGAAGGGCCCAGGCAGTAGAGGGAGGGGCTGTGTGGGACACATGGGGAAGGGTAGGGAAATGGCAGTTAAAGCAGAGACAGGCCGGGCGCAGTGGCTCGCACCTGTAATCCCAGCTCTTTGGGAGGCCGAGATGGGCGGATCACCTGAGGTCAGGAGTTTGAGACCAGCCTGACCAACATGGAGGAACCCCATCTCTACTAAAAATACAAAATTAGCTGGGCATGGTGGTGCATGCCCGTAATCTCAGCTACTCGGGAGGCTGAGGCAGGAGAATTGCTTGAACCTGGGAGGTAGAGGCTGTGGTGAGCCGAGATTGCGCCATTGCACTCCACTGGGGCTACAAGAGCGAAACGACGTCTCAAAAAAAAAGAAAAAGAAAAAAGCAGAGACAGGCCGGGCGTGGTGGCTCAAGCCTGTAATCCCAGCACTTTGGGAGGCCGAGACGGGCGGATCACGACGTCAGGAGTTCGAGACCATCCTGGCTAACACGGTGAAACCCCGTCTCTACTAAAAAATACAAAAAACTAGCCGGGCGAGGTGGTGGGCGCCTGTAGTCCGAGCTACTCGGGAGGCTGAGGCAGGAGAATGGCGTAAAAACCCGGGAGGCGGAGCTTGCAATGAGCTGAGATCCGGCCACTGCACTCCAGCCTGGGCGACACAGCAAGACTCCGTCTCAAAAAAAATAAAAGAAAAAAGCAGAGACAGACCCACATGAGCCTACTCCTCCTTCAGCAGTCCTCCCCGAAGACCCATCCTGCATCCTGGAGGACTTTTTGTGCACTGGGCCAGCTCCAAGGTCCTGGAGAGTACGGATAGTGTCTCGTTTTGTGGCAATCTCTACCATCGCCTCACTCCCAGTGCTATTCCAGGACACCTACTGTGGTCCTCTAAGTAGGTGTAGGTCCACCACACCTACTGTGGTTATCTGCAGAAACACCTCTGCTGAGGCAATTCTTAGAAAGGGATCATTCTGTGAGCAGTGGAGGTGCTTACTTAGAACCACTTTGGTAATGGCAGGACCAGGACAACCAGGGCTGTCCAAATCCAGAGCTAAACCAAGGTGTTATCTCGACACGAACTCCTCTGCTCACAAGCTGGATGACTTTTGGCAACTTTTTTTTTTTTTTTTTTGAGATGGAGTTTCGCTCTGTCGCCCAGGCTGGAGTGCAGTGGCCGGATCTCAGCTCACTGCAAGCTCCGCCTCCTGGGTTCATGCCATTCTCCTGCCTCAGCCTCCCGAGTAGCTGGGACTACAGGCGCCCGCCACCTCGCCCGGCTAACTTTTTTTTTGTATTTTTTAGTAGAGACGGGGTTTCACCGTGTTAGCCAGCATGGTCTCGATCTCCTGACCTCGTGATCCGCCCATCTCGGCCTCCCAAAGTGCTGGGATTACAGGCTTGAGCCACCGTGCCCGGCCAACTTTTTTAACCTCTGTGAACTTTCATTTCCTTACTGGGAAAATACAGCTGCTATATTTTCCTGATGGGGAGTTCAGTTCAGATAAATATTTGCCAGGTCCCCACTCTGTTTCAGAGACTGTAGGAGCAGGGAACAGAGAAGTAAATAGAACATAGTCTCTGCCCTAGAGAAGCTCACATTCTAAGAGCTTTTAAAATGTGGGTTGTGACCCCATTAGTGAGTCATGAAATCAGAGTCATGACCAGCTTTTTTTTTTTTTTTTTTTAATGAACTTGTTTAAAATAGATTTGAAAATACTGGGGTGTGACACATAATGAGGGTAAGTAGTACTTTTTGAAACTTTTGTTTCACTTTAGAAAGAGAAAACAGATACATGTTTGCATGCACCAGATCATTAGGTAAACTATTTCTAATGGTGGAACTCGGTACTAGGAGTTTGAAATCCCCTGGACTGGGAGTCACTGAAAGGACTAAAGGAGATAAAGCATGTGGATTAGTTTCCTAGGGCTGCCATAATGAGGTACCACAAACTGGGTAGCTTGTAACAGAAACCCGTTGTCTCACAATTCTGCAGTCTAGAAGTCTAAAATCAGGAGCCTAGAAGTCTAAAATCAAGGTTTTGGAGCAGGCTCGCTCCCTCTGGAACCTGTAGGGAAGACTTTTTCCTTGCCTCTTCCACTTCTGGTAACCCCAGGCATTCCTTGTCTTACAGCTGCCACACTTCAATCTCTGCCTCAATCATCACATGGCATTCTCCCCTCCTCTGTCTAAGTCTCTCTGTCTCTTCTCTTCTTTTTTTTTTTTTGAGATGGAGTCTTGTTCTGTCCGCCCAGGCTGGAGTGCAGCAGCGCGATCTCGGCTCACTGCAAGCTCCACCCCCAGGTTCACGCCATTCTACTGCCTCAGCTTCTCGTGTAGCTGGGACTACAGGCGCCTGCCACCACGCCCGGCTAATTTTTTTTTGTATTTTTAGTAGAGACGGGGTTTCACCGTGTTAGCCAGGATGGTCTCGATCTCCTGACCTCGTGATCCGCCTGTCTCGGCCTCCCAAAGTGCTGGGGTTACAGGCGTGAGACCACACCTGGACTGTCTCTTCTCTTCTAACAAGGATACCAGTCATGTTGGATTAATGGTCAACCCTACTCCATTGTGACCTCATCCTAATTAACCATATCTGCATTCTCTAGTACTGAGGGTTAGGGCTTCAATATATATTTTTAGTGTACACAATTCAACCCGTAACATTACAGGACAGTGCCCAGCACCTCGTCAGGCTCTCAGGGAGAGTTCTTTGAGCTTGTCTCCTGCAGAGAGCCAGCCCAGGAGCCTTCAAGCACCTGTAAGTCTAGGGCTTCAAGTCTGGGTGCTTGAGTTGGGAAGTACTAAACCATCAGAACCTCTAGTTTCCTGTTCTTGAAACCCAATGCAGAAATCTTGCAAAGCCAAAAAATACTATGCCTCCACATATTTCTCAGAGCATACCAGATCTTGAGCCTCTCCTCCCTAATTCAGACTTCCCTAATGCCTGGAATCCCTCCCTCTTCTTTCCTCCTCTCTTCTCCCAATCCCCTCAAAGGAGATGATATGGAATATGGCAAGAGTTTGGGAGCCAGAGTTTCGTGAACATGGACGAGTCACTTCATTATTCCAAGCTTCAGTTTCCTCATCAATAAAAGGGGGACAAATCATGCTAAGCATGTTATATGTTAAACACTCAGAAAACACTGGTTTCCTTCCCCATTCCCTGCAGTCTTCACTTTCCCTTTATTCCTCTCTGCCTCTGCCCAACCAAGCCTAGGCCAGCACACTTCAGACCCTGACCTCTCAGGATCTGTAAGCACCTGGCACATTGTCTGTGACATAGTAGGCAAGAATTTTTTTTTTTTTTTTTTTTTTTTTTTTTTTTTTTTTTTTGAGGCAAAGCCTCACTCTGTCGCCCAGGTTAGAGTGCAGTAGTGCCTTTTCAGCTCACTGCAACCTATGCCTCCTGGGTGCAAACAGTTCTCCAGCCTCAGCCTCCTGAGTAACTGGGATTACAGGCATGAGTCACTGTGCCCAGCCTCCTCCTCTTAAATCTGGCCACCATCCTGGCTGGGTGACCCATTCAACTCAATAGTGCCAGTGTCATGATGTCTTCAGCCCCAAGGACCTTATCCTCTACCCTATGTCAGTCAAATCCAGAGCCCTCAACTGCTCCTGCTTCAAGAGCTAAAACCCCAATGTCTTCCCCTCTCACTCTCCCACCCGCTCAGCCTCTCACCTTCCTGCAGGCCCTGTCCTTGGCCATCCTCAGCAAGTGCTTTCCTTCCCTGAACAGCCTGGACCCTGGAATCTTTCCTCAGCACCACCAACACTCACAATCCCGCGGCCCCTTGCTTCTACTAGAAATTCACCACCCTGGGTCAATGCCACCATCCATCTTCTCTGACCCGACACATGGGCATTCAAGCACTGCTGGAAAAAGCTCCCACTGTCTGGCAGATTGGCACCAGAACAAATGCAGGGTTCCTGACCTCTGCTCGGGAGCCTCACGGCGCCACCTCACATCTTTGTGCTTGTCCTCAGTCAACTCCCTTGCCTTATTCCCAAAAGTGCTTGTTCTCCACTTCCACCTCTCTTCATGGCCGCTATCTCTGGCTTGCTGCCTGCATGATTTTTTTTTTTAAGAGTTGGGGGGTCGGGTGCGGTGGCTCATACCTGTAACCGCAACACTTTGGGAGGCCAAGGCACATGGATAACCGGAGGTCAGGAGTTCAAGACCAGCCTGGCTAACATGGTGAAAACCCATCTCTACTAAAAATACAAAAATTAACCAGGTGTGGTGGTGG
The DNA here is from genome assembly GCF_049350105.2 of Macaca mulatta. Taxonomy (NCBI): domain Eukaryota; kingdom Metazoa; phylum Chordata; class Mammalia; order Primates; family Cercopithecidae; genus Macaca; species Macaca mulatta. The sequence continues at coordinate 11,161,320 of NC_133419.1, forward strand.
GCACCTGTAGTCCCAGCTACTCGGGGGGCTGAGGCAGGAGAATCGTGTGAACCCGGGAGGCAGAGGTTGCAGTGAGCCGAGATGGTGGCACTGCACTCCAGCCTGAGTGACAGAGCAAGACTCCGTCTCAAAAAGAAAAAAAAGAGTTGGGGGGTCTCGCTCTGCCACCCAGGCTGGAGTGGCTCACTGCGACCTCAAATTACTGGGTTCAAGGGATCCTCCCACCTCAGCCTCCCAAGTAGATGGGACTACAGGAGCACACCACCACACCCAGCTAATTTTTTTTATTTTGTAGAAACAGGGTCTCACTGTGTTGCCCAAGCTCGTCTCAAACTCCCGGGCTCAAACAATCCTCCTACCTCAGCCTCCCAAAATGCTGGGATTATAGGCGTGAGCCACCACACCTGGTCTCCATGTTGATTTAAATGAGACAATATTCTCACATTCTTTGTTTGATTAAGAAATCTTGCAGTGACTGGGTTTATTCTACCTCATGGGCGTGGGAGAAGAGGAATGTGTCAATGCTCCCCCTCTGGCTTAACAAAGAAAACTCACCTTCTAGAAAACAGAGATGTGAATTTAAATATTATTGCCAGGGCAACATATTATTAAGGAAGACAAGCAATCAGAACCACAAGCTTTTTAAAAGTTAAAGGTTACTTTCGCAGGACAAAGCAAGTCTCACAAATTTAATTGTCTGACAAGACTCCCTTGTTAGAAATAACGTTTGCAAAGATGGTTTCACATGCACAAAAGAATCTGCTTTCTATTTCTGCTGCTGCAGAAGAACAGGGCACATTTTCTCTTTCTCATACTGAGGTTATTTTTTTTTTTTGTCACCTCCAGTTAGAAGGACCTGGAGTCTTCAAGGCAGCACCAAGAGAAACAAAGGCAGGCTAAGAGGTTGATCTCAAGCCAGTTGTTCCCACCACCCACTACATGGCAATCAACTTGCAAATGTCTCAAACAGTGGCTCTCCCACACTCCTACATCAGAACTTGTCAAATTTGAGTGTGCATAGGAATCACCTGGGATCTCATTAAAATGCAGATTCCGGGCCAGGCGCGGTGGCTCACGCCTGTAATCCCAGCACTTTGGGAGGTTGAGGTGGGTGGATCACCTGAGGTCAGGAGTTCAAGACCAGCCTGGTCAACATGGCAAAACCCCGCCTCTACTAACAATACAAAAATTAGCGGGGCGTGGTGGCACGTGCCTGTAATCCCAGCTACTGGGGAGGCTGAGGCAGGAGAATTGCTTGAACCTGGGATGGTGGGGATTGTGGTGAGTGAAGATGGCACCACTGCACTCCAGCCTAGGTGGCAGAGCAAGACTCCGTCAAAAAAAAAAAAAAATGCAGATTCCAGCCGAGCACAATGGCTCACATCTGTAATCCCAGTGCTTTGGGAGCCTGAGGTGGGAGGATTGCCTGAAGCCAGAGGTTTGAGACCAACCTGGGCAATGTAGTATGATCCCATCTCTACAAAAAGTTAAAAAAAAAAAAAAAAAGCCAGGTGTGGTGATGCATGCCTGTAGTCCTAGCTACTCAGGAGGCTGAGATGGGAGGATCCTTTGAGCCCAGGAGTTCGATGCTGCAGTAAGCTATGATGGCACCACTGACGCCAGCCTGATTGGCAGCAAGACCCTGACTCAGTAGGTTTGGGTAGACCTGAGAATCTGCATTTCCAACAAGTAAGTTGTTACTGTGGTTGCTACTGGTCGCCAGAGAGACACTGAATAGGAAGGTCTGAGGTGTTTATTCACAATTTCTCCTTTCTCCCCAAACCTCCGACACTTGGAGGTTTATCACACCCCATAAATCTATACAATTATTATTAATTCTCTATTAATTTTTTGTTTTTTGAGACAGAGTGTCACTCTGTTGCCCAGGCTGGAGTGCAGTGGTGCAATCTCGGCTCACCACAACCTCCGCCTCCCGGGTTCAAGCGATTCTCCTGCCTCAGCCTCCCGAGTAGCTGGGATTACAGGCATGTGCCACCACACCCGGCTAATTTTGTATTTTTAGTAGAGATGGGGTTTCTCCATGTTGATCAGGCTGGTCTCGAACTCCCGACCTCAGGTGATCCACCCCCCCCCAATCCCCGCCTCCCAAAGTTCTGGGATTACAGGCGTGAGCCACTTCGCCCGGCCCCCTCAGCGGCATTTGACAACATTCACCCCTTCCTCCTCACTTGGTCCCCAGGACCACATCCCTCTGCCCATCTCACTGTCCCCTCACGCTTTGTCTGTATTGCGGGCCCACCCCCATTTCTCCAACCTCTGAAGAGCTGAGTCCCTCTCTGCACTTACTCCTCTGACCACCTCCTATTATCTCATGGCTTTAAACACCAGCTGTGCAGAGGACTCCTAAATTCACTTCTCCAGCCCAGGCCTCTCCGTGAACAGCAGGGCAGTATGTCCAGCTGACGCCTTCACATTTCCACTTTAATGTCTAAAATTTCAAAGGCATTAAAGGCCCAAACTCAGCTGCCTATTTCTCCTTTTAAGTCCACTCCTTCTGCAGTCTTCCCCATCTCATTAAATGGCAAATCCAATCTTCCAGCTGCTCAAACCAAAAATCTTAATCACCGTGGGTGAGGCAGAGGTTGCAGTGAGCCAAGACTGAGCCACTGCACTGCAGCCTGGGTGACAGAGCAAGAGTCCATCTCAAAAACAAAATTAAAAAATAAAATCAGGCAGGGCTCGGTGGCTCACACCTGTAATCCCAGCACTTTGGGAGGCCAAGGTGGGTGGATCATGAGGTCAGGAATTCGAGACAAGCCTGACCAACATGGTGAAACCCCGTCTCTATTGAAAATTCAAAAATTAGCTGGGCACGGTGGTGGGCGCCTGTAATCCCAGCTACTCGGGAGGCTAAGGCAGAAGGAACGCTTGAACTCTGGAGGTAGAGGTTGCCAAGATCGCACCACTGCACTCCAGCTTGGGTGACAGAGCGAGACACCGTCTCAAATAAAATAAAATAAAGCAAAATCACCATTGACTATTTTATTTCTAGGGCCACACTGACCACATCAGCATCATTGTGTGAATATTAAAAGGGTGTCCCAGCAGAGCAGTGACAGAATCATGGGTGCATGATTTGGCAACTGGATGGAGTCGTTTGTTGTTTTTTAGATTTAGGGACTCACTCTGTCGCCTAGGCTGGAGTGCAGTGGTATAATCATGGCTCACAGCAGCCTCAATCTCCCCAGCTCAAGCAATCCTCCCACCTCAGCCTCCCAAGCAGCTGGGACTACAGGCATGTGCCACCATGCCAGGCTATTTATTTTATTTTATTTTATTTTATTTTTTTTACTTTTTTTTTTTTGAGACGGAGTCTCGCTCTGTCGCCCAGGCTGGAGTGCAGCGGCGCTATCTCGGCTCACTGCAAGCCCCGCCTCCCGGGTTTACGCCATTCTCCTGCCTCAGCCTCCCGAGTAGCTGGGACTACAGGCACCCGCCACCTCGCCCGGCTAATTTTTTTGTATTTTTAGTAGAGACGGGTTTCATTGTGTTAGCCAGGATGGTCTCGATCTCCTGACCTCGTGATCCGCCCGTCTCGGCCTCCCAAAGTGCTGGGATTACAGGCTTGAGCCACCGCGCCCGGCCTATTTCTTTTATTTTTTGTAGAGACGTGGTCTCGCTATGTTGCCCAGGCTGGTCTCACACTCCTGGCCTCAGACAGTCCTCCCACCTCAGCTTCCTGAGTAGCTGGGATTACAGTGGAGAGAGCCCTTTGTAAGAAGTAAAAGGTGATCCCCCTTTGTCCTTGAACTCGGGACACGCAAGGGCCATTGCAAATGGAACATGTTCTGAATTTCAGCACCACCCACATCCCACCCAGGGTGGCCAATACCTTCATGCAGCACGCCTTTGTGCCCAGCCACACACATCTTGGCAGAATGTCTCCTGGCGACAGCATCCCAGGCTGTTCCAGTTAAAAGACAATTGTACTTCCTGCTTCTTGGCGCTTGCTTCCTGCCCATTTTCCAAGTCTGGTCCTGCTTCCTCTTGGCAGTTCCTGGAGGCCTTCCAATAAATTATTCTGCTGCTTCAGAAAACCAGGTGCTCCGGCTGGGCGCGGTGGCTCGCACCTGTAATCCCAGCACTTTAGGAGGCCAAGGCAGGCGGATCACGAGGTCAGGAGATCGAGACCATCCTGGCTAACACAGTGAAACCGCGTCTCTACTAAAAATACAAAAAATTAGCTGGGCATGGTGGCAGGCGCCTGTAGTCCCAGCTACTCGGGAGGCTGAGGCAGGAGAATTGCTTGAACCCAGGAGGTGGAGCTTGCAGTGAGCCGAGATCGCGCCACTGCACTCCAGCTTGGGTGGCAAAGCGAGACTCCGTCTCAAAAAAAAAAAAAAAAAAAAAAGAAAGCCAGGTGCTCCAACTGATACTATCTAGAAACATGTACAAATCCCTCTCACCCCTCAAATTAAAAAAATCAATTTCTCCACGTTCCCTTGGAAGTGCTCTGGAGAAGATCACCCGGAAACCACGGATGCTCTCCTTGTCAGCAAATCTGAAGGCCACCTGGGACAGTTCTACCAATACCAACTGGCCTCTTCTTGTCTTCCTAGCCCTAGTCCCAGGCTCTGTTCTCTGCCTTCTATATGGGTCTCTCTTCAACTGTCTCTCGTCTATAGATGTTGCCAGTCCTCAGGGCTCCAATCTCACCCTTCCGCCCTTCTCCACCCACACACATCATTTATCCTCATGGCAAATCCCCCACCTCTACCCCCAGGGCTCCCAGATCTTGCCCTCTGCTGAGCTGTAGACTCTACCCTGCTGGAAACCTCCACCTGCAAGGATAAGGGCACCCAGCGTATCTGCACGGAGCTGATCAGCTTTTTCCACCCTCAGCTACTTTTTTTTTTTTTTTTTTTTTTTTTTTTTTTTTTTTTTTCTGAGAGGGAGTCTCGCTCTGTCACCCAGGCTGGAGTGCAGTGGCACAATCTCGGCTAACTGCAAGCTCCACCTCCCAGGTTCACACCATTCCCCTGCCTCAGCCTCCTGAGTAACTGGGACTACAGGAGCCCGCCACCTCGCCCGGCTAATTTTTTTATATTTTTAGTAGAGACAGCATTTCACCATGTTAGCCAGGATGGTCTCGATTCCCTGACCTCGTGATCTGCCCACCTTGGCCTCCCAAAGTGCTGGGATTACAGGCGTGAGCCACCGCGCCCAACCTCTTGTTCTTTTTTTGTTCTTTCTCTTGTTCTTATCTGAGCTTGTTACATAGATTCTAGTGTCCCATCCCAGACCTTCTGAATCAGAACATCCAGGAGAAAAATTCAAGACTTTCTTTCTTTCTTTTTTTTGAGATGGAGTCTCGATCTGTCGCCAGACTGGAGTACAGTGGCACAATCTCGGCTCACTGCAACCTGCAACCTCCGCCTCCAGGGTTCAAGCATTTCTCCTGCCTCATGCTCGGCTAATTTTTGCTATTGTAGAAGAGACAGGGTTTGACCATGTTGGCCAGGATGGTCTCCATCTCTTGACCTCAGGATCTGCCCGCCTCGGCCTCCCAAAGTGCTGGGATTACAGGCATGAACCACCACGGGAGGCCAAGGCTTTTATTTCTAATCATTGCCCTTGGGCATAACTCAGCAAACTTGGGAAACACTGACCTGCTCTAAGAATAATTTGGGGAAGGTGGCTAAAAATAAACTTTCAGCCAGGCGCAGTGGTCCATGCCAGTAATCCCAGAATTTTGGGAGGCCAAGGCGGGTGGATCAGCTGAGGTCAGAAGTTTGAGACCAGCCTGAACATGGTGAAACCTGTCTCTACTAAAAAAATACAAAAATTGAGTAGGACATGATGGCAAGCACCTATAATCCCAGCTACTTGGGAGGCTGAGGCAGGAGAATCGCTTGAACCCGGGAGGCAGAGGTTGCAGCAAGCTGAGATTGCGCCACTGCACTCCAGCCTGGGCGACAGAAGACTCCTTCTCAAAAAGAGTAATAAAATAAAATAATAAAATAAAAAATAAAATAAACTTCCAAGCTCACACCCTTGGAGATTCACGGCATATCCCCCTTGGAAATTCTGATTTGGTGTAAGTTGGATGGGAAAATTTTTTCCAGAGGATTCTGCATAACCAGGCTGGGGACCACTAATCTGGTTATGATGGGGTAAAGTACAGACAACTTGAGCCATGGCTGTTAAAGCCCTTTGTGCTTCAGCCTCTGGTTGGCTCTCACCACTCTCCCAAGTTGTCCAAAATCATGCTTTATGTCCCAGTTACAGTTCCTCACACTCATCAGGCTGTCTCAACGGAGCAGTGGTGCATAATGTTACCTTACCCGGTGGCCTTTTCCTTCACATGCATAACGTCAATGCCTACTAGTGCCTCAATCTCAGCTCACATGAAGGCTCCAAGAAGCTTTCCCTGATCCCTCTGGGGTTAAACTCCTCCTCCGTCCATCACGGGGCCTGGTGCTCTACAGCCTTTTTTTTTTTTTTTGAGACAGAGTCTTGCTGGTCACCCAGGCTGGAGTGCAGTGGCACGATCTTGGTTCACTGCAAGCTCCGCCTCCGGGTTCACGCCATTCTCGTGCCTCAGCCTCCCGAGTAGCTGGGACTACAGGCGCCCGCCACCACACCCGGCTAATTTTTTGTATTTTTATAGAGATGGGGTTTCACCATGTTAGCCACGATGGTCTCGATCTCCTGACCTTGCGATCCGCCCGCCTCGGCCTCCCAGAGTGCTGGGATTACAGGCGTGAGCCACCACGCCCGGCCGCTCTACAGCCTTTATCTCAGCCCCGATTACTTACACATCTGCTTTCACTCCCCATCAGTGAAGGTCAGATCAGCAGGACAGTATTTTAGGTTCGTTTATGTCCCCAACATGTAGCATATCAATTGGAACCAGAAGAATGGCTCAGGCTGACAGAGATGTCCACCCTGACCCATGATCCAAAGGCAGGTAATTGGCCACGGATCCCAGGAAGGACCAAGTCCATTGGCACATGGGGCTTGACTGTGGTACTAAGGCCTGGGTCCGAACAGCAGCTCCACTGCTGTGTCTAGAAAGGTCCCTTTACTTCTCTGAGCCCTCAGCCTCCATAAACAGGGTCCCCACAGTCCTCCTAGGTGTGTCATAATGACTTAAAAGTGAAAGTCATTAAACCAATGACTTGTTACATTGTTCTCAGTTTGTGATGCCCTTAACCCTTAAGAGAGGGTCTCAGTGCTTGTCACGTCAAGCATTTGGTCCTTTGGAGGTTGGAAATCGTGGAATTACAGGCATGAGTCACTGCGGGAGGCCAAGGCTTTTATTTCTAATCATTGCCCTCAGGCACAACTCAGCACACTTGGGAAACACCGACCTGCTCTAAGGTTAGAAAACAGGGTCTTGTTCACCCCTGTACCCAGAAAGTTGAGGATGGTACCAGAGACAGAGCAGTAACTCAAACATGCTTGCTAACGGCTGGGCACAGTGGCTCATGCCTGTAATTCCAGCACTTTGGGAGGCCAAGGAGGGCAGGTGAGGTCACAAGTTCAAGACCAGCCTGGTCAACATGATGAAACCGTCTCTACTAAAAATGCAAAAATTAGCTGGGTATGGTGGCGGGCACCTGTAAATCCCAGCTACCCAGGAGGTTGAGGCAGGAGAAGCGCCCGAACCCGGAAGGTGGAGGTTGCAGTGAGTCCAGATACCACTGCACGCCAGCCTCGGTGAAAGAGCAAGATTCCATCTCAAAAATAAATAAATAAATAAAATAGTAAATTTTATGTCATGTTACTTTTTTTTTTTTTTTTTTTGAGACAAGAGTCTCACTCTGTCACCCAGGTTGGAGTGCAGTGGTACAATCATACCTCACTGCAGCCTCAACCTCCAAAGTTCAAGTGATCTTGCCGCCTTAGCTTCCAGGGTAGCTGGGACTACAGGCACATGCAACCATGCCCAGCTAATTTTTTTTTTAAAATAGAGACAGGGGTCTCACTATGTTGCCCAGGTTGGCCTCAAACTCCCAGCCTCAAGAAACCCTCCGACCTCAGCCTTCCAAAGTGCTAGGATTACAAGCATGAGCCACCACCTGGTCTTACTATATTTTTCTTAAGTGAAAATCTCCCTGGTGGTCTAGTGGTTACGATAGGGGGAAAAGATGAAAATTAAATAAGCATATAACCATAACGAGGCTCCATCCATAACAGCACCATGATAAAAACTGTCTAAGAGGGGAGTCCAGGAGGCAGAGGAAGGAGAAAAGGGAGGGCTGGAGCTGGGACCCTGGGAAAGGACATGACCAGGGAAGGGTGGGGAGCCTCAGGAAGAGGCCCAGAGCGGGGAAGAACCAGAAGGTGGGGCAGTTACTGAGAGAAGGGAAACCCTAGGCAGAGGGAAGCCAAGGCCCAGCAGGCTGGGTGTCTTCTCAGGAACTGTGCTCTGACAGCCTCAGGATCCTGGGCCTTAATTTGGGTCTTTTAATGTCTTGATCTCTCCCCTACACCAGGAAACCCTCAGAGGCCCAGGCCCACTCCAGGACACAGCCCATGGAAAGTGAAGCCTGCACCAGTGACCTGCATTCTTTTTTTTTTTTTTCCCCGAGACTGAGTCTCGCTCTGCTGCCCAGGCTAGAGTGCAGTGGTGCGATCTTGCTCACCGCAACCTCCACCTCTCAGGTTCAAGTTCTCCTGTCTCAGCCTCCCGAGTAGCTGGGATTACAGGTGCCCACCACCGCGCCCAGTTAACTTTTGTATTTTCAGTAGAGATGGGGTTTCACCATATTGGTCAGGCTGTTCTTGAACTCCTGACCTCAGGTGATCCAACTGCCTTGTCCTCCCAAGGTGCTGGGATTACAGGCATGAGCCACTGCGCCCAGCCGGCTTTCTTTTCTGTGAGAAAGCTGAGAGCCAAACTAACCCCAAGGGCCACGAGGCCTGCGCAGATCACTAGTACTGCAACAGGATCCCACAGAAATACTGCGGATCTGCTTGCAAAATAAATGCAGGACCAGCCGGGCACGGTGGCCTGTAATCCCAGCACTTTGGGAGGCCGAGGCGGGTGGATCACAAGGTCAGCAGATCGAGACCATCCTGGCTAACACAGTGAAACCCCATCTCTAATAAAAATACAGGACACAAATACTTCTTACCACCTGCACTACTACCATCCTAAAAAGTATTCTAGGTTGCAGGAACAAACCATCTTAACTGGCCTCCCTGCTTGCTGGCTAGTAACAGCCGGTGAGTCTGTTAAATTCCAAGTGAGACCATGTCACTCCGCTCAAAACCCTCCAACAACTCCCATTCCACTCCCTCAGACCCTATGGGTAGTGAAGAATTAATCTTACTTGGAAGTCTGGCCTTTACCCTCGGCTACTGTTAAGTGCCTTCTAGACCCATGGAATGTCCCAATAGGAGTGAGCTTTGGGGACAGGCAACCTCTGGGGGAAATGGAGACAACTAAAGGCCTTAGCCCAAAATCCCCGCAGGGGCTGAAGACTAAAGGTCAGCCACAGAGCACTATGTGATTAAGCACCAAGGGAATTCGGCACACCCAAGGATCAAGTGAGCTTCCCTGGTTGTACCTCCATCATGGCCGGGAAGAGGTACCAGGACTCCATTGCAAGAAGACAGCAGGAAGCTTCCTGTTTACCTCCCTCCGACCCTGCCCCAGGCCTCTCATCCTTTGGCTGGTTCTGGGCATGCTTTTGCTGTAATAAAACCATAATCCCGATACCTTCCTGAGTTCTGTGAGTCACTCTAGTCTATTACCTACTGAAGGTGGTCATGGGCACCCCGAACTTGCAGCTGGTATTGAAGTGAGGACAGACTAGTGGGGACCATGCCCTCCAACCGTGTAGGCTGCCAAACTCTCTGTACCCTGTGTGACCACCTTATTACAACTGTCATGATCTGCCCACTCCGACGAGACTTCATCCCTTACTCCTCTTCTCACTCATATCAGCCAGGCTCCCACCCCTCGGTCCCAGGAAGCCCCTTCCCCAGATACTCACCAGGTGAACTCCCTCACTTATTAGGCCTTTACTCACACATCACCTCCTTGGTGAGGCCTCCTCTGGCCCCCCTCCACCCTGAAACACCTTTCCTGCTTTACTTTCTCCTCCATAAAAACACTGTCACCGTATCCACCGCACTACAACTGCTGTGTTTTTTTCTTTGCTCCCCACAAGAGTATCAGCCTCAAGGAGGAAGGAATTTTTGTACTGTGTTCCCTGCTGTGACCCCAGAACAGGGATAGTTTCTGACATGTGCTGAGTGTTCAACAAATTCTTGAACGCATGACTTCTAGTATCCTTTAGAAATACCTTTTAAAAACCAGACCATCACACCCCTACCCTCCGTGAAAGGCCGAGTCTGCAAAAACAGGAAAATTAACTATGTTTGTCTAGATAGAGCCCTTTGCTGAGGGAGATGAAGTTAACAGTCGGCAAGACCGAGGATGTCCAGAGAGCCCTGTGGCCCGGCGTGGGTGAGGCACGGGTGCTATCCCAGCCCTGACACCTCCATGCTGTTGACTTTGGGAGGACCCCCTTCTCTGGGCCTTGGTCCCTACGTAAATAACGAAGTAGTTGGAGCAGCAGACTCGTGGGAGGGGAGGAAGGAGAGAAATCCCTGCTATGAGAGATGCAGAGGGAAGACAGGACCTCACCAGGCAGGGGTGACTTTTATTTGAAGGCAGAAAACACCCTATTTGGGGGTTCATTTATAATCTGCAACCGTTTTGTTGTTGTTTTTTAAAAAAGGGGAAAAAAGAGAAAAACCAGAACCCAAAGGGTCTAGGAAGGAAAGGAGGGTAGTGGGTCCACGTCAGGCTGGGGTCAGGCCACATAGGGGAAGCGGAGCAGCAGCCCTTCGTGAGGCTCCAGTTTCAGGCGTTCCAGCTCAAGCGGGGAGCCCTCCTCACGGCCTGGCTGGGTGCTGAGCACAAGGTCAGCCTTGGTTGGCAGGCTGGCGCTGGCGGGCAGGTCGGAGGCCTGCAGCCCAGCCGAGAGGCCCACATCCCCAAAGTTAAGCACTACCAGAAAACGCTCATTCTGGTCCCAGTGGCGGATATAGGAGAAGAGTCCAGGCCCAGAGGAGAACGTATGGAAGTCCCCATGCAATAGGGAGCGCTCCTTACTCCGCTGGTCACTCAGCTGCCGGAACAAGGAAAGGAGGGAGCCAGGGTCTTCACTCTGGCCCTAAGAATGATAAACACATAGCGGAAGCGTGTGAGAGGTTCCCCGGTACAGACTTCTACAAGCCCGGCCGCCTCCCCTGGTCATGTTCTACCCATCTAAAACTCTTACCTTCACAGTCATGTTGGCACTTACAGCCCCTGGGATGTCAGGGAAGCTGGACTCATCCCACAGCATGACTGGAGCCTCCACAGGCTGAAATGCAGAGAAAATAGGACTTAAAAAAGGCCTGGGGTCAGGCATGGGGGCTCACATGTGTAATTCCAGCACTCTGGAAGCCCAAGGCAAGAGGATCGCTTGAGCCCAGGCATTTGAAACCAGCCTCAGCAAAATAATGAGCCCTGATCTCTACTACAAAATTTTAAAAAATTAGCTGGGTGTAGTGTCCCTATAGTCCCAGCTACTGGGGAGGCTGAGGAGGGAGGATCACTTGAACCCAGGAATTTGAGCTTGCAGTGAGCCATGACTGCACCACTGTACTCCAGCCTGGGCAACAGAGTGAGACCCTGTTTCAAAAAAAAAAAAGCCCTGGGCCCACTGTCCCTTATCCCTCTTCCCATTCCCATCCTCATCAATATATAACCTCCCCTACTCATGTCTGGCTTTTTTTTTTTTTTTGAGACGGAGTCTCGCTCTGCTCAGGTTGGAGTGCAGTGGCTCGATCTTGGCTCACTGCAACCTCTGCCTCCTGGGTTCAAGCGATTCTCCTGCCTCAGCCTTCCGAGTAGTTGACTATAGGTGCTCGCCACCACACCCAGCTAATTTTTTTGTATTTTTAGTAAAGACAGGGTTTCACCATGTTGGCCAGGCTGGTCTCGAACTCCTGACCTCAGGTGATCCACCCACCTTGGCCTCCCAAAGTGCTGGGATTACAGGCATGAGTCACCACGCCCGGCCTGGCTAACTTCTGCTGCATGAGTGAGGCAGGCTCCCACCTCAGGGTCCTCACACATACACTGTTGCGCCCCAGCCGAGAGCTCCCAGATGACTGCCAGCCAGCTCTCTCACTTCCCTCAGGTATCTGCTTGGTTATCTTACCAGGTCTCCCACGGCTGCTCTCTATAAAACAAGCCCTATCATCCCCTAGTCTCTAGGCTACTTACCCTGCCTTCTTTTGCATAGCACTGATCAGCAGCTGGCATTTTATTTAGGCATATCTAGTTATCTAACCACCTCCAGCTCTCTTGTGCAATGCTGTATCCTCAGCGTAACAGATAAAAATTATTCTATAAACATCTGTGGAATAAATGAATAACTGGTTCTATAAACATCGTGCTGATGGCAGGGTGCAGTGGCTCGCACCTGTAATCATAGCAGTTTGGGAGGCCAAGGTGGGAGGATCACTTGCGCCCAGGAGTTTGAGACCAGCCTGGGCAACACAGTGAGACCACACCTCTACAGATTTTAATAATTGGCTGTGGCCAGGCACAGTGGCTCACACCTGTAGTCCCAGCACTTTGGGAGGTCAGGGCAGGCAGATCGATTGAGCCCAGGAGTTGGAGACCAGCCTGGGCAACAACAGTGAAACCCTGTCTCTACAAAAATTAGCTGAGCGTGGTGGTGTGTGCCTGTATTCCCAGCTACTTGGGAAGCTGGGAGGCAGAAGTTGCAGTGAGACATAATCGCACCACTGGAATCTAGCCTGAGCAACAGAGCAAGACCCTGTCTCCAAAAAAAGATTAGCTGGACATGGTGGCACACACCTATCTATGGTACATATCCCAGCTACTCAGAAGGCTGAGGTGGGATGATCACTTCAGCCTGGGAGGCGGAGGCTGCAGTGAACCAAGATCATGCCACTGCACTCCAGCCTGGGCAACATAGTGAAATGCTGTCTTTAAAAAAAAAAAAAGTCGGGCATCAACAGTAACCCTGTGTCCAAAGCTTGCGAATGTCTTTGTAGTAGTACCCCACCATGTATTTCTTTCTTTTTCTTTTCTTTTCTTTTTGAGAAGGAGTCTTGCTCTGTCACCCAGGCTGAAGTGCAGTGGCGCAATCTCAGTTCACTGCAACCTCTGCCTCCTGGTTCAAGTGATTCTCCTGCCTCAGCCTCCTGAGTAGCTGGGACTACAGGCGTGCACCACCACGCCTGGCTAATTTTTGTATTTTTAGTAGAGACTGGGTTTCACCATGTTGGCCAGGCTGGTTTCGAACTCCTGACCTACGGTGATTCACCCGCTTTGGACTCCCAAAGTGCTAGGATTACAGGCGTGAGCCACTGTGCCCAGCCACTGCCATGTACTTCTCTACTTATTTGTCTGGCTCCCTCACTAAGCTATGAGCTTCCGAGGGCACAGAGTCTAGCACAGTACCCACTGTCCAAAGAATAAAGGAATGAATAAATGAATGGTGGCTACCATAGCAAACATCTGCCAGGTACCAGGAATTACCATTAAAAACATGCCCTCATTTAATGCTAATCACCCTTCAAGAAATGCAGTAACACAAGGGATGACCAAAATTCAGAAAGGTAAAATAATCTGCCCAAAGTCACACAGCTACCCAAACACTGACTAGGAATCAAATGCGTTTTCACCCCAAGGCTCACGTCTATCTGCCGCCATCCCCAGAATCATCATAAGATGGAGAAACAACCTCCCTGTGATAGACAGACAACAAGCAGTACCTGTCCAGGAAGGGCAGCTGCCTTCAGGCCAATCTCATCCCCGTAGCTGAACACAGGGGTCCCTGGCAGGGTGAAGAGCATCAGCTGGTAGAGTCGGAGAAGTTGAGCCGGCAAGAAGGAAGTCAGGAGCCCTGCCTGAGACAACTACAGGGAGAGACACTCCGGTGAGCCCCATAACCCACCTCTGCCTCCGTCTCCCAGCAACGCTTTCTTCTCCCATCTGCCCCCTTTCCCACCAGCATGGTACTCACACTCCAGCTGCACCAGCGATTGCCAGTGGCATTCAAATACTGTGTGACTAGGGATTTTGTATGCTCCCCAGTAAAGCTGGAATCAGACAGGTATGAGCTGGTCAACAGCAAGTCTTTGTTGGATTCGAGTAGGCTCACGATCTGCTGAAGGTCGGAGGAGTTAGTCCCTGCAATCAAGAGCCTGCAGAAGGGAGGGAGGGGGTCAAGGTTAGTATAAGAAAGAAAGAATGGGGCCGGGCGCAGTGGCTCACGCCTGTAATCCCAGAACTTTGGGAGGCTGAGGCAGGCGATCACCTGAGGTCAGGAGTTCGAGACCAGCCTGACCAACATGGAGAAACCCCGTCTCTATTGAAAATACAAAAATTAGCCGGGCGTGGTGGCACATGCTTGTAATCCCACCTACTCGGGAGGCTGAGGGAGGAGAATCACTTGAACCCGGGAGGCGGAGGTTGCGGTGAGCTGAGATCGTGCCATTGCACTCCAGCCCAGGCAACAAGAGCGAAGCTTCGTCTCAAAAAAAAAAAGAAAGAAAGAAAGAATAAAGGTAAAGAAAGTTCTCTAGACTAGGAATCCCCCCTTCTTAGGCCTAGCACTCCACTGAGGGGTTCCCACAATGGAACTCAGTCAGCAGAATGGCACCCGCACCCACCTATCTTCACTGAAGCCCTTGGTGATGTTTTCCCACTCAGCCAAGAATGAGGATGCATCCTAGAAAGAAAAAAGTAGAATCAAGGAACAGGGAATATTACTAGGCTCTGGCTGAGTCCCTCTGTTCTCGCCCAAGCTTTGTCCCTAATGTGGAAAGGGAACTCACCTTCAGATTCTCTATGTCCCGAACCTGGAACCCATCCACGCCAGCTTGCAGCCAAAACTCCAGAGCATCCTATACGGGACAGAAGAATAGAGGACAGACATCAATTCTTAGGAAAAGGCTCAGAAAATTCCAGCCCACACTAAACCTCACCCACCCCACACTTCCCCGGGAGCTGGGGAGAGAGGCCTGTGCCTTGCCTCTGTCTTCCCCACCTGCACTACAAAGGTTTAGCCTTTGGACCCTTCCAGTTCTACCCTTCCACTGATTTTCTTAGTGCTACAGCATTTTAGTTCTCTATTCTTGCCTCTGGCAAATCACACAGCTTCACCTTTGAAAGCTACAGAAAAGGCACCAGAGAAAAAGTACATCCATAAACAAAACTTCGTTTAACACTTAGCATTGGAATGTTAGTGTATCTATTTTAGAGATGAAGAAACAGAGAAGCAAGGAGACACATCCACGGTCATTCACAATCAGTGAGCAGCAGACAGGATCTAAAATGTCAGTCAAGATGGCCCCTCTCCCAGTTTCCTGAGGTCTGGGGAAGGTGTGAGCACAATAGCTGCTCAGAGCAAGGCCAAGGATGAAAGATTGAAATTCAAAGCACAGCCCCAGGGCAGTTTAGATTTGAAAAGAGGCCAGTGCTGCAGAATGGAATCCTGGCAGTCATCCTGCACACACCACAGAACTTCACCCTCACTCTCCTATTCTTCCCTTTCTCTGGGCCATGTACCCTCTCCTCTGGTCTCCATTTCCATCTGAGACCCTCACGCCAAACCATCCAAAAACATTCCCTCATCAGCATCTTTTAACAGGTCCCCTAGTAAATGGCAAGGCCTAAACTGGATGATCCCAGGGTCCTACCCAAATGCTGGGAGTCTAGACTTCTATCTTAGAATCACAGCTACCAGCAGGGTCAGTATCTGCTTCCATTTTTGTTCTACCCATGCGGAACATGTCAGTGTCCGAGCACCCAGACATCAGGAGCTAGGGTAACATTCGAAGTCCTACTCCTAGCCTGCTGAGCATAGATCTGAGCCTATGGCAAATTAGATACCTTGCTGGTTATACAGGGAATTGGAAAACATCTATAAAATCCTTGGCACAGTCCCAGACACAGAGTACCCCAGTGCTTATCATTTCAGACTGGGCTCTATTCCAAATACATCAAACAAGAACTGGGAAACCAGTCAGCACAGGATTCCCACAGAGAAAGGGCTTCCTCTCTCAAAAGAAAGAAAAATCAAACTTCCAGACTGACATCTGAGAAGGTCCCTTCCTGTCACTGTCTCATCCTCAGAGTCAAGGAAATAAGAAAAATAAGAGGTCAGAAAAGGAACAAGAAAAACAGATGTGCTGTTGGCCTATCCTTTGGCTATAGGAGGAGGCATTCCTGCTTGGTCCCAAGGAGCAAACGGACCCTCAGCTGCAGCCAGGCTGGGTCTACAGGGCTTGCTGTGAAAGGACCATTCCAGCCCCAGCATCTGACTTCCACCAGCCATCAGCTCCAACACTCACCTTCACCTTGGTGGCCACACTGTCAACCTGGGTGGAGAACCACAAGTTCTCACCCCGGTAGTTGGGAGTGAGGTCCAGAATGACACGGATGCCTAGAATAATGGAGGAAGACGCAGTTATGAGACAGTCTATGAGTTAAGGGGAAACAAGGAAATCACAAATGCAAGTCACTGAGTGTTTCCTATCTATTATTTGGTACAAAAACTTGAATTTGAACCCTGGCAAAATTCATTCCATTGAAACAGATGTGAGCAAGGGCGGGCCTTAAGATACCGGAAGGCAGGCCAGGTGAGTTCAAAACCAGCCCGGTCAACATGGTGAAAATCGTCTCTACTAAAAATATAAAAATTATCCCGGTGTGGTGGCACATGGCTGTAGTCCCAGCGACTCAGGAGGCTGAGGCACGAGAATCGCTTGAACCCCAGAGGAGGAGACTGCAGTAAGCTGAGATCGTTCCACTGCACTACAGCCTGGGCGACAGAGTGAGACTCCATCTCAAAAAAAAAAAAAAAAAAAAGATATTGGAAGGCAGAAAGTTTATAGTGCAGAGAAGTGGCCCCTGTGTTCCCTACTCCCAAAGTGAACCTTTTTAAACATGTGTCTATACTGAGTTGTAAAACAATATTTGGGATTCTTCCCCCGCAAAGAACCTACTGTTTTACAAGTTTAAAACCACTGGTTTAGTAAATATCTACATTTTGCAAATAAAGGCACTAAAGCCCGGAAGTTAAATGACCTGCTCAAGATCCCACAGCCAAATAGAAAGCCCCCAAACGACTGGACAAATCCATTTTGGGCTGAAGACTAACAAATCTCCCCTCTACCTGCTTTAGGAAAACTCAGAGCTAGTTAGGAGGAAACGAGACAAAAGTTCTATCCTACTTTTCCTCTGGCCAAGTCCTTTCTAGCTGTTTCCTTGGGAACCCCAAGATACCCACTCTTTTTTTTAGCCGATTGCAAGAGACTGTCAAAATCTTCCTTGGAGCCAAAATTGGGGTCGATCTGCAGCAAGTCGGTCTGAGCGACATCGTCCTTCTGGTTCTTGTGAAGTGGGCCCAGCACAAGGCCCTTCACCTTCAGAGAGCTCAGGTAATCGAGACGCCCCTTCAGACCTGAAATGGGGGGCTGGGTTAACAGGTGAGGCCCCTCTGAGGGGCCCCTGACCTCTCTACTCTCCCTTCTCCCAGAGCCTAAGGATGGGACGGGGAGCGGGGAGGGGGGAGAGGGGGTGACGGGGAGGCGAGGCTGAATCACGAGACTCAGAGGAGCTGATGTAAGGACTCCTGCACATTACTTGAGAAACCGGTTGCAACTGGCTTCTGGCGCCGCGGGGAGGGAGGACGCTGAGTCACCCACCCTCGTGACAGAGTGAGGGGCGGGTCGGCTTTCTTCAAAGAAAGGAGGGAAGGGCAATGTGCCGGGGAGGGGGTGGGGGAAGAGGGAACGGTCGTCGGTACCGGATGGAGGGGAGAATCATCTAGATCGTCTGGGGACAGGGGAGGGGGTCGGTGCAGGCCACCAGATTCAACCCGGGGCGGCGGCGCGCTGCACTCACCCGCCAAGTTGCCGGAGCCGTGGCCCTGGAAGGCCTGAAGGTCGCCGATGCGGTAGAGGGCGCCCGTGTGCCACCACTTCTGCGCCGGTAGCTCGCGACAGCGCGGCGCCCGCACGATTATGACCACGGCACCCGCCAGCATGCCGAGCCAGCCGAGCCAGAAAAGCAGCAGCAGCACCCAGCGGGTACGTACCCAGCCGGGACTGCCCGCCACCTTCAGCAGCTCCTCCTTGGACAGGCCCGTGAACTTAGCGGCGGCTACTGCCTCCGCCTCGTCTTCCGCCACCTTGATCTTCACCAGACCATTCTTCTCTGCTCCCACCACGGCCATGGCAGCCCCAGACGCCGCGTTCATCGGCTGCTTCTCGGGTTCTAACTCATTCAGCTCCACCTCCTTCATATCCACCTCGGTGTCCTGGCTCATGGTGCCTGCAGAACCGGCGACACGACGAAGCTTGAGGTCAGATGGTGTCTCAACCCCTGCCCGGACCCTCGGACCCAGAACGGTCTCCCGGCCTGTGTGCCTCCGCGCAGCTTTGGCTACTGCATCTGCTCAGCAACAGGCGCGGCCTCTGGGAAGGGGCAGCGGAGCCCCGCCCCGGCCCGCCCCTTAAGGTGGAACCTCGGGGACTGCCCCAGCAGTGGGCGGCTCAGGGTAGTAAAGTCAGGAACACGCCTCCGACAGTACTTCCTGCGTCGTCCAATTTCTCATCTCCAACTTGTCTAAACCTAAGGTTCTTTTCAACCTGACTCTAGGAAGGCTTGGCACGGAGCCACCTTTAAGGGGACGAGGCCTGTGATCCTCGCCCAAATCCCGAGGCCCCTCCAGTGTCCTTTAAGCCTTACCGCCCCCAAAGGCCCCTCTTCTTCCGTTCCGGCAGGCTAGTAACTACCCCAACACCATCCTCCATTTGCCCCTGGTTCACCGCCGGGTTTTCCCAACTTCGCATGGCTCCTTGCGCTGTCAGAGGCAGCCAGTCGCAACTTCTGCCTTTTCCCCCACCAAGGCTTGCCCTCTCAGGCCTCTGGGACTTGGCGCTAGACCTCTGCTTCCATGCACGGCTTACTCCCACTCGTTTTTCAAGACTCATCTTGAATTTATTTCAAGTAATTCCTCATGCAGCAACTATTTATTGTGTACTCACTACAATACTTTGCTTTGTTAACTTTATTGAATTAACAAGAATCCAGTCTTCTTCACAGTACTTTAAAATGAACTGTTTGGGCAGGAGAGTTGAGGTAGACACCCCGCTTCTTATCCTACCCCACCCCCAGCTGCTAGCACGTAGATGTTTGGCACCTAGGAATCCAGAAGAGACTGCTAGGGCTGTAACGAACATAACAGAGCTAGGTCTCAGAGGCATCCACCTTCTTCCTAGAATAGACCAGAAGATGCCATGGCCAGACTCTTTCCCACCTTGCAAGGTCTATCACGGTCATCCCAAACTCCACCACGGTCCTGTCTCCCTATCACTTCACTATGTTAGGCCTTGGAGGCAGCTGATACTGCAAAGGCTTTGAAGAAGCCTAGAATTCCCTCCACAGGGTCCTTGGATTGAAGTGGGGCAGAGAAAAGGTTCACAGCAGGAAACCACCGGACATCAACAGCATGAGGTGCCAACACTCTCAGGAACTCCTCGTTCCTAAACAGTGCCAGCTGGGCTACTTTCAGAGAGGAGCTGGAGGAGACCGGTTCTTTCGCCCTTTCCCACCTAGGCTGGAAGCCAAGATTGCTGTGTATTTGGAAGAAAGCAAAAGCCAAGGTCTTAAGTAATAGCACAGAGAAAAGGATCATCTTCTGCTGGTCCCCTCCGCAACCCCAGGCAGCCATCCTCATCCCCACCCTAGGAACAAGGGGTGCAGGGGGCAGCCCCTGGGAGAAGGCGAGCAAGTGCGTTCAGATCAGTGCTCAAAGATGATAAGAGGTCCAAGGTGCCCTGCATGTGCCGGATAAGAAGTGCCAACCAGAGGTTCTGAATGGACTTTATCTCGAGCACAAATGCTCAAGGCTGGGCGCAGTGTGACTCATGCCTGTCACCTAGCCCTTTAGGAGGCCAAGGAGGGAGGATTTCTTGAGGCCAGGAGTTTAAGACCAACCTGGACAACATATTGAGACCCAATTTCTAAATAAATAAATACATTTTAAAATTATCTGGGCCTGGCTGGGCATGGTGCCTCACACCTGTAATCCCACCTGCTAATCCCTGTAATCCCACTTCTTACACTGTGGCATGAGAATCCCTTGAACCCAGGAGGTAGAGGTTGCAGTGAGCCGAGAATGGGCCACTGCACTCCAGCCTGGGTGACACAGCAAGACTCTGCCTCAAAAAAACTAACAGGCCAGGTGTGGTGGCTGACACCTGTAATCCCAGCACTTTGGGAGGCTGAGGGTGGCAGATAACTTGAGGTCAGGAGTTTGTGACGAGCCTGGCCAACATGGTGAAACCCCATCTCCACTAAAAATACAAAAATTAACTGGGTATGGTGGCACGCGCCTGTAGTCTCAGACTTGGAGGGGTGAGGCATGAGAATCGCTTGAACCCGAGAGGGAGAGGTTGCAATGAGCCAAGACTGCGCAGCTGCACTCCAGCCTGGGTGACAGAGTGAGACTCTGTCTCAAAAAAAAAAAAAAAAAAATCTGTGACTGGTGATGTGTCCCTGTAATCCCATGAGGTACCAACATTCAAGGGAAGCAAAAGCAGGAGGATCACTTGAGTTCAGGAGTTTGTGAGGCTGCAGTGAGCCATGGTGGCACCACTGCATGCCAGCCTAGGAGACAGAGCAAGGCCTCAGAACAAGGTTGAGAACTGTGGGGTCAGAAGCTGTCTTTGAGATGGTCCAACATGACACAGTATCTCACTCACAGACCCTCATGGCTCCAAATGACTCAAGTCAATTCCTTTATTTTTTGAGACAGGGTCTCACACTGTCACCCAGCATGGAGTGCAGTGGCGCGATCTCAGCTCACTGCAACCTCTGCCTTTCAGGTTCAAGCGATTCTTCTGCCTGAGCCTCCCCAGTAGCTAGGATTACAGGAGGCGTGCACCACCACACCCGGCTAATTTTATATTTTTAGGAGAGACGGGGTTTCACGTGGTTGGCCAGACTGATCTTGAACTATTTCAGGTGATCTGCCCACTTCAGCCTCCCAAAGTGCTGGGATTACAGGCATGAGCCACCGTGCCCGGCCTGAAGTTAATTCCTTCTGCATGCATAAAGAGGATAACAGCTTGCCTCTCCAATCTTATAAGCTACCACCGCTTCACAGGCACTATCCTCCAGCCTTATCAGCCTTGAAACACCTGCCAGTCTCACAACACACCAGGCTTTTTCAGGCCTCTGCATCTTGTACATGCCCTACCTCTGCTGTTGGCACTTCCTATTCGTCCACTCAACCTCATGAGTTCCTATTCATTCAAGATCTAGCTCAAGTGACAGCTTTTCTCAATTCCCCAGACAAAATTACTTTCCCTCCACCATGCATCTGCCTCTGCTACAATCATGTCCCATTTGTTTATTACATTTCTGTGTCTGGATGTCTTTTTGTCCTTGAAGACAAGTGGCAGGCGCCTTGTGCTATTGTCAATGAACCTGCCTATTCCCTGCCCATTCAGAGGCAGCATATAATAGGCACTTCGCAAGTGGTTGGTAAATAAGTGGATGAACTATGTCAATCAAAACCAATATCTTCCTTCTTAGAAACAACTAAACAGGCTAGGCGTGGTGGATCACACCTGTAATCAGCACTTTCGGAGGCCAAGGCAGGCAGATAATTGAGGTCAGGAGTTCAAGACCAGCTTGGCCAACGTGGTGAAACCCTGTCTGTAATAAAAATACAAAAATTTGCCAGTTGTGGTGATGGGCACCTGTAATCCCAGCTACTCAAGAGGCTGAGGTGAGAGAATCACTTGAACCCATGACGCAGAGGTTGCAGTGAGCCCAGATCGTACCACTGCACTGCAACCTGGGCAACACAACAAGACTATCTCTCAAAAAAAAAAGAAAAAAGAAACAACGGAAAAAAACTAGCATGTGAAGACAAAGGCAGGAAAATGGAAAAGAATTTAAATAACACCGTATCATATCAAGATGAACCTGTTACTGCAGGAAAACAAACCAAGACTTGTAACTGTTCAACCAAAATAAAACAAACTGCCAGGCACTGTGGCTCACGCTTGTAATCCCAGCGCTTTGGGAGGCCAAGGCAGTCGGATCAATTGAGGTCAGGAGTTCAAGACCAGCCTGGCTAACATGGTGAAACCCCGTCTCTACTAAAATTACAAATATTAGCCAGGCATGGTGGCGCCTGCCTGTAATCTCAGCTACTCGGGAGGCTGAGGCAGAAGAATCACTTGAACTCAGGAGGCAGAGGTTGCGGTGAGCCAAGATCGCGCCATTGCATTCCAGCCTGGGCAACAAGAACAAAACTCCGTCTCAAAAAAAATATAAAATATAATAATAAAAACTAATAAATTAGGAGATAGAGGACAGGAAAACAAAAAGACTACAGAGAAAAAGACTAGAGAAAGGGACCGGAGGTGACTAGAGAGCCTCAGATCCTGCCATATGTGTTGACATAAAGCTTTATATTTACTATAGGAATGCAAAGAATATAATTTTTCAAGAGTTTAGCCTTTAAGAGAAGGCTGGGACAAAGCAAAGGAAAGAAAGCAGTTTGGCAGTCCAGATGCCAATAAGGTCCACTTTACACTCAGACAGGCAGATGGCGGTGGAGCCCTGAAATGCAGAGGGCCAAGTATACAAAGAAAGTTCCTTTCTAACCCTCTGCTGCAAAAATCCGTCACATGCTTCCTAACACATTATGATTACTTGATCTTAGCCTGAAAATAGCACATTTATTTTTCCTCAAACATGTAAAAAGGAGTGACCAGGTATGGTGACTCATGCCTTTAGTCCCATTGCTCTGGGAAGCCAAGGCAGGAGGATCACTTAAGCCCAGTAGTTTGAGACCAGCCTTGGCAACATAGGGAGACCCCACCTCTACAAAAATTAATAAATTAGCCAGGCATGGTGGCTCACCCCTGTGGTCCCAGTTACTCAGGAGGCTGAAGTGGGAGGATCACTTGAGCCCTCAGGTCGAGACAGCAGTGAGCTATGATCAAAATCACACCATCGCATTCCAGCCTGGCTGACAGAGTGACCCTATCTGAAAACAAACAGGTCAGGTGTGGTGGCTCATGCCTGCAATCCCAGCACTTTGGGAGGCCGAGGCAGGTGGATCACCTGAGGTCAGGAGTTTGAGACCAGCCTGGTCAACCTGGTGAAAGCCCGTCTCTACTAAAAATACAAAAATGAGCTGGGCGTGGTAGTGGGTGCCTGTAATCCCAGCTACTGAGGAGGCTGAAGCAGGAGAATGGCTTGAACCTGGGAGGCGGAGGTTACAGTGAGCGCCTAGATTGTGCCATTGCACTCCAGCCTGGGCAATAAGAGGGAAACTCCATCTCGAAAAACAAACGAAAAAACAAACAAACAACAAAAAACATCTAAAAAGGATTTCTTTTTTGAGACAGAGTCTCACTCGGTTGCCCAGGCTGGAGTGCAGTGGCACGATCTCAGCTCACCGCAAGCTCTGCCCCCTGGGTTCACGCCATTCTCCTAAGGACCACAGGCACCCGCCACCACGTGCAGTTAATTTTGTTTGTTTGTTTGGTTTTTGTATTTTTAGTAAACACGCGGTTTCACCGTGTTAGCCAGGATGGTCTTGATCTCCTGACCTCGTGATCCACCCGCCTCGGCCTCCCAAAGTGCTGGGATTACAGACGTGAGCCACCGCGCCCGGCCCATGTGTTACTTTTATAATTAGAAAAATTTATATATCTTGGCTTACTACAGCCTTAACTTCCTCAGCTTAAGAAATCGTCCCACCTCAAGTGGTCCCTCCCACCTCAGCTTCCCAAGTAGCTGGGACCACAGGTACTTGCACTATGCCCAGCTAATATATATATATTTTTGTTTGTTTGTTTGTTTTTCTTTTTTTTTTTTTTTGAGAAAGAGTCTCAAATAATTTATGTAGATCTTCCCTCTGCCCAGAGATACAGAGTTTAACTCTACCTTTTGTGTGTGGGCTGCGCTTAGTGACTCTCTTCCGAAGAGTGTGATGACAGAGTTTTGGAGGGCCAGGGGAGGGAGAAAATGAGGATGCAGTCTTGTGTAATCATGACTGCAGAAATAGCTGGTGTTGGAGGGCCTCAGTGATCATTTTAAGGTCTCTTATTGCTACTTAGCTTTTTTGATGAGATTAAGTACTGCTGTCTCTGATCAGTTGAATATCTGATGTCATTTATCCAAGGATAACATGTTAAAAGTACTGCCCCATCTTTTCCACATATTGACCTGCTATTTCTCTGGTGTTTATCTTTTAGTATTTGGTTGCATTTCAGAGAATGGCTTGCTGCAATGTTGTTCATTCGTCTAACTTACTTGAATACTGGATACTTTTCAGATGGTGCATTTATTTCTCTTCTAAGAGATGACTTTGGTTCTATTTCTTTCACTCTTTCTGGCTTTTATCCCCACTCTGCATTCTTCAGCCTTTTTACTAAGACAACCCTCATAGTTCTCCTCTTTAGCAGCCAGTGTCCCTCCTATAGGATTCATAGGAACAATTAATAGTATTCTGACATCGGTTCTTCACATAGTAACTGCCAAGTGAACTGCTTTGGTTGGAGTCTCTTTCTCTGCTTTAATTTCAGCCATGCTTTGACTTCCAAATGCTCAATTCCTTAACCTCACCCATCTTTCATTTTTCTTTTTCTTTCTTTTTTTTTTTTCTTGAGACAGAATCTTGCTCTGTCACCAAGGCTGTAGTGCAGTGGTGCAATCTCAGCTTACTGCAACCTCCGACTCCCAGGTTCAAGCGATTCTCCTGCCTCAGCCAAGTAGCTGGGATTACAGGCACCTGCCACTGTGCGTGGCTAATTTTTGTATTTTTGTAGAGATGGGGATTTGCCATGTTGGCCAAGCTGGTCTCGAACTCCTGACCTCGTGATCGTCCCACCTCAACCTCCTGAATAGCTGGTATTACAGGAGCATGCAACCATGCCTGGCTAATTTTTGGTTTTTTTGGTAGAGACAGGGTTTTGCCATGTTGTCCAAGCTGGTCTTGAACCCCTGGGTTCAACTGATCTGCCTCCCAAAGTGCTAGCATTAGAGGCATGAGCCACTGCACTCAGCTAATGAATTCTTTTTTAAAAAAACTGAAATGCGGTGGGGCTCATGCCTGTAATCCCAGAACTTTGGGAGGCCGAGGCGGGTGGATCACAAGGTCAGGAGTTCAAGACCATCCTGGTTAACACAGTGAAACCCCGTCTGTACTAAAAATACAAAAAATTAGCTAGGCGTGGTGGCGGGCACCTGTAGTCTCAACTACTCAGGAGGCTGAGGCAGGAGAATGGTGTGAACCCGGAAGGCAGAGCTTGCAGTGAGCTGAGATTGCACCACCACACTCCAGCCTGGGCTACAGAGCAAGACTCTTATCTCAAAAAAAAAAAAAAAAAACTGAAATGGCTGGGTGTGGTGGTTCTTGCCTGCAATCTCAGCACTGTGAAAGGCCAACGTGGGAGGATCTCGTTGTTTTTTTTTTTTCTGAGACAGTGTCTTACTCTGTTGCCAAGGTTGGAATGCAGTGGCGCGATCTCGGCTCACTGCAAGCTCCGCCTCCTGGGTTCACATCATTCTCCTGCCTCAGCCTCCAAAGTAGCTGAGACTACAGGCGCCCGCCACCACGCCCAGCTCATTTTTTGTATTTTCAGTAGAGACGAGGTTTCACCGTGTTAACTAGGATGGTCTCGATCTCCTGATCTCGTGATCCACCTGTCTCGGCCTCCCAAAGTGCTAGGATTACAGGCGTGAGCCACCATGCCCAGCCAGGAGGATCTCGAGTCCAAGAGTTCAAGACTAGCCTGGGCAACATAGTGAGACCCTGTCTCTACAAACAAACAAACAAATAATAACCCAAAAAACCCCACATATATTCATGAGTAGAAAGATTTCATGGGCATGGTGGTTCACGCCTGTAATCCCAGCACTTTGGGAGGCCAAGGTGGGTGGATCACAAGGTTAGGAATTTGAGACCAGTCTGGCCAACATGGTGAAACTCCATCTCTACTAAAACTACAAAAATTAGCCGGGTGTGGTGGCAGGAGCCTGTAATCCCTGCTACTCGGGAGGCTGAAGCAGGAGAATTGCTTGAACCCGGGAGGCAGAGGTTGCAATAAGCCAAGAAAAGGGCCAAGAATAGTAAAGATATCTTTAAAGAAAAAAAAAATCGGCCGGGCGCAATGGCTCACACCTGTAATCCCAGCACTTTGGGAGGCCAAGGCAGGTGGATCATGAGGTCAGGAGATCGAGACCATCCTGGCTAACACAGTGAAACCCCGTCTCTACTAAAAATACAAAAAAAAAAAAAAAAAAATTAGCCGGGCGTGGTGGCGGGCGCCTGTAGTCCCAGCTACTCGGGAGGCTGAGGCAGGAGAATGGCGTGAACCCGGGAAGTGGAGCTTGCAGTGAGCTGAGATCACGCCACTGCACTCCAGCCTGGGAGACAGAGCGAGACTCCGTCTCAAAAAAAAAAAAAAAAAGACAAAGAAAAAAAATCATATTTTTAAAGACAAATTCTACCAGATAGCAAGCATGTTATTTGCTAAAATAATAATTACCTGTAACTTCAGCATTCTTGGAAGCTGAGACAGGAGGATCACTTGAGGCCAAGAATTGAAGACCAGCCTGGGCAACACAGTCAGATCCCGTCTCTACAAACAATAATAATAATAATAATAATAATAGTAGATAAAGTATGGTTGGGCACAGTGGCTCACGCCTGTAATCCCAGCACTTTGGAAGGCCGAGACAGGCAGATCACCTGAGATCAGGAGTTGGAGATCAGGCTGGTCAACATGGCAAAACCCTGTCTCTACTAAAAATACAAAAAATTAGCCAGGCATTGTGGCAGAAGCCTGAAATCCCAGCTCCTTGGGAGGCTGAGGCAGAATTGCTTTAACCTGGGAGGTAGAAGTTGCAATGAGCCAAGATCACGCCACTGCACTGCAGCCTGAGCAACAGAGCAAGACCCCATACCAAAAAACAACAAAAAAGGACAAGTCCTACCAGGCAGCAGGCATGTTATTTGCTAAAGTAATAATTACCTGTAATCAGGCTGGGCACGGTGGCTCATGCCTGTAATCCCAGCACTTTGGGAGGCCGAGGTGGGCGGATCACAGGTCAGGAGTTTGAGACCAGCCTGGCCAATATGGTGAAACTCCGTCTCTACTAAAAATAAAAAAATTAGCTAGGCGTGGTGGCATGTACCTGTAGTCCCAGCTACTCGGGAGGCTGAGGCAGGAGAAATACTTGAACCTGGGAGGCGGAACTTGTAGTGAGCCAAGATCATGCCAGTGCACTCCAGCCTGGGCAACAGAGCAAGACTCCATCTCAAATAATAATAATAATAATAATAATAATTACCTGTAATCTCAGCATTCTGGGAAGCTGAGGGAGGAGGATTGCTTGAGGCCAAGAGGTCGAGACCAGTCTGGGCAACACAGTGAGACCCCAACTCTACAAAAAAAAATAACAATAATAATTATGTATAAAGTAACAATCATAGTATGCCAAAAACACAGGGATGGGCAAATGTCCAATGGAACAGAAAACAGAGCCTAAAAATAACCCATGCATACTTGAAACAATATATGACGGCCGGGCGCGGTGGCTCAAGCCTGTAATCCCAGCACTTTGGGAGGCCGAGGCGGGCGGATCACGAGGTCAGGAGATCGAGACCATCCTGGCTAACACGGTGAAACCCCGTCTCTACTAAAAATACAAAAAGAAATTAGCCGGGCGTGGTGGCGGGCGCCT
Source organism: Macaca mulatta (assembly GCF_049350105.2). Taxonomy (NCBI): domain Eukaryota; kingdom Metazoa; phylum Chordata; class Mammalia; order Primates; family Cercopithecidae; genus Macaca; species Macaca mulatta. Next base: position 11,189,113 of record NC_133419.1, read on the forward strand.
GTAGTCCCAGCTACTCGGGAGGCTGAGGCAGGAGAATGGCGTAAACCCGGGAGGCGGAGCTTGCAGTGAGCTGAGATCCGGCCACTGCACTCCAGTCTGGGCGACAGAGCGAGACTCCGTCTCAAAAAAAAAAAAAAAAAAAAGAAACAATATATGACAGAGATAATATAATCACTGGGGAAAGAATGAACTATTTACCAAATGGCACTATAAAAAATAAAATTAGATCACTACTTCACACCAATCACACAATTATATTCTTTTTTTTTTTTTTTTGAGACGGAGTCTTGCTCTGTCACCCAGGCTGGAGTGCAGTGGCCGGATCTCAGCTCACTGCAAGCTCCTCCTCTCGGGTTCACGCCATTCTCCTGCCTCAGCCTCCCGAGTAGCTGGGACTACAGGCACCCGCCACTTCGCCCGGCTAGTTTTTTGTATTTTTTAGTAGAGACGGGGTTTCACCGTATTAGCCAGGATGGTCTCGATCTCCTGACCTCATGATCCGCCCGTCTCGGCCTCCCAAAGTGCTGGGATTACAGGCTTGAGCCACCGCGCCCGGCCACACACAATTATATTCTAAGTAATCAAATTGGCCGGGCATGGTGGCTCACACCTGTAATCCCAGCACTTTGGGAGGCCAAGGCGGGCGGATCACAAGGTCAAGAGATCGAGACCATCTTGGCCAACATGGTAAAACCCCATCTCTACTAAAAATACAAAAATTAGCTGGGCGTGTTGGCGCGCGCCTACAGTCCCATCTACTTGGGAGCCTGAAGCAGGAGAATCGCTTGAACCCGGGAGGCGGAGGTTGCAGTGAGCCAGGATTGCGCCACTGCACTCCAGCCTGGCGACAAAGCGAGACTCTGTCTCAAAAATAAATAAATAAATAAATAAATAAATAAATAAAATTTTAGAAGAAAATAAGAACATCTGAGGCCAAGTGCGATGGCTCATGCCTGTAATCCCAGCACTTTGGGAGGCCGAGGAGGGCAGATCACCTGAGGTCAGGAGTTCGAGACCAGCCTGACCAACATGGAGAAAGCCTGTCTTACTAAATACAAAATTAGCCAGGAGTGGTGGTGCACGCCTGTAATCTCAGCTACTTGGGAGGCTGAGGCAGGAGAATTGCTTGAACCCGGGAGGCAGAGGTTGCGGTGAGCGGACTTCGTGCCATTGCACTCCAGCCTAGGCAATAAGAGCGAAACTCTGTCTCAAAAAAAAAAAAAAAGGAAAAAGAAAAAAAGAATATCTTTCTGACCTCACGATGAGGAAAGAGTTTTTAAAGAAGAAACCAAAGAGGCCAGGCACAGTGACTCACATCTGTAATCCCAGCACTTTGAGAGGCCAGGGTGGGCAGATCACAAGGTCAGGAGTTCGAGACCAGCCTGGCCAGAGATCAGCCTAGCCAACATGGTGAAACCCCGTCTCTACTAAAAATACAAAAATTAGCCGGGCACAGTGGTTCATGCCTGTAATCCCAGCACTTTGGGAGGCCGAGGCGGGTGGATCACAAGGTCAGGAAATCGAGACCACCCTGGCTAACACGGTGAAACCCTGTCTCTACTAAAAATATAAAAAACTAGCCGGGCGTGGTGGCGGGCGCCTGTAGTCCCACCTACTCAGGAGGCTGAGGCAGGAGAATGGCGTGAACCTGGGAGGCGGAGCTTGCAGTGAGCTGAGATTGGGCCACTGCACTCCAGCCTGGAAAAACAGAGAGAGACTCCGTCTCAAAAAATAAAATAAAATAAAAATACAAACATTAGCTGGGCATGGTGGCAGGCACCTGTAATCCCAGCTACTCAGGAGACCGAGGCAGAAGAACAGCTTGAACCTGGGAGGCAGAGGTTGCAGTGAGCCAAGATCTCACTACTGCACTCCAGCCTGGGCGACAGAGCAAGACTCCAACTCAAAAAAAGAAAAAAAAAACACACAAAAGAATAAACCATTAAGAAAAAGACAAATAAATTTTGCAACATTAAAAGAGAAAAAATTATGCATCTACAACTTGCCGTAACAAACTGAAAAGACAAGCCACAAATAGAAGACATACTATCTGAAACTAATACAACTAACAAAGTAGATGAAACATACAAATTATCACTAAAAATCAGTAAGAAAAAGCACAATACTTCAGCAAGAAAAAAAATCACTGAATAGAAATTCTATTCTAATCACATAATAGAAATAGCCAATTCAGGCCAGGCATGGTGGCTCACACCTGCAATCCTGGCACTTTGGGAGGCCAAGGTGGGTGGATAACTTGAGGTCAGGAGTTCGAGACCAGCCTGGCTAACACGGTGAAACCTTGTCTCTACTAAAAATACAAAAATTAGCAGGACGTGGTGGTGCACGCCTGTAGTCTCAGCTATTCGGGAGGCTGAGGCAGCAGATTCACTTGAACATGGGAGGCAGAGATTGCAGTGAACAGAAATTACACCACTGCACTCCAGCCTGGGCGACAGACTGAGACTCTGTCTTAAAAAAAAAAAAAACCCGGGCCGGGCGCGGTGGCTCACGCCTGTAATCCCAGCACTTTGGGAGGCCGAGGCGGGCGGATCACAAGGTCAGGAGATCGAGACCACGGTGAAACCCCGTCTCTACTAAAAATACAAAAAATTAGCCGGGCGCGGTTGTGGGCGCCTGTAGTCCCAGCTACTCGGGAGGCTGAGGCAGGAGAATGGCGTGAACCCGGGAGGCGGAGCTTGCAGTGAGCTGAGATCCGGCCACTGCACTCCAGCCTGGGCGACAGAGCGAGACTCCGTCTCAAAAAAAAAAAAAAAAAAAAAAAACCCAATTCACAAAATTAGATATACAAAAGAATGTAAAGATTACAGAACCTCATTAGTAATCTGGAAAGTGCAAATTAAAATGGCAAGAAAATAGAACTTCATGTCCATCGGATTGGCAATATTAAAACATCTGACTAAACAAAGTGATTAGGAGGATACAAATTGCATAAGTGGCAACATTATTTGGTACATTCGGTCTAGGAAAAAATTTGCAACTGCCTATAGAATGAAGATGCCCTTTTACCCAGCAACAGTCCTAGGTAGATTCATATCCTAGAGAAACTCTCACACATGTACACAAAGCAATATATAAAAGATTTCACTGCAGCACTGGTTATAGTAGTAAAAATTTGGAAACTTGAAAAATAGGCTAGGCGTGGTGGCTCACACCTGTAATCCTAGCACTTTGGGAGGTCAAGGCAGGCAGATCACCTGAGGTCAGGAATTTGAAACCAACCTGGACCACACAGTGAAACCCCGTCTCTACTAAAAATACAAAAATTAGCTGGGCGTGGAGGCAGGAGCCTGTAATCGCAGCTACTCAGGAGGCTGAGGCAGACGAATCGCTTGAACCTGGGTGGAGGAGTTTGCAGTGAGCCAAGATCATGCCATTGCATTCCAGCCTGGGCAACAAGAGTGAGACTGTCTCAAAAAAAAAATTTTGTTTTTTTACATAATTTGTAGAACATTTGTAAAATAATTTGTAGAAAATTTCTAACTAGAATACTAGAAATGACTAAATCTGAAAGAACCAGGACATAAAAGATAGGCAAAATGTGTCAAAAACATAATGTTAAAGAAAAAAACGGGCCAGGCATGGTGGCTCATGCCTATAATCCCAGCACTTTGAAAGGCCGAGGTGGGAGGATTGCTGGTGGCCAAGAATTTGGGACCAGCCTGGGCAACAGGCTGAGACAAACATCTTAATTTTTTAAATTAAATTAAATGTAAAGAAAAAGGGAAGCGGCCAGGCACGGTGGCTCACGCCTGTAACTCCAGCACTCTGGGAGGCCGAGGCGAGCAGATCACAAGGTCAGGAGATGGAGACCATCCTGGCCAACATGGTGAAACCCCGTCTCTACCAAAAACACAAAAATTAGCTGGGTGTGATGGCGCACACCTGTAATCCCAGCTACTCGGGAGGCTGAAGCAGGAGGATCGCTTGAACCCCGGAGCGGAGAGTGCAGTGAGCCGAGGTCAGGCCACTGCACTCCAGCCTGGCGACAGAGCGAGACTCCGTCTCACATAAAAAAAAAAAAAGAAAGAAGAAAGAAAAGAAAAGAAAGAAAAAAAGGAAATAGGCCGGTTGCGGTGGCTCACGCCTGTAATCCCAACGCTTTGGGAGGTCGAGGTAGGCACATCACCTGAGGTCAGAAGTTCAAGATCAGCCTGACCAATATGGAGAAATCCCGTCTCTACTAAAAATACAAAAAATTAGCCGATTGTGGTGGTGCATGCTTGTAATCCCAGCTACTCAGGAGGCTGAGGCAGGAGAATCACTTGAACCCGGGAGGCGGAAGTTGTGGTGACCCGAGATTGGTCCATCGTACTCCAGCCTGGGTAACAAGAAACTCCGTCTCAAAAAAAAAAAAAAAAAAGAAAGAAAGAAAAAGAAAAAAGAAAGAGAAAGAAAAAGAAAATGAGCAGATTCACCTTAAAGATTTTTCCAGAAACCAAAAGATACAGTGGAATGCAACAGTCTGCATTTTAACTGACATCTACCCCAAAAGGAGGAACCATAGCATTCATGGAGGTACTGCAATACTATATTGACTTGTAAAAAGGATGAGCAAGCTTTTGTTCCATCTCCCTGTTCCAAAAATCCACCTGATAAAGTATCCTCAATTACAGAACTGATGAGATGTTAGAGGATAAGAACAGATACTATTCTTGCTCACAGACCAAAAAAGCATGGCCGGATGTGGTGGCTCACCTTGTAATCCCAGCACTTTGGGAGGCTGTGGAGGGCGGATTACCTGACGTCAGGAGCTTGCAACCAACCTGGCCAACATGGTGAAGGCCAATCTCTATTAAAAATACAAAAATTAGCCAGGTTTGGTGGCACAAACCTGTAATCCCAGCTACTTGGGAGGCTGAGGCACGAGAATAGCTTGGACTCAGGAGATAGAGGTTACAGTGAGCCAAGATCGTACCACTGCACTCCAGCCTGGGCAATAGAGTAAGACCCCTCCCACAAAAAAAAGCAAAGAAACTACTACAATTAACATTCCCATCAGGGTGGATCACCTGAGGTCAGGAGTTCAAGACCAGCATGGCCAACACGGTGAAACCCCATCTCTACTAAAAATACAAAAATTAGCTGGGCATGGTAGCAGGCACCTGTAATCCCAGCTACTCAGGAGGCTGAGGCAAGAGAATCTCTTAAACCCGGGAGGCGGAGGTTGCAATGAGCCGAAATCGCACCATTGCCCTCCAGCCTGGGCGACAAGAGTGAAACTCCATCCCCCAACCAAAAAAAAAAAAAAGTGACTGAAAAAAGTGGGCATGCTGGAATAGATAAACATACTGTACTGTACGATGTGAGACCGGAGAATAGTGTTCCAAGAAAGGACCCAAAGGACACATTTACAAAACCATCAGGAAAACACTGGTGACATCGGTGGGCATCAGCATCACTTAGAAATTCAGTGGTGGCTTCTGAGCAGTCCACAGCTGATGACAGGAGAAGCAGTCACAGAGCTGAGTTACTCAAGATATATGGAGAAGTATGTTTCAACACATAACAGAGGCCAGATAGCATTGCTTAGCTGCCAAAAGCCAGAAATATGCAACTACCATAAAACTGGCAATGTTGCAGGGGTAGGTAGTCATGGGGAGTTCGATTCAGAGTTGTGGATACAATAGAGCATGGCATCCTTAGGGGAAAAATATGTGGATAGCCAAAAAGGATGCTACTACACATCTACAAAGAGAAAAAGGCAAGAATAGAGGAGGAAGAGGCAGCTAAGGGCCATCACCATAATACACAGTCAAAATCCTTCATTCGGCTCCCGGATCTGAGCCAACTTTTTAAATCTAGGCTCACTGCAACATCCTCCACCTCCAGGGTTCAAGGGACTCTCCGGCCTCAGTCTCCCTAGTAGCTGGGATTACAGGCACACGCCACCACGCCCAGCTAATTTTTGTGTTTTTAGTAGAGACGGGATTTCGCCACATTGGCCAAGCTGGTCTCAAACTCCTGACCTCAAGTGATCTGAATGCCTTGGCCTCCCAAAGTGCTGGGATTACAGGCATGAGTCACCGCACCTGGCTGAACCAACTTTCACATCCAAAACTCAATTACTGAAGAGGTACCCAAATCCCTAGGAAAGGATGCTAAAACTGTAATGGTTCCGCCAGTTCCTCCTAAACGGGAGTATGTCAACATATCACCTACTCAGACTATTGGGTAAAGGGAAATGCCTAAACACTTTGAGGATTTGGGGGACAAGATCTGAACTGACATTGAGACCTGGAAACCCAAAGCATCACCATGATCCCTGCATTATACTGGGGACTTACAGGTGTCAGGCAGTAACTGAAGTCTTAGCCAAAACTTACTAGCTCATAGTAAGTCTGCTTGTCCATGGACCCATCACTAGTCATTTCCTCAGGTCCAAGTGTTTAAACGAGGGCTGGGCATGGGAGGCTGAGGCAGGAGAATTGTTTAAACCCAGGAGGTAGAGGTTGCAGTGAGCCGAGATTGCACCACTGCACTCCAGCCTGGGTGACAGAGTGGGACTCTATCTCAAAACAAAACAAACAAACAAACAAACAAACAAACAAAAATTAGCCAGGCGTGGTGGTGCACGCCTGTAGTCTCAGCTGCTTGGGAGGCTGAGGTCCAAGAATTGCTTGAACTCGGAAGGTGAAAGTTGCAGTGAGGCCAGATGGCACCACTGCAAGCCAGCACATTCCATCTCAAAAAAAAAAAAAAATTTAACAGGACTGATATACTTAGGAGTTGAAGTAATCACATTGGGTCCTTGGCCTAAGAGATAAGAGCTATCATACTGGGACAGACAAACCCCTCTAAAACCCCTCCCTCTCTTCAGCCATGATAGTAAATCAAAGCAGTATTACATCCTGGGGAGGGACAGAGATCAGTACCACCACTAAAGACAAAAAGGATGCATGGGTGTGGTGTCTATCACATCCATACCTAGAAATATATCTCCAGCCCACACACTGGGTAAGCTGCCAACTTTGACTCAAACTGTGAGTAGGAAACGGCTCTGCACCTAGTCTAGGCTGCAATGTACATGGCCTTGCCACTTAAGCCATGCAACCCAGCAGATCCTGGGGGAGCCAAAGTATCAGTAGCGAAAAAAAAGATGCAGTGGAGAACTTATGGCAAGCTCCTACGGCAAAAGCACAATGCGAGTCCCTGAGATTCTGGAGCAAGACCAAGCTGTCCAAAGCAGGGAAGTAGGTGCCTTTTGAGAAACAGCGTCAAGGCTGTTACTGGAAAGCTTGACTATGAAGCATCCAGAACTGCCCCATTATGAATTGGGTCTTGTCAGACCTACCTAGTCACAAAGTCAGACAGACCCTTTAGTCAGACATTAAGGTGGAAATGGTATATCCAGGATGAAGCTGAAAGCACAACCAGAAAACATTAGTACTCTGCATGAGCAGGTAGCCCAGACACCCATGGTACCCACCACAGTTGTAAAAGTACCTCTTCCCTGGAAGACCACCTCAATGCCACACTCCTCCACAACCCAGGAAATTCTATGCTATTTCTTTTGGGCCAGGTACAGTGGCTCATGCCTGTTTCCCAGCAATTTGGTCACTTGAGCCCAGGAGTTGGAGACCAGCCTAGGCACCATAGTGAGGCACTGTCACACTCCAAAAAATTAAAGAATTAGCTGGGTGTGATGGCACATGCCTACAGTCCCAGCTACTCAGGAGGCTGAGGTGGGAGGATGCTCTGAGCCCAGGAGTTCAACGCTGCAGTGAGCTGTGATCACACACTGCATTCCAGCCTAGACGACAGAGTGAGATCCTGGTTCAAAAAGAAATTGAGGCCCAGTGTGGTGGCTCACGCCTGTAATCCCAACACTTTGGGAGGCCAAGCCAGTCTGATCACTTGAGGTCAGGAGTTCGAGACCAGCCTGACCAACATGGTGAAACCCTGTCTCTACTAAAAATACAAAAATCAAAAATCAGCCGGGAGTGGTGGTGGGCACCTGTAATCCCAGCTACCCAGGAGGCTGAGGCAAGAGAATTGCGTTAAGCTGGGAGGCAGAGGTTGCAGTGAGCTGAGATCAAGCCACTGCACTGCAGCCTGGGGAAAAGAGCGAGACTCCATCTCAAAAAGAAATTGAGCCTTTTTTCCACTGTCATGTCTACCAGTTCCCTGCCAAGCACTGGTTATTTGCATATCCTTCCCCTCCATTAATTGAGGCAGTGCCTCTTGCTGCCAGGTGGGGGCAGTGTTGCCCCTTGAACAAACACTTTCCAGACCTCGCTACTAGCAAAATCATTTGATAAGACAGTCAATGAATTGGCTGAGAAATAATCATTTGAAAATTTATAAAATTCCCAACATAAAAAGGCAAACTGAAAAAAACTTATGAAGGTAACTAATAAATGTATATTGAGTCCTATTTGTGAATTGTATTCTGCTAGACAATAGAGATAGCAGGATGATTTACCCACATTGAATCAAACCCCAAGGAGTTTATTGTGGGTGGGAAGGGGTAGATTAGGCTTGGGGGAGCAGTGGTGATAGGGAGGCAGGGCTTCTTTTTCCTGTAGAGATGGGGGTTTCGTCTTACTATGTTGCCCAGGCTGGTCTCAAACCTCTGGCCTCAAGGGACCCTCTCACCTTGGCCTCCCAAAGTGCTGGGGTTACAGGTGTGAGCCATTGGCCGTTAGAAGCAGGGCTTTTTTTTTTTTTCCTTTTTTTTTTTTGAGACAGAGTCTCACTCTGTCGCCCAGGCTGGAGTTCAATGGGGTGATCTCAGCTCATCACAATCTCCACCTCCCGGGTTCAAGCAATTCTCATGCCTCAGCCTCCCAAGTAGTTGAGATTACAGGCACACTCCAACATGTCCAGCTAATTGTTGCATTTTTAGTAGAGACACAATTTCACCACGTTGCCCAGGCTGGTCTTGAACTCCTGACCTCAAGTGATCTGCCCGCCTCGGCCTCCCAAAGTGCTGGAATTACATGCCCGGTCTAGCAGCACTTCTTAATGGCTGTATTGATCAAGTTGGGCTATAGCTTAAAGACAATGGAGAGGCGGTCGGGCGCGGTGGCTCAAGCCTGTAATCCCAGCACTTTGGGAGGCCGAGACGGGCGGATCACGAGGTCAGGAGATCAAGACCATCCTGGCTAACATGGTGAAACCCCGTCTCTACTAAAAAATACAAAAAACTAGCCGGGCGAGGTGGCGGGCGTCTGTGGTCCCAGCTACTCGGGAGGCTGAGGCAGGAGAATGGTGTAAACCCGGGAGGTGGAGCTTGCAGTGAGCTGAGATCCGGCCACTGCACTCCAGCCTGGGCGACAGAGCGAGACTCCGTCTCAAAAAAAAAAAAAAAAAAAAAGACAATGGAGAGGCACTGAAGGATTGTGAGCGGAAGTCAGACCTGACCAGACTTTTTTTTTTTTTTTTGAGAGAGAGGTTTCGCTCTTGTAGGCCAGGTTGGAGTGCAGTGGCTCGATCTCAGCTCACCGCAACCTCCGCCTTCCTCAAGTCATTCTCCTGCCTCAGCCTGCTGAGTAGCTGGGATTACAGGCATGCGCGACCATGCCTGGCTGATTGTGTATTTTTAGTAGAGACAAGGTTCCTCCATGTTGGTCCGGCTGGTCTCAAACTCCCAACCTCAAGTGATCCACCCACCTAGGCCTCCCAGCGTGAGCCATCCTGCCCGACAGACCAGAGTTTTTATTTGTAAAGATCACTCTGGCTACAATGTGGAGAATGAACTAGAAGGGAAGAAGCCAGAGCCAGGAAGTCAGACTAAGTCTGTTACCTACAGATTGCTTTGGGAGGCCAAGGCTGGAGAATCACCTGAGCCCAGGAGTTTGAGACCAGCCTGGGCAACACAGCAAGACCTCTGTCTATACAAAAAGTAAAATAAGTTAGCTGGGCATAGTGGCCAGTGCCTGTACTCCCAGCTCAGCCCAGAGGATTGCTTGAGCCCAGGAGTTTGAGGTTACAGTGACCAAGAGTGAAACCCTCTTTTTTTTGAGACAGGGTCTCTATTTGTTGCACAATTAAAGCTCACTGCAGCCTTGAACTCCTGGGCTCAAGCAATCCTCCCTACCTCAGCCTCCCCCAGAACTGGGACTATACACATGCACCACCACACTCAGCTAATTTTTATTTTTGCAGAGACGGGTCTCCGAATGTTGTCCAGGCTGGTCTCAAACTCCTGGGCTCAAGCACGCTGCTTGCCTTGGCCCCCCAAAGTGCTGGGATTATGTGGGGGAAAGAAAAAAGAGATCAGACTGTTACTGTGTCTATGTAAAAAAGGAAGACATAAGAAATTCCATTTTGATCTGTACTAAGAAAAATTCTTCTGCCTTGAGATGCTATTAATCTGTAACCCTAGCCCCAACACTGTGCTCGCAGAAACATGTGCTGTATTGACTCAAGGTTTAATGGATTTAGGGCTGTGCAGGATGTGCTTTGTTAAAAATGTGTTTGCAGGCAGTATGCTTGGTAAAAGTCACCGCCATTCTCCAGTCTCCGGTCTCGAGTACCCAGGGACACAACGCACTGTGGAAGGCCGCAGGGACTGCTGCCCAACAAAGCCTGGGTATTGTCCAAGGTTTCTCCCCACTGAGACAGCCTGAGATATGGCCTTGTGGGAAGGGAAAGACCTGACCGTCCCCCAGACACCCGTAAAGGGTCTGTGCTGAGGAGGATTAGTGAAAGAGGAAGGCTTCTTTGCAGTTGAGATAAAAGGAAGGCATCTATCTGTCTCCTGCTCATCCCTGGGCAATGGAATGTCTCGGTATAAAACCTGATCGTACGTTACATTCTATTTACTGAGATAGGAGAAAACTGCCTTATCGATGGAGGTTAGACATGCTGGCGGCAATACTGCTTTTTTTTTTTTTTTTGAGAGGGAGTCTTGCCTTGTCACCCAGGCTGGAGTGCAGTGGTGCAATCTCAGTTCACTGCAAGCTCCGCCTCCCGGGTTCCCTCCATTCTCCTGCCTCAGCCTCCCAAGTAGCTGGGACTACAGGTGCGCGCCATCACATCCAGCTAATTTTTTTGTATTTTAGTAGAGACGGGGTTTCACCATGTTAGCCAGGATGGTCTCCATCTCCTGACCTCGTGATCCGCCCGTCTGGGCCTCCCAAAGTGCTGAGATTACAGTGCTGGGATTACAGGCGTGAGCCACCGTGCCTGGCCGACAATACTGCTCTTTACTCCACTGAGATGTTTGTGTAAAGTCAAACATAAATCTGGCCTACATGCACATCGAGGCACAGCACCTTTCCTTAAACTTATTTATGACAGAGTCCTTTGCTCACATGTTTTCCTGCTGACCCTCTCCCCACCATTACCCTATAGTCCTGCCACATCCCCCTCACCGAGATGGTAGAGATAGTGATCAATAAATGCTGAGGGAACTCAGAGACCGGTGCCGGTGTGGGTCCTCCTTATGCTGAGTGTCGGTCCCCTAGGCCCACTTTTCTTCCTCTATACTTTGTCTCTCTGTCTTATTTTCTCAGTGTCTCGTCCCACCTGATGAGAAATACCCACAGGTGTGGAGGGGCTGGCCCCCTTCAGGATTACAGGCGTGAGCCGCTCTACCTAGCCTACTTTTTTTTAAATGCCCTATTTTCTAGTAGATTCTATGTCACTACACAAGAGGTTGCAAACTCACAATGAGGGCCACCTTTGGCCCACAGGCATATTTCGGTTTTTTGTTTGTTTGTTTTTGAGACTCGCTCTTGTCCCCCAGGCTGGAGTGCAGTGGGGTGATCTTGGCTCACTGCAACTTCCACCTCCCGGGTTCAACCGCTTCTCCTGCCTCACCCTCCTAAGTAGCTGGGATTACAATCGCCCGCCACCGCACCCACACCACGCCCGGCTTATTTTTGTATTTTTAGTAGAGAAGGGGTTTCACCATGTTGGCCATGCTGGTCTCTAACTCCTGACCTCAGGTGATCCGCCCACTTCGGCCTCCCAAAGTGCTAGGATTACAGACATGAGCCACCGCGCCCGGCCAAAAAAATTTAAACTCAACATTTTAAAGTGGGTAAATACACAATTCTGGACTTCTGGATTCTTTTGAAAACTATTTGATCACACAGAGACAATACTGTCACAAGGCAACAATCAGCTGGAGCTGTGAAAGGGCTGCCCAGTTCACCAGAGTCCCAACTCAGTTCATTTCACTTACCTACATTACTTAGCTGATTTCTGTATGTGAGTTGGAGACCCCTAACCCAAATCCCCTCTTTTCCACTTCCACTGCCGTTACACTTGCTAGTATTGAATCCTCTTGCCTAAACTACTATGGCAATCTAATTAATGACCTTGTCTCCATCTTATCCCCCAATGTCTTATCACTTTCCTACTTAAAAACTCTCCCTGGTTTTTTTTTTCTATCTATGATTCAAGTGATTTAGCTTTGCTCTCAAGGTCCTGCTTATGTGGCTTTCCCCAGGAAATACATTCCAGTTTTATATTCTAATACTCCCCTTTTGCCCATCTTTCATGAATTGTAGCCACACACTTCTTTCTTTTTCTTGCACCAAGCTTGTGCTCCAGTTGTTTCTTTAACTGGAATTCCCCTCCGGAGTCTTTCAACCCTTTCAGGCCCAGACACTCTATAAAGCATTTCCCAACTGCCATTCCCACTCACAACCTCCCCAGCCTTGTCTGTCTACTCTGGGCCATCTTGATTTTCCATAGTTTATCTGTCCCACTTTTTTTTTTTTTTTTGAGACAGGGTCTCACTCAGTCATCCAGGCTGGAGTGCAGTGCAGTGGCTTGATCACAACTCACTTACAGCCTCAAATTTCTGGGCTCAAGCAATCCTCCCACCTCAGCTTCCCAAGTAGCTGAGGCTACAGGCATGCACCACCGCTCCTGGCTAATTTTTTCTATTTTTCTGTAGAGATGGGTATCGGTTTCTCACTATGTTGCTTAGGCTGGTCTTGAACTCTTGGGTTCAAGAGATCCTCCCACCTTGGCCTCCCAAAATGCTGAGCCAGGCCGGGTGTGGTGGCCTACGCCTGTAATCCCAGCACTTTGGGAGGCTGAGGCAGGAGGTCACCAGGTCAGCAGTTCGAGACCAGCCTGGCCAACGTGATGAAACCCCATCTCTCCTAAAAATACAAAAATTAGCGTGGCTTGATGATTGCGGGAGCCTGTAATCCCAGCTACTCAGGAGGCTGAGGAAGGAGAATCGCTTGAACCTGGGAGGCAGAGGTTGCAGTGAACCGACATCCCGCCACTGCACTCTGGGCGACAGAGCAGAACTCTGTCTCGGAAAAAAAAAAATGTTTATAAAGTGTGCTTGTACACGTAGATGTTTACCACGAACGACTGAACTAATGCTGTCCGGTCTCAGTAAAACAGTCTATAGCTGACTGCAACCATAGTGATCGGGCAGGAGTTGCAGCAGGCAGCACCGCGGGAGCCCTTTAAGGTTCCCCATCAATAAAGGGGGCTGTCATCCTACCTAGCTCTTGGGATTTTGATGGATTAATCGATTAATACAGTGTGCTTAAGACGGTGCTCCACAAATGTTAGCTAATGCTGGCCCGTAGTAGTCCAAGATCTAAAGAAAACGCACCAGAAGGCAGGACATAGGGGACCAGTTAGAAAAAAATCAGATCCTGTCTTCAGTGGAGCACTTACGCCCTGACTTACTTTACCGAAATGGCTCCCCCAAAGGGGACCTCCTCCCGAGTTTAGCTCGGGATCCAGTACCTGAGTCATCCCCCGCGCTGAGACCCTGGACACCAGCCTCCGAATGTGAGCCCGGCAGCTGGCGGGGAATCGAAACGACGGCGGTCGAGGCTTCAGGAGGCTGTAGCTCCATGGAGGCGGATCCTGCACACAGGTTTCGGGTGTGTGGGGGGAAGGGGGAGCTCAGAACAGGGTTAGCGGGTAAGCAGTCGTGACCGTCAGTCCAGGATCCGCGTGAGGCAGTGATCTCACCGCTCCTGCCACATGCACTGGGTGAGAAAACTAAGCCGCAATGCGGTCGGTGAGGTTCCGTAGGACGCATGCGCGCCCTTTTCGCGCCGCAAGTTCAGGTAGCGCTTTGTCCACGCCCTCCTTCCCTGGAACTCTCTACCCACAACTCCCCGGGGTCGCATGCGGTCAACGTATGCGCGTGCGCTCGCCATAGCACCGCCCCCAAATCCCGTGGGCCTCTGCGGGATGGTATTTAATCGTCTCTCCGTGCCAATTTCGGTCTCATTGTTCTACTGCCGCTGGTAAGTGATTTCGTAAGATTTGTAGCTGTCAGTGTTTTGTGCTTTGTCCGTTTCTTTTATTTTGAACGATTGTGCGGACATCGCATAGCACGCGCTATGCCTTCTGTGTTGTAGCTGTCTAGCCAGGGTGACTGGCGGGTGAGGTCTTGTGGGTGGCCTCGAGACTTAAATTAAGTAGCAGCGGGGCTTTGTGAAGGACAAGATGGCGATGGCGGGCCGTGCGGGTCCCCTCCCTATGATGAGGACCTTTTCACAGACCTGTACTGAGCTCCGTGAGGATAAGTGACTCTGAGGAGATGGGCCCTGCAAGCCTCCTACTTAGCCGTCGGCTCAGAAGATAGCGTTTTCGAAATGCCCTGTGTTGACCTAATGTCTTCTTGGACTCTTGTCTGCAGGGTTTACGCGCACGTTGGAATCGAAGAGAGCTCTATGTTACAGTAAGTTCTTATGGCCATTTCTTAACCTCTGCTCTTTCGTTGAGTGTGTAGAAGTTGCTACGGGGATGATTTTACAAACTGAACTCTCTCTTTCTGATGGATTAGTGGAGAAAACAAAAATTCTGAGTAGCACTGTACTGTACGCAATAAATGTCAGGGACTTATTGATTTGTCTGAGGTGTTAGTGAAGGCTGTTATTTTTTCAGATGTTTAGCCCACAAAAGCTCACTGGTGAAGGAATGGGACAAGACCCATCTTTCTGCAAAGCCAGCGTTACAGTAATGTTCCAGGTAGGTGTACATGCTTTTATGCTCTTACAGAGGAGACCTTGCTAGATAACCACTCCGTGATGAACACAAAATGACAAGCATATGGCTGAACTTATAAGTGATGTCATCTTACTACTGAGAAGTGACAGCGAGGTCTTCGGGGGTCTTTGAATGACTATTTTTAGGTACATAAAATGCCTTCCTCTGTTGTCTACAGCATCTCATAATCTATCCTGAGGAATTCAGCTGCCTCCCAGGGTGAATACAGGTAATTATTCAAATTGGTGTATGTCATCTCTGTAAATGTTCACAAGAGAACAAGTGGCCGGCGGAAGCAATTTTGTTTTTTGGCGCCTTCCATCTTGTTCCTCTTGAGATAATTTTCTGGGAAGCGAGATCGCAACCCGGTACTACAGTTCTTGTAAAGGTGCGCTGTTATCCTCATCCATATATCGATCACTTTACTGTCAGATGATTTGAATTGATAAGCTGATGTTCTGTGAGGTACAAAAATTAATAGCATGTTAGAGTTCTGATGGCAGTTGTTGATTTTGAATAAGTTTCATTCCATCCTAATACCTTAAAATAACTAATTTGCTTTGCTTTCCAGGTATTCCTCATGACAATCTGCCTCTATCTTACAGTACGTTGCTTTTTTAATTCTATGGGCCTATTATCTAATTGATAACTTAGCCATCTTGATGTTTGTTACCAAAGCCTGCTTAAACCATAAAGTTTTCTGGTTCCTCTTGTTCTCTGTAGTGATGTTTCCAGACCTCCCCTTTTTTCTCTCAGATAGATGCCCACTGATCTGCCCAGGGTCAGACTAGTGCTTGTCAGTTGTAGGTTTCCACGGTTCAGCTCCAATGAGGAGGAAACATCCTGCCTCAGCCCTGTTCTAGCCTGGGAACCAGTAATTGTGAACCCACCAGGATTAACTGAAAAAGGGCATGAGAGCTTATTCCATAAGCTGTCTGAGGCATTTGGTTACCTTTTCTTAGCTTGTCCACTAGCAACCGTAACTAAAATAGTTTTGGCTGTTTGGGATAATTAGCTAATTGATTGATTTTTTTGATTCAGGAGCAGCTTGTTGCCATATACTATTGAAAAACCTTCAGAGCTGAGAGGTTAGTTGATTTTTTTTTTTTTTTTTTTGCTCCTTACCGCTTATGCCACCAAGTAGACAGTTTCTATGATGAATCAAACTAGCTCACTATGACTGACAGTGAAAATACATGAACACCTGAGAAATTGGAGAATGCAGGGAGTGGGGGGTAACCATGTCTGAGGAATCTTTCACCCACAGTTTTGTTTTTCTCTAGGTGTTATTAACCAATAACCTCTTTGGCTCTAAGGTGAGTAATTTCACTGTATTCAATGCATCCAGCATATAGAGTAGAAAAAACTGCCTTTTTAGGCCTGTATATATGATGACTTACATGGAATCTCGTTCGGCTGATGACTTGCTGTTGAGACTCTGAAATCTGATTTTCTAAGAATGATGCGTGGGAACAACTTAATGCAGGATAGGAGAAGCACTACTGACTTGGTCTTCCTCCTTTCAGGGCCAGCACCTTCTCTCTAGCACTCGAGGAGTTTGAGGTAAGTGGCTTTGCAATAGCTGCCATCAATGGCTGCTATATACAATTTTCTGTGATTTTTGTGTGTGATAGCACTGTGGTCTGGGTGGATGTGTACAGATAGAACTGGCTTAACCCAAATCTTTGATCTCCTGGACCACCAAGTGATGATCACCTGCTCACCAGTGATGAGTTGAATACCGCCCCAGTCTGATCAATGTGACTGAAAGGTATTTTCTGAGCTGTGAGCCTGCCTTCCAGTGACAACTTCTAAAAATTACAAGTTATTTGAGGAGGCATTACAGCCAATAGGAAGTTCTTGGGCTAAGTAGTGTTTCCTCTAAAATGTGCCCTGAAACTTCTGTCTGCCAAGCAACAGATATAGTTGAGAGATTGTAAAATGTACTGTAGAATGAAAGTCTCTCAAGACTACATGATTTTTTCTTGATTTTGCAGGAAAACTAGGTGTTACTGTTGACTCCAGACTGCAGTTACAGGTGAGTAAACCGAAATGTAAGGTGGACTGTGCTAAAAATTCCCAATGAAGAAACTTTCACACGTCTTACTCTCTGTCCTAGTCCCAGAGCCTGTAAAGGTGAACCCACTGGGACTGGCTGGGGGAAAAGAGGAAGATTTGTTCCAGAAGGAACTGTCTGAGGGATGACAAATATTTCTATACAAAGAAAGGGAGTAATCAGCACTTGTTGAAAACATTGATTTTAATTTTTCCAGGTCTGAGTAAAGAACAAGGTGCATAAGAAATGGTAGGTATCTGTTTAAATATTTAACTGGTTTTATAATAGCAACCTTTTACTCTTAGGTTACATAGTGTTAACTATTGTGTACATTCATATTTTCCAATCCAATAAGAACTTTTGTTTTTCCTCTGCAGGAATCTGTCTTGGAGGACATCAGAAGGTGAATTTTCCAAGTCCTTGGATAACCTAGCTGTTGAAGTTACCACAGCATAATTTTAGTCGTCTTAATGGCGTGGCTGCTTTTTTTTTTTCAAAGCTTTACTGTGAATCATGCCTTTGGGTGGGTCTACCTGGGCACAAGGAAGTGACCCCTTGAGAGTTTGCTATTTTTAACTGGGTTTTACCCAGCTTGCTTAGGCAGTCTGTCTAATGCTGCATTTCCTACTCCAAGGCAGCATTCAAGGAGCCTAATTTATCAGCACACTTTAGGGACTTTTTCCCTAGATGTACCTCACTGAAGGAATTTTAAATGAAAAGCTTGCTGGGTTTAGGGGGTCTTTTAGATGTACCTTAAAATGTTAGCAGACACAGATTAAGACACTGGGAGCCAATGAAACAGTTGAGGGTTTGCTGTGTGTTAATGTTTCTGTATTTTATCACCCCCTTCCTGCAACATTATTTCTGTGGAATCTACCTGCCCTTTTGTTTTTTAGATACAAGGGCTTGGTTTTACTACCAAGGCTGCGCTCAAGGCCCCGGCTTTAAGAGATCCTCCCACCACAGATTTCCAAAGTGCTGGGATTGTAGGTGTGATTCTTGGCACCCAGACTTTGCTGCCTTTCTTACATGATCCAAGCCCAGAACCAAAACTCAGGCACTGCATAGATGGCCAGTTTGGCAAACTACTGACCTAGCTTGTTGCCAATTGTTGATTGAGCTTCCCATAACTCCATTTCTGTTCCTCTGTATAGAGCCACCTTCTATTCCCATCATGAGCCTTTAGGTCTCCATTTGCATGTTGCAAATACTGTGTGCCATGTAGGTAGCTCATTCAGGGCATTGCTCTAAACTACAAAAAAAGGTTCCCTTGAGGAGTGGCTGTCAATTTGTGTTGCTGTATTGGTTGTTGATGAAAATAATAAAATGATTGATTACATAGTCCTGTTTGTATGTGCCTCCTTAGCACCAGTGTGTAAATTTCCATGGGAAACTGGCTTCCTCTCATGTTCCCTCAAGTCCCTGGAACTGGGGTCTTGACAGGGTCTGCCTGCTAGGCAGTATGTTAAATGACTAACCTGATCTGAGCAGAGCATCCATCTTGGTGTGTACAATACCATTACATTGGAGCTTTTTTTAAAGTTTCCCTCTTGCCTAGTCCTAGGGTGCAGTGACAGGATCACAAGCTCACTACAAATTCAAGCTTTTGGGCTCAAGCAAACCTTCACTTTAACCAGCAGGTGGAGTCTTGTTCTTGTCACCCAGGCTGGAATGTGGTGGCATGATCTCAGATCACTGCAACTTCCACCACCTAGGTTCAAGCCATTCTCCCTGCCTCAGCCTCCTGCGTAGCTGGGACTACAGGCGTGTGCCACCACACCCAGCTAATTTTTAGTAATTTTAGTAGAGATGGGGCTTCATCGTGTTAACCAGGATGTTCTCGATCTCCTGACCTCAGGATCCTCCCACCTCGGCCTCCCAAAGTGGTGGGATTATAGGTGGGAGCCACCATGCCTAGCCAAATAATCTATGCTTTTTATTTATTTTGAGACGGAGTTTCACTCTTATTGCCCAGGCTGGAGTGTAATAGCGGCATCTCCCCACTGCAACCTCCGCCTCGGCTTCAAGCGATTCTCCTGCCTTAGCCTCCTAAGTAGCTGGGATTACAGGCATGTGCCACCGCGCCCAGCTAATTTGTGTGTGTGTGTGTGTATATATATATATACTTTTTTTTTTTTTTAGTAGAGACGGGATTTCTACATGGTCAGGCTGATCTCAAACTCGCGACCTCAGGTGATCCGCCTGCCTCGGCCTCCTAAAGTGCTGGGATTACAGGCGTGAGCCACCGCACCTGGCCAAATCTCGCTTTTCAATTCGCCTTGAGGAAGAAGGGAAAGCACAAGGACAGTGCCAACCTGTGGATACTGTGGGGGTAAAGTTGTGTATGGTTAGTCAGCAGCTCTCAATTTTTTCAGACAGTCTCACTCTGTCAGCCAGGCTGTGGTACAGTTGTGCAATCACAGCTCATTGCAGCCTAAACTTCCTGGGCTGCAGGGATTCTCCCACCTCAGCCTCCCAAATAGCTGGGACTACAGGTGCACACCACCACGCCCAGCTAATTTTGTATTTTTGGTAGAGTACAGACAGTTTCACCATGTTACCTAGGCTGGTCTTGAACTGAGCTCAAGCAGTCCACCCCATTCTGTCTCCCAAAGCACTGGGATTACAGACATCTGCACTTGGCCGCTTTTCTTTTTTCTTTTTTTTTTTTTTTTAAGCCATCAGGTATTTAAGCCGGTTCTCAATCTT
The DNA here is from genome assembly GCF_049350105.2 of Macaca mulatta. Classification (NCBI taxonomy): domain Eukaryota; kingdom Metazoa; phylum Chordata; class Mammalia; order Primates; family Cercopithecidae; genus Macaca; species Macaca mulatta. Next base: position 11,208,830 of record NC_133419.1, read on the forward strand.
TTTAACCAGGCAGCCCCCAAACCAGAATATTTTTGGAGAGATTTCTTCAGTGTTTTGGGAACTTTTTTTTTTTTTTTTAGAAGCTCTTTGTCACCCAGGCTGGAGTGTAGTAGTGTCATCATGTCTCAACATAGCCTCAAGCTCCTGGGCTCAAGCGATCCGACACCTCAGTTTCCCGAGTAGCTAGGACTATAGGGACATGCCTATTATGCCCAGGTAATTTTAATTTTTTGTAGAGATAGTCTCACTATGTTGCCCAAGTTGGTCTCGAACTGGGCTCAAGTGATCCCATTGCCCAGTGTCTCAAAGTGTTGCGATTACAGGCATGAGCCACTGCACCCTGCATCCCTCAAAAGAGCAATTTTTTAAATCTTCCCTGAACTTGGAGACTCCAACCTGCATTGACAGGTAGCCCCTCATCGGGTGATTCTGTTATAAGCCGTCAGATAATGACTACCCTTATATTTCTCAGAGTGTTTGGGAGAATGGATACCAACTAGTGATAAGTTATGGGATTTCTAACCGTTTTTATTTATTTGTATTTTTCTTTTCTTTTTCTTTTTTTTTTTTTTTTTTGAGGCGGAGTCTTGCTCTGTCGCCGGGGCTGGAGTGCAGTGGCCGGATCTCAGCTCACTGCAAGCTCCGCCTCCCGGGTTTACGCCATTCTCCTGCCTCAGCCTCCCAAGTAACTGGGACTACAGGCGCCCGCCATCTCGCCCGGCTAGTTTTTTGTATTTTTTAGTAGAGACGGGGTTTCACCGTGTTCGCCAGGATGGTCTCGATCTCCTGACCTCGTGATCCACCCGTCTCGGCCTCCCAAAGTGCTGGGATTACAGGCTTGAGCCACCGCGCCCGGCCTCATTTATTTTTAAGGAGTTTTGCTGTGTCACCCAGGCTGGAGTCCAGTGGTGTGATCTCAGCTTACTGCAACCTCTGCCTCCCGGGTTCAAGTGATTCTCCTGCCTCAGCTTCCCAAGTAGCTGGGACTACAGGCGTGTGCCACTACACCCAGATAATTTTTGTATTTTTAGTAGACATGGGTTTTTACTATATGTTGGCCAGGCTGGTCTCGAACTCCTGACCTCAGATGATTCGCCCACCTCGCCCTTCCAAAGTGCCGGGATTACAGGTGTGAGCCACTGCACCAGACCCTGCTTTTAATTTTTGTTCATAAATTTTAGGATTTCTCCAGTCAGAATTATAAGAACGGCAACTCAGCTGAAACAACACATATTTTTTGCTCATTAAATGGTAGCCACATAGACTTGAGAGTTGTTATCACAATTATTACAACCACAAGAATGGAAGGGTCAGTTCTGAGAAGACCACCCAAGGACCCTAGGGGAGCACCAGAATTTAGAGATGGAGGATCAGCAGAGCAGAAACAGAAAAGCAACACAAGCAGTGGGAACCTGCGCGGTACTGACTTGCGAACTGAGGGAAGTCTCCCCACTGCCCACAGTTGAATCTTTTGTTAAAGCCACAAAGAAGTCAGGTGGGGACTGGCCAGGCGCAGTGGTTCACACCTGTAATCCCAGCACTTTGGGAGGCCAAGGTGGGCGGATTACCTGAGGTCACAAGTTCAAGACCAGTCTGGCCAACATGGTGAAACCCCATCTCTACTAAAATTAGCTGGGTGTGGCAGCGTGCGCCTGTAGTCTCAGCTACTCAGAAGGCTGAAGCAGGAGAATCTCTTGAACCTGGGAGGCAGTGGAGGTTGCAATGAGCTGAGATCACGCCACTGCACTCCAGCCAAGGCGACACAGCAAGACTGTATCTCAAAAAAAAAAAAAAAAAAAAAAGGCTGTGCGCAGTGCCTCGCGCCTGTAATCCCAGCACTTTGGGAGGCTGAGACAGGCGGATCACCTGAGGCCAGGAGTTCAAGACCAGCCTGACCAACATGGAGAAACCCTGTCTCTACTAAAAATACAAAATTAGCCGGGCGTGGTGGCACACGCCTGTAATCCCAGCTGAGGCTGAGGCAGGAGAATCGCTTGAACCCAGGAGGCAGAGGTTGCGATAAGCTGAGATCACACCACTGTACTCCAGCCTGGGCAACAAGAGAGAAACTCCGTCTCAAAAGCAAAAACAGAAATGAGAGTAGGACAAAATGGAGAAATGGAGGAGATGGCTGGAATGATTGAAGCCTGGCTCCTCACATTTCTTCTGTACATTAATGACTCAGACTACAATGTTTCTAGTGAGAACCTCTTCCCTAAGCTCCAGATACATCAAACAAACCTCCCACTTAATGTACAATGAGACATTCAGCTCCTTGATTCCCTGCCTTCCCCCTGCTCCTCCCCTCAACTCCATCTCCCCACCCTAGTAAATGGCACCAGCACCAACAAGCTCCTCTATCTCAAATGCAGCAATGGGCTCACCAGGAAAACCAAGGCCTTGTGTTTTTTGTTGACACCTGTTTGGTTACATCCTAGAGGAAGCAGGAGAGACAACATGAGACAGTCAAACAAACAACTGAATATTATTGAAATCGTGCAGTAGTTCTTGACCAAGGGTGTTTTTTGCCCACTAGGGGACATTTAGCAACACCTGCAGACATTTTTGGCTGTCACAACTTGGAGAGGGGAGGTATATACTACTGACAACTATTGGGTACTGGGCAAGGATGCTGCTAAATCCTACACTGCACAGGACAGCCCCTCTCCCCCATCACCCCCAAACAATGAACTGTCCAGTCCAAAAACTCAATAATGCTGAATTTCAGACACCCTGAGATTTATAATATTTACCGGCAAAGAAGAAAGTGTGATGCAGCAAGAAAGATGGTGGTCAGAAGGCTGGGTGTAGTGGCTCATGCCTGTAACCCCAGAACTTTGGGGGGCCGAGGTAGGCGGATCACCTGAGGTCAGGAGTTTGAGACCAGCCTGGCCAACATGGTGAAACCCCATGTCTACTAAAAATACAAAAATTAGCTGGGCATGGTGGCACACACCTGTAGTCCCAGCTACTAGGGAGGCTGAGGCAGGAGAATCGCTTGAACCCAGGAGACGGAGGTTGCAGTAAGCCGAGATCGCACCACTGCACTCCAGCCTGGCAACAGAGCAAGACTCTGTTTCAGAAAAAAATACAAAAATTGGCCCGGTGGGGTGGCCCACGCCTGTAATCCCAACACTTCTGGAGGCCGAGGCGGGTGGATCACAAGGTCAGGAAATCCAGACCATCCTGGCTAACACGGTGAAATCCCGTCTCTACTAAAAAATACAAAAACTTAGCTGGGCACAGTGGCGGGCACCTGTAGTCCCAGCTACTCGGGAGGCTGAGGCAGGAGAATGGCGTAAACCCGGGAGGCAGAGGTTACAGTGAGCCGAGATTGTGCCACTGCACTCCAGCCTGGGCAACAGAGTGAGATTCTGTCTCAAAAAAAAAAAAAAAAAAAAGTGATCAGGGAAGGCATCCCTGAAGGGGTGCCACTTGAGCTGTCACCTGTAAGAGACGATAGGGAGACGTGGGCAGAAAGGTCCAGGTTGAGGAAACAGCAGATGACATAAAAAGGACTAATGATTCATGTGGGGAAAAGAAAGATGGATCAGCCTGCTACTGTGTCTATATAGAAAGAAGTAGACATAACAGACTCCATTTTGTTCTGTATCTGAGATGCTGTTAATCTGTGACCCTACCCCCAACCTTGTTGTGGTGACTCAAGGTTTAACGGATTTTGGGCTGTGCAGGGTGTGCTTTGTTAAACAAGTGCCTGAAGGCAGTATGCTTGTGAAAAGTCATCACCATTCTCTTAATCTCAAGTACCCAGGGACACGTACACTGCCAAAGGTCGCAGGGACCTCTGCCTAGGAAAGTAGTGGTATTGTCCAAGGTTTCTCCCCATGTGATAGTCTGAAATATGGCCTTGTGGGAAGGGAAAGACCTGATCGTCCCCCAGCCTGACACCCGTGAAGGGTCTGTGCTGAGGAGGACTAGTATAAGAGGAAAGAAGGCCTCTTGGCAGTTGAGATAGAGAAAAGCATCTGTCTCCTGCCCGTCCCTGGGCAATGGAACATCTCCGTGTAAAACCCGATTGTATGTTCTGTTTACTAAGATGGGAGAAAACTGCCTTAGGGCGAAAGGTGGAACTTGCTAGCGCAATGCTGCTCTTTATGCACTAAAAGGGTTTATGGAGATGTTTACATATGCATATCAAGGCACCGCACTTTTCCTTAAACTTATTCATGTCACAGAGATCTTTATTCTTCCCTGGTTGACATTTTATCAGAGAATGTAACGCCTGACTCCTGCCTGGAGGATCTCAGCCATGCAAAACGCTTTGATACAAAGACACTGCCTCTATTTCCAACCCGGGTTAAAGGGTTTCCAACAGAACGATTTACGTTTATATTAATAGAGCTCCCAAGATAGCAAGACCTTAAGTCCCTTCTCAGCCAGGGCCTCATATTAATCTCTTTCATTCTGGCGGGTTTGCTTTGATCGATTAAAAAAAAATCGCTCCATTTCAATTTTACCTATACTCTCCTCCTCCTCCTTCACCCCAGTCCTCTAACGACCCTGCCTCTGCCTTCGAGGAGAGGCCCTGTGGTTTCTTGGTCGGACTTCCGAGTGGGCTGCCTTACCGCGTTGCTGGCCGGTCTGAAAGTAACTCTAAGGAGTGCGTGGGTCGGAGGACATCGGAGCTGAGGCGTCAGTACCCTTCTCCCACCGCGGGATCCCGGGTTTGAGGATCAGGAGCCTCCGAAATGGCTTTCTCAGGGCATCTTTCCCTCTCAGTGAAGGGCCGGGCGGTTGCTGGTGGACAGTACAAATGCAAAGTGCAGGTCGTGCCTCGCCACTGTGTCCTCAGTTCTCACAAACTCCTGAGAGTGCGTATCACCATTTCCCCGTTTAACTGGGGAGGAGACAAGGGCCTAAGTACCAAGCCTCAGGCCATTAAGTCAGGAATTGGAGAGCGGGGAGCCCAACCTCTTTTTTTGGACTCCAAAACCTGTGCTTTGAAACCGCGCCGCGGCTTCTCCCAAGAAAGGTCCCAGAGAGGGGCGCCCCCACCTGCAGCACTGTCACGCCGCCCCCTGGAGAGCCCAAAAACCTCTAGGTTGGGAGACTAACGCCACAATCTGGGAAAAAGAGGCTACGCGGGTACTGAAATCACGATTGGTATGTGGGCCAATCCCAGGATCCTAAAAAAGCGAAGGGGCGGGTTTATGCAAAACACACTGAGCAGAGAGCAGGCGGGAGAAGCAGTACAGGACTCTTAAATAGGTATGTTTCCAAACTATAGCCACTACTATTAAGAAAGAATAATGAAAACTGCGTTTCGGAATTATAACGTATTGGAAAATAATTTAACATTTAATGCCTAGATAGTTACCATAACTGTGTAGAAGATAGGAAGGATAAGGCCGCCAAGGCAGCCTGGGTAAAAGTATCGCTTCTCGGCCTTTTGGCTAAGATCAAGTGTAGTATCTGTTCTTATCAGTTTAATATCTGATACGTCCTCTATCCGAGGACAATATATTAAATGGATTTTTGGAATTAGGAGATGGAAAAGGAGCTTGCTCCGTCCACTCCACGCATCGACCTGGTATTGCAGTACTTCCAGGAACGGTGCACCCCCCTTTGGGGGAAACAATTACATGTCTAAAAAGAAAGATTACCGTGGAAAAGGGAAAAGTTAATCAACCGGAATTTGGTTGATACTGCTGCCAGCTTAGCTTGCTTGCGCGGTGAAATTTGGGTGTGTGTGTTTTTGTTCTATTAGGCAGAGTTTCATGCTGGCTCTGCATGGCTACCGTCTGAGTTCAAGCGGTTTATCTGTCTTTATCTTCAGGGTGGGTTGGGTCTATGAATGAAGGTGCGTGCCACCGCGCCCGGCTAAATTTTTATATTTTTAGTAGAGATGGGGCTTCACCATCTGTACTAAAAGATGAGATCCGCCCGCCTCGGCCTCCCAAAGATTACATACAGGCATGAGCCACCGCGCCCGGCCTTATTTTTATCATGTGTTTAACGCTTTTTTCCCCATGGTTTTAACTATCCGCCCACCTCAGCCTACCAAAGTACTGGGATTACAGGCATGAGCCACCGCGCCCGGCTATCCGCCCCTTAAAGAGTAAACGAGGCCGGGCGCAGTGGTTTAGTAATTCCAGCTGTAATCCCAGCTACTTGGGAGGCTGAGGCAGGAGAATCGCTTGAACCAGGGAGGCGGAGGTTTAGGTGAGAGGAGATCGCGCCATTGCATTCCAGCCTGGGCGACAGAGCAAAGCTGTCTCTGTCTGAAAAAAAAAACCAAAAAAACCTTCGGCTTCCTTTTCCCATCTTTCTTTCTTTTGTGACTTATATTCCAGAATGAAGCCCACACATCGTTAATGATCTGAATCGTTTCTAAAGTGTTTCTTAAATCGTTTGTTGTTTCTTGTCTAACAGTCCAGAACACGTATTACATAATGGAGCCCGGAGAGAGACTAGGGCCAGCTTGACCCGGCCACGCAGTCCAGGAAAGGTGCGTTTCACTCCAAGTGCAAAATGATCAATGTACTCTTCCGATCTCCCTATACAAGCACCTCCTGGTTTCATTTTCGTAAAGCAAAACAAGCAAGGAAGCTTTACTCTTTCGGCTCTTTGAACTACCAGAAACTGGGCCGGGCGCGCCTGTAATCCCAGCACTTTGGGAGGCCGAGGCGGGCGGATCACGAGGTCAGGAGATCGAGACCATCCTGCCTAATACAGTGAAACCCCGTCTCTACTAAAAATACAAAAAATTAGCCAGGCGTGGTGGCGGGCGCCTGTACTCCAAGCTACTCGGGAGGCTGAGGCAGGAGAATGGCGTGAACCCGGGAGGCGGAGCTTGCAGTGAGCCGAGATCGCGCCGCTGCACTCCAGCCTGGGCAACAGAGCGAGACTCCGTCTCAAAAAACAAACAAACAAACAAACAACGAAAAAACTCCTAGCAACTGCACTGCCCTGCCTTGGACTCGACGCCCGCCAGTGACGCGCACTCTGCGCCGGAAGTGCGAACCATCTACCTCCAGGCTTTGTCATGGCTGCTGCTGCCGCGCGCTGGAACCATGTGTGGGTCGGCACCGAGACTGGGATCTTGAAAGGTGGGTGGCAGGCTCGGGCGTCGGGAAGTGCAGGGGTGCACTCGCGCCCCTGGTGTGACTGACGCCCTCCTCTCTCAGGGGTAAACCTTCAGCGAAAACAGGCGGCGAACTTCACTGCCGGAGGACAGCCGCGGCGCGAGGAGGCAGTGAGCGCCCTGTGTTGGGGCACGGGCGGCGAGACCCAGGTGAGTGGCCGCTGGCCGTGCCGGAGCTGGGGGCCTGGGGCACAGCAGCCTTGCTCTCCTTGCCATCTTGCCCTTCTTTGCCGCAGATCCTGGTGGGCTGCGCGGACAGGACGGTGAAGCACTTCAGCACCGAGGATGGCATATTCCAGGGTCAGAGACACTGCCCGGGCGGGGAGGGCATATTCCGTGGCCTCGCCCAGACCGACGGGTAAGACCAATCCCCTCGCTAAACTCAGGGCCTAAGAGAGAGCTTTGATGCTCCCTGCGGATACTGGAATGATGGCGACAGACAAGCTGAGTGACACGGTTTTCAATAGGTGACAGAGACCTGAGTTTCTGCCTTACGTAGTTAATACCTGTAACACATTTATTGAACACCTACTGAATTCCAGGCACTGGGCGAAGTACAGGGGCTGCCGGTAAAATTTCTGCTTTCAAAAAGTTCGCATCCTGTAAGGTTTTTCACCTTACTCCATTATAACCCTCTGAGTTTTGTGTGTGTGTGTGTAGACGGAGTTTTCGCTCTTCTTGCCCAGGCTGGAGTGCACTGGCGCGATCTCGGCTCACTGCAACCTCTGCCTAGGAGAACTGCCTCAGCCTCCCGAGTAGCTGGGATTACAGGCGCCCGCCACCGCGCACAGCTAGTTTTTGTATTTTTAGTAGAGACGGTTTCACTGTATTGGCTAGGCTGGTCTCGAACTCCTGACCTCAGGTGATCTACCTGCCGCGGATCCCCAAAGTGCTGGGATGACAGGCGTGAGCCACTGTGCCCACCTGTCATTTAACAGTTTTAAGCAAGTCTGGGTGTGGTGGCTTATACCTGTCATCACAGCACTTTGGAAGGCCGAGATGGGCGGATCACTTGAAGTCAGGAGTTCAAGACCAACCTGGCCAACATGGTGAAACCCCTTCTCTACTGAAAAAATACAAAAATTAGCCAGGTGTGGTGGCGCATGCCTGTAATCCCAGCTACTTGGGAGGTTGAGGCTGGAGAATCGCTTGAATCCGTCCCTCAGAGGTTGCAGTGAGCAGAGATCGCACCAATGCACTCCAGGCTGGGGAAGAGAGCAATACTTCATCTCAAAAAAAAAAAAAAGGAGCCAAGCGCGGTGGCTTACGCCTGTAATCCCAGCACTTTGGGAGGCTTAGGCAGGCGGATCACGAAGTCATGAGATCGAGACCACGGTGAAACCCCGTCTCTACTAAAAATACAAAAAATTAGCCAGGTGGGGTGGTGGGCGCCTGTAGTCCCAGCTCCTCAGGAGGCTGAGGCAGGAGAATGGTGTGAACCCGGGAGGCGGAGCTTGCAGTGACCCAGAGATCGCACCACTGCACTCCAGCCTGGGAGACAGAGCGAGACTCCATCTCAAAAAAAAAAAAAAAAAAGGTTTTAAGCATTCATTCATTACTTCATTTATATATTTTGAGACAGAGCCTCAGTGTCACCTAGGCTTGAGTGCGGTGGTGCATTCATGGCTCATTAAGCCTCAGCCTTCCGAGGTGGAACAATCCTCCCGCCTCAGCCTCCTGAGTACCTGGGACCACAGGCAGGTGCCACCCCGCCCAGCTAAATTTTTAAGTTTTTTGTAGAGATAGGGTCTCACTGTGTGCCCGGGCCAGTCTCAAACTCCTGGGCTCAACTTGAGCTCAACCAACAAGGTGAATGTACCTCTGAAAGCAAAGATTAGGAAGGTGCTAAGTGGTTGGATTACTGGCCCTGCTTTCTTCCAAAGACGATGAAAGAGGGCTGTGAAGCAGGCTGCATAGGTTTGGTAGTGGTAATTCTGACAGGTGAGGTCTGGAAAGCCTCTGGTGGGGACTGGATGTTTGAACTGGGTCTTGAGGGATGGGTAGAATTTTGACTGGTGGAGAAGGGGATAAGGGTATTCTAGAAAGAGGGTACTGCCTGGGAGAGGCCAAGGACTGGGGGCATGCTATAGGGTACATAAATAGGATAAATAGCATTTGATTTGGAAGTTGACAACAAGGAAGCTTTTTTTTTTTTTTTTTTAAATGCAGAGTCTCACCCTGTTACCCAGGCTGGAGTGCAGTGGCAGGGTCTCGGCTTACTGCAACCTCCAACTCCCAGGCTCAAGCGATTCTCCTGCCTCAGCCTCCCAAGTAGCTGGGATTACAGGCATCCGCCACCACGCCCGGCTAAGTTTTTTTTTTTTTTTTTTTTTTTTTTTAGAGACAGGGTTTCACCATGTTGGCCAGGCTGGTCTGCATCTCCTGACCTCAAGCGATCCGCTCACCTTAGCTTCCCAAAATGCTGGGATTACAGGTGTAAGCCACTGCACCCAACCAAGAAAGCATTTTAATACAAGATGGACACTATATTAGGTTGGGATTAAATGTAAAGGGCTTTAAGTGCTAGGTTGAGAGATGTGCACGTTTATTGGTGTTGGCGAGTTATTCATTTTTTGTTTTTGTTTTTCTGAGAGACGGAATCTTGCTCTGTGTCTGAGGCTGAAGTGCAGTGGCATAATCCCGGCTCACTGCAACCTCCACCTGCCTTGTTCAAGCGACTCTCCTGCCTCAGCTTCCCAAGTAGCTAGGACTACAGGCATGTGCCACCACACCCAGCTAATTTTTGTATTTTTTAGTAGAGACAGAGTTTCACTATATGTTGGCCAGGCTGGTCTGGAACTCCTGACCTCAGGTGATCTGCCTGCCTCAGCCTCCCAAAGTGCTGGGATTACAGGCGCAAGCCACTGTGCCTGGCCGAGTTACCAGTTTTTGAATAGGAAGTACCATAGTCGCTTTCTTTGCTGCGTCTACTGCAAGAATGAAGACGATTCTCAGCAATCAGACTGTCGACATTCCAGAAAATGTCGACATTACTCTGAAGGGACGCACAGTTATCGTGAAGGGCCCCAGAGGAACCCTGCGGAGGGACTTCAATCACATCAATGTAGAACTCAGTCTTCTTGGAAAGAAAAAAAAGAGGCTTCGGGTTGACAAATGGTGGGGTAACAGAAAGGAACTGGCTACCGTTCGGACTATTTGTAGTCATGTACAGAACATGATCAAGGGTGTTACACTGGGTTTCCGTTACAAGATGAGGTCTGTATATGCTCACTTCCCCATCAACGTCATTATCCAGGAGAATGCGTCTCTTGTTGAAATCCGAAATTTCTTGGGTGAAAAATACATCCGCAGGGTTCGGATGAGACCAGGGGTTGCTTGTTCAGTATCTCAAGCCCAGAAAGATGAATTAATCCTTGAAGGAAATGACATTGAACTTGTTTCAAATTCAGCGGCTTTGATTCAGCAAGCCACAACAGTTAAAAACAAGGATATCAGGAAATTTTTGGATGGTATCTATGTCTCTGAAAAAGGAACTGTTCAGCAGGCTGATAAATAAGATCTAAGAGTTATTCAGCTACAGAAAGAAGATGCCAGATGACTCCTAAGACCTACTTGTGATATTTTAATGATGCAATAAAAGACCTGTTGATTTGGGGGGAGAAAAAAAAAAAGAAGTACCATAGTCAGCACTGGGAACCTGTAGGAGTATGGAGGATAGATTGGAGACAGCAACTGGGAGACTTTTGTCACAGCTCAGGCAAGTCGAAACAGAGCCTGAACCCAGCTGGGGAGGGTTGGCAGGCATGAGAAAGAACATAGGCGCAGGCTGTGCAGATCCTGGGGAGAGACTTGCTTGGACTTCTTGAGATACTTTAAGCAAGAGACTGACATTTAGTGCCTGAAACCCAGAGCAAGGAACATAAGAAGCTGGTGTTTGACTTTGACCAAACCCTAAATTCAGACCAGTCCCATTTCAATCCTTTTAGAACTGCTGATCCTGAGCCCTAGTAGGCAACTCAAGATTCAGATAGACCAGCACGGCCAGGTAGACCAGTACGGCCAGGCGCTAGACACAGCTGTGAACAGCAAAAGCACTCCGGAATATTACAGAGTGGATTTCCAGCTGTGGTTGTAACATAGCTGAGTGGCAGATTAGCTTCTCAGCACTTCTGTTTCCTCACTTGGTAAACTCTCACCCTGTTGAATAAGTTGAATTAACAGTTGAATAAGTTGAATTAGGAAGCTGGAAGCTGTCAGGCTCTGCCTAGAGCCTAGTGACCTAGAGGCTTTCTTCTAAACTGGACTGTTAGTAGGGAATCGGGTTGATATGAGTTTGGGGCCTAGGAATACTTTTGTACTTTTTTGTTTGTTTGTTTTTAAACATTGTCAAGTCTAGTAGTGAGAAGGAGAGAAAGATTAGAACAAGGAGTTTAAGCACTTAAAACATCCCAACTCTGTCCTTTCTCTGCAGCACCCTCATCACATGTGTGGATTCTGGGATTCTCAGAGTCTGGCACGACAATGACAAGAACACATCCTCTGACCCAGTGAGGCTTCCCTGCCCTGATGGTTGGGGGAGGAGGGCTGGGGTAGGTGCCTAATGATTGTGTTGGGGAAGGGAGGATTAAGAACTCTGGAACGAACTCTTATCTCCCATTCTTTTTAGCTCCTGGAACTGAGAGTGGGCCCTGGGGTGTGTAGGATGCGCCAAGACCCAGCACACCCCCATGTGGTTGCCACAGGTGGGAAAGAGAATGCTTTGAAGATGTGGGACCTGCAGGGCTCTGAGGAACCTGTGTTCAGGGCCAAGAACGTGAGTGACAAGAGTGTGAAGGAGCTGTTCCTGAAGTTGAGGGAGGCTATGGCCACTGACTATGTGTCAGAGACTAGATGGGCTTTAGGGGGCGAAGGAGGGCTGAAAGGAGGAGCACATCAAGCCCCCCACAGCCCTGTTCCCCATCTGCCCACCCCACCAGGTGCGGAATGACTGGCTGGACCTGCGGGTTCCCATCTGGGACCAGGACATACAGTTTCTCCCAGGATCACAGAAGCTTGTCACCTGCACAGGGTACCACCAGGTAAGGTGTCATCTCACCCCTACCTTCTCCTGGGATAAAGCAGCCTTCTGAAGAAATGGCCCCCACGGTTTGGCACAACTGCCTTTCTCACCATTCTGAGCTCAAAGGAGCAAGCGCGTCCCCATCCGTTCCAACCCTGTCCCTGAGCCCATGACTGTCCTCTGCTGCATTCTAGGGTGGAGTTTCCTGAACTGTGCTGTTTTCCTCCCACCTGGAAGAGAGGAAAGGACAGTGGATTCCCTTCACTGTGGGAGTTATAGGGTGCAGGTGTCAGAGGACATTGGGCTAGGGGTTAAGAGAACTGGGTTCTGGTCCTGATGCAGCCTCTCTGATTTGCTTTGGGACTGAGGCCTGAGCCTCCCATCTCTGGCCTCAGCTCCTCAGCTTTACATGAAGGCCCCAAATGAGAAATCTTTATGGCTGTCTCATTTGAGGTCTTGAGACACGGGTAGGGCTGGATCACTGTATTTGTCCTGTTTTCTTTGCTTTCTGCACATTGAAGTCTGATCTTGGTCATACGCCTTTGCTCAAAACACATATGAGGGCATCCTCTTTCCTCCTTCATTCAGGCTAACCTCTGCTTGAAATTTAGCACCCACTGACTACTAGACTGACTTGCTTTTCCATCCCTCCATTTCCCCTAGATGGGAGTATGGGAGGATGGAATGCTCACACACTTCCAACCTAGGGGACCTCTCCCCTCAGCTCTGTCCATTTATGCTGCTAAGCAGCTCTTCTGACACCCTGATGCTCAGAGAAGAGGCATACATCTAAGATGAGAAAGTTTCTGACAGTGGATCATAAATAAGAGAGCAGTGTGCAGGGAGCGGGTGAGGATGCAGAGATGCCAGAGGGTAGGTGCAGGGTGAGGATACTTTCGTGATGCTTCAGCCTTCCTCTAGGTTCGTGTCTATGATCCAGCATCCCCCCAGCGCCGGCCAGTCCTAGAGACCACCTATGGAGAGTACCCACTGACAGCCATGACCCTCACTCCGGGAGGCAAGTGAGTGTTTAGAGGGGAACGGGTGGGAGGGTGGGGCTTGGGAAGGGCTCCAGGAGGTTCCTGCTGACTCCGCTTGCCTCTGGTCTCATCCTCAGCTCAGTGATTGTGGGAAACACTCATGGGCAGCTGGCAGAAATTGACCTTCGGCAAGGTGAGTGGACTAGGGTATGTTGGGGGGAAAGGAAGGAGCAGGGAGAAGGGTAAGGATTCCCTCTAAGGCGGTGCAGTGGGGCCAGTGAGGCCTCATTCAGGTGCCAGATTGCCTGGGTTCAAATCCTGGTTTCCTCAAAAGCTGTATGACCTTAAACTATTTCAACTCCCTGTGCCGTAATTTCCTCACCTGCGAAATGGAAATATTAGTAGAAGCTCCAGTCTCAGGGTTTTGTTGCAGATTAAATGTTGAAATGGAAAGTGATTGGAACAGGAAACAATGAATGGTTGGTTATTGGCCAGCCAGTTATCACGGATGCTTCCCCCCTTCTCTAGGGCGTCTACTGGGCTGTCTGAAGGGGCTGGCAGGCAGTGTCCGTGGGTTGCAGTGCCACCCTTCAAAGCCTCTACTAGCTTCCTGTGGCTTGGACAGAGTCTTGAGGATACACAGGATCCAGAATCCACGGGGTCTGGAGCATAAGGTAAGTCGTCTCTCCCACCCCAAACTCATGGTCTTGTGGAGGCTCCGCCTCCTTTGTCCCCTTTCATGTTTCTGTCTCAGCATGCCTAGCTCCTTAAGGTCCTTCATCTTTTGCAGGTTTATCTCAAGTCTCAATTGAACTGCCTCCTCCTGTCAGGCAGGGACAACTGGGAGGTGAGCAGTTGGGTCTGGGAATGTGGGAGCTAAGGGCATAGATGTGAGGATCTCCCTATGAAGAGGAAAAGGAGGCAGCTGGAATGCAGACCTGGGACTATCTGTTTACCTGCCTGGTCACTTAATTTCTCTGAGAGGCATTAACAGTTAAAATCCTGAGGGTTATTGCCAAGAGCATGGATGGGGTTGCTTTCTGGGAGCAGGGAATAAAGGTGGTGATACCCAGAGGGATTATTTCTCAGCCAGGGTCTCCTTCCCTGTGGGTTTGTCCCTGTGCCCCTGACTACTTTTTCTTTTTTTTTTAACTTCTTTTTGTGGAGATGGGGTCTCCTATGTTGCCCAGTCTGGTCGCTAAGTCCTGGGCTCAAGCAATCCTCCTGCCTTGGTCTCCCAAAGTGCTGAGATTACAGGTGGGAGCTACCATGCCCAGTCCCCCTGACTCCTACACTTTCTTCCCACTCACCAGGATGAGCCCCAAGAGCCTCAAGAACCCAACAAGGTGCCCCTAGAAGACACAGAGACAGACGAACTTTGGGCATCCTTGGAGGCAGCTGCCAAGCGGAAGCTCTCGGATTTGGAGCAGACCCAAGGAGCTCTCCAAACCAGACGGAGAAAGAAGAAGCGGCCTGGGTCCACCAGCCCCTGACGCCCCTGACGCCCCTGTGCCTGCCCACTTTGTAAATAAACAGCTGAACATCCACCATGACCCTGAGCCTTTTGTGATGGGAGAAAGGAATGAGGGGTAGCTTGGGGTGGGGGCTCCCTGAGCTGGGGCGACGGGATATCTGATGTCACAAAAGCCGGGCCTGGAGGCAGGTAGGCTGGCGTGGGTGGCAGGGAGTCCGGGGCCCCGCGGGGCCATGGGCTGCTGCCAAGACAAGGACTTTGAGATGTCGGATGAGCAGTCCAAGGAGGCAGAGTCTGAGGCCGTCAGGGAAGATGGGACCAGAGGCACACACAGAGGGCCCAGGGAGTGTGAGAAGGGGCTTCCCGAGGGTAGGGGTGAGCTCAGAGGCCTCGTCGCCTCAGGCGCCGAAGGTATCGACTTGAACTCCCCGGACCATCGGAATCATAAGTCGAACGAAAGCCTTCTGATCACCGTGCTGTGGCGGCGACTATCCATGTTCAGTCGTCGGGGCTCCTCGCGGTCAAGCAAGAGACAATCAGACCAGATTAGGTCATCAATGTTCAGTGGTCGGGACTCCTTGCCGTCAAGCAAGAGGCAATCAGATCAGACTCGGAAACAGGAGCGTCCGATCCGAGAAGGCAACCAGGAGGAGCCGGAGAAGGGATGACCCCAGACCTGCTCTTAGTCCGCCCCAACCTCCAGAGAATAAAATTTCTAACGTGTACCTGCACCACCACTCTGGGAAACGGGCGCGGACACCGCCGGGCAGCTGGTTCTTTAAGGCTCCTCCCCGGAGGCGGGCCCAGCCCCCTGGGCTCCCGCTGTAGTACTCAGGGGCGGGGTCACGGCAGCGCCTTAGCCAATGGGAGGGGGGTCGCTCTTGCGTTTGGATGTGGGGCGTGTCTTTCGGGTCGCCTGGCTTGAAAATGCGTGGGACCGCCCCCTCGTCACCGGGGGTGGGGTTACGTGTAGGTGACGTGGCCGCTTCCAGTCTGGTCGGGTTTCGGCGGCCTCAGTGCCCAGGGAGGAGGCAGTGACGGCCGGGGAGATTGGTAGTGGCGGCGGCGACAGGCAGCAGAGGGGAGGTAAGACTTGCTCTAAGAGGGGGTCTGGCCACCGTGTCAGCTCTGGGGCAGTGGTTTTACAGGGGCGACGACTGGCAGGGGGAAGGGAACCAGGGGCAAGCAGGCAAGTCCTGCCGGCCCGGCTCCTGGTGAGCGAATTCCTTGCCGTCCAATCAGGAAAGCCTCTGTTGAGAGAGACGTCGGCATTAGCTAATGAGTGGTTGAAGTCTTCCAGAAGGCGGACCTTGGGCGGGGGGTGGGACTTCCTGTTTCAAATAAACACCCAGAGGTTTCCCCCTCCGCCCACCGAAGTGTGTCAGTCTTTGGAGGTCCGTCACCGGCCCCCCCCCGAGGGGCCGAAGGAAACCACGGAAACGAAGGGACTGGGTTAGGGCCCGGGGCAGTTACACGGGCCAGGCCGCAGTCTGAGGGCCACGGGACTTGGCTCTGGCCCTGTCTCTGCTTCAGGGCCCCCGGCCCGCGCTCTGGCCGCCGGAGCCAAGTTGGAAGAAGAGTCTGAAGCGGGTTCGACTTGGGACAGGGGAAAAGCAGAGCCCTTTCCGCTGCTGGCCCGCCCCAGGATCTGCGAGCGTCTTGGGCGCGAAAGTCCATGAGAAGTGCGGAAGGGGCTCGAGGATTTGTTGATTGGGGTGGGGCGGGGGAGTTTGGGGAAAGAAGCTGCCTGGGGAATGACACTCTCCCCTCCACAACAGTCCGAGGTTATGCGTCTCAATGATCCCGCGGAAACGCTACGGGTCTAAGAACACGGATCAGGGTGTCTACCTGGGTCTCTCAAAGACACAGGTCCTGTCCCCTGCACCTGCTGGCAGTAGCAGCAGCGACATCGCCCCTCTGCCCCCCCCAGTGGCCCTCGTCCCTCCCCCTCCCGACACCATGTCCTGCCGGGATCGGACCCAGGAGTTTCTGTCTGCCTGCAAGTCGCTGCAGACCCGTCAGGTAAGGACCTGGAGTGGAAAAGGCGAGGAGTGAGCCATACTCAAATCTAGGAAGGACTGTGCTCCACCACTGTTAACTGAAGTAATTCTTGGGGGTACCTGATGGAACTGATAGGCTTGGATGGGGCCAGTAGGGTCTGCTGTAAGCAACAGAGAAGAGGTCGGCTGGCTAACTAGAGGCAAGGACTTAGACCTTTTTTTAGGAGGAATCCCTTGGAGGGCAGGAGTGCTATTCTGGAGGGAGTACTTCAGAGAGTACTTGGCTGTAATATAATTGGTGTGAATAAGGAACAAGTTCTAGGAAGAGCCTTTAGCTGAGAAACACGCACCTTGAATTTTCCAATATATTTCTACCATAAATTTGCTCTGTAACCATGAGAAAATTAATCTAGTTACATCTTAGTTTTTATCTCTGTAACATTAAGGACATTTTCTAGATCAGTAATTTGTTGTTTTTGTTTTGTTTTGAGATCTGTTTTCAACTCTGTCAACAGGCTGGAGTGTAGTGGCGTGATGATAGCTCACTGCAGTCTTGAACTCTTAGACTCAAGGGATCCTCTTTCCACAGCCACCTGAGCAGCTGGGACTACATGGATGCACCACCCAGCTAATTTTAAAATTTTTTTCGTACAGGCAGTGTCTCACTATGTTGCCCAGGTTGGTCTGGACACAAACACCTGGCCCTAGACCAGTAATTTGTATCAAAATAACTTAGGGTTGGATGTGGTGGCTCGTACCTGTAATTCCAGCACTTTGGGAGGCCTAGGCCACAGGATCGCTTGAGGCCAGGAGTTAGAGACCAGCAGGGGCAATGAAGAAAGACCCTGTCTCTACAAGAAAAGAAAAAAAAAGCTGGACGTGGTAGCATGTGCCTGTAGTCCCACCTACTTAGAAGGCTGAGCGAGGCCCAGTCTCTTTCTCTTTTTTTTTTTTTTTATTTTAAGAAGGAATTTCACTCTTGTCGCCTAGACTGGAGTGCAGTGGTGCAATCTCAGCTCACTGCAACCGTCTCTTCCCGGGTTCAAGCGATTCTCCTGCCTCAGCTTCTGGAGTAGCTGGGATTACAGGTGCCCGTCACCGTGCCCGGCTAATTTTTGTATTTTTTTTTTAGTAGAGATGGGGTTTCACCATGTTGGTGGGGCCGATCTTGAACTCTTGACCTCAGGTGATCTGCCTTCCTCAGCCTCCCAAAGTGCTGGGATTACAGGCATAAGCCACTGCGCCCAGCCTCTCTCTCCTTTTTTGGAAACAGGGTCTCACTCTGTCACCAAAGCTGGAGTGCAGTGGTTCTATCTCGGCTCACTGCAACATCTGCCCTCCTGGGCTCAAGCAGCCCTCCTGCCTCCAGCTTCTCAGTAGCTGAGATTGTAGGCATGTGCTACCATGTCTGCCTAATTTTTGTTTTGTTAGTAGAGACGGGGTTTTACCATGTTGCCCAGACTGGTCTCGAACTTCTGTGCTCAAGTGATCCACCTTCTTCATCTTCTCAAAGTGCTGGGATTACAGGTGTCAGCCACTGCACTCAGCTCCTCTTAAAAAAAAAAAATTGGGAGTGCTTTCTAATTATTTATTTATTTAATTAATTAATTTTTTTTTTTTTTTTTGAGACGGAGTCTCGCTCTGTCGCCCAAGCTGGAGTGCAGTGGCCGGATCTCAGCTCACTGCAAGCTCCGCCGCCCGAGTTTACACCATTCTCCTGCCTCAGCCTCCCGAGTAGCTGGGACTACAGGCGCCTGCCAGCTCGCTCGGCTAGTTTTTTTGTATTTTTTAGTAGAGACGGGGTTTCACCGTGTTAGCCAGGATGGTCTTGATCTCCTGACCTCGTGATCCGCCCGTCTCGGCCTCCCAAAGTGCTGGGATTACAGGCTTGAGCCACCGCGCCCGGCCAATTAATTATTTTTGAGATGGGAGTTTCACTCTTGTCGCCCAGGCTGAAGTGCAATGGCGTGATCTCAGCTCACTGCAACCTCCGCCTCCTGGGTTCAAGTGTTTCTCCTGCCTCAGCCTCCCAAGTAGCTGGGATTACAAACATGTGACACCATGCCCGGCTAATTTTGTATTTTTAGTAGAGACGGGGTTTCTCCATGTTGGTTAGGCTAGTCTCAAATTCTCGACCTCAAGTGATCTGCCCGCCTCAGCCTCCCAAAGTGCTGGGGTTACAAGCACCTGAGTAAGTATTTTTTTGTTTGTTTGTTCATTTGTTTTTGAGACGGAGTCTCGTTTTGTTGCCAGGCTGGAGTGCAGTGACATGATCTGGGTTCACTTCAGCCTCCGCCTCCGCGTTCAAGCGATTCTCCTGCCTCAGCCTCCCGATTAGCTGGGACTACAGGCGTGCGCCACCACACCCAGCTAGTTTTTGTATTTTTAGTAGAGACAGGGTTTCACCATGTTCGCCAGGATGGTCTCCGTCTCTTGATCTTGTGATCTGCTTGCCTCGGCCTCCCAAAATGCTGGGATTACAGGCGTGAGCCACTGCACCCGGCCAAGTAACTGTATTTATTTATTTATTTTGAAACGGAGTCTCGCTCTGTCACCCAGGCTGGAGTGCAGTGGTGGGATCTCAGCTCACTGCAGCCTCCAGGTTGAAGCGATTCTCCTGCCTTTGCCTCCTGAGTAGCTGGCACTACAGGTGCATGCCACCACACCTGCCTAATTTTTTGTATTTTTAGTAGAGACGGAGTTTCACCATGTTAGCCAGGTTGATCTCGATCTCTTGACCTCGTGATCTGCTGCCTCAGCCTCCCAAAGTGCTAGGATTAGAGGCGTGAGCCACCGCGCCTGGCTGAGTAACTGTATTTTTAAATATTTTTACTGATGGGTGGGCATGCTGGCTCACACCTGTAATCCCAGTACTTGGGAGGCTGAGGTGGGAGGATTGTGCGAGCCCAGGAGTTCAAGACCAGCCTGGGCAATATAGCAAGACCCTATCTCTACAAAAGTTAAAAATTAGCTAGGTGCGGTGGCGTGCCCTGTAGTCCCAGCTACTTGGGAGGCTGATGTGGGAGGATCGCTTGAGCCCAGGATGTCGAGGCCGCAGTAAGTTACGATCATGCTACTATATTCCAACCTGGGAGACAGAGTGAGACCCTGTCTCAAAAATAGTAAAGTTATAAAAATGTGTTTTTCAGCTCATGGTAAAGCTGCTTTTCTATATGATCTCCAAGAACTTTGCAGTCATCCTTATTGATTTCCTGATTTGAGGAATAGAATGGCAATACTAGCTACCATTTATTTAGTGCTTACTATGTACCAGGTAGTTGACTGAAGTACTTTTCAGCCTTTTTGTTATTTAACCTTAGCAACAACAATGGGAGATGTGTGTATTGTCTTCGTCTTATAGAAGAGGAAATAGAGATTCAGAATGTTTTAAGTAACTTGCCCCAAATCCCCCAGCTAGTAAGTGGTAAGTCAAGATTTGAACTCAGATCTACTTGTCTTCAAATCTGGACTCTAAATGACTTCCACTCATAAGTCTGGATCATCTGATGGATGCCACTAGTGCTAGAGATAGTTTAGTGGACTCCTCAGGAAGAGTGAAAGCTGGAACTGGGGAAGGGAGAACTAAAGTTGTCACTTCCTGCCATTGCTTTTCAGAATGGAATCCAGACAAATAAGCCAGCTTTGCGTGCTGTCCGACAACGCAGTGAATTCACCCTCATGGCCAAGTGAGTTGAGAGAAGCTTTCTGGTGGGGTGCTACAATGTCTGAAGAAAAGTAGACTTGCGATCAGTGGCCTTGGCTGTGAAGTCTGGGGTTGGTTGTGCTGGACCTTATGTGGGAAAAGGCCTCCTGCCCTTTCCCACAGTCTCACTAGTGGTCATTTGCAGGCGCATTGGGAAAGACCTTAGCAACACATTTGCCAAGCTGGAGAAGCTGACAATCTGTGAGTGTTTTTGGGGTCTTTCAGAAGTGGGGCAGTAAATCAAAGAGGACTGAGGGCTATATTCCCTGAGTTTTGTCGTTGACCTCACCCATTGTGGCTTCTTGTTTGTCTCTGTAGTGGCAAAGCGCAAGTCCCTCTTTGATGATAAAGCAGTGGAAATTGAAGAACTAACATATATCATCAAACAGGTGAGCTACTAGCCATCAGGAGAGCCCAGCATTCCAATCAGATCACTTCTGTCTTCCTGTCATTTTCCATTGCCATGGGGACCCAGAGCAAGTTTCTTTTTTTAGAGAGGGGGTCTCACTGTGTTGACCAGACTGGAGTGTTGTGGTGTGATCCTAGCTCACTATAGCTGTTAACTCCTGGGCTCAAGCTATCCTCCAGCCTGAGCCTCCTGAGCGGTTGAGACTATAGGGACGTGCCCTCATACCTGGATAATTTTTTTTTTTTTTTTTTGAGACAGAGTTTTGCTCTTTTGCCCAGGTGGGAGTGCAGTGGTGTGATCTTGGCTCACTGTAACCTCCACCTCCCAGGTTCAGGCTATTCTCCTGCCTCAGCCTCCCCCATACCTGGGACTACAGCCACCTGCCACCAATGCCTGGCTAATTGTTTTCTCTTTAGTAGAGAAGGGGTTTCACCATGTTGGCCAGACTGGTCTCAAACTCCTGACCTCAAGTGAGCCGCCCACTTCGGCTTCCCAGAGTGCTGGGATTACAGGTGTGAGCCACTGCACTCAACTGTAATAACATTTATTTATTTATTTATTTATTTATTTATTATTTTTTGAGACAGAGTTTCACTCTTGTTGCCCAGGCTGGAGCACAGTGGTGTGATCTCAGTTCACCACAACCTCTGTCTTCTGGGTTCAAGTGATTCCACTGCCTCAGCCTCCTGAATAGCTGGGCACATGCCACCGTGCCCAGCTAATTTTGTATTTTTAGTAGAGGTGGGGTTTCTCCATGTTGGTCAGGCTGGTCTCAAACTCCTGACTTCAGGTGGTCCCCCCACTTCAGCCTCCCAAAGTGGTGGGATTACAGGCGTGAGCCCCAGCGCCAGGCCAATAATAACTTTTCTTTTCTTTTTTTTTTTTAAAGATGGTGTCTTACTCTGTTGCCAGGCTGGAGTGCAGTGGTGCGATCTAGGCCTACTGCTACCTCCACCTCCCAGGTTCAAGTGATTCTTTTGCCTCAGCCTCCCAAGTAGCTGGGACTGTGGGACTATAGGCATGCGCCACCACACCCAGCTAATTTTTTGTATTTTTAGTAGAGATGGGGTTTCACCATGTTGGCCAGGATAGTCTCAATCTCTTGACCTCATGATCTGTCTGCCTTGGCCTCTCAAAGTGCTGGGTTTACAGATGTGAGCCACTGAGGAATTGTGTGTATAAATATAATTCTGTTGATGCCTCTTGAAGCTACAGTGCCTTTGACTCTTCCCTTTTCCTGAGTGCTGTCCAGGGGCTTTGTTGGTCATGCTCTAGACCCAAGATTTTGGCCTTTGAAAGGGTTCTGTGGCCAAGAGCATGGCCTCACAGAATGGAGCAGGGCAGTAGGCTGGAGGAGTAAACAAGTTATTTACAAATGGATCAAGGCCTACTTTGCCTCTTTCTAGCTCTTCTCTGCAGGAACTGAGCCAGAGCAAACAATAGACCTTGGAAAATCCTAGCAGGCCCATCTGGTCTAACTGTCTGGGATACTCTCACTCTAGCTAGTAACTTCCACCTTGCCCTTCCTACCAGAGATGGCCATCGAGAGAGATGCTGACTGAGGACTCCTTGGCTAATACTTTGTTTTTCCCTGGACTCTTTTACCAGGACATCAATAGCCTCAACAAACAAATTGCTCAGCTCCAGGATTTCGTGAGGGCCAAGGGCAGCCAGAGTGGCCGGCACCTGCAGACCCACTCCAACACCATTGTGGTCTCCTTGCAGGTGGGAGCTGGGGAGGAAGGGAAGGAGGCAAAGGGGAAGAATGTGGAGTCTTGTTTGGTTGACCGTCTCTCCTTTTCTTCTAGTCGAAACTGGCTTCTATGTCCAATGACTTCAAATCGGTTTTAGAAGTGAGGACTGAGGTGAGAACAATTTGCCTAGGAGGGATAGGAATATGGGGGTAAAGATCCAAGAGGAAATGGGGAAGGTACAGGTTCTACAGGGTCATGGGGCCAATGGTGGGAGTCTCTTTAACATGCCTGCTTTCTAGTGGCTTCAGGTCCTTTGCGTTTTTCCCCAACCCCAGAACCTGAAGCAGCAGAGGAGCCGGAGAGAGCAGTTCTCCCGGGCACCTGTGTCAGCCCTGCCCCTTGCCCCTAACCACCTGGGTAAGTCAGAGGTAAAACGGGAAGCCCCGGGAGGTAAGGTTACTTACTCTGGTTGTGATGGCATCCTCTGAAGGCACGGGTTGGGTAGGAGAGTGGAGGGTCAAGGAAGTTTCTAGGCTCTATCTCTCAGAGGCCGAACCAGATGGTTGAGATTCGTGATCCACATTTAGACTCCCACATTCTCACTGTTGGGGTGAATTCAGTTGTATTCAGAAGAATGATAATTTCTAATTTTTTTCATACACTTACCTTTATTCACATTCTCTCATTTAATTTTCACAACCACCCTTTGAGAAAGCAACTATTATTATCCCCCATTTTACAGGTGAGGAAACTGAGGCTCAGAGAGGTTAAATGACCTGTCCAGGGTCACAAGGCTAGTAAGTGCCAGAGCTGGGATTCAAACCCAGAGCATGTGGGCTTTGAACCTGCTTTTAACTGTGAAGATGTGCCACGTCCTGTTTTCTCCCCAGGGGGTGGTGCTGTGGTTTTGGGGGCAGAGTCCCATGCCTCCAAGGATGTTGCCATCGACATGATGGACTCTCGGACCAGCCAGCAGCTGCAGCTCATTGACGAGCAGGTACCCAGGCTCTGAACTAGGGAGAATCAGCTTCTCCATTATCCTCTGTGGTTCCCAAGAGAGTGTCTGGAGTGTGCCATGGGCAGAATGGCAAGCTGGGAGGGCTGTAAAGATGCAGGTCTGACCCTGAAGAAGCTGATGGTGCTCATGTGCTCTCTCCCTCTCCTGAAGGATTCCTACATCCAGAGTCGGGCAGACACCATGCAGAACATTGAGTCGACAATTGTTGAGCTGGGCTCCATCTTTCAGCAGTTGGCACACATGGTTAAGGAACAGGAGGAAACCATTCAGAGGTGAGACATACTCTCTCACCCCAAACATAGGAGCTTTCTCTTCCCCGTAGATTGGCATCTTAAAGTCCCCAGGGACTGCTTGATGCCCTTTGGAAGACAGAGTGAATTCTGCCCACCCATGGGACCCAGTTCACCTGCTTCCGTCCACCCAACAAGTATTTATTGAGCACCTGTTCATGTGAGGCGCTGTTCCAGGTGCGGGAGATACAGCAGCAAATAGGACAGTAAAGTCTCTCTGGAGCTACTTTGTAGCATGTGTAAGTGTCTAGAATTTCGTAGGGCAGATGAGGACAGCTGTGGAAAAGAACTGACAAGGCTGGCATAGTGGCTCACACCTGTAATCTCATAGGCAGCATTTGGGAGGCCGAGCAAGGCAGATCGCTTGAGTTCAGGAATTCAAGACCAGCTTGGGCAACAAAGTGAGACCCTGTCTCTACAAAAAAATACAAAAACTAGCTGGGCATGGTGGCACGGGCCTGTAGTCCCAGCTACTCAAGAGACTGAGGTGGGAGGATGGCTTGAGCCTGGGAGGCAGAAGTTGCAGTGAGCCAAGATCATGCCACTGCACTCCAGCCTAGGCGACAGAGCCAGATTCTGTGTCAAAAAATAAAAATAAAAATTGACCAACAAAATTTCAGGTAGTAATGAAAACTGTATACAGAGTTAAAGTAGGATGATGTGTTAAGAAAGTAATGGATGGGTACCGTGGCTTACACCTGTAATTCCAGCACTTTGAGAGGCCCACACAGTCACCTGAGCTAAGGAGTTCGAGACCAGCCTAGGCAACATGGTGAAACCCCATCTCTACAAAAATAAAAAAATTAGCTAGACGTGGTTGCATAGGCCTGTGGTTCCAGCTACTCGGGAGGCTGAGGTGGGAGGATGACTTAAGCATGGGAGGTTGAGGCTGCAGTGAGCCATGATGGAACCACTGTGCTCCAGCCTGAGTGACAGAGCGAGACTCCATCTCAAGAAAAAATAAGGAAGTGACTAAGGTATATCAGATTGTGTGGCAGGGAATGCTGCTCTGAAGACACCACATTTAAGTAGAGACTTGAATGACAAGAGGGATCCAGCCAGGCAAAGAAGAGAGAGTGAGTGTTCTCGGCTGAGTGGACAGCTAGAGCAAAGCCTTGTAATGGGACGGTCTAACTATACGCAAGAATCAAGAAGGCCTGCATGGCTAGAAAGTAATGAACAGGGATAGAGAAGTACAGGGTGTACTGGAGGGATGTAGGCAGAGGCCCAACAATGGGCTGGCCTCTCTGTTCCTCTGGTGTCTCCTGCTACTATAAGAGGTTTTATCTGCTCCTCCTCTGTGGTGCTTAGCATTCAGTCAGTCAGTTATGGGAAATACAGCAGTGGACAGAAGAGACAAAATCCTTGTCCTTGTGGAACGTGTATTCTAGTAGGGAGATAGATGTGAAAAAGTCATAATAAATAGTATGTTTAAAAACAAGTCATAAATGCAAAAAAAAAAAAAAAAAAGAGTCAACACAGGATAAACTAATCAGGAGTGCCAGGTTTGGAGGGAGGTAAGCCTTATTAAGAAGGTGGCATCACACTTGGGAGAAGGTGAGGAAGTTAGGTACATAGACTCTGGCAAAGACCTCCAGGTGACAATATATCTGATGAGTTAACGGACAGCAGAGACTACTGCAGCTGGGATCAGTGAGGAAGAGAGTTGTACAAGGTGTGGTCAGAGGGGAACTGTGAGACCTCTTGGGACCATTGGTAGGCCTTAGCTTTTTTTTTTTTTTTTTTTTTTTTTTTTGAGACGGAGTCTCGCTATGTCGCCCAGGCTGGAGTGCAGTGGCCGGATCTCAGCTCACTGCAAGCTCCGCCTCCCGGGTTTTTACGCCATTCTCCTGCCTCAGCCTCCCGAGTAGCCGGGACTACAGGCGCTCACCACCTCGCCCGGCTAGTTTTTTGTATTTTTTAGTAGAGACGGGGTTTCACCGTGTTAGCCAGGATGGTCTCAAACTCCTGACCTTGTGATCCGCCCGTCTCGGCCTCCCAAAGTGCTGGGATTACAGGCTTGAGCCACCGCGCCCGGCCAGGCCTTAGCTTTTATTCCAAGTGACATAGGGAGCCATTGCAGGGTTTTGTTTTTGTTTCTGTTTTTGTTTCAGACAGAGCCTTGCTCTGTCGCCC
This sequence comes from Macaca mulatta, assembly GCF_049350105.2. Lineage (NCBI taxonomy): Eukaryota > Metazoa > Chordata > Mammalia > Primates > Cercopithecidae > Macaca > Macaca mulatta. Next base: position 11,234,659 of record NC_133419.1, read on the forward strand.
AGGCCGGAATGCAGTGGCACGATCTTGGCTCACTGCAACCTCTGCCTCCTAGGTTCAAGTGATTCTCATGCCTCAGTCTCCCTAGTACCCTGGACCACAGGTGTGCACCGCCATGCCCAACTACATTTTGTATTTTTAGTAGAGACGGAGTTTTGCCATGTTGGCCAGGCTGGTCTTGAACTCCTGGCCTCAAATGACCTGTCCTTCTTGGCCCCCCAAAGTGCTGGGATTACAGGTGTGAGCCATCACAACTGGCCAAATACATTTAACTTTATTTATTTTATTTATTTATATATTTTTTATTTTTATTTTTGAGATAGAGTCTCACTCTGTTGCCAGGCTGGAGTGCAGTGTTACAGTCTCGACTCACTGCAGCCTCTGCCTCCTGGGTTCAAGCGATTCTCCTGCCTCAGTCTCCTGAGTAGCTAGGACTGCAGGTGTGTGAGACTATGCCCAGCTAATTTTTGTATTTTTAGTAAAGACAGAGTTTCACCATGTTGGCCAGGATGGTCTTAATCTCTTGACCTCATGATCCACCCACCTCAGCCTCCCAAAGTGCTGGGATTACAGGCATGAGCCACCATGCCCAGCGTTAACTTTATTTTTATTTATTTATTTATTCTTGAGGTGGAGTTTCTCTCTTGTTGTCCAGGCTGGAGTGCAGTGGCACCTCTCGCCTCACTGAAACCTCCAGGTTCAAGTAATTTTCCTGCCTCAGCCTCCCGAGTAACTGGGATTACATGCACCCACACCACGCCCAGCTAATTTTTGTATTTTTAGCAGAGATGGGGTTTCACCATGTTGACCAGGCTGGTCTTGACCTCCTGACCTCAGGCAATCCATGCACTTCGGCCTCCCAAAGTGCTGGGATTGCAGATGTGAGCCACTGCGCCTGGCCACATTTAACTTTAAAACAAAAATTATAATAGCATATACTCTGGGATTTATAAGGTACGTAGATGCAGCAAATTTAACTGTAGAATAAAGGATGAAGCAAGAGGGTTTCAATATTTTGACAGGTTTTTTTTTTGTTTTTTGTTTTGAAATGGAGTTTTGTTCTGTTGCCAGGCTGGAGTGCAGTGGCTCAATCTCAGGTCACTGCAGCCTCCGCCTCCCAGGTTCAAGTAATTCTCCTGCCTGAGCCTCCCGAATAGCTGGGATTATAGGCGCCCGCCACCACGCCCAGCTAAATTTTGTATTTTTAGTAGAGACGAGGTTTCACCATGTTGGCCAGGACGGTCTCAATCTCTTGACCTCATGATCTGCCTGCCTTGGCCTCCCAAAGTGCTAGGATTACAGGTGTGAGCCACTGTGCCTGGCCGATTTTGACAGTTTATATAAAGTAGGCTGTGAAAAGTTCATAAGGTATATTGTCATCCTTAGAGCAACCACTGAAATAAAACAAACTCAACAATGACATATAGCAAGAAGAGCAACAACCAAATTGAAATGGAAATAGAATTTTTTTTTTTTTTTTTTTTTGTTGAGACAGAGTCTCGCTATGCCGCCCAGGCTGGAGTGCAGTGGCCGGATCTCAGCTCACTGCAAGCTCCACCTCCCGGGTTCACGCCATTCTCCTGCCTCAGCCTCCCGAGTAGCTGGGACTATAGGCGCCCGCCACCTCGCCCGGCTAGTTTTTTGTATTTTTAAAGTAGAGATGGGGTTTCACCATGTCAGCCAGGATGGTCTCGATCTCCTGACCTTGTGATCCGCCCGTCTCGGCCTCCCAAAGTGCTGGGATTACAGGCTTGAGCCACCGCGCCCGGCCGGAAATAGAATTTTAACCAAAATTTCAGTTAATTCAAAAGAAGGACAAGAGAGGATAAACAGAGAAACAAAAAATAAAAGAGAAAAATAGAAAATAGTCCCGGGCGCGGTGGCTCACACCTGTAATCTCGTCACTTTGGGAGGCCGAGGTGGGTGGATCACAAGGTCAGGAGATGGAGACCATCCTGGCTAACACGGTGAAACCTCGTCTCTACTAAAATTAGACAAAAAATTAACCAGGCATGGTGGCGGGCGCCTGTAGTCCCAGCTACTTGGGAGGCTGAGGCAGGAGAATGGCGTGAACCCAGGAGGTAGAGCAGTGAACTGAGATCACGCCACTGCCCTCCAGCCTGGGCAACAGAGCGAGACTCGGTCTCAAAAAAAAAAAAAGGTAAAATGGCAGCCCTAAATCTAGCTTTATTAAAAATTACCTGTGGCCTCAAGTGATCTCCCCGCCTTGGCCTCCAAAAGTGCTGGGATTACGCATGTGAGCCACCATGCCTGGCCAGATTCTGCCCCTTTTTTTTTTTGAGACAGAGTCTCACTGTGTCATCCAGGCTGGAGCGCAGTGGCGCAATCTCGGCTCACTGCAAGCTCCGCCTCCCGGGTTCATGCCATTCTCCTGCCTTAGCCTCCCAGGTAGGCGGGACTACAGGTGCCCGCCACCATGTCTGGCTAATTTTTTTTTGTATTTTTAGTAGAGACGGGGTTTCACTATGTTAGCCAGGATGGTCTCGATCTCCTGACCTTGTGATCCGCCTGCCTCGGCCTCCCAAAGTGCTGGGATTACAGGTGTTGGCCAATTCTGCCCATATTTTAATCTCCATCCCAGACCACTCTCCTAAACTCCATATATCCATATTCCTGTTCAACATCTCCACTTACTGGCCTGGGAGTGGTGGCTCATGCCTGTATTCCTAACATTTTGGGAGGCTGAGGCAGGTGGATCATTTGAGGTTCAGCAGTTTGATACCTGCTTGACCAAAATGGTGAAACCCCATCTCAACTAAAAATACAAAAGAAAAAAAAATAGCTGGGCATGGTGACACATGCCTGTAATCCCAGCTACTCAGGAGCCTGAGGTGGTAGAATCACTTTAACCCTAGAGGTGGAGGTTGCAGTGAGCCGAGATCGTGCCATTGCATTCTAGCCTGGGCAACAAGAGCAAAACTCTCAAAAAACAAAAACACAAGCTGGGCGTGGTGGTGCACTTCTTGGTCCCAGCTACTGCGAAGTCTGAGGCAGGAGGATCTGAGCCCCGGGGGCGGAGGTTGCAGTGAGCCGAGATTGCGCCACTGCACTCCAGCCTGGGTAACCGCAACACCCTGTCTCCAAAAAAAAAAAAAAGGTATTAAAAAGTTAAATGTATTTTAAATAAGAGGAAGACATGGTAATAGTACTCACATATTTACCATCTTCACTGTTCTTCATTCCTCCTTGAATAGATCTAAGTTTCCCACTGGTATCTCTTCCCTTTATCCTGAAGAAGCACTTCCTTTGTTATTTTTTTTTGTAGTGGAGATCTGCTGACAACAATTTCTTTCAGTTTTCTTTCATCTGAAAAGAAAACAAATCTTTTTCACTAAATCAAAACTAAACTTTTTTCACCTTCATTTTTTTTTTTTGAGACAGAGTCTCACTCTGTTGCCCAGGCTGGAGTGCAGTGGCGCGATCTCGGCTCACTGCAAGCTCCGCCTCCCGGGTTCACGCCATTCTGCCTCAGCCTCCCGAGTAGCTGGGACTACAGGCACCTGCCACCACTCCGGCTAATTTTTTATATTTTTAGTAGAGACGGGGTTTCACTATGTTAGCAAGGATGGTCTCAATCTCCTGACCTCGTGATCTGCTTGCCTCAGCCTCCCAAAGTGCTGGGATTACGGGCGTGAGCCACTGCGCCCAGCCTCACCTTCATTATTGAAGGATGTTTTCTCTGGATATAGAATTCTGAATATTCAGGTTGGTTTTTTTTTTTTAACTTTTTATTTATTTTTTCCTGAGACAGGGTCTCACTCTGTTTTTGCCCAGGCTGGAGTGCAGTGGCACGATCATGGCTCACTGCAGCCTTGACCTCCCACCTCAGCCTCCTTAGTAGCTGGGGCTACAGGCATACACCACCACACCAGGCTGATTTTTTTTTTTTTTTTTTTTTTTGGTAGAGACGAGGGTTTCACATGTTGCCCAGGGAGGTCTCAAACTCATGGGCTCAAGAAATCTTCCCACCTTGACCTCCCAGTATACCTGGCTCATACAGATTTATTCTTTTTTTTTTTTTCCGAGACGGAGTTTTTAGTCTTGTTGCCCAGGCTGGAGTGCAGTGGTGCGATCTTGGTTCATTGCAACCTCCACCTCCTGGGTTCAAGCGATTCTTGTTCCTCAGCTTACTGAATAGCTGAGATTACAGGCACCCACCACCACACCCAGGTAATTTTTTTTTGTATTTTTAGTAGAGACAGGGTTTCACTATACTGGCCAGGCTGGTCTTGAACTCCTGACCTCAAGTGATCCTCCTGCCTCTGCCTCCCAAAGTGCTGGTATCACAGGCATGAGCCACAGCACCCGGCCTGATCATGTCTTTTTTTTTTTGAGATGGAGTTTTGCTGTTGTCACCCAGGCCAGAGTACAGTGGTGCGATCTTGGCTCACTGCAACCTCCACCTCCTGAATTCAAGCGATTCTCCTGCCTCAGCCTCCTGAGTAGCTGGGATTACAGGCGCCAGCCACCACGCCTGGCTAATTTTTTATATTTTTAGTAGAGTTGGGGTTTCGCCATGTTGGGCAGCCTGGTCTCGAACTACAGACCTCAGGTGATCCGCCCGCCTTGGGCACCCAAAGTGCTGGGATTATAGGCATGAGCCACCATGCCCAGCCTCTGAGTTTCTTTTATGTGTAAATTTGTCTTTAAATTTAGGAAGTATTTGGCTATTATTTAAACATTTTTCTGCCTCTTTCTGTCCTTTCCATCTGGAAATATATACATATGTATGTTTCCAGATACATGTCTCATATAATAAATTTATTTATATTTATTATATATATATATTTTCAGGTCAATCTGCTGTTAAGCCCATTTGGTGAATTTTTTTAGATAATTTTCAGTTTCAAATTTACACTTGGTTCTTTTTTAGAGATTATGTTTCTCTGCTGTGACTTACTACTTTCTTAGTCAGTACAATCATATTTTCCCTCAGTTATAATAGCTGCCTTAAAATTTAATTCTCATCATCTGGATTATCCTAGGGATGGTTCCTTTCATTGCCTTTTCTTTTCTGTATGGGTCACAGTTTCCTGTTTCATTGTTTATCTACTAATTGAGGATTTTATCATGCATGTTGTAATTGATCTGAAGATTCTGGATTATGTTTCTATAAAGAATGTTGACTTTTTTGTTTTCGCAGGCAGTTAACTTGGCTGAAGTAAGATTGTTGTTTTTTATATTTCCTCTGTGGTTTATGTGATTTATGGAATGGTCAGTCTAATAGGAGCTACCCAGGCATTACTGGAAGCAGAACCTCGAGGAGTGAGAAATACTCATTGGATTCAGCAATGCAGATATTGTTGGTGACTTTGAGTCAGATTCAATAGAGGGATGGGAGCAAAAGCTTGAATGCAATGGCGTTTAAGAGAGAATGAGGCCAGCCATGGTGGCTCTTGCCTGTAATCCTAGAACTTTGTGGGGCTGAGGCAGGCAGATCACTTGAGGCCAGGAGTTCGAGACCAGCCTGGGTAACATGGTGAAACTCCACCTCCACTAAAAATACAAAAAAATAATTGGGCGTGGTGGCATGTGCCACCACCAGAGACTGAGGTTGCAGTGAGCCAAGATCACGCCATTGCACTCCAACCTGAGTGACAGAGTAAGACTCTGTCTCAAAAAAAAAAAAAAAAATGAGGGAGCAATTAGAAAGAGTAGAAATAGATGAATAGACAGCTCTTTTTTTTTTTTTTTTTTTGAGACAGAGTCTTGCTCTGTCGCCAGGCTGGATCCAGTGCAATGGCGCGATCTTGGCTCACTGCAACCTTCACCTCCTGGGTTCAAGCAGTTCTCTTTCCTCAGCCTCCCAAGTACAGGCACGCACCACCACATCCAGCTAATTCTTTTTTTTTCCAGTGAAGGGGATGTTTCACCATGTTAGCCAGGATGGAGAATGGACAGCTGTAAGAGTTTTGCTTCAAAATGGAGAAAGGAAATGGAGTAATAGCTGATAGGAAGTTAATCAGAAGATTTCCTTTTTTTTTTTTTTAATATGAAAATTTGGGGGTTAGGCAAAGTAGCTTACACCTGTAATCCTAGCGCTCTGGGAGTTCAAGGCGGGAAGATTGCTTGAGGCCATAAGTTCGGGACCAGCCTAGGCAACATAGCAAGACCCTATCTCTCCAAGAAAATGGAAAATTAGCCTGGCATGGTGACATGCCTGTAGTCCTAGCTATTTAGGAGGCTGAGCGGAGATCACTTGAGCCGAGGAGTAGGAGGTTACAATAAGCTATGATGGTGCCATTGTACTACAGCCTGGGCAATAAAGTGAGACCCTGTCTCTAAAAAATGTTTTAAAAGAAAAATTTTAAATTTACCAGTAAATTGAAAGAACAATAGTAAACACTAATATACCTACAACCTACACCCTACATTCAGCAGTTCACAGTTGGCCAGATTGGCTTTATCTTTTATTTTTCTGAACCATTTCACAAGGTTGCCGATATCATGACACTTAATCCTTAAATATTTTAACATGCGTCTCCTAAGAATACACAAATTCTCTTTAAAAACCACATCCAGTACTCACTTCAGCAGGACGTATATTAAAATTTGAATGATACACAGGTTAGCATGGCCTCTGCACATGGATGGCACAAATTTTTGAAGCATTCTGTATTTTTTATTACCTGGGTGATGAGATAATATGTATACCAAGCCCCAAGACACGTAATTTATTTATAGAACCAACCTGCACGTGTACCCCTAAAACTAGAATAAAATTTTAAAATTAAATAAAAAAATTAAAACCAGACTGGGCACGGTGGCTCACATCTGTAATCCTAGCACTTTGGGAGACCGAAGTAGGCAGATCACCTGAGGTCAGGAGTTTGAGACCAGCCTGGCCAACATGGAGAAACCCCTTGTCTACTAAAAATATAAAAATTAGATGGGCATAGTGGTGCACGTCTGTGGTCCCAGCTACTTGGGAGGCTGAGGCAGGAGAAGTGCTTGAACCTGGGAGGCAGAGGTTGCAGTGAGCTGAGATTGTGCCACCGCACTCCAGCCTGGGCGACAGAGCGAGACTCTGTCTCAAAAAAATAAAAAAACCACACCCAGTTATCCTATCTGTGAAAATTAACGATTTCCTAATATTATGTATTATCCAGTGAGTGTCACTCACCACAGAGCAATACTCTGTCTCAAAAAAAAAAAAAAATAACCCAGTTATCATATCTGTGAAAATTAACAATTTCCTAGTAATTATGTATTATCCAATTAGTGTTACGACAGTGAGACTCTGTCCCAAAAAATAAAAATAAAAACCACACCCAGTTGGCCGGGGGCGGTGGTTCATGCCTGTAATCCCAGTACTTTGGGAGGCCGAGGTAGTTCCCAGGGTCAAGAGATTGAGACCATCCTGGCCAACATGGTGAAACCCCGTCTCTACTGAAAACAGAAAAATTAGCTGGGCGTGGTGGTGCGTGTCTATAGTCCCAGCTACTCGGGAGGCTGAGGCAGGAAACTCGCTTGAACCTGGGACGTGTAGGTTTCAGTGAGCCGAGATTATACCACTGCACTCCAGCCTGGCAACAGAGCAAGACTCTGTCTCAAAAAAAAAAAAAGACACCCAGTTATCATATCTGTTAAAATTAACTATTTCCTAATACTATGTGATATCCAGTGAGTGTTTACATTTTCCCAGTTATCCCCAAACTGTTTATTAGGTTTTAAAAAATTAAATCAGAAAGCCAGACGTGGTGGCTTACACCTGTAATCCCAGTGCTTTGGGAGGCCGAGGCGGGCGGATTACCTGAGGTCAGGAGCTGGAGACCAGCCTGACCAACATGGAGAAACCCCGTTTCTACTAAAAATACAAAATTTGCTGAGCATGGTGGTGCATGCCTGTAATCTCAGCTACTCAGGAGGCTGAGGCAGGAGAATCACTTGAACCCGGGAGGCAGTGGTTGCAGTGAGCCAAGATCATGCCATTGCACTCCAGCCTGGGCAACAAGAGCGAAACTCCGTCTCAAAAAAAAAAAAAAAATTAGCCGGACGTGGTGACACATGCCTGTAATCCCAGCTATTTGGCAGGCTGAGGCAGGAGAATCGCTTGAACCCGGGAGGCGGAAGTTGGGGTGAGCCGAGATCACGCCGTTGCACTCCAGTCTGGGCAACGGAGTGAAACTCTGTCTCAAAAAAAAAAAAAAAAACAAAAAAAAAAGAGTCTGGGTGCGGTGGCTCACACCTTTAATCCCAGCACTTTGGGAGGCAGAGGTGGGTGGATCACGTGAGGTCAGGAGACCATGCTGATCAACATGGTGAAACCCATCTCTACTAAAAATACAAAATTAGGGCGTGGTGACACATGCCTGTAATCCTAGCTACTCAGGAGGCTGAGGCACGAAAGTCGCTTGAACCCAGGAGGTGGAGGTTGCAGTGAGCCAAGATCGTGCCATTGCACTTCATCCTGAGCAACAAGAGCAAAACTCCATCTCAAGTAAATTAATTAAATTCTTCCTCTTTTCTGAGCATCACTATAGGCTTTAATGATAGGTTTTAATGTATTGTCTTCTTATTAGGGCAATGATTATTGCCAGTGCTCAAGTTGTTCCAAATATCTCTGGTGGGAGTCTAGAGGGTTTAAAAGGCTGAGAGAAATAAAAGTATGTTTGCATGCCAATGGGAATGATGCAACAGATAAATTTTAAAATGATGAGGTTGGAGAAAGATGGGAGAATTCTTGAAATGATGTCCTTAAGAAGGTGAGAAGAAGTGGCTCCAGCAGAGAAATCGAAGCTTGGCTCTAAGAGGAGCTGGTGATAGGTGCGAAGACAGGCTATTGTAGCAATGCAGGGAGTGGAGCGGCATTTATCTTCAGACCACTTCAGTCTTCCCAGCTCCTTAAGAAGAAAGGCCAGTAGAGGAGAGGATAGGGGAGAGGAGGTGTAGGAGGTTTTCGGAATCCACTCCTGCTTACTTGCTCTTATCCCTTTAGTCAAGGTCCAACCCTGATTGATCTTTCTTCCCCACGGTATCTGGCAGAGTGCTTTTACTCTATGTTGTTGATCATGTGAAACTGAGTGAGCACCTACATTTGTATAAAGCCACTTGCTGAACGTCAATCCGCTAAGCAGCCTCACACATTTGATTGGCCAAGGTAAAAGAAAACACTTGGAGATTCTGATTCGAGAGATGTGAATGGAGTGGGCTTTCAGGGAGCTTCATTTTTACAAAATCTGTAGAAGTTCTGACAAGCATCCAGGTTTGGGAACCACTGATTTAAAAAAAGTTTGTTTATTCAACTACTGTATGTTGAGCACCAGCCATTTATAAGGTACTGTGAGTACAGCTGTCTTGATCCTAGAGTCAGGAGAATTGACTGATATTTGTTGTTGTTTGTTTGAGACAGACTCACTCTGTCACCCAGGCCGGAGTGCAGTGGCACGATCTTGGCTCACTGCAACCTCTGCCTCCCAGGTTCGAGTGATTCTCCTGCCTCAGCCTCCTGAGTAGCTGGGATTACAGGCATGTGCCACCATACCATGCCCGGCTAATAATTGACTGATTTTTTCTTTTCCTTTCTTTTTTTTTTTTTTGAGACGGAGTCTCGCTCTGTCATCCAGGCTGGAGTGCAGTGGCGCGATCTCCACCCACTGCAAGCTCCACCTCTCAGGTTCGTGCCATTCTCCTGCCTCAGCCTCCTGAGTAGCTGGGACTACAGACGCCCACCACCACGCCCAGCTAATTTTTTGTATTTTTAGTAGAGATGGGGTTTCACCATGGTCTCGATCTCCTGACCTCGTGATCCGCCCACCTCTGCCTCCCAAAGTCCTGGGATTATAGGCATGAGCCACTGCGCCCAGCCCTTCTTTTTTTTTTTTTTTTTTTTTTGAGATGGAGTCTGGCTCTGTCACCCAGGCTGGAGTGCAGTGGCAACCTCCACCTCCTAGTTCAAGTGATTCTTCTGCCTCAGCCTCCCAAGTAGCTGGGACTACAGGTGCAAGCCACCACAGCCGGCGAATTTTTGTATTTTTAGTAGAGAAGGAGCCATATTGACTCATCTCAGCATATTGGTCAGGCTGGTCTCGAACTCCTAGACCTCATTATCCACCCACCTCGGTCTCCCAAAGTGCTGGGATTACAGGCGTGAGCCACCACGCCTGGCCTGACTGATTTTTATCTATTTCAGCTGAGACCTAGGAAACCCCTTGCAGAGTTAGGCCATAAACACCATAGCTCCTTGAGCTATGTTGTATTTTGAATATTAGAATATTAAGACTGGGCACAGTGGCTCACTTCTATAATCCCAGCTCTTTGGGAGGCTGAGACAGGTGGATCACGAGGGCAGGAGATGGAGACCATCCTGGCTAATACAGTGAAACCGCATCTCTACTAAAACAATACAAAAAAACTAGCGAGGTATGGTGGCGGGCACCTGTAGTCCCAGCTACTCAGGAGGCTGAGGCAGGAGAATGGCGTGAACCCGGCATGCGAAGCTTGCAGTGAGCCCAGATCACGCCACTGCACTTCAGCCTGGGTGACAGAGACTCCAACTCAAAAAAAAAAAAAAAAAAAAAAAAAAAAGAATATTATTATAGATTCAGTGAAACAGAATTATAAAAGATACTTGAGTTCTTTCCTCAATCAACATACATCTAAAAATAGCATATAGGCAACTTTACATTCTAGTCTTCCTTGAAACAGTGTCATAAGTAGTTTTCACTGTTAGCATGCATTTGCTCATTGGTTTAGCAAACATTTCTTGCTGCTGTGAGCTTATCCTGCTGGGTCTGAGGATAAGAGGGTGAAAGGCCATTCTGGTCCTCCTGGAGCTCACTAGTAGGAGAGACATAAGTTGACAGTGACAGCTCAGTATGATAGGGCAAGAAGAGAAGGGGATGAGGCTGGGTGCAGTGGCTCATCCCTGTAATCCCAGCGCTTTGGGAGGCCAAGGCAGGATTACTTTTGGGAGGCCCGGAGTTCAAGACAGCCTGTGCAACACAGAGACCCTGTCTCTATTTAAAAAAAAAAAAAAGAAGGGGACGAGAGAACTCCTAGGAGTAGGTACTGCTCCTAGGTGGGGCCAAGGGGCCTTCCCAGAAGTGATACCAAGCTAAGACTTGAGGGGAATGCCAGCCCAAAAAGGGGAAAGGAGAAGCTGTTCCATGTGAGGGAAAAACAGCACAGAAATGAGAAAGAACTTGGTAGATTCAGGAGTGCAGAATTACTCAGCATGGCTGGGGGAGTGGTGAGAGGCAAGGCCAGGTCACAAATGACCTGTGTGTCACAGCAAGAAATTTGGTGTCAGGGAGAGAACATAAGAAGAAGTGAGCAGATTGATGCTGGGTGAGAATTAGGTTGGTTCTGGATGTGCTGAGTGCCTCAGACTGCATGGGACAGCTAAATGACAGTTTAGTAGGCATTTCATGTTCTGATGTTTGGAAGAGAAGGCAGTGTAAGGACTTAGGACAGTGGCCTCTTGGTGAAACCCTGGGCATAGACCACCCAGAGACAGTGGGTAAAGTAAGAAAAAGGTCAGGACAGATCCCCCATGGAGTCGGGGTATGTAGAGAAGGGAAGAATCTGGCCAGACTGAGGAGGAAGGTTGAGGAAGATGAGAGAAGAAAGCAGAGAGAGAAATAGAACTTGGGGTAGAGGAATTTTAAGGAGTGGTTATTTCTTATTGCTCCTGAGAAAGTTAGAGGTAAGGATGTGTTAGAGTCTGGGGTGGGGGTGGGGGTGGGGGAGGCTTGAATTAATTGGATCAGTGCCAGTATTTTCAGTAGAATGGCTCAGTAGCAATTTTACAGTATGTTGGAGCATAAAAGGGAAATAAGGAAGTAGAATTTATGGGCAACGATATACAAAATAAATTTATGAAAGGATGCAGTCTTTAAAATAGGTGTAGACATTCATATGCGTCCTCCCTGCATGGCAGTGGATCTGGGTTTGAGCACTTGCTCTATAAACCACTGATTAAGTCTGAAGTTCTTTGGGATGCAGATTCTTGGTCCCCAACTTAGAATTTCTGGTTGTGACACTTGAGAATTTTTATATTTGAGAATTCAACAGGTGATTCTTATTTTTCCTAAGGTGTGAAAACTACTGATCGATGTTGCTCATTTTCCTTTTCACCTCATAAAATATTCAAACTACAGAAAAGTTGGGAGGATAGCACAATAAACACTCATATTCCCTTCACCTGTAGTCACTAACTTTGTTTTCATCTTTGTTTTTTTCTTTTCTTTTGAGACAAGGTGACACTCGGGCTACAGTGCAGTAGCACAATAATGGCTCACTGCAGCCTCAAACTTCTGGGCACAAGTGATCCCCCCACCTCAGCCTCCCCAGTAGCTGGAATAACAGGTACATGCCACCATGTCCAGCTAATTTTTACATTTTTTTTTTTGTAGAGACGGAGTCTCCTATTTTCCCCAGGCTGGTCTCGAACTCCTGAACTCAAGCAGTACAGCCACCTTGGCTTCCCAAGTGCTGGGATTACAGGCATGGGCCATCTGGTCTGGCCACCAGTAGTTAACATTTTATCACTTTTTTTCCTCTCTTTCTTTCTTTCTTTTTTTTTTTTTTTTGAGACGGAATCTCACTCTGTCACCCAGACTGGAGTGCAGCGGTGCGAGATCTCGGCTCACTGCAACCTCTGCCTCCCGGGTTCAGGTGGTTCTCCTGCCTCAGCCTTCTGAGTAGCTGGGGTTACAGGTGCCTGCCATCACATCCAGCTAATTTTTGTATTTTTGGTAGAGACAGGTTTTCACCATGTTGGTCAGGCTGGTCTCAAACCCCTGACCTTGTGATCCGCCCACCTCAGCCTCCCAAAGTGCTGGGATTATTGACATGAGCCACCATGCTCAGCCTTTCCCCTCTTTCTTTTGCCGAATTATTTGAAAGTAGGTGCAAATGTCATGCTGTTTTATCCCGAAATACTTCATTCAGCATGCTAAGAATAAGGCATTCTCCTAAACAGCCATAATGTCATTTTCTGTCTTTTTTTTTTTTTTTTTTTGAGATGGAGTCTTGCTTTGTTGCTCAGGCTGGAGTGCAGTGCCACGATCTCCGCTCACTGCAAGCTCCGCCTCCCAGGTTCACGTCATTCTCCTGCCTCAGCCTCCTGAGTAGCTGGCACTACAGGCACCCGCCACCACGTCTGGCTAATTTTTTGTATTTTTAGTAGACATGGGGTTTCACCGTGTTAGGCAGGATGGTCTCAATCTCCTGACCTCGTAATCCACCGGCCTCGGCCTCCCAAAGTGCTGGGATTACAGGCGTGACCCACCGCGCCCAACCCATAATGTCATTTTCAAGCTAAGAAAATTAACAATTCTCCAGCATGATTCAGTAATCAGCCCATGTTCAAGTTTCCCCATCTGATTTTATTTTATTTATTTATTTATTACTATTATTGAGATGCAGTCTCGCTCTGTCACCCAGGCTGGAGTGCAGTGGCATGATTTTGGCTCACTGCAAGCTCCACCTGCTGGGTTCAAGAGATTCTCCTGCCTCAGCCTCCCGAGTAGCTGGGACTACAGGTGCCTGCCACCAGGCCCGGCTAATTTTTTGTATTTTTAGTAGAGACGGGGTTTCACTAAAGGCCCATAACATCTTGTCATATTTGCTTGTAATCTACTCACATCCTCCGATATACTTATTTAAATTTTATTTTATTTTATTTATTTATTTTTTGAGACAGAGTCTTGCTCAGACACCCAGGCTGGAGTGCGGTGGTGCGATCTTGGCTCACTGCAAGCTCCGCCTCCCGGGTTCATGCCATTCTCCTGCCTCAGCCTCCCGAGTAGCTGGGACTACAGGCGCCCGCCACCACGCCCAGCTAATTGTTTTGTATTTTTAGTAGAGACGGGGTTTCACCGTGTTAGCCAGGATGGTCTCGATTCCCTGACCTCATGATCCGCCCGTCTCAGCCTCCCAAAGTGCTGGGATTACAGGCGTGAGCCACCGCGCCCGGCCTTTTTTTTTTTTTTTTTTTTTTTAAATAGAGACAGAGTCTTACCATGTTGTTCAAGCTGGTCTCCAATTCCTAGGCTCAAGTGATACTCTTGCCTGGGCCTACCAAAGTGCTGGGATTACAGCCCGGCCAAAACTAGGGTCCATATACCTTTTTTTTTGGTGGTTTTTTGTTGTTGTTTTTTTTTGAGATAAAGTCTTGCTATGTCACCCAGGCTGGAGTGCAGTGGCACAATCTCACTGCATCCTCGAGCTCCTCAGCCTCCTGGGTTCAAGCTGTCCTCCCACCTCAGCCTCCCAAGTAGCTAGGACTATAGGGTCACACCACCACACCCAGTTAATTTTTGTATTTTTTGCAGAGATGGGGTTTTCCCATGATGCCTAGGCTGGTCTCAAACTCGTGAGCTCAAGCCATCTGCCCACCTCAGCCTCCCAAAGTGCTAGGATTACAGGCGTGAGCCACCATGGCTGGCCATAGAGCTTTTCTTATCCCGTGACTTCCTGTCCATGTCATTACATTTTTCTTTTTCACTCAGAACCATGATTTCTTGACTGTAATGGTCTGTGAACATTTTTCCCCTTACAATAAATATAATACATACTCACCAGATAAAAATCTAAATACTGATGAGCAAAAATTATAACTAATATTTTTGGGGCTCTTGTGGGTTAGGGACTTTATACTAACTAATTGAAGACTGACAGCAGTCTGAGAGAAGGCAGGGCTTGGGTTATCCTCATTTTGCTGGTGAGGAAAATGAAGCTTGAAGTTAGACTAACTTAAGAGTCTTAAGTTAATAAATGGCAGAGTTGGTTTTCAAGCCAGAAATAACTTGTTTATAGTATCCTTCCAAAACTTTTTCTATACACAAATATATATATATAAGAATGGGATCATATTGTGACCATCTTTCCATGTCAATAAATAGACTTCAGCAGCATTCTTTTTAATCCAGTGTCCTTTTGTTTCCTCTTCTCCCGGCCTTGTCCCCAGGATCGACGAGAACGTGCTGGGAGCCCAGCTGGACGTTGAGGCCGCCCATTCAGAGATCCTCAAGTACTTCCAGTCAGTCACCTCCAACCGGTGGCTCATGGTCAAAATCTTCCTCATCCTCATTGTCTTCTTCATCATCTTTGTGGTCTTCCTTGCTTGAACCCTCTCCACTCTGAGGCACTCCGTTGGGGTTTGGGACCCTCCTAGGAAGGCACGTGGCCAGTGCTGCCACTGAGCCTGTGCAGGGTGCTTGGGAGAAAGGCCCTGTTTCCCTGGAACTGCAAAGAATGGCCACTGCCCCTGACCCCCCACCCCTTGCCTCTGGCCACCCTGTCCTCCCCCCACCACCCTCAGGCCTATGAAACACACAGGGTTCTAGATTTGGACTCTGTGTGTGAAGTGACTGGAAGGGAACAGAGGCCAGCTGGGGGCCAGTGGGGTAGGTTGTCTCCACTAGGAGACTTTTATAAACCCTCTCCAGCCTCTCCCAAAGGAAACGTTGGCAGCAAAGGGAGATGATGCCTTTCCCCACCTTCCTGTGAGTGAAGAGAGGAAGCAGCCCCAGGGACCAATTTTCCCAATTGACCTCTTTCTTCCTCTTTCACCATGTGGGGCAGGGAACCCTGAGCCCTTCAGCTGCCTGCACAACCCCTGACATTGGCTGCTGGTGACTCTCAATCTGCCAAATGTGCTGCAGCCCGTTTTCTCCCAATTACAGCAAGACTGTCAGCCTCACTAGCCATGTCATCATTTCTGGGTGGGAGCGTCGAAGGGCCTAGGCAGCGAGTGGAGTGAGCCCACTGCCCAGTACCAGAACTGAAAGGGTTGGGCTAATGGCTGTGCCAGGTATCACTGCTGAGGCAGGCTATTTTGGGCTCTGACACACAGCTGCCTCTAGACAGGGGAGAACCAAGTGTTGCAACACTTGATTAGCATGGAAACTTCCTTTCACACAGAAGCAGGATCCCAGAGGGGGTCCCTGATTGGTGGCAGCTTCCAAGACCATCTCAAACAGTGTTTGGACCTGTTTCATCTGTATCCTCCAACTATTTGGCCGTAATTCTTCCTTGAGCTAAGCAAGGCAGAAGCTCTGCCTGCTGCCAGGAGTGGAAGGTGAAGAATTTGTTCCCAACTCCAGTTGAGGCTTTTGATTCCCTCAAAGCACTTCACCAAATCAAAGCCAGTCACAGAGAATGGAGGAAACACCTGCCCAAAATACCCACCGTCCAGAGAGATTAATGTGCTTTGTTCTTCCTGACCAAGACTCGCAACCACATTCTGAGGACGCTCCAGTGCCCCTGTCTCATACATTCCAAAGGAAGCTGAAGCTATAGAGACAACAATCAATCAGGGGCTGATGGTGGTGCTTTTGGGGGTCTAGGAGAGCCCAAGGCCCTGATATTTTAAAATGTCCTCCTCCTCGGCATCTCCAGCAAGTTGCCACTGCTGGTGAGCTTCACTGTCTGCCCCGTTGACACGATGGGTTTCTAACAGGGGACGCCATTGATGGAAGGTCTGTGAAGACAATGCTCGGCAAACCCCTGACAGATGTCGTCTCATTTGACTCAGCAACTCAGGGTGGGGTGGGGGAAATTCACAGAATAGAAATTCATTTATTTCACAAATACATGTTGAATTTTTACTATGTGCCAGGCATAGTACCTGCCGAGTCAAGCCCTCGAGGGAAAAAAAGCCTTTAGTCAACGTTCGAGCTCACATTCTAATTCTCAACTTCGTGATTTGTTAATCCATCTTATAGGCGAAGAAAGCGAGGCATAGACAAGGAGCCGAGCTGACACACTGGCTAGATGCGGGTAGGGGTCTGAGCCATCACTCCCACCCGGAGGCGCGGTCTCCATTCCTCGGAAGCCCTTGGTACGGCCCCGTTCCCCGCTGAGTTCTGGGCTGCAGCGGCAGCACTCTGCTCTAGCACTAACTCAAGCTGCCAGGGCAGCGTCAGCGGACAGATGAAAACATGCGGGGACCTGCTGGCTACCAGCCGGGGTTCCGCAAGCTCAGGTCTTGGGCGGGGCGCGGAGGGTCAGGCCCCGCCCCTCGCACGACGGCCTTAAGTGTGCGCACGCGCAGGGGGTCGCGCTTTCTCCGGGCGGCGACACCGCCTCCAGCCTGGGACGTCAGCGGCGCGCGACGTGCTTTGCTATATAAATGCGGTGGCGCCCGGCGTAGGGACACTTCGGTCCTGAGTGCTTGGGCGTTCGGTCGTTTGCCGGCGTAGCGGCCAGCGCTTGAGCCCGCCCTTGCTCTTCGCTGTGGCATGGCGGACGAGGGGAAGTCGTACAGCGGTCAGTGCTGGTCCTCGGGTCGGGAACCGGCTATCTGGGGCGCGGGTGGGCGGCGCCGGCCTAGGCCTCAGCCTCCGGGGCGTGAGGCCGCCAGGGGCCCGACGTCCGCGGGGAGCGGCGCGCGGGGGGTCGGGGGCACTCGAGGTGGATTACCGAGTTGTTGACTCCTGGATTCCTCCTGGAATCCTGGTGTTGGGGGACCTGCGGCTCGGAGCGGGTGGCTCGGGGGTAGGGGGACGGGATTCCTTTGAACTTTGTGGGTGGTTGATGCCTGTCAGTTCGGTTTGGCGGCCTGACTCTTCCTTTAATGTGAGTTAGTGCCCTACTCATGGGCTGCCCTGGTGCCCTATTTTTTACTGCGTCCAGTCGGTCTTGAACCCTCGGGCCTGGGCTTTGGCTTAATATTCGAGACTTACACATCAACTGGATGTTCCAGTCTGAACACTACACTGGGTGTTAGTTCTTTGTAGTAGTTAGGAGTGCATGGTGGAGGTTGAAACCGTGAATTTAAAACTCTCCTCTTCCACCCCTTTAAAGTGGAATAACAACAGTATTTCTTAAGAGTTGGGGGGGAAGTAGGGGGGAAAATGAGATCATTCCTATCAAGTGCCTGAAGCATAGTGGCCGGTACTGGAGAACAGTTCTCAATGAATGTTAGCTGCGCCTTCTGTGTTCTTTTTTCCTAGGGTCATTTGTTGAGATTCATTGTTTACAGAGTGCTCGGTATTAGGCAGATCTCTTTTGGGAGTTAGGGACCCTTTTTAAGACGCTAGTCCTGCACAGCATGAATCAGATCATATTCCTGGAGAGCATTCCAGGGTCCCTGGTTAAGCACCCTAGCCTGGCACTACCACTAGAGCCTGAGTCTAGAAATTGTCTCCTGAGTTAAAGGGCATTTCTGGCCAAGGAATCGAAGAGCTCCTCAGAAAACTTCAAAGTGGCAATTTGAGAACAAGGAGAATTTTTAGAGGATCCTTAAACTGATCATATTTGTAACTGGCATCTGTACTGTATAGACAAAGTATTGAGTGGCAGATTTCAGGTGGCTTTCAGAGGTCTGATTTGTGTTCACTTACACTTTGGGGTCTCACATTTATACATTCTGCTTCTAATTCCAGTTTCTACTTCATTTTTCAAAAGCCCTGCACAGATTTCCAATAACTTTTCCTTGATGCTGACCTCCCACAGAGAGAGTTCTTTCCTGTGGACAGGCAGCGGAGTTTGCATGGAGATGGCCTGTGTAGTTAGTATGTATCTCTTCCAGTAGTTCAGAGTAGAAACTATGATTGCCACACCAAGCCGGACCAGTTACTTCTAATTTGTGTTCCTGTTTCTAACTCCAGAACACGATGATGAACGCGTTAATTTCCCTCAAAGAAAGAAAAAAGGCCGGGGTCCCTTCCGGTGGAAATATGGTGAAGGAAACCGTAGGTCTGGAAGAGGCGGTTCTGGTATTCGGTCTTCCCGCCTGGAGGAAGATGATGGAGATGTGGCAATGAGTGATGCCCAGGATGGTCCCCGAGTACGATAGTAAGTGACCAGTTGGTCTGGTTTGAATTTAGTGGCTCATGAGATTATATGGCCCTTTTACTGTCCATGTCATTTTCCTTCCCACCTGTTATAGTGAGAAATGCCAGGACTAGCTTAGCGATTGAACAGTCTTAGTTTAGTCCCGCCAACACAGTGCAGGAAGGTCTTTGAGAAGACTTTCCTAGCATTTGTGGTCATTTTATCCTCTGTTTACCCACAGCAACCCCTATACCACCCGACCTAACCGTCGGGGTGATACTTGGCATGATCGAGATCGCATTCATGTTACTGTGCGGAGAGACAGAGCTCCTCCAGAGAGAGGAGGGGCTGGCACCAGCCAGGATGGGACCTCAAAGAACTGGTTCAAGATTACAGTGAGTACTTTGAGCAAGTAGATGGTACAGTAGAGATCGGAGGCCACGCTCAGAGTAGAGATGTTTAATTTTATTCCACAAAAATTATTCTTTTTTTTTTTTTCGAGACGGAGTCTCGCTCTGTCGCCTAGGCTGGAATGCAGTGGCCGGATCTCAGCTCACTGCAAGCTCCGCCTCCGGGGTTCACGCCATTCTCCTGCCTCAGCCTCCCGAGTAGCTGGGACTACAGGCACCTGCCACCACGCCCGGCTAGTTTTTTTATTTTTTAGTAGAGACGGGGTTTCACCGGGTTAGCCAGGATGGTCTGGATCTCCTGACCTCGTGATCCGCCCGTCTCGGCCTCCCAAAGTGCTGGGATTACAGGCTTGAGCCACCGCGCCCGGCCTTTTTTTTTTTTTTTTTTTAATGGAATCTTGCTCTGTCATCCAGGCTGGAGTGCGGTGGCGTGATCTCGGCTCACTGCATCCTCCGCCTCCTGGGTTCAAGCGATTCTTCTGCCTCAGCCTCCTGAGTAGCTGGGACTACAGACACCCACCACCACGCCCAGCTAATTTTTATATTTTTAGTAGAGACAAGGTTTCACTGTATTGGCCAAGCTGGTCTTGAACTGCTGACTTCGTGATCCGCCCGCCTTGGCCTCCCAAAGTGCTGGGATTATAGGCATGAGCCAGCGCGCCCAGCCCAAAAATTATTCTTGTTAGCTGATTACGCCATAGTCAAGTATCTGTCTCTTCTCCTAGGAATCAGTATCTTCCAACACCTTAGAGCAGGTTCAGAGAAGGGGTGGAAGAGAAATACGAAAACTGTGGTTGTGGAAGGAGTAATTCCTCTGGATGTCTTCATTTGGCTCAGGCTGAGTATGGGGCTTGGAGTCCATGAAGTTCTCTGAGGGACAGGCAAGGTGTAAATAATATCTTGAAACTTTTAGAATAAAAAAAATTGATTTTTTTTTTTTTTTTTTTGAGACGGAGTCTCGCTCTGTCGCCCAGGCTGGAGTGCAGTGGCGCAATCTCGGCTCACTGCAAGCTCCGCCTCCCGGGTTCACGCCATTCTCTGGCCTCAGCCTCCTGAGTAGCTGGGACTACAGGCGCCCGCCACTGCGCCCGGCTAATTTTTTCTATTTTTAGTAGAGACAGGGTTTCACCATGGTCTCAATCTGCTGACCTTGTGATCCGCCCGCCTCGGCCTTCCAAAGTGCTGGGATTACAGGCGTGAGCCACCGCGCCCGGCCGATTTTTTTTTTTGGAGGGATTATAAGCGTAAGTGGGCTGGGTACAGTGGCGCATGCCTGTAATGCCAGCAGTTTGAGAGGCCGAGGTGGAGGATCACTTGAGGCTGGGAGTTCAAGACCAGTCTGGGAAATACAGCAAGACCCCTTCTCTACAGGAAATTTTAAAATTAGCCAGACATGGTGGTGCATGCCTGTAGTCCTGGCTACTCCAGAAGACTGAGACAGGAGGATCGCTTGAGCCCAAGAGATGAAGGCTGCAGTGAGTTATGATCGCACCACTGCACTCTAGCCTGAGTGACAGAGTGAGGCCCTATTACTAAGAAAATATAGCAAGTGTTGGCCAGGTGTGGTGGCTCATGCCTGTAATCCCAGCACTTTGGGAGGCCGAGGCAGGTGGATCACCTGAGGTCAGGAGTTCAAGACCAGTCTGACCAACGTGGTGAAACCCCATCTCTACTAAAAATACAAATAATTAGTCAGGCGTGCTTGTAATCCCAGCTACTCGGGAGGCTGAGGCAAGAGAATCGCTTGAACCTGGGAGGTGGAGGTTACAGTGAGCTGAGATCGTGCCATTGCATTCTAGCCTGGGCAACAAGAGCGAAGCTTTGTCTAAAAAAAAAAAAAAAAAAAAAGAATATAGTAAGTGTAAGTAGACAGAAAGGAAGTTAAAGAATCTATGTATGTCTCAAGTAGAAAACCTAGTACTGGTCCTTTTTTTAGGTAGTCTTTTAAAGTTTGGTAGAAGGTATAAAAGGCATTGTGTTGGGTCTGCTATTCAGCCTTACTTATCGTTCCCTTCTTTGCTCTTTCTCTCATTTCTAGATTCCTTATGGCAGAAAGTATGACAAGGCATGGCTCCTGAGCATGATTCAGAGCAAGTGCAGTGTGCCCTTCACCCCTATTGAGGTAAGACAAGGCCTGAGTGGCTGGCCAGGCATCAGGGATGGTGAAGGGGCAAGCTGGACTCCCAGTGTAATGCCCCTCCCCAAGGGGCTCTGGACTCCCAGTGTAATGCCCCTCCCCAAGGGGCTCTGGACTCCCAGTGTAATGCTCCTGTTTCCTCTTGCAGTTTCACTATGAGAATACACGGGCCCAGTTCTTCGTTGAGGACGCCAGCACTGCCTCTGCATTGAAGGCTGTCAACTATAAGATTTTGGATCGGGAGAACCGAAGGGTGTGTTTAAAGGACCTGGCTTGGCTGGAGGTGGAAGTTGGTGCTCAGAGCAGGGACTGGGTCTTGGTCTGGGTCTTGCGGCTTAGGCGTCTCTAGAGTTTTCTGTGCCCTTTGTGTCTTCCCTCCAGATATCTATCATCATCAACTCTTCTGCTCCGCCCCACACTATACTGAATGAACTGAAGCCAGAACAAGTAGAACAGCTAAAGGTGAGGCAGGCTCAAATTAGATGTTTCCAACCCAGTCTTACCACTTCTCACACCCCCACCCCACTCATACCACTCCAGTGACCACTAAACCCTTCTTTTACCTCTGTAGCTGATCATGAGCAAACGATACGATGGCTCCCAGCAAGCCCTTGACCTCAAGGGCCTCCGTTCAGACCCAGGTTGGTTGACAGCAGTAGTTCTCAGATAGGTGGTGACAAGGTGGAATTTGTCAGGGAGGGAAAGTTTGAGGATGTTTTACTGTTAATGCTGCCCTGGGCAAACCCTTCAGCCTTCCCTTTCCTTCCCTTCTGCTTCCTGAAGATTTGGTGGCCCAGAACATTGACGTTGTCCTGAATCGCAGAAGCTGTATGGCAGCTACCCTGAGGATCATTGAAGAGAACATCCCTGAGGTAAGGCCTTTGGCCCAGTATTAGGCATGAGGAAGCAGGGTGGGTTAGATAGGATGTGGCTGGAGGGCAGATTCGTCTCTGATCCACTTGCTGGTGGTGCTTTCTCTAAACTCTTTTCTCCTCACAGCTATTGTCCTTGAACTTGAGCAACAACAGGCTATACAGGCTGGATGACATGTCTAGCATTGTTCAGAAGGCGCCCAACCTGAAGATCCTAAACCTTTCTGGAAATGAAGTGAGAATTGATCGCTTGGCTATATTTTTGAAGGGATGGGTAGAGCGTGTAGAGAGTTTGTCTGGTGATGGCAAGAGGCAAGAGAGAGAACTCGGGCCAGATGCGCTGGTTTGCGACTGTAATCCTAACACTTTGGGAGGCCAGGACAGGAAGATCACTTAAGGCTAGGAGTTCACTTGCCTGTAGTCCAGGCTGCTCCTGGGGGCTGAGGTGGGAGGGTTGCTAGAGCACAGGAGTTCAAGGCTGCAGTGAGTTATGATTGCGCTGTTGCATTCTAGCTTGAGCAACCTGTCTCAAAAATTTTTTTTTTTTTTTTTTTTTTTTTTTTGAGACGGAGTCTCGCTCTGTCGCCCAGGCTGGAGTGCAGTGGCCGGATCTCAGCTCACTGCAAGCTCCGCCTCCCGGGTTCCCGCCATTCTCCTGCCTCAGCGTCCCAAGTAGCTGGGACCACAGGCGCCGCCACCTCGCCCGGCTAACTTTTTGTGTTTTTAGTAGAGACGGGGTTTCGCCGTGTTAGCCAGGACGGTCTCGATCTCCTGACCTTGTGATCCGCCTGTCTCGGCCTCCCAAAGTGCTGGGATTACAGGCTTGAGCCACCGCGCCCGGCCAAAAAATTTTTTTTAATTTAAAAAATAAATTAGTCAGGCATGATGTCACATGCCTGTAGTCCTAGATACCCAGGAGTCTGAGGTGGGAGGATCTCTTGAGTCCAGGAGTTTGAGGCTGCAGTGAACTATGATCATGCCACAGCACTGAACTTGGGTGACAGAGTGAGACCCTGTCCCCCCCAAAAAAAGAAAATTTTAAGAGATTAAAAAAGAAGATTTCAGAGCTAAGCGTAGGTACTGGGGGTATGGGGATCCAGTTGGCTGTCTTCACCAGGGTCTCCTCCCTTTTTTCCTTCCACCATTTGCAGTTGAAGTCTGAGCGGGAGTTGGACAAGATAAAGGGGCTGAAACTAGAAGAGCTCTGGCTCGACGGAAACTCCTTGTGTGACACCTTCCGAGACCAGTCCACCTACATCAGGTCAGTTGTAGCCTGTGTCTCCCCTCCTGGGGACCTTCACCCCCTGGGAGGCTGAGCTAATGCATCCTGACCAGGGCCCGTCTGCGGAGATGTGCAGCCCTGAGCTGGAACCACCTGTCCTTTGGGAGGATCACGTGCTCCCCACTTTGGTCTGTCTATGTCTTCCAGCTTTGTCCTGAGATCCTTTCTCTTCTCTTCTGACCTGACTATCTGTTTGCTGGGTCTGTGGCCTTTCTCTTTCTTCCTGGACACAACCTTTTCTAGAATCTCCCTACCCTGTTGTTCCAGGAAAGGCATCTCTCCTTTCTACTCTGACCAGAGGGTATTTGTACATACCCTATAGATGGAGTGGCCTTATACCAAGAGCCTGATGTCCGTGGGCGGAGGAAGCCCTCCCTACCTGGGACTTCCTTACTGAGATGGGCCTTCCGTCCTTTGTACTGTGATGGTCCCTCTTGCCCTTGCGCGAAGAGGGACACTTTTCTCAGGATCCACTTGCCCAGGGTTGTTGCCTGGGCATTCCTGCCCATGCTGAGGTTGAGGCCTCCTAGGGGCTGGTGGCATGCAATCTGTCTATCTCCCTGAAGAAGAAACCTGGGTTCCCCAAGACGTGATCAGAGCTGGGGCCCCGCCAGCAGGCGAGGGAATCCCAAGGCAGGTGCTGGGCGTGGAGGCCACGGGGGCATAGGCTACCAAGGAGACAGAGAACTGAGCCCCTCGGGGGCGCTGCCTCTCCCTCACTCACACACTGCACGTCACCCTGTTTGGCCCCGGTGGATGGCTGGTTAGCCAGAGACGGGTAAGATTCCTCAGGGAAGGAACAACCTAAGACAGGCACAGTCGCAGAGGGGCCATCAGGAGATAACTTGGGGGCAACAGAGGTGGGGCATGGACCCTCACCCCCACAATCCTGCAAGGGCCTGAACCCTCACACCTTCTGAGGGAGGTCTCCTGCCCCCATGGCTGCTTTGCTCCCCACGCCCAGCTCAGATCGGGACCCAGGTAGCAGACAGAGACCTGGCCAACAGCAAGTGCCCACTCACCACAGCAAGGATTTGTTTCTCATTTCTACCTTGGACCACAGGGATGGGGCAGCTGAAAGAAAGGGCTGTGTCAGTTTCTCCCTTTTTTCCCTCATTTTTCTAGATGCTCTTTTGCCTTGTAGTTCTTTTCCCTTTTTCTTTGCTTTCTCTTTCTTTTTCTTCTGTGTCTTCTATACCTCCCCATCTCTGCCTTGCCCCTGCCCCATCTTGCCTTTTTCTCTTTTTCCTCCTTTTCCTCTCCTTTCTTACTCCTTGGCTTCTCCTCTTCCTGAGCCCCACCTGCTCATCTCCCTGCCCCAACATCCTGTGCCATCCCTGTGGTGTGTTTGGGTCTTGGCCAAGGCCAGACCTGGCAGAACTGATGGATACCTGGTGAGGCAGCGGAGCCCCTGGGCTCCCACCCCATTCCCTCCTCCCGGGGCTGCACAGGTGAGTAGGTGGAAGGTAAGGGGGGCAGGGAGGGGAAAGAGGTCCTGGGCTTAAAGCCTAGGTTTGGAGTACTGCTCCTTGACACTCAGGGTCAGGCAGAGAGAAAAGAGACAGCCTTCAAGGCAGTCCATGTCTGGGTGCCCCGGGTCAGGTGGGGAGTGGGGCCATTTTTCCCTGAGCACAGGCTGGGAGGGAGTGGAGGGATGAGCAGGATGGGATGGGCTGTCCCTCGGGTTTGGTATATTTGCTCCTAGAGCAGCCCAGGAGGCACGGTGGCTCTGAAGCATCACTTACTTCTGTCCCGTTCTTGACAGCGCCATTCGCGAACGATTTCCCAAGTTATTACGCCTGGTAAGTCCATAATTTTTTCATTCTAACAAGCACAGTGTCTCCCACTCACAAGGATTCCTGGATAGTTTTCTTTTTCTTTTTATTATTTTTTTTTTTTTGAGGCGGAGTTTCACTCTTATCGCCCAGGTTGGAGTGCAACGGCGTGATCTCAGCTCACCGCAACCTCCGCCTCCCAGGTTCAAGCGATTCTCCTGCCACAGCTTACTGAGCCCGAGTAGCTGGGATTACAGGCATGTGCTACCACGCCTGGCTAATTTTTGTATTTTTAGTAGAGACAGGGTTTCACCATGTTGGCCAGGCTGGCCTCAAACTCCTCACCTCAGGTGATCCATCCACCTTGGCCTCCCAAAGTGCTGGGATTATAGGCGTGAGCCACCTTGCCAGGCCGTTTATGGAGTCTTGCTCTGTTATCCAGAGTGCGGTGCAATCTAGACTCACTGCAACCTCCGCCTCCTGGGTTCAAGCGATTTTCCTGCCTCAGCCTCCCAAGTAGCTGGGATTACATGCATGTGCCACAACGCCCAGCTAATTTCTTTGTGTATTTTTAGTAGAGACGGGGGTTTCACCATGTTGGCCAGGATGGTCTTGAACTCCTGACCTCAACTAATCCATCCACCTTGGCCTCCCAGTGTGCTGGGATTACAGGCATGAGCCACTGTGCCCAGCCTGGATTCCTGGATACTTTTCATGATACTTTTATACGTGACTTCTGATCCTTCTCTGTTAGTTCTTTAGTCTACTTATGCATCCAGCCTTTTTCTCTCTGGTTTAAACTGTCAACTTTTGTTTTGTTTTTGAGACAGGGTCTCGCTCTGTCATCCAGGCTGGAGTGCAGTGGCACAATCGTAGCTTACTGCAACCTTCGCCTGCCAGGTTCAAGTGATCCTCCCACTTCAGCCTCCCAAATAGCTGGGACTACAGGCACACACCACCACGCCCAGCTGATTTTTGTATTTTTTTTTGGTAGAGATGGGTTTTGCCATGTTGTCCAGGCTGGTCTAAAACTCCTGGGCTCAAGCCATCTGCCTGCCTCGGCCTCCCAAAGTTCTGGGATCACAGGTGTGAGCCACTGTGCTCAGTCTACACTGTCAACTTTTATTTCCTTTCCACAGGATGGCCATGAGCTACCCCCGCCAATTGCCTTTGATGTTGAAGCCCCCACGACGTTACCGCCCTGCAAGGTAGGAAGCATGGACTGAGTAAGAACTTATGTGTGGAGAGAATACTGCTTCCATGTTCCTAATATCTTGTTTGATTTCAGGGAAGCTATTTTGGAACAGAAAACTTGAAGAGTCTGGTCCTGCACTTCCTACAACAGTAAGTATCCCAGGGCCCCCTCTGCCCACCCCGGGGTTGGCAGGGAAAGGTGGGCAGACCCAGGCACACCTCAGCCTCACTCTTTTGGGGTTTTTTTTGTTTGTTTGTTTGTTTTTTGGACAGTGTCTCACTCTGTCACCCAGGCTGGAGTGCAATGATGTGATCTTGGCTCACTGCAACCTCTGCCTCCCAGGGTTCAAGTGATTCTCCTGCCTCAGCCTCCCCAGTAGATGGGACTACAGGCGTGTGCCACCACACCTGGCTAATTTTTGTATTTTTCTTTTTTTTTTTTTTTTTTTTTGAGACGGAGTCTCGCTCTGTCGCCCAGGCTGGAGTGCAGTGGCCGGATCTCAGCTCACTGCAAGCTCCGCCTCCCGGGTTTACGCCATTCTCCTGCCTCAGCCTCCCGAGTAGCTGGGACTACAGGCGCCCGCCACCTCGCCCTGCTAGTTTTTTTGTATTTTTAGTAGAGACGGGGTTTCACCATGTTAGCCAGGATGGTCTCGATTTCCTGACCTTGTGATCCGCCCGTCTTGGCCTCCCAAAGTGCTGGGATTACAGGCTTGAGCCACCGCGCCCGGCCAATTTTTGTATTTTTCATAGAGACGGGGTTTCACTGTGTTGGCCAGGCTAGTCTCCAACTCCTGACCTCATGATCCGCCTGCCTTATCCTCCCAAAGTGTTGGGATTAGAGTCATGAGCCACCGCGCCCAGCCATTTTGTTTGTATTTTTAGTAGAGACAGGGTTTTGCCATGTTGCTCAGGCTGGTCTTGAACTCCTGGGCAAAAGCTGTTCATCTGCCTCAGCCTCCCAAAGTGCTGGGATTACAGACATGAGCCTCCATGCCCGGCCACAACTCACTCTTGGGAGCTACTGGGTCCTTTTATGGCTCTAGACCACATAGTTCATACTTTCTCTTTTGATTTTCCCATAGGTACTATGCAATTTATGACTCTGGAGACCGGCAAGGGCTCCTGGATGCCTACCATGATGGGGCCTGCTGTTCCCTGAGCATTCCTTTCATTCCTCAGAACCCTGCCCGGTGAGTATCACATCCCAGAATCTCCCCGGGACCACTGGGTTTCCCAGCAGATACAAGGGAGCACCTGCTGGCAGCACTGCTCTGAACACCACGTCCAATCCTCTTATTCCCCCAGAAGCAGCTTGGCCGAGTATTTCAAGGATAGCAGAAATGTGAAGAAGCTTAAAGACCCTAGTAAGTGTGTGATATGAACAAAATACGATGGGAAAAGGGCATGGGAAGGAATCAGTCATAGAACTCAGGAGTATGTGGCAGCACCGCTGAGCTTTCTCCTCCACCCACAGCCTTGCGGTTCCGGCTGCTGAAGCACACGCGTCTCAACGTTGTTGCCTTCCTCAACGAGTTGCCCAAAACCCAGCATGACGTCAATTCCTTCGTGGTAGACATAAGCGCCCAGACAGTAAGCTCCTGTTGGTGCCCTGACAGAAGCCTAAAATTGGGGTGGGGGTGGCATTTAATAGACAAGGGGGGGCACTCAGGCTCTGAGAAGTGTACATTGTACCCGATGCTGCTTCTCTTTCAGAGTACACTGCTGTGTTTTTCTGTCAATGGAGTCTTCAAGGAAGGTAAGAATCTCTGGAGTCCTGAGTTTGTAGCATGGTCCCACCCCCAGCTGGAATTTTCCTCAGCACTCTTAGCCTCCCAGCTACTTTCTCTCCCATTTTCTTTTTGAGCTCCTTCTCCCATTCTGAACCCAAGCCGTCTTGGCTTGGCCTGCCTCTCCACCTGTCCTTTCTGGCTATGGGAAAAGCCTGGGGATTAGGAGGACTTTGGAGTCAGGCAGTTCTTAGTTTCCATCCCAGTTTTGGTTGTGTGGGGCTGCGGACAAGTAACATTACCTCTAAGACAGATTCTTTATTTGTAAGTTGGGGTTAAGTAATAGCCATCTCATAGTGGTGCTATAGGAAGTAACTGAAGTGACTTACAAAGTGCTTGGCCTGGGGCCTGGCACACAGATGCTATCAGTGGATTAGTAGTAATTACTTTTTTTTGAGACGCACGCACGCACTCTGTCACCAGGCTGGAGCGCAGTGGCGCAGTCTTGGCTCACTGCGACCTCCGCCTCCTGGGTTCAACTGGTTCTCCTGCCTCAGCCTCCCAAGTAGCTGGGCCTATAGGCGCG
The DNA here is from genome assembly GCF_049350105.2 of Macaca mulatta. Lineage (NCBI taxonomy): Eukaryota > Metazoa > Chordata > Mammalia > Primates > Cercopithecidae > Macaca > Macaca mulatta. Next base: position 11,263,389 of record NC_133419.1, read on the forward strand.
CACCACCACGCCCAGCTAATTTTTGTATTTTTAGTACAGACGGGGTTTCGCCATGTTGGACGGGATCCACCTGCCTTGGTCTCCCAAAGTGCTGGGATTATAACCATGAGACACCACGCCCGGCCGTAGTTATTACTATTGTCCTTTCTGACCTGACCTTTCACCCCACCTCTGCTTCCCTTATACCCTTATATACTTAATCATCCCTCTCTGACCCGCTAGGATTCTTTGTATCAAAGAAGACCATGATTCAAGAAGCTGTTTGTAAACATAAAGCACTAGTGACCCTAAGGTGTCGTTGCTGTTCTCATTGCAGTGGACGGAAAGTCCCGGGATTCTTTGCGAGCCTTCACCCGGACGTTCATTGCTGTTCCTGCTAGCAATTCAGGGTAAGTATTCTGCTTTTCACATTGGATACCAGTCCTAATCATGGCCAACAGTGTGGTAATTGGAAGGTAGAGTCAGTCTTTGGGGTGATTTCAGAAAGGCAACAGGAAATCAGGGAAAGCTCACATAGTAGTTAAGAGCAAGTTAGTTAATAGCTTGGCTCTGGAATTGTGCCGTCTGGGTTTTCATCCTGGCTCCACCACTTCCAGCAAGTAGGCTGCTGCCTCATCTGAAAATTCATTTAACAATATTCACTGCCTAAGTTTGTCGTGAGGATGAATAAAAGAGCTAAGAACTGTCCATGGGTTGGGAGAACTCTAGTGTGTTTGGTAGATAATCCTTCCAAACATTGATTCCATGGGAGGGGATAAATGATAAAAGGTAACAATAGCTAAGGGGGGAGGGAGGGACCTTGTGGATATTGAAAGAATCAGAGAATAGGAATGATGGGAGGATGACGTTATCTGTCTAGCTTTTTAAGTGCTCTTTGTCCTCAAGGCTATGCATTGTAAACGACGAGCTATTTGTGCGGAATGCCAGTTCTGAAGAGATCCAAAGAGCCTTCGCTATGCCTGCGCCCACGCCTTCCTCCAGCCCAGTGCCCACCCTCTCTCCAGAGCAGCAGGAAATGTTGCAGGCATTCTCTACCCAGTCTGGCATGAACCTCGAGTGGTCCCAGAAGTGAGTACTGGGCATGTGTAGGACGGGGTGAACTGAAGGAGGGCTAGTAGTAAATAATGAGAGCTCCTGATGGTTTTTTTGTGTGTGTTTTTAGTTTTTTTTTATAGAGACAAGTTCTTGCTCTGTCATCCAGGCTTGAGTGTAGTGGTGATCATAACTCACTGTAGCCTCTAACTGCTGAGCACAAGCTATCCTCCCACCTCAGCCTCCAGAGTAGCTGGGCCTATAGGCATGTGCCACCTTTTTTTTTTCTTTTTGAGATGGAGTCCTGCTCTGTTGCCCAGGCTGGAGTGCAGTGGTGCGATCTTGGCTCATTGCAACCTCTGCCTCCCAGGCTCAAGCAATTCTCCTGCCTCAGCCTCCCGAGTAGCTGGGATTACAGGCACATGCCACCATGCCTGGCTAATTTTTTGTATTTTTTTTTTTTTTTGGTAGAGACAGGGTTTCACTATGTTGGCCAGGCTGGTCTTGAACTCCTAACCTCGTGATCTGCCCACTGTGGCCTCCCAAAGTGCTGGGATTACAGGCGTGAGGCACTGCGCCCAGCCAGATTTTTATTTGGTTGTTTTGAGACAGGGTCTCACTCTGATGCCCAGGCTGGAGTACAGTGGTGCAATCACAGCTCACTGCAGCCTCAACTGCTAGGGCTCAGGTGATTCTCCCACCTCAGGCACCTGAGTAGCTGGGATTACAGGCATAGGCCACAGCACCTGACTCATTTTTTTGTATTTCCTTGTAGAGATGGGGTTTCACCATGTTGCCCACCTAGGCCTCCCAAAGTGCTGGGGTTATAGGTGTGAGTTACCGTGCCTGGGTTCCTGAAATTTTAAAAGGCAAAGCTTTTGGCTGCTTAAAAAAACCTAATAGTTGGCCAGGCAAGGTGGCTCACATTTGTAATCCCAGCACTTTGGGAGGCTGAGGCATGCATATCATGAGGTCAAGAGATCAAGACCTTCCTGGACAACATGGTGAAACCTCATCTGTACTAAAAATACAAAAATTAGTGGGGCTTGGTGGTCCATGCCTGTAGTCCCAACTACTCGGGAGGCTGAGGCAGGAGAATTGCTTGAACCCAGGAGGCGGAGGTTGCAGTGAGCCGAGATCGTGCCACTGCACTGCAGCCTGGTGACAGAGCAAGACTCCGTCTCAAAAACAAAAAACCAAAAAACCCTGATAGTCTACAAAAAATTTGCCTGTGCATAAATTAGCATAATTTTTTTTTTTTTTTTTTTTTTTGAGATGGAGTCTCACTCTGTCCCCCTGGCTGGAGGGCAGGGGCGCGATGTTGGCTCACTGCAAGCTCCACCTCCCGGGTTCCCACCATTCTCCTGCCTCAGCCTCCTGAGTAGCTGGGACTACAGGCGCCCACAACCGCGCCCGGCTAATTTTTTGTATTTTTAGTAGAGATGGGGTTTCACCGTGGTCTCGATCTCCTGACCTTGTGATCCGCCCGCCTCGGCCTCCCAAAGTGCTGGGATTACAGGCGTGAGCCACCGCGCCCGGCCTAGCATAAAAATTTTTAAAGGTTGCCGGGCGCGGTGGCTCACGCCTGTAATCCCAGCACTTTGGGAGGCCGAGGTGGGCGGATCACGAGGTCAGGAGTTCGAGATCAGCCTGGCTAACATAGTGAAATCTGTCTCTACTAAAAATACAAAAATTAGCTGGACATGGTGGTGGCGCCTGTAATCCCAGCTACTCGGGAGACTGAGGCAGGAGAATGACTTGAACCTGGGAGGCAGAAGTTGCAGTGAGCCAAGATCGCACCATTGCACTCCAGCCTGGGCGGCAGTGAGACTCCATCTCAAAAAAAAAAAAACGTTAAAGGCAAATGGAAGTTCCTTTTCATATACTGTTCTGCAACTTAGTTTCTTTACTTACACCATGAACATCTTTCCCTACCACTGTAAAAAGTATCTTGGACTTCTTGACAGCTATTTAATATTCCTTATCTTTGATAAGCCATTGGTAGAACATTTGGACTTTTACTAATTTCTCATTTGTATAAATAGTGCAAGGATGTATAAGAATGTACATATTTGTTGGCAAACCTGGGTGCTTTTATGGAATGGACTTCCAACTGGCATTTAGGGGTCAGAGTTCTTACAGAGCTGCCTGTTCTTCCACTCCAGGTGCCTTCAGGACAACAACTGGGACTACACCAGATCTGCCCAGGCCTTCACTCATCTCAAGGTAAGGTCTGGAAATACAGTGGCAAAAACACTAGGATCTCTGGGCCTTCCGGAGGTCAGGTTAGCTGGGGTTGCTGAGTGGAGATGGTAGGCCTGCCTCTACTGACCTTCATTTTTCTCCAGGCCAAGGGCGAGATCCCAGAAGTGGCATTCATGAAGTGATTGTAGTCATGCCCCAGAAGCAGCCTCCCCTGTAAATAGTCCTTGGATATTACCATCTGGTTGTCGTCTGTCATCTCCTCCTGTCTGGCCCTAGGCCGCCCCGTGACTGTGACCGAGGGAGGGAGGGCTGCCTGATCCCTCTCCTCGCCTGCCCTGGAAGCCTTCAGAAGATTGAGCCTCACTGATGCCCGGAAGCCAAAGCTTACTTTGTAGAACTGACACTAAACTACCCGAAGGATTTAGGTGCTTTGTGTACTTAACCCCAGGACCTCCTTACTTTTTAATATAAAGAGTGATGTTGTATTTTGTGTTCTGCGTTCTGGATTGGTTGTCTCCTCCCAGCCCTGAGCGGGAGGGCGGGCCCTCTAGCGGGGCGGGGGAGGGGGGGGCCAGGGAGGGCGGGAGGCGGCTCCGCGACAGGAAGTCCCACCCCGGAAGTCGGCTGGCCATGGCGGCGCCTTGGAGGCGGTGGCCCACGGGGCTGCTAACTGTGCTGCGACCCCTGCCCACGCGCCGGCCCCTGCAAGGCGCGACGCTGCAACGGGATGTGTTGCTCTTTGAGCATGATCGGGGCCGCTTCTTCACCATCCTCGGGCTGTTCTGCGCTGGCCAGGGCGTCTTCTGGGCCTCCCTGGCTGTGGTAGCCGTGTCCCGGCACCCGGTCCGGGTGAAGCCTCTGGATGCGGAGGTCCCAAACCGTGGCCCCTTCGACCTGCGCTCCGCGCTCTGGCGCTATGGTCTGGCCGTCGGCTGCGGCGCCATCGGTAAGACGTGGGCTGGCTTCCCACTATGGCAACGTGGGGTGGCGGGACACGACCTTCCCTATACAGGCAGGGAGAGTTGGGGGTTCCCTATACAAGAGTGGTGGGCGGGCTTAACCCTACAGAAATTCGAAACACTGGCCGGGCGTGGTAGCTCATATGCTGGGAGGCCGGAGGCGGGCGGATCACTAGGTCAGGACCTCGAGACCATCCTGGCTAACACCATGAAACCCCGTCTCTACTAAAAATACAAAAATTTAGCTGAGTGTGGTGGCAAGCGCCTGTAGTCCCAGCTACGCGGGAGGCTGAGGCAGGAGAATCAATTGAACCCGGGAGGCGGAGGTTGCAATGAGCCGAGATCACGCCACTGCACTCCGGCTCAGTCGCACTGCGGTCTCAGAAAAAAAAAAAAAAAAAGCGAAACACTTGTGTCCCTGAGCGCTGTGCCCTGTCATAGTGTAGGCCGAGGTCTGCCCTTCACTCTGCGACCTTAAGCAAGGTCCTTAAAGCTCTTCCTCCTCCCATTAAAATGGAAACAGATGTCTACTAAGGTTGTTGGGAGGAGTAACAGGATTGTGGTGTATAAGAGGAGCTCAGTACTGCACAGAGCGACAGAGCGAAACTCAGTCTCGAAAAAGCTCAGTAAATATTACTTTCATCCCCAAGATTTCTTATTCAGAGGGCACTGGAAAGGTCGGTACTTAGACGTTCAGTGAAAACCCCTCACCCCGAACTCTGCCCTTCCTGCAGGAGCCCTCGTACTCGGTGCTGGTCTTCTCTTCTCTCTCCGGTCTGTGCGCTCAGTGGTGCTTCGAGCTGGAGGGCAGCAGGTGACCCTCACCACTCATGCCCCTTTTGGCTTGTGGGCCCATTTCACAGTTCCTTTGAAGCAGGTATCTTGCATGGCCCACCGAGATGAAGTCCCTGCCATGCTACCTCTGAAAGTCAAAGGCCGACGCTTCTATTTCCTCTTGGACAAAGCTGGACACTTCCCTAACACAAAACTCTTTGACAATACTGTGGGTGCCTACCGGAGCTTGTGAAGAAACAACCTCAAGTCACTCACCTCTCCAACAGGGGGATAAAAGCTGAACCTTGGGGAGCCAGGTGTGTTGGTTCACACCTGTTGTAATCCCAGCACTTTGGGAGGGTAAGGCAGGAGGACTGCTGGAGCCCAGGAGTTTGAGACCAGCCTGGGCAACATAGCGAGACCTTGTCTGTATTTACAAAAAAAAAAAAAAAAGTCAATCTTAGAATGGAGTAACAATCAGGTCACACAAGGAGGTTAAGATTCATTAACAACAAATAAAGGAGCAGTCATCCCTAGGGCAGCTGCGTAACAGTACCTCTAAGTTTCAATCCATGTCTGCTTAGCCTTCACTCCTTCCTCCTATCTAGTTGTACTTTAACATCAAAAACTCACAAGATGAAGACAGTAATATAATATTTTGGTACAAAAACAGCTGTAGGAAGAGGAGGAGGGGGGCCTGTCATTACGTTTCCCCCCTGAAAGGAAAACTAAGACTCCCAACATAAACAGGGCCTTGTGGGGGCAAGAGGATTGCAGGCACTTGGGCATGGAGTCTTTGGCTGCAGGAAGCACTCTGGTTATTCTTCAGGAATGGGAAAGGCGTGGCCCAAAGAGAGCATCTGTCTCAGAGCTCCACTCAGGGTCACCCCTCTCCAGAGGCCGGTGTGGGGTGGCTTCAGACTTCCACTGCACGACCTGGAGCACCAAGACCACACACCACAATACCAAATTCACCCAAGAAGAGGTCTGTGGGAGACAGGGACAGGAGTGTCAGGAATGGGACCATTTCAAATCCAGTCCTTCCCACCCACACACCACTCTTAACTGCTGAATTTCAGGCTGACAACCCCCTCAGCTCCTCTCACTGGTGAGCCAAGCTCATGATACACTGGTGAGCACCCACACAGCTACAGATACTTATGTGAATCTTTCCTTCTATCCTTGGGTCTCACTTCGGCATTGTGTAGGTTGGAGTAAAACTGCAGAGCAGTTCCAGGGGGTCTCCATGGAATTTTCTGGGCTTCAGAACAGCTGTGAGGTCAAAGAGACAGTTGTGAGAAAGGGTGATAGTTTATATCCGAGGCACACCTGTGCCCAGTGCCCTGTGAGTTGAGAGCAACTGATGGGGATAAAAAGGAAATTACAGGACCCTGGTGCAGAGGGAAGGTAGCCCCAGCCAGGCTTCCCTCCCTCTCCCATTACCTAATTGTAGTGTTCAGGGAGATGATGGAGTTGCAGAGAGACCTGGTGCCAAATCGAAGGATACAGGCAGACACCAAGACCAGGAAGATGGCTATAGCTGAGATGGCCAGTGCAATGCGCAGCCCTATAGAACCTCTGAGAGGGAGAGAACAAGCCTTGTGGTGGAGGCGAGGCTCATCCTACCTCAGACCCTGGCCCTCAGGGTTGGGCAGTCACCTGTGGCAGTCCTCAATGCAGCTGCTGTAGATCCAGAAGAGCAGAAGCAGGAGGCAGTAGAGGGCCAAGAGGCCAGAGGCCCCAGCTACAAAGTAGCAGAGGGATGGTGCGGAGGGATGGGATAAGGCCAGGGAGGAGCCATTCAGGGTGGCGACACCATACAGGGGACATCTACCACTGAAGGAGCCCTGTGGAGAGAAGCTGCTGAGTCCTAGATTTCAGGTTAATGCCTCTGGATGCAGTGTCTTGGTAGGTGTTAGTGATAACCTAGGCCACGACCATTCCAGGAAGTTATTTGTGCACTGTCAGTTCCTATTTCTGGGACAGAGATATTGATGGAGAGGGCCTGTTGGGGAATCAAACAGTGGCCAGAAGGATCAGAAAATAGCCAATGACTATAGAATACAACGAGCTTCAGAGAAGCCTCATTAATTCTGGTCTTTGTGCAGAAACCTTAGAGTAAACCCAGGCCTTGTATATCCTTCAACAAATAACTACCTCTGAGGGTTTTTTTGTTGTTTTGTTTTTTGAGATGGAGTTTCGCTCTTGTCACCCAGGCTGGAGTGCTACCGCACGATCTCGGCTCACTGCAACCTCCGCCTCCCAGGTTCAAGCGATTCTCCTGCCTCAGCCTCCCAAGTAGCTGGGATTACAGGCATGAGCCATCACACCCGGCTAATTTTTGTATTTTTAGTAGAGGCGGAGTTTTGCCATGTTGGCCAGGCTGGTCTCTAACTCCTGACCTCAAGTCATCTGCCTGCCTCGGCCCCCCAAAGTGCTGGGATTACAGGCGTGAGTCACCGCGCCCTGCGGATCTCTGAGGTTTTCTCATGGTGTAAAATAGGCACACTAGTGCCTACTTTATAGGCATTAAATGAACCCATGTTTACTAACCAGATTACCTGGCTGGGGTAAACGATGTAAATTATTGGCTTCTACCTTTACGTCAGCCTTTTCTACATCTCTTATTTTGTCATTTAATACACTGTGCTGCAATCATGTGGCATCTTGATCATCTCCACTACACTATGCTTTATTTCCAGACAAAGCTCAGCACAAAAGGCTTCTGATTTAACGGATGGACGCAGGTTCCGCATCGACTTCTCTTTCAGAACCACAGTAAGGTCAGCAGGAGCCACGAAACCCGACTCCATCTAGTGCTTTAAGACGGTACTGACCCGTCCCTTTGGCGAGAGTACAACTTCGAAGTATGACCTGGCCCAGAGTAGCCACAAAGCGCGATTAGCCTCGCTGCATTTCAGGTACAGGCCGGTGCCAGCCGTGCCTTACCAGGTCCACCGGCTCCAAGCAGCAGCGAGCTCGGTCGGAAAGCGACAGTGGCCTCGCCACGTCAGGACCGGCCAGCTCCCCAGCCTACCTGACCCCGCCCTGCAGCCGCACCTGGGTCCGAGTCAGCGCCGCCGCCGCCACGGCCCCGCACAGGAAGGCGGCAGCAAACAGCGCAAGCTCGACGCGCTGCAGCCAGGGCAGCGCCATGGCGCCCTGACCACCAGGAAGCGCCGCCACAGCCTCAACCCGGCCAAACCCCACCTTATCCGGCGCGACCCACGAAAATGGAGACGTCACTTCCGGGGGCGGGATTTATTTACAAAGATGGAAGCGCTCACCTACTCAGAGCGGCAAGTACAGCGAGTAGTCCGAGAGCGCCCACCGGCGGGCGGGGCGGCTGGTGCGGCCGATCATGGGCAGCTTCTGCACGTAGCGGGAGGCCGGGCTAGGCCCGTACGGCGCGGGGAATGCAGTCTGGAAAAGGCGCCCGCGGCAGCGCCTCCCAGCCTGCCGCCCGGCGATGATGAAACGAAAGTGCGGGGCGCCGCGCGGGGCGAAACGGCTCTTCTGGAAGACGTCGCGGGTGCCGGTCCCGGGGCCCTGCTGCCGGGGTGCCCCGCGCGCCCGATGCACGCGCGGCAGGGGCCTGCTCTCAGAGGCCGCTGGCCCAGAGGCCGACGTGGGGCCGCCTCCGCCGCTGCCCCGGGGGCTCTCGTCGCCCTGCGGGCTGACCATGGCGCTTGCCGTCAGCTGCGGCATCTTCCGCACCGAGTCAGGGGCTGTCGCCGGCTCCTTCTTGTCCCCGGGCGGCCGCGGAGCGGTGGGTGCAGGTTGGCCGGTGCCGAAGCGTGTGGCCAAGCTGTCACCGAAGAAGGCGTAGAGCTCCCGGTAGATGTCCGCCAGGGTCACCGAAAGAGAAGGGTCCTCCTGCCCCGCTCCCCCTGGCGGCAGCGGGAGACCGGACCCAAAGCTGGGCTCTGCACCGCCCCCGGAGGACGACTCTTGCAAGAGAAGGCTATCCCATGGCAGGTCGTCCAGGCGCCGGCACCCCCTGCCACCTGGGCCACCCCTGTTGGGCTCTGCTGCCTGGGCCTTCATCTTCAGCAGTCGCTCTACGGCCACCTGTAAAAGCCAAGGACTAAGATAGGCAAAAAATTCGAGGAACCTGGGCCCATCAAATATTCCAAAGTAAGCCTGCTTGGCTGCTAAGCTCATGCAGGGGAGGGAGGCTGGAAGGGGATGGTACTCACCAGAATGGCTCCATAGACTTTGTGCCCATCTGCTTTGACCTGTGCATTAGATACTGAATAATCATCCAGCACAGCCTGCAAGTTTGTCCAGTACGTGGACAGGTGTGGGTACAGGACTCGTTCTACTGCCTGGAAGAGAAGGAATGCAGTTAGCGTCTCTTTGACACTTACTCCCTCTCTAGGACCCTTTCCCATGAAACACCTACCTTTATTTCTGATCCTAGACAGAGCTCAATCCTCCTAAATTCCCTGACTGGCATATTCAGCCATACATTTATTTGGAACCTACTGTATACCTAAGCTAGACATTGGGAATAAAGGTACAAAGGTAGATAATAAAGTGTCACAAAAGAAGTAGACAATAAAAAGTGTACCCAGTATCACTACCCTGTGTGCCAAGGGCTAAAACAATGCTCATTGCTAACAACTCCAAAATTTAGTTTGCATACTGCTACCCCATACAATCAGGCAAGTACTGGCTTCACTGAGATGTAAACTGAGACTCAGTTCAAACAATCTGCGTAAAAACCACCAACCAGAGACTTGGACTCTGATTATACAATTTAAAATCCTGTGATTGGCCAGGCGCAGTGGCTCACGCCTGTAATCCCAGCACTTTGGGAGGCCGAGGCTGAGACCTCCTGAGGTCAGGAGTTCAAGACCAGCATGACCAACAAGGTGAAACCCCGTCTCTACCAAAAATACAAAAATTAGCTGGGCGTGGTGGCAGGTGCCTGTAGTCCTATCTACTAGGAAGGCTGAGACAGGAAAATTGCTTGAACACGGGAGGTGGAAATTGCAGTGAGCCAAGACCGCGCCACTGCACTCCAGCCTGGACGATGGAGCAAGACTTCATCTCAAAAAAAAAATCCTTGGCCGGGCGCGGTGGCTCACGCCTGTAATCCCAGCACTTTGGGAGGCCGAGGCGGGCGGATCACAAGGTCAGGAGATCGAGACCACGGTGAAACCCCGTCTCTACTAAAAATACAAAAAATTAGCCGGGCGCGGTTGTGGGCGCCTGTAGTCCCAGCTACTCGGGAGGCTGAGGCAGGAGAATGGCGTGAACCCGGGAGGCGGAGCTTGCAGTGAGCCGAGATCGCGCCACTGCACTCCAGCCTGGGCGACAGAGCGAGACTCCGTCTCAAAAAAAAAAAAAAAAAAATCCTGTGATTAATTTGGGGGAAAGCAAAACTTCAAATAAATGACGTTTGTGATGGGCTTTGATGAATGAGGCAGAGTTCTATGGTCATTCATCCACAGCACGAACATTTGAAAGTGTTGACAAAATTCTCAAATTCCTAAAAAATATAACTTACTGCTGTCTTGAGAATATGAAAGCTTCAATAATTCTGTAACTATGGAAGACACTGAAACAGTAGTTAAGAATTAACTATAAAGAGGCTGGGCATGGTAGCTCACGCATATAATCCCAGCACTTCAGAAGGCGAGGCGGGTGGCTCACGAGGTCAGGAGTTCAAGACCAGCCTAGCCAAGATGATGAAACCCTCTCTACTAAAAATACAAAAATTAGATGGGCGCAGTGGCAGGTGCCTGTAATCCCAAAGATGTTCATCATCATGTGTATATAACATTAGTAATCCTAACAATAAGAAAAATAAAGGCATGCTGGGTGCGGTGGCTTACACCTGTAATCCCAGCACTTTGGGAGGCCGAGGCAGGCGGATCGCCTGAGTTCAGGAGTTCAAGACCAGCCTGACCAACATGGAGAAACCCGTCTCTACTAAAAACACAAAATTAGCCGGGAGTGGTGGCACGTGCCTGTAATCCCAGTTACTTGGGAGGCTAAGGGAGGAGAATCGCTTGAACCTGGGAAGCGGAGGTTGCAGTGAGCCGAGATCGTGTCACTGCACTCCAGCCAGGGCGACAGAGCAAGACTCCGTCTCAAAAAACAAAAAAAAAGCCTGGCACGGTGGCTCATGCCTGTAATCGCAGCACTTTGGGAGGCCAAGGCTGGCGGATCACGAGGTCAGGAGATCGAGACCATCCTGGCTAACACGGTGAAACCCCATCTCTACTAAAAAATACAAAAAATTAGCCAAGCGTGGTAGCAGGCGCCTGTAGTCCCAGCTACTCGGGAGGCTGAGGGAGGAGAATGGCATGAACCCGGGAGGTGGAGCTTGCAGTGAGCCGAGATCGCACCACTGCACTCCAGCCTGGGCGACAGAGCAAGACTCCATCTCAAAAAAAAAAAAAGGAAATAAAGCTGTCATTATTTATACATGATATGATATGATCATCTATATTAAAACCTCCAAAGAAGCTATAATTAGCAATGATAGTTTAAGAAAGCAGCTGGACAGTACTTGCCTGCTGATTGTATAGGGTGGCAGTTTGCAAACTGTAAATTTATGTTGCTAACAATAAGCATTACATATGCCCTCTTGGCCCTTCACCCATATGACAGTGATAGCGGGGTCACTATTATCTGTCTTTATACCCTGTATGTATCCCCAGTGCTTAGCAAAGTAACTGGATAGTTTAGGAAGATAGGAATGTAAAAGTGAATTACATTTCTATACATGAGCAAGAAACTAACACCATAAAGACCCCATTACAACAGCATCGAAGGACAGCAAGAATCTAGGAATAGTTTGTGGGTTTTTTTTGTTGCTTGTTTGGGTTTTTTTTTGAGACAGTCTCACTCCGTCACCCAGGCTGGATGGAGAGCAGCAATCTGGCTCACTTCAGCCTTGACCTCCCAGGATCAAACAATCCTCCCACCACAGCCTCCCAAGTAGCTGGGACGAAAGGTGCATGCCAATCACGCTAGGTTTTTTCTGTTTTTTGGGGTTTTTTTAAGATGCAGTTTCACTCTTGTTGCCCAGGCTGCAGTGCAATGGCGTGATCTCGGCTCACCGCAACTACCTCCCAGGTTCAAGCAATTCTCTTCCCTCAGCTTCCCAAGTAACTGGGATTACAGGCACGCGCCACCACCCCCGGTTAATTTTTGTGTTTTTTTTTTTTCTTTTTTTGAGACGGAGTCTCGCTCTGCCACCCAGGCTGAATTTTTGTGTTTTTAGTATAGACGGGGTTTCTCCATGTTGGTCAGGCTGGTCTCGAACTCCCGACCTCAGGTGATCTGCCCTCCTTGGCCTCCCAAAGTGCTGGGAATGCAGGTGCAAGACCATGCCCGGACACACTTGGCTTTTTTCTTTTTCTTTTTTTTTTTTGAGACGGAGTCTGGCTCTGTTGCCCAGGCTGGAGTATAGTGGCACAATCTTGGCTCACAGCAACCTCCGCTTCCCGGGCTCAAGCCATTCTCCCTGCCTCAGCCTCCTGAGTAGCTGGGATTACAGGTGCCTGCCAACACGCCCAGCTAATTTTTTGTATTTTTGTAGAGATGGGATTACACCATGTAGGCCAGGCTGGTCTTGAACTCCTGACCTGAGGTGATCCCCCTGTCTCGGCCTCTCAAAGTGCTGGGATTACAGGCGTGAGCCACCACGCCCGGCTCACTTGGCTAATTTTTAAAATTTTTTGTAGAGATGGGATCTCACTATGTTGCCCAAGGTAGTCTTGAACACTTAGGCTCAAGTGATCCTCCCACCTCAGCCTCCCAAAGCACTACGATTACAGACATGAGCCACTGCACTAGGCAGAATTTTTTTTCCTCTTTATTTCTTTTTCTTTTTGAGATGGTATCTCACTCCGTTGCCCAGGGTTGAGTGCAATGGCACGATGTCGGTTCACTGAAACCTCCACCTCCTGGGTTCAAGCGATTCTCATGCCTCAGCCTCCAGAATAGCTGGGATTATAGGCATGTGCCATCATGCCCAGCTAATTTTTGTATTTTAGAAGAGACGGGTTTTTACCATGTTGGCCAGGCTGGTCTTGAACTCCTGACTTCAGATGATCCACCCACCTCAGTCTCCCAAAGTCCTGGGATTACAGGCATGAAACACCACACCCCCAGCCCTCCTCTTTCTTTCTTTCTTTTTCCTTTGTATCTTGTTTCTATTTTTTGTCTTTTTCTTACTCTTTGTTTTTCTATAGTTTAGTTGATCCATAAAGAAACGTTTTAAAGTATGTGTAGGTTCTACTCAGGGAAATGATGAAAGCATCCCCAATGCCTGTGAAGACCTAAACAAAAATGGAGATATAGGGGGAAGGGGCGGCAGGCGCCGTGTCCGGCCGGGAAGCTGGCAAGAAGCAGCCACTGAAACAGCCAAAGAAGCAGGCCAAGGAGATGGACGAGGAAGATAAGGCTTTCAAGCAGAAACAAAAAGAGGAGCAGAAGCTCGCGGACCTAAAAGTGAAGGCCGCCCGGAAGGGGCCCTTGGCCACAGGTAGAATTAAGAAATCTGGCAAAAAGTAAGCTGTTCCTTGTGCCTGAGGAGACGGTGACCCTTTATTTCATCTATATTTAAACATCTGTATTCCCTGCCGTAACATCCTTTGACACCTATAGCTGGAATTAAGGGTTGTCTTGGAGCTGTTATACATTTAAGAATAAACTTTTGTTTAAAAAAAAAAAAAAATGGAGATATAGGCCAGGCACGGTGGCTCATGCCTGTAATCCCAGCACTTTGGGAGGCTGAGATGGGTGGATTCCCTGAGGTTGGGAGTTCGAGACCAGCTTGATGGGAGAAACCCCGTCTCTACTACAAATACAAAATTAGCCGGGCATGGTGACACATGCCTGTAATCCCAGCTACTTGGGAGGCTGAGGCAGGAGAATCGCTTGAACCTGTCAGGGTGGAGGTTGTGGTGAGCCAAGATCACGCCATTGCACTCTAGTCTGAGCAACAAGAGTGAAACTCCATCTCAAAAAAAAAAAAAAAAAAAAAAAAATGGAGATATGATACCTACGTGGACAGGATGACTTACTATCATGATATCACTCCCCTTCAAAATTAATCTAATACATTTGATGTAATTCCAATAAAAATCTCAAAAGTGGCCAGACGTGGTGGCTCACGCCTGTAATTCCAGCACTTTGGGAGGCCAAGGTGGGTGGATCACGAGGTCAGGAGATCGAGACCATCCTGGCTAACACGGTGAAACCCCATCTCTACTAAAAAATACAAAAAACTAGCCGGGCAAGGTGGCAGGCGCCTGTAGTCCCAGCTACTCGGGAGGCTGAGGCAGGAGAATGGTGTGAACCCGGGAGGCAGAGCTTGCAGTGAGCTGAGATCCGGCCACTGCACTGTAGCCTGGGCAACAGAGCGAGACTCCATCTCAAAAAAAAAATAAAAAAAATAAAAAACAAAAAATAAAAATATAAAAAATTAGCCAGGTGTGGTGGCGGTGCCTGTAGTCCCAGCTACTTGGGAGGCTGAGGCAGAAGAATTGAACCCAGGAAGCACAGCTTGCAGTGAGCCGAGATTGCGCCACTGCACTCTATTCTGGGTGACAGAGCAAGACTCTGTCTCAAAAAAAAAAAAAAAAAAAACAGGTGTTGCCACTGTGATAGTATTAAAAGGTAGGATCTTTTATTTTTTTGAGATGGAGTTTCGCTCTTCTCGCCCAGGCTGGAGTATAGAGGCACAACCTTGGCTCACTGCAGCCTCTGCCTCCTAGGTTCAAGCAATTCTCTCGCCTCAACCTTCCGAGTAGCTGGGATTACAGGCATGTGCCACCATACCCACCTAACTTGTATTTTTTTTTTTTTTTTTGATACAGAGTTTCGCTCTGTTGCCCAGGCTGGAGTGCAGTGGTGCAATCTCAGCTCACTGCAAGCTCCACCTCCTGGGTTCACGCCATTCTCCTGCCTCAGCCTCCCGAGTAGCTGGGACTACAGGCGCCCACTACCACGCCCGGCTAATTTTTTTGTATTTTTAGTAGTGAGGGGGTTTCACCGTGTTAGCCAGCATGGTCTCGATCTCCTGACCTCGTGATGTGCCTGCCTCAGCCTCCCAAAGTGCTGGGATTACAGGTATGAGCCACTGTGCCCGGCGCCAACACCTAATTTTTAAAGCACATAATCATTTGATAATTTCTATAGATGCTAAAAAGTCATGACAAAATTCAGTATCTATTCATGTGTAAAATGCTCAGTACAACAGGAATTGAAGGTATTTCTTTGTTTTTTTGTTTTTTGTTTTTTTTTTTTTGAGACAGAGTCTCGCTCTGTCGCCGAGGCTGGAGTGCAGTGGCGTGATCTCAGCTCACTGCAAGCTCCGCCTCCCGGGTTTCCGCCATTCTCCTGCCTCAGCCTCCCAAGTAGCTGGGACTACAGGCGCCCGCCACGGCCCTCGGCTAATTTTTGTATTTTTTGTAGAGACGGGGTTTCTTCACCTTGTTAGTCAGGATGGTCTCGATCTCCTGACCTCGTGATCCGCCCATCTCGGCCTCCCAAAGTGCTGGGATTACAGGCGTGAGCCACCGCGCCCGGCCTTGAAGGTATTTCTTAATGTGGTAATATAGAATGGGCAGGAATTTATAAAATGGGGGGACATCAGTATCTGTCATACAGGACTTTCGAAAGGATAAGACATTTACATACAGAAAGTCAAGCTATCACTGAGGCTGGCCTAAGGCCAGAACTCAATACATGGCAGTGGCAGGCACACACCCTTTTGGAGATAAAGACACACAAGTACTATTTTTCTAACACAAATGGGAGTTCTTACGGCTCTGTCTGTGAGAAAGGCCAGGATGCTCACCTTCCAGCCAAGAGCATGCAGCCCCACCACGGCTCCATAGTGACAGCAGAGCGGCCGCACAGGATCTGCCAGGATCTTCTGCAGGGACAGCAGGATATGCTGATAGAGGCCACTTACAAGGTCCCCATGAGTCCTGTGGGAGCACCATTCAGTGAGTGAGGGGAATGAGGCACAGTGCCACCCAACAGGGCACAAGACAACACCAAGAGAACAGCATCTGTACGGCACATTCGGGCGTGCTGGGGTTAAGTGAAGAAGGCTGCCAGGGGTGACTGGCCTAGAACCTGAGGGCTGAAGAACCAATACCTTGGCGTATTTGTAATCCATTTTCAGAATCCCAGTGTGTCACAGCACACCAGCTAGGATGCTCCGAGGGAAAAGGTTTCCCATCTTCTCATAGACCCTTAAAGCCAGAGACTTTGCCCCATTTCCTTACCCCAACCCACTTGGCTCTGCAGCAATCCCACCCTTTGCTCAGGTCTATGCCCAGTGGCTACCAAAAGATGTGGCTGAGCAGGAGGGCAGCGCCATCCCGCAGAGTCCAGTGGTCATTCAGGGGGTTGATGGAGGCAGCCAGTGGCTCCAGGACACAGTAGAGGACACTGCCCACCAGACAGCGGACATAGGGCCCCAAGCACAGGTGTGGATTCCGAAACAGGCTCCGTGCCACCTGCAGCAGCCGGTGCAGTTGCTCCAGGTCATGACTTACAGATTTCACCTGTTGGGAGAAGAGGGTAGCTTAGGGGAACATGAGGGGACAGGCAGGAGCCCACCATTCTGACAGCACTTGCCATGAGCCCTACACCTGCTGGGTCATCTCTTCCTTACAAAACACTCTCCCTGTCCCAGCCTGGTCACTTACCCCACTAACCACATAAACAAAGTAAGGCAGGAGCGCCCCGATCTTGGAGTTCGTCTGCAAGTCCTGGAGTGCAACCTAAAAGGAAGGGCCCAGACTGCATTGGATCCACCAGAAAACTGTAAAACATGAATATGGTATTCTTCTGGAAGGCAGTGTATCACCTTATTCATGTTTTACAATTTTAAATGTTCATATTCTTTGATTTAGCAATTCTATTTCTATAAATGTAACCTACAGAAACTCATTCACGTATACCTACATATGGCACGGAATACAACCTGAATGTCCAACATATTTTTAACTGAGAAAGGCAATCTATAAAACCAGATGTTTAATATAATACCACTTAGGTTTTTATGAGAGTAATCATAGTTGATACAGAGAAAAAAAAGTAGGTGGAGGAACAGACATTTCAGTTTCTTTTTCTCTTTTCTTTTTTTTCTTTGAGACGGAGTCTCGCTCTGTCGCCCAGGCTGGAGTGCAGTGACTCAATCTCGGCTCACTGCCACCTCTGCCTCCTGGGTTCAAGCGATTCTCCTGCCTCAGCCTCCCAAGTAGCTGGGATTACAGGCGCTTGCCACCACGCCCAGCTAACTTTTGTAATTTTTAGTACAGACAGGGTTTCGCCATGTTGACCAGGCTGGTCTCAAATTCCTGGCCTCAAGCAATCCGCCCGCCTCAGCCTCCCAAAGTGCTGGGATTACAGGCGTTAGCCACTGTGCCTGGCACTCTCTTTTTTTTTTTTTTTTGAGATGGAGTCTCACTCTATTGCCCAGGCTGGAGTGCAGTGGCACGATCTCGGCTCATTGCAACCTCCGCCCCTTGGGTTCAAGCGATTCTCCTGCGTCAGCCTCGCAAGTAGCTGGGATTACAGATGCACGCCACCAAGCCTGGCTAATTTTATGGTATTTTTAGTAGAAACGGGGTATCACCTTGTTGGCCAGGCTGGTCTCGAACTCCTGGCCTCACATGATCGGCCCACCTCGACCTCCCAAAATGCTGGGATTACAGGCATGAGTCACCATACCTGGCCACTTTCTTTTTCTTTCTATGTTTTCATATCATATGTACGTCTACAGTAAACATATACTAGTATTTTTTTTTTTCTTTGAGACAGAGTTTCATTCTACCAGCCAGGCTGGAGTGCAGCGGCGCGATCTTTCTTTTGAGACGAAGTTTTGCTCTTGTTGCCCAGGCTGGAGTGCAATGGCGTGATATCGGCTCACAGCAACCTCTGCCTCCGGGTTCAAGCAATTCTCCTGCGTCAGCCTCCTGACTAGCTGGGATTACAGGCGTCCACCACCACACCTGGCTAATAATTATATTTTTAGAATTTTCTTTTTTAAATTTTTGTAATTTTAGAACTCCAGACTTCAGGTGATCCACCCGAGTGGCGCGATCTTGACCCACTGCAACCTCTGCCTCCTGGGTTCCAGCAATTTTCCTGCCTCAGCCTCCCAAGTAGCTGGGATTACAGGCACCCACCACCATGCCTGGCTAATTTTGTATTATTAGTGAAGATGGGGTTTCACCACGTTGACCAGTCTGGTCTCGAACTCCTGACCTCAAGTGATCCACCCACCTCTGCCTCCCAAAGTGCTGGGAGGCCAAGGAAGGACTGCTTGAGGGCGGGAGTTTCACCAGCCTGGGCAACACAGTGAGACCCTGTCGCTAACAAAAAAAAAAAAAATAGGCTCATGCCTGTAATCCCAGCACTTTGGGAGGCGGAGGCAGGTGGATCACCTGAGGTCAGGAGTTTGAGACCAGCCTGGCCAACACGATGAAACCCTGTCTGTACTAAAAATGCAAAAATTAGCCGGGCATGGTAGGATGCCCCTGTCATCCCAGTCACTTGGGAGGCTGAGGTGGGAGAATTGCTTGAACCCAAGAGGCAGAGGCTGCAGTGAGCCAAGATCACACCACTGCACTCTAGCCTAGGTGACAGAGCAAGACCCCATCTCAAATTTAAAAAAAAAATTTTTAATTAAAATAATAAATAAAAATTTAAATATTCATAGAATTAGGCCAGGCACAGTGGTTCACACCTGTCATCCCAGCACTTTGGGAGGCCAAGGTGGGCGGATCACCTGAGGTCTGAAGTTCGAGACCAGTCTGACCAACATGCTGAAATCCCGTCTCTATTAAAAATACAAGGCCGGGCGTGGTGGCTCACGCTTGTAATCCCAGCACTTTGGGAGGCCGAGGTGGGTGGATCACAAGGTCAGGAGATCAAGATCATCCTGGCTAACACGGTGAAACCCCGTCTCTACTAAAAAATACAAAAAATTAGCCGGGAGTGGTGGCGGGCGCCTGTAGTCCCAGCTTCTCGGGAGGCTAAGGCAGGAGAATGATGTGAACCCGGTAGACGGAGCTTGCAGTGAGCCGAGATCGCGCCACTGTACTCCAGCCTGGGTGACAGAGCGAGACTCCATCTCAAAAAAAATAACAAAAAACAAAATTAGCCAGATGTGCTGGCACATGCCTGTAATCCCAGCTAGTTAGGAGGCTGAGGCAGGAGAATCGCTTGAACCCGGGAGATGGAGGGTGTGGTGAGCTGAGATCGTGCCATGGGACTCCAGCCGGGGCAACAAGAGCGAAACTCCGTCTCAAAAAAAAAAAAAAAAAAAAAAACAAGTTCATAGAATTTATAAGTTCAAATTTGCGCCCCAACTTGGACCCACTTGCTCACCTTCATCAGTTGCGGATCATCCCCTAGCACAGCACGAGTCACCTGGTGATAGTACTTGAGAAGGTCATCCGTCAGTGAAGACACAGCACTGGGCACTGCCAGAGGACAGGCAGGAAGCAGGGACAGATGGAGAGCTGGCCCTCTCCCGGCCTTTCCAGCCTCCTCCCGCTCAACCACCATCCCCACACACATCCACAAGAAGACTTTCAGTCAGGACAACCAGGGCAAGAGACTCCCACTGCTCTTAGGGTCTGCTCAGCCCCGACCATCTAGGCTCCGCACACCTCTGTGCTCTGTCCTGTCTTCCACCCACCCTCTGCCGGCCAGGCTCCTGAGAGCTTCAGGCTCTGTGAAGCTCTGCTCAGCGTACAGCATGCTGCCCAGACTTCCATCTTAGCATCCAACGTGTTGCATCATGACTGGTTACAGGTCTGGGCTCCCATCTCCAACTCTGAGCCCTCTATGCAGAGCCCAGTGCCCACTTAGACCACGGCACAAGGCAGGCGTGGGTAAACACGTTAGATGCGGACTCGGGGGCACACAGGCACCACCCTCACAACCTAAGGGAGAAAATTCATCCCAAGGGCCTGTTTCCTACATCACCCCTTACCCGATCCTTGAGGTGCCAGGTTCCCTTTGCCATCCAGGTAGGAGACGTGAACTAGAAGCAGTGTAGAGAGATGTGTCAGCCTGGCGTTCTGCCCCTAGGAGTACTGCCTACCCCTCCAAGTTCTGCCTCTTCCACCAGCCAGCCCATCACCACTTCTCTTCACGGCCCAACTCCCATCCCCAACTCAGCAGGACCCCGGCAGCCACCTCTGACAGCTGTCTCGGCACAGCCTTTGGGGATGTTGGTAGCCAGGGCCAGCTCCACCAGGTTCACCTCTCGATCCTCAGGAAAGTAGAGTTCACCCTCCCTGGCAGGGCGCATGGGCAGTGCCTCCTGGGATCCGTAACCACATACAGCCTGAGGAAAAAGGGAATTGGAGAGCAGCCTGAATCCAGGGACGGAGCAGGTGTCAGGATCCAGGATGAGGCTCCACTGACCAGGGCAGAGAGCGCATGTTTGAGGGAAGTCCAGACGTCCCAAGAAAAGTGGTGGAAGCCTGGGGCTCAGAGCCACCACTGGGGACTTGCCTGGAGCATCCTAGGCTCCTTGGGTCAAGGGAGAGAACATGGTTGCTCCTCCCATAACTGGAAGGGTCCTGAGCCCCACACCATGTACTGGTCCTCCTTATTCACACTCACTCACTTTGAAAACTCACTAATGTCTTCTAAACATGGCCTTCCTCTCTCATCTCACTGCTCCAGAAAAACCACACCATGGCCGGGCGCGGTGCTCATGCCTGTAATCCCAGCACTTTGGGAGGCTGAGGCGGGCAGATCACGAGGTCAGGAGATCGAGACCATCCTGGCTAACATGGTGAAATCCCGTCTCTACTAAAAATACAAAAAATTAGCCGGGCGTGGTGGCGGGCGCCTATAGTCCCAGCTACTCGGAGGCTGAGGCAGGAGAATGGCGTGAACCCGGGAGGTGGAGCTTGCAGAGAGCCAAGATCGCGCCACTGCACTCCAGCCTGGGCAACAAAGCGAGACTCTGTCTCAAAAAAAAAAAAAACCCACACCATGAGGACCTAACACTTAGCCTGAATGCCTTCTTTTCCTCTTGGCCTAGTTTAAGCCAAGCTCAAGTTCTTCACCACCCTTTAAGGCCCAGCTCTAGTCCCACCTCCTCCAAAAAGCTTTCTCTAACCTCTGGGCCCCCAGTGGCCTCCTCTCCTTCTTTTCTGAACACGTAGCCCAGGTGGGCTGGGCCTAGCACCTGGTCTGCTGTTGCTATCAGTGTCTTGCTTCTCTTATATGCGCGTTTGGTCTTTTTTTCTTTTTTTGTTTTGAGACAGAGTTTTGCTCTTTCACCCAGGCTGGAATGCAGTGGCATGATCTCGGCTCACTGCAACCTCCGCCTTCCGGTTTTAAGCGATTCTCCTGCCTCAGCCTCCCAAGTAGTTGGGATTACAGGCGCCCGCAACCACACCCAGCTAATTTTTGTGTTTTTTTGTTTTTCTGACACGGAGTCCTGCTCTGTCGCCCAGGCTGGAGTGCAGTGGCACAATCTCGGATCACTGCAACCTCTGCCTCCCAGGTTCAAGCGATTCTCCTACCTCAGCATCCTGAGTAGCTGGGGTTGGTTACAGGCGCCCACTGCCACGGCCAGCTAATTTTTGTATTTTTAGTAGAAATGGGGTTTCACCATGTTGGTCAGGTTGGTCTCAAACTCCTGACCTCGTGATGTGCCCGCCTCGGCCTCCCAAAGTGCTGGGATTTTAGGTATGAGCCCCTGAGCCCAGCCTTTTTTTTTTTTCTTTTTTAGAAACAAGGTCTTGCTCTGTTGCCCAGGCTGGAGTGCAATCTCAGCTCACCGCAACCTCTGCCTCCTGGGTTCAAGCAATTCTCATGCCTCAGTTTCCTGACTAACTGGGACTGCAGACATGCACCACCAGGCCCAGCCAATTTTTGTATTTTTAGTAAAGAAGGGGTTTCGCCAAGTTGGCCAGGCTGGTCTTGAAGTCCTGGCCTCAAGTGATCTGCCCACCTCAGCTTCCCAAAGTGCTGGGATTACAGGCATGAGCCACCACGCCTGGCAGCGTTTGGCCTTAATGTCTCGCCACACTGCCAGCCCTGAACTGGACATGGAAGTGGCCTCATGCCACCTGAGCCCTCTGTGGCCTGCACCCCACTCACCTCCACGCTGCTCCATCTGAGGGCCCTGTTGAAGTCCTCAACCGTCAGCTTCCGGCGTTTGGTGTGCTTCATGAACTGAGAACTATTCTGGAAGGGAGGGAACAGAAGCCAGAGTCAAAGGATGTGGAGCAGGGAGCGTGGGAAACCCCAAATGAAGTGGGCCAGACTGGAGAGAAGGCAAACAGGAGACCACGCTTAGCGATCAGAAGCACAGATTCCGGCCGGGCGTAGTGGCTCACGCCTGTAATCTCAGCACTTTGGGAGGCCGAGGCGGGCAGATCACGTGAGGTCAGGAGTTCGAGACCAGCCTGACCAACATAGTGAAACCCCGTCTCTACTAAAAGTACAAAAATTAGCCGGGTGGCCGGGCGCGGTGGCTCAACCCTGTAATCCCAGCACTTTGGGAGGCCGAGACGGGCGGATCACAAGGTCAGGAGATCGAGACCATCCTGGCTAACACGGCGAAACCCCGTCTCTACTAAAAACACAAAAAATTAGCCGGGAGAGGTGGCGGCGCCTGTAAACTCCCAGCTACTCGGGAGGCTGAGGCAGGAGAATGGCGGGAACCCGGGAGGCGGAGCTTGCAGTGAGCTGAGATCCGGCCACTGCACTCCAGCCTGGGCGACAGAGCGAGACTCCGTCTTAAAAAAAAAAAAAAAAAAAAAAAAAAAATTAGCCGGGTGTGGTGGCGGGCGCCTGTAATCCCAGCTACTTGGGAGGCTGAGGCAGGAGAATCGCTTGAACTCGTGAGGCGGAGGTGCAGTGAGCCAAGATCGTGCCATTGCACTCCAGCCTGGGGCACAAGAGTGAGACTTTGTCTCAAAAAAAAAAAAAGCCTAGATTCCGTCTCTGTTCTTGTACAAAAACACCCCCCAGGTGTCACATCTTCTGTCAACACCTCAGTTTCTCACATGTAGAATGTGAGTATGTACCCGCTCTGCCTGCCCAGCGGGGCTGTTGTGAGGAGCACATGGGAAGACGCCTGGCAAGCGCTTTGTCTGCTGGAGGCCCAGACAGCTACAAGTAAAGCTCTGTAAAGGCATGGACCGTCTCTGTTGTATGGAGCAGGCACCCAGTGTACACTTGAGTAAATCAATGAGGGTAGAGGTTGGTAAAAAGGCAGGAACAGCCGGGCGCGGTGGCTCAAGCCTGTAATCCCAGCACTTTGGGAGGCCGAGACGGGCGGATCATGACGTCAGGAGATCGAGACCATCCTGGCTAACACGGTGAAACTCCGTCTCTACTAAAAAATACAAAAAACTAGCCGGGCGAAGTGGCGGGCGCCTGTAGTCCCAGCTACTTGGGAGGCTGAGGCAGGAGAATGGCGTGAACCCGGGAGGCGGAGCTTGCAGTGAGCTGAGATCCGGACACTGCACTCCAGCCTGGGCGACAGAGCATGACTCCGTCTCAAAAAAAAAAAAAAAAAAAGGCAGGAACAAGGACAGTTGGAGGTATCAGGGGGTGAGGGGAGTGTACCTGCGTGGCCTCTCTCAGACGATAGCACACGTCCTCTGCGAGCAGTGCCGCCACCTCATCGCTCAGCTCCAGGCCCGTGCTCTCCGCCATAAGCCGGACAGACTCCCGAGGGATCTCCACAAACCGCCGCTCCTCTCGCTCCGACATGGCCCCAGTGGAGCTGGGAGTGGAGAAGGAAGATTGGAAAAGCTGCCCCAGTCTCCTGGAGAGCCCAGGAGTGTGACCCAAGACCCTCCACACCAGCCTTGCTGCTCGTGCTCTGGAGTTTCTGAACCAGGAGCTCTGAGTACCCAGACGAGGAAACTGAGGCTCAGAGAAGGAAACAGACTGGCCAGTGGGACAAGAACAGTGAAGCTAGAGAAAGTCCAGGCATTGGGGTTCACAGAACTAGGTCCCATTCCTGCCCTGTCACTTTCTATGTGAATTTGGCCAAGGCCTTCATCAGTCTGAGCCCTTGTGTCCTGAATTGTAAAACAGGCACAATAATGCCTGCCCTCTCCAGCTCACAGGGTTGCTATGAAAATGAGACGATCGATATGGTTTGGCTGTATCTCCACACCAATCTCACCTTGAATTGTAATAATCCCCACGTGTCAAGGGCAGGACCAGGTGGAGATCACTGAATCAAGGGGCCAGTTTCCCCCATGCTGTTCTCCTGACAGTGAGTGAGTTCTCAAAAGATCTAATGGTTTCCCCCTTTTGCTCGATACTTCTCCTTGCCGCGGCCACGTGAAGAAAGCCATGTTTGCTTCCCCTTCCACCATGATTGTAAGTTTCCTGAGGCCTCCTAGCACTGAGTCAATTAAACCTCTTTCCTTTATACACTACCCAGTCTTTTTTTTTTTTTTTTTTGAGTCTCGCTGTGTCGCCCAGGCTGGGGTGCAGTGGCACCATCTCGGCTCACTGCAACCTCTGCCTCAAAGGTTCAAGCAATTCTCTGCCTCAGCCTCCCGAGTAGCTGGGATTACAGGTGCCCGCCACCACACCCGGCCAGCTAATTTTTGTTATTTATTATTATTATTATTTTTTGAGTTTCGTTCTTGTTGCCCCCAACTCTCCTGCCTCAGCCTCCCACGTAGCTGGGATTATAGGCACGTGCTACCAGGCCCAGCTAATTTTTGTATTTTTAGTAGAGACAGGGTTTCGCCATGTTGGCCAGGCTGGATAGTAGCTGGGCTTTCTGCCTATGTGTTTGGTCTTCCCCAGTTTGGCTGCAAGGCCTAAATGCAGGAACCTGTATTTTCACAGGATACGGCACAATAAGAACCCGACAAAAACAGTAGCTGATGACTCACTCCAACAACGCACACCACAATGAGAAGGTAGACTCACATGCGCCAAAGTGAGGCATCAACACCTCAGACAGGAGGGCCCAGATCCACGATGACCCACCCAGGCACTGCCCCCACTACTCCTCTGGCAGGGATCAATGGGTCACCAGTGACGTCCAGGTCCCTACATCCAAGGGCAGCTATGTGGCTTCTGCGCAGCACTCTTCCCAATGGCTCCCCATTGTCTTTGAAATAAAGAACAAATTTGAACAACGGCTCTGGAAGTTCTGCATGTGCTGCCTACTTCTGCAACACCTCTTACCTCTTACCTCTTACTTTCTTGTGTTCTGCATTCCCACCTGCGGCCTCCTTTCATTTCCTCAAACACACCTATTTTCGGACCTTTGAACGCTGTTTTCTCCACTTGAAACTCTCTCCTCCCTGTCCTCCACCCCTAATCCCTTTGTCTAGTGAACTGCTACTCACTCCTTCAGATTTCAGTTCAAATGTCACTTGCTCAGGCATGTCTTCCTAGATCCCCCAATGTCCTTGCACTCTGCCTTCAAACCAGTTATAAGAATTTGTAGCCGGGCCCGGTGGCTCACGCCTCTAATCCCAGCACTTTCGGAGGCCAAGGTGGGCCTGCTACACCACGCCCGGCTAATTTTTGTATTTTTAGTAGAGACAGAGTTTCATCATGGTAGCCAAGCTGGTCCGGAACTCCTGACTTCAGGTGATCCGCCCACCTCGGCCTCTAAAGTGCCGGGATTACAGGCGTGAGAAGACCGAGCCTGGCCCGACGAGCTTTTTTTTTTTTTTTTTGGAGACGAAGTCTCGCTCTGTCACCCAGGCTGGAGTACAGTGTGGCGTGATCTCGGCTCACTACAACCTCCACCTCCCTGGTTCAAGCAATTCTCCTGCCTCAGCCTCCCCAGTAACTGGGACTACAGGCGTACGCCGCCACCCCGGACTAATTTTTTGTATTTTAGTAGAGACAGGGTTTCACCATGTTGCCCAGGCTGGCCTTGAATTCCTGAGCTCAGGCAATCCGCCGGCCTCGGCCTCCCAAAGTGCTAGGATTACAGGCGTGAGCCACCGCGCCGGGCCACGAATAGCACTGTACTATGCCTGAGACATAGCTAAGTGCTTTATATGACTACTTCACTATATCCTCAATAATAAGATATTATTATGTATTTCGTCTATTTCACAGGCAAGGAAATCAAAACTCAGAGGTTAAATGTTCCATTACTTCTCCAAGATCACGAAGCAAGCACTGAGTAAGTAGGGAGGGGGAGCAGGGACTCAACCCCTTGCTCCTAATCATTACTCTATGCCGCTTCAGGAGCCGCCAGCTGTGTGGGGAACAAGGCCTGAATCCCAGCCCAAAGACATGGTTTGGAGACCCACCCCTCGGTGACCCGAGACCCGCCAATAGATCACTGTGAAGCTGCAGTTTCCCTATCTGTAAAATGGGAGTATTTAGTCCACCCGCGCGAAAGGCGCGGAGGAAGTTTCCTATTATATGCCAGTACACGAAGTCTAGACTGTGACCAAAGTCTCCCGCTCTTCAGCCACCTCTCCTCCGCATCCTCAGCCACTAGTCAAGCTGGCGAAGAGGCGTGGGAACTGACCTCCGCGGGCCGGGCCTCGGCGACGCGCACCCTCCCACCCGGCCTCGCCCAACCCAGATCTGGAGTGGGGGGTGCGGGGGGAGGAGGTCAGGGGTCACTGAACTTGGGTCACGTGGTAAGCCAAGGGGGCGGGCCCCCGCGGAGCGGGCTCCAAGGCCGGTGAGTAAGCGGTCGGCGGCGGGAATGGGGAGTCCTTGGACCAGAGCAGGGCCTGCTCACCTGAAGACCCCGGCGTGGCGAAGGCTGCTACGGAGACGACGGCGGCGGGGGCGGCGGCAGCGGCGCCCACTCACCAGCTCACTAATTCCCTCTCTGGGGGCCCCGGCCCCGCCCTCCACAAGTACAGCCAATCGGCGGGCGCCTTGGAAAGTTTCCGGCCCTCTAGGAGGTTTCCTGGCTCCTGATTGGCTAGTGTGAACAGCCTGTAGAGACCGGCGGTCACGAGACGCTGAAGAGTCGCGCTTCTTAAAGCAACCTCTCTTGCTACGTTTGCGAGTGTGTATTATGTTTTGACACACGTTTAATAAGCATATTTTATTTTTTTACTCCTCCCAGTAGTCACGAGGAAATAAACAATCTCAAGGACAGCGTCTTCATTTTCTTTGTCTTGTTTGCTTTCGAGTTTCTGAGCACCTGCATTTTCGCGGCTGAAGCAAAGCTTTAGATTTTGATGTCTGGCTTAGTTTTCCTGCCCAGCCTACCTCCCCAGCATCACATACCACTTCCCCTTCCTGAAGGGATAGATGGGGCTCTCGGTAGGTGCTCTCTGCAAGCAGAGGGGACTTCTGTTAAAGTTTTGTTTTTTTTTTTTTAATCAGTGTTGACCAGGTTGGCCTCGAACGTGTAGCCTCGCCTCCCCGCGTGCCAGGGCAACCGGCCTGAGCCAGCGCGGCTCCCAGCAGAGGGGACTTGTGACCGAGCCGAACATCCCGTGCAAGCTCCGGACTCCAGGGTTCTGCTCTTTCTGCGCCTACTTCGCATTCTGCCCAAGCCTGTGAACCAAATACAAGCCCTGGCCTGCCTTGCCTTGCATGACCGTTGGACACGCACTCTGATAGCTCTTTCTCCAACTCCCACTGCGATAACAGCTACTTGGGCAGTTCTCAATAGATAAGCAGTGGGCTTAGTGAGTAAAGGATGGTATTTGGAGTCAGACTGAGCTGGGTTAAAATTCTGACACTGCCTTTGGGCAAATTACCTAATATGGGGTAATAATGCGCACTTCACACAGTTGTTGTAAATTAATGTCTGAGAGTCTCTGGCAGAGTTGGAGGTTAAACTTTCTTTCCTGGCCCGGCGCGGTGGCTCACGCCTGTAATCCCAACACTTTGAGAGTCCGAGGCGGGCGGATCACCTGAGGTCGGGAGATCGAGACCAGCCTGATCAACATGGAGAAAAACCATCTCTACTAAAAATACAAAATTAGCTGGATGTGGTGGCACACGCCTGTAATCCCAGCTACTCGGGAGGCTGAGGCAGGAGAATCGCTTGAACCCAAGAGGCGGAGGTTGTGGTGAGCCGAGATCGCACTACTGCACTCCAGCCTGGGCAACAAGAGTAAAACTCAGTCTCAAAAAAAAAAAAAAAGAAAAAGAAACTTTCCCTCATACGTCACAAGGCATACAGTAAATTCCTTTAGGTTCACCCAAGATGGGGTAGTTCGCACTGGGTGAACTATGGGAGCATAAGGGAGCACGAATGTACACATTCTCTCTCTTCCCCTCTCTCAGGGCTAGATGGTGCTGCCGCTGGAAAAGAAAATCCTCTGGGAACAGAGCTGGCAAAGCCAGATGGATGCGACTGTGGTTGTCATGGCAACCCCACCAAAGGAGAATGTGACCCTGCTGAGTCTCTTACAGTTATATTCAGAAACAAATTAGAAGTGGTTTCAGGTGTCTGCCCACCTGTGCGTTAAGAGAAAGAGGGGCCTCTCCTCTAAGGTCTGACTGAGCCTGAAGTCAGCTTAGCCAGACCTGGACAGCTGGCAGAGCTCCTTGCTTAGGTTTACTGTTCTGGACAGCCATCAGCAACCTTGGAGACACTAAAAGATGGGAGGGAGGCCGGGACTGCCAGGGACCTGTTAGATGTAGTGAACCTGTATCCACCCTGTCTGGAGCTCATTTGCTCCCAATCCGAGTGGAGGCAGGGACCAGGGAAGGCAGTAGTGAGACCTCCATGACCACAGATGGGAGAAAGGTGGCTCGCTCTACACACCCAGCACCTGGCAAGAACTATGATGGCTTTGTTGTGACACTTTTTTTTTTTTTCCTTTTTTTGAGACAGAGTAGCACCCTGTCGCCCAGGCTGGAGTGCAGTGGCACCATCTTG
Organism: Macaca mulatta; assembly: GCF_049350105.2. NCBI lineage: Eukaryota > Metazoa > Chordata > Mammalia > Primates > Cercopithecidae > Macaca > Macaca mulatta. The sequence continues at coordinate 11,292,186 of NC_133419.1, forward strand.
GCTCACTGCAACCTCCGCCTCCCAGGTTCAAATGATTCTCCGGCCTCAGCCTCCCAAGTAACTGGGATTACAGGCACTCGCCACCACACCCAGCTAATTTTTTTTATTTTTAGTAGAGACGGGGTTTCACCATGTTGGCCAGGCTGGTCTTGAACTCCTGGCCTTGTGATCCACCCACCTCTGCCTCCCAAGTGCTGGGATTACAGGCGTGAGCCACCATACCTGGCCAGAGTCAGACTGTTTTTATTCATTTATTTTTATTTTTATTTATTTTTTGAAATTGAGTCTCACTCTGTCGCCCAGGTTGGAGTGCAGTGGCATGATCTTGGCTCATTGCAAACCCTGCCCTCCAGTTTGAAGTGATTCTTTTGCCTCAGCCTCCGGAGTAGCTGGGATTACGGGTGTCCGACACCATGCCTAGCTAAGTGTTGTAACTTTTGTATTTTTAGTAGAGATGGGGTTTCGCCATGTTGGCCAGGCTGGTCTTGAACTCCTAACCTTGTGATCCGCCCGCCTCAGCCTCTCAAAGTGCTGGGATTACAGGCATGAGGCACCATGCCCAGCCTTTTTTTTTTTTTGAGACAGAGTCCTCGCTCTGTTGCCGCGGCTAGAATGCAGTGGAGGAATCTCAGCCTACTGCAACCTCCACCTCCATGGTTCAAGCGATTCTTGTGCCTCAGCCTCCTGAGTTGCTGGGATTACAGGCACGCACCACCACACCTGGTTAATTTTCGTATTTTTAGTAGAGATTGGGTTTTGCCGTGTTGGCTAGGCTGTTCTTAAACTCCTGACCTCAAGTGATCCACCTACCTCGGCCTCTCAAAGTGCTGGGATTACAGGCAAGAGCTACCACACCAGGCCCAGACTAGTCTTAAAAAATCACGGCTCGGCCGGGCGCGGTGGCTCAAGCCTGTAATCCCAGCACTTTGGGAGGCCGAGACGGGCGGATCACAAGGTCAGGAGATCGAGACCAGCCTGGCTAATACGGTGAAACCCCGTCTCTACTAAAAAATACAAAAAAACTAGCCAGGTGAGGTGGCAGGCGCCTGTAGTCCCAGCTACTCGGGAGGCTGAGGCAGGAGAATGGCGTAGACCCGGGAGGCGGAGCTTGCAGTGAGCTGAGATGCGGCCACTGCACTCCAGCCTGGGGACAGAGCGAGACTCCGTCTCAAAAAAAAAAAAAAAAAAAAAAAAATCACGGCTCACTAGCTGTGTGACCTTAGGCATATTAGTTCACCTGTCTGACCTGTCTCATCAACTATAAAGCGGGATAACAAAATCTAGTCCATGGAACTGTTGTGAAGATTCAGAAATGTGTGTAAAGGATTTAGCATGTTGCCAGGCACATGGTACCCTATTACCCTGTGACCTCTTTAGGAGGCTATAACTTTCAGACTCCCTTACTACCAACCTTCAAAGCTCAGAAGAGTTCTGGAAACCATCTCCAGGGCATCCCACTTGTTCCCTTCCTCCACAGGTGACAGCCTTTTTTTTTTTTCTTTTTTCTTATTAGTGCCAGCCTTTTCGATGCCACACCCTACATCCTCACCGGCACCCACATGCTTAGGATCCATGAGCTGCTTCTTTGTCCATCAGTTTCTTCCTTTCAGGCTTGGTGTTATTCCCCTGTTTGAGAACTTGGGAAGAACTCCAGGACTCCAGTGATCCTCCCACCTCAGCCTCCTAAGTACCTGAGACTACAGATATACACCACTGCACTGGCTTTGGGATGCATTATATAATAATTATGATAATTAAAAGTTGAGGCCGGGCACGGTGGCTCACGCCTGTAATCCCAGCACTTTGGGAGGCCGAGGCGGGCGGATCACGAGGTCAGGAGATCGAGACCATCCTGGCTAACACGGTGAAACCCCGTCTCTACTAAAAATACAAAAAATCAGCTGAGCGCGGTGGCGGGCGCCTGTAGTCCCAGCTACTCGGGAGGCTGAGGCAGGAGAATGGCGTGAAGCCAGGAGGTGGAGCTTGCAGTGAGCCGAGATCGCGCCACTGCGCTCCAGCCTGGGCTACAGAGCGAGACTCCGTCTCAAAAAAAAAAAAAAAAAAAAAAGAAAAAAAAAAAAGTTGAGTGCCCATCATGGACCAGGCTCTATGCCAGCCACTTTAACATATCATGTCTGATATAGCAGCCTCCAAAGAGGGTTTTCTGCCCATTTTATAATGAGGAAACAGAAGGTCATCCATCTAAGACTTTTTTGTTTTTGGTTTTTTTTGAGATGGAGTCTCGCTGTCGCCCAGGCTGGAGTGGAGTGGAGGGATCTCAGCTCACTGCAACCTCCCCCTCCCGGATTCAAGCGATTTTCCTGTCTCATCCCTCATCCTCCCGAGTCCAGCTAAGACTTAAACCGGCTCTGTATCAATCCGAATACCATGCTTTCTTGTTTTCTGCTAGAGCTCTGCTTCCCAAGGTAGTCAAAGAAAGTTAAAGAAAAAAAAAAAAAAAAACATAACTGAAATGAAATTTCACAGATTAGTAGATAGGAAATGGACAAGCTGGGAAAGGGCAGTCCAAGGTAGACAAATAGTATTGCCGAGGTATAGTGTCAGGGAAAATTGGCATGTTTGTTTAATCCTATAGGTATTTCATACATTTTTGTACCCTAACTAGATTCTGAGCCCTTTTACATCTTCAGTTCAGTGTAGTATAGTGATACACTGTTGTGTATATACCCATCTTAGGAAGGGCTGTGTTGAGATCCTATAGCCTGTCATTACTAGCCTCTTGTTCATCTCTCCCTGTCTGCTGTCTCCTCTCCCTTCTTTCCCAGTTATGCTCTTGGTTACTTTTAAGGGCAGGAGAAGAGCAAACACTCTGGAACTATATCAGTACTCAGAATGCCGCTAATGACTGTATCATTTGCTGGAAGCCAAAGACCCAACATCAGAGCCTTGACTTCAATGAGGTCACCTTTAAACCTGGACAAATGGGTTAGTCAGCTCCCCTGGGTGGCTGAGGATAGCAGACGCATCAGTATAAGAAAGAGGGGCTAGTAAGCAGACAACTCCACAGCCTCCTTAAAGAGTTATTGTTACTGCTAAAAAAAAAAAAAAAAAAAAAAAAAGAGGATAACACTTCCATGAGAACCAAGGACTTTTTATACTTAGAACACATACTGAAAAATCAGGAGGCAGTAGCTAAGCTAAAAGAAGCACCAGATGCCTTCTGGAATGAGTTGCCTTCCTTGCCTCCACAACAGCAGCCAGACTGGACCTCTGGACAACACGGTAAGTGTGACAATCACACTTCCTACATCAGGACCAAGGGTAGGAAGCCACTAGGCTCAGCTTACAAGCCCTGTGAAACCAGAAAAAGTGCATCAGTTAGACCCAGAATTTGGGGGCAGCCACAACCATGTACTTCTCATCCCAAGGAACGTGTCCTGGATCTTTCAACCAGACAGCGTGAAAGTTTCTTCTGTCTCTCTCTCATTTGGGCATTAAATCCTGTATTACTCCCCACCCCTACACACCCCTTCTCCAGGCAATAACCCCAGCCCATATGATCAGGCACTCACCCAAGTAATCGTCCATCAGGGAGCCAATAGCAAACTGCAGGAAAGATGGTAAAAAGAAAGTGAAGGCCGGGCGCGGTGGCTCAAGCCTGTAATCCCAGCACTTTGGGAGGCCGAGACGGGCGGATCACGAGGTCAGGAGATCGAGACCATCCTGGCTAACATGGTGAAACCCCATCTCTACTAAAAATACAAAAAACTAGCCGGGCGAGGTGGTGGGCGCCAGTAGTCCCAGCTACTCGGGAGGCTGAGGCAGGAGAATGGCGTAAACCCGGGAGGCGGAGCTTGCAGTGAGCTGAGATCCGGCCACTGCACTCCAGCCTGGGCGACAAAGCGAGACTCCGTCTCAAAAAAAAAAAAAAAAAAAAAAAGAAAGTGAAGCCAAGATGAGCACAGAACCAACCTCTACCCCGCAGCCCCAGGCCTTCTGCCCATCCATCCCTTCTTCCTGACAGAAGAGCATAGAACCCCCTGAAACTAGGTGGCAAGAAATCCAACAGCTCTCCGCTCAGCCTGGTATAGGTAGAGGTGGGGAAAAGACTCACAATGTCATTCTTGTCCACACGGGTCCCCACAATCTTTAAGCGGATCTCATCGTCCTGCTGAATCACAATATCCTGGGGAGAGGAGGGAACAGTGTACAGATGCTCCTCAGTTTATGAGAGGTTACATCACAACTACTTCACCGTAAGCCCGGGGGCATATTGAAAGCACATCACTTTCGCATCATCGTAAAGTCATAAAATCATGAATCAAGCCATGGTAATTCAGGGACCATCTGTGCTCGGCCATCCTCAGGCCAATATTCTCCCTCAGGATGACTGATTCTCTCTTCCTCTTCCTGACTTCTTTCTGTCCACTTACCTCATCCATTGTCTTGTAACATGGTGGGTTGGAGTTAGGATCAAACTCCATCTCTGAAGGGATGGACTGAAAGGAAAGTGAGATTAGGGTAGCACTTTAAAAGGATGCTTCAGTAGATGGTAATGAATGGGTATCTCTCTTCCTCAGCCCCACCCAGTGTGCCTAGACTTACGTGTCGAGAGATGAAGCAAGACATGGGTCCAATTTCTGTGAAGAGTCCAACCTAGAAAAAAATGAGTGATCTTATGGTCATGCACGGTGGCTTATGCCTATAATCCCAGCACTTTGGGGGGGCCGAGGCGGGTGGATCATGAGGTCACAAGTTCAAGACCAGCCTGACCAACATGGTGAAACCTTGTCTCTGCTAAAAATACAAAAATTAGCTGGGTGTGGTAGCGCACCTGTAATCCCAGCTACTCAAGAGACTGAGGCAGGAGAATCGTTTGAACCCGGGAGGCGGAGGTTGCAGTGAGCCAGATCTCGCCATTGTACTCCAGCCTGGCAACAGAGCAAGACTCCGTCTCAAAAAAAAAAAAAAGAGTGATCTTGCTTTTCTTTGTCCCCTCAAGTGTTGTGTTTTTGTTTTTTGCTTTCTAAATTTTGAGACAGGTTCTCACTGTTGCCCAGGTTGGAAAGCAGTGGTGTAATCACAGCTCACTGTACCTTTGAATTCCTGGGCTCAAGCAATCCTGCCACCTCAGCCTTCCAAGTAGCTGAGACCACAGGTGCACACCACCATGCTAGGCTAATTTTTTAAAACTTTTTGTAGAGACAGAGTCTTGCTATGTTGCCCAGGCTGGTCTCAAACTCCTAGGCTCAAGCAATCTTCCCACTTCTGCCTCCCAAAGCACTGGGATTATAGGTGTAAGCCAGCACACCCAGCCCTCTTCTCTTTTTTTTTAAGCTTTCATTTGTATTTATTTATGTATTTACTTTGAGACAGAATCTTGCTCTGTTGTTCACTCTGGAGTGCAGTGGTGCAATTTCAACTCACTGCAACCTCCACCTCCCACGTTCAAGTGATTCTCATGCCTCAGCCTCCCGAGTAGCTGGGACTACATGCACATGCCACGATGCCTGGCTAATTTTTGTATTTTTAGTAGAGATACGGTTTCACCATATTGGCCAGGCTGGTCTTGAACTCCCAACCTCAGGTGATCTGCCCACCTCAGCCTCCCAAAGTGCTGGGATTACAGATGTGAGCCACCATGCCCAGCCTAACCTTTCATTTTAAAGTATTAAAGAGCTTAGGCCTGTTAGTCCAAGATTTGAACACCTGTTGGCCACATGATCTTGGCCAATACACTTAACTTCTTCTAAGCTTCAGCTTCTGTAAAAAGCACCCACTGGCCGGGGGCAGTGGCTCACGCCTACAATCCCAGCACTTTCGGTGGCTGAGGCAGGCAGATCACCTGAGGTCGGGAGTTTGAGACCAGCCTGACCAACATGGAGAAACCTCATCTCTACTAAAAATACAAAAATTAGCTGAGCGTGGTGGCGCATGCCTATAGTCCCAGCTACCTGGGAGGCTGAGGCAGGAGAATCACTTGAACCCAGAGGCGGAGGTTGTAGTGAGCCAAGATTGTGCCACTGCACTCCAGTCTGGCGACAGAGCTAAACTCCATCTTAAAAAAAAAAAAAAAAAAAGGAAAGCACCCACCTTTTAGTCATTGTGAGTCTCTGCACTTCACCTGGCCCACAGTCACTACTCAATCAACACAGGCTTTTATTGTTATGACTATTAATGTTGACTCTTGCCCTCTGAGTTGGGCAGGGAAGATTACCATACAATTTGAAAGTGCAGCACAAGAAGTAAAGTGATGGCCAGGCGTGGTAGCTCACACCTGTAATCCTAGCGCTTTGGGAGGCCGAGGTAGGCAGATTGAGCTCAGGAGTTCGAGATCAGCCTGGGCAACATGGCAAAACCCTATCTCTACTAAAAAAAATACAAAAACTTAGCCGGCCATGGTGGCACCTGCCTTTAGTCCCAACTACTTGGGAGGCCGAGGCAAGAGACTCACTGGAACCCAGAAGGCAGAGGTTTCAGTGAGCCAAGATGGCACCACTGCACTCCAGCCTGGGCGACAGAGCAACACTCCATCTCAAAAAAAAAAAAAAGAAGTAAAGTGACTTAGCTGAAGGCACAGTTATGAAGTGGAGCCAGGACCCAACCCAGATCTACTGAGAGACTACCCCAATGCCTCCCCTACGTATGGTCTCACCTTGTTGACCTGAGTTACAACAGCATCCACGACCTCCCCTTTAAAGGGCCGGAAAACAATGGCCTTGTACTTAACTGGATAAAGGACAAAGCCTCGGCCTGGCTGGATCACACCAGCACCAATATTGTCAATGGTGGTGACAGCAATTACAAAGCCATACCTGCAAGGAGGATGAGAAACAGAAAGACATTGTGTGTCCAAGAGCCTCTAGAGACATCTGCAATAAAAGTCACTGAGCTCTTGGGAGTAGTGTCGGGGAGAGCAAAAGGACAAGTAGATAGCACCTCTGCTCCCAGAGAGCTTAATGACCAAGAGAAGACAGAACACAGATCAGTATGGGCCGGGCGCGGTGGCTCAAGCCTGTAATCCCAGCACTTTGGGAGGCCGAGACGGGCGGATCACGAGGTCAGGAGATCGAGACCATCCTGGCTAACCCGGTGAAACCCCGTCTCTACTAAAAAATACAAAAAACTAGCCAGGCGAGGTGGCGGGCGCCTGTAGTCCCAGCTACTCGGGAGGCTGAGGCAGGAGAATGGCCTGAACCCGGGAGGCGGAGCTTGCGGTGAGCTGAGATCAGGCCACTGCACTCCAGCCTGGGCGACAGAGCGAGACTCCGTCTCATAAAAAAAAAAAAAAAAAAAAGAACACAGATCAGTATGTATAAGACCAAATGCTGTTCTGGTAATTTCACAGTAAATGTACAAGAAGGCTGGAGTCCTTGAGGAAACAGATCTCAATCTTCGGGATGCCTGAGAATCATCTTCTTAAAATGCAGATTCTCAGGTCTGCCTCACAGAGTCTTGATTCTGTAGGGAATAAGGAGGCTCAGGAATCTGCATGTTCCTGCAGGTTTTTCTGATGCTGGAGGCCCAAGTACTCCACTGCCCTGGGCTGGGTCCCAGCTCATTAATATCACAGAAGGCCCTCAGTGCAAAGCCCAGAGATGGTCAAGTCCCAGTCTACTTCCTTCCTCCCCCAAACTTTCGATCCACTTTTTCTGGTCATCCATTCAGAAGATATATAGAGGCCCACGGTGTGTGGTCCCTGGACACAGGGGATAAGAGAAAACCAGCAGAATGACAGAGTGAGAGGAGACACAGGAACAATGACTACACTGTGAGCTCCACAAGAGCTGGCCTCATTCTATCTTGTTCCCATTCTACCTTGTTCTGAGCCCAACACGGGTCCTGGCACACACCAAGTGTTTTTAAAATGTCTGAGGAGTAAATGAATGAATGACCAATCTCAGCTGAGGGAAGGAAGTCTTATTGTCCAGCATTGCAGAGGGCGCCCTGGGAACCCAAAGCAGGAAGCAACTGGCTGCCTGAGAGGGTGAGCGGGGTCCCTAGAGTGGGTGGCAGGACTAATAGGAGTTGCGGATGGTTTGCAGGTATAGCGACCCGTGTGCGCATCGAACGATCTGGCGGCGCGGTGAGCTCGGCACTCACTTCCCTGTGCAGGTCCCCTCCACTTCGGTGAAGAGCTTCTGCTTCACCGTGTTGAGCAAGTTGGGGCCGAAGTAGCGCGGGTGCAGCAGGATTTCGTGCTCTAGGGAGATCTGCGGAGAAAAGAGGGATGGCGACCAGGCCACGCGCTGGGAGCTTATCAGACGACAAGGGGAGCCTCGCGCCGGCGCCTGGCCTTGCTCCTCCTTTCCACCCAGCCCTTGCCGCCACCCTGGGCCCTGCTCACATGGTAGAACATCTTCCCAGAGCATGAAGGCAGGAACAGTCCACACCTCCGACCGCCCCTGGGAATCTACCGGAAACACACTTAGCCGCCGCAACCCCAGTTCCGCGCCTGCTGCGACGTTGAGAGCGGAACTCCACCTCCTCCGCGAGGGCGGAACTCCACCTGCTCCACGGGTCTGATTGGGCCTTGTAGCCGTGGGCGTGAACCACTAAGCCCCGCCCCTCACCACCGCCCCGCCCCCCCACCGGCCATCAAACCACAACTCTCTTTTTTTTGTTTTGAGACGGATCTGGCTCCGTCTCCCAGGCTGGAGTGCAGTGGCGCGATCTCGGCTCACTGCAAGCTCCGCCTCCCGGGTTCGGGCCATTCTCCTGCCTCAGCCTCCCCAGTAGTTGGGACTACAGGCGCCCACCACCGCGCCCGGCTAATTTTTTGTATTTTTAGTAGTGACGGGGTTTCACCGGGTTAGCCAGGCTGGTCTTGATATCCTGACCTTGTGATCCGCCCTCCTCAGCCTCCCAAAGTGCTGGAATTACAGGCGTGAGTCACAGCGCCCGGCCAATTTTGTGTTTTTAGTAGAGATGGGGTTTCTCCATGTTGGTCAGGCTAGTCTCAAACTCCCAACCTTAGGTGATCCACCCACCTCGGCCTCCAAAAGTGCTGGAATTACAGGCGTGAGCCACTGTGCCCGGCCAGCAACTCTCTGAATTGCTTGAACCTGGGAGGCCACTGCACTCCAGCCTGGGCAACAAAAGCGAAACTCCATCACAAAAAATAATAATAAATAATAGCTACCACTTACTGCTTTCTTCCTAAATGCCAGACACTGTGTTAAGCCCTTTATATAATTATCTCCCTTAATTCTCATAATAATCTACAGAAATTGGTGTAGAAATAACAAAAAATTTACATGAGCCTTAGTCGAAAGGCCAGGAAGCTACAGAAAATAATGAAATTTAGGCTGGGCGCAGTGGTTTACGCCTGTAATCCCAGCACTTTGGAAGGCGGAGGCGGGCAGATCATGGGGTCAGGAGATTGAGACCATCCTTGCTAACACGGCGAAACCTCGACTCTACTAAAAATACAAAAAATTAGCCGGTACTCAGGAGGCTGAGGCAGGAAAATCGCTTGAACCCGGGGGGCGGAGGCTGCGGTGAGCTGAGATCGCGCCACTGCACTCCAGCCTGGCAACAGAGCAACACTAAGAAAGAACGAAAGAAAGAGAGAGAGAGAAAGAAAAAATTTAAAAGCTATTGCAATCCCAAAAAACATTTTAAGCCTCGAGAGAGATATGACTGTGAGTCACATATAGTTTACAACTTCTGTTCTCAGATTATAGATTAATTCACTTTCTTTTTTTTGAGAGGGAGTCTCGCTGTGTCACCCAGGCTGGAGTGCAGGAAATCCATGACTATTTCATCCTCTGTTAAAAAAATGTTACATACCCCCGGCACGATGGCTCACGACTGTAATCCCGGCTACTTGGGAGACTGGGGCAGGAGAATTGCTTGAACCCGGGAGGCAGAGGTTGCAGTGAGCCGAGATCGTGCCACTGCACTCCAGTCTGGGAGACAGAGCAAGATTCCCTCTCAAAAAAAAAAAAGTTACATGTGAATCACAAGGTCAGAAGTTCAAGACCAGCCTGGCCAACATGGTGAAACCCCATCTCTACTAAAAATACAAAAAATTGGGGCCGGGCGCGGTGGCTCAAGCCTGTAATCCCAGCACTTTGGGAGGCAGAAACGGGTGGATCACAAGGTCAGGAGATCGAGACCATCCTGGCTAAGACGTTGAAACCCCGTCTCTACTAAAAAATACAAAAAAATAGCCAGGCGAGGTGGCGGGCGCCTGTAGTCCCAGCTACTCGGGAGGCTGAGGCAGGAGAACCGCGTGAACCCAGGAGACGGAGCTTGCAGTGATCTGAGATCTGGCCACTGCACTCCAGCCTGGGCCACAGAGAGAGACTCCGTCTCAAAAAAAATGAAAAAAAAATACAAAAAATTAGCCGGGCGTGGTGGCAGGTGCCTGTAATCCCAGCTACTTGGGAGACTGAGGCAGAAGAATCCCTTGAACCTGGGAGGAGGAGGTTGCAGTGAGCCAAGATCGTGCCACTGCACTCCAGCTCAGGCAACAGTGCCAGACTCCAAATCAAAAAACATTGAAAAAAAAAAAAGTTACATGTACTTTTCCCAAAAAGAAACATTGTCTATAGCCAACCAAATTACTATAACTATGTACCAATCTTCTATGAAAAATGTAATCCTGCTAAAAAGTCCTGTGTGCTTGCCTATATGTGGGGAAAGAGATCAGACTGTTACTGTGTCTATATAGAAAGAAGTAGACATAAGAGACTCTATTTTGTTCTGTACTAAGAGAAATTATTCTGCCTCAACTTGCTGTTAATCTGCAACCCTAGCCCCAAGCCATGTGTACAGCACATGTGCAGAGACAGGTGCTGGGTTGACTCAAGGTTTAAGGGATTTAGGGCTATGCAGGATGTGCTTTGTTAAAAAAGTGCTTGGCCGGGCGCGGTGGCTCACGCCTGTAATCCCAGCACTTTGGGAGGCCGAGGCGGGCGGATCACAAGGTCAGGAGATCGAGACCACGGTGAAACCCCGTCTCTACTAAAAATACAAAAAATTAGCCGGGCGCGGTTGTGGGCGCCTGTAGTCCCAGCTACTCGGGAGGCTGAGGCAGGAGAATGGCGTGAACCTGGGAGGCGGAGCTTGCAGTGAGCCGAGATCGCGCCACTGCACTCCAGCCTGGGCAACAGAGCGAGACTCTGTCTCAAAAAAAAAAAAAAAAAGGGCTTGAAGGCAGTATGCTTGTTAAAAGTCATCACCATTCTCTAATCTCAAGTACCCAGGGACACAATACACTGTGGAAGGCCAGGCCACAGGGACCTCTGCCTAGGAAAGCCAGGTATTGTCCAAGTTTTCTCCCCATGTGATAGCCTGAGATATGGCCTCCTGGGAAGGGAAAGGCCTGATGGTCTCTCAGCCTGACACCTGGAAAGGGTCCGTGCCGAGGAGGATTAGTGAAAGAGGGAGGCCTCTTTGTAGTTAAGAGGAAGGCATCTGTCTCCTGCATGTCCATGAGAATAGAATGTCTCCGTGTAAAACCCCATTGTATGTTCTATTTACTGAGATAGGAGAAAACAGCCTTAGGGCTGGAGGTGAGACATGCTGGCGGCAATACTGCTTTTTATTGCACCGAGATGTTTGTGTGTGTGCACATCACAGCACAGCACCTTTACTTAAACTTATTTATGACACAGAGACCTTTGTTCACATGTTTTCCTGCTGACCCTCTCCTGACTATTACCCTATTGTTCTGCCACATCCCCCTCTCCGAGATGGTAGAGATAATGATCCATAAATACTGAAGGGACTCAGAGACCAGTGCCAGTGCGGTTCCTCCGTATGCTGAGTGCCGCTGGACCCACTTTTCTTTCTCTCTACTTTGTCTCTCTTATTTATTTTCTCAAGTCTCTGGTTCCACCTGACACCCACAGGTGTGGAGGGGCTGGCCACCCCTTCGCCTATATAAATGAAATATTAACTTTCTTACTTCACAACACCATTCCTCTGGAGCTGGACCTTGTAAATGAGACCGAAAGAGATTAAGGGGAGGTATTTGGGTATGAATAGCAGACCTGCTCCAAAGCTTGTGTTCCTTTTTTTTTTTCTTTTTTCTTTCTTTCTTTCTTTTCTTTTCTTTTTTTTTTTTTTTTTGAGTCAGAGTCTCACTGTCGCCCAGGCTGGAGTGCAGTGGCGTGATCTCAGCTTGCTGCAACCTCTGCCTCCCAGGTTCAAGTGATTCTCCTGCCTCAGCCTCCCAAGTAGCTGGGATTACAGGTGCCCACCACCATGGCCAGCTAATTTTTTCTTTTTTTTTTTTTTTTTTTTTTTTTTTTTTTTTTTGAGACGGAGTCTCAGGCTGTTGCCCAGGCTGGAGTGCAGTGGCGCGATCTCCTCTCACTGCAAGCTCCGCCTCCCGGGTTCCCGCCATTCTCCTGCCTCAGCCTCCTGAGTAGCTGGGACTACAGGCGCCCGCCACCGCGCCCGGCTAATTTTTTGTATTTTTAGTAGAGACGGGGTTTCACTGTGGTCTCGATCTCCTGACCTTGTGATCCGCCCGCCTCGGCCTCCCAAAGTGCTGGGATTACAGGCTTGAGCCACCGCGCCCGGCTTTTTTTTTCTTTCTTTTTTTTTTTTTTTTAGTAGAGACGGGGTTTCACCATGTTGGCCAGGCTGGTCTCAAACTTCTGACCTTAGGTAATCCACCCACCTCAGCCTCCCAAAATGCTGGGATTACAGGCCTGAGCCACTGCGCCCAGCACCACCCCCTTTTTTTTCTTGAGAAAGGGTCTCATTCTGTCACCCAGGCTGCCAGGCTGGAGTGCTCATTGCATTCCCCAGCTACAGGTGTGGGTCACCATGTGCGGGTAATTTTTTTAGTTTTTGCAGAGATATGGGTCTTACTCTGTTGACCAGGCTGGTCTTGAACTTCTGGCCTCAAGTAATCCTCTTGCTTTGGTTTCCCAAAGTGTTGGGATTATAGGTGTGAGCCCTCGCACCTGGGAAAGTTGCATTCTTCACTACTGTACACTCTACTGCCTGAGACTGAAACTTTGGATAAAAAAGACACCAAAGCAATGAAAAGGACTGTTGTGTCTGCTCCTCAAAGTGGGTACATGTAGAGCCTGAAAGCTCAGAACAGCAATTCTGAAATTGTGGTCCTAGAAAGAACCTTTCAGGGACTGGTGAAGTACTCTTCTAGTTACGTGTCTGTGTGAGACCAAATTTTCTTCATGTGTTTCAATCAATACAATATATCCTAATAGCTAACAGAAGCAGATGTGAAAGTCGAGCTGTCTCCTACTGAAACAGTGTGATATTGTGAAATATACATTTCTTTGACCCCATTTTCTGGCATACAACTCCTAAATCTCTAAAGCGATTTTTTTGGTATGCTAATGATTAACTGATGGCTGCCAGGCCCTAGGTAGCTTCCGGGTGGGGGGTTGGTCACTAGAAACAGCTGGGCATGATTGGAAGGTTGGGGCTTTCAGCCCACCCCCAACTTCTGGGGAGTGGAGCGGGTGCTGAACTGTTTAGTTGATCACCAGTGGCTAATGGTTTCAGCAGTCATGCTTACATAATGAAGCATCCACAAAAATCCAAAAGGACTGGGTTCAGAGCTTCCACGTAGCTGAACACCTGGAGGTTCCTGGAAGGTGGCACACCGGAAGAGGGCTCGGAAGCTCCACATTCCTTCCCCCATACCTCACCCTAGCCACCTCTTCATCTGCATCCTTTGAAATAGCCTCTATAATAAGCCAGTAAACGTAAGTAAGTGTTTCCCTGATTTCTGTGAGCCACCCTAGTAAGTTAACCAAGCCCAAGTAGAGTTGTGGGGGCCTAGATTTACAGTTGGTCAATCAGAGGCACAGGTAAAACAGCCTGGGGCTTTTGACTGGCATCAGAAGTCAGGGGCCATGTCTGGTAAACAGTCATTTGATTTAAAAAAAACAGGAAGGGAGGGAGGGAGGCAGGGGGAAAGAGAGAGACAAGAGAGAGAAAGAAGAAAAAAAGGGGAAAAGAGAGAGAGAAAGAAAGAGACAAAGAAAGGAAAATAAAAGGAAAGGAAGGAAAAGAAAAGAAATAAAACAAAAGGAACGAAAAGAAACTAGTACTGGGGGGCGGGTGGGGAGGGCGGTCTTGGGAGCTGCGCCCTAAACCTTTGAGATCTGAGGTTATCTCCAGGTAGACAGTGTTGGCATTAAACAAGAGGGACACCCAACTGGAATTGCTTGCTTGCTTGTGGACGGGGGAAAAAAACCAACACATTTGGTCACACAGAAGCCTTCTTTGTTGATTGTTGTGGTGGTGTGAGAGGAGAGAAAAACAGTGTCTCCCCCAACCCCCCTGTAAAACAATGCCATTATTCTTGCGTCATTTATTGATTTTGGTAAATAGTTATTTTCCATCTCTTATTTAAAATATATATGCTGGGCGTGGTGGCTGACGCCTGTAATCCCAACACTTTCGGAGGCCGAGATGGGCGGATCACCTGAGGTTGGGAGTTCCAGACCAGCCTGACCAACATGGAGAAACCTTGTCTCTACTAGAAATACAAAATTAGCCGGGTGCGGTGGCGCACGCCTGTAATCCCAGCACTTTGGGAGGCAGAGGTGGGCAGATCACGAGGTGAGGAGATCGAGACCATCCTGGCTAACACGGTGAAACCCCGTATCTACTAAAAATACAAAAAAAAATTAGCCAGGCGTGCTGTCCGGCACCTGTAGTCCCAGCTACTCAGGAGGCTAACGCAGGAGAAGCGTGAACCCGGAAGGCGGAGCTTGCATTGAGCCAAGATCACCCACTGCACTCCAGCCTAGGCAACCGAGCAGACACTGTCTCAAAACAAAACAAACAAAAAATATACATATATATGAGACCAGGCGACGTGGCTCATGCCTGTAATCACAACACTTTGAGAGGCTGAGGTGGGTGGATCACCTGAGGGATCAGAATTGCAGTGAGACAAGATCACCCCACTGTACTCCAGCCTGGGCGACAGAGCAAGACACAAAAGAAGAAAAATAAATGAAACTTAAATTAAAAATTAAAAAGGTTAGACTTGGTGGTTGACACCTGTAATCTCAGCATTTTGGGAGGCCAAGCTGGGGGGATCACTTGAGCCCAGGAGTTTGAGACCAGCCTGGGCAACATAGAGAGTCCCGCGTCTCTATTTACAACATATATATATATATGTATGTGTGTGTGTATATATATGTGTATATGTGTGTGTGTGTGTGTGTGTGTATATATATATATATATATATTTTTTTTTTTTTTTTTTGAGACGGATTCTCCTGCCTCAGCCTCCCAAGTAGCTGGGATTATAGGTGCCCACCGCCACACCCAGCTAATTTTTGTATTGTTATTATTATTATTTATTTATTCTTTTTGAGATGGAATTTCGCTCATTGCCCAGGCTGGAGTGCAACGGCGATCTTGGCTCACTACAACCTCCACCCCCCAAGTTCAAGCGATTCTCCTGCCTCAGCCTCCCAAGTAGCTGAGATTACAGACATGCGCCACTACACCCTGCTAATTTTTGTACTTTTAATAGAGACGGGGTTTCTCCATGTTGGTCAGGCTGGTCTCGAACTCCCGACCTCAGGTGATCTTCCCGCCTTGCACTCCTAAAGTGCTGGGATTACCAGAGTAAGCCACGGTGCCCGGCCCATTTCTTAGTTTTAATTCCTATACAGCAAATATTGTATGGCTTGTAAGAATGAACACAGTGTCGGCCGGGCGCGGTGGCTCAAGCCTGTAATCCCAGCACTTTGGGAGGCCGAGACGGGCGGATCACGAGGTCAGGAGATCGAGACCATCCTGGCTAACACGGTGAAACCCCGTCTCTACTAAAAATACAAGAAAATTAGCCGGGCGAGGTGGCGGGCGCCTGTAGTCCCAGCTACTCGGGAGGCTGAGGCAGGAGAATGGCGTGAACCCGGCGGGGGGTGGGGGGGTGCGGAGCTTGCAGTGAGCCGAGATCGGGCCACTGCACTCCAGCCTGGGGCACAGAGCAAGACTCTGTCTCAAAGAAAAAAAGAATGAACACAGTGTCTTGAAGAGGCATGATCTCAAGCTAAGGCCAACATACCCTGCATGTATCTAGCACAAGTTTGTTGCATAGAAACTCTCCCTAATTCTGGTTAGGTCTGATTGGAGGCCCTGACAGCAGAATAAGGTAGAGATGCTTAGAGTGGTGGGTGAAGAAGTGAGGATTAGGGCACCGAGTTTACTCCTCTAGTAACACTGCCTGGGTCAGACAGGGCAGTTATCACTGACTCCCAACTTACAGCCTTTTCCTCTAGCTGTGTAGGGACTCTCAAATATTCCTTCAGAAGTAGACGCGGTTTTTGCTTCTTCTCTCCTGTCCTGGGACATTTTATGGCCCTGACCCCATTCTCACCCCTTCCTACCAGCACCTGCCCAGCACGCTCTGGAAACAAAGAACACTCTATCCTCTCAACTATAAAGTGACCGTAAGATGAGCCGGGAGCCCCGGAACCTTAGTTTGGAGGAGTGGAGCAGTAGGTCATCTTGGATTTTTTTTTTTTTTTTTTTTTTTTTTTTTAGATGGAGTTTTGCTCTGTCTCCCAGGCTGGAGTGCAGTGGCGCTATCTTGGCTCACTGCAACCTCTGCCTCCTGGGTTCAAGAGATTCTCCTGCCTCAGCCTCCCAAGTAGCTGGGATTTCAGGTATGCGCCACCATGCCCAGCTGATTTTTGTATTTTTAGTAGAGATGGGGTTTCACTATGTTGGCCAGGCTGCTCTTGAACTCCTGACCTCAAGTGATCTGCCCGTCTCGGCCTCCCAGAGTCCTGGGATTACAGGCGTGAAGCACTGCGCCTGGCCTAGCTGGTTCTCTTATTCTCTGTCAGCCTGTAGCGGGAGTGGCATGCTGTCAGCTCAGGTCCGACACTGCAGGGTTCCCAAACTCTGGCCTTCCCAGGAGAGCGCCGCATTCAGCGACTCGGTGCCGGGCACCTCCTGCCTGCGGGATTAGGTAGAAGAAGCTCAGCCAATCCTGAGAGCTCGGAAGCAAGGAAGGCGGGACAAGGAGGAAAAGTTGAGGACAGAAGCGCCACCCAATCCAACGCCTGACTGTAAACGCGATGGCGGCGAGCACCCAATTGCAGATGGCCGTTAGAGGGAGGCTGGTTAGTGGAAAGCGGACCAATCCGTGACAGGGGAGGGCAATTTTAAGCCAATTAAAACTGAGAAGGTGGGAAGGGGCGGAGCTCGCCCTGTGGCTGCTCGGTGGTGGGTGAGGGATCAGCTTTCTCTGCTAGTTCCCACCCTGGGAGTCCTTAGCCCCTGGAATGCGAGAGGGAGATGCTTAGGGAATTTCCGAAGTGGGGCGTCGAAGCATCGCCTGGCAAGGCCTGGGAGCGAAAAAGATCCCTACTTCGTGGAGCCGTTGGAAGCTACCGGGTGGGCATCAAGGAAGCGGAGGGTGGCTAAGGGGCGGGACTTCCGGGGGCAGGGCTTATTGGTGGGGGTGGGGCCTGTTCTAAGGTTAGGCCGAGGTGGGCGGAGCTTATGGGAGAGCTTTGGGTGTGACCTAGGAGAAAGGAGGGCAGTAACTTAAGCGATTGTTTTGGGGTGGGAAGTGATAGTTAAGGGCTGATAAGGTTGCTGGGGAGGTTACCTGTCTTAACCCACTGTCCTTTTTTCTCAGGGAGCCACTGGTGGGGACCTTTTTTGGGCCCCCTTTCCTTCGTGGGGTACTATGGAGTTCCCAGAACACAGTCAGCAGCTGCTGCAGAGCCTCCGGGAGCAGCGGTCCCAGGGTTTCCTTTGTGACTGCACCGTGATGGTGGGTAGTACCCAGTTCTTGGCCCATCGGGCTGTGCTGGCCTCCTGCAGCCCATTCTTCCAGCTTTTCTACAAGGAGCGGGAATTGGACAAGAGGGATCTGGTGTGTATTCACAATGAAATTGTCACGGCCCCAGCCTTTGGGCTTCTTCTGGACTTTATGTATGCTGGCCAGCTGGCCCTGAGAGGGGATACCCCTGTGGAGGATGTGCTGGCAGCTGCCAGCTACTTGCACATGAATGACATCGTCAAGGTGTGTAAGCGGCGGCTTCAAGCCCGGGCCCTGGCAGAGGCAGACAGTACCAAGAAGGAGGAAGAAACCAACTCACAGCCTCCTAGTTTGGAGTTTTTGTCCAGTACTGCCCGTGGCCCCCAGCCTTCGTTGTCATCTGCTGAGACATCAGGCCATTGGGGCAAAGGGGAATGGAAAGGCTCTGCTGCTCCCTCACCTACTGTCCGTCCCCCAGATGAGCCACCAATGTCCAATGGGGCTGACACTACACAGCCTGGCATGGAGGTTGACGCACCACATCTGCGGGCACCTCCTCCACCGGTGGCTGATGTCTCTCTTGCCAGCCCTAGTAGCTCCACTGAGAGCATTCCTGCAAACTACTACTCTTCTGGCATCCCAGCAGTTTCATTGGAGCCACTGCCAACTCTTGATGTGGGTCCTGAGAGTCTGAGGGTGGTGGAACCAAGGGATCCTGGAGGACCACTGCAAGGCTTCTATACCCCAGCCTCAGCCCCCAGCTCAGCCCCAGCCCCTGTCTCAGCCCCAGTTCCATCCCAGGCTCCAGCCCCAGCTGAAGCTGAACTGGTCCAGGTGAAAGTTGAAGCTATTGTGATCTCTGATGAAGAGACCGATGTGTCAGATGAACAGCCTCAGGATCCTGAGAGAGTGTTCCCACCTGGAGGAGCAGTGTATGGGGGACAGCCCTCCCAGCCAGAGGCTTTTGAAGACTCAGGGGCAGCAGGACTGGAGGAGGTGGGGCCAAGTGACCACTTCCTGCCTTCAGACCCTCATCTACCCTACCATCTGCTGCCAGGTGCAGGGCAGTATCATCGAGGACTGGTGACCTCACCCCTGCCTGCGCCCGCATCCGTGCATGAGCCACTTTACCTGCCTTCTGAGTACGAAGCAGGTCCAGGAAGCTTTGGGGTTTTTACTGAGGATGTTCCCACCTGCAAGACATGTGGGAAGACCTTCTCATGCTCTTACACGCTACGGCGACATGCCACGGTGCACACACGTGAGCGACCCTACGAGTGCCGCTACTGCCTGCGGAGCTACACACAGTCAGGGGACCTCTACCGCCACATCCGCAAGGCTCACAACGAGGACCTGGCCAAACGCAGCAAACCGGATCCAGAAGTGGGACCCCTTCTAGGGGTGCAACCTCTCCCTGGCTCTCCAACAGCAGACAGACAGAGCAGCAGTGGTGGAGGGCCACCCAAAGATTTTGTACTTGGCCCCAAAAACTAACATCTAAGGAGCATGAGCTGACGCTAGGCTGCTCTTACCATCCTTAGATGGCAGCTCAGAAGGTTGGTGGCATCTCATCACCCCTGCTCGGTGACAAGAATAAAGGTTCTGCCCAGGCTGAAAGTTCCTACCCTTTTCTGTTTTTTTTTTTTTTAGTTTTTAGTTTTTTGAGACGGAGTCTCACTCTGTCACCCAGGTTGGAGTGCAGTGGCGTGATCTCGGCTCACTGCAAGTTCAGCCTTCTGGGTTCACGCTGTTCTCCTGCCTCAGCCTCCCAAGTAGCTGGGACTACAGGTGGCCATCACCATGCCCGGCTAATTTTTTTTATTTTTAGTAGAGATGGGGGTTTCGCCGTGTTAGCCAGGATGGTCTCGATCTCCTGACCTCGTGATCCGCCCGTCTCGGCCTCCCAAAGTGCTGGGATTACAGGCATGAGCCACCGCACCCGGCTGCTTTTTTTTTTTGAGACAGTCTTGCTCTGTCGCTCAGGCTGGAGTGCAGTGGCAATTTCAGCTCACTGCAACCTCTGCCTCCTGGGTTCAAGCGATTCTCCTAACTCAGCCTCTTGAGTAGCTGGGATTACAGGAACGCACCACCATGCCCAGCTAATTCTTGCGTTTTTAGTAGAGACGGGGTTTCACCATGTTGGCCAGGCTGGTCTCGAACTCCTGACCCCAGGTGATCGCTCACCTCGACCTTCCAAAGTGCCGGGATTACAGGCATGAGCCACTGTGCCCGGCCTCCTACCCTTTTCTTTGCCCAGCCAGATAAGCAGGACTCTGTGGGGCAGAGATATGACAGCTCTCTCCAAGGGCACTGGGAATTTTCCTGAGGTATAATCGCTTCTCACTGTATGTTCTGGAACATAAAGCTAGGAATGAAAGTATTTCTTTGAACTGGTGTTGGCTGATTTCTTCTAAAAACCGGCATGCTTTCATACCTCTCCTTCAGTTCTTTTTGGAATGTCACATCTGTACTTGGGATAGGGGTAGAGGTCAGATTGCTCATGAGGAGAAAAAGTGGGACAAGCAGAGGGTGATATAGCCTTTACTTAAGAGAAGTATACAAATTAAGGAAGCTTATAAAATTATGATTTATTATTGCAGTTGAGCTCCTGTCTTCTGGGCTGTATCAGACATTTCGTATAAATACTCATTTAATCCTCAACGTCAGGACGTATAGGGTCCACCTCCTGTTTTGTTTGTTGTTGTTCATAAACCAACTTGAGACTTAGAAATCAAAGTTAACTTGTTCAGGGTCACAGAGGCTAATTAAGGGGAAGCCAGCATTTGAACCTGGCTTGCGACTGCAAACACCCTGCCTGCTATACTGGTTAAAAACATTGTTTCGTCCAGGTGCAGTGGCTCACGCCTGTAATACCAACACTTGCGAGGTGACCAGCCTGCCCAACATGGTGAAACCCCATCTCTACTAAAAACACAAAAAAATTGTCTAGGTACGATGGCTCGCTCCTGTAATTACAGCACTTTGGGAGGCTGATGCGGGCGGATCACTTGAGATCAGGAGTTCAAGACCAGACTGGCCAACATGGTGAAACCCTGTCTCTACTAAAACTACAACTATTAGCCAGGAGTGGTGGTGGGCACCTGTAATCCCAGTTACCTGGGAGGCTGAGGCAGGAGAATCATTTGAACCTGGGAAGTGGAGGTTGCAGTGAGCCGAGATTGCGCCACTGCACTTCAGCCTGGGCGACAAGACCGAAACTCCGTCTCAAAAATAAAAGAAAAATTATCCAGGCTTGGTGGCAGGTGCCTGTAATCCCAGCTACTCAGGAGGCTGAGGTAGGAGAATTGCTTGAACCCAGGAGGCAGAGGTTGCAGTGAAAAAAAAAAAACATGTTTGAAGGGCTGTTGCGGTGGCTCATGCCTATTCTCCCAGCACTTTGGGAGGCCGAAGTGAGGGATCCCTTGTGGCTAGGAGTTACAGATTAGCCTGGGCAACATAGTGAGGCCTCCCGTCACTATAAAATAATTAATAAATAGTTGAACATAGTTAACCAAGAACCATAAGTTGTTTTCTTTTTTTGTCCTTTTGCATATTTGGCTTTGTTCCCTTGTTACCTCTGCTTTCCCCACCGAAAGACCTTTTGTTGATACAATGGGTACTGTATTGATGATTTGAAACTTGTGCCTGCAAGTTGTAGATATGAATTGAATTCTCCGAAGATGAGACACTGAAAGGCAGGCAACACTAAGGCCCGTGGTGGCTGACTATTGGCGGGAGGTTGAGGGTCTGAGGTGCTGTCACAATGATGGGTGCTTGCAAAACCTAAAGTAAGAAACTCAGGATGAGAGGATCTTACAGTTCATGGAGTCCAACTCCCTCACTTGAAAAGTGTGACGACAACAGTCTAGGGAGGTTTAGGTTACTCACCTAAGGTCACGCGGGTGGTTACTGACAGTGGAGATAGCAAAGAAATGGCAGTTTGGGGTGCCATCATTGGATGGGGGCAAAAAAGAGCTCTAGGAATATGTGAGGAGTCTGGCCCCACCTGTGCTGTATGAGGGTCTAGAGGTTTCCCTACAAGCCTTTCCTTGGTACATAAGGACGTGAGTGTAAATAAAGCAGGAAGGAAAACAGAAATAGGCCGGGCGCGGTGGCTTACGCCTGTACTCCCAGCATTTTGGGAGCCTGAGGCAGGCGGATCAACGAGGTCAGGAGTTCGAGACCAACCTGGTCAACATAGTGAAACGCCATCTTTACAAAAAATTAGCTGGGCGTGGTGGTGGGCGCCTGTAATCTCAGCTACTCGGGAGGCTGAGGCAGGAGAATTGCTTGAACCCGGGAGGCAGAGGTTGCAGTGAGCCAAGATCGCACCATTGCACTCTAACCCCAGGCGACATTGCGAGACTCCATCTCAAAAAAAAAGGAAAAGGGGGAAAATAACAAGTAAATATTCTGAATTTTCTTTCTTTTTGAGTCGGTGTCATATTCAGCACTGTGAACCCTTACCAGCAAGTGACTATTTTTGAGTTACAGGAAGGAGAGAAAGGTGAGCAGTGATGTGGCTAAAGAAAGCTCCTTTTTTTTTTTTTTTTTTTTTTTTGAGACGGAGTCTTGCTCTGTCACCCAGGCTGGAGTGCAGTGGCCGGATCTCAGCTCACTGCAAGCTCCGCACGCCATTCTCCCGCCTCAGCCTCCGAGTAGCTGGGACTACAGGCGCCCGCCACCGCGCCCGGCTAGTTTTTTGTATTTTTAGTAGAGACGGGGTTTCACCGTGTTAGCCAGGATGGTCTCGATCTCCTGACCTCGTGATCCGCCCGCCTCGGCCTCCCAAAGTGCTGGGATTACAGGCTTGAGCCACCGCGCCCGGCCAAGAAAGCTCCTTAACTAGGACATATGAGAAGCAAAAGATGGTTAACATTTTTCTGCTCAGTGAATTCTACGTTCTTTCACATTCTTTGTGTTGAAGTAACCTTCTAGCTTATCTTTCAAATGGCTTCTAATTTTATTTATGCAAGTACCTTACTGCTTTTTTTTTTTTTTTTTTTTTTGAGACGGAGTTTCGCTCTGTCACCCAGGCTGGAGTGCAGTGGCCGGATTTCAGCTCACTGCAAGCTCCGCCTCCCGGGTTCACGCCATTCTCCTGCCTCAGCCTCCGGAGTAGCTGGGACTACAGGCGCCCGCCACCTCGCCCGGCTAGTTTTTTGTATTTTTTAGTAGAGACGGGGTTTCACCATGTTAGCCAGGATGGTCTCGATCTCCTGACCTTGTGATCTGCCCGTCTCGGCCTCCCAAAGTGCTGGGATTACAGGCTTGAGCTACTGCGCCTGGCCACCTTACTGCTTTAATTCCTTGATGAAACAAGGCAAGATATAAATAAATACAATAAAAGCTATTCTAGCTGGGTGGAACACCTTTTCAAGTCTTCCCTAGAGTAAATATCAAATCAAAATGCCTTTATGAATCAGTTACCCTTAAAAGGGTGGATTTTACAGTCTGTATATCTCGATTTCAACAGAAACACAAAGCAGGAAAAAAAAAAACTGGTTGTCTCAGAACATCATTTCTTAAAATCAAAGCATAATAAAGGGTCTATATGTGTAGACAGTTGTGGTCACATGCACTACTTAGCTAAAGAGGCTCTGTTCCTGGTGAGATTCTCCTGAGGCGCAAGCATTTGCTTTCAATATCCAGCATAAAGTGCATGCTTTCTTGCAGGTGGCAGTCAGGTATTTGCAATATTTTTATTTATTTATTTATTTTTGAGACAAGGTCTCCCTGTTGCCGAGGCTGGAGTGCAGTGGTACTATCACGACTTCTTTGGCCTCCCAAAGTGCTGGGATTCAGGCATGAGCCATCATGCCCAGCCTGCAAGATTTGTAAAGCAGCAGCTATCACAGTTACAGCCACTGTGGTCTCATTATTGTTGTTATTTTTTGACGGAGTTTCAGTCTTGTTGCCCAGGCTGGAGTACAATGGCACGATCTTGGCTCAGCGCAATCTCAGCTCACTGCAACCTCCACCTCTTGGGTTCAAGCGATTCTCCTACCTCAGCCTCCCTAATAGCTGGAATTACAGGCTGTGCCACCACGCCCCGCTAATTTTTTTTGTATTTTTAGTAGAGACAGGCTTTCTCCATGTTGGTCAGGCTGGTCTCGAACTCCTGACCTCAGGTGATCAGCCCCGCCTCGGCCTCCCAAAGTGCTGGGATTACAAGGGTGAGCCACCAGGCCCGGCCTCATTTATTATTATTATTTTTTTTTTATGAGACAGTCTCGCTCTGTCGCCCAGACTGGAGTGCAGTGGCCGGATCTCAACTCACTGCAAGCTCCGCCTCCCGGGTTCACGCCATTCTCCTGCCTCAGCTTCCCAAGTAGCTGGGACTACAGGCGCCCTCCACCACGCCCAGCTAGTTTTTTGTATTTTTTTAGTAGAGACGGGGTTTCACCGTGTTAGCCAGGATGGTCTCGATCTCCTGACCTCGTGATCCGCCCGTCTCGGCCTTCCAAAGTGCTGGGATTACAGGCTTGAGCCACTGCACCCGGCCTGTTATTATTTTTTTTAGTTGAAGTTTTTTTTTAGACAGAGTCTCCCTCTGTCATCCAAGCTGGATTGCAGTGGGGGCTGGGATTACAGGCATAAGCCACCGTTCCCAGCCTGTGGCCTTAGTTTATCTGCTGAATGCTAGGAACAGTTTATGCCAATTTGTAGAGATGTGATCAATGAATTCTTTCTCATTTCCACCGGTCTTAATGCTCCCATTCATGGATTTAAGGAACCATAGGCTCCTGGGGATCAGCTCATCTAATTTCTAGTCTAACACTGAATCCTCCTTTTGGCAGTTGTTTATCAAACCTCCGCTTGAGGCCAGGAATGGTACCTCACACCTGTAATTCCAGCACTCTGGGAGGCCAAGGCCGGCAGATTACTGGGAGGTCAGGAATTCAAGACTAGCCTGGCGAAGATGGTGAAACCCTGTCTCTACTAAAAATACAAAAATTAGCCAGGCGTGGTGGCGTACACACACCTGCGGTCCCATCTACTTGCTTGGGGGCTGAGGCAGGAGAATTGCTTGAACCCGGGAGGCAGAGGTTGTAGCGAGCCAAGATTGCGCCACTGCATTCCAGCCTGGGGAACATAGCGAGACTCCATCTCAAAAAAAAACAAAAAAATACACACACACAAAAAAACAGGCCAGGCACGGTGGCTCTCACCTGTAATCCCAGCACTTTGAGAGGCCAAGGCAGGTGGATCACAAGGTCAGGAGTTCAAGACTAGCCTGGCCAAGATGGTGAAACCTCATCTCTACTAAAAATAAAAAAATTAGACGGACATGGTGGTGGGTACCTGTAGTCCCAGCTACTTGGGAGGCTGACACAGGAGAATCTCTTGAATCCAGGAGGCAGAGGTTGCAGTGAGCTGAGATTGCACCACTGCACTCTAGCCTGGCAACAGAACGAGACTCCGTCTCAAAAAAAAAAAAAAAAAAACAGCCTGGGCTTCGTGGCTCACGCCTATAATCCCAGCACTTTGGGAGACCGAGGTGGGTAGATCACCTGAGGTCAGGAGTTTGAAACCAGCCTGACCAACATGGTGAAACCCCGTATCTACTAAAAATACAAAAAAAATTAGCCTGGCATGGTGGTGTATGCCTGTAATCCCACTACTTGGAAGGCTGAGGCAGGAGAATTTCTTGAACCTGGGATGTGGGGGTTGCAGTGAGCCGAGATCATGCTATTGCACTCCAGCCTGGGCGACAGAGCCAGATTGTGTTAAAAATTTAAAAAAAAAAAAAATATATATATATATATATATGCGCACACACACATATATATGTAAATACATACATATATATATGTATTTCCACACATATCCATATATTAGTACAGGCAGTGGTTCTGGCAACATTGTGAAGGTGGTGGGTATGAGTTTGGGAAACACCGTCCCTCATGTGCCAAGGTGTATAATCCTTCTCATGCACCATGAATGTTTTTTCTTCATTCAAAATCTTCAACTCCTGTGTGGAAACAAGGATTGATAAAGTGAGCAGCCTCTCCTTCCACAAACTTCTGAATACAGAGATTGAGGCACTCTCTGGCTGGTTCCCTCGGGACCTTGAGGTTGTCCTCAAGACCTGCATCAGACTGCCTTTGTCATTCCCTGTTCATGAAGATTTTCATTAGGAGCTGGGCTTCTCAATAAAAACACAAATGTAAGCCTGACCCTGTGCTATCTCTTAGCAGCGCTAATAAAAGGATTAGTGCAACAAGTTTCTAAAATGCATTTTAAATATCAGTTTTATTTTTTCTCATTGATGCAGAAGATAGCTTACTGTAACATTAAGTCTTTGAAATAAAAAGGAAACGAGAACACAAAACCATTGTAAAGCAAATAAAACATGCAATCCTGACGATGTTTTGTCAATAAACCCAGGCCTAGCAATTTAAGCAGCTGGGAAGAGGGATAAGATATTTTACTTGTTTGTTCTGTCCTTGGGCTTTACTGATTGATTGACTGAGACAGAGTTTCGCTCTGGTTGACCAGGCTGGAGTGTAATGGCATGACCTCGGCTCACTGCAACCTCCACCTCCTGGGCTCAAATGATTCTCCTGCCTCAGCCTCCTGAGTAGCTGGGGTTACAGGCATGTGCCACTACACCTGGCTAATACTGTATTTTTCTTTAGTAGAGATGGGGGTTTCATCATGTCAGTCAGGCCAGTCTCAAACTCCTGACCTCAGGTGATCCACCCACCTCGGCCTCCCAAATTGCTGGGATTACAAGGGTGAGCCACCATTCCTCTCCTGTCGTTGAACTTTAGTAAGTTTTTCTTGTAAGCTGATGGTTGTATTATTTAAAGGTATAGGGAAGAACAAAGAGAAGTCTAGCCCATTGAGAAAGGGGGTGTTACTGATAAAGGACTAAAGTGAATTTTTTTTCCCTGAAATCTGTTTGCTCTGTGGTTATATGATGGTTAATCACATGCTTATTGCCACCACTTATAAAGGTAGAGGCCGTGCTATATAGTCTCATCTATGTGGTGCCCACATCATAGACATTATCCACCATGAAAAAACAGAAACAAAATCACAAAGGGGCTCCTGGTTGATGGAACCTCCTACTGAGCCAGGACTGCACCATACTGCAACCTGCCTCCAAGTCCAACACAGTTTCCAGAGAGTTCTATCAGGTGCTTAAAAGGCACTAAGCAAGAAAAGCCCTTACTCACTGTTTCTCTTTTTTTATTTTTTGTTTGAGATGGAGTTTTGCTCTTGTTGCCCAGACTAGAGTACAGTGGAATGTGATCTCTGCTTACTGGAACATAACATTAAAAGAAAAAGAAAAGCCGGGCGCGGTGGCTCACGCCTATAATCCCAGCACTTTGGGAGGCCGAGGCGGGTGGATCACCTGAGGTCAGGAGTTCGCGACAAGCCTGGCCAACATGGCGAAACCCCATCTCTACTAAAAATACAAAAATTTAGCTGAGCGTGGTGGCGGCCGCTTGTCATCCATCCCAGCTACTTGGGCAGCTGAGGCAGGAGAATCGCTTGAACCCGGGAGGCAGGGGTTGCAGTGAGCCGAGATCGCGCCACTGCACTCCAGTCTGGGCAACAAGTGCGAAACTCCATCTCAAAAAAAAAACAATGAAAAGAAAAAAAAATTAGTTTAAACAAAATGGTTACTTTTGGCCGGGTATAGTGGCTCACACCTGTAATCCCAGCATTTTGGGAGCCCGAGGTGGGCGGATCATTTGAGGCCAGGAGTTCAAGACCAGCCTGGCCAACATGGCAAAACTATGTCTCTACTAAAAAGGAAATACAAAAAAATTAGCCAGGCATGGAGGCACATGCCTGTAATCCCAGCTGCTTGGGTGGCTCAGACACGAGAATCACTTGAACCTGGGAACAGGCAGAGGCTGCAGTGAGCCAAGATGGCACTGTACTCCAGCCTGGGCGACAGAGTGAGACTGTCTCAAACAACAAAAAGTTACTTTAATACATTTGGGCTATTTATTGAGACATGTCACTCTGTCGCCCAGGCTGGAGTGCTGTCAGAATCTTGGTTCACTGCAACCTTTGTCCCCCAGACTCAAGCAATCCTCCCACCTCAGCCTCCAGAATAGCTGGGACTACAGGTGACCACCACCAGGTCCAGCTAATCTTTGCATCTTTTTTTTTTTTTTTTTTGAGACGGAGTCTTGCTCTGTCACCCAGGCTGGAGTGCAATGGTGCGATCTCGGCTCACTGCAAGCTCCGCCTCCTGGGTTCATGCCATTCTCCTGCCTCAGCCTCCTGAGTAGCTGGGACTACAGGCGCCCGCCACCATGCCCGGCTAATTTTTTGTATTTTTAGTAGAGATGGGGTTTCACCGTGTTAGCTAGGATGTTCTCCATCTCCTGACCTCGTGATTTGCCTGCCTCGGCCTCCCAATGTGCTGGGATTACAGGCATGAGCCACAGTGCCCGGCCATATTTCCCATTTTGCTTTGGGCTTCTGAAAAAATAAAGGAAGACACTTCTTTCTGCCTATCCTTACTATGTCATCCTCTGCAAGCCATCGCCTCTGTATATAAGTACATTTAACAACACTGTCATGAAAAATCTATGCCAGAGATACGATTAATTCCACCCACAGCTGATGAATATTTTCTGATTATATTTCTCAAGGCAAATATCCCCAACAATAACATGTATTGAACGCTATAGAAATAAACAGCATAGACAGAAAAAGACTCAAACTGTCTAAGTAGTAAAGTTTGTGCAGAACTGGAAACAAAAATCCACCTGGGTCAGAGGTATAGGGTTAATTTATCTTGCTGAGGGTCAGGTTTCTCCTTCATGCATGTTTAATGGTCCACCTAAGTTCAACTGGAGGAGCATCTTTCTTCTTTGTTAACCAAACATGCCCAGGTAGAGCTGCTTCTCTTTTCTATGGTAGCTGCTGAGTTCTGACTGTGTCAGCTGGAGGTACCGCCGGACGTTGGCATCTTGGAAGATGATGGAGAAGCAATTAGAAACAGAGTCAGTTAAGACCATAATCATACCTGTGGCAAGAAACAATGTTAACATGCTCCCATTTTTAAATCTCTCCAAGATCTGAATATATCGCAACCATTCTATGCAACAGTAAATCTCTTTAATTAATAACATTTGGAATTGAAAAAACAATCTGTGTCCCGGGCTGGACTGGTTGTTAATATTTATTTATTTATTTATTTATTTATTTATTTATTTTTGAGACAGAGTCTCACTCTGTCACCCAGGCTGGAGTGCAGTGGCACGCGATCTCCACTTACTGCAACCTCCACCTTCTGGGTTCAACCGATTCTCCTGCCTCAGCCTCCCGAATAGCTGAGACTACAGGTGTGCGCCACCATGCCCGGCTAACTTTTGTATTTTTAGTAGAGACGGGGTTCCACCATGTTGGCCAGGCTGGTCTGGAACTCCTAACCTCGTAATCCACCCACCCTGGCCTCCCAAAGTGCTGGGATTACAGGTGTGAGTCACCACGCCTGGCCACTGGTTGCTAATTTCATAATAAAAGCAAGACTGATGAAGCAATTATTAAAATAGAGCCTCTAAAGATACCATTCGTAAAGATGGCAGGTTAATTTATGTACTTGAAGGTGAGAAACATGAACAAATGGCTTATATTTTATATCTTTATTAATTCATAATTAATGCCTTTCTCATTCATTTAGATTAGTGAGATTTTACTGCACTGCTATACATTTGGGGACTCTGCTACTAGTATCCTGTGGCTATTGTAAGCCAGAATGCAAAAAGGAGACAATTTTCAGTGCTCAACCAACCAACACAGGAATGAGTCTCTCATCTGCTTCAAAATATCCTTTTTGCCTTGGAAACAAAGTCCCAAATTCTCTCTCAGCAGGACTGCCCTTTTTCTAGGTCACACCTGGGGTTAGCTGAGCTAACGGATAAAAGTGGTGGATCTGTTGGCATTCACACATCCTATTCCAATCACTGGTTTTGTTGTTATTGTGTGTGTGTGTGTGTGTGGTTTTTTTTATTTTTTTTTTGAGATGGAGTCTCCCTCTGTCACCCAGGCTGGAGTGCAGTGGTGTTATCTCAGCTCACTGCAAGCTCCGCCTTCTGGGTTCATGCCATTCTCCTGCCTCAGCCTCCCAAGTAGCTGGGACTACAGGCACCTGCCACCACGCCCGGTTAATTTTTTGTATTTTTTTTTTTTTTTGGAGACGGAGTCTCGCTCTGCCGCCCAGGCTGGAGTGCAGTGGCCGGATCCCAGCTCACTGCAAGCTCCGCCTCCCGGGTTCACGCCATTCTCCTGCCTCAGCCTCCCGAGTAGCTGGGACTACAGGCGCCGCCACCACGCCCGGCTAGTTTTTTGTATTTTTTTAGTAGAGACGGGGTTTCACCGTGTTAGCCAGGATGGTCTCGATCTCCTGACCTCGTGATCCGCCCGTCTCGGCCTCCCAAAGTGCTGGGATTACAGGCTTGAGCCACCGCGCCCGGCCAATTTTTTGTATTTTTACTAGAGACAGGGTTTCATCATGTTAGCCAGGATGGTCTCGAACTCCTGGCCTCACACTATCCGCCCACCTTGGGGTCCCAAAGTGCTGGGATTACAAGCGTGAGCCACCATGCCTGGCGTCCAATTACTCTTAAAGACCAGGAACAGAACTTGAAAAACAACACTGGTTTTTTTTGTGTTTTTTTTTTTTTGAGATGGAGTCGCCCTCTGTCATCCAGGCTGGAGTGCACTGGCAGGAAGTCGGCTCACTGCAAGCTCCGCCTCCCGGGTTCACACCATTCTCCTGCCTCAGCCTCCCAAGTAGCTGGGACTATAGGCGCCCACCACCACGCCCGGCTAATTTTTTGTATTTTTAGTAGAGACGGGGTTTCACCATGTTAGCCAGGATAGTCTCGATCTAACCTCGTGATTTGCCCGCCTCGGCCTCCCAAAGGGCTGGGATTACAGGTGTGAGCACTGCGTCTGGCCATGCAGGCTAATTTTTGTATTTTTATTTATTTATTTATTTTAT
The DNA here is from genome assembly GCF_049350105.2 of Macaca mulatta. Lineage (NCBI taxonomy): Eukaryota > Metazoa > Chordata > Mammalia > Primates > Cercopithecidae > Macaca > Macaca mulatta. The sequence continues at coordinate 11,322,860 of NC_133419.1, forward strand.
TTTTTTATTTTTTTTTAAGTAGAGATGGGTTTCGCCATGTTGGCCAGGCCGGTCTTGAAATCCTGACCTCAGGTGATCTGCCTGCCTGGGCCTCCCAAAGTGCTAGGATTACAGGCGTAAACCACGGTACCCAGCCCCGACAAATAAGACTGTTTTTTTTTTTGAGACAGAGTCTCATTCTTGTTGCCCAGGATCTCGGCTCACCACAACATCTGCCTCCCGGGTTCAAGCAATTCTCCTGCCTCAGCCTCCCAAGTAGCTGGGATTACAGGCATGCGCCACCACACCCAGCTAATTTTGTATTTTTAGTAGAGACGGGGTTTCTCCATGTTGGTCAGGCTGGTCTCGAACTCCTGACCTCAGGTGATCCACCTACCTTGGCCTCCCCAAGTGCTGAGATAACAGACGTGAGCCACCCCGCCCAGCCTGCCTAAATATGTACTTATAAATAAAAGCACATTGATGTATATTAAAATAGGCATACATATATATATGAAACAGACATACCGACATATATATTGTGTGTGCCTGATTAAGCATCAACCCCCTACACATGAAACCAATAATACTGCTTTTCTGTGGAGACAAGAACATAAGAGTAGAAAAAGGTCTGTTCATCGTATACTTTTTCAGTTTGAATTCTCAACCATGTGAATGTATTACTTATTGAAAATAATACATTGGCAAAGTAAAATAAAATCCCCTTTCCACAGATCCACCCTAGCAAGACAATTTTGTCTTTACCATTTCAAAGCCCTTCTCCCTTACCTTTAGGCTGCCTATTGACTGCAGCCAGGAGGTAGTGGCGGGCCTGGTCATAGTCCTGCAGATGGAAAAAGGCCACTCCAGCCCGATACAAGGCCTTGGCATTATCAGGCTGTCGTTCCAGGACTTTCTGACTATATTCTCTCACTCGTTCGTAGTTCACAGGCTCCATCTGAAGGAGACAGGCTAATGGGCCAAATGAAAAGAGAGAAGAGGGAGGAGGGTTCGTTACACCAGGTTCCACTGGCCAGCTCAAGGCAGTACCAAACAGGGTGGTAACATTCAGTCAACAAATGCTAAAGTGTCTCCCATATGCCAGACACTCTTCTACACACTGGGGATGCAGCAGTGAATAAAAGCTTCACATATCAGCCCGGTGCAGGGGCTCATGACTGTAATCCCAGCACTTTGGGAGGCCAAGGCGGACAGATCATCTGAGGTCGGGAGTTCAAGATCAGCCTGACCAACATGGAGAAACCCCATCTCTACTGAAAATAAAAATTAGCCAGGTGTGGTGGCGCATGCCTGTCCAGCTACTCGGGAGGGTGAGGCAGGACAATCGCTTGGACCTGGGAGACGGAGGTTTCGGTGAGCCGAGATTGTGCCATTGCACTCCAGCCAAGGGAACAAGAGTGAAACTTCATCTCAAAAAAAAAAAAAAACAAAACTTCACATTATCTTGTAATCTACTTCAATATTTACTGATTTTCTGCTACACATTTAGTACTGAGTTAGACCTGGCTATAAAGCTGATAACAACATACTTTAAAATTTATTGAAAACTCTGGGCTGAGCATGGTGGCTCATGCCTGTAATCCTAGCACTTTGGGAGACTAAGGTAGGAGACTCGCTTGAGCCCAGGGGTTCAAGACCAGCCTGGGCAGCCTGGGCAACATAGTGAGACCTTCCCCTGCCCCCTTTTTTTGGCAGGGTATTCACTGCAGTGTTATAACAAGTGTATCCCGGATAACAAATGTATTCTTTATTGTTATTTTTTTAAGACAGAGTCTCACTCATCAGCCAGGCTGGAGTGCAGTGGCGTGATCTGCAACCTCCACCTCCCAGGTTCAACCAAGTCTTCTGCCTCAGCCTCCCGAGTAGCTGGGATTACAGACATGTGCCAACATATCCAGCTAATTTTTGTGTTTTTAGTACAGATGAGGTTTCACCATGTTGGCCAGGCTGTTCTCGAACTCCTGACCTCAAGGGATCAGCCCACCTTGGCCTCCCAAAGTACTGGGATTACAGGCGTGAGCCACTATGCCCAGCTGAGACCCTATTTTTTTTTTTTTTTGAGACGGAGCCTCGCTCTGTCGCCCAGGCTGGAGTGCAATGGCACGATCTCAGCTCACTGCAACTCTGCCTCCCAGATTCAAGCAATTCTCCCGCCTCAGCTTTCAAGTAGCTGGGATTATAGGCACACACCACCATGCCCAGCTAATTTTTGTATTTTTGTAGAGATGGGATTTCGCCATGTTGGCCAGGCTGGTCTTGAACTCCTGACCTCAGGTGATTCACTCGTCTCAGCCTCCCAAAGTGCTGGGATTATAGACGTGAGCCACCCTGCCCAGCCTCCCATTATTATTACTATTTTTTGAGATGGAGTGTCGCTCTGTCGCCCAGGCTGGAGTGCAGAAGCGTGATCTTGGCTCACTGTAACCTCTGCCTCCCGGGTTCAAGAGATTCTTCTGCTTCACCCTCCTGAGTAAGTATGATTATAGGCGCTCACCACCATGCCTGGCTAATTTTCGTGTTTTTAGTAGAGACGGGATTTCACCATGTTGGTCAGGCTGGTCTCCAACTCCTGACCTTGTGATCCGCCTGCCTCGGCCTCCCAAAGTGCTGGGATTACAGGCATGAGCCACCGTGCCTGGCCCCATTAACTTTTTATATGAAATTAGAATGCAGTGAGCCGAGATTGTACCACTGCACTCCAGCCTGGGCTAAAGAGCGAGACTCCATCTTAAAAAGAAAAAAAAAAAAATTAGATAAATTACAATTTTTTAAAAAACAAATTTATCTTCATTGTATCTCTTCTACCCAAGGCTCTATGTTCTGTATCCCCCATTTCACCACAGTTCTTGTACTGCAGCTTTGTTAATAATGGTTGCCATTAATTGTGTGAGGAAATGGCAAGCACTGTGCTATGTGCTTGATATACACTGTCTTGTTTAATCTTCGCATCTACACAATTACATAGGTGTTACTATCTTCATTTAGTGGATGAAGAAATCAAGACTCAGAGAAGTAACTTGTCCGAGATCTTATAGCTTCTAGGTGGAATGAATATGAAATTTGAATGAAGCGTTCTCTAACTCCAAAATCATGATTCTCAGTAACAATCCAGTATATAACTTCACTATTCTCTTGGATGACTTAATGGGACCTTGAAATACAAACCTGCGGAGAAGCCAATTCAGGTCAATGTTCTGCCTTTTGATGATTAAGAAGGGAAACACATTCCCTATTTCACAACTGTGGGAATTAAACATAGTATTATGAAATCACAGTGCTGAGAAAGACCAAGAATCAGCACTGCTGAGCACATTAAAGGGCCTGTGCTGATGTCTGTATCCCTTCTACAACACCCCCACCAAGTGGTCATATGGTTTATACTTAGCTATTTCCCCAGAGGTCAACCAATCTATCACCCTTGCTCATTAATTCAACAACCAGTTCTTGTGCACTGACCATGTGCCAGGCACTGAGCTAGAAGCAGAGAATAAGAGGAGCAAGGCAGTTATCTTGATGATTAAAGAGGTTGAGGCCAGGTGCAGTGGCTCATGCCTGTAATCCCAGTACTTTGGGAGGCTGAGGCAGGTTGATCACTTGAGGTCAGGAGTTCGAAACCAGCCTGGCCAACATGGTGAAACCCCATCTCTACTAAAAATACAAAGAAATTAGCTGGGTTTGGTGGCGGGCGCCTGTAATCCCAGCTACTTGGAAGGCTGAGGCAGGAGAATCGCTTGAACCTGGCAGGCGGAGGTTGCAATGAGCCAAGATCATGCCACTGCACTCTAGCCTGGTTGACAGAGTGAAACTCTATCTCAAAAAAAAAAAAAAAAAGAAAAAGAAAAAGTGGAGGAATACACAAGAAACAAGTAAATGAATTTGTTTGTTTTTAGACAGAGTCTCCCTCTGTTACCCAGGCTGGAGTGCACTGGCGCGACCTTGACTCACTGCAACCTCCACCTCCTAGGTTCAAACAATTCTCCTGCCTCAGCTTCTCAAGTAGCTGGGACTACAGGCACCCACCAACACAACCAGCTAATTTAAAAAAATTTTTTTTTTTTTTTTTTTTTTTTTTTTTGAGACGGAGTCTCGCTCTGTCACCCAGGCTGGAGTGCAGTGGCCGGATCTCAGCTCACTGCAAGCTCCGCCTCCTGGGTTTACGCCATTCTCCTGCCTCAGCCTCCCGAGTAGCTGGGACAATAGGCGCCCGCCACCTCGCCCGGCTAGTTTTTTGTATTTTTTAGTAGAGACAGGGTTTCACCGTGTTAGCCAGGATGGTCTCGATCTCCTGACCTTGTGATCTGCCCGTCTCGGCCTCCCAAAGTGCTGGGATTACAGGCGTGAGCCACCGTGCCCGGCAAAAATATTTTTAGTAGAGACGGGGTTTCACCATGTTAGCCAGGATGGTCTCCATCTCCTGACCTTGTGATCTGGCCGTCATGGCCTCCCAAAGTGCTGGGATTACAGGCGTGAGCCACCACACCCGGCACAAGTAAATTAAGTTTTTTGTTTTTTGTTTTTTTTTTTGAGACGGAGTCTCACACTGTGTCACCCAGACTGGAGTGCAGTGGCGCGATCTCGGCCCACTGCAAGCTCCGCCTCCCAGGTTCACGCCATTCTCCTGCCTCAGCCTCCGAGTAGCTGGGACTACAGGCGCCCGCCACCACGCCCGGCTAGTTTTTTTTTTGTATTTTTAGTAGAGACGGGGTTTCACCATGTTAGCCAGGATGGTCTCGATCTCCTGACCTCGTGATCCACCCGCCTCGGCCTCCCAAAGTGCTGGGATTACAGGCTTGAGCCACCGCGCCCGGCCGTAAATTAAGTTTTAAAAGTGCTTTAAGAGGCTGGGCACAGTGGCTCACACCTGTAATGCCAGCACTTTGGAGGCCAAGGCTCATGAGGTCAGGAGAGCGAGACCATCCTGGCTAATGGTGAAACCCCGTCTCTACTTAAAATACAAAAAAGTAGCGGGGCGTGGTGGCGGGTGCCTGTAGTCCCAGCTACTCGGGAGGCTGAGGCAAGGGAATGGTGTGAAACTGGAAGGCAGAGCTTGCAGTGAGCCAGAATCACACCACTGACTCCAGCCTGGGTGACAGAGCGAGACTCGGTCTGGAAAAAAAAAAAAGAATTGCTTTAAGAAAAATAAAACTACGCTGGGACAGAGAATGAATGAAGTCAGAGTGCTGTTTGCTTATGGAAGATGTTTTGGTGGGAGGAATGTGGGGGACAGAGTCTTGCTTGCTGTGTCGCCCAGGTTGGAGGGCAGTGGCCCAATCTTGGCTCACTGCAGCCTAGACCTCCCATGCTCAAGACGTTGGCCCACCTCAGTCTCCAGAACAGCTGGGACTACCCCAGTACGCATAACCAAGCCTGGCTAATTTTTGTGACTTTTTGTAGAGACAGGGTTGCGCCACGTTTCCCAGGCTGGTCTTGAACTCCTTGGCCTACCAAGGTGTTGGGATTCCAGACGTGAGCCACTGTGCCCTGCGCCCAACTCAGAAGGCTTCTGTTTTTTTTGTTTTTTTTTTTTTGAGACGGAGTCTCACTGTGTTGCCAGGCTGGAGGGCACGATCTCGGCTCACTGCAACCACCGACTCCCCTGGTTCAAGCGATTCTCCTGCCTCAGCCTCCTGAGTAGCTGGGATTACAGGCACGTGCCACCATGCCCAGCTAATTTTTGTATTTTTAGTAGAGACGCGGTTTCACCGTGTTGTCCAGGATGGTCTTGATCTCCTGACCTCGTCATTCACCTACCCCAGCCTCCCAAAGTGCTGGGATTACAGGCATGAGCCACCACGCCCAGCCGACAGAAGGCTTCTCTAAGGAAGCAACTTTTGAGTCCAAATCTGGATAAGTGTCATTCAAGGGACAGGGCATTCTAGCTGGAAAGACAGCCTACAAAACGTGAAGGTGGAAATGTACTTTGGGCATTAAGTGTATAAAAGAGCCAGTTCGGCCGGGCGCGGTGGCTCAAGCCTGTAATCCCAGCACTTTGGGAGGCCGAGACGGGCGGATCACGAGGTCAGGAGATCGAGACCATCCTGGCTAACACGGTGAAACCCCGTCTCTACTAAAAAATACAAAAAACTAGCCGGGCGCGGTGGCGGGCGCTTGTAGTCCCAACTACTCGGGAGGCTGAGGCAGGAGAATGGCGTGAACCCGGGAGGCGGAGCTTGCAGTGAGCTGAGATCCGGCCACTGCACTCCAGCCTGGGCGGCAGAGCGAGACTCCGTCTCAAAAAAAAAAAAAAAAAAAAAAAAAAGGGCCAGTTCAGGAAGGGCATGGTGGCTCACACCCGTAATCCCAACACTTTGGGAGGCCAAGGCGGGTGGATCACCTGAAGTCAGGAGCTCGAGACCAGCCTGGACAACTGGCAAAACCCTGTCTCTACTAAAAATACAAAAATTGGCCGGGCGCGGTGGCTCAAGCCTGTAATCCCAGCACTTTGGGAGGCCGAGACGGGCGGATCACGGGGTCAGATCGAGACCATCCTGGCTAACACCGTGAAACCCCATCTCTACTAAAAATACAAAAAACTAGCCGGGCGAGGTGGCGGGCGCCTGTAGTCCCAGCTACTCCGGAGGCTGAGGCAGGAGAATGGCGTGAACCCGGGAGGCGGAGCTTGCAGTGAGCCGAGATCCGGCCACTGCACTCCAGCCCGGGCTACAGAGCAAGACTCTGTCTCAAAAAAAAAAAAAAAAAAAATACAAAAATTAGCCGGGTGTAGTGGCAGGCGCCTATGATCCCAGCTACTTGGGAGGCTGAGGCAGGAGAATCGCTTGAATTCAGAAAGCAGAGCTTGCAGTGAGCCGAGATCACACCACTGCACTCCAGCCTGAGCAACAGAGTGCGACACTGTCTCAAAAAAATAAATAATAATAATAATAATAATAAATAAGGCCAGGCGTGGTGGCTCACGCCTGTAATCCCAGCACTTTGGGAGGCCGAGGTGGGCGGATCACCTGAGGTTGGGAGTTCCAGACCAGTGTGACCAACATGGAGAAACCCCATCGCTACTAAAAATACAAAATTAGCAGGGCGTGGTGCCATATGCCTGTAATCCCAGTTACTCGGGAGGCTGAGGCAGGAGAATTGCTTGAACCTGGGAGGCGGAGGTTGTGGGGAGCCAAGATGGTGCCATTGCACTCCAGCCTGGTCAACAAGAGCAAAACTCAGTCTCAAAAAAAAAAAAAAAAATAAAAGAGCTAGTTGGTGCTGGGACCAAGGTGAGTTTGGATTTTCTCATAAGTGTGATGAGATGCCAATGGGGTGTTTTAGGCAGTGACATGATCTGATTTCCTCATCTGTAAAATGGGGATAATCCTTGCAGTTTTGTGAAGATGGCAGACATCTGTAAATGACTGCCCAACATGTTATAGGCACTCAATAAATAAAAATTATTGGGCCGGGTACGGTGGCTCATGCCTGTAATTCCAGCACTTTGGGAGGCCGAGGTGAGCGAATCGCCTGAGGTCAGGAGTCTGAACATGGTTCGCTAACATGGTTGGCTAACATGGTGAAACCCCATTTCTAATAAAAATACAAAAAATTAGCCGGGGCCGGGCGCGGTGGCTCAAGCCTGTAATCCCAGCACTTTGGGAGGCCGAGACGGGTGGATCACGACGTCAGGAGATCGAGACCATCCTGGCTAACACGGTGAAACCCCGTCTCTACTAAAAAATACAAAAAACTAGCCGGGCGAGGTGGCGGGCGCCTGTAGTCCCAGCTACTCGGGAGGCTGAGGCAGGAGAATGGCGTGAATCCGGGAGGCGGAGCTTGCAGTGAGCTGAGATCCGGCCACTGCACTGCAGCCTGGGTGACAGAGCGAGACTCCGTCTCAAAAAAAAAAAAAAAAAAAAAAAAAAAATTAGCCGGACGTGGTGGCACACGCCTGTATCCCAGCTACTCCAGAGGCTGAGGCAGGAGAATCGTTTGAATCCGGGAGGAGGAGGTTGCAGTGAGCTGAGATCGTGCCATTGCACCCCAGCTTGGGCAACAAGAAGGAAACCCTTCTCAAAAAAAAAAAAAGAAAAAAAAGAAAAATGAGGAAAAGTTATACGACCTACTTTAAACTTAATATTAAAATAAGGGACATTTAATACTTGTGAAACACGTTCATTGCTTCAGCTGGTGGTTTAGATATTAAATGTCCCTTAAATAAACAATGGCCTGACCTTAGGTATAATTTTGTCCTATAGCCTGCAAAATTCCCTAAAGCTATCAGCAATACCCAGAAGGCTGTTAGAAATGCAAACTGGGGCTGGGTACGGTGGCTCACGCATGTAAACCCAGCACTTTGGGAGGTGGAAGCGCGTGGATTACCTGAGGTCAGGAGTTCAAGACCAGCCTGATTAATATTATGAAACCCCATCTCTACTAAAAATACAAAAATTAGGTGTGGTGGCGCATGCCTGTAATCCCAGCTACTCGGGAAGCTGAGGCAGGAGAATCGCTTGAACCCGGGAGGCAGAGGTTTCGGTGAGCCGAAATCACGCCATTGCACTCCAGCCTGGGCAACAAGAGCGAAAATCCGTCTCAAAAAAAAAAAAAAAAAAAAAATAGCTGGGTGTGGTGGCGGGCGCCTGTAGTCCCAGCTACTCGGGAGGCTGAGGCAGGAGAATTGCTTGAACCCGGGAGGCGGAGGCTGCAGTGAGCCCAGATCGTGCCAGTGCACTCCAGCCTGGGCGACCGAGCGAGACTCCATTCCAAAAAAAAAAAGAAAGAAAGAAATGCAAACTGGTAGGCCCCACGTCAGACCCATCGAACCTCTGGGGATGGGGCCTAGGAAGTTGTGTTTTAACAAACTCTCCAGGTGAAGTCGGAGAAGCCCTGCTCTATGGCAACTTAATTAGAGCCCCACAGATTGGCAGATTATTTTAACTCATGGCAGAATAAATGGATGACAGTTTAAAAAAAGTCAGCGGTTTTTTTTCCCCAATGTTCACAGATGTTCATGTTCCTGTCTTAATGCTCTCTAGCCCCCTTTAGCCCCGTTCTTACCAGCTAGATTGTTGTAGCAGTCAGTCTGGGTGGTATGCAGTATGTTTTCTTGTTCAGGCGTGAGGGCCGGGCCCTGAGGTCCGAGATTAGGTAATGGAGAGGGCAGACTCGGATCCAGACCCCGCAGCTGAAGCAGAGCTCGATGGTACCTACTCACAGCATCTCGGTACTTCCCTTCCCGGTAGCGCTGGTTCCCTTCCTCCTTGTACAGCTGAGCCTCCTGCAGACGCTTCTCCATAACTGTCGCCCAGGGTTCTTGGGAAATTGCTAAGTGAAGGAGCAATTGAAGCTCTAGGGTTGGGAACAAAATAATTGACTGTAGTAGCCAATTCAAGAAGGCAGGAAATTACTCTTCTTCCTGGAGGGTCCCCCAACAGGGACCTGCGGTTTGCTTGTTTCTACTCACAGCCCCACCTCTCCTTTCTGCAGTCTTTTTCTCCAGAAGTGCAGGCAAGTAGTTAGGAAGGGGATGTGGGAATAATGAAGCCAAACATTAAGGGACTTCCTAAAAAGACGATGGGGGCGGGGGAGACGATGGGAGACTTTCCGAAAAACTCAAGCGACGCCCTACTCAGAAATTGTTACGGGCGTGAGAACGCCGGGCACACTGGCTTCCGCCTTTCTTTCGGACCCGCCCCCCGACCTGGAAGTAGAAGGGAGTGGGTGGGACTAGTGCTAAAAGTCCGGAGGCTTGAAGCAATTCCAACTCTTCTTTATTCAGCAATCATTTATCTGTTGACGTCAGTAATATAAACTGGGAAACCGAGATGAACCACCACCAAGGGAGACTGAGGTGTCCACATAAGCGTCACAGCTGCAAGCCCACCCAGCGCCGCGACCAGTTCCTCGCCCTCAGCAGATGCCCAAGCCTGGAACTCTCCCAGGCTTCGGTTTACCGGCGGGAGCACGTCAGAAATGCGGACAGTGCGGTATCTTAAAGGGTGGCGAGCATTGCGCCACATCGCCCAATCAGAAGAGGCTCCGGAAAAATAATCCCGCAGAAACGACCCCGCCTCCTCAACGAACCAAACGGGGCGGGGGGGGAAAAAAAAAATCCCCTGGCAGCTTCGCCAATTGGAAAAATCCGGACGATCATGGATGACCAATCGGAACGGCAAATGACGATTCAAGTTGTCCAATAAGAGAAAAAGGGCGGGGTCAAGGCCTCAGTTGCTGGGTAGAAGTTGAGGCGTTGCGAAAAAAGGAGGGCCCGTGATTACTGTATTTCTTGGTTCTGGGGAGTCCTTTTGCTTCCTAGCCAGAAACACAATTGCTAGTAGGCTTACATGTTGCAACACATTCTCTTTTGACTTTTTGTCGTTACTGCTGCAAGCACAGACAGTAGGAAAAAGAGGCTAGCGACCCCTAAGACGCCTCAGCAATTGGAAGTGAGACGGAAGTAACAGTAGTGGGAGGGGCAATGGCATCAGGGAGCTCCGCGCGGCTGCGCAGAACCCCCCAGCTGGAAGTACAGAAAGACCGGCGCGCACACGCTTCCGTGCTACGAGGCACTTGAGCCGCAGCCAGCCTTGCCCGTCTTGGACTCCACTGCGGCTGCGCGGTAAAAGCACCGGCGGCGATTGGCCCGGGGACGCCAGGGGGCGGGAGGAAGTGGGAGGAACTCCGTCGTCCTCCGCGCGCGCCTGCCCGCGGCTGGGGAACCGAAGGCCTGGAGGGGAAACAGCTCCCCGCGGCGTTGTTTTGGGCTCCGTGAGCCGAAAGGGGGAGGGGAGAGGAAGCAGAAGCAAACACTGCGCAGTGGGACCGTGCGCGGCCTCCGCTCCTGCGTGCGTGCGCTCGCTCGCGCGGGCTTAGTGCTGGCGCGTGAGGCGGAGGCGGGCGGCGGCGGCGGCGCCTGCGCGGTCGGACTCGGTCGACGGTTCGCAGGGGAGGAGGCGGCGGGAGGCGGAGGAGGCGGCGGCGGCGATGGAGGTGAAGCGGCTGAAAGTGACCGAGCTGCGGTCAGAGCTGCAGCGGCGGGGCCTGGACTCGCGCGGCCTCAAAGTGGATCTGGCGCAGCGGCTGCAGGAGGCGCTGGACGCCGAGATGCTCGAGGACGAGGCCGGCGGCGGCGGGGCCGGGCCCGGCGGGGCCTGCAAGGCGGAGCCTCGGCCTGTGGCCGCGTCGGGCGGCGGCCCGGGCGGGGAGGAGGAGGAGGACGAAGAGGAGGAGGAGGAGGACGAGGAGGCGCTGCTTGAGGACGAGGACGAGGAGCCACCCCCTACTCAGGCCTTGGCTCAGGCCGCGCAGCCGCCGCCGGAGCCCCCGGAGGCGGCAGCCATGGAGGCCGCAGCCGAGCCAGATGCTTCCGAGAAGCCGGTGGAAACCACGGTCGGGTCAGGCGGGGTAAATGGTGGCGAAGAGCAGGGCCCCGGTAAGGGGGAGGAAGACGAACCCGAGGAACGGAGCGGGGACGAGACGCCGGGATCCGAGGTGCCGGGTGACAAGGCCGCCGAGGAACAGGGTGAGGAGCTGGCAGCCGAGCCCGGCTCCAACCTGCCGGCTGCTCCCCTGATCTAGCACCCCGCCCTGCACCGCGGGGTCCGAGTCCTTGCTTTCGCTTGCCTCAAAGTGCCATCTGATGGAATGCCTTTCATTCTCTACCCACCTTTCTGAGGGGTTAGGCCGCCTCTCGTGGTCCTACTCTTTGCAGGAGGAAGGTTCCTGCCTAACTTGGTTCCTTGGTGATAGTGGATGGCAGTGAGTGATTTTTGTATGCGAACTGCTTGTGAGCTACCTGTGGAACAGTCTCCCACGGTGCTTGTTATATTTTTCTTAGTTGAGAACGTGCTAAGCAATTGGGGATTACACGGAGAACTAGGCCCACGGTTAGAGGGTCAGGCCTTTGGGCTACCTGTTAACTTTTTCACCGTAAAAATGTTAAGCGAAAATCGAAGTCCGTCAAAGTCCGCTCAGTTAAAAGCATGTTACCAGAGCTTGAGCCAGAGAATCTGAAAATCCAACTTTGCTCTTCTTTGAGCTGTAGGGGAGAGCTTCTAGTGTAACACTGTCGAGTTTAATAGTTAACCAGTGAAGAGAAAACGTTAATCATGTGCATTTAGAGTTAGTTAACGTTACTTGGCTAGGGTTTTTATCTTGCTTGGATTATGATTACATTTTAATTCTCCCACTGAGTCCGTGGATGGGCATGTTTGTAGATTTGCTGAATACCTGGTGCTAGCCTTTTACATTTCAGGTCCCTCGTTTCCTGACTGGTAATGATTGAGGTGCTGGTGGGTCCGTTGAGTAAGCTTGTGGAAGAGTGTGTTGTAGAATTGCCCCAGGGAGTTAGTGACCTTTCTCCTTTCTTTTGAAGTGATTGGATGATTACAACTGATCCATAACACTATGTCAGAGTAGGGAGGATAAGTCTTACTATAAGGTGGGTGGCCTTAGTTCTTTTGTTAGTCATTTTTTTAGGCCACTAACCGAGAGTCTGAACCCATTGTACAACAATCGCATGCAACTTGCAGATTGTTTGTCCTGTGTCCTGGAACAAAAATCCCATTACATAACCTTTGACTTATGTGTATCCTAAAGAGAAGATAAAAATATTGAAGGATAGGCTGGGTGTGGTGGCTCACGCCTGTAATCCCATCACTTTGGGAGGCCAGGCGGGTGGATCACCTGAGGTCAGGAGTTCGAGACCAGGCTGGCTAACATGGTGAAACCCTGTCTCTAGTAAAAATACAAAAAATTAGCCGGTCGTGATGGCGGGTGCCTGTAATCCCAACTTCTTGGGAGACTGAGGCGGGAGAATGGCTTGAACCCGGGAGGCAGAGGTTGCAGTGAGCCGAGATCACAAGACTGCACTCCAGCCTGGGCACGACAGAACAAGACTCCATCTCAAAAATATATATATTGAAGGATAAAAGATTTTTAAAGAAATCATTATTAAAAACCTTAGCGTTGCAAAATGCAAAAGCCTAGGGAAAAATTCCAGGGTTTTTCCCCTTGTAGAGAATGTTGCTAAATGTACACCACCACCTTTCTGCCCCAAATTATGTGCAGTATAGATGAGGTATTATTTATGGATCTTTTATGACTTAGTGGTTTGCTCTTACAACTTTCAGTAGAAGTCCGTGGTAAAAATACAACTATGTTTAATGCACTTGAGTCCATTTGGCTGTGCATTTCAAAACAGGAAAGGGAAAAGAAAAATTGAGGCTTCTCTGTATCATGAAGTTGTGGAAAAGTGTTAAAAATACGTATTAACTCCCTACCTTAAATCTAGATCTGACAAGAGTCAAATTAACCTTTGAAGTTTTTTTAGAGACCTAGGGGATATTTTTTATGTCATATTGTTGGGGAAATCTGCAAGTTTGACCTGATTTAAGTGGATAAATTTAGAATGCAAAAATTGTCCAATTTTTATCTACTGCTTGACTGTAATTAGCCCATGTCCCTTTTTTAAAAAATAAAATCACAGCCAATGACAGAAAGATGATCTTTAGAAATAAAATGTTTTGTGAATGTAGTGGGAATAACCTAGTTGTTTTGATCAGACAGATTCTCAGATTCCCTGTTAGTGTCTATTAGTTCTGAGCTTATTCTACACTCCAGTATGAAAACTGCTGATTTTCTTTCCCTCGTTTTTGTAGGAGATGACCAAGATAGTGAAAAGTCAAAACCAGCAGGCTCAGATGGTGAGCGGCGGGGGGTAAAGAGACAGCGGGATGAGAAGGATGAACATGGCCGAGCTTACTATGAATTCCGAGAGGAGGCTTACCACAGCCGGTGAGGGAAACAGTCCCTTTCCTTGAAGGGAGTGTCTGCTCTGATTTTGGTATACCTGGTATTGACTGGAGAGACTGGAAGGAGGGTGGATTCAAAATGGAATAGGTTTTTATAGGCATGAGTTTTAGATTGCATCTACCATGGAAACTCCTATTGCCCTTTCTCATTTATTGAAAAAAGCTGTCTGCTGGGATTTGATATTCACTGATAGTTTAAAATGGACATAATGTCATACACACACCTCTCAAAGAAGAGGACTTTGTTTACATTGTGTTTCTTTTCTATCTTACATATATAGCTCAAAGTCTCCACTGCCTCCTGAAGAAGAGGCAAAAGATGAGGAGGAGGATCAAACTCTTGTGAACCTGGACACGTGTATGTATAAGGCAGACAGATTGTGGTTTTTAACTAATCTCCTAAAAGTGATTTTGGAGATTAAAACTTCATAGCCTATAAATTCTATGAGACTTTGTATCCACTTCAACAACTGGCTACACTTGTGCTCTGTTGGTAGCTTACAAGTATTGGACATTGGAGTAAACTGATTGCTTCTTTCTTTACAGATACCTCGGATCTGCATTTTCAAGTGAGCAAAGACCGCTATGGAGGGCAGCCCCTTTTCTCAGAGAAGTTCCCCACCCTTTGGTCTGGGGCAAGGAGTACTTACGGAGTGACAAAGGGAAAAGTCTGCTTTGAGGCAAAGGTAGCTCATTAAGACCATTCATTCATTTATTCCTGGATAGTTACAGTTCTTAGGGAGAAAAAAAATATTATTATTTATTTATTTATTTATTTTTTTGAGACGGAGTTTCGCTCTTGTTACTCAGGCTGGAGTCCAATGGCACCATCTCGGCTTACCACAGCCTCTGCCTCCCAGGTTCAAGTGATTCTCCTGCCTCAGCCTCTCAAGTAGCAGCTAGGATTACAGGCATGCACCACCACACCTGGCTAATTTTGTATTCTTAGTAGAGATGGGGTTTCTCCATGTTGGTCAGGCTGGTCTGGAACTCCCGACCTCAGGTGATCCGCCCGCCTTGGCCTCCCAAAGTGGTGGGATTATAGGCGTGAGCTACCACACCTGGCTGAGGAACAAAGATTTTTTTTAAAAGACCTTTCATTTATTCATTAAACTACTACCTATGTATACTGGACTTCTGTCCAATCAGGCTTTTATTAGTGCAGGTAGGTAAAAGCACTGTGCTTTAACAAGAACCTTAGTTTCAGTAACCAAGAAATTGATCCCTGTGGCTTTCAGTTCAGTGACTGTTATTCTGATGTTGAGATAATTGTCGTTTTCAGTTTGTATAAAAATCGTGTCTTTCTAACTCCGAGTTTGCTACTCAGTTGGTCACAATATCTAATAGTTCCCTTTCTGACTTGGCCAGGTAACCCAGAATCTCCCAATGAAAGAAGGCTGCACGGAGGTCTCTCTCCTTCGAGTTGGGTGGTCTGTTGATTTTTCCCGTCCACAGCTTGGTAAGGTTATTTCTTTAACTTCTTCATTAGTGTTTACTACCATATTGCTTACTCTGTGGCAAGTCCGGATGTAGGTAACTAATTTGTTGACTATTCTAGGTGAAGATGAATTCTCTTACGGTTTCGATGGACGAGGACTCAAGGCAGAAAATGGACAGTTTGAGGAATTTGGCCAGACTTTTGGGGAGAATGATGTTATTGGCTGCTTTGCTGTGAGTGCTCCTGAAAGTCGCGGGTCATAACAAGGAGTGGATAGAGGGCACTGGGAATTCACTGTGCTTCCCATCAACTATTGGCTTTTATGCATATGATGCGTGGCTCGCTTAGTTACATTGTGCAGCAGTCTGTGTGAAAAAAGATTAAATTGTAAAGTTTAATCAACCTGAAGCCTTGTCAGCCAATAAGTGCTCTTGTCCTTTGTCATTGTAGAATTTTGAGACTGAAGAAGTAGAACTTTCCTTCTCCAAGAATGGAGAAGACCTAGGTGTGGCGTTCTGGATCAACAAGGAATCCCTGGCAGACCGGGCCCTTCTACCCCATGTCCTCTGCAAAAATTGTGTTGTAGAATTAAACTTTGGTCAGAAGGAGGAGCCCTTCTTCCCACCACCAGAAGAGTTTGTGTTCATTCATGCTGTGCCTGTTGAGGAGCGTGTGCGCACTGCAGTCCCTCCCAAGACCATAGAGGAATGTGAGGTATGCCAAACAGTATACAAACACTGAGGTTGTATGCTTTGCAGAGGTGGGTGCATATGCTCTCCCAGGTCTCAGAGCATTACCAAACAGGAATGGGAGAATGTTCTTAAATTGGATTTGATAAACATGACCCTCACTTATCTTTCATTATATTTCTGGTTCTGTGTTTTGCAGGTTATTCTGATGGTGGGACTACCGGGATCTGGAAAGACCCAGTGGGCACTGAAATACGCAAAAGAAAACCCTGAGAAAAGATATAATGTCCTGGGAGCTGAGACTGTGCTCAATCAAATGAGGGTTAGTTGCTGTTGGGGATATTTGTCAGATACAGTATTTGCTCTTCACATACCAAGAGACTCTTATAACCTATCTTTAATGGAGAGTTAGTTTCGGGTGTCTGAGAACAAGGGTCCCATAAATAGAGAAATGAGATTTTTCTCTCTATGTGTTTTAGGTGGGTTTATTTTTGTTTTTCTTTGCTGTGTTGTCACATTTCTGAAAGCACATAAGATCTGAAATACATCCAGGTTAAGACTGGAAATGACTACTGCAGGAAATGGACAACATTCACAGCACCGAAGAACAGGAATAGAATGATATCATAGATTCAGTATTTGAAGAGGTGACATGTACCAGTGACTCTTGGGCTCTAACTTGATATATAACTTGTGTGTTTTTTTTTTTCACCACTTCTCAAACTAATCAGATGAAGGGGCTCGAGGAGCCAGAGATGGACCCCAAAAGCCGAGACCTTTTAGTTCAGCAAGCCTCCCAGTGCCTTAGTAAGCTGGTCCAGATTGCTTCCCGGACAAAGAGGAACTTTATTCTTGATCAGGTATTAAACTGATAAAATTGCCTAGAGTCAATGTGGGGTGTGTATATAAAGAGAGACTGAATTAAGGAACAGAATCAGCTTACCTAATTATGATCATCTGGTTGTGTGTTAATGGTTGCAATGTTTTTTGAACTCAGGGGTACCCCTGATTAGTGTTTTTACCTGAAAATATATGGACCCAGGCTCTAAAACATGTAATAAAAACAATGGAAAGAGTTGGAACTCATTTGAATTCCTGGTTCCACCACATTCTGGTTTGTAATTTGGATAAGTCCTTTATCCTCTGTGAACCTCAGTTTCCCTGATGAGCAAAACAGGATAATACCTGTCACGTAGTTTGAAAAGTTAAAGAAGATCATGTGTATTGATCCCTCATCTCATGTCTTCTGAGTTACCAAAGATACTGAGTCTTTTTTTTTTTTTTTTTTTGGAGATGGGGTCTCGCTCTGTTGCCCAGGCCGGAGTGCAGTGGTGCGATCTCGGCTCGCTGCAAGCTCCACCTCCCAGGTTCACACTATTCTCCTGCCTCAGCCTCCGGAGTAGCTAGGACTACTGGCGCCCGCCACCATGCCTGGCTAATTTTTTGTATTTTTAGTAGAGACAGGGTTTCACCGTGTTAGCCAGGTTGGCCTTGATTTCCTGACCTCATGATCCACCTGCCTCAGCCTCCCAAAGTGCTGGGATTACAGGATTACAGGCTTGAGCCATCGCACCCGGCCTTTTTTGTTTTTTTGAAGATGGAATATTGCTCAGCCACCACCCAGGCTGGAGTGCGGTGGTGCAATCTCGGCTCACTGCAACCACCATCTCCCGGGTTCAAGCGATTCTCCCGTCTCAGTCTCCCGAGTAGCTGGGATTACAGCACCCGCCATCATGCCCAGTTAATTTCTGTATTTTAGTAGAGATGAGGTTTCACCATGTTGGCCAGGCTGGTCTTGAACTCCTGACCTGAGATGATCTGCCCACCTTGGCCTCCCGAAGTGCTAGGATTACAGGCGTGAGCCACTGTGCCTGGCTGATACTGATTCTTTTGGTTAAATTTGAGTGATAATTTTCTTCCAAAACATCAGTTATTCCTCCTGTTCTTAGTGTAATGTGTACAATTCTGGCCAACGGCGGAAGCTATTACTGTTCAAGACCTTCTCTCGGAAAGTGGTGGTGGTTGTCCCTAATGAGGAAGACTGGAAGAAGAGGCTGGAATTGAGGAAGGAAGTAGAGGGAGATGATGTGCCTGAATCTATAATGCTGGAGATGAAAGGTGGGTGTCTTAGTCCATTTTCTGCTGCTATAACAGAATATCACAGACTTTGTAATTTACAAATGTAATAGAGGTTTATTTCCCTCATGGTTCTGGAGGCTGGGAAGTCCAAGAGCACAGCACTGGCATCTGATGAGGTCCTTTTTGCTGCATCATTCTGTGGCAGGAGGGCAAAAGGCAAGAGGGCAAATGTGAGAGAACTTGCTTTTATAACAAAGCTGCTCTCACGATAACGGCATTAATCTATTCATGAGGATGGAACCCTCATGACCAGCTCACATTAAAAGTCCCACCCTTTCAACACTGCTCATTGGGGATTAAGTTTCCAACACTTGTACTTTGGTGGGACATAACTCAAACCATAGCAGTGGGCTAAAATTGTACAAGTTAAAGAGATTTTATCCCTGGTCAGTGCACACCTTATTGAAGCCTCTTAGCACCTGGAGTGACACTCTACATCTAAAATATAAATCTAAAGAGGAACTTAATGGTTACAAGCACTTGTAGGTGAATGAATGAGCAGAGAGAAGCAGTAACCCCTTGACTCATTGTTTTCTTGGTTTGTTTTGGTTTGGTTTGGTTTGGTTTGGTTTGGTTTGGTTTGGTTTTGAGACAGAGTGTCACCCCGTTGCCCAGCTTGGAGTGCAGTGGTGTGATCTCAGCTCACTGCAACATCTACCTCCTGGGTTCAGGCGATCCTCTTGCTTCAGCCTCCCAAGTAGCTGAGATTACAAGCATGTGCCACCATGCCTAGCTAATTTTTGTGTTTTTAGTAGAGACGGTGTTTCATCATATTGCCCAGGCTGGTCTTGGAACTCCTGACTTCAGTTGATTTGCCTGCCTTGGTCTCCCAAAGTGCTGAGATTACAGGCATAAGCGGCTGCACCCAGCCGCCTTGACTCGTTTTGAAAAAGATACAGAAAGGGAAATAGTGAGCCGGGCGCGGTGACTGATGTCTCTAATCCCAGCACTTTGGGAGGCTGAGGCTGGTGGATCACAAGGTCAGGAGCTCACGACCAGCCTGACCAAGATGGTGGAACCCTGTCTTTACTAAAAATACAAAAAAAATTAGTCAAGCATGGTGGTGGGCACTTGTAATCACAGCTACTTGGGAGGCTGAGGCAGAGAATTGCTTGAACCCGGGAAGTGGAGGTTGTAGTGAGCTGAGATTGTGCCACTGCACTCCAGCCTGAACAGAGGGAGACTCCCATCTCAAAAAAAAAAAAGAAGAAGAAAGGAAAATAGTGACCGTAGGGTGATTTAAACTCAACGGAGAGGCTTCTGTGAATCAGTTATTTGTTAAGTAAATATTTCTGGTACATCTACTGTTTGTCTATATTTCTTACTCTGCTTTTTTTTTTTTTTTCTTTTTTTTATTGAGACGGAGTCCTGCTCTGTCGCCCAGGCTGGAGTGCAGTGGCCGGATCTCAGCTCACTGCAAGCTCCGCCTCCCGGGTTTACGCATTCTCCTGCCTCAGCCTCCCGAGTAGCTGGGACTACAGGCGCCCGCCACCTCGCCCGGCTAGTTTTTTTTTTTGTATTTTTAGTAGAGACGGGGTTTCACCGTATTAGCCAGGATGGTCTCGATCTCCTGACGTCGTGATCCACCCGTCTCGGCCTCCCAAAGTGCTGGGATTACAGGCTTGAGCCACCGCGCCTGGCTGCTTTTTTTTTTTTTTTTTTTTTTTGAGAGTCTCCCTGTTGTCACCTAGGCTGGAGTGCAGTGGCACGATCTCGGCTCACTGCAACCTCTGCCTCACAGGTTCAAGCGATTCTCCTGCCTGAGCCTCTTGAGTAGCTGGGATTACAGGCACCCGCCCAGCTAATTTTTGTACTTTTAGTAGAGACGGGGTTTCGCCATGTTGATCGGGCTGGTCTCAAACTCCTGACCTCAGGTGATCCACCGCATCTCGGCCTCCCAAAGTGCTAGGATTACAGGTGTGTGCCACCGCGCCTGGCTGCAGGGAGAGATTATTGTGGTTCGAATTAAAATATAGCAGTTGGAGTGAATGATCTCATTGGTGTAACTTGATTTCTGGTATCACATTATGTTTATGTTTTGTTTGTTAATTTGGCTGAAGTCTGTAATGCAATACATAAGACAGTAATGTCTACACAAGAAAGAAATATTAATATTTTGATTGATCCTCCTACTATTCCGTTAAAATGTGATTTTTTTTCCCCTTGCTGCCTTTAGTTCCTGACATCCCACCTACTCTATCAACTGTTTGCTCTTCAAATCCTGATAATTCCCCAGGCATGGGAACTGGTTTGCACATCTATGAGCCAGATCCTCAGAGTTTACTCAGAATGAACTATGCCAGTCTATAACTCATACTTAGGCACTCAGAGAAATGTAGCTCAGTTTTATAAAACTGAGGGCCAAGTGTATTCATCTAAGAATCACAAGAGCCCCATTGAACTGAATTTCCACGGGGACTCAGCTTCTGAACTTGACGTCCAGAGACTGGCAGATGTGCTGGCCTATCATGGACAGGTGGTAAATGAGAGCCCTTTTACTCTTGTCTTCTTTTCTTGTATAGATGAGCAGATGCCTTTAGGCTTGGGTCAGTTTCTCATTGAGTCTCTGTTCTGTCACTAAGGCCAGAGTGCAGTGGCACTCAGCCTCCCGAGTAGCTGGGATTACAGGCGCATGCCACCATGCCTGGCTAATTTTTGTATTTTTAGTAGAGACAGGGTTTCACCATGTTGGCCAGGCTGGTCTCGAACTCCTGACCTCAAGCCGTCCGCCTGCCTTGGCCTCCCAAAATGCTGGGATTACAGGCGCGAGCCACCATGCCTGGCCATCACTGAGTCTCTTTTTAAAATGTTATTTCTTAGCATCTTATCTGACCAACACCAAAACTTTCTCAGTTACTTTTAGCCTCTGGTTACCTGCTTCTGTCCTGATAAGAAACTTTAACCCAGTTCACTCCTAATTTATTATAGATCACTTGAGAACTTGTAAATCTATTGTCTGGGTCTGTTACAATTTAGAGAAAACTTAGAGTAGAAAAAGTTAATGTCATTATTGAGATGTGAGTGGGTATGAACCTAGCACATTTTTGTGCAGTAATAGGTGAGGCATAGGAAGTCATATGCTTCTTGTAGTAGAGTTTTCGTAATGAGTTCTTACCCATCTATGCACTTTTCAGGCCCACAAGCTTCTCTCTTACTCTTATAGCCAACTTCTCTTTGCCTGAAAAATGCGACTATATGGATGAAGTGACATATGGGGAGCTGGAGAAGGAGGAAGCTCAGCCCATTGTCACTAAGTACAAGGAGGAGGCGAGGAAGCTTCTGCCCCCCTCCGAGAAGCGGACAAACCGCCGAAACAACCGAAACAAGCGTAACCGGCAGAACCGAAGCCGGGGCCAAGGCTATGGTGAGTCCTGGGGACCTGCCAGCCCCCCTGCTTCTGTCCATTCTTTGTGCTTAGTACAGCAAGATGTGCAAGGGAAGGCCAAGGAAACCAAGTCAGGTCATTAACAATAGGGATGTGCCTTCTTCATGGAGCTTATTTCTTCCTGTGTTCTTTATCCCTGCCTTTTTCTTGTGCTTTTTCCATAATTCTTTGACAACAAAAATCCTCTTTTTAAAAAAAGAATTACTTTTCACAAAAGTATTTGTTTCTTTGAAAAGCAATGCTTGGGCTCTCTCATCTGTCTAGTTTTCATTTTAACACATGGGTTCGCAGTGTCACTGTTCCTATCTGAAGGATTTGTGCAGTTAAATCAGATTCTCATCTTCAGTTTTCTTGCTCCTCTGTCATTTCGATCATCCTAACTGTATAGACAAGAAAGTGAATGCTTTATTCAGTGTTTTTTATCGGGGGAGGAAGTTAACCAAGCAAGTTAGGCTATTAGTAGAATTAATTTCCCCCTGAATGTCTAGTTTGTCAGTTAAAACCCCAGTGTGCATTCACTGCTCTTTAAAAATGTGTGTGTGTGTGTGTGTCACTGTTAAGTCAGCAGAATTTTCGAGTGCCTGCTATGTGCTAGGTACTGTAAATGCTGACAGTTCCCGCCCTTGAGGAGCTGATGACAGAAACTTTGTTTCTTTTGCATAAAATGATAGGTATGGGTTATATGACATCTGAAATCCCTTCCAGGGCTGAAAGTCTGCGATTCTATGAATGGCAGTTTTTCTTTATGTTTCTAACTCTGCCATGTATCCTTTTGCCATCTTAAATGTTTTACAGGAATTGGGGAGGTTCAAAAACAAAGTGGCTTGGTTTTCTTGTGTCTCTGTTCCTCTGCCCTCCCCCCTCAGACTTTTTAAAAGCTCCTGGCTGGTGCTTTAATTAACATACGTGAGCCTGGCCGAAGCAGGCCTCATATTCCCCCAGAATTGCCTTTGGCTCCGACTTTTTGATTTCCACCCAGACGTGGAGCCAGGACCCCATGCCAGCTGTCTGAGCGCGCTCTCCATTTCTCTTCCAGTGGGCGGGCAGCGCCGAGGCTACGACAACCGGGCCTACGGGCAGCAGTACTGGGGGCAGCCTGGAAACAGAGGGGTGAGTGCAGCTCTCCTTCTGCTCCTCACTCTGGGCTGTGAGAGCCATTCCTATTGGCTTAGGGGAGCAGAGTGGTTTGCCTGTTTTCTTAGGGCTTAGGGTTTTGCCCATTTAATATGTTCTGGAAGATTTACTGTGGGAAAATTAAACCAATTTATAATATCGAGCTAAGATGTGTCCCATTTAAAAGGGGGTCGCAGTGGGTCATGCTGCCAAAAACCCATAAATCTTCACTCCTTTTTCTTTTCCTTTCTCAGGGTTACCGTAATTTCTATGATCGATACAGGGGAGACTATGATCGATTTTACGGGCGAGATTATGAGTACAACAGATACAGAGACTATTACAGACAATACAATCGGGATGTGAGTATCATCTTGGGATAGATACAGGGTGAACGGGGGGCAGGAGCAGAAGGATGAATGTTGTGCCTCTTCATCCTCAGCCAGCTCTGGCTCCAAGTGATGGGGTTTCCCCTCTCTTCTAGTGGCAGAGTTACTACTACCACCACCCCCAGGACAGAGACCGATACTACAGGAACTACTACGGTTACCAAGGGTATCGGTGAAGCCCCTGCCATGGTCACCTGTCAGCCATGAAGCTGAATCTCTGGGGGTGCCAGGCACCCCCGCAAAACACAACCAAGGAAAACAGGGGCTGTCGGGGTGGGGCTGAGCTGCCGGGGAGGGGTGGTGGGGGGGGAGGGTGCTCAAGCAGGGGTGGGGGAGGGGGGAGGTGGAAACAACGAAACTGTACATTTTTTTTAAAGTTTGTTGAAAAGAATATTGTCTTATTCTATAAAACATTTCAAACCTAGTTAGAGATTTGTAATCAAAAAACATTTGCGCAGAAAGCAGCACTTAGGGCTGCCTGTTCTATACCCTGCAGTCAGACAGGAAAAGAACTGAAAATGGCACCCTTCTGACATTCTGAGGCAGCTGGACTGGCAGCCAAGTAAAGGAGAGTGATGAGGTGGTGTGGGGAGGGTGGGGAGGCAGTGCGAGGGTGCTCTCCACAGCAGGTAGGAGCAGGCAGGAGTCGGGACGGGGGAGAGCTTGTGACTGGGGCAGTGAAAATAAACGATTGGCTCTTATCAATCACTTGCACCAACTAACCGTTTGTATTTTCTTTACCGACCTTTCCCTTTTGGGATATGTGGTCTGGTGGGCTGGGAGGCTTACAGTGTCCCAACTCTCCATTTTCCTGTGCCTTTGTGCTGTTTGGCTGAGGCATGGAGACTGCCAGCGGGTGGTTCTATTATGCAGGATTCCCAGGCCAAGAAAGCCTGGGGACTGTCCTTGATTGCAGAGCAGAATAGCCTGCCCCCTCTATAAACACATTGATTAATTCCCATAAAATCTTGGGGAGAATGGGATTGCAGCCCTCAGCCTGAAGATTATGATTTGCCAGTCTCTAGTCTCTGTCTTCCAAGGTTGAAAGAGGTGGGAGGTCTCTGAAATCATCCCTGTTAGAGTGTCCTCTTACAGTGCGAGAGAAGGAACGTTTCTCAGGGTTTCAGCTCACACGAAAACACAGCAGGATTCTTTTCACTGCAGCGGGATATGTATATAGGTGAATCCTGTGGTGTGGGCTTCCAGGCCCAGGTGCTGAGAATAGCAACTAGCAACTATTTTCTACAGTGTGGAGGGCTTGTGCCCTGCTGGTTTTTTTGATACACAGGTAGAGAGTGGATAGAAGAGGGGAGGGTGGGGGGCGGGAGGCAGCTCAGTGGGGCTGCTGAACCTTGGGAAGAGTGAGTGTGAACGTGTGTAAATGTGCGTGTGAAAGGGAGCACCCCTTCCTGACTTCTAGAAACAAAATTCCTTTTGGGGCGCTTTCCCTGTGTGTCCCCAGAGAGGCCTCTAGCCAAGAGACTTCATTTGGGATAGTTTCATTTGTGACTTTACCAATATCCTCCCAGTTCTTGATAGACAGCTGTAGGTTGCTGGGTTCAAGAATATGGGTGGGATATGGAATGCTTTTCCATTGTCTAGCTTCAGTTTTTATTCATCCTTCTGCTCAGCACTGTCAGCCGAGAGCTTACTCAGCAGACACCACATACTGCAGCACTTCCTAGTGAGAAAATCTGGGTTGTGCCACTAGAAAATGCTTCACTTCCATTTCCTCACCTGGGCAGCTCTCTTTAAAATTGTGTGCTGATTTGGTCTTCCTCTCCTCCTCCCACTGTTACTGCCCTGCAGCCCTTGTTCAGGTGTACAGACCCTTATTCTGCCTTCCAGTGTCTCTGTCTGTCATGACACACCCTTCCACCCAAATACCTCTGACCCCAAGGCTGGAACAGGGCTAGTAGGAGATACGTTTGCTTTCTCATAGTCATGTCCTTTCTCTTGGCACTGCTTCCCTGCAGTGTCCTCAAATGGATTTGTGTGTGGCAGTGGAGTGATTGCATGAATTTTTCTGTAATACATTAACTTTGTATTATTATTAAGGGAGTTTGAGAAAGCTTTGCTTATAATGTCAAGGCAAGGAGGTAAAAACGAGCCCAAAGAAATTCCCTTAGGGCAAGATTATGTTATAATAGAAAATTGAATTTCCTGAGGTAGTGGCTGCCACCCCTTTTCAGATGTTTAGTCCTGCGAATAGCATCTTTCTTGTAGTCTGTGACATGGATGGGGATGCTAGGGCCCTCAGGGGCAAGGGGACTAAACTAAATCAAGTTAGGTTTTTTCCCAGCAGGGATTAGGAGAGGTACTTGCTGTTGATATTTGACACTAGAAAGTCATCTTTTTTACAAAACTTTTTCTAGGTGGGTGGAAAGTGAAACTGCCACATCCTTGTTGGTTTAGTTCAAGAGATCATTTGCAACAACAGTAGATGTCTGGGTTTTGTTTCTGTCTTTTTATTATGAAAAACTTTGTTAAGGGGGAAAATGTGGATTATGGTAACCAGAGGAATCCGTAGCCTTGTTTTCCTTAGAACACTTTTTGTGTTTTATCAGACGTCTGTTGTAGTTGTAGACAGGAAAGCTTGTGAGAAAAACACCACATGGAGCCTGTAAATGTTTTTGCACAACCTGTAAAGCATTCTTGGAAGTGGCCAGTAAAAAAGGGTTTTACCATTTAAAAAAAAATGTAACTGTGTCATTGTTTACATCTGTAACTTTTTCCTCCCCTGTTCTCATTACACCATTCTGGCGAAAATGTAGGCAAAGTAGCTTCCAGTTTTAGAATAAATAACCATTTGGATTGAATTCACCCTATCTCCTGTGGCTGCACTGACTGGGGCGGAGGGTGTCATTGGGTTATTTATTCATGTTTTAATGCCTCTTTCTCAGGTTGCATGGGCTCCAACCAAGGAGGACTCTCTTGCATGGTGGCTGCCGTTCCCTCCCTATTCTACCATGCCTTCACTTGGGAGCCAGCCATGCAGTCAGTTGACATGGGTGGGTAGTTATTAGTCTTATTTAGTACTTGCTTAGGCCAAGAGTTGAGCCATTGAAGTATAAGAAAATAAATTATAACTCATGACCTTTGTATTTGGTCTATGCAAAAACCAGTTGGATGCTTGAAGTTAAAATGTAAAGTTCCGTTGTGGAGCCAAATAAGTATATGAATGAATAATTACTGCTAGGGGGAAAGCCCACTCATCCAACAGAAGTTTGATGGGGGTTATTTTCCAGTGAATTTGGAGAATGAGACAATAAGTTAAATTTACAACAGCATCATTGCTTTTTTTTTTTTTTTTTTTTTTTTTTTTTTTTTTTTGAGACGGATCCTCGCTCCGTTACCTAGGCTGGAGTGCAGTGGCATGCGCTCTGTTCACTGCAACCTCAGCCTCCTGGGTTCAAGCGATTTTTCTGCTTCAGCCTCCCAAGTAGCTAGGACTACACATGTGTGCCACCAGGCCCAGCTAATTTTTTTTTTTCTAGTAAAGACAGGGTTTTACCATATTGGCCAGGCTGGTCTTGAACTCCTGACCTCGTGATCTGCCCGCCTTGGTCTCCCAAAGTGCTGGGATTACAGGTGTGAGCCACCGCTCCCAGCCACCATTTATTAGCACTGAACTGATCCTAACAGCGGTTTCTAATAAATGGTCAGGGTCTTAAAGCTCAGATACCACAACTCATGACACCCAGTGTTCTGAAGGGGTAGTAGTATTGATATAGATAATGCTCTAAGTCCCACCTTCTATGTGACACAGATTCAGATACCTGGGTTTACGGCTTTGTACCCTTTAGGCCACCCTTGATTTTGGTAGCCATCTATTCTTTAGGACATTTAAAGTTGCTGTTAGAGCTAATTAATCATTTTTTTAAGTGGTTAATCATAGCTCATACCTGGTCTCTAGTAACTTCTTAAACCCCTTTTTCCCAACTAGTGCTGCAGCCTTGCAGTTATAATCTGATGGGTAGGAACATAGAGTGTGCAGAAAAACTGAAGAGAGGCGCTTTGTTTTTTCGTTGTTGGTTTTTTTTTTTTTTTTTGAGATGGAGTTTCGCTCTTGTTGCCCAGGCTGGAGTGCAGTGGCGCGATCTCGGCTCACCGCATCCTCTGCCTCCCTGGTTCAAGTGATTCCCTACCTCGGCCTCCCAAATAGCTGGGATTACAGGTACCCGCCACCACACTGGCTAATTTTTGTATTTTTAGTAGAGACGGTTTCCACCATGTTGGCCAGGCTGGTCTGGAACTCCTGACCTCAGATGATCTGCCCGCCTCGGCATCCCAAAGTGCTGGGATTACAGGTGTGAGCCACCACACCTGGCCCAACAGCAGCTTTTTTAAAAATCAAGGTTACATTTATTAAACACTCCAATTTTTTTTTTTTTTTTAAAATCATGTCTGAGCTGTTGTGGAAAATTAGACTTACTCCCCTGGAATTTGCCCAACACCGTGATACAGTAGGGACGAGGAAGCAAGGTGCTTGGTCCCTGCCATTGCCGCATTTGTCATTTAAGCATGTACAGTACAATCCATTCATTGGGTATTTGGGTGCCTGATATGTGCCATTGTCAGGATACAGGGATTAAAACGGATCTGATTGATCCTTCCTGGAATTTTCACGGTGCCAAGAAGGAACTGAGGCTCCTCCTCAACAGAATGGGGGTAGGATCCCACTCCAGGAGGGCAAACTTTTCTGTTTGTTCATCTCTAGGATGAGGGAATTAATTAGAAGCTCTCCAGGACTTAGAGCTCAGAAGTTGCCATCAACAGTAAAAAGCTGCTTGGGAGTCCCTGGAATTCATGAAAATATCCTTAGGAGGAGGCTAAGTTCAGTTGCTGGTGATAACACCCTTTCTTCCTTTGGTTTCCTCTCTCCACTTTGCTGTCTTCTGTGCAAAGGTACCTGGAAGCTGGAGGTAATCAGCTGTCCCTACTATTTCAAAGCAGCCTCCCTTCCCAAAGTATATCCAGGCACAAAACAGCTAGCCCAGACTTTTCCTCAGAAGGATGCGTCCCTGAGTTTAGGGGACCTTGACTCTACGAGGAGCACACATACTGGGATTGTTACGTTCTTTGCTTTGGCCCTGGTCCCATCTCGGCTCTGTGCACCCTTGGAAGGAAAAGAGTCTAGGAGGCATTCTGGTGTTCGTCAACCTCCGCCATGTTTGAGTCCTGGAGATGACCATGACATGTTAAGCCTTAAGTTTGGTCCTTGCCCAAACAGCATGCTGGACTCCCGCAAGGCACATTAGGCGTGGGGCCACAGCTTTCTGGCTGATGTGGCTGAGTCGGCCTAAGGGGAAAATGAAAGTAAAAACAAGCCCCAGTTCTACTAGGAAACCCAAACTGAGCAATTTCAGGCTTATCCAGCTCCTGGGAAGACCAGGAAGCGACTGAGGAGCGGTGCACCGAGACGGACATCGCTGGGGGTTAACCCCCCGCCGCTAATATTTCCGCTCCAAAGCTTGGCAAGATGTAGAAACCTAGATTCCCTTGCAAGATCCACGCGACCAGCGTCGGCCACACTGTGCTTCCTGGGGTCCCCTTGTTTAGTGCTTCTTCGTTATGGCCGCCCGTGTGCCTTCGGCTTAATGGGGAGGACATCGAAATTCCGATTTCAGGGTCGCAGGGCGC
The DNA here is from genome assembly GCF_049350105.2 of Macaca mulatta. Taxonomy (NCBI): domain Eukaryota; kingdom Metazoa; phylum Chordata; class Mammalia; order Primates; family Cercopithecidae; genus Macaca; species Macaca mulatta. Next base: position 11,351,407 of record NC_133419.1, read on the forward strand.
GGGCCCCGACTTGGAGAAGGAAGGGGCAGCCATTTTGAGACCAGAAGAGGGTGGAAGGGACCATATTGAGAACGCCTGTTCCCTGGGGGCCGCCATTTTAAGAGACGCCCTGTACGGTAAACTCCTTGACGTGGGGGCCGCCATCTTGGTACGGCCATCTTGGAATGGGAGCGGCTGTGGGCGCAGCCATCTTAGATATAAAACCGGCTCCAGTCGGGGTAACTGAAGCCAAGCTCCGCCCCTCCCCCTCTAAGAGTTCCTCTGCTGTGCGACTGCACTCCCGCACCCTCCCCTAAATCCACCCTCTTCGGCCTGTTTACCTTTTAACTTGGCTTCGTTGCACGTTTGTGTGTGTGTGTGTTTGTTCTCCGCAGCCTCTTGAGCGTCTGTTGTACTTAATTCTTCCACTGTGGACGCTCTCTCGCGCCCGCCATCCCCCGACCCGGCTTTTCTCAGATCCTTGACAATGTCTAGCCTGTTTTGATTGGCTCTATTCCCTGGGTATGGCAGATCTATTGCTTGATGATCCTCTCCCCCCAAGAATTCTAACACAGGAGCTGTCCTGAGGCTCTGGATGACTTTATTCTTCAAATGGCTTTACTCTCCAGTAGCTCCAGGTGAGACTGAGAGCTAGAACCTGGCCCATCCCTCTCTCCATTGTCTGAGCGGGTCATCAAAGGAAGTGGGCAGGACGCTGGCAGTCTGACGGGGCCCTGCTGTGGGTGGAGCAAAGGGTGCCTCATATCTCTGGGGTGCTTGGGGTCGGCCACAAAGGTGGAAGGAAATGGGGCCGACAGATGAGGGTGGGCCTTGTGCTTCAAATAACCTCACATGGTCAGGCAAGGGTTAGGGATGGGATGCAGGGAGCCTCAGGGGCTCACGACAATTACCGACCTAAGGAAGGGCGCAGGAGAGGGAAAAGGGAGGAGTTGTGAGAAGGGACAGGGTTGCTCAGAGGAGAGCACAGAAGAACTTCTTCTCCCGGAAGGGGTTCTCCGAAGTGGGCACAGGGGTGATGAGGGGATCCTCACAGGCGTGGGCATCACAGTAAGTCATCAGGTCTGCGGCTGCCTTGGACACCTGGGACAGCCAGGAGGGGTACTGTTAGCCAGGACCTCTAAAGGGTACTGCAGCCTCCCTCCCCAAATGGGTTCTCTTTTGCCATCTCCAGGGCTCCTTATGACTGTCTTATTCCTCATCCCCCACAGAGACCTGGGGACAGCTCTCTGCAGGGCCCCAGACTCCTCCCCTGACCTCAGGGAGTGCAGGAAAGAACGCATCTCTTATCCTGAGCTTTGGGAACCTGCAGCACAGCACGGCCTGGCCAACTAATGGGAGAGCCAGCCAGGGTCCCACCTACCTTTATCCGGCACAAGCTGGCTTCAATCTTAAGCTGTTCCACCATCTTGCGTGCTTGCCCAATACTCATAGTGCTGTTCACCGGGGTCTCACCTTTCATCCTGGAAAAAAAGAGGGACCTCTCAGGGAACCGTCTCAGCTGGAGGCCCTCCTCCATGCTCACTCCACACCAACCTTTACAAGGCTGTGGTCATACCCCAATATTTTGTTTCCCTCCTATCCTCCTCCTCCTCCAGTGGACTGTCTCATCCCTGTATTCCTCATGGAAAAAATAGGGTGGGATGAGGTGCTCCCCAAACTCCCTCATGGCCTGGGCCACAGATCGTTAAACCTTACACAAATGATGTAAGACTTTTCAGCCCTTCAAACCATGTGTGTTCCCAGCTCTGAAGACCTCAACCAACCCTGATGAGGAGGGTACATCACCTCTATCTGCTCCAGTGAGCCCCAGCAGGAGAAAAACAGGCTGTTACCTACTCACCTAAAGCCACAAGCAGCAGTAGCAGACCTGGGTGTAGGGTCAGTGGAGGGTACCAAAACCTTCTGCCTGAGATGGGTGCCCCACCCTGCAGGGAGTTGCAGCTGAAAGTATCTGATGCAGAAGCAGTGACTATAGGCAAGGAGGCCACTGAGGAGGGTCAGGCCAGAGGTCCGTCCAGGACTGGTCTCAGTTTCTGCAGCTGAAGCACTGCCTGGATGGCTGGTACCTGAAGGATGAAGGATGCTAGAAGGAGCTGCTCAGATCCTGGAACATACCAACTGCCTGGCCAGTGGGGGAGCCTAGCTGCCTGCATCCCCTGCGCACACCCCCACTGTCGCTGGTTCACTGCCTGCCCCTCCCCCATTGCAGGCATCCTGAGTCTGGGCTAGAGCCCTCCCCAACAGAGCTGAGGCCAAGGCCGACTCCCCCTCTCAAATGGGGTGGTCTGGGCCTATGACAGCCCCTGCAGTGGAGTCTGTACTGGCTGCGGGGGACCCTGCTCATTTGAAAATCTGACATCAGCTGGGCAGTCGCCCCCCTCCTTCCTTCCTCCCTCTACCCTGACACAGCACTTAGCACCTGAATCTTCGTTTCTCTCCCAGGGACCCTCCATTTTCCATATCCAGGAAAATGTGATGCGCCACAGGTATCAGCGTCTGGATTGCCACTTCACATCTTAGCCACAAGTGACTCAGTGGAAGATCCAGAGGCAGCAGAGGCTCGTCAGGAAGATGTCTACAGAAAAGGTAGACCAAAAGGAGGAAGCTGGGGAAAAAGAGGTGTGCGGAGACCAGATCAAAGGACCGGACAAAGAGGAGGTAGGAGGCCTTGTGGGGACAGTCAGCAGAAATATACTGGAAATAGGTGGGCTGGCGTGAAGTAGGGGGTGGTGGATTGGTTTGAAGAATTTCATTCATTTTGAATAGATTACTTCCCACGCCCGCAACAGTATGCAAAGATGTACACAACACTGGCCTTGCCCTCTGAAGGACTTTATCTGGGGTAATAGACGTCTACAAAATAGAAGATACCACTTGCCAAAAGCTAGTCTAGATAATGTGCTGTGGGGACTCTGAAGACTGCATCCAGTTAGGGTCAGAGAAGGTCCACAAAACGCGGAGCTGAAATGCTACCACGCTGGGAACAGGGGACTAATCTGCCTGCGCAACAACGCAGGAGGCCCAGGTTGCCGCAGACTGCAACATGCTCTAGGCGAATGCCCCCGCCTTAGATGCCTAGGGGCTGTGGGCGATAAAAATCAGCGCCAACTGGATGACCGTCTCACTTGCCCGCTTAGCCGGTGAAATGGCCTGTGGTGAAGGTGTGCACAGAGGGATGTGATTGCAGTCTCGAGGGAGGGCCAAGCGGAGGCTGCAGTCAGCGCATCCCCTGGGGCATATCTTGGGGCCTGCAGGGAGGCAGGCGTCTTTCCCCTTTGGTCACGGTAACCGGAGGCAAACCTGCCGCACAGAGAGCCAGCGGCGAGCGCAGAGAGGCGCTAGCCTCGCAGCCCCTGAAGGCTCCGCCCCGCTGCGCCGGACGCCGCGCTGAACCCCGCCCTGGGCCGAAGCCCCGCCTCCCAGGGCTACCAAAGCGGCTGGCGGAGAGGGGCGGGACTTCCCCGGGAGCCGGAAGTCCTGTCTCACGGTTGCCCTGGCAGCGCGCGAGGCTGGTGAGTCGGTCGCCCTGTGGCAGCCGGCCGGCTGGTTTCCATGGTTGCACGATTAGGTAGGGGCTCCGGGCGCTTTGCCCACCCCTCGAGCCGGAGGGGACTGGCGGGAAGCGGCAGTTGGCTGCAGGGCGCTCCGCCTGGCGTGGGGCGCAGCCGTATCGGGGAGCGAGCTCAGCTCGAGGCGGAGAGGAGAAACTCGGGAAGCAATTGTGGCTACTCTTGGGCTACTGGTTTCAAGTCTGGCCGTATGACCTTAGGCAAGTCGCACATTCTCTTCGTGCAGCTGCCTAGCAGTGTGGATTCAGTATCACCGTGTGTGTGAAGCTCTTTGTAAGAATTGTAAGGTGCTCATTCTTTTTTTTTTTTTTTTTCTTTTTTTGAGACGGAGTCTTGCTCTGTCGCCCAGGCTGGGGTGCAGTGGCCGGATCTCAGCTCACTGCAAGCTCCACCTCCCGGGTTTACGCCATTCTCCTGCCTCAGCCTCCCGAGTAGCTGGGACTACAGGCGCCCGCCACCTCGCCCGGCTAGTTTTTTGTATTTTTTAGTAGAGATGGGGTTTCACCGTGTTAGCCAGGATGGTCTCGATCTCCTGACCTCGTGATCCACCCGTCTCGGCCTCCCAAAGTGCTGGGATTACAGGCTTGAGCCACCGCGCCCGGCCGGTGCTCCTTTCTTTGTTACATAGCTGTGAATGAGTATCAAGGTGGTTTGTCCCAGAATCAAATGCCTGGAGAAGGAATTCCACTGAGGAGATCTAGCACTGGGCGGGAGGGAAAACAGTGGAGGAAAGGGAAGGGATAATTGGCTGAGTGGCACAATTATTTGGAGAAAGGCCGTATATATGAAACAGTGACTTTGCTATCCTGCTATCTCTCGTTCCTCAAAGCCAGTCCAGTAAGCTTTTTTGTCCCCACTTCCCTGGGGAAAGGAGTCACTCTTTTCCCCCCTCTGTCTTTCCAGGAACCACCACCTCCTGCATCCCATGGCCAGGGGTGGCGTCCAGGTGGCAAAGCAGCTAGGAACGCAAGGCCTGAACCTGGGGCCAGACACCCTGCTCTCCCGGCCATGGTCAACGATCCTCCAGTACCTGCCTTACTGTGGGCCCAGGAAGTGGGCCAAGTCTTGGCAGGCCGTGCCCGCAGGCTGCTGCTGCAGTTCGGGGTGCTCTTCTGCACCGTCCTCCTCTTGCTCTGGGTGTCTGTCTTCCTCTATGGCTCCTTCTACTATTCCTACATGCCGACGGTCAGCCACCTCAGCCCCGTGCATTTCTACTACAGGTGAGAGGGGCGTTCTAGCAACATAGAGGACTCCTATGGGAATTGTAGGGCCCTTGGAGGTCAGTTCAATCCCCTCATTTACAGATGAGGAAAACTGGAGCCAGGTGTGCTTACAGGACTTCTCAACTTTGACAGCGCAAGGCTAGATTTGGGTTGCCAGGGCTAGGGTTCTAGTTCTCCCTCTGATTACTGAAATCTAGTTTAAAAAAAAAGAAAAAGGAAAAAAAATCCACTTCTATCATTATGAGGATCAATTCTATTTTGGTTGGATCACCCCTCTCTAAGGGCCAATGTAGAATTTTGAGCCAACTCAACCCCTTAGTGCAGAACCAGCCTGGCTTTCAGGAGCTATTAGGAAAGCAGTAGTTTGCCTTTTACATTACTGCCTCCCAGTGAAGGAGTGGCCTGCCCCTCCACACCTGTGGGCGTTTCTCATCAGGTGGGACAAAAGACTGAGAAAAGATGCCGGGAGGGCGCGGTGATTCATGCCTGTAATCCCAGCACTTTGGGAGGCCGAGGGTTGGGGGGCGTGGATCACGAGGTCAGGAGTTCGAGACCATCCTGGCTAACACGGTGAAACCCCGTCTCTACTAAAAATACAAAAAATTAGCTGGGCGCAGTGGCGGGCGCCTGTAGTCCCAGCTATTCGGGAGGCTGAGGCAGGAGAATGGCGTGAACCCTGGAGGCAAAGGTTGCAGTGAGCTGAGATCCAGCCACTGCGCTCCAGCCTGGGTGAAAGAGTGAGATTCCATCTCAAAAAAAAAAAAGAAAAGAGACACAAAGTATAGAGAAAGAAAAGTGGGCCCAGGGGACCCGCGCTCAGCATACGGAGGACCTGCAGTGGTCTCTGAGTTCCCTCAGTATTTGTTGATAATTATCTCTACCTCTCAAAGAGGGGGATGTGGCAGGACAATAGGGTAATAGTGGGGAGAGGGTCAGCAGGAAAACGTAAACAAAGATCTCTGTTTCATAAACAAGGTTAAGAAAAGGTGCTGTGCCTTGATGTGCACCTAATACAAACATCTCAGCGCATTAAAGAGCAGTATTGCCACTAGCATGTCTCACCTCCAGCCCTAAGGCGGTTTTCTCCTATCTCAGTAAATAGAATGTACAATCAGGTTTTACATTCCATTGCCCAGGGAGGAGCAGGAGACAGATGCCTTCCTCTTACCACAACTGCAAAGAGGCCTTCCATCTTTTACTAATCCTCCTCAGCACAGACCCTTTATGGGTGTCAGGCTTGGGGGACGGTCCGGTCTTTCCCTTCCACAGGGCCATATCTCAGGCTATCACATGGGGAGAAACCTTGGACAATACCTGGCTTTCCTAGGCAGAGGTCCCTGTGGCCTTCCACAGTGTATTGTGTCCCTGGGTACTTGAGATTAGAGAATGATGATGACTTTTAACAAACATACTGCCTTCAAGCACTTTTTTAACAAAGCACATCCTGCATAGCCCTAAATCTGTTAAACCTTGGGTCAACACAGCGCATGTCTCTGCGAGCACAGTGTTGGGGCTAGGGTTACAGATTAACAGCATCTCAAGGCAGAAGAATTTTTCTTAGTACAGAACAAAATGGAGTCTCTTATGTCTACTTCTTTCTACATAGACACAGTAACAGTCTGATCTCTCTTTTCCCCACACCCAGTCCCTGAAAGTCTGCTGCACAATAGAGATTATGGAAACATAAGATGAGTAGGTGCATAAATTTGCCTCCCAGAGAGTCTTGCCTCTTGACTGGCCCCTTAGTTCCTTCCCATTTTACAAACCCTAACAAGTGCCAAATTCTCTCTCTCTTTTTTTTTTTTTTTTTGAGATGGAGTCGCTCTGTCACCCAGGCTGGAGTGAAGTGGCACAGTGTCTGCTCATTGCAATCTCCGCCTTCCTGGTTCAAGTGATTCTCGTGCCTCAGCCTCCCAAGTAGCTGGGATTACAGGTGTGTGCCACCACGCCTGGCTAATTTTTGTATTTTTAGTAGAGATGGGTTTTTTTTGTTTTTTTTTATGGAGTCTTGCTCTGTCGCCCAGGCTGGAGTGCAGTGGCGCAACATCGGCTCACTGCAAGCTCTGCCTCCCGGGTTCACGCTATTTTCCTGCCTCAGCCTCCTGAGTAGCTGGGAATACAGGCGCCCACCACCACGCCCGGCTAATTTTTTTTTTAGCAGAGATGGGGTTTCACCATGTTAGCCAGGATGGTCTCGATCTCCTGACCTCGTGATCCACCCACCTTGGCCTCCCAAAATGCTGTGGGTTTCACCATGTTGGCTAGGCTGGTCTTGAACTCCTGAACGCAGGTGATCCGTCCGCCTCGGCCTCCCAAAATGCTGGGATTACAGACGTGAGCCACCGCGCCCCACCAAGTTCTCGCTTCTTTTTTTTTTTTTTTTTTTTTTTCTTTTTGAGACAGTCTCGCACTGTCGCCTAGGCTGGAGTGTAGTGGCACAATCTCAGCTCACTGCAACCTCTGCCTCCGGGTTGAAGCCATTCTCCTGCCTTGCCTTAGCCTCCCAAGTAACTGGGATTACAGGTGCCTGCCACCACACCTGGCTAATTTTTTTTTGTATTTTTAGTAGAGACGGGGTTTCACTATGTTGGCCAGGCTGATCTCGAAGTCCTGACCTCATGATCCACTCCCTTGGCCTCTCAAAGTGCTGGGATTACAGATGTGGGCCACCGCACCCAGCCTAGTTCTCTCTTCTCAACAGTGGTTGTAGGACCTGTCAACAGATGCAGAGAAAGGTGTATCAATGGTTTAAAGTCATTTTTTCCCTTAAGTCCCTGGTCTGGAGCTATAGTTTCTAAAGCAGAGCTTCTTAAACTTGTAGGAAATGGATCTTATGGCCCTTCCTGCCATAAAAATGTATATACATGCCTAGGCATATGCTGCGCCCACACCCCCACGTGCAAATTTGCCTACAATTGAAGGGGTTCATGAGCCTCTTAATAACCATCTGTAGATCATTTTGGAGGCGTTTTCTCAAACTGGGACCCAGACCAGAGCTACCAAATCAGAATCTCTTGGGGTGGGACCCTGGAAATTACTTTTTTTTTTTTGAGATGGAGTTTCATTCTTGTTGCCCAGGCTGGAGTGCAGTGGCGTGATCTTGGCTCACCACAACCTCTGCCTCCAAGTTCAGGTGATTCTTCTTCCCCAGCATCCCGAGTAGCTGGGATTACAGGCATGCGCCACCACGCCTGGCTAATTTTGTATTTTTAGTAGAGATAGGGTGTCTCCATGTTGTTCAGGCTGGTCTTAAACTCCTGACCTCAGGTGATCCGCCCACCTTGGTCTCCAAAAGTGCTGGGATTACAGGCGTAAGCCATCACTGCCTGGCCCTGGAATTTACATTTTTATCAAGCTCCTTAAGTCTTTAGAAACCCTAAAGTGTGAAACTATTTAATTAAGTATCTGTAGATTCCCATCTAAGAACATCTGCTCTAATGAGAGGACATACATTGAAGTCATAGGAAGAGAATGAAATAATCATTCTGGTATCTTGAATCTCCTGGCCACATTTGTTCTTCATCTTTGTAATATAGAGAAGGGGGCCTGTTCTGAGAGAAGGGAGGAGGGCAGGGGAGCCTTAGGGGGCCAAGGTGTGTGGACGGACTAGTAAGACGAACTTAGCAGAGTATCCTCCTCCATTCTCATTTAGGACCGACTGTGATTCCTCCACCACCTCACTCTGCTCCTTCCCTGTTGCCAATGTCTCACTGACTAAGGGTGGACGTGATCGGGTGAGTATCGGAACTAGAGAGAGGTTTCCTTAGAGCTTTAATGATTCGGAATAGGAAGACTTGAGAAAGGCCTAGAGAGCAGAAATTGAGTAATAAGAGACTGGCCAGGTGCGGTGGCTCACGCCTGTAATCCCACTACTTTGGGAGGCTGAGGCAGGCAGATCACCTGAGGTTGGGAGTTCGAGACCAGCCTGACCAACACGGAGAAACCCTGTGTCTCCTAAAAATACAAAATTAGCTGGGCGTGGTGGCACATGCCTGTAATCCCAGCTATTCAGGATGCTGAGGCAGGAGAATCACTTGAACCCGGGAGGAGGAGGTTTCGGTGAGCCGAGATCACGCCATAGTACTCCAGCCGGCAACAAGAATGAAGCTTCAGCTTAGGGAAAAAAAAAAGACTAAGAGGAAGCTTTGAAGGAAAAGAAATTAAAATGAGTTGTGTGTGTTGATTGATATTTCTGCAGCAGGTGCTAGACGTGTTCTTTCTCAACATAGTCCCTGACTTACGATAATTCAACTGAACAATTTTTCAACTTCACAGTGGTGCAAAAGTGACATACATTCCGTAGACACTGTACTTCACATACCTGTACAACCATTCTGTTTTTCACTCTTTTTTTTGTTTTTGAGACAGAGTCTCTGTCGCCAGGCTGGAGTGCAGTGGTGCAATCTTGGCTCACTGCAACCTCCACCTCCCGGGTTCAAGCGATTCTCCTGCCTCAGCCTCCTGAGTAGCTTGCACTACAGGCGCGCACCACCACACCCAGCTAATTTTTTTGTATTTTTAGTAGGGATGGGATTTCACCATGTTGGCTGGGATAGTCTGGATCTCTTGACCTTGTGATCTGCCCGCCTTGGCCTCCCAAAGTGCTGGGATTATAGGCGTCAGCCACTGCACTCAGCCTGTTTTTCACTTTCAGTACAGTATTCAATAAATCACATGAGATATTCACTACTTTATTATAAGTATAGGCTTTGTGTTAGATGATTTTAACCAACTATAGGTAGGCTAACGTAAATATTCTGAGCATGTTCAAGATAGGCTAGGCTAAATAAGCTATGAAGTTCTTTTTTTTTTTTGAGACGGAGTCTCGCTCTGTCCCCCAGGCTGGAGTGCAGTGGCGCGATCTCGGCTCACTGCAAGCTCCACCTCCCGGGTTCCCGCCATTCTCCTGCCTCAGCCTCCCGAGTAGCTGGGACTACAGGCGCCCGCCACCGCACCCGGCTAATTTTTTGTAATTTTAGTAGAGACAGGGTTTCACCGTGGTCTCGATCTCCTGACCTTGTGATCCGCCCGCCTCGGCCTCCCAAAGTGCTGGGATTACAGGCATGAGCCACCACGCCCGGCCGCTATGATGTTCTTTAGGCTAGGTGTATTAAATGCATTTTCAGCTTATGATAGTTTCAACTTAGATGGGTTTATCGGAATGTAACCCCATCGTAAATTAAGGACCATCTGTATCAGGTGAAGTATTATCTATTTATCTGCTAGGTAAAATAAGCAATATCTGCTAGGTGAAGTAAGCAATGTTTTAGACCTTAATGAATAAATCAGTTATTACTTTGGAATAAGATGGGCATCTACCCAAGAGTTTTGAAAGCATTTATATAAAATTATGAAACTGTTGTCAAATATGTGCAACCTGTCATTACAAAGGGTACTGTGCCAGAGGACTGGCCAGATGCCAGTGTGACGTCAACAATGGGACGTCACACTGGCATCTGGCCAGTCCTCTGGGAACCCTGAGAAATGCATATGGGGACTGGGCCCTCTATGGTAGGCAAGCTGAAGGAGGCTCTGATAAAGGATAGGTTCTTTTTCTTTCTTTTCTTTTTTTTTTTTTGAGACAGAGTCTTGCTCTGTCACTGAGGCTGGAGCACAGTGGCGCGATCTCGCTTCACTGCAACCTCCACCACCCGGGATCAAGCTATTCTCCCACCTCAGCTTCTCGAGTACCTGGGATTACAGGTACCCATCACCACGTCTGGCTAATTTTTGTATTTTTAGCAGAGACAGGGTTTCACCATGTTGGTCAGGCTGGTCTAAAACTCCTGACCTCAGGTGATCCACCCACCTCAGCCTCCAAAAGCGCTGGAATTACATGAGTGAGCAACCACACCCAGCCTAAAGTTATTTTTATTTATTTATTTATTTATTTATTTATTTATTTATTTTGAGACGGAGTTTCTTTCCTGTCACCCAGGCTAGAGTGCAATGGCACGATTTCAGCTCGCTGCAACCTCTGCCTCCTGGGTTCAATCAGTTCTCCTGCCTCAGCCTCCCAAGTAGCTGGGGTTACAGGTGTATGCCAGCATACCTAGCTGATTTTTGTATTTTTAATAGGGATGGGGTTTCATCACGTAGGCCAGGCTGGTCTTGAACTCGTGATCTCAGGTGGTCTGCCCACCTCAGCCTCCCAAAGTGCTGGGATTACAGGCATGAGCCACCATGCCCAGCCTGAAGTTATTTTTCAAAAGTGGTACTTGGGAGGAAACTGATCTAATGATAGAATGTCACACCTCTGAAGGGAAGAGTATAAACTATAGAGTCTGGGGTTCTATTTTATTTTATGTTTTGAGACAAGGTTTTGCCCTGTCACCCAGCCTGGAGTGCAGTGATGCAATCGTGGCTCACTGCAGCCTTAACCTTCCAGGTTCAAGTGATCTTCCAAGTAGCTGGGACTACAGGTGTGTGCTACCATGCCCAGCTGACCTTTTTTTTTTTTTTTTTTAATTTTTAGTAGAGATAAGGTCTTACTATGTTGCCTAGGCTCATCTCAAACTACTAGGCTCAAGTGGTCCTCCCGACTCAGCCACCCAAAGTGTTAGGATTATAACCAGGTGTAGTGGCTCACGCCTGTAATCTCAGCACTTTGGGAGGCTGAGGAGACAGGTGGATCACCTGAGGTCAGGAGTTCAAGACCAGCCTGGCCAACACAGTCAAACCCCATTTCTACTAAAAATACAAAAATTAGCCAAGCGTGGTGGCGCAGGCCTGTAATCCCAGCTACTCAGGAGGCTGAGGCAGGAGAAGCGCTTAAACCCGGCAGGCAGAGGTTGCAGTGAGCCGAGATCACACCACTGCACTGCAGCCTGGGTGACAGAGCAAGACTCTGTCTCAATAATAATAGGCTGGGCACAGTGGCTCACGCCTGTTGTCCCAACCCTTTGGAAGGCCAGTGCAAGCAGATCACAAGGTCAGGAGTTTGAGACCAGCCTGACCAACATGGGGAAACCCCGTCTTTACTAAAAATACAAAAATTAGCCAGGTGTGCTGCCATACATTTGTAGTCCCAGCTGCTTGGCAGGCTGAGGCAGGAGAATCGCTGGAACCCAGGAGGCGTGGGTTGTGGTGAGCCAAGATCACACCACTGCACTCCAGCCTGGGTGACAGAGTGAGACGCTGTGTCAAAAAAAAAAAAAAAATAGGGGTCAGGCACGGTGGCTCACGCTTGTAATTCCAACAGTTTGGGAGGCCGAGGCAGGGGATCATGAGGTCAAGAGATCGAGACCATCTGGGCCAACATGGTGAAACGCTGTCTCTACTAAAAATACAAAAATTAGCTGGGCGTGGTGGTGCACACCTGTAATCCCAGCTACTCGGGAGGCTGAAGCAGGAGAGTCGCTTGAACCCAGGAGGCAGAGGTTGCAGTGAGCTGAGATCGCGGCACTGCACTGCAGCCTGGTGACAGAGCAGATTCCATCTCAAAAAAATAAATAATAACAAATAACTTTATTGAGAAGAAATGAGAAAGCCGCAGTACCTGGAATGGTGCATACAGTTTTGTGGCCCATTGCCGAGATCATAATGGGGAGGCAGGGAGCCAAGGGAGGGAGCCTGAACTGAAATGATCAGGTGTGAGACTGTCACATGAGGAAGGGAGGAAAAAAAGGAGGATGAGAGCAAATTCAGCCCATGTCCCTAATAATTAGAAGAGGTTGAACATTTTGTTTGTTGACAATGAACATTTTTAAATGAATTAATGAATGAAATAATCTGTCCACTGTGTGTAACGGCTTGCTAGAAGTAGATGTGGTCGCTGCTCTCAATGAGCTCACAGCATTGATGGAAAACTATACATTGCATACATTTGCATGTATTTAAGTGGCAAACTGTAAGATGTGGATTCTGGCCAGGCGTGGTGGCTCACACCTGTAATCCCAGCACTTTGGGAGGTCAAGGCGGGTGGATCACCTGAGGTCAGGGTTCAAGACCAGCCTGACCAATATGGTGAAACCCCATCTCAAAATACAAAAATTAGCCAGGCGTGGTGGCATGTGCCTGTAGTCGCAGCTACTTGGGAGGCTGAGACGGGAGAATCGTTTGAACCCAAGGGGTAGAGGTCACAGTGAGCCAAGATCATGCCATTGTACTCCAACCTGGGCGACAGAGTAAGACTCCGTCTAAAAAAAAAAAAAAAGGGATGTGGATTTTGCATTCCAGAATAATTTGTGAAGAATTAGATCAGTGTTTTCTGGGATAGTTTAAGACAATGGAGATGGCGATGTTCAAAGCAGATCTTTTTTTGTTTTTTGTTTTGTTATGTTTTGTTTTTTCTTCTTGATACGGAGTCTCTCTCTGTTGCCCAGGCTGGAGTGCACTGGTGTGATCTTGCCTCACTGCAACCTCTGCCTCCCGGCTTCAAGTGATTGTCTTGCCTTAACTTCCTGAGTGGCTGGGATTGCAGGCGCCCGCCACCACGTCCAGCTAATTTTTGTATTTTTTTTAGTAGAGATGGGGTTTCACCACATTGGCTAGGCTGATCTCGAACTCCTGACCTGGTAGTCCACCCACCTCAGCCTCCCAAAGTGTTGGGATTACAGGCTTGAGCCACTGTGCCCGACCCAAAGTGGATCTTTTAAGGAAGGGTGAATATTACATGAGAGTGTTAGAGAAGGAGGAGAATCTGCCCATCAAGCAGACAAATGTGAACAAAGGCATGGATTTATTCACAAGGTTTTAGTATTAAATTCTGTGGATCCCCTTGGAGGAGATTAATTTTTTTTTTTGAGTTGGGGTCTCATTCTGTCACCCCAATTGGAGTGCAGTGGCTCAATCATAGCTGATTGTAGCTTCAAACTCCTGGGCTCAAGAGATCCTCCTGCCTAAGTCTCCTCAGTAGTTGGGACTGCAGGCAGGCACCACCACGCCTGGCTAAGAGAACTACCTATTTTAATGTTTCAAAGAATTTGGGCCAAGGGCAGTGGCTCACACCTGTAATCTCAGCACTTTGGGAGGCCAAGGCGGATTCATTGAGCCCAGCAGTTCAAGACCAACTTGGGCAACACAGTGAGACAGACCCCGTCTCTACAAAAAAATAAAAAATTAGCTGGGTGTGGTGGCTCATACCTATAGTTCCAGCTACTCAGGAGGCTGAGGCAGGAAGATCAATTGAGCCCAGGAGGTTGAGGCTGCAGTGAGCTGTGATCACACCACTGCACTCCAACCTTGGTGACAGAGCGAGACCCTGTCTCAAAAAAGAAAAGAATTAATAGACTGGGGGAGTGGTTGAGGGGAAGAATTCATAGGCTGAGCAACAAAGCAAGACCCCTGTCTCTCCAAAAAAAAAAATTTTTTTTAGTTGGGTGTCATTGCATGTGCCTGTAGTTCCTATGGTCCCAGGTACTTTGGAGGCTGAGGCAGGAGGATAGATTGAGCCCAGAAGTTCCAGGCACAGTGAGCCATGATCATGCCACTGCCTTCCAGCCTGGGTGACAGAGCAAGACCTTGTCTTCAAAAAAAAAAAAAAAGGTTTATGAAGCAACTGGCTTAATTTTCTGGTATCTACAGAGGGTAGGAATCTCATGGAATCCATTTTCTTCAACAGATAGTTTTTTGTTTTTTTGTTTTGAGACAGAATCTTGCATTGTCGCCCAGGCTGGAGTACAGTGGCGCGATCTCAGCTAACTGCAACCTCCGCTTCCCTCTGCCTCAGCCTCCCGAGTAGCTAGGATTACAGGTGCCTGCTACCATGCCCAGCTAATTTTTGTATTTTTAGTAGAGACAAGGTTTCACCGTCTTGGCCAGGCTTGTCTTGAACTCCTGACCTCGTGTTACACTCATCTCAGCCTCCCGAGTAGCTGGGATTGCAGGTGCCTGCCACCATGCCCGGCTAATTTTTGTATTTTTAGTAGAGATGGGGTTTCACCATGTTGGCCAGGCTGTTCTCGAACTCCTGACCTCAGGTGATCCACCTGCCTCGGCCTCCCAAAGTGCTGGGATTACAGGCATGAGCCACTGCACCTGGCTAACCCTTTTTTTTTTTTTTAAACCCATTACCTCTGATTAAAAACAAAAGCTTTATCCTCACCCCTGTGATTTTTATGTACTACTGTGTGAGGGCCTTGTTGCTAGATATGAATCAATAAAGGGGTTAGAAGAATATAGAAATAGGTAAAACTAGGGCATGTTTGGTGGCAAATCTTTAACCTCTTGAGAGTGATACCTGTGAAGGAGTCTTCCTACTCTGAGTCTTGGGGTGCTACCAACAGAACCAAGATAAGGGACCTAGAATGGCAAAAAGATGATCTGGAGCGAGGATGACTGTGCCAAAGCTGGCTGGGGAGATTGAGCACCGTCAGTACTTGATTAATAATGTAAGGGCAGGTTGGGCCCTGGGGATAGCCTCACCGGCACATAGGCCAGAGTCACAGATGGCCCAGTTGGCAACATGACGGTTCACTTTTGGAAAAGAAACGTGACACAGCCTTTCTGGGAACAAGGTAGCGAGTCTGATTCAGGAGAGCCAACAGGATACCGAAGACCTGGACATGGGAGGCTCCAGCCACCAGAAGGGGGCAGCACCTTCTTGGGATGACAGATTGAAAGGCCTGTTAGGCCGGGCGCGGTGGCTCAAGCCTGTAATCCCAGCACTTTGGGAGGCCGAGATGGGCGGATCACGAGGTCAGGAGATCGAGACCATCCTGGCTAACACGGTGAAACCCCGTCTCTACTAAAAAAAATACAAAAACTTAGCCGGGCGAGGTGGCGGGCGCCTGTAGTCCCAGCTACTCGGGAGGCTGAGGCAGGAGAATGGCGTAAACCCGGGAGGCGGAGCTTGCAGTGAGCTGAGATCCGGCCAGTGCACTCCAGCCTGGGCGACAGAGCGAGACTCCGTCTCAAAAAAAAAAAAAAAAAAAAAAGAAAGGCCTGTTAGGCCACCCAAGAGGGTTGTGGCCGAGTATTTGGGGGTGTTGGGGGGCTAGTAGGGAGGTGGAATAGGGACGGTACATTTTCAACAAAAATTTTTTAAAAGAAATGGGGGCTACCTTCGGCAGGTGCTGATGTATGGACAGCCGTATCGTGTTACCTTAGAGCTTGAGCTGCCGGAGTCCCCTGTGAATCAAGATTTGGGCATGTTCTTGGTCACCATTTCCTGCTACACCAGAGGTGGCCGAATCATCTCCACTTCTTCGCGTTCGGTAAGTGTTTGTGGCCTGTCTGAGAAGGTGTGGAGGAAGACAGCAGGATCAGAATGGGTAGGGGGCCGGATGCGGTGGCTCATGCCTGTAATCCTAGCAGTTTGGGAGGCCGAGGCAGGCAGATGGCTTGAGCCCAAGAGTTCAAGACTGGCCTGGGAAACATGGCGAAACCCATCTCTACAAAAAACGTTTAAAAAATTAACTGGGCATGATGGCACACGACTGTAGTCCCAGCTACTCTAGAGGCTGAGGTGGGAGGATCGCTTGAACCTGGGAGGTTGAGTCTGCAGTGAGCCGAGATTGCACCACTGTTCTCCCTGCTGGGCAACAGAGCAAGATCGTCTCAAAAAAAAAAAAGAATGTCTGGGTAGGGATTCCACTGGAGGAAACACCCTTGGCTTTGAGGTCACAGACACATCAGGATAAAGAAAGGAATCAAGGCTGGGCGCAGTGGCTCACGCCTGTAATCCCAGCACTTTGGGAGGCCGAGGTGGGTAGATCACCTGAGGACCAGAATTTGAGACCAGCCTGACCAACACGGAGAAACCCCGTCTCTACTTAAAACACAAAATTAGTTGGGCATGGTGGTGCATGCCTGTAATCCCAGCTACTCAGGAAGCTGAGGCAGGAGAATTGCTTGAACCCGGGAGGCAGAGGTTGCGGTGAGCCGAGATCGCACCACTGTATTCCAGCCTGGGCAACGAGAGCAAAACTTTGTCTTTAAAAAAAAAAAAAAAAGAAAAGAAAAGGAATCAGCTTACCAAACCAGAAACCTTTGCCAGACACCCCAGGTATCTCATGAGCACACCCAGCTTTGGGGTTAAGTTTGAAGAGTGGAGCTGCTCTCAGAAAACAGACTTTAACGCCAGACAGACATGGGTTTGTGTCCTCATTCAGAAACAAGCTAGCTCTGGGTCACCTGACTTAACTTCTTGGGTATAAAGTATTATAAAATGGGTATAATAGTAACTGCCGGCCGGGCGCGGTGGCTCAAGCCTGTAATCCCAGCACTTTGGGAGGCCGAGACGGGCGGATCACGAGGTCAGGAGATCGAGACCATCCTGGGTAACACAGTGAAACCCCGTCTCTACTAAAAATACAAAAACTTAGCCGGGCGAGGTGGCAGGCGCCTGTAGTCCCAGCTACTCGGGAGGCTGAGGCAGGAGAATGGCGTGAACCCGGGAGGCGGAGCTTGCAGTGAGCTGAGATCCCGCCACTGCACTCCAGCCTGGGTGACAGAGCAAGACTCCGTCTCAAAAAAAAAAAAAAAAAAAAAAAAAAAAAAAGTAACTGCCTCATAGCAAGACTAGTTTGGATTCAATGGGGAAATGTAAAATTCCTGTTAGCACATAGTGGCTGTTCAATGTTTTTTTTGTTTTTGAGACAGAGATCTCGCTCTGTCGCCCAGGCTGGAGTGCAGTGGCATGATCTCGGCTCACTGCAGCCTTCACCTCCTGGGTTCAAGCGATTCTCCTGCCTCAGCCTCCCAAGTAGCTGGGACTACAGGTGCCCACCACCACACCTGGCTAATTTTTGTATTTTTAGTAGAGGTGGGGTTTCACCATGTTGACCAAGCTGGTCTCAAACTCCTGGTCTCAAATGATTCAACCACCTCAGCCTCCCAAAGTGCTGCAATTACAGGTGTGAGCCATCGCACCTGGCCTAATAAATGTTAAGACACCATTCTTCCATTAATTAACAACACAACCTCATCATGAAGCAAATTCCTGACATCTACATGGGGGAAAAAAGCTTCAGATGATGCACTGGGACTTAGATCCCATACTGGATTACAGAACTACTTGGTGGGAAAGGCCGATCAGAGACAGTGTTGGGCTTAATCCAGGAAGGTTTCTTGGAAGGAGGGGCCTTTGCTCTATAATAGAGTGTGGTTGGGTAGGGGGAGAGGTTCAAGCAATTGGAATGGTTGGATGAAGACTGAGGGGTAGGAAGTGAAGGTGAGGGAGCCGGGGACCTAAGGAAGAAGCCACCTTCCTAGACTACTCAGGGATGGTTGAGGGGTAGATAGGGTCATGGGGATCTGGCGCACCTGTTCCCAGCCTCTGCTTCCCACCCCCGGCAGGTGATGCTGCATTACCGCTCAGACCTGCTCCAGATGCTGGACACACTGGTCTTCTCTAGCCTCCTGCTGTTTGGCTTTGCAGAGCAGAAGCAGCTGCTGGAGGTGGAACTCTACGCAGACTATAGAGAGAACTCGGTGAGTGAGGTGAACGATGACTAGGAGATAGCCCCTCCCATTAGCCCAGGATTCTACCTGAGGAGCCTCCAGGCTCAGGAGACATCACAACTGAGAGGCTGGAAGTGAGGCTCAGATGGGGAGGGTAAGAGTGCCAGCGGCAGGGCCCTGGCCTGATGCCGCCCTCACCCCCCCCCCCCCCGCAGTATGTGCCAACCACTGGAGCGATCATTGAGATCCACAGCAAGCGCATCCAGCTGTACGGAGCCTACCTCCGCATCCACGCGCACTTCACTGGGCTCAGGTGAGGGGCCAACTGGAGTGGACCTTGGGCAACTCTCATGAGGGCTAACCTTCCACCAAGGGGGTCCCAAGCAGAGGTAATGGGTTCACAGAGCAGAGCTGAGTTGGGTTTCACATAGGCCAGAGGGTCTCAAAGCTGCTGTATACTGGCCTATCAACTCCCTGGGGAACTTTTTAAAAACACCCTTGGGCACCCCACCCAGACCAGCTGAACCAGGATTTGTTAAGGTCTTGTCTAGGCATCAGAATTTTACATTTTTGTTTTTTACCCCTGCCACCCTCCATCATCCGTTTTCATCTTCCCTCTGCCCTGCCTTCCACCCAGAAATCCAGGGCTGAGGGCTGCACCCAAGTGAGCAGATTTATTTTATTTATTTATTTATTTATTTTATTTATTTATTTTTTTAATTTTATTTTTTTTGAGACGGAGTCTTGCTCTGTCACCCAGGCTGGAGTGCAGTGGCCAGATCTCGGCTCACTGCAAGCTCTGCCTCCCGGGTTCACGCCATTCTCCTGCCTCAGCCTCCCGAGTAGCTGGGACTACAGGCACCCACCACCTCGCCCGGCTAGTTTTTTGTATTTTTTAGTAGAGACGGGGTTTCACCGTGTTAGCCAGGATGGTCTCGATCTCCTGACCTCGTGATCCGCCCGTCTCGGCCTCCCAAAGTGCTGGGATTACAGGCTTGAGCCACCGCGCCCGGCCCTATTTATTTATTTTTGAGAGGGAGTCTCGCTCTGTTGCCCAGGCTGGAGTGCAGTGGCGCGATCTCGACTTACTGTAAGCTCCACCTCTCGGGTTCACGCCATTCTCCTGCCTCAGCCTCCCGAGTGGCTGGGACTACAGGCACCCCCCTCCACACCTGGCTCATTTTTTTTTTTTGTATTTTTAGTAGAGATGGAGTTTCACCGTGTTAGCCAGGATGGTCTCTATCTCCTGACCTTGTGATCCGCCCGCCTCAGCCTCCCAAAGTGCTGGGATTGTAGGCGTGAGCCACCATGTCCGGCCTGTGAGCAGAATTTTTTAAAGCACCCCAAGGAAGGCTGATGGGCTGACAGAGTTGAGAGCTACTGTCTTGAACCGTTGGCTCAGCAAGAGTTGGGGTGACTCTTGAGAGACAGACAACATTGAGGCTGTGGCCTACGGCCCTCCCACAGGAGACTTCCCAAGGTCCTTGGCCTTTGTTGGAACCTGGTACAGCAGGTTCTGGGAACTGTGCTGGTGGGAGGCAGGGGCGGCAGAGCCGGCTGTAGCCAAACTCACTTGAATTGCCCTAGAAATTATTTCTGGGACATGAGAAGGCCAGTACTCTCTGGTAACTGCTACTCCCTTCTTGTCCCTACTTCCTGCCTCAGATACCTGCTGTACAACTTC
Organism: Macaca mulatta; assembly: GCF_049350105.2. NCBI lineage: Eukaryota > Metazoa > Chordata > Mammalia > Primates > Cercopithecidae > Macaca > Macaca mulatta. The sequence continues at coordinate 11,371,227 of NC_133419.1, forward strand.
CCGATGACCTGTGCCTTCATAGGTGTCGCCAGCAACTTCACCTTCCTCAGCGTCATCGTGCTCTTCAGCTACATGCAGTGGGTGTGGGGGGGCATCTGGCCCCGACACCGCTTCTCTTTGCAGGTGGAAAGGAGCAAGGACCCCCTTTTGTCCCTTTGATCTTTGTGGGTGGTCAGGGGTATGTTGGGGGTTAGGGTGTGAGGGCCCTGATTGTTAGTGAGGGAAGTCAGTCCCTGCTGCTCAGTGGTTTTTCCTCCACAGGTTAACATCCGAAAAAGAGACAATTCCCGGAAGGAAGTCCAACGAAGGATCTCTGCTCATCAGCCAGGTAAAGTTGTTGGTTGGGGAGCTGTTGAGGTGGGCTAGGTTGAGCTGGCCTGGACCAGAGGGAGTCCCTGCTTCATCCAGTATGAGGCTTAGGGTATCACTGACTGAGACAAGGGTCAAAGGAAAGGTGAGGAAGGTGAGGTTGACACTGCCATCCAGGCACAGCTACCCTAACCCTAACCTGTCCTCTCCTGCTTTTGAGGCACAGGGCCTGAAGGCCAGGAGGAGTCAACTCCACAATCAGATGTTACAGAGGATGGTGAGAGCCCTGAAGATCCCTCGGGGACAGGTATGGCGCAGCCGCCACACACTCTCCTTCCTGACTCCTTGGCTTTCTCCTTGAGTGTCTGGGTCTGACCCCTGTGTTCCCCTTTTGGCTGCAGAGGGTCAGCTGTCTGAGGAGGAGAAACCAGATCAGCAGCCCCTGAGCGGAGAAGAGGAGCTAGAGCCTGAGGCCAGTGATGGTGAGGGGCATCCTGCAGCGTGTCCTGGGTGGGACCCCCGGTTAATCTAATATCCCATTTGGGATTTTGTTTTTCCCTTTCCTGGCCCAGGTTCAGGCTCCTGGGAAGATGCAGCTCTGCTGACGGAGGCCAACCTGCCTGCTCCTGCTCCTGCTCCTGCTCCTGCTCCTGCTCCTGCTTCTGCCCCTGTCCCAGAAACTTTGGGCAGCTCCGAACCCGCTGAGGGTGCTCTCCGACAGCGCCCCACCTGCTCTAGTTCCTGAAGGGGCAGACTCCTCACATTCCAGCACTTTCCCACCTGACCCCTCTCCCCTCGTTTTTCCTTCAATAAACTATTTTGTGTCAGCTTCCTCCTTGACTCTGAAATGGATTCACGGCCATTTGAAAACCCTGTGTCCCCCAGACATCTCTCACTTTCCACCATTAGAGGGGAGGTCTTCTTGTCAAGGGCTGCTCATGGGGAAGGCCTCCAGACCCCGGATATTTTAAGCACAGATGTTTCCATTCATAAGCCCAGGAAGTCCAAGGAGGGAGAAGCTATCCTGGCCCCTAGCAAGCTTCCTACTCCCTGCATGTGACTTTCATCTCCCCCAGGGGAGGGGGCTGGTGTAGGGCAGGTCTGGAGAGCTGGGAGACATCATTCTGGCCCCCTCTATACCCCTCCCTTCCTCCCTTTCTCTGTCCATTGGGAGGCAGAAGACAGGAAATGACTGCCATGGATGTGGTATGATTTTTACCAAAACAGCATTTTGCAGCTCGGGCCCGTGCTGTTCGCAGCTGTTTTCCTCTAATACCAGCCAGGTGGCCGCCTCCTGTTCCCCTCCCCATCCCTTCGTATGACTTCAGCCTTCGGATTCTAAGCGCCTGGCTGCTTTCCACATTCCATTCCCCTCCAGAACCCAGGCATCCTGGGCTCCAGCTGAAACCATTGCATGTGGTTTTCCCGATCCCTGGCCCCGTGACTCAGTCCCTCTGAAGGGAGCAGCCCTCTTTTTTGGCAATCACCGGGGAGGTGGGGGGAGGAGGAGGGGAGCTAGGTGATGACATCACAGTCGAAGGTTATAAAAGCTTCCAGCCAAACAGCATTGAAGTTGAAGATACAACCTGACAGCACAGCCTGAGATCTTGGGGATCCCTCAGCTTAACACCCACAGACATCGGCTGGTGGATTCCCGCTGCATCAAGGCCTACCCACTGGTGAGGAGCTGCTATGGGCCAGAGAGGAGGAGGAGGGCAGGCAGGGGCCAGGACTCCTTGGACAGGATTTGCACAGATAGCAGGTGGGGAAGGAGGATTCCAGCGTCCCTATTTTTTTCTCTTTTGTTTAAAAAAAATGCGGCTGTGCTTACAATATTTCTCTCTACTGTTCTGTTTTCTCACTTCTGTCTCATTTCTGAGTTTTTGCCTGTGTCACTGACAGATACATGTTTTTGTTGAGTTGAGGTCTCACTCTGTCACCCAGGCTGGAGTGCTGTGGGGTGATCATGGTTCACTGCAGCCTTGAACTCCTGGGCTCAAGTGATCCTCCTGAGTAGCTGGGACCATGTGCATGTGGACTATATTTTTAATATTTTTTAATTTTTTAATACTTAATTTTTAAATACTTTTTTTTTGTAGAGATGGGGTCTGTGTTGCCCCAGCTGTTTTGGAATCCTGGCCTGAAGCAATCCTCTTGCCTTGACCTCCCCAAAGTGTTGGGATTATAGGCATTCCCAGCTTTGTTACTTGTTTGGCTTAGATCTTTTCTCTGGGTGGCAGCTAGCAAATATCCTACCGTTCTTCCCTGGGCTAAGTAAATCATTTCCTCCTCTCCCCCAGCACTTTATTAACTGTTTCTAATACTTAACACATGCTGATCATGCATCTGTCTCACGTGTCAGACCATGTTTTCTTTTTTGTCTAAAACCAAGCACATAGCCTGGACTCAGAAGTTGGTTGACAAATAAGTGTGTCTGCCTCATTCCAACCTCTTTCCTCTTCTGGTCCCCCGTTGCATTTTCCTGTCCAGACAGAGGACATGGCAGGCTTTCGGGCTGAACAGGCTTTATCTAACCACCCCTTCCCTTCCAGTCTCCATGCTGGGCTCTCCCTGCCTTCTGTGGCTCCTGGCCGTGACCTTCTTGGTTCCCAGAGCTCAGCCCTTGGCCCCTCAAGACTTTGAAGAAGAGGAAGAAGATGAGACTGAGACGGCGTGGCCGCCTTTGCCGGCTGTCCCCTGCGACTACGACCACTGCCGACACCTGCAGGTGCCCTGTAAGGAGCTACAGAGGGCCGGGCCGGCGGCCTGCCTGTGCCCAGGACTCTCCAGCCCTGCCCAGCCGCCCGACCCGCCGCGCATGGGAGAAGTGAGCATTGTGGCCGAAGAGGGCCGCGCAGTGGTCCACTGGTGTGCCCCCTTCTCCCCGGTCCTCCACTACTGGCTGCTGCTTTGGGACGGCAGCGAGGCTGCGCAGAAGGGGCCCTCGCTGAACGCTACGGTCCGCAGAGCCGAACTGAAGGGGCTGAAGCCAGGGGGCGTTTATGTCGTTTGCGTGGTGGCCGCTAACGAGGCTGGGGCAAGCCGCGTGCCTGAGGCTGGAAGAGAGGGCCTCGAGGGGGCCGACATCCCTGCCTTCGGGCCTTGCAGCCGCTTTGCAGTGCCGCCCAACCCCCGCACTCTGGTCCACGCCGCCGTCGGGGTGGGCACGGCCCTGGCCCTGCTGAGCTGTGCCGCCCTGGTGTGGCACTTCTGCCTACGCGATCGCTGGGGCTGCCCGCGCCGAGCCGTCGCCCGAGCAGCAGGGGCGCTCTGAAAGGGGCCTGGGGGCATCTCGGGCACAGCCAGCCCCACCTGCGGCGTTCAGCCCGGCTCCTGGAAAGAGGGGAACCCGCTGCCTCCAGGGAGGGTTGGACGGTGAGCTGGGAGCCAGCCCCAGGCTCTAGAGCCACAGCAGAGTCATGGTTCTCTGGGCTGAGCGCTTGTTTAGGTCCGGGACTTGGTGCTGTTTCCTGGCTGAGGTCTGGGAAAGAATAGAAAGGGGCCCCCAATTTTTTTTTTTTAACGGTCAGATAGTAAATAATGTAACCTTTGCGGTTTAAGAGGATAAAATGGAGAATATTATGTGGGTATTTATATGACCTTTGTAACCATTTATAAAGGAAAAACCACCCGACATAGTAATGCGAACCTAGAGTAGCAGCTACTCCGGAAGCTGAAATGGGAGGATCTCTTGAGCCCAGGAGTTTGAGTCCAGTCCAGCCAGGGCAACACAGCCAGACGCCCTTGTGTTTTGTTTTGTTTTGTTTTGTTTTTTGAGAAGAAGTCTCCCTCTGTTACACAGGGTGGATTGCAATGACACGATATATGTCGGTTCACTGCAACCTCCACCTCCTAGGTTCAAGTGATTCTCCCGTCTCAGCATCCTAAGTAGTTGGGGTTACAGGTGCCCACGACCATGCCCGGCTAATTATTGTGTTTTTTTAGTAGAGATGGGTTTTCACCATGTTGGTCAGCCTGGTCTCAAACTCCTGACCTCAGGTACTCCACCCACCTTGGCCTCCCAAAGTGCTGGGATTACAGGCGTGAGCCATGGTGCCCAGGCAGACCCCCTTCTTTAAAGATGTAAAATCATTCTTAGTCCGTGGGCCTTACAAATCAGGTCACTGGCCCATTGCTTGTAGTTAGTTGATCCATATCATGCACCCTCAAAACGGCTCTGTCAATGAGTGTCTTCAGTGGGATTCTGAGAATAAATTTATATTCTTGCTAGGTAGAACAAAACAAAAATGACAGTAATATCAAGGAATTTCTCATCCCTTTTTTCCCTCCATTTGTATTTATTGCATATCCACTGTAAAAACATTAAAGGATCTTTAAAAGGAAGTAATGTTTATTGTTTACGATTATTTTCAAATCACTGTCCACACACCCACTTTTCAGAATAGTATACATACTTCTGTCGCCCAGGCTGGAGTGCAGTGGCACGGTCTCGGCTCACTGCAAGTTCTGCCTCCCGGGTTCAACCCATTCTCCTGCCTCAGTCTCCCAAGTAGCTGGGACTACAGGTGCACACCACCATGCCCAGCCGATTTTCGTATTTTTTTTTTTTTTAGGAGAGTCAGGGTTTCACCATGTTGGCCAGGATGATCTCGATCTCTTGACCTCGTGATCTGCCCGCCTTAGACTGCCAAAGTGTTGGAATTACAGGCCTGAGCCACCGCGCCTGGCCTTGAATTTTTTTTTAATTAAATGAATGCAGAAGTCTGTTTTGTGTTACTACACAGTATAATCCTCACCTGTGTGGATATTATTATTATTTTATTCATTTATTTATTTATTTTTTGAGATGGAGTCTCGCTCTGTCACCCAGGCTGGAGTGCAGTGGCTGATCTCAGCTCACTGCAAGCTACGCCTCCCGGGTTTACGTCATTCTCCTGCCTCAGCCTCCCGAGTAGCTGGAACTACAGGCACCCGCCACCACGCCCGGCTAGTTTTTTGTATTTTTTTAGTAGAGACGGGGTTTCACCAGGATGTTAGCCAGGATGGTCTTGATCTCCTGACCTCGTGATCCGCCCGCCTTGGCCTCCCAAAGTGCTGGGATTACAGGCTTGAGCCACCACGCCCAGCCTGTGTGGATATTACACCTTTTTAAGTTATATATATATATATATGTGTGTGTGTGTGTGTATATTTTATAGAGACGGGGGGAGGGGTCTCACTATTTTGCCCAGGCTGGACTTGAACTCCTGGGCTCAAATGATTCACCCTCCCCCCCGCGTCGCCTCCCAAAGTGCTGGGATTACAGGCCATTATAATTTTTTCTAATTATAAAAGTAACACATGGGCTGGGTGCAGTGGCTCACACCTGTAATCCCAGCACTTTGGGAGGCTGAGGTGGGCGGATCACGAGGTCAGGAGATGGAGACCATCCTCGCTAACATGGTGAAACCCTGTCTCTACTAAAAATACAAAAAATCAGCCGGGCTTGGTGGCGCGCGCCTGTAATCCCAGCTACTCAGGAAGCTGAGGCAGGAGAATCGTTTGAACCTGGGAGGTGGACGCTGCAGTGAGCTGAGATCATGCCACTGCACTCCAGCCTGGGCGGTGTAGCGAGACTCCGTCTCAAAAAAAAAAAAAAAAGTAACACATAAGGCATAAGGCATGTATGCCTGTACCTAACACTTTGGGAGGCTAAGACAAGAGGATGGCTTGAGACCAGGGGTTCAAAACTAGCTTGGGCTAAATATCAAAACCTTAACTCTACAAAAAATTTAAAAATCAGGACGGGTGCAGTGGTTCATGCCTGTAATCCCAGCACTTTGGGAGGATGAGGCGGGCGGATCACCTGAGGTCGGGAGCTCAAGATAAGCCTGACCAACATGGAGAAACCCCGTCTCTACTAAAAATACAAAATTAGCTGGGCGTGGTGGTGCATGCCTAAAATCCCAGCTACTCGGGAGGCTGAGGCAGGAGAATCGCTTGAACCCGGAAGGCGGAAGTTTCAGTGAGCCTAGATCACACTATTGCACTCCAGCCTGGCCAACAAGTGTGAAACTGTGTCTCAAAAAAAAAAAAAAGAAAAGAAAAAGGCCAGGCACAGTGGCTCATGCCTGTAACCCAGCACTTTGGGAGGCTGAAGCGGCTGGATCACCTGAGGTCAGGAGTTAGAAACCAGCCTGACCAACAAGATGAAACCCCATCTCTACTAAAATACAAAAATTAGCCGGGCGTGGTGGCAGGTGCCTATAGTCCCCAGCTACTTGGGAGGCTGAGACTAATTGCTTGAACCCAGAAGGCGGAGGTTGCAGTGAGCCAACACCATGCCACTGCACTCCAGCCTGGGCTACGGAGTGAGACTCCATCTCGAAAAAAAAAGAAAATTATTCATTATAGAACCTCCATAATAAATTTAGAATACTATGTTATCCTGGCTGGGCTTGGTGGCTTACACCTGTAATCCCAGGACTTTGGGAGGCCAAGGTGGGCGGATCACTTGAGGTCAGGTGTTCGAGACCAGCCTGGCCAACATGGTGAAACCTCATTTCTACTAAAAATACAAAAAATACCTGGGTGTGGTGGCGGGCGCCTGTAATCCCAGCTACTCGGGAGGCTGAGGCAGAAGAATCGCTTGAACCCGGGGGGCAGAGGTTGCAGTGAGCCAAGATTGTGCCACTGCACTCCAGCTTCGGCAATGAGTGAGATTCCGTCTTTAAAAACAAACAAAAAAAAAGAATACATTTGGCTGGGCGCGGTGGCTCAAGCCTGTAATCCCAGCACTTTGGGAGGCTGAGATGGGCGGATCACGAGGTCAGTAGATCGAGACCATCCTGGCTAACATGGTGAAACCCCGTCTCTACTAAAAAAATACAAAAAACTAGCCGGGCGAGGTGGCGAGCGCCTGTAGTTCCAGCTACTCCGGAGGCTGAGGCAGGAGAATGGCGTAAACCCAGGAGGCGGAGCTTGCAGTGAGCTGAGATCCTGCCACTGCACTCCAGCCTGGGCGACACAGCGAGACTCCATCTCAAAAAAAATTAAAAAAAATAAAAAAATAAAAGAATACATATATTATCCAGAATACACTTGTTATAACACTTCAGCGAATAACCTGTGCCTTTTATTTTTAGTTTTTCTTTTTTTTCTCTTTTGTCCCTGTGCCTTTCACTTGATTCCTGTATTTCCTCAGCATTAATTAATTAATTAATTATTATTATTTTTTTTTTGAGACGGACTCTCGCTCTGTCGCCCAGGGCTGGAGCGACACTGCAAGCTCTACTCACTGCAAGCTCCACCTCCTGGGTTCACGCCATTCTCCTGCCTCAGCCTCCCGAGTAGCTGGGACTACAGGTGCCCGCCACCAGGCCTAGCTAATTTTTTTTTTTTTTTTTTTTTTTTTTTGAGACGGAGTCTCGCTCTGTCGCCCAGGCTGGAGTGCAGTGGCCGGATCTCAGCTCACTGCAAGCTCCGCCTCCCGGGTTTACGCCATTCTCCTGCCTCAGCCTCCCGAGTAGCTGGGACTACAGGCGCCCGCCACCTCGCCCGGCTAGTTTTTTGTATTTTTTAGTAGAGACGGGGTTTCACCGTGTTAGCCAGGATGGTCTCGATCTCCTGACCTAGTGATCTGCCCGTCTCGGCCTCCCAAAGTGCTGGGATTACAGGCTTGAGCCACCGCGCCCGGCCATCTAGCTAATTTTTTGTATTTTCAGTAGAGACGAGGTGTCACCGTGTTAGCCAGGATGGTCTCAATCTCCTGACCTCGTGATCCGCCCATCTTTGCCTCCCAAAGTGCTGGGATTACAGGCATGAGCCACCGTGCCTGGCCTTCCTTAGCGTTCATTTATTTACAAATAATGAGAGGTCATATTATATCATTATTATTACTATTTATTTATTTCATTTTCTGAGATGGAGACTCTGTCTCAAAAAATAAATTAAATAAATAAAATAAAAAAATAAAGCCTATGTTTGTCACTGCACCGTGGAGAGGCAACATACATAGTGGTTTAGAGAACACACACTGCCTTGGGTTGAATCCTAGCTTTGTTATTTACTTTGCGACTTTAGGTAAATTATCTCATCTTGGCTGGGCATCGTGGCTCACGCCTGTAATTCCAGCACTTGGGAAGGCCAAGACGGGGATGGCTTGAGCTCGCAAGCTTGAGACCAGCCTGGGCAACATGGCGGAACCCTACCTCTACTATAATAAAAATACAAAAGTTAGCCAGGCATGGTACATGCTACTTGGGAGGCTGAGGTGAAAGGATGGCTTGAGCCTGGGAGAAGGAGGTTGCAGTGAACCAAGATTGTGCCACCACTCTCCAGCCTGGGCAATAAAGCCAGACCTTGTCTCAAAAAGAAAAACCACTTTTCCTTTTATTTTTTGAGACAGCCTGTCACTCTGTTGCCAGGCTGGAGTGCAGTGGCACAATCTCAGTTCACTGCAAACTTGCCTCCCGGGTTCAAGTGATTCTCCTGCCTCAGCCTCCCAAGTAGCTGGGACTACAGGTGTGTGCCACTACGCCTGGCTAATTTTTTGTATTTTTAGTAGAGATGGGGTTTCACCATGTTAGCCAGGATGGTCTTGAACTCCTGACCTCGTTATCTGCCCACCTCAGCCTCCCAAGGTGCTGGGATTACAGGCGTGTCCAGCCAAACAGGTAGATCACCTGAGGTGAAGTAGGTAGATCACCTGAGGTGAGGAGTTCAAGATTAGCCTGGCCAACATGATGAAACCCCTCTCTACTAAAAAATACAAAAATTAGCCAGGCATGGTGGTGGGTGCTTATAATCCCAGCTACTCGGGAGGCAGAGGCATGAGAATTACTTGAGCTTGGGAGGCAAAGGTTGCAGTGAGCCGAGATCCCACCACTGCACTGTAGCCTGGGCGACAAAGTGAGACCATGTCTCACACACACACAAAGTGAAGTGGAGCACAAAGTAATCAACAATGACTCACAGCAGCCAGGATAAATGCTTAATGGGTTAAATACTGTAGCTAGAAGGCAGAGAGCAGTGGTCAAAGCAGGCTTTTCTTAGAAGGCAAACCCTGAATCCTGAAAAACTCCTGGGAGTTAGTTTACTAAGTGGAGAGACAGGACATCCTAGGCAGAGAGACTGGTTGGTGCTCAGGCCAAGAGGAGGGTGAAGTCTGGTTTGCAATATGCACAGCTTACCCTCAAGTGGTGGGCAATGAAACTGAACAAAAACAACCAGCATTTACATACTCTGCCTTCCCAGGCACCAAGGTAGGTGCTATTGTGATCTCCACTTGAGAGGGGGCTCTAACCCCCCTGCCCCCAAAAAAAGCCGGGGTAGGGGCAGAAGGAAGTCAGACTACTAGCATTTAAATTGTCCTAGATGGCTGAGTATGGTAGCTCATGCCTTTAATCCTAGTACTTTGGGAGGGCGAGGCAGGTGGATCTCTTGAGCTCAGGAGTTGGAGACCAGACTGGCCAATCTGGCGAAACCCTGTCTCTACAAAAACTAGAAAAATTAGGCTGGGTGAAGTGGCTCATACCTGTAATCCCAGCACTCTGGGAGGCCGAGGTGGTTGGATCATGAGGTCAGGAGTTCAAGACAAGTCTGGGAAAGATGGTGAAACCCCGTCTCTACTAAAACTATGAAAATTAGCCAGGCGCGGTGGCAGGCACCTGTAATCCCAGCTACTCGGGAGGCTGAGGCAGGAGAATCGCTTGAACTCAGGGCGGGCCGAGGTTGCAGTGAGCTGAGATTGTGCCCCTGCACTCCAGCCTGGGCTACACAGTGAGATTTTGTCTCAAAAAAAAAAAAAAAAGAAAAGAGAGAGAGAGAAAAGAAAAGAAAAATGAGCCAGGTGTGGTGGCATGTGCCTGTAGTCCCAGCTACTTGGGAGGCTGAGGTGGGAGGATAGCTTGAGCCCAGGAGGATGGGGTTGCAGTGAGCCAAGATTGCACCACTGCACTCCAGCCTGGGCGACAGAGCCAGATCCTGTCTCAAAAACAAAAACAGCTGGGCGTGGTGGCTCATGCTCGTAATCCCAGCACTTTGGGAGGCCGAGACAGGCAGATCACTTGAGGTCAGGAGTTGGAGAACAGCCTGACCAACATGGAGAAACCCTATCTCTATTAAAAATACAAAAATAGTTAGCCTCTTTGGCTCACGCCTGTAATCCCAGCACTTTGGGAGGCCGAGGCAGACGGATCACTTGAGGTCAGGAGTTCAAGACCAGCCTGACCAACATGGTGAAACCCTGTCTCTACTGAAAATACAAAAATTAGCTGGGCATGGTAGCAGGCACCTGAAATCCCAGCTACTCAGGAGGCTGTGGCAGGAGAATCGCATGCACCCAGGAGGCGGAGGTTGCAGTGAGCCGAGATTGCGCCACCGCACTCCAGCCTGGGCGACAGAGCGAGACTCCCTCTCAAAAAAAAAAAAAAAAATTAGCTGGGCGTCGTGGTGGGCGCCTGTTATTTCAGCTATCCGGGAGGCTGAGACAGGAGAATTGCTTGAACCCGGGAGGCGGAGGCTGCAGTGAGCCGAGATCGCGCCATTGCGCTACTGCACTCCAGCCTGGGCAACAAGAGTGAAACTCCATCTCAAAAAAAAAAAAAAAAAAAAAAGAGTAAGTTGTCCTAGATGGTGGAAGTGTCACGGAGTTTTAAGCAGGGAGGTGAGGACAGGATTACATCATTGTGTTTTGCAAAGATCCCTTTGGCAGTCAGGCAGAGGATGGCTCAATTCCCCAGAGAGAATGAGCGGACCAAAGAGCAAGTACATTTCTTCGGCTCCTGGCAAACATTGCCAAAGAACTTCCCAAAGCGTTGCGCTAAGGGACTATATTCCTTCCAATTTCTAAGGAGGGTGAGGCAGGATGAAGTTCCGGGAACTGGCTTCATTCCGCCCACGGGTTTCAGAGCCGCACCAGCTTTCTTCCCCACAGCAGCCCGGAGCCTTGGCTTGGTGGGTTGCCTCCCTGTTCCCGCCCACAAAGTCCTGGCAGCAAGGCCAGAAGTTTTCTGGTTCTCAGCGGCACCCGTCGACGTCCGCCCCCACGTGACCCAAACAGATCCGGTACTTCCGCTTCCCCTCGGCTTTCTTCTCGTCGGTGTCCCTGGCTGCTATAGAGCCGGGTGAGAGAGCGAGCGCCCGTCCGCGGGCGTCGAGGGCGGGTTGCCTCGCGCTGACCCTTCCCGCCCTCCTTCTCGTCACACACCAGGTCCCCGCGGAAGCGGCGGTGTCGGCGCCATGGCGGAGCTGACGGCCCTTGAGAGTCTCATCGAGATGGGCTTCCCCAGGGGACGCGCGTAAGGGAGTTCCCCAACCCCGGCCTGCGGGGGTGGGGGGCCGCGGACCTGTCCTGGCCTTTGCGCCAGCCTGACGGTCACCATGGCTCGTGGGCGCTATTCATGGTGTTTCTGCCCCCAGGGAGAAGGCTCTGGCCCTCACAGGGAACCAGGGCATCGAGGCTGCGATGGACTGGTGAGCGCTCGTCTTGGGTGGCGGAGAATTGGGGGCTAGCGGAAGGGGCAGCCTCAGAACTAACCTCCCCGCCGACTTTCCCTGCCAGGCTGATGGAGCACGAAGACGACCCCGATGTAGACGAGCCTCTAGAGACCCCCCTTGGACATGTCCTGGGACGGGAGCCCACTTCCTCAGAGCAAGGCGGCCTTGAAGGTCCTGACTGAGGGACACCGTGTGATTATTCAGGAGGGTCCGAGGAGAATCTGAAGGGATAATAATACCAATTGTTTGTTTGTAGGATCTGGTTCTGCTGCCGGAGAAGGCAAACCCATTTTGAGTGAAGAGGAAAGACAGGAACAGACTAAGAGGTACAGTAAGAACAGCCTCACATCTCTGAGGGTCGTCTTCCACCTCGCCCCGGTACACATCTGGTCAAAGAACCTTGACCTTTCCACATTTCCTCTTTCTTGGCATTTTCTTTTCCTTTTCTTTAATCTACTTTGGGATATATGTCGCCTAATTTTGTTTATGGTAAACTTTGCACCTTCTCACTCTGTCCATTTCTCTTGAGCTGTTTTCTCTTGGCAACACAGGATGTTGGAGCTGGTGGCTCAGAAGCAGCGGGAGCGTGAAGAGAGAGAGGAACGGGAGGCACTGGAACGCGAACGGCAGCGCAGGAGACAAGGGCAAGAGTTGTCAGCAGCACGACAGCGGCTACAGGAAGATGAGATGCGCCGGGCTGCAGAGGAGAGGCGGAGGGAAAAGGCCGAGGAGTTAGCAGCCAGGTCTAGGCAATCGAGATGATGGATAGCAGATGAGAAAGAAATCAAGATTTGCTTTGTTGATGTCTGACCTAATTTCCTCTTGTCTACATTCCAGACAAAGAGTTAGAGAAAAGATCGAGAGGGACAAAGCAGAGAGAGCCAAGAAGGTAGGTGATTGAGAAGACGCCACGGGTAATGGAGTGGGCAGGTTAGTAAATCTTTTCCAGCTTCAGAGGGAAATCTTGGGCTTACATGATGTGTTTCACCTGAGGGTGGGTGAGTACCTGATTGAGTGTTTTGCTTTGCCCTTTAGTATGGTGGCAGTGTGGGCTCTCAGCCACCCCCACCGGCACCAGAGCCAGGTCCTGTTCCCTCTTCTCCCAGCCAGGAGCCTCCCACCAAGCGGGAGTATGACCAGTGTCGCATACAGGTACTTGATTCTGATTCCTATCTTCCTCCTGGGACCCCTTTGTTGCCTGTTAAGGTTCCCATTTCAGAGCTTTTTTCAGTTAATGTGCCGTTTGCCAAATCTCTCCCTTCTTTGTAAATGACTTTTGAAATCCTATCTACTCTTGGGAAAGGTATCAAATTTCATCTGCCCCAGTCATATTTAAACCCATACGTCCCTCTCACTCAGCAGTTACCCTTTTACTTGTTCATGTTTTTATTTGATTTATTATGCAGCTATCTGGTGATGTGGTATTTATCCAGATTCTTTTATATAATCTTACGCTTGTCTTTCTTAGGTTGTGAGGGAGCTGGGAGTCTCTCATCCACACTTAGTAAAGCAGAGCCTAAGTGGCTGTTCATTTGGTGCTTTAAATAGTAGTTGTGCTGGTTCAATCTAAGAAGGAGGGGCCAGCTTTAGCTCTTTGCCTTACTTGGGCACCTCATTGAGTTTTGATGCCCACAATACTGAGTATCTCCCTTGCCCTTTAGGTCAGGCTGCCAGATGGGACCTCACTGACCCAGACGTTCCGGGCCCGGGAACAGCTGGCAGCCGTGAGGCTCTATGTGGAGCTCCACCGTGGGGAGGAACCAGGAGGAGGCCAGGACCCTGTGCAGTTGCTCAGTGGCTTCCCCAGACGGGCCTTCTCAGAAGCTGACATGGAGCGGCCTCTGCAGGAGCTGGGTATGGCTGCAAGACTAGAAACCAGGACTTGGGGGAGTAGGGAGGCATGCTTGGGAAAAGGAGGGATGCAAAGAGAAGGGGTTTTGTGAACATGGTGCAAGGCCAGGAATTTTGGGAGCAAAAACCAAGTATCCTTGTGGTTCAAGCCTGTTTTCTTCCATTTTTAGGACTCGTGCCTTCTGCTGTTCTCATTGTGGCCAAGAAATGTCCCAGCTGAGGGCCTTTGTCCCATCGTCCCTCTGTGACCCCTTCATCTTTGATAAGCACTGACATCTCCTTCCTAATAAATAGACCCTGAGTTCTGTACGTGCCTGACTCCTTCCTGAATGGCTGGGAGGGAAAAAACCAAGGCAGAGGAAGAGGCTAAAAGGGAACACATTTGCAGCAGACCCTCTTCCTCATCTTTAGTTTCCAACAAAGACACTTGTTTCTAATCTCTGGGTCTGATTAACTGCTGGGGAAGTTGAGGAGGAGAGGTGCTAAAAGGAGTGGAGAGTACAATGGATGGCACCTTTTACTCCTATGGTAAGACGGAACATAAAAGCCCAACTGCTGCTGCTTTTTTATTTATTTATTTATTGAGAACACAAGAGTGCCTTTTTTTTGAGACAGAATCTTGCTCTGTGGGCCAGGCTGGAGTCAGTGGCGCCATCTCGGCTCACTGCAAGCTCCGCCTCCCAGGTTCGCGCCATTCTCCTGCCTTAGCCTCCCGAGTAGGTGGGACTACAGGTGCCCACCACCACACCCAGCTAATTTTTTGTATTTTTAGTAGAGATGGGGTTTCACCATGTTAGCCAGGATGGTCTCGATCTCCTGACCTTGTGATCTGCCCGCCTCAGCCTCCCAAAGTGCTGGGATTACAGGCATGAGCCACCGCGCCCAGCCAGAAGAGTGCCTTTTCATTTTAAAAATGTTTGGAAATGGGTACAACTTTGATACAGCTTCGGGGTGCTCCAGACACCCATGGCCACTTCATGTAAACCACTGAGAATTTGAGAATTTTTTTTTTTTTGAAATGGAGTCCTGCTCAGTCACCCAGGCTGGAGTGCAGTGGTACGGTATCAAACCACTTCCTGAGTTCAAGGGATTCTCCTGCCTCAGCCTCCCAAGTATCTGGGATTATAGGTACGCACCACCATGCCCAGCTAATTTTTTGTATTTTTAGTAGAGACGGGGTTTCACCATGATGGCCAAACTGGTTTCAAACTCCTGACCTCAGGTGATCTACCCGCCTCGGCCTCCCAAAGTGCTAGGATTATAGGTGTGAGCCGCCGTGCCCAGCCACCACTGACAATTTCTAGAGCACTTTGAGAGACAATACAATATGATGATCAAATTTTGTAATTAAATCTAATGAGGGCAACACACTTCTCAAATACGAGATGTGTCGACTGGGGGCTCCCCTACTCTAAGGTATTCACAAGGAGGCAGATAAACAGTTTTTTTTTGAGATGGAGTTTCGCTCTGTTGCCCAGGCTGGAGTGCAATGGAACGATCTCGGCTCACTGCAACCTCTGCCTCCCGGGTTCAAGCGATTCTCCTGCCTTAGCCTCTTGAGTAGCTGGGATTACAGGCATGCACCTCCATACCCGTTTTTTTTTTTTTTTTTTTTAAGTAGAGACAGGGTTTCACCTTGTTGGTCAGGTTGGTCTTGAACTCCTGACCTCAAGTGATCCGCCCACCTCTGCCTCCCAAAATGCTGGGATTAGTCGTGAGCCACTGTGCCTGGCCAGATAAACAGTTTCTTTATTCATCCTCCTCCTCCTCTTCATCTTCCTCTTCCACCTTTTTCCAGGCAACTTTAGCAGGACCCTTTGCACCATCAAACCTTCCTTTCGACTTATGGTCAGCAACATCCTTCTTACATTTTTCCTTCAGCTTTGCTACCTTAGTGATGTCATTTAAGTTATTTCACATCTCACCCAGAAAACCTAGCTTCTTAATAGAATAGGGATAATAGTGCCTGTTTCTTGGGATTGTCATGAGGGTTACATAATGCTGGTGTAAGATGCTTTAGCATAGTGCCTAGTACCTAATAAATCCCCAGTAAGCATTAGCTACTAAAAGGATAATTTTACTTACTTATTTGAGGTGGAGTCTCACTCTAGCTCCCAGGCTGTAGTGCAGTGGTGTGATCTCGGCTCACTGTAACCAACGTCTGCCGGATTCAAGCGATTCAGCCTCAGCCTCTTTTTTTTTTTTTTTTTTTTTTTTTTGAGACGGAGTCTTGCTCTGTCACCCAGGCTGGAGTGCAGTGGCCGGATCTCAGCTCACTGCAAGCTCCGCCTCCCGGGTTTACGCCGTTCTCCTGCCTCAGCCTCCCGAGTAGCTGGGACTACAGGCGCCCGCCACCTCGCCCGGCTAGTTTTTTTGTATTTTTTAGTAGAGACGGGGTTTCACCGTGTTAGCTGGGATCGTCTCTCCATCTCCTGGCCTCGTGATCCGCCCGTCTCGGCCTCCCAAAGTGCTGGGATTACAGGCTTGAGCCACCGCGCCCGGCCCTCAGCCTCTTTAGTAGCTGGGTTTGCAAGTGTGCGCCACCACACCTGGCTAATTTTTTATATTTTTAGTAGAGATGGGGTTTCACCATGTTGGCCAGGCTGGTCTCAAACTCGTGACCTCAAGATCTGCCTGTCTCAGCCTCCCAAAATCCTGGGCTAAAAGGGTAATTTTTTTCTTTTTTGAGACAACGTCTTGCTCTGTCACCCAGGCTGGAGTGCAGTGGCATGATCTCGGCCCACAGTAACCTCTGCCTCCTGAGTTCAAGCGATTCTGCCTCAGCCTCCTGAGTAGCTGGGACTACAGGCATGCGCCACCATGCCCAACTAATTTTTGTATTTTTAGTAGATACAGGGTCTCACATGTTGGCGCTTCTCTCTGCTTTTTAAAACCAAGAAGCACTGATGAGCTTCTCTGATAGCCCCTCCAGCTGCTGATCACCCCACCCTGGTGTCCTGTCAAACTGCTCCTGACTCCTCCTCTCCTTCCTGGGCTAGGGGAGAGGACACAGTTACTCTGTAAAGATCTGAAAAGAGCACCAACGCTCATATCTGGGTTTATACCCCAGTGTTAGAAAGATTTATTTGGGGCCAGGCACGGTGGGTCATACTTGTAATCCCAGCACTTCGGGAGGTCGAGGCGGGCAGATCACCTGAGGTCAGGAGTTTGAGACCAGCCTGGCCAACACGGCAAAACCCTGTCTCTACTAAAAATACAAAGATTATCCTGGCCTAGTGGCGCACCCCTGTAGTCCCAGCTACTTGGGAGGCTGAGGCAGGAGAATCGCTTGAACCTGGGAGGCGGAGGTTGCAGTGAGTTGAGATAGCTCCATTGCACTCCAGCCTGGGCAACAACAGAGAAACTCTGTCTCAAAAGAAAAAGAAAAAGAAAGAAAAGCTTTATTTGGTGTTCTGACTTTAATAACAGCAGCCTTTTTTTCCATTGCAATCTTGCTTGGGAACCAGAGGATAGACAAAAGAAGAGCAACTTGGTTGGCTAGGCTGTGGGGCTTTGACCCCACTTATTTCATCCTCTCAGTGGCAACTCCAATAAATCCTGACCGGATTCAGAGATTGGAGACCACTTTACATTTCTAAATTAATTTTTTACACTAATCCTCATAGTTATGACCTTTCAGAGAACAGGACTGAGGTTTGTAACATGCTGGAGTTGAACTAAGATCTGTGACTCAAAGCACACTCCTTTTACTTCTAGTAAGTCAGCCTCCTAAGCTTGTTTAACCAGAGGTTAAATAACGGGCACAGAAAGCACTGTGGCATATGTTAAGTGCTAGATGTTCCTCCAATCTCGCTCCAAGGACAGGAGTCCTGAGTGTCCTCTGTAGGCATCCATTACTTCAAGATTTTCCAGGATAGTTCAGATTTCAGGAATGTCCCACGGTTATCCCGGGAAGTACACTCCAACCTGACACCACATGACCTGTTTTGAAAATGTGGTTGGCAGGGTGCAGTGGCTCAGGCCTGTAATCCCAGCACTTTGGGAGGCCAAGGCGGGTGAATCACCTGAGGTCAGGAGTTCGAGACCAGCCTGGCCACATGGTGAAACCCGCCTCTACTAAAACTACAAATATCAGCCAGGCGTGGTCGCGGACGCTTGTAATCCCAGCTACCTGGAAGGCTAAGTAAGAACAGCTTGAACCCAGGAGGCGGAGGTTGCAGTGAGCCAAGATTGCGCCACTGCACTCCTGCCTGGGCAACAAGAGCAAGGCTCCATCTCAAAAAAGAAATAGAAACTGTGGCCGCAGCAGGGTGAGGTGGTTCACGCCTGTAATCCCAGCACTTTGGGAGTTCGAGGCGGGTGGATCACCTGGGTCTGGAGTTCGAGACCAGGCTGGCCAACATGGTCAAACCCTGTCTCTAATAAAAACACAAAAATTAGCTGGGCGTGGTGGTGCGCGCCTGTGATCCCGGCTACTCGGGAAGCTGAGGCAGGAGAATCGCTTGAACCCGGGAGGCAGAGGTTGCAGTGCGCCGAGATCGTGCCACCGCACTCCAGCCTGAGTGGCAGAGAGCGACTCCGTCTCAAAAAAAAAAAAAAAGGAAAGAAAAAAAAGAGAATGTGGTCGAGATACCTATTGAGATCAGCTTCTTCTGGTGGGATGGGAGAGGTAGCAGGTGCAGGCCATGCCCCCAAGCACCGACCACAGGTCTCTAAGCATTGGTAGGTGTCGACTGCAGGGCTCATTCTGGGTGGAGGAACATGATTTATTGATTCTTTCAGTTAACCACATCCGACTCGCGTCTCGGCCCTGGCCCGCTTTGCGGACTTTAAAGCAATCAGTCCAGGGTTTGGGGGGAACGTGCTCACCCGACGGCAGCTCACAGGACCCTGGAGAGGCCTGGGCATGGCATCTCGGCCGGACTCCCCGCTGGGCCCACGAAGGAGAAAGCCTGCATCGGATTCCTGCGCCCGAGCCAAGGTCCCAGCGCCCACAGGGTCAAGTCCGGTCTCACGGTGACCTCCCGCCGGCGCCGCCTTCGCTAACCATCCAGTTCTTCCTCCAGGCCACGTTCTCCTGTGTGGTCGCTGCCTCCTGCAGAGTGGCCACCAATAGCTGCTGGGTCTTGGCCATCTCCTCCCTGCTCCGCGGGTCCTGCAGTGGCATCTCCTGAGGGCAGGAAGGGGAGTTCGCAGGAGCTCCAGTCCGGGGCTCTCCACCCGCCCACCCATCCTCGGGATGACCAGTTGCTTCTACCTTTAGCATTTCCTGCTTCCGCTGCTCTCCGGGGGTCACGATAGCAAGGAGCGCGAAGCCCACGCCAGCCCCTGCGCCCAGCACTGCGACTGTGATCAGCATTTTCCGCAAGGACTCCATGGCCGCCTGCACAACCAGCAGGGCGCCCACCGGAGTTCACCGCAGCCGCGAGCCGTACCCGCGCGGTCTCACTGCCCCTTCGCGCAGGCTAGAGCGCCCTATAGCAGAAACCATAGATAAACGGCCGGCTAGAGAGGACCCGCTCAAGGAAACGTTTAGAATCTGGAGCGCCGGGATCTCAGGTTTAGCTGAGGGGGTTGAGGGTGTCCAAGAAGTGCTGGCGCCAAGGGCTGAGCGTGGGCACCCTGTGTCCTCAGTTCCGGGGTGGGATTGCTAGGGGAGAGTGCGTGTCTTCATGGTTGCCGTGGGTTTTATGATTGCCCATTTTTCTGTCTTCCAACGTTTCCCGATCAGTAGGGGCCCGAGCTGTGCTCTGTGGTTTCCTGCAGTCACCCGCGCGTTTTCAACACAGCGAAGGGAGGTCATACACATACATATCCCTCTCCATCCCCTCAACTCTGGAACAAACACTGAAAGTCAAGTGTACTGGTTGGAGAAATGGGTAATAGTAACTTATCTTTAACATTTATTTTACAAACAACCTGTTCCTTTTCTCGTTATGGTACACACTTGGTATTGTCTAGGGCTTTTTTGGTTTTGTTGTTAGTGTGTGGGCGTGGTTTTGTTTGTTTTTGGAGACAAGGTCTCGCTCTGTCGCCCAGGGTTGGAGTGCAGTGGCGATCATGGTTCACTGAAGCCTCGACTTCCAGGGCCCAAGGGATCCTCCTGCCTCAACTTCCCGAATAGCTGGGATTACAGGCGTGCACCACCACGCCCGGCTGGTATTGCTTTTTGTTTTGCTTTGTTTTCTTCTTTTTCTTTTTTTTTGAGACGGAGTCTCACTCTGTCACCCAGGCTGGAGTACTGGGGCAGGATCTTGGCTCACTGCAAGCTCCGCCTCCCGGTTTCACGGCATTCTTGCCTCAGCCTCCCGAGTAGCTGGGACTACAGGCGCCCGCCACCACGGTCGGCTAATTTTTGGTAATGTTAGTAGAGACGGGGGTCTCACCATGTTGGTCAGGCTGGTCTCGAGCTCCTGACCTCGTGATCCGCCTACCTCGGCCTCCCAAAGTGCTGGGATTACAGGTGTGAGCCACCGTGCCTGGCTGTTTTGTTTTCAACTAAAAGGCTGGATTCGTTTAACATACTGAATTCTGCTTTACAGAAGAAAACGCCTTTTAGCTGTGTGACTGATTACAGGCAAGTTCTTGTGCCCCGGTTTCTGCATCAGAAAATGAGCTTATAACAGTACTTGTCTCACAGTTTTAGGAGAATTAAATGAGTTATATGTAAAGCAAAACAGCTCCTGACAAAGAGTAAACACCATATAAATATTCATTAAATAACATACAAACATGCCAGGTTGGGAAAATCAGTAAGCAAAGGAGTCAGGAAATTCCAAGTTGGTTATCACAACTCTTGGCCCACAGGGCTTTTTTTTTTTTTTTTTTTTTTTTGAGACGGAGTCTCGCTGTCGCCCAGGCTGGAGTGCAGTGGCCGGATCTCAGCTCACTGCAAGCTCCGCCTCCCGGGTTTACGCCATTCTCCTGCCTCAGCCTCCCGAGTAGCTGGGACTACAGGCGCCCGCCACCTCGCCCGGCTAGTTTTTTGTATTTTTTAGTAGAGACGGGGTTTCACCGGGTTAGCCAGGATGGTCTCGATCTCCTGACCTCGTGATCCGCCCGTCTCGGCCTCCCAAAGTGCTGGGATTACAGGCTTGAGCCACCGCGCCCGGCCAACCCACAGGGCTTTAATCCAGGTGCCCTTGTCTCCTACCCTTGCTGCCATCCCAGTGTCTCCAGGGAGTAAGTAGAAATAAAGATCCGATCTCACGTCTTGGGCATTTTCCCCTCCCCTGAAAGCCCATAATCACTTAGCACAGTCAGAGCTTAAGGCGCCAGGCTCCAAAGAAGATTAAAGGAACAGTTTGTGGGCAGGAATACCCTCCTCTGAGTTCAATCATCTTGCACTCTAAGAATCACCACCATGGCCCTTGTGCCAGGGAGAAGCAAGGAGGATGGGCTTTGGACTACAAATAGCCCAGGCTCCTCCCAGCATCCAGAGTCCCAGGCTGCCCAACCCTCTCTGGGACAGAGGAAAAGTTGGCAAGGTTGAAGGTCACTGGCATATTCAGGTTATACTTCCCCACCCTGTGTCTGGCAGCTGGCTTACCCTCCAATCTGGCCCAACCTCCTTGCTGTCCCTATTCAGGATTTCTCTCAAAAGTCCCATCTGCTGTCTATTGTGGTGGAAGCCTCTGAGGTGAATGAAGAGAGTGGGGATCTCCATTGGCCCCATGAGGAGCTGCTGCTGCTCACTGATGGTGAGGAAGAGGATGCTGAGGCCTTCCTCCAAGACCAAAGTGAAGAGCCAGGTGAGGCAGGTGGCTCATTCAGGGGGCCACTGTGATCTGAATGTTCTGGGCAGAGCCAAGATGGAAGTCAGTTATCACCCCTGCATTCCGCAGTGCCAGGCACACCGCAGGTGCTCAATAAATGTGAAGATGTGGGAGAGAAAAGTCAAGGCAGTTGGCAAAGTTGAATTATAGAGAGCAGTTCTGGTATCAGAATGGGTGCCATCCTTTAATCTGTACTTTCTTTTTTTTTTTTTTTTTGAGACAGAGTCTCCTTCTGTTGCCCAGGCTGGAGTGCAGTAGCGCCACCTTGGTTCACTGCAAGCTCCGCCTCCCGGGTTCACGCCATTCTCCTGCCTCAGCCTCCCGAGTAGCTGGGACTATAGGCACCCGCCACCTCGCCCTGCTAATTTTTGTATTTTTAGTAGAGATGGGGTTTCACTGTGTTAGCCAGGATGGTCTTGATCTCCTGACCTCGTGATCCGCCCACATTGGTCTCCCAAAGTGCTAGGATTACAGGCGTGAGCCACAGCGCCCAACCTTAATCTGTACTTTCTTTTTTTTTTTTTTTTTTTGAGACGGAGTCTCGCTGTGTCGCCCAGGCTGGAGTGCAGTGGCCGGATCTCAGCTCACTGCAAGCTCTGCCTCCCGGGTTTTTTTTACGCCATTCTCCTGCCTCAGCCTCCCGAGTAGCCGGGACTACAGGCGCCCGCCACCTCGCCCGGCTAGTTTTTTGTATTTTTTAGTAGAGACGGGGTTTCACCGTGTTAGCCAGGATGGTCTCGAACTCCTGACCTCGTGATCCGCCCGTCTCGGCCTCCCAAAGTGCTGGGATTACAGGCTTGAGCCACCGCGCCTGGCCTGTACTTTCAAAATATTTACATTGCTACGGGAAAAGATAAAATTATCCCAAGACAGGCCGGGCAATTTTTTTTTGTATTTTTACAATTTTTTTGTATTTTTAGTAGAGACAGGGTTTTACCGTGTTAGCCAGGATCGTCTCGATCTCCTCACCTTGTGATCCGCCCGCCTCAGCCTCCCAAAGTGCGGGATTACAGAAATGAGCCACCGTGCCCGGCCACGTCTGTGTACTGTTAAATAAGCTACTTTTTTTTTTTTTTTTTTTTAAAGACAGAGTCATGCTCTGTCACCCAGATTGCAGTGCAGTGGCAGGATCTCGGCTCACTGCAACCTCCGCCTCCCAGGTCCAAGGAATTCTCCTGCCTCAGCCTCCCAAGTAGCTGGGACTACAGGCTCACACCGCCATGCCACGCCTGGCTATTTTTTTTTTTTATTTTAGGAGAAACAGGGTTTCACCATATTGCCCAGGCTGGTCTCAAACTCCTGAGCTCAGGAAATCTGCCTGCCGCCGGGCGCGGTGGCTCAAGCCTGTAATCCCAGCACTTTGGGAGGCCGAGACGGGTGGATCACGAGGTCAGGAGATCGAGACCATCCTGGCTAACACGGTGAAACCCCGTCTCTACTAAAAAAAAATACAAAGAACTAGCTGGGCGAGGTGGCGGGCGCCTGTAGTCCCAGCTACTCGGGAGGCTGAGGCAGGAGAATGGCGTAAACCTGGGAGGTGGAGCTTGCAGTGAGCTGAGATCCAGTCACTGCACTCCAGCCTGGGCGACAGAGCTAGACTCCGTCTCAAAAAAAAAAAAAAAGGAAATCTGCCTGCCTCAGCCTCCCAAGAAGCTACATTTTTTTGAGCATTTACTATGTGCCAGGTACTATGCTAAACACTTTTACTTCATGATTTTCAGAAAAACCCAATGAAGGTACTTCCCCTTTATAAATGAGAAAATTGAGACTGCGAGGTTAGGCTGTTAGTGATAAAATTGCTCTATATTTTCATAAGCAAAGAATACCACATTAATTTTTAGCACGAGTACAGCAGCTTATCACAGCCCATTGCAGCTTCCACCTCCCAGGGCTCAAGCAGTCCTCCCAGCTCAGCCTTCTGAGTAGTTGGAACTACATGCCTGTGCCACTATCCCTGACTAATTTATTTTTGTAGTTAGGGGTGTCACTTGATTGCCAGGGCTCAAACTCTTGGGACTCAAGCAATCTGCCCACCTTGGCCTCCCAAAGTGCTGTGATTATAGGAATGAGCCAGTTTTGTAATTTGATAATGTATCAGTAATATTTTTCTCCCTTCTCCTCCTCCATCCCAGGCTGGGCTTGGAGCCCACAGAACACTTAACGCTGGACTTAGCTGGGGGCAGACCAGGATGATGAAGATGCTTGTTGGATTCTTGAGGACACTAAGTGTCTGGAAGCCACCAACCACTGTCCCTTCTGGGACTCAGCAACAGGCTCCTGTGTTTGTTGAAGTGGCTTTGTGGAATATTCTTGTCTCCTGCCTCCTAATAGCTTTGAGGGTAACCATTGTTCCCTCCCTCTCAAACATCTCATCCAGGTTTATGAAGCTCCTTATACCCATCCTCTCACAATCTACTTTTACAGGTGAGAAAAATGAGGCTTACAGTTTAGGCCACTAGATTATACAAGTCAGTTGGCGCCGGGGTTTGGATTCAGTTCCTGTCTGCTGCTTTTAGGAGCTCCAGTTAGTTGAAACTGGGGAAAGACCCACTTTTACCTTCTCTTTTCAGCATTCATCTTGTGCTAAATACTGCACACATCATTGTATGCAATCTCTGTAACCCCAGATTATTCCCACTCTGCAGATGAGTAAACTGGGGAACAGAAACATTCAGCAATATGGTACCCAGCTAGTAAATGTGGAAGCCAGGACTCACTTTGCAGCCAGATAGCTTGCAAAGACAATAGTTCTTCAGCCCTCTCCTTGCCCACAGAAATACTAGGGTTAGGACTACTAAAATGTCTTTAATGACAGCCTTGAATCAAGTAAGCAAAGTAGGTGATGCCCCTGAAAGGGCCTAGCTCCTGCACAGTCACAGCCCAGCCATGGGACCCTTGTTCCAGGCAGGGCAGTCGCACATCAGGGTCCTCATCCGAGAACTGAATTAGGGTCCCCTGAGGGTTTAGAACCCGCAAGCATTCTGATAGCAGCTGGTAAGCCCTAGGCAGACCTCCCCTGGCAACAGCATCCCAGGTGCCCTTGTCCAGCAGTAGTTGGAAAGAGCCTGAAGAAGCCACAGACCCCAGGTTCTGGGCATCGGCCTGCATGAAGTGGAGGCTGGAGGCAGGGTGCCCAGGGCATAGAGGTGTTCGGCCTTGGCCACCCTCCAGGAGGCTGTTCATGTAGGCCACAGCCACAGGAGAAAAGTCCACCCCTAACACATCCACTGGGTGTGGAGATTTGGTGTAGAGGCCTGTACATAGGCTGGAGGTCCCACAGCCCACATCCAGCACCCGCAGAGGAATGGCAGCCCGTGCCTCCTGCAGCAACGGTAGTAGGAGCCCCTGGACTTCCTCGTATCCAAAGAACCAGTCGAAGGTGGGGACAGTGCCCAAACGGGGCTGGGCATGCAGCCGATCCCAGAGACAGCGGTCCGCCAGGCAGCTACCAGCCAGTGAGTCTGTGGGCACGGTTGGAGGGTGTCACTCGGTCTATCTCGCCACTGCAAAAACGGCGCATATACACACTGGGGTCTTTTTTTTTTTTTAAGACAGGGTCTCACTCTGTAACCCAGGGTGGAGTGCAGTGGCACAATCATGGCTCACTGAAGCCTCCCCTTCCTGGGCTCAGGTGATCCTCCCACGTCAGTCTCCTGAGTAGCTAGTACTCCAGGCGCCATCATGCCCGGTTAATTTTTTTGTAGACGGGGGTCTCGCTATGTTATCCTAGGCTGGTCTCGAACTCCTCGGCCAAGCGATCTGCCCACCTCAGACTGGCAAAGTGTTAGGATATCAGCCGTGAGCCACCGCAGGGTCTGAGAACCACAATTTCAGGGACTACACTCCTGAGTCACGAGGAACCCACCCTGCCCTCCCTACTCTGCTCCCACCTCCCTACCCGGAAAGGGGCGGCACGTCCCCATCATCAGGCTCGGCAAGTGGAGCATTCGACGCAGCGCAGCCATCTGGAGCTTCGTTAAGTTCGATCAGAGAACCTTGTGTGAAGCGTCCACCCTACTCCATCCAGAGGCCCGAGGTCCAGGGGAAGATCTGCAAATTCCGCGTAGCGAAAGGCAGCATACAGCTTCCCCAAATTCTGCAGTCTCGGGAAAAAGAACGCGGACACAGACTGACTATGGTAGGAACGGCCTTTATTGGCTGCAGCGGTAAGTGGAAGAGGGGATACAGCGTCCGCAGACCTGAAATCAAATGAGAACATGTGAGCAACCCCATGGAGGAGCCAGCTGGATCTCGGTTGTGCCGGTCCGAGATTCCCGGTGTCCCGGCGCTTGAGGATAGAACCAGCGGATGGGAAGCCGCCGGCACCGAAGACAGGACGCCGAGGGGGCCAGAGCCCTTTCCCTCTTCCTCCGCACATTACGGGGAGCGGTACCACAAGCCCGATCCCCGCCAAGAAAAGGAGGATCCTGAGGCCTAGCTCAGAGCCTTCCGCCCGACACCCATGCCACTCCCGGCCGCCCAATCCTGCTACTACACAGAAACCTCACCTACTCGCTCACCTCCCTCCGAAAGGTCTTGCGCACTGCGGAGCTCCTTTATATAGGCCAAGGACCCGCCCCCGAATTGCGATTGGCCCGCGGAAGGCCGGGGCGGAGCCACGCGGATCCCGCGCTGAGCGGAAGTACGGACAGTGAACTGGCGTGGCATCGCAGCTATGGGAGCTCCCGGGGGAAAGATCAACCGGCCCCGAACGGTGACTCTGGGGGGGCCGCGACTTTGTTTCCTGAAGTGTCCCCGAGCCCGTTTATCTCGCACAAGATGGGATCAATGGGTGGCCGGGGTTGCCTCGTGGAGCGGCCCGGGGTCGCGGTGAGCCCACTCCATCTGATTCGCATCTTTCTCCCCAGTAGGAGCTGAAGAAGAAGCTGTTCAAACGCCGGCGGGTGCTGAATCGGGAGCGGCGTCTGAGGCACCGGGTGGTCGGGGCTGTGATAGACCAAGGGCTGATCACGCGGCACCACCTCAAAAAGCGGGCGTGAGTACTAGACCCTCTTCCTGTTGGTTGTCCCCACCGAGTCTTCCCTCCTCCCTGCAGAGCTCCGGAGCAGCTTCACCTCTCAGCTCACCTCCTTGTGCACTGACGCTTATGCGGGGAATGTCTGTCTGTTAGTTCCTAAGCTCTGCTAGCCTCTCACAATACCTGTAGCAGACAACCTTTCTTTGGGTTTTGGATTCTGTTAAGAATCTCAGGAAAGCCGGGGGCGGTGGCTCACGCCTGTAATCCCAGCACTTTGGGAGGCTGACGCGGGCGGATCACTAGAGATCGGGAGACCAGTCTGATCAACATGGTGAAACCCCATCTCTGCTAGAAATACAAAAATTAGCCGTGCATGGTGGCCGGCACCTGTAGTCCCAGCTACACGGGAGGCTGAGGCAGGAGAATTGCTTGAACCTGGGAGGCGGAGGTTGCAGTGAGCTGAGATCACACTACTGCACTCCAGCCTGGGCGACACAGCGAGACTACGTCTCAAAAAAAAAAAAAAAAAAACCACAAACGAATCTCAGGAAATCTGTTGACTCTCCAAGTAATATTGTACATTCACATAGATTTTTATAAGTAAACTTATTTTTACATACAGAAAAGTGCGCACATAGGCGTGTAAAACTCGGTGAGTTTTCCCAAAGGTACTCATAGGATTTCACTTGTAAGTTTCAAGGCCTCCTGTGTTTTGAGGAAGAGTTCCCATCCGATTAATTACTTTCTTTTTTTTTTTTTTTTTTTTGAGACGGAGTCTCGCTCTGTCGCCCAGGCTGGAGTGCGGTGGCACAATTTCCACTCACTGCAAGCTCTGCCTCCCGGGTTCACGCCATTCTCCTGCCTCAGCCTCCCGAGTAACTGGGACTACAGGCGCCCGCCACTGCGCCCGGCTAATTTTTGTATTTTTAGTAGAGACGGGGCTTCACCGTGTTAGCCAGGATGGTCTCGATCTCCTGACCTCGTAATCCACCCATCTCGGCCTCCCAAAGTGCTGGGATTACAGGCGTGAGCCACCGCGCCCGGCCCCCATTAATTACTTTCTATGTCCTTTCTTTTTTAATTTTTTTCTCTTTTTTAAGACGGAGTTTCCCTCTGTTGCCCAGGCTGGAGTGAAGTGGCGTGATCTTGGCTCACTGCAACCTCCGCCTCCCGGGTTCAAGCAATTCTCCTGCCCCAGCCTCCGGAGTAGCTGGGGTTACAGGCGCTCGCCACTGCACCCGGCTGATTTTTGTTTTTTGTTTTTTGTTTTTTGAGACGGAGTCTCGCTCTGTCGCCCAGGCTGGAGTGCAGTGGTGCGATCTCTCACTGCAAGCTCCACCTCCTGGGTTCACGCCATTCTCCCACCTCAGCCTCCCTAGTAGCTGGGACTGCAGGCACGCGCCACCACGCCTGGCTAATTTTTTGTATTTTTAGTAGAGACGGGGTTTCATCGTGTTAGCCAGGATGGTCTTGATCTCCTGACCTCGTGATCCACCCGCCTCGGCCTCCCAAAGTGCTGGGATTACAGACGTGAGCCACCGTGCCTGGCCTAATTTTTGTATTTTTAATAGAGACAGGGTTTCACCATGTTGGCCAGGCTGGTCTTGAACTCCTGACCTCAGGTGATCCGCCCACCTCAGCCTCCCAAACTGTTAGGATTACAGGCATGAGCCACTGCCCCTGATCCTTTTTTTAGTTTCTTGTCCTTTTATTAGCTTCTTTAATGTAAATATTTAGGGTTTCTATTACTATTCGTATTATATTTATTTAATACTTTTTCTATAGCCAGAACCATTTGTGTGACCTCGGATGGTTCAGGTTAACCTAGCTATCTTTATTTCCACTTACCCATTAGGTCCAGCGCACGTGCCAACATTACTCTGTCAGGGAAGAAGCGCAGAAAACTCCTCCAGCAGATCCGGCTTGCCCAGAAAGAGAAGGCAGCCATGGAAGGTGAGGCTGGGACAGAGGTGGGTGAGGGGAATCCTGGATTTATTTGGGTTAATACTTCCTTCTTCCCTTTACTCAGTGGAAGCCCCTTCAAAACCAGCCAGGACTAGTGAACCACGGCTCAAAAGGCAAAAGAAGACAAAAGCTCCCCAGGATGTAGAAATGAAGGACCTTGAAGATGAGAGCTAAACCTCTTCCAGTAGAAGATTCTCAACTGGAGCCAGCCTTCAGACTCAGTGGTTGTTTTAGAGGACGTTGACAAAAGCAGTGCCCCTTTTCACTCTCCAGATTTCCTCCTACCTAATGGCCTACTGACCTCCCCTACAGGGATGTCTTTGGGAGGGAAGAAGGTACAGAAGAAAGATTGGAGAAGGGCCTCTCTAGCAGTCAACTCCATTTGTAATAAAGCCCTAGCACTCTGAGATGTGTGTGATTAAATGTAGGAATGGGGATGGGTCATGAAAAGGTTGCTGAGTATGGAAACAAGACAGTGAGGAAGCAGTACCTACAGAGCTTCCTTGAGCAAATGCAGCAAGATGCCAGCTTCTGCCCTCCAAGAGTGGTGGTGCCTGACCGGGCGCAGTGGCTCACGCCTATAATCTCAGCGCTTTAGGAGGCCAAGGCCAGCGGATCACCTGAGGTCAGGAGTTAGACCAGGCTGGCTAACCCTGTTTCTATTAAAAATACAAAAAATTAGCCAGGCGTGGTGGTGCACACCTGTAATCCCAGCTACTTGGGAGGCTGAGGCAGGAGAATCGCTTGAACCCAGGAGGCGGAGGTTGCCTACAGGAGTATTGCATGAGGCCAGGAACCCAAGGCTGTAGTGTGCTATGATCTCATCTGTCTTCTTAGCAAGTGATATTCTAACTTTCTTTTTTTTTTTTTTTTTTTTTTTTTTTGAGACGGAGTCTCGCTCTGTCGCCCAGGCTGGAGTGCAGTGGCGCGATCTCGGCTCACTGCAAGCTCCGCCTCCTGGGTTTACGCCATTCTCCTGCCTCAGCCTCCTGAGTAGCTGGGACTACAGGCGCCCGCCACCGCGCCCGGCTAATTTTTTTTGTATTTTTAGTAGAGACGGGGTTTCACCGTGGTCTCGATCTCCTGACCTTGTGATCCGCCCACCTCGGCCTCCCAAAGTGCTGGGATTACAGGCTTGAGCCACCACGCCCGGCCGATACTCTAACTTTCCATTTGTGACAAAGATACAGATTATTTGAGAAGCTGAAGTTACAGTAAGCCACCATTGTGCAACTGTACTCCAGCCTGGGCAACAGAGTGAGCCATTGTCTCAAACAATATAGATAGATAATTGTTTTTTTTTTTTTTTTTTTTTTTTGAGAGGGAGTCTCGCTCTGCCGCCCAGGCTGGAGTGCAGTGGCCGGATCTCAGCTCACTGCAAGCTCCGCCTCCCGGGTTCCCGCCATTCTCCTGCCTCAGCCTCCCGAGTAGCTGGGACTACAGGCGCCCGCCACCGCGCCCGGCTAGTTTTTTGTATTTTTTTTAGTAGAGACGGGGTTTCACCGTGTTAGCCAGGATGGTCTCGATCTCCTGACCTCGTGATCCGCCCGTCTCGGCCT
Source organism: Macaca mulatta (assembly GCF_049350105.2). Taxonomy (NCBI): domain Eukaryota; kingdom Metazoa; phylum Chordata; class Mammalia; order Primates; family Cercopithecidae; genus Macaca; species Macaca mulatta. Next base: position 11,401,064 of record NC_133419.1, read on the forward strand.
CCCAAAGTGCTGGGATTACAGGCTTGAGCCACCGCGCCCGGCTAGATAGATAATTGTAGGGATGGTAGAGGTAAAGTTCCTGATACCAGTTCTGCCACTGCCTCTGTGTGACTAAGGTATGCAAGAAAGCTTACCCCTTCTGTCTTGCTTCTTTTGCTGCATTATGTTTTCATTTTAATGATTTATATATATATATATATTTTGCTTTTGGAGACAGAGTCTCATACTATAGCCCGGGATGGAGTACAATGGCATAATCCTGGCTCACTGCAACCTCCGCCTCCCGGGTTCAAGCGATTCTCCTGCCTCAGCCTCCCTAGTAACTGGGATTACAAGCGCCCGCCACCAGGCCTGGCTTATTTTTTGTATTTTTTAGTAGAGATGGGGTTTCACTGTGTTGGCCAGTCTGGTCTTGAACTCCTGACCCTGTGATCTTCCCACCTTGGCCTCCCAAAGTGCTGGGATTACAGGCGTGAACCACTGCACATGGCCTTTGTTTTTTATATGTATATGTTTTATATGTATGTATGTATTTATATGTATTTTATTTTTTTGTAAGAGTCAGGGTCTGGGCCGGGCGCGGTGGCTCACGCCTGTAATCCCAGCACTTTGGGAGGCTGAGGCGGGTGGATCATGAGGTCAGGAGATCGAGACCATCCTGGCTAACACGGTGAAACCCTGTCTCTACTAAAAATACAAAAAAATTAGCCAGGCGTGGTGGCGGGTGCCTGTAGTCCCAGCTACTCGGGAGGCTGAGGCAGGAGAATGGCCTGAACCTGGGAGGCGGAGCTTGCAGTGAGCTGAGATTGCGCCACTGCACTCCAGCCTGGGCGACAGAGCGAGATTCCGTCTCAGAAAAAAAAAAAAAAGAAAAAGAAGAAAGAGTCAGGGTCTGTCGCCCAGGCTGGAGTGCAGTGGTATAGTCTCAAATCACTGCAACCTTGATCTCCTGGGCTCAAACAATCCTTACACCTCAGCCTCCTGAGTAGCTGGGACTACAGGGGCACACCACTACCCCTGACTAATTTTTTTTTCTTTTTTTTTTGAGATGAAGTCTCGCTCTGTTACCCAGGCTGGAGTGTAGTGGCGCCATCTCGACTCACTGCAAGCTCTGCCGCCTCCCGGGTTCACACCATTCTCCTGCATCAGCCTCCTGAGTAGCTGGGACTACAGGCGCCCGCCACCACACCCGGCTAATTTTTTGTATTTTTAGTAGAGATGGGGTTTCACCGTGTTAGCCAGGATGGTCTCGATCTCCTGACCTCGTGATCAGCCCACGTTGGCCTCCCAAAGTGCTGGGACTACAGGTGTGAGCCACCGTGCCCGGCCACCCCTGACTTGAGTTTTTAAAATTTTTTGTAGAGACGGAGTTTTTACCCAGGCTGGTCTCAAAGCCCTGGACTCAAGCGATCCACCCACCTTAGCTCCCAAAGTGCTGGGATTACAAGTGGAATTAAAAAAAAATCTCTAGTAAAGAGAAAAGATAAGTAAAATCAGCCCCCATATATGCCCTCTACTTAGATTTACTGGTTATTAACATTATGCTACACTTGTGTATCTACATTTTTCTTGTCTTTATTGAATTAAATCCTTTGAAAGTCAAATATAGACAACATGAAACCTTATTCCTAAGGATATCCTTCTATGTAGCCGCAATACTATAATCACAGCTAAGACATTTAACATTGATTAAATACCTAAAATTTTTTTTTTTTTTTTTGATATGGAGTCTCACTCTGTCGCCAGGCTGGAGTGCAGAGGTGTGATCTTGGCTCACTGCAACCTCCGCCTCCCAGGTTCAAGCGATTTTCCTGCCTTAGCGTCCCGAGTAGACAGGGTTTCACCATGTCGGCCAGAAAAGTCTCGAACTCTGACCTCAGGTGATCCGCCCGCCTCAGCCTTCCAAAGTGCTGGGATTATAGGCGTGAGCCACGGCACCCAGCCTTTTTTTTTTTTTGAGACAGAGTCTCTGTCACTCAGGCTGGAGTGCAATAGCACAGTCTCAGCTCACTGCAACCTCTGCCTCCTGGATTCAACCTCAGCCTCCCGAGTAGCTGGGACTATAGGTATGTGCCACCACATCTGGCTAATTTTTGTATTTTTAGTAGAAATGGGGTTTCACCATGTTGGCCAGGTCTCAAACTCCTGCCCTTAGGTCCTCTACCCGCCTTGGCCTCCCAAAGTGCTGGGATTACAGATGTGAGTCACTGCACCGGCCATTTTTCTGTATTTTCAGTAGAGGTGGAGTTTTACCATATTGGCCAGGCTGGTCTTGAACTCCTGACCTCAAATGATCCGCTCACCTCGGCTTCCCAAAGTGTTGGGATTACAGGCGTGAGCCACCTAGCCTGGCCCGCCCAGTGGTTTAGTAGCCATGATGGTCTTTACCTGAATTAGTTATTACTGTGTTACAAAATGATGATTTTCCAATACTGTCATTCATTCATTCATATTATTCCTATGACATTCTGAAAAGAAAAGCCCAGGCCATGCATGGTGGCTCATTCCTGTAATCCCAGCACTATGGGCGGCTGAGGCCAGGGGATCACCTGAAGTCAGGAGTTCAAGACCATCCTGTCCAACATGATGAAACCCCGTCTCTACTGAAAATACAAAAAATTAGCCAGGCGTGGTGGCATGCACCTGTAGTCCCAGTTACTCGGGAGGCTGAGGCAGAAGAATCACTTGAACCCGGGAGGGGGAGGTTGCAGTGAGCCGATATGATGCCACTGCACTCCAGCCTGGGTGACAGAGCAAGACTTTTCACAACAAAAAAGAAGAGCCCTAGGCCGGGCGCAGTGGCTCAAGCCTGTAATCCCAGCACTTTGGGAGGCCGAAACGGGCGGATCACGAGGTCAGGAGATCAAGACCATCCTGGCTAACACGGTGAAACCCCGTCTCTACTAAAAAATACAAAAAACTAGCCGGGCGAGGTGGCGGACGCCTGTAGTCCCAGCTACTCGGGAGGCTGAGGCAGGAGAATGGTGTAAACCCGGGAGGCGGAGCTTGCAGTGAGCTGAGATCCGGCCACTGCACTCCAGCCTGGGCGACAGAGCGAGACTCCGTCTCAAAAAAAAAGAAAAAAAAAAAAAAGAAGAGCCCTGCCCCTTTTTTGTTATCACTGTGAATTTACAGATTTTTTCCAATGTTAAAATATATTACAGTTTTTCATGCTGAAATTATGACAAGTTTGGCAAATGATAGCTTCTTCAAGTTGGTCCCTAAGTCCTTGTGACACAACCACAGTGTTTGAGCACTTCATTGCTTTCTGGCGCAATAATATATTCCAGATTCACTTATTACTTTCCCTGCCTAAGAACTTGGAGTCAGCAATTTCACTAGTAAAAAAGTATTATGTCCAGTTGTTTTTCCTTGTGTGATATTTCACTTAATGTCCAGTGGTTTCTGTTTGTTTTATTTTCCTTTCTATCTTCCTTCCTTCCTTCCTTTTTCTCTCTTTCTTTCTTTCTTTCTTTCTTGAGATGGAGTCTCGCTCTGTTGCCCAGGCTGTAGCGATTCTCCTGCCTCAGCCTCCCAAGTAGCTGGGATTACTAGGATTACAGGTGCATGCCACCACACCCGGTTGATTTCTGTGTTTTTAGTAGAGACGGGGTTTCACCATGTTGGCCAGGCTGGCCTCGAACTCCTGACCTCGGGTAATCCACCCGCCTCAGCCTCCCAAAGTGCTGGTATTACAGGTGTGAGCCACCATGACCAGCCTTGTTTGTTTTCTTGAGACGTGGTTTCTCTCTGTCACCCAGGCTGGAGTGCAATGGCACAATCACTGCTTATTGCAGCCTGGACCTCCTGGGCTCAGGCAATCTCCCACCTCAGCCTCCCAGGTAGCTGGGACTACAGGCACATGCCAGCATGGCCAGCAAAGTTATTTATTTATCTAATTTGAGACAGAGTGTTGCTCTGTCACCCAGGCTGGAGTGCAGTGGCACAATCTCGGCTTACTGCAACCTTTGCCTCCCAGGTTCGAGCGATTTTCCTGCCTCAGCCTCCCGAGTAGGAGGATTACAGGCATGCGCCACCACGCCTGGCTAATTTTTTTTTTTTTTTTTTTGGAGACGGAGCCTCGTTCTGTCGCCCAGGCTAGAGTGCAGTGGTATGATCTCCACTCACTGCAAGCTCTGCCTCCCAGGTTCACGCCATTCTCCTGGCTCAGCCTCCCATGTAGCTGGGACGACAGGTGCCTGCCACTGCTCCCGGCTAATTTTTTTTGTATTATTAGTAGAGACGGGGTTTCACTGTGTTAGCCAGGATGGTCTCGATCTCCTGACCTCGTGATCCGCCCCTCTCGGCCTCCCAAAGTGCTGGGATTACAGGCTTGAGCCACTGTGCCCAGCCGCTAATTTTTTTTATATTTAGTAGAGACAGGGTTTCACCATGTTGGCCAGGATGGTCTCAAACTCCTGACTTCGTGATTTGCCTGCCTTGGCCTCCCAAAGTGGTGGGATTACAGGCATGAGCCACCACGCCCAGCCCAATTTATAATTTCTACTCTTTTTTTTTTTTTGAGCCAGAGTTTTCCTCTGTCGCCCAGGCTGGAGTGCAGTGTTGGGATCTCGGCTCACTCTAACCTCTACCTCCCAGGTTCAAGCGATTCTCCTGCTTAAGCCTTCCGAGTAGCTGGGATTACAGACATCTGCCACCATGCTCAGCTAATTATTTGTATTATTATTATTTTTTTTTGAGACGGAGTCTCGCTCTGTCGCCCAGCCCAGGCTGGAGTGCAGTGGCGCGATCTCAGCTCACTGCAAGCTCTGCCTCCCGGGTTCACGCCATTCTCCTGCCTCAGCCTCCCGAGTAGCTGGGACTACAGGCGCCCACAACCGCGCCCGGCTAATTTTTTGTATTTTTAGTAGAGATGGGGTTTCACCGTGGTCTCGATCTCCTGACTTTGTGATCCGCCCGCCTCGGCCTCCCAAAGTGCTGGGATTACAGGCGTGAGCCACCGCGCCCGGCAATTATTTGTATTTTTAAGGTTTCACCATGCTGTCCAGGCTGGTCTCGAACTCCCGACCTCAAGTGATCCACTCACTTCAGCCTCCCAAAGTGCTGGGATTACAGTTGTGAACCACCTCGCCCTGCCACTATCCCCATTTTAGACAGGCAAAATCAAGGTACAGAAAAATGGTAACTAGCTAGAAAATGATAGAAGGACTTGGGTCCAGGAAGTCTAATTCCAGAGTCCTTCAAACTGCCACTTGTCACTGTTGTCATTCAAAGAGGAGTTTTTGTATCTAGCATTTATGCTAAGCGCTACATAAATTATCTCAAGTGACCTTCACAAAGTGTGTGAGATGGAGGTGTCATGCTCGTTTCACAGACAAGGAAACAGGTTCCAAATAGCTGGGTCACTTGCTCAGGGTTATTTTACTAATAAATGGCAGACAGGAATCCAGATCTGTCCAACTCCAAAATGAACACCCTTAGATTATGCAATCTCTAAGGTCAAGAAATACATTCTAGTCTCATAGCTGGCAGAATTCATCTGGTTCAAAAGCTCCCTTTCACAGATCTGAGGCCCTGAGAAGGGAAGTGTTGGGTCCAAGTTTAAGGCAGAGCTAGGAGTAGAAATTGCCTCAGATTTACTGTCCTAGAATGATGCTTGGTAATAGGTGGTAGAAACACTGTAAATGATTGAACTTCTAAAATGTAAGAACAGGCGGGGCACTGTGGCTTATGCCTATAATCCTAGCACTTTGGGAGGTTGAGGTGGGAGGATTGCTTAAGGCCAGGAGTTCAAAACCAGACTGGGGAACATCTCGAATTAAAAAAAAAAAAAAAAAATTTAAGTAAATAAAATTTAAGAACAACCACGAAATCATGCATAAGGGCTGGGCGCGGTGGCTCACGCCTGTAATCCTAGCACTTTGGGAGGCATAGGCGGGTGGATTACCTGAGGTCAGGAGTTCAGGACCAGCCTAGCCAACATGGTGAAACCCTGTCTCTACTAAAAAATATAAAAATTAGCCAGGCATGGTGGCGGGCGCCAGTAATCCCAGCTTCTCAGGAGCTTGAGACAGGAGAATCGCCTGGACCCAGGAGGTGGAGGTTGCAGTGAACCGAGATTATGCCATTGCACTCCAGCCTAGGTGACAGAGGGAGACTCCGTCTCAAAACAACAACAACAACAAAAAACAAACCTGCTATATCCTCATCACCTACAACAGTGTCTGCCTGGCATGTAGTAGGTTCTGTTTTTTCCTTTGTTTTGTTTAAGATGGAGTCTTGCTCTGTCGCCTAGGCTGGAGTGCAGTGGTGCAATCTCAGCTCACTGCAACATCCACCTCCCGGGTTCAGGCGATTCTCCTGCCTCAGCCTCCTGAGTAGCTGGGATCACAGGTGTGCACCACCATGCTGGCTAATTTTTTTTTTTTTTTTTTTTTGAGACTGAGTCTCGCTCTGTTACCCAGGCTGGAGTGCAGTGGCACAATCTTGGCTCATCACAACCTCCGCCTCCCAGGTTCAAGGGATTCTCCTGCCTCAGCCTTCGGAGTAGCTGGGACTATAGGCGGGCGCCACAATACTTGGCTAATTTTTTGTATTTTTAGTAGAGACAGAATTTCACTGTGTTCAAGACCAGCTTGGTTTTGAACTCCTGACCTGTGATCCCCTCTGCCTCGGCCTCCCAAAGTGCTAGTATTATAGGCGTGATGCACCGTGCCCAGCCCAGTGATATAGCTTTTTTTTTTTTTTTTGAGACGGAGTCTCACGCTGTTGCCCAGGCTGGAGTGCAGTGGCGCGATCTCGGCTCACTGCAAGCTCCGCCTCCCGGGTTCCCGCCATTCTCCTGCCTCAGCCTCCTGAGTAGCTGGGACTACAGGCGCCCGCCACCGCGCCCGGCTAATTTTTTTGTATTTTTAGTAGAGACGGGGTTTCACTGTGGTCTTGATCTCCTGACCTTGTGATCCGCCCGCCTCGGCCTCCCAAAGTGCTGGGATTACAGGCTTGAGCCACCGCGCCCGGCCTATAGCTTTTAACAAAATCGGCCAAGTCTCTGTTGTCAAACAGCTTATTTTCTGTTTCATTCAATAAACACAAAAATAGTTAATGCTTGTCTAGCGCTTACCATCACTGGCACTAAGTGCTATACAATGACCATACTACCTCATTTCAGTTTTCATAACAACCCTTTGAGGTATTTGTAATATTAATATAACCTCCTCATTTCCAGAGGAAGGAACAGTTATTGAGTGTTTAAGTAAAGTACACGACCAGTAGGTAGAACAGCTGGAACCTGATCTAGGTACACTGGCTTGAGTGAGGGCTCTTGATGAGTTGTACTGGCTCCCTATACAGTTAGCAAGCTCTGTCTCTGGCAGGTGTGGGGCTGTGAGTTAGACACGAAGGTCCCTATTCTGGGAAGCTGTGAGAGAGAGAGAAGCCTAAACAGTGAAGATAGATGGAAGGATGTTATTCATACTTGCCACTGGGAGGACATCTTTAGGCTAGCTAGCTCAATTTGTTTTGGATTCCCTCTCCCTCCTTCTCTCTTATTTTTTCTTTTTCTTTTATGAGTTTTCTCTTCTTTCTTTCCATTTCTTTTCTGCTTTCTCTCTTCCCTTCTCTCTCTCTTGTAAAAGCATTTTTGTAGGCAGGGCGCGGTGGCTCACACCTGTAATCCCAGCACTTTGGGAGGCTGAGGCAGGCGGATCACCTGACGTCAGGAGTTCGAGACCAGCCCGGCCAACATGTGTCTAATTAGCTGGGCGTGGTGGCACATGCTTGTAGTCCTAGCCACTTGGGAGGCTGAGGCAGGAGAATTGCTTGAACCTGGGAGGTGGAGGTTGCAGAGCCGAGATTGCACTCCAGCCTGGGCGACAGAATGAGATTTTAAAAAAAGGCTGGGTGCGGTGACTCATGCCTGTAATCCCAGCACTTTGGGAGGCTGAGGTGGATGGATCACTTGAGTTCAGGAATTGGAGGCCAGCTTGGCAGACATGGGGAAACCTTGTCTCTATAAAAATACAAAAATTAGCCAGATTTGGTGGTGGGCGCCTATAGTCCCAGCTACTTGGGAGGCTGAGGCTGGATAATCGCCTGAACTTGGAAAGCGGAAGTTGCAGTGAGCCCAGATCTCGCCACTGCACTCCAGCCTGGGTGAGGGAGTGAGACTCTGTCTCAAAAGGAAAAGAAAAAGAAAAAGAAAAAGAAACAAAAAAACAAAGAGAGACTGGCTGGGTGTGGTGGCTTACTTCTGTAATCCCAGTGCTTTGGGAAGCTGAGGTGGGAGAATCACTTGAGGACAGGAGTTGGAGATCAGTATGGGCAACATAGGGAGACACTCCCTCCACCCCCTGCAAATCCCTAACTCTGAAAATATTTAAAAAGTAGCCAAGTGTGATGATGTGCTCCTATAATCTCAGCTACCTGGAAGACTGAGGTGGGAGGATGGCTTGAGCTCAGGAGGTCAGGGCTGCAGAGAGGGGTGATTCTGTCACTGCACGGTCACAAAATAAACAACAACAACAACAAAACCTTCCTATGCTTCATTTTTTAAAAGTTGTGAGTTGAACATTTTGTATTTTTGGCGTTAGGAAAAATAATTAAAATCTCACTGTGAGTGTCTGCGGCCAGTTTGTGTGTGTGTGTGTTTATCGGGAGTCTCGTTCTGTCGCCCAGGCTGGAGTGCAGCGGCAAGATCTCGGCTCACAGAAATCTCCGCCTCCCGGGATCAAGCCATTATCCTGCCTCAGCCTCCCGAGTTTACAGGCATGAGCCACCACGCCCGGCTAATTTTTGTATTTTTTTTTTGTTTTTTTTTTTTTTTTTTTGAGGCGGAGTTTCGCTCTGTCTCCCAGGCTGGAGTGCAGTGGCCGGATCTCAGCTCACTGCAAGCTCCGCCTCCCGGGTTTACACCATTCTCCTGCCTCAGCCTCCCGAGTAGCTGGGACTACAGGCGCCCGCCACCTCGCCCGGCTAGTTTTTTTTTTTTTGTATTTTTTAGTAGAGACGGGGTTTCACCATGTTAGCCAGGATGGTCTCGATCTCCTGACCTCGTGATCCGCCCGTCTCGGCCTCCCAAAGTGCTGGGATTACAGGCTTGAGCCACCGCGCCCGGCCAATTTTTGCATTTTTAGTAGAGACGGGGTTTTGCCATGTTGGCCAGGCTGGTCTTGAACTCCTGACCTCAGGTGATCCGCCCCCTCGGGCTCTCAAAGTGCTGGGATTACAGGCGTGAGCCACCGCGCCGGGCCTAGTCTGTATGTCAATAGGCTTTTGAAAAAAGTGGTTGCATATAGGACAGATCGGCTTCCTGCTATCATCGTCCCGGGATTCTGCTCTGGGACTCCGACGGGGTGCGGAACCAATGTAAGAGGGTCGAGGACATCGCCGGATTAATTTTCCTGAGAGGCCTAGTAGCTGGTTCCTTTCGCGTTTCCTGTAAGCGCGCATGCGCCGCCTGCGCTCCGCCGCTCCCGCCTCGGGCTCGGCTCGGGCTCCGGGATGTCCGCGTTGTGCGACCCTCCCGGGGCCCCAGGGCCTCCTGGGCCTGCCCCGGCCACCCACGGTCCCGCGCCTCTCAGGTAGTTAGAGCCCTTGGCACCTTCCTCCCACCGCGTGGCCCCGCGCCGATCCCCAGCCTTCTCGGTAGAAACCCGGATCCTACCTCGAGAACTCACGTCAGGGTTCTCAGAGAGATTCTTGGTCAGGTCCTCCCAGAACTCAGGGACTGCCTCACCAAAACTCAGGGCTCCAGTGCCCGCCCTCCCAAGACCTCGGGCCTGCCTCTCCCTAGACTCCGATGCCTAACTACCCTCGACCCCGAGCTTCCTCTCCCAAGAGTCGGGGGTATCATAACTCTTGGGAACCCAGCTGCCCTGGCCATTTTTGACCCTGGGAAACCCAAGATCCTGACTTCATGGAGACTCCCTGAGACCCCAGGCCCAGAAACAGAATGCAGTCCGGCTGAGTTCCTCCCTTATATTAGGGTGGTTTTTTTTGAGGAAACAGAGGAATGGCACTGTCAGAGCCTTATCAGCACCTAGAGGATGCTGTCTTCTTTGACAGAAAAGGCGATAAGAGAAAGGGGATTTGCCGCCTTCCATAACTCTGGTTTCTGAACCTCTGAGACTGAACCCATATGTTTTAGGAGGGAAAGGGCTGAAAAGCATTATTACTTTGTGCCCTGGGACACCCTGATGTCCAGGCACATTGAGGGTGCTGGGTAGATGGTGGTTGTTGATGTGGTGACTAAGATTTTGCAGAATATGGGAAGAAACAGATATTAGGAGGGAGAGCCCTTAATAAGGGGCTTACAATTTTTTTTTTTTCCCCATTAAGAGCAGATTTCAAGGTGCTTGTGTTGTGGGATGGGGTGGGGCAGGGGTGGTGGTGGAAGGTGATAAAGCTGGAATGGAAAGGTGACTTTTTTTTTTTTGAGACGGTCACCCTGTCTCCCAGGCTGGAGTGCAGTGGCGTGATCTCGGCTCACTGCAACCTCTGCCTCCTGAGTTCAAGTGATTCTCGTGCCTCAGCCTCCCGAGTAGCTGGGATTACACCATGCCTGGCTAATTTTTTTGTTTTTGTTTTTGTTTTTTTTTTTTTGAGACAGAGTCTCGCTCTGTCACCCAGGCTGGAGTGCAGTGGTATGATCTTGGCTCACTGCAAGCTCCTCCGCTTCCCGGGTTCACACCATTCTCCTGCCTCAGCCTCCTGAGAAGCTGGGACTACAGGCGCCCGCCACCACGCCCAGCTAATTTTTTTTTGTATTTTTAGTAGAGACAGGGTTTCACCGTGTTTGCCAGCATGGTCTCGATCTCCTGACCTCGTGATCAGCCCGCCTTGGCCTCCCAAAGTGCTGGGATTACAGGCGTGAGCCACTGGGCCTGGCATGTATTTTTATTTTTATTTATTTATTTATTTATTTTTTTTGAGACGGAGTCTCGCTCTGTCACCCAGGCTGGAGTGCAGTGGCCGGATCTCAGCTCACTGCAAGCTCCGCCTCCCGGGTTTATGCCATTCTCCTGCCTCAGCCTCCCAAGTAGCTGGGACTACAGGCGCTCGCCACCTTGCCCGGCTAGTTTTTTGTACTTTTTAGTAGAGACGGGGTTTCACCGTGTTAGCCAGGATGGTCTCGATCTCCTGACCTCGTGATCCGCCCGTCTCGGCCTCCCAAAGTGCTGGGATTACAGGCGTGAGCCACCGCGCCCGGCCTGGCATGTATTTTTAATACAGACAAGGTTTCACCCTGTTTGCCAGGCTGGTTTTTTTTTTTTTTTTTTTTGAGACGGAGTCTCACGCTGTTGCCCAGGCTGGAGTGCAGTGGCGAGATCTCGGCTCACTGCAAGCTCCGCCTCCCGGGTTCCCGCCATTCTCCTGCCTCAGCCTCCTGAGTAGCTGGGACTACAGGCGCCCGCCACCGCGCCCGGCTAATTTTTTTGTATTTTTAGTAGAGACGGGGTTTCACTGTGGTCTCGATCTCCTGACCTTGTGATCCGCCCGCCTCGGCCTCCCAAAGTGCTGGGATTACAGGCTTGAGCCACCGCGCCCGGCCCAGGCTGGTTTTGAACTTCTGACCTCAAGTGATCCACCCTCCTTGGCCTCCCAAAGTGCTAGGTTACAGACGTGAGGCACTGCAACCAGCCTGGAAATGTTTTTAAAGCAGATATTATAGAAACACAAATATAGTCAATTCAACAAATATTTATTGACTACCTTCCATATACTATGTACCTCAATAGAAGTGGATTCAGTGTTGAAGAGCACAGAAATGGTTCCTACACTCTTGGCGAATATAGTCTGATTGCTTAACTTTGATTTCGTTCGTTTATTTTTTTGATGGCACACACAGGCTGGAGTGCAGTGGTGCGATTTTGGCTCACTGCAACCTCTGCTTCCAGGGCTCAAGTGATCCTTCCGCCTCAGCCTCTCTAGTAGCTGGGACTGCAGGCACATGCCCCCATGCCTGGCTAATTTTTTTTTTTTTTTTTTTTTTTTTTGTAGAGATGGAGTTTCAGTATGTTCCTCAGACTGATCTTGAACTCTTGTGCTCAAGCGATCCACCAGCCTTGGCCTCCCAAAATGCTGGCATTATAGGCGTGAGCCACTGGAGCCAACCTTGATTTATCTGTAAAATGGGATCATAATAGTACCTACCTTATTGAACTGTTGTCAGGATTGAAATAATACATGCAAAGTATTTAAAAGAGTACCTGTTGATGTTCTAAGAGTTATCTATTACTGATATTATTACTGTTGTCATTGAAAGAAACATAGCTTTTGGCCGGGTGCGGTGGCTCATGCCTGTAATGCCAGCACTTTGGGAGGCCAAGGCGGGCAGATTACGAGGTCAGGAGATTGAGACCATCCTGGCTAACATGGTGAAACTCCATCTCTATTAAAAATACAAAAAGAAAAAAAAATTAGTCGGGTGTGGTGGCAGGCGCCTATAGTCCCAGCTACTTGGGAGGTTGAGGCAGGAGAATCACTTGAACCCAGTAGGTGGAGGTTGCAGTGAGCCAAGGTGGCGCCACTGCACTGCAGCTTGGGCAACAAAGCAAGACTCTATCTCAAAAAACAAACATTCTTTTATGAGGGAAGTAATTTTAATATCCCTGTTTAAATAAAAGACAAAGCTCATGCAGGAAAGGTAAGTTGCCTAACATCTTACAACACTCTAAGTCTGTTTCTTTTGCTTCCTTATAGTGCTCAGGAGCTGTCCCAGGAAATCAAGGCTTTTCTGACTGGCGTAGACCCCCTTTTGGGCCACCAACTCTCAGCCCGGGAACATGCTCGCTGTGGTCTTCTCCTGCTCCGTTCTTTGCCACCTGCTCGGGCTGCTGTGCTTGACCACTTGAGAGGTGTCTTTGATGAGAGTGTCCGGGCCCACCTGGCTGCCCTGGATGAAACCCCTGTGGCTGGTCCACCTCATCTCCGTCCACCTCCAGCCTCCCATGTCCCTGCTGGGGGACCTGGTCTAGAGGATGTGGTTCAGGAAGTGCAGCAGGTGCTGTCTGAGTTTATCCGGGCCAACCCAAAGGCCTGGGCACCTGTGATTAGTGCATGGTCCATTGACCTCATGGGGCAACTGAGCAGCACGTACTCAGGCCAGCACCAGCGTGTTCCCCATGCTACTGGCGCTCTTAATGAACTGCTACAGCTGTGGATGGGTTGTAGGGCCACGCGTACATTAATGGACATCTATGTGCAGTGCCTCTCGGCTCTCATTGGTAGCTGCCCAGATGCGTGTGTGGATGCCTTGCTGGATACCTCTGTTCAGCATTCTCCACACTTTGACTGGGTTGTGGCACATATTGGCTCCTCTTTTCCTGGCACCATCATTTCCCGAGTTCTCTCCTGTGGCCTTAAGGACTTTTGCGTCCATGGTGGGGCTGGAGGTGGAGCTGGCAGCAGTGGTGGAAGCTCTTCTCAGACCCCCTCTACAGACCCCTTCCCTGGATCTCCTGCCATTCCTGCGGAGAAACGGGTGCCCAAGATTGCCTCAGTTGTAGGCATCCTAGGGCACCTGGCCTCCCGCCATGGAGATAGTATCCGACGGGAGCTCCTGCGAATGTTCCATGATAGCCTGGCAGGGGGAACTGGAGGCCGAAGTGGGGACCCCTCCCTTCAGGCCACGGTTCCCTTCCTACTGCAGCTGGCAGTCATGTCACCAGCTTTGCTGGGCACAGTCTCTGGAGAGCTTGTGGATTGCCTCAAGCCCCCAGCTGTGCTGAGCCAGCTGCAGCAACACCTTCAAGGATTCCCCCGAGAGGAGCTGGACAACATGTTGAACCTGGCTGTGCACCTGGTGAGCCAGGCCTCTGGGGCAGGTGCCTACCGCTTGCTGCAGTTCCTGGTGGACACAGCTATGCCTGCTTCGGTCATTACCACCCAGGGCCTGGCTGTGCCAGACACCGTACGTGAGGCTTGTGACCGGCTAATCCAGCTGCTGCTGCTGCACCTGCAAAAGCTGGTTCATCACCGGGGAGGGTCTCCTGGGGAAGGGGTGCTAGGCCCGGCCCCACCTCCCCGCTCGGTGCCCTTTTTAGATGCGCTAAAAAACCATGTTGGAGAGCTGTGTGGAGAGACGTTACGATTGGAACGGAAACGCTTCCTCTGGCAGCACCAGCTCTTGGGCCTGCTGTCTGTCTATACCCGGCCTAGCTGTGGACCTGAGGCCTTGGGCCATCTGCTGAGCCGAGCCCGAAGCCCTGAAGAGTTGAGTTTGGCCACCCAGTTATATGCAGGGCTAGTGGTCAGTCTGTCTGGCCTCCTGCCCCTGGCTTTCCGAAGCTGTCTGGCTCGGGTGCATGCGGGGACATTACAGCCTCCCTTCACGGCCCGGTTCCTGCGCAACTTGGCACTGCTAGTAGGGTGGGAACAGCAGGGTGGCGAGGGCCCTGCAGCCCTAGGGGCGCACTTTGGGGAATCTGCCTCAGCCCATCTATCTGACCTGGCGCCTCTCCTGCTACATCCTGAGGAGGAAGTAGCTGAAGCTGCTGCCTCCCTCCTGGCCATTTGCCCCTTTCCTCCTGAAGCCTTATCCCCCTCCCAGCTCCTGGGACTGGTAAGGGCTGGGGTGCACCACTTCTTCGCCTCTCTGAGGCTGCATGGCCCCCCAGGTGTGGCCTCAGCCTGTCAGCTTCTCACCCGCCTGTCTCAGACGTCCCCAGCTGGACTCAAGGCTGTCCTGCAGCTGCTGGTTGAGGGAGCCTTACATCGAGGCAACACAGAACTGTTTGGAGGGGAAGTAGATGGGGACAATGAGACTCTCTCAGTTGTTTCAGCTTCTTTGGCTTCTGCCTCCCTGTTGGACACTAACCGGAGGCACACTGCAGCTGTGCCAGGTCCTGGAGGGATTTGGTCAGTTTTCCATGCTGGAGTCATCGGCCGTGGCTTAAAGCCACCCAAGTTTGTCCAGTCACGAAATCAGCAGGAAGTGATCTATAACACCCAGAGCCTCCTCAGCCTCCTGGTTCACTGCTGCAGCGCCCCAGGGGGCACTGAATGTGGGGAATGCTGGGGGGCGCCCATCTTGAGTCCAGAGGCAGCCAAAGCAGTGGCAGTGACCTTGGTGGAGAGTGTGTGTCCCGATGCAGCTGGTGCAGAGCTGGCTTGGCCCCCCGAGGAACACGCTCGGGCCACCGTGGAGCGGGATCTCCGCATTGGCCGGCGCTTCCGGGAACAGCCCCTGCTCTTTGAGCTGTTAAAGCTGGTAGCAGCTGCTCCTCCAGCCCTGTGCTACTGTTCCGTGCTGCTTCGGGGGCTGCTGGCCGCCCTCTTGGGCCATTGGGAAGCCTCTCGCCACCCTGACACGACCCACTCCCCCTGGCACCTGGAGGCATCCTGCACCTTAGTAGCTGTCATGGCTGAGGGAAGTCTCCTGCCTCCGGCCTTGGGTAATATGCATGAAGTATTTAGCCAACTGGCACCTTTCGAGGTGCGTCTGCTGCTGCTTAGTGTCTGGGGATTTCTCCGGGAGCATGGGCCGTTGCCTCAGAAGTTCATCTTCCAATCAGAGCGAGGTCGCTTCATCCGGGACTTCTCCAGGGAGGGTGGAGGTGAGGGTGGACCCCATCTGGCTGTGCTGCACAGTGTCCTCCACCGCAACATCGACCGCCTGGGTCTTTTCTCTGGCCGTTTCCAGGCACCTTCACCGTCCACTCTTCTTCGACAAGGGACGTAGCCTTTTCTTGCTCTGGAAGCCCAGGGAGGTTGAGCAGTGAGAGAGGGAAGGGACTAACGTGCGACGGCAGGGTGGAGGTTCTAAGTCCTTGGCCTAAGGAGCGCTGTCACTTTTTTCTCTCCCACTTTTTTTTTCTAAATAAAATTTGCCGACATGAGAAAACCAGTCCAGTGCTTCTGTCATGCTGAGAGCGTGCGAAGTCGGACAGCGCCTGGCTCTGGACGTTCCCGCCCCTGGCCTGAAGCCCCGCCCCCTGCGATAATTTAGAGTGTGCACTCTACCAATGAGACAGTTGCCCGGCGGCGCTCAGGCCGAACCAATCAGAAGGCCGGAAGGGGCGGGAACTAGGATACGTGGCTGAGTGCGCGTGGTGGGGCGGGAGGTTCGGGGTCAAGGAGCAAACTCGGCACAAGATGGCGGAGGTAGCGGCAGTGGCGGCGCGTAGGAGGCGGTGAGAAGCCCGGAATCTGGGGGCACGCCTGGGACGCCCCTAGATCCCCCAAGCCCCATTCCACTCCTTCCTGTGTGTTCTCTTGACACTCTGCCACCCCCGGCCGCGCGAGGAACCTTTGTTCCTCTGGAGGCGGCCTCAGATGCCTCCAGTCTCCCCGTGGTAGATCCGAGCGACGCTGGGGGCCTTGCCTCTGGGGCTCCGGGCTCCCGCCGGGCGGCTCAGTAAAGCCGCAGCTGTGCGTCTTTCTCGGCCTTGGCCGCTCTCAGCCGCCGCCTTCCTTTGGCTGCTTGCGGCGGTCAGCGTCGCCGCCCCCTTCCTGCAGTGCGCGGGGTCGTCGGGGCGGGGGAAAAGATGCGGCCTGGCTTCGGGGAATGCAGCCTGTGGCCCTGCGGCCCCTCGGCTGAGCTAGAAGCACCGGGTCGGCAGTTAAGCCTGTACTACCCTTCTGGCTGTACTCCCTAGAGCTCCGAATCCTCTTCTGCCCTTGTCTTCACGTGAGCACCAGCTCTGGCTTAGTTCACTGTCCACGGTCGCTGGGCACGGCCCAGGATCCAGTAAGCTTACGGCGTGGATGGTGTTCCTCAAACACAACATGTAATCGAATGACTTGGTCCACGCTCTCTTGTTTATATTATTGGGGAAAAAAAAGATTAGAAACATATCAGCAGTGCCACAAATGTTTACTAGGACCTAACGGATATACTGGGGTGGGGTAGGCGTGTACTGTCCGAAGCGATGAAGAAAGCTTGGATCATAAACTCAGTTATTTGGGAGCCTGTGATCTGAAACAATAAATGGGTGCAACTTGCCCTGCAGCTTATTTCTGACTTTGGCCTATTAACTCCTCTCTCGGGGTGGTCAAGGCATCCGTTAATTCCTTAGGGCCCTCCAACAGGTCATATCTGAAAGATGCTTTAGAAATCCTATCTCCATTGGCATCTTTCCGAACCAATTTTACAGACTGCAAATAGGGCCCCAGAGGGTGTTTAACTCACTGTACTTCAGTTTACTGCTGCTTTTGGCATGTTGCAGTCACTCAGGTCACTGCAGGGCCTGTGCCGCATGCCTTGCTATAGAATTTTCTAGTAGCATTTATTCAGCTTGTTTTGCTAATAGTTACTCCTGCTTGGCTTGTTAAACCACAGTGCCTGGTGTTTTCTTCATTTTTCTGTCTGGCCTGCTGTGGAACAGTTGTTTCTGGAGCTGGAGGAGTGTCCTGTGATGAGATCACAGTACACTCTGTGATCTCATTTCTGGTACTTTTCTTTTAGCTTTCAAGCAGATGCTGAAGCTAATGCTGGATAACTAGATAAAATGTGTATAATAGACCCTGTCTTTAGTTACCTTATTATAGGTTGTCAAATTTTATTTGTTTGTTTACTTATTGAGACAAGGTCTAGCTCTGTTGCCTAGGATGGAATACGGGGGTGCAATCTCGGCTTACTCCAGCTTCCACCTCCCGAATTCAAGCGATTCTCCTGCCTCATCCTCCTGAGTCCTGGGATTACAGACGTGTGCCACCATGCCCAGCTAATTTTTGTATTTTTAGTAGAGACGGGGTTTCACCACATTGGCCGGTCTTAATTAATTTACTTTTGTATAGTTTTATTTATTTATTTATTTATTTTTGAGACGGAGTCTTGCTCTGTCTCCCAGGCTGGAGTGCAGTGGCCGGATCTCAGCTCACTGCAAGCTCCGCCTCCCGGGTTTATGCCATTCTCCTGCCTCAGCCTCCCGAGTAGCTGGGACTACAGGCACCCGCCACCTCGCCCGGCTAGTTTTTTGTATTTTTAGTAGAGACGGGGTTTCACCGTGTTAGCCAGGATGGTCTCGATCTCCTGACCTCGTGATCCGCCCGTCTCGGCCTCCCAAAGTGCTGGGATTACAGGCTTGAGCCACCGCGCCCGGCCCTTTATTAATTTACTTTTTTGAGGCAGAGTCTTGTGCTGTGGCCCAGGCTGGATAGCAATGGTGCAATCATAGCTCATGCAGCCTCAAACTCCTGGGTTCAGGCAGCCCTCCATCTTTAGCCTCCTGGGTAGCTGGGACTACAGGCACCAGCCACCATGCCCCACTACTCTTTTTTTTTTTTTTTTTTTTTCAAATAGAGATGAGATCTTGCTATGTTGCCCAATTTTTTTTTTTTTTTTCAAATAGAGATGAGGTCTTGCTATGTTGCCCAATCTTCCCTTTTTGACCTCCCAAAGTGCTAGGATTATAGACATGAACCACTGTGCCTGGCGGTTGTAAAACTTTATTGCTTAGAAGAACCCCCAGTTTGAAACACTTTCTCAGAGCATGCTCCTATTCTGCCTACATCGGTGTCACTGGGAGAGCATGTTTAAAATGCAGTGTCAGCTGGGCGCGATGGCTCACACCTGTAATCCCAGCACTTTGGGAGGCCGAGGCGGGCAGATTACCTGAGGTTGGGAGTTTGAGACCAGCCTGACCAACATGGAGAAACCCCGTCTCTACTAAAAATACAAAATTAGCCGAGTGTGATGGCACGTGCCTGTAATCCCAGCTACTTGGGAGGCAGAGGCAGGAGAATCGCTTGAACCCACGAGGCAGAGGTTGCGGTGAGCTGAGATCGTGCCATTGCACTCCAGCATGGGCAACGAGCGAAACTCAGTCTCAAAAAAAATAAATAAATAAAATGCGATGTCCAGGCTGAGTGCAGTGGCTCACACCTGTATTCCAGCATTTTGGAAGGACAAAGTGGAAAGACTTCTTTAGCCTAGGAGTTCAAGCAAGCCTGGGCAACTTTTTTTTCTCGTTTTTGAGACAGAGTCACACTTTGTCACCCAGGCTAGAGTGCAGTGGTGCGATCTTGGCTCACTGCAACCTCTGACTCCCAGGCTCATACCATTCTCATTCCTCAGCCTCCCCAGTAGCTGGGATTACAGGCATGTGCCACTACGCCTGGCTAATTTTTGTGTATATATGTGTGTATATATACACACACACGTATATACACACATATATATGTATATATATACACACATATATGTATACATATATATACACACACGTATATTGTATATATTATTTTAGGTGGTGTCTCGCTGTGTCGCCCAGGCTGGAATGCAGTGGCACAACCTTGGCTCACTGCAACCTCCGCCTCCCAGGTTCGGGCGATTCTCCTGCCTCAGCCTCCCAAGTAGCTGGGACTACAGGTGCCTGCCAACACGCCCGGCTAATTTTTTGTATTTTTAGTAGAGATGGGGTTTCAGTGTGTTAGCCAGGATGGTCTCAATCTCCTGACCTCTTGACCCGTCTCGGCCTTCCAAAGTGCTGGGATTACAGGCATGAGCCACTGTGCCCAGCCTTTTTATTTATTTATTTATTTTTGTATTTTTAGTAGAGACGGGGTTTCATCATGTTGGCCAGGCTGGTCTCAAAACTCCTGACCTCAGGTGATCCACCTGTCTCGGCCTCACAACGTGCTGGGATTACAGGTGTGAGCCACCACGCCTGGCCTAGTTTTTGGATTTTTAGTAGAGATGGAGTTTTGCCATGTTGGCCAGGCTGGTCTTGAACTTGTGATCTCGTGATCCACCCACCTGGGCCTCCCAAAGTACTGAGATTACAAATGTGAGCTACTGCGCCTGGCTGATTCTTAACAGACATTAAAATTTGAGAGTTTTTGTTTAGGATTTACTCAGAATCCTAAGGATGAATCCTGGATGAATATATTCGTCAACCTAACTTATTTAAATAAGCCTATTAGTCTCTTGTCTGTCATTTGATAGCACATTGGGAAATTGACAATTTGCGATAAGCTTGGGATGATGGTTCTCAATGAGACATGCCCATTTCATCCTGCTAGGGATTAGTGTGCTGTATTGTGCATCATGGTGAAGCACATGGGTCCCAGAGTCAAGCACAACTGGGTTCAGTTTGTTTCACCATTTACCAGCTATTCAACCTTGGGTGAACTATTCAACCTTTTATGCTTTAATTTTCTCATCTGGAAATAAACCCCAACCCTATATTCACCAAGAAAAGAATGAAAGAAAGGGAAAAGAAGTATGCATGTAAAGAAGTGGTTGTGAACCCAGGTTACTCATTAGAGTTGTTTAGGGAGCTTTAAAAAAACTTTAGCCAGCTGGGCCCGGTGACTCAATGCTTGTAATCCCAGCACTGTGGGAGACCGAGGCAGGTGGATCTAGGTCAGGAGTTCGATACCAGCCTCGCCAACATGGTGAAACCCCATCTCTACTAAAAGTACAAAAAACTAGCCGGGCATGGTGGCAAGCGCCTGTAATCCCAGCTACTCGGGAGGCTGAGGCAGGAGAATCCCTTGAACCCAGGAGGCAGAGGTTGCATTGAACTGAGATCACATCACTGCACTCCAGCCTGGGCGACAGAGCGAGACTCCATCTCAAAAAAAAAAAAAAAGTCTGATGCACAGGCTCCTCTCTGATTAAGTTAAAATCTTTAGAAGTGAGACCAGGTCACTGGTATTGTTAAAAATGGCAGGCTGGGCACAGTGGCTCACACTGTAATCCCAGCACTTTGGGAGGCCAAGATGGGAAGATTGCTTGAGCCCAGGAGTTTAAGAACAGCCTAGGTGGCCGGGCGCGGTGGCTCAAGCCTGTAATCCCAGCACTTTGGGAGGCCGAGATGGGCGGATCACAAGGTCAGGAGATCGAGACCATCCTGGCTAACATGGTGAAACCCCGTCTCTACTAAAAATACAAAAAACTAGCCGGGCGAGGTGGCGGGCGCCTGTAGTCCCAGCTACTCGGGAGGCTGAGGCAGGAGAATGGTGTAAACCCGGGAGGCGGAGTTTGCAGTGAGCTGAGATCCGGCCACTGCACTCCAGCCTGGGCGACAGAGTGAGACTCCGTCTCAAAAAAAAAAAAAAAAAAAAAAAAAGAACAGCCTAGGCAACAAAGTGAGGCTCTGTTGCTACCAAAAAAAAAATTTTTTTTTTTTTGTTTGAGTCAGAGTCGTGCTCTGTTGCCCAGGCTGGAGTGCAATGGTGTGATCTGCTCATTGTAGCCTCCGCCTCCACCTCCTGGTTCAAGCAGTTATCCTGCCTCAGCCTCCTAAATAGCTGGGATTACAGGCCCCCACCACCACGCCTGGCTAATTTTTGTATTTTTAGTACAAATGGGGTTTCACCATATTGGCCAGGCTGGTCTCGAACTCCTGACCTCATGATCCGCCTGGCCAGCCTCCCAAAGTGCTGGGATTACAGGCGTGAGCCACTGCGCCTGACCAAAAAAAAACTTTTAAAAAAGTTAGCTGGGTGCTGTGGCTACCACCTGTAGTCCCAGCTACTTGGGGAGGGCGAGGCAGGTGGATCACTTGAGGTCAGGAATTTGAGACCAGCCTGGCCAACATGGTGAAACTCCGTCTCTACTAAAAATACAAAAATTAGCTGGGCATGGTGGCGTGCTCCTGTAATTCCAGCTACTCAGGAGGTTGAGGCACAGGAATTGCTTGAACCTGGGAGGCGGAGGTTACAGTGAACTGAGATCATGCCACGGCCCCCTAGCCTGGGTGATGGAGTGAGACTGTCTCAAAAAAAAAAGCAAAAAACAAAACCTGCAGGCAGAATTGAAAACTAGTAATATAAAGTGATTACCCAGGCCCCTAGGAGTGCATTAGGGCTCAGAACATTTTAGCTATTGTTATTTTTTTCCAGCTTTGGGTAGTGATGGTGGTGTTTTGAAGATACAGGAGTGGAAATCAGAGAAACAGGCTGCTTAGGGTACTAGGGATGTTAGGACCCTAAGAACTGTAACCAGCAGGCTAGGTTTTTTTGTTTGTTTGTTTTTTTCCTGAGACGGAGTTTTGGTCCATCACTTAGGCTGGAGTGCAGTGGCGCAATCTTGGCTCACTACAACCTCTGCCTCCCGGGTTCAAGCGATTCTCATGCCTCAGCCTCCCGAGTAGCTGTAACTACAGATGCTCAACGCCACGCCCAGCTAATTTTTGTATTCTAAGTAGAGATGGGGTTTCATTATGTTGGCCAGGCTGGTCTTGAACTCCTGACCTCAGGTGATCCACCCGCCTCAGCCTCCCAAAGTGGTGGGATTACAGACTTGAACCACCATGCCCGGCCTCATCTTTAGCTCTTTAACTCTGCATCCACCCAATACCCTGCCCATAGAAAGGTGTAGCTTGCTTTGTTTCTCTGTTCCATACATATGCTACTACCATTTCCTCTGAGACTGGCTGTTACTGCTCCTTTCCTCTGAGAGGCTGATGTCACCAGAGTCAACACCAGGGCCTCTGAAGGTGAAAGATCCTCTGTCTACTCGCCTTTATTTTATTTTTATTTTTTATTTTTGAGAAGGAGTTTTGCTCTGTCGCCCAGGCTGGAGTGCAGTGGCGCGATTTCGGCTCACTGGGAGCTCCACCTCCTGGGTTGATGCCATTCTCCTGCCTCAGCCTCCCGAGTAGCTGGAACTACAGGCGCCTGCCACCAAGCCCGACTAATTTTTTGTATTTTTAGTAGAGACGGGGTTTCACTGTGTTAGCCAGGATGGTCTCGGATCTCCTGACCTTGTGAACTTGTGATCCACCTCAGCCTCCCAAAGTGCTGGGATTACAGGCATGAGCCACCGTGCCTGGCCTCTTTTTTTTTTTTTTTTGAGACAGAGTCTCGCTCTATTGCCCAGGCTGGAGTGCAGTGCCCCAATCTCGGCTCACTGCAAGCTTCGCCTCCCGAGTTCATGCCTTTCTTCTGCCACAGCCTCCGGAGTAGCTGGGACTACAGGTGGCTGCCACCATGCTCGACTACTTTTTTTTCTGTATTTTTAGTAGAGACGGGGTTTCACCGTGTCAGCCAGGATAGTCTTAATCTCCTTCCTTGTGATCCGCCCGCCTCAGGCTCCTAAAGTGTTGAGATTACAGGCGTGAGCCACTGTGCCCAGCCTACTCTGCCTTTCAAAGGGAAGGTGTGAGTGAGCCAACTTCTCAGGCCTGATTCTTAACCCCATGTCCACTCTGCCTTCTTTTCTGTTTGATGTTACTCCATCTTTCTTCCCCCTTTCCTCAACTATCTTAGTGCTGTGACAGGAAGAAGTTTTTCCTTTTGAAGGGGGCCCCTTCCTGACCCCCATGCTGATTGCTCCATCTTTATCCTTTTCTCCATAGGTCTTGGGCATCTTTGGTACTGGTTTTTTTAGGGGTCTGCCTGGGGATTACCCTCGCTGTGGATAGAAGCAACTTTAAGACCTGTGAAGAGAGTTCTTTCTGCAAGTATGATATTTCTGGGAGAAAGGGATGGAATGTAGGGTAATGTGGGAGGTGTCTGTGGCAGATGGAGTGCCTAAGGACACTGCAGGTGATAGAGGGACCTAGGGACGTTGCAGGTGGCCGCCTACCTTACTTCCCAACCCTTCACTTGGCAGGCGACAGAGAAGCATACGGCCAGGCCTCTCTCCATACCGAGCCTTGCTGGACTCTCTACAGCTTGGTCCTGATTCTCTCACGGTCCATCTCATCCATGAGGTCACCAAGGTCAGGGGAGACAAGGAGGAGTCTGGTGGGGGTGGGACAATGGCTGTGGGGTAATTTGGAAAGGGGGAAATTGTGGCCAACATTTTGTCCCAGCCTAACCTTTGAACTCTTACTTTACGAAGAAATGTGATCTTGGCCTTTAGGCAAAGGGCTCAAAGGAAGAGACACCTTAGGAGAGAATGGGTTCAAAGGGCATTCCATGGTGTAGCCCCTTTCCTCTCTCCAGATCCAAACCTCTGTCCCCGCAGGTGTTGCTGGTGCTAGAGCTTCAGGGGCTTCAGAAGAACATGACTCGGATCAGAATTGATGAGCTGGAGCCTCGGCGACCCCGATACCGTGTGCCAGATGTTTTGGTGGCTGATCCGCCAATAGCTCGGTAAATTTTTCCTGAGAAGCATCCATTTCTGTGGCCCCTTTCTCCTTCCTGATGGACCTTTTTTTGGTTGCTGACGTTCTTTCCCACAATAAGGTAGCAGTTAACTAGCATAGCACCTTGCCATACTTCTCAACCTTTCCCCACCTCTTCTGTTTCACTTTTCTCTTTACCCCTTTATCCTCATTCATTCATTCATTCAGCAAACAAGTATTGCTTTCTCCTCCCTGACTGGCCTGGGCTAGGTGCTGGTGATATAAGTAGAAATAAACAAGGCCCTGTTTATTTACAGATCTAGTCCTCCAGATATACCATGTCTGCCTGCTTGCTTGTTTGCTTCCTTCCTTCCTTTCTTTCTCCTTTCCTTTTCCTCAGATATTCAGAATAGGATTACTCAGATTATTGTGTGATGATACCCTGTCATCAGTGTTCCATGCATCCATCTGTGACTTTCTCTTAAATACATAATTTGGAAAATAACAGTGGCCGGGCGTGGTGGCTCACGCTTGTAATTCCAGCACTTTGGGAGGTCGAGGTAGGCGGATCACTAGGTCATGAGTTGGAGACCAGCTTGGCCAACATGGTGAAACCCCATCTCTACTAAAAATACAAAAATTAGCCGGGTGTTGTGCTAACCTGTAATCCCAGCTACTCAGGAGGCTGAGGCAGGACAGTTACTTGAACCCAGGAGGCAGAGGTTGCAGTGAGCCGAGACTGTGTCACTGCACTATAGCCTGGGCGACAGAGTGAGACTCATCTCAAATACTCCACCCTGTAAACTCTCCCCTCAGCCCAATCGTATCTCACTGTCCTGTACTCTTGACTGCTCTAGATGTAGGTAGTTGTTACTCTGAAGCTTATCATTCCTTTGCCTTTTTTTGTTTGTTCTTACAGTTATGTTATGTGTGTATACCTGTGCACACATATATCTGTGTGCCTAAGCAATAAATTATATATTTTTTTTTGTTTTTGAGCTTTACAGAGGAAGTATGTTAGTTCATGTCGTCTTCTGGGGTTTCCGTTTTTCACATAACTTTAATTCTGTTTCATATAGTTCTAGTTCGTTCATTTTTACTGCTGCATATTATTATGTTGTATGAATATACCCCAGCTGATTAATCCATTTCTAGGTTGATAAGCCTTGGGGTTGTTTCCAGTGTTTTGCTAGCCAAAGTGTTGCTATGAAACTTCTTGTACATGTCTCCTGTTACCCTTGCGCAAGAGTTTCTCTTTGTTGTATAACTAGGAGAGGAATTGCAGGATTGTAGAATATGGAGATGATCAACTTCCCAAGATAAAGCCAAAGTGGTTTACCAATTTACACTTCCACCAATGATTTATAAGAAGTCCTCATTGAAGCCGGGCACGGTGGCTCATGCCTGTAATCCCAGCACTTTGGGAGGCTGAGGCGGGTGGATCAAGAGGTCAGGAGTTCAAGACCAGCCTGGCCAACATGATGAAACCCCGTCTCTACTAAAAATACAAAAATTAACTGGGCTTAGTGGAGCGTGCCTATGATCCCAGCTACTCAGGGGGCTGAGGCAGGAGAATTGCTTGAACCAGGACCCGGGAGGCGGAGGTTGCAGTGAGCCGAGATTGCACCACTGCACTCCAGCCTGGGCTACAGAGGGAGACTCAGCCTCAAAGGAAAAAAAAAAAAGGCCTCATTGATCTCCATCATTTCCAACACTTGATACTGTTGTTGGACTTAAGTTTTGTCACTGGCTTGTGTATAAAATGACATCTTATGGTGGTCTTGGCTTGGTTGTCTTTCCTGGTTTCTTTTATTTGCCTTTTTAAAATTTTATTTTATTTTGAGACAGAGTCTCGCTCTGTCACCCAGGCTGGAGTGCAGTGGCGTGATCTCAGCTCGCTGTAACCTCCCCATCCCGGGTTCAAGTGGTTCTCCTGCCTCAGCCACCTTAGTAGCTGGGATTACAGGCGCGTGCCACCACACCTGGCTAATTTTTATATTTTTAGTAGAGACAGGGTTTCACAATGTTAGCCAGGCTGGTCTCAAACTCCTGACCTCAGGTGATCCACCCGCCTCAGGCTCCCAGAGTGCTGGGATCTTAGGTGTGAACCATCGTGCTCGCCAAGGTGTCTTTTTTTTTTTTTTTTTGAGACCGAGTCTGGCTCTGTGGCCCAGGCTGGAGTGCAGTGGCGCGATCTCAGCTCACTGCAAGCTCCACCTTCCGGGTTCACGCCATTCTCCTGCCTCAGCCTCCCGAGTAGCTGGGACTACAGGCGCCTGCCACCACGCCCGGCTAATTTTTTGTATTTTTAGTAGAGATGGGGTTTCACCTTGTTAGCCAGGATGGTCTCGATCTCCTGACCTCATGATCCGCCCGTCTCGGCCTCCCAAAGTGCTGGGATTACAGGCTTGAGCCACCGCGCCCGGCCGCCAAGGTGTTTTTAAAAGAAAACACAAGGGCACAGGGCACAGTGGTTCATACCTGTAATCCCAGCACTTGGGAGTCCAAAGAGGGCAGATTGCTTGAGTCCAGGAGCTTGAGACCAGCCTTGGCAACTTTGCAAAAGCCTGTCTGTACTGAAAATAGAAAAATCAGGTGTGGTGGCACGTGCCTATGGTCCCAGCTACTCAGAAGGCTGAGGAGGGAAGATTGCTTGAGTCTGGGAGGTGTAGGTTGTAGTGAGCCAAGATCTCGTCACTGTACTCCAGCCTGGGTGACAGACCCAGACCCTGTCTGGAAAAACAAAAACAAAACCACGCATACATACTTTTGCTGCACATGGTGGCACGTGCCTGTAGCCCGAGCTACTGATGAGGCTGAGGCAGGAGGATCTCTTCAGCCCAAGAGTTTGAGGCCAGCCTGGACAACAAAGTGAGACCCCATCTCTTTCAAAAAAAAAAAAAAAATACAGTTTTCTTTTTTTCTTTTTTTTGAGATGGAGTCTTGCTGTGTCACCCAGGCTGGAATGCAGTGGCATGATCTTGGCTCACTGCAACCTCCGCCTCCTGGGTTCAAGCCATTCTCCTGGCTTAGCTGCCCCAGTAGCTGGGATTACAGGGGCGCACCACCATGCCCAGCTAAGTTTTGTAATTTTAGTAGAGATGGGGTTTCACCATATTAGCCAGGATGGTCTCGAACTTCTGACCTCGTGATCTACCCACCTTGGCCTTCCAAAGTGCTGGGATTATGGCGTGAGCCACTGCGCCCAGCCAGTTTTCATTTTAGTTTTAGATTTATAGAAAACATGAAAGGATGAGAGTTTGCACTTATCTGCACCCAGTTTTCCCTGTTTGTTTGTTTTCAGATGGAGTCTTGCTCTGTTGCCTGGGCTGGAGTGCAGTGGCACGATCTCGGCTCACTGCAGCCTCTGCCTACTGGATTCAGGCGATTCTTCTGCCTCAGCCTCCCGAGTAGCTGGGACTACAGGTGTGCACCACCACTCCTGGCTAATTCTGTATTGTTAGTAGAGGTGGGGTTTCACCATGTTGGCCAGGCTGGTCTCAAACTCCTGACTTAGTGATTCGCCCGCCTTGGCCTACCAAAGTGTTGGGATTACAGGCGTAAGCCACTGCGCCCAACCTTCCCTATTATTAATATGACTGTGTTTCATTTGTGATACCTAGTGAATTGATAGTGATACATTATTATTTTTTTTTTTTTTTTTTTTTTGAGACGGAGTCTGGCTCTGTCGCCCAGGCTGGAGTGCAGTGGCGCGATTTCGGCTCACTGCAAGCTCCGCCTCCCAGGTTCACGCCATTCTCCTGCCTCAGCCTCCCGAGTAGCTGGGACTACAGGCGCCCACAACCGCGCCCGGCTAATTTTTTTGTATTTTTAGTAGAGACGGGGTTTCACCGTGGTCTCGATCTCCTGACCTTGTGATCCGCCCGCCTCGGCCTCCCAAAGTGCTGGGATTACAGGCGTGAGCCACCGCGCCCGGCCAGTGATACATTATTTACTAAAGTTCATACTTGAGGTTTCTTTAGTTTTTGTGTATATTATTTTTCTGTTCCAGGATTTCATCCAGGATACCCTATTACATTTAGTTGTCATGTTTCCTTAGGCCTCCCTAGACTGATAAAATTTCTTTTTTTTTTTTTTTGTTTTGTTTTGTTTTGTTTTTTGAGACGGAGTCTCGCTCTGTCGCCCAGGCTGGAGTGCAGTGGCGCGATCTCGGCTCACTGCAAGCTCCGCCTCCTGGGTTTACGCCATTCTCCTGCCTCAGCCTCCTGAGTAGCTGGGACTACAGGCGCCCGCCACCGCGCCCGGCTAATTTTTTGTATTTTTAGTAGAGACGGGGTTTCACCGTGGTCTCGATTTCCTGACCTTGTGATCCGCCCGCCTCGGCCTCCCAAAGTGCTGGGATTACAGGCGTGAGCCACCGCGCCCGGCGATAAAATTTCTTAGACTTTTCCTTTTTCTTGATGATCCTAAAGGTATCTTTTGATGAACAGAAATTTCTAATTTTAATGTAGTTAGATGTGTCAGTCTTTTACCTTCTGGTGTTAGCCTTTTTTTTGTTGTGTTTAAATAGTCCTTCTCTACCTCAAGGTCAGAAAAAAACATATATATATATATATGTGTATTGAGACAGAGTCTCGCTCTGTTGCTCAGGCTGGAGTGCAGTAGTGCGATCTTGGCTCACCACAACCTCCGCCTCCCATGTTGAAGTGATTCTTCAGCATCAGCCTCCCGAGTAGCTGGGACTACAGGCGTGCGCCACTATGCCCAAGTAGCTGGGACTGCAGGCATGCGCCACTATGCCCAAGTAGCTGGGACTACAGGCGTGTACCACTATGCCCAGCTACTTTTTGTATTTTTAGTAGAGATGGGGTTTCAGTACGTTGACCAGGCTGGTCTCAAACTCCTGAGCCATCATGCCCAGCCAAAAATATATTTTTAAATTTTCTTCTAACACTTTTGCTTTCATTTATTTACTTATTTTGAGATTGGGTTATGAGACTGGCAAATTTTTGTATTTTTGGTAGACATAGGGTTTTGCCATGTTGCCCAGGCTGGTCTTGAATACCAGGGCTCAAGCGATCCACCTGCCTTGGCCTCCCAAAGTGCTGGGATTATAATTGTGAGCCACTGAGCCCAGCCTAAACCTTTTACTTTTAAATTTTAAGCAGGCTGGGTATGATGGCTCATGCCTGTAATCCCAGCACTTCGAGAGGCTGAGGCGGACAGATCACTTGAGGTCGGGAGTTCAAGACCAGCCTGGTCAACATGGTGAAATCCTGTCTCTATTGAAAATGCAAAACCTAGCTGGGTGTGGTGGTGGGTGCCTGTAATCCCAGCTACTCGGGTGGCTGACGCACAAGAATCACTTGAACCCAGGAGGCAGAGGTTGCAATGAGCTGAGATTGTGCCACTGCATTCCAGCCTGGGTGATAGAATGAGACTGTCTCAAGAAAAAAAAAAATTTAGGCCGGGCGCGGTGGCTCACGCCTGTAATCCCTGCACTTTGGGAGGCCGAGGCGGGCGGATCACGAGGTCAGTAGATCGAGACCATCCTGGCTAACACGGTGAAACCCCGTCTCTACTAAAATACAAAAAATTAGCCGGGCGCGGTGGCGGGCGCCTGTAGTCCCAGCTACTCCGGAGGCTGAGGCAGGAGAATGGCGCGAACCTGGGAGGCGGAGCTTGCAGTGAGCCGAGATGGTGCCACTGCACTCCAGCCTGGGCGACAGAGTGAAGACTCCGCCTCAAAAAAAAAAAAAAAAAAAAAAAAAAAAAAAAAGAAAAAAAAAGAAAAAAAAAAATTTAAATCATAATCTTTCTGCAGTTGATACTTGTATCTGGCATTAGATATATGATATCAAGAAATCAGGCGTGGTGGCTTATGCTTGTAATCCCAGCGCTTTGGGAGGCCAAGGAAAGTGCATCACTGGAGGTCAGGAGTTTGAGATTAGCCTGGCCGACATGGCGAAATCCCATCTCTACTAAAAATACAAAAAAAAATTAGCCGGGTGTGGTGGCACCTGGCTGTCATCTCAGTTACTTGGGAGGCTGAGGCAGGAGAATTGCTTGAACCTGGGAGGCGGAGGTTGTGGTGAGCCGAGATTGTACCATTGCACTCCAGCCTGGGCAACGAGAGCGAAACTCCGTCTCAAAAAAAAAAGAAGGGTAAGGCCGGGCGTGGTGGCTCAAGCCTGTAATCCCAGCACTTTGGGAGGCCGAGGCGGGCGGATCACAAGGTCAGGAGATCGAGACCACAGTGAAACCCCTTCTCTACTAAAAATACAAAAAATTAGCCGGGCGCGGTGGCGGGCGCCTGTAGTCCTAGCTACTCAGGAGGCTGAGGCAGGAGAATGGCGTGAACCCAGGAGGCGGAGCTTGCAGTGAGCCGAGATCGCGCCACTGCACTCCAGCCTGGGCAACAGCGTGAGACTCCGTCTCAAAAAAAAAAGGTAATAAATATCCTTGGGTCTGTTTCTGGGCCCTTTATTTGGTTTTGTTGATTAACTTGTCTGTCCCTGCTCTGTTAGCACACTGCCTATTTCTCTTAGCAGGTAGATTTCCCTCTATCTTCTGAAGTGTCATTACTCCTCTCGGCCCTTTGTACTTCCTTATATTTCTTTTGATATATTTCCCAGGCTTTCTGTCTCTGGTCGTGATGACAACAGTGTGGAGTTAACCATGGCTGAGGGACCCTACAAGATCATCTTGACAGCCCGGCCATTCCGCCTTGACCTACTAGAGGACCGAAGCCTTCTGCTTAGTGTCAATGCCCGAGGACTCTTGGAGTTTGAGCACCAGAGGGCCCCTAGGGTCTCGTGAGTATAGGGGTTGGGACTGCAGGGAACCTAGTGTGAAAGAGCACAGGGGTGTTGTGAGGTCTGGCACTGGGAGGAGACAGGGTGGCGGGACAGCCAGGTAGGGGCTGGGGGCTGGGAGAAGCTCTCTGTCAGGGACGGTAGGAACCAGACCCGGGTGCGGTTTTTTCCATTTCCTGTACAGATCAGGAGGCAATCACTTTTGTCCCTGAGCTGTGGCCTGGGCATCTCTGGGAGGCCTGCCTGGGTCTGTGTCTCCTCCTTCCCCTTCTCACATCATCACATTTCCCAGATTTATTTTCTTCCTTTTTATTTTTTATTTTTTTTGGTTTCTTTTTCCCCATCTCTGGAAGTTTGTCGACTGAAACTCACTTTTATGTTTCTGTTTTTGTGTTGGTTTTGTGCCTCTTTTTCCCCTTCCCTACCCATCTCCTCCTGCCCCAGTTTCTCGGATAAAGTTAGTCTCACGCTCGGTAGCATGTGGGATAAGATCAAGAACCTTTTCTCTAGGTAAATCCATGGCCACCGGTACTGTATGTGTTCCTCTGCCCTTACCCATTCCTCACTGTAGCCTTCAGGGGGAGGTGCCCCAGACCCTTCCAGCCTTTCACTCACCCCACTTTCCCCTGCTGTGTGATACCTGGTCCCGTTACCTGTTACCCTGGCTGGGAGCCCCCAGAAGAAGGAAGATGAAATACTCAAAGTCAGGTCCTTAAGGAGTGTAGGAAGCTTATTGCTTTGCCAAGGGATGGAGCTATGCTGCCTGTTGCTGGGGTTCCTGACTCTCAGCTGAGGGCCACCTAAGGTTCTGGGCAGAGCTACTTGCCCTTGAAAGCATTTTTTGGCGGAACCTCTTGAAGTCCCCGTGTATATCTGTAGAGGCTTGGTATAGTGTGACCCACATGCTATACTTTGTGGGTCATACCTTGCTATACCTTGCAAAGCCCTTGTGTCAGGCCAGGAGCCTAAGGCCCAGGGAGGGCAGTTGGGGGCACAGTCTTTCAGTAGAGGCAACAGAGCCAGGATTGGCATTCATAACCCAGGCCCCTGAATCATCCTGCCTGTCTCTTCTGGGATGTTGGCAGAGGTTGGTATACAGGCCTGTGCCTCCTGGTGGCACTTATTCCTCATTTTCCTTTCTCATTTCTCTCCCCATCCTTTGCAAACTTATCTGCTCATTGTGGGTTCCCTCTCCAAGCTTTAACATTTAGTCCCTTCCTCCAATGCCTTCGTTCCTTTGGACCCTTGGCTCTCTATTCCCCAACCCCTCCTTCCACTAGCCCCTCGTCCCTGCCCCCTCTGGATTGGAGCAGACAGCTCTCCTACCTTCCAGGCAAGGATCAAAAGACCCAGCTGAGGGCGATGGGGCCCAGCCTGAGGAAACACCCAGGGATGGTGACAAGGCAAGTTGGAGGGGGTGGGTGGTTGGAGGATTGGGCTGACTGGGAGGCTGGAGGGGATAGGCCCATGAGAAACTTGAACTTAGTCTCACCATCAGGGATGGGATTTAGTTGATGGGAGTGGGAAAAGAGAACTGCTATGATTGGAGAGTGGTCCTCTTTTCTTCTTAACAGCCAGAGGAGACTCAGGGGAAGGCAGAGAAAGATGAGCCAGGAGCCTGGGAGGAGACATTCAAAACTCACTCTGACAGCAAACCATATGGTGAGGGGCTTGGGTTCCTTGGGTTGAGGTGCAGGGCTCCTTTCCAAGCAGAAGCTCTGAAGCTTGTTCTTTGTTTTTCTTCTAGGCCCCATGTCTGTGGGTTTGGACTTCTCTCTGCCAGGCATGGAGCATGTCTATGGGATCCCTGAGCATGCAGACAATCTGAGGCTGAAGGTCACTGAGTGAGTCCTGTGGTGACATCAGGAAGATGGAGGTGGGCACGAAGGAGTCAGGCCTTTAGGGAGATGGGTGTGCACATTGGATACTCCAGACAAGCATGGGTAACTTCCTGTGTCCAGAATCACCTTTGGTGATAAAAAATGTTTTGAGAAAGGACAGAGGAACCATTGCTTATCTCTCACCTGTGTCTGTGGAATGGAGTCAGCGTATCCTGCAGCCTGGGGCCAGTTAGCAGCCCGAATCTGTGTGTTTGCCTGCAGGGGTGGGGAGCCATATCGCCTCTACAATTTGGATGTGTTCCAGTATGAGCTGTACAACCCCATGGCCTTGTATGGGTCTGTGCCTGTGCTCCTGGCACACAACCCTCATCGTGACTTGGGCATCTTCTGGCTCAATGCTGCAGAGACCTGGGTTGATATATCCTCCAACACTGCTGGGAAGGTGAGAGCACAGGCATGGGGAGAAAGGAGGGAGTGAAGTTTCCAGGCCTTGAGACAAATAGGTATACTGGGGGCATTAGCTATTTGGGGCCTGGGTGAGAGAAGGGGCCCTGGGCCTGGTGGGCAGCGTTTGAGTTCCCTAATCACTGCCAGATGACACATGCCCACTCACATTCTTAGGGAAGGCATTGGCTATTCTGGACTGACGGAATGCACTTATTATCAGTGTGTTGTGTGCTAGGTACTCTTCTGGGTGCTGGGGATACAGTGTTAACTGAGGTTGAAAAGGTTCTGAGCTGGGTGTGGTGGTTCACGCCTGTAATTCCAGCACTTTGGGAGGCTGAGGTGGGCAGATCACCTGAGGTCAGAAGTTGGAGACCAGCCTGGCCAACATGGTGAAACCTCATCTCTACTAGAAAAACAAAAATTAGCCAGGTGTGGCGGCGGGCGCCTGTAATCCCAGCTATTTGGGAGGCTAACGCAGGAGAATTGCATGAATCTGGTAGGCGGAGGTTGTGGTGAGCCGAGATTTCACCACTGCACTCCAGCCTGGGTGACAGAGTGAGACTCTGTCTCAGAAAAAAAAACAAAGGTTCTGACTCACAGGGAGGAAGACATGTTAAACACATAACAAAGGAGGCAAGATGGGACCGGGCATGGTGGCTCATGCCTGTAATCCCAGCACTTGGGGAGGCTGAGGCAAGAGGATTGCTTGAGGCCAGGAATTCGAGACTAGCCTGGGCAACATGGCGAGACCCCATCTCTATAAAAACGTTTGAAAAATAAAAATAATAAGAAAGCAAGATGATGCCAGGCATGGTGGCTCCCGCCTATAATCCCAGCACTTTGGGAGGGCGAGGTGGACAGATCAAAAGGGCAAGAGACTGAGACCATCCTGGCCAGCATGGTGAAACCCTGTCTCTACTAAAAATACAAAAATCAGCTGGGTGTGGTGGCGTGCGCCTGTAGTCTCAGCTACTCAGGAGGCTGAGACAGGAGAATTGCTTGAATTGGTGAGGCGGAGGTTGCAATGAGCCAAGATCGTACCACTGCACTCCAGCCTGGCGAAGGAGTGAGACTCCGTCTCAAAAAAAAAAAAAAAAAAAAAGGCCGGGCGTGGTGGTTCACACCTGTAATCCCAGCACTTTGGGAGGCCGAGGCAGGCAGATCACGAGGTCAGGAGATCGAGACCATCCTGGCTAACGTGGTGAAACCTCGTCTCTACTAAAAAATACAAAAAATTAGCCGGGCGTGGTGGTGGGTAGCTGTAGTCCCAGCTACTCGGGAGGCTGAGGCAGGAGAATGGCGTGAACCCAGGAGGCGGAGCTTGCAGTGAGCCGAGATCGCGCCACTGCACTCCAGCCTGGGCGACAGAGCAAGACTCTGTCTCAAAAAAAAAAAAAAAAAAAAAAAGAATGCAAGATGAGTTTGGGGTGGTTAAGTGCTAACAAAGACGTCTTTGTTAGCACTTAACCACCCCAAACTGGTGGAGTAGGGGTGGGGACTGTACTGCTTTAGATAGTGTGGTCCAGGAAAGCCTCACTGAGGCAGCCCCATTTAGTCTTACCCAAAGCAACTCATAAGAGCCAGCTGTGTGTGGACTCTGGGAGAAAATTGCTGCTTTTTGTCTTGGGGTTGGAAAATGGGAGGGCAGGAGGTGTCTGACCGCTCTGTGGTCCCCTATACAGACCCTGTTTGGGAAGATGATGGACTACCTGCAGGGCTCTGGGGAGACCCCACAGACAGATGTTCGCTGGATGTCAGAAACTGGCATCATTGATGTCTTCCTGCTGCTTGGGCCCTCCATCTCTGATGTTTTCCGGCAATATGCTAGTCTCACAGGTACATGGTTTTCCCTGACAGCCTCATTCTTCTGCTCTTTTCTTCTTGTCAGGGGTGATTCTGTGTGTTTTCAGAGATCCTGTGCCCCAGCTTGTTTTCTAGGTCTGTACCCCTCAGCCTGCCTCTAGTTCACAAGCCTCCCTCAGTTTCTGGGTGTTGGGCCTGATCCTCGTTGTGACCCCCATCCCTCGATGAACCTGCAGGAACCCAGGCGTTGCCCCCACTCTTCTCCCTCGGCTACCACCAGAGCCGTTGGAACTACCGGGATGAGGCTGATGTGCTGGAAGTGGATCAGGGCTTTGATGAACACAATCTGCCCTGCGATGTCATCTGGCTGGACATTGAACATGCTGATGGCAAGCGGTATTTCACCTGGGACCCCAGTCGCTTCCCTCAGCCCCGCACCATGCTTGAGCGCTTGGCTTCTAAGAGGCGGAAGGTAAGGTGTTGCAGTCACGCTTGGTCTTCTCAGGATAGGGCTGAAGCATAGTTTAGCCCTAAAGAGACCTGATCACCCATGTTCCTTGCCCCCAGCTGGTGGCCATCGTAGACCCCCACATCAAGGTGGACTCCGGCTACCGAGTTCACGACGAGCTGCGGAACCTGGGGCTGTATGTTAAAACCCGGGATGGCTCTGACTATGAGGGCTGGTGCTGGCCAGGTAGGTAGACCCAGAATTGAGGGAGAGGTGATTGGCCAGGGAGGTAGAATGGTGGCTCTTTTGCCCCTTAGGGGATTGAGAGCCACCCTTAACTTCTCCCAGGCTCAGCTGGTTACCCTGACTTCACTAATCCCACGATGAGGGCCTGGTGGGCTAACATGTTCAGCTATGACAATTATGAGGTAGGGAAGGCCTCTCCACATGACCTGCGTCTGTCTGTCCCACCTGCCTCCCTGAATCTCTCTCCACTTGCCAACCCTTCTGTGGGTGATTGTCTGCAACATATTGGGGGCCTTGATGATCTGGGGAGGGCCCTGAAAAATGCATCTTTTTAGATTCCTAGAAGCTCTCTTCTCTGATACTGTTTGTTTTCTTCCTCCCCTCTGTCCTTCTGTCCCCATTTTCTGCCCATGTTCCCAGGGCTCAGCTCCCAACCTCTTTGTCTGGAATGACATGAACGAACCATCTGTGTTCAATGGTCCTGAGGTCACCATGCTCAAGGATGCCCAGCATTATGGGGGCTGGGAGCACCGGGATGTGCATAACATCTATGGCCTTTATGTGGTAAGGGGCTGAGAGAGGAGAGTTGGTGGAAAGAGGAAAAACAGCCCAGAGACTGAGGCCTAGGGAACTTACACCAGATGACAGCTGGCTTTTGCTCCTCACTACCCGTTTTCTTCTCGCCTCACCCAGCACATGGCGACTGCTGATGGGCTGAGACAGCGCTCTGGGGGCACGGAACGCCCCTTTGTCCTGGCCAGGGCCTTCTTCGCTGGTTCCCAGCGCTTTGGTAAGGTTTAGAGAATGGAACTGTGGCAGAAGGGTGTGAAGGCCAGATCTCAGGCACCATGGACCTGGATCTGGCTCTCTGAGGAATGGGAGTCACACACTGCATCAGCTTCCTCAGCTATGCGCTTTGAAGGAAGTCGGTGCGGGAGGTCCACTCCTTGTTCAAGTGTTCTTGTGAACTGCATCTTCAGCAGGGTTCTGGGGACCCAGAGCAGATGTGGGAGGTCAGCCAGGTAAAAAGCTGAACCCCTTTACCATGTGCAAGCTCCCCACTTCTTGTCTTCCTCAGGAGCCGTGTGGACAGGGGACAACACTGCCGAGTGGGACCATTTGAAGATCTCTATTCCTATGTGTCTCAGCTTGGGGCTGGTGGGACTTTCCTTCTGTGGGGGTAAGACAGGGAGGAATCTGGGGTCTTGGTTTGGTGGGAGAGGGGCAAAGTAGAGGGCACAGGACCAAGGTGTAAGTAAAGAGAGCTGAGATTCCAGGTTAGGGCCTTGGGAAATTTCTCAGGCAGTATCTTTCCTTCACCCTCTTTTCCAACCTGCTTCCTCTCTTCCCTCTCCCAGCGGATGTGGGTGGCTTCTTCAAAAACCCAGAGCCAGAGCTGCTTGTGCGCTGGTACCAGATGGGTGCCTACCAGCCATTCTTCCGGGCACATGCCCACTTGGACACTGGGCGGCGAGAGCCATGGCTGTTACCATCTCAGCACAATGATATAATCCGAGATGCCTTGGGCCAGCGATATTCTTTGCTGCCTTTCTGGTACACCCTCTTCTATCAGGCCCATCGGGAAGGCATTCCTATCATGAGGTGAGGCATTCACTTGGGCTGTGAAGAGTGGGCCAAGGTGGCTGGGGGACATTAGGGACTGGGCTTCATCTCTGGGCCTCTTTCTTCACTCAACATAGCCTTGTAAAGGATGGAAAATCATTAAGGTCAAGAGTGAAGGGGAGCTTAATGGAGATGAATAATAGTAAACATTTAAAGAAAATTGCCAGCAGTCATAAACTCTTTCAGAAAAATAAAACAGGGTAATGGGATTAGGTGGTCATAAAAATCCTTTTTGAGGCCAGACACAGTGGCTCACACCTGTAATCCCAGTACTTTGGGATGCCGAGGTGGGCAGATCACCTGAGGTCAGGAGTTTGAGACCAGCCTGGCCAATATGGTGAAACTCCGTCTCTACTAAAAATACAAAAATTAGCTGGGTGTCATGGCACCTGAAATCCCAGCTACTCAGGAGGCTGAGGCACGAGAATCACTCGAACCCAGGAGGCAGAGGTTACGGTGAGCCGAGATTGCTCTACTGCACTCCAACCTGGGTGACAGAGTGAGACTCCATTTCAAAAAAATAAAAATAAATAAAAATCTTTTTGAGAAGAAGGCTGTGTGACATGAGGCCTGAATGAATGGGACAGACCATGTTATGTAGGAAGAATCTTCCAAGCAGAGGGAATTGCAAGTACAAAAATTCTAAAGTAGAAATTAGTTTGTTATGCACTAGGAGTAGAAAAATACTCAGTATGTCTTGGGTAAGGAAGCAGAGGGAGAACTAGGAGATGAGATTAAGGAGAAAGTGTGATCTGCTCCTGGAGGGCCTTGCAAGCCAGGGTTGTATACCAGGGCGGTGAAAACATACAAGGAGGCTACTGGCAGGCTGCTGTGCAGCATGGTTTCTGTAGCAGGCAGAGAAGCAGCAGGGAGATGGCTTAGGAAGTTAAATGACTAAGATTGGAT
The DNA here is from genome assembly GCF_049350105.2 of Macaca mulatta. Classification (NCBI taxonomy): domain Eukaryota; kingdom Metazoa; phylum Chordata; class Mammalia; order Primates; family Cercopithecidae; genus Macaca; species Macaca mulatta. The sequence continues at coordinate 11,439,075 of NC_133419.1, forward strand.
TGCATAACTGAGACCTGAACCGCAACCCGACTGACTGCAAACTCCTGGGTCTTAACCCCTGTGCTGTTCTTTTTTTTTTTTTTTTTTTTTTGAGATGGAGTCTCGCTCTGTTGCCCAGGCTGGAGTGCAGTGGCCGGATCTCAGCTCACTGCAAGCTCCGCCTCCTGGGTTTAGCCATTCTCCTGCCTCAGCCTCCCAAGTAGCTGGGACTGCAGGCGCCTGCCACCTCACCTGGCTAGTTTTTTGTATTTTTTAGTAGAGACGGGGTTTCACCGTGTTAGCCAGGATGGTCTCGATCTCCTGACCTCGTGATCCACCCGTCTTGGCCTCCCAAAGTGCTGGGATTACAGGCTTGAGCCACCGCGCCCGGCCTGTTCTTTTTTTTTTGAGACGAAGTCTCACTCTTGTCCCCTAGGCTAGAGTGCGATGGCGTGATCTCGGCTCACTGCATGCACTCTGCCTCCCTGGTTCAAGTGATTCTCCAGCCTCAGCCTCCTGAGTAGCTGGGATTACAGGTGCCCGCCACCACGCCCAGCTAATTTTTGTGTTTTTAGTAGAGATGGGGTTTCACCATGTTGGCCAAGTTGGTCTCAAACTCCTGACCTCAGGTGATCTGCTTGCCTTGGCCTCCCAAAGTGCTGGGATTACAGGTGTGAGCCACCACACCCGGACTGTGCTGTTCTTTTCTTATTGCCAGTTCCTGGAGGAGCATCTCTGACTTGTGCCAAAATTGAAAAGTTTTCCTTTAATGTCTGTCTTCCTTCCTAGGCCCCTGTGGGTGCAGTATCCTCAGGATGTGACCACCTTCAGTATAGATGATCAGTACTTGCTTGGTGAGACATGAGGACAGTTGGTGGTGGGTTGGCATTGGGCCAAGCAGCACTGCCGATGCCCAGGGAGGGACTAATGAGGCTGGTGGTGCAGAGGGCAGGCACTTTGGTGCTCCCTGTTCTGGGAACTAATCCCCCTTATTCAGAGTTGATTCTGGCATATTTTAGGGGATGCATTGCTGGTTCACCCTGTATCAGACTCTGGAGCCCATGGTGTCCAGGTCTATCTGCCTGGCCAAGGGGAGGTGAGTTAAGGAAGGGCATGGTGGGAAACGATGGTGGAAGCCTAAGGAGGCAAACAGGATGGACCCTGTGCACTGAGTGATCTGTATCTTACCTCTTTTGTCACCCACAGGTGTGGTATGACATTCAAAGCTACCAGAAGCATCATGGTCCCCAGACTCTGTACCTGCCTGTAACTCTAAGCAGTGTGAGTAAGCCTGGTCCGGCTGCCAGTTCCATCTCCCTGTAAACTTCCAGAAGGGGAGAGAATGTGTACCTTAGGGTGCAGTACCTACGTGGGCATACATGAGTAAGAGCAAAACATGCTGTGGGGCCCAAGGTTGGACAAGGGGGCAACTTCATCCTGGCATTGCTCTTGCCCTAGATCCCTGTGTTCCAGCGTGGAGGGACAATCGTGCCTCGATGGATGCGAGTGCGGCGGTCTTCAGAATGTATGAAGGATGACCCAATCACTCTCTTTGTTGCGCTTAGTCCTCAGGTAAGTGCATAGGCAGTGTGTCTCCTCAGCCATCTGCCTGCCTTCCTAGGACTCAGTTCCCTGGGGTTGTGCCCCTCACTCCCTCTTGGGCTCAGGCGCTCACCTGTCCCACTACTTGCTCAGGGTACAGCTGAAGGAGAGCTCTTTCTGGATGATGGGCACACGTTCAACTATGAGACTCGCCAAGAGTTCCTGCTGCGTCGATTCTTATTCTCTGGCAACACCCTTGTCTCTAGGTAATGGGGCACCCATTCTTCCTTGGCTGCCTTTGCTGGGGCCTGATCCTTGCGGGGGCTCCCAGTTCACTGTGCAAATCTTTTCTCACATCCTGACCTTGTTTTGGGTCTCCTCCTTCCTTCTGTTCTGATATTTCTTCCCCTGATGGACATCTGCTTTTGTCATCTCCAGCTCGGCAGACCCTGAAGGACACTTTGAGACACCAATCTGGATTGAGCGGGTGGTGATAATAGGGGCTGGAAAGCCAGCAGCTGCGGTACTCCAGACAAAAGGTGAGTGACCAATCTGGTCCCTAGGATGGGGGAAGGAGGGGAAGCCAGGGCAGGTTTAGGGATGCCCTTGCCTGTAGGAACGTAGTTACTATGCTATAGCCCATTGGTATGACTATGGCACTCTTTCTTATTCCTCCTCCAGGATCTCCAGAAAGCCGCCTGTCCTTCCAGCATGACCCTGAGACCTCTGTGTTGGTCCTGCGCAAGCCTGGCATCAATGTGGCATCTGATTGGAGTATTCACCTGCGATAACCCAAGGGATGTTCTTGGTTAGGGGGAGGGAAGGGGAGCAGTAGTGCTGAGAGATATTCTTTCTTCTGCCTTGGAGTTCGGCCCTCCCCAGACTTCACTTACGCTAGTCTAAGACCCAGATTCTGTCAACATTTGGGCAAGATGAGAGGGCTGACCATGGGCTCCAAATTCCTCTTGTGATCTCCTCACCTCTCCCCCTCCATTGATACCAACCCTTTCCCTTCATTCCCCCAACATCCTGTTGCTCTAACTGGAGCACATTCACTTATGAAGACCGAGAAACCACAGGGCCCTTGTCACCCCTTCTCTTTCCCTTATTTAGGAGCCCTGAACGCCCCCAAACTCTATCCATTCATGCCTCTTGTATGTTGATGCCATTTCTTGGAAGAAGATGAGGGCAATGAGTTAGGGCTCCTTTCCCCTTCCCTCCCACCAGATTGCTCTCCGTCCTTGCATTTCTTCCTTCAGGCGCTACTCTGTCAGCCCTCCCCTTTTTATGCCCCACCGATACACTGGGACCACCCCTTACCTGGGACGGGATGAATGGTTCAAAGGAGTGAGGTTGCTAAAGAACATTCTTTTCCCTCTCGTTCTCTCCTTTTCCTCTCCCTGATTCCTTGTAGAGCTGCTGCAGTTCTGAGAGGGGCAGTTCTACCTCTTCTGTCCCTTGGCAGAAAGAAGTTTCCACACCTCTTAGGGATGGGCATTAAACTTCTTTTGCCCCCTTCTTGTCCCCTTTGAGGGGCATTTAAGATGGAGAAATCAGTTGTGGTTTCATTGAATCATGGTCACCTGTATTTATTGCTGGGCGAAGCCTGAGGGTGGGGGGAGATGATCATGTGTGCTCAGGGTTGGCTGGAAGCCCTGGGTTGGGGGTTGGGGGAGGAGTAATAGGGGAGTCAGGGTGAAAATTTGTGGGTATTTTTTTTACTTCCTCTTGGTTCCCAGCTGTGACACGTTTTGATAAAAGGAGAAACAATAAAGGGATAAACCATAAATCACTGGTGGTAGTCTGGATTCTAGTTCTAGCCTGAGCCACAGACCCTAGAGCCTAAAGACCTTACATTTTCTTTCTTTTTTCTTTTTTTTTTTTTTGAGACTGAGTCTCACTCTGTTGCCCAGGCTGGAATGCAGTGGCACAATCTGGGCTCACTGCAACCTCTGCCTTCCGGGTTCAAGCATTTCTTGTGCCTCAGCCTCCTGAGTAGCTGGGACTACAGGCATGCGCCACCACGCCCAGCTAATTTTTATATTTTTATTAGAGACTGGGTTTTACCATGTTGGCCAGGCTGGTCTGGAACTCCTGACCTCAGGTGATCCACCCACCTCAACCTCTCAAAGTGCTGGGATTACAGGAGTGAGCCATCGTGCCTGGCCTTTTTTTTTTTTTCTTTTTCTTTCCTTATTTTTTACTTTTTTATTTTTTATTTTTTTTTAGACAGAGTCTCACTCTGTCGCCAGGCTGGAGTGCAGTGGTGTGATCTTGGCTCGTTGCAACCTCCGCCTCCCGCATTCAGGTAGTTCTCCCACCTCAGCCTCCCTCGTAGCTGGGATTACAGGCGCCTGCCACCATGGCCAGCTTAATTTTTGTATTTTTAGTAGAGATAGGGTTTTGCCATGTTAGCCAGGCTGATCTTGAACTCCTCACCTCAGGTGATCTGCCCGCCTCGCCTCTCGAAGTGCTGGGATTACAGGCATGAGCCACCATGCCTGGCCATAGGCCTTACATTTTCATTTGGCTTCAGCATAAGCATCCTTTTTTTTGGTTTTTTTTTTGAGATGGAGTCTCACTGTTGTTGCCCAGGGTGGAGTGCAGTGGCGTGATCTCGGCTCACTGCAACCTCTGCCTCCCAGGCTCAAGTGATTCTCCTGCCTCAGCCTCCTGAGTAGCTAGGACTACAGGCACCTGCCACCACGCCTGGCTGATTTTTGTATTTTTAGTAGAGATGGGGTTTCACCATGTTGGCCTGACTGGTCTCGAACTCCTGGCCTCAAGTGATTCGCCTGCCTCGGCCTTCCAAAGTGCTGGAATAACATGGATGAGCCACTGTGCCCAGCCAGCATGAGCAACCTTGATTCAGCAAAATGAGCAAGTGCAAGCCTTCCTTGGGTTGCTAGGTATTTTCATAGAAGAGCCCAGCAAGGTCATCACATTTTAGTAGGCCTAGTTAATAAGTGGTTATCAGAGCCAATGGAGTCCCTCTTGGATAGAAATAGCCGTTAAGTTCAGATAGTTGTTTCTCAAATGAAAGGCTACTACTTTTTGGGGGGTGTGGGGGGTTGAGACAGGGTCTCGTTCTACTGCTGAGGCTGGAGTGCTGGGAGTGCTGTGACATGATCCCGGCTCATTGCAGCCTTGACCTCCCAGGCTCCTAAAGTGCTGGGATTACAGGCATCAGCCACCATGCCCAACCTAAAGGCTTCTGCTTGTAGCTAACAGCATTTTGTAAAGTTTCCCATTGTTTTAGTGACAGGAAGTATACTGTTCCCCGTCTCCCCCTCATTTTGTAGACTGACCACAAGTCAGAGATTATTTTACCAGAAACTCTTTTTGGTGGGGGTTGGAGGGCTTTTTTTGAGACGGGGTCTCACCCAGTCACCCAGGCTGGAGTGCAGTGGCATGATCACGGCTCACCACAGCCTCAGCCGCCCACATCAGCCTCCCAAGTAGCTGGGACTGTAGGCCCGCGCCACTACACCCGGCTAATTTTTGTGTTTTTTTGTAGAGACGGGGTTTTGCCTTGTTGCCGAGTTTGATCTGAAACTCCTGGGCTTCTAAAGTGCTAGGATTACAGTCATGAGCCACTGTGCCAGGCCCTTTTTTTTTTTTTTTTTAAAGGAAAAATGAGAAGGATGGCTTGTGCTTGTGAGGAGGAAGGGGATGCATTCCTGGAATTCTCCAGCTCAGGAACTATTTCCAATCAATTTCCTGGTAGTTAAAACACTTCCTTGGCACCCTTGTTGTCATCTGTTGAAGAAATGTGGGCCAGAGGAAACACTAGAGATGCCGGAATCAGGTGTCTAGAAAGGACACAAAACTGCCTTGTGGCAATGACATAATTTTTGTCAACTTTAGTTTCTTATCTATCTCAAAGTATTATAGTGATAATTCCAGGAGAGACACCCAGAGGATCATGTGGTGGGCCTTAGATTTCATTCATTTGTGTAATGAGTATTGAGCAACTGCTGTTGGGTGGCGTGACTGATGGTTGGATGAATAAGGTGAAGATCTGGACGGCAGGACTGGCTTTCTCATGCAATTCCGTGATCGGGGGCGGGTCGCGAGGTAGGTGCCACGTGCACCTACCTACCCGAGATTCTGCACCTACCCGGGATTTTGACTGCCGTCCACGCGAGTTTGGCACGCCGGATGTGACGTCACCGCCCCGTGGTTCCCGGAGCCTGGCGGTGGGACCGGAAATCAAGTCTACAAGGGGGCACAGATGACCGGAAGCGTGCCCGGGCGGTGCTGCCAGCCCCGGCTAGGAGCTGGTAGGGGAGTGCGAAGAAGGCGGGACGCAGGGCGGAGCCGGTGGAGGGGCGGGGCCTGTGGGCAGGCGCCGGGGGTTGGGGCGGGAACCCCTCGTCCCCTCTAGACCCCGCCTGCTCGGGCGCGGGCGGCGGCGCGGCCATGAAGCTGAAGCTGAAGAACGTGTTTCTCGCCTACTTCCTGGTGTCGATCGCCGGCCTCCTCTACGCGCTGGTACAGCTCGGTGAGCGGGGCGGGGCGGGGGTGCGGCGGGCTGGCCCGTGGGCGCCCGCCGCCGTGCATCCCGCCCTGGGGATGAACCCCCGGCAAACACCATTCATCCGCTCGACCCTCCGGACAGCTCTGCGGCCGCAGGCGCACTCCCCTCTATAGAACGCACCGCGGCGGCCCGCCGCACCTCGGATGAAATCCAGACTCCTTCCCAGAGCCTGCAAGGCCCCGCATGATCCTGCTGCCGTCCGCCTCTCCCAACCCCATTTCCCACCCCTCTCCCTCGCTCTGCTGCAGCCAGACTGGCTTGCTGACAGTTTCTCGAAAACGCCAGGCTCATTGCTCTCTCAAGCGCTTAACTTGTTCCCTCTACTTGGGGTGCTTTTCTTCCAGCTCTTTCCGGGCTGCCTCTTTCTCATCCTTCAGGTCTTAGCTCAAATGTCACCTCCTCAGAGAGGCCTTCCCTGACTACCATAGCTAAAGATACCATTCTTATTCCATTCCCTTTTATTCTCTATCCTGATTATTTTTTTCATGACCCCATCACAGTTTGTAATAATGTTATTAATTTGTTTCTTTGCTTAGTGTCTGCTTCCTCCGCTAAACTGAAAGCTCGATGAGGGCAGGGACTGTGTCTGTTTTGTTCCCTGCTGTATCCTCAGCACCTAAGGCAGTGCCTCCTAGGAAGAGTATTCAATAAATATTTATCCTACAATGGAATCAATGAATTTAACAATGAGTCTTTGGTCACCCAGCCAAGGGAATGGATCGAACCCTGCCCCTTATGCAAAGATTTAGGGACAGTGCCACTGCGTTATCCTCAGGTATTTGAAAGACTATCCTAAAGGGGTTCTATAGTGTAATGGTTAGTTAGCACCTTGGACTCTGAAAAGACTGTCCTGTTTAAGGACATGAGCTTGTTATGAGTCCAGAAGGCAAAATTAGGACCAGCAGATAGAAAAGATGGAATCAGCTCAATATCCAACGTAAAATTGTAACAATGGAATTTATTAAAGTTGGAGAGGGTCTGCTGCTTGAGGCAGTGAGTTTCCCACACCAGAAGTGTAGAAAAGGCTACTAGGGAAGTCATAAGGGGATACCTGCATTGTCTAGGAATTAATGAGAAGATTATGGCCCTTTGGGATGCTGAACATTCTGTGGTTCTCTGCCCCCATCCTCTTTCCCCATTAATGCTTCCTGGGACCAGGCCAGCCATGTGACTGCCTTCCTCCCCTGCGGGCAGCAGCGGAGCAGCTACGGCAGAAGGATCTGAGGATTTCCCAGCTGCAAGCGGAACTCCGACGGCCACCCCCTGCCCCTGCCCAGCCCCCTGAACCTGAGGCCCTGCCTACTATCTATGTTGTTACCCCCACCTATGCCAGGTATGGGCTCTGGTACACCCAAGAGGTCTGCATTGTCCAATGAGTTGGAGTTGATGAGGAGTTTGGGGAGGCACTGGGCTAGGAGTTGTTCCTCAAACTAGGGCATGCCAAAGACAGGATAAATGAACCACATCTATACTAAAATAGCTGTGGGAAAATAGTTCATTTTCAGGCGGGGCGCGGTGGCTCAAGCCTGTAATCCCAGCACTTTAGGAGGCCAAGGCGGGTGGGTCACCTGAGGTCGCGAGTTCGAAACCAGCCTGGCCAACATGGCAAAACCCCGTCTCTACTAAAAATACAAAATTAGCCAGGTGTGGTGGCGCATGCCTGTAATCCCAGCTACTTGGGAGGCTGAGGCAGGAGAATCCCTTGAACCTGAGAGGTGGAGGTTGCAGTGAGCTGAGATCACACTATTGCACTCTAGCCTGGGCAACAAGAGTGAAACTCTATCTCAAAAACAAAACCAAAAAAAAAGAAAAAATGGTTGTTTTTCTAGAAGGAAAATACAAAATTCCTACCAAATTATAAGACAGAACAATAACATTTCAAATAAATTTTGAGCTTGGCAGTGAATTAACTCTCTCTCCTTAGGGACCCTTTGGGGAGAAAGTTAAAACCCCCTGATTAAAGTTGAAAGGGCTTGTCTGGGCGCAGTGGCTCATGCCTGTAATCCCAGCACTTTGGGAGCCCGAGGCTGGTGGATCGCCTGAGCTCAGGAGTTTGACACCAGCCTGGGCAACATGGTGAAACTTTTGTCTCTATAAAAAAAAAAAAAAAAAAAAAAAGGTAGCTGGGCTTGGTGCTGCATGCCTGTAATCCCAGCTACTCTGGAGGCTGAGGTGGGAAGATTGCTTGAGCCTGGGAGGCGGAGGTTGCAGTGAGTGGAGATCATGCAACCTGGGCGACAGAGAGAGAGCCCATCTCAAAAAAAAAAAAAAAAAAAAAAAGTTGAAAGCACTTGGCCTGATAGTCATCCTAGGGTCCAGAAATAGTTATACCAGCTGTTACTTACAGTGTGTTTACTCTCTACCAGGCACTGTGTTTAGTGATTTACATTTGCTTTTGTTTTAAATCAAAATGTAATTGGTTTTACTAATAAAACCAGTTGGGGAATGTGGTTTTTGGATCTGTAGCCATAAGGGTGTTAATACATCTGGGAATCAGATGGCTGTCCCATTCATGCACAGGAAGTTCTAGACCCCACCTGTGACATGCACACATACACACACACACCACCAGCCCTGGGACAGGCAGGTAGATCTGAAGGATAAAGAAGCACAGAAGAGCCAAGCCCCACGTTCCACGTTCCACATTCCTGGTTTGTTCCTTTTTTTTTTTTTTCTTTTGTTCTCTCCCCGCTTCCCCACCCTCCTGCCGAGATGGGGTCTTGCTCTGTTGCCCAGGCTGGAGTGCAGTGGCGTGATCTTGGCTCACTGCAACCTCCACCTCCCGTGTTGAAGCAATTCTCCTGCCTCAGCCCCCCGAGTACCTGGGATTACAAGCATGCGCCACCACGCCCGGCTAATTTTTTGTATCTTTAGTAGAGATGGGGTTTCACCATGTTGGCCAGGCTGGTCTGGAACTTCTGACTTCGTGATCTGCCCACTTCGTCCTCTCAAAGTGCTGGGATTACAGGCGTGAGCCACCATGCCCGGCCAGTAATTTTTTGTACTTTATTTATTTATTTATTTATTTTTTTGAGACGGAGTCTCGCTGTGTCTCCCAGGCTGGAGTGCAGTGGCGTGATCTCGGCTCACTGCAAGCTCCGCCTCCCGGGTTCACGCCATTCTCCCGCCTCAGCCTCCCAAGTAGCTGAGACTACAGGCACCCGCCACCACGCCCGGCTAGTTTTTTGTATTTTTAGTAGAGACGGGGTTTCACCATGTTAGCCAGGATAGTCTCGATCTCCTGACCTCGTGATCCACCCGCCTCGGCCTCCCAAAGTGCTGGGATTACAGGCTTGAGCCACCGCGCCCGGCCTGTACTTTATTTTTGTATTTTATTTACTTTTTCTTTTTTGAGATGGAGTCTCGCTCTGTCGCCTAGGCTGGAGTGCAATGGCACGATCTTGGCTCACTGCAAGCTCTGCCTCCTGTGTTCACGCCATTCTCCTGCCTCAGCCTCCCGAGTAGCTGAGACTACAGGTGCCCGTCACCATGCCTGGCTAATTTTTTGTATTTTAGTAGAGATGGGGTTTCACCGTGTTAACCAGGATGGTCTTGATCTCCTGACCTCATGATCCGCCCACCTCGGCCTCCCAAAGTGCTGGGATTACAGGTGTGAGCCACTGTGCCCAGCTCTTATTTAATCTTTAAAACAACATTGTTATAAAGTACTGTTATTCCCATTTTACAGTTGAGGAAACTGAGGCTCAGGGAGATTGAGCTATTTTCCCGAGTTGTCTCACATAATAAGTTACAAAACTGGATTTCAAACCCAGATATACCTGATCCTAAAGCCTGTACCCTTAATTTTTTTTTTGAGACAGAGTTTTGCTCTTGTTGCTCAGGCTAGAGTGCAGTGGCACAATCTCGGCTCACTACAACCTCTGCCTCCCAGGTTCAAGCGATTCTTCTGCCTCAGCCTCCCGAGTAGCTAGGATTACAGGCGCCTGTCACCATGCCTGGGTAATTTTTTGTATTTTTAGTAGAGACGGGGTTTCACCATGTTGGGCAGGCTGGTCTTGAACCTCTGACCTCAGGTGATCTGCCCACCTCGGCCTCCCAAAGTGCTGGGATTACAGGCATAAGCCACCATGCCTGGCTTTTTTTTTTTTTTTTTTTTTTTTTTTAAGAGATGGAGTTTTGCTGTTATCGCCCAGGCTGGAGTGAAATGGCACAATCTCAGCTCGCTCCAACCTCTGCCTTCCAGGTTCAAGTGATTCTCCTGCCTCAGCCTCCCAAGTAGCTGAGATTACTAAAGGCATGCGCCACTACACCCAGCAAATTTTTGTAGTTTTTTAGTAGAAATGGGGTTTCACCATATTAGCCAAGCTGGTCTGGAACTCCAGACCTTAGGTGATTCACCCGCCTCGACCTCCCAAAGTGTTATTACAGGCGTGAGCCATCACACCTGGCCCTGTGCCCTTAATTTATAGTCTACCACAGCCAGAACTCTGGGGTTGAGGTGGGTGATGGACATGGAGCAGAAGAACAGGGCAGGTGAGTGTTAGCATGAAGTTGACAGGCAAGAAAGAGGGAGTTTAGGCATTGGTTGGGAAAGGCCAAGGGAGAAGCAGAAGCTGCCTGCCCTGGCTGGAGCGGGCACATGGTGCTTGCCCCTTTCCCTTGTGCTGCATCTCTCCACTACAGGCTGGTACAGAAGGCAGAGCTGGTACGGCTGTCCCAGACACTGAGCCTGGTGCCCCGGCTGCATTGGCTGCTGGTGGAGGATGCTGAGAGTCCCACCCCGCTGGTCTCAGGGCTGCTGGCTGCCTCTGGCCTCCTCTTCACACACCTGGTGGTCCTCACACCCAAAGCGCAGCGGCTTAGGGAGGGCGAGCCTGGCTGGGTTCATCCCCGTGGTGTTGAGCAGCGGAACAAGGCCCTGGACTGGCTCCGGGGCAGAGGAGGTGCTGTGGGTGGGGAGAAGGACCCACCACCACCAGGGACCCAAGGAGTCGTGTACTTTGCTGATGATGACAACACCTACAGCCGGGAGCTGTTTGAGGAGGTGAGCACCAGGATGGGGAGCGGCAAGAGACCAGGTGCGGCCAGCTTTGTTACCTTGGTTAGCAGTGTTGCCATTGGCTGCTGGGTGAGGGGCTGGAAGCAGTGGGGCAGAGTGAGCCAGGTGGCTCTTTCTGCTGATCCCTTCCCTGGACCACCCCTCTGTTTCTTCTCTCCTGACCTCTATTAGATGCGCTGGACCCGTGGTGTTTCAGTGTGGCCTGTGGGGCTGGTGGGCGGCCTGCGATTTGAGGGCCCTCAGGTACAGGACGGCCGGGTAGTAGGCTTCCACACAGCATGGGAGCCCAACAGGCCCTTCCCTGTGGATATGGCTGGATTTGCTGTGGCCCTGCCCTTGCTGTTAGCTAAGCCCAATGCCCAGTTTGATTCCACTGCTCCCCGGGGCCACCTGGAGAGCAGTCTTCTGAGCCACCTTGTGGATCCCAAGGACCTGGAGCCACGGGCTGCCAACTGCACTCGGGTAAGGGAATGCAGGTGGGCATAGAAACCTGGCTCTGGGATGGACAGGTGATGGGGGAGGTACAGTGAGACCCTGGGAATGGGTAGTTTAATCGGGAGGGCCTCTCCAGACCTCTGATCAGCCTTGCTGACTCTACTGAAGGGGAAGCTGGGAACCAGCGGGGGGAAGTGGTCCCTGTCACTCTGCCCTGAGTTCTGGAAACCCATGTGGCACAGAGAGGATAAAGGAATAAGGCCCCGTTTTTTTTTTTTTTTTTTTTTGAGACGGAGTCTTGCTCTGTCGCCCAGGCTGGAGTGCAGTGGCACAATCTCGGCTCACTGCAAGCTCCGCCTCCTGGGTTTACACCATTTTCCTGCCTCAGGCGCCCGCCACCATGCCCAGCAAATTTTTTGTATTTTTAGTAGTGACGGGGTTTCACGGTGTTAGCCAGGATGGTTTCGATCTCCTGACCTCGTGATCCACCCACCTCGGCCTCCCAAAAGTGTTGGGATCACAGGCATGAGCCACTGCGCCCAGCCAAGGCCCTACTTTAGAGGCACTAAGTCTTCCTCCACCCTGCCCTTTACACTTTGAAGCCTACACTGTATATTTGATAGGGTTAGAGAATCCATTCCAGGCTGAGAGTCTCAGAGGCCTGGCTACAGCTGGGCCTGGCTCTCACTGCATCCCTGCTGCCGCAGGTACTGGTGTGGCATACACGGACAGAGAAGCCCAAGATGAAGCAGGAGGAGCAGCTGCAGCGGCAGGGCCGGGGCTCAGACCCAGCAATTGAGGTGTGATGGCGGCCCCACCCCAACTACCACCTCTTTTCAGGCACAGACCTTGTGGGACTGGGCCCCAGGCCTGCCCAGGATGTGGTTTTCCAAGTCCTGATCCCTTGGAGCCAGAAGTGGCCCCTCTGCTCCTCCAGGCCCAGGGCATGGTCCTGCTGCTTCACCCCTCCCCCAGCCTGCCATGTGGCACTGCCCACAGGCTGGGGACAAGCAGTCCTTGTATTGAGCCAGGTTGGCCCTGTCTAGGGTGGAACAAAAGGACCCAGGAGGGAGGGCAGCTGACTAACTGGGTAACTTATTGGGGCTGGGCATGCACTGGGGGGCTGGAGGAGCTGGGCTGGACCCTCCCCACCTGAGCATGCTGACCCCTTTCCTACCTCCAGAATAAAGAATCTCAACCTGGAAGGGCCTCTTGTTTTTCTTTGCTTCTTACATTGGGTTCTTGCTTTCTGATCCTTACAGATGTGGGCTCCTATTCCTGCACAGGTCGAGCCAGGGTCCAAACTTTGGAGTCCTGGCTGCTCCATCAGACAGAAATCAGTTCTCCCAGGCCCCCATCCCCTTGACAAAAAAAGCAATTGCTTCCTTCCAAAAGCTTTATTGAGTCTGTACCAGAATCAGCCTCCAGGCCTTCCCATGTCACTTTCCCATCACTCTGTTCTTTGCTGTTCCCTGGTGGTTCTGGCTACAAGGGCTAGTAGGGCATCTGGTTTTCTTTCTTACCCCAGTCCAGCTTGCTAACTATCCTTAGCCCCTCTAATCCCACGATCCCCCCAACCTGGAGCCTTGGTAAGGAATTGTGAGGTTTTTAGACGTGTCCATCCCTTCCTCTTCCTCACCCCAAGCTCCAGGCCTCTAGGCCTCAGATAGATCCTCCTTGGGAGGTGCCTCTCCTGGTGGGGCCTCCTCAGGTGCTGGCCTGCAGGCAACCCCTCCCTGTAGCCATGCTGTTTTCAGCATATCTTTCAGCCCACCGGGAAAGAGATAGCCCTGGGTTTCTCCTTCCCCATCAATGACCCCTCCAAGCCCCTCCAGTGCTGTTTGCAGGTACCGCAGGCCGAGGAGCACCAGAGCCTGTGGGGGAAGCAAGGGGAAAGAGTTAGGGAGAGTCAGCGGTTCCAGGAGGCCCAGGGTTGGAGTGAGTGAGGAGTCCCCGGTGGGAGGAGGCCTCAGATGCTTTGCTGACTCACCTGCAGTAGGAAGGTGACAGCCAGCATGCTACCCAGTGTGCCTGCCAAGTCCTGCAAGTGCTCCAGCAGCACCTCATGGCACCCTTGGGCCCAGAGGTTTTGGTTGGGTTGTCGGGGATCGAACAGGGGGTGGGCGTAGGAGTCTGAAAGACGGTTTTGCAGGCAAGGCCGGGGTGAGTGGGGGTTGCAACAGGAGAAAGGGACCCCATCAGTCAGGTATAGGCCTTCCACATTGCTCTGGATCCGGCTGCAAAGGGAGGGATAGAGAGATTAGGATGTCTGGAGATAGAGGCCTGGGGGAGGGACTGAAGGGCACAGGTATTGAGAAGGGAAAAAGAATGGTAAAACATTTACTGACTGCTGTACTATGTGCCAGCCAAGCATAATTCACTTATCTTCACAACAACTCTATCAGATAGGTACCTATCAGATAGGTACTATTATCTCCATTTTACAGGTAAAGGAATGGGCCCAGGGTGGTTTGGTAACATGCCCTGGGTTTCACAGCTAATAAATGGCAGAGCTGTAACTGGTCTCTCAGCTACTATGCTCTACTATTGCCCCTCTGAGCCAGGTGGAGATTCAAGGCAGCAGGAGGGAGCCTGTCTAGGGAGGAGGAGGAGGAGGAGGAGGAGGAGGAGGAGGAGGAGGAAGGGAGACGCAAATCACTCACTCAACCACATCCTGGTCACTGGGGTCCAGGTAACGGCTGCTGACCCACTGGACCCCAAACCAATCCTTGTACCCGTGGCGTCCGCAGCATTGGTACCTCAGTTGCAGCTCATCCACCAGCCTTTTGGCCTGACAGTGCCCAGGCACCTCTGTGTCCTTGTAGTGAGCCAAGGCAGTCCCCAGGCCCTCCTCCAGCGCCTCATCCAGACTCCCAGGCAAAGCCAGGGCTAGCCCGAGGGCGATGACCAGGAGCCCCCCACCACCAGCCGTCCCAGCCACCAGCATCGGGCCCAGGACCCCTCGCCAGGGAGGGTATAAAGCTGCATTCAGACTTGCCCGGCTGGCTCCTACACCCACTAGTCCTGTGCCTACAGCCACCGCACCCGCTACCAGGGCAGCCTGGGGCAGGGCAGGGAACTGACAGGAGGGAGCCAGGAAGGTGCCAAGGTGCCTCAGCTGGACCAGGAGGTGCCCGCTACAGAGGAGGATGAGGCCACCAGCCAGCACGAGCAGCCAGGAGAGAAGCCAGAGCCCTTGTGCCAGGCGGATGCGGGGCTGCAGGGGCAGCACCAGGGGTAACACCGGCGCCATCTCCCATCTCTGCCCAAGGGAGTGCAGAGGTGTCAGGGATGGAACTTGGCTGGGGCAGGATGCTGAGTCAGCCCGGCCCGGCTTGAGCTGGGCTAATGCCACCCTGACCCCAATACCCTGAGCATCCTCCCATCCTCAGCCTTAATAACCCGCCGCCCTGTCAGCCCCAATACAGGATGCCTTGGCCTTGCCCCTTTGGAGAAACTCCGCCCCTAGGCCGAGTGCCCGTTTTGTGACCCCGCCCCTGACCCTCGCGGAAGTGGTGGGGCTGGTCCGTTCAGCCCTGAGGGGTTAGGGGCTGGGGGGCGGAGACCTCGGGGCGGGCGCTCCCTATCCCGTCCCCTGGGAATCCGGGGGCGGGGATCCGGGAAGGGCCTGGAGCGGGAGGCCGGGAGCAGGCCAGGGGGTCAGCCGGCTAGCCCCGCCCCCGTACTGAGCGGCGAGGCCCGGACAGGGAGGGGTTACCAGGCGGCCCGGCCCCCCCTCGGGCCCGCCCCCCCTCCCGCGCTTCCTGGCGGCTCCGCGTCCGGCGCCTGTTTGTGCTGCGGCGCTGTGGCCCCGGACGGCCCCGCCACCCCACCCCCGGGAGCCGAGAGCGGCCCCGGGAGAGTCTGAGGGCCCGGGGGGGTCTGGGGACTGCGGCCCCGGGCCCACAGCGCCCCCTCCAGGCCCCTTCCCCGCGCCCGATAGCGCCCCCGCGGGGTGGTGGTACGGCGCCCTTCGCGCGCGCTCCGGGGTGCTTCCCCTTCCCCTCTCCCCGGCCGTGGCCCCCGCGGCTTAGACGCCTCCTCCGCCGCCGCCGCTCGGAGCAACCCGGGGGCCGGATGGACGGGGCCGCGGGGCCCGGTGAGTACGGGGCGGGGCGGGCGGCGTGCCCCTTCCCGGAGCGCCCGGCTCGTCGGGCTCCTCCAGAGCTGGACGGCTGTCTGGAGGCGTCCCCGCGTGCTCCTTCGCCGCAGGGGCTCCGAGCATCCTCCACAGTTCCTCCGGTCCCCCTCCCTAGTTGCTTGGGTCCTGTCACTTCGGGCTTCCCCAGCGTCATTCTACCCCCCATGTAACTCCGGGCCCCTCGATGTTTCCCTGCCCTCTGCGTTACTCCGGGCCTCTTCTCCTGGTATTTCAGGTCTTTTTCCTTCTGACCGCCGTCCCCTGAGACCTTCACTGTGACTCTGTTCACAACCCACACTCTCTCCTGTCACTCTGGATCTCTTTTCCTGTACTCTGGGTCCTCAGTATGACTCCATTCCCGTGCCCCATCCTCTCCTGGTGTTCCCCCGGCTCAGTTACTCTGCTTTCGCTGGAGACCTGAGCTTGTTGTGGGCGCGTGGGGAGGGCTGCGGTCCCTCCCCTCACCAGTGCGGCGCCTCTCTCTGTGGCTCCCACGTTCCTCGGCAGTACTCCATATTTCCCCCCTGGTACTCCATGGTACTCCCAGCCTTTGCGGAGGCTGAGACGGCAGCAGGAAGGGAGCTTTGCCAGGTTTCTCGCCTGCCCTGCCAGAAGGAGGCCCTTGATCCTCTACCACCGTCTCCTCCCCTCTGGATGAGCATCCAAGCCTGGGGCTGCTTGAAAGGGGTAGTACTACTGGACACGTAAAGCTGTGGGGAGACAGAATCCCCTCTACGCTTTCTTCAGGTGATGGGTACATTCTGAGTACCTCTTGCCCTTTTCCCAGGTGAGGGCCCTGCTCGGGAGGCCCTGCAGTCTCTGAGCCAGCGGCTTCGGGTGCAGGAGCAGGAGATGGAGCTGGTAAAGGCAGCCCTGGCAGAAGCCCTTCGCCTGCTGCGGCTGCAGGTGCCGCCTTCCTCCCTGCAGGTCTCTGGCACACCAGCTCCTCCAGGGGACAGGTATGCATGTGGGCACGCCCCATTTTCCCTCCTCCTTGGGGCCTCTGGGGCTTCAGGTTAATTCATCATCTCTCCAGCAGTTTTGCAGCGCCCCCAGGACTGCCACCCACGTGCACCCCTTCGTTGGTGAGCCGAGGCACCCAGACAGAGACAGAGGTGGAGTTCAAGACATCCCCTGGACCCCCTGGCCTGAGCAATGGACCCCCAGCCCCTCAGGGGGCCAGCGAAGAGCCTAGTGGGACCCAATCTGAAGGAGGGGGCAGCAGCAGCAGTGGTGCTGGCTCTCCCGGCCCCCCGGGAATCCTCAGGCCCTTGCAGCCCCCACAGCGTGCTGACACGTAGGTGTCCTGTGGTCCTGTGGCGGAAGCTGGGAGGGGTGGTGGGATTGCGGAGCACAATTGGAGGGAATGACCTTCACTATGCCCCCACCAGGCCGCGAAGAAATTCTTCCTCCTCCTCATCCCCCTCAGAGCGGCCTCGGCAGAAGCTCTCCAGGAAGGCAATTTCCTCCGCCAACCTGTTAGTGCGGTCCGGGAGCACGGAGAGGTGGGTGAGGCTTCCCCTAATCCACCCCGCCCCAGGCGCAGGCTCTCGACTTTCCACATCTCTCACCTCACATCCCTGGGTGGGGTGGGGGGACCTGATTGCCCAACAGGAATAAGGAAACAAACACTCCTGGGGCGCCTGCTGTGTACCCGGCACTGTGCTAAACCCTCGACCTCCTCCATCTCAGTCAGTCCCCACAACATCTTTGGGGGGTAGGTGGTCTCATGCTGTCCATTGCACAGGTGAGGAGGCAGGCTCAGAGAGGGTAAGTCATTTGCCTGGGGTCACACAGCTAGAGTCAGGATTTGAACCTAACTCTTCCTGACTCCAGTTCCCTACCCTTTCCACTACATCACAGCAAACCTTCCGAGATCCCAAGAGGCTTTTCTAGAAGCTCCCATGGCTTTCATGGATGGCTGTCCCTAGAGCTTCAGCCCTCTTTCCGCTGGATCTATCAAGTACCACTCTATTAATATTTACTTCTAGAGGGCAAGGGGACGTCCTAGTGGCCGAATGTGGTTGCCTCAGAGTATGTACGGGCCCTAGGACACCCGAATGTTCATTCTAGCCCTGTCTTTGGCCTGTGCTTTATTCTCTGAAGAGACAGTATCACCTTACTGTTATCTAACGACAGGAATCTCTGGAGAGATGTGGACTTTCTTGCTTGCCTCCTGGATCCCTGAGAGGCGGGGCTGGTGTACATTCTGGACTCCCTTTGGTCCCATTTTACGGATGGGGAAATGAAAAGGTCAATAGCGAGGCCTAGTGGCACGCACCTGTAATCCCAGCTACTGGGGAGGCTGAGGCAGGAGAGTTGCTTGAACCCAGGAGTCGGAGGTTGCAGTGAGCTGAGGTCACGCCATTGCACTGCAGCCTGGGCGACAGAGCGAGACTGAGGCCTGGTGGTCTGGAGGAGAGAAAGGGCTCTGGCACCCTGCACTGCCTCTTCCAACCTTTGTGGCCTTGTGCTGTGCACTCATTCAGCCTCAATCTTCTTTTTTGTTTTTTGAGATGGAGTCTTGCTCTGTCTCCCAGGCTAGAATGCAATGGCGGGATCTCAGCTCACTGCAAGCTCCGCCTCCCAGGTTCACGCCATTCTCCTGCGTCAGCCTCTTGAGTAGCTGGGACTACAGGCGCCCACCACCTCACCCAGCTAGTTTTTTGTATTTTTTTAGTAGAGACGGGGTTTCACCGTATTAGCCAGGATGGTCTCGATCTCCTGACCTCGTGATCCGCCTGTCTCGGCCTCCCAAAGTGCTGGGATTACAGGCTTGAGCCACCACGCCCGGCCTCAGCCTCAATCTTCTTATCTCTTAAATGGAACTAAAAGTCTCCATCTACTAGGGCCCTGATACTCACGAAGCAAACTACAGGCCTGCAGAGGTGACTGTGGTTTCTGCAGTGACCTCTTTTCTTGTGTCCTGCCCCTCCCCGCTTAGGTCTTTGGCCCTGACCCCAGTCCCTGTGCTTTTTCTCTTCCCAACAGCCGTGGGGGAAAAGACCCCCTTTCTAGCCCCGGGGGCCCTGGGTCTCGGAGGAGCAATTACAATTTGGGTACGTACAGAGGGACAGAGGGAAAAACTTGGATGGCAGGGTTAGGATTTGGGCTGTAGCCCTAGGAGCTATTTTGGGCTGTGAGGTGTGGTGGCTAGGGTTCTGTTCTGTCTTTCCTGGAAGGGGGGTTGTGGGTGGTAGTTGACACCACCCCTTTTCTCTGTAGAAGGCATCTCAGTGAAGATGTTCCTTCGAGGCCGCCCCATTACCATGTACATCCCATCTGGCATCCGCAGCCTGGAGGAGCTGCCGAGCGGCCCACCGCCGGAGACCCTCTGCCTTGACTGGGTGTATCCTGCCCCCTCCGGTCCCATGGGAACCACCTTTCCCACCTCGGGACCCCTCTTCCCTTTACAGTTTTCTCCTGGGTCTATGGGGACAAGGAGCCTTCTAGATCCTCTCCTACCATCATTCTGCTCCAGGCCCTGCCAGCCAGAAGCTCTGTCTTTCTCCCCTCTTCCTCCTCCTGCCCTTGATCTGCCCTTTCCTTGACCGTGATCTCCGCCCCAGTTACGGGTACAGGGGTCGTGATTCCCGCTCTAATCTGTTTGTGCTGCGCTCGGGGGAGGTGGTCTACTTCATCGCCTGCGTGGTGGTGCTGTACCGGCCTGGAGGAGGCCCAGGGGGTCCTGGAGGCGGTGGCCAGAGACATTACCGGGGGCACACAGACTGCGTTCGATGGTGAGGGGCCTGGGGATGGTGGGCTTGGCAGGAAGAGGGTCTGGGGGCGTGGAGAAGCAGGGGAAAAGAGTTGCCTTGCTGCTCTGCAAGCTTGGAGAAGGTGTCTTGGATGGTCTTGAGAGACCCTTTCCCTAGAGTGTCTTCCCCCCACCTTAGCCTTGCTGTTCACCCTGATGGTGTTCGGGTAGCCTCGGGACAGACAGCTGGAGTGGATAAGGATGGAAAGGTAAGGCCAAAGTCAGGGAGCAGGCAGACACGCTGTAATTGCACTCCAGCTTTGCTTCACACCTTGACTCTTCTTCCTTCACCAGCCCCTGCAGCCTGTGGTTCACATCTGGGACTCAGAGACGCTGTTGAAACTGCAGGAGATTGGACTGGGGGCCTTCGAGCGGGGTGTTGGGGCCCTGGCCTTTTCAGCTGCGGTGAGCTGGCCCTGAAGCCTCTAGACCCCCATTCTTGCCTAGGAACCCCACTCTTGCATGTCACCAGGAAGCCTTGGAAGTTCTGGCCTTCCTGAACCTCACCCAGGTGGTTGTCTTGAGAAAGGGACATGTGTGTCAACTTCTGCCCTCTCCATCTGTGATGGTACCTCCTAACCTAATGACCACGAACCCTGGACCTCCAGGGTTCACTCTGCCCCTCCTGTGTGTCGCCTTTGTTCAGGATCAGGGTGCCTTTCTTTGTGTGGTGGATGATTCCAATGAGCACATGCTGTCGGTGTGGGACTGCAGCCGGGGAGTGAAGCTGGCTGAGATCAAGGTGAGGAGTCCACATGACTTGGAGAGGCTCCGAGGTTGGGGGTGGGAGTGGTGGAGTGCAGAGAGCTCCAGACTCACCCATACATTTCCTTCCTTTTTGGCTGGGTCACATGGGGCAAGTCTCCTAGCTTCTCTGACCCTTAGTTTCTTCATTTGTGACATGGGTTCTGACCTCATGAGGGATAATAT
Organism: Macaca mulatta; assembly: GCF_049350105.2. NCBI lineage: Eukaryota > Metazoa > Chordata > Mammalia > Primates > Cercopithecidae > Macaca > Macaca mulatta. The sequence goes on from NC_133419.1 coordinate 11,459,419, forward strand.
GTTAGGTATTAGGGTGATTAATTATGATTGACAGGGAATAGTGCTTTTAGGGGACCAGGGTCTTGAAAGAAGGGTTGTCCTGGGGTTTCTGGGCCTCTACCAGCCAGCTGTCATGATGCAAATTGAGGAGAGTCAAGTAGAGCGAAGGTATCCAGGGCTTGGGGTGGCTGAATCTAGTGTCTTCCCTTCAGAGTACAAATGACTCAGTCCTGGCCGTTGGCTTCAACCCTCGTGACAGCAGCTGCATCGTCACCAGTGGGAAATCTCACGTCCACTTCTGGAATTGGAGTGGTGGAGTAGGGGTTCCTGGGAATGGGACCCTTACCCGGAAACAGGGTGTCTTTGGGGTGAGGCATGGATAAGTGGAAGGTGATGGGGAGGGCAGAGTGGAAGAGGAAGCACTGGGCTGAGTACTATGGACCCTAAGGTTCCCTAACCCCTACCTGCCCTATGACTTTTTCTTTTTTTTTTTTTTTTTTTGAGACGGAGTCTTCCTCTTGTCGCCCAGGCCAGAGTGCAATGGCACTATCTCGGCTCACTGCGACCTCCGCTTCCTAGGTTCAAGCAATTCTCCTGCCTCAGCCTCCCGGAGTAGTTGGGATTACAGATGTGCGCCACCACGCCCGGCTAATTTTTGTATTTTTAAGAGAGACAGGGTTTCATTTCATCATGTTGGCCGTCGCTCCCAGCTCTTTTTTTTTTGAGACAGTGCCTTGCTCTATCACCCAGGCTGGAGTGCAGTGCGGGATTTCACCATATTGGCCAGGCTGGTCACAAACTCCTGGCCTCAGGTGACCCGCCCGCCTTGGCCTCCCAAAGTGCTGGGATTACAGGCGTGAGCCACTGTACCTGGCTTGTCCTGCGACTTTGAATTTTTGCCCTTCCCTTTGACCTCTGCTATCTGCTCTCCCTTCCCGCTAGAAATACAAGAAACCCAAGTTTATTCCTTGCTTTGTGTTCCTTCCGGATGGAGACATTCTCACTGGAGACTCAGAGGGGAACATTCTCACCTGGGGGCGGAGCGCTTCAGATTCCAAGACCCCGGGCAGGGGTGGGGCCAAAGGTATGCGGCTGGGGGTGGCATCTGGGAAGTCTAGTACTCCAGAGGTTCTGTGGGAACAGAGAGAGGGTTTCCCATTCCCATCTTTTTTTTTTTTTTTTTTTTTTTTTTTGAGACGGGATCTTACTCTGTTGCCCAGGCTGGAGTGCAGTGGTGTGATCTTGGTTCACCGCAACCTCTGCATCCCAGGTTCAAGCGATCCTCCCTCTTCAGTCTCCAAGTAGCTGGGATTACAGGCACACGCCACCACGCCTAGCTAATTTTTGTATTTTTAGTAGAGACGGGGTTTTGCCATGTTGGCCAGGCTGGTCTCGAATTCCTGACCTCAAGTGATCTGCTCACCTTGGCCTCCCAAAGTGCTGGGATTACAGGTGTGAGCCACTGCGCCCAGCCAGGTTTCCCACCTTTTTCCCTTGAGAGTTGATAGTTCTCTGGGGGGCTGGTCTAGAAGGGTGTGGGCAGCACAGCAAAGGAGAAACGGCTGGAGCTTTGTGTTTGCCAGATCTCAGGTTCAGATTCCAGTTTTGCCATTAGTTGCCTGGCCTTTAGGAAGTTACCGCACTTCTCTGAGTCTCAGTTGTCCTGTTTGTAAAATGGGGAGAATAACAGATGTGTTGGCAGTATGAGGATGAGACATAGTAGTCGGTGCATTCAATGGCTGGGAGTTCTTACTCTATTGTGGCAGCCAAAGCTGGCCGTTTCTCACTCCCCTGTACCCCCAAAACATGACCTGCCTGGGGCTTTGCCAACAGAGACCTATGGGATTGTGGCCCAGGCTCATGCTCATGAAGGTTCCATCTTCGCCTTGTGTCTCCAGCGGGACGGGACAGTGCTGAGTGGTGGCGGGCGGGACCGCCGGCTGGTACAGTGGGGGCCCGGGTTGGTGGCCCTCCAGGAGGCTGAGGTGAGGGCTGGGCTGGGGTCAAGGGAGTGAGGGAGAAGAGCAATGGTCAGTGGGCTCTTGACATTCTGCCACCACTCTGCAGATTCCTGAGCACTTTGGGGCCGTGCGAGCCATTGCTGAAGGGCTTGGCTCTGAGCTGCTGGTGGGAACCACGAAGAATGCATTGCTGAGGGGAGATCTGGCCCAAGGCTTCTCCCCTGTAATCCAGGTTGGGGGTTAAGGGCTCAGGGGAGGAAGGGGCAAAGGGGTGTGAGAGAGGGGCAGGAGTGACAGTCATGCTGTGCTGCAGGGCCACACTGATGAGCTCTGGGGGCTCTGCACACACCCCTCCCAGAACCGCTTCCTCACCTGCGGCCATGACCGGCAGCTCTGCCTGTGGGATGGGGAGAGCCATGCGCTGGCCTGGAGCATCGACCTCAAGGTAGAGCCCTGTGCCCCTGGATCCCCCATGCCACACCCACCAGGACACCTGTGGCCACCACGCCTTCCCTAGCACCTTGCCTTCTGCCTCCCAGAGGTGGCCAGTTTGTACTGGTATGGGTGCACTGGTTACTCTAATATTAATTCTTCTGTACTGATTGGTAAAAGCTGATGCTTCTAGTACCACCTGGGCATTCCCTGCTGCCCCCAGAACCCCTCAGACTTCCTCTTGGTCCAGCACCTAAATGGTTAATCTTCGGCACAGCTGTTGGCCTCAGTTCTGTGGTTAAATGTTTTGATATCACTCCCTGTTTAGGCTCCAGTGACACCCAGGTGTCCCTTCCCTCTCTTCCCATCTTCTCCTTGGGAGTAAGTGGCTTTGAAGTTATCAGGAGGACAAGGGGTCCCCTCTGGTTCCCTCACTAGAAAGGCATTGTCTTGAATTCACCTTCTCCCCTCTCCCAGGAGACTGGTCTCTGTGCTGACTTCCACCCGAGTGGGGCAGTTGTGGCCGTAGGACTGAACACGGGGAGGTGAGAGGGAGCCAGGACTCCCAGGAGGGAAAGCAGGGAGGTTTGGGAAGGGTTCCTGGTACTGGGGGAGTGGGCGAGAGTGACCGCCTCTGCCCAGGAGCCACCTGCGCCTTGGCACTCCTCCGTGCCTCTCCCTGCAGCCCCTGCCACCTGGGCTCCCCTCCTCTCCTGTGGTAACCGTTCCTCCCCCTCCCCCAACCACGGTCTCCTCCAAGCCTGGGAGTGGAGGAGGCGGCAGCCCAGGATAGAGCAGTGGGAATGGGAGGGGCATAGACAAACACAGGGAAGTGACAGGCTTCCAGCCTGCACAGGGCCTTTGTAGTCGGTCCCTGGTCTGTAGTTTCAGATTCCTTTTTCAGACGGCATTAGAAGCCCCTCAGCCTTTATCCACACTTAGCTCCTTTCCATCTCCCAGCATAAGAATGCAGTGGTGGCTGGGTGCGGTGGCTCATGCCTATAATCCTCGCGTTTTGGGAGCTGAGGCGGGTGGATCACTTGAGGTCAGGAGTCCAAGACCAGGCTGGCCAACATGGTGAAACCCTCATCTCTACTGAAAACACAAAAATTAGCCGGGCATGGTGGTGCGCACCTGGAATTCTAGCTACTTAGGAGGCTGAGGCATGATAATTACTTGAACCCAGGAGGTGGAGGTTGCGGTGAGATCTTGCCACTGCACTCCAGCCTGGGTGACAGAGTGAGACTCTGTCTCAGAACAATAACAACAACAACAACAACAAACTAAAAAAAGAATGCACGTGTGACCTGTCATCTACATCAGAGCTTTTCTGTGTGTGTTTCTGAGCTTCTCTGATTTGCCATCCCCAAGCCTACCCAGGGTGGCCTACCTGGGGGTCTCCTCACATCTTGCCTTTTTGTCTTCCTATCTGCCTCCACTCCCCTCCCTTCCAGGTGGTTGGTTTTGGACACAGAAACCAGAGAGATCGTGTCTGATGTCATTGATGGCAATGAGCAGCTCTCAGTGGTCCGGTACAGCCCAGGTGGGAGCCACCCCAACCCTGGACTCACATGTGTCCCTGGCCCTTCCCTCTCTGAGTGACTGTATTTGCAGATGGGTTGTACCTGGCCATTGGTTCCCATGACAACGTGATCTACATCTATAGTGTTTCCAGTGATGGTGCCAAATCCAGCCGCTTTGGCCGCTGTATGGTGAGGAAGTTGGGGCGTGTGGTGGGGCATGATAACAGCTGGGAAACTCAGGGGTCTGATGCATCAAGGGGGCTCTGGGGATGGGAAATGGATGGGATACTTTAAAACTCTTGACCTTTGCTCCCAGGGTCACTCCAGCTTCATCACTCATCTTGACTGGTCCAAGGATGGGAATTTCATCATGTCCAATTCTGGGGACTATGAGATTCTTTACTGTGAGTGGCAGTGGAGCAGGACATGGGGAGAGGGTAATTGGAGTGGGTTTTATGTAGGGGGGTCTTAGAGGTGTTGTCAGATAAGGGAGTGGAGATAGGGTTAAAGTGGAGTTGGAATTATACATAGAAATTTTGTGATTTGGAAACAACGAGTTTCACACCATGTCTTGTTGACTTGAGGGAGCTGAAAAATGCTCTAAGAAGTTTCTCAGGGCAAGCGTGAAGGACTTGACTTATCTAGGGAGGAGGAACTCATGGAAGCTGTTAGAACTTCAGCCAGTGCTCAGGACAGGACGCACGCAGGGTGGGTTTCACAGGGGGAGGAGGTCACTACTACAGTGACCAGATCACATGCCATCGCTGGGTTTCATGCCAGTCTTTCCAATCTGGCTTTTCCTGGCATCTTCCCTACTGAGGGCAGCGTGAGAGCTGAGCTGGGCGGGCTCCCTCTCCCCAGGGGACGTGGCTGGAGGCTGCAAGCAGCTGAAGAATCGCTATGAGAGCCGAGACCGGGAATGGGCTACCTACACCTGTGTGCTGGGTTTCCACGTCTACGGTGAGCAGGGGCGTGGAACCCTGCTGGAGGGGTGGGGGACAAGGTGGAGCCCAGTTTGGGCTCGGAACGCTGGGCGTGTGTCATTGGGTGAGAGTCCAGAAACCTGAAGATCCAGCCCAGGAGGCCCCTCCGGCCCTCGGGACCGGGAAGGCTTTCCTGGAACGCGACAGTGGGTGGCTGCGGCTGCCGGAGCGCCTGAAACGGTGTAGCTCTGGGCCGTGGGTGGCGGTGGGTAGGAGGTCGGGCTGAGGCCGGCCACTGTGCTAGGCGTGTGGCCGGACGGCTCCGATGGGACCGACATCAACTCCCTGTGCCGCTCCCACAACGAGCGCGTGGTGGCGGTGGCCGACGACTTCTGCAAAGTGCATCTATTCCAGTACCCGTGCGCTCGTGCCAAGGTGAGGCCGCGGGGGCCGCCGGGGTGGGACGGGTGGGCCCGAGGGCTCCGCCGCCACTGCAAGTCTTCCCTCCCGCCCAGGCGCCGAGCCGCATGTACGGGGGCCACGGCAGCCACGTGACCAGCGTCCGGTTCACGCACGACGACTCGCACCTTGTCTCGCTGGGCGGCAAGGACGCCAGCATCTTCCAGTGGCGAGTGCTGGGCGCTGGGGGCGCGGGGCCGGCGCCTGCCACGCCCTCTCGAACCCCCTCCCTGTCCCCCGCCTCCTCCCTCGACGTTTGATCGCTGCCGGCGGGACCTACTGGCCTGGCGGCGTGGCCCCGCCCCGCTCTGCCCCGCCCTAATCCCCCACGACCAGGGGCCGACTCTTTCCTCGACTGACTTCGAAACATTCCCGACGGTGCATTTCCCTGGAGGGCGCGAGCGGCGCCCCTGCACACACTGTTTAGACCCGCTGGTTGAGCCGGGCAGCCCCAACCTAGGCCTTGACTCCCGCTGCCTGCTGAGGGGCAATAAACCAGAACCAAAGTCGCCTCCCGGTGCTTTTGTGGGGCGCTGCTGGGTGCCTCCGGGGCCCTGTGGGGTGGGGACGAAGGAAAAGAGGCGTGCGGAAAGGGCAAGGGAGCGTAGACCATTTATGCAAATAACAGGCAAAGCCGCTTGCAAATAACCTGGCGAAGCGCTAAGGCGCGCGAGTCTTCGGGGCGGGAGGAGGAGTTGCAGGGCTCCAGCTAGGACAGAGTTAAGCCCCACTCCTCTCCCGCCCTCGGAAAAAGGGGTGGGGGGGGTGCCGAGCTGCAACGGAAATAGCCGAGCGATTGGCCGACAGGAGCCGAACTTCTTCCGGAAGTAGCCGATCTGCGGGGTCTCGCTCTCCGACCTGAGCCGAGCAGTGGGCCTTGTTCTCCGGATCGGCCGAAGGTGTTACGGAAGGAGGCGAACCCTGAGGCGGGCCGGGCAAGCCTTCCCTGCGGCCGGCAGAGCTCAACGACTAGTGGGACTCGGCGGGGGTGGGGGCAGCTGCAGCCTGGCAGGAGCCGAGCTCGTTCCGGAAGAAGCCGAGCGGACCGGGGCCAGCCTCAGCGTCCCGGGAGTGAGGCGATAGCTGCGGCGGCGACAGCGCGGGCCGGGATGAACCGCGACGGCTGAGGCAGCGGAGGTGACGGCTGCGCGGGCCCCAGTGAGACTCCCTCGAAGCGCCAGCCCACCGTTCAGGGCTTTGCCTCTAGCCGAGCCCTGCCCCCGCGAGCCTCCCGGACCCCTTTGTGCGGCCGGAGGCGGCGGCGGGAACGGCCATGGCGGCCAACATGTACCGGGTGGGAGGTGAGTACCGGGCGCAGGGGTACAGGGTCCGGGGCGGGAGAGGTTGTGGTCGGGACCGGAGGGGCTCGGCACCGGGTGGCGCGAGGCGCAGCGTATGGGGCGGCATGGACCGGAGCGCGGACCGGAACCGGAACCGGGAGACGAGGAGCTAGGGTGCGGGAAACCGCGACGCGGCAGGGCGCCGAGACTCCTGGAGAGAAGCTGCGGGCAGCCCCGACGGCACTTTCAGGGCTGCGTCGGGGGCTCCTCGGGGCACGGAGTGGGCTTCGGAAACCGGTTCCGAAGGAGCTGACAGGGTGGGGAGGGAACGCGAGGGGCTGGGGCGACGGCTTTGCCACCGCGGAGGAGCCGCCCGGAGGTTTCCTCTTCCCAGGCGTTATTGTGCGCCTCAGTTCGAAAAGGTGGGGGCCCTGCGCTAGAGCGAACAATTACTTCGCCGCGACTGAGGTGCAACTCGTTGCTGAGTTGTGGGGACTGCAGGGGAATCCCTGCTTCTTGCCTGTTCCTTAAGGCTCACTTTTGAGTAATGGATCTGATTTTAGAACTAGGTGCGGTGGGGGTGGGGGACATCCTTATTTTCTCTTAGTCTTTACACTTTCACATCTCAGCGCGCTCTCTGCCTGAATCCTTATCTTCTTTTGATCCACTCAGGCCAACTTTCTCTCCTACTCTGGTGCTCTGCGTCTCTCCCATCTCCTCTGATCTTCGTGGTTCTCCCCCCTCCCTTCCCTTACAGATTACGTCTATTTTGAGAACTCCTCCAGCAATCCTTACCTGGTTAGACGGATTGAGGAACTCAACAAGGTGAGTGGAGCAGAATCTCTCTCCCTCCCTCCCCCAGTGGTCTCTTCTGAGGTTTCTAACTTCGGGTGGAAGAGAGGACCCTATACTAAGTACCCATTCATATTCATTCATTCATTCATTGGATGTATTCAGGAAAGGCTATTGAGAGCTTAGCAGGAACTTTACTATTCTGTCTCTTGGGGGCAAAGGAAAGGGATTTGGAAGTCTGTCCTTGAATGTAAGTGTTTACTCATATTTTCTTGGGCTTTTTAATTTAGGTCCCTCTGAAACTTACTGTTATTTGTCTCTTTGTGTATTTCTGTTCCCAGATGATCAATTTTCACTGCTACGTTGTTTTGTTTCTGTTTTTGTTTTTTTCCTCCCCTTAGACTGCAAATGGAAATGTGGAGGCAAAGGTCGTCTGTCTTTTCCGGCGCAGGGACATTTCTAGTAGCCTCAACAGCTTGGCTGATAGTAATGCCAGTGAGTATCTTCATCCCTTTCTTTTCCCCCTCCCCATGATCTGAGGCCTGCGCATGTCCCTGCAGGTATTTCCCCTGGTAGCATGCCCAAGGCAGAGGTGTGAGTTTGAGGGTGGGAAATGCCTGGCCTGAGGAGGGAGACCTGTTTTTACACGTTGGGGTTGGAAGCAGGGTGGAGAGATTGTGATATGGTTTGTGTATGAGAGTAGGAGAGAGACGATAAGGTTGATTTAGGGGATGAAGACGGGGTTTAGAGAAACAGAATGCTTTTCTAAAGGGGGGCAGTTTGGGGTACACTGGGACAGTAGGTGGTGACTGAAGGTCAAGGTGAAGAGGAAGAGATTGTACTGAGAAGCCCGCATAACAGAAGCAGCCTTATTTTGTAATCACAAGGTGGTGAGAATACCTGGAAGTTAGAAGATGGCTGGAAGTTTTCTTGCACTTTTTAATTTCTCACCTTGCCCATTTCCCCACCTGCCACCCCCCATTTTACATCTTTCCCTTTTCATTTTGCTCTATTTTCATCCTCTTTAAGGTCTCATTTTCTTTTTTTAAAAAAAAATATTTTCCTTAGCTGCTTTTTCCTTTCCTGCTTTGGTTTTCTTTTTCCTTCCTTTTGTTCCACCTTTCTAAATCATTTTCCTTTTTCAGACTGCTCTGGGTGAGAAGGGGTTAAAGAGGAGCCTGGCTAACCAAGTTCCCTGGCCCTTTAGGGTTTCCAGCCCCATCTGGCAGGGGCTGACCTTGGCCTTGTCCAATCAGAAGGGGTGTTGGGGGTGTGGTCCCCCTTGCCTTAGCACAGGGTTTCCGGAGCACACAAGCGAGGGGTGGAGCCTACTGAACAACCCCCCCTTCTCCCTGAGGTTGGGAACAATGCACCAATGAGCCTGGGCCTGAGGCTTTTCTGCCCCCTCCCACTTTGGTTGGCGCCTAGCCAGATTAACCCCTTCCACTAGGTTTCAGGGCAAGCTGCAGCTCTTTCAGGAGGAAGATGTTGGCACTAGCTTGAGAGGTGTTGTCCTTGAAAACCCTAGGAACTATTATTAGCCAAGTAGAGAATGAGGGATAGTTAGGGCTGCATGTGATGTTTTAGTGCAAAGAGTCTCCTGAAATTGAAAAGAACTGGTAAACACAGTCTTGTGTGATTTTTTTTTTCATCTTACTGGGTTGCTGGACCTCAGGCTGGTTTAGCAAGAGACAAATGTAATGTTCTTGCTGGCCTGTTGTGGACTTTGGTGTCTGAGCATTGGCAGCTGGGTAGCGATGTATGTCTACAGCATTCTTCGTACTCTCAGCAGTTCTTCCCTAAGAGCATTACTGATAGAGTTGGGAGCATCCATGATGGGGTATACAGCTAAGAAGGAAAGCTGGTAGGATAAAGGCATAGAAGGCAGACACCTGGGAAATGTGACAAAAAAACAGCCAAGATAGCAAATATTTTCCCTGAGTTAGAGTTTCCAGGGTGGTGTCTTGCTGGATCCATTTCTGACTTGGTTTCTTCCTCCTTAATCTCCCAGGGGAGTTTGAAGAGGAATCAAAGCAGCCAGGGGTGTCTGAGCAGCAGCGCCATCAACTGAAGCACCGGGAACTTTTTCTTTCTCGGCAATTTGAATCATTACCAGCCACCCACATAAGGTACAGGACAACTGGGGCCAGAATAGCCTGCATGCACTTACGTAGAAGATGGAGAGAAGGAGGTGGTCTTCAGAGATGCTGTGGGGAGGGAGAGTGGGGCTCACCGGGGTTTTCCGATCTGTCTTCTATAGGGGGAAATGCAGTGTGACCCTCTTGAATGAGACAGATATCTTGAGCCAGTACCTGGAAAAGGAGGTGAGAAAGAGATGTTGAGAGAAGAGGGAGGGGAATGGGTATTGCTCACAAAAGGGAGGGGGAAAGGAGGACAATGAAAAGGTACCGGGTTGCCAGACTGCCGGTCATGGAAACTCAGATACACCTCCCTCCCTGCCGCCTATGTGGATTGCTGCCCTGCTTACCTTGTCTCTCCCCAACTCCAGGACTGCTTTTTTTACTCACTGGTGTTTGACCCTGTGCAGAAGACACTTCTAGCTGATCAGGGCGAGATTAGAGTTGGTTGCAAATATCAAGCTGAGATCCCAGATCGCTTGGCAGAGGGTAAGCAACAGGACAAGACTGTATGGCTACCAAGTTATCTAATTCTAAGGGGCACTTTAATTTTTTTTATTTTTTTTTGAGATGGGGTCTTGCTCTGCTGCCCAGGTTGGAGGGTAATGGTGTGATCTCAGCTCACTGCAAGCTCCGCCTCACGGGTTCATGCCATTCTTCTGTCTCAGCCTCCCGAGTAGCTGGGACTATAGGCTCCCGCCACAACGCCTGGCTAATTTTTTGGTATTTTTAGTAGAGACGGGGTTTCACTGTGTTAGCTAGGGTGGTCTTGATCTCCTGACCTCATGATCCGCCTGCCTTGGCCTCCCAAAGTGCTGGGATTACAGGCGTGAGCCACCGCGCCTGGCCCCAAGGGGCACTTTAGTATTATAGTCTCTGTGAATGGTGTCACCTGGGGTTGTGTAGTACACAGTCTGCAGGGCTCTCTGCCATGACCCTGACAGAATGGGACCGTAGGAACCTGAAAAGGGCAAATGGGAACAGTTGGGATGAGAAGTCAGAGAGTTGACAGAATCCAAGCAGAAGAAGAGGAAGGAGGAAGTGCTATTGTGAATGAAAAGACACCAACTATTTCCTCCTGCCCTCTCCCTGTGGTTGCCATTGTTCTGTTCCCCAGGAGAATCTGATAATCGGAACCAACAGAAGATGGAGATGAAGGTCTGGGACCCAGACAACCCTCTCACAGACCGGCAGATCGACCAGTTTCTCGTGGTGGCCCGGTGAGGGGTGGGTGGATAGGGAAGATGGGCTGGGGGAGGTGTGGACATTGTTCTGAGTTCCATGGTTCTTAGAGGTGGACTTTATTTCTTTCATTGGCATAGATGTTTTCCTTCTTTCTCTTCTGGCTTAGTTTCCCAGCCCACTTGGGCTTTCTTCTTTGGCTTTTGACTTCTCAATTTCTCCCTTAGAGCTGTGGGAACCTTTGCAAGAGCTCTAGATTGCAGTAGCTCCATTCGGCAACCAAGCTTGCACATGAGTGCAGCTGCTGCCTCCCGAGATATCACCCTGGTGAGCAGAAGTTGGTGGGTAGTTGGGCAGGCTGGGCTTTCTGGGGACTTGCAGAGCCTAGGGACAGGAGAGGAGGGTATCTCTGAGGGAATGGGAGTGTTTTTTGTGTTGTTTTTTTTTTTTTTTGAGATGGAGTCTCGCTCTGTCGCCCAAGGTGGAGTGCAGTGGCGCGATCTCAGCTCTCTGCAAGCTCCGCCTGCTGGGTTCACACCATTCTCCTGCCTCAGCCTCCCGAGTAGCTGGGACTACAGGCACCCGCCACCACGCCTGGCTAATTTTTTGTATTTTTAGTAGAGACAGGGTTTCACCGTTTTAGCCAGGATGATCTCGATCTCCTGACCTCGTGATCTGCCCGCCTCAGCCTCCCAAATTGCTGGTTTTATGGGCGTGAGCCACCGTGCCTGGCCGGGAGTGGGAGTGTTTTAAGGAGCAGGAAGGGAGTGGTGCCAAAAGTTTCAGATCCTCAGTTGCTCTCCGTCTTCCCCATAGTTTCACGCCATGGATACCTTGCAAAGGAACGGCTATGACCTGGCTAAGGCCATGTCGACCCTGGTACCCCAGGGCGGCCCGGTGCTGTGTCGGGATGAGATGGAGGAATGGTCAGCCTCAGAGGCCATGCTATTTGAGGAGGCCCTAGAGAAGTATGGGAAGGACTTCAACGATATTCGCCAGGATTTTGTAAGTGGATGACGCTAGGAGGAGAGGTGACAGGTGAGGGAACCAGGACCTGGGGCCAGATGCCTGCTCATTCTTCTCCCTCTGCCCCTTAGCTACCCTGGAAGTCACTCGCCAGCATAGTCCAGTTTTATTACATGTGGAAAACCACAGACCGGTATATTCAGCAGGTATCATCTGGGCTGGGGAGGGTGGACCATAGGCTACCTGCTGACCTCTGCCTTTGAAGTTGATGATATTCTCCCTGCTCTGATCCTTCTCTTTCTTTTTTCCTTCTTACAGAAAAGATTGAAAGCTGCTGAAGCAGACAGCAAACTGAAACAGGTCTACATCCCCACCTAGTAAGTGTAGTGGTTAGGGGAGACCAGAGTGTTTTCCTTCCCTTCCCCTAACTTGTGCCTTCCTCAGTGATTGGGGGTGGGCAGGAGGTAGGGTCACATTGAGAGTGGAAATTGATTCTTTTCCTTGACCAGTTTCTTGGTTTTTTCCCTTCTCCTCGCCTTCCCCATTAGCACTAAGCCAAACCCTAACCAGATCATTTCTGTGGGTTCAAAACCTGGCATGAATGGGGCTGGATTTCAGAAGGGCCTGACTTGTGAGAGTTGCCACAGTGAGTTATGGGGGCACTGGGATGGTGGGGATGGGTGGAAGGCCTGCTGTGGCTCAAGAATCTGTGGGGCTCAGGTAGCATGCTTCTTCCCTGTCCCCCTCCTCTCCATGCTCTGCAGCCACACAGTCTGCTCAGTGGTATGCCTGGGGCCCACCTAACATGCAGTGCCGCCTCTGTGCTTCCTGTTGGATCTACTGGAAGAAATATGGGGGACTGAAGACCCCAACTCAGCTTGAGGGAGCCACTCGGGGTACCACGGTAAGGATCAGTGGGGGTAAAAGCAGGGGAGAGCAGTAAGCATATTGATGTGAGCTTAGGTGAGGGCCAGAATATCCAACTCTTTATATGGTGATGGTTTGATGGGCAGGGGGTGCTTGATGCTGGTTGGGGAGACATATAGGCCAAGAGGTCAGTAAAGAGATTAGGCAGGAATAAATTGTCTTCTGCAGGGAATGGAAGAAAGAAGGGAGCCTCGATGCTGATTTCTGCTCTCTCTCTTTCCTATGCTCTTCTTCTAGGAGCCACACTCGAGGGGTCATTTGTCCAGACCTGAAGCTCAAAGTCTCTCCCCTTATACAACCAGCGCCAACCGGGCCAAGCTACTGGCTAAGAACAGGCAAACTTTCCTGCTTCAGACCACGAAACTGACCCGTCTTGCCAGACGCATGTGCAGGGACCTATTACAGCCGAGGAGGGCTGCCCGACGGCCGTATGCTCCTATCAATGCCAATGCCATCAAAGCAGAGTGTAAGGACAGGGAGTGATGGGGCTGGTGGTGGGTTTAGGGTTGCTCTGCCCAGAGACGATTGTTTCTCTGGATGTTTAATAACAGGAGGCATAGTAGGCCACAGGTAATTTTTTAAAGATTAGACTTGGCTTCTGGCCTCAGAGGAGACCTGAATGGTGAAGCCCTTCAGAAGCTTTCATCTTTGTTCTGCAGGCTCCATTCGACTTCCTAAGGCCGCCAAGACTCCATTGAAGATTCACCCTCTGGTGCGGCTGCCCCTGGCAACTATCGTCAAAGATCTGGGTATGGGATGAGGACCAGTGAGGGTGGCATCAGGCTCCCAGTCCGTTCCCTGTCCAACATCTTCTCTCCCCTTGTTTTCTTCTTCCCCATAGTGTCCTCAGAGATTTAGTCTAACAAACTGTACTTTTGTTGTTTAATAATTTTTTTTGTAAACTATTCAGTATTACTGTACTGATTTGATAAGGTTATACTGATATTTGAAATACTAGTGATAGCTTGCCAGAACCTTACCCCATTGCTACTTTTGGGGATGCCCAGGTAAACTGCTGGTCCAGGGGAAGAGATGGAAGTAACAAAGGGGAACTGTGTAGGGAAGAAAAGGTGTGAAAGTTTTCTATTACTTTTTTTCCAGTGGCCCAGGCACCCCTGAAACCAAAAACACCTCGGGGTACCAAGACACCGATCAACAGAAACCAGCTGTCCCAGAACCGGGGACTGGGGGGCATTATGGTGAAACGGGCCTATGAGACTGTGAGTTGACAGAAAGGGGTGGGCCAAGCTGAGTTGGGTGGGCTTTTGTTTCTCATAGGAGTCTGAGAGGGTCCCTTCCCTCATTGTGCCATCCTGCCTCTTTTCCAGATGGCAGGGGCAGGGGTTCCTTTCTCTGCCAATGGAAGGCCTCTGGCTTCAGGGATTCGTTCAAGCTCACAGCCAGCCGCCAAGCGTCAGAAACTAAACCCTGCTGATGCCCCCAATCCTGTGGTGTTTGTGGCCACAAAGGATACCAGGTAGGGAGTCTACCATGGGAGGGGCTGAGAGGGACAGTCCAGGCTGTGAGTGTGGGGAGTAGGAGTTTCAGAGCAAGAGCTCTAGGAAGGTTGTGGATGCAGGGTGGGGATGCCAGAAAAGAATGGGCCAGAAGGCAGAATTGCAGTGTGGAATGTGGGGCTTCACCTGGAGGGCTTAGTGTTCTCTAAGCCTTTTCTGTTTCTCACTTGCTCTTTCTGGCCAGGGCCCTGCGGAAGGCTCTGACCCATCTGGAAATGCGGCGAGCTGCTCGCCGACCCAACTTGCCCCTGAAGGTGAAGCCAACGCTGATGGCAGTGCGGCCCCCTGTCCCTCTACCTGCACCCTCACATCCTGCCAGCACTAATGAGCCTATTGTCCTGGAGGATTGAGCACCTGTGGGGGAGGGAGGTGGGCTGAGAGGTAGAGGGTGGATGCCCAGGGCACCCAAACCTCCCTTCCCTTTCGTGTCAAAGGGAGTGAGGAGTAAGGAAGAGAGCAAGTGAGTGTGCGTCCCTGGAGGGGTTGGGCGCCCTCTGGTGTTACAACCTCGAGACTTGTCTCATGCCTCCATGCTTGCTGATGGAGGACAGACTGCAGGAACTTGGCCCATGTGGGAACCTAGCCTGTTTTGGGGGGTAGGACCCACAGATGTCTTGGACAGTTTTGGGGGGAGGGTTTTTTAATTTTTTAAAAATTTTGCCTCCCTTTGTGAAAGGGGATGGGGAGGGGAAGAGTAAACAGATAACAGGTGGTGGTACCTGGTTGGGGGAGGGGGGCGTGCACTGCCATGTCTTTTTTTTTTTTTTCCTAATTGGGGGTTTCTCTTTCTGTCCGGTGTCCGGACTATCCTAATTGGAGTTTGAGGCCCCTAAGCTGGCATCAACCCCAGGCCATGCTCGCTCTTTCCTTCCCTCCCCTCCCCCTCCGCCTTTTGTACGCCAGTTCTCAGAAATAAAGATCTTTTGTCCGTTTTTTTAACCTCGGATTCTGTAATTGGTTCTTATAGTAACAAATAAAAAGCTGTTTTCTTCAGCTTCTCCTGGCTCAGCTGTTCTTTGCCATGGGTGTGTGTTGTGTGTGTGTTGGGGGTGTCTTTGACAGGGAAAATAAAGGACAAAGGACAACAAAGGAGGTACAGATGGTTCTTGCCTTGGGAACAGCTTTATGAGATATGCAGCCTGGACCGAGGCGGCTTGCTCCAGCTAGCCTTCTTGTGGGATCCAAACTGCTCCCCAGCTCCCAGTGGTGATGGAGCCCAAGCACCATCTTGGCCCAGATTCCTTCACAGGAGTTGAGATGAGCTTTCTGGATGACTGGTGGCCTCCATAGGAAAGGAGAATGGGGGTGTTTCTTCCTCTGTTTCCCACCTCTTACTCCCCTCTCCCTTTCACTTAAGGAATTCTGGAAGTTGCTGGCAGCCAGGGTAACATGTATACCACCTTGGTGGTGGTGATGGGGTTATAGGAGGATCTCCTCACCTAGCTGTGTGGTGTATTTGGCAGATGAGAATTCTACCATTGAACCACTCGAGCACCTCTGGGTGTATGTGTACAGCCTGCTGCTTCAGGATCCTCAAGGCCAGTCTCAGCAACTGCCTTGATACCCTGATCCACTGTAGCACCGTTTCCTGCCTGAAAGGTTTGGGACACTGAGATTAGATGCCTGAGCAGGGCCCATTAGAAGGAACACCTTAGGAGAGACAACAAGAAGTTCAGCCTACTATATGCTCCTTGGGCACTTCCTTTAGAGATGGGGAACAGCCTCGGCAGTTGTGACTCGCTCAAGGTCAAAGACCATGGTGTCTGCCTTCGGTCCACTGCTCTTTGCGCCATTCAAAGCTGTGGGCTGAGCCCATCTGAAAGTCCTCTCCACCTCCTTATGATCCCTGTCCCTAGGGCATCCCCAGCTCCTCTAGTCCCTCCCTGTACTGAGCCTACACCTCGGCGGTGTTGGGAGGAACTGACAATTATACCAGATGGGCTTTGACAGCATTCGCCCCCTCCAGTGTCTTCACTCAGTTACCGGTACTCGGTTTTGTCTTGTCGCACTGCTCTGGGGTACGCCAGTGGCTCTGGCTCCTCGGGAGTACACCACGCAGCCCACTACTGCGGAAGGAATGGGCCTGGCTCCAGGGACCTTGTGGAGTCCGGAAGGTGCCCGGTGGTGGCAGAGCTCCCCAACCAGGGCTAGAAGCAGTCGCAGAACACCCGTTTTGCGAGAGGACAGGGGGTGGAGGGAGGGAGTAACAGCCCTGAAAAGGTTGGAAGTCCAGGAACAGCCCTGGGCTCCGTGGGGCAAAGGATTGGAAGCCGCCGATCCTCTGCCTTTATTCGTCGGGTAAATAAGGGTCGAGGGTACAGACACAAGGGTATCTACTGCGGGGTGAAGGAGCTGCAGCTAGACGCTACCCGGCGCCGGCCTTTGTGGCTGCTGTCATAAATATTCACGACGCTTTGGGCCAATCAACGCCTGAACAGCTTAAAGCACACCAATCGGCTTGCCGCATGCAGATAAGCATCGTAACGCGCGGCTTTTCCTAAAACGGGCGGGGACTCGACAGCGGCTAGGAACGGAACCCGGAGTCGAAGGAGCTTGGTTTCCGGAGGAGTGTGTCCGCTCAATTGGACGACTTATGTCACTTCCTATCGGACCGGCGGAAGTAGCTTCCGAGCGCGTTGAGCTTCAGAGAAGTGGGTTCCGGTCGTGGCAGAGGTGCTTGTGTTTTTGTCGGTACAGGAGAGTCGCTATGGCGGCGGTGGATTCGGATGTCGAATCGCTGCCACGTGGGGGTTTCCGCTGCTGCCTCTGCCACGTTACTACAGCCAACCGTAAGCGGTGGCTAGTGAGGGACCCGGGTGGTTGCGGGCTTTCGTCTTTTGATCCTGGCGAAAGTTAGGGTTATAGGTAATCGTTCCTGTCAGGTCGGTTGGTAGGGTCTCTCACCTGCGTTTTTACTCCGCAAGTCCGAGGGGATTTGGAGAGTCGGGAAAGTCCCACCACATTACACTCCTTCTCAGTATACGAAATCTCCACAACGCGTTTCATTGTTTTATTCCTTCTTTAACCATCATCTATTGGACATATGCTCTGTGCCTGGTATTCTGCTGATCTTTAGGGTGGGGGAAGGGGGTTCAGAGATGAAGGAGCTCACCGTTTAGAGATGGAGAAAGTTTCAATGCTTTATAGATATGTTTGGAGAACTGTGGGACCACAGAGAATCAATAACTAAATCAGAGAAGCCCTACAGAGGACCTACTCAAAGGCGGGGACGGATGAAATAGATGGCATGAATGACTAGACCATAAGATACCAGTGAGGAAGGGACAGAAGATGGGTTTGGAAAAATGGACAAGGTTCTTGTATGACAGAGAAGGGGTTCACTGTAACTTCAAATTCCACTTTTTTTTTTTTTTTGAGACAAGGTCTCGCTCTGTCACCCAGGCTGCGGTGCAGTGGTGTGATCTCGGCTCACTGCAGCCTCAACCTCAGCTGCAGAGTGATACCCCCAGCTAGTCTCCCAAGTAGTTGGGTCTACAAGCGTGTACCACCATACTTGGCTAATTTTTTTTTTTTTTTTGAGACGGAGTCTCGCTCTGTCGCCCAGGCTGGGAGTGCAGTGGCGCCATCTCGGTTCACTGCAAGCTCCACCTCCCAGGTTCACGCCATTCTCCTGCCTCAGCCTCCCGAGTAGCTGGGACTACAGGTGCCCACCACCATGCCCGGCTATTTTTTTTATTTTTAGTAGAGACGGGGTTTCACCGTGTTAGCCAGGATGGTCTTGGTCTCCTGATCCCGTGATCCGCCCACCTCCGCCTCTCAACGTGTTGGGATTATAGGCGTGAGCCACCACGCCCGGCCTTGTCTAATTTTTTAATTTTTTGTAGAGATGGGGTTTCACCGTGTTGCCTAGGCTGGTCTCCAACTCCTGGCCTCAAGCGATCTTCCCATCTTGGCCTCCCAAAGTGCTGGGATTACAGGTGTGAGCCAATGTGCCCGGCCCTACTTTTGAAGTCTGGAATCACAATCTTCCCTAAACAGGGTCTACTTCCATTCTTCCTTTTCTCTGTGAATGGCACTATCACTGTTCATCCAGTAAGCCAAGCCAGAAACGTAGGAGTCTTCCTTGGCCCCACATTTACTTTAGTGACATCAAGCAGCTAACTCATAATAAAATAATAGCAATGGCTAGTTTTTCTTTTTTTTTTTTTTTTTTTTTTTTTGAGACGGAGTCTCGCTCTGTCGCCCCGGCTGGAGTGCAGTGGCCGGATCTCAGCTCACTGCAAGCTCCGCCTCCGGGGTTTACGCCATTCTCCTGCCTCAGCCTCCCAAGTAACTGGGATTACAGGCGCCCGCCATCTCGCCCGGCTATTTTTTTGTATTTTTTAGTAGAGACGGGGTTTCACCGTGTTCGCCAGGATGGTCTCGATCTCCTGACCTCGTGATCCACCCGTCTCGGCCTCCCAAAGTGCTGGGATTACAGGCTTGAGCCACCGCGCCCGGCATGCAATGGCTAGTTTTTCAACATTTACCATGTACCAGACTCTCTGCCAAGTGATACATGTGAATAATACCTGTGTGTGAGGTGCTAGATACTGTTATTTCCATTTTATATCTGAGGAAGTTGAAGCATAGTGAGGTTTCATGACTTGACCAAGGTCTCACACAGCTTGACAGAGCTGGGATTTGAACTTGGGCAATGTGATTTCAGATCCTGCCCTTGACATCACTGTATCATACCATGTCCAGAGATGATCCACGAAGTATTCTAGGATCTGAATTTTTTTAGTTCTTCTGTAGATGACCTGGATAAGTTACCTGTTAATTTCTTTCCAGCTCTACCTAGCACAAATAGGTGGTTTAAGAAGGACTTTACTATCACACAGTTCTTTAAGTAAAAATAAACGAAATACTTATAGTGTAGCCAGTTCTCCTGGGAACCTGTCTCTACTAAAAATACAAAAATTAGCTAGGCGTGGTGACACACACCTGTAGTCCCAGCTACTCAGGAGGCTGAGGCAGGAGAATTTGTAGAACCTGGGCGGCAGAAATTGCAGTGAGTGGAGACTGTGCCACTGAACTCCAGCGGGGGTGACAGTGAGACTTTTAAAAAAAATTTTTTAAAAAAGAATGTACTATTTAGACAAATGTATAAGAGAGGAAGGTGAAAGGAGCCAAGACTTTGTTTAGTCAAAGGTCACAGTTTCTGTGGCTTGGAAGGATCAGTAAGATTTAGGTATGCAGAGAGCAAAGGCAGACACGCTGAAGAGTGCTTTGGATGTTTTTATCTCACACTTGTCTTTGCAGGACCCAGCCTTGATGCCCACTTGGGAGGCAGAAAGCACCGGCACCTGGTGGAACTACGAGCTGCGAGAAAGGCCCAGGGACTTCGAAGTGTATTTGTCAGTGGCTTTCCCAGGGATGTGGATTCTGCTCAGCTCTCTGAGTATTTCCAAGCATTTGGACCTGTGGCCAGTGTTGTCATGGACAAGGACAAGGTAAAGTGAATGGCTCTCGGGGTAAAGAATGAATCAGGACTGGGTGCGATGGCTCACGCCTGTAATCCCAACACTTTGGGAGGCTGAGGCAGGCGGATCCATCCTGAGGTCAGGAGTTGGACAACATGGTGAAACCCCCCCATCTCTACTAAAAATAAAAAATTAGCTGGGTGTGGTGACGCATGCCTGTAGTCCCAGCTACTTGGGTGGCTAAGGCAGGAGAATTGCTTGAACCTGGGAGGCAGAGGTTGCAGTAAGCTGAGATCGTGCCACTGCACTCCAGTCTGGATGACAGAGCAAGACTCCATCTTAAAAAAAGAAAAAAAAAAAAAAAAGAATGAATCAGATGTGCTGTGTACCAAAGAGACAAGAGAGAGAAACCAACAGCCTCTTTGAGCTGGTTCCTAATGTGGCTTGTTCTTGATGGACATCACAGTATTTGGGCTTGGCCAACTTTGGGAGCTTCTCACACCTCCCCCGCCCTTTGAATTTTTTTTTTTTTTTTTTTTTTTTGAGACGGAGTCTCGCTCTGTTGCCCGGGCTGGAGTGCAGTGGCCGGATCTCAGCTCACTGCAAGCTCCGCCTCCCAGGTTTACGCCATTCTCCTGCCTCAGCCTCCCGAGTAGCTGGGACTACAGGCGCCTGCCACCTCGCCCGACTAGTTTTTTGTATTTTTTTATAGTAGAGACGGGGTTTCACTGTGTTAGCCAGGATGGTCTCAATCTCCTGACCTCGTGATCCGCCCGTCTCGGCCTCCCAAAGTGCTGGGATTACAGGCTTGAGCCACCGCGCCCGGCCTGAATTTTTATTTTTATTATTATTATTATTATTATTATTGTTTTTTTTTTTGACGCGGAGTCTTGCTCTGTGCCCCAGGCTGGAGTGCAGTGGCGCGATCTCGGCTCACTGCAAGCTCCGCTCCCCCGGGTTCACGCCATTCTCCTGCCTCAGCCTCCCGAGTAGCTGGGACTACAGGCGCCCGCCACCTCGCCCGGCTAATTTTCTTGTATTTTTAGTAGAGACGGGGTTTCACCGTGTTAGCCAGGATGGTCTCGATCTCCTGACCTCATGATCCGCCCGTCTCGGCCTCCCAAAGTGCTGGGATTACAGGCTTGAGCCACTGCGCCCGGCCTATTTTTATTATTTTTTTCAGTGCAGTGGCACAGTCTTGACTCACGGCGACGTCTGCCTCCTGCGTTCCAGCAATTCTCACACCTTAACCTCCCGAACAGCTGGGATTACAGGTGCATACCACCACGCCCAGCTAATTTTTGTATTTTTAGTAGAGATGGGGTTTCACCATGTTGGCCAGGCTGGTCTCAAACTCCTGACCTTAGGTGATCTGCACGCCTCAACCTCCCAAAGTGCTGGGATCACGGGCATGAGCCACTGCTTCCAGTCGCACCCCTTGGATTTTATCACTTCACCAGAGTTAGTCATTGGGAGATTTTTTTGTGTGTGTCATTTATTGATTCAGTGAATTCTTTGCCAAATATTTATTCATAGCTAACTTTGTGCTAGGCACTATGCTTAGGGCTGCATTCTTAGTAGTGAATGGGATAGATATGGTCCCTGCTCTTACAGAGCCTATAGTCTAGAGGAGAAAGTAAACAAACAAGTAATTATAGTGAAAGTTGGTGCTTAAAGAACAACATACCATTGGATCAACTCTACAAGAACCTGGTTGATAAACCAGTTAGCAGTTTATTAACTTACACTGAGAGGTACTGAGGTTGTTTGGTTAGAACACCCTCTCCTTTGGAGAGTGTTAAACAAGCTCATGCTTTTTGTGTTGCCTCCATGTAGGCTTTGTTAGAATCTCTTCGGTCCCTTGAAAAAAGTTCACTGTTGAGGTGCTGTGTTCCTTGGTCATACTGTGGTTGTGAGGCTGCACTCTTGTTATGTAGGCATGGCTTAGGTGATCCCAAATACCCTTTGCAGCCCAGGTTATCTTTTAGAATGGGGTGGAGCCTGTGTTTGTTAGGGATTGCATTCAGCAACCAAACTACAAATGGCTTAAACAATAGGAGCTTAGTTTTTCTCATGTAACAAGAAGTCCAGACCTGGACAGTTCAGGGCTTTGCTGTTTTCCTGCTCTGCCATTATTGGCATGTGGCTCTTCATAGTTGGGATACTGCTGCCCTATATTTCAGGTAAGAAGTAGGGGCAGGTTGTATGGCAGAGCATAAAAGGTTAGTGTCGGCTGGGCGCGGTGGCTCACGCCTGTAATCCCAGCACTTTGGGAGGCTGAGGCGGGCGGATCACGAGGTCAGGAGATTGAGACCATCCTGGCTAACACAGTGAAACCTGGTCTCTACTGAAAATACAAAAAAATTAGCTGGGCGCCGTGGCGGGTGCCTGTAGTCCCAGCTACTCCGGAGGCTGAGGCAGGAGAATCGCTTGAACCTGGGAGGTGGAGGTTGTGGTGAGCTGACATTGCACTCCAACCTGGGCAACAAGAGCGAAACTCTGTCTCAAAAAAATAAAAGGTTATTGTCACCTCAGTCTAAGTTCCATCCTCCTATTTTTTTTTCCTTTTTTTCTGAGAAAAATGTCTTTTCTTTTTCCTTTTTTTTTTTAGAGGGAGTTTTTTGGTGATAGAATTCTGGCCACTGAGATATAAGTAGAAGTTTACTGAGGAGGCCTTTAGGAAAAGTATTTTTCTCGGTCAGGCACAGTGGCTTACGCCTGTAATTCCAGCACTTTGGGAGGCTGAGGTGGGAGGATCACCTAAGGTCAGGAGTTCAAGACCAGCCTGACCAACATGGTGAAACCCTCTCTCTACTACAAATACAAAAATTAGCTGGGTGTGGTGGCCGATGCCTGTAATCCCACCAAGCAATTCTCCGGCCTCAGCTGCCTGAGTACCTGGGACCGCAGGCGTGCGCCACCACACCTGGCTAATTTTTGTATTTTTAGTAGAGACCAGGTTTCACCATGTTGGCCAGGCTGGTCTCGAACTTCTGACCTCAGGTGATCTGCCCACCTCGGCCTCCCAAAGTGCTGGGATTACAGGCATAAGCTACCATGCCCAGCTGACACAGTCTTCTGAATCTGCTAATCCTGCCCTCCTTAATGCCTTCTGTGAGGTTTTGGAGAAAAATATGAGCACACACAAGCCCGGTGAAAGGGACACTTTATCTCTAGCTGGGGCTGTGGTTACAAACTTGGTGTTGTACTGCAGTCTGGTAAACTGTGGTTGATTAGAGTCAGAAGACTGGCCTGGGCAGGTCCAAGTAGCTAACTTTGTCCTTGGCTTCACTTCGGTTCTTTGCTGTGTTTGGCATAAGGGTAGAAGTAAGTCTGGGTGTGGTGGTGTGCCCCTATAATCCCAGCTACTGAGGAGGCTGAGGCGGGAGGTTCTCTTGAGCCCAGGAATTCAAGGCTACAGTGAGCTATAATCACATCACTGCATGCTAGTCTTTTTTTTTGAGACGGAGTCTCGCTCTGTTGCCCAGGCTGGAGCGCAGTGGCTGGATCTCAGCTCACTGCAAGCTCCGCCTCCCAGGTTCACGCCCTTCTCCTGCCTCAGCCTCCCGAGTAGCTGGGACTACAGGCGCCCGCCACCTTGCCCGGCTAGTTTTTTGTATTTTTTAGTAGAGATGGGGTTTCACCGTGTTAGCCAGGATGGTCTCGATCTCCTGACCTCGTGATCCGCCCGTCTCGGCCTCCCAAAGTGCTGGGATTACAGGCCTGAGCCACCGTGCCCGGCCGTCGTCTTTTTTTTTTTTTTTGAGACGGAGTCTTGCTTTGTTACCCAGACAGACAGCGTTGTTCAAATCAGGGTTTCAGTTCCACTCCCTTCATCTGAATGTCTATCTTTATGCTAGCACCATTCTGTCTTGGTGCTACCTTACTGTAGCAGGTACCTTTTTATAAACAAGATGAGGATCCAGTTTTACCATTGGAGGATATAAAAGAATATGGACCTATTCCCTAAAGCAGTCCTGTTTTCCCTCCTTTTTTTTTTGCGACGGAGATTCACTCTTGTTGTCCAGACTGGAGTGCAATGCACAATCTCGGCTCACAGTAACCTCCACCTCCCAGGTTCAGGCAGTTGCCTCCTGAGTAGCTGGGATTACAAGCATGCGCCACCATATCCAGCTAATTTTGTATTTTTAGTGGAGATGGGGTTTTGCCATGTTGATCAGGCTGGTCTTGAATTCCTGACCTCAGGGGATCCACCTGCCTAGGCCTCCCAAAGTGTTGAGATTAGGCATGAGCCACTGTGCCCAGCGTTTTTCCTTATTTGCTGATATTTTACCTTTAAAAAAATACGGCCAGTGAATATCACTGAACTCACCAACTTACAACAGTGTAGTTGTTATATTGCTGTTATTCCTAGATGGTGAGTTCTTGAAGATAGGGTTTGTGAGTTTATATTTATGCCTAGCACAGTGTTCATTACATGAATTGATTTTTTTTTTCATTTTAATTATTTATTTATTTATTTATTTTGAGACGGAGTCCCGCTCTATTGCCAGGCTGGAGTGCAGTGGCATAATCCCGGCTCACTGCAATCTCCGCCTCCTGGCTTCAAGCGATTCTCCTGCCTCAGCCTCCTGAGTAGCTGAGATTACAGGCACGTGCCACCACGCCCAGCTAATTTTTGTATTTTTAGTAGAGATGGGGTTTCACCATATTGGCCAGGATGGTCTCGATCTCTTAACCTTGTGATCCACCCACCTTGGCCTCCCAAAGTGCTGGGATTACAGGTATGAGGCACCACGCCCAGCGATTTTTTTAAATTTTTAAAGTGGACTCATTCCATTACATGGATCCTTAATAAATGTTAAAAAAATTCTAATTATATCAGGAAAAGTTATCGGGTGGGTCATAGTGTAATCACCTCATTGGAAAGAGTAGAGGACAGAAATAATACAGATAAAATGAGGTTTTTAGAGGCAAACTGGGGTGGGAGAAAAATGTGTGGGATAGGAGTGAGGGAAAGAATTGTTTTTTTTTTGTTTTTTTTTTTTTTTGAGACGGAGTCTTGCTCTGTCGCCCAGGCTGGAGTGCAGTGGCCGGATCTCAGCTCACTGCAAGCTCCGCCTCCCGGGTTCACGCCATTCTCCTGCCTCAGCCTCCCGAGTAGCTGGGACTACAGGCGCCCGCCACCTCGCCCGGCTAGTTTTTTTGTATTTTGTAGTAGAGACGGGGTTTCACCGTGTTAGCCAGGATGGTCTCGATCTCCTGACCTCGTGATCCGCCCGTCTCGGCCTCCCAAAGTGCTAGGATTACAGGCTTGAGCCACCGCGCCCGGCCAAGAATTGTTTTTCTACTTTTTTTTGAGATAGGGTCTGTGTCTCTCAGGCTGGTGTGTAGTGGTGCAATTATGGCTCACTGCAGCCTTAACATCCTGGGCTCAAGTGATGCTCTTACCATAGCCTCCCAAGTAGCTGGGACTACACGTGTGTGCTGCCATGCCTGGGTACTTTTCTTTCTTTCTTTTTTTTTTTTTTTTTTTTGAGAAAGGAGTCTCGCTCTGTCGCCCAGGCTGGCGTGCTGTGGCCGGATCTCAGCTCACTGCAAGCTCCGCCTCCCGGGTTCCTGCCATTCTCCTGCCTCAGCCTCCCAAGTAGCTGGGACTACAGGCGCCCGCCACCTCGCCCGGCTAGTTTTTTGTATTTTTTTAGTAGAGACGGGGTTTCACCGTGTTAGCCAGGATGGTCTCGATCTCCTGACCTCGTGATCCGCCCGTCTCGGCCTCCCAAAGTGCTGGGATTACAGGCTTGAGCCACCGCGCCCGGCCTCTTTCTTTTTTTTTTTTTTTTTGAGACGGAGTCTCACTCTCTCACCCAGGCTGGAGTGCAGCGGCGCGATCTTGGCTCACTGCAAGCTCTGTTTCCCGGGTTCACGCCAGTCTCCTGCCTCAGCCTCCCGAGTAGCTGGGACTATAGGCGCCTGCCACCACGCCTGGCTAATTTTTTTGTATTTTTAGTAGAGACGGGGTTTCACTGTGTTAGCCAGGATGGTCTTGATCTCCTGACCTTGTGATCCGCCCGCCTTGGCCTCCCAAAGTGCTGGGATTATAGGTGTGAGCCACTGCGCCGGCCTGTTTTTTTGTTTGTTTGTTTTGATTTTTTTTGAGACAGGGTGTGGCTCTCTCACCCATACTGGGGTGCAGTGGTGCGATCTCGGCTCACTGCAACCTCAGCCCCTGGGCTCAAGCGATCCTCCCATCTCTTCCTCTCCAGTAACTGGGACTGCCTGGCTAATTTTAAATAATTCTTTGTACTGGCCAGGTGCGGTGGCTCACACCTGTAATTCCAGCACTTTGGGAGGCTGAGTTTAGGAATTAGAGACCAGCCTGGCCAACATGGTGAAACCCCATTTTTACTAAAAATACAAAAATTAGCTGGGCATCGTGGCACGCACCTGTAATCCCAACTACTTGGGAGGCTAAGGCAGGAGAATCGCTGAGGCAGGAGAACCTGGGAGGCAGAGGTTGCACTAAGCCAAGATCACCCCACTGCACTCCAGTCTGGGTGACAGCATGAGACTTCATCTCAAAAAAAAAAAATTGTTTATAGAGATGGGATCTCACTATGTTGTCCTGGCTGGTCTCCAACTCCTGGGCTCAAGCAGTTCTCCTGCCTCAGCCTCCCAAAGTGCTGGGATTACAGGCACGAGTCACTGCACCTGACTGAAAATTGCTTTTCTAAATATGTCCCCTGTTATTACGAAAACAGCAAGCGAATATTCTCAATTTATGGGATAGTCCCCATTTCTAATATTCTCATCCACTGTAGATCACGTGCTTAGGTTCTTGGTTCCAAAACCATCATCTCTGCCCGTTGTTGTTTACCAGGGAGTGTTTGCCATTGTGGAGATGGGGGACGTGGGTGCTCGAGAGGCTGTCTTGTCACAGTCCCAGCACAGCCTGGGAGGACATCGCCTGCGTGTCCGCCCACGGGAGCAGAGGGAGTTCCAGAGCCCGGCCTCCAAATCGCCCAAAGGAGCGGCCACTGACAATCACCAGCTGGCCAAAGCACTAGCTGAGGCCACAGACGTGGGGACACAAATGATAAAGCTTGTGGGGCTGAGGGAGTTGTCTGAGGCTGAGCGGCAGCTTCGGAGCCTGGTGGTGGCCCTGATGCAGGAGGTCTTCACAGAGTTCTTCCCTGGTAAGTTACCTCCCCTACTATGTCTGAGCCCTCTCTGGCCTTTGCTCCCCTGCGTCTATATCCCCAGTCCTCCCTCCGCTGGAAGTGTTTGGTTGCTTTTCCATCTTTGTGCTCCCTTTTGTTCTTCCTCCCCCTGCTCCTCCCTAACTTCTCTTGACCTTTCTTCTCTGCTTGGCACCCAGGCTGTGTGGTCCACCCTTTTGGCTCTTCCATAAATAGCTTCGATGTCCATGGCTGTGATCTTGACCTCTTCTTGGATCTGGGTGACTTGGAAGAGCCCCAGGTGAGTGAGTGCCCCAGGGAGGCAGCTGGGAAGAGTCCATGAGAATGGCCATGTGACTGTGGGCAAGTCCTTTAGCTCTCCATGCCTTAGTTCCTCATCTACAATGCAGATAATAGGACCTACCTGAAAGGATTTATTGTAATTGGAGAGATGTGAATATGGATGAGTATTAGATGGGATGAAAATGAACTGACAGGGCCAGGCAAGGTGGCTCACACCTATAATCCCAGCACTTTGGGAGGCTGAGGTTGGCGGATCACCTGAGGTCAGGAGTTCAAGACCTGTCTGGCCAACATATAGCGAAACCCCGTCTCTACTAAAAACAAAATACACTGGGCATGGTGGTGTGCACCTGTAGTTCCAGCTACTTGGGAGGCTAAAGCAGGAGAATCACCTTGAATGCAGGAGGCAGAGGTTGCAGTGAGCCAAGATTGCACCACTGCACTACAACCTGGGTGACAGAGGGAGACTCCTCCTCAAAAAAAAAAAAAAAAAAAAGAAAGAAAAAATGAATTGACATGGATACCTGGCAGTCGTAACAAAAAAAATTTTCAAAATGGTGTGTACAATATGATTTTATTTTGGAAAAAATATATTAAAAATTATACAATAAGGTCCTTTTAGTTTTGCTCTGTGTATTTTCTTTCTTTCTTTTTTTTTTGTTTTTTTGAGACACAGTCTAACTCTGTCACCCAAGCTGGAGTACAGTGCTGTGATCTCTACTCACTGCAACCTCCACCTTCTGGGTTCAAGTGATTCTCGTGCCTCAGTCTCCCAAGTAGCTCGGAATACAGGCACACACCACCATGCCTGGCTAATTTTCTGTATTTTTAGTAGAGATGGGGTTTCTCCATGTAGGCCAGGCTGGTCTTGGACTCTTGGCCTAAAGTGATCCACCCACCTTGGCCTCCCAAAGTGTTGGGATTACAGGAATGAGCTACCATGCCCGGCCACTTACCTGTGTTTTCTATTTTTTTTTTTTTTTTTTTTTGAGACGGAGTCTCGCTCTGTCGCCCAGGCTGGAGTGCAGTGGCCGGATCTCGGCTCACTGCAAGCTCCGCCTCCCGGGTTCACGCCATTCTCCTGCCTCAGCCTCCCGAGTAGCTGGGACTACAGGCGCCCACAACCGTGCCCGGCTAATTTTTTGTATTTTTAGTAGAGACGGGGTTTTACCGTGGTCTCGATCTCCTGACCTTGTGATCCGCCCGCCTCGGCCTCCCAAAGTGCTGGGATTATAGGCGTGAGCCACCGCGCCCGGCACCTGTATTTTCTAACATCTAATGTACAGATTCTGTTTTAGGAATAGAAAAAGATAATTATTATTACTTAGAAATAGGGTCTCACTATGTTGCCCAGGCTGGTCTTGAACTCCTAGGCTCAAGGAATCCTCCTGCCTCATTCTCCCAAATTGCTGGGATTACAGGTATAAGCCCGCATGCCCAGCCTATTATTATTTTCAAAAAATAGACTTGGCGGGGCGCAGTGGTTCACGCCTGTGTGATCCCAGCACTTTGGAAGGCCAAGGCAGGTGGATCACCTGAGGTCAGGAATTTGAGACCAGCCTGGCTAACATGGTGAAACGCCGTCTCTACTAAAAATAGAAAAATCAGCCGGGAATGGTGGCGTTCGCCTGTAATCCCAGCTACTCCGGAGGCTGAGGCAGGAGAGACAGCTTGAACCCGGGAGGCGGAGGTTGCAGTGAACCAAGATCGTGCCACTGCACTCCAGCCTGGATGACAGATTGAGACTCCATCTCAAAAAAAAAAAAAAGACTTTATTTTTTAGAGCAGTGTTAGATTCACAGCAAAAGTGAGCAGAAAGTAGAGTTCCTATATGCCTGCTGCCCCCGCAACAGGAGTTTTTAAATGTTTTATCATTCTTTTTGTCGTTCTCTACACACTTTCTTTATTTGTATTTTCTGAATCATCTGAGAGGTTGCATGTATCACATTCCTTTACCCCTCAATATTTCAATGTGTGTTATGCAAGAACAAAGGTATTCTAGTGTATAACCACAGTACCATTGTCAAGTTGAGAAAATGTTACATTGATACAAATGTAAACCTTTAGACTTTACATTCCATACTCTAATTTGGTCAGCTGTCCTGACAATGGACTGTTATGGTTTCTGTTTAGTCTTCTTTAGTTTGTAATAGTTCCTCTGTTTTTGTCTTTCGCGATAATGACATTTTTTGCAGAGGTAGACCTTTTATTTTATAGAATTAAAAGGTTATCTTTAAAAAAAAAGGTTGGTGTGAAGATTAAATGAGTTAATATGTATAAAGCCCTTAGCATAGAGCTGAATAAGCTGGAAGTGATATTATCTTGGGGATAGAGATGTTCTCTGCTTAGGGGACAGCAGAAGCATTTCACTCAGCTCATTTCTGTCCACAGCCAGTCCCAAAGGCTCCAGAATCTCCATCGCTGGACTCGGCCCTGGCTTCGCCACTGGACCCTCAAGCCCTGGCCTGCACCCCAGCCTCCCCTCCAGATTCACAATCTCCAGCTTCTCCCCAGGATTCTGAAGCCCTGGACTTTGAAACCCCTTCCTCCTCCCTGGCACCCCAAACTCCAGACTCTGCCTTGGCCTCTGAGACCCTTGCTTCTCCCCAGTCTCTGCCTCCAGCCTCACCACTGCTGGAGGATAGGGGAGAGGGGGACCTGGGGAAGGCCCTGGAACTAGCAGAGGCCCCAAAGCGGGAGAAAGCAGAAGGGGCAGCAATGCTGGAGCTGGTGGGATCCATTCTCCGGGGCTGTGTCCCTGGGGTGTATCGAGTCCAAACTGTGCCCTCCGCCCGGCGCCCTGTGGTCAAGTTCTGTCATCGGCCTTCAGGTCTCCACGGTGACATCTCCCTCAGTAACCGGTATCTTTCTTTTTTTCTTTTTTTTGAGACAACATTTTGCTCTTGTTGCCCAGGCTGGAGTGCAATGGCACCATCTTGGCTCACTGCAACCTCCGCCTCCCGGGTTCAAGTGATTCTCCTGCCTCAGCCTCCCAAGTAGCTGGAATTACAGGCATGCGCCACCATGCCCGGCTAATTTTGTATTTTTAGTAGAGACGGGGTTCCTCCACGTTGGTTAGGCTGGTCTCGAACTCCCAACCTCAGGTGATCCGCCTGCCTCGGCCTCCCAGAGTGCTGGCATTACAGGCGTGAGGCACCATACTTTTCTTTGGGGCAGGCCGGCTGAGAATTCTGGGGTGCGCCAGGAGGGAGTCTGGCTTGGGAAACTCCTGCACCTGCCAAGTCTCAAGTTTGTCCTTGTTTGGGACTATCCCTCTTTCTGTCCCTTGTCTCCTCCTGCCTGGCTTCCCTTTCAGTGTTTGTAAAGTGTGTTCCTTAGAATATTACTTTCAAGGGATGTAGAAAAGAGTTCTGCGGTTGAATAAATTTGGGAAAGTCAAAATTAGATGCAAAAAGTTTTCTCCATTTCCTCCCTTCTCCCCTTGCCTTGCCTTCTCTTTCTCCGTTCCTTCCTTCTTCTCTCCCTTCCTGTCTTTGTTTCTTTGCATAGTAAAGGCTCTTGGCAGTCTTTTTTTTTTTTTTTTTTTTTTTTTGAGATGGGATGTTGCTCTGTCACCCAGGCTGGAGTGCAGTGGTGTGACCATGGCTCAAAAGCAGTGTTAAGAATAATAGGCCGGGCGCGGTGGCTCAAGCCTGTAATCCCAGCACTTTGGGAGGCCGAGACGGGCGGATCACGAGGTCAGGAGATCGAGACCATCCTGGCTAATATGGTGAAACCCCGTCTCTACTAAAAATACAAAAAACTAGCCGGGCGAGGTGGCGGGCGCCTGTAGTCCCAGCTACTCGGGAGGCTGAGGCAGGAGAATGGCGTAAACCCGGGAGGCGGAGCTTGCAGTGAGCTGAGATCCGGCCACTGCACTCCAGCCTGGGCGACAAAGCGAGACTCCGTCTCAAAAAAAAAAAAAAAAAAAAAAAGAATAATGTGCTGTGAATGTCCAGGATGGGCGTACAGGATGAAGTGTTTCCCGAACTCCTTTGTCTTTTTGCACACTGTCTCACAAGATCAGTGTTTGAACAACCTTTGGGGAAACTGTTTTGGCCTTATTCCAGCTGGCCCCAGTTATGCAAGTCTGGAATGAAAGCTGGGGGTGGTAGGTTCTGATGTCCCCAAGCCCTAACAACCTTGTCCCTGCTTCATCCCAGGCTGGCCCTGCATAACTCCCGTTTCCTGAGTCTCGTCTCTGAGCTAGATGGTCGAGTCCGGCCCCTCGTGTACACCCTCCGCTGCTGGGCTCAGGGTCGGGGGCTTTCAGGTGAGAATGAATCAGGACAGACTTGGGGCTGAGTCAGGACAAAGGCAGGGATTCAGGGAGAGAAGGGAGGTCAGAATGGGCACTGAGGTTGAGAAAACTGCCAGTGGGGGGATTCGAAGCACCTCTGATCTAACTGGAATTACTGCTTATTTACCCAGGGAGTGGCCCTCTTCTCAGTAACTACGCCCTGACCTTGCTGGTGATATATTTTCTTCAGACCAGGGACCCTCCTGTGTTGCCCACTGTATCCCAGCTCACCCAGAAAGCAGGTACTCAGCCTAGCTTCCACCCTCTCCATCTTGTTAGCTTCCTCTCTTCTTCATCACACTTAGATACACCAAAGCAACTCTGGGAATGAGATCTCTGCTATCACCCCCATTTCTACCCCAACCCTCAATCTCCCTGCTTCCAGACTGACTCTCAACTTTTTTACTTTCACAGGAGAGGGGGAGCAGGTGGAAGTCGATGGCTGGGACTGCAGTTTCCCCAGGGATGCCTCAAGACTGGAGCGCAGCACAAATGTGGAGCCCCTCAGTGAGTTTGGGGAGCCAGGTAGAGGACTAGTAATGATGTTCATCAACAGTAGGTAACATATATCACACTGTGTGCCAGGCATGGTTCTCACAGAAAACCTGTGAGATACCTAATATTATTACTGCCGTTTTACAGATGAAGAAACCATGTTTGGGAGCAATTAAGTGACTTGCCCAAGGTTACACTGGCTAGCAGGGAGCAGCAGCATCTGGGCAGGGAAATCATGTGGGGGCAGGGAGAGAGGTCTGACCTCTTGTTTATAGGCATCAGAGAAGCCTATCTTCCTGGGACTCTGCTGAGCCCCTTGGAAGGGGAAAAGAAAGTCCTGCTAAGGAAATGGCTGTGGTGCAGGACCTGTGTCAGTTCTGGCCTCTAAATGACTCCCTTTCCCCACTCTTCCTCCTCCTCCAGGTTCCCTGCTAGCCCAGTTCTTCTCCTGTGTATCTTGCTGGGATCTTCGTGGCTCACTGCTGTCCCTGCGGGAGGGTCAGGCACTGCCTGTGACAGGGGGCCTGCCCTCTAATCTCTGGGAGGGTCTGCGCCTTGGCCCCATGAATCTCCAGGACCCTTTTGACCTGAGTCACAATGTCGCAGCCAATGTGACCAGCCGGGTGGCTGGGCGCCTACAGAACTGCTGCCGAGCGGCAGCCAATTACTGCCGAAGCCTCCAGTACCAGCGCCGTTCCTCCCGGGGTCGGGACTGGGGGCTGCTCCCTCTTCTGCAGCCCAGCTCCCCCAGCTCCCTACTCTCTGCTACTCCGATCCCTTTACCCCTTGCACCCTTCACCCAGCTCACTGCTGCCCTGGTGCAGGTATTCAGGGAAGCACTGGGGTGCCATATAGAACAGGGAACCAAGAGACCGCGGTCAGAAGGAGGTGGAACTGGGGAGTCTGCTCAGGGAGGGACAAGCAAAAGACTGAAACTAGATGGACAGAAAAAGAGCCATGAGGAGGGGAGAGAGGAGCAGCAGGGATGTGCAGGGGACGGGGTAGAAGAGATGGTTATAGAGGTTGGAGAGATGGTGCAGGACTGGGCCATGCAGGGCCCTGGGCAGCCAGGGGAGCTGCCCCTGATGACTGGAAAGCATGGAGCCCCTGGAGAAGAGGGGCAGCCCAGCTATGCAGCCCTGGCAGAGCGGGGGCCCAAGGGACATGAGGCAGCCCAAGAAGGGTCCCAGGGTGAGGCAGGGCAGGGGGCATCTCTGCCCTCCTCAGTGAGCTGGCGCTGTGCCTTGTGGCACCGAGTGTGGCAGGGACGGCGGCGAGCCCGTAGACGCTTGCAGCAGCAAACCAAGGCAGGAGCCGGAGGTGGTGCTGGCACAGGAGCAGGGTGGCTGGCAACTGAGGCTCAGGTCACCCAGGAGCTGAGAGGACTGAGTGGTGGCGAAGAGAGGCCAGAAACTGAGCCCCTGCTGAGCTTTGTGGCGTCTGTCTCCCTGGCTGACCGAATGCTCACTGTGACCCCGCTCCAGGATCGCCAAGGCCTGTTCCCTGATCTCCATCATTTCTTACAGGTTTTCCTCCCTCAAGCACTTAAACATCTGAAGTGAAGACATGGCCCCTAAAGGGCAATAAAGCTGCTAGTTTATTAATACAGAGTCTCCCGTTTCCTTTCATTTCCATCTGGTCATAATGCTTCGCCTCCCCCAGAACTTCATGAAGCTGCTCTCCTCTGACCCCGAACATGGGTCTCTCCCTACTGCTCTCCACCCCAGCAGCCTCTCCTTCCTACAGTTCGCACAGCTTGCGGGGAGTGCGGGGGCAGCACCGTGCGTGGCACCTGGCACCCGCGCAGAGTTCCTGAATGGCAGAGCGGTGGGTGGCTGGAACAGTACTGAGAAGAGCCAGGTTTGCCTCCACATTCTTCCTGCCGCCTCAGATTAATGGGGACAAAGATGGAGATTTGCGTTCAGGGTTCTTCATTCTCTCCTTTAAACGAGGAGAGTTCATCCCGTTCTTAAACTGGGTAAGAGATTTCAAACCTGAACATGAGTCAAAAGCCATGAATATCAGAAGCGACGATGTCGGGTCTTCCAGCGTCAGCCCCTCCAGGGGCCGAGTCCGGAGGAGGCGGGAGGGACAGGGCGCGTTCTCCCTCGTGTCCCTGCCCTGCTTCGGGCCGGAGGGCCGGTGTCCTTGCTCGCAGTAACAGCACCCTGGAGCTGTAAGGGGTTAGATGTGAGCAAACGTCACTTTGGCAGGCGGGTTCAGACCGGGGCCCCTGTTAGACACTCATCCCTTTCTGGAGGAAAAGCAGAGCAGGAACTAAAGGATATAGCACACACACTGCCACCTCCGCGCAGCAGTCGTTCCTCGCTCCCATGAGTTTCACAGAATCATGTGAGGGGCTTGGCAGAACCTACCATCGAGTCACTCGTCCCTGGGTGGGCCAGAGGGGGACGCCCCCAGCAGCCTGACGGCGCCAGGCCAGCAGCGGCGCCACGTAGCCGAGAACCGGCGGCTTTTCCAGCGGGTTCTCACAGCTTCCCCGCCCTCCACGCTGTCTACCTCCACGTCTAGACTCCAATTGGTCCGCTGCACCTGAGGGGCGGGCCAGTCAAGATCTCCAATGCGCAGGCGCGAGCTTTTTCCGCGCTGGCCAGCAGGCCCCACCCACTCCGTTCTTTTTCCAATTCGGCGCCACTGGATACCGAACTGTCGTACGTATGTCTTCTGTGTCGTCCTCGCTTTCCGGCTGCTGTTTCTCCACGGCTCTCCCCTTTCCCCCTCCTTTCTCTCCTGGGCGGCTTACTTTGCGGCAGCGGGGAGAACCCCACCCCCTTTCTTTGCGGAATCACCATGGCGGCTGGGGTAAGTTTGCCGGCGCTGGTGGTTCGGGTCATCCTATCCACCGCCATCCTTTGCCCGAGTGGGGCCAGTCGGCGCCAGAGGAGTTCTGAGGCTGAATGGGGAACTGATTCTGGGTCTACAGACCGTACTGCTGGAGAGCAGGGTTCCTACGGCCTGGAGGGGAACTGAGGCTGGGGCTCTCGGAGGCCAGAGGTGGAAGGGTCTGGGGAAGAGGAGAAAAGGGATGCCGAATCTGGGCCGTCCGAAGCCTGAAAAAGGGGTTCGGCTCTATTGCCGCCTTGAGGCGTAGTATCTGGGTAGGTTGACGAACTTCTGTGACCGTTTTGTGGAGTAACAGCGGGGACAGGGTGAAGAGCGGGTCTTTGTAGGCAGGTCCGGCTGGCACGGTTAAAGGTAGTCTGTCAGGGAGGTTTGGGAGCGAGAGGATTCTCCGGACAGTGAAGTCAGACCAATTGGAGTCCGCTGGCCAGCTTAATAGAGAAGGCAACGCTGGGGAACTTGCTGCGGGACAGGACCGGAGGGATGGTATGCGCGACACGGAAAGAAAGGCTTTTGAGGGAGAGGAGTTGATTTAAGAAGACGGCATGCCATCCCCTATCTCTGGCCACTCTGAGAGGAACTAGAAATCTCTCGATCGTTGTGCGTTCCTTAGAGCAGCTGAGCAGTAGAGTAGGCAGGCGCTCGGAACCATCAATGAATGAAACGAGGGCTCCGTGAAGGGAAGGGAGTATGTTTGTAGGCAGATGGAGTCTGATGGAGCTAGAAGTTCTGGATTTCTTGGGAGATAGATTTGAGGGAAAGAGAATGCTTCTAGAGGTGTCCTTAGGGAAGGTCAAATCTGTCAACAAGCTTTATTTAGCAGTTGGTGTGTAGTTCTGTTCTTGGTATTTCGGAGGATTCTGATTACATATGACAAGTGTTAAAGGACTTGGTTCACCAGAGGAAGTAAAAGGGTGAGTTGAACACATTGGGATTATTCAGGCAAGTCATCCTGGGGAGTGGCATTTAGGACTGGGACCCTAATGCTCTTATTAATTTTGTTCCTCTCTTTCTTTCATAGACCCTGTATACGTATCCTGAAAACTGGAGGGCCTTCAAGGCTCTCATCGCTGCACAATACAGCGGGGCTCAGGTCCGCGTGCTCTCCGCACCACCCCACTTCCATTTTGGCCAAACCAACCGCACCCCTGAATTTCTCCGCAAATTTCCTGCCGGCAAGGTGAGTTGGGAGATGGGGAGTGTCCTTCGGTTCTGAGAAACGAAGGCCTGGGATTCTATCATTCTGGAGATGGCCCCCATCTCTAAAAGAGAGCTTCCCATGTTATTTTCTTCAATATTTCAGTGATTTTATTTTGAGATAAATGCAGATTCACATGTAGTTGTAAAAAAAAAAAAAGTACAGAGCTATTCTGTGACTTTATACATTCACGAGTTTACTTTGTGGGAAAGAGAATGAGTTTTGACTAAGCATTTTCAGTGCAAATGTATCAGATTGTCTGTTATGGGCAGGATTCTTACCCCAAGGGGTTTACAGAGATAGGTGAAAAAACATGCTAAGAATGGAGGAGATGAAGTACTATGTGGATCTGGGTCACACACTAATACTTGCACTGATACATTGATACAGGAGTTACTTTTGGTCTTCTGCTTGTTTGATCCAGAGATTTCATACAAATATCTTGTAATATTCAAATCTATTGTGCTTCCTAGTTAACATTGTGAATTCAGATTGCAAAGGATGCCCAGCTCTTGAAGTATTTATTTATGGTTCTTGAGTATCAGATAGTATGGAGAGTTTGGATAGTGAGGATCGTCAGTCTTACATAAGTATTTTTATCCAAAGCAGTTTGGCTTCTGGTATTGGGTAGGGAGAAATTTTGTGTGTTTTACCTTATCTTTTCACTGCTTTGTCCCCAGGTTCCAGCATTTGAGGGTGACGATGGATTCTGTGTGTTTGAGAGCAACGCCATTGCCTACTATGGTAATTTGCAGGGGTATATGGGAATGGGAGAATTTGGAGGTGAGGGTGTACAAGAGGGTGTGAGCGGGGATGGATATGAAGGAATTCTTCAGGACCTGGACTGGTGTTGGCATTCCCCCAGAGTTCTGACCTTTGTGTTCTGCCTCTGCAGTGAGCAATGAGGAGCTGCGGGGAAGTACTCCAGAGGCAGCAGCCCAGGTGGTGCAGTGGGTGAGCTTTGCTGATTCCGACATAGTGCCCCCAGCCAGTACCTGGGTATTCCCCACCTTGGGCATCATGCACCACAACAAACAGGTGAGCCTTGGAACTTTGGGAGAAGCCAGGGGCAGGGGTGGCCTTAGCTCCTGGGTGTTGGGAGTAAGAAATAAAATAGGTTGAAAAAAAGGTGCCAAGGATATATAGGCAATGAGAAGACGTACTTTCTGGGGTACAAGTTTGAAGTAGTGGGCAGTTGATGGAGGAAGTGTCTGTCATGAGTGGTCACAAGAGGGATTGCTGCTGTGAAGAGATTATACCAAATGGTAAAGGGGGTGGCTGGACCAGAGGACCTCTAAAGTTCCTTTATGATATATTTAGAATGATCCTAGGGTCTGTCTCCATTGAAAGAGGGTGAGGGTGAGCTCAGACTTCTAGGTGAAATAGCCTTCTTAGTTCTATTAATTGGGGAGGTGAGGGAAAGGGATTGGTACCCACTGATGAGTTTTATCATGTTGAATCACTAGGCCACTGAGAATGCAAAGGAGGAAGTGAGGCGAATTCTGGGGCTGCTGGATGCTCACTTGAAGACGAGGACTTTTCTGGTGGGCGAACGAGTGACATTGGCTGACATCACAGTTGTCTGCACCCTGTTGTGGCTCTATAAGCAGGTGAAGTTTATGGAGAATCTATTTGGCAGAGGGTAGATGGGGATTAGAAGCAAAGTGACAAGGTATCTATGTTACCCTGTATTCTGCTGAGGGCTTGGAAAACAGCTAGAGCTGGGTGCAGTGGCTCACACCTGTAATCCGAACACAATGGGAGGCCGAGGTAGGCAGATCACCTGAGGTCAGGAGTTTGAGACCAGCCTGGCTAACATGGTGAAACCCTGTCCTTACTAAAAATACAAAAATTAGCTGGGTGTGGTGGCGCACACCTATAGTTCCAGCTACCTGGGAGGCTGAGGCACAAGAATCACTTGAACCTGGGAGGTGGAGGTTGCAGTGAGCAGAGATTGCCCCACTGCACTCCAGTCTGGGCAACAGAGTGAGACTTTGTCTCAAAACAAATAAACAAACAAAAAACAGCCAGGAATCCCAGGACTGAATACCATCACTTGCTTTCCCTTGTCTTAAGAAGTTGGGTAATGTCTTGCCTTTAGTTCCTGTTTGGCAGCTAAGATGTTTAGTTTGTTGCCATATTTCTTGGGAAGATTGGTTATTCTTAGTTGTGAAGACAGAGGTGATGATGGTGGCGAAGCATTAAGATCTTTTTGGAGGCAGGCCAGGCACTGTGTCTAACACCTATAATCCCAGCACTTTGGGAGGCCTAGGCAGGTGGATCACTTGAGGTCAGGAGTTTGAGGCCATCCTGGCCAGCATGGCGAAACCCTGTCTTAAAAATACGAAAATTAGCCAGGCGTGGTGGTGGGCACCTGTAATCCCAGCTACTTGGCAGGCTGAGGCAGGAGAATCACTGGAACCCATGAGGTGGAGGTAGCAGTGAGCCAAGATTGAGCCACTGCACTCCAGCCTGGCGGACAAGAGCGAGACTCCATCTCAAAAAAAAAAAAAAAAAGGCTCTTTTGGAGACAAGTACAGGTTGAAGCCTTGGCTTCATTGTTTACCAGTGTAGGTAAAGAGTTATTTGTGGGTGAATTGCTTTAGTCCCCGTTTTTTACTTTTTGCAATCTATAAAATCAGGGTAGTAATAATCACTGTCAAGGTTATTGGGTCAAAAAAGAATGACATGTCACTGGTTTCCAAATAAAAGCTCTTGGACTCATGCTGGTCCAGAATAGTAATGTGATCATAGCAAAGAGAAAAACACTTACTGCATGCCAGACCCTGTGCCAGGGGCCTCATGGGGATCATCTTAGTGAGTCTAATAAGTGGTAGAGTAGAATTTGAACCCAAGTACTGTGGAACCAGCACTCTGATTGCTATGTTCTGTTTCCATGACAAGATTTTTTTCCTCTTCTGATCTTTGCAAACTAAAAAATAACAACAGTTCTACGCGAAGCTGTTTATTCTTATTTGTCTTTGACCGTGGCCAATACACCAGACACTAACTTTAATTTGAAGGACTATCCATTATTCTTTTTTTTTTTTTTGACAGAGTCTTGCTCTGTCACCCAGGCTGGAGTGCAGTGACACGATCTTGGCTCACTGGAACCTCCACCTCCCAGGTTCAAGCAATTCTCCTGCCTCAGCCTCCCAAGTAGCTGGGATTACAGGCATGCACCACCAAACCCAGCTAATTTTGTGGTTTTGCCATGTTGGTCAGGCTGGTCTCGATCTCTGGATGTGAGGTGATCCACCCGCCTTGGCCTCCCAAATTGCTGGGATTACAGGCATGAGCCACCGCGCCCAGCCAGGGCTGTCCATTCTAAATCGGTTTGAATGTTCTTTACTTTTTGAAGTTTGATGGGTGTGTGTGTGTGTGTGTGTATAGTATGGCCAATGTAGATAGTAAATATCTATAGTGTTTAGATTTTATTTGGCAAAATAAGTAGTTGATACCTCTCTGTGGGTCTCAACCTTTTTTTTTTTTTTTTGTGACGAGGTCTCGCTCTTGTCCCCCAGGCTGGAGTGTGATGGTGCGATCTCGGCTCATTGCAACCTCCGCCTCCCGAGTTCAAGCGATTCTCCTGCCTCAGCCTCCCGAGTAGCTGGGATTACAGGCATGTGCCACCATGCCCGGCTAATTTTTGTACTTCTAGTAGAGGCGGGGTTTCACCGTGTTGGCCAGGCTGGTCTCGAACTCCTGACCTCAGGTGATCCGCCCGCCTTGGCCTCCCAAAGTGCTGGGATTACAGGTGTGAGCCACCGCGCCTGGCCGACATGTGAAATTTAAAAGATTGGAAACAGTAGCTCTGAAATAGTTTTCTAAAGGAGCAAGACAATTATTATTCCTACTCCTAAATAGAGGATGGACCCAAGCGTCCATCCATTAAACTGTACTGCACTGAACAAAAAGATTAGAAAAAGAAATGGAGGCGGGGTGTGGTGGCTCATACCTGTAATCCCAGCACTTCAGGAGGCCAGGGTGGGAGGACTGCTTGAGCATACGAGTTCAAGATCAGTCTGGGCAACATAGTGAGACCCCATCTCTATTCCATCTCTTATTACTTTTTTTTTTTTTTTTTGAGACAAAGTCTCACTCTGTCACCTAGGTTGGAGTGCAGTGGCGTGATCTTGGTTCACTGCAACCTTCTCCTCCTGGGTTCAAGTGAGTCTCCTGCCTCAGCCTCTGGAGTAACTGGGACTACAGGCGTGTGCCACCACGCCCGGCTAATTTTTTGTTTTGTTTTGTTTTTTGAGACGGAGTCTTAACTTTGTCACCCTGGCTGGAGTACAGTGGCACGATCTCTGCTCACTGCAAGCTCCGCCTCCCAGGTTCACACCATTCTCCTGCCTCAGCCTCCCGAGTAGCTGGGACTACAGGTGCCCGTCACCACCCCCAGCTAACTTTTTTTATTTTTAGTAGAGACGGGGTTTCACCGTGTTAGCCGGGATGGTCTTGATCTCCTGACCTCATGATCCACTTGCCTTAGCCTCCTAAAGTTCTGGGATTACAGGCATGAACCACTGCGTCCAGCCTCTTAAAGCGCTTGTAAAAATTAATTTACTTGGGTCGGGCACGGTGGCTCACACCTGTAATCCCAGCACTTTGGGAGGCCAAGGCAGGCAGATCACTTGAGGTCAGAGTTTGAGAACAGCCTGGCCAACGGGGAAACCCCATCTCTACTAAAAATACAAAAATTAATTGGGCATCGTGGTGGGCACCTGTAGTCCCAGCTACTCAGGAGGCTGAGGCACAGGAATCACTTGCGAGAATCACTTGAACCCAGGAGGCAGAGGCTGCAGTGAGCTGAGATCATGCCATTGCACTCCAACCTGGGCGACAGAGCGAGACTCTGTCTCAAAAAAAATAAAATAAAAAATAAAAAAATGAAGAAATGGGAAGTAATCCAGGGAAGGATGATGTTGTATGACGCTGTTGTCTATAGGGTTTGAAAAGAAGGTGGGCACTGGGACTTAGGTAGAGCAAGGGTTTTTGCTGTGGACAGGGCCTTTCCACTGACTTTGTTTCCACCCTTATGTCCTGGCAGGTCCTAGAGCCTTCTTTCCGCCAGGCCTTTCCCAATACCAACCGCTGGTTCCTCACCTGCATTAATCAGCCCCAGTTCCGGGCTGTCTTGGGGGAAGTGAAGCTGTGTGAGAAGATGGCCCAGTTTGATGGTGAGTCTGAGGAGATCAGGAGGCATATGGCCAGGATCAGGGTCTGGTTTGCTCCGCATCAGCCCCTTGATTTCCTGTCTTGCTTTTGGGTTATAGGGATCTGCAGAATGTAGGGTGTCAATGTAGTAATTAATATTATGTGCAATTTGTTTCATGCACACTCATACCCTAATTTGTATTAGTGTGTAGAGTTGGGATATAAAGTATTTGTTGCTAAGGGTGTGTTCTTGCTGGAGGACATACAGTGAACTGATGGGCTGTCTGGAGCCTAGGTTCCTTACTTGTCCCATTCGTCAGTTTCCTCTGTTACTCTGCTTACCCTGCGTGGTTTTGGAGGGGTGTGGAAAGAGGCAGAACATTCATTCACTTTCCTCCCTTCCTCTGCACCAGCTAAAAAGTTTGCAGAGACCCAGCCTAAAAAAGATACACCACGGAAAGAGAAGGGTTCACGGGAAGAGAAGCAGAAGCCCCAGGCTGAGCGGAAGGAGGAGAAAAAGGCGGCTGCCCCTGCTCCTGAGGAGGAGATGGATGAATGTGAGCAGGCGCTGGCTGCTGAGCCCAAGGCCAAGGACCCCTTCGCTCACTTGCCCAAGAGGTAAGGATATTGGAGGGTGGAGGGTGTGGGACCAGAGAAGGCCTGTTCTCACCTTTATGTGTCTGTCCCCCTTCACACACAGTTAGAGCCAGAATTTTAGGTTCATATAAAGTTAAAGGTATATTTTAGTTGCAAATAAAGCAGCTTTGTAGGCTGATCATCAGGAATTGGGCAAATTTTGATTGTGGAGAGCAAGTTCCAAATACAGCCAGTGCTGGGGAAGATTGAACTCCTATTCCAACAAAGACAGGAACAGATTTTCATACAGTGGTAAACTGGTTTTGAGCAAGCTCATTTGACCATTTGAGAGCTCTGAGAACAAATACAGGGAGAGGGGTGGGGAAGAAGAAAGTGCAGACAGCCTTGGGTGGCGCTGTGCGGCTGGCTGTGCCGAGGCAGTGGATGCCAGAGCAGGGTCCTTTGCATTGTTTTGTTTTCTGTTTTGCTGAATCAGACTGTACAAAAATTGCTCACTAAGAAAAAGGATGAAGATCATAGCTAAGTAGTGTCTGTCTAGTTCATTGTTCCACAACTGGGGGGAGTTAAGTCCCCAAGTAGAAGAAAGTAGGTGTCCTCTGTATGCTTTTTTCAGTTAAAGGCAGGGGTTCTTGGAAAAAATAATATAATGAAAGCGAGACTTTCGGCGTGAAACAAGTAGGACACTGAGTGCCTGCCCAGTCCTCTGGGATGGAGTCAGTCTTCCATCACTGCTCCAAGTCATTTTATTGAGAGTTCAAACAGTATGAGAAATCTATATTCGGTGGTCACTTTGCTTTGAAACTTCTCTTTCTCTGCATTTTTTGCTCCCGCTCACTCCAAAGCCATTCATCTTTTCACTACTTGGTCTGTTAGGGTTTACATTTGACCTTCTCCCATTTTGTAATGACTTTGATGCAGGGTGAACCAGCCTAAAGGAGCATCCACTGGTAGGGACACAATAGCTGTGCATAGAGTTGTGAATTACAAGCATTGCACCAATGGACAGGAGCAACTTGGGGTGTAACTGAAAGTTCTTACTCGGCCGGGCGCGGTGGCTCAAGCCTGTAATCCCAGCACTTTGGGAGGCCGAGACGGGCGGATCACGAGGTCAGGAGATCGAGACCATCCTGGCTAACACAGTGAAACCCCGTCTCTACTAAAAAATACAAAAAACTAGCCAGGCGAGGTGGTGGGCGCCTGTAGTCCCAGCTACTCGGGAGGATGAGGCAGGAGAATGGTGTAAACCCGGGAGGCGGAGCTTGCAGTGAGCTGAGATCCGGCCACTGCACTCCAGCCTGGGTGACAGAGCAAGACTCCGTCTCAAAAAAAAAAAAAAAAAAGAAAGTTCTTACTCACGGGTACTTTGTGCAAGACCAGGAAGACTCCATCCAGATGCAGGCACTCTTTAAAGATGTATTTTTTGAACTAGTGATTTGCCTTGAATTGAGCACAGGTGCAGGTCAAGAGTGAGGAGGATTTTTGGTGTGTGTAAATAGGTCATGATAACTAACCCAAATTACGTACTGTGTTGTAACTCAGACGTTAATTATTAGCTAGAGATTTTCACATATAGTAGGTCAGTACTCTGGGCAGGAAATAAATGAGGCAGTAGTAAACTTAAAATCTTTAATAAACTTTACATTTTCTTAACATGCTTTTGGGAATGTTTATTAGTGTATATTTGTTGGGTTACCATGATGTCCTATAGGGCTACCAGAAATGCTTTCCCCAAGGTTTTTTGTTGTTGTTGTTTGTTTGTTTGTTTGTTTTGAACAGGGTTTTACTTAGTCCAGTCTGCAGTGCAGTAGCATGATCACGGCTCACTGCAGTCGCCTGGATTCAAGCGATCCTCGAATCCTCCTGGATTCAAGCGATCCTCGAATCCTCCTGGATTCAAGCGATCCTCCCACCTCAGCCTCTGGAGTAGCTGGGACAAAGGCACCCACCACCACACCCAGCTAATTTTTTATTATTTGTAGAGACTAGGTCTCACTATGTTGCCCAGGCTGGTCACAAACTCCTGGGCTCAAGCGATCTGTGGCCTCTCAAAGTGCTGGAATTACAGGTGTGAGCCACTGTACCTGGCCTTTTTTTTTTTTTTTTTTTTTTTTTTTTTGAGACGGAGTCTCACTCTGTCACCCAGGCTGGAGTGAAGTGGTGCAATCTCAGCTCACTGCAACCCGCTTCCCCGGTTCGAGCGATTCTCCTGCCTCAGCCTTCCAAGTAGCTGGGACTACAAGCGTGTGCCACCATGCCCGGCTAATTTTTTGTATTTTTAGTAGAGACGGAGTTTCACCATGCTGGGCAGGCTGGTCTCGAACTCCTGAC
The DNA here is from genome assembly GCF_049350105.2 of Macaca mulatta. NCBI lineage: Eukaryota > Metazoa > Chordata > Mammalia > Primates > Cercopithecidae > Macaca > Macaca mulatta. The sequence continues at coordinate 11,503,306 of NC_133419.1, forward strand.
CTCGTGATCCGCCCACCTCTACCTCCCAAAGTGCTGGGATTACAGATAAGAGCCACTGCTCCCAGCCTTTGTTTTGTTCTGTTTTGTTCTGTTTTGTTTTGTTTTCTGAGACAGAGTCTCACTCTTTTGCCCAGGCTGAAATGCAGTGGTGTGATCTCTGCTCACTGCAGTCTCCGCCTCCCGGGTTGAAGCAATTCTCCTGCCTGAGCCTCCTGAGTAGCTGGGATTACAGGTGCGCGCCACCATGCCTGGCTAATTTTTGTATTTTTAGTAGAGACAGAGTTTCACCATGTTGATCAGGCTGGTCTCGACCTGACCTCAGGCAATCCGCCTGCCTTGGCCTCCCAAAGTGGTGGGATTACAGGCGTGAGCCACCGCCTCCGGCTCCCCCAGCATTTTTAGTGTCCTAAAAGTGATGTCCTAAAAGACCAAGCTATCAATGTCCAGGTTTTAATTCTAGTTCTTTTAAGACCCAGCTAGGTGAAGCACGGTGGCTCACACTGCTTGGCAGGCTGAGGTGAGAGGGTCACTTGGGCCCAGGAGGTTGAGGTTGCAGTGAGCCATGATCATGCCCCTGCACTTGGGTGACTGAGCAAGACCCTGTCTCAGAACAAATAACAAAGCTTGCACAGCTCAGGAAGGTGTGAAACAATTCCTAGCCCCACTTTTGGTGTGGTTGAGGTTTTAAGAGTCCTCAGATGAGGTCTCTTATGCATTTGGAAAGGAACCTGGGACCTCGGGTTAAAGGACAGATCCTCTGCTTTGCTACAGTGTAAACTTGGACCAGTCATTCTACTTGGTCTCATCTGTAAAGAGAGGGGAGGGTCAGGGTAACAGTTCGTAACTCATGGGTTATAAGGATTGAGTGAAATTGATACTCGTGGCAATATTTATGCTACGAACAGTAGAACCAACTAAACATTCAGTTTAATGTTCAGTGTTTAGTAGATTTGTGGCACAATCCTGCATTAGAAGATTATTTGGCCATTAAAATGTTTGCAAAGAATTCTGTTTTTGAGGTAGGGGCTTGCTGTGTTGCTTAGTCTGGTCTCCAACTCCTGATCTCAGGTGGTCCTTCTGCCTCAGCCTTCTGAGTAGCTGGGACTGCTAGTGCAAGAAATTGTTTTGCTTTTTTGACAGGGTCTTGCTCTGTCTCCCAGGCTGGAGTGCAGTGGTGTGATCTCAGCTCACTGCAACCTCTGCCTCCTGGACTCAAGCAATTATCTTGCCTCAGCCTTCTGAGTAGCTGGGATAACAGGCGTGAGCCACGGTGCCCAGCTCCTAGCTAATCTTAAAATTTTTTGTAGAGACAGGATGGCAGAATTCTTAACACTATGGATAGCATGTCACAGTAACAACAAAGTATAAGCACAAAACTGCATATGTCATGGCTACATCTTTGGAAAATCAAAGGCTATAGGAAAATACATAAAAAGATTATCCTGTTCGTTGGCATTATAGGTGATTTTTTTCAGTCAGCATATATATATATATATATGTATATGTACACACACACAAATAGAGAGAGATGGAGTCTTGCTCTGTTGCCAGCCTGGAGTGCAGTGGTGCAATCTCGGCTCACTGCAGCCTCCATCTCCTGGGTTAAAGCAAGTCTCCTGCCCCAGCCTCCCGAGTAGCTGGGACTACAGGCGCATGCCACCAACTTTTTATTTTATTTTATTTTATTTTATTTTATTTATTTATTTATTTTTAGTAAAGATGGATTTTCACCATGTTGGCCAGGATGGTCTTGATCTCTTGACCTCATGATCTGCCCACCTCGGCCTCCCAAAGTGTCGGGATTACAGGTGTGAGCCACTGCCTGGCCTTTTTTTTTTTTTTTTTTTTGCCCCTAGACGGGACTCTTCCTCTATCGCCCAGGCTAGAGTGCAGTGGCATGATCTCTGCTCACTGCAACCTCTGCCTCCAGAGTTCAAGCAATTCTCCTGTCTCAGCCTGCCACCATGCCCGGCTAATTTTTGTATTTTTAGTAGAAACGGGGTTTCACCTTGTTGGTCAGGCTGGTCTCCAACTCTGCACGGGAGGTGATCCACCCGCCTCGGCCTCCCAAAGTGCTGGGATTACAGGCGTGAGCCACCACGTCCGGCCAGTGTATGTGTTTATAATTGGAAAGAAAGAAAACAGATCTCCAACCATGGAGGGAGTGACCTCTGCTATATTGATGCTGGCATTCTTGGCTCAGTATGCCAGATTGCTTTTAAGATAACCTGAACCTAAGGGCTTTCCAGCATCAGAAAACCTCGAAAAAGACTAAAGCTTGTTTATAGGCAGAGAGGGACTAAAGGACATGGGTGTAAGATTTGGGGTGGAGGCCCTTTGAGAATGTTCATTGCTTACATTCCTGTTACAGCTTGTGTAACCTGAAGAGGCCTGTATGGTGGGGGGAAGAAACTTGGATGAGTCAGTGACTGAGTGTGGTTCATGGAAAACAGCCTGGAGGGCCTGAACAGGGAAGAAGAATCCTCACTCTGTCACCACCTGGGGGCAGTAGTTGTCCATGCCCTTCCTGGGGCACATCTCATGAGCCCCTCTTTGAGTTCACCCTCCACATGCCTTGCATACTTACGCAGAGGAGTGTCCTAGGCCCCTTTTCAAACCCCTTGAGCTCTCTTCCCTCATAAGGTCATACACATCTGCCAGCGCAGTGACCATTTCCTTTATATTAGTAAAGCTGAAAAGAAAGCACCCTTCACTTCTCTTAGCCTGGCAACCCTCCTCCTTGTTGACCCCCATGCTTTCTTCCTCTTAGTACCTTTGTGTTGGATGAATTTAAGCGCAAGTACTCCAATGAGGACACACTCTCTGTGGCACTGCCATATTTCTGGGAACACTTTGATAAGGACGGCTGGTCCCTGTGGTACTCAGAGTATCGCTTCCCTGAAGAACTCACTCAGACCTTCATGAGCTGCAATCTCATCACTGGTAAGAGAGCGGGTCTGAGACGAGGAAGGAGAACAAAGAGTAGCAAGTGCTGTGATTCCAAAGGCTGAATGTTCTTGCTTGCCCCTTCAGGAATGTTCCAGCGACTGGACAAGCTGAGGAAGAATGCCTTCGCCAGTGTCATCCTCTTTGGAACCAACAACAGCAGCTCCATTTCTGGAGTCTGGGTCTTCCGAGGCCAGGAGCTTGCCTTTCCGGTGAGGAAGGTGGAGGAGAGGAGTCTCTTTAGGGTGGGGCAGGGGTATAGGAATTATTGTGTTTTATTTCTGAGCTGATGGACGTTGAGAAGGGTGCAGGAATGCTTATAGGAAGGAGCAGTTCATGTTCATAGTAGACCTGGGGTCTGATGACATGTGTTTGAGCTGGAAGTAACACAGGTGTGGGGTGGTGTCTCATAACTTGACCACGTGCTGGCTTTTTATCCCCAGCTGAGTCCAGATTGGCAGGTGGACTACGAGTCATACACATGGCGGAAACTGGATCCTGGCAGCGAGGAGACCCAGACGCTGGTTCGAGAGTACTTTTCCTGGGAGGGGGCCTTCCAGCATGTGGGCAAAGCCTTCAATCAGGGCAAGATCTTCAAGTGAACATCTCTTGCCATCGCCTAGCTGCCTGCACCTGCCCTTCAGGGAGATGGGGGTCATTAAAGGAAACTGAACATTGAACCCTTTCCTGTCCTGCCTCCTTTGTGAGTGGTGGCGTCTCCAAGGGGAGTAAACATGTTGAAGCAGGGTACTTTCTGTGTTTGCAGTACCTCGATATGCAGGAGAGAAGACTTCAGAAGAACAGAAATAGAGGCCTGTGTTCACTTGTGATTTTAATTACCCTGCCTCCTACGGTGATGACTGTCTTCTAGCTGGGAAAGAGCGGAAGCAGTTGGGGCGGATAGTGACATGGGGCTTTGTGACTACCTAATTCGTAGGGGTCAGATTCCAGGCCTTTCCCAGTGAAGGGAGAGAATAGCTGCTAATAACAAGAGCTAACATGTATAATTCAGAGTGCAAAGAAACTTTACATTATTTCCTATAACTGTCCTGTGAGGTAGGTAGCTGACAATATGCAAGGGTTGTAGTTTCTTTTGTTTTGTTTTTTTGAGACAAGGTCTGGCTCTGTTGCCCAGGCTGGAATGCAGTGGTGCAGTCTCAGCTCAACCTCCGTCTCCCAGGCTCAAGCCATCCTCCCACCTTAGCCTCCCGAGTAGCTGGGACTATAGGTGTGCACCACCACACCCAGCTAATTTTCTTTTTTTTTTTTTTTTTTTTTTTTTGTAGAGATGGGGTTTTGCCATATTGCCCAGGCTGGTCTCAAACTTGAGCTCCAGCGGTCGTCCTGCCTTGGTCTCCCAAAGTGTTGGGATGATAGGCATGCATCACCATGCCTGCCCTAGGGCTGTAGTTCAGATGCCTCAAACCTGCAGGGCAAGGCATAGACTACTCAGAACAGGCACTGGCCTGGCCCGGCCCGTTGGCCCTTTCCCGGCTGCATTGTCAGGCTGGTGGTATCCCTGATTTCTAACGGGAAGCGTAGGGGTTTAGAGATTTCACTAACTTGCCTGTGATCACACATTTTAAGTGTTAGAGGCAGAGTTTTGAACCCAGTGGGTGTCACTTTTTTTTTTTTACTTTAAAATTTTTTTGGTAAAACTGGGTCAGGAAAATGTTTTAAATTTTTTTTATTAGAGAGCAGGGGTTCTTGCTATGTTGCCTAGGCCGGAGTACAGTGGCTGGCTGTACACAGGCTCAATCGTGCTATAGTTTTGAAGTCCTGGTCTCAAGTGATCCTCCCGCCTCAGCCCCCTTAGTAGGTGGTATTATAAGCGTATGCCATCACGCCTCGCTTGGGTGTCACTTTTTTTTTTTTTTTTTTTGAGACAGTTTTACTCTTGTTGCCCAGGCTGGAGTTCAATGGTGTGGTCTCGGCTCACCGCAACCTCCACCTCCTGAGTCCCGCTTCAAGCAGTTCTGCCTCAGCCTCCTGAGTAGCTGGGATTACAGGCACATGCCACCATGCCCAGCTAATTTTTGTATTTTTGGTAGAGACAGGCTTTCACCATGTTGGCCAGGCTGGTCTTGAACTCCTGACCTCGTGATTCGCCCACCTTGGCCTCCCAAAGTGCTGGGATTACAGGCTGAGCCACTGCGCCCGGCGGGTGTCACTCTTGAAGCCTGTGTCCACGCCCTGCTGCCTCCTAGAAGGTAGAGTGGTTGTAATTGTCAGCTAATATCCTGCTCAGGCCAAAGGTTACCCTTTTTTCCCCTTTGAGCTTAATTTTTATTATATCCTTTTCAGATTTTCTTGCTCTTCTGTCTTTTCTGAAGATCGTTGAAGATCTCCCTGTAAATGTAACAGTTTGGGTGAAATTGGAAACCTCTAGATTGAGTCACGTTTTGAGGCATATGCAGAAACGGGTGACTGCCTTTGGTCCCCAGCTTACGGTTTTGTGTGTGGTTTTTTTATGCTGTTTCTTAGTCCAGGCACAGAAAAGGGCTCTTGGCTTGGATGGGGAAGCCAAGTACATAGCACGGGTTGGTAGTTGGGAGGGGATTGGGCTGTCATCTGCAGCTGAGCACGTTTGACCTGCCGTTGGAGTGGGCAGTGAAGAGTTGTGGTTTAGAATCCATATGGGTGGGGATGGGCTGATGCTTGCTCAGACTCTGCTCCCTGGCAGCTGATCTTGAACTGGGTCCAAACTTGATACCTTTCTTCTGAGCTTCCTGGGCTCTTGTTAGCTACGATGTAAAAATGCTAGGTCAGGTGGTGCATTGACATGTTCCTGTAGTCCTGGCGACTTGGGTCGGGGGATGGCTGAGGCCAGGAGTTGGAGGCCTTAGCAGTGCTTGCCATGATTGCAACTGAACAGCCAATGCACTCCAGCCTGGGCAACACAGACCCCCATCTCAAAAATAAAGTGCTAGATGCAGACTTTTGTGCCTCTTAGCTTGTTGCTGGGGCCTCACTGAAGCTGTCAGACTCTTCCCAAATTCTGTTTCAAATCACACCTCCTTCTGTGGTTGTGGGACCTTCACCACCTTCCTGGTGTTTGCTCACCGTAACCTCCTGTGGCTGAAGCCTCAGACAGGAGGAAGCAAGTTGAAAGAGTAGTTTAGGTTTGAGAGGGCGGCTTGAAAGGCTCAGGAGGGAAGCCCAACTGTGAGGTGTGTGTGGGGTTCTGCTGGGTGGGCCATGGGCAGCAGCGGGCCTGGCAGCCCACACGGACTAGGCGATCTGGGCTGGGGCAGGGTCCCCTACCTCAGCCTCCCTCTGCTTGCAGGAAGAGTGAGTCATCTGCACATCCTGCCTCCAGCCCTCGCTGTGGTGCAGAGTAAGAGTGGCCAGGTTGTTGTTTGAGGCCGAGCTTGCACTTGGGCGAGGGCCAGTACCCACAAGCAGGAGGAGGAGCCTCAAGAGGAGAGGGCTGTGGCCCCAGGAAGGCTGGGCCGTTGGCCTCTACACGGGGCTGGGATGTGAGGGCTTCTCTGCTGTGGTGGGTAGGGGAGAGGTTAACAGTGGAAGTTTCTAACGGCAGATGTGAGGCAGGAAAGGGGAAGCACATCTGGAGTTCTTTCTGTCCCCCGCCTTGCCCCAGGGAGGCCTGAGTCACTGCAGCAAGGGCTCTTCCCCTTCCCATCCCAGCTGGGCTCGGCTCTCCATGGCTCGATGGATCTTTCCTTTTCCTTGCTTTTGCTGTGGGTAGCCAATCAGAGCCTGCGCCTGTCGATGTGTGTGGTTGCTGGGCAGTTTTCTCTTGGTTCCAGGGAGTCTCATGCCACCCAACATAGAGCTGGGTGTCATACCACATAGAGCTGGCGACCCGGCTCCACGGTCCAGCACGTGGCACAGAGACTAGGGGCGAGGAGCAGAAAGGGAAGGGGGTGTTTGAATGGATCAGGGGCTGAGGGCAGGGCATGATCTTAGAAAACTAGGGTAAAATGAGGGAAGGTGGAGGCTCTTTTATCCACTTACTGGGCAAAATCTCAGAGCCTCCACAGAGGGAGGGTGAAAGAAACTGGAGAAGGGGTTGGGGCTCAGCGTTGCAGTTGACTCAGATAAAATCTTTACAGAGCCTGGAGTGTGAATGGGAGGGACTGAAAGAGACTTGGTTAGTTTGTAGATAAACCAGTAGATACTGGTTATAAGCAGCTATTTATCTTAGCTGTTGGCACTTCTGCTTAAGTCACTTATTAAAAAGTTAAAAACCTTTAAAGTTCTTCCAAGAAAGACTTACATTGTTTCCTTTTTTTCATGCCCTGCTTTGAGCTGGAGCTGGACAGCTGCTGCTCTCACTGGATCGGACCCATCCCACCAGCTGCCCACATGCCCCAAATGTGCCACTTCCCCTTTTGAAAGGTGGGGGAAGCCGAGAGTGTTGAAGGGAGGGGAATGAAGTGCTTTGGAGGCTCCACCCAATCATTTCTGAAATTAATACTGTGGTTTTCATGGCAACGGGCACTCTTTGTTGTCAACTCAGAACTTTCCCTCCACACACATCAAATGGATTTTTCTGGGTGCTGTAGCTTCCCCAGCTCCCCTAGCCAGTGTGCCTATAGGGCACTGCAGGGCACTAACTTCCCCTACCTGCTGTGCTCATGTATTTTTTTTTTTTTTTTTTGGAGACAGACTCTTGCTCTGTTGGCCAGGCTGGAGGGCAGTGGCATGATCTCGGCCCGCTGCAACCTCCGTCTCCCGGGCTCAAGCAATTCTTCTGCCTCAGCCTCCAGAGTAGCTGGGATTACAGGTGTGTGCCACCATGCCTGCTAATTTTTTTTTTTTTTGTAGTTTTAGTAGAGATGGGGTTTCACCATGTTAGCCAGGCTGGACTCGAACTACGAGCTCAGGTAATCCACCCGCCTTGGCCTCCCAAAGTGCTGGGATTACAGGCGTGAGCTACTGCGCCCAGCCTGCTTCTGTATGTTTGAATGTGATCCTGGGGTTCCCACCCAGTTACCTTCCTCTAGTGCTGTGGAGCTCATATTGGTGCTCCTGAAAGGTTACAGAAACTGCCACCTGTTTCTGTCTGTTTGCTCCAGTCAGACTGGCATGGCTCCCAGAGCAGGCTGTTGTTTTACTCCAGGGTAATTACTGGGGTGTCCCAGTGCCTCAGCACCCAAGGGATGGGTGGAGTGGGGTATGGTGGGGGGTGCTGGAGGGCAGCGCTTCCGTCACTTGAATCTCCCATTGGAGGGAGAATACCTTGGGCTGGTGGGACTGGCTCAGTGGTGATGTCCTGGCTACCCCATCTCAGTGTTCCTGGGCTCTCTTCATTCCCTTAGGCCCCTGCCTTCTCCACCACTCCCCTTTGTTCTCTTGATTTCCTCAGGATTTCGAGGCAAGCCTACTGACTCTACCTTTTGAACACAAGATATGCAGATTGGGGGTTGGATGGTCAGTGAGGGTTTGGGGCTATCTCTGATAGGATCTCCCATGGAATGTGCCTCCACTCCCAGCTGCCCTCCCCTCTGCAGCAGGAACAGCTGTCATGTGAAGGCCTCTCTGCTGGCTCAGCCCTTTTGCAATCATCTGGCGGGCTCTGCTGGGATGGGGTGGATGGTGAGGACGGGCAGAGCCAAGGGGTGAAGGAGGGAACGTAGTAGGGCAGGGGGAGCTGTCAGAGGGTAAGGAGGGCTCTGGAGTTCAGGGCTGAGGGAAGAAAGGCTGCCAAGGTCAGGCCGGGGGGTGGAAGGTGCTGAGCATGCCAGGGAGGTGGAATGATGAGCTTACGGTACCCATCCTGGGAGACTTTCAAGGTGGCAGGAGAGTAGGTTATAGCGGGAATCCAGGCAGTCATCCTCCAGGGAGATCTGCATTTCCCCTGACTCACAGGGGACCCATGGGGTGCTTTCCGGCTCGTCCTCCGTGTGGGACCTGAGTCACCAAGACGCCTAGGGTGTTGGCTGCCCTATAGTGGCAAGTCCTGTGCCCAGCCCTGCCCTGCCCCACCCCACCCACTCCTACTGTTAGGACAGGGGTTAGCAAACACACCCCTTTTATCCCACTCTTCAGTAGTAATTACCCGGCTCTTTGACTCAGACTTACAGAATGTACCTCTTGCAGGGACTGTCAGAGACCGTCTCTAATAACCTTATATTTTACCAGTGGGGAAACTGGAGCCCAGAGAGGTGAAGTGACTTATCAAGGGGGCATCTGAGCTTTTCCCAATTCTTGCAGTTACTCACTGAGTCACTTCTGCTCCAAAGCTGAGCAGGAGGATGCTTCCCTCAAACGCCAAGGGGTAAGGGTGGTGGACACAGCACACCAGGCGTGGAGGGGCAGGGAGAGCGAGGCATCTAAAGGCTTCCTGTGCCCGTCGCTTGGTAAGGGTAGCTTGGTAAGGAGTGTGGAAGTGGAGCCAGCCCTGGGGCCAGGGTCAGATGTAGCGATCCAAGTCCTGGGGCGGGCACAGGGCACGGAGTGTAACAGAGGCAGGACTTCGAGTGACAGGAACCTCAACTATGTGGTGACTCAGGCTCTGGGCAGCCTAGGCCCTTCCTTCCCTGCTCAGCCTGATCTCCTTTAAGAACTGTAAGCAGAGGAGAGAGGGAAACCCAGGCTGGTCTCCCTTTCCCCAGGAAGCTAGGGGAAAGGCAGAGGAAGTTGGAAAGGACAGGAGAAAAGCAGATTCCAAGAAAGGGGCGAGGAGGTGGTGTTCCCCGCTTCCTCGGCCCCTCCCTCCCTGCTCCCCGCTGGGGAGGGTAGCTGGCTGGGGCGTTGGCTGCTCCGTTTACTCCAACTCCCTCCCTCAGCTCCTGTTTACAACTCAGCCCGCCCAGTCCTTAGCTCAGTGCTGAGCTCTTCTGTTTTCTCTCTCTCCCTCCCTCCTTCCTTCACAGCCTCATACAGTCCTGTCTTGTCGCTTCTATTCCTTAACCTGGGGTCCGTGTCTCCTCTTATTGCCCTACAGCATCCCCACACCCCTAACTCTCTGCCTGAAATCCAGCCATGACCCATGTGTCCACCGTCCCACTCTCCCTGCCCAATTCCTTTCCCTTCTGCCTGCCTGGACAGTCTTTCTTTGCCTTCTTTCCTCCCAGACGGTACACTGGAGACAGCCTCATGCCTCTTATTCTCTAACCAGCTTTAACTTGGGTTCTGCTTCGGCTTGAAGATTTCATTAGGACTGAGTGTAATTGGAGAGTTTCTGTGTATCAGAGCTCTCTGATCTAAGAAATTCAGGAACTCCTTATTTGAAACTTCAAGTTTAAATACAGGCTGGGATTTGAATTGAGCTGGGGAAGGATGATTTTACTTGGCTTTATATTTTGGGATAGGGTTAAGGGTTTGGGGCTTGAGAATTGCTTAGGAAATGATGTTTGGATTCCAGAATCACCAGATAGATTTGCTGTTAGACGGGGGGGGGGGACAATGACAGATCAGGAAGTGACGGAAGTGAGTGGAGAAGGGCCTGTTTGGCAGGGATGCTAATCCCTGGGCTGGTGTGTGTATGGGGTGGAGGTGGGGTCTGGGAGATCCCAGATGGTGCTAAGAAGGGTTAACAGTCATTTCTCTGCTTCTTTTTTTTTTTGAGACAGAGTTTTGCTCTTCTTGCCCATGCTGGAGTGCAGTGGTACAATCTTGGCTCACTGTAACCTCCGCCTCTTGGGTTCAAGCAATTCTCCTGCCTCAGCCTCCTGAGTAGCTGGGATTACAGACATGTGCCACCATGTCCAGCTAATTTTGTATTTTTAATAGAGACGGGGTTTCACCAGGTTGGTCAGGCTGGTCTGGGGCTCCTGACCTCAAGTGATCCACTCGCCTTGGCCTCCCAAAGTGCTGGGATTACAGGTGTGAGCCACCAGGCACAGCCCATTTCTCTGCTTCTAAGAATATCATGCGAAAGGACCTTCATGGGGGAAAAAGTCTGCTTCTAAAGAGACTGCAAACAGACCACACACCTCATTTCCCTTCTGGGATCAGAAACTGAGATTACTCTTTGAGCAGTCAACCTCTTTTCTTCCTTGTAACATGCTGATTTCAGAAAAGGGGACTGTGGAAAGAAGGGAGGGGAAGGGGAATCCCCTGGCCAGGGGCCTGCCCACAGAGCTCCCCTTTGTGGTTACTATGGAAACAGGCATAATAGGAACAAAATAGAGGCATGTTGCCTGGCAACAGAAAAGCCCAAGGTTCATTACAGACACGCGCGCGCACACACACAAACTGACACATACACACACACACAAAACACGTACATATCAGGGAACCTCCCCTACTCCCCAGGGAGGGGGTGTCACTTCTGGGGAAGCTGGGGTGTCCCTGTGATGACAAGTCCTAGAGCTCATCCAGCTTTGGCAGTGTGTGTGGAGGACCATGGTACCAGCTGCCTCCGAATGGTGGTGGAGCACCAGCAGCAGGGCTGACCTCCCTCTTATAAGAGGAAAGCCTTTACTTAATATCACAGAGGAGTCCAAACCTTCGAGAAGATGGAGGTTTTCTTTGCAAAGTAGGGACCAAAGGAACTCCTTAATAAAACATGGTGTGTAAAAATAAACAAACAAAAAGCAGGCCAGGTATGGTGGCTCACGCTTGTAATCCCAGCACTTTGGGAGGCTGAGGCAGGCGGATCATGAGGTCAGGAGTTCGAGACCAGCATGGCCAGCATGGTGAAACCCCGTCTCTACTAAAAATACAAAAATTAGCCAGGCGTGGTGGTGCGTGCCTGTACTCCCAGCTACTTGGGAGGCTGAAGCAGGAGAATCGCTTGAACCCTGGAGGCAGAGGTTGCAGTGAGCCAAGATGAGCCAAGATCATGTCACTGCACTCCAGCCCGGGTGACAGAGCTAGACTCCATCTCAAAACAACAACAACAACAACAAACACCCAACTACAACAACAAACACCCAAAACATAGTGTGTCGGAGAGTGCTGGCAGGGGAGTAGCTGTGTAAAATACCTGGTAGAAAAGATAACTCCAATTCTCTCAAGGCATAGGACCTCCGAGGAATTCAAAGGACAAGGTAAAGGGCTATCAGAGCCGTTTCCTCCTGAACTGAGATTTTTGCTGGGATTCCATCTTGCCAAGGTCTCTATTGCTTCCACCATCATCACAGTTCCTCCACCCCATGTTGGACACACAGTAAATGTTTGGGTAGCTGCAAGAAAGACCCACAAGTAGGGGAATTGCTCCCTGGGGGCTGAGAGCCAGAGGAAGCTGTGACAGCCTGGGATGCAGGATGCTATCTACTGTAGAAAAGGCAAGGGCTTTGGAGCCAGTTATACCTGGAGTTCATTCATTCATTTGAAACATGCTCTTGAGTGATTGCTATGTGTCAGTCACTGCTCTAGGCATGAGGGGCCAGGGTGCAGTGGCTCACACCTATAATCCCAGCACTTTAGGAGGCTGAGGTGGGAGGATTACTTAAGCCCAGGAGTTCAAGACCAGCCTGGGCAACATAGTGAGACCCTATCTCTACCAAAAAAAAAAAAAAACCCACAGCTGAGCATGATAGTGTGCGTCTGTAGTCCCAGCTACTTGGGAGACTAAGGTGGGAGGATCACTTGAGCTTGGGAGGTTGAGGCTGTGGTGAGCCATGAATGCTCCACTGCACTCCATCCTGGGTGACAGAGTGAGACTGTCTCAAAACAAACAAACAAAAACAACAACAACAAAAATCAGTTAATCTAGGCACAAAGCATACAGCAGAGAAAAAGAACCCTGTCCTCATGAGGCTTAAATGCTAGTGGAAGCTTTGACTCCTCTCTGTGAGTTGTGTGATTTTAGGAAAATCATGAACCCTCTGAGGCCATTCCTCACTAAGTGTCTCCTTCTCAGGGTGTGCAAGGATTAACGAGCTGACAGATGAAAGTAGCTCCTGGCAAGGTGGCTCACGCCTGTAATCCCAGCACTTTGGGAGGCTGAAGTGGGCGGGGATCACCTGAGGTCAGGAGTTCAAGACCAGCCTGGCTAACATGGTGAAACCCCATCTCTACTAAAAAATACAAAAATTAGGCCGGGCACGGTGGCTCAAGCCTGTAATCCCAGCACTTTGAGAGGCCGAGACAGGCGGATCACGAGGTCAGGAGATCGAGACCATCCTGGCTAACATGGTGAAACCCCGTCTCTACTAAAAAATACAAAAAACTAGCCAGGCGAGGTGGCGGGCGCCTGTAGTCCCAGCTACTCGGGAGGCTGAGGCGGGGGAATGGCGTGAACCCGGGAGGCGGAGCTTGCAGTGAGCTGAGATCCAGCCACTGCACTCCAGCCTGGGCGACAGAGCCAGACTCCGTCTCAAAAAAAAAAAAAAAAAAAAAAAAACCAAAAAAAACCAATACAAAAATTAGCCAGGCATGGTGGCACATGCCTGTAATCCAGCTGCTTGGGAGACTGAGGAAGGAGAATCACTTGAACCTGGAGGGGGAGATTGCAGTGAGCCGAGATCATGCCACTGCAGTCCAGGCTTAGCAACAGAGTGAGACTCTCTCTCAAAAAACAAAACAAAACAAAACAAAAAAACCAACGAAGGTAGCTGCTGCAGGATCAGACACAATCATTATTAAGGTAGTTTTGCGAGGGAGGGTTGGGGAGGCTACACCAGCGGGCAGAAGGAGAGGAGTTGGCAGAAGTTTCTGAAAATGTGTGTGTCTCCACTTATACCACTGAAAACTTTGGAAAATATTCCCCTCCCCTGGGCTGAGGCGGCGGTCTTAGGAAACCCCAGCTCTGTTCCAGCCTGCAGGATCATTTTTTTTTTTGTTTTAGATGGAATCTTGCTCTGTTGTCAGACTGGAGTGCAGTGGCATGATCTCAGCTCACTGCAACCTCCGCCTCCCGGGTTCAAGCGATTCTCCTGCCTTAGCCTCCCAAGTAGCTGGGACTATAGGCGTGCACCACCATGCCCGGCTAATTTTTGTATTTTTAGTAGAGACGAGGTTTCACCATGTTGCCCAGGCTGGTGTCGAACTCCTGAACTCAGGCGATCCACCTGTCTCGGCCTCCCAAAGTGCTAATTTTTGTATTTTTAGTAAAGACGGGGTTTCACCATGTTGGCCAGGACGGCCTTGATATCTTGACCTTGTGATCCACACCCCATTGGCCTCCCAAAGCGCTGAGATTACAAGCGTGAGCCACTGCGCCCGGCCAGGATCATGGTTTTTTTAGAGGGTAGGGTTGAGGTTAAACTTTCTCTAGCCCTCCAGTCTGGAATGGGACAAGAGCCGGTCCCCAGAAGTACCCCCACCAGGTAATCTTGACTCTCATACCCCCGAATGAAGTACCTAGACAGTGATCTCTGCTTTGGGACTGCTTCAAAAACCAACCCCTCCCTCCTGCCTTCTTCCCTGTTGACCAAGAGGGTGGCCAGAACAAACAATGGAGCAGATAAGTTGGCTCTGAGCCTGGGACTCTGGCCTCTGCTGTTTGGATCCTAGGGGGCCGATCTAGCCCAGTCCAGGCGAAGGCGCAGTGTCCACGCCTTTCCGTGCTCTTCTTCCTTTTCTGCGCCAGCAGCCCCCCAGGCCCCGTTAGCCCTTTTTGCAGCTACCCTGTGTTTCCAACCTAGGTGTAAATCAACTCCTGTTTTAATGTGCACCAGGAACATTCGCTCTTTTAAGGAACAAGATGATGATTCCTTCCATAAAGTTAAAAATCCTTTGGTAAACTGTTAACAATGGTTACTTTTGGGGAGAGGGACTGTGATGGGGAGGAGGGAGACATCTGTATTTTATTGTATTTTTTTTTTCAGATGGAGTCTCGCTCTGTCACCAAGGCTGGAGTGCAGTGGCACAATCTTGGCTCACTGCAACCTCCGCCTCCCAAGTTTAAGGGATTCTCCTGCCTCAGCTTCCCCAGCAGCTGGGATTACAGGCCGCACCACCATGCCCTGCTAAATTTTGTATTTTTAGTCGAGGCCGGGTTTCACTATGTTGGCCAGGCTGGTCTCGAACTCCTGAGCTCAAGTGATCCACCTGCCTTGGCTTCCCAAAGTGCCGGAATTACAGGTGTAAGGCATCGTGCCTGGCCTTGGTGTGTGTGTGTGTGTTTTTAAAGCGTTCCATAGTTGAAAAGTTTTAGATTTTTTTTTTCTTTAAATAAGGTAGGTGCTAGGAAAGGGGTGCAGAACAAAATGGGGGAGGAGGTGATTCTTGGGAAAGTCTGAGTCTGTGACTGTGTGCTTGGGATGTGTTGTGGCGAGGCTGCCTCTGCCATGGGGTTGAGTCATTATCTGGGCACCTGTGTGTGTATATTAGAGAGAGCGAGAGAAAATGCTGGTGCCCAAGTCTCCACTTTGTGTTTTCACATGTCTCTGCCTGTCTGGATGTCTGCACATGCGGCTCCACCTTTCTGTGTCCATTATATGAGTGTCCATGTCTGTGGCTCCTCTGGCTGTCTCTTCCCTCCCCCACGGTCTGTACTCTGTGCCGGTAACTGGACCTGGACACAGCCCCCAGGGCTGGCAGCAGAGTTGACTGCTGGGTATTTTTAGCCTGTAAACATGTTTGCCATTTCAGAGGACAGGGCCGAGCTGGTCTCAGCTCCAGCCCACTCATGATCTTGCGGCAAGGAGGGCGCTCCTGCCTGGGCCAGGTCTCTTCAGTTCCCCAGCCTGGGGTCTCTCTTTCCTAGCATTTGGGAAGGAGGGGAAACTGGCTTGGAGTGGGCAGTGGGTGGCCACCTAGGAGGGAGGATAAGAGGACTCATGCGGGAGAAGAGAAAGGGAGTGTGGAGGGGAGTGTGTAGCCAGAAGGCCCCCGCACCCCATCATTAAGCGTTTAATAAAATCTCGATGTAGTTAGAAGTGGCTGTGGGAAATGGCTGTAAATTGGGAGACTCAGCGTCCCGCAAGTGGAGGGCGGGGGAGGGGCGCGCAGAGAAGGAATGGGAGGCAGAGGAAGCGCAGGGGCTCCGGCTCCTGGGGGCGGGAGTCTGGAGAGGAAGGTGGGCGTCAGGTCCGCTCTCCAACGCCCGCAGGCCTCACCCCCGTATGCCCGCGGCCTGCGCAGCACCGCGGTGCACGGGGCACTGGTGACGCCGGCTCCTGGGGGTGGGAATCCAAGACAGTTCTGTGCGGGTAGGGACGGAAGGGCCCCGAGAAAGAGGGAAAGGGAGAAATGGGCGCGGCTGCATGGAGCTTGGAAACCAAGCAAGTAGGCTAGGGCCTGGGATCTGAAGTGTAGTGCCCTAAGCTGAGAGAAAACTCAAAGGTCCGGATCAGGCTGACGGTCGCGGCTGAATCACCCAAGCCCCAGCCGCCTTCAGAGTCCCCAGGCCCTTCCTGCAAAATAAGTTGATTCGCAGTTCCAGCTGTGAGGGCGAGCCCAGGGAGCCTGCGGGAGTTTCTTGCCAATGAAGCCACACATTGCACATGTTGGACAGCAGATCCAGGTCCGGGACAGGATAGGGGACAGTGGATGGGGGGAAGGGGGAAAGAACGTCCCCGCGTCCCCCAGCGGCCCCCCTCCCCAGCAGCCCACTCCCGGGTCCCTCCAGGGTCTGCCCCGCTCACCAGTCCTAGCCCCGCTCCGGCCCCGCCCGGCCCCGCCCTCTCCCCACAGCTCTGGGCAGACCCGCCCGCCCGAGCCGGAGTTACAAGAGCCGCCTCCGCGCACGGGGGCCCGGCCACTCGGCGCTGCTCTGCCGCGGGGACTGCACCGCCCGCCCTGCCAGACCCGCCCGGAACGGGGCTCGTCGCCGCCAGTAGCCGCAGCACCGCAGCCTCGGGCCTCGCGCCGGCTATGGCTGTGCCCCGGGGCTGAGCCCTCAGGTAGGGGCGCCAGGCGCACCGTGGCGCCATCGGGGTCCGGGGCACCAAAGGCGGGTGGGGGGAGGTGGGTTGCGGGGCTCCGGCAGGGCGCGTTGTTGGGAGTGTCACTGTGAAGATTCAAGCAGTTTGGAGCAAGCGGGGCCACCTGGGGAGGCGACGCGTCGCTCTCTGGGAGCGGAGTTCTGCCTCCGGAGTTGGGGCTCAAGTTGGTTAAAGTTGGAAAATCGCTTCGAAGCGCTTTGCTCCACTCTATTTCTACGGAGGGCGGACTGTTGGCTCCACTACACGCAGGGTGCTGTGTTCCGGGCCTGGTGGCCTCTGTCCCACCTCCTCTCCCTGCATGGGGCGGTGGCTCAGGGGCTGCTCCTTTCGTATCCCATGTTTACTGGAGGGGAAATTTCCGAGATCGCCGCCGCGCCTCCGCGACGCCGCGCCGTGCGCCCCCTCGGCTGTCCTTCCGCGCTCTCTGCACCTCCGCCCCTAACCGCGTCCCGAGTCGTCCAGGCCCCACCCTGTTCTGTACCACCAGCCCCTCAGCCTCCTGCAGCTGCCCGCCCTGGCCTTGCCCCTCTGTGTTCCCCGCTCCAGAAAACCTTCCTCTCGGGCCGCGGAGCCTGGAAGTTTGCAGTGCGCCTCCCAGCGGGATGGGTGGGGAGGGGGACATAATTAGGGAGATTCCTACGCTGAGGTGGGCGAGGACGGGGGTACTCTGCTGCGGCCCAGTCCTCGGGACCGCCCCTTCCCCTCGGGAGGCGGTGCTTTCCCCCACCCCACTCCCAAACCCGTCCGGGCGGGATGGCCCCCGCCCCAGCGCCTGGCCCGGCGCCAGCAGCCTGAGGAATGTGGTGGTTGGAGCCGGTGACTAATTCAAACCAGAACTCGGGGAGGAGTGGTGAGGGGCAAAGGGGAGGAGGAAGGGGCTGTGTGTGGGAGTTGGGGGCAGGAGCCGGGCTTGGCGTGGGAGGAGGGCTAAGCTGCGCTTGCCGGAACCCTGCGCTCCAGCGGTGCGCGCCAGGAGAGGGGGCCCGAGGCGAGGTCTCGCCTGGAGTTGGAAAGGCAGCGTGCTTAGGGTGTGTGCAGAGCTGTTATGTAAGGCTTTCCCATGCAAGGAGGGGTTTGCGGTGTGCGAGGGCCTGGGCTGCCCCTGGCAGGGCTGGTCGCCCCCCAGCAGTACCGAGGCCGGGATGTGGGGGCGCAGTCCCTTGGCGGCGCTACCATGAGGGACTCCAGGGGCCCAAACAGGGCTGGCTGTGCCTCTTGCTGGGAGGGGTGCGGAGGGGGCACATGAGTGTTTTCAGCTGTAGCCGAGCCCAGACAACCAGGTGGGGAACGGCTCTGGCCCCTCTGCACAATGAGGCCACAGAGGGTTGTGTGCGATGTGTGTGCTTGCTGGTTTCGCAGGGTGTGGCTCCCGCCGCGGCGACCGTGGCGGTGAGGGGCTCCCAGGGAACGTGCGGTCGCTGCAGAGTGCCCTGCTCTGTGGAGGGGATTTGTGGGAAGGCAGTGTGTGGGAGCCTCCCAAGTCAGTCAGGTCCTTAGAGAATGACCCGGAGTCTCCGGAGGAAAAGGGTCCTAGATACCTCCCTCTGTGTCTCCAGACAGCGCTGGGCGCTCGGTAAATACAGGTTTCGAACCCGTCTTCATTAGAATCCAACCTCGGATTGTAATGCTCCTGCTCTCTGCTTGCCCTTCCCAGCACAGCGTAGAGCATGGTAGGTAGGTGTTGGGTTGATTTTGTGGAATACAGTGAGGGGCTGTAGCAGTGAAGTTGAGAGAGTGGGGGAAGGCATTTAAGGGCCCCTGCACCTATACTGGCTGTAATTCAGGGGAGCAGATCTCGCTTTCATCCCCGCCCCATGAGGGAAATCCCAGGGGCAGGGTGTGGCACTCACTTCCTTTCAGAAGCTGAATGTGGGGAAGCTTCCTTCTCCTGTCCTTAGCGACAGGGGCTGGCCACCCCCCACCGCGTGGATGGTGGCGTGTGCAGAATGGGGAGGACAGGGGAGCCCCCGAGTTAAGGGCACCTCTTTACTCTGAGCTGTGAGCTGTGGGGTGAGGGAAGGTGGGAGAGGAGCTAGGAGGGTGAGAGTGGAGCTAGGAGAGGTCGCAGGGTTTGGGGGCTGTGGGAATGTGGGTTAGAAGGTATCTGAGCCCCTCTCTAAAGCCTTTGTCCCTAAGAGGTTATGCACAGGGACACTGGTCAGAGAACAGGGACACATGGGGAGCCACATAAGTCATGCGGACTGATATGGAGGCCACCAGCAGCGATTCAGGGGTCCTGGTCTGGGAATTCCTTGAGGAGCCGACCCCTCGGAGCTGAGGACTTGTGCCAGCCAGACATGGTCCAGGGCCTGGGGTGGGACACAGGGACCTGTTGAGGGAGAAGGTCCAGCGTCAGCCCAGGGCAGGGAGTCAGCTGGGGGTCCCTGGAGTCATCTTCGCCCTTGGGAAGTCCTGGGGAAAGGTGGCAATGCTGCCAGGCTGGATTCTTTTGCTCGACTTGGAATTGGCGGGTGGGTCCTGGCAGAGCCGGTCACCCTGAGCCTGAGGAGCTGGTTTGAGGGGTTGGGGCAAAGCCGTGGGGGCGGAGGGGTGTGTGGGGCTCTGGGGTGTGGTCACCACCTTCTTCAGAACTTGGGAACCGCCTGGAGACAGACAGAGAGACAGACCGGGAGAGCTAGTCCTACTCCTCACGGAACGGTGTGGCTCTCTTCCCCACCATTCCGGAGGCCCCAGAGTTTCTCTCCCTGGAGCTGGGCTGTGCACGCTTAGGTTTGAGGAAGGGTGATGGCTGCTGGGGAGGATTTAGAATGTGCCTCTTGGGCGGTGGCAGTGGCGGGGATCTAGGGCCTTCTTCCTTCTCTTCGTCCCCGGGTTCATCCGGGCTGGCATTTCCCTGGGTTCAGGCCATCCGGTGGGCTCTCAAGGCTTCCTGAGCACGAGCAATTTCCAGCATTCCTGGGTGTGTCCAAGGGAGTGTGGGGCCACAGGAGGATTCCGAAGGAATGAAGCCCCTTTTCCTCCCTGCTGGCCTCAGTTCCCACCAGGGCTATGGCTGGGCTGTCCCTGGCAGTCTTAGGTAGGTAGGTCACTGTTAGCATTGCAGGTGTTGTCCCACTGTGGCTTTAGGTCCTTGTGACCACATGTCACAGCTTGTGTCTCTGAGTGAGGTGTGTCATTGCCTGTGAGAGTGTCCCACTGCTTGTGAATGAGGGTCTTCCCCTTGTGGCGTGCCTGGATGTGTCACCTCTGCCGGCATTGTCGTGGGGCTTGGAGGCAGAGGATGGCAGTGGCATTCTGCGCTGGTGGTGGAGGTTTCCTGCGGGCCCGTAGGGGTTGTAGGTAAGGACTGAAGTGAGTTTCTCGGTCCTGGACAGGTCCGCACCCGGGGTTTGTGTCCAGAGGCCTTTGGGAGGTGGAGGACGGCCTTGGGGGTGCAGGCCCCAGCTGAGCAGGTTAAGCAAGGCACTGCGCACGGCCTGTCAGGGAGGGGCATCCTGCCTGGTCCCCTGGGGCTGGAGCGGAGGTTCTGGGGGAAGGGGAAGTGCCTGGAGCTGATCCCGTCTACAGCTACGTGTCCTGGCGGGGCTGGGGGCAGATCTTCGGCGACATAGCCAGAGCGGCCTGGCCCCACGCCCCTGCAGTAGCGTGGTCCGACCGCTGGGGGGAGAGCAAGCAGCGCCCTCCCCAGATCCCGGCCTTGGGTGGGGCAGACAGGCAGCTCCCAAACTGTAATCTACCCCATAGGGCAAGACCAAGCGTTCTGCTCCACCCCGTCTCCTATAGGACGCCACCCTCAGAGTTGGTGTCTTAATCCCAGGGGTCCTGGGTAAAAGCCCACACTTCCCTGCTTCTGTGTCCAGGTGTGGGGACTCCCCACTGGATAATATGCTGTCCCCAGCCCCCTTTCACAAGGAGCGCAGAGAGTCCCTCCTGGCCAGGGAGGGAAGAGGGAATCTCCGTCTCTGCTGGAAGTGAGAGCCTGGAGCTTCAGCGCTTCCGAGCTCACTGGAGCATGGGAGGGGGCTGTGCGTGGCAGGGGTAGAGAGAGATGGAGAAAAGCGTCAAAGCAGAGTCAGAAAACAACCAGCTGGCTGCAGTCGGGGTGTAGGGGCTGCCCTGGAAGTCAGCATGATGTGAGGGGCCAGGGGAAGGGGGTGATGGGGAGGGGAGGGCTGGAATGACAAAGCTGGAAAAACTTCTCCTGGTGGGAGTTGTGACTGGGCTGGTGCCTCCCTGTCCTAAGGGCAGGGAGCAGGGAGGAGGCCAGGCAGGTGCACACACAGAGGGGGAGGTGCAGGCTCAGGGGACATAGGCACCAGGTGAACAGGTGTAGGGGCCTCCAGGACAACTGTCTGTTACGAGCAGGTGAAGGCTGGCTGGGGCTGCAGGCTGCCCTGGGTTGTGTAGAGTGGAGAATGGGGCCGAGGGTTTCCGTGTGTGTGCTCGTGTGTGTGTGTGTGTGTGTGCACTTGTGTGCCTTTCTCTGAAGGTGCCCAAGTTGCATGTGTCTTGCAACATGTTCATCTAATTCTTCCTGGTAATTCCACCTCCCAAATCTGCCCCACCCCCCTGCATGCTGCCCAGAATCAGCTAGGTGGGTTTGTAAAAGTCCTCAGTGCTGGCTTAGACTCTGAGATGTCTGCACACTTCTGCTCCAGTTAGAATGGGGCATAACGTTTTTTCCTAAACAAGCCTGGCAGCTGCATCCTTGGGGGACCATTGGAGGGTCAGGCCCTGGAAGGGATGTCAACCCTGTGTTTCTCCTTGTTCCTTTGGAACGAGGGTCTGCGTGTCATGACTGTCTCCATCTCCTAGAAGTGGAAATGCTTGTCTTGCTCTGCCCGCCTCTAGCATGAGTCTGGTGCCTCCAGCATGAGTCTGGTGCCTCTAGCATGAGTCTGGCCTCTAGCATGAGTCTGGCCTCTAGCATGAGTCTGGCCTCTAGCGTGAGTCTGGTGCCTCTAGCATGAGTCTGGTGCCTCTAGCATGAGTCTGGCGCCTCTAGTGTGAGTCTGGCCTCTAGCATGAGTCTGGCCTCTAGCATGAGTCTGGTGCCTCCAGCATGAGTCTGGCCTCTAGCGTGAGTCTGGTGCCGGTTGAGCCCCAGGAGATGGTTCTTTTGTCTCCCACCTGCTGGGGCCCAAGAGAAATCTAGGTCAAAGTGAGTTGGCTGCTGGGCAGCTCAGGATCCTGACCCCCTCGGGCCCCAGCCTCAGTAAGCCCCAGAAGCAAAAGGCCCCTCATATGCAGAGCCCTGGGATGCCTGGGGCGGTCCATTCTGAGTCTGCGGCCCACAGCTTGGACCGGGTTGAGGCTGGAGTGTGGGGAAGGGGGTTTGGAGGTCTCTGCATCTTCCTGTTGTTGTCCCTCTAGCTCTCACTCCAGTGTAGGTCTCTTTTCTGTGCATCTGCCTCTGTGGGTTCTCCTGTGTGTCATCCTGTGTATTTCCTTGTGCCTTCATCCCTCTGCTGGGCAAAGACCGTTGGCCTTGGGGGTCAGAGACTCCTGGGCTTGCATTTCTACTCTCTCACACTTGG
The DNA here is from genome assembly GCF_049350105.2 of Macaca mulatta. NCBI lineage: Eukaryota > Metazoa > Chordata > Mammalia > Primates > Cercopithecidae > Macaca > Macaca mulatta. The sequence continues at coordinate 11,525,498 of NC_133419.1, forward strand.
GCAAGTAGTGTTATCTCCTGGGCCTGTTTCCACATCTCTGAAGTAAGGATGTCAGTTCTTTGCACATAGCATCATCATTTGGGGGTTGAATGAGAACCCAGGCATGGGATGTTGCCAACAACACAGTCCGTGACACACAAGAATGCTCTGCAGAATTCTCTTTCTCGCTACTTGTGTGTGGGTTTTTTTTTCTTTCAACACGAACTTTCTGTTCCTCTTTGCCTCTTGATGAGTGTTTATGAGAGCAGAGCATACTGTCTTCTGGGTGTGTCTTTCTGAATAGCCTCCCTCTCCTCCTGGTTCCGAATGTTGGGGGCTTCCCCTTGGGTAGGGTCTCTGACTCTGGGCGTGAGTCACGTCGTTCCTGGGATGAGGACTGCTTCTCTTTGGCCTTGTGTGTGTGGTGGGTTGATTGACCCACGTGCGTGCCGCCGTGCTGGGTGGAAGTTTCACTGTGGCTGGTGCCCTCCCTACCACGGATGGGGTGATTTTCTTCCCCTCAGAGGGTTGCCTCCTGTGTCCTGCCTATGCTGGGTGGATGCCTAGTCGTGGGCCCCTGTGGTGTGTATCTTGTCCTCAGGTTTGGTGCATTTGGGCACAGAGGCCTGTGGCCTGTCTCTGGGGGAGTGTGTGTATCAATTCCTGCCATCTCCACACTGACGCTGGCTGCAGGGCTGTCTCTAGCTGCTGCAGCAATTGGCCTGGTTTCCATCCTGGCTGTCTTTATACTGGCTCGCCCCGGGAAGGGGTACTGTTCTCCGAGGGCAGTGGAGGAAGGAGCTTCCTCTGGAGGTCACCCCTGGCAGAGGCCATCTGCTGGGGTCAAGAATCTGCTTCCTGGAGTTCTCCTGCTTCTACTTGGCGTCGTGCCCAATCGCAGGGTATGGGCAGAGCCCTGCTGCTCGGCACATCCTCTTTGCAGTTTTGAAGTGACAGGATGGGCTGTTCTCTCGCTGCTTCTGGCCTGAATTATAGCCTGTCCCACGGTGTCAGGCATGCGTGCTCTCACCTTTGCAGCTGGCGTGGCCTCACCATCTCACTCTTTTCTGCCCTCCAAGCAATATTCTGCCTTAGGGAGTCTCCACTCTGGCCCTGCTCCTTCTTTTTTTATTTAAAAAAATTGTTTTTATTTTTTATAGAGATAGGGTTTTGCCATATTGCCCAGGCTGATCTCAAACTCCTGGGCTCAAGCGATCAGTGTGTCTCGGCCTCCCAAAGTGCTGGGATTACAGGCATGAGCCAGCGCGCCTAGCTCTGCCCCGTTTCTTCCTACCACGAGGGAGGCTGTGGGGTGGACCACCGGGCTGTGTGCTAGCAGGCTCTGGGACTAGGGCCCCAGCACACTCCCATTCTCTCATTTCTCTGGACCTTACTTTCTCCATCCTTAAGTAACAGGCAGTGCCGTCCCATAAAACTCTCGGCAGTGGGGGAAGTGTTCTGTGTCCATGCTAATATAGTAGCCAGTAGCGACATGTGACTGTTGAGCTCTTGAAATGTGGCTAGTGCAGCCAATGAGCTACAATTTTAATTTAACGGAATTTTAATTGATTAAATTTAAATAGCTACATGTGGCTGCTGTGTTGGGTGGCACGACTCTAGGTCTCTCCTAGCTCTGAAGGCTTATGGCACTTGGCTGAATCGTGCAGAATTCCCCACAGCTCCAAAGACACTCTTTTGGGTAGCAACAGGGCAGAGCCCTCAGCCTCTGGGGAAAGCCTGACTTAACCTAACTTGTGTGGGAGGAGAAGACAGGGCCACCTGGGCTTGAGACAGGCTCCAGAGCGGGAGGAGAGACTGAGGGCTGGGACCAAACGTGGAGAATGGAGAAAGGGGAACCCCGGCTACATAGTATCCCACGCTGCTCCTTCACTATTCCCTTCAGTATTTCCATGCCCCTCCTCGGAACTGAATGGCCCAGGTCAGATGGGAGGGGAGTCCTTCCAGGCTGTGCCAGAACAGCAGGGCCAGAGCCAGAGCGGGCAGGGTGTTTGGCAGCCCCACCTGGCCGGGAAGCCATTGGGTGCCCTGCCAGGGCCAACCTGCAGCCTCGGGTCCAATGGCTCCCGTCCTCATGGGCTATTGGATCAGTTGTCTGCTTAGGATGGTTTCTCTCCTCCTCAGGAACCACGTGGGTTGAGGCAGGTAGCAAGTCTGTCCTGAGCCTTTAAAGGGACTTCTGCCCTGGGACTCTGCCTGAGGCACTGGCAGGGAAGCTAACTGCCTGTCTGCAGGGGAGCTCTGGTTCCTCTGGCACCTGGGGATCTGGCCCAGGAGGCACTTTGTCCTTTGGGTTTTAGGCTCAACCCTTTGCAGGTCTGGAGCTGTTGCAGCCAGCTGCAGTGACTCACTGGGGAGGGAGGGAAAAAGGGAGGGTGGGGCCGAGGTGTGGGCGAGGGTGATCTGGCCCAGCTAGCTCTCTCCCCATCGCTGGCTGCTGGCACGGCACCAGGACGCTGGGGTGAGCAAAGGGGCCCTGCTCCAGGAGGAGGACAGGGGTGTCTGGGCGATCTGAAGGGGTGGCTTCAGTTCTGTCTGAGAGATGAAGTCTGGAATCTTTTTTCCCTCCCTGCCTCTGCCCGGCTACTTTTCTGCAGGGCTAGCTGCTGAGCACTGGACACTGGGAGAGAATGTGCCATTTAAGCCCCAGCTTTGCTGTTTCACACTGGGAAGGGTCAGAGTGATTTCCCGTCGCAGCCTTCTCTGCGGCCGGAAGGGAGGAGGTGTTTTCCCCAGTTTGCACCTGAGCCCACAGGCTCAGAGTCTTTGCTCACCTTGTAGCCAGCACCTGTGTTGACAAGGAGACACGTCGTCCACACCGCGTTGTCAAACGGGAGGATGGCTGTCGGGGGCTGGGGTCTGTGTTTCTCTTTCATCCGTGTTGTGATCTGCCTGAGATAGGAACTGCTAAGTGCCCACAAATTCCTAAGAGACACAGTCTTTTCCTCAGAGGTCACCTCTAGCGCCTTCAAGACCCCATGTACATTTCATTTCCCCCAGAAAGCTCCCAAGCCTTCTGGAATATTCTGCGGCAAAATCGGTCACAGCTAGTGCACCTTGCTCATCTGATGTGTGTCTGTGACAGAAACTGAGTCTTAAATCTCCCTGTCCGGCACATGGGTGCGTGAGTGACGTGAGGTCACCGTCTAATGCAGCGTATGATTAGGTGCCGGGCCCAGCTGTGTCCATCCCTGGCCGGTTCCGTCTGCAGTGCAAAGTATAGTGTTGGGCATAGGGAGGCAGCCGGTATACGTGCATTGATTGACTGTTGATACTTTTTGGATGTAAACAGCTGTAGGCGGGGCTTTGGGTCAGGTTCCCCATGACTTATAGTGTTCCTCACACCATTTCAATTGGTGGCCACTGCCGCCATTTTGTGTGGTGGCTGTAGTCCGTGGCCCTGTGCAGAGAGAGTCCTGCCTGGTATCTTTCCAGGGCGCCTGCAGATGACAGCTCATCCTGTGGCTGGAGGGCGAATTTATTACTAAATGCTTGCATTTAAAGGGGCCTGGCTCAGGGCCTGGTGTGGGCAGCCAGTGGGCCTGGACTCACCCTGGGCCAAGTCGGGCTCATCTGGGCTCTAGCCTCTAGGGCTTGGGTGGTGCCTGGTGGGGCTGGGACCTCCTTTGTTCAGGCAGCTTCCTGTGGCAGGGCTTCCGGCGCTGCCAGCTGGTGAGGCACCCCCTTGGTCCCAGGGACTGGGTGAGACCAGGTGGCCCGAGTCTCTGTCTCTGAGGGAGGTGGAACACTGCCATTCCTCCTTGGAGGCAGCCTCTGAGGAGGCTCCCACCTGTTACAAGCAGCAGACCTGGGATGGAGTAGGCAAAAGAGTTACAGACTCGGTGGGCCAGGCGCGGCGGCTCATGCCTGTAATCGCAGCACTTTTGGGAGGCCGAGGAGGATGGATCACGAGGTCAGGAGTTCAAGACCAACTTGGCCAAGATGGTGAAACCCCATCTCTATAAAAATACCAAAAATTAGCTGGGCGTGATGGGTGTAATCCCAGCTACTCAGGAGACTGAGGCAGAGAATTGCTTGAACCTGGGAGGGGGAGGTTGCAGTGAGCCGAGATCATGCCACTGCACACCAGCCTGGGCTACAAAGCGAGATTCCGTCTCAAAAAAAAAAGGAGTTACAGACTCGGGTCCAAGCCCAGCATAGTTGTGCTGTCATGTGTACCCCGGGTAAGCTGTTCTCTCAGAGACTCAGTCTCTGTCTGTGAAGTTGGCACAGTAACATCTCCCTCTTGAAGCTGTGGTTGAGAATGTGGGTCGAGGCCAGGCGCGGTGGCTCCTGTTTATAGTCCCAGCACTTTGGGATTGTTTGAGCCCAGGAGTTCTGGACCAGCCTGGGCAACATGGCAAAACCCCATCTCTCCAAAAATACAAAAATTAGCCAGTTGTAGTGGCACGTGGCTGTGGTCCGAGCTACTTGGGTGGCTGAGGCAGGAGGATCACTTGAGTCGAGGAGGTTGAGGCTGCAGTGAGTCGTGATCGCACCCCTGCACTCCAGCCTGTGTGACAGAACCAGACCCTGTCCCAAAAAAATAAAACGAGGCCGAGTGCGTGGCTCACGCCTGTAATCCCAGCACTTTGGGAGGCTGAGGCAGGTGGATCACGAGGTCAGGAGATCGAGATCATCCTGGCTAACACGGTGAAACCCCATCTCTACTAAAACTACAAAAATTAGCTGGGCATGGTGCATGGTGGCGGGCGCCTGTAGTCCCAGCTACTCAGGAGGCTGAGGCAGGAGACTGGCTTGAACCCGGGAGACGGAGCTTGCAGTGAGCCAAGATCTACTATTGCATTCCAGCCTGTGTGACAGAGCGAGACTCCATCTCAAAAAATAATAATAATAAAGAATAAAAAATAAAAATATAAAAAAATAAAAAGAATATGGTGAGAATGTGCATGTGAAGCGGCTCCTGCCGGCTGGTGTTCATTTTTTTCTCCTTTATTGCCTCCATTTTCACAGATGAGGAAATAGAGGTTCAGAAAAGTGAAGTGTCTTGGCCAGGGTCCCACAGCTAGAAGGAGGCAGAGCCAGGATCTGACTCCAAGTCTGGCTCCTCTGAAGTCGCTTTCTGCTATGCCAGGCTGGAGAGTCATGGACGAGTGGAATTGATGGCGGTGGTGGGGGTCGGGGTTGTGAGCTGGCCTGGGTAGCAGAGGACCCGGCTGTCCCTTGGGTGGGGACTCGGAGCAAGCTGACTGCTGACCGGAGTGTGAGCGTCATCATGAACTTTCCCCTAGGTTGTGACCGAGATCCTGACGAGAGAGACTGAGGGGAAGAGAGGAAGGAGGGGCGGGCTCCTGGCAAGGCATTTGCTCCTGAGCGGAATCCTGCAAAGGTCAGTAGGTGGGAGAGGCAGAGAGAGGCGGAGGTGATGGGATGTGGGGAGGGTGGGCCCCGTGTGGATGGGAGGCTGGGGCTGTGGGGGACAGGGATGAAGGACTGGCTGCCTCTGGGGCCAGTTGCCTCTGCTATCTCATTTCCATCTTCTTTGTTATGCCTTGGGAGAACTTCCACAGTGGAAGGACGTGAGACGAGGTAACCCATCCCCAACACCTCACCTGGCAGGTGAGCCGGCTGCAGGGGCAGGCGCGTTGCCGAGGGCCCCACTCCTGGAGTTTATAGCACCGGAGATCGCTAGCTTTCCTGTGCCCTAACGTCCTCCCACCCGCACTGACCCCAGCTCCATTTCCTCACCTCATCCCAGATGGAGAAGGAGGAGGAGACAACCCGGGAGCTGCTGCTGCCCAACTGGCAGGGTAGCGGCTCCCACGGGCTGACCATCGCCCAAAGGGATGACGGCGTCTTTGTGCAGGAGGTGACGCAGAACTCCCCTGCGGCCCGCACTGGGGTGGTCAAGGAGGGTGAGTCTCCAGGGTATGGACTGGGTGCTGGAGGTTGGGGGGTCGGCGGGGGTGTTGGAGGGAAGGGCAGGGAGCAGGCAGAAGTGGGCGAGTGGCTGCCGAGGGCCTGTTCCCAGTGGCATCAGGATGGGCGGTACCCAAGCCCTGCCCTCTCTTGGCCACTCTGTGTCTGTCACTTGTGGTCCTCAGGGGAGGCAGTTGTGTGGGGTAGTGGACACCTGGTCCTCAGATCTGACTCCACCACCCACTAGCTCTGCAGATTTGGGCAAACGAGTTGGCCTTGTTTTTTTTTTTTTTTTTTTTTTTTTGTGATGGAGTTTTGCTCTTGTTGCCCAGGCTGGAGTGCAATGGCACCATCTCAGCTCAGTGCAACCTCCGCCTCCTGGGTTCAAGCGATTCTTCTGCCTCAGCCTCCAGGGTAGCTGGGATTACAGGCATGCGCCACCACACCTGGCTAATTTTGCATTTTTAGTACAGACGGGGTTTCTCTATGTTGGTCATTCTGGTCTCAAACTCCTGACCTCAGGCGATCCGTCCGCCTCGGCCTCCCAAAGTGCTGGGATTATAGGCGTGAGCCACCGTGCCTGGCCCCCACAAATTGGCCTTTTTAAGCCTCAGTTTCCATGTCTGTACAATGGGTATTACCACGCCCACCTTGAGGGTGGTCATGAGATCAAGTTAGTTCAGTGCCCAGTGTGTGGTGGCTATGTGCGATTTCCCTGAGGCTCTTTGGGCCTTACCTGCTTCCTGCTCTTCCCTGCTCAGGGGACCAGATTGTGGGTGCCACCATCTACTTTGACAACCTGCAGTCGGACGAGGTGACCCAGCTGCTGAACACCATGGGGCACCACACGGTGGGCCTGAAGCTGCACCGCAAGGGGGACCGCTCCCCCGAGCCTGGCCAGACCTGGACCCGTGAAGTCTTCAGCTCCCGCAGCTCTGAAGTGGTTCTGGTGAGTACCTCGCCGGCCCATCTGTGCCCTGAGCTCCCCCGGCCACACCAGCCTGCTGACCCCACTCCTGAGCCTCCCATCTGCCTCCGGAGCCTCTCTTTTTGCTCCTTCTCCTCCTCTCACCTGTCTTCACTCGCTTGATCTCTTGGCCACCCTGTTTCTTTCTGCTTTCATGTGACATGTGGCTGTGCTGCCCCTAAATGTCTTCAGTGAGTCTCTTCAGAGTGGCCACAGTGTGGGAACTGACTTGTGCAGCCTGGCCCTAGATGCTAGGAGGAAGGTCGGCTGTTTTGCAAGAGCCTTTCAAATGACTTCACAGGTGCCCAGCTCCACCTCACAGGCACCATTTTTCTCTCTGCAGAGGCCTGATACATTCTGTGGGTCAGACGCTGGACAGCAAAGTGCCTGTGGGGACATTGTTCCTTCTCATGGCTTGTTTATTTAACAAATAATGGGTCCTCAAAGTGAGACTGTTAACCCAAGCACAATCAATCTTAGGCTCAACAAGTGCTTTCCAGGGTACAAGGGCCTCTGAGAAAATTCTCCTCCTGGTTAAACAAACGAGCCAGTGGGTTGAGAGTTGGGAGCTGAAGGGCCCGGTCTCTTGGGAGGTCTCCCTGGCACAGGCCGATTTGAATCTCTAACTGAATGGAAATCCTTCCAGTCCAAGAGTATACCTCCCACTCCCTCCCCATGGTTTCTGCTTCCCGGTATGACCTCCAGAGAATTTCTGATTTCCTCCTGTGATGTGACTGTCAACCCCTTTCTTTACTCCCTTGTGCTGTGGCCCAGGAGGCTCCATGGACCTCTGTTTTGGTCCCAGCTTCTCTGGGAAACAGGCAACGTGTTGTCGGCTGGGCTGTGGCCGGGCATTTGCTAACTCAGGCAGACTCTGCTGCAACCTCTGCCCGGCGTGTGTTTCTGCAGAGCGGGGATGATGAGGAGTACCAGCGCATCTACACCACGAAGATCAAGCCACGGCTGAAGTCGGAAGACGGAGTGGAAGGAGACCTTGGGGAGACCCAGAGCCGCACCATCACGGTGACCAGAAGAGTCACGGCCTACACTGTGGATGTGACCGGCCGGGAAGGAGCCAAGGACATAGACATCAGTAGCCCTGAATTCAAGATCAAGATTCCAAGACATGAACGGACTGAAATCTCCAATGTGGATGTGGAGACCCAGTCTGGAAAGACCGTGATCAGACTGCCCTCGGGCTCGGGGGCAGCCTCTCCAACGCCAGGCTCTGCTGTGGATATCCGAGCAGGGGCCATTTCTGCTTCAGGACCAGAGCTCCAAGGTGCTGGCCACTCAAAGCTCCAGGTCACCATGCCTGGGATAAAGGTGGGAGGCTCAGGTGTCAATGTCAGTGCAAAGGGCTTGGACTTGGGTGGCAGAGGAGGGGTCCAAGTTCCAGCAGTGGACATTTCATCTTCTCTTGGGGGTGGGGCAGTAGAGGTGCAGGGCCCATCTCTGGAGAGTGGTGATCATGGCAAAATTAAAATTCCCACCATGAAGGTGCCGAAATTTGGTGTCTTGACAGGGCCTGAGGGCCAGACGCCCGAGGCAGGGCTGAGGGTTTCTGCACCTGAAGTCTCTGTGGGGCACAAGGGCGGCAAGCCAGGCTTGACTATTCAAGCCCCTCAGCTGGAAGTCAGCGTGCCCTCTGCCAATATTGGGGGCCTTGAGGGGAAGCTGAAGGGGCCCCAAATCACTGGGCCATCACTTGAGGGTGACCTAGGCCTGAAAGGTGCCAAGCCACAGGGGCGCATTGGGGTCGACGCCTCTGCTCCCCAAATTGGGGGTAGCATCACTGGCCCCAGTGTGGAAGTTCAGGCCCCTGACATTGATCAGGGGCCTGGGAGCAAACTGAACGTGCCCAAGATGAAAGTCCCCAAGTTCTCTGTATCAGGTGCAAAGGGAGAGGAAACTGGGATTGATGTGACACTGCCTACAGGTGAAGTGACTGTCCCTGGGGTCTCTGGGGATGTCAGCCTGCCTGAGATTGCTACTGGTGGGCTGGAAGGAAAGATGAAAGGTACTAAAGTCAAGACTCCTGAAATGATTATTCAGAAACCTAAAATCTCCATGCAGGATGTGGATCTGAGCCTTGGGTCTCCTAAACTGAAAGGAGATATTAAGGTTTCTGCTCCTGGGGTGCAAGGTGATGTTAAAGGCCCTCAAGTGGCAGTTAAAGGCCCCAGAGTGAACATAGAGACCCCAAACCTAGAGGGAACCTTGACAGGCCCCAGGCTTGGCAGTCCTTCTGGGAAAACCGGAACCTGTAGGATCTCTATGGCAGAAGTAGACTTAAATGTGGCCACACCTAAAGTGAAAGGGGGTGTAGATGTTACACTCCCCAAAGTAGAAGGGAAAGTCAAAGTCCCTGAAGTTGATGTCAAAGGCCCCAAAGTGGACATCAGTGCCCCAGATGTCGAAGCACATGGCCCAGAATGGAACCTGAAAATGCCCAAGATGAAAATGCCCACGTTCAGCACTCCAGGAGCCAAAGGGGAAGGTCCAGATGTGCATATGACTCTACCCAAAGGAGATGTCAGTATTTCAGGGCCCAAGGTCAGTGTGGAAGCCCCAGATGTCAACATAGAGGGTCTGGGGGGGAAGCTTAAAGGCCGCCCTGATGTTAAGCTGCCTGATATGAGTGTCAAGACACCAAAGATCTCCATGCCTGATGTAGATTTGCACGTGAAAGGTACAAAGGTGAAGGGAGAGTATGATGTAACTGTACCAAAGCTTGAAGGAGAACTCAAAGGCCCGAAAGTGAACATTGATGCCCCAGATGTGGATGTTCATGGCCCAGACTGGCACTTGAAGATGCCCAAGATGAAAATACCCAAATTCAGTGCGCCAGGGTTCAAAGCAGAGGGCCCAGAAGTGGATGTGAACCTGCCCAAGGCTGATGTGGACATTTCCGGGCCCAAGGTAGATGTTAGTGTTCCTGATGTGAGCATTGAGGGACCAGAAGGGAAATTGAAAGGGCCCAAGTTTAAGATGCCTGAGATGAACATCAAAGTCCCCAAGATCTCCATGCCTGATGTGGATTTACATTTGAAAGGCCCTAACGTAAAGGGAGAATATGATGTCACAATGCCAAAGGTTGAAAGTGAGATTAAAGTTCCTGATGTTGAACTTAAAAGTGCCAAAGTGGACATCGATGCCCCAGATGTGGAGGTTCAAGGTCCAGACTGGCACCTGAAGATGCCCAAGATGAAAATGCCCAAGTTCAGCATGCCTGGCTTCAAAGCAGAGGGCCCAGAAGTGGATGTGAACCTGCCCAAGGCTGAAGTTGACATCTCAGGACCCAAGGTGGATGTTGAAGTTCCAGATGTGAATATTGAAGGACCTGAAGGAAAGCTGAAGGGCCCCAAGTTCAAGATGCCAGAGATGAATATCAAGGCCCCCAAGATCTCCATGCCTGATGTGGACTTGCATATGAAAGGTCCTAAAGTAAAGGGAGAATATGATGTGACAGTGCCAAAGCTGGAAGGGGAGCTGAAAGGCCCAAAAGTAGATGTCAGTGCCCCAGATGTTGAAATGCAGGGTCCTGACTGGAACTTGAAGATGCCAAAGATTAAAATGCCCAAATTTAGCATGCCCAGCCTCAAAGGAGAGGGGCCAGAATTGGATGTGAACCTGTCCAAAGCGAATGTGGACATTTCTGCACCAAAAGTAGACCTTAGTGCTCCAGATCTGAGCCTTGAAGGACCTGAAGGGAAGTTGAAAGGCCCCAAGTTTAAGATGCCTGAGATGCACTTCAAAGCTCCTAAGATGTCTCTGCCAGATGTTGACCTGGATCTTAAAGGACCCAAAATGAAAGGAAATGTAGATATTTCTGCACCAAAGATAGAGGGTGAGATGCAGGTTCCAGATGTGGACATCAGAGGTCCCAAGGTAGACATTAAAGCACCAGATGTGGAAGGCCAAGGCCCAGACTGGAGCCTGAAAATACCCAAGATGAAAATGCCCAAGTTCAGCATGCCCAGTCTCAAAGGTGAGGGCCCAGAAGTGGATGTGAACTTGCCTAAGGCTGACATTGCTGTCTCAGGACCCAAGGTGGACATTGAAGCCCCAGATGTGAGCCTCGAAGGTCCAGAAGGGAAACTGAAGGGTCCCAAGTTTAAGATGCCTGAGATGCACTTCAAGACCCCCAAGATCTCCATGCCAGATGTGGACTTACACTTAAAAGGCCCTAAAGTCAAAGGGGATGTGGATTTGTCTGTGCCCAAGGTAGAAGGTGAAATGAAAGTGCCAGATGTTGACATCAAAGGACCCAAAGTGGACATTGATGCCCCGGATGTGGATGTTCATGGCCCAGACTGGCACCTGAAGATGCCCAAGATGAAAATGCCCAAGTTCAGCATGCCTGGCTTCAAAGCAGAGGGCCCTGAAGTGGATGTGAACCTCCCCAAGGCCGACATTGATGTCTCAGGACCCAAGGTGGATGTTGAAGTCCCAGATGTGAGCCTTGAGGGCCCGGAAGGAAAGCTGAAGGGCCCCAAGTTTAAGATGCCTGAGATGCACTTCAAGACCCCCAAGATCTCCATGCCTGATGTGGACCTGAATCTTAAGGGGCCAAAACTGAAGGGAGATGTGGATGTGTCCTTGCCTGAGGTAGAAGGTGACATGAAAGTGCTAGATGTTGATATCAAAGGGCCCAAAGTTGACATTAGTGCTCCAGATGTGGATGTTCATGGCCCAGACTGGCACCTAAAGATGCCCAAGGTGAAAATGCCCAAGTTCAGCATGCCTGGCTTCAAAGGAGAGGGCCCTGAAGTGGATGTGAAGCTGCCCAAGGCTGACCTTGATGTCTCAGGACCCAAGGTGGATGTTGAAGTTCCAGATGTGAATATCGAAGGTCCAGACGCAAAACTAAAAGGTCCTAAATTCAAGATGCCAGAAATGAATATAAAGCCTCAGAAGATATCCATGCCAGATGTGGGTTTGCATTTGAAAGGTCCTAAAATGAAAGATTATGATGTTACAGTTCCAAAAGTAGAAGGAGAGATAAAAGCTTCTGATGTTGACATCAAAGGCCCAAAAGTTGACATTAATGCACCAGATGTGGAGGTTCATGGCCCAGACTGGCACCTGAAGATGCCCAAGGTGAAAATGCCCAAGTTCAGCATGCCTGGCTTCAAAGGAGAGGGCCCTGAAGTGGATGTGAACCTGCCCAAGGCTGACATTGGTGTTTCGGGACCCAAGGTGGACATTGATGTTCCAGATGTGAATCTTGAAACTCCAGAGGGAAAACTAAAAGGCCCTAAGTTCAAGATGCCAAGCATGAATATACAGACACACAAAATCTCTATGCCTGATGTTGGGCTTAATTTGAAAGCTCCTAAACTGAAAACTGATGTAGATGTTTCCCTTCCCAAAGTGGAAGGAGATTTGAAGGGTCCTGAAATTGATGTGAAAGCCCCTAAGATGGATGTGAATGTTGGTGATATTGATATTGAAGGTCCAGAAGGGAAGTTGAAGGGCCCCAAGTTTAAGATGCCTGAGATGCATTTCAAGACCCCCAAGATCTCCATGCCGGATGTGGACTTACACTTGAAAGGCCCCAAAGTCAAAGGGGATGTGGATGTGTCTGTGCCCAAGGTAGAAGGTGAAATGAAAGTGCCGGATGTTGACATCAAAGGACCCAAAGTGGACATTGATGCCCCAGATGTGGAGGTTCAAGGCCCAGATTGGCATCTGAAGATGCCCAAGATGAAAATGCCCAAGTTCAGTATGCCCGGCTTCAAAGCAGAGGGCCCCGAAGTGGATGTGAATCTGCCAAAGGCTGACATTGATGTGTCTGGACCCAGTGTGGACATTGATGCTCCTGATTTGGATATTGAGGGACCAGAAGGAAAGTTGAAAGGCTCCAAATTTAAGATGCCCAAGTTGAATATAAAAGCTCCCAAGATCTCCATGCCAGATGTGGACTTGAATTTGAAGGGACCCAAACTGAAGGGAGAGATAGATGCTTCTGTGCCAGAACTGGAAGGTGATCTCAGAGGGCCGCAAGTTGATATCAAAGGTCCTTCTGTGGGAGCGGAGGTGCCTGATGTTGATCTGGAGTGTCCTGATGCAAAGTTGAAAGGGCCCAAGTTTAAGATGCCTGAGATGCACTTCAAGGCCCCCAAGATCTCCATGCCTGATGTGGACTTACACTTGAAAGGCCGCAAAGTCAAAGGGGATGTGGATGTGTCTGTGCCCAAGGTAGAAGGTGAAATGAAAGTGCCAGATGTTGACATCAAAGGACCCAAAGTGGACATTGATGCCCCAGATGTGGATGTTCATGGCCCAGACTGGCACCTGAAGATGCCCAAGATGAAAATGCCCAAGTTCAGCATGCCTGGCTTCAAAGCAGAGGGCCCTGAAGTGGATGTGAACCTGCCCAAGGCTGATGTCGATGTCTCAGGACCCAAGGTGGACGTTGAAGTTCCAGATGTGAGCCTTGAAGGTCCAGAAGGGAAGCTGAAGGGCCCCAAGTTTAAGATGCCTGAGATGCACTTCAAGACCCCCAAGATCTCCATGCCAGATGTGGACTTACACTTGAAAGGCCCCAAAATCAAAGGGGATGTGGATGTGTCTGTACCAAAATTGGAAGGAGATTTAACAGGCCCCAGTGTGGATCTGGAGATGCCTGATGTTGAGCTGGAGTGTCCTGATGCAAAGTTGAAAGGCCCTAAATTTAAGATGCCAGACATGCACTTCAAGACCCCCAAGATCTCCATGCCAGATGTGGACTTACACTTGAAAGGCCCTAAAGTCAAAGGGGATGTGGATGTGTCTGTACCAAAATTGGAGGGAGATTTAACAGGCCCCAGTGTAGATGTGGAGGTGCCTGATGTTGAGCTGGAGTGTCCTGATGCAAAGTTGAAAGGGCCCAAGTTTAAGATGCCTGAGATGCACTTCAAGACCCCCAAGATCTCCATGCCGGATGTGAACTTAAACTTGAAAGGCCCCAAAGTCAAAGGGGATGTGGATGTGTCTGTGCCCAAGGTAGAAGGTGAAATGAAAGTGCCAGATGTTGACATCAAAGGGCCCAAAGTGGACATTGATGCCCCAGATGTGGATGTTCATGGCCCAGACTGGCACCTGAAGATGCCCAAGATGAAAATGCCCAAGTTCAGCATGCCTGGCTTCAAAGCAGAGGGCCCTGAAGTGGATGTGAACTTACCCAAGGCTGACATTGATGTCTCAGGACCCAAGGTGGATGTCGAAGTCCCAGATGTGAGCCTTGAATGTCCAGAAGGGAAGCTGAAGGGCCCCAAGTTTAAGATGCCTGAGATGCACTTTAAGACCCCCAAGATCTCCATGCCTGATGTCGATTTCAATTTAAAGGGACCCAAAATCAAAGGAGATGTTGACGTTTCTGCCCCAAAGCTGGAAGGAGAGTTAAAAGGTCCAGAATTGGATGTCAAAGGTCCCAAATTAGATGCTGACATGCCAGAAGTAGCTGTGGAAGGCCCAAATGGCAAGTGGAAAACTCCTAAGTTCAAGATGCCAGATATGCACTTTAAAGCTCCCAAAATCTCTATGCCAGACCTCGATCTACACTTGAAGGGCCCCAAGGCAAAAGGAGAGGTGGATGTAGATGTTCCCAAATTGGAAGGGGAACTTAAAGGGCCACATGTGGACGTCAGTGGGCCAGACATTGACATTGAGGGACCAGAGGGCAAATTGAAAGGCCCTAAGTTCAAGATGCCTGATATGCATTTCAAAGCCCCCAGTATTTCTATGCCGGATGTTGACCTAAATCTCAAAGGACCCCAAATCAAGGGGGATGTAGATGTGTCTGTGCCTGAGGTAGAAGGTAAAATTGAAGTACCAGATGTGAACATCAAGGGCCCCAAAGTTGATGTAAATGCCCCCGATGTCCAAGGTCCAGACTGGCACCTAAAGATGCCCAAGATGAAAATGCCCAAGTTCAGCATGCCTGGCTTCAAAGCAGAGGGCCCTGAAGTGGGTGTAAACCTGCCCAAGGCCGACATTGATGTCTCAGGACCCAAAGTGGACATTGAAGGCCCTGATGTTAACATTGAAGGACCAGACGGAAAGTTGAAAGGGCCTAAGTTCAAGATGCCAGAGATGAACATCAAAGCCCCCAAGATCTCCATGCCTGACTTTGATTTGCATCTGAAAGGTCCCAAGGTGAAGGGCGATGTGGATGTTTCTCTGCCCAAAGTGGAAGGCGACCTCAAGGGCCCCGAAGTTGACATCAAGGGGCCCAAAGTGGATATCGATGCCCCAGATGTGGGTGTTCAAGGCCCAGACTGGCACCTGAAGATGCCCAAGGTGAAAATGCCAAAGTTCAGCATGCCTGGCTTCAAGGGAGAGGGCCCAGATGTGGATGTGAAGCTGCCCAAGGCTGACATTGATGTCTCGGGACCCAAAGTGGACATTGAAGGCCCTGATGTTAACATTGAAGGGCCGGAGGGAAAATTGAAAGGGCCTAAGTTCAAGATGCCAGAGATGAACATCAAAGCCCCCAAGATCTCCATGCCTGACTTTGACTTAAACCTGAAAGGCCCCAAAGTAAAGGGTGATGTGGATGTTTCCCTTCCTAAAGTGGAAGGTGACCTCAAGGGCCCAGAAGTTGATATCAAGGGCCCAAAAGTGGACATTGACGCACCTGATGTTGATGTTCATGGCCCAGACTGGCACCTAAAGATGCCCAAGATAAAAATGCCCAAGATCAGCATGCCTGGCTTCAAAGGAGAGGGTCCAGATGTGGATGTGAACCTACCCAAGGCTGACCTTGATGTCTCAGGACCGAAAGTGGATGTTGAGTGTCCCGATGTGAATATTGAAGGACCTGAAGGAAAGTGGAAAAGTCCAAAGTTTAAGATGCCTGAGATGCATTTTAAGACTCCAAAGATATCCATGCCGGATATTGACCTGAATCTCACAGGTCCAAAAATAAAAGGAGATGTGGACGTTACAGGCCCTAAGGTAGAGGGAGATCTGAAAGGTCCTGAAGTTGACCTCAAAGGCCCCAAAGTGGACATTGATGTCCCAGATGTTAATGTTCAGGGTCCAGACTGGCACTTGAAGATGCCCAAGATGAAAATGCCCAAGTTCAGCATGCCTGGCTTCAAAGCAGAGGGCCCAGATCTGGATGTGAACCTGCCCAAGGCTGACATTGATGTCTCAGGACCCAAAGTGGACATTGAAGGCCCTGATGTTAACATTGAAGGACCAGACGGAAAGTTGAAAGGGCCTAAGTTCAAGATGCCAGAGATGAACATCAAAGCCCCCAAGATCTCCATGCCTGACTTTGATTTGCATCTGAAAGGTCCCAAGGTGAAGGGCGATGTGGATGTTTCTCTGCCCAAAGTGGAAGGCGACCTCAAGGGCCCCGAAGTTGACATCAAGGGCCCCAAAGTGGACATTGATGTCCCGGATGTGGATGTTCAAGGCCCAGACTGGCACCTGAAGATGCCCAAGGTGAAAATGCCCAAGTTCAGCATGCCTGGTTTCAAAGGAGAGGGCCCAGATGTGGATGTGAACCTGCCCAAGGCTGACATTGACGTCTCAGGACCCAAAGTGGACATTGATGTTCCAGATGTGAATATCGAAGGTCCAGAGGGAAAGTTAAAAGGTCCCAAGTTCAAGATGCCTGAGATGAATATCAAAGCCCCCAAGATCTCCATGCCTGACATTGATCTTCACCTGAAAGGCCCCAAGGTGAAGGGTGATGTGGATGTGTCTCTGCCCAAAGTGGAAGGTGACGTGAAAGTTCCTGATGTGGATATTAAAGGCCCCAAAGTGGACATTGATGCCCCAGATGTGGACGTTCAAGGCCCAGACTGGCACCTGAAGATGCCTAAGATAAAAATGCCAAAGATCAGCATGCCTGGCTTCAAAGGAGAAGGTCCAGAAGTGGATGTGAACCTGCCCAAGGCTGACCTTGACATCTCAGGACCCAAGGTGGACATTGATGTTCCAGATATGAATATTGAAGGTCCAGATGCAAAACTGAAGGGCCCTAAATTCAAGATGCCAGAGATGAACATCAAAGCTCCTAAAATATCAATGCCTGATTTAGACCTCAATCTTAAAGGCCCTAAGATGAAAGGAGAGGTGGATGTTTCACTTCCAAATGTAGAAGGTGATTTGAAAGGACCTGCTCTTGACATAAAAGGCCCAAAGATAGATGTAGATGCTCCAGATATTGACATTCATGGCCCAGATGCCAAATTAAAAGGTCCAAAACTGAAGATGCCTGACATGCATGTAAACATGCCTAAGATCTCCATGCCAGAAATTGACTTGAATTTGAAAGGCTCAAAGCTTAAAGGAGATGTCGATGTCTCTGGGCCCAAGTTGGAAGGTGACATTAAAGCTCCCGGTTTGGATATAAAGGGCCCAGAAGTGGACGTTTCTGGTCCTAAGCTTAATATTGAAGGCAAGTCAAAGAAATCTCGTTTTAAGCTTCCCAAATTTAATTTTTCAGGCTCCAAAGTTCAGACACCTGAGGTGGATGTCAAAGGTAAAAAGCCAGATATTGACATAACAGGTCCAAAAGTTGATATTAATGCTCCTGATGTCGAGGTCCAAGGAAAAGTGAAAGGATCCAAGTTTAAAATGCCTTTCCTGAGTATTTCATCTCCCAAAGTTTCTGTGCCTGATGTGGAGCTAAATTTGAAAGGTCCTAAAGTCAAAGGAGACTTAGATGTTGCAGGTCCCAATTTAGAGGGTGACTTGAAAGGCCCCAAAGTGGATATTAAGGCACCAGAAGTCAATCTAAATGCACCTGAGGTGGATGTTCATGGTCCAGACTGGAATCTGAAAATGCCCAAGATGAAAATGCCCAAATTCAGTGTGCCTGGCTTAAAAGCAGAAGGGCCAGATGTAGCTTTGGATCTGCCAAAAGGAGACATCAACATAGAGGGCCCAAGTATGAACATTGAGGGCCCAGAACTCAATGTGGAAGGTCCAGAGGGAGGCTTGAAAGGCCCCAAATTCAAGATGCCTGACATGAATGTCAAAGCTCCCAAGATCTCCATGCCTGACCTTGACTTCAACTTGAAGGGCCCCAAGGTGAAAGGTGATGTGGATGTTTCTCTTCCCAAACTTGAAGGGGATCTGAAAGGGCCAGAGGTTGATATCAAAGGCCCTAAAGTGGACATCAGTGCCCCAGATGTGGATGTTCATGGTCCAGACTGGCATCTGAAGATGCCCAAAGTGAAAATGCCCAAGTTCAGCATGCCTGGCTTCAAAGGAGAGGGCCCAGAAGTGGATGTGAACCTGCCCAAGGCTGACCTTGACATCTCAGGACCCAAGGTGGACATTGATGTTCCAGATGTGAATATTGAAGGTCCGGATGCAAAGCTGAAGGGCCCCAAGTTCAAGATGCCAGAGATGAACATCAAAGCCCCCAAGATCTCCATGCCTGACTTTGACCTGAACTTGAAGGGACCGAAAATGAAGGGCGATGTGGATGTTTCCCTTCCTAAAATGGAAGGTGACCTCAAGGGCCCAGAAGTTGACATCAAGGGCCCCAAAGTGGACATTGACACTCCTGACATTAACATTGAAGGCCCAGAGGGTAAATTGAAGGGACCCAAATTTAAGGTACCAGAGATGCATCTGAAGTCTCCCAAAATATCGATGCCTGACATTGATTTAAACCTGAAGGGCCCCAAGGTGAAGGGCGATGTGGACGTTTCTCTGCCCAAAGTGGAAGGCGACCTTAAGGGCCCTGAAGTTGACATCAAAGGCCCCAAAGTGGACATTAATGCTCCGGATGTGGATGTTCAAGGCCCAGACTGGCACCTGAAGATGCCCAAGGTGAAAATGCCCAAGTTCAGCATGCCTGGTTTCAAAGGAGAGGGCCCAGATGTGGATGTGAACCTGCCCAAGGCTGACATTGATGTCTCAGGCCCCAAGGTGGACATTGATGTTCCAGATGTGAATATCGAAGGGCCAGAGGGAAAGTTGAAAGGGCCTAAGTTCAAGATGCCTGAAATGAACATCAAAGCCCCCAAGATCTCCATGCCTGACATTGATCTTCACCTGAAAGGCCCCAAGGTGAAGAGTGACGTGGATGTGTCTCTGCCCAAAGTGGAAGGTGATGTGAAAGTTCCTGATGTGGATATTAAAGGCCCCAAAGTGGATATTAATGCCCCAGATGTGGATGTTCAAGGCCCAGACTGGCACCTGAAGATGCCTAAGATAAAAATGCCAAAGATCAGCATGCCTGGCTTCAAAGGAGAAGGTCCAGAAGTGGATGTGAACCTGCCCAAGGCTGACATTGACGTCTCAGGGCCCAAGGTGGACATTGATGTTCCAGATGTGAATATCGAAGGTCCAGATGCGAAACTGAAGGGCCCTAAATTCAAGATGCCAGAGATGAACATCAAGGCTCCCAAGATCTCCATGCCTGATTTTGATTTGCATTTGAAAGGCCCTAAGGTGAAAGGAGATGTGGATGTTTCTCTGCCTAAGATGGAAGGTGATCTAAAGGCCCCTGAAGTTGACATCAAGGGCCCCAAAGTGGACATTGATGCCCCAGATGTGGATGTTCATGGTCCAGACTGGCACCTGAAGATGCCCAAGGTGAAAATGCCCAAATTCAGCATGCCAGGATTTAAAGGAGAGGGCCCAGAAGTGGATGTTAATTTGCCCAAAGCTGACATTGATGTCTCAGGACCCAAAGTGGACATTGACACTCCTGATATTGACATTCATGGTCCAGAAGGGAAACTGAAGGGCCCCAAATTTAAAATGCCTGACCTGCACCTCAAGGCACCGAAGATCTCTATGCCGGAAGTTGACCTGAATCTGAAAGGTCCAAAGGTGAAGGGTGATGTGGACGTTTCTCTGCCCAAAGTGGAAGGTGACCTCAAGGGCCCCGAAGTTGACATCAAGGGCCCCAAAGTGGACGTTGATGTCCCAGATGTGGATGTTCAAGGCCCAGACTGGCACCTAAAAATGCCCAAAGTGAAAATGCCCAAGTTCAGCATGCCTGGTTTTAAAGGAGAGGGCCCAGAAGTGGATGTGAACCTGCCCAAGGCTGACTTTGACGTCTCAGGACCCAAGGTGGACATTGATGTTCCAGATGTGAATATCGAAGGTCCAGATGCGAAACTGAAGGGCCCCAAGTTCAAGATGCCAGAGATGAACATCAAAGCCCCCAAGATCTCCATGCCTGACTTTGATTTGCATCTGAAAGGCCCCAAGGTGAAGGGCGATGTGGATGTTTCCCTTCCTAAAGTGGAAGGCGACCTCAAGGGCCCAGAAGTTGACATCAAGGTCCCCAAAGTGGACATCGACGCCCCTGATGTGGATGTTCAAGGCCCAGACTGGCACCTGAAGATGCCCAAGGTGAAAATGCCCAAGTTCAGCATGCCAGGATTCAAAGGGGAGGGCCCAGATGTGGATGTGAACCTGCCCAAGGCTGATATTGACATCTCTGCCCCCAAAGTGGACATTGATGCCCCTGATGTCAGTATTGAAGGTCCAGATGCAAAACTGAAGGGCCCAAAGTTCAAGATGCCAGAGATGAACATCAAGGCCCCGAAGATCTCCATGCCTGACCTTGACTTTAACTTGAAGGGCCCCAAAGTGAAGGGTGATGTGGGTGTCTCTCTACCCAAAGTGGAAGGTGATCTCAAGGGCCCTGAAATTGACATAAAAGGCCCCAGTTTGGACATGGACACCCCTGATGTCAATATTGGAGGTCCGGAAGGAAAACTGAAGGGGCCCAAATTTAAGATGCCTGAGATGAACATCAAAGCCCCCAAGATCTCCATGCCTGACTTTGACTTGCATCTGAAAGGTCCAAAAGCAAAGGGCGATGTGGATGTTTCACTACCTAAGCTGGAAGGTGATCTGAAAGGACCAGAGGTAGACATCGAAGGTCCTGAAGGGAAGCTCAAAGGTCCCAAGTTTAAGATGCCTGATGTTCATTTCAAAACCCCACAAATCTCCATGAGTGACATTGATTTGAATTTGAAAGGACCTAAGATAAAAGGAGATATGGACATTTCCGTTCCTAAACTGGAAGGAGATCTGAAAGGTCCCCAAGTGGATGTCAAAGGCCCTAAAGTGGACATTGACACTCCTGATATTGACATTCATGGTCCAGAAGGGAAACTGAAGGGCCCCAAATTTAAAATGCCTGACCTGCACCTCAAGGCACCGAAGATCTCTATGCCGGAAGTTGACCTGAATCTGAAAGGTCCAAAGGTGAAGGGCGATGTGGACATTTCTCTACCCAAAGTGGAAGGCGACCTCAAGGGCCCCGAAGTTGACATCAGGGGCCCCAAAGTGGACGTTGATGTCCCAGATGTGGATGTTCAAGGCCCAGACTGGCACCTAAAAATGCCCAAAGTGAAAATGCCCAAGTTCAGCATGCCTGGCTTCAAAGGAGAGGGCCCAGAAGTGGATGTGAACCTGCCCAAGGCTGACTTTGACGTCTCAGGACCCAAGGTGGACATTGATGTTCCAGATGTGAATATCGAAGGTCCAGATGCGAAACTGAAGGGCCCCAAGTTCAAGATGCCTGAGATGAACATCAAAGCCCCCAAGATCTCCATGCCTGACTTTGACTTAAACCTGAAAGGCCCCAAAGTGAAGGGCGATGTGGATGTTTCCCTTCCTAAAGTGGAAGGCGATCTCAAGGGCCCAGAAGTTGACATCAAGGGCCCAAAAGTGGACATCGACGCCCCTGATGTGGATGTTCAAGGCCCAGATTGGCACCTGAAGATGCCCAAGGTGAAAATGCCCAAATTCAGCATGCCCGGCTTCAAAGGAGAAGGCCCAGATGTGGATGTGAATCTGCCCAAGGCCGACATCGATGTCTCGGGATCCAAGGTGGACACTGATGTTCCAGATGTGAATATCGAAGGTCCAGATGCAAAACTGAAGGGCCCCAAGTTCAAGATGCCTGATATTAATATCAAAGCTCCCAAGATCTCCATACCTGATGTTGACCTAGATTTGAAAGGACCCAAAGTAAAAGGAGAGTATGATGTGTCCATCCCTAAGGTTGAAGGGACTTTGAAAGGCCCAGAAGTAGACCTTAAAGGTCCAAACCTGGATTTCGAAGGCCCCAATGCAAAACTCAGTGGCCCATCTTTGAAGATGCCATCACTGGAGATATCTGCTCCTAAAGTAACTGCTCCTGATGTTGATTTGCATCTCAAGGCACCAAAAATTGGATTTTCAGGTCCGAAGTTAGAAGGTGGTGAAGTGGACCTCAAGGGACCCAAAGTTGAAGCTCCAAGCTTAGATGTACACATGGACAGCCCAGATATTAACATTGAAGGGCCAGATGTTAAAATCCCCAAATTTAAGAAACCCAAGTTTGGATTTGGGGCAAAAAGTCCTAAAGCTGACATCAAGTCACCTTCACTAGATGTCACTGTTCCTGAGGCAGAGCTGAACCTTGAGACTCCTGAAATTAGTGTTGGTGGCAAGGGGAAGAAAAGTAAGTTTAAAATGCCTAAAATTCATATGAGCGGTCCTAAAATTAAGGCCAAAAAACAGGGATTTGACCTGAGTGTTCCTGGGGCTGAAATTGATGCCAGTCTCAAGGCTCCCGATGTAGATGTCAACATCGCAGGGCCGGACGCCTCACTCAAAGTCGATGTGAAATCGCCGAAAACCAAGAAAACGATGTTTGGAAAAATGTACTTCCCAGATGTAGAGTTTGACATTAAATCACCTAAATTTAAAGCTGAGGCTCCTCTCCCTAGCCCCAAATTGGAGGGTGAACTCCAGGCACCTGATCTGGAACTTTCTTCACCAGGGATTCACGTCGAAGGTCCTGACATCAAGGCGAAGGCTCCCAAGGTCAAGATGCCAGGTGTGGACATCTCAGTGCCAAAAATAGAGGGTGACCTGAAAGGCCTCAAAGTGCAGGCAAACTTGGATGCACCTGACGTCAACATCGAAGGCCCAGATGCTAAAGTCAAAACACCTTCCTTCGGCGTTTCTGCCCCTCAAGTCTCCATCCCTGATGTGAATGTGAACTTGAAAGGACCAAAGATAAAGGGTGATGTCCCCAGCATGGGACTGGAAGGACCAGATATAGATCTGCAAGGTCCAGAAGCAAAAATTAAGTTCCCCAAGTTTTCCATGCCCAAGATCGGCATCCCTGGTGTGAAAATGGAGGGTGGGGGAGCCGACGTCCATGCTCAGCTACCCTCTCTTGAAGGAGACTTGAGAGGACCAGATGTTAAGCTCGAAGGGCCCAATGTTTCTCTAAAGGGGCCGGGAGTAGACTTGCCTTCAGTGAACCTCTCTATGCCAAAAGTCTCTGGGCCTGACCTTGATCTGAACTTGAAAGGACCAAGTTTGAAGGGAGACCTGGATGCATCTGTTCCCAGCATGAAGGTGCATGCCCCAGGGCTCGACCTCAGCGGGGTCGGTGGCAAAGTGCAGGTGGGAGGAGACGGTGTGAAAGTGCCAGGGATCGATGCCACAACAAAGCTTAACGTTGGGGCACCAGATGTGACACTGAGGGGACCAAGCCTGCAGGGAGACCTGGCTGTCTCTGGTGACATCAAATGCCCTAAAGTATCCGTAGGAGCTCCTGATCTAAGCTTGGAGGCATCCGAAGGCAGCATTAAACTTCCCAAAATGAAGCTGCCCCAATTTGGCGTCTCTGCTCCAGGGTCCGACTTGCACGTTAATGCCAAGGGGCCACAGGTTTCTGGAGAACTGAAGGGGCCAGGTGTGGATGTGAACTTGAAAGGGCCTCAGATTTCAGCACCGAATGTGGACTTTAACTTGGAAGGACCAAAAGTGAAAGGGAGCCTTGGGGCCACTGGTGAGATCAAAGGCCCCACTGTTGGAGGAGGTGTTCCAGGCATCAGTGTTCAAGGCCTAGAAGGAAACCTCCAGATGCCTGGAATTAAGTCCTCTGGATGTGATGTGAACCTGCCAGGTGTGAATGTGAAACTCCCAGCTGGGCAGATTTCTGGTCCTGAAATCAAAGGTGGTCTGAAAGGTTCAGAAGTAGGTTTCCACGGGCCTGCTCCCGATATCAGTGTGAAGGGGCCTTCCTTTAATATGACATCTCCTGAGTCAGATTTTGCCATCAACTTGAAGGGCCCAAAAATCAAAGGAGGGGTGGATGTTTCAGGGGGTGTCAGTGCCCCAGACATCAGCCTCGGTGAAGGGCATGTGAGTGTTAAAGGTTCCGGGGGTGAGTGGAAGGGACCCCAGGTCTCCTCTGCTCTCAACTTGGACACATCTAAGTTTGCTGGGGGCCTTCATTTCTCAGGACCAAAGGTGGAAGGAGGTGTGAAAGGAGGTCACATTGGACTCCAGGCTCCTGGGCTGAGTATGTCTGGGCCTCAAGGTCACTTGGAAAGTGGATCTGGAAAAGTAACATTCCCTAAAATGAAGATCCCCAAATTTACCTTCTCTGGCCGTGAGCTGGTTGGCAGAGAAGTGGGGGTGGATGTTCACTTCCCTAAAGCAGAGGCCAGTGTCCAAGCTGGTGCTGGAGACGGCGAGTGGGAAGAGTCTGAAGTCAAACTGAAAAAGTCCAAAATCAAAATGCCCAAGTTTAATTTTTCCAAACCTAAAGGGAAAGGTGGTGTCACTGGCTCACCAGAAGCATCCATTTCTGGGTCCAAAGGTGACCTGAAAAGTTCAAAGGCCAGTCTGGGCTCTCTGGAAGGAGAGGCAGAGGCCGAAGCCTCTTCACCAAAAGGCAAATTCTCCTTATTTAAAAGTAAGAAGCCACGGCACCGCTCAAATTCATTCAGTGATGAAAGAGAGTTCTCTGGACCTTCCACCCCGACGGGGACTCTGGAGTTTGAAGGTGGGGAGGTGTCACTGGAAGGCGGGAAAGTTAAAGGGAAACACGGGAAGCTGAAATTCGGTACCTTTGGTGGATTGGGGTCAAAGAGCAAAGGTCATTATGAGGTGACTGGGAGTGATGATGAGACAGGCAAGTTACAGGGGAGTGGGGTGTCCCTGGCCTCTAAGAAGTCCCGACTGTCTTCCTCTTCTAGCAATGACAGTGGGAATAAGGTTGGCATCCAGCTTCCTGAGGTGGAGCTGTCAGTTTCCACAAAGAAAGAGTAGCAGGCCTTTGTATGTGTGTACATATATATATATATATAACAAAACATCAGCCTTGGGTGTGTTCCTACATAAACTCCAAAGGGAAACACACCGACCGCCTCAGCAATCATGCAAAGATCTTGCCTGGCCCGGTGGCAAGCGCTGAAAAACCGACCGCCTGTAGGCTCCTGGAACTATACAGATAGGTAAAGAGTTCCAAGTTCGTCCAGCCCATGTGCAAAGTCAACAGTATTTGCCTTAAGATTTCATATATATATATATTTTTTGCATTGACTGCTGAGAGCTCCTGTTTACTACGCAAGCTTTTGTGTTTATTATCCTCATTTTTACTGAACGTTGTTAGTTTTGGGGTAATGGAAACCCACTTTTTCATTGTAATGACTCTGGGGGCTTTTGTTAGTAAGGGTGGGGGGGTGATGGGTTGCAGACGGAGGGCAGGTCTTCCTCTTTTCTGAGACTGGATCTGTTTAAACAGCAAACACCCACAGATGGCCCAGAGGTGGCGGCAGTCAGAGTGTGTGGGTGTTTTTAGGGTTCTTTAGCGTTGCTTCTTTGACCAGGGGTGGTGGTCCCAGCCAGTTTGGTGCTGACGGTGAGAGGAAATTAGAACCTGTTTGCAAATTGTCCAACCCACCCCCTCAACATGAGGGGCTTCCATTTTCTGTGTTTCGTAAGGGAAATGTTTCCTTCAGGCCGCCATGTTCCTGATATTAGTTCTGATTTCTTTTTAACCAATGTTATCATGATTAAGAAAATTTCCAGCACTTTAATGGCCAATTAACTGAGAATGTAAGAAAATTGATGCTGTACAAGGCAAATAAAACTGTTTATTAACCTTGATGTCTCGTGCGTTTGTATTCTGCGTTGCGGGCGCGTGAAACCTGGGGAAGTGGCACAGCCAGCTGTGACTGTTCACACCGGATCCATCTGGTGGCATTGCTAGTTTCATCAGTGACAAGGCAGTGATCTTCGGGAGCTGGTGGGAGAAAATCTTTGCTTCTTGATTATCATGGTGAGGCTGGTTGTGCCATTGCTGAGAAATCAAGGGGAGGCTTGGCCTCAGGACCCACTCACCTACTTTGCATCCTCAGATATGAATATACAATTCATGTCTGAATTAGAACTGGTTCTAAATGGGTTACAGATGTGAACAGTTAAAAGGCCTCCTGGAATTACCGAAAGGGCTCTGCTTATGAATCACTGGTCTGCCATTTATCCCTGACACGGCTGCAGGTTTGCTGAGTGACTGCTGTCGCTCGGGCTGGGGTGCGGTGGCACAATCTCAGCTCATTGCAACCTCCTCCTCCTGGGGTCAAGCGATTTTCCTGTCTCAGCCTCCCGAGTAGCTGGGATTACAGGCACCTGCCTCTACGCCGGGCTAATTTTTGTATTTATGGAGTTTCACCATGTTGGCCAGGCTGGTCTCAGACTCTTGACCTCCAGTGATCTACCCACCTCGGCCTCCCAAAGTGCTGGGATTACAGGCGTGAGTCACTGCGCCTGGCCAGGGTGCCAATCTTGTATAAGGTATCTTTGTGGTTCTTTCTAGTCCATTGGAAGGCTAAATATTATTAAAAATTCTTCTGACCAAAGTCCCCTTTTGATTTCCAGCTCTGTTGACAATATGCGGGGGTGGGGGAGGGGTGGTTCTAGTCACTGGCTCCTAATGTTGGTCATTGCTGGTCAGAGGGTGATGCCTTCTTGTACCTGGACCAAGCTTGTCTCCCTCGCCATTCCTGAGAGATGCCACGTTTCTGCCAGTGGAGGCAGCTCTGCACCTCTCTGGATCCCCCCAGAACAGATATAAAATAGCTCCCACCCCATCCTTCCCTGTCTAGTATCAACTTGTCAGTGGGATCTCCTGCCAGTGCGGGCTCCACCTGTCCTTGCTTGGATTTCAGACATGCATTCCCCAGCTTCATCCATCCTCACCTCGACCAGCAGAGCCAGTGTCCCTGGGGGTTTTAGAGCTCAAGGGTGGCCCCTGGTTTTGGAAAGAGAGAGGTTGGGAGGGAGGCCCTTGATACCCTGCTGCTTTTTAGATAACCGACCTACAGCTTCTTTTGTGAATTGGACAAGATGCTTAACCTGTTTGAGCCTCAGTTTCATCACCCTTAAAATTGGGATAGCAGCATTCATAGTGCCAGAGTTCGCCCAGGTATTTGGGTTATGCTGAAGTGTGCAGCATTCATGTGGCAGTCAGATACATACTTATGGAGAGCACAAGAGCTGGCGTGAACTCCTAGAGAGACAGGCATGAGCCCATCTTCTACAGAAACCCCCTGGTTGCACTGGGCCACACACAGACACTCCAGCCATAAGCATGCTCAGGCTCAATGGCGCACACAACTGCACACATCACGGTCTGTCCTAACAGGGCCTGGGGTTGCTCCCGGGATGCTGCTTTCACTCAACCAACCACAGCTGGAAACCCATCTGTTCCTTCCTCAACTCTGAAGCCAAGAGTGGGGGGCAGGTCGGAGTGTGTGTGCTGCTCAAGATGAGTAGCCCTGGTGTCTGGAGGGGGGGTGAGTGGGCGACGGTGGGGTGAGTGGGTGACGGTGGGGCGAGACGGTGGGGTGAGTGGGCGACGGTGGGGTGAGTGGGTGACGGTGGGGCGAGACGGTGGGGTGAGTGGGCGACGGTGGGGTGAGTGGGCGAAGCGATGCGGTGAGTGGGCGAAACGGTGCGGTGAGTGGGCGACGGTGGGGTGAGTGGGTGAAGCAGTGCGGTGAGTGGGCGACGGTGAGGTGAGTGGGTGACGGTGGGGCGAGACGGTGGGGTGAGTGGGCGAAGCGATGCGGTGAGTGGGCGACGGTGGGGTGAGTGGGCGACGGTGGGGTGAGTGGGCGACGGTGGGGTGAGTGGGCGAAGCAGTGCGGTGAGTGGGCGAAGCAGTGCGGTGAGTGGGCGACGGTGAGGTGAGTGGGCGACGGTGGGGTGAGTGGGCGACGGGGTGAGTGGGCGACGGTGGGGTGAGTGGGCGACGGTGGGGTGAGTGGGCGACGGTGGGGTGAGTGGGTGACGGGGTGAGTGGGCGACGGTGGGGTGAGTGGGCGACGGTGGGGTGAGTGGGTGACGGTGGGGTGAGTGGGCGACGGTGGGGTGAGTGGGTGACGGTGGGGTGAGTGGGTGACGGGGTGAGTGGGCGACGGTGGGGTAAGTGGGTGACGGTGGGGTGCACTTATGTACACAGCCAGGGAAGAATGCCCATTAGGATGCTGGAAAGTCCTCTGGGGAGAACTACCCAGGTTGTCCAATAATATATCAATTAAAAAAAATTTTTTTAGCTTGAGGAAGAAGTGATGCAGGCTAGTGGTGGCCCCAGTGTCCATTCAATAAATGTTTTCTGAGTCCCATGTGGCTAGATGTGGCCCAGTCCCACTGATCTCAGATTCCTCTTTCTGAGGATTTCCGCAGAGCAAGTGATGCGATGGGTGTGAAAAACTGGATGCCCTGGCCAGGCGCGGTGGCTCACGCCTGTAATCCCAGCACTTTGGGAGGCGGAGGCAGGTGGATCACGAGGTCAGGAGATTGAGACCATCCTGGCTAACACGGTCAAACCCCATGTCTACTAAAAATAAAAAAAAATTAAAAAAAAAAAAAAATAGCCGGACGTGGTGGTTGGTGTCTGTAGTCCCAGCTACTGGGGAGGCTGAGGCGGGAGAATGGTGTGAACCCCTAAATACTTCAGCATGTATGGACATTCTCTTATATAACTCCAATACAGGGCAGGTGCAGTGGCTCACGCCTGTAATTCCAGCACTTTGGGAGGCCAAGGTGGGCAGTTCTTGAGGTCAGGAAGTTCCAGACCAGCCAGGCCAACATAGTGAAACCCTGTCTCTACTAGAAATACAAAAAAATTAGCCGTGTGTGGTGGGTGCCTGTAATCCCGGCTACTCGGGAGACTGAGGCAGGAGAATCACTTTAACCCGGGGGAGGCAGAGGTTGCAGTGAGCCGAGATTGCACCATTGCACTCCGGCCTGGGCAACAGAGTGAGACTCCATCTCAAACAAACAAACAAACCAACCAAAAAACTCCAATACAATAATTAAATTCGCAAAACAAAACATTGACATATTATCTAATATGTAGTATATATTTACATTTCACCAATTGCCCCAGTAATTGTCTTTATAGTAACGTTTTTTTTTTTTTCCTTTTTTTTGAGACAGTCTCTCTCTGTCCCCCAGGTTGGAGTGCAGTGGTGTGATCTCGGCTTACTGCAACCTCTACCTCCCAGGTTTAAGGGATTCTCATGCCTCAGCCTCTCGAGTAGCTGGGATTACAGGTGTGTGCCACCATACCCGGCTAATTTTTGTGTTTTTTTAGTAGCATGTTGGCCAGGCTGGTCTTGAACTCCTGGCCTCAAGGGACCTGCCTGCCTCAGTCTCCCAAAGTGCTGGGATTTGCGACCACCCCCGGCCACAATGTCTTTTTTTCCTCTTTGGGCTGCAATTGTTGATGACCTCACATGAGATTTAGTTGTCTTGGTCTCTTTCTTTCTTTCTTCCTTTTTTTTTTTTGAGATGGAGTTTCACTCTTGTCGCCCAGGCTAGAGTGCAATGGTGCGATCCCAGCTCACTGCAACCTCCTTCTCCCGGGTTCAAGCGATTGTCCTGCCTCAGCCTCCTGAGTAGCTGGGATTACAGGCGACCGCCACCACGCCCAGCTAATTTTTTGTATTTTCAGTAGAGACAGGGTTCTATCATGTTGGCCAGGCTGGTCTCGAACTCCTGACCTCAAGTGATCCACCCGCCTTGGCCTCCCAAAGTGCTGGAATTACAGGTGTGAGCCACCGTGCCTGGCTTTTTATTTCTTTAATCTGGAATAGTTTCTCAGCTTTTTGTTGTCATGCATGGCATTGATATTTTTGAAGTGTGTGGGACCAGTTTTCTAGAAATGTCCCTCAATCTGGGTTTGTCTGATGATGTTTCCTCATAGTTGGGTTCAGGTTGTGAATTTTGGGGCAGGAATACCACACAAGTGATGCTGGGTCCTTTTTGGTGCCTCGTGTCAGGAGCCACATGATGGGTATGTTAATTTCAATTCTTTGGTTAAGTAGGAGATTGCCAAGTTTCTCCATAGTAACGTTTCCATGCCTCCTCGTTAGAATTAACAAGGAAACCCATGTTTTCAAGAAAAATGTCCAAGTTTGGGGAAGTTTATTTCACAAGCACACTTTCAGAGGTTGGTGGCACGCTTAGCCTTGGCGTGATCTTGGGCCAGGGGTTTTGAAAATGGAGTTCTGGCTTTGAGCTTTGCAGCACAGAGCAACTCTCTGTCCTTCCTCACGAGGACAAAGAATTCTGTGCATGAATGCCTGCCACGGGCCGGGAATGCCATGGGCTGTTTACCAGCCTCTGAATTGCCCCGTGGCGTCAGGCAGCCGCGCAAGTGCTTCCTAAGGCTGAAGGCGCCCAGCAGAGGCACTGCCATGGGCCACGGCAAATGTGTGGGGAACATTCTGCTGAGAAGGGCGGTTTCATTTCCCTTTAAATGCCTCTGTTATTTTCTACCACACGCTTGAGGCTTGGCCTTAACGGAAAAACTTCCCAGTAATGGGGCCAAGGATGAGAAAGGGTTACGGATGAAAAGACCTTCTCTTTGGACAGGGCGTTCTAGTCCACAGAGTGCTTTATCTCTTGAGATCTCACACTGGGTTCTCAGCTCCGCCCATGCAAGCAGGCAGCTCTGGCATTTGCTGACTCTATCTTACAAACCAGAAAGGTGAGGCTCAGAGAAGCGAAGCGATTGGTCTCAACTCATAGAGTTGGGAAGAGGTGACCTGGCCAAAGTCTATCCAAGCTTTCTGATTAAAAAAAAAATTTTTTTTGGTCTTCTCTGTGATGTCACTATTGTTTCCCTGAAGAAGCTGGGAATTTCTTTTCTGGGGGAATTTTAGGAAATAGAGGATGCCTCTTGAAATTTGCAGGGACTTGAACTTAGACTTTTTAACATTCTTGAAAGTAGTTATTAAAGTTAGTATGGCCCAGCACAATGGCTTACTCCTGTAATCCCAATGCTTTGGGAGGCTGAGGCAGGAGGATCACTTGAGGCCAGGAATTCAAGGCTGCAGTGAGCTGTGATTGTGCTATTGCACTCCAGTCAGAGTGACAGAGCGAGACCCAGTCCCAAAAAACAAATTAAAAAACCCCAATTATTATGTGCAAAGCCCCTTTCTTCAATGAGCCTACCATCTAGTAGGGGAATAATAATAATAACAACTGTCAGTTCTGCTGTTTCCTAGCTATGTGACCTTGGGCAAGTTATCAAACCTCACTGTGCTGCAGTTTTGTTTTGTTTTGTTTTGTTTACTTGTTTGTTTTTTTTTTGAGATGGAGTCTCACTCTGTCACCTAGGCTGGAGTGCAGTGGCGCCATCACGGCAACCTCTGCCTCCTGGATTCTCCTGCCTCAGCTTCCTCAGTAGCTGGGACTACAGGCATGCCCACCATGCCCAGCTAATTTTTGTATTTTTAGTAGAGACGGGGTTTTGCCATGTTGGTTAGGCTGGTCTCAAACTCCCGATCTCAAGTGATCTGCCTGCCTTGGCCTCCCTTGTAATCCCCTTGCTGGGATTACAGGCGTGAGCCCGCATCCCCAACCCTGTTTGTTTAATCTATAAAATAGGGATGATATGGTACTTCTCTCGCAGTTTTGTGGGGAGGATGATTTAAGTTAATGTGGTCAGCATACAGTAAATACTGTGTTAGCTATTCCTATGTATTTTTGGTTTGTGTGAGGCCTTGTGTATGTATTTTACATGCTTTCTCTCTTTTCATTTCCACAACAACCGTATGAGGTGGGCATGATGGTTCTCATTTAATAGACAAAGAAACTGAGGCTCAGAGAGGTTAAGCATGATGTCCAAGGTCACACAGCTAGCAAATAGCAGGGGTCTGTGCTGACTGAAAAGCCCATGCTTTTAATAGCATTCTGCTTGCTCTGGTACCAGGAAGACTGTTTTTTTTTTTTTTTTTTGAGATGGAGTCTCGCTCTGTCGCCCAGGCTGGAGTGCAGTGGCGCGATCTCGGCTCACTGCAAGCTCCGCCTCCCGGGTTCACGCCATTCTCCTGCCTCAGCCTCCCGAGTAGCTGGGACTACAGGCGCCCACAACCGCGCCCGGCTAATTTTTTGTATTTTTAGTAGAGACGGGGTTTCACCGTGGTCTCGATCTCCTGACCTTGTGATCCGCCCGCCTCGGCCTCCCAAAGTGCTGGGATTACAGGCGTGAGCCACCGCGCCCGGCCAGGAAGACTGTTAATAACAGTGTATAACTATTTCAAAGTTTGGAGAGGAGTGTGGGGAAGGCATTCCAGGCAGAAGGACGGGAATAAAAGTGTGGAAGTGGAGATGTGTGCGTGGGAGGTTTAGCAGGGTCAGGCCGGGGAGCAAGAGAAGGGGAACGAACTCAGAATGAAACCTGAGAGCCAGGCAGCTTGGCAGGTTTCAGGTCCAGCCCTGAAAGGAAAAGACTGGGACATACACCCATTTGCCCATTTTGGGGAGGAGGGGGTAGGGTTTAGGGTTCAGGCTCAGCCTCCTGGCTGCTGTCAGTCCCTCCCGAGGCTCTCCTGGGTCCTTCCTCTCCTGAGTCTTCACTCTTCCACTGTAATAATAAACAAGGGAGAAACTATGATCAAATCATTTGCATTGTAATGAGCCCCACCCACTGGCCCCAGACCACCCGGCCCACGCAGCCTGGAAGCCCCCCCCAGCCCTGGCTAAGCCCATGGCCTCCCGCTGCCCTGCAGCTAGGAAAATACAGGCCAGGCCTGATGCACACCCCTCTGGCCAGCTGGGGCCCTGAGGGGCTGAGCCTCCTGCCTGGGGGAGAACCTGTAAATGCAAGGGGGCTGCAAGGAGGCATTTTGGGTGAAACAAAGTTGTTCCTGCCCCTGACAGTTTCCCCTGTATCTCTTCACCTGCCAGCCCTGCTTGGCTCCAGGGCGAGGCTGATTTTAGCCCGAAGTGAGAACTTGCCAACAATCCGTGGTGTGAGTAGAAGGATCTCAGTCTTCCTGACCTCCTGGGTTGGATGGAGCAGCTCCCCTGACCCCACAAACCCCAATACCCTCCCAAGGGGAAGGAACTCGGGCGTCCTCAAGCTCAGCTCAGACCACTTGCTCTTTTTTTAAAAAAAATGTTTATTTATTTACTTATTATTATTTATTTATTTTTAGACAGGATCTCGCTCTGTTGCCCAGGGTGGAGTGCTGTGGCGTGATCATGGCTCACAGCAGCCTGGACATCCTGGGCTCAAGCCATCCTCCCACCTCAGCCTACCCTGTAGCTGGGACTACCCGCGTGCGCTACCATGCCCAGCTCGGTGACCACCTCCCCACCTCCCGCCTTTTTTTTTTTTTTTTTTGTAGAGACGGGGGTCTTGCTGTGTTGCCCAGGCTGGTCTGGAATTCACGAGTTTAAGCGATCCTCCTGCCTCGGCCTGCGGAAATGCTGGGATTACAGGCATGAGCCACTGCACTCGGCCTGGACCGCTTGCTCTTCGTTCCGGAGATTATGGGGAGCTGGAGAAGAAAGCAAGCAGAAAACTAAGGGGGAAAACATGAGAAACAATGGGCAGAGGCGGACAGTGTGGCCAGGGGTCTTGCTGGGGGGTGGATAGTGGGGCGAGGCATGTCGGGGGAGGCAGCAGGGGAGGAGCAAAGCCCTAGGTCGAGGGGGAGGGAAGGGCGGCGGCTTGCAATGAGCAGCAGGGAGCGTTAAAGGGCGTGGAGAGGAAGGAAGAAAAAGAGGGAGAGGACTCACAGGGAGCAAGGACTGTGTCAAAGGTGACTTCCAGGGGACTTTAGCCCCGCTCCCTGTCTCCATAAATCCCTTCTAGCACTCCAAACAAACCTACAATCGAAGTAAAGCAGCGCGCTTTCAATATAGAGGCAAGTCCCTTGCTTCAACCAGAAATGGGATGATACCCGGTGAGCCCCCATCCAGCAAGCCCGGGGCACTCAGAATCAAGGGCATGAGACCCTGGTCTGTAGCGAGCATCTGCGGCCACACCCCGCTGGCTGAATTGTCGATCGCCAGGCCATATTTGGGCCCCATGACCCATTGCTAGGCGGATTTTTGTCCCCTGGGGTTGCTGTGAGCCACGTGCCCGCAGACTGGGTTGGAGGCTTGGGACACAGAGGGGAGCAAAGAGGGGCCGAGCAGGGGGGAAAGAAGACCCTGGGGGAATGTCGGGAAGCTGCTGAGGCCAGGTTTACACTTCCCAAGGGGTGGCCACCGGACCTCACCCCTTACCCTACTGGGTCCCCAATCCCCAAACAGTGCGCCTTTCGTTGCGCGCTTTCCCCTTTATCCAGACTTCCTTCAAATAGCAGCTTTGTACCCTGAGAAACTAAGGTCCTGGAGAGTGTCAGTGTCATATATGTTATTGTTTTTCAATGTTTACATTTAAAAAGAGAGTTTTTAGACCCTGAGGGATGGGTTTCTCACGTGGTTGCTTCAGGCCCATCAGCAGGCCAGCTTAGGGCATTTTGGAACGGCAGAGCCTTTTAGCACATCCTCACAAACAGCGTCGTACCCGCCTTGCTTTCTCCTCTAGGAGCTCCTGACATCCTCTGGATGCTGGGCTGCAGGGGGCAGGGTAGGGGGTGGGGCAGGGGCGCTTGACCCTTACGTGGAGGAGTTTTGGCCTTAAGGTTCCCCAACCCCAGCCCGGTGAAAGGGGGGGCTTTGGACAACCTTGGGCCTTTCCAGCCAGTGTTTACCTAGGTGTGTGGTCTCCTCAAGGGCGCGTGGCTGCCAACCACGCCTCTGTCCTCTGCCTCCGGTGGCCAGGCGGTGGGGAGGGCTGGAATGTGAGCAGGCAGGCAAGAATAATGCCAGGGCATTTTCTATTTGTAAGATTGCAAGTTCGGCTCACAACTTGAATTTCAAGTGGGCCCTTCAGGCAGATAGGGAAGTCAGATGAGAAAGTGGAGGCAGCCAGTGCAGATTGTCTAAATTCCTGGAAAATAAATTCTAGGAATTTAGCTGCAGGAGGGAGGAGCCCCAGGTGGGATAAGTTCTGGGTAAATTTGCTGGGGGGCCTGGCAGGCAGGGGTGGCTTTTTGTCCTTCACTCTATTTGAACAACATGTTTTTCCAAAAACTGCTTGTCTCTTGAATCATGTTTAAGACACTAATTTCCTTCCTTCCTTCCTTCCTTCCTTCCTTCCTTCCTTCCTTCCTTCCTTCCTTCCTTCCTTCCTTCCTTCCTTCCTCTCTCTCCCTTTCTTTCTCTCTTTCTTTTCTTTTCCTTCCTTCCTTCGTTCCTTCCTTCCTTCCTTCCTTCCTTCCTTCCTTCCTTCCTTCCTTCCTCCCTCCCTTCCTTCCTTTCTCTCTCTCTCTCTCTCTCTCTTTCTTTCGAGATGGAGCCTTGTTCTGTTGCCTAGGTTGGAGTGCAGTGGTAGGGTCTTGGCTCACTGAAACCTCCGCCTCCTGGGTTCAAGCAATTCTCCTGCCTCAAACTCCCTAGTAGCTGGGATTACAGGTGTGTGCCACCGCGCCTGACTGATTTTTAGTAGAGACGGGGTTTCACCATGTTGGCCAGGCGTGAGCCACTGTGCCCGGCCTCGAGGCAGGGACTTTTAGAAAAAATTATTTTTTAAACTGAGCTGCTGTCTTCTTATGAGGGAAAACCACTCCCTCTAAGTACTGATTTTGGTGACTGCTCTTAAAATAATTATTGTGTCTAAAAATGGAAAATTACATGTTACTGTTTATCAAAAGGAAATAAACACCTTGGATTAATCAGGTTCTTGCCACTGGATGGTGAGTCCAGACCTTGCCGGCAACCCAGGTAAAAAGGCCACTCTGCATGTTCTGCAAACACTCACTTTTTTTTTTCTTTTTCTTTTTCTTTTTTTTTTGAGATGGAGTCTCACTTTGTTGTCCAGGCTGGAGTGCAATGGCACGGTCAGGGCTCACTGCAACCTCTGCCTCTTAGGTTCAAGCGATTCTCCTGCCTCAGCCTCTTGAGTAGCTGAGATTACAGGTGCCCGCCCCCACGCCCGGCTAATTTTTGTATTTTTAGTAGAGACAGGGTTTCACCATGTTGGCCAGGCTGGTCTCGAGCTCCTGACCTTGTGAGCCTCCCGCCTTGGCCTCCCAAAGTGCTGGGATTACAGGCGTGAGCCACCGCGCCCAGCCCACTTTCGTTGTTTTACAGTTTCCGAAGGGGAAGTGGTCAGATCCTGTGTGTCTGCTGAGGCTTACTTGCCATGTCTGGTTATGTAATCGTGGAGAACCTTTGATTGGGCTTTGCTGGTGGCAGAAATAAGGACAGGAAAAAACATGGGAGTCAGGGCGTGTCCCCCACTCACTCCTACTTGAGATGGGTTGGACTGTTGATTGTTTTGTATTTATGAGCATTTGCGGAACTCTCACGGAATATGGAGATTTAAAAGTTGGACAGAAATGCTTCAGTAAGTCAGCCTGAACTGTACATAGGTTCACACAGGGAAAAAAAGGTCTTGGAGGTGGCTCCAAACACTACATGTCTCAGCCTCTTCATACTCCAGCCAAGACCCACGGAGCACTCGGTGGTCTGCCTGCTTTTGACTTAGCCACTGTCAGCCTCCGCAGTCTCAAGCTGGCCTCTCCAGCCACACTCAGCTCTTTCCAGTACCCTTAATGTACTCTTCTCTCTCCAGCACCCTGGCTTTCATGCAGGCTTCTCTTCTTCATCCTTTGGGTTTCAGTTCAGAGGTCATTTCCTCCTGGAAGCCTTCCTGGATATTCCCCAGCCATCTCATACATTTGTGTTGCTCTGTACTTTTTTGCTCTTAGCACTATTCATATTAAAATATCAGTGGCCAATGGCTTGTCTGTCTGCCTCTCGCTCCAGACCGTCAGCTCTGTGAGTGAGATGTAGTGTGCTTGTCCATCATGATGTCTCCAGCGCACTGCCAGGCACATGGCACGTGGCAGAAACTCGATAAGCCATCTTATCACTATCCAATCACTTCATACACTTCCCTTCGGCCACTGCTGCTCCAGTTTTCCTTCTGTCAATTACTGTTTAGTTTCTTGGTCTCCCAGGTTTTAGCCTATACTTAGGGTAAAAACAAACAAAAGTTAAAGAACAAAACAAAATAAACTCTCTCTAATAAACTTGCTGAAGTTTTGCAGTTCGCTTGCTTTCCTTGAGCTGCGGAAGAGTGTGAATTTAGCTGAATTCTGTGCCCTGTCAGCTGGCAAACTCCTCAAATCCACACCATTCCAGCCCCCAGGACTGCCCTGCTGGGGTGGGAAAGGAGGCAGAGGAAAAGCTCGGAGACTCTGAAGTCGAAGACCTGAAGCCCGAGAAAGGTGGGGTGGCAAGAGCGGCCGAAAAGGTGCTGCTTGGGGCAGGAAGTTGAGGAAGAGGGAGTGGAGGAGTGCTCAGGTGTGGAAGAGGAGGAGACACCCCAAATCTGCCCAGTTTGGTCCGAAACGGGTGGCTGGCATCTCTCACTGCTTAAGTCTAGGCAGTGTGGCTTTTGATTATTCTTCTGTTCTCCTTTCCTTCCTTCCTAGAGAATTGTTTGACCCGCAAAGCCTGGCTGGGATGTGGAGAGCTGTGTTTCCCACCTGCAGCAAGGTGGGGCTGGCTTTGTCTTTGCAGCTCACTGCCCCATGCCCCCTGCCTGCCCCACCGCTCTCTTTGTGCCTGACAGACACAGCAACAGTGGCTCCGTGGCCAGCGTCCAGCGCTGCAGAATGAGACAAAGCCCTGTGTATTTGCTGGGCAGCACTTGGCTGTGATATATTGACATGTGAGCGCAGGAGAGTATTTGTGGCATCTGGAGAGCAAAGCGCTCACATCATGCTGGGGTTTGGCAAATGCATTTATTTCTCTCAGGTTTTGGCAAAGTTCTTTTTTTCTTTTTCTTTTTCTTTTTTTTTTTGAGATGGAGTGTTGCTTTGCTTTGTCGCCAGGCTGAAGTGCAGTGGCACAATCTTGGCTCACTGCAACCTTCACCTCCTGGGTTCAAGAAATTCCCCTGCCTCAGCCTCCTGAGTAGCTGGGACTACAGGTGGGCACCACCCCGTTTGGCTAATTTTTTGTATTTTGGTAGAGACGGGGTTCCACCACGTTGGTCAGGATGGTCTCGATCTCCTGACCTCGTGATCCACCCACTTTGGCTTCCCCAAGTGCTGGGATTACAGATGTGAGCCACTGCGCCCGGCAGGCAAAGTTCTTCTAGAATGTAGAATTTGAGGCATTGACACCGGAAATCTCTTTGGAAGATAGGGATAAAATTGTTTTGTTGTTGTTGTTTTTGGATGGGGTCTCACTCTGACCCCCAGGCTGGAAAGCAGTGGTGCCATCTGCCACTCCACCTTCCGGGGTCAAGCAATCCTCCCACCTCAACTTCCCAAGTGCCACCATGCCTGGCTAATTTGTTTTGTGTTTTTGATTTTTTTTTTTTTTGTAGAGATGGTGTTTCACTATGTTACCCAGGCTGGTCTCGAACTCCTGAGTTGAAGCGATTCTCCTCCCTCAGCCTCCCAAAGTGTTAAGATTACAGGTGTGAGCCACCACGCCCGGCCAGAACTATATGTTTTAATGTGATATGATATGTCTGAGCAATGTCCACATCCAGTTTTCAAGGGGGAAAAAACTTGACAGTGAGTATTCCCAGCTCGACACTGCCTTGTTCAAACCTCAGCTGACATAGAGGCTTCTGCCGGTTCCTTGTCTACAGAGAGTAAGCTCTTCCCAGCCAAAGGGGAGATGAAAGGATTATTTACTACGTAAAGTCGTGAGGCAGCAATCTCCCAGTTTGTTCGCTTAGCTGAAAGTGGAAAAAAAATGATGTTGAGGTGGTTCTTTAGCTCGATTTCTGGTATGATCAACTGGGTTCAGCAATCTAAAACTCATTTGGATTTTTTAAGTCATTGGGGAGGTTTGGAGCTGCATACCACACCCTGTGAGTGTCACCATTGGGCTCTCTGAGGGACAGCACGTAGGTATGGGAGGAACAGGTTCAAACCTGACTCTGATCGTTAACAAAGCTAGTGTTCTCTAGCACACGTGACTCTCTGGGCCAATCAGATTACCCCAGCCTTCTAGCACCCGTGTGAACCGGCATAGCTGGGAAGCTGGCTAGGCTGGGCTCAGGTGGGGCAGCCAGGTACCTTTATAGTATGATTTGAAGGTCTCAGGTAAGGCTGCCCTAGCCTGAAATATCTCCCCTACTGGCTTGTCAAGGATGTCTGAGTTTCGCCGCTATTGAGTCATTCCTTTGCGTTTACTACGGCCCTTGTCTTGTGAATGCAGGTTGGTTTGGAATACAGGATCCTTCACCTTCCCACCTTAAATTGCATGGATACAACTAGACTATGTTTAATCTCTTGGGTAAGCCACAAACTCAGTTCCACTTTTTTATGCCAGGCCTGTCTTGAGGCATTTCACCTGCCCCTCTTCCCTACTCTGTTCAGCTTAGACCCGAAGCAAGCTGGAGCCAGGTAGTCTGGTGCGGGGGACAGAGGAACAGAGGACCGGGAAGTGAGGGCACCGAGGACCAGCAGGCTCTCCCAGCTGGCTTCTGGCTCTCCAGCACAGAAAAGCTTGGCTGAGCCTTGGTCTGGTGTCAGATGACCCCTGAAGGGAGATGTGGTCTCCCCATTTTGGCCCAGATGGAGTACAGTTAGCTCTTACATGGACTTCCTTCCACTTACTCACTTTCCCCTTACCAGCGATCCTCTGTCCTCCTACTGTTGCACTCTCAGCCATCATCATTCTACGTGGCCTCATGCCAGAAGGGAAGTCTCATTGGCATCCTGGAGGAGCCAGGAGCTCCTAAGCCCAACCAGCACTCGGCCACACCCCTTCCCCCTTTGTGGCTTGGTTCACAGTCTCCAGGAGGTGGACGAGTGGCTAGGAGCTGCACAGCTGCTGACTGCTCAACTTGTACGGCTGGTTTTTTTGGTTTTTTTTGAGACAGAGTCTTGCTCTGTTGCCCAGGCTGGAGTGCTGTGGCACAATCTTGGCTCACTACAACCTCCGCCTCCCAGGTTCAAGTGATTCTCTTGCCTCAGTCTCCCAAGTAGCTGAGATGAC
This sequence comes from Macaca mulatta, assembly GCF_049350105.2. Taxonomy (NCBI): domain Eukaryota; kingdom Metazoa; phylum Chordata; class Mammalia; order Primates; family Cercopithecidae; genus Macaca; species Macaca mulatta. The sequence continues at coordinate 11,565,435 of NC_133419.1, forward strand.
AGGCACACACCACCATGCCCAGCTAAATTTTTTTGTATTTTTAGTAGAGCTGGGGTTTCACCATGTTGGTCAGGCTGGTCTCGAACTCCTGACCTCAGGTGATCCGCCCGCCTCGGCCTCCCAAAGTGCTGGGATTACAGGCATAAGCCACTGTGCCTGGCAGGTTTGAATAGATACAGAGGATGTTTACTGAGGGGCCAGTCAGATGCTATGGGTCTGCACTAAAGCCTTAAACCCTATCCATCTTCTCCTCTTTCCCAGGCCTAGAAGACATGGTCAGAGCTCATCTATGTCATGCCCCTGCCTCTGGGCATATTTTATCTCCTCATGCCCATGCCTCTCTTCCAGAGATCACTCCCACCAAAGGAAGTGGGAGAAGATAGGTGGAAGAGAGACCATAAAGTCCACTGGAATATAGGCTTCATGAGGGCGGGGATTTTTTTTTTTTTTTTTTTTTTTTTTGAGACGGAGTCTGGCTCTGTCACCCAGGCTGGAGTGCAGTGGCGCGATCTCGGCTCACTGCAAGCTCCGCCTCCCGGGTTTACGCCATTCTCCTGCCTCAGCCTCCCGAGTAGCTGGGACTACAGGCGCCCGCCACCTCGCCTGGCTAGAGGGCGGGGATTTTTAATATATCCCCAGAGTCTAGAACAGTGCCTGGCCCACAGTAGATGCTCCATAAATGCTTGTTGAATAATGAACCTCCCCTTGTTGAAGTAATCACAACTGGTAAAGTACTTTCAATCCTAATGAATATTCTGTTGGGCAGGTGGAAATTTTTAGAACCAACATTTCCAAAGATTTATTTATTTATTTATTTTTATTTATTTATTTATTTATTTTTAGCGAAGGGCCTTGCTCTGTCACTCAGGCTGGAGTGTACTGGCATGATCACAGCTCACTGCAACCTTGAACTCCTGGACTCAAGAGATCCTCCCACCTCAGCTTTCCGAGTAGTTCTTACTGACAGGCACAGCTTCCACAATTTTTTTTTTTTTTTTTTTTTTTTTTAGAGTCTGGGTTTACTATGTTGCCCAGGTGCTGCTCTCAAACTTCTGGCCTCAAGCCATCCTCCCACCTTGGCCTTCTAAAGCACTGGGATTATAGGCACAAGCCACTATGCCTGGCCCCAAAGATTCAATTTTTAATTGCACCATATAGTGTAATTATAATTACATTTAGTGTAATCTTAGTATGCCATTGATTTTTGTAAAAAATTAAAACAATACAAGAGAAATTCCACTTGTTCCGAACACCCCTGCATGCTCCTCCTTAATGATAACCATCGGCTTCATCTTGGCATGTGCCCTGTAGATTTTGCTCAATGCATTTGGACGTGTCCAAACATAGAAGCCTAGAATTTTGTGGGTTAACAACAACAAAACCCACAAAACCATAAATAAGATTGGACTGTGTTGTTTTGCAATTTCCTTTTCCCCTCTTAACGTTTTGGAGATGTTCCATGTAGGTGAAAACAGACCTACCTCATTCTTTTCATTGTGAAATATTGTGCAGCATAGATATATTGTATATTTAACATTTCCTGTATTGATGGACTTTTAAGTCATTTCCAGTGTTTACTTTTTTTTTTTTTGAGATGAAGTCTCCCCTCTGTCACCCAGGCTGGAGTGCAGTGGCTCAATCTCGGCTCACTGCAACCTCTGCTTCCCAGGTTCAAGCGATTCTCCTGCCTCAGCCTCCTGAGTAGCTGGGATTACAGGGGCACGCCACCACGCCTGGCAAAATTTTTACTAGAGATGGAGTTTCGTCATTTTGGCCCAGCTGGTGCGAACTCCTGATCTCAGGTTATCTGCCTGCCTTGGCCTCCCAAAGTGCTGGGATTACAGGCATGAGCTACTAAGCCTGGTCCCAGTGTTTACATTCTTGTATGTACAAACATTCTTGCACATTTCACTTTTTTTTTTTTTTTTGATATGGAGTCTTGCTTTGTCACCCGGGCTGGAGTGCAGTGGCGTGATCTTGGCTCACTGCAGCCTTCGCCTCCTGGGTTCAAGTGATGCTCCTGCCTCAGCCTCCTGAGTAGCTGGGATTACAGGTGCCCGCCACCATGCCTGGCTAATTTTTGTGTTTTTAGTAGAGATGGGTTTTTGCTATGTTGGCCAGGCTGGTCTCAAACTCCTGACCTCAGGTGATCCGCCCACCTCAGCCTCCCAAAGTGCTGGCATTAGAGGTATGAGCCACTGTGCCCGGCTGCACATGCCACTTTGAACACACATATGAGTATTTCATTTGGATACCTAGAAAGCCCCTATTTTCTGCACACTTGTATTGGATTATACTTATTTATTACCAGTTTCTTTTTTTTTTTTTTTGAGACGGAGTCTCGTTCTGTCGCCCAGGCTGGAGTGCAGTGGCTTGATCTTGGCTCATTGCAGCCTCCACCTCCTGACTTCAAGCAATTCTTCTGCCTCAGCCTCCTGAGAAACTGGGATTACAGGCATGCGCCACCACACCCGGCTAATTTTTGTATTTTTAGTAGAGACGGGGCTACACCGTGTTGGTCAGGCTGGTCTTGAACACCTGACCTCGTGATCCACCCGCCTCGGCCTCCCAAAGTGCTGGGATTACAGGTGTGAACCACCGCGCCTGGCCTATTACCAGTTTCTATGATCTTGTTAGAATAAAAATTTCAGCTCTTTCGGACAGGAAATCGTGAATGATTCACATTAGTAACATAATCAGATATGTTGCAATGATGCTATTTAATGCTGTGTCTTCTGTTACTTAGTAACCGTTTTACATCGAGTGAGTAATCATGTCGCTACCTTTTTTGATAGGAATGGTTATGTATCACTGTTCTCCACCCATTTCACCTTGACCTTTAGATATAAAACAGGAGAGTCTGGGGCCTTGGAGGGCCTCAGGGGAGTGACCTCCCCATTCCCTTCCTTATCCTCTGTTTTCTCGAGTGACTTCAAGGAGTTCTTTGGTGCCATAGCCTGCCGTTCTGCCACATCCTTTCCTGCCACATAGTGGTCATGTCCTGGAATGACGAGATGACAATGCCAATCATTCAGTCCCAAGCTGTACGGTACACTGGCCTTTGGATTCCTCCTTTGATCAGCTCAGAACACTTTAGCAGTTGTCGGTTTTTGTTTTTTTTTTTTTTTGAGACGGAGTCTTGTTCTGTCACTCAGGCTGGAGTGCAGTGGCGAGATCTCGGCTCACTGCAAACTCCGCCTCCCGGGTTCACGCCGTTCTCCTGCCTCAGCCTCCCAAGTAGTTGGGACTACAGGCGCCCGCCACCATGCCCGGCTAATTTTTTGTATTTTTGGTAGAGATGGGGTTTCACCATGTTAGCCAGGATGGTCTCGATCTCCTGACCTCATGATCCACCCGCCTCGGCCTCCCAAAGTGCTGGGATTACAGGCGTGAGTCACTGTACCCGGCCTATTACTGTTATTTCTAAAGCACTCTAGTTTTGGCTATGAATTACAACAGGACACTGTGAGGTAATCTACATATTTAACTGAAAGCCATGCTTTCTATAGGATAACTTCTTACCTTGAATATACTGGCAACTTTGGCTTGGATTTTTTTCCTTCTTTCATATTTCCTAATATATGCTATGAAACATGAATGGATGGTTTAGCATTTAGAGTGTGGGTTTATGAACCAGGTGGTCTGAGTTCAAATCTCAGCTCTGCCACTTGCTTTTTTTTTGCTGGGAATGGGTCTCACTCTGTCACCCACGCTAAAGTGCAGTGGTGTGATCACAGCTCACTGTAGCCTCAACTTCCTTGAGATCAGGTGATTATCCCACCTCAGCCTCCTGAGTAACTGGGACCACAGGCATGTACCACCATGCCTGGCTACTTTTTTTTTTGTTTGTTTGAGACAGAGTTTTATTCTTGTTGCCCAGGCTGGAGTACAATGGCTCGATCTTGGCTCACTGTAACCTCTGCCTTCCAAGTTCAAGTGATTCTCCTGCCTCAGCCTCCTGAGTAGCTGAGATTACAGGTGCCTGCCACCACGCCCTGCTAATTTTTGTATTTTAGTAGAGATGGGGTTTCACCATGTTGGTCAGGCTGGTCTTGAACTCCTGACTTCAGGTGATCCACCCACCTCGGCCTCCTAAAGTTCTGGGATTATAGGCGTGAACCACCGCGCCTGGTGGTCCTAGCTAATTTTTGAATTCTTTGTAGAGACAAGGTTTCACCATGTTGCCCAGGCTGATTTTGAACTCCTGGGCTCAAGCCATTTGCCTACCTTGGCCTCTCAAAGTGCTGGAATTACAGGTGTGAGCCACTGTGCCCAGCCAGCTCTGGCTCTTTCTAGCTGTACCATCTAGGGCCAAGTTATTTAAGCTCTCTGTACTTCAGTTTCTTCTTGTGTAAAACGGGGTAGTAGTAGCACTTGTCTCCGGAGTTGATGTAAGGAGTTGACATGAGGATAGAAATCATTTGGCATGTGGTAAGCGCTGATGTGGTTGCCATTATTATTTAATCTTTGTTTCTAAATTAAAAAAAAAAATTCCTTCCTTCTGTAGTTATTTGGACTTATTCTGAGTTTCATTTTATAACTAGACACTGAACAATTGAAATAAAAAGAAGAGTCATCACGTGCTGAATTTCTCAACCAAACTTTTCTGGGAAAGACAGGGTTGTTTTTTTTTTTTTTTTTTTTTTGAGATGGAGTCTCACGCTGTCGCCCAGGCTGGAGTGCAGTGGCGCGATCTCGGCTCACTGCAAGCTCCGCCTCCTGGGTTCCCGCCATTCTCCTGCCTCAGCCTCCTGAGTAGCTGGGACTACAGGCGCCCGCCACCGCGCCCGGCTAATTTTTTGTATTTTTAGTAGAGACGGGGTTTCACTGTGGTCTCAATCTCCTGACCTTGTGATCCGCCCGCCTCGGCCTCCCAAAGTGCTGGGATTACAGGCGTGAGCCACCGCGCCCGGCCGACAGGGTTGTTTTTGTAAAATAATTTATATCTGATTATTATTAGAATTTAAAACATTTGTGGAGGAAGACGAATCAGTGGGATGGGATTAATCTATGTGTAGTTTTTAAAAACCTTGGACATTTTCATGCCATCGATTGTTAGAGAAATGCAAATATCGGCCGGGCGCGGTGGCTCAAGCCTGTAATCCCAGCACTTTGGGAGGCCGAGACGGGTGGATCACGAGGTCAGGAGATCGAGACCATCCTGGCTAACACGGTGAAACCCCGTTTCTACTAAAAAATACAAAAAACTAGCCGGGCGAGGTGGCGGGCGCCTGTAGTCCCAGTTACTCGGGAGGCTGAGGCAGGAGAATGGCGTGAACCCGGGAGGCGGAGCTTGCTGTGAGCTGAGATCCGGCCACTGCACTCCAGCCTGGGCGACAGAGCGAGACTCCGTCTCAAAAAAAAAAAAAAAAAAAAAAAAAAAAAAAAAGAAATGCAAATATCATTCGGTTGAAAGACTATTGCACCATTCATTTATTCACCACTCATTCATTCATTCACCACTCATTTATTTATTCACTGCTCATTCATTCATTTATTCACTACCCATTCATTCATGTAGTCACCACTCATTCATTCATTTATTCACCACTCATTCAGTCTTTCATCACTCATCATTCATCTCTCCAAGCCACAAACATTTCCAGAATGCCTGGGACTGCTAGGCTTTCAGAGAAAAAGACAAATAATTTATTGTCTCAGAGTCTAGAAAACTCTAATGAAGAATTTGCTTATTACTTATGAGGAGGAAAAATTTAAGTGGCCCCAACAGTCCTCCTGAAAGCTCGGAACAGGGAAGATAGTTCACCTGTAAGAAGGAAGGATGAACAAGAAATTTCGCCAATTTGGCCCGGCAACGTGGGTCACACCTGTAATCCTACCACTGTGGGAGGCTAAGACGGGAGGATCGCTTGGGCCCAGGAGTTCAAGACCAGCCTGGTCAACATAGTGGGACCTCTATCTTTAAAAAAAAAAAAAGAGGCTGGGCACAGTGGCTCATGCCTGTAATGCTAGCACTTTGGGAGGCCAATGTGGGTGGATAACCTGAGGTCAGGAGTTTGAGACCAGACTGGCCAAGATAGTGAAACCTCATCTCTACTAAAAATAAACTTAGCCACACACTTAGCCGATGTGGTGGCACATGCCTGTAATCCCAGGTACTCGGGAGGCTGAGGCAGGAGAACTGCTTGAATCTGGGAGGCCAGGTTGCAGTGAGCCGAGATTGTGCCACTGCACTCCAGCCTAGGCGACAGAGTGAGACTCTGTCAAAAAAAAAAAAAAAAAAGAAAAGAAAGAAAGAAAACAGGCCAAGCATGGTGGCTCACATCTGTAATCCCACTTTGCAAGGCTGAGGTGGGTGAATCACCTGAGGTCAGGAGTTTGAGACCAGCCTGGCCAACATGTTTGAGACCAGCCTGGCCAACGTGGTGAAACCCTGTCTCTACTAAAAATACAAAAAATTAGCTGGGTGTGGTGGCACGCACCTGTAATCCGAGCTACTTGGGAGTCTGAGGCAGGAGAATCGCTTGAACCTGGGAGGTTGGAGGTTGTGGTGAGCTGAGATCTGGCCACTGCACTCCAGCCTAGGCTGCAGAGTGAGACTCTGTCTCAAAAAAAAAAAAAAAAAAAAAGTACAGGCGCGGTGGCTCATGCCTGTAATCCCAGCACTTTGGGAGACCAAGGTGGGCGGATCACCTGAGGTCGAGAGTTCGAGACCAGCCTGACTAACATGGAGAAACTCCATCTCTACTAAAAATACAAAATAAACCAGGTGTGATAGTGCATGTCTGTAATCCCAGCTACTCGGGAGGCTGAGGCAGGAGAACCGCTTGAACCCAGGAGGCAGAGGTGGGGGTGAGCTGAGATCGCGCCATTGCACGCCAGCCTGGACAAGAGCGAGACTCTGTCTCAAAAAAAGAAAAAGAAAAGAAAAGAAAAGAAAGACAAAAAGAAAGAAGAAAAGAAAAGAAAACAATAGAAAGAAAATAAAAAAGAAATTTAATCGGTTTGAAATTGAAGGTCCTGACTCAATCCTTTCATGTAACCTTTGGGTTACTATCCCCTGGGGAAGAGTAATTTCCTTTTCCTTTCCTTTTTTTTGGGGGGCGGAACGGAGTCTTGCTCTGTCACCCAGGCTGGAGTGCAGTGGTGCCATCTTGACTCACTGCAACCTCCACCTCCCGGGTTCAAGCGATTCTCCTGCCTCAACCTCCTGAGTAGCTAGGACTACAGGCACCCAGCACATGCCCAGCTAATTTTTGTATTTTTAGTAGAGATGGGTTTCACCATATTGGCCAGGCTGGTCTTGATCTCCTAATCTTGTGATCTGTCCACCTCGGCCTCCCATAGTGCTGGGTTTACAGGCATGAGCCACCGCATCCAGCCTCCTTTTTCTTTCTTTTCCTTTTTCTTTTTTCTGAGACAGGGTCTCATTCTGTCGCCCTGGCTGGAGTGTAGTGGTGCGATCATGGCTCACTGTAGCCTCGACCTCCTGGGCTCAGGCAATCCTCCTGCCTCAGCCTCCTGAATAGCTGGTACTACAGTTGTGTGCCACCGCACCTGGCTAATTTTTGTTTATTTTTGATTTTTTGTAGAGGTGGGGGTCTCACTATATTGCCCAGGCAGGTGTGGAACTTCCGGGCTCAGGTGATTCTCTCACCTCAGCCTCTCAAAGTGCTGGGATTACAGGTGTGAGCCACTGTGTTCTGCTGGGAAGAGTAATTTCTTGGGATGGTGTTAGACTTGGGCAAACACATGAAAAGAGTAACCTGTTGAAACCACTGATGGCAACCACAGTTCTCCACGAACTGGTTTCCGTGTTGCTACAGACGGAATCCTGCCATTGGTCAGGGAATCCCATGGCCAGGTGGGCTCTCCTTCTTGATGGGAACACTCTCCTTCCCCACAGAGGGTAGCGACCTCGGATTGGAGATCTACCCTGTAAGGCGTCAGGAACTCTGAGTGGAGCTGAGTCTAGTGATTGGAACCCCTGCCCCGCAGTATCCAGCTTAATGCTGACCGAGAAAAGATACCCAGGGGGCGGTAACCGTGCATGCTCTGGTCCCACCACAAAACCCTCCTTTCTTATACATTGTTCCTCGGTGTTCAGTTGTACCTTATCTCTCTCCTTCTGTCCTCGCAAAGCCCTTGAGGAGAATGACTGGGTCTGGTGGGTGGATGAACCCAAGATAGCATTGTCCCCTTTGTGTGAGATTCCCGGCGCTTTCACAAAGGGCTGTCCCTCAGCTTAGGCCAGTTGTCTTCTGAAGATTCTCTGTTATCATCTCTACAGCTAGAAATTCCAGGCAAGGCTGGGGCTTGGGCTGGGCTAGGATGTGTTGGGGGTGGGTGGTGGTAAACATGGGGTCTCTGGTATTTTATACACCCATAGTAGGCATTTGAAAAGTGCTCATTGATTGGATGATTCGATGAGTGACCTGGTGATAATCTTTATCCTTGTTAGAACACACCACAGCCATCAGCACTGGAATGCAAAGACCAGAACAAACAGAAGGAAGCCAGCAGCCAAGCCGGGGCAGTTTCAATCTCCACCCCAAATGCAGGTGAGAGAAGTGATGGGGGACTGAAAGACAGATGACCTTAATTATGATAATGATACCCTTTATCACAGATGGGCATGCCTGCCTGGGCTGTGGAAGCCACACCTGGAAGGATATGGCTCAGGACCCCAGGAGCCCAGCCCCTCTTTCTCCTGGGCCTGGAAATTCAAATCCTAGTCTTCTTTCAGCTTTGTGAGAAGCCCATAGGAAATGCACTTACTGCGGAAGGATTACGTACTCCTTCAGAAGGAATCGCAAGGGTTTCTTCATAGGGAGGGCTACTGTGGAATATCCACATGCTTTTAAGACAGTACCTATTAAACCCAGAAGGCAGGGTGGGGCAGAAACCAAAGACTTAGAATTAAAGGGTTGGAATATACTTCTAGTGGAAGATCTACCAGAGTTTAGAAAAAGTCTTTTTGATCCTCTAAAGGAAATGCTTTTTCAGGCCTCCTAGGAGGGAGATGCCCACATGGAGAGTGAGCCGGAGGGGAAGAAGTGAGCGACTATGGGGTATGGAAATCCTGGGTCATAGGGAGTTACGTAGAGGGGTCATTGGCTCAATTTGGGCCATAGCCATGTTTCTGACCTGCACAAAAACTAAACTGTTTTTTGGAGGTAATTGCAAACATTTAAGAATGAGGAGACTGGCCGGGCATGGTGGCACATACCTGTAATCCAGCTTTTTGGGAGGCCGAGGCAGGCAGATCACTTGAGGTCAGGAGTTCGAGACCAGCCTAGCCAATGTAGTGAAACCCTGTCTCTACTAGAAATACAAAAATTAGCTGGGCATGATGGCAGGCACCTGTAATCCCAGCTACTCGGGAGGCTGAGGCAGGATAATCGCTTGAACCTGGGAGACGGAGGTTGCCGTCAGTCGAGATTGCGCCACTGCACTCCACCCTGGGCGAAAGAGTGAGATACCGTCTCAGAAAAACAAAACAAAACAAAACAATAAATGAAAATATGGAATGTGTGGCCTCTCAACATTTTGTCATGTTCACTGAGCCTGCATTCCCACATGGCAATGTCAGCTGGAGAGGACTGACTGCCCTGTCACTGGGCAAAGGGAGCTCCGCTTCCTTCCATCCACTCCTGTGGACCCTCCTTCCATCATCTGAGCCCCATTTTCTCTTCTCACCTCTTCCCTGCCCAGTATTCCACCCATAGCCTGGGGTGAATGTCCCTTCAGCAAATAAACAGGCACATACTCCACTTCCTTTACAGAAAGCCTCCCAGCCTGGTACGGTGGCTCACGCCTGTAATCTCAGCACTTTGGGAGGCTGAGGTGGGCAGATCACAAGGTCAGGAGTTCGAGACCAGCCTGGCCAATATGGTGAAACCCTGTCTGTACAAAAAATACAAAATTAGCCGGGTGTGGTGGCGCACGCCTCTAATCCTAGCTACTCGGGAGGCTGAGGCAGAAGAATCGCTTAAACCTGGGAGGCAGAGGTTGCAGTGAGCTGAGATCGGGCCACTGCACTCCAGCCTGGGTGACAGAGCGAGACTCCGTCCCAAAAAAAGAAGGAAAACCTCCCTCAAGTCCGAACCCCTCTTGCTGTGGTGCTATTCTTTGAGAGCCAACTGGAAAGTGTTGCGTGTTCCATTCCTGTCACCTCTTCCTCATCTTCCCTTCACTCCAGTCCCCCTGTTCCCTGTCCCCAGGCTTCCACCCTGCCACTCAATACTGCTCTTGCTGACTCCACTTCATTGATAGGAGTGCCCAGGGAACTCTCTGGACACTCAGTGCTGTGCCCTCTCCTTCCTTGAAACACCCTGCCCCCTCTGCTTGGTGATATCTCCTTCGTGTTGACGTCTGTTTGGTTAGGATGACTTTGCCCTCCCTTCCTAGGCCCTTTATGGGCTCCCCTTTTCCCATAACCTCAAAAGCGGCAGAATTTCCCAAGGACCTGTCATGGGTTTTTGTTTTTCTCACTTGGGACTCTCTCTCCGGGTAGCCTCTTGGGGCTCTGTGGCTCTCAGGCCTGCTTCTCTTCCGAGCTCCAGGGCTGCACATCTGGGCTCCCCTCCACCTCCCCTCTCCCTGTCTCTCCATCCCCCACCCCACCGTCTCTGGTCAGTGTCTGGCCCACACCAGTCACCCACCTTCTTAACATTTCCAATGTTTTTGGTTTGTATTACTTGCTACAGTCGCCTCCTAAATGTCTGCCTATCTTAGGTCTTTTCCTCCATGGATAGAGTGAGCTTAAATAGTGGTTAGTTTAAAATAAAAGAATCAAATCATGTTACTCCCCTCCTTGAAATTCTTCAGTAGCTGCTTGTGGCTCTCGGGGCAAAGTTCTCATCCTTAGCTCAGCACCCAAGGCTGCCGTGGCCCAGTCCTCAGCTCAGCCCCCACCACTTCCCATGTGGGCTTTTCACTCCAGCCACAGCCTAGTCCTGGTCCCCACATCCATGATGCTGGTCCATGCTCCTATGTCTTTTTTTTTGAGATGGAGTCTCACTCTGTCACCCAGGCTGCAATGCAGTGGCACGATATCAACTCACTACAATCCCCACCTCCTGGGTTCAAGCAATTCTCCTGCCTCAGCCTCCCGAGTAGTTGGGATTACAGGCATGTGCCACCATGCCCAGCTAATTTTTTTGTATTTTTAGTAGAGATGAGGTTTCACCATATTGGCCAGGCTGGTCTTGAACTCCTGACCTTGTGATCTGCCTGCCTCGGCCTTCCAAAGTGCTGGGATTACAGGCATGAGCCACTGCGCCAGGCTCCTCCTGTGCCTTTATTGTGCTCTTCCACACCCCTTTGTCCCCAGTCTTCCTGGGCCTTTGAATCACCAATCCAGGCCCATCTGAGCCTCCAAGTCTGGGCTCAGGGCCCCTTCTCTGTGCTCTCCCATGGTGCCCAGGCATCCCTGTTTTGGCTCCCATGGTGCTGGGCCTCCACTAGACTTCACACTCAGAAGGGCCCAGGAGGATCTCCAGCACAGTCTGTCTGGAATATAAACTAGACAGATGGGCTGGGCACTGTGGCTCATGCCTATAATCCCAGCACTTTGGGAGGCCGAGGCGGGTGGATCACCTGAGGCCAGGAGTTCAAGACCAGCCTGACCAACATAGCAAAACTCTGTCTCTACCGAAAATACAAAAAAAAAAAAAAAATTAGCTGGGCATGGTGGGCACCTGTAATCCCAGCTAATCGGGAGGCTGAGGCAGGAGAATTGCCTGAACCCAAGGGATGGAGGCTGCAGCGAACTGAGATTGCGCCATTGTACTCCAGCCTGGGCAATATGAGCGAAACTCCATCTCAAAAAAAAAAAAAAAGAAAAAAGCTAGACAGATGATGGCAAGCACCGCTGGCTGGCTTCCCAGCGCTTACATGGTGGCCATTTCTCTCTTGCTCTTTGGGGATTGGGTTCTGGTGTTTGTGTTGCCAAATGCAGCACTTTTTTCTTATACACTTTACTTCAACATTGATTAAATTAAATGTCTCGGGATTTCAAGGGAATTGGGATTTGACCCCTTTTCTCAAAGGACTTGTACGCTGAGTACATGATGACTGTTCATTCCATGAACGTTTATTTACTGAGCACCTTTGCAGAGCCAGGCAGGGAGGGTGGCAGAATTAAAGCAGCCAGTCACAGGGAACTTAGAGGAACTTCCATGGCTTTTCATCTTCTCATGCCTTGGTTTAAAGTACCGGAGAAAGGCCGGGCGCGGTGGCTCACGCCTGTAATCCCAGCACTTTGGGAGGCCGAGACGGGCGGATCACGAGGTCAGGAGATCGAGACCATCCTGGCTAGCACGGTGAAACCCCATTTCTACTAAAAAATACAAAAAACTAGCCGGGCGAGGTGGCGGGCGCCTGTAGTCCCAGCTACTCGGGAGGCTGAGGCAGGAGAATGGCATAAACCTGGGAGGCGGAGCTTGCAGTGAGCTGAGATCCGGCCACTGCACTCCAGCCTGGGCGACAGAGCGAGACTCCGTCTCAAAAAAAAAAATAAAATAAAATAAAATAAAGTACCGGAGAAAGATGATAGTTCTCCTTGCCAGAGACGCCTCTTTCCCCTGATCATGGATGTTTCCTTAGAAACCAACTTGCATGTCCCCCACTTTCGTGGACTTTGAAGCTGGAGTCTTGTGTAAACATTACTTCATGGGCATGTGAGAAACAGGCCTTTCCTGCCCCCGCCGTGAGCCTCCAGCTTTCTCTAAGTCGACTTCTCAAGGGGATACTGCCGTTTCTTTTAATATCCAAAAACCCGTTTGAACATTACATGGTTTTCTCACGGTAACACTTCAGTCAGCTGCTTACAGGGTCATTTTGGTAAATAAGCAGAAAATCAGAGAAGTGTTGCTGGACTTGGAGACAAGTCTGCGCAGTTCAGAGCAGCAGAGCTTTTGAATCAAGACATCATGGGAGGCTGAGGCGAGTGAATCGCTTGAACCCGGGAAGGGTAGGTTGCAGTGAGCCAAGATCGGAGACTTAAAAATAAAAAAGGGCAGGGCACAGTGGCTCACGCCTGTAATCCCAGCACTTTGGGAGGCTGAGGCGGGCAGATCACCTGAGGTCAGGAGTTCGAGACCAGCCTGACCAACATGGAGAAACCCCGTCTCTACTAAAAATACAAAATTAGCCAGGCATGGTGGCGCATGCCTGTAATCCCAGCTACTCAGGAGGCTGAGGCAGGAGAATCGTTTGAACCTGGGAGGCGGAGGTTGCAGTGAGCCAAGATCGCGCCATTACACTCCAGCCTGGGCAACAAGAGTGAAACTCGGTCTCCAAAAAAAAAAAAAAAAAGACATTTATGCTGTGTCCTAAACGTTCAAGGAGATTTTGTGGGGTGAGGTGCTGGAGAGTTGAAGCTACAAATGGAAACCTATAAACTCATGGTGTTGGGCGTCATACAGTCCTGCCTTGAGTCACGTACTCTCGTGGTTAGCTCAGCTCGGAAACTGGACTGCCTGGGTTCATATCCTGTCTCTGCTACTCTACCTTGGGGCATGTTCCAGTTTTTCCTTCATCTGTGAGATTAGGATGATAACATCCCTTAGATGGTGGTTGTGAAGATTAAGTGAGTTAGTACCTGCGCAGTGCTTATAGTGGTGCCTGACATACAGTAAGTGCTTAATAAACGTTAGCGGTTGTTTGCCCCTTTATCAGCTTCACACTGGACTGGTCATCTAAGCTGTCACCAGACGTCCCGCACCACTGGTGATCCACAATGTTTCTGTTCCGTTGTTTTAAACCCCTTAGCTCATTTTGCTTCTCTGGACATCTTATTTCAGTCCTCTCCTCTTTCACGATGTTATTTGGTCTGGAATAGGCTTGTGTGGAATCTGCCGCTCCTCACTCAGTGAACCCTTCTCCCCATGCTGAAGCCCTCTTGGTGGGATGGGGGAAGAGATTCCTGTACCCACGGCTAATCATGGGAAAACTCTAGGGTAATTTTTCATTTGCGCTTGTGTTTATAAATCTCTGAAACCTTATAGGACCCTTGCCAGTGGACCAATCTGTGAGTTCTCCATCTAGTTAAAGAAAAAGAAAAAAACTGGTGGTAAAATAGACATAACATAAAATTGACCATTTTAACCATTTTTAGGTGTACAGCTCAGTGGTCTAGAGTACATTCACATCACTGTGCAACCATCTCCACTGTGCAGCTCCAGAACTTTTCATCTTTCCTAATTGAAACACTGTAGCCATTCAACACTAACTCTCCAGCCCCTGGCAACCACCGTGCTTCTTTCTTTCCCTCCTTCCTTCCCTCCCTCCCTCCCTCCTTCCTTCCCTCCCTCCCTCCTTCCTTCCCTCCCTCCCTCCCTTCCTTCCCTCCCTCCCTTCCTTCCTTCCTTCCCTCCCTTCCTTCCTTCCTTCCTTCCCTCCCTCCCTCTCTTCCTTCCTTCCTTCCTCCCTCCCTACCTCCCTCCTTCCCTCCCTTCCTACCTCCCTCCTTCCCTTCCTTCCTTCCCTCCCTCCCTCCCTTCCTTCCCTCCCTCCCTCCCTCCCTTCCCTCCCTCCCTCTCTTCCTTCCTTCCTTCCTTCCTTCCTTCCTTCCTTCCTTCCTTCCTTCCTTCCTTCCTTCCTTCCTTCCTTCCTTCCTTCCCTCCCTTCCTCCCTCCCTCCTTCCTTCCTTTTTTTTTTGACGTAGTTTCGGAGTTTCACTCTTGTTGCCCAGGCTGGAGTGCAGTGGGGCAATCTCGGCTCACTGCAGCCTCTGCCTCCCAGGTTTAAGCGATTCTCCTGCCTCAGCTTCCCAAAGTAGCTGGGATTACAGGCATGCGCCACCATGCCCAGCTAATTTTGTATTTTTAGTAGACACGGGGTTTCTCCATGTTGGTCAGGCTGGTCTCAAACTCCTGACCTTGTGATCCACCCACCTCGGCCTCCCAAAGTTCTGGGATTACAGGCATAAGCCACCGTACCTAGCTGCTACTTTCTGACTGTATGAATTTGACTACTCTAGGTACCTCATGTAAGTGGAATTACACAGTATTTGTCCTTTTGTGTCTGGCTTACTTCACTTTCACTTACGTTATATCGTGTGTCAGAATTTCATCTCATTTCTTTTTTTTTTTTTTGAGACAAATTATTGCATTGTCACCTAGGCTGGAGTGCAGTGGTGCAATCTTGGCTCACTGCAACCTCCACCTCCTGGGTTCAAGTGATTCCCCTGCCTCAGTCTCCTGAGTAGTTGGGACTGCAGGCGTGTGTCACCATGCCTCGCTAATTTTTTTGTTATTTTTAGCAGAGATGAGGGTTTCACCATGTTGGCCAGGCTGGTCTCTAACTCCTGACCTCAGGTGGTCCACCCGCCTCGCCTCCCAAAATGCTGAGATTATAGGCATGAGCCACTGCTCCCGGCCTTCTCTTATTCTTTTTTCTTTTTTTTTTTGAGACGGAGTCTTGCTCTGTTGCCTGGGCTGGAGTGCAGTGGTGCAATCTCAGCTCACTGTAACCTCTGCCTCCCGGGTTTGAGCGATTCTCCTGCCGCAGCCTCCCAAGTAGCTGGGACTACAGGCGTCTGCCACCATGTCCAGTTAATTTTTTGTATTTTTAGTAGAGACAGGGTTTCACTGTGTTAGCCAGAATGGTCTCGATATCCTGACCTTGTGATCCACCTGCTTCAGCCTCCCAAAGTGCTGGGATTACAGGCGTGAGCCACCGCGCCCGGCCTCCTCTTATTCTTTTACATCAGATAGTCGCACCATTAGCAATTCCTATCAGGTCCCTCTTCTGTGTCCTTAATCTAGCCACTTCTCCTCATCTCCACTGCCACTGCCCTGATCTAAGCCACCGCATGTCTCATCTGGATTACAGTCATTGTTTCCTAACTTGTCTTCCTGTTTTTGCCTTAGATTCTTTTTGTCTCTTAGCACAGCAACAAGATTGATCCTTTTCGTTTTTGAGACAGGGTCTCACTCTGTCACCCAGGCTGGAGTATAGTGGTGGGATTACAGCTCGCTGCAGCCTCAGACTCCTGGGCGCAAGCGCTCAGGAGTACAGGCATGCACCACCATGCATGACTAATTTTTAAAATTATTAGTAATGAGGCAGGGTCTCACTATGGTGCCCAGACTGATCTTGAATTCCTGGGCTCAAGTGGTCCTCCCACCTTGGCCTCTCAAAGTGCTGGGATTACAGATGTGAACCACCGCTCCCAGCCAATTAATCTTTTTGAAACCTAAGTCAAAGGCCAGGTGCGGTGGCTCACGCCTGTAATCCTAGCACTTTGGGAGGCCGAGGCAGGCAGATCACCTGAGGTCGGGAGTTTGAGACCAGCTTGACCAACATGGTGAAACCCCGTCTCTACTAAACATACAAAATTAGCTGGGCGTGGTGGCGCATGCCTGAATCCCAGTTACTCAGGAGGCTGAGACAGGAGAATCACTTGAACCTGGGAGGCGGAGGTTGCGGTGAGCTGAGATCGCGCCATTGCACTCTAATCTGGGCAACAAGAGCGAAACTCTGTCTCAAAAAAAAAAAAAAAAAAGGAAAAAGAAACCTAAGTCAGGCATTGCCATGCCTCACTCATGACCTTCCATGGCTCCCATCTCACTTGGAAGCTTAAGTGCTTGTGGTGGTGTCGAGGCTTCCATACCACCTGGCCCTCACTGCCCTTCTGACCCCATCTTTTCCTCCCTCATGGAGCTCTGGCCACAAGGGCCTCCTTGCTGTTCCTTGATCTGGCAGCCAAGCTTCCATGCCAGGGAATACAAAAAGTATTTGCTGTGAACTATGCCTGGAATGTTCTTCCCCTTGACAAACTTTTCCCCTTATAATGTCACCTCACGAGAGATCTTCTCTGACATCTTACGTAAAGTAGCAAGCCCTCCTTCCCCTGATCTAGGGCCTTACTTTTGTTATTTATTTATTTATTTAGAGACAGGGTCTTGCTCTGTCACCCAGGCTGTAGTGTGGTGGCATGATCATAGCTCACTGCAGCTTCCAACTCCTGGGCTCAAGTGATCCTCCTGCCTCAGCCTCCAGAGTAGCTAAGACTACCGGTGTGCACTACCATGAGCAGCCAATTAAATTTTTTTTTTTTGGTACAGATGGGGTTTCATTATGTTTTTCAGACTGGTCTTGAACTCCTAGTCTCAAGTGATCCTCCTGCCTCAGACTTCCAAAGCATTGGGATTATAGGTGTGAGCCGTTTCACCCAGCCATCCCTTCTTTTGAACACTGCTTTATGTACGCCCTTGCTTGATCTAAGTAGAGAGTATTGTGTAAATCATTTTGGCCCAGGACAGAATTTCAGAACCGGATGATTTGTTAGTGATCCTCTGTTTCCACCAATTCTCTTCACATTAAAGCTGAAGGAATGGGGGCCCGAAAAGGCTGAGTGACCCCTGACTCCCATATCATCCTGAGCTCTGAACTGATTGATTCACGAGCCACAGCATTCTTCTGGTAAGGCAGAAGGCCTGCAGCCCACCCTACCCCGATGCTATTGCCGTATAGTGGCCCTTGGGCCCTGGGCCTTCGGGTCTCCTGTCGCTTGGGTGCTGTTCATTTCCAGGAGGAACATGTGCTGGTGGAGTTTCCCACCTCTGACCCGGTCACTCTCCAGGCAGCGCTTCTTGGTGTGAAACCATGTCGTTCAAATGATTGTCCTTTTGGTGTTCAAATGACCATCCTGTGGACATTTTTGTGTCTTTGTGCCCCTGATAGTTTGCCCTATCTTTTTCCTCCTAGGCCTCTTAGGGGTTAAACGATACCAGGAGGAAGCAGGGCCAGTTCTCCTGCTCATTCTGCACATTATGAATGAGGAATATTTTACATTCATGAATAAGCTGTTGTTATTGACGCTCTGATTACGGATAAAATATTCCTGTTCCTCTTGGCTACACGTGAAATTGCAGTGAGCAGTACAAGATGCACTTGAGAGGTGTGGTCTCTGCCGTGCTAGCTGGAGACATTCTGGGGAAAAGAGGACGAGGGAGGGATGGCACGCTCAGGTAACAGTAAGCACTCGCCCTCTGAGGTGCTTTCTATGTGTTGGGTATGGCGTAAATGCTTTGTGTGATGTCATTCATTTCATCCTCACAGTAGCTCTCTGGAGTAGGTGCAGTTATATCCCCATTTGGCAGTGGAGGAATCTGAGGCACAGAAGGATTAAGTAATTTGCCCAAAGTCGTGGAGAGATGGAAGGGCAAAGCCAGGATTTGAACCCAGGCGGGCTCCAGAGTCCTTTCTGTTAAATACCACATTTTTTTCTTTTTTTTTTGAGACAATCTCGCTCTGTCACTCAGGCTGGAGTACAGTGCGATCTCAGCTCACTACCACCTTTGTCACCTGGGCTCAAATGATTCTCCTGCCTCAGCTTCCCGAGTGGCTGGAACTACAGGCATGCACCACCACGCCCGAATAAATTTTGTATTTTTAAATAGAGATGGGGTTTCGCCATGTTGGCCAGGATGGTCTTGAACTCCTGGCCTCAAGTGGGCAATATGCCTTGGGCTCCCAAAGTGCTGGGATTACAGATGTGAGCCACTGCGCCCGGCCTAAATACTACATCTTGATGAAGGTTTCATGGAGGAAGTGAGACATGAGCTGGGCCTTGAAGGAGAGCCCCCACATGTAGACAACATGAGTGAGGGGCCAGGGATGGAGAGAGCGTGGCTGACCCAGCAGGGAAGAGAGACAGACCTCATCTGACACAGGGCATGCATTGGGGAATGGTGGGGGAGACGGGGCAAGAGGGTGGAGACCGATTGTAAAATGTCTTAACATAAAGGCAGAGGGTTGAAGAACTCAGACTTTAAAGAGTATTGAAGAGCCGGGAGCGGTGCTCACGTCTATAGTCCCAGCACTTTGGGAGGCCAAGGCGGGCGGATCACGAGGTCAGGAGATCGAGACCATGGTGAAACCCGTCTCTACTAAAAATACAAAAAATTAGTCTAGCACGGTGGTGAGCGCCTGTAGTCCCAGCTCCTCGGGAGGCTGAGGCAGGAGAGGCAGGAGAATGGCATGAACCCAGGAGGCAGAGCTTGCAGTGAGCCGAGATCGCACCACTGCACTCCAGCCTGGGTGAAAGAGTGAGACTCCGTCTCAAAATAAATAAATAAATAAATAAATAAATAATTAAATAAATAAAAAATAAAGAGTATTGAAGGGTGACTTGCTAGAGACTGAGGTCTAGGGAGGTTTTTGGGTAGCAATGGTAGGTTTGAGGGTGGGAGGTATGGAGGCAGGAAAGAGACCCTGAGGGTCCAGCCAAAGATGGTGCAAGGGAAATGAAAGAAAGGGGAAACCCAAGGCTAGGCGCGGTGGCTCACGCCTGTAATCCCAGCACTTTGGGAGGCCGAGGTGGGTGGATCACCTGAGGTCAGGAGATCAGGACCAGCCTGGCCAACATGGCGAAACCCTGTCTCTACTAAAAAATACAAAAATTAGCCAGGTGTGGTGGTGGGCACCTGTAAACCCAGCTACTTGGGAGGTTGAGACACGAGAACTGCTTGAACCTGGGAGGCGGAGGTTGCAGTGAGCCGAGATTGTGCCACTGCACTCTAGCCTGGGCCACAAGCATGAAACTCTGTCTCAAAAAAAAAAAAAAAAAAAAAAAGAAAGAAAAAAAAAAAAGAAGGGGGAAGCCCATAGCACCTTCCTTCTCATCCAAGTCACCTTCTGGAGAGGGATCAGCCCAGGAGCTACAGGAGGGCCTCGGGTTTCATCTGTTACTCACAGGAGGCAGCCTCCGGGCTTTTGCAGGAAGGTCGAGGACATTATTTACTGAAGTCTGTTTTCCCGTGGATGGCTGTCCCTGCCCAGGCAACGAGCATTTCTTCACGCTGCACATTCCAACTTGGTCAGACCAGAAGGCAGCAAATCCAGGATTTTTTTTTTTTTTTTTTTTAACTTCACGCAGAATTCCTTGCATAGCAGAGAGCTCAGGCAGGAAGGCCCTGTTTGGGGACAGAGGTCAGGGCTTCCGAGTCCAGGACCACTGAGAAAGAGTCAGGCCTTTCTTTTTTTTCTTTCTTTCTTCTTCTTCTTTTTTTTTTTTTTTTTGAGATAGCATCTTGCTCTGTTGCCCAGGCTAGAGTATAGTGGCGTGATCTTGGCTCGCTGAAACCTCTGCCCCCCGGGATGAAGCGATTCTCCTGCCTCAACCTCCCGAGTTGCTGGGATTACAGGCGCCCGCCAATGTGCCTGGCTAATTTTTGTATTTTTAGTAGAGACGGGGTTTCACCATCTTGGCCAGGCTGGTCTTGAACTCCTGACCTTGTGATCCACCCGCCTTGGCCTCCCAAAGTGCTGGGACTACAGGCGTGAGCCACCATGCCCGGCAGAGTCAGGCCTTTCTCTGTTAATCACAGGTTTGCCTGATTGGCCTCTGAATACATGTACCTGGAGTGAACTCTGTCACAACCAGAAATTTAATTTAACCCTTGAGCTTTGTTTCCTCCCACCCCTAAAGTATCAACTGCTAAAGGGATTTAGAAAGGATCCGAGGCAAGATTGGCAGGGCTGAGGGTTCTGTGGCTCTCACTGTCCAGGACAGCTGGCCACTGGGTCCAGCCTGCTCCCAGCAGCGGGCACATGCAGGGGAGCAGGGCCCTGACCTTCCTGGCAGGAAGCAGGGTCTGGGTGAGGCTTCCCAAGCTCTGCCTGCTACCCTCCTGCTTGAAATCACGGGTGAGGGGTGTGAGGCCCTCCTATAAACCCGGCAGAACCCAGCCAGAAGGCGCACTGGGACCTTATCTCCCTCCCCTCTGGATTCCAGCTCCCCGGAATGGGCCAAGCTTGCCTTAACTTTTTATTGAAGTGAAAAACAGTCAAGATATGAATATTCCCTAAAGTCACTTTGGAATACTTTCAAGAACAGTTTCACAGTTAAACAGGCAAAAGGACAAGATTGCATGCAGGACTGGATCACCCACTTGGAGAGCCGGTTCTGGAAAGAAAGCTTTGATTTCATGCCTTATCTGTTTCATGCATCGTAGAAGAAGGGAATGGAAGGCATTTGGCTGGGGAGATGGAGGCCTGCTGCTTGTATGGGGTATTCCCCTCTGCATGGTGACAGGTTCTTAGGGAAACATCTTGACAGAAGGCTTATGAGCAGTCTGGCAAACTTCCCACCCTCCTTGTACCCAGGATAAAAATGTTGGCCTGACAAAAATGTTTAGGTAATTTTCTAGTATTTTTACCACTTCACAGACCCCAACGACCCAAGTAATGGCTCTCTTAAAAAAAAAAAAAAAAAAAGAAAAGAAAAGCTGGGCATGGTGGCTCATGCCTGTAATCCCAGTACTTTGGGAGGCTGAGGTGGGCGGATCACCTGAGGTTGGGAGTTCAAGACCAGCCTGACCAATGTGGAGAAACCCTGTCTCCATTAAAAATACAAAATTAGCTGGGGGTGGTGGCTCATGCCTGTAATCCCAGCTACTTTGGGAGGCTGAGGCAGGAAAATCACTTGAACCTGGGAGGCAGAGGTTGCAGTGAGCTGAGATCGTGCCATTGCACTCCAGCCTGGGCGACAAGAGCAAAACTCCGTCTCAAAAAAAAAAAATAATAATAATAATAAAATAAGTAAAGCAAAGCTCTTAAAAAATTTGTCCTGCTATCTTATTACAATAAGTGCTGACGTTGACAGACTCTGTCATCTTTACTGTGTCAATGTGAGTGAAAAGAAATCAGCTGGGAGCAGTGGCAGGCGCCTATAGTCCCAGCTACTCAGGAGGCTGAGGCAGGAGAATCACTTGAACCCAGGAGGCAGAGGTTGTAGTGAGCTGAGATTGCACCACTGTGCTCCAGTTTGGGCAACAGAGCGAGACTCTGTATCAAAAACAAACAAATAAACAAAAAAACTAAAACAAACATTAGTGAAACGGTGTCACCAAAGGCCTAGGAGGGATTTTTTTTTAAATGGTGTATTAATGGTGTACATTTTCCTCTTTTGTTGTTTTCTTTTCTCTCTCTCTCTCTTTTTTTTTTTTTTTTTTGAGGCAGGGTCTCACCCTGTCACCCAGGCTGGAGTGCAGTGGTATGATCACGGCTCACTGCAGCCTCCATCTCCTGGGTTCAAGCGATCCTCCCACCTCAGTCTCCTGAGTAGCTGGGACCACAGGTGTGTGCCACCATGCCCAGCTAATTTTTGTCGTTGTTGTTGCAGAGATGAGGTCTTGCCCTGTTGCCTAGGTTGGTCAGGAACTCTGGGCTCAAGCAATCTCCACCTCCAAGCCTCAACCTTGGCCTCCCAAAGTGCTGGGATTACAGAATTGAGCCGCCGGCGCCCGGCCCACTTTCCTCTTTTCTAGGCATTGTTAGGGGCGATAATTTGGGAGAAGTAAAGGACAGAAAAAAAATCAAAGAAGAGGCATTCTTGTATCAGTGCTCTCCTGAATTTGTTGGGGAGCCCTGGGTGAGCCCTGTCAGGGGCTGGAGGGTCCAGTCTCAGTGTGAAAAGACCTCAGGGGCTCAGCCCCAGCTCTGGGACCTGGCTGAGAAGAAAAGCGAATGTGTGCTGACCAGACCTGACCAGACCTGCTCGGTGAGGCTGCGGGTGGTGGTGAGAGGCCATTCCAAGAAACCACCTGGAATAGGGGGGAGGAGATGGGAGGTCAGGGGCTCTGCTCTTCAGACAGCACCGAGTCCTGCCGAGAGGAATTCCTGGGAGGATTTTGAGTCCACCTGACTTCCCTTTGCTCTTGGTGTACAGGTCCCAGGCCTCACCACCCTGGCCTTCTTTCGCTTCCTCAAATGTCCCAGAGGCCTCTGTACCTGTGCGCATGCTATTCCTTGGCCAGGAAAGCCCCCCATCCCCTAAGCCAATTATCTTCCCGGTTTCTGCACAACCGTCACCACCTCTGGAAAGCCTTGGCCCAGGGCTTGGCCAGGATTCCCCGCTTTATATAACTTTTTTTTTTTTTTTTTTTTTTGAGACAGAGTTTCACTCTTTTGCCTAGGCTGGAGTGCAGTGGCACGATCTCAGCTCACTATAACCTCTGCCTCCCGGGTTCAAGTGATTCTCCAGCCTCAGCTTCCCAAGTAGCTGGGACTATAGCCTCTGGCCACAATGCCCAGTGAATTTTTGTATTTTTAGTATAGATGGGGTTTCACCATGTTGGCCAGGCTGGTCTCGAACTCCTGACCTGTGATCTGCCTGCCTCGGCCTCCCAAAGTGCTGGGATTACAGGCGTGAGCCACGGCGCCCGGCCTATAATTTTATTTTAGGTTTGGGGGTGCACGAGAATGTTTGTTACATAGCTACACTCATGTCACGGGGTTTGTTGTACAGGTTATTTCATCACCAGGAATTAAGTCCAGTACCCAATAGTTATCTTTTCTGCTTCTCTCTCTCCTCCCACCCTCCACCCTCAAGTATTAGTGCAAAAATAATTGCGGCTTCAGACCATGCATCTGAAATCATTATAACTAGGCTCAAACACATCTTTATTAACCAAAATAGGAACCATTACAAACATTTTTGCTAACGAGAAATAAGGTTTTTCATTCCTATAGTATATAAATCCATGCTTCGGGATTCGACGAACTTTTAGAAAGCATTTTCTGGGCCAGGTGCGGTGGCTCAGGCCTGTAATCCCAGCACTTTGGGAGGCCGAGGCGGGTGGATCACAAGGTCAGGAGATCAAGACCATCCTGGCTAACACGGTGAAACCCCATCTCTACTAAAAATACAAAAAAACTAGCCGGGCGAGGTGGCGGGAGCCTGTAGTCCCAGCTACTCGGGAGGCTGAGGCAGGAGAATGGCGTGAACCCGGGAGGCGGAGCTTGTAGTGAGCCGAGATTGGGCCACTGCACTCCAGCCTGGGCGACAGAGCAAGGCTCTGTCTCAAAAAAAAAAAAAAAAAAAAAAAAGGAAGCATTTTCTTCATCCTGCTGGTTGTGGAAGCGTTTTCCCTGCAAAAAGCTGTGGAGATGCCTGAAGAAGTGGTAGTCGGTTGGCGAAAGGTCAGGTGAATATGGCGGAGGAGGCAAAAAACTTCGTAGTACAATTCGTGGAACTTTTGAAGTGTTGTGCGACATGCGGTCAGGCGTTGCCGTGGAGAAGAATGGGCACTTTCTGTTGACCAATGCCGGCTGCAGGCATTGCAGTTTTTGGTGCATCTCATCAGTTTGCTGAACATATTTCTTAAATGTAGTGGTTTTGCCAGGATTCAGAAAGCTGTAGCGGATCACCACCAGTGACCATGACCTTCTTTTGGTACAAGCTTGGCTTTGGGAAGTGCTTTGGAGCTGCTTCTTGGTCCAGCCACTGGTCATCACCAGTTGTTGTATAAAATCCACTTTTTGTCTCACGTCACAACCTGATCGAGAAATGGTTCATTGTTGTTGTGTAGAATAAGAGAAGACATTTCAAAATGATGTTTTGTTTTGTTTTTTAATTTTTGCTCAGCTCATGAGGCACCCAGTTATCAAGCTTTTTCACCTTCCAGTTTGCTTCAAATGCTGAACATCCGTCCAATGTCCATGTTGAGTTCTTCGGGAATTTCTCGTGTAGTTTTAAGAGGGTCGGTTTTGATTATTTCTCTCAATTGGTCATTGTCAACTTCTAATGACTGGCGCCACTGCGCTCGTTGTCTTCAAGGCTCTTGTCTCCTTTGCAAAACTCTATTTTGAGATGGAGTCTTGCTCTGTCTCCCAGGCAGGGTGGAGAGCAGTGGCAAAATCTCGGCTCATTACAACCTCTGCCTGCCAGGTTCAAGTGATTCTCCTGCCTCAGTCTCCCACGTAGCTGGATTTACAACCGTGCACCACCATGCCCAGCTAATTTTTGTATTTTTAGTAGAGATGGGGGTTTCACCATGTTGGAAGGGCTGGTCTCGAACTCCTGACCTCAGGTGATCTGGCTGCCTCAGCCTCCGGCGAGAACTACTTGAACCACCACTGCACTGTATGTTCATTAGCGGTTCCTGGGCCGAATGCACTGATGTTGCCAGTTGTCTCTGCTGCTTTACAACCCATTTTGAACTCGAATAAGAAAATACCTTGGGGCCGGGCGCGGTGGCTCACGCCTGTAATCCCAGCACTTTGGGAGGCTGAAGCGGGCAGATCACAAGGTCAGGAGATTGAGATCATCCTGGTTAACATGGTGAAATCCCGTCTCTACTAAAAATGTAAAAAATTAGCTGGGCGTGGTGGCAGGTGCCTGTAGTCCCAGTTACTTGGGAGACTGAGGCAGGAGAATGGCATGAACCCGGGAGGTGGAGCTTGCACTGAACCGAGATTGCGCCACTGCGCTCCAGCCTGGGTGACAAGGCAAGACTCCGTCTCTTTAAAAAAAAAAAAAAAAAAAAAAAAAAAAGAACATAGCTTGAATTTGCTTTTGGTCTAACATAATTTCCATAGTCTAAAATAAACATAAAATAAACAGCAAGTAATAAGTCATTAGCAAAAAAACTGAAGGAGAGAAATGTGCCTTTAAATGATACATAGCCGGGTGTGGTGACTCACGCCTGTAATCCCAGCACTTTGGGAAACTGAGGCAGGTGGATCACCTGAGGTCAGGAGCTTGAGACCAGCCTGGGCAACATGGTGAAACCCCGTCTGTACTAAAAATACAAAAATCAGCCGGGTGTGACGGCAGGTGCCTGTAATACCAGCTACTTGGGAGGCTGAGGCAGGAGAATCACCTGAGCCCAGAAGGCAGCGTTTTCAGTGAGCTGAGATCGCGCCACTGTACTCCAGCCTGGGTGACAGAGTGAGACTCCGTCTAAAAAAAAAAAAAATATGTATAACATAACCACATTTATTTAAGAATATATTCCAATATCAAACACAGATTTCAACAATGCAAACTGCAGTTACTTTTGCACCAACCTAATAGACCCCAGCGTCCGTTGCTTCCTTGTTTGTGTTTATGAGTGTGCATCATTTAGCTTCCACTTATACATGAGAACATGCCATGTTTGGTATTCTGTTCCTGTGTTAGTTTGCTGAGGATAAGGGCCTCCAGCTCCATCCACATTCCCGCAAAAGACAGGGTCTCGCTCATTTTGATGGCTGCAGGGGTCTCCCCGCCTTTTTTTTTTGGAGACAGAGTCTTGCTCTGTTGCCCAGGCTGGAGTGCAATGGCGTGATCTCGGCTCACTGCAACCTCTGACTCCTGGGTTCGAGCAATTCTCCTGTTTCAGCCTCCTGAGTAGCTGGGACTACAGGCGCCTGCCACCATGCCTGGCTGATTTTTGTATTTTTAGTAGAGACAGGGTTTCACCTTGTTGGTCAGGCTGGTCTTGAACTCCTGACCTCAGGTGATCCGCCCACCTCGGCCTCCCAAAATGTTGGGATTACGGGGATGAGCCACCGTGCCCGGCCCACGGTGCCCTTTTAAGTGCTCTGATGACCCTCTGCACCTTGCCTCTGTTGCTGTCCCTGCCCATGCAGTGGCTTCTCCTGGGTCACTCTTCTTCACCAGCCTCTGAGGTCAAGATCCTCCCTACCTGTTGTCAGGTGTTCCTTTCCAGCAGGTAGCTTTCAGAGGCCTGAAGGTGGGAGAAGGAAGACCCCCCGACTGTCTGCAAGCACTGGGATGTTGGGACATTGTTTGCTCACTCTCATATTTCCAGGACCCCGCATGGGGTGCTCAGTGGACGTCCATGAACTGACTAAACGTCCAGCTCACTTTTGTCAAGCAGCTGTCACTCCCCGGCTCTTTATATTCGTTATCTCATGTGACTCTCACAAGATCCTTGTGAGGAAGGTGTCGTGTCCATTTGCAGGTGGGGGAATTGAGGCTGTGTAGTTTTGGCAATTTGGCTGAGCTTACACAGGTAAGAAGCAGCAGCACTTCTCAGTTCTTCCACTTAAGCTGTATAAGAATCACTGAGGAGCTGGTTAAAGATATAAGTTTCTGAGGGCTAAGTCTGGTGGCTCACGCCTGAAATCCCAGCACTTTAGGAGGCGGAGGGCAGATCATGAGGTCAGGAGTTGAGGACCAGCCTGACTAACATGGTGAAACCCTGTCTCTACTAAATACACAAAAATTAGCTGGGCGTGGTGGTGCACACCTGTAATCCCAGCTACTCAGGAGGCTGAGGCATGGGAATCACTTGAACCTGGGAGGTGGAGGTTGCATTGAGTCAAGATTGTGCCACTGCACAGCCTGGGCAACAGAGTGAGACTCCATCTCAAAAAAAAAAAAAAAAAAACTGTAGGTTTCTGGGCCCCACTTCCAAGATTTCTGATTTTGTCATTGCATTTCTAATTTTTAAATTATTTTATTTATAAATTATTACTATTATTTTGATTGACATATTTGATATATGTATACAATGTGCAGTGATTAAATCAAGCTAATTAACATGTCTGTCACCTCACTTACCTATTTTTTTTTTTTTTTAAGATAGGGTCTCACTCTGTCATCCAGGCTGGAGTGTAGTGGTGTGATCATGGCTCACTGCAGCCTCAACCTCCAAGCCTCCAGTGATCCTCCCACCCTAGCCTCCCGAGTAGCTGAGACTACAGGCACACACCACATGCCCAGCTAATTTTGTTTATTTTTTTGTAGAGGTGGGTGTCTCACCATGTTGTCCAGGCTGGTCTGGAACTCCTGGGCTCAAGCAGTCCTCTAGCCTCAGCCTCCCAAAGTGCTGGGATTATAGGCGTGAGCCACCGAGCCTGGTTCCCATCATTGTTTTATATAGCTCTTTTTTTTTTTTTTTTTTTGAGATGGAGTCTTGACCTTTCACCCAGGCTGCAGTACAGTGGCGCAATCTTGGCTCACTGCAACCTCTGCCTCCTGGGTTCAAGCGATTCTCCTCCCTCAGCCTCTCAAGTAGCTGGGATTACAGGTGCCCGCCACCATGCCCGGCTAATTATTTTGTATCTTTGGTAGAGACAGGGTTTCACCATCTTGACCAGGCTGGTCTCGAACTCCTGATCTTGTGATCCACCCACCTCGGCCTCCCAAAGTGTTGGGATTACAGACGTGAGCCACCGCGCCTGGCCTTTTTTTTTTTTTTTTTTTTTTTTTGAGATGGAGTCTTGCTCTGTTGCCCAGGGTGGAGTACAGTGGTGTGAACTTGGCTCACTGCAACCTCCAAGTGATTGGAGGTTCAAGCGATTTTTGTGCCTCAGCCTCCTGAGTAGCTGGGTTACAGGCATGCACCACTGTGCCGGCTAATTTTTGTATTTTTAGTAGAGATGGGTTTTCACTATGTTGGCCAGGCTGGTCTTGACCTCCTGACCTCAAGCGATCCACTCGTCTTCGCCTCTCGAAGTGCTGGGATTACAGGCAAGAGTCACCGCACCCAGCCCTACTTTGTTTCTGTGAATATGACTACTGCAGGTACCTCAGATAAGTGGAGTTACATAGCATTTGTCCTTTTGTGTCTGGCTTATTTCACTGTCATGGTATTCTAAGCAAAGGGCCCTGGTAGTTCTCATGTAGGAGTCTGGACCATTCTTTGAGAATTTACAGGAGAGGATGGTGGCAGGGGGTGGGGGCTGTGCTGTCCTGGCACAGGCTTTGAGGGTTGACTTCAGAGGGATGGCGGGGGCTGGATGAGTCAGTGAGTGTGGGCTGAGAGGCGGGAAGGAGGAGGTTTGGGTAAGGGTGAGAGTGGGGCCCTGGGATTGGGTGACTGGTTTCCGGCAGGCATTGCTGAGGGCTGGGGTGTTGACCGAGGCCTAAGTACTCAGAGTGGAAGGACAGTCATGAGGACTGGCCCGTGCAGGGAGGGTCTGTGAGCCATGGGTCAGAGGGGAGGGCAAGGAGCTGAAAAAGGAAGGCCAGCGGTGGGGAGGGGCTGGGTCAGGTGGGTGTCTGGCTGTGCAGTCTACAGGGGGGTGAGAGCCGCAGTGGTCAATCCAAGTAGAGGCAGCGGCCGGGCCCACTCTAGGTCCAGGGGCAGGTGGTGTAACGGCGGGAAGTCAGTGCAGGCGAGGAGGCCAGAGATTTGGGAAAGGGGGCCTGTGGGCACAGAGAAGGACTGATCTGGAGCCAACCCTCTGCCTCAACAAGGGGGCTGTGCGTGCTTCTTCCTGAGGAAGCCCAGGTCGTGGGCAGCTTCCTGGCTCCGAGGAGAGATGACCCAGCCCCTGGGGCGAGTGGTCATAGCAGCCCTCAAATCACCCAGGGATGGGCCTTCCTCCATCTCTCCACCCCCTCCCTGTCCATCTCACCTCTCCCTTTATTCATTCATGCTCTTCTTGCTTTTCTCAACTCCCTTTCTCTCTTCCATTCTCTTTCTCCTAACTGCCAGTGTGCGGGGCTGAGGTGTGCCTGTGGGTACCCGCATCCCAGCCAGTCTCCCACACCCAGGCCTCAGGGCATGTCCAGCCTCACCTGCCATGGGCTGCCTGACCCCAAGCAGGCCTTTACTGGGCTCTGAACCTCACTTCTCCATTTGCCACATTTACAGTGATAGTGCAGGTTGAGCATCCCTAATCCAAAAATCCAAAGTCCAAAATGTCCCAAAACCTGAAATTTTTTGAGTGCTGACATGACGCCACAAATGGAAAATGCCATACCTGACCTCATGTGACAGGTCACAGTCAAAACTCTGTTTAATGCACAAATGTTTAAAGCATTGTATAAAATTGGTCAGGCACGGTGGCTCACACCTGTAATCCCAGCACTTTGGGAGGCTGAGGTGGGCAGATCACC
This sequence comes from Macaca mulatta, assembly GCF_049350105.2. Lineage (NCBI taxonomy): Eukaryota > Metazoa > Chordata > Mammalia > Primates > Cercopithecidae > Macaca > Macaca mulatta. The sequence goes on from NC_133419.1 coordinate 11,594,989, forward strand.
TGAGGTCAGGAGTTCAAGACCAGCCTGGCCAACATGGTGAAACCCTGTCTCCACTGAAAATACAAAAATTAGCCTGGCGTGGTGGTGTGTGCCTGTAGTCCCAGCTACTCCAGAGGCTGAGGCAGGATAATTGCTTGCAGTGAGCCAAGATCATGCCACTGCACTCCACTCTGGGTGACAGAGTGAGACTCTGTCTCCAAAAAAAAAAAAAAAAAAAAAATTGTGTAAAATTACCTTATACACATACCTCATGTGTGTATAAGGTGTATATGAAACAGATGATTTTTTTTTTTTTGAGATGGAGTTTCACTGTTGTTGCCCAGGCTGGAGTGCAGTGGTGCGATCTCAGCTCATTGCAAACTCCGCCTCCCAGGTTCAAGTGATTCTTCTGCCTCAGTCTCCCGAGTAGCTGGGATTACAGGCATGCACCGCCATGCCTGGCTAATTTTGTATTTTTAAAATTTTTTAGTAGAGACAGAGTTTCTCCACGTTGGTCAGGCTGGTGTTGAATTCCCGACCTCAGGTGATCTGCCCTCCTCGGCCTCCCAAATGTGCTGGGATTACAGGCGTGAGCCACTGTGCCTGGCCAGAGATGAAGTTGATATTTAAACTTGGGTTCTATCACCAAGATAGCTCATTATGTATATGCAAATGTTCCAAAACCTGAAAAAATCTGAAATCAGAAACACCTCCGGTCCCACGCATTTGGGATAAGGGATACTCAACTAGTACCTCCTGCATGGGGTTGTCACGAGGATTAAATGAGAGCATTCATGGAAAGGGCTTGGGACGGTGCTTGGCACAGAGTAAGCACCCAATAAATATTATCCATTGTAACTCCCAGAGGTTCCTGATGGGGGTGTGGATTCACCGACCTTTTCTTTTTCATAGTAGTGCACATACAGACTCAGAAAGGAGCAGAAGCCCTCTAGCTGAGTCAGGGTAGGGGTTATGGTGGGGGTGTGGCTGCCATGTTGGTTTGACAGCCTGGCCTGGACCCCCCCAGGCAGGATCACCACAGGGCATTCCAGCTCCCTGAACCACGTGACCACCCGTCTCCGTGCTACCACAGGCACCCAGTCCTCATCTCCTGGTCCCCACCGTGCCCCACCCCGTGTTCCTCAATGTCTGATTCGTACTGGGGTGCTCCCTGGCTTTTGTACCTTCTTTCTCCCCTGGGGCAGTGGTTCTCAACCAGGGGCGATATCCCTCCCGGGGAACATTTGGCACTGTCTGGACACAGTTTTGGTTGTCACAACTAGGGGGGCTTCTGCTAGCATCCAGTAAGTGCCTTCTGCCCACTGTATTCCAGTGGAAGCCCCCCTAGTTGCCTCAACATCCTGCGACATACAGGACAGCCTCCCACAGCAAAGAATCCTTTGGCCCAAAATGCCAAGGGCACCACTGTTGAGAAACTCTGCTCCAGGGTAACTTGGACTGTGTTTGCAGTCAGAAAAGACTCCTCCTTGGCCGGGCGCGGTGGCTCAAGCCTGTAATCCCAGCACTTTGGGAGGCTGAGACGGGCGGATCACGAGGTCAGGAGATCAAGACCATCCTGGCTAACACGGTGAAACCCCGTCTCTACTAAAAATACAAAAAAAACTAGCCGGGCGAGGTGGCGGGCGCCTGTAGTCCCAGCTACTCGGGAGGCTGAGGCAGGAGAATGGCGTAAACCCAGGAGGGGGAGCTTGCAGTGAGCTGAGATCTGGCCACTGCACTCCAGCCTGGGCGACAGAGCGAGACTCCGCCTCAAAAAAAAAAAAAAAAAAAAAAAAAAAAAGACTCCTCCGAGGTCTGCCACCTCCCCATGGGCCATCATCCCTGCAGCTGGCTGCAGGAGGCTGAAGCTCTTGCCTGACCAAAGTGTCTCCCCAGATCCTTCTTTTGTTTCAGTGTAAACAAAATCTCAAGTTCTTTCAGCTTGCAGGGGTTGACCCCAGGTGGATGAGGCATCTGAGTTGCCCAGCAGGAACGGTCAGGTCTCAGGGGACTGGAACAGGCCCAGCATCTTGTATTATTTAGTTCTTCTATTGAAGTTCGGCAGCTGGGTAAGCACTGAATTATTGTGAACAATGTGGCTGTTTAGAAGTTTTGTTTTTTTTTCCCCTGAAAGAAAAAAGAGGTGAGAGATGAAGGTTGGCGGGAGATGATGATCTGGTGGGAGCCATCCTGGAAATTGATGTTGCCCACCTGGGATGACCACTGTCGGACTCTTCAATCAGCACGCAAGTCTCACTCTGTGGTCATGATGGGTTTTAAACCTCTCAACTTTTGTGTGTGTGTTTTTTTTTTTTGAGACAGAGTCTCTCACTGTTGCCCAGGCTGGAGTACAGTGGCGCGATCTCAGCTCACTGCAACCTCCGCCTCCTGGGTTCAAGCAACTCTCCTGCCTCAGCCTCCCAAGTAGCTGGGACTGTAGGCACCACGCCCGGCTAATTTTTTTTTTTTTTGAGACGGAGTCTTGCTCTGTCACCCAGGCTGGAGTGCAGTGGCACAATCTCAGCTCACTGCAACCTCCACCTCCGGGGTTCAAGCGATTCTCCTGCCTCAATCTCCTGAGTAGCTGGGATTACAGGCGCACGCTACCACGCCCGGCTAATTTTTGTATTTTTTAGTAGAGTCGGGGTTTCACCATGTTGGTCAGGCTGGTCTTGAACTCCTGACCTTGTGATCTGCCTACCTCAGCCTCCCAAAATGCTGGGATTACAGGCGTGAGCCACCGCACCCAGCCACGCCTGGCTAATTTTTGTATTTTTAGTAGAGATGGGGTTTCACAATGTTGGCCAGGATGGTCTCGATCTCTTGACTTCGTGATCTGCCCACCTTGGCCTCCCAAAGTGCTGGGATTACAGGCGTGAGCCACCGGCGCCCAGCCAATTTTTGTGGTTTTGATAGCTAGGGGCCAGAGCTCTAGTTACAAGAGTTATTCTCTAAACCCTATGAGGTTTTTCATGTGATGTTTGGTTTATGATTGAGTGTAGACACGTGGATGAACTGTGCTTTTTGTTTTTCCTATCTTGTCCACTTTGTGAACTCAATCAGTTTCACAGGTCACCTTCTCTGTTTCTGACACCTCTCCCCCTGGTGGAATTACCTGTTGCTGTATCTGGTCAAAAGACAAAAATATGTAGACCCCATGCAGTGGCTCACACCTACAATCCCAGAACTTTGGGAAGTTGAGGTGGGCGGATCACGTGAGGCCAGGAGTTTGAGACCAGCCTGGCCAACACAGTGAAACCCCGTCTCTACTAAAAATACAAAAAAATGGCTGGGCGCGGTGGCTCATGTGTGTAATCTCAGCACTTTGGGAGGCCGAGGCGCGCGGATCACGAGGTCAGGAGATCAAGACCATCCTGGCTAACACGGTGAAACCCCGTCTCTACTAAAAATACAAATAATTAGCCGGGCGTGATTGCAGGCGCCTGTACTCCAGCTACTCGGTAGGCTGAGGTAGGAGAATGGCCTGAACCCAGTAGGCGGAGCTTGCAGTGAGCCGAGATCGCACCACTGTACTCCAGCCTGGGCGACAGAGTGAGACTCCATCTCAAAAAAAAAAAAAATTATCTGGGTATGGTGGCAAACGCCTGTAGTTCTAGCTACTAGGGAGGCTGAGGCACCACAATTGCTTGAACCTGGGAGGCGGAGGTTACAGTGAGCCGAGATTGCACAACTGCACTCCAGCCTGGGTGATGGAGTGAGACTCCAAATTACAACATGTTCAGTTAGTTAAAGATCCTAATTGGGGCCGGGCACAGTGGCTCACGCCTGTAATCCCAGCACTTTGGGAGGCTGAGGCAGGTGGATCACTTGAGGACAGGAGTTCAAGACCAGCCTGGCCAACATGGTGAAACATCCTCTCTACTAAAAATACAAAAATTAGCTTGGTGTGGTGGCATGCACCTGTAGTCCCAGGTACTCTGGAGGCTGAGGCAGTAGGATCTTTTGAACCCGGCAGGCAGAGTTTGCAGTGAGCCAAGATCACGCCACTGCACTCCAGCCTGGGCAATAGAACGGGACTCCGACTCAAAAAAAAAAAAAGGAAGATCCCAATTGGGCCGGGCCATGTGGCTCACACCAAGCTAGGAGGCAGAGGTGGGAGGATCGCTCGAGACCTGCCTGGGCAATATAGTGAGACCTCATTATCCACACACAAAAAAGAGAACAAACCAATTGGCTTTTATTTGCAGTTCTGGAATCATGCAATGCCTTATTCTACGAAATGAAATGAATGTTCCAAGGAGCTGAGCAGAGGAGATTAGCTTTAAAGACAGAAAAGAGCTGAGGAAAGCGGAAACAGAGAACAAAAAGCAGACGGGTCGCCTCAGAGTTACTTTCCTTATAAAGGGTCTTATAAAGGGTTTAATTTTTTTTTGTTTTAAACTAGAGCTGGGGTCTCACTCTGTGGCCCAGGCTGGTGTGCGGTGACTCTTGACAGGCGCAGGCTCCCTCCTGACCAGCATGGGGAGTTTGACCTCATTGAAAAGGCTAAAGCAGGGACACGTCCTTATGATGCTGGCTAAAGCTGGCCTTTTTGAGGATTCGGCTGTTATCGCTGTTTCTCCTGATTTCTCGGAAGGTCAGATGAGCAGTTTTGGCTTGGTGGTGTGGAACTTGAGCATGAATAGTTCCATTTTGGTTTGGTCTGTTGGGCCTAGGGCAGGAGCTCAGTCTAAACCAATGGCCTGCTATAATTTTATTTAGCAACCTATACACACATGCCCATACATTATGCACCCCAACCCTAGCTCTTACTATAGTCTGTCCCTGTGAATAAAACCCATATATATATATATATATATATGTTTTTTTTTCTTTTTTCTTTTTTTTGGGAGATAGAGTCTCGCTTTGTCACCCCGGCTGGAGTGCAATGGGGCCATCTCAGCTCACTGCAACCTCCGCCTCCCAGGTTCAAGTGATTCTCCTGCCTCAGCCTCCTAAGTAGCTAGGACTACAGGTGTGTGCCACCACACCTGGCTAATTTTTTGTATTTTAGTAGAGACGAGGTCTCACTATGTTGCCTAGGCAGTCTCAAACTCCTGACCTCAAGTGATACGCCAGCCTCAGCCTCCCGAAATGCTAGGATTGCAGGCATGAGCCACTGCGCCCGGCTAAATCACTATGTAATTAATATAACTAATATCATCATCCCTCAATGGAAGAAGATTCTAAAGGACCGGGACCTTGTATTGTTTACTCATCTTTGAGCCCTTGACCCCGGCACTGTGTCTGAACTGAGATAAGGTTTCAGGAAGTACTTTGAGAGCTGAACCAAACTTCAAAGAAGTGAACGATATGCAGCCGTTTGTCTGGGAAAATGACATTTTGGGCCACTGAATATATACTGAAGAAACGTGTTGCTGAAAGTTGAAAGTTTTAGTAGGGTGTTGGGGACTGCCTGAGAGTGTCCCTCTCTTTTTTCCAAACCAATCACAGCTAAGATGATTTCCTCGGTGTCAAAAGGCTTGACTGTTTCAAGAGGCGTTTTGTTGTTGTTGTTTGAGACGGAGTGTCACTCTGTTGCCCAGGCTGGAGGGCAGTGGTGCAATCTTGGCTCACTGCAACTTCCGCCTCCTGGGTTCAAGCAATTCTCCTGCCTCAGTCTCCCGAGTAGTGGGGATTACAGGCGCGTGCCATCATGCCCGGCTAATGTTTCTATTTTCAATAGAGATGGGATTTCCCTGTGTTGACCAGGCTGGTCTCAAACTCCTGACCTCAGGTGATCTGCCTGCCTTGGCCTCCCAAAGTGCTGAGATTAAAGGCGTGAGCCACTGCGCCCAGCCTCAAGAGGGATTTTTGGAATGCTAGGCAAGGTAGAGACTACGGACACCAAGAATTTAAGGCATTTATAGGGTCTACTTTCTAATGTGATCACTGCAAAAGTTTGAATTGTAGAATTTGTTTTCTTTTAAAGAAGTACAATTATATTACTTTCAAGGATATACAATTTTTTAAGTTTTTTTGTTTTATTTTGTTTTAGACAGGATCTCACTTTGTCACCCACACTGGAGTGCAGTGTCATGAACATGGTTTACTACAGCCTCTGCCTCCTGGGCTCAAGTGATCCTCCCACCTCAACCCCCCAAGTAGCTGGGACTACAGGCATGCGCCTCCATGCCTGGCTAAGTTTTTGATATAATTTAAATGTATTGAAATAAGCTGCAAGGAATGATCTAGGCTTTGCATAACCAAGTAAACCAGGTCCTTTAAAAGAGATACTTAGGGATCATAAAGAGTATACAAATAATTAGCAGGTATGTTGTTTGTAAACAGTTCTACATAGTTAAAATGCTTCCTTATCTTAGTTATGTTGTTAATTTGCATTGTAGCCTATGTTTAAACGATCACAAATTCTCTATCAGGGGAATGTTTGCATTAATAAGGTTTTACTTCACTGGTCTAACAAATATTCACTGGGTGTCTATCATATCCCAGGCCTGGGAGATAGCAGTGATTAAGTGACTAAGTTCTTGTGTTCCTGAAATAAACTAGTGAGGCAAGATGCGATGATGGCTGGCAGAAGAAACCGCTTGAATGCACAGCTGATGGAAATTGCTGATAAATTAGATATGTAGGGGGCGGGGTGAGAGACAAATCAAGGATGACTTCTAAGTTGTTGGACTTAACAGCTATAGCTGAATGGCCTTGTCATTTACTGAGTTGGGAGAAATGAGAAGAGGGTCTGGTTAAAAAAAAAAAAAAAAATCAAAACTTAACTTTTGGATCCGTTAAGTTTGGGATCCTTAAAAGACAACCAAGAAGAGAGGCCAAGTGTGTAGCTGGCTATATACAACTCTGGTGTTCAGGGGAGCAGTACAGCAAATTTTTTTTTTTGAGACAGAGTCTTGCTCTGTTGCCCAGGCTGGAGTGTGGTGGTGTGATCTCAGTTCACTGCAACCTCCACCTCCCGGGTTCAAGAGATTCTCCTGCCTCAGCCTCCTGACTAGCTGGAACTACAGGTGTGTGCCACCATGCTCAGCTAATTTTTGTATTTTTAGTAGAGATGGGGTTTCACCATGTTGGGAAGGCTGGTCTCGAACTCCTGGCCTTGAGTGATCTGCTCGCCTCAGCCTCCTAAAGTGCTGGGTTACAGGTGTGAGCCACTGCACCCGGCCCAGGCTAGAGATATAAATTGGGGGTTGTATTAGTTTCTTACGGTTGCTATAATTACCACAAACTGAGTGGCTTAAAACAACAGGCACTTATTGTTCTGAAGGCTATTGTCTTGCAGTTCTGGGGGATAGAAGCCCAAAATTACAGTGCTGGCAGGGTCATGTTCCCTCTGAAGGTTCTAGGGAAGAATCCTCCTTTGCCTCTTTCTAGCTGCTGGTGCTCAGAATCCTTGGTGTTTCTTGGCTTAGAGCAGCATAACTCCAATTTCTGCCCCCATCTCCATGTGGCCGTCTTTGTCTGTGTCTCTGTGTTTCCTCTTATGAGGACACCAGTCATTAGATCAGGGCTCACTCTAATTCAATATGACCTCATGGTAAAATTTGATCACATCTGCAAAGACCCTGTTTCCAAATAAAATTCCATTCACAGGTACTGGGGGTTAGGACTTGAGCATATCTTTCGAGAAGGGACAGAACTCTCTCCACTGCAAGGGCCATCAGTGTGTAGGTGATATTTACAGCCAAGAGACTGCCTGGCCCCAACCAGGAGAGCATGGAGTAAGAACAGAGAGGACCAAGGGCTGGGGCTGGGCGCAGTGGCTCACCCCTGTAAGCCCAGCACTTTGGGAGGCTGAGGCGGGCGGATCACGAGGTCAGGAGATTGAGACCATCCTGGCCAACATGGTGAAACCCCGTTTCTACTGAAAATTAAAAAAAAAAAAAGAAAAAAAATTAGCTGGGCATGGTGGCAGGCGCCTGTAATTCCAGCTACTCGGGAGACTGAGGCAGGAGAATTGATTGAACCTGGGAGGTGGAGGTTGCAGTGAGCCGAGATTGCACCATTGCACTCCAGCCTGGGGGATAGAGCAAGACTGTCTCCCAAAAAAACCAAAACCAAAACAAAACCCAAAACAAACAACAAAACAAACAAAAAAACAACCCAAACCAAAAACCCAGCAAGTTCCACACCCCAGGAACCCCCTCAGTTCCAGGCACACCAAGACAGTTGGTCACCCTATCAGCAGGTTAGGCCTGACAGCATGCACAGTTGGATGTAGGGAAATGGAAGTGTTGATGGAGGGAAGATGAGTTAGCTCTTGATCATGGCTTAATTTTTCTTGGTGCACGAGGCAAGATCATGAACCGAAAGCAAGATGACAGGGAGGCTGGAGGCTGGAGGCTGGAGGCTAGAGGACGGAGGAGAGGAATGGAGTAGTCATCTTGAAAAAAGAACAGGCAAACTTGCTAAGAAATGCAGCAGCATTTCCAGGCAGTGCTGGGTGGCAACTTGAGATACGTGGTCACAAATTTAAAGCAACTCCAGTTTGCATGAGTGTGGGGTGTGTACTCTCTGCAAAGAGCCAAACTGCTAACATCCTGTTATAATTAACTTATTGGAAGAGAAGACGCTGTTTGTTGTCTTGGAATATGTTTAAAATGGATACATTGTTAGAAACACATTCCTGGTCTGAGGGACTGGGAGATGGAGATAGCAGAAGCCAACTCTTTCTTTTTTTTTTTTTGAGACTGAGTCTGGCTCTGTAGCCTCGACTGGAGTGCAGGGACGGACGCGATCTCGCCTCACTGCAACCTCTGCTTCCTGGCTTCAAGTGAGTCTCCTGCCTCAGCCTCCCGAGTAGCTGGGATTACAGGCATGTGCTACCACGCCCAGCTAATTTTTGTATTTTTAGTAGAGACGGGGTTTCTGCATGTTGGCCAGGCTGGTCTTGAACTCCTGACCTCAGGTGAGGCCTGCCTCAGCCTCCCAGAGTGCTGGGATCATAGGCGTGAACCACCACCTGAAGCCAACTCTTCTGAAACTAAATTAACAAAACTCTTCCATCCTCAATGATTTCTTCTCCTACGGGCTATTAACAATGACACCAGACCAGTCACATTGTCGAAACCCTTTGTAACCAGATAATCAACTTTTACTCCTTCTGCCCATTCGCTGGGTGGATTTTAGATAACTGATCATTAAGATTAGGTGATTCAAGAAGTAGCAACGTGTGTGGATTTAGCGTTAGAGGATCTGGATTAGGTTATCTCTCTACCGTTTATCAACCAGGTGCCTTTACAAAGCTCATCTAACCTGTAAAACTTGGTTTCGTCGTAAAAATGTGGCTAAAACCACCTGTGCTTGGCTGCTTTGAGGGTGTAAGGACTTCCTAAAATATGTAAATCAAGTGTGCTGTGGCAAAGGAACGTTGCCTTTTGCTATAATTATCCGCAGCCTAGTTCTGGGACTGTCTTCAGTAGTTTCCAGTTCTGTAGCTTTCACAAATAGAGACAGAAAACTGCTGATCCATTGGGTGTGGCCGCTGAGCTCTGAATAACTGTCAGTGCTATAGAGGGCTGAGGCGTGACCAGAGAGTTGAGATGAGATGGGAGGGCGGAGGTTGGGTGGGGGAGGCCCAGCGCGTGGAGGGTGGGGGTTGGGGTGGGGGACTGTGGTGAGAGAGGGAAAGCAAGATGCTGAAAAGAGGAGTTCCAGGTGCCAGCAGGCTCTAGGGTGCCACCTTAAAAATGGGATTGTTGAAATAATGTGCCTTGTGCTGTATTTTAGAATGCAGAGGCCAAGAGGCCATTTTAGAAAGACTTCTATTTAAAAGTTTAAATGCCCATCTCATAAAGGTTTCACCTTCAGCTATTCAGGAAATTCTTCCCTATAAAATGACTCATTTATTCCCCACGGATTCCACATGGCCATGGTATTTTTTTCCTGGGCCAACCACAAAGACATCAGTTCCTGGAAGATTATTCCCATTTCACCGTGAACTATCCTGTGGAAGGTTTTTTTTTTTTTTTTCCTGAGATGTTGTTTTGCTCTGTCTCCCAGGCTGGAGTGCAGTGGCGCCATCTCGGCTCACCGCAACCTCCGCCTCCGGGGTTCAAGTGATTCTCCTGCCTCAGCCTCCCGAGTAGCTGGGATTACAGGCATACACCATGCCCAGCTAATCTTTGTATTTTTAATAGAGATGGGGTTTCAGTATGTTGGCCAGGCTGGTTATGGAGGCAGTATTTTTGAGTTCTCAATTACGGAGAATTTAAAATCCTTTTTAGGAATTAATTCTAAAATCCTAAGGCTTGGCCCTTCTCTAACTATTGACTCTGACAAATGGAAATGTTTTATGATCTCCAGATTGATTAAATTTAGATTTCTTCTTAATTTACATAAAAAGGCAACTTGGGCCACGCGCAGTGGCTCACGCCTGTGATCCCAGCACTTTGGGAAGCTGAGGTGGGCAGATCACGAGGTCAAGAGATCGAGACCTCCTGGCCAACATGGTGAAACCACATCTCTACCAAAAATACAAAAATTAGCTAGCTGGGCGTGGTGGCGCACGCCTGTCATCCCAGCTATTCTGGAGGCTGAAGCAAGAGAATCACTTGAACCTGGGAGACGGAGGTTGCAGTGAGCCGAGATGGTGCCATTGCACTCCAGCCTGGCAACAGGGTGAGACTCCGTCTCAAAAAAAAAAAAGGCAACTTGGCCGGGCGCGGTGGCTCATGCCTGTAATCCCAACACTTTGGGAGGCCAAGGTGGGCGGATCACGAGGTCAGGAGATCGATACCGTCCTGGCTAACACTGTGAAACTCTGTCTCTACTAAAAAAAATAAAATAAAATAAAATAAAATTAGCCAGGCATGGTAGCGGGTGCCTGTAGTCGCAACTGCTTGGGAGGCTGAGGCAGGAGAATGGTGTGAACCCGGGAGGCAGAGCTTGCAGTGAGCCGAGATTGCGCCCCTGCACTCCAGCCTGGGCCACAGAGCGAGACTCTGTCTCAAAAAAGAAAAAAAAAACGCAACTTGAAGTCCCACTCTACCACATGATAGCCACTTCGTCTCCAGGATACCTGAGACCACTTTATCTCTGGGTCCCAGGGGACTTTTGTCCTTTTTTCCTGGATCTCAGCAGCTGATTCCACCATCCTTATCCGTCTGCTTTCCAAAACTCGGGGCTTGCTCTCCTTCTCTTCTGTCACAATCTGCTCAAGAAAGGTATTTTTCTCCCTTTAATCATTTTTGTAAAGATATCGCAAAATTAAACATTTTAATCAATTATTTCATACAACTCAAAAGCTGTTTTAAAGTAAAAAGTGAAGGTCACCCCAGCCGCTCCCTGCTACTGTAAAGTCACTCCTGCTGGGCCTGGTGTCCACACTGCCTCTTGGAGAGCTCTCCCAGGCTGAAGGCTTCCAGTTTTGTCTGTGGATCAGGGTCTCCAGTCCATCTCCTGGTGTTCTCGTCCTCCCTTTCTCTGGACATGGTCATGAAAGTCTCTCATTTCAGATGCAGCATGTCTCCAGATATGGTTTTTGTTTGTTTATTTTTGAGACACAGTTTCGCTCTGTCACCCAGGCTGGAGTGCAGTGGTGTGATCTTGGCTCACTGCAACCTCCGCCTCCCCAGTTCAAGCAAGTCTCGTGCCTCAGCCTCCTGAGTAGCTGGGATTACAGGCTCGTGCAACCACACCCGGCCATTTTCTTTTTTTTTTTTTTGAGATGGAGTTTCACTCTTGTTGCCCAGGCTGGAGTGCAATGGCGTGATCTCGGCTCACCACTACCTCCGCCTCCTGGGTTCAAGCGATTCTCCTGCCTCAGCCTCCCGAATAGCTATGCCCAGCTAATTTTTGTATTATTAGTAGAGATAAGGTTTCACCATGTTGACTAGGTTGGCCTTGAACTCCTGACCTCAGGTGATCCACCCACCTCAGCCTCCCAAAGTGCTGGGATTACAGGTGTGAGCCACCACGTCTGGCCAAGAGTTGTTGGTGGTACACACGTCTAAAGCCACTGTGGACAGACCCTAAATGACCTGTAAGAGGGGTTTCCTGTATGTCGTCTTGGGAAAGATATTTGACCTCTGTGTGTCTTGGTTTCTTCATCCGTGACATGCAGGAGATTAGGGGACCATGATCCCTTAAGGCTCTTTTGTTTTGACCATTCTATGTATCTAACCTCTTTCTCAATGAATATTCTGGGCTTTTTCCGGCTCCTGTCATTTTCTGCTCAGCAGAAGGGCTTGTGTGGAGGTGTGGAGGTCATTCATCTCTGGGCGGGCTGGCTGGCTGTGTGCCTCTTCATCACTGGGCCCTTCTGAACTTTCGTTTTCTCTCCTGAGAAATGAGGGGCCAGGGCTGTGTGAGCTCCAGGAGAGTGTCTGGTCGTGACATCCCATGATTTTCATGACTTCCTCCTCCCCAGGGGTGACCCCCTGATGCTGAAGGAACAGTGAGCTCAGGGTAAGTGATGGCTGCTTTCAGTGTAGACTGAAGGTTTTGGGCAGGGGACAGGCTGGAGAAGCAGGATCCATTTCCAGTGCCCTGAGTCAGTTCCCTGTGGTCTGACTTTATTTTTTCATGTGAAGTGTTGTGAAATCTCAAAATATCACCCATGTCCACATTCAACTGTGAGTGCATTTGTGGTGCATTTCAACACCAAGCATGAGTGCTCTGGGGACCCTCTTACCTGTGAGCTTGGGAACCCCTGCTCCTTGCCCCATGTGTGGGGAGTTTGGGGAGGTGCTGGGGTGACCAGCCATCCCATTTTGCCCTGGACTGTCCTGCTTTTAGCACCCTGAGAGGCTCATCCTAGGAAACTCCTTAGTCCAAACCAGGACAGGTGGCACCCTACCTAGTTCCATATCAGGGCCTGGCCAGCTTCCTTAGTGGGACAGGCCACGGTTAAACATAGAAGCCAGCAGAGCAATGGACTTTGAAACAGCTGGGGTACTTGGGGCAAATTCCTAGGTCCCGCCCTAGAGCGTCTGCTTCAGTAAATCTGGAGCAGGGACCAGGAATTCACGTTTAATAAGCCCTCCAGGTGAATCTGGTGCAGGTGGTTCAGGTCCTACACCTTGAGGAAACAGAACTAGCTCCTGTCTTTGGGGCGGTGGAGGAAACAGAGCTGGCTCCTGTCTCAAGACGTTTATAACACAGGCAGAAGAAGCCAGGTAGGGAACTAATTAACCCTGATACACACAGTGAAATGAGAGCTATAACGAGTACTGGCCATTTTTTCTGCCCTCCTCCCACCCTCCAAAGTAATTTAGTACTTACAAAGCTTGGCTTTGTTGATTATAAGGGGTGACTTGGCATTTTCCAGCAGAGGACTTGTAGGGAGGGTGAATTAGTTGCAGAAAGTGACTGTCCACTCCAGCTTACACCAGACTCTCCCGTCTTAGAACCATGGTGCGCTCTGTACTGTACCATGTGGCCCCTCTGGTGAAGGGATCAGGAGGGACCGTCCCTAAGGCCCACTGAAGCTCTGACCTTCTGACAGGGGGGTGAAGGAGTGGTCCTGTTCTTATTCTTGGTGGACAGCTATCAGTTCTGTTGCTTATGAACTAAGTCTTTTCTTTCTTTTAAAAAAAAATTTCAGTTTTTCAGGCTCGGCGTGGTGGTTCACGCCTGTAATCCCAGCACTTTGGGAGGCCAAGACAGGTGGATCACGAGGTCAGGAGTTCGAGACCAGCATGGCCAACATGGTGAAACCCTGTCTCTACTAAAAATACAGAAAAATTAGCCGGGCATGGTAAAAATACAGAAAAATTAGCCGGGCATGTTGGCGGGCACCTATAATCCCAGCTACTTGGGAGGCTGAGTCAAGAGAATTGCTGGAAACTGAGAAGTGGAAGTTGCAGTGAGCCAAGATCGCACCACTGCACTCCAGCCTGGGCAACAAGAGTGAGACTCCACCTCAAAAAAATATATCTATATATATCTATATATATCTCAGCTTTTCTTTTAGATACAGGGGTACATGTGTAGGATTGTCACATGGGGATATTGGACCCAGGTGGTGAACATAGTACCCAGTAGGTAGTTTTCAGCCCATGTCGCCGTTCCTCCCTCCTCTCTCTGGCGGTCGCAGTATCTCTTGTTCCCATGTTTATGTCTATGTGTGCTCAGCGTTTAGCTCCCACTTATAAGTGAGAACATGCGGTATTTGGCTTTCTGTTTTCATGTTAATTTGCTGAACTAAGGCTATTCGTTCCTTTTTTTTTTTTTTTTTTTTTTGAGATGGAGTCTTGCTCTGTCACCCAGGCTGGAGTGCTGTGGCTTGATCTTGGCTCACTGCAACCTCCACCTCTGGGTTCAAGCTATTCCCCTGCCCAGCCTCCCGAGTAGCTGGGATTACAGGCTTGTGGCACCGTGCCCAGCTAATTTTTGTATTTTGTTTTGGCTTCTTTTTTTTTTTTTTGAAACAGAGTCTCAGTCTGTCGCCCAGGCTGGAGTGCAGTGGCAACATCTCGACTCACTTCAACTTCCACCTCCCGGGTTCAAGCGATTCTCCTGCCTCAGCCTCCCGAGTAGCTGGGATTACAGGTGCATGCCACCACGCCTGGCTAATTTTTTTGTACTTTTTTTTTTTGAGACAGAGTTTTGCTCTGTCGCCTAGGCTGGAGTGCAGTGGCACGATCTCAGCTCACTGCAAGCTCCGCCTCCTGGGTTTACGCCATTCTCCTGCCTCAGCCTCCTGAGTAGCTGGGACTACAGGCCCCCGCCACCTCGCCAGGCTTGTTTTTTGTATTTTTTAGTAGAGACGGGGTTTCACCGTGTTAGCCAGGATGGTATCGATCTCTTGACCTCGTGATCCGCCCGTCTCGGCCTCCCAAAGTGCTGGGATTACAGGCGTGAGCCACCGCGCCCGGCCAATTTTTTTGTACTTTTAGTAGAGATGGGGTTTTACAGTGTTAGCTAGGATAGTCTCGATCTCCTGACCTTGTGATCTGCCTGCCTTGGCCTCCCAAAGTGCTGGGATTACACTGTGCCCAGCATACTTTTTGTATTTTTAGCAGATGGCTTTCTTTTGTATATTCAGTAGAAGGTTTCGCCATGTTGACTAGGCTGGTCTTGAACTCCTGACCTCAGGTGATCCTCCTACCTCAGCTTCCCAAAGTGCTGGGATCACAGGCGTGAGCCACCGTGCCGGCCTGAACTAAGCCTTTTCTAAGGTGAATCAATGAGTTAGAGTCCTTAGGGCACTTCATTACTGGGATGATTTGAAGCGTTCCTGAGGTCAGGTGACTCCAGGTAAAGGGCTTGCTTGTTCCCTGGGCTCATTCCTGCTGACAAAGGACAAAGAGCTGGAGGCATCCCTAGGAGAGGAAAGGAAAGGAATGATGACTATCTGAACCACCTGCTCCAGACTCAGCTATAGGTGGTGGCAGGGGTGGGGCTTATAAATGTGAATTCCTAGTCTCTGAACCAGATCTACTAAACGACCTACAGGCCTTCAGAGGAGGCAGGGCTCTGCTGTGGGACATGAAGTTGATGGGCTCGTGGGGTGACATGCCACCACAGAGGTTCTAGGGAGACCAGTCTCGAATGGCAGCCTGTAACTATGGGGCCGAGCCTCACACCTGGCCAAGGAGTGTCCATCAGGGTCAAGCTGGTCTGAGAGTCAACCCAGTCAACTGGGTTGAAATCTCAGTCATGTGTCAGCTGGGTGCTCTGGGGCAAGTTATTAACATCTCTCTGAGTGTCCATTTCCCCCTTTGTAAAATGGGGTAATAATGTTCCCTATGTTGTCAGTAGATTGAATGAAATAAGCATGCAAGCTGCCTAAAGCATGAAGACCACCTAGCACAGTGCTTGACCTATACTAAGGTTAAACTTTATTATCATTATCAGCCACAGAAAGTGGCAAAGGCCAATGATGAGGGCTGCACTTTTTGCTCAGGCTGCTGTAACAAAAATAACACAGCCTGAGTGGCTTCAACAACATACATTTATTTTGTCACCATTCTGGAGGCTGGAAGTCCAAGATCAAAGTGTCGGCAGAGTTAACCTCCCTGGAGGCCTCTCCCGGCTTGCAGATGCTGTCTTTTCCCTGCGTCCTCACGTGCTCTTGCCTCTGTGCTCATGTACTCCGGGTGTCTCTTTGTGTGTCTGACTTTACTCTTTTGTTTTTTTTTTGGAGACAGAGTTTTGCTCTTGTTGCCCAGCCTGGAGTGCAGTGGCGTGATCTTGGCTCACTGCAACTTCCGCCTCCCAGGTTCAAGCGATTCTCCTGCCTCATCCTCCCAAGTAGCTGGGATTATAGGCACCCACCACCACAGCTAGTTAATTTTGTATTTTTTTTTTTTTGAGATGAAGATTTGCTCTTGTTACCCAGGCTGGCATGCAGTGATGCAATCTTGGCTCACTGCAACCTCCACCTCCCAGGTTCAAGTGATTCTCCTGCCTCAGCCTCCCAAGTAGCTGGGATAACAGGTAGCCAACACCACAGCTAGTTAATTTTGTATGTTTTGTTTGTTTGTTTGTTTTTGAGATGGAGATTTGCTCTTGTTACCCAGGCTGGAGTGCAATGGTGAGACCTTGGCTCACTGCAACCTCTGCCTCCCAGATTCAGTGGTTCTCCTGCCTCAGCCTCCCAAGTAGCTGGGATTACAAGTGCCTGCCACCATGCCCAGCTAATTTTTTTTTTAAATGGAGTTTCACTCTTGTTGCCCAGGTTAGAGTGCAATGGCACCATCTCGGCTCAGCGCAACCTCCGCCTCCCAGGTTCAAGTGATTCTTCTGCCTCAGCCTCCTGAGTAGCTGGGATTACAGGCATGAGCCACCACGCCCGGCTAATTTTGTATTTTTAGTTGAGACGGGGTTTCTCCATGCTGGTCAGGCTGGTCTCGAACTCCCGACCTCAGGAGATCCACCTGCCTCGACCTCCCAATGTGCTGGGATTACAGGTGTGAGCCACCGCGCCTGGCCACATTTTTTAAGGACTGTGGCTTGGGGGGAATAAAATGAAAGGCAAAATGGGGAGCCAGCACTGGGCCACCAGTCGGCCCACCCTTTATGGGATCAGGAGACTGTCTTAAGGGGGCCATTCCATTAAGTATCCTGAAGCAATTTCAGGCCTTTTAGCCGAGCTAGTTGGTGCATTTCCTTAAGAAACGTGGCTGGGCGTGATGGCTCACGCCTGTAATCCCAGCATTTTGGGAGGCCGAGGCAGGTGGATCACCTGAGGTCAGGAGTTTGAGACCAGCCTGGCCAACATGACGAAACCCCATCTCTACTAAAAATGCAAAAATTAGTCAGGCGTGGTGGCACACGCCTGTAATCCCAGCGACTCGGGAGGCTGAGGCAGGAGAATTGCTGGAACCCATCGGGCGGAGGTTGCAGTGAGTGAGCCGAGATTGTGCCACTTCACTCCAGCCTGGGCAAAAGAGCAAAACTCCATCTCAAAATAATAATAATAATAATAATAATAATAATAAATAAAAAGAAATGCAAATCTGAGTCTTCAGTGGAGATCACTTAAGGAGGGTGTGGGTTCTCAACCTCTTGGAGCCGTTTGAGGAGGGGCTGGAGCAGACATGGGGGCAGGCGTTTCAGTTTCCTACATATCCCATGATCAGTGTGGGGAGGTCACGCATTAAATGCCTCTCACTCCTTTCTCCCTCTTCTTCCTCTTCTCCTCCCCCTCCCACTCTTCTCCCCATAACCGTGGCAGATCTATCCCTGTGAAAGGCTGGGGGTTTCTGGGCTTGACATCTCCTTACCCCATAATTTTGGCTAAAGGAGCGGGTCTCAAGGATGTCATCCTGGGAAAATATTGCTGGAATGAAGGTCAGAAGTTCCAGCTCTCATTATGAAACATTTCAGTTCCTTCACCTTATTCACATTATGTGTTGTTATTTAGATTGGTTTTTCAGAATTTCATGAAGATGGGAGGGATTCTTATTTATTTTATTATTAGTATTATTTTTTGAGGTGGAGATTTGCTCTGTTGCCCAGGCTGCAGTGCAGTGGTGCCATCTCGGCTCACTGCAACCTCCGCCTCCTGGTTTCAACAGATTCTCCTGCGTCAACCTCCAGAGTAGCTGGGATTATAGGCTCGCGCCACCATGCCTGGCTAATTTTTGTATTTTTAGTAGAGACGGGGTTTCACCTTGTTGGTCAGACTGGTCCTCGTGGTTCGCCTGCTGGGATTACAGGCGTGAGCCACCACGCCCGGCCAGATGGGAGGGATTCTTTTCAAATTCTTGGGCAGCCTTGGGAAGTAATTTAGAATTTCTGACTGTGCACACGGCCATGTGTGTTTAGATACAATCCTTTTGTTGAGATGTGTTTCTAGAACATAGCCCGCTAAATGCAGACCTAGAATTTAAACACTACCTCTGACTTCCAGAGGCTCCCAAGTCACCCACACCTTTTGGTGGACTGAGACACCCTTGAATGCTCTCTCAGCTCTTAAAGACACCAGACTGGAGCCTTCTTGCAAGGCAGTGGTGCAGTGCCAAGTTCAGGTCCTGAGTTCGAATCCTGGCTCTGCTGTTGACTAGCTGGGTCTACTGGGGTGTTTCTGAGCCTCAGTTTCCTTATCTCTGAGTTGTCATGTTCCTGACACACAGTAAGTACCCAATAAATTATAGCTAAATTATTATTCTTATTATTGTTACCACTTATTTGACTTCCACAATCCAAATCGCTGAATGTCACGATTTCTCCTTGAACGAGGATGAGGTGGAAGAGATTACCCTGGAGCTGAAGTGGTCATCAGGGAAGCTGATGATGAGTTGGGCAAGAGCAGTAATGATGAGCTTTAAGGCATTGAGGATGAAAGGTCAGTCTGCATTGCGGGATAAAGCAGACACATTCCTTCCAACGCGCCGTTGAGGTGATGGTGTACATTCCTCTGGAAATGAAGTATATAGATGCGGGGGAGGTTGGAGGTGGGATGCTCCTGGGACATGTGACTTTGTTTTGGGCAGTAGATGGGTGTAGGGTTTTCATATTTTTCTTGCAAAATTTGCTGAAACACCTTTTTTGTTGAAACAGAGTCTCGCTCTGTTGCCCACTGGAGGGCAGTGGCTCGATCTTGGCTTACTGCAACCTCCATCTCCTGGGTTCAAGCGATTCTTGTGCCTCAGCTTCTTAAGTAGCTGGGACTACAGGTGCGTGCCGCCACGACTGGTTACTTCTTTTATTTTTAGTAAAGATGAGGTTTCACCATGTTGGCCAGGCTGGTCTCCAACTCCTGACCTCAAGTGATCTACCCGCCTTGGCCTCCCAAAGTGTTGGGATTACAGGTGCGGTAAGCCACCATGCCTGGCCTGAAACACCTTTTACCATCTCACCTGTCCCATTGTGTGAGCTCAGGAAGAGCTCAGACTCAGGGTGCAGAGGTTGCTGAAGATGCCTGCTGTTATCAATCTGGGTCATCCCTAAGCATGAGAAGACTTAGATAAAGGCCAAGATAAAAATATGGCATGAACATGAGGGCTTGAATGAGGCAGTCCCTGGGTGACTGTTCTGGCAGCTCCTTCCTGTTCTGCCTCCAATCACCCATCCGCCCACACAACCAATAATAGCAGCTCGCGAGAAACCACAGGAATCCAACGGACCTCTCAGCCCTTGACCTGTGGAATCACAGCATGGACCCTCTCTGCAGATAATGCAATGGAATGGGCTGAGTAGCACAGGTTCCAGAGCAGGACAGCCTGCATCCAGTTCTGGCTTTCTCACTGACTGGCTGCACTTCCTTGGCCTCAGTTTCCCTATTGCTGCAAATGGAGATAATAAGCCATGTGTGTCACAGTATTGCTATAAGGATAACATGAGATTACAAATGTAAACTGCCTGGCATAAAGGAAGTACTTAATAAATGTATCTGTTACTGTCATTACACTCTTTGGGGTGGGATTTGTGCCCTGCCAGGCAGGCTCCTTAAGATTAGTTTGCTAGTTGTCTGTTACGAGCTCTGAAGTGCCATCTATCCTATGATATTAATTTTTTTTTTTTGAGATAGAGTCTCGCTCTGTCACCCAGGCCGGAGTGCAATGGTTCGATCTCAGCTCACTCTGACTTCAGAGTTCTGATCTCAGCAACCTCTGACTTCCAGTTCAAGCAATTCTCCTGCCTCAGCCTCCTGAGTAGCTGGGATTACAGGCGCACGCCACTATGCCTGGATAATTTTTATATTTCTAGTAGAGACGGGGTTTTACCATGTTGGCCAGGCTGGTCTTGAACTCCTGACCTCAAGTTATCCGCCTGCCTCGGCCTCCCAAAATGCTGGGATTACAGACATGAGCCATCACACCCAGCCAATTTTTTTTTTTAGATGGAAGATTTTTGATCTTTGAGATAATCCTATTAAGCAACCATTTCTAGCAATTACTGGCAGCCATCCTGCCAGGCTGTCAGCTGGGAAGGACCTAGAATGGACATAGGGTGAGTGTCTGAGAAGGAGGAGGGTCCTGGATGGGAAGTGGGGCTGGAGGAGGGCCTTTTTCTGACCCGACATTTTGCTCTGGTCTTGGGTTCCTAAACACATTATGTTGTTGGCTTTCTTTAAACTGAAGTCTTGTTACAAGGATTGCTCTGAAGCCAGGAGGTGGAGGTTGCAGTGAGCCGAGATTGCACCACTGCACTCTAGCCTGGGTGACAGATCGAGACTCCACATCAAAAAAAAAAAAAAAAAGATTCCAGGAAGAACCAACATCTGAGCCTGCCCCCTGCTTAGCTTTGGGTCAGTGATATCATCTCCATGTACCAAGGATGGGTCTCCGTCTCATCTCTTCTCCGCCCGCCTCGGCCTCCCGAAGTGCTGGGATTATAGGCGTGAGCCTCCGCTCCCAGCCTCTTCCTGGAATCTTGAACTGAGCTTGCCACCCACCTTCTCTACTCGTTAAAAATGTAACAAGCTTTTAATATTTCTGCTGTCAGCATCTATTGAGCGTCTGGTGCTGCGCTAGGTGCCCAGAATGCAAAGACGAGAGAGGTGTCCCAGTCTGAGAGTCCAATGGGCTTAGGGCTGTCGGCCGTCGGACTGCTCTGCTAAAGACTTCCTCTCTCCTCCCTGGTGGAGAAGGTCAAGGAGGGTATTGCAGGCAAGGGAGACCGCGGGAGCAAAGGCTGGGAGGTCTGACGGTGCAGGCACTTTCAGGAAATGGTGAGGGACACGGCACAGCTGGAGCTGTAGTTTGCATGGGCTGGCTGATGGTGAAGTCTTATGTCTGGGGGCAGGGAGCTGCTGGAGCTTTTTAAATTTTAAATTTTCTATTATTTATTTTAAAATAGAGGCAAGGGGCTGTGGCTCTTGCCTTTAATCCCAGTACTTTGGGGGGCCAAGGCGGTTGGATTATCTGAGGTCAGGAGTTTGAGACCAGCCTGGCCAACGTGGTGAAACCCCATCTCTACTTAAAATACAAATAAATAAATAAGTAAAATTTTTAAAAAAATTAAAAAAAAATAGCCAGGTGTGGTGGTGGACGCCTGTAATCTCAGCTACTCGGGAGGCTGAGGCAGGAGAATTGCCTGAACCCTGGAGGCAGAGGTTGCCATAAGCCGAGATCGCACCATTGCACTCCAGCCTGGGTGACAAGAGCGAAACTCCGTCAAAATAAAATAAAATAAAATAATAAAATAAAATAAATAAAATAATAGAGACAGGGTCTTGCTATGCTGCCCAGGCTGGTCTTGAACTCCTGGGCCCAAGCAATCCACTGTCTCGGCCTCCCAAAGTGCTGGGATTACAGATGTGAACCACTGCACTCTGCCTCCACTGGAGATTTTCATGCAGGCAAAAGACACGAGTTGACTTTTGTTTTAATCGTAATAATATTCACAGCAATTATACCTTTCACTACTGAGCATTTTCTTTGTGCTAGGCCTCAGCTAAGATACTTTCTTATGAGTGATTGAATCCCACATTACAGATGAGGCTAGGAGAGTTCACCAAGCCCGGTCACATAGTGGAGCTGGGACGAACCACCACATTGGAAGAGTTCAATAAATGTTAGTCATTGTTATTTTTGCTGTTATTTGCTTTCATGAGCGTCCCCTGGCATGCCAGCTGTTGGGTGGTACCTTTAGGTTTGAAACTGCCTGGGTTAGTGCCAGTGAGCTGGACTAATAAAGCCATTTCATCAGAGTAGAGTTCAGAATAGGGTGCACTACCAGCCTCTGCCCCTGCTCTCCCCTGTTGCTGTGGTTATAAGCCGGCCACCTGGTTCTCTCTTGGTCGCTGGCCCCTCTCCAGCTCAGGCCTGGGTGACCCTGCTCCCACCTGGTGTTGCTCCACGGCTGCCTCTCTGAGGTTGCCTCCTGCCTCCCTCTCTGGTTTTAGCTTTTCTACAGCTGAGCAGGGGGCAGACCCCACAGGTGGCAGGGTGCAGGTGAGCTGGAGGGACCAAGGCCAGGTGGCTATGGAAAGTCTCCAGGGGAGGCGAGGTGAAGGCTGGAAGGGCCCCAGCCAGGAAACTGAAGGAGAGAGCGTAGCTTTCAGAAATACACTGGATTTAGAATTGATAGCCTGTGACAACCTCACACCGTGAGAAGAGAGAGCAAGAAGTGATAAATGAGCGCTACTTGCAGCTCGAATGACCTGATGGCTCTGCGTGGTGAGCCTTACCCATTCCCAGAACTTTATTATTATTTATTTATTTATTTATTTATTTATTTTTTTGAGACAGAGGCTTGCTCTGTCACCCAGGCTGGAGTGCAATGGTGCAGTCTCGGCTCACTACAGCTTCTGCCTCCAGAGTTCACTCCATTCTCCTGCCTTAGCCTCCCGAGTAGCTGGGACTACAGGCACCCACCACCACGCCTGGCTAATTTTTGTATTTTTAGTGGAGACGAGGTTTCACCATGTTAGCCAGGATGTTCTCAATCTCCTGACCTCGTGATCCACCCACCTTGGCCTCCCAAAGTGCTGGGATTACAGGCGTGAGCCACCGCGCCTGGCCTTCCCGGAACTTTAAATACCATCTGTAGATTGACAATTCCCAACTCCCTGGGCTCCAGCCTTGAACACTGAGCTGCCCCTTTCTTCTTCACTTGGACGTCTCTCAAGCGTTTCAAGCTCAGCATTTCCCAAATGGAACTCAAAGTGGAGCTCCAAAATGATTTGCCTCCCTCACCCCTGAACCTTCTTCTCCATCTCAACAAATGGTATCAACCCGCCCGCCTTCAAGCTAGAAAACTTGAGTGTTATCCTCGATGCCTCCCTCTTCTTCAGCCCTCACATCCCGTTGTCAGCAAGTCCCATCATTTCCACATTGGAAACACATCACAAAGGTGGCCAACTCTCTCCATCTCTACCACCACCGCTGCAGGTCAAGTCACCACCATCTCACCTGGATGACTGTGAGTCCGCATGGTCCATGATCTTTCCAGCTCCAAATTTTAGCCACTAGGGTCTTTTAGGGACACACATTTGATTGTGAATCCTCATATCCAATGAAGTCCAGCCACACTTAGCATAACAACCACCATCTTCCTGTGGCTTACAAGGTTCTACGCCAGATCCCAGCTTCATCTGACGTCCCCTTTCCTCATCACTCTTGCCCCTCTAGCCTCACTGGCTTCCTTTTGGTCCCCACACGCCACGTCTTTCCTTCTTTAGGTCCTCATCCAGGGTTCACCATCGTCCCCCACTGTCGGGAATTCTCGTCCTTGCCTTTTGGTGGCTGGCTCCTTCCCATTCTTCAAACTTCAAGCTAAACGTCCCCCCTCAGGTCACTGTCCACGACCTAAGGGGCTCCACGGGCTCTCTCAGCATCCTCTTTAGCCAGTCATCTCATTCCGAGCATACACTGATCACAACTTGGAATTTTTTAGTTGTTCATCTTATTTATTGTTTCTCTCCCCCACTAGAGTGTCAACTCTACCATACCTGTTGGAACATAGAAAGTGCTGACAGGTATTCACTGAGTTGACAAACAGGTAGATGACGAGGGCGTGAACTTCAGAGGTCCATGGGGCCGAGGGCCAGGAGAACACTGATATTCAAGGGGTGGGCAGAGGGGCTGTCAAGGAGACTTGATAAGGAGGGACAGAGGGAGGAGGCAGTAACCAAGAGAGGAGGGCTATGTTGGCTGGGGAGGCTTTTCACTGTTTGTAACAGCAAAGCTGTCCGGGTGATTAGATAAAAGGGTTGATTTTTCTCACAGTCTGGGTGTTCAGCAGCAAAGCTCTGTGTCAGTGTCACCGAGGCCCTCTTGCCCTTCTCGTAGCCTTGGATGCATCACATCCTCATATGATGCGTTCAAAGGCAGGAAACAGCAACAGCGTGGAACAGACGTTCTCCTCATGCCTCTTTTATTGGTAGGATGTGGGGTGGTGATGTTGGAGGGATCGTCCCCAGACGACCCCTGCTAATGTCCCCCTAGATCCCACTGGGCAGAAGGACACATGCTTGCTTTGGACCAGGGGCTGTGCCTCTCTTGGTGAAATCAGAGAATCTCTTTCCTGTCCTTGAACAAACAGGATTCTTCCAGCCAAGGGGAAGGGAATGGCTTTTGAGTAAGGAAGGAATAGCGCTTGCCATTAGCACATTTCATAAGGAAGAGTTTTTCTGCTGGGTTAATTGATGCAGGGGCCGAGTGGGATGGGTGCTGAGAAGTAGCCCCTAGATGTGACACTCAGTGGACTACGTGTGGCCCTTGAGAAGGCTGTTTCCATAGAGCAGCTGGGTTTGATTGCACATTTTGTGGGGGGGAGGGGCTTAGGAATTACTGGGAGAAGTTTAGGAGATGAAGGGAGACTACCAGGAAGCCTGGTGGTGAAGGTAAGAGGAGACGTGGCATCATCACCAGGTGCAGGAGGCAGATACAGGGAGATCTTTTCAGTTTCGTGGAGACGTGATGATGTTTATAGGCTGAGCAAAATGAGTTGGTGAGAGAGAGGGTAAAGATTTTGAAGCAAGATGGGATCATGGATCCCCATGTCCTGAAGGAGGCATGGAGGTGGCATGGAGGTGGCATCGAGTGCACAAGAGGTGTGGTTGCCACTGGATCAAGCAGGAAGGCTTTTCTGAGAAGACCCTTTTGAGACAGGAGGGCAGGAGGGTGGATGATGAAACATGAAGATGCCCAGCCAGGACGGATTCCCCTTACTTTCCTTTGTGTGATAGTGGGCTCATTTAGAGATTGAATCCATGACCTTCACCTCTCCTGCTTCTTTGTTTTAATAATCTGATATAATAGACCCTTTAGAAATCCCCAGTCCATATCTGTGTGGTTGTGCCCTGGGAAGTACCAGGACAAAGCTCACTCCTTGGGTTTTGTTGTTTGGATGAATGGAACCACCCAGTACATAGTCATGGGTGTGGTCATTATGGGATGCAATCCAGGGGGTGCAGGTCACTTAACACACAGCATAGAGCCACCAGATCCTGTGGAGTCAGGTGGGGAGCCAGACAGAGGGGGAGAGCCCTGAGCTGGGGAGAGAGGACTTGAGTTTCAGGTTCCAGATTCAGGTCCTGGTCAAGCACTTACCAGCCGGGCTTCACTGGCGCCCGCCGAGCCTGTGACCTCATCTGCAGAGGGGTGGGTTGGCAGCTCTTCTTCTCCTTTCCCTGCCCATAGTTACAAAATGTGCTGACTCCTTGTAGGAAATTAATCAAATGCCTTCCTGCCCCTCCTCCATCCCTCTCTGGGGAGCCTGCCCCTGCTCAGTACCACCCCGAATAGGATGATATTTTTGTTTTGGTTTGCTTGTTTGCTCATTTGTTTTGAGATGGTGATTCGCTCTGTCGTCCAGGCTGGAGTGCAGTGGCGTGATCTTGCAACCTCCGCCTCCTGGGTTCAAGCGATTCTCCTGCCTCAGCCTCCTGAGTAGCTGGGACTACAGGTGCACGCTACTACGCCCAGCTAGCTTTGTATTTTTAGTAGAGACAGGATTTCACTATGTTGGCCAGGCTGGTCTGGAACTCTTAACCTCAGGTGATCCGCCTGCCTCAGCCTCCCAAAGTGCTGGATTTATAGGCGTGAGCCACTGCGCCCGGACTGTTGGTTTGTTTTCTGGGTCTTGCTGTGTCGCCCAGGCTGGAGTGCCGCGGTGCAGTCGTGGGTCACTATCGCCTCGACCTTCTGTGCTCAAGTGATCCTCCCCATTCAGCCTCCCAAAGTGCTGGGATTACAAGTCTGAGCCACTGTGCCTGACCGGGATGTTGTTTTTCTTCACCATTACCCCTGGTCTCTCACTTCTGGCATATTTCCTCCTTTGTTTTGGGGAATGATGGCATGGGGCCCAGGGAGTAGGGTTGGGAGCCAAACTTTTCTCCTCTATTTATTCAGATCGTAGCTATGGATGCAGCAAAAAGCAAACAGAAGTTTGACTAGATATATGAGCTCAGTATTCCACAACATTTAAAGCTGGTGTGTACTTACGTAGGAGGCTTAAAACATAACGTTAGGTTAAAATGAATAATAGCCCCAACAGGAAAAAAAATAGTGCATTCTAAAGAAGTTCTTAGCGGGAATGTTCAGAAGCTTGGTTGGTTTGACTGACACTAGCTCTGCATGTCTCCTTCTTGGTACCTCCTTAATGCAGACCTCTGTTGCTCCCTGACTTCTCCATTGGGTCACATGTGGCCAGTAGCATGAGCATAATATCCCTATCATTGTTGTCTCGCAGGGTGAGAGTTCGGAAGGAGCCATCTTTACTTTTAGGCCACCCTCTTTATTTATCTAGCACGTGGGGTGGGACCGTGACCGAAGGAGGGCTCCATGCACGTCTCCTGTGTTGTTGGAGGAGGTAGTGTTGGTAACGGGCGAGGAGCAGAGTCATTTGGTTCCAGCAAAGCTGCTTCCATCAGATTGGTCCTGCCCTTGGGCGGACTTCGCTTCATCATCTCTAAAATGAGATTAAAGATTGTTTCTCCCTCATGGGAAGGCTCTGGGATTCAGTGAGCTTATGCCTGTTTAGGAAAGTATCTGGCACAGGGTCACCACCCTGTGCCATCACATCTGCCCAGATGAAATCAGGTAATCAACTGAGGCACCCGGAGTGCCCATCGCGCATGCATGCTGTGCCCCATGGGAAAGGGCATCAGATGTGACTCTGCCCTCAAGGAATCCGCATCTAGCAGGAGAAAGAAAACTGACACTGTGGAAATAAATAGAGAGCTAGAAGGCCAGCGGGACCCGCAGTTCCCCACGGCGCGGACATCCTGGAGGGCGAGCAGCTGCCGGGCGGGGCACGCTGTCAGCCAGCCCTGCCTAATCTCCTGGCAGCGAGAGCAGAGAGAAAGCAGAATCTGGTATTCATTGCGCGGTTGTTTCTAATTTCCTTCTGCTTTCGAGATCCTCTTCTAAGGGAGAACAATGCCCTGAATGATGGGGCACAGGTTTCCTTGGCTGGGCACTCACCCAGCTGTGGCAGAGGCCAGGCACTCACGGGGTCGGTGGCGTTTGATTCTGGCTTCTGAGAAGCTCCTCCGACAGTGGGGTTTGGTGGCTGATTTGAGTCCCGGCCCATAGGACAAGTCCCCCCAGGCTCACTTACGAGTATTGTCTTTAACATTTCCCTATCTGCCTAAGAAGAACAGTCTTTTGTGTTATCGCCGGGGTTTCTTATGAGACTGGGGGGGTGGAGGAGTCACTGAACCCCAGAACTCTCTGTAGGACCCACATCTGGAGCCAAGAGGCCGCTCTGTGCCACCACACTCCCCGGAGTGCCCATCGTGCGTTGGAGGGGGACGGCGTTGGCCTCGAGTGCTGCCCTGGCAGTTCCCTTCACAGACCATGCCTGAGAGGACTCTCAGCAGAGGACCCTGGGCTGACATTTCTACAGCCGGTGCCTCACGAGGCTGGCCAGGGCAGGAGGCCCAGGGCTGAGTCCAAGGAATGGGGTGGGGTTTCCTCATTCCTTGCTGTCTTCATATTTGGCCTTCTATTTGTAGATTTCAGTAATTTATCAGCCTTTCTGGGTTCCTCTTTCATCACCAGAAGCAGAGTGAACCCAAGGTAAGAAACCCACTTGCATAAAGGGCCGAGAGAGGCTAAGGGGCATTTGATGATGGACTTTCAAGTCCATGGGGCTGTATCGAGGAAGATGCTATGGGAGTGGCAGGTGGGAGGGTGAGTGAGGGACTGCACAGTCCCAAGAGGCCCTAGCAGGTTCAGCTCTCTTCAAGATGGGCAAGACCCAGCTGGGCACAGTGGCTCACGCCTGTAATCCCTGCACTTGGGGGGGCCGAGACGGGCAGATCACCTGAGGTTGGGAGTTCGAGACCAGCCTGACCAACATTGAGAACACCCCATCTCTACTAAAAATACACTATTAGCCGGGTGTGCTGGCGCATGCCTGTAATCCCAGCCACTCAGGAGGCTGAGGCAGGAGAATCACCTGAACCCGGGAGGAGGAGGTTGCAGTGAGCTGAGATTGCACCATTGGACTCCAGCCTCGGCAACAAGAGCAAACTCCATCTCAAAAAAAGGGCCGGGTGCAGTGGCTCATGCCTGTAATCCCAGCACTTTGAGAGGCCGAGGCAGGTGGATCACGAGGTCAGGAGTTCAAGACCAGCCTGGCCAATATGGTGAAACCTCGTCTCTACTGAAAAATACAAAAATTAGCCAGGCGTGGTGGCATATGCCTGTAGTCCCAGCTACTTGGGAGCCTGAGGGAGGAGAATCTCTGGAATCTGGGAGGCAGAAGTCGCAGTGAGCCAAGATCGCGCCACCACACTCCAGCCTGGGCGACAGAGCGAGACTCTGTCTCAAAAAAAAAAAAAAAAAAAGAAAGAAAGATGTTCAAGACTCAAGTCAGGTTTCCCAGGCTTAGGTCACCCAGATGCATCCTCATCTACATGCCATTCTCACTACCATTTGTTTAATATTTTCCTTTTTTTTTTTCTTGAGATGGAGTCTTGATCTGTCTTGCCCAGGCTGGAGTACGGTGGCACGATCTCGGCTCACTGCAACCTCTGCCTCCCGGGTCAAGCGATTCTCCTGTCTCAGCCTCCCAAGAAGCTGGGACTACAGGTGTGTGCCACCACACCCAGTTAATTTTGTATTTTTAGTACAGACGGGGTTTCACCATGTTGGCCAGGCTGGTCTGGAACTCCTGACCTCAGGTGATCTGCCTGCCTTGGCTTCTCAAAGTGCTGGGATAACAGGCGTGAGCCACTGCACCTGGCCAAAGATTTTTCTCTAAATAGATTTATTTATTTATGTTTGAGATAGAGTCTTACTCTGTCACCCAGGCTGGAGTGCAGTAGCACAATCACGGCTTGCCACAGTCTTGACCTCCCAGTCTCAGGTGATCCTCCTATCTCAGCCTCCTAAGTAACTGGAACTACAGGAACACACCACCATGCCTGGCTAATTTTTGTATTTTTTGTAGAGATGGGATTTTGCCATGCTGCCCAAGCTGGTCTTGAACTCCTGGGCTCAAGCAATCTGCCTGCTTCAGCCTCCCACAAAGTGCTAGGATTACAGGTGTGAGCTACCGTGCCCGGCCCTAAAGAGATTTATTTTGAAAATCTTAATCATTTAATTAAAAAAGAAACCTTTATGTCACTGCTGTAAATGAAATTCAGCATTTTGCTGACAGACATTGAAATAAGTACAGATGGAACAGTTAAAAGCACTCATTCTGTCCCTTTGATATACTCTTGAACGCCACTCATTGCTTTGTATAAGGTCTCGGTGTACAAATCTTTCTGTATCATGGGGGGTCCATGTGCGTCTGATGGCGATGTTGAGGGTGAGCTTGATGTTGTCAGGGAGTAGGGTGATTTGCGCCGACTTGTGACCCCACCAAAGAAACTGGGGATGACACCCCTGCTGCTTGACCAAGGGCTTGCTGGTTCCATATCAGTATCTCTAACAGGGGAGGACGACAGTGGCTGCTTCAGAGGGCTCGGTGAGGGTGAACTGAGCTCCAGGAGGATTTATTTATTTATGTATTTATTTGTTTTTGAGACCAGGCTCGGTGGCTCACGCCTGTAATCCCAGCACTTTGGGAAGCCGAGGTGGGTGGATTACTTGAGGTCAGGAATTTGAAACCAGCCTGGCCAACATGGTGAAACCCCATCACTACTGAAAATACAAAAATTAGCTGGGCATGGTGGCACGCTCTTGTAATCCCAGCTGCTCGGGAGGCTAAGGCAGGAGAATCACTTGAACCTGGGAGGTTTAGGTTGCAGTGAGCCAAGATCATGCCACTGCACTCCAGCCTGGGTGGCAGAGTGAGACACCATTTCAAACAAAAATAAAATAAAATAAAATATAAAATAAAATATTTATTTTTGAGACAGGTTCTGACTCTGTCACCTAGGCTGGAGGGCAGGGGCTCCATCACAGGTCACTGCAGCCTCTGCCTCCTGGGCTCAAGTCATCCTCCTGCCTCAGCCTCCTGAGTAGCTGGGATCACAGGTGTGCATGGTACTGCACCAGGCTAATTTTAATTTTTTTTTGTAGAGGCCAGATGTGGTGGCTCACACCTGTAATCCCAGCACTTTAGGAGGCCGAGGTGGGCAGATCACTTGAGGTCAGGAGTTCGAGACCAGCCTGGCCAATATGATGAAACCTCATCTCTACTAAAAATACAAAAATTAGCCTGGTGTAGTGGCACATACTTGTAATCCCAGCTACTCAGGAGGCTGAGGCAGGAGAATTGCTTGAACTCAGGAGGCGCAGGTTGCAGTGAGCTGAGATAATGCCACTGCACTCCAGCCTGGGCAACAGAGTAAAACTGTGTCTAAAAAAAAAAAAAAAAAAAAAAATTATGCAAACCGTATATCTCTATGTTGCCCAGGCTAGTCTTGAACTCCTGGGCTCAAGAGATCTACCTGTCTTGGCTTCCCAAAGTGCTGGGATTACAGGCATGAGCCACTGTGCCCAGCCACCCTGTAGCATTTATAAAGTGCTGAGAAATAGTATCTGGCACGTAGTAAGCATTTAGCAGATGTGAACCCCCACTTTAACTTGGGAGATTTTGGCTGAAGGCCCTTGACTGTCCTGGGGATCTGCCTTTGTGGAGATGGGGCTGGGACAGACACTGCCAGGCTCCCTCTGGCTCTCTGCACATCTCTGTTGCTCCCTGACTTCTCCATTGGGTCAGGTGTGGCCAGGTAGCATGAGCATCATTTCCCTCCTGATTATAGGGTTAAACTAAGATGTGATCAGGACAGGCGTCATCACGAAATATCCCCACTGCAATCGGTGGTCATCTCTGTCCACTAGAGGCTCAGAAATGGGCTCCCAGGGATGAAGACTGGTGTGCACTGCTGGGGGCTTGTGGGATCTGTGTCTGCCGTTCCCTCTGGCCAGCCACGGGTTGTTTCTGGAATGGGACTCGTGGCTGGGAGGGAGGAAGGAGCTGTGGGAAGCAATCCCAGGTTCCTTGGTGGGACTGGAAACTCTGCCTCAGGGCCTGGAATTTTGACTTCCTGTTTGGCCTGGCACTTGTTCCCCCACATTTTCAGCTCTGACACATCCTCTCCCTCCCCCTGTCAGCATCGTTTCCTCATCGTAAAATGAGGGGGTTGCACTAGATCCTATCTAAGGCCCCTGTGAGCTTGAGGAAGCCACGATTCTACCTCCGGCCACCCCCTCACTTTTCCCTCAGGCCTCTTGATTGGCAGTGAGTGGAGAGGTGGGAAGAAGGAGAGAAATCACAATAGCTGTGCATCAGGCCACCCGCAGGATGGCCCCGCGGCAAAGAACCGCACAGTCCAAAATGTGAATAGTGCCAAGATGGAGAAACCCTGTTTTAGGGAAGGAAAGACAGAAGAGAGGAGATACTTAAAATGTGATACACAAATGTGAATGCGGCTGGGCATAGTGGCTCACGCCTATAATCCTAGCACTTTGGGAGGCGTAGGCAGGCGGATCACTTGAGGTCAGGAGATCGAGACCAGCCTGGCTAACATGGCAAAACCTCATCTCTACTAAAAATACAAAAATTATTCGGGTGTGGTGGTGGGTGCCTGTAGTCCCAGCTACTCGGGAGGCTGAGGCAGGAAAATCACTTGAACCCGGAGGTTGCAGTGAGCTGAGGTCGCGCCACTACTCTCCAGCCTGGATGCTAGAGTGAGACTCCATCTCAAGAAAAAAAAATCACACAAAAATCCAAAACAAACCAAAAAGAAAAATGCGCAAATGCAGTACAAATAATAAATAGTTAGACAAATGATAATGAAAAGGAACACTTAGGGATAAAGCAAAATGCATAGGAAAAGGGTTTATGAAGGAGATTGGACAAAGTTGCCAGGATAGGGAAGGATGTGTTTGCAGAGTGGTCATAGCTGGGCTGGGTCGAGTTTAAGGCGCTGGCCTTAGAGTACTAACCAGCGTTCACTTTACAGATGAGAAAACTAGGGAAACTGGGAGGGATGGGTGTCCTCCCCTCTCCTTCCTGGTTCTCTTTGGAAGATGCCATCTCTGTTAGGGACCCCTCCTATGGGATTTCAGCAATGCAGCCAGGTCAGCAGTGGTACCTACTGATGCCACACAACAACGTTAGGATGGCAGGCTGCCTAGTCCAAAGGCCCAGGCAGTCACTATCGTATGAGTTTTATCATGCAAGCCGGTCATGGTTAGTTTTTCTATGAGACCTTTGCTCCTCGTTGAATTAACAACAAATCAGTTGTCTCCATGCCAGAGGAAGATACCACATAAAGCAAGACTAAAATGAGCAGAGAACAGAGAATGTCTTCATGGCCTTAGGGATGGGCAAACATTTCTAAAACAGAATGCGAACAGCACTAACCATAGAACAAAAATCGATGAATTGGACTTTATCAAAATTAAATCCTCTCTTCATCCAAGGGCACCATTAAAAAAAAATGAAAAGGCAAGTCTCATGTATCTGATAAAGTATTCGTTTCTAGAATATTTGAAGTACTGCAGATCAATAAGAAAAGTTAAAATGACCCAATCAAAAAAATGAGAAACAGAGGCCGGGTGTGGTGGCTCATGCCCATAATCGGCACTTTGGGAGGCCGAGGCGGGTGGATCACCCGTCAGGAGTTCGAGACTAGCCTGACCAACATGGTGAAACCCTGTCTCTACTAAAAGTACAAAAATTAACTGGGTTGGTGGTGGGCGCCTGTAATCCCAGCTACTCAGGAGTCTGAGGCAGAAGAATTGCTTGAACCTGGGAGGCAGAGATTGCAGTGAGCCGAGATCACACTACTGCACTCTAACCTGGGAGACGGAACAAGACTCAGTCTCAGGAAAAAAAAAAAAAAAAAAAGAGAGAGAGAGAGAAAGACTTGACCAGGCAGTAACAAAATACACAGATGGCCAAATACACTGTGAAAAGGTGCTCAATATCATCATTCACCAGAAAATGCAAATTTGCTGGGAGATTAGCTGAGCCTGGTTGCACAAGCCTGTAGTCTCAGTTACTTGGGAGGTTGAGGTGGGAGGATCATTTGAGCCTAGGAGTTTGAGGCTGCCATGAGCTATGATCATGCCACTGCACTCTGGCCTTGGTGACAGAGTGCAAAAGAAAAAAAAAAAAGAACAACATACACACACAAAACTCCCACAAAAATATACTACTACACACCCACCATAATAGCTAAAATGAAAAGACTCACAATACCAAGTGTTGCTGAGGATATGGAACAACTAGAACTATTGTGTATTGCTGTGGGAAGTGTGGAAGAGGTACAGCCACTGGCAACATTGTTTGGCAGATTATATTAAAGCTATAGATATGCCTGCTCTACAACCCAGTAATTCTACTCCTAGGTATATAATCGTAAGGGATTTGGCTGGGCGTGGTGGTTCACGCCTGTATTCCCAGCACTTTGGGAGGCCAAGGTGGGTGGATAACCTGAGGTCAGGAGTTCGAGACCAGCCTGGCCAATATGGTGAAATCCCGTCTCTACTAAAAATACAAAAAAAGTAGCTGGGTGTGGTAGTGAGTGCCTGTAATTCCAGGTACTCAGGAGGCTGAGGCAGGAGAATCACTTGAACCTGGGAGGCGGATGTTGCAGTGAGCCAAGATCGTGCCATTGCACTCCATCCTGGCAGACAGAGCGAGACTCCTTCTCAAAACAAAACAAAAAAACCTAAGGGATTTGAATGCCTGTGCTGATAAGAATGTTCAAAGGAGTTTCTCCAAACCTGAAACACCCCAAATTCCCATCAGCAGAAGATTGGAGAGATAAATTGGTGGTCTATTCATGTAAGAGTACTATGCAATGATGAAAAGATGATATGCTCTGATTCCATTAATATGTAGTTCAAAAGGAGGCAAAGCTGATCTATGATGAGTCAAATCGTGGTTCTGTCTGGTGGGGATATGGATTGGGAGAGTGCATGAGGGAACTTTTTGGGGTGCTGGAAATATTCCTTATGTGGCCTGGGGTGGTGGTTATAGAAATGCCTGTTTATGAAAATGATTATCAAGTTGTCCATTGTGTACTTTATGTACTCTGATGAATGTATGTTATACTTCTTTTTTTTTTTTTTTTTTTTGAGATAAAGTCTTGCTCAGTCGCCCAGGCTGGAGTGCAGTGGCTCAATCTTGGCTCACTGCAAGCTCTGCCTCCCGGGTTCACGCCATTCTCCTGCCTCAGCCTCCCAAGTAGCTGGGACTACAGGCGCCCGCCACCATGCCTGGCTATTTTTTTTGTAGTTTTGGTAGAGACGGGGTTTCACCGTGTCAGCCAGGATGATTTCGAACTCCTGACCTCGTGATCTGCCCGCCTCGGCCTCTCAAAGTGCTGGGATTACAGGCGTGAGCCACTGTGCCCAACCTATACTTCTGTTTTTTAAAAATGAAGAGAAATGCAGATTCTCATGTCCAAGAGAAGTAATAACAATAATAATTTATGGAGCACCCAATATGTGCCTGATTGCTTTATAGAGATTGTTTGCCTTAATCCATCGAAACCTCCTGTCAAAACGATATTCTTTTCTTGCTAGAGAGGAGGAAACTGAGGCTTAGAGAGGGACAATAGCTTGTCTGAGTATCACAGCTGCTCAGTGTGGGAGTCAGGCCTTGAACACCGTATTCTGCACTGCTGCCACTTGGCTTGGGATGTTGAGAGTGAGTCTTGGTACAGCATCAAAGCTCTCTGTGTTGCTTGCTACTCCCCCGGAGCATCAGATGTTGCAAACACCATTCTTTAAAGAGAACTTCATGGTGTGAACCCCAAGTTCCCCTACCTTCTTCAAAACAAAAACATGGATTGGGAAGCCCAGGCCCTTTATGAACCCTTTCCATGAATTTGTTCCAATCAGGAAAAGAGCCTGCAGCTTCCTCCCCACCCTGTCCATCCTAACTGTTCTGTGTTGTTAATTCTCTGAGAATGAGAGGGGATGGGCTAGCCCATCCCCTGGCTTGAGTGCAGTTAATATTGTGAGCCAGGCTTGAACTCCAGCTCCGCTCCTTTTAAACAGTGAGGCCCTTGGGTAGTTTTTTAATTTCTCAAAGCCTTTGTTTCCTGGTCTGTGAAAAGCGACAGTGGTACTTCCCTTCTAGTCCCACTGTGAGAGTTAAATGCGGTCGTATGTAAGAAGTGCTCAGCTCAGCGACAGGTTCATAGCAAGTGTGCAATAAAAGATGTGTAGAAATGTCAAAGCTGGCCGGGTGCGGCCAGCCTGCAATCCCAGCACTTTGGGAGGCCAAGGCAGGAGGATTGCTTGAGTCCAGAGTTCAAGACCAGCCTGAGCAATATAGTAAGACCCCATCTCCAAAAAGATAAATAAATAAAGCTTTCACTTTCCTGGTGCCTGATTCCTTCCAAGCCTCTTAAAGAGGCTTAGCTGGCCGGGCACGGTGGCTCAAGCCTGTTTATCCCAGCACTTTGGGAGGCCGAGATGGGCGGATCACGAGGTCAGGAGATCGAGACCATCCTGGCTAACACGGTGAAACCCCATCTCTACTAAAAAAATACAAAGAACTAGCCGGGCGAGGTGGCGGGCGCCTGTAGTCCCAGCTACTCGGGAGGCTGAGGCGGGAGAATGGCATAAACCCGGAAGGCGGAGCTTGCAGTGAGCTGAGATCCGGCCACTGCACTCCAGCCCGGGCGACAGAACGAGACTCCGTCTCAAAAAAAAAAAAAAAAAAAAAAAAAAGAGTCTTAGCACCTTTGCCCTCTAAATAATTCAACACACATTTGGAAGAAAGAAGTTATGCGGGTCGGGCACGGTGGCTCAAGCCTGTAATCCCAGCACTTTGGGAGGCCGAGACAGGCGGATCACAAGGTCAGGAGATCGAGACCATCCTGGCTAACACGGTGAAACCCTGTCTCTACTAAAAAATACAAAAAACTAGCCGGGTGAGGTGGCGGGCGCCTGTAGTCCCAGCTACTCGGGAGGCTGAGGCAGGAGAATGGCGTGAACCCGGGAGGCGGAGCTTGCAGTGAGCTGAGATCCGGCCACAGCACTCCAGCCTGGGTGACAGAGCGAGACTCCGTCTCAAAAAAAAAAAAAAAAAAAAAAAAGAAGTTATGCGAATGGCTTCTTCACAAAGTGTAACGTGTAGTGAATAAATGGGGCAGAATTGCAGCGCTTCAGCAAGGAAAGGGGGGCATTTTGAACGAGCGTGGTCAGATGGAGGTATTATTTGGCTGAGTCTTCAAAAATGGGTAGGATTTAGGCACAGAGAGACCAGGAAGGTCATTCTCAATTAGGGGGAGGGCAGGCGGTAGTTCCTCGGAGCCAAGGTCAAGTTCGGGAAGGGTGAGCAGGTGAATTTGGTTGGTGCTTGAAACTTGTGTAGGGACTAGTGGAAGATGAAGTAGGAAAGGAGGCCTGGTTCCAGATGAGGTCACATTAAGAAAGCTGGAATTTTTTTTTTTTTTTTTTTTTTGAGACAGAGTCTTGCCATGTTGCCCAGGCTGGAGTGCAGTGGCAGGATCTTGGATCACTGTGCAACCTCTGCCTCCCGGATTCAAGTGATTCTCCTGCCTTAGCTTCCTGAGTAGCTGGGATTACAGGTGTGTGCCACCACACCTGGCTAATTTTTGTATTTTTTTTTTTTTTTTAGTAGAGGCGGGGTTTCACCATGTTGGTCAGCCTGGTCTCCAACTCCTGACCTTAGGTGGTCCTCCTGCCTCGGCCTCCCAAAATGCTGGGATTACAGGCGTGAGCCACTGCACCCGGCCCGAAAGCTGGATTTGTTTCTGTTGGAAAAGGGGTTGCTGCACTTTGCTGAGTGCGGGAGGTGTAAGATGGAGACAGGGGCATGCAGGCCCACGTGGGAGGTGAGAGAGACCAGGTCAGGAGGCCCATGAGAGGACAACCTGCGTGTTCATGGGAGTCAGATGGGAATTGTGACTCAGGAAGGAGGCACTGGGCTGGGACAGAAGATGTAGGTAGGCTCCAGGAGATGACAGGGAGGGAAGGTGAAGGCCTGTGAAGGCTCAAAGCCAATTGCTCGGGTTCATGAAGCAGAAAGGGTTCATGAAGAGGAAAGGGAAGAGAGAAAGTCAGTTTGGAGATGATAATGAAAAGGATTTCTTAATGGCTGAGGCTGGAGGTGGCAGCTGCTTTCATGGTTCCTACCTTCCTCTGTTATTTGAATGTTCCTGGGAACACACTGTCCTCTCCTGCTCTCAGGCTTGTAGAGGGGACACCAAAAGGACAGACTCGGGCTTTATGCACGCTTCCTTTCCACCCTGGCCTCACAGAAACCACACAGAGGGAGGCGTGGCGAGACCAGAAGAGTCCCAGCAGCAGGATCCTTTCCAAATCTATCCCTTCCAGTGGCAAGCATTTGTTTAAATGCCCTGGCAAGGAGTGGGGGGCCTTCTTTCAGTTTGTGCAAAGTTAACGAACTGTCTTCTGATTTTATGGAGAGATGCAAATAGTGTGTTGAATAAAAATCTCTTTGTTGTTGTTTTACAGGGCTGTAGAAATGGCCAGGAAGAAAACCACCCCCTCTTAAGGCTGTTTTTGTGACCATTCTTTGGAGCATTGTTCTAAAAATGGGAAATTACATATTGCTGTGCCAAAAGCAACAAACACCTGCAGTTAAAGGAATACCTTCCACGAGGCGGCTTTTCGGAGTATGCATGATTATAGCTCCAGCCAGGCCGGACCGAGGGCTGCTGCAGAAGCTCTGCTTGGTGTATTTCTTTACTTGCAAGGGGACAGAGTGTGGGCTTAGGTTTGGGACTAGACGGGGCTTTGGCGGCTATGGAGCTCAGGTGATTATCCTTCACTCATTTATCCAATAAACATTTATCAAGCATCTATTCTTGTGTCAGCCTTTGTGGTTTTCTCTGTTCCCTTCCCTGGCGTTGTGAGAATCCCTGGGAGAGTTGGCCACAGGCAGCAGCTTGCTGTCCTTATTTTCTTTCAGTTTTCAGAGTCAGCGCATGACTGCTGCCTCCACATGACCGAGAACCCCCGCGCATTCTCTCCTTTCTTTCTTTTCTTTCCCCCTCTTACATCCCTTGCTCCTCCTCCCCTTTCTCTTTCCTCTTTATGTATCTAAAAAAGGAGAAATGTAATTTTTTTTTTTGAGACAGTATCTCACTCTGTCACCCAGTCTGAAGTGCAGTGGCATGATCTCAGCTCACTGTAACCGCTGCCTCCCGGGTTCAAGTGATTCTCGTGCCTCAGGCTCAGTAGCTGGGATTACAGGCGCCTGCCACCATGCCTGGCTAATTTTTGTATTTTTTTTTTTTAGTAGAGATGGGGTTTCACCACGTTGGCCAGGCTGGTCTCAAACTCCTGACCTCAAGTGATCCACCTGCCTTTGCCTCCCAAAGTGCAGGGATTACAGGGATGAGCCACCATGCCTGGCCAATAAATGCACTTTTTTAATACGCCAATCGATACATTTCTTCAGGCACACGCCTTTTCAAAGTTTCCTGTTGCTGGAGGTCGGTCTGAAATTCTTAATCTATGCTGGTAGATGTTAAAGGATAATTTTCGATTATCTGGTTAATATTTAACTTTTGTCAACACTGATATTGCAAAATAATCAGGTCTTGAAATTTATCAAGCATGAAATGAATACCATTCAGATGGAATGGTTTAAGAGGAATCCAGTTTCATAAACTAATCTCATCTTTTTTTTTTGAGATGCAGTTTTGCTCTTGTTGCCTGGGCTGGAGTGCAATGGCATGATATTGGCTCCCTGCAACCTCCGCCTCCTGGGTTCAAGCGATTCTCCTGCCTCAGCCTCCCAAGTAGCTGGGATTACAGACACCCGCCACCATGCCCAGCTAATTTTTGTATTTTTAGTAGAGATGGGGTTTCTCCATGTTGGTCAGGCTGGTCTCAAACTCCTGACCTCAGGAGACCCACCTGCCTCAGCCTCCTAAAGTGCTGGGATTACAGGTGTGAACCACCATGCCTGGCCAACTGATCTCATCTTTATCTAGAAACAGAAAAGCAAGGAGCAATGGAATACAATGAATTTCAAACGTTTTTTGGCATTTTGGTTAGAACTTCCTGCCCACAGAGCATATGAATTCCTCAAATGGGTCAGCCAGAGAGTAATGGGAGGTCTTTTTGGGGGTCCAGGGTCATGTCTCAGGGGCCACTTGGTTATTGATGTGGTCCTCCTGGAAGCAGAGAGATGGAATAAAAAGGTTGGGAGGCCAAGGAGGGCGGATCAGGAGGTCAAGAGATTGAGATCATCCTGGCCAATATGGTGAAACCCCATCTCTACTAAAAATACAAAAATTAGCCAGGCATGGTGGCGGGTGCCTGTAGTCCTTGCTACTCGGGAGGCTGAGGCAGGAGAATCGCTTGAACCCGGGAGGTGGAGATTGCAGTGAGCCAGGATGGCGCCACTGCACTCCAGCCTGGCAACAGAGCGAAACTCCGTCTCAAAAAAAAAAAAGGTCTCAAGTCCTGTAATGTACTTAATTTACTGTCTTGGCTTCCACCTTCGTTTCAATTTTTCCACTAGAGGGTCCAAAGTAGAATCCTGCTGCTGTGATCGAGTGCTTGACGCAGATGCATGTTCGAATGATTTATTTTCCTTTTGCTTTCTTGGACTTTCTAAGTTTTCTACAATGAGTAGCAAGATAACTAAAATGTGAATCATGCCTTCATAGGACTCACATTCTAGAGAAGGCAACAGTTACAAGCAAACATGCTACAGTAAGATAAATACATGATTTATCCCACTGTAAATAGCTGCCCCAGATGAGGGGCGTGGGAGCCCAGCAGCGGAGAGAGCCCCTGAACCTCAGGGCACAAAGTGCTGGGTAGGGAGAGCAGGGAGAAAGAGCCCACAGACTAAGTCTTGAAAGAATCTGAAGGGGGCCAGACTTAGCAAATGAAATAGAATATGCCAGTTAAGTGTGCATTTTAGATAATGAAACGATTTTTAGTGTAAGTATGTATTATACTAAAGTATTGCATGAGTCTTGAAGGATGGAGTTTGGTTCTTCCAGGGACTTTGGGAAGGGAAAGCATTTCGGTCAGTGGGAACTGCTTCTGCAAAAGTGTGGAAGTGTGAATGGCATGGATTTGTTGCCTGTTTCAAATGTGAACATCTGTGCCTCGACGTGAATCAACGCGCCTTACTGAGAGGGCAGTTTTATTTCCGAGCAACATCCACTGCTCCACCCTCAAAGCGAGGGGTAGGTGGGAAGCAGCAGGATTTGAGGCCAGAGTGGAAGCAGGGCCATCTCCAGGAGGCTTTGATGATGGGTGAGGCTTGGTGAGGGGTTTGGACTTTATCTGACAGGGGACCAGGAAGAGGGAAGGATTTTAAGCAAAAGCATGAACTTCCTGTTTGATTTTTGGCAATCATGGGAAGGAAGCAAGACTAAAATCTTAGAGACTATTTAGGAGGCAGATTAACGGCCCCCCAAGGATGTCCACATCCTAATCCCCAGACCCTGTGGATGTGTTAGGTTACCTGGCAAGAGAGAATTAGGGTTGCACATGGATGCAAGTTTCTCATCAGCTGACTGTGAGATGGGGAGGTTGTTTTGGAGTATCTGATGGGCCCAGTGTAATCACAAAGATCCTTATGAATGGAAGTGGGAGGCAGAAGAGGAGATCAGCATCGGAGAGAGACTTGCAGAGGCTGCCCTGCTGACTTTGAAGATGGGGAAGGGGCCATGAGCCAAGTAATGCGGGTGGCCTTTAGAAAGTGCAAAAAACAAGGGTACAGATTCTCCTCTGGAGACTCCAGAAAGAATGCAGCCTGCCAACACCTTGGTTTTCAGCCCAGTGAGATGCATTTCAGACGTCTGGCCTCCAGAATGAGAAGATCACAAATTTGTGTGCTTTAAAGTTATTAAGTCTGTGGTAAGTTGTTAGAGCAGCCATAGAAACTAATGTAGAGGCTGTTTGCAATGATCCAGGTCACAGATGGTGAAGGCCTGGAATTGGCAATAGGGTCAAGAGAAGGGGATAAGGGCTGGGCGCGGTGGCTCACGCCTATAATCCCAACACTTTGGGAGGCTGAGACGGGCGGATCATTTGAGTCCAGGAGTTCGAGACCAGCCTGACCAACATGGTGAAACCCATATTTGTGAAAAAATACAAAAATTAGCTGGGCGTGGTGGTGTGCGCCTGTCATCTCAGCTAGTCAGGAGGCTGAGGGAGGAGGATTGCTTGAGCCTGGGAGGCGGAGGTTGTAGTGAGCAGTGATCACGACCCCGCACTCCAGCCTGGGTGACAGAGTGAGACCCTATCTCAAAAAATAAATAAATAAATAAATAAATAAATAAATAAAAATAAAGGGATCAATTCCATGTAAGCTGAGATGGACTCAGACTGACCGGACACCTAAGGTCAGGAGGTCAGGAGATTCCCCTAGCCCAGCAATCCTTTCTCCTCTCCTGATGCCCCAAGGCCTGCTCCTCCTTCCACAGCTCCCAGGGAGTCTCTGATCCAGTCTGTCCTAGGGCTGACTAGTACCTACTTTTGAGATAGGGGCCTAAGAGGGAATTCTTCTTTATTTTTATTTTTCAGATGGAATCTCATTCTGTTACCCAGGCTGGAGTGCAGTGGTGTGATCTTGGTTCACTGCAACCTCGGCTCACTGCAACCTCCGCCTCTGTAACCTCTGCCACTGCAATCTCTGCCTCCTGGGTTCAAGTGATTCTCCTGCCTCAGCTGTAGCTGGGACTACAGGCATGTGCCACCACGCTCGGGTAATTTTTGTATTTCTAGTGGAGGTGGGGTTTCGCCATGTTGGCCAGGCTGGTCTTGAACTCCTGACTTCAGGTAATCTACCTGCCTCAGCCTCCCACAGTGCTGGGATTACGGGCTTGAGCCACTGCACCTAGCCCTAAGAGGGAACTCTAAAGGTAGCTCTGTAAGTATCTGCCTCGTGGTTACACACACAGGGTGACTGTGAAACCGCCTTTGCAAAAATTACAACTGAGGAAATTAGGACAGTGAAAGAGATCAGACCTAACCGACTCCATCTTGCTTCTAACCTTTAAGCTGTCCTTGTTCATTCCTGGGCATAGGCCTGAACTAACTTTGGGAAAGAATTCCGTTCATGTTTTGACTCTGAAACAAAATTGATAATAGCTATTTCCCTAAAAAAAACAAAAAAACAAAAAAACCCGTTGTTGCCTGTGGACCAGTCTGCCTTTGCAGGACTAACAAATTAGCTACAAGATTAGAAATTTAGTTTAGGGGTCATGCAACCTCTGGCTCCGAGAGTCTGAGCCTCCCTAGATTGCTCCTGCAGATAACATCACTATTGTAAAATCTTTTTTTTTTGAAACGGAGTCTCGCTCTGCTACCCAGGCTGGAGTGCAGTGGCGCGATCTCAGCTCACTGCAAGTTCCGCCTCCCGGGTTTACGCCATTCTCCTGCCTCAGCCTCCCGAGTAGCTGGGACTACAGGCGCCCACAACCGCGCCCGGCTAATTTTTTGTATTTTCAGTAGAGACGGGGTTTCACCGTGTTCGCCAGGGTGGTCTCCATCTTCTGACCTCGTGATCCGCCCGCCTCGGCCTCCCAAAGTGCTGGGATTACAGGCATGAGCCACCGCGCCTGGCCACTATTGTAAAATCTAAGATCAGTGTTTGAGATATTTTGCAGATCCTGCACTCGATGGATCAGCTGACACCACCCAGACTGGTAATCTGGCTCAACCATTTCTGCCATCCTACCCAGGAACAGAAGACAGCAAGAAAACCACACTTCCACCCTCTACGATTCCATCTCCAACCTGACCAATCAGCACTCCCCACCTCCCAAGCCCCTACCCGCCAAATTATCTTCGAAAACAGAGATCCCGCCGGGCGCGGTGGCTCAAGCCTGTAATCCCAGCACTTTGGGAGGCCGAGATGGGCGGATCACGAGGTCAGGAGATCGAGACCATCCTGGCTAACACGGTGAAACCCCGTCTCTACTAAAAATACAAAAAACTAGCCGGGCGAGGTGGCGGCACCTGTAGTCCCAGCTACTCGGGAGGCTGAGGCAGGAGAATGGCGCAAACCCGGGAGGCGGAGCTTGCAGTGAGCTGAGATCCGGCCACTGCACTCCAGCCTGGGCGACAGAGCGAGACTCCGTCTCAAAAAAAAAAAAAAAAAAAAAAGAAAACAAAGATCCCCCAAATGCTCAGGCAGACTGATTTCAGTAATAATAAAACTCCAGTCTCCCACACACCCGGCTCTGTGTGAATTACTCCTTCTCCACTGGAAGTCCCCTATCTTGATAAATTGCCTCTGTCTAGGCAGCCAGCACGGTGAACCCACTGGGCAGTTACAGCTGTGGCCATATAACTGCAGGTATTTTAGGAGTTAACTAGACTCTTGTGATAAACTGGGAATCCATTCACCTAATGGGGGAACAAATCTGAGTTCCAAACCCCCGGTTTATCAATTCCCAAGCTGGCAACAATTCCCATGCTAGCTTAGCTGAATATATTTTCAGATTTTATTTTATTTTATTTTATTTTTGAGATAGAGTTTTGTTCTTGTTGCCCAGGCTGGAGTGCAATGGTGCGATCTTGGCCCACTGCAAATTCTGCCTCCCAGATTC
Organism: Macaca mulatta; assembly: GCF_049350105.2. NCBI lineage: Eukaryota > Metazoa > Chordata > Mammalia > Primates > Cercopithecidae > Macaca > Macaca mulatta. The sequence goes on from NC_133419.1 coordinate 11,638,721, forward strand.
AAGTGATTCTCCTGCCTTAGCCTCCCAAGTAGCTGGGATTACAGGCATGCACCTCCATGAGCGGCTAATTTTGTGTTTTTAGTAGAGACCGGGTTTCTCCATGTTGGTCAGGCTGGTCTTGAACTCCCGACCTCCGGTGATCCGCCCGCCTCAGCCTCCCAAAGTGCTGAGATTACAGGTGTGAGCCACCGCGCCCAGCCTATTTTCAGATTTTTTTTTTGCATGTACTATAGCTTTATAATGTTAGTTTGCTCATGGAAATGTGTTGGGTGGCTAACTACTGATGATTCATCCTCACATTATCCCCGTGTGCCTGTTGGTGTATTCTGAAAGTGGTTGGGAGGAACATCCCCTAATTACATGTTTCTGAATGCATTGTTTGTGTGGCCTCATCATCAATAAAGCTTCTCTTTATCGTCTATCTGAAGCCATTTTGAGAGGCAGTCACCCCTACGGTGATTACTGCCCACAAATCCCTTGGCATTCGAAAACAGCAGGCCTTGCATCAGCTGCAAACTAGACATAATTTTATCCATATCATCGTGATAAGGCTGATGAAGGCTGGTTTTGCTTCTTCTTCCTGCCTCGTGAGTCATTTGCAGATATTTCTGTCAGGCTAACCTCAACTGTCTTGCATGTACAACAGCAGCTTTCCTGCTAATCAATTAGTCCAGGCACATTGACACAAGCCCCCGGATTTTGCAACATGATGGCGGTGTTTGATAATTACCATTCTGCTTTAGGTTTCCTCCAGAGTATGTTTCCTTTGGTTGCAGGTTTCAGGGGTAATAGATACTTTCAAAAAAGTTTTTCACTCAGATTCAGTTTTCTTGACAACATGATCAAGAAATGTGGTCTTTTCCTCCCATGGGTTCCTCAAAGGTATGAATGCTAAAATTACTATCATGCTAAAAATACATTTGTTATTTTTAATCTTTTTTTTTTTTTTTTGCTTTGATGAGTTTTGTTTGTTTTTTGCTTTTGTTTTTGTTTTTGTTTTTTTGAGACAAGGTCTTGCTCAGTCACCCCAGGCTGGAGTGCAGTGCTGAGATCTCAGCTCACTGCAACCTCTGTCTCCTGGGCTCAAGTGATCCTCCCACCTCAACCTCCTGAGTAGCTGGGATTACAGGCATGCGCCACCACACCCAGATAATTTTTGTAGGTTTTGTTTTTTTGTAGAGGCGGAGGTATCACTATATTGTCCAGACTGGTCTTGACTCCTGGACTCAGGCTATCTGCCAGCCTTAGACTACCAAAATGCTGGGATTACCAGCACTTTGGGAGGCCGAGGAGGATGGATCACCTGAGGTCAGGAGTTTGAGACCAGCCTGGCCAACATGGTGAAACCCTGAAATACAAAAATTAACTGGGCGTGGTGGCAGACACCTGTAATCCCAGTTACTTGGGAGGCTGAGACAGGAGAATTGCTTGAACCCAGGAGGCAGAGGTTGCACTGAGCTGAGATTGCACTGCTGCACTGCAGCCTGGGCAACAAGGAGAGAAACTCCGTTTAAAAAAAAAAAATTGCTGGTATTGCAGGATTACAGGCATGACCCATTGTGCCCAGCTTTGATGAGTTATGTTTTCAGTTTTTTCTTCACACAGCTTGTGCCTAATGCCTCCCAAAGGCAGGAATGCTTATAGTCATACATTGGCCTCCCTGTGTTTTGGAGCTTAGCATATTCATAGTGAAAATGGCTGATTGTATAATTATGTATTTATACAAAACGGGGGGGGGCATACTTTTTCTTTCTCTCCTCCTCCTCCTCCTTCAAATGTAAAAATCATTCTTAGCTTAAGGTTTGTTTAAAAACTGGCCACAGGCTGGGCGCGGTGGCTCACGCCTGTAATCTCAGCACTTTGGGATGCTGAAGCGGTTGGATCACCTGAGGTCAGGAGTTTGAGACCAGCCTGACCAATATGGTGAGACCCCGTCTCTACTAAGAATACAAAAAAAAAAAAAAAAAAAAAGAAAAATGGCCAGGCACGGTGGCTCATGCCTGTAATCCCAACACTTTGGGAGGCTGAGGTGGGTGGATCACCTGAGGTCGGGAGTTCAAGACCAGCCTGACCAACATGGTGAAAACTGTCTCTACTAAAAATACAAAATTAGCCAGGTGTGGTGGCGTGTGCCTGTAATCCCAGCTACTTGGCAGGCTGAGGCAGGAGAATCGCTTGAACCCGGGAGGTGGAGGTTGCAGTGAGCTGAGATTGTGCCACTGCACTCCACCCTGGGCCACAGAGTGACATTCCGTCTCAAAAAAAAAAAAAAAAAAAAAAAGAAAAGAAAAAAAATTAGGCTATAGCCTGAGCTTTGCCTGCCGGCCATAGTCTATAGACCCATGCTATAATACACGAGTAACTGGTGTTAGTAACTACAGTTACATACAGTAACTGGTGTGAGTAACACAGATAGAAAAGAATCCGGTGAACGGTGCCTTCATTTCTCGAATTTCCTGCTTTGTGTCAACATGCATCACTCAGATATGTGCTCTTCCTGTGGTTGCAATCAGTTTATCTTTGCATTCTGCTGTTTTAAAATTTAACGCCCATTTCTGTGGATTGGCATAGCTCACATTCTTGTGAATCACCCACAGTGATTCCTGAAGTGTCGTCCCCAGCCTCAAGCCTCTCTGCACTGTAATTGTGCTTCTTATCCTCAGATACCTGCCTTGCATTGGCCCTGGGTAAATGTTTCTCTTGGCTGTGAATAGGCAATTAAAATTCTGAGCCTTTTATGGCTCTGGATGCTTATCCCATGGAACAATACTCACCCAGGCGGATGGCCCACCAACGCAAAGGTATGTGCTTTAGGTTAGGATGACCTGGTGAAGGAGAATGTGATGCCTCAGCAGGGAGGGAGTGGGGGAGGAGAGGGAGCCGGGCAGCCCCCATCAAGGCCCCACCCGAAGCAAGGAATCTCTTTTGGAGTTGCCAGTCCCCCGACCTGCTCTGGAATTTTTACAATCAGAGCCCCTCCTCCGTGGCTGACAATGAAGGGCATGATGGCTTTCTAGTTTGTGTGCGAGAGTGTGTGTTTGGGGGTGTGTGGACTTTGCTCATCACCATCATTTGGATTTTTGGCTCTGGGGATCCCACCAGAGCCAAAAATTGGGGCACAGGCTCTGGAATCTGGGTTGTGAGGAGTAATTGAGAGATTGCGAAAGCGCCTGCCAGCACCTAAACAATCAATATGGGTTATTGGGTTGTGGTTTTTGCCTGGGGACTTTAAAAACCGGGCAGGCGGAGGTCAAAGGCCGGCCCTGCCAGCTCCCCACGGTCTTCTCCACCTTTGGGGCTGTCTCAAGTTCTAGATTCCGCGGGCCTCACCCTTGAAATCATCTGGGAATGGAATTATTGCTAATCCCAAAAGGGCTGACACACCACTCCCTGGCAGGGTTCCACTGGGTGGCAACATGATTTGTGTGACTGCCCCTGTTTTCCCTCAGAATTTGGATTTTAAAACTTTCGAAATACGAGATTTTTATTATATATATATATTTATTATTATTATTATTATTATTTTTGGAGTGCAGTGGCGCGATCTCAGCTCACTGCAACCTCCCAGGCTGGAGTGCAGTGGCGCGACCTCGATCTCGGCTCACTGCAACCTCCGCCTCCCGGGTTCAAGCGATTCTCCTGCCTCAGCTTCCCAAGCAGCTGGGACTACAGGCGCGCGCTACCACGCCCAGGGCTAATTTTGTATTTTTAGTAGAGATGGGGTTTCACCATGTTGGCCAGGCTGGTCTTGAACTCCTGACCTCAGGTGATCCACCCACCTCAGCCTCCCAAAGTGCTGGGATTACAGGAGTGAGCCACCGTGCCCGGCCGAGATTTTAAAAATTATACGGATGACACCAGATCCCCAGAGCCGGACCTCTGGGTGCCTCAGCCCCGACAGCGCGTTCACACAGGGACCCTGTGGAGGACGCTGCCCCCTTGTGGTGGCGGCGCACCAGGCCTGCCGGACTACGTTGCCCCATGGAGGGGCCCGGACTGGCGAGCTCTATCTCTAACCAGCTGCCTCCTTCTGTGCCCTCTGCCGACGCCCCTCCGATTCCTCAGCCCCTCTGCAGTCCTCCACCTTTTTCTTTCTTTCCTTTTGAGACAGGGTCTCACCCTTGTCACCCAGGCTGGAGTGCAGTGGCACGATCATAGCTCACTGCAGCCTGGAACTCCTGCGCTCAAGAGATCCTCCTGCCTCAGCCTCCAGAGTAGCCAGGTCTACAGGCATGCGTTGCCAGACTCCGCTAATTTATTTTTAGTTTTGTAGAGAGACGGAGTCTCACTCTGTTGCCAGGCTGGTCTTGAACTCCTGGGCTCAAGCCATCCTCCCATCTCTGCCTCCCAAAGTGCTGGGATTACAGGCATGAGCCAGCCTAGCCAATCCTCCACTTCTGTTTAGGTGCTGTGGGTAATGTGGCCCAGCAGGGGGCTGGCTGCCATGAAACTGGCCGGGGATTCGGGGATCTTCATATCCACATGGATGCATCTTTAGGATGAGTTCTATTCTTTGCACATTTTGCTATAGAGCAATTTTAAAAACCAATCAGCCACACTTTTTTTTTTTTTTTTTTTTGAGATGGAGTTTCACTCTTGTTGTCCAGGCTGGAGTGCAGTGTCACGATCTTGGCTCACTGCAACTTCTGCCTCCCAGGTCAAGTGATTCTCCTGCCTCAGCCACCCGAGTAGCTGGGATTACAGGCACGCACCACCATGTCTGGCTAATTTTTTGTATATTTAGTAGAGACGGGGTTTCACCATGTTGGCCAGGCTGGTCTCGAACTCCTGACCTCAGGTGATCCACCTGCCTCGGCCTCTCAAAGTCCTGGGATTACAGGCATGAGCTACAGTGCCTGGCCATCAGCCACACTTTTTGAGCAGCCAGGGCTGTGTGGCTGGTACAAAGGCCTTAAGGTTTGAAAGGGGCTTGGCTCTTTTTAAAAACTGAGGGCAGGGAAGGTGGGGGTGTGTGTGGGGACTGAGCAGAATGAGGGAGCCATGGGAAGGAGGGGTACAGGAAAGACTGGTGAGGGGCCACCATCGTCAGGGTTTAGAATTTTACAATAAGAGCCCTGGAAAACTTTGAAGGATGGGGAGGGACTTTGCACTTGAGAATAATTCCTTTGGATTGCTGGAGAGGGGATTGTGGGGGCCCTGGAGTCTGGCTGGGAGCCAGAGAGGAGGCCCTGGGGGCTGTACAGGCAGGTATGGGGGTGTTGCCTATGGACTTGGAGTGAAGGATTCCAGAGGCCCTATAGAGGTAGCCTGGGTTGGCTAGAGAAGGAAGGATCGCGGATGTTCCTCAGGCTGGTGCAGCCCAGCGGGGAGAATGGAGCTACAACTCATTGAGATAGGAACAGACTGGGGCAGGGATCACTGGTTCTGTTGGACAAGTGGAGTCTGTGATGTTGAGTAAATGGTCTGATATAAGGGGAGGGGGCTTGAGTTCTGTTGGAGGCAGAAACCTAGAGGAAGGAGCTTTGGAAGAGCCCAGAGATTTCTGCTGGGATCCAAGAGCAGAGCTTGTCTGCTTTCCTTTTGTCCTGGCTCACCTCACCCAGACAGGGGCAGACCCCCACCATAACAAGGAGACCAAAAAGACACAGGGGGCACAAAAGTGAGATGCCTGTGGTTTATTGAAGGGAGCAAGGCCGGTAGGCGTGGACTCAAAGCACGGCAGCGGCAGGGGCTGGAGCAGTTGGGGATCTTCGGCTTCTAAATCCTAATTACACAGTAAGCTTTTGTCTATTTTTTCCTGAAACAAATAAACAAAGAAAGAAACAAACAGAAAAGCTCAACACAACAGTGAATGAATTGCATAGTTAGGCAGAGATGATGAGCCATAGAAACTTTAACATCAACCGAGAGGTGCAGTCAACTCTAGGAGGAACTGAGGTAGTAAGGGCTTGGATTGTTTCTCAAAAGCCTCTTGAAAAATAGTAAGAGGAGGCTGGGCGCGGTGGCTCACGCCTGTAATCCCAGCACTTTGGGAGGCTGAGGCGGGTGGATCACCTGAGGTCAGGAGTTCGAGACCAGCCTGGCAAACATGGTGAAATCCTGTCGCTACAAAAATACAAAAATTAGCTGGGCATGATGGCGGGTGCCTGTAATCCCAGCTGCTTGGGAGGCTGAGGCCGGAGAATCGCTTGAACCTGGGAGGCGGAGGTTGCAGTGAGCCAAGATCGTGCCATTGCAACTTAGCCTGGGCGACAGAGCAAGACTCTGTTTCAAAAAAGATCACTGTGCTGCCTGCCTGGGGACAGTGGCACTGTGACTCTCCTCTCTGGATTAGAAACAGGTCTGAAAACTGGGGCAACCCTGCAGCCCCATTAGGAGAAGCCACTTCTAACCAGTGTGAAGTGAAGGGCGCTGGTTACCATGAGCTTAATGATGCTGTCTCTGGCCTTTGCGGGGAGGGTGTCCACCAGCTTCTTCAGCTGAGCCCCTGCCTCACTCATGTCTTGATCAGGGCTGAAAAATCCCATGGCAGCCTCAAAACTGGAGGGTGTGTCCAGGAACAGGGATTCAATGACACGCAGAAAGTTCGGGCAGATCTCTGCGGAAGCTGCAACACAGAGAAGAGAAGGCATATGTCTCCAGGCCCCTTTCCAAGCTGGCTAGCTCTCTGGCTGGGTCTGCCCGGATGCAAACAGCCAGGCCCATCAGCGGGAGATAGCACCCTTGTCATCGATGGGCTAGAGTGTGAGATCTGCTGGTGCTCTAAGAGGTTGCCTATTGGGTGCTGTGCGAATACTTTCTGGATTACGGCCAGCTTTTTGTGGATTGCCCGAGTCTTCCTTGGATTTCTTGGATTGAGGTGAGCAAGGTGCCACTTTTCTTTCTGTTAGAGGTCAAGGCAGAGTATTGATAACAGAAGCTGCTGGCCTGATTTGTTAATGCCGTGTGGAGGCTGGGAAGAGGCCACTGAGGGTTTTGTTACCCGCCGGAAACTTGCCTCTCCTCAGTGGCTAGGGATGCCCTGAGCCATGCTTCACTGCGGGCATGTGACAAATTCAGGCTCTGGCAGGAAGAAGCGATTGTAAGCCGGGTGCGGTGGCTCACACCTGTAATCCCAGCACTTTGGGAGGCCGAGGCGGGCGGACCACGAGGTCAGGAGTTCCAGACCAGCCTGGCCAACATGGTGAAACCCTGTCTCTACTAAAAATACAAAATATTAGCTGGGCATGGTGCTGGGTGCCTATAATCCTAGCTACTTGGGAGGCTGAGGCAGGAGAATCACTTGAAGCCGGGAGGAAGAAGTTGCAGTGAGCCGAGATCTCGTCACTGTACTCCAGTCTGGGCAACAGAGTGAGACTCTGTCTCAAAAAAAAAAAAAAAAAGGAAGAAGCCATTGTGATTGTACCAGCCAAACATGGGCCTCCCAACCTGGCCGGGAAGTGTGGCACACTCAGCTCATGGACAGAGCAGCCACTTGTACCGCTGCATTCCCTTCCACACAGAGCTTCAAGACTGTGTTTTCTTCTCAGGTCCTTACAATCAGGAACATGGGGGAAAGTCACCATTTTCTACCCCCTGCTTGCCTCCATCTTCCCAGTGAGTCTTAAATCCCTTGTCCTTGAATTCTCTGCCTCCCGTACAAATTTGCCTTCCCTCCTCCGACTCCAGGGCCTCTCTAGAAAGGGCCACTCTAAGTCAGACCCTCTCCAGAACTTAGGTCCTTGCTTTGTAACTTACTATGTCACCAGGCAAGTCACTCTGTCTTTCCGTAGCTCAGTTTTCTCATCTGTAAAATGGGAACAATATCCCTACTTCATTTTATTTTTTATTTTTTAAATTTTAATTTAATTTTATTTTTATTTATTTATTTGTTTTGAGACGGAGTCTCGCTCTATTGCCCAGGCTGGAGTGCAGTGGCGCCGTCTCGGCTCACTGCAACCTCTGCCTCCCAGGTTCAGTGATCCTCCTGCCTCAGCCTCCCAAGTAGCTGGGACTACAGGTATGCATCACCATGGCTGGCTAATTTTTGTATTTTTAGTAGAGACAGGGTTTCACCATGTTGGCCAGGTTGGTCCTGAACTCCTGACCTCAAATGAGTTGGCCTCCCAAAGTGCTAGGATTACAGGCGTGAGCCACTGTGCCTGGCCCAGTATCCTTACTTCATAGAGTTGTTGTAAGAATGAAAAGAGAGGCCAGGTGTAGTGGCTCACGCCTAATCGCAGCACTTTGGGAGGCCTAGGCGGGCGGATCATGAGGTCAAGAGATCGAGACCATCCTGGCCAACATGGTGAAACCTTGTCTCTACTAAAAATACAAAAATTAGCTGGGCACAGTGGTGCGTGCCTGTAATCCCAGCTACTTGGGAGGCTGAGGCAGGAGAATCGCTTGAGCCCGGGAGGCGGAGGTTGCAGTGAGTGAACTGAGAGTGTGCCACTGCACTCCAGCCTGGCAACAGAGCTAGACTCCATCTCAAAAAAAAGAAAAAAGAAAAGAGATACTATGTGAAAGGGTGACAGTGATTGTCACATTGCGTGAAGTGTTAAATATTGTATGTGTGCGCACACAAATAGACAAATGAAATGCATCTGACCCACCCCTTAACATGTTTCAGAACTATCTTGCTCAGCCACCCACCTCTGTACGCAGACAGCACTGAGATCTAATTAATACACATTTCAGTCCAAGATGATGTCATTTTCTCTGAAAAACAAATAAGCCTTGCTGCAAAATAGTTGTTCCTACTGCTTCTTGGTTTGGGTTTTCTAACTCCCCAGTGTCATAAAACTTATCTCCATGGGTGCTGTGAAGCTTTCCAAGTGAATTAATTGGAGTTTATTTATTAAAAAACAACAACAACATTTTCAGACGAGAATGGAAGAGGCTGATGCAGAGTGAAAAACAGAGTTAGATAACCCAGTTCTCCAAAGACGGGGGATCTTGGAGAGAGGTGTGATCCTTCCTTCCTTCCTTTCTCCCCTCTCTCCCTCTCTCCCTCTCTCTGTCCACCCCTCTTTCCCCCACAATTCTTTTCCTTTTAATGACAGCAGCAACTACTCAGAGACTCCTAATCCCTTTTGCAGAGGACAGAAATGTTTAGAAAACTCCACTCTGGGTTGGCAGTTCCCCAAAGGGAAGATCTCTTTCTGGAATATTCTTCTGTGCCCAGAATGAGAGACCTTGTCTTGGGTTGGGTTTCTTTTGGGGTCATGAGTCCCTGCAGCTCCCCTTCCAGTGACTTCAGCTGTCAGCATGGAGTGGAGACCCCAGACTTGGAGGCTGCACCAAGTTCTCGGCATCTTGGGGTGTGTCCAGGTCTGGGAGGAGGGCCTCATTATTCCTATGCTGGATGCACTCATCTTTATGAGGTGTCCTCCACCCCTCCCTCCAGCCTATTCCATTCCCTGGGATTCTGAGGGTTGCTGGATATGGAAGATGGGACCCTTTTTATGCTTCCTCACAGCCTGGGGCTCTCTCCAAGTTCCCAAGATGAACTTGCTCACCAGACCCAGTTTTCTGAGACTCAGCATGCCCAGGTCCTCCCAGCGGCTACAGAGCAGACACGGGCAGCTCACCCCTTCTTCTGAGCAAAACTGGGTGGTCCTGAGAGTTCCTAAGTCCAGGAGGGAGGGAAGGGACTCTGAGCACTCACCGGAGCTGCAGTAGAGAGCCAGCGTGACCAGGGGGAGGGTGACAGCAAGTTTCATGGTGGAGGCGGGGGATGCTCTGGCCCATCAATGATTCCGTCTCTGAGACTGGTGGGCTAGTAGGAGACATGCCCAGCAAGGTGCTTTTTATATGCTCCAGGCGGCAGCGCCCAGATGGGGAAGGGTAGGGCAAGGGCTCTACGTAAGATACCGCACTATTTGCTTGGGCATTGGCTCGGCGGAATAGGTAAATATTCCCGTTTCTCAACTCAGTTTCTGTCCCCATTGAAACTGAGCTCACACAATGGGCCCCTTGGGGGTGGAGTGCCGAGCCATGCCTGAAGGCAGTGAAGGGAACCCATGTCAGAGGATGGGGAAACCCAGCTGCCTGTGTCAGTCACTGAACCTGGGCACTGGGGCAGTCCAGGTCAAGAGAAGCAATTGTGGAGCCCACCTGGAGAAACTGAGGCCCAAGGTCCCTCCCAAGTGGCAGGGAGAGGACTAGGACTAGGACTTAGGATGCTGACACTCCACTGGGCTCTTTCATAGGCTCCCCTCTGAGGAGGGCGACTGAACCTTAAGCCAGGAAAGTGACATGGTTCGGAGCATTGCCGTGGTCAGACTTGGGGGGGCCCTGGACTGTTGAACAAAAGGGACCCTTCCAGAATTCCCATCAGAAACCCGAGCCCTGCCACAGGCTGGGTCTGTTCCCACCCAGAAGTGCTCTCAAGTCCTGTGCTCCTGATGGGCCAACTGGCAGGACCTTCAGTCCTTATCTCACTTGACCTCCCAACGGCCTTGACACCTGCGACCGCTTCCTTCTCGAACCATTCTCTCTCCTGCGCTCCCACGCCTCAGTTCTTTCCTGTTTTCCTTCTCTGGCTATTCCTTCTTGTTCTCTTTAGATGTTTATGCTTTACTGTTCTTGAGTGTTGATGGTTCCCAGGCTTTGGCCTTCTCCCCTTTCTTGCCTCCAGTTGCCATTTCCTGGTTCTTCTCCAAAGCCCGGGCTTCATAGCACCTAGCCTGGCCTAGTCAAAATCCCCTGACTCAACCTCCCTGCTTCCCAGCTTGCTTTCCTCAGCCATCCTCGGAAAGGCCATCGGAATGATTTTCCTAAAGCCCATTGGTCATGTCCTTCTTGAAACCCTTAAACTCTTCCTTTTGCCTATAGAATAAAATTCAAGTGCAATTTACAAGGCCCTTGCCCACTGGCCTTTGCCTACCATTTGAACTTCACTTCTCCTCTCCCCGACACAGCGACTTAGCCCTCTCTTACTATTTGTGGATTCGAGAATGTTCCATGTTTTTTCATGTCTTTCTACCTATGCACAAGCTAAGCCTCATGCCTGAATACACATTTCCTGCCTTGTCCACTTCTCCAAATTCTATTTGTACTTTAAGACTCAATCAAATGTCGATCCACTCATTCATCCAATAAATGCTGACCACCTATGATGTGCCAGACGTGGTGCTAGGAGTTGGGAATTGGGGTAGATAGACATGGAGAAGCATTGCATGCCACTTCCAGAACTCCTCAAAAATAAATAAACAAACAAACAAATAAATAAATAATAAATAAATAAAAAACAAAAGGCCGGACACTGTGGCTCACGCCTGTAATCCCAGGACTTTGGGAGGCTGAGGCGAGTGGATCACCTAAGGTCAGGAGTTTGAGACCAGCCTGGCCAACATGACGAAACCCTAAAACTACAAAAATTAGCTGGGCATGATGGTGGGTGCCTATAATCCCAGCGACTTGGGAGGCTGAGGCAGGAGAATTGCTTGAACCTGGGAGTCAGAGATTGTGATGAGCCGAGATCACGCCATTGCACTCCGGCCTGGGCAACAAGAACAAAACTCCGTGTCGGAAAAAAGAAAAAAAAAAAAAGTATCCCGTTGTGCCTGAGGGTTTCGAAGGGCTTGCTGTGCCTGCATAGGGGGCATTCAGGGGCCAGAGCACACAAGGCCTCGTTCTAAGGCCTTTACACTCAGAGTGGGAAGCTCTTGAAGGTTTTAATCAGGGAGTGACATGGTCTGATACCCTTTCCTGATGAACTGACCCTGACTTGGGCAGCTGGGGGAATGGGGTGTTATTTCTTGACATAGAGAAGACTTGGGAAAAACAAGGTTGGGGGTGAAAATAGGGGGTGAAGCCTTCCCCAACAGGTGGTTCTGATGAGTGGCAGCTCTCCCTTGGGCCTCTCTTCCCCCTCTGCTTACAGGGCTCATTATACAATCTTTTAACTTTGCAATTGTTTATTTTCTTGTATGACTCCTTTACTTGACTGACCTCCTTTAGGGCTGAGGCCACTGTAAGCCAAGGTACGCAACGCTTGCTAAACAGGAATCCCTGGAATTAATCCATGCATGAGGCCTTTGTGCCATGTGACAGTTGAAGGCCATGGTGACCCCTGAACCGTCCCACTCAGAGACGCCTTAACACTGGTAAGAGCACACGTTCTAAACTAGCAACCAACAAAGACTTGTCAAGTACGTTACGGTGTGTCCTTACAATGAAACGCTGTGTGGCTGAAAACAGAGAAAGATCTTCTGAACTGATGGTGAAATGATCTTCAAGGCAGACTGCAAAGGGGAAAAACAAGGCATGAACAGAGTAAAAAAGAACAAAGACAAGGCCGGGCGTGGTGGCTCACGCCTGTAATCCCAGCACTTTGGGAGGCTGAGGTGGGTGGATCATGAGGTCGATTGAGACCATCCTGGCCAACATAGTGAAACCCTGTCTCTACTAAAAAATTACAAAAAAAAAAAAAAAAAAAAAAAAATTAGCCGGATGTGGTGGTGGGTGCCTGTAATCCCAGCTACTTGGGAGGCTGAGGCACAAAAATCACTTGAACCCAGGAGGCGGAGGTGGCAGTGAGCCGAGATCGCGCCACTGCACTCCAGCCTGGTGACAGAGCAAGACTCCATCTCAAAAAAAAAAAAAAAAAAAAAAAAAGAGAATTCACATATGCATTTGCTTGTATTTGCACAAAGTATCTCCGAAGTGTCTCCTTTCTTTTAGGTTTTCTTCTGTGTCCTATCATCTGGGCTCTTGAATCTAGCCTATCTTGAGGACTTCAGGGTCTGCATCCCTCCTCTCTTGGGGACTGTTGAACGGTGTAGCCTGCCTGCAATCCCAGCACTTTGGGAGGCCAAGGAGGGCAGATCACCTGAGGCTGGGAGTTCGAGACCAGCCTGGCCAACATGGCGAAAACCCCTCTCTACTAAAAATACAAAAATTAGCAGGGCGTGGTGGCGGACACTTGTAATCCCAGCTATTCAGGAGGCTGAGGCAGGCTTGAGCCGGGGAGGCGGAGGTTGTAGTGAGCCAAGATTGTGCCATTGTACTCCAGCCTGGATGACAAGAGAGAAAATAAATAATTTCCATCTCAAAAATAAATAAATAAAAGGTGTGTGTGGCTGATGGAGCTGAAATGGGCAAGGAAGGTGCACTGGACCATGGGTACACCTAAAGCCCATCCAATGCCGCCACTAGTGGATCCCTCTGTGGGCAGTGGCTGGTCTGGCCGGGGCAGCAGTGATGGCCACAGGGGTCTTAGGCAGGAGTCATATCACCCATAACCTCAGACTCTGCTCTCTACTTTCCACCTTCATGGTGCAAGGTCCTGGGGACAGGATAGCTGGCTCCTGGGTCTTTGAGGAACTTCACAGCTAGGAGGAGAGACAGAGATGGGTGTAACTGGTGGGAATGCTCTGTGGGGAGATGGAGGAAGTCAAAGAAGGAAGCGGTGCTCTGGGAGTTGAGGGGGGGCTGCCCCCAGGCCGGGCACGGGGGCTCATGCCTGTAATCCCAGCACTTTGGGAGGCCCAGGCGGGCGGATCACTTGAAGTTGGGAGTTGGAGACCAGCCTGACCAACATGGAGAAACCCCGTCGCTACTAAAAATACAAAATTAGCTGGGCCTGGGGTGGCACGTGCCTATAATCCCAGCTACTCGGGAAGCTGAGGCAGGAGAATCACCTGAATCTGGGAGGCGGAGGTTGCGGTGAGCCGAGATCGTGCCACTGCACTCCAGCCTGGGCAACAAGAGCGAAACTCCGTCTCAAAAAAAAGTGAAAAAACAAACAAACAAAAAGAAAGCGGCTGTCCCAAGAAAGGTAACTGGGCAGAGGAGAGAAGGCACGTGGATGGCTGGCATTTGAGCTGGCCTCTGGTGGATGGGTGATGCCGGTGGTTGGGGTGAAGTAGGGGATGTGCCAGGAGGAGGAAGCCACAGGAAGGGGGGCCCAGGCTCAGGAGGGGGGACCTGGCCATGGTCCGACTTGCATGGGACAGATGAGTGCACAAGTACAGTGGGAGTCTGGGGGTGCTGGGGGAACTGGCCTTTCAGGTGCGGGGCTGGTGGTTTGCTGTGATTCTGGAAGGTACCGTGACTGCCACCACCAAGTGTCCCAGATAGGCTCTGCCATCCGGCCCTTGGGAGAGCCCTGCTTGGTGGTGGTGGGTTTCTCTCCCCTGCCTCAGGAGCCTGCAAAGCCCCTGCTTCTCTGACCCTCTACTTGAGATAGTGAGGCAAAAAGTGTGTTAGTCAAGGCTTGGAACTCAGAGCTTTTTTTTTTTTTTCTGGAGACGGAGTTTCGCTCTTGTTGCCCAGGCTGGAGTGCAATGGCACGATCTTGGCGGCTCACTGCAACCTCTGCCTCCCAGGTTCAGACAATTCTACTGCCTCAGCCTCCCAAATAGCTGGGATTACAGGCGTGCGCCATCATGCTCGGTTAATTTTTGTGCTATTAATAGAGATGGGGTTTCACCATGTTGGCCAGGCTAGTCTCAAACTTCTGACCTCAGGTGATCCTCCCGCCTTGGCCTCCCCAAGTGCTGGGATTATAGGCGTGAGCCACCACACCTGACCAGAACTCAGAACTTCTTAAACTCTAACACCTGCTCCTCAAATCCTTAAACTCTATACACTGTGAGTTCGAGGCCAGAACCCTCAAGCCTGACTTAGCGTGTGGAGAGGGCTGGGACCTGCTGTTTCTGGCCACATGTGGTCAGTTACCTACCTGGTCACTGTGCAAAGACAAACTGTTCCGAGGGAAGACAAGGCATGTGGCTATTAGCACCATGAGGATGACAGTGAATCGGAACAGCTCCTGCCAAATCTTGCAACCCAAACCCTGTGTTGGCTGTGCCTAGCTCTGGGGGAGCCCTGGTCCTTGGGTGGCTGAACCTTCCAGCTGGGGCAGTGACTGGGGAGCCTGCTCTGAGCTCACCCCTTGCCCAGGCTCCAGCTGGGATGACATGAGCAGCTTGGGCCTAGCTCTGGCCTTTGAGAGTGGAGCAGGGGAAAGAGGCTCTGCAGAGCCAGAGGGCGGGAGGGTGCTAAGGGGCCTAGAGGCCTCTCCTGGGTGTTTGGACTACAAGGCCCTGGATCTGCTGGCCCCTCCTCCATGTATGGGGTATCTTGGGTGCACGTGTGGGTGCCAGGTTGTTCAGCCACGTTCAGTGCTCCTCGGGGAGCCCTGCCCATGTCCCCATCTAGAGGTCTGGTGGCAATGGCCGCTGGGAGGGGTTGGGCCAGCAGCAGCCCCAGCCCATACTGCTAGAAGGCATTGGCTGAGGCTAGGTGCTCGCCCCCGGGTTCAGTGCTCGGTGTATTGTAATGAGCAGGAAGCTGGGGTGCAGTGTGCTGGCAGCTGGCTGGCTGCAAGTCCCAGCGTGGCCCAGAAAACAGGTTGGCGGCCTGGGTAGGCTGTTCTGAGCCTATCCATCCGGCTGGGCTGCTGGGGGAGGACTCGTCGGGCCATGGGCTTGGGTCAGTTCCTGGGGTAAGCTGTGGAGGTCAGCCTCCTCCCTCCACCCTGAGCATCCGGCTCTTCTAGTGCTCAGGAAACAACTCTTGAGCAGAGCAGGTTTTTCCTTAGGCGTTTGGTTCATTCTCTTCGGCCTCGGCAGCTCCTGGGGCTGAGCCCTGCATTGATTGACCCAGGGACCTCCTAGGAGGAGGAGTCTGGCAACCTCTGGATATTCTAGCCTTTCTTTTTTTTTTTTTTTTTCTTTTTGAGACAGAGTCTCGCTCTGTCGTCCAGGTTGGAGTGTAGTGACACTATCTCGGCTCACTGCAAGCTCCACTTCTTGGGTTCGCGCCATTTTCCTGCCTCAGCCTCCTGAGTAGCTGGGACTACAGGCGGGCGCCACCACGCCCGGCTAATTTGTTGTATTTTTAGTAGAGATGGGGTTTCACCGTGTTAGCCAGGATGGTCTCGATCTCCCTACCTCGTATCCACCCGCACCCGCCTTGGCCTCCCAAAGTGCTGGGATTACAGGCGTGAGCCACCGCGCCGGCCAACGTTCCAGCCTTTCTGTCCACCAGCCACAATGCCTAGGGCCTGTGAGCCTTTAGAGGGCCTCAAAAATGGTCATGTATCTGCTGGCTCCAAAATACAAAAAGAAAATCTCAAAATTGTAATTAATGGATATCGATAACATAATTCCAACGAGTAAATTGCATTTTAGCTCCACTATTATGTAGTTGTATGCAAATGTAATAAAGTTTAAATCGTATGTACCAAATGCATAATTCGTTTTTAGGGTCAAAATTGTTATTATTATTATTATTACTATTATTAGTTTTTGAGACAGAGTCTCACTCTGTTGCCCAGGCTGGAGTGCAGTGGCATGATCTCGGCTCACTGCAACCTCTGCCTCCCAGGTTCAAGCGATTCTCATGCCTCAGCCCCCTGAGTAGCTGGGACTACAGGCATGCACCACCACACCTGGCTAATTTTTTGTATGTTTAGTAGAGATGGGGTTTTGCTATGTTGGCCAGGCTGGTCTTGAATTCCCGACCTCAAGTGATTCTCCTGCTTTGGCCTTCCAAAGTGCTGGGATTACAGGTGTGAACCACCATGCCCAGCCTATTATTATTTTTTGAGACAGGATCTTGTTCTGTCACCTAGGCTGGAGTGCAGTGGCATGATCACGGCTCGCTGTAGTCTCAAACTTCTGGGCTCAAGGGATCCTCCTGCCTCAATCTCTTGGGTAGCTGGGACTGCAGTTGTGTGCCACCACATCTGGCTACATTTCTTTTTCTTTTCTTTTTTTTTTTTGAGATGGAGTTTTACTCTTGTCTTCTAGGCTGGAGTGCAGTGGCGCGATCTCGGCTTACTGCAACCTCTGCCTCCCAGGTTCAAGTGATTCTCCTGCCTCACCCTCCCAAGCAGCTGAGACTACAGACAGGTACTGCCATGCTTGGCTAATTTTTTGTATTTTTAGTAGAGATGGAGTTTCACCATGTCGGCCAGGCTGGTCTTGAACTCCTGACCTCAGGTGATCCGCCCACCTTAGCCTCCCAAAATGCTGGGATTACAGGCGTGAGCCACCGCGCCTGGCCACCTTTGATTTTTTTCATGCTGTGGGATGTCCCTTTTCATGGATGTAATATCATCTTTGCAGGGATATAATATAATTTAATTTTCTAGTGCCTTATTGATGGACGTTTGCTTTTTTATTTTTTTTCATTTTTCTGCTGTTACAGACCACACAGCAATGCGTGTGCCTCCTCCCGCCCTGGGGACTCTTTCTGTGGGAGAGGTGCCTAGATTTAGAGGAACGACCACTCTCCATTTGTAATGACTCTCCCTAACCTGGAAGCCCTTCAGCTCCCACTCCAGAGTGGTTGGTGGTGGTAACACGCCAGGCCTGGGGAAGCAGGAGTGGGAAGGTGTGAGAGGTGGGGGAGTGTGGTTGTCAACTGTTCCGATTTTCCACCGGGATCTTGGTCACTTTCCCAGTTGTCACTCGGCCCACAAACTAGGATGTGAGCAGCATATTGAGAATCTGCAGAGATGTTCACGTCTGCCCAGCATATGGACGTCCTTCTGGGCTGTGAAGTGGCATCCTGTGGGCAACTCCCACCCGCCGACAACCAGTTGCGAGCTGTGCCCAGGCACAGAGGGACCTGACTTTCCCTGTTTCTGCAGATTTTTCAGGGTTTCAGGGTTTCAGGGAGGGAGGGGGCAGGTTGGGACCTGTTGGGGATCTGGGCACTTTCTCATGTTCCTTGAGCTTCAAGTCATAGAAGGAGCGGGGTGGGAGCTGAGAATGTACCTTCCCAAGGCCACTGGCAGAACCAGCAGGCCCTTTGCTCGGGGATGAGCTCCCTCTGAGGGGTGGGGACAGTAAAGCGGACAGAAGTCCCTGTTCTGCAGGATGGAAACTGGCTCCCCTCCATTGTACAGGCCGGCTCTGGGGATTTGGGCAGCAGATTTGGGGTTGACAGCAGAATGACATGATCACCGCTTGACCTTGGCCAGGATGCCAGCTCACTTTCTCGCTTACTTCTGCAAGTTCTTTGTTCTGAGGGTGAGTCACCCAGGTCCTGCCCTCCGTGCCTGTCTGCCCTCTCCCACTCTCCCTGCCCTGAGCTTGTTCCCACTTGTAGATTTGGCAGGTCACTGCCAAGGCCCCTCTGCCCCCAACATGGCCACTGCCCTAAGGGTGGGTTGTACAGAGAGGAGCTGGTGTGGTCAGTAGATTTGAATCAGGGACAGCTCGGCTGCTGAAGGCTGAGGGGACCTTGCAGGGCCTTGTGCACACAGGGAGGGGGTAGAGAAGGCAACCAGGGGCTCCTTCAGGCCTTAATGGTCTGCGGCCCAGTGATGCTGTGCCCAGAGGAGCCTGGCGAGGCCCTGGTCTGCTCTCCCGGCCAATGGTCCGATGCTCTTCCATCTGGGCACCCTGTCACTTTTCATTCATCAGGGAGTACCAGGTGACTCAGGGTCTCAAATGCAGGTGTTCACACAAGGTGAAATAGAACTTCCCTTTATCCCTGTGCTTCTTTTTATTTTTATAACAAATATACAGTTATATTTTATTTTTATATATATGTATTTTATATATATGTTACATCTACTACATGATAGAAAATATTTATGGTTGGGCGTGGTGGCTCACTCCTGTAGTGCCAGCACTTTGGGAGGCTGAGGCGGGCAGATCACCTGAGGTCGGGAGTTGGAGACCAGCATGACCAACATGTAGAAACCCTGTCTCTACTAAATACAAAATTAGCCGGGCGTAGTGGCGCATGCCTGTGATCCCAGCTACTCAGGAGGCTGAGGCAGGAGAATCGCTTGAACCGGGGAGGTGGAGGTTCTGGTGAGCCAAGATTGCGCCATTGCCCTCCAGCCTGGGCAGTAAGAGATAAACTCTGTCTCAAAGAAAGAAAAAATAAAAGAAAAGAAAATATTTATAATGTAACTAATATAACTAAAATAAAATGTAATTTCATCTCAAGCTTTCATTCTGCTAAGGGGACAGGAGCTTAATCTTGGTCATCTTGGGGTCTCCCTCCCTGGGGCTGTGTCTGACTTCCAAGGGGCTGGGTGTTGGCAGGATTTCTGGTGCTTGAGGTCCCCTGTCAGCCTGTCTCTTGTCATTGGCTATCTGCCGTGCCGTCTGCTCCTGTGTGTCCTCCGCACTGTTCACATGTCTCCAGCTCGCTGGCTTTCTCTGCCACCTTAGAGCCACTCCTGGGCGCACAGGAGTCTTACTGCTCCCACGCTGTGCTGGGGCCTGGGAAGACCGCTGTGGCCTGCCTGCCTCCGTGTAGCACACACACCCATTTCTTCTTCTTTTTTTTTTTTTTTTGAGATGGAGACTCACTCTGTCACCTAGGCTAGAGTGCAGTGGTGCCATCTCGGCTCACCGCAACCTCCGCCTCTAGCGTTCAAGCAATTCTCCTGCCTCAGTCTCCCGAGTAGCTGGGATTACAGACGTGCACCACCATGCCTGGCTAATTTTTGTATTTTTAGTAGAGATGGGGTTCCACCATGTTGGCCAGGCTGGTCTCGAACTCCTGACCTCAAGTGATCCACCTGCCTCAGCCTCCCAAAGTGCTGGGATTACAGGTGTGACCCGCTATGCCCAGCCTGTTCTTGGAGGGCTCTTCTCTCTGTTCTCAGACTCTTCAAACCCACTCAGGGACTCTGCCACCTCACTAAGGCTTGGTCTCTCTGGTAGCTTACCTGGAGAATTGGACACCTGGAGAGGATCATTTTTTAACAGTCCCTTACTCTAGAAAACTAGGATTATTCTCAGTAATAATAGTGAAATGAAATGAGTAAGAATAAAGGCCATAAAATAAATGCAGACAGTGCAGTCAGTCACTCATCGTTTTCGTTTTTCTTTTCTTTTTCTTTTTTTCTTTTTTTTTTTGAGATGGAGTTTTGCTGTTGTTGCCCAGGCTGGAGTGCAATGGCGCAACCTTGGCTCACTGCAACCTCTGCCTCCTGGGTTCAAGTGATTCTCCTGCCTCAGCCTCCCAAGAAGCTGGGATTACAGGTGCACGCCACCACGCCACGCTAACTTTTTATATTTTTAGTAGAAACGGAGTTTCACCATGTTAGCCAGGGTGGTCTTGAACTCCCGACCTCAGGTGATCCGCCCCCCCATCCCCCCTTGGCCTCCCAAAGTACTGGGATTACAAGTATGAGCCACCACGCCTGGCCCAGTCATCATTTTCATTTAGTTATTTGTTCACTGAGATCATTTTCTTTTTTTTTTTTTTTTTTTTTTTTTTTTTTTTGTGAGACGGAGTCTCGCTCTGTCGCCCAGGCTGGAGTGCAGTGGCCGGATCTCAGCTCACTGCAAGCTCCGCCTCCCGGGTTCACGCCATTCTCCTGCCTCAGCCTCCCGAGTAGCTGGGACTACAGGCGCCCGCCACCTCGCCCGGCTAGTTTTTTGTATTTTTTAGTAGAGACGGAGTTTCACCGGGTTAGCCAGGATGGTCTCGATCTCCTGACCTCATGATCCGCCCGTCTCGGCCTCCCAAAGTGCTGGGATTACAGGCTTGAGCCACCGCGCCTGGCCGATCATTTTCTTTTATTGAAATACATAATTATATAGTTATATAGTTATACTTCTATGTAGCCTTATAGTACTATATAGTTCTATAGTTTTACCATTCTATAGTGATAGTTCTATAGTTATAGTTCCAGACTGAATGTCTGTGTCTCCCTTAAATTCCTGTGCTGAAATCTTCATCCACAATGTGACGGTATTAGGAGGTGTGGCCCTTGGGAGGTGATTAGGCCATGAGAGTGGAGCCCTCAAAAATGGGATTAGTGCCCTTCTAAAAGGGATCCCAGAGAGCTCCCTCACTCCTCTTCTGCCATGTGAGGACACAATAAAAAAGACAGACTTCTATGAATATCAGGCCCTCAGCAGATGCAGAATTGGCTGACACCTTGATCTTGGACTCTCTAGCCTCAACTGCAAGTATTAAATGTTTGTTGTTTAAGGCAATCAGTCTATGGTATTTTTGTTATGGCAGCCCAAATGAACTAAGACACACACACACATACGCTGTGTATGTATATATGTGTGTATATGGACAAAACCATGCCAATAAAAAATAAATATTAGAGGGCACACAAACACTCACATATGAAAACATAACTGTTTATCCAACAGTTTCTTTTTTTGTGTGTGGAGGAGGGATGGGGTCTCACTCCACTGCCCAGGCTGAAGTGCAGTGGCATGATCGTGGCTCACTGCAGCCTTGACCTCCTGGGCTGAAGCAATCCTCCCACCTTCACCCTCCTGAGTAGCTGGGACCACAGGCAAGTACCACCATGCCCTGCTATTTAAAAAAGTGTTTCAGCCTGACCAACACGGTGAAACTCCATCTCTACTAAAAATACAAAACTTAGCTGGGTGTGGTGGCAGATGCCTGTGATCCCAGCTACTCAGGAGGCTGAGGCAGGAGAATTGCTTGAACCCGGGAGGTGGAGGTTGCAGTGAGCTGAGATTGCGCCACTGCACTCCAGCCTGGGCGACAGAGCGAGACTCCTTCTCAAAAAACAAACAAACAAACAAACAAACAAACAAACAAAAAATTATTACAGGCGTGAACCACTGTGCCCAGCCTTATTTTCCTTTCTTCTCTTAGTGCTTCCCCTGATTCTGGAAGCCAAGGCAATTCTCCTGCCTCAGTCTCCCGAGTAGCTGGGATTACAGACGTGCGCCACCACGCCTGACTTATTTTTGTGTTTTTAGTAGAGATGGGGTTTTACCACGCCTGACTTATTTTTGTGTTTTTAGTAGAGATGGGGTTTTACCATGTTGGCCAGGCTGGTCTTGAACTCCTCCTTGGCCTCCCAAGGTGCTGGGATTGCAGTCATGAGCACTGTGCTTGGCTGATTTATCCATTTTATACTTACCTAACTAGATATTGATATTTTGGTTATCATCTGATATAGTAATATTTTACGTAAATAATTGTTCAGTAACGCTGGGTGTGGTGATTCACTCCTGTAATGCCAGCACTTTGGGAAGTCGAGGCGGGCGGATCACCTGAGGTTGGGAGCTCGAGACCAGCCTGACCAACATGGAGAAACACTGTCTCTACTAAAAATACAAAATTAGCCGGACATGGTGGCATGTGCCTGTAATCCCAGCTACTCGGGAAGCTGAGGCAGCAGAATCACTTGAATCTGGGAGGCGGATGTTGCAGTGAGCCGAGATCATGCCATTGCACTCTAGCCTGGGCAACAAGAGTGAGACTCTGTCTCAAAAACAAAAACAAAAACAAACAAAAAACAAACAAAAATTATCGAGTAACCAATAAGTAAATTTTTTTCAAACCAAAATATCTATAAAATCTATAAAAGGTAAAATTTAGGCAACTACTATATGGTACCACTGATGTTTTATTTTATTTTATTTTATTTTATTTTTATTTTATTTTTTTTTTTGAGACGGAGTCTCACGCTGTTGCCCAGGCTGGAGTGCAGTGGCGCGATCTCGGCTCACTGCAAGCTCCGCCTCCCGGGTTCCCGCCATTCTCCTGCCTCAGCCTCCTGAGTAGCTGGGACTACAGGCGCCCGCCACCGCGCCCGGCTAATTTTTTGTATTTTTAGTAGAGACGGGGTTTCACTGTGGTCTCGATCTCCTGACCTTGTGATCCGCCCGCCTCGGCCTCCCAAAGTGCTGGGATTACAGGCTTGAGCCACCGCGCCCGGCTGATGTTTTATTTTTTTGAGTTGTTCTTTAGTTCTAAAACAAATAACATTGGGAAGGAATACATTTCAACTCTAAAGATATTAAAATTCAGTAAAATATTTCCTGTATGAACTAAAATGTTTGCTTAACAAATACAAATATTATATCATACACTCTATCATTATTTTGAATGTTAAGCCCATGTAGATACTCTAAGTGTTCTCATAGAAGAACAGAATTGGAGTCCAGGTGCAGTGGCTCAGGCCTGTAATCCCAACACTTTGAGAGGCCAAGGCAGGTGGATCACTTGAGGTCAGGAGTTCGAGACCAGCCTGACCAACATGGCGAACCCCGTCTCTACTAAAATTACAAAAATTAGCCAGTTGTGGTGGTGCACGCCTGTAGTCCCAGGTTTTTGGGAGGCTGAGACAGGAGAATTGCTTGAACCTGGGAGGCAGAGGTTGCAGTAAGCCGAGATCATGTCACTAAACTCCAGCCTGGGTGACAGAGGGAGACTCCGTCTCCAAGAAAAAAACAAAAGGACAGAATTGAAGTAACTCAAGTTCTACTTCTTGGTCTTTGCAGTCACTGTGCTTTTCCTGCTTGTGTTGAATCTGTTTACACACAGGCATGGGTAGCACCCAGGAGGGGTTGAGATGAAAACCAACTCTGAAGCCACCTCCAAGGATTCTAGACCTTCATGAATTTACTCATGAAATGAGTTAGCTGGGCGAAAAAATGAGTAGGCAAAATGATGGCATTGTACCCTACAAATATATAGAATTATTACTTGTCAAATAAATAAATACACAAATACGTATTTTTAAAGGACAAATGAACCTGCTGGGGATCACCCGTATAACTGGGAGTTCTGAGAAATAATTTCCACATCGAATATAATGTCTACTTAAAAATAAGTAATAAACATGTTAACTTCTATTTTGCATATATTATTATTTTGAGACAGGGTCTTCTTGTCGCCTAGGTTGGAGTGCAGTAGTGTGATCACGGCTCACTGCAGCCTCAACCTCCCGGGCTCAAGCGATCCTCCCACCTCAGCCTCCCTAGTTGCTGGGACTACGGACATGTGCCACCATGCCTGGCTTCTTTCTTTTTTCTTTGGTAGAGATGGGGTTTTACCATGTTGCCCAGGCTGGTCTCAAACTCCTGGGGTCAAGCAATCCTCCGGCTTCAGCCTCCCAAAGTGCTGGGATTGCAGGTGTGAGCCACCCCCCTAGCCTTATCATTGTTTTTAAAGTCTTTTACAGAAAGTCACTGGTCTCAGCAGGGACCAACTCTTAGTAACTCTTGCTCTTTACCTCCTGGCCACCGTGGGAATCCTTTTCTTGTCTGGGGGTGTGGTGGGGGTTCCGGAAGCCTGGCTCTTACACAAAACCAGCAGCTGCAGGTCTTGCCATTCCTCCAAAGCACTGGGCTTTTGAACTGTGCAGCCGGGGAAGGACTCCCCCTTCCTCTATCACAGCCTTTCCCTGGGGCTGCCGCGGCTTCCAGAATCAGGGGAAGCACTAAGAGAAGGAAGGAAAATAACGCTGGGCGTGGTGACTCACGCCTGTAATAGCAGCACTTTGGGAGGGCGAGGCAGGCGGATCACCTGCGGTCAGGAGTACAGGACCAGCCTGGTCAACATAGTGAAATCCCGTCTCTACCAAAAATACACAAAAAATTAGCCGGGCATGGTGGTGGGCGCCTGTAATCCCAGTTACTCAGGAGGCTGAGGCAGGAGAATCACTTGAACCCAGGAGGCAGAGGTTGCAGTGAGCTGAGATTGTGCCCCTGCACTCCAACCTGGGCAACAAGAGTGAGACTCCATTTCAGAAAAAAAAAAAAAAAAAAGAAAAAGAAAAAGAAAAAGAAAGGAAAATAAGAGGAAAGACAGTGTGGGTTAATGTTTCCAAAATTTCCCAGTGCAAGAGGACGGCTTGGACGGTCTCGGCAGCTGCCTCTGGCTTGCCCCAAATCTGAACTCCTGGGAATTCTATCCTCCAGTCACTGCCCTGGAGGGAAGTAGGGAAGAGCTACTCCACCCTCTGCTCTGGAGAAGAGATCTCAGGCCTAGAGAGGAGCTGTAATTGATGGGAGGTTGCATAGAGAGTTAGGGGCAGAGCCAGGACTGGTACCAGGTCGTAGGGTGCTCAGTCTAGGAGTCTTCCTGTTCTGAGCTGCAGAGCACAGCTCTGTCCCTGCCATTTATTGCTCAGCTGTAAATGCATGCAACATCTTACCAGCAAACACAGTTCAATGCATTTATGCTCTGAATTTGATGCAGCTGTGGGGCTTATAAAAGCTGAATGACAAGCACTGCTGGCTGCTATTTGCTTTCCTCTAAAATCATCTGTGGGTCTTTCCTGGGGGGATTCATAATGCCAGAAAATATGATAACTGGAGAATATGCATCCCCCAGCCCCAAGGGCTGGAAGTGGAGAGGCCCTGGTCAGGCAAGGGGAAAGTGTAAGCAGCCTGTTCCCCAGGGGCCCGGGAGGGGCCAGGGCCTAGGTGAGGGGGCTACCTCTGGCTCAGCAGGGGATTCATGTCCAAGATCGAGGTTGCCATCCACAGTGCCCCCATGAAGTCTGTTCTCCCCTAGCAACCATAGTGATCTTTTTTTTTTTTTTTTTTGAGTCTTGCTCTGTCACCCGGGCTGGAGTGCAGTGGCGTGATCTCAGCTCACTGCAAGCTCCGCCTCCTGGGTTCACACCATTCTTCTGCCTCAGCCTCCCGAGTAGCTGGGAGTACAGGCGCCCACCACCACGCCCGGCTAATTTTTTGTATTTTTAGTAGAGATGGGGTTTTACCGTGTTGGCCAGGATGGTCTCGATCTCCTGACCTCGTGATCCGCCCGCCTTGGCCTCCCAAAGTGCTGGGATTACAGGCGTGAGCTACCGCGCCCGGCCAGTGATCTTTTAAAAATGTTAATCAGGTCATGTCCCTTCTCTGTGTAAACTCTTCTTAGCTCCCCATAACATTTAGAATAAAACTCCAGACCTCATGTGATTTGTTCCCACCTGTATCTCCAGCCTCATCCTGTGTCACTACCGCCGTATCCCTCTAGCACCCTGTGGCCGCACTGGCCTCCTTACCTCCTGGGTACGTGGAACACCCTCGGAGCACCTCTGGTCTTCACTCTGGTTTCCCCTCTGCCTGCGCGCCCTCCTCCAGGTTATCTCCTGACTGCACCTTCTTCTCCTCATAGGTAAACCTTCTCTGGTCACTGTGACGCACCCTCCCCAACCCCTCAGGATCCCAGCGTCTGACTTTCTTCCTTTCATCACCTTTGTCACCATCTGAAATGACTTTGCTTCTGTGTTTCCTTGTGTAATGATCTCTCTCTCCCTCTAGAATGTAAGCTACATGCTCACCTTTGATTCTCCCGGGCCCAGCTACCTAGTAGGTGCTTATGAAATATTTATTGAATGGATGATGGGCTCTGAGCCTTTCACCCTACAGCTGCATTTCCAGGTGTTCCAGGAGAATCAGTGGGGAGGACGTGCCCAGTGCTCAGAGCAGTGTGTGGCACATACTAATTACTCAGTGTCTCACCGTGACAACAACAGCGATAACCAACATCTGCATTCTGCCAGCCCTGTGCTAAATGCAGTATCTCATTTAACCTTCGAAATGATCCTCTGAGGTAGGCACTGCTCCTGTCCCCATTTTAAAGATGGAGAAACTGAGCCTCAGGAAGCTGCCCAAGGCCCTATGGTCAGCAAGGAGAGGAGCTAGGATTTAAACACCAGGAGGCTGCCCAAACCCACTGTCTATACCTGCCTGCTGAGTCCACTGTCCAAACCCACTGTCTACACCTGCCCTGATGAGTCCACCATCCTCCAGCCCTACCTCACCTCTCCCCTCACTTGTAGCACTGGTCCCTGCTGGATGCCTTCCATTAAGTGTCCTCATCTTGAGGCTGAGTCTTCCTTGCTGTTCCTAGAACCTCTGTACACCCTGAGTCTCAATAACAGTTGCTGGGTGAAATGGAATTTAATTCTGGCCCTTCTTCCCCCCAACTGAAGCCCCTTCTGTTTTGGTCCCCTTCTTTTCTTTCTTTCTTGAGACAGGATCTCCCTATGATGCCCAGGCTGGAGTGCAGTGGCACAATCTCAGCTCACTGCAGCCTCTGCCTCCTGGGCTCAAGTGATCCTCCTGCCTCAGCCTCCTGAGTAGCTGGGACTACAGGCATGCACCACCACGCCCAGCTACTTTTTGTAATTTTTTTGGTAGAGATGGGGTTTTACCATATTGCCCAGGTTGGTCTTGAACATTTGAGCTCAAGCGATCCACCCGTCTCGGCCCCCTAAAGTGCTGGGACTAACAGGCATAAGCCACTGTGCCTGGCCTCTTTTTTTTTTTTTCTTTAAGAGACGAGGTCTCACTCTGTTACCCAGGCTGGGGTGCAGTGGCTTGATCATAGCTCACTCACTCCTGAGCTCAAGTGATCCCACCCACTTCAGCCTTCTGAGTAGCTGGCACTGCAGCAGCACCTCACCACCCCCAGCTGATTTTTTACTTTTTATAGAGACAGGGTCTTACTATGTTGCCCATGCTGGTCTTATGTAATCTTTCTGTCTCAGCCCCTCAAAGTGCTGGGATTACAGGCTTGAGCCACCACCCCTCTTTCTGAGGCTGGTCCTCTTTCTGAGGTGGTGATGGAGTTGACGGGGTGGTGACTGATGGGGTGCTAATATCATCCTTTGTTATATTATTCTTGCCAATAAAAATTGGCTTCATAGAATCAGATATAAAAGTTTTGAAGGAACAGATCATGCCATGGGAGGGGCTGACAGAACTCTGACCAACAGAAAGCAGTTGCTGTAAATGTCATCTGAGAATTCTCATGAAATCACAGACTTCTCTGTGGTCTAAGCTGCTGAAGAGTAAGTTTTAAAATGCAGTCCTGATTAAAGTAATGAAGTCCTCTTTGTCTCTCTTTCTTTCTTCTGAAGGGTGGGACCTTCATGTGAAACGTTCAGGCCCTAAGGCGGGCACTTCTGGGCCTCCATCCCACAAGTCTACACAGTGCCAAGTATGTGGACGTTTGAAAGCTGAACTTTCCACTTTTTTTCTCTAAGCCTCGGAGGTCTTATCTGTAAATTGGGGCTGGTGGAGGCCACCAGCCTCTACATCAGAGGGGCTGCCACAGCTTGTTAAGTGAAGGGAAGAATCAAAGCTCCCGGAGGGCGTGGGCTGGTGTGGCCGAGGGGCTGGCGTGGGAAGACACTGTTGGGGTCGGGCCCAGGGGTTTGGTACCGCCTCAAGGGTCTCACAGTTGAATGGGGAGACAGAAGGACAAATCTGACGATAGTTCATGGGAAGTCCCCTAAGAATTGCTCAGAGGAAAAAAACACAACTTCTGGGTGGGTGCAGAAGGCTTCCTGGAGGAGGTGTCTGGGCTGGGTCTGGTGGGGGCTGGGATAGACCTCATGGGAGGAAGCAAGGTCAGAGCTGTGAGAGGCCAGGAGCCTCTGTTCGAGGCTCTTTCATCCAACACACAAAAGAAGGCCACGCCTGGTGCTAGCACTGGGCCACTGTCTAGTAGGGGAGACAGATGCTCATTGCAATGGCGACAGTTTCCAGGAAGGAGAGATTCAGGGGTGTTGGAGGGAGCACCGGGTGAGGGGGTCGGAGGAGGTGGCCCTGAGTGAGCTCTGTTGGTGTCTGAAGTGGGGAGGAAGAGCGCTGTGGGCAGAGGGAAGAGGGTGGAGCTCGGTGGTGGGAGGAAGTGGAGCACGTGGCACAGAGGCGCTGAGCGCTCACAAGGCTGGAACCCCAGGGCAGGGCCAGACCATAGCTGTGAGTGCCAAAGAGGCGTTGAGGTTTCACCTGGGAGTCCATGGGACACTACAAAAGGCATGAAAGTGGGGTCAAAGGAGGCGGGGCTGGGGTGGTGAGGGCAGTGGTCATGGGAGGAGGAAGTGCCCCCAGGGACTGGAGAATGGGGTTTGTTGGGGGGTGGGAGGGAGGTGGGCACAGCCAGGCGCCGGGGCCACAGTTCAATTCAGGGTCTTTTTGAGATCTGCGTGCTGAGCTCTCCGGGCCAGCAGCGGGCGGGTTGGGATTGGGGTGGAGTTTGGTTTCATTGTTATTTCTGCTTTGTGGCCATGGCTGTTGTTATGTTTGTTAAATGAATGTGAATGATCCCTCTGCCTGGGTTCATGGACTTGGATCCCACCCGGCTACCACCCACGCAGGCCTGAGCCCTGCCAGGGCCTCCCCTTGCGCCACACAGCCTGGCTCTGCCCTCAGTCCCACGGGCCTTCCTGTAGGCAACAGTACCTTGTGCACAGGGCCAGTGACTTGGGGGCTCTCAGGTGTGTACTCCTGTATCCCCCTGTTCTGTTCTCAGCTTCTTACCACCCCCACATTTGCTCCCTCCACCCCAACTCTCATTCTCATGGAGCCCTGCCCTCTCTTCCTGCAGGCCCTGACCTGCAGGGGACCCTCCTGTGAGAGCTTCGCCAGTGACTGGGGGCTGAGCTCTTGTCCTCAAAGGCAAGGGAGGGAGTGAGGGCAAAGGGACCCCAACCCTGCGAAGTGACTGGTGTGCATAGGGTTGCCCTGTAGGCTGTGGGGTTGGGGGGGTGGTGGGCAGGGCTGGCTATGTTTCCCAGGCCTCAGGGTGGGCTTGCCTCAACCAGGCACCTTTGCAGCCGGGGCAGAAGCAGCTGTAATCTCGCCTTCTTCAGGATAAGTGAAGGACGCACCTAGGGATTCATTCTTTCTTTTCATAGCTATTTATTGCTCACGGTGCCGGAGAATGGCTATGAGCAAGGCAGAGGTGGTCTCTGTCCTGAAGGCAGCCACAGAGGGAGAGCCGCTCCCCCAACCCCCAACTATGAGCTTCCCAGAACTGGCCTGAAGGTGCAGATGCAAGGATATGGGCTTACATCCTGGCATCCTCATTTGCTAGCGTGAAAATCGCATTTCTCCAAACCTCGGTTTTCTCATCTGAAAAACAGGCACAGCACCTAGTTTGCAGGACTGGGAAAGTTACAGAGGGTTAATGGCCATGCGGCTGGCCTTGGGCACTCCTTGTTCTGACCTCTGGAGTTCGGCTGCCCTGCGGTCTGGCCCTGGCTCTGTGGAGAGGCTTTCCCAGGCCGAGGGGCTCACCAGGCCTTCCCTGGTGAGGAGCTCTTTCTGCCAGAGCTGAGCTCATGGGCAGGGCGGGCCGCAGAGGCCACATATCAGCCAGCTGTCCTCCCTTTCCTGGGAGCCGGTCCAGGGACGAGGGGCAGGGCGTCTGGCTTTCACTGTGCGGCCGGCTCTAATTCCTCTGGCATCTGAGCTGCTTTTCAGAAGAAGGGAGATGCACTTAACTGGTTGTGACCCAGCTCAGTGCTGAGGAAGAAGCCCTGGCTTGGGATCAAGCAGAGCTGGCCTCGAAGTCTGCCTCAGCCACTCAGCTGCTGTGTGACGCGGGTAAGGCACTCCACAGCCCTGAGCGTCGGGGGCCCCGACTGGAAAATGGCAATGACGATTTCTGCCCTGGTTATTCCACAAAGTAGAAATAGGTGCAAACATGTTTCATAAAGCATAAAATATGAAGCTGGGGTTCTCCTCTGTGTTCATAGCATGGAGGGTTGGGGTTCTGCCCAGTGGCCAAGCCCCGCACAGAAATAGCCGCGCCCCCACTGGTCCACATGTCCAAAATGGTCAAAGCAACTTTGGGTCCATGGAACAGAGGTGCATTTCAGAAGCTGCTGGCTGGTGAACATGAGGGCCGGGGCTCAGAAAAGGAAGGGCTCACTCTGGTTGGTATGGTTAATAAAATAATAGCTAACGTTTACCGAGGGCTTACGAGGGGGCAGGCACACTTCTGAGAAGTTTCCAGTTGTTAATCAATCCTCATAACAACCCTCTCAGAGAGGTTACGATGGTTCCCCCTGTGAGGACCTTTGAGGGAGGAAAGGCATTTCTGGAGAGGGAATTGGGTGTGCAAAGGCTTGGGGAGCCCCTCATATCCTGAGGGTCAGCGGGGGACCCGGCCTACAGCCAGGAGAGGCTGGCCTATGGGACCCTGAAAGGCAGCCAAGGGGTTTAGATTGGATCCAGGCAGCAGGAGGAGCCCCTGGAGCCCCCTGCGTGACCTCATTCTGGAGGGTGGGTGGGATGTGAAGGGGTGGCCTGCCCCTCCACACCTGTGGGCGTTTCTCGTTAGGTGGAACGAGAGACTTGAGAAAAGAAATGAGACACAGACAAAGTATAGAGAAAGAAAAAGTGGGCCCAGGTGACTCACGCTCAGCATACAGAGGACCCATGCCGGCACCGGTCTCTGAGTTCCCTCAGTATTTATTGATCATTATCTCTACCATCTTAGAAAAATGGAAGTGGCAGGATAATAGCATCATCATAGGGAGAAGGTCAGCAGTAAGACATGTGTATAAAGATCTCTGTGACATTAAAAGTTTCAGGAAAAGTGCTGTGACTTGATAGGCATATGCAAACATCTCCATAAACCTTTCTAATGCATAAAGAGCAGCATTGCGCTAGCACGTCCCACCTTCAGCCCTACGGCGGTTTTCTCTTTTCTCAGTAAACAGAACATACACTGAGATGTTCCATTGCCCAGGACAGGCAGGAGACAGATGCTTTTCTCTATTTCAACTGTCCAGAGGCCTTCTTTCCTCTTATACTAGTCCTCCTCAGCACAGACCCTTCATGGGTGTCAGGCTGGGGGATGACCAGGTCTTTCCCTTCCCACGAGGCCATATTTCAGACTATCACATGGGGAGAAACCTTGGACAATACCTAGCTTTCCTAGGCAGAGGTCCCTGCGACCTTTGGCAGTGTACGTGTCCCTGGGTACTTGAGATTAAGAGAATGGTGATGACTTTTCACAAGCATACTGCCTTCAGGCACTTGTTTAACAAAGCACACCCTGCACAGCCCAAAATCCGTTAAACCTTGAGTCACCACAGCACATGTCTCTTGCAAGGACAAGGTTGGGAGTAGGGTCACAGATTAACAGCATCTCAAATATAGAACAAAATGGAATCTCTTATATCTACTTCTTTCTATATAGACACAGTAACAGGCTGATCTTTCTTTTCCCCACAGGATGGCGCTTCTGGGAGTGGCGTGGGTAGAGAGTTCATGGAAGGGGTGGGATTTCCTCACTCTTGGGTCTTCATCCTTGAGCACAGGCCCAGCTGCCACTCTAGTGGCCGCCACGGGCAGCCTCGATGCTGAGATGGGCTCAAAAGCCAGGCTGTGTGGTATGGGGTCTCAGAGCCCAGGCAGGGCCAGGGTGGCAGCCAAATGGCCTGCAACCTGGTCCTGAGCTGCTTGTGCCCTAGCCCTCACAGTAGCTCTCCAGGGGCCACTGCACCCCATCCTGGGAGCTGACCCCAAGCAGGTCAGGGCAGTGCTGCCCGCTGGGTCCTAGGGGTGACTGGAGCATCTTGCTCACACCAGCAGGACACTCATGCCTTCCCCATCTGAGCCTGCTGCAGGCAGAGCCTGGCCAGGGGCTGGCCGAGTTGGGGAGGAGGCAGGAGGGCCATAGCCATGGTGGTTAGAGACAGGAGCAGTGTTGATACCCTTTCTCTCAAATAAAATGAAGCCCCCTGCCAGGGAGGCCACTGCAGAGCTGGCACGATGGAGGCGTCCTGTCTGAAGGAGCTGGTGTAGACACACTGGTGGGGCACCCGGCAGAACAGCAGCAGCGGATCTGCAACCACACGAACTGGCTGCCTGTTCTCTACAGAGTCCAAGTGCGAACTCTGGGCTGGGAATGCTAAGGAGGCGAGTGTGGGGAGAATTCTCAGTTCTGCAGGGTGCCTTGCCCTGAGTCCTGACCCTTTGTGCTTGAGAGCGGTGGACAAATATGTTGGAAGTTCTTTTATTTTTTCTTTATTGGTTTTTTTTTTGAGATGGAGTTTTGTTCTTGTCGCCCAGGCTGGAGTGCAGTGGCGTGATCCCAGCTCACTTCAACCTCGGCCTTCCGGGTTCAAGCAATTCTCCTGCCTCAGCCTCCTGAGTAGCTGGGACTACAGGCGTGTGCCACCACGCTCAGTTAATTTTGGACTTTTAGTAGACACGGCGTTTCACACCACCACATCCAGCTAATTCTGTATTTTTAGTAGACGCGGGGTTTCACCATGTTGGCCAGGTTGGTCTTGAACTCCTGACCTCAGGTCATCTGCCTGCCTTGGCCTCCCAAAGTACTGAGATTACAGGTGTGAGTCACTGCGTTCGGCCATATATTGGAATTTCTAGGGAAGACTGGGAAAGGATTTGGGGAAAGCGACGGACTTTTAGTCGTGAGGCATCCAGGGTGTGATATTTGTGCCAGAGCCAGAGATAAGACAACAAAGATGGCCGGGAAGATTGTGAGGCCTGACAGAGAAAGGCCAGATCCGGGGTGAGGTCACCGGGGAGGCATGCGGGCCTGCAGTGAGCTGGGGCGGAGGGGGCCCAGGGGAGGGGTGGGGAGCAGATGGGAGGAGGAAGGGAACTGGCCTTGGTGTTTCTCACTTTTAAAAAAGATGAAATACTTGGTGTCTCAATAGAAAGTTGGGAGAATTTGGGAGTTCAAGCCCCCGGGATCTTCACTGGGTAGCCAGGGGAACGTGGTTCTCAAAGACAGGGGAACCATGGGATCCTGAGCTCAAGGTAAACGTTCCTGGATTTGGTGTGAGTGGCCTCCACCTGAGCTAATTTGTAAACACTCCTGAAAGTGGCCCTTTGGCCAACACGTAGTGCGGTAGCTCCAGCTCCTAGCTGTGTGGGAAAGGCTGAGGCGAGGGGAGCTGGGAAGGGAGCACAGACGCTTTTTGTACGAGGCAAACTGACCTGAGAAGAGGCCGCTGAGGAAGGGTGGGGGCAGATCCTTTCCTGGTGGTGGCGCAGGGCGGACTCGCTCCCCACCTGCTCTTCTCACTCTAAGTCACCCTTTGCCAAACTTCTGGGTGGGGCCTTGTGCTTTGGCACAACCCATATTTCCCTTTCCGAACCCTCCCCAGCCCACAGGCCAGCGCTGCATGGCTCCTGCGGCGGCAGGGTGTCCACGTTTCTGTTTGGAATGGTCGGCCTGGCCCCCAGTGCCTGTGGCGGTGTTCAGCCAGGTGCTTCCCTCACTCAACGAGGGGCAGCTTGACCAAGCGGAAGACGTGACACTGAGGGGCCTGGGGCGCTAACTACCCAGCAAGCAGTGCCAGTAAGAAAAGTGCAGGATTTGAATTCTGCTAAAAAGACAATTTTTGAGAAAACTGGGGAAATTTGAATATTGACCAAATATTAGGTAAGGTGAACATTTCTTGGCAAGGAAAGGTGGAGAGTGTTAACTGAAACATATATGGTATGGTCTCACGTTTGAAAAAATAATTATGCATATACACACCCAGAAAAAGATCTAGAAGAACATACAGTAAGGTGATATTCACTGGCTGATAGGAAATTTCCCCCCCCCCTTTTTTTTTGAGACGGAGTTTCATTCTTGTTGCCCAGGCTGGAGTGCAATGGCGCGATCTTGGCTCACCACAACCTCCACCTCCCAGGTTCAAGCGATTCTCCTGCCTCAGCCTCCCCAGCAGCTGGGATTACAGGCCACCATGCCCAGTTAATTTTATATTTTTAGTAGAGACGGCGTTTCTACATGTTGGTCAGGCTGGTCTTGAACTCTTGACCTCAGGAGATCTGCCCACTTCAGCCTCCCAAAGTGCTGGGATTACAGGCGTGAGCCACCATGCCCAGCATCCCCTATTTTTTGTTGTTGATGTTTCCTGACGTATGCTTTAAATTTTTCATTATTCTTGTCCGGGCATGGGGCTCACACCTGAAATCCCAGCACTTTGGGAGGCTGAGGTGGGTGGATCACAAGGTCAAGAAATCGAGACTATCCTGACCAACATGGTGAAACCCCATCTCTACTAAAAATACAAAAATTAGCCGGGTGTGGTGGCGCGTGCCTGTGGTCCCAGCTACTCGGGAGGCTGAGGCAGGAGAATCGCTTGAACCCAGGAGATGGAGGTTGCAGTGAGCCAAGATCGCGCCACTGCACTCCAGCCTGGGCGACAGAGTGAGACTCTGTCTCAAAAAAAAAAAAAAAAAAAAGTTTAATAACTGCCGCCCTGCAAGGTGACAATCCAGGGCCAAGGTGGGCAGGCATGAGGTGGTGGCCGCTGAGAGGAGCGGGCCAGGGTCTTACAGGGACAGGACAGGAAGATCCAGCCTCTTTTCTCCTTGGCTCCCTGCTGTGGATAAGAACTCTAACCCTTATCTGAGTTCTGCACATGATCCAGAAAGTGCTGATAACTGCATAGCAAAAAAGGCAACTCTTGAGATGATCAGTGATTAAAAAAAAAAAAAAAATCACCCGAGGCTGGTTTCCCCTATCAGCAGAGTCCATGGCTGGCCCCTACCTCTTTGACTGAAAATCCAACTTCATTGAAGTAGTGGTTTGTAAAAACCCCAGAATTTGAAACCTAGGGCTGTCCATGTGTGCTGGTCTTTCCTGCTTTCGCCTGGGGCCCTTTTGGGGCTGCCCCTGGATCTAGGAGCAGCAGCTTAGCGGTGAGAGCCACAGGATGTGGAAACAGGGGAGGCTGAGTGGAACTTCACTTTCACCTTAGAGGGAAGGGAGCCTGGGGAGACTCCAATTTTTCTAGGCCTTATTTTCTCAACTTTCAAAAGTGTAGAATAATCCCTGTGCCTCCCCCTGCATATTTTTAACTTCTCAGAAGAGACGTACTATGGACGGCTGTGGCTCAGTAATTTGTGGGGGTGTGGATGTGGGGTGGGGTGAGGTGGAAAGGCTGGTTTTCTGTTTAATGGCATTTACACTCTGGATGCAACCACTAATGGGCACCCCCCCCCACCCCCACCACCTCCCCCAACCTCCACTGTGTTGCAGGCCCGTACTTCCACTCCCATTCCTAGGCCTGGTTCTGCCTCTGTCCTTCTGCCTATCCCCATTCCTCTCTGGGTCACACCTACACCTATGCAAAAGGGAGAGGACACCTGCATTTTTCTTAGCCAGACAAGGTTGATGGGGCCACCTCCTTGTTCCCATGAAACAGCTACAAAGGCTGGGTGGGGTGGTGCTGTAATCCCAGCACTTTGGGAGGCCGAGGCGGGCGGATCACTTGTGGTCAGGAGTTCCAGACCAGCCTGTCCAACACGATGAAACTCCGTCTCTACTAAAAGTACAAAAAAATCAGCTGGACATGGTGGCAGGTGCCTGTAATCCCAGCTACTCGGGAGGCTGAGGCAGGAGAATTGCTTGAATCTGGGAGGCGGAGTTTGCAGTGAGCCAAGATCGTGCTACTGCACTCCAGCCTGGGCGACAGAGCAAGACTCCGTCTCAAAAAAAAAAAAAAAAAAAAAGAAACAGTTACAAAATCCAAATGCAGTGATGGTTTTGTGCAAAGATGAAGGCTGATGGGAGGACTTCAGAGGAGCAGGTGGGGGCGGGAAGAATGAGTGTCCCTTCCCAGCCTTCCCCACACACCATCACCCCTGAAAACAGGACACTGAAGGGGACTAACGTGCGCCCCACTCCTTCTTTTGCTCTCAGAGTTTACAATCCCTCAAGCTAGAGAGGAAGAAGTCTAGGAATATTATTTGAGAAAAATGTGTATTATGCAACAGCTACAAGGTCAAGGCCCTTCCTTACCCAGGATTCTTCCCAGCAGCCCAGCAGTGGGCCTGAGTCCTGACTGCAGCATCTCTTCCTTGGGGACACTTGCCCTTGGCTCGGGGCCCGTCTTGTGCTCCTTATTATCCTACCATTTTGGTGGGTGCAGTCACATGACGACGTATCTGTCTTCCCGGCTGGAAGGAGCAAGTGGGGGCAGGGCCTGGCTGCCAGAGCTTGCTCACCGTGGGATCTGGCATCCGGCATCTGGCAGCGCCCAGGGCACAGCAAGCTTCCATTGTTGATCTGGATGGGTTCTTCGGGCCATTTGCTAGCGTTTGTGTTTTGGACAGTTCTGCTCTAAAATAAATTGTAGTATTGGGACGAAAATGAAGGTCAGGAAGAAGAATGTTCTTTTGGTTCCAAATTTTCTAAGTAGACTGCTCTGATCCAGATAACAGTACCTTCCCTTTAGGCGGCTGAAGCCATGCATAGTTTACAGTTTGCTGCCCTCTTGTGGCACAGAAGTGATAACAAGATTGTCTTCCCCTTTCAGATGCTATCAGGCTCATTTCTCTGTTTGACAATGAGCAGTCCATGGACAAGCTGTGGGGCAAAAGCAAGAACTGTACGTGGTCTCCACTTACAGAACTCCCAGGCTGGTGGAGGTGGCTTTTGGTACAACTCAGGTCTGAGGGCAAAAATACACACTTTGGCTTTGCACAAAGGGGCTGACGACCCCGTACGTACCCTAGTACCTGGGCTGCCCAGCCAAAGAGGCCAAGTGGCCACATGCTGAGCCTACGGTAGTCTTTAAGTAACTAGAGCCAATTTCCTTGTGAACTGGAGAACTGATGAGACAAGCTCAAAACCAGATCTTTCAACTGGCCTCCCTATACCCCAGCTTCCTCCTTGTTTCTTTTTTCCTTTTTTTTTTGAGACAGTCTCACTCTGTCACCCAGGCTGGAGTGCAGTGGTGCGATCTCCGCTCACTGCAAACTCCGCCTCCCGGGTTCAAGCCATTCTCCTGCCTCAGCCTCCTGAGTAGCTGGGACTACAGGCGCCCGCCACCACGCCCAGCTAATTTTTTGTATTTTTAGTAGAGACGGGGTTTCACCACGTTAGCCAGGATGGTCTCAATCTCCCGACCTCGTGATCCACCCGCCTCAGCCTCCCAAAGTGCTGGGATTACAGGCGTGAGCCACCACACCCGGCCCCTCCTTCCTTTTTTCTATCTACTTTGCAATTGTTGTCTTCTCCAAAGGGTCTCCCCTTTCCAAACCCCAATATGATTCTGTTTTGCCTCCTGTTATGGGCTGAATTCTGTCCCCTCCCAAATTCACATGCTGAAAGCCCTGACCCCCAGCACCTCAGCATGTGAGTGTATTTGGAGACAGAGCCTTTAAAGAGGTGATGAAGGTTAAATGAGGTCATTAGGGTGGACCTTAATCTAACATGACGGGTGTCCTCATGGGAAGAGGGGATTAGGACATGCCGAGACAGACGGCAGGGCTGTGCATGTCGAGGAAAGACCACGTGAGGACACAGCGAGAAGATGGCCAGCTGTTAGACAAGCCACGGAGAGAGACCTCGGGAGAAACCAATGCGGCCGACACCTTGATGTTGGACTTTCAGCCTCCAGAGGTGAGACAATATTAATACATTTCTGTTGGTTAAGCCACTTATTCTGTGGAATCGTGTTGTGGCAATCCTCAACTAATGCACCTCCTAATAAAATTCTTGTTTCTAAACGGGGAGCTGTTGCATGTTGAGGTTTTTACTGTGCACCTCTGTCTGGGATGGATGCTGGCAAACTGCAGGAAGACTGAGCCATAAACCCTATCATGGTTTGACTTCTTCCTTGACCCACTCAGAAAAAGTTCAGTTCTTCTGGAAAACTCACGAGTACTCCACAAGGCGGCACATATCACCCCCCACACCATCCTCATCTCCAGGTCTCTGTGGTACACCTGTCGGAACTGAGACCAAGGGGAGAGCTCGTGTACATTCTGGTCTTTGTCAACAGTGACTCCCAACCACACCCCTATTCTTTCAAAATAGATTTTATTAGCGGCACATGGAATGTCAAGTTAAGCAAATTCTTTCCAGCGAGAAGGTGAGCCCTGACAGACTAAAACCTTGAGCACGGACGATACAGCAGAAGTAACATTTCCAGTGTAATGAGAGATAAAGGGGAATATTGTCCACCAAAGAAATGACTTTCTTCACCACGCTGACCACACTGCACAGCGCCCAATCCAGCTGGGGGGATGGGGAGGTGGGAAGAATCTCAAAGCACTGGACAGGGTGAGGACTCAGGAAGTCATGGGGCCAGCTCTACAGCAGTCAGCTCCTCTCTGTTGTTGGAGAGGCCGTGAGCCCCACTACTCACTATACGAGGACCAGAGTGTCTTTGGCAGGTGGAGGCTGGCTCGCGGGAGAACAACAAGTGAGGGGGCTTCTCTGTGAACCCAAGAAACTTCAAGAAATCCCACAGCATCTCCATTACGACCTCCCATCTTCAGGTTAGGGAGCTATGGGTTCCCACAGGGTCCTTTGGAAGTATCTAGAAATGTCCAGGTAAGTCAGAGAAGAGCTGAACCTTCTTAGAAAAATCCCTTTACTCTCTTGTACATGAAGAACATTTCCCTTAAAGGATTCTGGTTCTTTCCCCCGATGCTCTTGTGCAACATTCTGAGGGTCACCTGGACTTGGCCCACCAGTGCCTCTGCTGCTGCTGTCTCACTTTCAAACGCCTCCACCTCCATTGGCCTCTCCCTTCCCACCTTTCAGCCCACAGTGTCTGCATGCTGTGGGTCTCCCACATCTGTGGTGTCAGGATCATGCTGCTGCTTTTTTTCCTTTTTTTGGATACAGGGTCTCACTCTGTTGCCCAGGCTGGAGTGCAGTGGAGTAACCATGGTTCACCTCAGCTTTGACCTCCCAGGCTCGAGCAATCCTCCTAAAACAGGCATTTCTCTCATCGCTTCAGAACCCGCCCCTCAACCAAACATTCAGATGCTTATTAAGGCAACAAAACAAGTGACAGACGGGACAATTTTTCCAATTCTAGATCTAATTGATTAGGCTACGTCTCATGAGGAGACCGTACTTGACCTCTCAGCTAGCATCTGGAATACAATCTTCCAGGGGCTTAGGGCAGGTCCGTGATAGCAGTATCGTCAGGATCAATTCCGAAGTGCAGCTTGCCGTCCTTGGCGGCTGCCCAGGGCATGGAGGTGGAGGTCCACTTTGCCACCCAGTCTCCTGTTTTGCTAACCACGATGAGGCCACCTAAACCTTTAACCCTTGACTTCATATAACCCAACGATAGGTCCGCAGCCTCTTCTACAGTCTTTCCTGAAAACAAGGAGGGGTTGAGAAACAACACACGTTACTGAAAGGAATCTCATGGGAAAATCATTTGCCATTTGAAATGCCCAAGTGAGCTAGCAAGGATTTTTGGTAAATGAACACCTGAACGCTTAAAAGGAGGGTCCTCACCTCCTTGCCCTGAGACAGAGCCCTAGCATTAGCCCAAGTGGAGGCGTCTTCCCTCCCACACCCAGGCTCAGGGTCTCTTTACTGGCCCCTTCTCCTGAGATGGGGAAGGTAACAGTACTCAATGCTCTCCCATTCCAGACCTAAGGGAAGGCGGAAAGTCAAAACAAGGTGTTAAGGACCTGAAAGCAACATTGTAGCCAACAGGAAAGGGTTTCCTACACTTCATAGCTTACTTATCAAATACCTTCTATGTACTTATCTTCACAAATTATGTTACTTGTCCTGTGGTCTGTGTACCTTGTTCTATGTGGAACAGGGTGAGTCTGGCCAGGTTCACCTTCAGGATGCTTTCCCCATGCCCTGTGGTTGAGATGGCTCCGATGTCATTGTCAGCATAACCTCCAGCTCCTGCTCAAAAAGGGTGATTGTTCTGAGCAGTAACAGTCAAGAAATTCAAATCCATATTAGAAGTCAGACACTACATAAAAGTTAAATCGCGAAGGGTGCTCAAGTACAGACAAAGGTCAGGTTAGTAGCCATGATCCGCGGATGCAAAGGTGGACTAGAAAGCATCATGTAGATGCCCCAGAATTTAGGAGGATAAAGGAAGCCTCAGAGGGGCAGGCCGGACCTTTCACAGAGCAGCTACAGCAGGACAGCATCTCCTTGGCCCCAAAGCATAGCCACTCCTTTTTGCTCAATGAAGCCACCCTCTCCCTGTCTCCTCCTCATGCCCCACCTACTATGAAGGAGGAAACAGCATGGCTGCATTACATGGATCTCTAGCAAGGCCATCACGTTCCAGAGATTTGGGGAAAACGTGTACCCACAACCTAACAGCCATGCACACTGTCCGATGGGTGGCAGTTGCATTTGTTGAGGGTGGGCATAACTGGACCTGAGGGAACTACTCTGGGCTATCCCCTTAAGTGGGGGTCTGGAGTGAAAGCTACTTTGGTAAGATTTCTTCCCTATTTTGGTCTTGGATTAAAGAACCTTATAGCTTTCTCTAAGTCATTCTTGTATCTGTTCACACACTGCTACCAGCCTGCGAGTCCTTTAGCCTTGGAAGGGTTTGCCTTTACCCTCCCGCAGTTGATACAGAAGCATAGATGATTGATATGTGCCTTGCTTACTGATGCTGGATATGGGCGAGGACTCAGAAGTTGAGATGTTGCACTGGACTGTCACAAGGCCCCACAGGTTCTCAAAGGCAGAGAATCCCTGGCTCTGGCTCGGGAGGGAGCTGACATCGGGCAGCAAATGAACTGCTGCAGTGGGAGGAGGCGCCTTTACTTTTTCTTATAAGCTTCTGCTGGGGAATTAACTGACCAGGTCCCATGGTGTCAATGTGCCCTAATATTTGGAAGCAGCCAAGTCTTTGCTTACTTTCCAGTTACTCTAGGACCACAGAAGGCCAGGTGTCTCCAAGGGCGATCCTGGCACAGGCATTGGGTATGTGAAGGTGTCCTCCCCGCCACATGCATTTCTCAGGACAAGTGCATTGCCTGAGGTGACCACTGATGTGCCTAGCACTGTCCTTGCTGACTGTCCAGGTGGGGGCCTGGCCAGCGGCAGGGCTCCTTGGAGAGGCTCCTCAGAAGGCCAGGCAGAGAATACCTGGTGCTCACGGCTGGACGAAGACTTCTGAATATTTAGCTTATGCCATTTCTTGTCAAGATTTACCACTGTAACTCAATTTAAAATTAATTTCTAGGATCTAACCTGGAGTGGCCCCGTGGTCTGGTCTGAACCCAGCTGAAGCAAGCTGCACTACTGACCAGGCATAGTTTGGTGGGATTTTTGCCAAGGAGAAAGAAAGGTAGACTACTTCACATCTCTTGGGTGATACACCAAGGAGTAGAGGAGTTGCCAAGCCCCTACTCTTTAAGGAAGCTTCCACGGTCTCTGAGTTCATGACGGAAAAAGGGCGTCAAGAATTGTCAAGAGTGTAGATTATTACTAAAGACTAGAGCAACATATTAAAAAGGGAAGGTAAGGCTAATTTTCCTCTGAAAGAATAAGCTGCTCTTTAGGGCAGATGGAACAACTTAGCTGCTTCTCAAATCTTCAGTCACCTGCAGGGGTTCATGAGGATTCCTGCATGAAAAGTGTGAAAGTGCACGGAGTGAAACATACAGCCCCCCGGCCCCGCCTCTCACCCGCTCCCGGGAACGAGATGACGCGCTTCCCCGTTAATGTAAACGACATCTCAATCTGTAATGTGTCTGTAGAAGTATGTCACTTTCAGGCTGCTCAAATCTAATAACTGCAGTCTCAGATTTCTCAGATTGCCCATGTCTTGGGAGTAAGCCTTACTCAAGTAAGTCTGCAGATCCTGAAACTGCGGCTAAAGAGAAGACAGAATCACTACAGGGTAGACTGGGGGCAACGTTAGCATCCTGTCTCCACTTCTCTCCCCAGGTTGTTCCAAAAACGCATGCAATCTAGGAAAAACAGTGGCGCCAGATACAAACACCCTCTCAAGGCAGCACCCCGGATAACCCCTTCCAACCCCACTGTCACTCCCAGACATCCTGGAGCCGCACCAAGAGCAGAAAGGCAACGCATCAAGAAAGGGAGAGGGGCAGGGAATAGACAATGAGGAGAGCCTGAGGGTGGGAGAAAAGGAGAAGGGGCAGGAGCCATCCCTTGGTCCTACCTACACACGGTGTGTCCCCAACTCGGCCGACCATTTTATTAACGATACCCCCTGTGGAGGTTGCGTAGGCTACATTCCCTTTGAAGTCCAAGGCAACAGCACCCACGGTTCCCAGGTTTCTGCCGAAAATAAACAGGAAAAAAGCGACAGGTTGAAAATGAGAATGAACCCCATAACCAATAGCGTAGCTTAAAACCACTTAAAGTCTCATGTTAGATGTTAATGGCAGATGGGGCACCCATTCCAACATTCTAGACAGAACCTGCTTGCTTCTCATTCTACGTGGAAGCTACAGGAGGATCGCTGGGCACTCCTCTACCACTCAGCTTTAAGAGTACATCCAATCCCAACACCACCGTTTTCTAGCTGTGACCTTAAGTTTTAATTTGTGTCTCACTGTCCCCATCATAAAATGGGGATAAAAGTAAGAGTGCATCTCAAACTTTAGTGCATATAAGAATCCCTTGGATCCTTGGGCCCACAGAGATTCTGAAGCTGCCACCAAGAGGAGAAAGGAAAGGAAAAAGTGAGTTGGTAGATACCGGGTGGACCCAAAATCCTGCAGTTTTTTTTTTTTTGTGAGATGAAGTCTCACTCTGTCGTCCAGGCTGGAGTGCAGTGGCACAATCTTGGCTCACTGCAACCTCCGCCTCCCGGTTCAAGTGATTTTCCTGCCTCAGCCTCCCAAGTAGCTGCGACTACAGGCGCGCACCACCACACCCGGCTAATTTTTATATTTTTAGTAGAGATGGGGTTTTCACCATGTTGGCCAGGTTGGTCTCGAACCTCTGACCTCAGGTGATCCATCTGCCTTGGACTCCCAAAGTGCTGGGATTACAGGCGTGGGCCACCTCGTCCGGCCGATCCTGCGTTTCTGACAACCTCCAGGATGTCGCTGATGCTGCCTGCCTATGCACCCTGTGCACGGGGTTGTTGTAAAGATGAAATCAGTTAATTTTCCCCTAACATTTTATTATGAATTCTCGAATACAGTCATGTGTCACCTATGATGTTTTGATCAACAGATTGCATGTCCCATGAGATTATAATACTCTATTTTTACTGTACCTTTTCTATGTTTAGATACATAAATACCATTGTGAGACAACTGCCTACCGTATTCAGGACAGTCACACGCTGCACAGGTTTGTAGCCTGGGAGCAACAGGCTGGACCACACAGCCCAGATGTGTACTAGTCTCCACCATCTGGGTTTGTGTGAGTGCACCCTATGGTGTTTGCACAGCCATGAAATTGCCCGGCTATGCACTTCTCAGGATGCATTTCTCGTCCTGTCATGCGACGCGTGACTGTAACGAAGTTGAAGAAATTGTACACGAACACCCCGTAC
Organism: Macaca mulatta; assembly: GCF_049350105.2. Classification (NCBI taxonomy): domain Eukaryota; kingdom Metazoa; phylum Chordata; class Mammalia; order Primates; family Cercopithecidae; genus Macaca; species Macaca mulatta. Next base: position 11,682,402 of record NC_133419.1, read on the forward strand.
CCACCAGCAAGATTCTATAATGAACTGTATTTGAGGCACTGTTTTAAGTGCTGGGACACAGTGGTAAGCGAAACAAAGTCCTTCTCCCATGGAGCCTGCGTTTGGGGTAGACGGTGGTAGTAACAGGGCAGTAATATGTCAGGTGACAAAAACAAAACACAAAACAAAAAACCCAAACAAAAAACAAAGCAGCACCAGGGAAGAGTGATGGTGGGGAGGTGCTGTTTTATACAGGGTGTCTCTACAGGACAGGGGGGCAATCATGCCATGCCAGCTACTGGGGACGAGTGTTCCTGACGCACAAACATGCCTGTCACGTGTGTGGAATTTGAAGGAGGCAAGCATGGTTGGAGAGAATAAAATGAGGGAGAGCGTGGTAGGAGAATGATCGGAGGGACAGCCAAGGCCAGATCACAACATCTCTGACAAGTGGGGTGACCACACACACCAGTTACCCAGGCCAGTTCAAATTTATGCCTGCTGTCATGGCTGTATTATTAATAGCGCCACTTTTACTCTCAAAATTAAGTTCCAGTTTAAACATTAAAGAATATAATCATCCTACCTTTAGGCCATTGCAAAGGCTTTTATTCTGAGCTAAATGGGAGGACACTGGGCAGTTTGAGTTAAGAAGTGACACAATCTCAGTTCAATCTTAAAAATAATCATTCTTGGCCAGGTGCGGGGGCTCACGCCTGTAATCCCAGCACTTTGGGAGCCCGAGGTAGGCAGATCATCTGAGGTCAGGAGTTTGATACCAGCCTGGCCAACATGGTGAAACTCCATCTCTACTATTAAAAAAAAAAAAAAAAAATTGGCTGAGTGTGGTGGCGCGTGCCTCTAATCCCAGCTATTCGGGAAGCTAAGGCAGGAGAATTGCTTGAACCCAGGAGGTGGAGGTTGCAGTGAGCTGAGATTGTGCCATAGAATTCCAGCCTGGGTGACAGAGTGAGACTCCATCTCAGAAGAAAAAAAAAAAAAATCACTTTCCACTCCACCCGCCCTCCAGTAGAACGGCTAAAATGAAGAGGCACATCAAACCTGGCAAGGATGTGCAGGAACCGGAACTCTCATTCAATACTGCTGTTAGTGTTGACTGTACCAACATCTTTGGAAAACCATTTCACAATGTCTACTGGAACTGATCATATGCACATCCCATGACTCAGCAAATTATACACTTGTGTATTTGTCCATCAGAAATGTGGACAGGTGTTCACCAAAAAAGCTTACACAAGGTGTTCACAGCAGCAGTAGATGTAATACAGTAGTCCCCTCTTATTTGCAGGGGATACGTTCCAAGACCCTCAGTGGATGCCCGAAAGCTCAGCTAGCACTGACCTCTACAAACACTATGTTTTCCCCTATACTGTATGTACACAACTATGATAAAGTTTAATTGATAAATTAGGCACAGTAAGAGATTAACAATAATACAATTATAATGATATACTGTAGTAAAAGTTATATGAATGTGGTCTCTTTCTCAAAACATCACACCACGGTTGGGTGTGGGTAACTGAAAGCACGGAAAGTGAAACTGCAGGTAAGGGGGAGATACTGTAATCCTTTTTTTTTTTTGAGACGGAGTCTCACTCTGTCGCCCAGGCTGGAGTGCAGTGGCGCCATCTCCGCTCACTGCAAGCTCCGCCTCCCGGGTTCACACCATTCTTCTGCCTCAGCCTCCCGAGTAGCCGGGACTACAGGCGTCCGCCACCACGCCCGGCTAATTTTTTGTATTTTCGGTAGAGAGGGGGTTTCACCGTGTTAGCCAGGATGGTCTCCATCTCCTGACCTCGTGATCTGCCCGCCTCCGCCTCCCAAACTGCTGGGATTACAAGTGTGAGCCACCGCGCCCAGCCAATAATACTGTAATCCTAAACTGGTTAGTCTCAAACTCCTGATCTCAAGTAATCCACTTGCCCCCCCAAAATTAAAATATTTTATTATTTATTTATTTTTGAGACGGAGTCTCGCTCTGTTGCCCAGGCTGCAGTGTGGTGGCACAATCTCGGCTCACCGCAACCTCTGCCTCCCAGGTTCAAGCTATTCTCCTGCCTCAGCCTCCCGAGTAGGTGGGATTATAGGCGTGTGCCACATGCCCAGCTAATTTTTATATTTTTAGTAGATATGGGGTTTCACCATAGGCTGGTCTCAAACTCCTGACCTCAGGTGATCTGCCTGCCTTGGCCTCCCAAAGTGCTGAGATTACAGGAGTGAGCCACCACCACTCCCCGCCTCAATCTTTCTTTTTTTTTTTTTTTTTTTTTTTTTTTTTAAGATTCCATATGTAAGTGAGATCATGTAGTATATTTCTGTGCTGGCTTATTTCACTTAGTATCATGTTGTAAATGGCAGGATCTCCTCTTCTTACTGTGGAATTATATTCCACTGTATATATACATTATACTTTATCCATTCTTCATTGATGGACAATGTAGTTGTTTCAATATCCTGGCTATTTTGAATAATGCTGCAATGAACATGGAAGTGCAGATATATTTACTAGATGGTGATGTCATTTCCTCTGGGTATATGCCCGGAAGTGGGACTGCTGGGTTATAAGGCAGTTCTATTTTTAATTTCTTTAGGAACCTCCATACTATTTTATCTGGAAAAATATTGAAAAGCTGTGGTTTTCACATGACCGAAAGTTGACAAACTACCAATGATGACTTAACTTAGTTATTATTGTGCATACCAGGGTCATTTGTTAATTGGCTGGTGATGGCAGATGAATGGCACGCACACACATGCGCGCACACACACACACACAGACACATTTAATAAATTATGTATTTATTCCATAAAAATATTTTTTCTTGGCTTCATTCCAGGGAGTACTGATGATGGTTTTTTTTTGTTTTTGAGATGGAGTCTTGCCCTGTCACCCAGGCTGGAGTACAGTAGTGTGATTTCGGCTCACTGCAACCTCTGCCTCCTGGGTTCTAGCAATTCTCCTGCCTCAGCCTCCCGAGAAGCTGGGACTACAGGTGCATGCCGCCAGGCCTGGCTAATTTTTTGTATTTTTTAGTAGAGATGGGGTTTCACCGTGTTGCTCAGGCTGGTTGTGAACTCCCGAGCTCAGGCAATCCACCCGCCTCGGCCTCCCAAAGTGCTGGGATTACAGGCGTGAGCCACCAAGCCTGGCCTGATGATGTTCTTATACTTAACATGGATTCTACTGACAAAATGGCAAAAAAAAAGAAAACCTTTCTTGAGTCAACATAGTTTTTAGCAAGTTTTTAATTAATTTTAATTTGGAGAAGCTTCCTTCTGCTGAAGCAGCAGCAACTGGAATTACCAACAAAATTCTCAAAGCAGTACTTAGATTTAGAAATGAATCCTGATTTTCACATTATCACACTCAAATACTGTATGGATTTATATATAAATTGTGACTGCAGAGAGTATTAAAATTTTTAACTTGATCATATAAATCACAATCACTTACAGTTGTTTCTATAATCTTTTAAACAGTATCTAGGTCTATGCACATAAATTCTTTTAAGTTTTGATGCTGGTATATTCATATTGAAGAAAATAAAAAAACAGGAGAATGTTATTCAATTTTGTTCAGATCTCTCTTCAGATACTATGCTCTGATTTATAATGAATTGAAAAAAGTCTCTATGGAAACTGGTTTAGGGATTATCTGTGAATTTTCTTCAAGCCAGATAAATACTTTTCTTCCCTTGTTTCAATTTCCTTGGATTTTGTTGTATATCTCACATGCAGTTTCGGTTTTGTTTCTATAAACTTAAAAAAAATTTAAATCCTTTAAAGGTGAAGTAGCTATGCTATATATATATGTGTGTGTGTGTGTGTGTGTGTGTATGTCAGATAAGAAAGGAGGTACTCCCAGAAAAAATATATACATATATATATATAGGTTATGGTTTTGTTAAATTTATTAATAGAAATCAGATTTATACTAAATACTACAAGTTCAAAATTAATTTTGCTTTTTGCTAAAGTCCACGATTTGCTCTTTGAAGACTTTTTATGGTTTTGCTGAATTCTTCTTATCTAAATTCAATTTAATTACTTCAACAGCATTTCGTTGGTATTCTCATGGTGCGCCTGAGACTTGTTATAGGGTGAAATGTAACTTTAATCAGGATATTCCATCTTTGGGCACATCTAGAAAACACTGCATGTATTCCCTCTATTGTTCCCAAGCATCACCACTAGTGGCACAGTGGAGGTCATGCATCCTAGAAACAAATTTCAAACGATGGGCTGTATGCGTCACATAGTTTGCTTCTGGATTCTTAGCCAAGCTTCTTGCTTGTACATCTCTCATTTGCCAACCACATTTGCTCCATTATCACAGGCTTGCCTTCAACAATCCTTGAAATTAATGTCTAAAATGGAAAGTTTTCTTTCAATTATTCACGTAATTCAAAAATCACACTTTAAGGAGGAGATATAAAGCCAATGAAACATGGAATGATTCAGACTTTTCTTCAAGCAGTAATGGTACACTCATGGTACTATGAGTACCATGGTACACTCTAGTTGAACTGAGTAACTATTTTATTAAAAAATTTTGGGCCAGGCATGGTGGCTCACGCCTGTAATCCCAGCACTTTAGGGGGCTGAGGCGGGTGGATCACGAAGTCAGGAGTTGGAGACCAGCCTGGTCAATATGGTGAAACCCCGTCTCTACTAAAAATACAAAAATTAGCTGGGCGTGGTGGCATGTGCCTGTAATCCTAGCTACTCGGGAGGCTGAGGCAGAAGAATCTCTTGAACTCGGGAGGTGGAGGTTGCAGTGAGCCGCGATCACGTCACTGCACTTCAGCCTGGGTGACAGAGCAAGATTCTCTCTCAAAAAAAAATTTGGCCAGGTTTGGTGGCTCACCAAAGCACTTTGGAAGGCCAAGCAGGAAGGAGGATCCCTTAAGCTCAGGAGCTTAAGACGAGTGTGGGCAACATGGCACCACCCCGTCTCTACTAAAAATAAAATTAGCCAGGCATGGTGCATGCCTGCAGTCCTACCTACTTGGGAGGCTGAGATGGGAGGATCACTTGAGCCTGGGAGATTGAGGCTGCAGTGAGCTCTGACTGTAACACTGCACTCGAGCCTGGGTGACAAAATAAGACCTTGTCTCAAAAAAAACAAACAAAAAAATCCCACAAAACCAAAAAATTTATTGACAAAAAAATTTTTATATATGACTTCACATCTCACTTTATTCCCTATTAAACTCATAATCTGTTGGAATTCTCCATCCTAGGGAACGATCATTACTTTCATTATTTTTGTCTTAATGACATGTTTGGCATTTTACCAAATTTTGAAATCTCTTTTACTAAACCTAGAAAATTTCCATTGTTTTTTGCACACACTGTACTAATGGTGTCATGAAAAGAATGATTAGGCTTGGCTAAATATTAGACACATTGTATTATTCTTTCGAGAATATTACATCAGTATTTTACATTGTGTTCTGTTTCCGGTAAAATCAATTGTCTGTTTATTTGGCCTCTTTCCCTCAATTCCTGTAACTGGATATGTGTTTTTTTGTGTGTGATTCTTTGAGATTAGCAATTAAATCTTCCTTTAGTAAAGAAGATGAAGTTGCAAAGGATTTCATCTGACTTGTTCAAACTGGGATTTGGTGAGAATAATTTTCTTACTAATTTTCATTGTTTTGATTAACAAGTAAATCTTCATTTAACAAAACCTTTGTAAGGTCTGGTTAGTGAATTTTATGTGGGTCACCCTGGAAGAAGACCGCTTACTTTTATTGCTTCCAGTGTTGGAAAATGCAAGCAGCCTGCTTCTTTGAAGATTTTTACTTCCTTTTTCATTTTTCTTTTGTGAGCTCCACTTTAGCATTCTTATTCTACCAAAATCTTGACTTATACTCATTTTCAATAATCTAAGGGATTAAAAGTAAAATGTAATTATATCCAAAGTATAAAAAATGAGAATGTATTTTCATCAAAAAATAAAGAGCTAATCTAAAAAAAAAAAAAAAAACAGTTGGCCGGGCGCAGTGGCTCATACCTGTAATCCTAGCACTTTGGGAGGCTAAGGTGGGCGGATCACGAGGTCAGGAGATCGAGACCATCCTAGTTAACACGGTGAAACCCCGTCTCTACTAAAAATATAAAAAATTAGCCAGGCGTGGTGGTGGGAGGTCGAGACCAGCCTGGCCAACATGGTGAAACCCTGTGTCTACTAAAAATACAAAAATTACCCAGGTGTGGTGGTGCACACTTGTAATCCCAGCTACTCAGGAGGCTGAGGCAGAATTGCTAGAACCTGGGAGGCAGAGGTTGCAGTGAGCCGAGATCGTGCTACTGCACTCCAGCCTGGGCAACAGAGTGTGACGCTGTCTCAAAAAAAAAAAAAAGAAAAAAGAAAAAAGAAAAAACCCAGTAATTTGCAGATATAATTTCCAAAAAGTTATAAAAGTAATTATAAAATATACAAAATTTTTATTAACATTAAAACATGAATTATAATTAGTAAATACAATACATAAAAGCTAAAAATTTTAACACCATATATTTTTTTTTTTTTTTTTTTTTTTTTGAGACGGAGTCTCGCTTTGTCGCCCAGGCTGGAGTGCAGTGGCCGGATCTCAGCTCACTGCAAGCTCCGCCTCCCGGGTTTACGCCATTCTCCTGCCTCAGCCTCCCGAGTAGCTGGGACTACAGGCGCCCACCACCTCGCCCGGCTAGTTTTTTTTTTTTGTATTTTTAGTAGAGACGGGGTTTCACCATATTAGCCAGGATGGTCTCGATCTCCTGACCTCGTGATCCGCCCGTCTCGGCCTCCCAAAGTGCTGGGATTACAGGCTTGAGCCACCGCGCCCGGCCAACACTATATTTTTTTTAAATTAACTACATCTTTTAAATATTTTCATCAAAATAAAACCATTCATAATTCTAATAGTTAACGTCCATGTAGTTGCTAACATGGAGAATTAGCAACTACAGGTGCTTTTTGTTTTTCTCTGTTATCAGTTTTTCTCACACAGGTTCTGTCTAGACCTGTGCTGTGCACTTACAGAAGCTACATCTACATGTGGCTACTGAGTGGCTGCTAGCTAAATGTGGCTGTTCTCAGTGAGACGTACTGTAAGTGTAAAACACATCAAACTTTGAAGATTTAGTATAAAAAAAGAGCAAGACATTTCATAATTTCTTATATTCATTACATGTTGAAATGATATTTTGGATACATTTGGTTAAATAAAATATATTATTAATTTCACTTTTTTTCTTTTTGAGACAAAGTTTCGCTCTTGTTGCCCAGGCTGAAGTGCAATGGCGTGATCTCAGCTCACTGCAACCTCTGCCTCCTGGGTTCAAGCGATTCTCCTGCCTCAGTCTTCTGAGTAGTTGGGATTACAGGTGCCCGCCACCACACCCAGCTAATTTTTTTTTTTTTTTTTTTTTTTTTTTTTTGAGACGGAGTCTCATGCTGTTGCCCAGGCTGGAGTGCAGTGGTGCGATCTCGGCTCACTGCAAGCTCCGCCTCCCGGGTTCCCGCCATTCTGCTGCCTCAGCCTCCTGAGTAGCTGGGACTACAGGCGCCCGCCACCGCGCCCGGCTATTTTTTTTGTATTTTTAGTAGAGACGGGGTTTCACTGTGGTCTCGATCTCCTGACCTTGTGATCCGCCCGCCTCGGCCTCCCAAAGTGCTGGGATTACAGGCTTGAGCCACCGCGCCTGGCCATTAATTTTTGTATTTTAAGTAGAGACATGGGTCACCCTATTGGTCAGGCTGGTCTTGAACTCCTGACCTCAGATGTGATCCACCCTCCTTGGCCTCCCAAAGTGCTGGGATTACAAGCGTGAGCCACTGTGGATGTGGCCACTAGAAAATGTTAAATTACATTTGTGGCTCTCACAGTATTTCTATTGGACGGTGCTGTTCTAGACCTACCCATACACAAACTGAAAAGTAACAGTCCCCATGTGCAACTTCTGCAGACACTACACGAACTCATGAAAATCTTCAGAGTCCAGAGTGCTAACCATTACACCACAGAACCCTCCCTGTGAAAATCTTCAGAACCACACATTCCAACACGTAGAGAGGCAAGAAAATGGATACCTGGCACTACAGGGAAATAATACTTTGTGAGGCAAGAATCTATTTCACCAGTTAATTAATTAGTCTTTTTCTCTTACCTAAGTCCTTCTGCTGTTTGAATCTTCCCCACACTCCAAAGCAATGTCCATTTCTGAGGTCAATAGTGGCACTACCCACAAACCTTGAACTCAGGTGCCTTTTGCTTCCAAGACACAGAGCAAGGGATGTGGAGATTTCCTTGGTGGCTGAATGGTGTTAGTCACAAGAGCAATGATTAGGGTTATGGGTCAAGCTGTGTCAATGTTGAGTGACAAAGGGGTCCTATGTGTTCTGGAATAAGTCAATTGTTTTGTGTGTGATATGAAGGTCCTTAAAGTGCGGGGCCCACGGCAGGAGCCCCTCTTGCTTACGTGGAAAAGCAGCAGGGGCTGCTGGAGAGGTGTTACTGAATTTCTGGAAAGCAATGTGGTGACATCTTTCAAAATGAACGTAAATCATGAATAAGGCAACCCCACTCCTATGACTCTAGCCCACAGACACAAAAGCACACTCAGTCAGGTCGTCAACAGCTGCCAACGTAAGGTCGATCTTTTTTTTTTTTTTCTGAGACGGAGTCTCGCCTTGTCACCCCGGCTGGAGTGCAATGGCGGGATCTCCGCTCACTGCAACCTCCGCCTCCCGGGTTCAAGTGATTCTCCTGCCTCAGCCTCCCGAGTAGCTGGGATTATAGGCATGTGCCACCGAGGCTGGCTACTTTTTTGTATCTTTAGTACAGACGGGGTTTCACCATGTTGCCTAGGCTGGTCTTGAAGTCCTGAGCTCAGGCAATCCGCCTGCCTCGGCCTCCCAAAGTGCTGAGATTACAGGTGTGAGCCACCGCGCCCGGCCAACGCCAATCTTTTAAAACAGAGTCTGAACCTGAGGAACACATCAGAATGACCTGGGAACGCTTTTTATAACATACCTGTCTGGCCTTTCCACCTCAGATCTATTTAAACCTGATTCTTCTGGCGAGGTGGCCTAAACATGTATATTTTGAAAAAGCTCCTAGGTGATACAAGGTATACCTCTGGTTAAATATTATTACTCTAAAAAGTACGCAGAGTCAATAGATTAAATTCCATTATAAACTCCCAGGCCATATTCACATTTTACTTTCAAATTTTGCTTTAAATAAGTGGTCTTTTATTTGGGATTTAAAAATCTGTAACAGAAAACTGTAATTCAGAACATGACTAATTTGAATTTCTAAGAGTTGTGCTGATTTCTCTAAACTATGTAAGAGTACTTATGTTTATAAGGTACACTAGATCACAGATAACCTGTTTAGTCTATTTAAGATAAACTGATCAAGAAGAATCCAGATAACTGATACATTAATACATGAAATTCTTCTACTAAATCATGTCAGAGGCTGGGCGCGGTGGCTTATGCCTGTAATTCCAGCACTTCAGGAGGCCAAGGCAGGCGGATCACCTGAGGTCAGGAGTTTGAGACCAGCTTGGCCAACATGGCGAAACCCCATCTCTACCAAAAATACAAAAAAAAATTAGCCGGGTGTGGTGGTGTGCACCTGTGGTCCCAGCTACTCAGGAGGCTGAGGTAGGAGAATCGCTTGAGCCTGGGAGGCAGAGGTTGCAGGGAGCCAAGATCAGGTCACTGTACTCCAGTCTGGGCAACAGAGGGAGACTCAGTCTCAAACAAACAAAAAACATAACAAAACAAATGAATTGTAGATAACCAGGTATTTGCCAAACTTTCATATTTTAATAACTCCCAAATAATGTGAGCCACAGGTAAGACTGACTGTTGTGGGAAGTCAGGGACCCCGAACGGAGGGATCAGCTGAAGCCATGGCAGAAGAACATCAATTGTGAAGATTTCATGGACATTTATCACTTCCTCAGTCAGTACTCTTATAATTTCCTATGCCTGTCTTTAATCTCTTAATCCCGTCATTTTCGTAAACTGAGGATGTATGTTGCCTCAGGACCCTGTGACGACTGCGTTAACTGCACAAATTGTTTGCAGAGCATGTGTGTTTGAACAATATGAAATCTGGGCACCTTAAGAACAGGATAACAGCGATTTTCAGGGCACAAGGGAGATAACCTTAAAGGCTGGCTGCCTGTGGGCCGGACAGGACAGAGCCATATTTCTCTTATTACTGAAAACGGGTAAGATAAATATCGCTGAATTCTTTCCCCAGTAAGGAATATTAATAATTAACAGCCCTGGGAAAAGAATGCATTCTGGGGGGGGGGGAGGGCTCTAAAATGGCCGCTCTGGGGGTGTCTGCCTTATGCAGTTGCAGATAAGAGATGAAACATGCCCTGGCCTCCTGCAGCACCCCCAGGCTTGCTAAGATTAGGAAATTCCAGCCTGGTGAATTCTAGCCAGACCAGTTCTCTGCTCTTGAACCCTGTTAAGATGTTTATCAATGACAATGCGTGCACAGCAGGACACGGAAGTTCATCAGTAATTCTAGTTTTGCCCTGACCTTGTGATCTCGCCCTGACCTTCTGCCTTGTGATCTTTTGTTGCCCTTGAAGCATATGATCTCTGTGACCCACACCCTATTTGTACACTCCCTCCCCTTTGAAAATTGCTAATAAAAACTCGCTGGTTTTATGGCTCAGGGGGCATCACGGAACCTGCTGACATGTGATGTCTCCCCCAGACACCCAGCTTTAAAATTTCTCTCTTTTGTACTCTTTCCCTTTATTTCTCAGACCGGCCGACACTTAGGCAAATAGAAAAGAAACTACGTTGAATTATTGGGGGTGGGTTCCCCTGATAACTTACTTTTCACAATCTGTTTTCTGAGCACCTTTTTCGTGCTTCTCTTTTTCCAGGCGCTTTTTGTTTTTCTCTGTTACCAGTTTTTCTCCAGGAATCTCTGGAACCCCCATAGCTGCTGCAAACTGTGCTGCACCTTGGTCAGTGAGAAAGCAATGAGGTGTCTGAGGCCAGAAAGAAAAGAGAAAATGATTGTTTTTTTTGAAAATTTTAAATCTTTTTAACTGTTCCAACTGTGTTGAAATAATTACTTCTCTCTGCGTGCAAAGGATCCAAAATACAAATTCCAGTGGTTTGCTTTTCTGTATGCTGAAAAAAGCCTGACTGAGTTTTTGCATTAAAAAAGAAAAGACCCCAATTGATGGAACATTACTAGAGATGCGATTTACATATTACGTTAAATTTAGAGAACTCAATCCATCTTTTTTTTTTTTTTTTTTTTTTTTTTGAGACGGAGTCTCGCTCTGTCGCCCAGGCTGGAGTGCAGTGGCGTGATCTCGGCTCACTGCAAGCTCCGCCTCCTGGGTTTACGCCATTCTCCTGCCTCAGCCTCCTGAGTAGCTGGGACTACAGGCGCCCGCCACCACGCCCGGCTAATTTTTTGTATTTTTAGTAGAGACGGGGTTTCACCGTGGTCTCGATCTCCTGACCTTGTAATCCGCCCGCCTCGGCCTCCCAAAGTGCTGGGATTACAGGCGTGAGCCACCGCGCCCGGCCCTCAATCCATCTTTAACACATGCTATTAAATAGCTGGTCTGGTCAGTTTGTATGTGGTATGAAGACAATACAGGAAGATAAAGTAATCACTCACTGGTCAAGTGATTCTTAGTCAACAATCTTGGCTGAGTGAGAAACTCAAATACACTGCTTCTGTTTTGTATATATGTTTTAGGAGAACAGTGATCTCAAGTATTTCCACACAGTTGGAGCCCTTATCACTGAAGTATAGTGATAACAATTCATAAGAAAAGGCTGCTTTAGTCACATATACCTTTTCCATGACAAGCCGAGCAAGTTTAATGGGATTTGCTATACACCGGACTGCGGACACTGCTCCTACTGACAGGTCTTTCCCATCCATGATACTAGCATCCATTTCAACCTCACCATCTGTGTTCAAGACAGACCCACAACCTAAAACCAAAAAGAAGTTGAAAAGCAAGAATTAAGAATTTAGAAATGGCTCCAGATTTTCCTCTGCTTTGCCCCCTTTAATCCATCCTCTATTCCATTGCCAGAGGAACATTTTATTTTTTAAGAGAGAAATCTTGGCTGGGCACCGTGGCTCATGCCTGTAATCTCAGCACTTTGGGAGGCCGAGGTGGGTAGATCACGAGGTCAGGAGATTGAGACCATCCTGGCTAACACGTGAAACCCCGTCTCTACTGAAAATCCAAAAAATTAGCTGGGCATGGTGGCCCGCACCTGTAGTCACAGCTATTCGGGAGGCTGAGGCAGGAGAATGGCTTGAACTCGGGAGGTGGAGGTTGCAGTGAGCCGAGATCACGGCACTGCACTCCAATAGAGCAATAGAGCAAGACTTTGTCTCAAAAAAAAAAAAAAAAGAGAGAGAAATCTTGACTTAGAGGCTGGATGTGGTGACTCACGCCTGTAATCCCAGCACTCTGGGAGAAGGAGGTAGGTGGATTATTTGAGGTCAGGAGTTTGAAACCAGCTTGGCCAACATGGTGAAACCCTGTCTCTACTAAAAATATAAAAACTAGCCAGGCGTGGTGGTGCGTGCCTGTAATCCTAGCTACTTGGGAGGCTGAGGCAGGAGAATGACTTGAACTCAGGAGGCGGAGGTTGCCATGAGCCAAGGGTGACGAGTGAGACTCCGTTTTTTTTTTTTTTTTTTTGAGGCGGAGTCTCGCTCTGTCGCCCAGGCTGGAGTGCAGTGGCGCGATCTTGGCTCACTGCAAGCTCCGCCTCCCGGGTTCCCGCCATTCTCCTGCCTCAGCCTCCCGAGTAGCTGGGACTACAGGCGCCGCCACCACGCCCGGCTAATTTTTTTTGTATTTTTAGTGGAGACGGGGTTTCATTGTGTTAGCCAGGATGGTCTCGATCTCCTGACCTCGTGATCCGCCCGTCTCGGCCTCCCAAAGTGCTGGGATTACAGGCTTGAGCCACCGCGCCCGGCCTCTTGAGCCACCGCGCCCGGCCTGAGACTCCGTTTCAAAAAAAAAAAAGAGAAATCTGACTTGGCACTCCATGACCTACAAAATAAAAAGTACAAAGCCCTTCCTAACCTGGCCTTTGACCTGCTTTTCCAGCTTCATTTTCTCTCCTTGGCTACATTTTACTGAAATATTAGCTTTCCCTGAATACAGTAGTCCCTTTATCTATAGCCTTGCTTCTGGGGTTTTAGCTATCCTTAGCCAACCATGGCCCCTTATTAAATGGAAAATTCCAGAAATAAACACTTCTTGCACCATCATACTCTATCCTTCAGAGGGATGTGATTCCTCCCCTTGTCCAGCATATCCACACTGTATAGGTTACCTGCCTGTTAGTCACTTAGCAGTTGTCTTGAATATCAAGCAGATCAACTGCAATAGCACCTGTAAGTGCTTGTGTTCAAGAAACCCTTATTTTACTTAATAATGATCTCAAAGCACAAGAGTAGTGATGCTGGTATACTGTTACAATTGTTCTATGTTATTATCAGTTGTTATTAATCTCTTACTGTGGCTAATTAATGTATATATGAAAAGAAAAAAACCAAACCAGTTGCTAAAAGGTTGAGTATTACTGGTGGTTTCAGGCACCCACTGGGGGTTTGAAACACATCCCCCAGAGATAAGGGAGGGCTACTATATGCCAGGAGCCTGTGTGTCTCTGTGCCTTTGCACATGCTGTTGTTTTTACCACTAGCACCCTTTCTCCATACTTCTCTGCCCAGATAATGCCTACCAATCCAGCTATGCTTCTCAATCTCTTTGTGCTTGTTTCCTCATGAGTAAAATGAGTAAGAACATCAACTCGTTTAATCCTTACAACCATCAATGAGGTAGGTATTGCATATTAAACACTTGGAATAATGTCTAGCATGTGGAGGTAAACAGTAAGTGTTTGCTGCCCTGATTACATGCCAATTTCACAGGTGGGGAAACCAAAAAGGCAACTTTCCAATATCAAATGTCTTCTGGGTAAAGAGCAAGGAATCAAATCCAGGTGTGTGGCTTAGACACTTTCTTCTGCCAAAGCAGCTCACACCTTTTCCATCTGGCAATGACAAGGCAGCATCCCCTTACACTGATCCGCACAGGTTAGAGAAGACCTGATAAAAGATTTAAATAAATAAGATCCAAGGTCTTAAAACATAATATGCAAAATGTCTAGAGTCCAAGAGAAAATCACTCATCATACGAAGAACCAAGAACAGCTCAACCTAAGGAAAAACAATTAACAGATGACAATACCAAGATGACACAGATGTTGGAATTACCTGACAGCAATTTTAAAGCAGCCATTGGCCAGGCATGGTGGCTCATACCTGTGCTTTGTAATCCCAGCACTTTGGGAGGCTGAGGCAAAAGCATCTCTTGAGGCCAGGAATTCAAGACCAACTTGGCCAACATAGCAAGACCCCATCTTTAAAAAAAAAAAAAATTAGCTTGGCATAGTAGCACACACTCAAAGCCCTAGCTACTTGGGAGGCTGAGGCAAGAGAATCACTTGACCCAGGAGTTCGAGGTTGCAGTAAGCTGTGATTACACCACCATACGCCAGCCTAGGTGACAGACTGAGACCCTGTCCCTAAAAAAAAAAAAAAAAAAAAAAAAGCAGCATCATAAAAATGCTTCAATGAACTTGAAATAACTAAAAAAATTATTAAGTTTCAGCAAAGAAATATAAGATGTAAAGAAAAACCAAATGGAAGTTAGAGCTGAAAAAATGTAATACTGGACTTAGAAATCACTCAGTCTGAACAGCAGAACAGGGCCTGGAAAACACCAAAATGAACAAAGCCCCGCAGACCAGTGGGACCATAACAAAAGAACTAACATTCAAGTCATTAGACTCCCAGAGGGGAGGAGAAATGGGTGGGAATGAGAAGTATTCAAAAAAATAATGGCTGAAAATTCCTTGTATTTGGTAAAAAGCATAAATCTACCAATTTAAGAAGGTGAGCAAGCCCTAAATAGGACTAAACACAAAGACATTCACACTAAGACACATCATAACCAAACCACCAGTGAACGAAAGACTAAAAAATATTCAAAGTAGCAAGAGAGAAATGACACCTTACCTATAGGGCAGAAACCAATTTTAATGACAAAACAATTTGTCACTAGAAACCATGGAGGCCAGAAGGAAGAACAGCATTTTCAAGTGCTGAAGAAAAGAACTATCAATCCAGAATTCTATATCCAGCAACAATATTCTTCAGGAACGAAGGAGAAATCAAGACACTCTCAGATTGTATTAGGAAGGTGCCAAAAAGGGGTGGGTTTCATTCTGAGGCTGCTGCTGCTTTTTTTTTTTTTTTTTTTTGAGACAGTCTCACTCTGTCACCCAGGCTGGAGTGCAGTGGCGCAATCTCAGCTCACTGCAAGCTCTGCCTCCCGGGTTCATGCCATTCTACTGCCTCAGCCTCCCCAGTAGCTCGGACTACAGGTGCCCACCACCACGCCCGGCTAATTTTTTGTATTTTTTAGTAGAGATGGGGTTTCACCGTGTTAGCCAGGATGGTCTTGATCTCCTGACCTCGTGATCTGCCCGCCTCAGCCTCCCAAAGTGCTGGGATTACAGGCATGAGCCACAGTGCCCGGCCTTTTTTTTTTTTTTTTTTTAGACACAGTTTCACTCTGTTGCCCAGGCTGGAATGCAGTGGTGTGATCTTGGCTCACTGCAACATCTGCCTCCTGGGTCAAAGTGATTCTTGTGCCTCAGCCTCCTGAATAGCTGGGATTACAGATGTGCCACCACACCCGGCTAATTTTTGTATTTTTAGTAGAGACAGGGTTTCGCCATGTTGGTCAGGCTGGTCTTGAATGCCTGACCTCAAGTGATCCACCTGCCTCAGCCTCCCAAAGTGCTGGGATTACAGGCATGAGCCACCGCGCCCAGCCTTGAGGCTTCTTGTCTTGGTTTGTAGGTGGTGACTATCTCACCGCGTGCACACTGCTCCATGACCTCTCCTTGTGCCCATGAGAGCGGGCAAGCTCTCTGGTGTCTCCTCCTATAAGGACACTAATCCTATTGGTTCAGGACTCCATCCTTATGACCTCACTTCATTTTAATTACTTCCTCGGAGGCCATCTCCAAACACAACCAGGTTAGGGCTTCAACACTTGAATTTTCAGGTGGACACAAACATTCAGTCCATAACACATATAAGGGCAAATGGAAAGAATTTGTTGCCAGCAGGCCTAACCTAAAAGAATGACTAGGGGGCCGGGCGCGGTGGCTCAACCCTGTAATCCCAGCACTTTGGGAGGCTGAGGCAGGTGGATCACTTGAGGTCAGGAGTTCAAGACCAGCCTGGCCAACATGGTGAAACTCTGTCTACTAAAAATACAAAAATTAGTTGGGCGTGGCAGTGCATGCCTGTAATCCCAGTTGCTCAGGAGGCTGAGACAGGAGAATTGCTTGAACCTGGGAGGTGGAGGTTGCAGTGAGCCGAGATCATGCCATTGCACTCCAGCCTGGGCAACAGAGCGAGACTCCATCTCAAAAAAATAAAAAGTTCATCAAGCTGGGGGAGGAGGGGAACCTGATTCTAATGAGGTGTAGATACAGACTGCCAACCATTCCTTCAGATACCACCACTACTGCAGACTGGCCTTTTGCAATATCTTTTTAGGTTTTTATGCATGTCTGACATGCATGGCTCTACCTGGACCTGCCAACCCCCTCCCCTGTGGCCTCACCCAGAAACAATTCAGTGGAAAAGAGGACAGTTTTAGCCCCCTTTCATTTCTCTTTTTTTTATTTTGAGAAGGAGTCTCGCTCTGTTGCCCAGGCTGGAGTGCAGTGGTGCGATCTTGGCTCACTGCAACCTCCATCTCCCGGGTTCAAGTGATTCTCCTGCCTCAGCCTCCCGAGTAGCTGGGATTACAGGTGTGAGCCACGACGCCCGGCTAATTTTTGTATTTATAGTAGAGATGGGGTTTCGCATGTTGGCCAGGCTGGCCTCGACCTCATGACCTCAGGTGATCCACCCGCCTCAGCCTCCCAAAGTGCTGGGATTAGTCATGAGCCACCACACCTGGCCTGCAAAGGCAGGCTTCTATGGATTTTTTTTTCCCCAAATATTTTCAACCTGAGATTAGGTAAATCCACAGATGTGGAAGGCCTGGACACAAAGTTTGGTCTTCCTGTTTCCTGACACACAGCTCCCAAAACACTTGGAAGCTCCAAAGTGGTAAAGCATCTTTTTGTATGCCAACGAGATGACCGATGGTTAGGGGCTGGATAACCTCAAAATGGGGAGCTGGTTGCCAGGGAACCAACCGTGTGATTAGAGGGCCAGAACTTTCAGTCTCACCTCTCTACCTCCGGGGACAGGGAGAGAGGCTGAAGGTTGATAACTAATGGCCAACGATTTAATCAACTGTGCCTATGCCATGAAATGTCAACTAGAGAAAAAAATAACTGAGCTTTTAAAGAATTCATTTTATTTAGAAATCTTACTGAGGACTACAGACTGATGACTACAGTACGGAGGGGTCCTTCAGAGAGGTGCTTCAAACTGCTCCCAAACCGTGTCTCCGCTCACAGCTGATACACAGGTTGTGGAGGGTTAGTACAGGCTCGGAGGTTACATGAGACTTGCTCAGAAGTTACATTAAAGCAGAATCACATCAAAGTTTGGGTGCAAGAGTGCATCTGGCTATAGATGACAGAGGTATGTATAATCACTAATCCTGTCAGATGTTAACCTTTTTTTTTTTGAGACGGAGTCTCGCTCTGTCGCCCAGGCTGGAGTACTTGGCGTGAGACAAATTCAGCTTCATCCTGGCTCACCACAATCTCCGTCTCTTGGGTTCAAGTGATTCTCGTGCCTCAGCCTCCCGAGTAGCTGGGATTACAGGCACTCACCACTATGCCTGGCTAATTTTTGTAGTTTTAGTAGAGACGGGGTTTCACCATGTTGGTCAGGCAGGTCTCGAACTCCTGACCTCAGGTGACCCACCTGCCTCAGCCTCCCAAAGTGCTGGGATTACAGGTGTGAGCCACCACACTCGGCCCAGATGTCATCTTAAGTGTAGGAAAAGGCAAGGACTAGGATCATATATCATTTACCATTTTTTTTTTTTTTGAGACAGTCTCATGCCCAGGCTGGAGTGCAGTGGCGTGATATCAGCTCACTGCAACCTCTGCCACCTGGGTTCAAACAATTCTTCTGCCTCAGCCTCCCAAGTAGCTGGGATTACAGGCACCCACCACTATGCCTGGCTAATTTTTGTAGTTTTAGTAGAGATGGGGTTTCACCATGTTGGTCAGGCAGGTCTCGAACTCCTGACCTCAGGTGACCTGCCTGCCTTGGCCTTCCAAAGTGCTGGGATTACAGGTGTGAGCCACCACTCTCGGCCCAGATGTTATCTTAAGTGTAGGTAAAGGCAAGGACTAGGATCATATATCATTTACTTTTTTTTTTTTTTTTTTTGAGACAGAGTCTCATGCCCAGGCTGGAGTGCAGTGGTGTGATCTCAGCTCACTGAAACCTCTGCCACCCCGATTCAAGCAATTCTTCTGCCTCAGCCTCCCAAGTAGCTGGGATTACAGGAGCCTGCCACCGCACCTGGCTAATTTTTATAGTTTTAGTAGAGATGGGGGTTTCACCATCTTGGCCAGGCTGGTCTTGAACTCCTGACCTTATGATCCACCCACCTTGGCCTCCCAAAGTGCTGGGATTACAGGCGTGAGACACCGTGCCCGGCCCATTTATCTTTTAAGACATACAGTGACTCAGGCAAGCGACATGGAGGCCGTGTGCTCTATCC
Organism: Macaca mulatta; assembly: GCF_049350105.2. Classification (NCBI taxonomy): domain Eukaryota; kingdom Metazoa; phylum Chordata; class Mammalia; order Primates; family Cercopithecidae; genus Macaca; species Macaca mulatta. Next base: position 11,701,212 of record NC_133419.1, read on the forward strand.
AGTTTTGTCTTCAAATCATTCTTCCAGAGAGCGGCACATCTGCACATGGTCACAGAGTCAGGGGCTTTGTGAAATGACGTTGGCATGTAGAAATGAGCAAACATGACTTCTTACATTTGTTACTCAGTCGCACAGAAGCCTTCACTAAAAACCCATAGGGCTGATGACGGGAGAGCTTCTGGATTGCTGGATATGTGAAGGTGCCAGGAGGGTGGTGTGCTGAAGAGGGCAGGGCAGTTCCACACCCCTGCCCCCACACCTGGCCCTCTGCATCTCTTCATCTGTCTGTATCCTCCATTGTATCCAGTATTCATATAATAAACCGGTAAACACATTCCTCTGAGTTCTGCGAGCTGCTCTAGCAAATTAACTGAACTCAAGGAGGTAGTCACGGGAACCCCGATTTATAGCTGGTTGGTCAGAAGTAGAAGTGACAAGCTACTACTAAAGATTGGCATCTGAAGTAGGACACAGTCTTATGGGACTGAGCCCTGAACCTGTGGGATTGGACTCTGACCCCAGATAGACAGCGTCAGAACTGAATTGACCTCGCCCTGTGCAACTCTTCATCTGTATCCTTTATCACAGGGGTCCCCAATCCCCCGGTACTGGTACTGGTCTGTGGTCTGTTAGGAACTGGGCCCCACAGCAGGAGGTGAGTGGCAGGCGAGTGAGCATTACTGCCCGAGCTCCGCCTCCTGTCAGATCAGCGGCAGCATTAGATTCTCATAGGGGTGTGCACCCTGTTGTGAACTGGGCCAGCGAGTCTCTGTGGAAAAACTGTCTTCCACGAAACTGGTCCCTGGTGCCAAACAGGTTGGGGACCACTGCTCTATCATATTCTTTATAATAAATTGGTAAACATAAATGTTTTCCTGAGTTCTATGAGCCATCCTAGCAAATTATCAAGCCTGAGGGGGGGGTCATGGTAACCCTTGATTTGTGGCCACGTTGGACAGAAGTGTGCATAACCAGGGGACTTGCAATATGCCTTTTCAACAATTGGTGCTGCGCCAGGGGTGGTGGCTCATGTCTGTTATCTCAGTACTTTGGGAGGCTGAGGCGGGTGGATCACTTGAGGTCAGGAGTTCAAGGCCAATCTGGCCAACATGGTGAAGCCTTGTCTCCCCTAAAAATACAAAAATGAGCCAGGCATGGTGGTGGGTGCCTGTAATCCCAGCTACTTGGGAGGCTGAGGCAGGAGAACTGCTTGAACTCAGGAGGTGGAGGTTGCAGTGAGCCGAGGTCATGCTACTGCACTCCAGGAAAAAACAAAAACAAAAACAAAAAACAACCCTGAGTTCCTTAAAAAACTAAAAATAGAGCTACCATATGATACAGCAATCCCACTGCTGGCTATACACCCAAGAGAAAGGAAATCAGTATATGGAGGAGTTATTTGCACTCCTTGCTTGCTGCAGCATTGTTCACAATAGCCAAGATTTGGAAGCTAACTAGGTGTCCATCAACAGATGAATAAAGAAAGGACACATATACACAATGGAGTACTACTCAGCCATAAAAAAGAATGAGATTCTGTCATCTGCAACAACATGGATGGAACTGGAGGTCATTATGGTAAGTGAAATAAGTCAGGCACAAAAAGACAATCTTCACACTTTCTCACTTATTTGTGGGAGCTAAAAATCAAAGCAATCGAACTCATGAACATAGAGAGTAAAAAGATGGTTAGCAGAGGCTGGGAAGACAGTGGGGTTGGGGCAGAAGGGGGGATAGGCAATGGGTACAAAAAATAGAATAAGAATTAGTATTTGATAGCACAACAGTGACTATAGTTGATAATTTAATTATGCATTTCAAAATAACTAAAAGAATAGAATTGTTTATAACACAAAGGATAAATGCTTGAAGGGATGAATATCCCATTTACCCTGATTATTACGCATTGCATGTCTGTATCACAGTATCTCATGTAGTCCCACAAATAAATACACCTACTAAGTAGCCACAAAAAAACCCAACAAAAACAAAAAATGGAACCTTGATATATACCTTGCATCTTATACAAAAATTTATTCAAAGTGAATCACAGACCTAAAACTTCTAGAAGACAACATAAGAAAAATGTTTGCAATGCTGGGTTAGGCAAATATTAAGATATAACACAAAAAGCATGACTGATTTTTAAAAAACTGATAAACTGGACTTCTGCAAAATTGAGAACTTCTGCTTTTTGCAATAAAATACTGAGAAAGAAAAGACAAACCACAGCCTGGAAGCAAATATCTGCAGACCACGTCGGCGCATCTGATAAAAGGTATATCTAGACTATATCAACTCTTAAAACTCAATAGTAAGCAACAACACCAACCAAAAAATCAGCAAGACTTTGATACTTCACTGAAGAAATATGAACAACAGGCCAAGCGTAGTGGCTCATGCCTGGAATCCCAGCACTTTAGGAGGCCGAAGTGTGTGGATCACAAGGTCAGGAGTTCAAGATCAGCTTGGCCAACATGATGAAACTCCATCTCTACTAAAAATACAAAAATTAGCCGGGTGTGGGGTCACACGCCCTGTAATCCTAGCTACTCGGGAGGCAGAGGTTGTGGTGAGCTGAGACCACACCACTGCTCTCCAGCCTGGGCAACAAGAATGAGACTCCATCTCAAAAAGAAAAAAAAAAAAAAAAAAGAACAACAAAAAAGCACATGAAAAGATGTTAAATATCTCTTCCCATTTAGGGAAATGCAAATCAATACCATAATAAGATTCCACTAAATGCCTACTGGAGTGGCCAAAATAAAACATGCTGACACTCGTTAGTGCTGGTGAAGATGTGGATTAAGTGGAACATTTTTTTTTTTTGGAGCTGGAGTCTTACTCTGTTGCCCAGACTGGAGTGCAGTGGCGTGACCTGGGCTCACTCCAACCTCCGCCTCCCAGGTTCAAGTGATTCTCCTGCCTCAGCCTCCTGAGTGGCTGGGACTACAGGCATGTGCCACCATAACTGGCTAATTTTTGTATTTTTAGTAGAGACAGGGTTTCACTATGTCGGCCAGGCTGGTCTTAAACCCCTGACCTCGTGATCCACCCATGTTGGCCTCTCAAAGTGCTGCGATTACAGGCATGAGCCACCGCGCCCGGCCTGTAAGAGGAACTTTCATACATTGCTAGTGGGAATGTACAAGTTTGGCAGTTTTTTTTTTTGAGACAGGGTCTCACTCTGTCAACCAGGCTGGAGGGCAGTGGCGCGATCTCAGATCACTGCAACCTCCACCTCCCAGGTTCAAGCGATTCTCCTGCCTCAGCCCCCTGAGCAGCTGGGACCACAGGCGCCCACCACTGCACTTGGCTAATTTTTGTATTTTTAGCAGAGACAGGGTTTCGCCATGTTGGCCAGGCTGGTCTTGAATTTCTGATGTCAGGTGATCCACCTGCCTCGGCCTCCCAAAGTGCTGGGATTACAGGATTGAGCCACCACGCCCGGCTGGCAGTTTCTACTGAAGTTAAATTCTTGCCATAAACCAGCAGTCCCACTCCCAGGTATTCACCTAAGGGAGATAAAAACTTATGTTCACATAAACACCTGTATGCACATGTGTACAGTGATTTTATTTATAATGGCCCCAAATGGAACATGTCCTTTAGCTGTTACACGGTTAAACCAACTGTGGCATATTCATACAGTGGAATACTACTCAATACAAAGGGAAAAACTACTGATACCCGTGTCCACACGGGTAACACTCTAATGCATTATGTGAACCGAAGAATCCAGACTAAGGCTACACATTGCATGATTCCATTTATGACTTTTTTTTTTTTTTTTTTGAGACAGAATCTCCCTTTGCTGCTCAGGCAGGAGTGCAGTGGTGTAATCTTGAGTCATTGCAACCTCCCCCTCTGGGTTCAAGTGATTCTCGTGCCTCAGCCTCCTGAGTAGCTGGGATTGCAGGTGTGCCACACCATGCCTGGCTAATTTTTGTATATTTGGTAGAGACAGCGTTTTGCCATATTGGACAGGCGGTTCTTGAACTCCTAGCCTCAAATGATCCACCTGCCTCGGCCTCTGAAAGTGCTGCCATTTATGTGTAAAAAGTAAAGTGGAGGTTCCTCTTCAAAGACTTTCCTTCCTGTCTAATTAGGAATAAACAGCAACTTCTCTTAGAAGCAAAATGTATTCAAAGACCTGTGCTAACGTTCTTGAGCATCTGCTAGCCGTAATAAACAAATCACTGTACTTTACGTTCTTAGCTCCCACAATGTAGCCTAAATATTTGCCCTGGCAGGCTTATATTGGTCCAAGCGAGCATCAGGTCATAGCCTGTTCCTCTTTCTTATTTAAAGGTGTTTTTACCTTCCTCAGCATTCCACAGGTTACTTCCTCCTTCCTTTGTTCTCCTCTACCTTTGCCTCTTTTAAGAAATTCTAAGTTGCTAGCCAATCGACACAAATACAGAATGTAAGGTCCCGTTCTAGCCAATAGAAACTGGACACAGCAGTAGGGTAAATGCGTCAGGTCATAAACAACCCCGTCTCCTGTGTTCAGTATACTCTCGTGACGAAAATGGTGACAAGTGTACCCTTTCTACAAAAAATAAAAATGGCCTTACTAAATACATTTATGTTCGAGTACTATTTCTTTACAGCACCAAAAACCAAACATTTCAAACATATGACATCCTGGAAATGACAAAACGACAGGGATAGAAAACAGATTAGTTGCTGCCAGGGGCTGGGAGTGAATGGAGGCGTGGACTCAAAGGGATGTGGGAGAGTAATGTAACTGTTTTATATCTTGATCGTGGTGGTAATTACATGACTATATGTATCTGTCACTGCCATGGAACTGTATACTAAAAAGGGGATCTTACTGTATGCAAATTATACCAACAAACCAACACCAAACCCATTAAAATTGTATGGTATTAGGCTAGTACATTCTAAACCTGGTTGTATCTCAGAATCGCCTGGGAATCTTCAAAACAAAGAAATGAATCACAATTCCTAGACCCCACCACAGATTTTACCTCATTGATTCTACATTGTAAGTCCAGAAAGACAGTGGATAAATGAAAAAAATCCTGTTTTCAGCCGGGCGCGGTGGCTCACCTCTGTAATCCCAGCACTTTGGGAGGCCGAGGCGGGCGCATCACGAGGTCAGGAGATCGAGACCATTCTGGCTAACACGGTGAAACCCCATCTCTACTAAAAATACAAAAAATTCGCCAGTCGTGGTGGTGGGCGCCTATAGTCCCAGCTACTCAGTCGTGGTGGTGGGCGCCTATAGTCCCAGCTACTCAAGAGGTTGAGGCAGGAGAATCGCTTGAACCTGAGAGGCAGAGCCTGCAGTGAGCCGAGATCGCACCCCTGTACTCCAGCCAGGCCGACACAGTGAGACTCAGTCTCAGAGCAAGACTCAGTCTCAAACAAAACAAAACAAAACAAAACAAAAAAAGAAAAAATCCTGTTATCTCAAAGATTCTTTAATAGCTTATAAAATTGAATTGTAGAGAGAATATTTCAAATGCTGTGTAAATATCGTTGAACTCTAGTGAAAGCAAATGGTCATTTGGTTGCCAATCTAAGTAAGTTTTTAAAGAATATTTCTAGCATTCAAATTTAAAAGTTCAATCTTTACAGTGTTGGTATCTAAAAATCAACCACTTTTTAATAAACTATTATGAAATAAGCTTTAAACATAAAGTAAAATCCATACTGAAACAGGAGTAGAATGTAAATAAACAATGTTTTTACAAATGTTCAGAGAAGTTGTGTCATGAATGCTAATCACTGCCACTGAACTCAATATCTACTGAGAGTCAGCTTTTTGTATGAAGTTCCCAAACAGTTATTTATTCTAGAGAATTATAGCAGAGGCTGCTGGGAATGCTGCCTGCCTGTACTGACCTCGGCTGGGAAAAGCCAAGGTACACAGTATGCCGTTTAAAGTCCCACCTTTCCCCCCATAATCTTTGCTTTCCTTCTTTTCAGCTCTACTCTTTTCTTCCTCAATGTGCTGAATAGACGACATTTGAAAGATGAGAGGGCAGACATTGAGAAGGAAGGCCTCTGGATACAGAGCAAAAATAATGAGAACTAGCTGCTCCAATTCCCTAATCTGTGCTTCCCAATTCATGCACATGACAAATGGTTAGAATAAGAGATGGTCGGAAACCAGAGTGACCCATTTCAAATGAAGGTCCTGTGTAAATAAGTGAGGGTTTGTCAGTCCAGGGGGCTCTGAGTGCTAGGAGGCATATGGTTTAACAAGTCACCTACAGAAAGAGCTGGCTGCTCCCTCTGCTGGCAAAGTCAGTCCCTATCTGGTAAATTCTGGCTCTACAAATGGAGCCATGAAAGCACACTATTAGGTCTCATTTTAAATTCAGATGGACTTAGTTTTATTTTCAGAGACAGGGTCTCACTCTGTCACCCAGGCAGGAGTGCAGTGGCGCAGTCTTGTCTCATTGCAGCCTTGACCTCCTGGGCTCAAGGAATCTTCCCTTCTCAACCTCCTGAGCAGCTGGGGCTATAGGCTTATGCCACCATGCTCAGCTGATATTTGTATTTTTTTTTTTTGTAGAGATGGGGTTTCGCCATGTTGCCTAGGCTGGCGTTGAACTCCTGAGCTCAAGTGATCCACCCACCTCAGCTTTCCAAATTGCTGGGATTACAGGCGTGAGCCACTGCGCCAGTCTCAGGAAGACTTACACAATTTTTCACAAGTGTTAAAGAGTGTTGCGTAAAGGGGACAGAACAAACAGTAAATATTTGATGATTAATTAAGATTTCCTGAAATTCTTTTCCCTGACAGATGTTGGGTGGGTGGTATAATTCCAAGAAGTATTTCAATCCCTAGCCTAGATGTTAGGTGTTCCATTTTAAAACAAGGAGATGAATGTCTTCCAGCAAGTTAATCTTTTTGTGCCTTAGTCTGATCTGAGAAATGAGGATAATAATTATTCCTAACTTATACCTAACTCATTTAACTCAAGTGAGTTTAAGTGATTAACTCATAAGTGAGTTAATCATTTAATGTTCATTAAGAGTTAGCATGAGTTAGTTTAACACAAATTAACCAACTTAACTGAGTTAAATGATCAACTCATTTAATGTTCAGATTAAATAAATCAAGTAAATTTCTTAGACCATGTCCTGATACATGGTAGATACTCATAATTAGCTATAATGATTAGTATTCTAAAAAAGGGTGAACTGAGTGAAAGAAGCGAAACACAAAGGAATACACTCTGCATTCCAAGGTTAACCTGAAAACTTTGGAACCTTCTCGGGGGAGGTAGGACATGCCTCATTATTCCCTCCTCCCTTTTGGAATTCAAGCCCAGTTGACCAGCATTTACAATAAAACAGATCTTAAGACGGACAAAGCAGACTTTGTAGCAACAAGATACCAAATTGCAGCGGGACTCTAGTATGACATCACATGACAGTAAGCCCTGAAAGTGAAGTATTTTACCCCAAATTATGTTTCTTTGCCATATCTTGAAATAGTCCTGCAAAGTTATCTCTTGTGGGGAAAATCTACATTCTGAAGAGAATCCCCTTCCTTTTCCTGATTCTGAAAATCCCCTAGGCCTTTTTCCTGATTCAGAAGAGATCAACTCTGATAAGAAATATTTACAATCTATTCTCTCAATAGCCTGCTACCTGGAGACTTCCTCTGCATAAGGGAAATCTTGGTCTCCCCAACCCCTTATCTTAAGGCACACCTTCTTTTTTCAGCTTTTTTTTTTTTGAGACGGAGTCTTGCTCTGTCCCCCAGGCTGGAGTGCAGTGGCATGATCTCGGCTCACTGCAACCTCTGCCTCTCAGGTTCGAGCGATTCTCCTGCCTCGGCCTCCCCAGTAGCTGGGGTTACAGGCTCCTGCCACCATGCCCGGCTTTTTTTTTTTTTTTTTTTTTTTTTGGTATTCTTAGTAGAGATGGGCTTTCGCCTGTTAGCCAGGCTGGTCTCAAATTCCTGACCTTAGGTGATTCACTGGCCTTGGCCTCCCAAAGTGCTGGGATTACAGGAGTGAGCCACCATGCTAAACCGCCTTCTATTACTTCCATCTGCAGTCTCAAGTCCTTATATAATCCAGACATTCCCTTCTGTGGATTCCAGGTCTTTAGACAAAACTTTAAACCACTGTTCATCAGAAAATCTTTGAATCTTACCTATGCCCTGGAAGCCACTCCCCCTCCCCCAGTAGTCTCGCCTCTCCAGATGGAACCAATGTACCTCTAGTATGTATTGATTGACATCTAATGTCTCTAAAAGCACATGTTCTCAGGGTTTCCCAAGAGCTGTATCACAGACCATTGGTCACTCATATTTGGCTCAGTATAAATCTCTCCAAATATTTTAGCGTTTGACTCTCTTCATCACAGGTAGAAAAATTAAATATTGTTTCTTTTTTACAGAGTTTCACCCCAAGGCTCATTAGATTCCCTAACGCTTTACGTAGGTTATATTTATTCTGAAGAAGGAGCTTGACCTGACTCACATTATTTACTAGCTGAAAGGCACATTTACCTGCGTTGAACTCGGGATCGTCTTCCAGGGCGACCACAGCTCCCTCCACGGCATCCACTGCGCTCCCGCCCTCCCGGAGGATGCCGTAGCCCACGGTGGCGGCTCTGACGATGCCCTGGTGCATTCGCTCCTTCCGATCCTTGGAGATGGGACCGGCTCCGCCGCCGTGGACCACTACGATGGGATTCATGTCGGCGGATCCTAGGCAGCAGGAAGGCGAAAGCGTCGTCCAAACCCAGCCCAGGGAAGTCGCGCGGGCACAAGGTCCTCGGGAGACCCCGGTGGGATAATGCCCAGTCTCTATTATGCGAGGCCGGGTTCGCAGCTGGGGGTGCGTAGGGGCGGCTCGGTCGGGCTTGGTACGAAGAGCCCAGGGGCCCGGCGCCTTCCTGCGTTCATCTCCGCCCCGGCCCGGACCAGCTGGGGTCTCAGTTTCCCCGGGGACGTAATCCCGCGCCCACCGCCGCCCGCCTCCAAGCCCCGGCGCCGTGGGAGGATGTCTATTTCGCCTTGGGGAAAATGTCTATTTTCGTTTATTTCGTTCGCCCTCCCGCGTTTCGGGCGGCTGCTCCGGGAGGGCCGCCGACTTACCCAGCGCACCGCGGGAGGCGGACGCCGAGGCCTCAGGCTGGGTCGAGCCGCCCCAGCAATCGCCCAGTACCGCCGCTCCCTGACGCCGGCTTGAAACCGCTCAGTCCGCAACCGCTCCGGCCACAACGGTTCTGCGCCTGCGCACGAGGGCGGGGCCGCCGCACCGCCCAGTTCCCGTAAAGCCCCGAAGCCCGGCCGGCACGCACCGATCTCACTCTTATTCTGAGTCTCGGCTCTTGGCCGGCGCGAGCTTAGTGGTGGCATGCGGAGACCCTCCTCCTCCTGACCAGCGCAGAGGCTGGGTGGTTGGGTTGGTGGCGAGAAGCGTGAAGTGGCGTGCCACAGTTTTGTAATTGCAGATTGAAAATCTACGCTAGACTGTGCACAGTGGCTCAAGGCTTGTAATCCCAGCACTTTGAGAGGCCGAGGCGGACGGATCACTTGAGGTCGGGAGTTCGAGACCAGCCTGACCAATATGGAGAAACCCTGTCTCTACTAAAAACACAAAATTAACCGGGCGTGGTGGCGCATGCCTGTAATCGCAGTTACTCGGGAGGCTAAGGCACAAGGATCGTTTGAACCCGGGAGGCGGAGGTTGCGGTGAGCCGAGGTCACGCCATTGCACTCCAGCCTGGGCAACAAGAGTGAAACTCCGAAACAAAAGAAAAAAAAATTATACTGGGACAATGGGCATAAACAGGGACAGATCCAGGCAAACTGTGATTGATCTCCTGTGGATTGGAGAATCCCTTCCCTTCTTGTTTACCCACACTAATAACATATTTTACCACTCTTGGGAATTCCCTTTACTCCTTTTTACCTTCGTTTCCTGCCTTAAGGCCCAGTTTAAATGAACCCCTCCTGCAAAGCCTCCCTGGCATCCCACTAAGGATCGGTCATTCCCCTTCTAGTGACCTATTGTGAGAGACTACCACAAATTTATTGGCTTCAAACAACACACATTATCTTACAGTTCTGGTGATCAGAAATTCAAACTGAGTCTGCAGGCTTGAGTCCCTTGGGGAAGCTCCAGAAGAGAATCCGTCTTTTCCTGATTCTACAAGCTGCCTGTATCCTTGGCTCATGGCCTCGGCCTCCATTGCCAAAGCCAGCAGCCTAGCATCTTTAACTCTCTCTCCCTCTGGCCTCTGTTTCTGCTGCTGTGTCACTTCTCTCTCTGTCACCATAATCACGATTTTCTTCTCAGACTCTGACTGTCCTGCCTCCTTCTTTTTTTTTTTTTTTTTTTTTTTTTGAGACAGAGTCTCGCTCTGTCTCCCAGGCTGGAGTGCAAGGGCCGGATCTCAGCTCACTGCAAGCTCCGCCTCCCGGGTTTACGCCGTTCTCCTGCCTCAGCCTCCCGAGTAGCTGGGACTATAGGCGCCCGCCACCTCGCCCGGCTAGTTTTTTGTATTTTTTAGTGGAGACGGGGTTTCACCGTGTTAGCCAGGATGGTCTCGATCTCCTGACCTCGTGATCCGCCCGTCTCGGCTTCCCAAAGTGCTGGGATTACAGGCTTGAGCCACCGTGCCCGGCCTCTGCCTCCTTCTTAAAGGAAGTCCCTAGGGATGACATTGGGTCCACCCAGATAGTCCAGGATAGTCTCCCTTTCTTACAATTTGTATTCTCATCTGCAAAGTCCCTTTTGCCACGTGAGGAATGTTCACAGGTGGAGATGCGGATGTGACACCTTTGAGGGCCATTATTCTGTCTACCACACTCACCTCTTGGAAGAGGATTATTTTAGCACGTGTCTCGTTTGTGAGCCTGCTTGTGTCATCGTAACACAGCTCACCATCATTTGGGTTCAGCTATTTATAGGAACCTAAACCCTACCCTATGCCCAGCCCTAACTCAAACCCCATCGCTACTGTTTTTCCTGATGGATCTGGAATGTAAGAATCTGTCGAGGCTGGGGAAGGCGGCTGGTGGCCCAGGCGGGTAGAGTGTTGGTTTCCATTTGATCCTCCCATCTCAGCCTCATGCCTATATCTACTTCTCTGATGGGCTTCATATTCCCTGTCCCAGTGCAAAGTCTCTTAGATAAATTCTCTAGAAAATAACCTTCTGGTCTTTGAGGAGGAAGGAGGAAGCATCTTTTTGTCTGACTCTGTGGGATAGGAGAAGGAACCTGGCTAACTCCTCTGTAGACGATGTTCCAGCAACAACCATTTTATGGATTAAGGATTGTATTCAACTGTCCCTGACAAAATGTGACCACAGTGGTTTAACCAGATAATTTGAAAATAACAACAACGGCCGGGCGCGGTGGCTCAAGCCTGTAATCCCAGCACTTTGGGAGGCCGAGACGGGCGGATCACGAGGTCAGGAGATCGAGACCATCCTGGCTAATACGGTGAAACCCCGTCTCTACTAAAAAATACAAAAAACTAGCCGGGCGAAGTGGCGGGTGCCTGTAGTCCCAGCTACTCGGGAGGCTGAGGCAGGAGAATGGCGTGAACCCGAGAGGAGGAGCTTGCAGTGAGCTGAGATCCGGCCACTGCACTCCAGCCTGGGTGACAGAGCAAGACTCCGTCTCAAAAAAAAAAAAAAAAAGAAAATAACAACAACAACAAGAAATCTAGTGGTTGCTGCCCAGGCTGATGCAGCAGCTCCAAGGTGACACAGATGTCCCATCTCCTTCTCTTTCCCTTCGGAGTGTGGCTTTCACACTTGTGGCACTGCTAGGTACTTTGATCACTATTGGGGCAGGAGGAATGCGGAAAGGCAGAGGGAAGAAGGCTTTTGCTTGCTCCCCTTTGCTCCTTTAATTCAGGAAAACTCTTTAGCTTTCCTGGAAGTCCTCCAAGTGGACTTTCCTTGGCCAGAACTGGATTGAGGGGCTGCCTCTAGTGGCAAGAGAGTCTGGGGAATGAGTTTTTATTTCAGCAGAGTACATCATGGCCCTGGATAAAATCAAGGTCTCTTGGCAAGAAGGAAGGGTGACAGGCTATTGGATAGACAGCTGGGAACACCTGCCACGCCTGCCTCCCCATCTTTGAGATTCCTGTGTGTCTAGGCACTGAGTCTCTCAAGCATTCTCCAGAACAAATGGATTCACCTCTCGAGTAGATTATAACTTCCTTTAATCTGCCATTTGTTATTCATCTTCCAAAGTGATCTCTTTCACCTGCCATTGTCATCTCTCCCATTCTTCCTGTCTTTGTGGGTAGTATTCTTTTTAAGATTGTTTACTATCATTTTAGAGGGATTTTAAAGGGAGGGGTAACCCATTTGTGTGAGGTTGACTAGGGAGGTTGACTAGAGTCCCGAGGAGGTGCTTCTAACCACAGTGGCTCTGGATGTTCTAGAAGGAGGAGGAGGCTTGCGTTAGGGAATGCCAGAGTTGGGGAGAGGAGATGAGACCAGAAAAGGAGGACTGAGCAGGGAGGGTCTGGGTCAGAAATGAAGGAGGCATGTTAGAGAGACTGATGAAGAAGGAATGGGGGTGGGAGGGAGGGAGGAAGAGAAGACAGAAAGAAAGAAGCAAGTAACATTTCCTTCCTTTCCTTTCCTTCCTTTCCTTCCCTTTCATTCTCTCTCTCTCTCTCTCTCTCTCTCTCTCTTCTTTCTTCTTTGAGACGGAGTCTCACTCTGTTGCCCAGGCTGGAGTATAGTGGTGTGATCTTGGCTGACTATAATCTCCATCTCCCGAGGCTCCGACATGATTCTCCTGCCTCAGCCACCCGAGTATCTGAGATTACAGGCATGCACCACCACACCCAGCTAATTTTTGTATTTTTAGTAGAAATGAGATTTAAGCATCTTGGCTAGGCTGGTCTCAAACTCCTGACCTCAAGTGATTTGCCCATCTTGGCCTCCCAAAGTGCTGGGATTACAGGTGTAAGCCACTACACCTGGCCACAACTAACATTTTCTGAAGGTCCACTGGGGAACCGGCAGGCTGCCTTTACTACGTTCTTACTGCCTAGCAACTTCCCATTCCCGCCAGTCTCAGCTACATGAGGAAAAGGCTTTTGGCTGACCCCACTGGGGGCAGGATGCGAATCTGTGAGGCTCCCTCCAAATTCTAGAATGTGTAAAAGTATCTTGAGCTTGCTGCCTTCCAGGGCTTTCAAACAAGAAGCGGGACACGTACCTTTCAACTCTGAGATCCCTGAATTTATTTAGGAGATCTAGAACTCATGAATTTGTTCAGGAACGGGGCGTGAGGCTGTTTTTAGGAGGCCCACATCAGCATTTTGTGCAATAGCACTTCTTTCTAACTTTCTTCTCCTCCCCTCTGACCAGAGAGTTGTAATTCAGTTAGTGATATGGGATGGGGGCAGGGAAGTGCTGGGTAGAGAAGGGCATGGTCCCTTTCTAGGGCTCCACCCCCAGCTTGTGCCCATGGACCTAGGTGAGGACAGGCACTCCTGCCTTCGGGCTAGAATGTTGCATTTTCCAAGACCACTCTGGCCCACCACACCCCCATCCTGTGCATATAAAAACCCCGAGACCCAGCCAGGTGTGGTGGCTGGTTCACGTCTGAAATCCCAGCACTTTGGGAGGCCGAGGCGGGCGGATCACGAGGTCAGGAGATCGAGACCATCCTGGCTAACACAGTGTCTCTACTAAAAATACAAAAAATTAGCCGGGAGTGGTGGTGTGTGCCTGTAATCCCACCTATTCAGGAGGCTGAGGCAGGAGGACGCTTGAACCCGGGAGGTGGAGGTTGCAGTGAGCCGAGATCGCACCAATGCACTCCAACCTGGGTGACAGAGTGAGACTCTGTCTCAAAGACAAACCAAACCAAACCAAACCAAACCAAACCAAACCAAACCAAACCAAACCAAACAAAAAAACACCTCAAGACCCTAGGGGGCAGGAACACAAGTGGCTGGACGTTGAGAGGAGCACATCGGTGGAAGAGCACACTGACAGGCACCAACAGATGCCAGCAGGCCATGGAGCGGTGGAACAATGGTGGAGTTTGCCTGGGGCAGTTAGAGGAGAGCCTGGCCACTGGGCAGCCGGGGCGGGGCAGGGGGGAACCAATCACCTTTCCACCCCATCCCCCTTCTGGCCTCGCCATCTACCTCGCTGAGAGCTACTCCTCAATAAAAAACCTTGCACTCATTCTCCAAGCCCACGTGTGATCCAATTCTTCTGGTACACCAAGGCAGGAACCCCGGGATACAGAAAGCCCTCTGTCCTTGTGATAAGGCAGAAGGTCTAATAGAGCTGATTAACACAAGCTGCCTGTGGATGGCAAAACTAAAAGAGCACCCTGTAACACACGCCCACTGGGGCTTCAGGAGCTGTCAGCATTCACCCGCAGGTGCTGCCGAGGGGTCGGAGCCACACAACCTGCCCATCTGCATGCTTCCCTAGAGTTTTGAGCCGTGGGGCACTGAAGAAGCGAGCCACTCCCTCTGTTGCATGCCCTGCGAGGGGGATAAGGAACTTTTCCTGTTTCATTAGGATGGGGCATGTATGGGTGCTTGAATTTGGATTCCTATAAATATTTTGATTTATATCTGGGCTGTCTCTTTTAAACTCAAAATCCATGGCTGGGCATAGTGGTCCACGCCTGTAATCCCAGCACTTTGGGAAGCGGAGGCAGGTGGATTTCCTGACCTCAGGAGTTCAAAACCAGCCTGGGCAACATGGCAAAACCACGTCTCTACCAAAAATTCAAAAAAAATTAGCCAGACATGGTGGCCTATGCCTGTAATTCCAGCTATTCAGGAGGCTGAGGTGGGAGGATTGCTTGAGCCTGGGAGGTAGAGGTTGCGTGAGCTGAGATCACACCACTGGACTCCAACCTGGGTGACAGAGTTGGACCCTGTCTCAAAAACAAAACAAAACAAAACAAAAAAACCACACACACACACAAAACTGAAGTCTGGAAGTCTCATTGGGAGGAGAGTCATGATATGAAGAGAAATACAGGAAAGAGGAAAAGCACATAATTTTATTCCATTGCATATAGTTAAAAAATGAAATGGCACAAAATAATTTAAAATTAAAGGTATAGTCTTCTTCTTTTCCCCCTCACCACTCCCCACTTCCCCACCTCCCAACGCTGGCATTTCTACCCAGGGACAGCCACTTTACAACTTTTGGTTATATCTTCTGGGAGACTGTACCACATCTCTCTCTCTCTTTTTTAACTTTATTAAAATACTGAATTTTATTTCACATGTATGTTTTTGTCTCCCCACCATTTCCATGTCTGACCACAGCTACTACTATGTCCTATCATAATATTCCATACCTACTTAAAACCAAGCAAAGGGTGGAGTTCCATCTTTAAAAACTAAACAGACATTTTCGACAACACATTCTTGGCGATGGGACCTGGACGACATTTATCAAACATGGTAGGGAAAGTTCTCACTCTGCATTATAAAAAGGACAGCCAGATATCTACTGTTACCAAAAAGAAATAAGATGGAAAATTTTTAACAAACTGTTTAGACTATTTTCTTAAAGAGACTTCCTCCACTGCCAGAGATCTTGAATAGCCTCCTGGTCAGTCATCCAGAAGCAGTTCTTCAACATAATTGATGAACTTGGCTTCCACTTTGGGAAGAGAACCACCTTTTTCTATACTTGCTTATATGTTTGCTTTAACGTCTTCTACAGAACTAGGTCCTTTTGGTGTTTTAGGAGTTTTTTTTTCCTGTTTTTTGAAGGATTCTTGTCCTTTTGATCTTGTTGTTGACGATGGTTTTGAGTCTTTTCCATTCCGATTTGAATTTTGTGCATTTTTGGCCGGAGTATCTCATATAGATTCCTTCACTGGCACTTTTTCTTTAGTTTCCGCATCATCAAAATCATCATCATCATCTTCATCATCATCATCATCATCTTCATCAGCAGCAAGTTTTACTTTTTTCTGTGGAACCTTGCTACCACCTCCAGGGGCCGATCGCTTTCCAGATATACTTAAGAGTTTCACATCCCCCTCCTCTTCATCTTCTCTTGCATCTTCCTCCACAGCTACTAAGTGCTGTCCACTAATATGCACTGGCCCTGAACCACACTTCAACCAGAAGACACTGGTGGTGTTACTTCAAAGCCCCCAGGGGAAACCATTGGCTGTACAGACATTTTCAAAGTTGCCAGTGTTACTTTAGTTGGACTGCCTTCGTAATTCATTGCCTGTGCTTCAACAATGTGCAATTCATCCTTCGCACCAGCCCCTCAACTGACCGTTCTTAAAGATAACTGGTGCTTATTTTCATCATTATCCACCTTAAAGTGATCATCTTTGTCGGCCTTTAGTTCACAACCAAAAAGATAGTTCCGGGGTCTCAGGGGGCTCATGTCCATGTCCATGGCATCTTCCATTGGGTGGCCGCACGCACTTAGGTGGGAGAGAAGGTGGATGGAGATAAATGACCACTGCTCAAGAGAACAGCCGCGCAGGTTGGAATCACACCAGGGAAAAGCTGCACCACATCTTTTACGGATAAGTGTATACACCCATAACTCCCCGATTTAACATTACTTACTGACTTCTTGCTTGGCTAGATGAAGATTTAGATCATTTACTGCTTCTCCTTTTCTGCTTTATTCTTTTTTTTTTGAGACGGAATCTTGCTCTGACACCCAGGCTGGAGTGCAGTGGCGCACGATCTTGGCTCACTGCAACCTCTGCCTCCTGGGTTCAAGTGATTCTTCTGCCTCAGGTTCCCTGTAGCTGCTTTGGGAGGCCTCAGCACCTCAGCGCCTGTAGCTGGATTACAGGTGCCCGTCACCATGCCCAGCTAATTTTTGTATTTTTAGTAGAGACAGGGTTTTGCCATGTTGGTCAGGCTGGTCTCACACTCCTGACCTCAGGTGATCCGCCCATCTCAGCCTCCCAAAGTACTGGGATTACAGGTGTGAGCCACCGCACCCAGCCCTCTGCTTTATTATTTTAAACTGAGTTTTATCATTGTAAAATTATTTATTTATTTATTTTTTAAGACGGAGTTTCGCTCTGTCGCCCAGGCTCGAGTGCAGTGGCACGATCTCGGCTCACTGCAACCTTTGCTTCCCGGGTTCAAGTGATTCTCCTGCCTCAGCCTCCCGAGTAGCTGGGATTACAGGCGCCCTCCACCAAGCCCAGATAATTTTTGTATTTTTAGTAGAAATGGGGTTTCACCACATTGGCCAGGCTGGTCTCAAACTCCTGACCTCAGGCGATCTGCCCGCCTTGGCCTCCCAAAGTAAGCGCTGGGATTACAGGCGTGAGTCACTGTGCCCGGCCCTTCTGAATGTTTTTAAGCTCAGTGGGGCAGGCCTGAAGATGGAGCCACAGTGGTTCGCAAAGTTCATTTTGGCCTAGAATCTAACTTGATGTTGAGATCTTGTGATGGCTATTAGGTTGGTGCAAAAGTAATTGCGGTTTTCGCCATTAAAAGTAATATTTTACTCCCAGGCATGTTTTTCACTTGATTCAAAACTCAGAAGAGATGTGATGCCTTCATACCCTCAAAGCAACAGTGTGGGCTCCGGAGGCAGAGGACCCAGGTTCAAATCCTGATCCTTTCATTCATTTACTAGCTTTGTGACCTTTGGCAAATCACCCTTTCTGAGTCTCAGTTTGGTATTCTGGAACATGGACTATTTAAATAGTAGGTAGAACGAACATAACACATTGCCTGACACACACTAAACGCGCAATAAATGTTAGCTATTGTTGTTTGACCTGTGCTCTGAAACAGTCAAAATGGCATGGAAATGATCTGATCCTTGAAGGTTTGTGAAAATTAGTAAATCTTACCTGCGCTGGCAATCTTTAGTGAGTTAGATCAGAGGTTCACAAACCATGGCCTGTGGGCCAACTCCAGCCCTACATTTTTTTTTTTGTTATTTGTTTGTTTGATACATTCTGAAAGCTAAGAATGGATTTTATATTTTTAAATGGTTAAAAAAATCAAAAGAAGAACAGTACTTTGTGACACATGGAAATTATGTGAAATCAAATTTCAGGGTTCAGAAATAAAGTCTTATTGGGAAACAAACACATTCATATGGAAGGAAATCCAGGATGGAAATGGCTATGTCAGAGGCATCTAAAAAGTTGCTGGGTGGGCAGGAAGAGTTGGACCCAGGCCTATATACACCCAGACAGAATGTCACCTGTGGAACTGGGCCAAACTGTAAACATCCTGAAGAAGCAGGTACTTTTAGTTTAACCTATTTATATTGGGCCTGATCACAAATCTCCTGGGGAGAGACCTGTGCCAACATAAGCTGGTCATCTGCTAGAGACACTCGAAGCTGTCAATCAATCACCATTAATCATAGACCATGCTAAATTATCCCACTTGTGTAAATTTACAGTAAACCTCTATAATCTCCTGCTCAACCTCACTTGGAGGGAACGTGATTTAGCTGCTTGCTAGATTTGTGTCTCCTGCATTGCAATTCCTCTCTTGTTTGCTGCCCTGCAGGGGTTTTCTTTCTTTTTTTTGTGGGGAGGGGTGGGGGAGACGGAGTCTCGCTTTGTCGCCAGGCTGGAGTACAGTGGTGCGATCTCTGCTCACTGCAATCTCCGCCTCCTGGATTCAAGTGATTCCCCTGCCTTAGCCTCCTGAGTAGCTGGGACTACAGGCGTACACCACCATGCCTAGATAATTTTTTGTAATTTAGTAGAGATGGGGTTTCACCATGTTGGCCAGGATGGTCTCAATCTCCTGACCTCATGATCTACCGCCTCAGCCTCCCGAAGTGCTGGGATTACAGGTGTGAGCCACCGTGTCCGGCCCTTATTTCTTATTAGTTGACATTCATTTGTTTGTTACATAATGCCTCCGGCTGCTTTCACCCTAGAGTGGCAGGGTTGAGTAGCTGGAACAGAGTATGGTGGCCTACAAAGCCTCATATATTTACTTCCTGGTCCATTGCAGAAAGTTTGCTGATCCTGAGTTAGGCGATTGACACTTTTCTTTCTTCTACATTTATTAGCCTTTCCAGAAGTATGTGTAATGAGAGGAGGATTCTCTCCTTTGCATGTTGGTCTAGCTAGTTGATTAGCTATTTGATCTAGCTAACGGGGTAGCTAATTAGAGACGGCAGGTAGTTAGCAAACATTTTACTAAGATTATCATTTAGACCTCCATTACTGTACAGCTGTGTGGAGTGGTGTATTAGTTGGGGTCCTCTAGAGAGACAGAACCAACAGGAGATTATATATAACTATATATCTGTATAAATATATGTGGGGATTTGTTAGGGGGAATTGGCTTATGTGAGGATGGAGGCTGTGAAGTCCCATGGCAGGCCAGCCGCAAGCTGGAGAACCAGGGAAGCCTGAAGCATGGCTCAGTCCACGCCCAAAGGCCTCAGAACCAGAGGAGTTGATATTGTGAAATGGAAGTCTGAGGCTGAAGGCCTGAGAAACTGGGAGGCAGCTGATGTATGTTCCAGAGTCCAAAGGCCAGAGAACCTCCAGTTCCTATGGCCTAGGGGAGGAGAAGAAGGGTGTCCCAGCTCCAGCAGAACGACAGCAAGAGCAAACTCACCCTTCTTCTGCCTTTCTGTTCTATGTGGGCCCTCAGCTGATTGGGCCCACGCTAGGTGAGGGTGGATCTTCCCAGTGATTCAAATGCCAACCTCTTCTGAATACACCCTCACAGACACACCCAGAAACAGTGGTTTACCAGCTATCTGGGTATCCCTTAATCCAGTCAAGCTGACACCTGAAATTAACCTTCACAAGCAGGGAAAGCTTAAAATGAAGCCTGAGTGTTCCATTCCTGTGCATCTTAGGGTCAAGGGCCCACGCCGAAATTCCCATGCTGTGTGTCTGCCTTGGGTGACCCTGGCAGCCTCACTTGCTTCTTCTGAGCTGGACCAACACTGTTATCCTCCCTATGCTCAAATAAATCTAGACCATTCTCTTCCAGGAGCCACTCTAGAATATATTCCTTCCAACTGATTAATGAGAAGAAATAATGTATGTGAAAGTACTTTATGAGATGTAGACTAGAATGATATATTGGACATGATTGTTATTTTATAAGATAGGCTTGGCTGAGGTCATTTCGTTTGCCTGACCAGCCCCGGAGCAGCCTTTCTGACTGCCAGCTGATGTCTTCCTCCAGGTTATCCTGGGCTCCTTCTCTGCTGCTGGTGTTGGGTTCTGACCTTTGGACAAAGAAGGGTGTGCTTGCTGACCCAGAGCTGCCCTTTCTCGTTAGCATTCCTGTTATTTTAGTTTTGTTTTTGTTTGTGTTTCTTTCTGAGACAGAGTTTCGCTCTCGTTGCCCAGGCTGGAGTGCAATGGTGCGATCTCGGCTTACTGCAACCTCCATCTCCCGGGTTCAAGTGATTACCCTGCCTCAGCCTCCCAAGGAGGTGGGATTACTGGAATGTGCCACCATGTCCAGCTAATTTTGTATTTTTAGTAGCGATGGGGTTTCACCATGTTGGTCAGGCTGGTCTCGAACCCCTGACTTCAGGTGATCCACCCGCCTTGGCCTCCCAAATGCTTTACTTTTGTTAACCGAGGTCATCCTCTTTGTCTGATGGCAAACCCAGCTTTCTCCTGCCAATGTACGATGACCCAAGGAGTTGCTGTGCCTTTGGGAAAAGTGGAGAGGGGATGCAACAGAAGCTGGAGTGTCAGCGACAGAATCCCAGGCTCCTCCCTTCCTATATGCAGGTTAACTGCAGAGCCTCCAGGTGCATGTCCAAGTATCCTGGAGGAGTCATCCTATATATCTTTTTTGGTTTTGGATTCTCTCATTACTGCTGCAGGCAATTCTGCCTGTCACTCCTTTTGTTAGATTTATCCAGGACTGATAACCACAGGTCCCTGACTTGAAAGCCAGAACCATCAGCTTTCAGTGGGAGATATAATGGTCAGTGTTGCCTTAGCCTCAGATGAACAGACACTCTCCTCAGAAGCACGGTTAACTGGGAGTTTCACACTGGCCTGTTTTATATGTGGGCAGCTGAGGCTTTGTACATAAATTCACGATTTTGCGTGATCCCTATACCCATTGTTTTTTTGAGATCCCATATTTATAATGACTTCATCCCACAAGGCAATGCCTTAATAGGCTCTAGAGAATCTGCCAACTGCGTTATCTTCTCTCTAAAATCCTCTTCTCTCCCTGTGTCCCCATCCCACCACCCACTCACTCCATTCCTGCCACCAGCACACTTGTCATCCAAACTCTTCCCTCCAAGGTCAACCTGTCTGCTCAAACATTACATTTAAACATTCTTTTTTGGGACAGAGTCTCACTCTGTTGCCCAGGCTGGAGTGCAGTGGAGCAATCTTGGCTCACTGCAACCTCCGCCTCCTGGGTTCAAGCAATTCTCCCGCCTTAGCCTCTCGAGTAGCTGGAACTATAGGCACCCACCACTACACCTGGCTCATTTTTGTATTTTTAGTAGAGATGGGGTTTTGCCATGTTGGCCAGGCTGATCTCGAACTCCTGACCTCAAATGATTCATCTGCCTTGGCCTCCCAAAGTGCTGGGATTATAGGCGTGAGCCAGCATGCCTGGCCACATTTAAACAATTTTATAGGAAAAAAATAATAATCTGATTAAAAGTGGGCCAAATATCTGAATAGGCATTTCTCAAAAGAAGACATACAAGTGGCAAACAGGCAAATGAAAAGGTGCTCAACATCATTGCTCATCCAAGAAATACAAATCAAAACTACAGCGAGATATCACCTCACCCTAGTTAAGGTGGCTTATATCCAAAATCCAGGCAATAACAAATACTGGTGAGGATGTGGAGAAAAGAGAACCCTTGTACACTGTTGCTGGGAATGTAAATTAGTACAATCACTATGGAGAACAGTTTGGAGGTTCCTCAAAAAACTAAAAACAGAGCTGCCATATGATCCAGCAATCCCATTGGTAGGCGTATACCCAAGAGAAAGGAAATCAGGATTTTGAAGAGATATCCATACTCCAAGGTTTACTGCAGCACCATTCACAATAGCCAACACTTGTTAGCAACCTAAATGTCTATCAAAGATGAACGGATAAAGAACGTGTGGTGCATATGGGCAAGGAAGTACTATCCAGTCATAAAAAGAATGAGATCCTGCCATTTGCAACAACATAGATGGAACTAGAGGTCATTATGTTAAGTGAAACAAGCCGGGCACCGAAAGACAAACTGCATGTTCTCACTTAATTATGGAAGCTAAAAATTAAAACGATTGAACTCCTAAAGATAGAGAGTAGGTCGGGGGCGGTGGCTCACGCCTGTAATCCCAGCACTTGGGAGGCCGAGGCAGGCTGATCATGAGGTCAGGAGATTGATACCATCCTGGCTAACATGGTGAAACCCTGTCTCTACTAAAAATACAAAAAATTAGCCGGGCGTGGTGGCGGGCACCTGTAGTCTCAGCTACTTGGGAGGCCGAGGTGGGAGAATGGTGCGAACCATTCTCAGAGCTGAAGCTCTGAGGCGGAGCTTCAGCGAGTTGAGATTGCCCACTGCACTCCAGCCTAGGCGACAGAGCGAGACTCCGTCTCAGAAAATAAATAAATAAATAAATAAATAAATAAAATAAATTAGCTGGGTGGCACGTACCTGTAATTCCAGCTACTCTGGAGGCTGAGGCAGGGGAATCACTTGACCTTGGGGGCGGAGATTGCAGTGAGCTGAGATTGCGCGGCTGCACTCTAGCCTGGCGACAGAGTGAGACTCCATCTCAAAAGCAAAACAACAACAACAAAAAAACAAACAAAAAAAAGAAAACAGAGAGTAGAAGGATGGTTGCAAGAGGCTGGGAAGGGTAGTGGGGGATGGTGGTGGGAGGAAGTGGGGATGGTTAATGTGTACAAAAAAATAGAAAGACCGAATAAGACCTAGTATTTGCTAGCACAACAGGGTGAGTAGAGTCAATAATAATTCAGTTGTACATTTAAAAATAACTAAAAGAGTATAATTGGATTGTTTATAACACAAAGGGTAAATGCTTGAGGTGATGGATACCCCATTTACCCTGATGTGATTATTATAGATTGTATGCCTGTATTAAAATATCTCATGTAACTCGAAAATAATATACATACGCCTACTGTGTACCCACAAAATTAAAAATAAAAAACTTTTAAAAGGCACTACATTTAAAATACACTTCGTAATTCTTGTCTTGCTTGGTCTCACAGTAGCATTTGAGTCTTTTTACCGCTCTGTCCTCCAAATTTCCTCTCCGTTTCTCGGTGGCCTCGCACTCTCTTAGGCCTCTTCCTCCCTCCTTCTCTGGACCTTCCTTCTCAGTTTCCATTATGAGCCCCACCTGACCTACTGGGTGTTTTTCAGGCTCCAGCCTAGACTGGCTTAAAATTTTTTTTTTCTTTTAACTGTAATCTTTCTCCCTAGACCCACTACTTCCCTGACTTCAGTTGTTATCTGTACACTGACAACTCCAAGGTATTTACCTGCAGTCAGACCTTTTATCTCACTTGCAAATCCACATATATTACGTATTCCTTAATATCTTATCCATTCATTCCATGGCTATTGAGCCTCCATTATGTTCCAGGCCATGTTTTAAGTACTCACAGTACATTCTTGAACAAGACAGGGTTAGTCCCCTGACCCACATGGAGCAGCTTACATTCTGGGTAAAATTAGGGTGTCGAAAGACAGACACAAATGAGTGTATGGGATAATTTCAGGGAGCAAAAGGCATTTGAAGAAAATAAAACAGGGTGATAGGACATGAATACCTCTTTTAGTTAGGAAAGCTCTTTCTGATGGGAGGATATTTAGGTTTAACTGTGAATAGTAAGAAAGAATCAGCTGTGCAAAATCCAGGGGTAGATCTGTCCAGGGAAGGAGGAGCAGGCTTGGCGTACTCAGCAAAGAGAGAGAAGGTTGCTGTGGGTGGAGCATAGTAAGAGAGAGAAACATGAGATGAGGCTGTGCCAGTCAGCAAGGTCCACACCCCAAAAACCTTGGTAAGAAGTGTGGCTTCATGGCTGGGCACGGTGGCTCATGCCTGTAATCCCAGCACTTTGGGAGACTGAGATGGGTGGATCACAAGGTCAGGAGTTTGAGACCATCCTGACCAACATGGTGAAGCCCTGTCTCTACTAAAAATACAAAAATTAGCCGGGCATGGTGGTATGCGCCTGTAATTCCACCTACTCGGGAGGTTGAGGCAGGAGAATCCCTTGAACTCCGGAGGCGGTGGTTGCATTGACCCGAGACTGTGCCACTGTACTCCAGCCTGGACAACGGAGCCAGACTGCCTTAAAAAAAAAAAAAGAAAAGAAAAAAAGAAAAAAGTGTGGCTTCTATCCTAAGTGTGGCTTCTGCTGGCAAGCCACTGGAAGGTTCTATGGAACAATTTTTTTTTTTTTTTTAGATGGAGTCTTGCTCTGTCACCCAGCCTGGAGTGCAGTGGCATGATCTCAGCTCACTGCAACCTCCGTCTTCCGGATTCAAGTGATTCTCCTGCCTCAGCCTCTGAGTAGCTGGGATTAAAGGCGTGTGCCACCACACCTGGCTAATTTTTGTATTTTTAGTGGAGATGAGGTTTCACCATGTTGGCCAGGCTGGTTTCAAACTCCTGATCTCAGGAGATCCACCTGCCTCGGCGTCCCAAAGTGCTGGGATTATAGGCGTGAGCCACCGCGCCCAGCCTCTATGGAACAATTTAAATGATCACTTTGGCTACTCTGATGTCCTCTAGGCATCTCAAACTCAGCACATCCCAAGCTGAACTTAATATGCTTCCTCCAAATCTTTTCTGTCTCCAGAATTCCCCACCTCATAAACAGCACCATCAGTTCCCAGTTGCTAAGTTGGAATTTTTGGTTTTTCCTTACCCACCCGTGTGTCCAGTTCTTCTATCATGTTTATTTTACTTCACCTTTTTTTTTTTTTTTTTTTTTTTTTTTTTTTGAGACGGAGTCTCGCTCTGTCACCCAGGCTGGAGTGCAGTGGCGTGATCACCACTCACTGCAAGCTCCGCCTCCTGGGTTTACGCCATTCTCCCACCTCAGCCTCCCGTGTAGCTGGGACTATAGGCGCCCGCCACCTCGCCCGGCTAATTTTTGTATTTTTAGTACAGACGGGGTTTCACCGTGTTAGCCGGGATGGTCTTGATCTCCTCTCGTGATCCGCCCATATCGGCCTCCCAAAGTCCTGGGATTACAGGCGTGAGCCACCGTGCCTGCCCTTTATTTCATCTTTTATGTCTAGGTTTCTTGGAAAGGATATAGCAGTCCCTTCAGGCCAGGATAGGTCCCTGTACGATGCGTTCGTAGAACCCCTATTTCTCCCTTGGAGAGTCTTTCCCCGCTGAAATCAGTAACCGTGCAGCTGGAGTCTATGATGGCTCTCCCCGTCTGCATTGTCAGCTCTGTGGCTCTCCGGCTCCCGTGTGTATCCATGGGGCCTGGCGCAGGCAGGGATGGATTTTGATTCACCTCGCGAAGGCGCATCCATTTTGACTTTTTTTTTTTTTTTTTTTTTTTTTTTGAGATGGAGTCTCTGTCACCCAGGCTGGAGCGCAGTGGCATGATCGCGGCTCACTGCAACCTCTGCCTCCTGGGTTCAAGCGATTCTCTTGACTCAGCCTCCCCAGTAGCTGGGATTATAGGCATGCGCTGGCACACTCAGCTAGTTTTTGTATTTTTAGTAGAGACGGGGTTTCCCCATGTTGGTCAAGCTGGTCTTGAACTCTTGACCTCAAGTGATCTGCCTGCCTCAGCCTCCCAAAGTGCTGGGATTCCAGGCGTGAGCCACCACGCCCAGCCTCATTTTGACTTTTGTTTCTGTCACTCGATATTCACTTTCTCCTGCATGTCTCCTGTGGACACTGACTTTTGTTTAGATCCCATCTTCTTTTCGGTTCTGCATCTCCTCTATTCCCAGGCTGCAGGCTGCCCCATGTAGCACATCATGCCATGGACCTCACATGGGCCCTGTCTTTTGGGAGCTGCCTCTCTAAAAGTGACACACAGAATGTTACAAAGTGCTAATCCCTAGGTTAATGGACAACATCTTTGAAGGACACAAGTACCCCCGCCGCCAAACACAAAAGCCATGACTGTGAACTCCAGGAGGACAGGGGCCTTATCCATCTTCTTCACTGTTATAGCCTCAGAGCTCAGTATAGAACCTGGCCCATAGTGGACACTGTTCATTGATTGGAAAAAGGCAGTAATACTTTACATGAAAACTAAGGCAGCCATGGCTTTGACATCGTGGCAGTTCCAAGCTGTTCATTGGAAAGAATACTGAAAACAAAGGTCACATCTGTGACTTTGCCTCTGTCTTGTTTTTCTTTCTGATTTATGATCTAGAGTTTTTATGATGCTCTCCAGGCTTTGCAAAACAATTTGAGTAATTGTTTTAAATAATTTGAACACCTCCTTAACAGTAAGCAAAGTCAAACTACCTGAGGCTGCAAAAGAGGCATCCATCAAGACAATCAGGGTTTCTAATTTATAAGCAGGGCGCTATTTCTACTAAAGGATGAATGGTAGGCAGTAAATACTTTTCCATGATGCCAGATGCTTTCCGATGATGATAGGCCACTGTTCATCCTAATTACTTTCCAGTGTACTACTAGCAACAATTCATCAACTAGCATTTATCAAATATTAATAGCATGCCCAACCCAGGGATTTGTAGACATTGTGGAGGATACAAAAGGAATATGACATTTCTGTAAGACACTTTCATTCTAGTGTGGGTAACAAGTATATGTGCCCAAATGTATGAGGTTGGGCAGAATTGGCGAATGCAGTGGATCTAGATCTTTGTTCTGACTCCGCAGGGTTCACATGGGCCACAGGTCCCCATTGGGAAGATTCTGTTATGCACAGTGGTCCTCACTAAGCATCTGGAAAGAATGGGCAGAAGAGGGCTCCCTGCGGTCATAATTATAACGATAATTTACTGTTTACTAAGGGCCAGAAACTGTGATATGGAGTTTCCAGGCACATCTCAACTGATCCTTACAACTGTACGAAGTATGTATTATTTCCTCTATTTTACAAGTGAGGAGATCAAGATTAGACAGGTTGACTAACTTGTTCATGGTGACACAGCAAAGGACTGGGATCAAGAGTCAACGGATGTCTGAGCCTGTGCTTTTCACCGCAGCCCAATAGTGCCCCCGTCAACTTCTTAGCATCTCCTTAGGGGAGCAAGCTGCCTCTCCCAAAACCTTCCAGTAAAGAGTCTCTAGACCGGAAAATTACGGGAACTCAGCATGGAAAGATCATGTTGAAGTGTGAGCGTTTTTTGATAAGGAGGCTCCATAGATTATTCTCGAAGGGATCTGCAATTTTTCTGGCAGAGGGAGAGGGAGATTCAAGGAGAGGGTGTGAAGAAAAGACCAAAGATCAAAATGACCGAAGTCCAGTTCCTCACCCTTGGGAGCTCCATGTGCTGCCCTTACTGTGCCAAGAAGCCATCAGTGACCCCGTTAGTCGGATGTAAGCTGCAGAACCTTGCCCTCCAGGTGCAGGCGAGGCCCCTGCCTCTGCAGCTTTCCAACTGCAGCGCTCGTGATGGGGCCAGATACCAGCAACCAAGAGAATGTCAAGGGGCTCCCAACACCCTGCTGCTGGGCCAGAGTCTCCACGCGGATCTGCGAAGGTTTCTGCTGGAGGGAAAGGGCTGGGGTTGGAGAAACTTCTACTGTGTTCTCGCCTTACTTTGCAAGCCAGCCACAAAGGGCTCTGCCCTGTGCTTGGGTCAGAAACATCAAGGGAGTGGCTAAGATCTGTGGAAACAAATTCACCTGAAATATCAAATGCAGGTGTAACCAGAATATTCAAATTCTTTTAAAAGAAAAATATCCATAGGTGGCCTGAGCACAGTGTCCTGTGTCTCCTTTGGTCACTGCCTTTTCCATCTGAAGCTGGTTACTCTTGATCTTTCCGGATTGAATATTCCCACCTAAAGTATTAATATATGGAGATAGCACCAGAAACACTTCGATGTACACATTTGTGTATGTGCATGTGTGCATGTGTGTGTAGTGTGTATCTATATACTATTGAGTATACAGATATAAAACTGTAATAATATATTACCGTTTATACATAATAATTATGTATTAATTATGTAATAATTTAATTATATTTGTATGATAGATTATTATATACTTAACTAGCTATGTATATACACTTATGTAATAACCATAATTATATATAGTAAATATAATATACAACTATATATGATTATATATAATAACATATTATGCTAATAGTTATACTAATAATATAACTAATAATGTATATAGTAATCTATCATACAAATATATTATTACACAATATATAATTATTTTTATGTATAAACAGTAATATATTATTACTCATATATACTCAGTATGTATACTATAGTATACATACTATTGTAATATTAATAGTGGAGTGTATATGCTATATAGTATAGCATATCTATATAGGATATATATATAGTATCTATAGTTACATTGGCACCAGTGCCCAGTTGGTCTCCTACTTCCTTACTCCTGCTGGAAGTCTCTTTTCCAAGTCACGTTTCCCTTTGATTTCCTTGACAGAAATGCTCCTTAGTAAGCGTGACAAGTTGCAAAAATTTAACCTATATCACAACTTAGAAATACAGAAAAAGTATAATTAAAATTTTTTTTCTTATAACTTATCTGGCCTTCCTCCTAAGTCCCCTACCTACTGGTTAGAAAACAAAAAACAAAAAACAAAAACATTTCACTAAACGTCCAATCCAGTTAAAAACTTAGGATCTGATTAGCAAATCACCTTTAGGTAGGGTTCACCCTCTTTTGGATAAAATTGTTCTACTCTCAACTGGCCTGCACCCCGCCCCTGCTTCTCTCCCTGAGATGCTGTCCTGTGTATGGGAGGGGTGGGGTATGGTTTACGTGACCTCAGCTGGTGAGGATGAGCTGGGTGGCCTGAGCACCGTGTCCTGTGCCTTCTTTGGTCACTGTGTTTTCCCTCTGAAGCTGGCTACTCTTGGCCTTCCCAGATTGAATATTCCCAGAAGTTTGTATTTTTGTTGAGGTATAAAGTAAAATCATTCATGTTTCAAGGTTAGTGGGAGGGAGTCAGCCAATTAGCTCTCAAGGGGACTTAGCCAACCACCTAGCAGTCAATATGATTTTGCTTGTATGGTATATAAAAGTTTAGGGTCAAAAGACATAACCCTTGTGAAAATCATCTCTGTAAATTAGGTTGGGGAAACTTCTGGAGAGGGCTGTCCTGCTTGGGATTAGTTTGTGATTATTCTTTTCTTTAGCAAGAAAAGCTCTAGGTTTTTACAGTGCATCCTGGTACAGAAAACCACCTTGAAATGACTGCCACTGAAGGTAACTGTCTTAGGCTCCTGGCAGAAGAGCGCACACTCAGATCAAGGAGAAGTACATAGGGGGACTCTTTACAAAGGTGTAGGTGGGAGGTAGGAAACACAAGGGATAGCACAGTACCCTAGCGACAGGGCTCTGTGACCTCTCCTAGCCCTGAAGATACAAGGGAAATAAGCAGTTGCCAGAACCTGGGGTCAGAAAGAGCTCTGTGGAGGGAGCTGCTTGATAAGAGCTGTGGCCTTTGGTCAAGGGATGCTGCCACCTTACAAAGAGGGAAGTGGGGAAATAAAGACTTGATCTCTTTCTCCTCTCTCCCTCATCTCTGTCTGTCTGTCTGTCTGTCTGTCTCTCTCTCTCTCTCTCTCTCTCTCTCTCTCTCTCTCTCGACAGAGTAATGCTCTGTTGCCCAGGCTGGAGTACAGTGGTAAGATCTTGGCTCATTGCAACCTCTGTCTCCTGGGTTCAAGCAATTCTCCCTGCCTCAGCCTCCCAAGTAGCTGGGATTTCAGGCACATCCACCACCCCAGGCTAATTTTTGTATTTTTCGTAGAAACTGGGTTTTGCCATGCTGGTCAGGCTGGCCTCAAACTCCTGAACCTCAGGTGATCTGCCCGTGTTGGCCTCCCAAAGTGCTGGTATTACAGGCATGAGCCATCGTGCCCAGGCTCTCTCCCTCATCTCTTGCCAGTGCTTCTCATTGGCCAAATCCAACTGGAATCCAGAGGGCAAAGGGGTCTGTCTATGTAGAACACACAGGTTAGCCCACCAGGTCCTAGAGCAGGATAGAGAATTATAAATTATGATAGGTGGGGTGGGTACCAATGCAAGACCTCCATCGCAGTAGCCATCCTTGGAAGCACAGGAGTAGGGAAGGAGGCCCTGTGCATCTGAGGCGAGGACTATGATAAGACCCTATGTATTTTGAGAGCTTAAATGAGAAGTGATTTCATTCTGGGGTGGGGAGCTGGTTTCTGAGGCGGCAAGAAGGGTAGTTCTGGGTTCATGAGGTGGGAGGTGCTAGTCTTATTCTGGGCTGGCCTGGAAGGTAGAGTGTAGGGATTGGAAAGAACTGGTTGCCTTGAATTAAGGCTTAATGGCCAGGCTGGATGCGGTGGCTCATGCCTGTAATCCTAGCACTTTAGGAGGCCAAAGTGGGTGGATTGCTTGAGCCAGGAGTTTGAGATCAGGCTGGGCAACATGATGAGACCCCGTCTCTACAAAAAATACAAAAATTAACTGGGTGTGGTGGTGCTCGCCTGTTGTCCCAGCTACTTGGAAGGCTGACGTGGGAGAATCACCTGAGCCCACTGAGGCTGAGGCCGCAGTAAGTTATGACTGTGCCACTGCACTCCAGCTGGGATGACAGAATGAGACTCAATCTAAAAAATAAAATAAAATAAAATAAAGAAAATAAACAAAAAGAAAATAAATAAGGTCTTGCGATTGAGCATAAAATGGGGAATTACCCTGCCCTGAAAATGCTGTCAAGGGCTCCATGCGTCCTTCTATAGTACCAGCCAGAGCAGAGGACCCAGCCGGCTGTGGCACTTCCTTGTAATGTCTTTTTTTTTTTTTTTCATATGAAGTCTCGCTCTTGTCCCCCAGGCTGGAGTGCAATGGCGCGATCTTGGCTCACTGTAACCTCCGCCTCCTAGGTTCAAGCTATTCTCTTGCCTCAGCCTCCCAAGTAGCTGGGATTACAGGCACCTACCACCATGCCCGGCTAATTTTTGTAGTTTTATTAGAAACGGGGTGTTCACTATGTTGGCCAGGTTGGTCTCAAACTCCTGACCTCAGGTGATCTGCCCGCCTTGGCCTCCTAAAGTGCTGGGATTACAGGCTTGGGGCCTCTTGTAATGTCCTCTCATCGTGCATTATCTGCAGGAGAGGTTCCACTTGCTCTTGATCTGAGGTGGCAGTGGAGTTCCAGCCCCGGCGGGGATGCCGAGCAGTCTCCTGACCAGCAGGTGGTGCTGTGGCGCAGCGGCAGAGAGCACCGCGGGCCGGTCCTGTTGAACATCGCTGCTGCCTGATGTTTGCGGGTGACAGAGGCAGAGGAGCTTCAACCTGGAAGCCCTGGAATTCATTGCCACATACGGAGTGGGATGCCCATTTCCTGAAGATTAACTTTCACAGGGAAAAAGCTACTGCAGCTGGATCAGGACTCGGCCAGGGACTCAGATGAGCTTCTGTGTGGTGGATGTGTAAGTCTCCAGATGAACTTCTGCTCTGTGTGCAGCCCTCACCCACCCGGCCCAGGCAGCACATCTGGATGGGAAATGTGCCCCTTGCTCTCCCTCTCTCCTTGTCCCTTCGCAGAACATGGACATGATGATTGGAGCTCTGGCATTCTTAGAATATGAGGCCACCTTGAGTATTGAAACCATGAACTGAGTAGGGTGAAATTCAGACAGAGAAAAAGAGCCTGGAGCCTGGGAAATTGATTATTATGGAGTCAATGTACCAACTTTACAACAACTAGTTCCAGATTTCTTTTATATAAAAGAAGAGAAACCGGCCGGGCACGGTGGCTCACGCCTGAAATCCCAGCACTTTGGGAGGCCAAGGCTGGTGGATCAGCTGAGGTCGGGAGTTTGAGACCAGCCTGGCCAACATGGTGAACCCCATCTCTACTAAAAATACAAAAGTAGCCAGGCATGGGGGCGTGCGCCTGTAATCACAGCTACTCTGGAAGCTGAGGTAGGAGAATGGCTTGAACCCTGGAGGTGGAGGTTGCAGTGAGCCGAGATCACACCATTGCACTCCAGACTGGGTAACAAGGGTGAAACTCCGTCTCAAAACAAAACAAAACAAAACAAAATACCACCATCTTGTTTATGTCAGTCATTTGGGTGTTATTTGTAGCCAAATAAATTTCTAACTGATACATGTAGCCTGATACGGTTTGGATCTGTGTCCCAACCCAAATCTCATATTGAAATGTAATCCCCAGTGCTGAAGGTGGGGCCTGGTAGGAGGTGATTGGATCATGGGGGTGGTTTCTCATGGTTTAACGTCATTTCTTCTTGGTGCTGTTGTCACAATAGTGAGTTCTCGTGAGATCTGGTTGTTTAAAAGTGTGTGGCCTTCCCCCCAACTTGGTCCTGCTCCTGCCATGTAAGATGCCTGTTCCCACTTTGGCTTCCACCATGTCTAAAAGCTCCCTGAAACCTCAAAGCAGATGCCACCAGCTTCCTGTGCAGCCTGCAGAACTGTGAGTCAATTAAACCTCTTTTCTTTATAAATTACCCAGTCTCAGGTATTTCTTTATAGCAGTGTGAGAATGGACTAATACATAGCCTAATACGACTTGCCACACAAAAACTTTCTGTGAACAGAATCTTAAAGAAAGAACTTCAGTAAGAAGAGAAATAAAACCAGAATGCTGATATGAGAGGTGTGGGAAAGCAAATATTTTAGTAAAGTTTATTGTATTCCAAGAAAGCAAGATCTAAAAAAGGAGAAAGTGAACTGAGACAACCAGGGATTAATTTTAGATGTTGTAAAATGGTGAGGATGGAGGTATAATGTAGAAGTGATTGAAGGGAGGTGAGACTGAGCTAGTGCACTTATTTTATTTGGGGAACAACACAGGTACTAATAAGTTAAAGGATTGATGGAAAATTAAACCTATATATATAGGAACAGCTCCAGTCTGCAGCTCCCAGTGAGATCAACGCAGAAAGCGGGTGATTTCTGCATTTCCAACTGAGGTACCTGGCTCATCTCATTGGGACTGGTTAGACAGTGGGTACAGCCCACGGAGGGCGAGCTGAAGCAGGGTGGGGCGTCACCCCACCAGGGAAGCACAAGGCATCAAGGAACTCCCTCCTCTAGCCAAGGGAAGCTGTGAGGGACTGTGACATGAAGAATGGTGCACTCTGGCCCAGATACTATGCTTTTCCCATGGTCTTTGCAATCCACAAACCAGGAGATTCCTTTGGGTGCCTATGCCACCAGAGCCCTGGGTTTCAAGCACGAAACTGGGCAGCTGTTTGGGCAGACACCGAGCTAGCTGCAGGAGTTTTTTTTTTTTTTTTTTTTTTTCATACCTCAGTGGCACCTGGAGTGCCAGTGAGACAGAACCATTCAATCCCCTGGGAAGGGGGCTGAAGCCAGGGGGCCAAGTGGTCTAGCTCAGTGGATCCCACCCCTGTGGATCCCAGCAAGCTAAGTTTCACTGGCTTGGAGTTCTCTCTGCCAGCACAGCAGTCTGCAGTCAGTCTGGGACACTTGAGCTTGGTCAGGGGAGGGGCATCCGCGATTACTGAGGCTTGAGTAGGTGGTTTTCCCCTCACAATGTAAACAAAACCAGGCCTCCACAGCTCAGCAAGGCCACTGCAGCCAGACTGCCTCTTTAGATTCCTCCTCTCTGGGCAGGGCATCTCTGAAAAAAAGGCAGCAGCCCCAGTCAGGGACTTATAGATAAAATCCCCATCTCCCTGGGACAGAGCACCTGGGGGAAGGGGCAGCTGTGGGCACAGCTTCAGCAAACTTATACGTCCCTGCCTACCAGCTCTGAAGAGAGCAGTGGATCTGCCAACACAGCGTTCGAGCTCTGCTAAGGGTCAGACTGCCTCCTCAAGTGGGTTCCTGACCCCTGTGTCTCCTGACTGGGAGACACCTCCCAGCAGGGACTGACAGACTCCTCATACAGGAGAGCTCTGGCTGGCATCTGGCGGTTGCCCTTCCAGGACGAAGCTTCCAGAGGAAGGAACAGGCAGCAGTCTTTCCTGTTCTGCAGCCTCTGCTGGTGATACCCAGGCAAACAGGCTCTGGAGTGGACCTCCAGCAAACTCCAGCAGACCTGCAGCAGAGGGGCCTGAGTGTTAGAAGGAAAACTAACAAACAGAAAGGAAGAGCATCAACATCAACTAAAAGGATGTCCACTCAGAAACCCTGTCTGAAAGTCATCAACATCAAAGACCAAATGTGGATAAATCCACGAAGATGGGGAGAAACCAGCACAAAAAGTCTGACAATTCCAAAAACCAGAACACCTCTTCTCCTCCAAAGGATCACAACTTCTTGCCAGCAAGGGAACAAAACTGGACAGAGATTGAGTTTGATGAGTTGACAGAAGTAGGCTTCAGAAGGTGGGTAATAACGAACTCCTCTTAGCTAAAGGAGCATGTTCTAATCCAATGCAAGGAAGCTAAGAACCTTGAAAAAAGGTTAGAGGAAAAATAAACAAACAAAATAAAAGGTTAGAGGAATTGCTAACTAGAAAGTAGTTTAGAGAAGAACATAAATGACCTGATGGAGCTGAAAAACACAGCATGAGAACTTTGTGAAGCATACACAAGTATCAGTAGATGAATCAACCAAGCAGAAGAAAGGATATCAGAGATTGAAGATCAACTTAATGAAATAAAGCATGAAGACAAGATTAGAGAAAAAAAATGAAAAAGAATGAATAAAGCTCCAAGAATTGTGGGACTATGTGAAAAGACCAAGCCTACATTTGATTGGCATACCTGAAAGTGATAGGGAGAATGGAACGAATTTGGAAAACACTCTTCAGGATATTATCCAGGAGAACTTCCCCAACCTAGCAAGACAGGCCAACATTCAAATTCAGGAAATACAGAGAACAACACAAAGATACTCCTCGAGAAGAGCAACCCCAAGACACATAATTGTCAGATTTGCCAAGTTTGAAATGAAGGAAAAAGTGTTAAGGGCAGCCAGAGAGAAAGGTCGAGTTACCCACAAAGGGAAGTCCATCAGACTAACAGTGGATCTCTCTGCAGAAACCCTACAAGCCAGAAGAGAGTGGGGGCCAATATTCAACATTCTTAAAGAAAAGAATTTTCAACCCAGAATTTCATATCCAGCCAAACTAAGCTTCATAAGTGAAGGAGAAATAAAATCCTTTACAAACAAGCAAATGCTGACAGATTTTATCACCACCAGGCCTGCCTTACAAGGGCTCCTGGAGGAAGCACTAAACAGGGGAAGGAACAACCGGAAGCAGCCACTGCAAAAATATACCAAATTGTAAAGCCCATAGACACTATGAAGAAATTGCATCAACTAACGAGCAAAATAGCCAGCTAGCATCATAATAACAGGATCAAATTCACACATAACAATATTAACCTTAAATATAAATGGGCTAAATGCCCCAGTTAAAAGACATTAACTGGAAAATTGGAAAAAGAGTCAAAATCCATCAGTATGCTGTATTCAGGAGACCCATCTCATGTGCAAAGGCACACATAGGCTCAAAATAAAGGGATGGAGGAATATTTACCAAGCAAATGGAAAGCAAAAAAAATCAGGGGTTGCAACCCTGGTCTCTGATAAAACAGACTTTAAACCAACAAAGATCAAAAGAGACAAGGAGGGGCATTGCATAATGGTAAATGAATCAATGCAACAAGAAGAGCTAACTATCCTAAATATGTATGCACCCAATACAGGAGCACCCAGATTCATAAAGCAAGTTCTTAGAGACCTAAAAACAAACATAGTGGGAGACTTTAACCCCTCACGTCAGTGTTAGACAGATCAACAAGGCAGAAGGTTAGCAAGGATATTCAGGACTTGAACTCAGCTCTGGACCAAGTGGACCTAATAAACATCTACAGAACCCTCCACCCCAAATCAACAGAATATACATTCTTCTCAGCACCACGTTGCACTTATTCTAAAATTGACCACATAATTGGAAGTAAAACACTCCTCAGCAAATGCAAAAGAATGGAAATCATAACAAAGTCTCTCAGAACACAGTGCAATCAAATTAGAACTCAGGATTAAGAAACTCACTCAAAACTGCACAACTACGTGGAAACTGAACAACCTGCGCCTGAATGACTGTTGGGTAAATAATGAAATTAAGGCAGAAAATAATAAGTATTTGTGCAGGGAGTGCCCTGTTTTTCCAGGTAGTCTGTCACAGCTTCCCTTGGCTAGGAAAGGGAAATCCCCTGACCCCTTGCACTTCCCAGGTGAGACGACACCCTGCCCTGCTTCAGCTCTACCTCTGTGGGCTGCACCCACTGTCCAACCAGTCCCAGTGAGATGAACCAGATACCTCAGTTGGAAATGCAGAAATCACCGGTCTTCTGCATCAATCATCCTGGGAGCTGCAGACCAGAGCTGTTCCTATTTGGCCATTTTGGAACACTCCCTGTGGGTTGACTTTTTACTCTGCTGACTGTTTCTTTTGCTGTGCAAAAGCTCTTTAGTTTAATGAAGTCCCAATGATTTATCTTTGTTTTCATTGCATTTGCTTTTGAGTTCTTGGTCATAACGTCCTTGCCTAAGCCATTGTCTAGAAGGGTTTCTCCAATGTTATCTTCTCAAATTTTTATCAGGTCTTGGATTTAAGTCCTTAATCCATCTTGAGTTGATTTTTGTATAAGGTGAGAAATTAGAATCCAGTTTCATTCTCCTACATGTGGCTAGCCAATTATCCCAGCACTATTTGTTGACTAGGGTGTCCTTTTTGCATTTTATGGGTTTTTTTCCTTTGTCAAAGATCAGTTGGCTGTAAGTATTTGGGTTTATTTCTGCATTATCTATTCTGTTCTATTAGTCTATGTGCCTATTTTCATACCAGTACCATGCTGTTTTGGTGACTATGGCCTTATAGTACAGTTTGAAATCAGGTAATGTGATGGCTCCAGATTTGTTATTTATTTTTTTTATTTTGAGATGGAGTCTTGCTCTGTCACCCAGGCTGGAGTGCAGCGTTGTGATCTCAGCTCACTGCAAGCTCCGCCTCCCAGGTTCATGCCATTCTTCTGCCTCAGCCTCCCTAGTAGCTGTTCTTTTTGCTTAGTCTTGCTGTGGTTATCGGGGCTCTTTCTTGGTTCCATATTAATTTTAATATTGTTTTTTCTAATTCTGTGAAGAATGATGGTGGTATTTTGATGATAATTGCATTGAACTTATAGATTGCTTTTGGCAGTGTGGTCATTTTCTTAATGTTGATTCTACCTATCCATGAGCATGGGATACGTTTCCATTTGTTTGGTGTCATCTGTGCTTTCTTTCAACAGTGTTTTGTAGTTTTGCTTGCAGAGGTCTTTCACCTCCTTGGTTAGCTATATTCCTTATATTTTATTTTATTTTTTGCAGCTATTGTAAATGGAATTGAGTTCTCAACTTGATTCTCAGCTTCGTCAATGGTGTATAGAAAAGCTGCTGATTTGTGTACATTAATTTTGTATCTGGAAGCTTTGCTGAATCTTTTTATTAGTTCTATGAGCTTTCTGGAAGAATCTTCAGGGTTTTGTAGGTAAACAATCATATCATTAGCAAACAGCGACAGTTTAACTTCCTGTTTACCAATTTGGATGCCCTTTATTTCTTTCTCTTGTCTGATTTCTCTGGCTGGGATTTCCAGTACCATGTTGAAGGGGAGTGGTGAGAGTGGGCATCCTTGTTTTGTTCCAGTTCTGAGGGAATGCTTTAAAAATTTCCCCATTCAGTATTATGTTGGCTGTGGTTTTGTCATAGATGGCTTTTATTATATTAAAGTATGTCCCTTGTATGCCAATTTTGCTGAGAGTTTTATTCATTCAAAGATGTTGGATTTTGTCAGATGATTTTTCTGCATCTATTGAGATGATCATGTGATTTTTGTTTTAATTCTGTTTATGTAGTTTATCACATTTATTGACTTGTGTATGTTAAAACATCCCTGCATCCCTGATATGAAACCCACTTGATCATGTTGAATTACCTTTTAGATATGTTGTTCAATTCAGTTAGCTAGTATTTTGTTGAGGATTTTAGAATTTATGTTCATCAGGGGTATTTGTCTGTAGTTTTCTTTTTCTGTTTTGTCCTTTACTGGTTCTGGTGTTAGGGTGATACTGGCTTCATAGGATAATTTAGGGTGGTTTCCTTCTTTCTCTGTCTTGTGGAATAGTGTCAGTAGAATTGGTACCAATTCTTTGAATACCTGGTAGAATTCTGCAGTGAATCCATCTGGTTTTGGACTTTTTTTGTTGGTAAATTTAAAATTATTGTTTCAATCTCACTGCTTGTTATTGGTCTGTTCAGGGTAGCTAATCCTTTCTGATTTAAACTAGAAGGCTTCCATCTTTTCAGGAATTTGTCCATCTCTTCTAGGTTTTCTAGTTTATGTGTGTAAAGGTGTCCATAGTAGCCTTGAATGATCTTTTGTATTTCTGGGGTATCAGTTGTAATATCTCCTGTTTCATTTCTTATTCAGCTTATTTGGATTTTCTCCCTTTTTTCTTGGTTAATCTTGCTCATGGTCTATCAATTTTATTTATCTTTTCAAATAACCAGCTTGTTGTTTCATTTATCTTTTACATTTTTTTGTTTCAATCTCATTTAGTTCTGCTCTGATCTTTGTTATTTCCTTTCTTCTGCTGGGTTTGTGTTTGGTTTATTATTTTTTCTCTAGTTCCTTGCGATGTGACCTTAGATTGCTGTTGGTGGTCTTTCAGACTTTTTGATGTAGGCATTTATGGCTATGAACTTTCCTCTCAGAACCGCCTTTGTTGTATCTCAGAGGTTTTGATAGGTTGCGTTACTGTTGTCATTCAGTTTGAAGAATGTTTACATTTCCATCTTGGTTTCATTTTTGACCCAATGATCATTTAGGAGCAAGTTATTTAATTTGCATGTATTTGCATGATTTCAAAGTTTCCTTTTGGAGTTGATTTCCAATTTTATTCCACTGTGGCCTGAGAGAGTTCTTGGTATGGTTTCAATTTTTCTTAAATTTGTTGAGGCTCGTTTTGTGGTCTATCATATGGTCTATCTTGGAGAAAGTTCCATGCACTGTTAAATAGAATGTATATTCTGCAGTTGTTGAATGGAATGTTCTGTAAATATCTGTTAAGTCAGTTTTTTCCAGGGTATTGTTTAAATCCACCATTTCTTTGTTGACTTTCTGTCTTGATGAACTGTCTGGTGCTGTCAGTGGAGTATTGAAGTCCCCCAGTATTATTGTGTTGCTGTCTATCTCATTTCTTAGGTCTATTAGTAATTGTTTTATAAATGTGGAAACTCCAGTGTTAGGTGCATGCATGTTTAGGATTGTGATATTTTTCTGTTAGACAAGGCCTTTTCCATTATATAATGTCCTTCTTGGTCTTTTTTCACTGCTGTTGCTTTAAAGTTTGTTTTGTTTGACATAAGAATAGCTACTTCTGCTTGCTTTTGGTGTCCATTTGCCTGAAATATCTTTTTTCATCCATTTACCTTAAGTTCATGGGAGTCCTTATATGTTAGGTGAGACTCTTGAAGGCAGCAGATAGTTGGTTGGTGAATTCTTATCTATTCTGCACTTTTGTATCTTTTAAGTGAATCATTTAGTCCATTTACATTCAATGTTAGTATTGAGATGTGAGGTATCATTTCTTTCATCATGCTATTTGTTGCCTGTATTTCTTGATTTTTTGTTTTTGTTTTTTAAAGTGTATTTTTGTTTGTTTTACAGGTCCCATGAGAAGTATGCTTTAAAGAGATTCTGTTTTGATATGTTTCCAGGATTTGTTTCAAGATTTAGAGCTCCTTTTAGCAGTTCTTGTAGTGGTAGCTTGGTAATGACAAATTCTCTCAGCATTTGTTTGTCTGAAAAAGACTGTATCTTTCCTTCAAATATGAAGCTTAGTTTCACTGGATACAAAATTCTTGCCTCACAATTGTTTTGTTTGAGAAGGCTGAAGATAGGCCCCCAATCCTTTCTAACTTGTAGGATTTCTGCGGAGAAATCTGCCATTAATCTGATAGGTTTTCTTTTATAGGTTACCTGGTGCTTTTGCCTCAGAGCACTTAAAATTCGTTCCTTTGTCTTAACTTTAGATAACCTTTAGATGACAATATTCCTAGGCAATAATATTTTTGTGATGAATTTCCCAGGTATTCTATGTGCTTCTTGGATTTGGATGTCTAGGTCTCTAGCAAGTTGGAGAAAGTTTTTCTCAATTATTCTCTCAAATATGTTTTCCAAACTTAGATTTCTCTTCTTCCTCAGGAATGCAAATTATTCTTAGGTTTAATTGTTTAACATAATTCCAGCGTTCTTAAAGGTTGTGTCCATATTTTCTTCTTCCTTTTTTTTGCTTTTGTTGGATTAGATTATTTCAAAGACCTTGTCTTCGAGCTCTGAATTTCTTTCTTCTGCTTGTTTGATTCTATTGCTGAGACTTACCAGAGCATTTTACATTTCTATAAGTGTGTCCATTGTTTCCTGAAGTTTTGATTGTTTTTTATTTATGCTACCTATTTCCTTGAATATTTCTCCCTTCACTTCTTGTATTATTTTTTGGATTTCTTTACATTGGGTTTTGCCTTTTTCTGGTGCCTCCCTGATTAGCATAATAACTAATCTTCTGAAATCTATTTCAGGTAAATCAGGGATTTCTTTTTGGTTTGGGTGCATTGCTGATGAGCTACTGTGGTTTTTTGAAGGTGATAAATAATCTTGTTTTGTCATATTGCCAGAGCTGGTTTCCTGGTTTCTTCTCATTTAGGTAGGCTGTGTCAGAGGGAAGGTCTAGGGCTGAAGGCTGTTGCTCAGATTCTTTTGTCCCATGGGGTGTTCCTTGATGTAGTACTCTCCCCTTTTCCTATGAATGTGGCTTCCTGAGAGCTGAGCTGTAGTGATTGTTATCTCTCTTCTGGATCTAGCCACCAAGCAAATCTACCAGGCTCTGGGCTGCTACTGGGGGTTGTCTGCAGAGAGTCCTATGATATGAACCATCTGTGGTTCTCTCAGCCGTGGATACCAGCACCTGTTCCGGTGAAGGTGGCAATGCAGTGAAGTGGACTATGTGAGGGTTCTTAGCTTTGTTGATTTAATGCACTACTTTTGTGCTGGTTGGCCTCCTGCCAGGAGGTGGTGCTTTCCAGAGAGTATCAGCTGTGGTGGTGTGGGGAGGAGCAGGTGGTGGGCAGGGCCCTAGAACTCCCAAGAGTATATGCCTTTTGTCTTCAGGTACCAGGGTGAGAAGGGAAGGACCATTGTGCGGATGCAAGGCTAGACATGTCTGAGCTCAGACTCTCCTTCAGTAGGTCTTGCTGCAGCTGCTGTGGGGGATGGGGGGGAGCTTTCCAGGTCAATGGAGTTATGTTCCTAGGAGGATTATGACTGTCTCTACTGTGTCATGCAGGTTGTCAGGGAAGTGGGGGAAAGTTGGCAGTCAAAGGCCCCATGACTTTCCTTCTTCCCCCACCTGCGGACTCTGCATACCAGATTCAGGCCCTCCCCAGAGTTCTGGCCAGGAGGTTTCTTGATTAGCTCAAATTGTTATCAAGTTCAGCCGGAGATTTCCTTCTCCTTGTGGCCTTTTCCCAGTGCTTCTGGCCATCCTCCCAAAGGACCCCTGTGAGACCAGGAAAAAACGGCTTGTTAGGAGACCCAGCGAGCTCCCAGGGCTTTTCCCACTGCTTGTTCTGCTTCTGTATTTTACTCACCTCTCTAAACCGACCCAGCTTCAGGTAAGGTCGAAATCTTCTACGTAATCTAGGCATTCGGTTTTCCCAGGAGGGGTGTGTGTTTGGGCTGGATGATCTCCCCTTTGAATTTGAATAAATCAGATTTCCTGATTTATTCGTGCAGTCATTCTGGAGCAAAAATTCACGATGTGAGCCTCCACATGCTGCTCTGTCCATCCACGTCGGAGCTGCAGTCTAGTCCTGCCTCCTGTTTTTCATGATCTCCAAGACTGTGTTGCTGAATTTTGTGTATCTCTATTCCTTGATTCTACCTTTCACCTAACTTACTCAGAATCTTAGTAGTGACCCTTTTGTTGGATTGAATCACAGTATCTGAGGCCTACTCCGCCAAAAATGATTTGTAAACCAGTGTTTCAATTTCTAATTATATGGAGAAATGGGAAGGCCAAGAAGGTTGAAAATTAATGTCCTTGGGACAGCTCATTCTCTTGTTAGGGAAACTAACTTAGAAACCCAAATTAAGTTAGAAACTAGTCTAGGTTCCAGCAAAGCAGACTAATGTGAACTCCAATGGTACTAATACGCTTATCTAATATTTAATGAGCATTCGCCATGAACGAAGCATGATTTTGGGTTCTTTGTTGGCTGCAGAGTTGAGTCACTGATGAAGTCCACCTCTCTAAATGAGAATTTGGTTCATAGGGATTATGGACCAGCAGATATGATGCTGCCAGTCCCTGTCTCAGAATCCATTATTCTTTGGGTATTGACTATCCTCACCGTTGTCACTGTTATCCCTGAAATTGGGTGATAGTTCCCATTTCCCACAGTAATTTAAAATGTTTTTTTCCTGTGGGTGTTTTGAGTTTTTTTTTTTAAGTTGTTTGCCATCCTTTGTTTTCATAAATATAAAGTTGTCCAGATTGTGGAGAAGAATTGTCATTTTCTTTCTACAATTTTTCTATTTCCTGTGTATTTTTCTCACCTTTTCTTCTTTACCCCCAACCCTCTGAGGAAAGTCTATCTCTGTCCTGGTTGAGGTATTTTTGTTCCCTGATCCACTGGAGTCCCTGGCATTATCTGAGTCCCTGGCATCATCCACAGTCCCTAGCATGGGAGGTGCTCTGCAGTTTAGGACACTAAAGGCCTTGGTCCGTTTTTACTGCAGTCTAGGACAGGCACTAATGCTTATGTTTGCATGTGGGTAGAAGGTGGGTATGCTGATAATGGTCAGAAGAAGACATCAGGACTTTTATAAACCAGTGAAGTGGTTATTTTGTTTGTTAGTGGAGATGTGGAAAGTAGATTCTATATCCTTCCTTAGTGAATCTCTGGCAGCTGAAAAATCACCAATCATTGATCCTTGACTCACAACATCCTCCATTACCAGTGGTGAGCAAACCACAGATGCCAGACTTGCAGGAATTTCGAATGAATTCTTATTGACCAAATGCCAAACCACTCAAGATTTCTAGTCCACAATGAGCTTGTAGCACACCCCAACAAACTTCTCCTCAAATAACTGCTATCTTGTTCTAACTCACAAGAGAGGTCTTGTGTGCCTCTCTAAATAGATCCAGAATGGCTGGGTGCGGTGGCTCATCCCTGTAATTCGAGCACTTTGGGAGGCTGAGGTGGGTGGATTACGTGAGGTCAGGAGTTTGACACCAGCCTGGCTAACACGGTGAAATCCTGTCTCTACTAAAAATACAAAAATTAGCCAGGCGT
Organism: Macaca mulatta; assembly: GCF_049350105.2. Taxonomy (NCBI): domain Eukaryota; kingdom Metazoa; phylum Chordata; class Mammalia; order Primates; family Cercopithecidae; genus Macaca; species Macaca mulatta. The sequence continues at coordinate 11,744,681 of NC_133419.1, forward strand.
GGTGGCGGGCGCCTGTAATCCCAGCTACTCCGGAGGCTGAGGCAGGAGAATCACTTGAACCCGGGAGGCAGAGGTTGCAGTCAGCTGAGATCGTGCCATTGCACTCCAGCCTGGGTGACAAGAGCAAAAAAAACCCCCAAAACAAAACAAAACAAAACAAAAAATGCCCCAAAAACCACTCCATCTCAAAAAATAAAAATAAAAACAAAAACAAAATAAATAGGTCCAGAGATTTCACAGGAACTTAATTCCTCCCTGGCACTTAGAATTCATGGAGTGTTTACTTCATGCCTGGTTATATTGTCAACCCCCTCATCACACCTACCTACACACACACACACACACACACACACACACACACACAGGCTGAATCCTATTCCCTAGACAGAAAGAATGGCTGTTTCACCAACTTTGGTTTCACCCACTTATAGTTTCTCTCCTACCCCAGAAGTCCGTGTTGCTCAGTTCTCAGAATGCACTGCAATCAGGTCTTCCTGTTTTCATCGTGTGCAAAGTTGCTGAAGGCTGACTGTTATTCCAGCCTAGATCCTTTCTTCATTTCTTTTCATGTCACATCCCCCACAAACCCTCCCCTGAGTGCCCCTCTGGTTTAGGTAATCATTTTCCATGTTCTCGTAATTTTTGGATCGCAGCTCTATTCAAGCACTGAGCTCATCTAAATAGAATACTTTTGTGGGTGTTCAATTGCTTTCAGTACAATAGTGACTAAGGGATATCTTTACGGGTCTGCCTCTCCCAGGAGATTGGTATCTTTGGGTGCATAAATGTGTTTTTTAAATCTTCAAATCACCAAGTCTAGCAGCAGGACTGGAATAATGAGGTCTCCTTGAACTGACCATGAGTGTGAACCTCAAGGTGGTGCCATTTGTCTAAAATCTGGAATCTCCTTGAACATTTGCAAGATGCCATCAGTCACTAGGGGGAGACCTTACTCCCATACCCAGATGCAAAGCTCAAAGTGATTAAAATGAAATGATAGTTTTGCTGGGTTCTATGTGATCAAAACGACTGACCAGCTTTTCTCTTTTGGTCAAAAGAGGGTTTTGCATTCTCCTGGCAGGTGTATCTAAGGGCTGTCTCCTTGGATTTCACACTTATGGAGAAAGGAATAAGAAAATATGGGCAAAAGGGCAGAGAAACGTGAATATCACATGTTCTCACTCATACATGGGAGATGAAAAAGTTGATCTTATGGAGTTAGAAAGTTGAATGAGGTGGAAAGTGTGAGGAATGAAGAGAGGTTGGTTAATGGGTGCAAGACATAGTTTGAAACAAGGAACACATTCTAATATTCAGTAGCACAGTAGGGTGACTCTAGTTAACAATAATTAATTTATATTTCAAAATAGCTAAAAGATTGAAATGTTCCCAACATTAAAAATGCTAAATCTTTGAGATGTGAATGTTTTGATTATCCCAATTTGATCATTAAACATTGTATGCATGTATCAAAATACTATTATATAGTCTGTATGACTTTTATCTAAAAAAAAAGTATAGTCTTAATTTACCAAGGATAGAAAGATTCTATGTCCCCACCCCAAACTGACATAATCCATACTACATAGTCTATGCAGTCCAGAGTTGGAAAATTAGTTCCAGATCTCACAGCCTTGTTCTCACTGATTTGCCTCTTTTTCTCTTTCCTGTTTATCATGGGAGTATATTATGATGCTCAGTTCTTGCTTTCTTACAGATAGACATATTCTAACCTGTATTTTAAGCGCTGAGCTTATTTAATGCTGGAGAATGTTTCTATCCTATTGCTACAACTTCTTTTCCTGAAATTATCTTCCTCTTTGTCACTACTACAAATCCAGAGAGATGAGTATTTCTAAGTACAGGAGCAAATTTCAAAAGGAGATTTCGAGGGAGTTACTTTTGCTTTTAAAAATAGGTGGCTCTGACCGGGCACAGTGGCTGATGCCTGTTATCCCAGCACTTTGGGAGGCTGAGGCGGGTGGATCACCTGAGGTCAGGAGTTTGAGATCAGCCTGGTCAACATGGTGAAACCCCGTCTCTACTAAAAATACAAAATTAGCCGGGTGTGGTGGCACATGCCTGTAATCCCAGCTACTCGGGAGGCTGAGGCAGGAGAATTGCTTGAACCCGGGAGGCGGAGGATGTGGTGAGCCGAGGTCGCGCTATTGCACTCCAGCCTGGACAACAAGAGTAAATCTCCATCTCACCAAAAAAAAAAAAAAAAAGGTGCCTCTTGGTCAGGTGTGGTGGCTCACTCCTATAATCCCAGGACTTTGGGAGGCCGTAGGCAGGCAGATCATAAGGTTAGGAGATCCAGACCATCTTGACCAGCATAGTGAAACCCCGTCTCTACTAAAATACACACACACACACACACACACACACACACACACACACAAATTAGCCGGGCATGGTGGCACGTGCCTATAGTCCCACTTACTTGGGAGGCTGAGACAGGGGAATTGCTTGAACCCAGGAGGTGGAGGTTGCAGTGAGCTGAGATAGCGCCATTGCACTCCAGCCTGGCAACAGAGCAAGACTCCGTCTCAAAAATAAACAAACAAACAAACAAATAAATAAATAAAGGTGGCTCTTGTGAGCTGGGCACATTGGCTCATGCCTATAATCCAAGCACTTTAGGGGGCCAAGGCTGGCAGATCGCTTTGAGTTCAGGAGTTTGAGACCAACCTGGGCAACATGGCAAAACCCTATCTCTACAAAAAATACAAAAAAAAAAAAAAAATTAGCCGGGCATTGGCTGATCGTGCCTGTAGTCCCAGCTACTTGGGATGCTGAGGCTGGAGAATTGCTTGATCCTCGCATGTGGAGGTTGCAGTGAGCTGCAATCACACCACTGCATTCCAGCCTGGGCAACAGAGTAAGACCCTGCTTCAAAAAAAAAGTAGCTCTTGCCTGTAATCCCAGCTACCTGGGAGGCTTGGCCCAGGGAATGCTTGAAGCCAGGAGTTTGAGAAAAGCCTGGGCAACATAGGAAGACTCTGTCACTTTAAAAAAAAACCCTGATAACAAAAACAAGAACAAAGAGAAACAACATCTCTTGGCCATAGGAGTCCCACGATTGTCACAGTTATCTGTCAGTCAAAGCACGTGACCACAATGGAAATCAACAAATAAAACATATCTCCTTAGAAAGGACGAAGACTGCAGCCTGAGCATGTGTTCAGTCTCTGACCATCCTCCTACGAAATCTCGAAAATTAACAAATTAAAACAATAACAAAGAACGAAGTGGTAGACTGTACAGTGTGGTAGAAAGGAAACAGTGACAACATTTGATGAGAATGTTTAAAATTTTCTGACAGAGAGCAGATAGCACGCGCTCTACAGGGAAATAAGACTGGAGAAAACGTAAGTACAAATATATGCTGCAGAAAAAACCAACCTTTAGATAGAGGAGCTTTTGGTGGAAAAGAGGAAACAATGTTTAGGTCACAACTTGGATAATTATTGAAGCTGAACACAGGAAAGGATGAGAGTAGAAACATACAGTCAGATACAAACAGCTATTTCATTCCAGTTCCCTCTGTCCTTCCTCAATAAGTGGTTTTTCTCAATACAAGACAGGAGAACAAAGTGGACAATTGATTTTCCATAGCTACATTAACTCCCAAGATCAGGTGATCAAGCTGAAATAACGCAAGATCACTAAATAGTATGTAGTGCTAACTATCAAGGAAACATATATTAGCAAAAATACCACTGGTCAAGGGTGATGATCACATGTTTTTAAAGATGTGAGGATATTTATCCAGAAAATGTGAAACCTCAGGATCATCAAGTTTGGTAACTCATTAATTCTCCTTGTAACTGGCAGGCAGTGTGACAGATAGCCTTACCCATGACAGGACTTCTCTCTTCCCTTTGTCATTCTGCAAACCACACGTCTCCAAATCTACACTCATTTAAGATATTATTTTCCGGTATTTATCAGTTAGTGTCCAGTCAAGAAATAGAAAACGTTACAGGTAAATGTAACAGAGAAAATTTCATGCAGGAGTTGGTATTAGTGGTTTTGAAGGTTGCAGAAGAAAAAAGGGGTTGTAAAGCATGCCCAGTATTTAATAATGGCAGAAAGACCCTATCACCCCAGGGCTGGGAGAGAAAAAGAAAAATGGTGTTGCCCAGATCCTAAGACCGCAGGTGAAGAGGAGGCTGCTCTTGCAGAAATTGGGCCACCTCAGCAGGAAAGAAGACATCGCCGTGCACCCTTCCCTGCTGGGCTGCTGGATGCTGCAGGCCCTGCTGCCATAATCACCGCAAGAGGCAATGTCAGAAGCAGAGAAACATGACTTCTGCCTCCTCCAGTCTTCCAGTCTCCCAGCAGTGCCTTCCACTGGAGAGCCCACAGGAGCCAGCTGCCACAAGGCTCTGGGATGGGAAACACACAGACCTTGTGTTTTAGCAATGAGGAGACGTACTAGAAAAAACAAGTCTGGAGCTACAAAATATGAGCCCTATCTGACATCCCATGATTGTAATCTAGAGTCTTGGTCTTAATTTTTCAGCCAGTTGGAGGTCATTTGTCTGACCTATTAAAGAGTTAATAGCTGGAAAGTTTGTTGCCTGTAAGTATCAGAGCCAATAACATTAAGAAGGCCAATAACAGATGGCACAAAAGGTTTTTAGTGCTTCTTTCAATGCAATAGACCGTTGGGGAGGAAAGGCCTTTCTAGTGAGTAAACTGTCAAGTTCACCAAAGTAAACTGTCTCTAGGAACATACAGTGAGGATCAGTCCATGACTTTCCTGGTTTATCTCACATATCCTGAGGTTATTTGCTCTGCTTCTCCACGCAGCTCTTCCAAAATTTATGAAACACGTCATTAGACCTATTGTGGGTGCCACAGGGCAACTGCTTTCCTCTCCAGAACAAGATGGAGAAAATCTACATAATTTCATCATCCTAAGTGGCACCTGTTATTACAGGGGACTAAAACATCTCTCTTTGGTGTGGTACCTCTGATGTGACTGTGGTTTGCTGTCCTCATGTGTGTTGTTCACATGTGGGGCTAACTTACTAAGACATGTAGGTACTTCAAGTATGAGCTAGCACACCTTGTGGACTGTAGGGATGATCAAGAAGAGGTGTGAGGACCTGGCCCAGTTCTTTGTGAGGCAGTTCAGAGAACTTTATGTGGAAGAGGAGGTGGAAATGAGAACCACAGTGACCACCTGATAAGTGTATGTTCAAAGTCCTTGGACATTAGGATATTAATTGATCCTCTAAATCTTTCCATCTTTTAGAAAGATGTTCACCAGTTTGAAGACCAATCCTTAGAGAATCCCTGGGTAGTAACATCAGGCAGAAGGACCCCAGATCCAAAACATCCTGATGAGGACACAAGTCCAAGGACTCTGTGTGCTTTGGGGATCAATAATATTTACTCCACACCCCTCCCTTAGACATAGATCCAGGATTTATTATTAAGGATATTAGCAACAACATAATAATAGTGACTTTGATCTTACCATAAAACAATAAATTATGTTATGAAAAAGTAATAATCCTACCTGTGGGAAATCTCAATAGAACCAGAACCAGATTCTGAAGCACTCTTTGTTAGCCCTCAGGGTACATGAACATTCTTTATAGGCAGAATTGGTTAGATTCAGTTTGATATTTTAGTTGAGGAAGACTGATTGGTTAATTCATTTTCTTTGACTTATTATTTATAATTTTCTTTGGTTACAAAACTATAGGAATTGACATTTAGTTCTCAGATGCTGTGATGTGTCTTTTTCCTTATTAATTCTTTTATTTCTTATGCAAATCCTGTGATGTGGAAATTGCTTTTATCACCTGGTTTTTAAAAAGTTATGACTGTAAGGTTAAGCCACTTGCTGGAGAACTCACAAGTAGAAAATGCCAGAGCTGAGCTTGAGCAGGTAGTCTAGTCCCAAAATCAGCTTCTTACCCCTCAATTGATGGATACGTGCTAATTCTGAAAAATCCGAGCAGTGCTTCAGAATTAAACAAAACGTCCGACTGCCCTAGGAAGATTCTGTTAGACAGATGCTAGCAAGGTTGCCGAGAGAAGAGAATGCTAATTCACTGTTGGTGGGAATGTAAATTAGTTTAGCCATTGTGGAGATCAGTGTGGCAATTCCTCAAAGAGCTAAAGACAGAACTACCATTTGACCTAGCAATCCCATTACTGGTATGCACCCAAAAGAAAATAAATCTTTCTATCATAAAGACACATGCACATATATGTTCATTGTGGCACTATTCACAATAGCAAAGACATGGAACCAATCTAAATGTCCATCAATGGCAGATTGGATAAAGAAAATGTGGTACATATACACCATGGTATATTATGAAGCCATAAAAAAGAATGAGATCATGTCCTTTCCAGGAACATGGATGGAGCTGGAGGCTATTATCTTTAGCAAAGTAATGCAGGGGAAAAAAAAAACAAATACTGCCTGTTCTCACTTATAAGTGGGAGCCAAATGATGAGAATACATGGACAAATAGAGGGGAACAACAGACAGTGGGCCCAACTTGGAGGATGGGTGTAGGGAGAGGACCAGAAAAAATAACGCTAAGTACTAAGCTTAATACCAGAGTGTGGCCGGGCGCGGTGGCTCAAGCCTGTAATCCCAGCACTTTGGGAGGCCGAGGCGGGCGAATCACAAGGTCAGGAGATCGAGACCATCCTGGCTAACACAGTGAAACCCCGTCTCTACTAAAAAATACAAGAAAATTAGCTGGGCGTGGTGGCAGGCGCCTATAGTCCCAGCTACTCTGGAGGCTGAGGCAGGAGAATGGTGTGAACCTGGGGGGGGGCGGAGCTTGCAGTGAACCGAGATCAGGCCACTACACTCCAGCCTGGGGCACAGAGCAAGACTCTGTCTCAAAAAAAAAAAAAAAAAAATACCAGAGTGAAAAAATAAACTGAACAACAAATCCCCATGATACTAGTTGACCTATGTAACAAATCTGCAAATGTACCCTGAACCTAAAATAAAAAGTTAAAAAAATAAATAAATAAATAAATCTGTTCGAGGTGACATTGAGTTTGTAGAAGAACAGAGCACGGTTGACCTGTTTAAATTTTCTACCTTTCCTGCAGGGACCAGGTGTCCATTTCTTTAGATTTCCTTTTTGTATCGTGACTAAATTTCCATGATTTTGTTCTTAGAGGTTTGCATGTCTCCACTCAGGTAGATTTCAATATATTTTTATTGCTGCTATGTATAATCTTGTCAATTGTATCATTTTTTTCCATTATGGAATGTAAGGGTGCAGCTAGCTTACAGGAAGGCAATTGATGTTTACATTTTGATCTTGTATTCAGCTGACTTCATGTACTCTTCTTTTAATACGTTTTTCCAGTAGATTGTCTTAGATTTTCATCAAAGTTGATCCACAATCAATAATAGTGTACGGTTCACTGATTCAGATTTTTTCTTTTTTTTTTTTGAGACGGAGTCTGGCTCTGTCGCCCAGGCTGGAGTGCAGTGGCGGGATCTCAGCTCACTGCAAGCTCCGCCTCCCAGGTTCACGCCATTCTCCTGCCTCAGCCTCCCGAGTAACTGGGACTACAGGCGCCCGCCACCTCGCCCAGCTAGTTTTTTGTATTTTTTTAGTAGAGACGGAGTTTCACTGTGTTAGCCAGGATGGTCTCGATCTCCTGACCTCGTGATCCACCCGTCTCGGCCTCCCAAAGTGCTGGGATTACAGGCTTGAGCCACTGCGCCTGGCCCAGATTTTTTCAATAAGAATTTTTCTTCTTGTGTGACAGGAATACTTTTTACAAATTGTATCGTTCTTTTTTTTCTGAAAGAGTATGCTTTAGAGCACTTTCAGGTTTACCAAAAATTGAGTAGAAAATAGAGTCCACATCTAACCTCTGCACCTCCACAGGCATAGCCTCCCTTGTTATTCACAGCCTAATCCAGAGTGACATACATAATTGATGAACTCACCTTGACTCATTATTTTCATCTGAAGGGCATAGTTTATATTAAGGTTCACTCTCACTGTCCTACATTCTATAAATTCTGAGAAATGTGTAATGACTTGTATATACTGTCATAGGACACTTTATTCAACAAATGGTGCTGGGATAATTGCAGGCCACATGTAGGGAAAAGAAACTGGGTCCTCATCTCTCACCTTATACAAAAATCAACTCAAGATTAATCAAGGATTTAAACCTAAGGCCTGAAACTATAAAAATTCTAGATGATAATATCAGAAAAACCCTTCTAGAGATTGGCTTAGGCGAAGATTTTATGACCAAGAACCCAAAAGCAAATGCAATAAAACAAAGATAAATAGCTGGGACCTAATTAAACTGAAGAGTTTTACATGGCAAAAGGCACAGTCAGCAGAGTAAACAGACAACCCACAGAGTGGGAGAAAATCTTCACAATCTATACACCTGACAAAAGACTAACATCCAGAATTTACAAGGAACCCAAACAAATTAGCAAGAAAAAAAACCGAACAATCCCATCAAAAAGTAGGCTCAGGACATGAATCAACAGTTCTCAAAATAAGGTATATACATGGCCAACAAACATATGAAAAAATGCTCAAAATCACTACTGATCAGGGAAACGCAAATCAAAACCACAATGCGATACCACATTACTCCCACAATAATGGCCAGAATCAAGAAATAAAAAAATAATAGATGTTGGCATAGATGCAATACAAAGGGAACGCTTTTACAGTGCTGGTGGGAATGTAAACTAGTACCACCACTATGGAAAACAGTATGGAGATTCTTTAAAGAATTAAAAGTAGAACTAACATTTAATCCCACAATCTTATTACTGGCTGTATTCACCCAGAGTAAAAGAAGTCATTATATGAAAATATATTTGCACATGTATGTTTATAGCAGTACAATTTGTGTTGCAAAAATATGGAACCAGCCCAAATTCCTACCAATCAGTGAGCGGATAAAGAAATTGTGATATATGTATATAAAATATATACACACACACCATGGAATACTACTCAGCCATAAAAAAGAACAAATTAACGGCATTTGCAGCAACCTGGATGGAACTGGAGATTATTCTGCTGAGTAAAGTCACTCAGGAATGGAAAACCAAACATTGTATACTCTCACTCATAAGTGGGAGCTAAGCAATGAGGATGCAAAGGCATAAGAATGATACAAAAGACTTTGAGGACTCGGGGGAAAGGATGGGAGGGGGTGAAGGATAAAATACTTCAAATTGGGTTCCGTGTATACTACTCTGTTGATGGTTGCGTTAAAATCTCGCGAATTACCACTAAAGAACTTACTCATGTAACCAAAGACCACCTGTTCCTCAAAAGCCTATGGAAACAAAAAATTTTAAAAAAAGGAATTCAGAATTATTTCCCTGCCCTAAAAATCCTTTGTGCTCTCTCTTTTCGTGTTTCCCTCCCCAATAACCTATGCTGATCTTTGATCTTTGCTTCCATATTTGTTTTTCAGAATGTCATATGGTTGGAATCTATAGTAGGTCACCTTTTCAGATTGTCTTCTTTCATTTAGCCATATCCATTTGAGATTCCTCTTTACCTTTTCATGGCATAATAACTCATTTCTTCTTGGTGGTGAATCATGTTCCACCATCTGTATGTGCCAAAGTGTAATAATTCCTGCACCTGTTAAAGCGCTTCTCAGTTGCTTCCCAGTTTTGACAATTTTCACGCAAGCTGCTATGAATATCCGTGTCCACATTTTTTTAATGGAAAAAAAATTTTAACTAATTTAGTTCAATGTCAAGGAGCACACTTACTGGAACTGATAATGACAATATGCTCACTTTAGTAATAACCTGCCATACTGTCTTCCAAATTGTTGTACCATTGACATTCCCACCAGTCAATGAATTAGAGTTCCTGTTGCTCCTCATCCTGCCAGCATTTGGAGTTGTCAGTATAGAATCTTTTTCTTTAAAAGGAAAAGAAGAAAAAAGGAAATGAACTAAATGAAGGAGCTAGTGTGAGATATCATTGATTAGAAGAACTCATTAGAGTCAAAAAGTGAAATACAAGGAGCAGCAAATATAGAAATTAATCTGTATCCACATCTAGCCCACCTCACACGTGACCACTGCCAGATGTATGGACTGAGAGGACCACTTTGTTACTTCACAGCTCACACACCATCAGTGCCTGAGCCAGACCTTCTTGCTTTCAGACTGTGCAACTGTAGACAACTTTCTTATTTTCTGTAAGTCAGTTGTCTCAACTATAATATTGGAAATAGAACAGCTTATATCTTATACATTGGTAACAAGGATGTGAATATAATAAATTGTGTTTTGCAGGTATGGACATAGAAACTAAAAACTATTGTTAGTCTTCATTAGCACTATTCTCATTAGCTACAAAAGGTTTTGCAAACCGCAGGACCTGTATGTTTCCAAATAGAATGAGCTCACTGTAAGTCTGGTGACTGGATTGTCATGGAACATTCTATTCTACGAAACCAAGCCAATGTTTGTGTGCTCAAGGATAAATAATGGTTTGTTTGCAGAATGGATGAGTCAATAGAAAGAACAGGCTTAGGAAAGAGAATGTGCTGAAGGCCCTCTTGGTTTTGAATTTACAGAAGTAGGGAACTCAGAATTCAGGTGCTTGGAAGGTATAATTTTGACTTCAAACTCAGGTGATTTAAAATTATTTCATTGTGATACCCAAATGTAAAGTGTATCATTTTAAGCATTTCTTGGTGTGCACCTGAGTAGTATTAAGTATATTCACTTTGTTGTACAATTAATCTCCAGAAACTTGTTTTTCTTGAAACTGAAACTGTGTATCATTAAACACCAACTCCCAATATCTTTTTTCCTCCTGCCTCTGGAAACCACTATTCTAATTTCTGTTTGTATGAATTTGGCTACTGTAGATACCACACATAAGTGGAATCATACTATATTTGTTTTTGTGACTGGATTATTTCATATAGCACAATGTACTCTAGTTCATCTATATTGAACTCTACAGTCTGTGTCTGAATTTTCTTTTCTTTTAAGTCTGAATAAGATTCCACTCCATGAGGCCGGGTGCAGTGGCTCACACCTATAATCCCAGCACTTTGGGAGGCCGAGGCAGGAGGATCACGAGGTCAGGAGATTGACACCATCCTGGCTAACACGGTGGAACCCCGTCTCTACTAAAAATACAAAAAATTAGCCGGGCATGGTGGCAGGCACCTGTGGTCCCAGCTACATGGGAGGCTGAGGCAGGAGAATGGCGTGAACCCGGGAGGTGGAGCTTGCAGTGAGCCGAGATTGCGCCACTGCACTCCAGCCTGGGTGAGAGCGAGACTCCGTCTCAAAACAACAACAACAACAACAAAAAAGATTCCACTCCATGAATACCTAGATTTGCTTCATCCATTCATCTGGGGATAAACACTGGGTTGGTTCCCCCTCCTGACTAATGTGAATAGCATCCTTAAAGACATGCGTGGCCGGGCGCGGTGGCTCAAGCCTGTAATCCCAGCACTTTGGGAGGCCAAGACGGGCGGATCACGAGGTCGGGAGATCGAGACCATCCTGGTTAACACGGTGAAACCCCGTCTCTACTAAAAAATACAAAAAACTAGCCGGGCGAGGTGGCGGGCGCCCGTAGTCCCAGCTACTCGGGAGGCTGAGGCACGAGAATGGCGTGAACCCGGGGGGCGGAGCTTGCAGTGAGCTGAGATCCGGCCACTGCACTCCAGCCTGGGTGACAGCGCGAGACTCCGTCTCAAAAAAAAAAAAAAAAAAAAAAAAAAAAAAAAAAAGACATGCGTATACAAGATCTCTACAAGATCCTGATTCCAGTTCTCCTGGCTATATCATGAGAGGAGAAATTCCTTGATCCTATGATATTTTCTATTTTAATTTGAGAGGCCATGATCTTCCATGGTGGTTGCACTATTTTACATTCCCAGCAAGAGTGCACAAGAATTGCTACCTCTGTTCATCCTTGTTTCAATGTTATTTTAAAAATTCTTAGTTTGCTTGTTTGTCTGTTTTATAATAGTTATCCTATTGGGTATGAAAATCTATGTTATTTTGACCTGAGATTTGAAAACGTCAAAAAAAAAAGATCAGTGGGGTAACAAAATCTGAAGGTGTCTCACCTCTCCCACCCATTCTGCTGTCATGACCCACAGAGGAATGTGCAAGTTCCCCTCCATTTGCCCCATCTTGTTCTCCAGCCACAAACCCCTCCCTGTTCTACCATGTGCACCTGTCTGTTTCAGGTTCACCTGGCTATCTGAAGTCCCTCACAAGCCACTTGGTTTATGCCGTGTCAACTTCTCTCATGCTTTTCCTTGGACTTCTTCCACATTTTGTTTTGTTCTGTGAATCAAATGCTATATGTCCCTGAGCAGGACTTAGATACACTACTCTGTATTCCAAGCCTCACATCTCGATGCCTTCACCCAGAACATTCCATGCCTCCCCTGTGTTTCCCTGGAGCACTCTGCTCATGGCTGAGGAGAGGGAGAGGAATAATCCCCACGGGCTGCTCTACTGCTATGACCCTGGAAACTCAGAAGCTGTGATGCTCCTAGTTGGAAGAGAAACTAAAGGGGAGTTCCTATTAGTGGATGTAGAGCTTGGTGAATTGATATTAAATTTTCCTGAAATTGTTTAAGTCTTGGCTTGCACTAGAAGATTAGGGGTTGGCTGGTTGGTGCAGCACCATCCTCTTACCGCTGTTCTCTCTAGTGATGTCGAAAACCAATGAGTTTTTTTCACAGTCACCACCATGCTACTCACCTTTCACCCTCAACTGCCTACAGAAAACCGGCCCCATGAGCATTCATTTACACTAACCATGACCATCACCCATTTAGTAGTTTGTTGATTCATAAATTTATCATTCATTTGTTAAAAGATGCCTTGCTGATCTTCTCCATGCCAGCCACTGTGCTAAGCCAGGATGAACAAAACCGGATACTGACCCTCTGATTATGGAGCTAACAGTCAAGAAAAATGTGCATCAATGAAATGATTACACATTTGTAATACAACAGCCTTGAGATTGCTGCAAATGAGACGTGCATGGTTCTAGCAGAGTCTATAAACGGGAGCACTGACCAAGTCATCAGGGTCAGGCAACAATGGCCATGGATGGAAAGAATAAACTAAAATCTTGAGTCAATTATATAAAAAGGAGGGAGCCATAAAAAGCATCAATGATGAAAACAAAAAAAAACCCTGCATAGGTGTTAACTGTGGTAGGACTAATAAAAGTACATGCAAGGCCGGGCGTGGTGGCTCACGCCTGTAATCCCAGCAATTTGGGAGGCCGAGGCGGGTGGATCACAAGGTCAGGAGATCGAAACCGTCCTGGCTAACATGGTGAAACTCCATCTCTACTAAACACACACACACACACACACACACACACACACACACACACACACACATTAGCCGGGCGAGGTGGCGGGCGCCTGTAGTCCCAGCTACTTGGGAGTCTGAGGCAGGAGAATGGTGTGAACCTGGGAGGCGGAGTTTGCAGTGAGCCGAGATCATGCCACTGCACTCCAGCCTGGGCAACAGAGCGAGACTCCGCCTCAAAATAAATAAATAAATAAGTAGATAAATAAATAAATAAAAGTACATGCAAACAATCCTCTCTCAGAGATACACATCCTTTCCAATGGACTGTACAGATAAGAAAGTGAATGCCAAGCCTGAGCGAGGATAAGCTCTCATCCACAAATAGGGTGGATGCCTCACAGACCCGTCTGCTGCAAAAGAGGCCTCAGTCCTGAAGCCCATATTCATGGGTCTGTAGACTCTGAGACCATGAGCTGGGTTTCTTTTTCCATTTATATCCGAGAGAAATGGTGTATCTAGGTGTCCGTGTAGTTCTGCAAGTAGGTGATTTTGTGGATTTTGGCTGTGCTCTAAACTCGGAACGACTGGCAAACCATGACATATATGACAAATGGGACAAGATAATGGCAGTTTACATTGATTGAGAACTACTATGTACCAGAACTTGGTATATTTTAAACACACACACACATATCCATGAACACACCCATTTGATCATCTATCAACCCAGTGATGTAGGCACCATTAGTAGCCTACTTTGACAAATAAGAAAACTGGGGTTACATAAACTCAATACTTTTCCTAAGGTCCAGGAGCCCATAAATGAGGATCTGAACCCTCATAGCCACGAGCCTCACCACCAACCCTCCCCCTCCTTTGTGTTAGCAGGGCTGATTCAGGGATTCCCTCGTCATCCTGTGTGATGGAAGTGAGATCCACCACTGCCCTCAGCTTGGACTCAACCAGACCTGACCATGTGTCTTTCATGACACAACCCGTAAGGTCCCCTCCCTTCTTAAAGGTTTTCCTGGCTGGTTCTCAGCCCTGCTGTCTGTGAGAAACACCAGAGCAGTTTAAACAGTACAGAAATGAGGGATTTACCCCTATGCTACTGAATCAAAATCACCAGAGAGAGAAGCCTGTGGGGTCAGTATATCTTAAAAGCTCCAAGTGATTTGATTGCATAGCTGAGAATGGAAAGTTATGGCCTGGGCTGTGACTCCTCTCACATGTAAGTTTATTTAAGAGAGAAATTTCTGGTGGTTACCTACTGACACCACATGAAGGCATCACAATGGGAGGGAAGGGGAGTGTGTATTGCTTTATCTGGGAGCTTCCTTCACTTTCCATTAAAAATGGGATTGGCCCAGGCAGCACAGCTAGGTTTGAAATGGAAAACTTGAGCCTAGGGGTTAGGGGGAAGTGACCACCCACCCTGTTCATCTGTCTCTTCCCTTCCATTATCTTCCCAGCCTAGAGCCCCAGAGCAAAGAACTCTCAATACCTCTCTGATGCATGATTAGCTCTGGACACTCCAAAAGCTCTTGAGAAAAAGAGTTGGGTTACTTAATCATCAGATCAGCCCTAAGATAAGATGTGGGTGACTACACATCACAGAAAGCTTGCTTTTTATAGATAGAAAATGTGAATCTTGGCCACATATATAACTGCACCTATAAACAAGACTCAGATTTGGGAGGGAGGCAGGCTACAGAACAGGTGCAGCAGATGTTTTTCCTCAGGAAATCTTCTACAGGTGGGATGTATTCAACTATGTTTTAGGTACCTATGCAGTGAACATGGTGGTGATGGAATGGGCTGAGGGGAAGGACTAGACTTGCCCAAGGTGCAACTGAAACAAGCCTGGCTGGTTGTCAGACATGCAGGGGGATCAAAGCAGGGTCTCCTTATGTCCCTGCTCTCCCATAACTAGAACACAGCCTTCCAGCTTCCTGTGCCTTCCAAAGTCAGAACTCACCTGTGCCCTTGCACTGCTACAAAGATAAAAAGAACTAATCAGCAAAAGCTCATAAGGAAATTGAGAATCCCAGGAATATTTCCAGATGTGCCTGAACACTCACCTGGAGCACAGAGCAGAGTTCCCACAGGGCTACTGTCTTGTGCTCTGCCTCACTTGGATGCAGAGATTCCTAAGGAGGTCACATTGATGGATGGCAGCAGCCCTGGCTTGGAAGGGCAGGCTGGGAGCCAGGCCTCGTGACTTACCAGGTGCCCCAGTGGGCAGGACCAGCCAGGCTCCCTGGGTACAAATAGCCCTGGGCTCCACGACTACACAGGCTCCTGGAGTCGAATCCAAATCACTCATCGTTTGTGAAAGCTGAGCTCACAGCAGAATAAGCCACCATGAGGCTGTTGGTGTGTCTCCTGCTGGTCTCGCTGGCCCTTTCCTGCTACCAGGGTGAGTACATCAGTCATGAGTCCAGCACCAGCCCCTGGGACGTACCCTCCTCTGAGCATGAGAGCACCTGCACAAAACCAAACAAAATTCCAGACCCTTTTCTGTGCTTGTTAAATAAGATTCATAAAGCTTAAAGCGATTTCTTCTTCTTCTTTTTTGTTTTTTTGAGACTGAGTTTCGCTCTTGTTGCCCAGGCTGGAGTGCAGTGGCACGATCTGGGCTCACTGCAACCTCCGCCTCCTGGGTTCAAGTGATTCTCCTGCCTCAGCCTTCCTGAGTAACTGGGATTACAGGCATGTGCCACCATGCCTGGCTGATTTTGTATTTTTAGTAGAGATGGGGTTTCTCCATGTTGGTCAGGCAGGTCTCGAACTCCCGACCTCAGATGATCTGCCCGCCTTGGCCTCCTAAAGTGCTGGGATTACAGGCGTGAGCCACTGAGTCCGGCTGCTTAGAGCTATTTCTTGTAATCCCCAGTATCTAGGGAGTTTTATAGAAAAATCAATGCAGGCAAATGTTAGGAATTCTTCTGCCTGAGCTTCACTTCTGAATGGGATCTGTGTCAGATGATGTAATGTGAGGTCTGGGGTGAATCTGGGCTTCGACACTTCCCACCCCTTGATCTTGGGCACAATGCTCACCCTCTCTGAGCCGCCTCCTATCACTGGTGATTAAAGCTTCTTCCAGGAGTGGCTATGAGAATGGAGTAAAGTTATGGTTGTCAAGAGTCAAGTTGTGGGCCAGGCATGGTGTCTCATTTGTGTAATCTTAGCACTTTGGGAGGTCATGGTGGGCAGATCACTTGAGCTCAGGAATTTGACACCAGCCTGGGCAACATGGCGAACGCCATCTATAAAAAAAGAAACAAGTCCACAAAAATTAGCTGGGCATGGTGGCATGCACCTGTGGTCTCAGTTACTTTGGGGGCTGAGGGAGGATCGCTTGAGCCCAGGACATTGAGGCTGCAGTGAGCCGAGACTGTGCCACTACATTCCAGTCTGGGTGACCCTGTCTCAAAAAAAGAAAAAGAAGTCTAGCTGAGGATATGAAGCTCTTACCTTTGTTGTGTGACCTTGGGAAATTCACACCTGGAATTTCTGGTATTGTCATCAGCACAGTAATGGTATAGAAACATAGAACCCAGGGGATCCTGTCTGGTGTAGCATCAGGGAGCCATGAGAGAAAAACTGACTTTCCTAACATCAACAATATATTTATTTTTGTGCTGCAGCCAATGCTCTTGTCTGCCCAGCTCTTGCTTCTGAGATCACAGGCTTCCTCTTCTTAAGTGACGATCTGTTAAAGTTACAAGTTGCCAAATTTATTCCACCTCCGGAAGCTCTTGCAGCCAAGTTGCAAGTGAAGCACTGCACGGATCAGATACCTTTGAGTGATCGACTTCGCATTGAAAAAGCCTTGGTAATTTCTTTCTCCTTTATGCAGAGGCAGAATTAAACTGCTGCACACAGCCTCCTGCATGTTTCTCCTCAGGAGGCCTGCCTAGATACTGTGTCCCCAGAGTGTGCTGAGGACATGGGGAGTGAGCTAGGGCCCAGGCAGGGATGGTGAAGGGCCAAGCACGGCCGCCTCCCTGCTGGGAGCTTTCCTGGGCCAACCTACCCTCACGCAGTGGACACAGTCACTGTGGAATGTCCCGGGGAGTGTGGGAGACTTGAACGGGGAGAGAAGGCTTGGGGGGACCTAGAGCCGGGCCTCCCAGACAGGGTGCTGGTGAACTGGGCTCCTCTGCAGCTTCTGCAGAGCCAGGAGCCCCCCGCAGCTCCGCAGGGCCCACTATCCACTCCTCATCCATGACACTGTCCTGACCACAGCCAGTGGGCCAAGACGTTTTCACTGCTCTACCTCCTGCAATGCCATGGAAGGGGGACGTTCTCACTAAGTCTTTCTCAAGAAATCAGAGATTTCAGGGCCCTCTCAGCCTGGCTGCTTCTGGATTGCTGTCCTGAGGTTTGGCTGCAAATACCCATAGATGCGGCAGGGTCAGGCCTGATAAGACCCTTGGCTGCCAGGCAGAATTCTCCCATGGGAAGGCTGGAGTCTCCTGGAAGGCGTGTTTCCCAGAGGCCCTCCCTGCCCTGCCTGGCTTCAGAGCCCTGGTTCCCCCATTACAGGGATCAGGAGACTCCACAATCCTGGGACAGCCCAGACAACAACCTCTGGCTGCACTGTCAACCCCTCCCCTCCCCCTCCATGAAAACCCTGGACCTAACTCCTAGGTCTTCCCAGGTCTATTGGTCTCGTGGGGAAAGGCTGCTTTCTCACCAGAATGGGTATTGTAAGGCCACCAGGTCTAGGCCTCAGTTTCCCAAACTGAGTTCTTGCCTCTGCCTTTCCAATTGCCATTAGGAGCAAAATCCCACTGTCCTCTTTGATGTTAGCCTATCATCACCAGCAGCAGCATGACTGACCTCACCTTTCTTCCTTTTTTGTTTCCGATTTCAGCTGAAAATAGCGGTAAAATGTGGTGTGTGACATGTAAAAACGCTCAACCCGGTTTCCAGTCTTTCAACGATACCCTGATCTTCACTAAAAATTGTAAAGGTTTCAACATGTTGCTTTAATAAATCGCTTGCCCTGCACATCTCCACTGGTCTTGTTATGATCCTGCAGTCTCGGGCCTTGAGTCGAGGGTGGTTTCCACAGGGGAGTGGCCTTTTGCTGTGGCTGATAATTAACTCTAGAGTAACCAGCATTCTGGGGCCTGAATGCAAGCATCCCAGAAGGAAATATTTGCAGAAATCATCCTGCATTCCTTACAGATTTCCCATCCTGCGTTCGTGAATGAAAACCATGGCAATAGAAAAACAGGAATTACAATGGTCCTGCTGGTCTTGGACTGAGGGATCTCCCAGCCTACCTTGGTGTCCAGGCACATGGTTTCCACTAGCAGCAGCCCTAGCCCTAGTTTGATGTCCCCTCAGACGCACAGCCAGCCTGCTTGGTGCTCTCTCTGCACTATGCTTTCTCTCCTGTCATGTCCAGGTATACTTTATTTTCCGTTTATCACAGTTTGGGGGCATCTCCAGGTTTCAACCTGGAGTTCACATTGTTTTACTCTCCACACTCAAGAGCACTCCTCACTCTCTGCATCACTCACCAGCACCTGAGGCAAATGCTTCCTTCCTCAAGCTCTCCCAAGAGCTACAGAGACCAGCACCCCTGCCAACTGGACAGCTCCCAGGGCGCACTCCACAGTCATTTCAGGAGCAGGATGTAAAACTGAGCACAGGGTCTGCCCCCAGCCTGCTCTCCCTTCCATGAGCCCATCCAGGCTAATGCACCCAGCCAGCAAGTCCCCTGACCAGGACACAGGGAGACGCCACAGGTTCCTGGCTTGGTGTCCTGTGGCTGCTGCAAGAAACCTCCGAAAACTTGGTGACTTAAAACAACTGATTCTCTTGTACCTCTGGAGGTCAGAAGCCCAATACTGATATCACTGTGGGGAGGTCAGGGGGCAGCAGGGCTCTGTTCCTTCTAGGGGCTTTCAGGATGAGTTCACTAAGGGCTGCTTCTGGCTTCTGGGCTGCTGACCATCCTGGTCCTGTGGCCACATCACTCCAACCTCTGCCTCCATAATACATTCCCATCTCCTTTCCTTTCCATGTGAAATCCACCTCTGACTTTTAATTACAAAATACAGGGGTTGGGGTTAGGAAGCACCAGATTATGCAGAATAATGTCCCCATCTCAAGATCCTTAACTGAATCACGTCTACACCATGGTTTTTCTTCTTGCAATGGGCCATTCACAGATTCTAGGGATTAGAATGTGGATATCTTTTGGGAGATGGAGGCATAAATCAGCCAACTACAGCTTCCCTCCCTCCTGACTCCTCACCGCACACTAAGTTCTGTTCACTCCATGGCCACAGCATCACCTCCACGAGTCCCTTCTTTCCCATCACACAGCCACCTAACAGTCTTGTCTGAGTCCTTCCAAACTCAACTCAGATTAAGGTCTCCTCAACTGTTTCCCAGCCTCTGTGAGCCCTTCCTGTGAGAAATCCTCCTTATTCATGCCAATGTGAGCCTCCCAAAACTGAAACACGGTCCTATCCTCTTTCAACAACCCTAAACAACCAGAGCACACGTATTCTCAAGGGTTTCAAGTAAGGGAAGTCATTTTTTACCCTAAACTCATGTTTATATGATAATAGCTATTGTTATACAACTGAGAAAAGAGTAGATAAGAGTAGCTATTATTAAACATTGCTTTTAAAAGAAATTTGTATTTTAATACTGCCAGAAAATATTTACACTTAAAAAAATAGAACCTAAGTGTGTGAAACTCAAGACCAGTTTAGCCTACACACTGTGCATGGACAGGCACAAGGATTCACAGACAGACACAAGGATTCACAGAGCTCAGGCTACATTCTGAGAACCCCAGAGAGGAACCACTGCTGGAGGAACACATCCATAGCCTTGTGTTCCACATGAGGACTTCCAAGACCCTGCTCCTGGGAGCCCTGTCTCCTCATCTTCTGTTTTCCTGGGTGCTCTGTCCTCAGCCATAGTTGTTTATGTCTCATTTCTTTTTTTTTTTTTTTTTTTTTTTTTGAGACGGAGTCTCGCTCTGTCGCCCAGGCTGGAGTGCAGTGGCCGGATCTCAGCTCACTGCAAGCTCCGCCTCCCGGGTTCACGCCATTCTCCTGCCTCAGCCTCCCGAGTAGCTGGGACTACAGGCGCCCACAACCGCGCCCGGCTAATTTTTTGTATTTTTAGTAGAGACGGGGTTTCACCGTGGTCTCGATCTCTTGACCTTGTGATCCGCCCGCCTCGGCCTCCCAAAGTGCTGGGATTACAGGCGTGAGCCACCGCGCCCGGCCTATGTCTCATTTCTTATGCATCACATGAGTCACATCCTTACACCAAGACATATAGGTTTTCCTTTGACTTTATAGACTTACCTGCCTCAGACGTTTGACCACCCCATCCATAGAATGCACTTCACATGTCTCCTTCTCTGTGAGGCCCCCTTGGATGCTCACACCTTACATTACATCTTTATACACACATGCACCCACATGCATAGACATCCTTTTTTATCATCCATTTATTTTCCTGTGAAATAGAATGCATGTCATAGCATTGTTGTGAGAATACATTATATAAATTAATACTATAAAGCACTCAACATACCTTAGAAATTATTACTCTATTGCTTACAATTAATAAAAATTTCTATTTATTGAACACCCCAGCATGCATCTTGCTGGAACATTTTTCATTTGTTTTTTAGTCCTCACTAGTACCCAGGAAGGTCCGAGATTGTTTCCACTAATGAATATGAGAATGAGAAATGCCTACCCAGGGCCCCTTAATCCTGGCTCTATTTTGGAATCCACTGGGAAGCTGTCAAAAGCAGGTGATGCCCAGGCTCTGTCTGGAACACATGAATCTGTGTATAAGTAGAGTCCTCATTCTCTCACTTCTCTCTTCTATAGGGGCAGTCATCCAGTGACCTGGGGAGGCAGTAGCTGGTGCAGGATTCCCCCATGATACTTGCAGGACTCCTGACATCACCAGGGCTGTTGCTTAGGGCCGCTACCTTAGCTACTTCCATAGCCTTTGAAGCCTGGGGGTCACAAGGTGCTCACGCTTCTCATCATTCGAAGCTAATCACATTCATGTCACATATGGTAACATTTTCCTTTCAGAGATTCTGTTAAAAGAGTGTGAAGTGGGATCCAGCAAGACCACTCGGGCTGAGACAGGGAGAAGAGGGTATCAAAGTCATTGTTAAGGAGTACAGAGTTTCTGTTTGGAATGAGAATTTCCTAGAAATGTATAGTGTGACAATATCAAGAATACACTGAAGGCCACATAATTGTACACTTAAAAATGATTGAAATGACAAGTTTCATGAAACGACAACACAATAAAAGAATGCAAGGACCGTTGCTCTCTGAGAGGGAGGAGGAACGTAACTGCAGGGGAGCTGGGCTTGTATTTTATCCCTAGAAATGCCTTCCTAGACCTGCCAGCATCTCATAGTCAGCTTTCTCGGTGTCTATGTGCTCATTGATTGACATCCTGGATTTCTTCTTTGCTAATGATAGTGCTAATTTTGAAGAACATCTAGTTCAAAAACCTGAGAATGAGATTTACCAAGGATGTAGGATTGACTCATGCAGGGTCTCTTGACTTTATTTCTTCAGGTGTCTCTCATGACCACTGAGCTAAGTAGAGTCTCATAATTTGCCCTCTGGATAAATATTATCAATCACTGCCTAGGCACTTTTTCTCCAGTGTCTTCTCCCTATGATCCATCCTACACTTTATGACAAGCTTAATATTCTGAATATGAAGTCTTGATTTAGTCATTGCTTATTTATTTATTTATTTATATTTACTTATTTATTATACTTTAAGTTCTAGGGTACGTGTGCACAACATGCAGGTTTGTTACATATGTATACATGTGCCATGTTGGTGTGCTGCATCCATCAACTCGTCATTTACATTAGGTGTATCTCCTAATGCTATCTCTACCCCCTCCCCTCACCCCACGGCAGGCTCCGGTGTGTGATGTTCCCTATCCTGTGTCCAAGTGTTCTCATTGTTCAATTCCCACCTATGAGTGAGAATATGCGGCGTTTGGTTTTCTGTCCTTGTCACAGTTTGCTCGGAATGATGGTTTCCAGCTTCATCCATGTCCCTACAAAGGGCATGAACTCATGCTTTTATATGGCTGCATAGTATTCCATGGTGTATATGTGCCACATTTTCTTAATCCAGTCTATCGGTTATGGACATTTGGGTTGGTTCCAAGTCTTTGCTATTGTGAATAGTGCCGCAATAAACATATATGTGCATGTGTCTTTATAGCAGCATGATGTATGATTTATAATCCTTTGGGTATATACCCAGTAATAGGATGGCTGGGTCAAATGGTATTTCTAGTTCTAGATCCTTGAGGAATCGCCACACTGCCTTCCATGATGGTTGAAGTAGTTTACAGTCCCACCAACAGTGTAAAAGTGTTCCTATTTCTCCACATCCTCTCCAGCATCTGTTGTTTCCTGACTTTAATGATTGCCATTCTAACTGGTGTGAGATGGTATCTCATTGTAGTTTCTATTTGCATTTCTCTGATGGCCGTAAATGGTAAGCATTTTTAAATGTGTCTGTTGGCTGCATAAATGTCTTCTTTTGAGAAGTGTCTGTTCATATGCTTTGCCCACATTTTATGGGGTTGTTTGATTTTTTTTTCTTGTAAATTTGTTTGAGTTCTTTGTAGATTCTGGATATTAGCCCTTTATCAGATGGGTAGATTGCAAAAATCTTCTCCCATTCTGTAGGTTGCCTGTTCACTCTGATGATAGTTTCTTTTGCTGTGCAGAAGCTCTTTAGTTTAATTAGATTCCAGTTCTCAATTTTGGCTTTTGTTGCCATTGCTTTTGGTGTCTTAGTCATGAAATCCTTGCCCATGCCTATGTCCTGAGCGGTATTGCCTAGGTTTTCTTCTAGGATTTTTATGGTTTTAGGTCTGACATTTAAGTCTTTAATCTATCTTGAATTAATTTTTGTGTAAGGTGTAAGGAGGGATCCAGTTTCAGCTTTCTACATGTGGCTAGCCAGTTTCCCCAGCACCATTTATTAAATAGGGAATCCTTTCCCCATTTCTCGTTTTCTTCAGATTTGTCAAAGATCAGATGGTTGTAGATGTGTAGTAGTATTTCTGAGGTCTCTGTTCTGTTCTATTGGTCTATATATCTGTTTTGGTACCAGTACCATGATATTTTGGTTACTGTAGATTTGTAGTATAGTTTGAAGTCAGGTAGTGTGATGTCTCCAGCTTTGTTCTTTTGGCTTAGGATTGTCTTGGCAATGTGGGCTCTTTTTTGGTTCCACATGAACTTTAAAGTAGTTTTTTCCAGTTCCGCGAAGAAAGTCATTGGTAGCTTGATGGGGATGGCATTGAATCTATAAATTACTTTGGGCAGTATGGCCATTTTCAGGATATTGATTCTTCCTATCCATGAGCATGGAATGTTCTTCCATTTGTTTGTGTCCTCTTTTATTTTGTTAAGCAGTGGTTTGTAGTTCTCCTTGAAGAAGTCCTTCACATCCCTTGTAAGTTGGATTCCTAGGTATTTTACTCTCTTTGAAGCAATTGTGAATGGGAGTTCACTCGTGATTTGGCTCTCTGTTTGTCTGTTATTGGTGTATAGAAATGCCTGTGAATTTTGCAGATTGATTTTGTATCCTGAGACTTTGCTGAAGTTGCTTATCAGTTTAAGAAGATTTTGGGCTGAGATGGTGGGGTTTTCTAAATATACAATCATGCCATCTGCAAACAGGGACAATTTGACTTCCTCTTTCCTAATTGAATACCCTTTATTTCTTTCTCCTGCCCGATTGCCCTGGCCAGAACTGCCAACACGATATTGAATAGGAGTGGTGAGAGAGGGCAACCCTGTCTTGTGCCAGTTTTCAAAGGGAATGCTTCCAGTATTTGCCCATTCAGTATGATATTGACTGTGGGTTTGTCATAAATAGCTCTTATTATTTTGAGATACGTCTCATCAATACTTAGTTTATTGAGAGTTTTTGGCATGAAGAGGTGTTGAATTTTGTCAAAGGCCTTTTCTGCATCGATTGAGATAATCATGTGGTTTTTGTCTTTGCTTCTGTTTATATGATGGATTACATTTCTTGATTTGTGTACATTGAACCAGCCTTGCATCCCAGGGATGAATCCAATTTGAATATGGTGGATAAGCTTTTTGATGTGTTGCTGGATTCGGTTTGCCAGTATTTTGTTGAGGACGTTTGCATCAATATTCATCAGGGATATTGGTGTAAAATTCTCTTTTTTTGTTGTGTCTCTGCCAGGCTTTGGTATCAGGATGATGCTGGCCTCATAAAATGAGTTAGGGAGGATTCCTTCTTTTTTTATTGATTGGAATAGTTTCAGAAGGAATGGTACTAGCTCCTCCTTGTACCTCTGGTAGAATTCGGCTGTGAATCCATCTGGTCCTGGACTTTTTTTGGTTGGTAGGCTATTAATTATTGCCTCAATTTCTGAGCCTGTTATTGGTCTATTCAGGGATTCAACTTCTTCCTGGTTTAGTCTTGGGAGAGTGTATGTGTCCAGGAATTTATCCATTTCTTCTAGATTTTCTAGTTTATATGTGTAGAGGTGTTTATAGTATTCTCTGATGGTAGTTTATATTTCTGTGGGATCAGTGGTGATATTCCCTTTATCATTTTTTATTGCATGTATTTGATTCTTCTCTGTTTTCTTCTTTATTAGTCTTGCTAGCAGTCTATCAATTTTGTTGATCTTTTCAAAAAACCAGCTCCTGGATTCATTGATTTTTTTGAAGGGTATTTTATGTCTCTATCTCCTTCAGTTCTGCTCTGACCTTAGTTATTTCTTGCCTTCTGCTAGCGTTTGAATGTGTTTGTTCTTGCTTCTCTAGTTCTTTTAGTTGTGATGTTAGGGTGTCAATTTCAAATATTTCCTGCCTTCTCTTGTGGGCATTTAGTGCTATAAATTTCCCTCTATACGCTGCTTTAAATGTGTCCCAGAGATTCTGGTATGTTGTGTCTTTGTTCTCATTGGTTTCAAAGAACATCTTTATTTTTGCCTTCAGTTCGTTATGTGCCCAGTAGTCATTCAGGAGCAGGTTGTTCAGTTTCTATGTAGTTGAGTGGTTTTGAGTGAGTTTCTTAATCCTGAGTTCTAGTTTGATTGCACTGTGGTCTGAGAGACAGTTTGTTATAATTTCTGTTCTTTTACATTTGCTGAGGAGTGCTTTACTTCCAACTATGTTGCCAATTTTAGAATAAGTGCGATGTGGTGCTGAGAAGAATGTATATTCTGTTGATTTGGGGTGGAGAGTTCTGTAGATGTCTATTAGGTCCACTTGGTGCAGAGCTGAGTTCAATTCCTGGATATCTTTGTCAACTTTCTGTCTTGTTGATCTGTCTAGTTGACAGTGGGATGTGAAGGTCTGCCATTATTATTGTGTGGGAGTCTAAGTCTCTTTGTAGGTCTCTAAGAACTTGCTTTATGAATGTGGGTGCTCTTGTATTGGGTGCATATATATTTAGGATAGTTAGCTCTTCTTGTTGAATTGACCCCTTTACCATTATGTAATGGCCTTCTTTGTCTCTTCTGATCTTTGTTGGTTTAAAGTCTGCTTTATCAGAGACTAGGATTGCAACCTCTCCTTTTTTATTGTTTTCCATTTGCTTGGTAGATTTTCCTCCATCTCTTTATTTTGAGCCAATGTGTGTCTCTGCATGTGAGATGGGTCTCCTGAATACAGCACACTGATGGTTCTTGACTTTTTATCCAATTTACCAGTCTGTGTCTTTTAATTGGAGCACTTAGCCCATTTACATTTAAGGTTAATATTGTTATGTGTGAAGTTGATCCTGTCATTATGATGTTAGCTGATTATTTTGCTCATTAGTTGATACAGTTTCTTCCTAGCATCAATGGTCTTTACAATTTGGCATGTTTTTGCAGTGGCTGGTACCAGTTGTTCCTTTCCATGTTTAGTGCTTCCTTCAGAAGCTCTGGTTAGGCAGGCCTGGTAGTGACAAAATCTCTCAGCATTTGCTTCTCTGTAAAGGATTTTATTTCTCCTTCACTTATGAAACTTAGTTTGGCTGGATATGAAATTCTGGGTTGAAAATTCTTTTCTTTAAGAAGGTTGAATATTGACCCCCACTCTCTTCTGGCTTGTAGAATTTCTGCTGAGAGATCTGCTGTTAGTCTTATGGGCTTCCCTTTGTGGGTAACCTGACCTTTCTCTCTGGCTGCCCTTAACATTTTTTCCTTCATTTCAACTTTAGTGAATCTGATAATTAGGTGTCTTTGATTTGCTCTTCTCGAGGAGTATCTTTGTGGTGTCCTCTGTATTTCCTGAATTTGAATGTTGGTCTGCCTTGCTAGGTTGGGGAAGTTCCCCTGGATAATAAGAGTGTTTTCCAACTTGGTTTCATTCTTCCTGTCACTTTCTGGTACACCAATCAGACGTAGATTTGGTTTTTTCACATAGTCCCATATTTCTTGGAGGTTTTGTTCATTTCTTTTTCCTCTTTTTTCTCTACACTTCTCTTCTTGCTTCATTTCATTCATTTGATCTTCAATCACTGATACCCTTTCTTCCAGTTAATCAAATCGGCTACTGATGCTTGTGCATGTGTCACATAGTTCTCATGCCATGGTTTTTCAGCTCCATCAGGTCATCTAAGGTCTTCTGTGTATGTTGTTTATTCTAGTTAGTCATTCGTCCACTATTTTTTCAAGGTTTTTAGCTTCTTTCCAATGGGTTCGAACATCCTCCTTTAACTCAAAGAAGTTTGTTGTTACAGATCTTCTGAAGCCTTCTTCTCTCAACTCATCAAAGTCATTCTCAATCAAGCTTTGTTCTTTTGCTGGTGAGGAGCTGCATTCCTTTGGAGGAGAAGAGGTGCTCTGATTTTTAGAATTTTCAGATTTTCTGCTCTGGTTTCTCCCCATCTTTGTGGTTTTATCTACCTTTGGTCTTTGATGATGGTGATGTACAGATGTGGTTTTGGTGTGGATATCCTTTCTGTTTGTTAGTTTTCCTTCTAACAGTCAGGTCCCTCAGCTACAGGTCTGTTGGAGTTTGCTGGAGGTCCACTCCAGACCCTGTTTGCCTAGGTATCACCAGCAGAGGCTGCAGAACCACAAATATTGCAGAACGGGAAATGTTGCTGCCTGATCCTTCCTCTGGAAGCTTCGTCTCAGAGGGGCACTCGGCTGTATGAGGTGCCTCCAAGTTAGGCTACTGGGGGTTCAGGAACCCACTTGAGAGGCAGTCTGTTCATTCTCAGATCTCAAACTATGTGCTGGGCAAACCACTACTCTCTTCAAATCTGTCAGACAGGGATGTTTAAGACTGTAGAAATTTATGCTGCCTTTTGTTCAGCTATGCCCTGCCCTGAGAGGTAGCATCTACAGAGGCAGGCAGGCCTCCTTGAGCTGTGGTGGGCTCCACCCAGTTCGAGCTTCCCAGCCACCTTGTTTACCTACTCAAGCCTCAGCAATGGTGGGCATCCCTCCCCAGTCTCACTGCCAACCTACAGTTTGATCTCAGACTGCCGTGCTGGCAGTGCGCAAGGCTCCGTGGGTGTGGGACCCTCTGAGGCAGGCATGGGATATAATCTCCTGGTGTGCCATTTGTTAAGACCTTTGGAAAAGTACAGTATTAGAGTGGGAGTAACCCAATTTTCCAGGTGCTGTCTGTCATGGCTTCCCTTGGCTAGGAAAGGGAATTCCCCAAGCCCTTGACCTTGCTGGGTGAGATGATGCCTTGCCCTACTTTGGCTTACGGTCCATGGGCTGCACTCACTGTCCTGCACCCACTGTCCAACAAGCCCCACTGAGATGAACCTGGCCTCAGTTGGAAATGCAGAAATCACTCGTCTTCTGCATCACTCATGTTGGGAGCTGTAGACTGGGGCTGTTCCTGTTCGGCCATCTTTGAGCCTCCCTTTTAAGTTATTTTTAAAAGCAATTAACTGGAACTCTTTTACACATTTTTAGTAGTGAGACATCTTATACAGGACACATAAATACAAAGATGTATTAGACATGTAGATAGAAGTGAATTTCACAGATTCATAAGACCTCTATTTTGTCTCCTATTTAAGACTTCCCATTTCTTGATAACTTATTTTATTACCCTAGGCAATTGTCAGTGAGATAGCCCTAAATCTGCATGTTAAGGTAACTATTAGGTGAAAAATCAGGTATCAAAATTTATATCTCAAAGTACAGAGAGAGTCTGTTTCTGCTAGAGGAGGATTAAAAATGGATGCCAAATCAAACAAAAATTATAGAAATATATCATAGAATTGTATAAGGAGACCAGTTTTATTTAGATAGGCACTACCTATCTCTTAACTGGATCTTTGAACTCTAGGCAAAGCTGACACTTCAGGGTTCAACCTGGGTCTCCAAAAAAGGAGAATTAGTATGAGGCTAGTATGTGTTGCTTTTACAATGCACTTGAAAAAGAATTTTTTTAAACAGAGACATTTCTAAGTGTCTAAATTACACTCTCCCTTAAAAACTCAAGAGTAGCCTCTGCTATTATAACTGTTTTAGTAAAAAAATCAGGTAACACAATACAATAGTAAGCAGTTTAAGATCTGAGAGAAACTTGTTTGTTTACACCATTGGGGTTCCATAAAGATAAAAAGTTTCTCCCCAAAAGGGAGTCTGGCACCTTCTCTGTTTTCTTTAAGGAATCCCAGGGTACAGTTTAAATCCATTGTTTCTTTGTTGACTTTCTGTCTTGATGACCTGTCTAGTGCTTTCAGTGGAATATTGAAGTCCGCCACTATTATTGTGTTGCTGTCTATTCCATTTCTTAGATGTAGTAGTAATTGTTTTATAAATTTGAGAACTCCAGTGTTAGGTGCACATTTATTTAGAATGGTGACATTTTTCTGTTGGACAAGACCTTTTATCATTATATAATGTCCCTATTTGTCTTGTTTAACTGCTGTTGCCTTAAAGTTTGTTTCCTCTGAAATAAGAACAGCTAGTCTTGCTTGCTTTGGTGTCCACTTGTATGGAATGTCTTTTTCCACCTTTTTACTTTAAGTTTACATGAGTTGTTAAGTAATAGGTGAGTCTCTTGAAAGCAGCAGACAGTTGGTTGGTGAATTCTTATCCATTCTGCAATTCTGTATATTTTAAGCACAGCATTTAGGATATTTACATTCAATATTAGTATTGTGATGTGAGGTACTATTCCATTCATCATAGTATTTGTTGCCTGTATACCTTGTTTTTTTAAACTGTATTTTTGTTTTATAGGTCCTGTGAAATTTATGCTTTAAAGAGGTTCTGTTTTGATGTGTTTCCAAGATTTGTTTCAAGATTTAAAGCTGTCTTTACCCATTCTCATATTGCTGGTCTGGTAGTGGCAAATTCTCTCAGCATTTGTTATGAAGTTTAGTTTTGCTGGATACAAAATTTTTGGCTGATAATTGTTTTGTTTAAGGAGGCTGAAGATAGGCCCCAATCCCGTCTAGTTTGTATAGTTTCTGCTGAGAAACTGCTGTTAATCAGATAAGTTTTCCATTATAGGTTATCTAGTGCTTTTGCCTCACAGCTCTTAAGATTCTTTTCTTTGTCTTGGCTTTAGATAACCAGGTGGCAATGTACCTAGGAAATTATCTTTTTGCAAAGAATTTCCCAAGTGGTTTTTGAGCTTCTTGTATTTGGATGTCTAGGTCTATAGCAAGGCTGGGGAAGTTTTCCTCGATTATTCCCCCAAATATGTTTCCCAAACCTTTAGATTTCTCTTCTTTGCCAGTAATGCCAATTATTCTTAGGTTTGGTCATTTAACATAATCCCAAACTTCTTGGAGGCTTTGTTTATTAAAAAAAATTTTTTTTTTGTCTTTGTTGGATTGGGTTAATTTGAAAACCTTGCCTTTGAGCTCTGAAGTTCTTTATTCTGCTTGTTCGATTCTATTGCTGAGACTTTCCAATACATTTTGCATTTCTCTAAGTGTGTCCTTTATTTCCTGAAGTTGTGGTTGTTTTTTATTTATGCTACCTATTTCACTGAAGTTTTCTTCCCTTATATCTTATATATTTTTAAATTTCCTTAAATTGGACTGCACTTTTTTTCTGGTAACTCCTTGATTAGCTTAATGATCGAACCTCTGCATTCTTTTCCAGAGAAATCAGAAAATTCTTGATGTGGATCCATTTCTGGTGAGCTACTGTGACATTTTGGGGGTGTTAAAGAGCCTTGTCTTGTTATATTACCAGAATTGTTTATCTTGTTCCTTCTCATTTTGGTAGGCTGTGTCGGAGGGAAGATCTGGTTATTAAACACAGATCACAGGATGGTTGGGGGTCCCCTTGGTGCACCCTTTTGTCTCCTAGTCCCATGCCAGGTTGACTCATTGCCTCATTACTAGGTATAATTAAAGTACCTACCTGGAGAATGAATAGAGCAGTGTTGGGTGCACACCTCAACAGCAAATTCCTTGATCCCTGCCACACATGACTGAACACCATCAGCAGCTGCCTCACCATGAAGCTGCTGATGGTCCTCAGGCTGGCTGCCCTCCCCCTAAATCACTATGCAGGTGAATTCTGTGCAAAGAGGATTTTCCCTGGGATAGGGGTTATTGCCTAGGCCCCTGTGGAAGAGCACCTGGTTCTCAACACCCAGCACAGGTCAGCCCCAGTACAAAGGGTCTGGGTGTAATGGGCCTTAGGATCCTCATAATTTCAGACAATCATGCAGGCAGCTCTGTCCTGGGCTGTCCCCTGCATTGGAGCTGCATGCAGTGTCTCATGGTACTCAGTGTTCCACCATACACAGTGACCACAGAAACCAGGATAAGTCTCAGGATTGAATATTGGAATTAGCTATTTCAGTGGGGCAAGAGAGAGAGAAATATGAAGGCCTGATCACATCTGCATCTACGAACCACAAAATAATCACTGGTAACCTTGAATGTAGAAGAAAGTTGGAAACCTGCCAGGACAGAGGACCAGGCTGCAGAGTGTGACCCAGCGTCTTTCACCCTGTGGGGCTCACTCTTGTTCTCATCCCAGCCCTCCTGGGATGCCCTTTCACTCCCAAGTTTTTTAGTCTCAAGGCAGACTGTTGGGGAGAACTCACACCCCATGGGGTCTCCTTCCAGCACTGAAGATCCAGTGAGAGGAAAAAGACCTGGCAGCCACAATCAGTGCTAATAGGTCCCGTATGTGGCCTGGCTTACGCAAGTCACAAAGCTTATTCACACACCCTGCCTCATTTGTTCCCAAAGTACATGCAGATGGGTGAAAATCTGACAAGCTCACAGTCAACTAAACAGAAAACAGCAGAGCCCAGAGCACAGACAGCTCATGAGAATCCAAGTCCTGCACTCTTTCCACCCCCATGGGGGCCAGCACCTCAGATACCTGCATGAGCAAAAGTTCTATTTCACATTCCTTGTTGATGCTGTTAAGAGTTAACAGAGCTAATGAACAATATCCTAGAACCATTCATCTGAAATCCTTGGGACCCCTACTTGATGCTGGAAATGATAACAGAGAAGCATTGCATGACTTTGAACCAAGAAAGGCCAAGCAGTTTTGCTGTGGCTCTCCAGTGAGAGCACCTTATTTCGCAAAGGTCCTCTTCATCAAGAATACAAGACATTGGGCTTCTCTGGGCTTGGGATCTTGGGAGAATTTGCAAAGCCTGAGTTTATGCTCCAATAATTGAGAACCTGACACCCTGCACCATAATCTTTCTGAAGCTTAGTCTCTCCTGGGAGGTAAGAAGATGACCAGTCTCACAGCTCATACCCAACACGGGTTCACGCCTCTGGTGATGGCTCATGTTCTTGTGCCTTTTTCCTAGGTTCTGGCTGCCAACTGCTGGAGGATGTGGTTGCAAAGACCCTCAATCCTGAAGTGTCTATACCAGAATACACACAATTTTTACAGGAGTTCATAGACAGTGATGCCACTGCAGAGGTTGTAGGGGAACTTAAGTAGTGCTCCTCAACCAGTCAAGTAAAACTCTGAACAGTTTTGGAGTGATGATGGTAATTTAGTGTTTCTTTTAATGTGCCTTTGAAAAGTGGGCTCTAAATGTCTCACCAAGAATATTAAGCAACTATTAAGAAGCTTTCTTTCTTTCTTTTTTCTTTTCTTTTTCAGACGGAGTCTCACTCTGTCGCCCAAGCTGGAATGCAGTGGCGTGATCTTGGCTCACTGCAAGCTCCACCTCCTGGGTTCACACCATTTTCCTGCCTCAGCCTCCGAGTAGCTGGGACTACAGGCGCATGCCAACTCGCCTGGCTAACTTTTAGCATTCTTAGTAGAGATGAGGTTTCACCGTGTTAGCCAGGATGGTCTTGTTCTCTTGACCTCGTGATCTACCCGCTTCAGCCTCCCAAAGTGCTGGGATTACAGGTGTGAGCTACTGTACCTGGCCAAAAAGCTTTCTTTATATATCAGTTAATTAAAGTTTTTCCTTAGGGTGCTTTGCCACTACACTTTAAGAATCCTTTGTAAGTGATAAATGGAAACGGCAAAAGAGAGAAAAGAAAGATCCAGAAATGGCAAATCTAACCCTCACCTCCCCAGTCCATTCTCACACAGACAGAAACACACAAATACACTCACATAGACACACACACACACAGGGACAGACACACACAGATTTTCTATCAAAAGAAAATATATGATTTTTAAGGAGCCACTCATTTGCAAGAACAACTAACACAAAAATTTTCCTCTTTCACAAAAACAAGCAGTAAAATCTTCCTTATACTTCTTTTATGGAGTGCAGAAAATACCGTTTGTGCAACTTCTATATATCCTAATGTAAAGAATTTAAATTTGATGTCCAGGCAACCAAGATTTCTTAGTATACATGATTGGAAATCAGGTACCATTTAATTAACCACCTCATGGAAAAGGAAATGCAGATCATAGGTGTTAAACAGTATGAGTGCCAGAATTTTTCAAAACAAAAGTCGGTGGTTATAACAATGAGTATTTCTGTGTATTTATAAGTACACATTGTTTATAGAATTTTTTTAATCATTTAGTTAATATGTCAAAAATTCCAATTAAAATATTCCATGATAGAAAATCTAGAGATATACCAAAAATATGGTAAGATCATTTTTTTCTTAAAATATCCATATAAGACTCATCATTCTCTAGTCCACAATGAGCTTGTCGTACAATATTTTGCAGCTCATTAAGGTAACGATGGAGTGTGTCAGACTGTTACAGTATTTCTCACTTTTATGGCCATACAGCAACTCAAAACCAACACATCTTGATTTGAGATCAGATTTTAACAATCCTGTGTTGAAAATATGACATAGGAAACAGTTCAAATTGGAGGACCTTCAACAAATAGTACTTGTGGCATATTTTTTGAAGAAATAATTTTAAAGAACAGGATTATTGGAACAAAAATTATTAACAGGATTACTGGAAAAAATATTATTTAGGAACATTTCCTTGCCAATCAGTGGCAGGCAAATGTTTCTCAAACATTGGCCCCTGTTTGGCTAAGTATCTCCTGAATGACAGAATAAATGGAGAGAAAATTCTGGTTTTGCTTTCAGTGTTAATTTTCCTGGGTATTAGATGTTTGTGGACAAATGCAAGAAAACAACAAGAAGACAAATTTCTGGATTTCAATATTTGACTTTACAAGAGAGACTTGCAAATCCAAGTGACCTACCTGTTTTGGTTTTCCAACAAACCATGTACAGCAGCATTTGGTGTAGGGACTTCTAACTTTTCCCAAGACTTTTGGCTCAGAGGGTGGTCTGTACCTGACTGCTGATTGCTAGATACCACAAATTTTCTTTTGTATTTTGTCCTTTTTTGTGGAAAGTGTAAGAGAATTGCTGAAACTTCAAATTCATGTTCATTTCAGTAAACTAACTGCAAGTCCCTAAAGTTCTTCTTTTTTCTCCCACAGCAGCAGAGGCTTTCCAGACATCACACTCACAGGCCTTGAAGGAGTTGGTGTTGTGGGATAATTTAGGAATCAGAGAGACTGAGGGGTTGAGGAAGATTTATTATTTAGGTGCCCTGGCCTAGTCAAATTAACATCTAAAATGACAGCCCCAAGCAAAAAGTCAGGTTATCTCAAGCATTTCGTGGGGCAGGGGGAGATCTGTGTAGGGGGAAGCATATTACAGAAGCAAGAAACAAAGACTGTTATTCAATTAATTGAGACATGCATTACATCATTTCTTACTTTTCAAGGAAAAACATGTTTTACGACTTGAGTTTATCTGTCTAGTGACCTTGTAGCTGCACAGCTAGAGAAACAGAGTCTTCACAATCCCTGGGAAAGGGAGAGATAAGGCTCTCTAGCCACAGAAAAACAGGCTGTTGATTTTTAAAGAACTCCAGCTCTTTCTCTTTCTCTTTCTGTCAGGGTTGTGGGGGAAAGCCGGCAGTCACAGGCCTCACCCAGCTCCCACACAATCCAAAGGGCTGGTCTCACTCCCACCGTGCCCACCCAACAGCACCAAATGTGTTTCCAGGCAGTGGGTGAGCAAGGCTGAGAACTTGCCCCAGGCTGCCCTCAACTGGAAAATCAAATATGGCTTTCTTTCTTCTCCGTTCGTGAAGTCTGCACACCAGATTCAGGCCCTCCCCTGAGTCCTGGCCAGGAGGCTTCTTGTTCAGTTCAAATTGTTACAAAGTTCAGCTGGAGATTTCCTTCTTTCTGTGGTCTTTCCCTGCACTTCTGGCCAACTCCTGAAGGACCTCCGTGAGGCCAGGCAAAAACAGTTTGCTAGGGGACCCAGCAAGCTCCCAGGGCTTTTCCCACTGCTTCCTGTACCCCTGTATTTTGCTTGACTCTCTAAATTGACTCAGGTTCAGGTAAGGTCAAAATCTACATAATCTAGGCCTTCAGATTCCCCAGTAGGGGTGTGTGCTTGGGGGTGGATGATTTCTCTTTCCCACTTCCACAGTTTGGGCACTCACAGTATTTGAAGTGTCTCCCAGGTTCTGCAGGAGCAATCTGCTCCCTTCAGGGGACTGTGGGTACTCTCAGGTTTCCTGTTTTATTCCTGCAGTCATTCTGCAGCAAAAATTCACTATTTGAGCCTCCACATGCTGCTATGTTTGTCTGAGTTGGAGTTGCCATCTACTTCTGCCTCCTGTCTGCCATGATCCCCAGGTCCATGTCGCTGAACTCTGTGTACCTTTGTTCCTTGATTTCACTATTTACCTAACTTACTCAGAATCTTAGTAGTGACCGTTTTGTTGAATTGATTCACAATGTCTGAGGTCCACCCCCTGCAAATAATTTGTAAACCAGTGTTCCAACTTCTAATTACAGGGAGAAATGGGAGAGCCAAGAAGCTTGAAAATTGACGTCCTTGGAACAGCTCTATTTAGGCAAACTAACATAGAAACCCAAATTAAGTTTAGAAAGTAGACTGTAGACTCCAGCAAAACAGACTGAAATGAACACCAATGATATTAATATGTTTATCTCACGTTTAGTGCACACCTGCTATGTACAAGCATAATGTTGGGTTCTTTGTTGGCTGCACAGTTGAGTCACTGATGAAGTCCACCTCTCTAAATGAGAATTTGGTTCATAGGGATTATGGGCCAGCAGATATGATGCTGCCAGTCCCTGTCTCAGAATCCATTATTCTCCGGGTATTGACTATCTTTACCATTGTCACCGTTATCCCTGAAATTGGGTGATAGCTGCCATTTCCCACGGTAATTAGAAAAGTCTTTTCTGTGGGTGTTTTGAGGTGTTTTAAGTTGTTTCCCACTCTATGTTTTTTATAAGCATAAAGTTGCTCCAAATTGTGGAGAAGAATTGTCAGTTTCTTTATATCTTTTCCTATTTCCTGTATATTTTTATCACCCTTTCTCCTTTGCTCCCAATCCTCAGAGAAAAATCTATCTTTGTCTTGGGTGAATTATTTTTGTTCCTTGGTCCATTGGAGTCCCTGGCACCATCCACAGCCCCTAGCATGGGAGGCGCTCTGGATGTGAGGGCATTAAAACTGGTCTCAGCCTGTTTTTACTGCAATGTAGGACAGACACTAATACTTATGTTTGCATGTGGGTAGAAGGTGGATATGCTAAAAATGATCAGGAGACATCAGGGCTTTTACAAACACAGTACTAGTGTCCTAAACTCTTGATCCCTCAGTAGAGATGGGGAAAGTAGATTTTATACCCTTCCTTGGTGAATCTCTGGCAGCTGAAAAATCACCAATTATTGATCCCTGATTCACAAAACCCTCCTTTACCACTGGTGAGCAAATCACAGATGCCAGACTTCCAGGAATTTCTGACATAAGAAGTCAGAAATTGACTTCTTATGGACCAAATGTGAAACCACTCAAGATTTCTAGTCCACAATGAGCTTGTCGTACACCCTACAAACTTCTCAAATCACTGCTATGTTGCTCCAACTCACAAGATAGGTCCTGCCTGCCTCTAAATAGAGCTAGAGATTTCACAGGAACTTCATTTCTCCCTGGCACTTAGGATTCACAGAACATTTACTTTGTGCCTGGTTATTATCAACTCTCTCACCACACCTACACCTACACACACACACACAGAGGCTGGATCCTACTCCCTAGACAAAAGGAATGGCAGTTTCACTAACCTTCATTTCAATCACTTATAGTTTCTACCCTGCCCCTAGAAGTCCATGTTGCTCAGTTCTGAGAATGCACTGTGATCAGGTCTGTCTGTTTTCATCATATGCAAAGTTGTTAACAGTTGACTATTATTCCAGCCTAGACCTTTTCTTCATTTCATACCCTCCAAACACCCTACTCTGAGTGCCACCCTGGTTTAGATAATCATTTTCCATGTTCTCATAATTTTTGAATCACAGCTCCATCCAACCAATGAGCTCATCTAAATAGAAGACCTTTGTAGGTGCTCAACTGCATTCAGTACAACGGAGATATCTTTATGGGTCTGCCTCTCCCGAGAGACTGAAGTATTTGGGTGCATAAATGTGTCTTTTAAATGTGTCTTTTAACTCTTTGAATCACCAAGTCTAGCACCAGGACTGGAATAATGAGGTTTCCTTAAACTGACCATGAATGTGAACCTCAAGGTGACACCATTTGTGTAAAATCTGGAATCTTCTTGAACATTTGCAAGATGCCACCAGTCAGTAGGGGAAGGCCTTAACTCCCATACCCAGATGCAAAGCTCAAAGTGACTAAAATGAAATGATAGTTTTGCCAGGTTCTTTGTGATCAAAACAACTGACCAGCTTTTCTCTTCTTGTGAAAAGAGGGTTTTGCATCCTCCTAGCAGGTATGAAAGACAACAAATAGGGTGCAGTGTATACTGCTCCAGTGACGGGTAAACCAAAATCTCACAAATCACCACTAAAGAGCTTATTCATGTAACCTAATACCACCTGTACCTCAATAACCTATGGAAAAAAAAATAGGTGGCTCTCGTAGGCCAGGCACAGTGGCTCATGCCTGCAATCCCAGCTCTTTGGGAGGCCAAGGCAGGTGGATCACTTTGAGTTCAGGAGTTTGAGATCAGTCTGGGCAAAATGGTAAAACCCTGTCTCTACAAAGAATACAAAAAAATTAGCTGGGCTTGGTGGCTTGTGCCTGTAGTCCCAGTTACTTATGACACTGAGGCTGGAGAATTGCTTGATCCTGGCATGTAAAGGTTGTGAGAGAGGAAGCCGGCTGGGCTTCTGGGTCTGGTGGGGACTTGGAGAACTTTTCTGTCCAACTAAAGGATTGTAAATGCACCAATCAGCACTCTGTAAAAATGCACCAATCAGCGCTCTGTGTCTAAAGGTTTGTAAATGCACCAATCAGCACTCTGTAAAATGGACCAATCAGCAGGATGTGGGTGGGGCCAAATAAGGGTATAAAAGCTGGCCTGAGGGCAACCCAGGTGGGTCCCCTTCCACATCATGGTTGCTTTGTTCTTTTGCTCTTCACAATAAATCTTGCTGCTGCTCACTCTTTGGGTCCACACTATCTATATGAGCTGTAACACTCACCGCGAAGGTCTGTGGCTTCACTCCTGAAGCCAGCAAGACCATGAACCCACCAGGAGGAACAAACAACTCTGGATGCGCCCCCTTTAAGAGCTGTAACACTCACTGCGAAGGTCTGCGGCTTTACTCCTGAAGTCAGCAAGACCGCAAACCCACCTGAAGGAAGAAACTCTGGACACATCTGAACATCTGAAGGAACAAACTCTGGGCTCACCATATTTAAGAACTGTAACACTCGCCGCGAGGGTCCATGGCTTCATTGTTGAAGTCAGCGAGCCCAAGAACCCATCGGAAGGAACCAATTCCGGACACAGTTGCAGTAAGCTGTGATCTCACCACTGCACTCCAGCCTGGATGGCTGGCAGAGTAAGACCCTGTTTAAAAAAAAAAAAAGAAAAAAAAAAGGGTGGCTCTTGCCTGTAATTCCAGCTACCTGGGAGCCTCAACTCAGGGAATGCTTGAAGCGAGGAGTTTGAGAAAAGCCTTGGCAACATAGGAAGACTCTGTTACTTAAAAAACTGAAAACAAAATAAAAAACAAGAACAAAGAGAAACAACATCTCTTTGCCATCGGAGGCCTATGATTGTCACAGTTATCTGTCCGTCAAAGCACGTGGCCACAATGGAAATCAACAACAGCGACAACAACAAAAAACATTTCCTTAGAATGGACCAAGACCACAGCCTGAACATGTGTTGAATTTCTGACCATCTTCCTGTGAAATCTCAAGAATTGATAAACTACAACAACAAAAGAACAAAGTGGTAAACTCCACAGTGTGGTGGAAGCAAAACAGTGACAACATTTGATGAGAATGTTTAAGATTTCCTGACAGAGAGCAGATAGTATGTGCTCTACAGGGAAATAAGACTGGAAAAAACTGAAGTACAAATATATGCTGCAGAAAAAAAAAAACCTTTAGATAGAGGAGCTTTTGGTGGAAAAGAGGAAACAATGTTTAGGGCACAACTTGAATAATTATTGAAGCTGAACACAGGAAAGGATGAGAGTAGAAACATACAGTCAGATACAAACAGCTATTTCATTCCAGTTCCCTCTGTCCTTCCTCAATAAGCAGTTTTTCTCAACACAAGACAGGAGTAAAAATTGGACAACTGATTATCCATAGGTTCATTAAGTCCCAAGATCAGATGATCAAGCTGAAATAATGCAGGATCACTAAATAGTATGTAGTGCTAACTATCAAGGAAACATATTAGCAAAAATTCCGTTGGTCAAGGGTGCTGATCACATGTTTTTGAAGATGTGAGGATATTTGTCCAGAAAATGTGGAACCTCACATCATAAAGATTGGTGACTCATTAATTCTCTCTCTAAGTGGCAGTCAATGTGACATATAGCCCTGCACATGTCAGGGCTTTTTCTCTTCTCTTTGTCATTCTGAAAGCCACACATCTCAAAGTCTGTATTTATTTAAGATATTATTTTTCAGTGTTTGTCAGTTAGTGTCCAGTCAAGAAATAGAAAACGTTACAGGTAAACGTAACAGAAGAAATTTCATGCAGGAGTTGGTATTAGTAGTTTTGAAGGTTGCAGAAGAAAAAAGGGGTTGTAAAGCATGCCCAGTATTTAATAATGGCAGAAAGACCCTATCACCCCAGGGCTGGGAGAGAAAAAGAAAAATGGTGTTGCCCAGATCCTAAGACCACAGGTGAAGAGGAGGCTGCCCTTGCTGAAATTGGGCCACCTCAGCAGGAAAGGAAGACATCGCCGTGCACCCTTCCCTGCTGGGCTGCTGGGTGCTGCTCTGCTGCCATAATCACCGCAAGAGGCAATGTCAGAAGCAGAGAAACATGACTTCTGTCTCCTCCAGTCTTCTAGTCTCCCAGCAGTGCCTTCCACTGGAGAGCCCACAGGAGCCAGCTGCCACAAGGTTCTGGGGTGGGAAACACACAGACCTTGTGTTTTAGCAATGAGGAGACGCACTAGAAAAAACAAATCTGGAGCTACAAAATATGAGCCCTATCTGACATCCCATGATTGTAACCTAGAGTCTTGGTCTTAATTTTTCAGCCAGTTGGAGGTCGTTTATCTGACCTATTAAAGAGTTAATAGCTGGAAAGTTTGTTGCCTGTAAGTATCAGAGCCCATAACATTAAGAAGGCCAATAACAGATGGCACAAAAGGTTTTTAGTGTTTCTTTCAATGCAATAGACTGTTGGGGAGGAAAGGCCTTTCTAGTGAGTAAACTGTCAAGTTCACCAAAGTAAACTCTCTAGAAACACACAGTGAGGATCAGTCCATGACTTTCCTGGTTTATCTCACATATCCTGAGGTTATTTGCTCTGCTTCTCCACGTAGCTCTTCCAAAATTTATGAAACACGTCATTAGACCTGTTGTGGGTGCCACAGGGCAACTGCTTTCCTCTCCAGAACAAGATGGAGAAAATCTACATAATTTCATCATCCTAAGTGGCACCTGTTACTGCAGGGGACTAAAACATTTCTTTTTTGGTGTGGTAGCTCCGATATGACTGTGGCTTGCTGTCCTCATGTGTGTTGTTCACATGTGGGGCCAACTTACTAAGACATGCAGGTACCTCAAGTGTGGGCCAGCACACCTTATGAACTGTGGGGATGGTCAAGAAGAGGTATGAGGACCTGGCCCAGTTCTCTGTGAGGCAGTTCTCCCTCAGGGATTCCTTTATATGGAAGAGGAGGTGGAAATGAGAACCACGGTGACCACCTGATAAGTGTATGTTCAAAAAGTCCTTGGTCATTACGATCTTAATTGATCCTCTAAATCTTTCCA
This sequence comes from Macaca mulatta, assembly GCF_049350105.2. Taxonomy (NCBI): domain Eukaryota; kingdom Metazoa; phylum Chordata; class Mammalia; order Primates; family Cercopithecidae; genus Macaca; species Macaca mulatta. The sequence goes on from NC_133419.1 coordinate 11,785,749, forward strand.
TCTTTTAGAAACATGTTTACTACTTTGAAGATCAATCCCTAGAGAATCCCTGGGTAGTATGGTCAGGCAGAAGGACCCCAGACCCAAAATATCCTGGTGAGGACACAAGTCCAAGGACTCTGTGTTTCTTGGGGATCAGTAATATTTACCCCATATCCCTCCCTTAGACATAGGTCCAGGATTTATTATTAAGGATATTAACAACAACATAATAATAGTCACTTTAATCTTACCATAAATTAGGTTATGGAAAAGTAATAATCTTAACTGGGAGAAATCTGAACAGAACCAGAACCAGATTCTGAAGCACTCTTTGTTAGCACTTAGGGTACATGAACATTCCTTGTAGGCAGAATCCGTTAGATTCAGTATAATATTTTATGTTGAGAAAGATTGGTTAATTGATTTTCTTTGACTTATTATTTATATTTTCTCTTTGGTTACATAACTATAGGAATTGATGTTTAGTGCTCAGACTCTGTGATACTTATTTTCCTCCAGAAATGTTTATTCCTTATGTAAATCCTGTAATGTAGACACTGATTTATCGTCTGATTTTAAAATGAAAAAAAAAAAAACACAAAAAACCTATGACTGCAAGGCTAAGCCACTTGCAGAAGAACTCAGAAATAGAAAATGCCAGAGCTGAGCTTGAGCCCAGGTAGTCTGGTCCCAAAATCGGGCTTCTTCTCACTCCTCAATTGATGGATACATGCCAATTTTGAAAGATCCAAACAGCACTGAACAAAACAGCAAACTACCCTAGTAAATTCTGTTAAACAGATACTAGAGGGGTTTCAGAGAAAAGGAAATGCTTATACACTGTTGGTGGGAGTGTAAATTAGTTTAGCCATTGTGGAAATCATTGTGGTAATTCCTCAAAGAGCTAAAAACAGAACTACCATTTGACCTAGCAATCTCATTATTGGGTATATACCCAAAAGAAAATAAATCATTCTAACATCAAGACACACACATGCATATGTTCGTTGCAGCGCTATTCACAATAGCAAAGACATAGAACCAACCTAAATATCAATCAATGAAAGGTTTAATAAAGAAAATGTGGTACATATACATCATAAAATATTATGAAATCATAAAAAAGAATGAGATCATATTTTTTCCAGGAACATGGGTGGAGCTGGAGGGCATTATCTTTAGCAAACTAATACAGGAACAGAAAACCAAATACTACATGTTCTCACCTATAAGTGGGAGCTAAATAATGAGAACACATGGACACACGGAGGGGAATAACAGACAATGGATCCAGCTTGAGCATGGAGGGTGGGAGGAGGGAGAGAATCAGAAAAAATAGTATTGTGTACCCCTAGGCTTAATCCCTGAGTGATGAAATGATCCATACAGCAAACCCCCAGGATATCAGTTGACCTACGTAACAAACCTGCACATGTACCCTGAACCTAAAATAAAAGTTAAAAAAATCTTAGAGGTGACATTGAATTTCTAGAAGAACAGAGCAAAGTTAATATCTTTAAATATTTTACTGTTTTGTCCAGAAACCAGTATGTGTCTCCATTTATTTAGATTTCCTTTTTATGTTGTGATTAAAGATTCATGATTTTATTCTTAGAGTCTTGCATATCTCCACTTGTGTAGATTTCAATGTATTTTTGTTGCTGCTATTTATATTCTTGTCAATGGTACCAGTTTTTTCATTATGGTGTGTAATGGTGTAGCTAGCGTACAGGAAAGCGATTAATGTTAATATTCTGGTCTTGTATTCAGCTAACTTCATGTATTCTTACTTTTTAATGTGTCTTTTTTCAGTAGATTGTCTTATATTTTCATCAAAGTTGATCAACTGTCTATAATAGTGTACTATTGATTCAGGTCTTTTTCTTGTGTGAAGATAATATGTTTTTACAATTTGTATCATTCTTTTTAAAAAAACATTATATTTCTAGAGTACTTTCAGGTTTACAGAAAAATTGAGTAGAAAATACAGAGTTTGCATCTAATCCCTGCCCTCCAACAGGCACAACCTCCCTCATTACTCACAGCTGAAACAAGAGTGATATACATAATTAATGAACTCAACTTAACACATTATTTTCATCCAAAAGGCATAGTTTATGTTAAAGTTCACTCTCACTGGCTTACATTCTATAAGTTCTGAGAAATGTGTAATGACCTGCACATACCATCATAGGACATCCTAATCAACAAATGGTGCTGGGATAATTGCAGGCCACATGTAGGAGAATGAAACTGGATCCTCATCTCTTACCTTATACAAAAATCAACTCAAGATGGATCAAGGACTTAAATCTAAGACCCAAAGCTATAAAAATTCTAGAAAATAACATCAGAAAAACCCCTCTAGACATTGGCTTAGGCAAAGACTTCATGACAAACCACCCAAAAGCAAATGCAATAAAAACAAAGATAAATTACTGGGATTTAATTAACCTAAAGAGCCTTTGCACAGCAAAAGGAAAAGTCAGCAGAGTAAGCAGACAACCCACTAAGTGGGAGAATATCTTCATGATCTATACGTTTGATGAAAGATTAATATCCAGCGTCTGCAAGGAACACAAACATATTAGCAAAAAACAAAAAACAAACAAAAAAAAACCCCAATCTCATAAAAAAGTAGGCTAATTACATGAATCGACAATTCTAAAAAGAATATATAAAAATGGCCGACAAACATGGAAAAATGCTCAACATCAGTAATGATGAGGGAAGTACAAATCAAAATCAAAATGTGATATCATTTTACTCCCACAAGACTGGCCATAGTAAAAAATTAAAAAAAAATAAATGTTGGCATGAATGTGGTGCAAAGGGAACACTTCTACACTGCTGATGGGAATGCAAATTAGTACAATCCCTATGGAAACCGTGTGGAGATACCTTAGAGAACTAAAAGTAGAACCACCATATGATCCAGCAATCCCACTAGTGGGTATCTACCCAGAGTTAAAGAAGTCATTACACCAAAAAGATAATTGCACACGCATGTTTAAAGCAGCACAATTTGCATTTGCAAAAATATAGAACCAGCCTAAATGTCATCAATCAATGAATGAATAAAGAAATTGTGGTATGTATTTACCATGGAATACTACTCAGCCATAAAAGGGAACAAATTAATGACATTTGCAGCAACCTGGATGGAACTGGGGACTATTATTCTAAGTGAAGTCACTCGAGAATGAAAAGCCAAACATCTTATGTTCTCACTCATAAGTGGGGGCTAAGCTGTGAGGATGCAAAGGCGTAAGAATGATACAAAAGACACTGGGAACTTGTGTGAAGTGGTGGGAGAGTGGTGAGGGATAAAAGACTCCAAGTTGGATTTGGTGTATACTACTTGGTTGATGGGTGCACCAAAATCTCACAAATCACCACTAAGGAACTTACTCATGTAACCAAATACCACCTGTTTTCCAATAATCTATGGAAATAAAAAACTGAAAAAATAAAAAGTATTTAGAGTCGTTTTCCTGTCCTAAAAATCCTCTGTGCTTTCCATTTTCTTGCCTTCCTCCTCCTAACCGCTGCCGATCTCTGATGTTTGTCTTCATATTTGCTTTTCAGAGTTTCATATGGTTGGAATCCTACGGTAGGTCAACTTTTCATACGGTCTTCTTTCACCCAGTCATATGCATTTGAGATTCTTCTTTGTCTCTTCATGGCATAATAGCTCACTTCTTGGTGGTGAATCACATTCCACTATATGTATCAAAGGGTAATAATCCCTGCACCTATTAAAGACCTTCTCAGTGGCTTCCCAGTTTCGACAACTTTCAATCAAGCTGCTGTGAATGTGAGTGTCCACATTTTTGTATGAAAATAAAATTTCAACCAATTTAGATCAATATCAAGGAGCACACTTACTGGAATTTGTGATAAAAATATGCTCACTTAAATAAGAAACTGCCACACTGTCTTCCAAATGGTTGTGCCATTTTGCATTCCTGCCAGTTAATCAACGAGAATTCCTGTTGCTCCTTGTTTTGCCAGCAACTCGCCAATTGTCAGTATCGGATCTTTTTTTAAAAGGAAAATAAGAAAAAGAAGTGAACTAAATGAAGGAGCTGGTGTGAGACATCATTGATTAAAAGAATTCATTTGAGTCAAAAAGTGAAACGAAAGAATCAGCAGATACAGAAACTAATCTTCATCCACCTCCAGCCCATCTCACATGTCACCACTGCCAGATGTATGGACTGAGAGAAGCACTTTGTTACTTCACAGCTCACACACCATCAGTGCCTGAGCCAGACCTTCTGGCTTTGAAACTGTGCAACTGTGGACAGGTTTCTTATTTTCTGCAAGTCAGTTGTATCAACTATATTGGAAATGTAGTACCTTATATCTTATACTTTTGTAACAAGGATGTGAATATGATGATTTTTTTTGCAGGTATGAACATACAAACTAAAAACTATTGTTAGCCTTTTCATTATCACTATTCTCGTTAGCTATAGAGGGTTTTTGCAACCCATAGAACCTGCGTGTTTCCAAATAGAATGAGCTCACTGTAAGTTTGGTGACTGGATTTTCATGGAACAGTCTGTTCAATGAAACTGAGCCAATGTTTGTGTGCTCAAAGATAAAAAATGGTTTGTTTGCAAAATAAATGAGTCAACAGAAATAATAGGCTAAGGAAAGAGAATGTGCTCAAGGCCCTCTTGGTTTTTAATGTACAGAAGCAGGTAGCTCAGAATTCAGGTGCCTAGAAGGTGTAATTTTGACTTCACACCCAGGAGATTTATATTTTTTTTCATTGTGACGCACAAATGTAAAGGGTATCATGTTAAGCATTTCTTGGTGTGCAACTAAGTAGTATTAAGTACATTCACTTTGTTGTACAATTAATCTCCAGAAACTTCTTTGGGGGGAACCTGAAACTCTGTATCATTAAATAATAACTCCCAATATCTTTTTTCCTCCAGCTTCTGGAAACCACTAGTCTAATTTCTGTTCCTACGAATTTGGCTACTGTAGATACCACACATAAGTGGAATCATACTGTATTTGTTTTTGTGATTGGATTATTTCATATAGCACAATGTACTCTAGTTCATCTATATTGAACTCTATAGTCTGTGTCTGAATTTTCTTTTTTTTTTGAGTCTGAATAAAATTCCATTCCGTGAATACCTCGATTTGCTTCATCCATTCATCTGGGGGTAAACACTGGGTTGGTTCCTCTTCCTGGGAAGTAATGATGTAAATAGTGTCCTTAAAGACATATGTTTGCAATAGCTCTACAAGATCCTGATTCCAGTTCTCCTGGCTATATCATGAGAGGAGAAATTCCTTGATCCTATGATATTTTCTACTTTAATTTGAGAGGCCATGATCTTCCACGGTGGCTGCACTATTTTACATTCCCAGCAAGAGTGCACAAGAATTGCTACCTCTGTTCATCCTTGTTACAGTGTTATTTTAAAAATTCTTACTTTGCTTGTTTGTCTGATTCACAATAGCTATCTTATTAGGTATGAAAATCTGTTATTTTGACCTGAGATTTGAAAACGTCAAAAAAATCAGTGGGGTAACAAAATGGGAAGGTGTCTCACCTCTCCCAACCATTCTGCTGTCATGACCCACAGAGGAAAGTGGAAGCTCCCCTCCATTTGGCCCATCCTGTTCTCCAGCCGCAAACTCTTCCCTGTTCTACTATGTGCACCTGTCTGTTTCAGGTTCACCTCTCTACCTGATGTCCCTCACAAGCCACTCGGTTTATGCTGTGTTAGCTTCTCTCATGCTCCTCCGTGGGCTCCTTCCACACATTTTGTTTTGTTTTGTGAATCAAATGTTATGTGTCCCTGAGCAGTACTCAGATATGCTTCCCTATATTCCAAGCCTGACATCCCAACCATCACTCAGAACATTTCATGCCTCCCCTGTGTTTCCCTGGAATACTCTGCTCATGGCAGAGGAGAGACAGATGAGGAGTCCCCATTGACTGCTCTCTACTACTGGGACCCTGGAAACTCAGAAGCTCTGATCCTCCTAATTGGAAGAGAAACTAAAGAAGATTCAACAGCACCCCTGGCCTCTGCCCACTCCACGCTAATAGTGCCCCTACTGCCATCCGGCCCTGAGAACCGAAAACATCTCCAGACTGCTATCTACAGGGGTCAGAAGAAGAGGAAAGTAGATGTGCTCTAGTTGGGAATCACTGCTCTGGAGAGGGAAACTTTAGCTCAATTCTCCTCTATAACTGTGCTAATGGCCAGAAGGACTGGACATTCACAACTCTGGGATCATTTCAGTTACCAGGAAAATGGGGCATTGAAAAAAAGAAAAATTACGAACTTAAGGAACCTGTTGGTGTCGATATTTGATGAACTAAATCCACAGTCACATGTGTACAGGAGTAAACCTTTAACCACACATTATAGGGAAATGTCAGGTTGAGAAAAGTTCAGGGATTTGGTGAGATAGCCACAGAGAACTAGCCAGGGGCAGATTTCTGTTCCTGGTTCTGCTTCCAAGTCTGGCTAGTGGTCTGAACTCATCAAGTGGATCCAGGTCAGACAGTGTGATGGAAATGGTCACTTCTGGGGAAAAGGGACACTGAGGTGGCCTAGGCCCTGGTTGGCACAGTCTCCAATGACCTCCTCTCCTTACTTTTGTCCTCACACCCTAGCCCAGAACTCCTCATCCAGGAAAGGACAACATTGGTGTAAATGTTCAGCATGTCACTCTGATGTCTGGTTTATTGTTGTGTCTGATTCTTTCCTTTACTAAACATTCGAAATAGATGAGCACCTCTTTCTAAATAGACCTAGTAATAATACATGTAATATCATCAGGAAAGTCTTGTAAACATCAAATTCTGCTCCAGAAAATCAATTATAAAATTATTTATTGAGCATCTACTATACAATGTTGCCACACCAAGACAGAAGATGCAGAGGCCATGCTCTCCAGGGGCATGAGCAGAGAGGAAGTGACAGCATCATGGTCCTGCAGATGTCAGGATGGAACTGCTCATGGAGAGCCAGGGGGTCCTGTGAAGGGTGAGATCCAGGAGATACAGGGGTGGAGAAAGGGGGACAAGATGTGCGCTGTCTTTGATGTGACTTTGGGAGTGAATGAAGTCTTTCAACCCAGAGTGGCTGAGGCAAGGTCAGTTGAGGAGGGTAGGCCACGGGGAGCAAAGGTCTCAGGCAGAAAATAATGGGGCTGGGGCGGAAATCAACCCGGAGTTCACATAGGGCAGCAGTGAGAGTCAGGGCCACCAGGATCCATCTGAGCCATGATGCACAGGTCCCTCAGGGTCCAGCCAAGAAGGGAAATAGTATTGAGAGCAGCCTGTGGAGGCAGAATACCTGGCTTCATATCCTGCTTCTTCCATTTTCTCAGCTCCATTTCCTAGCTGTATGTCGGGAAATTCTATGAAATCTCTGTGTCCCCTGTACCGTAGCTTGGGTTGAGTGATCTGCCCACTTCACAGGGTGGTGATCACACATCCGGTTTGCTCAGGACAGTCCTGGTTTATGTTGTTGTCTTGAAGTCCTACCCTTTTAGAGTTCCCATTAGTTCTCCAAAGGGCTCCATAATTACAATCAATATTATGGGCACCCTGCTCGTAGGATTGTGGCTGTGAGATTCAAAAAAGCTTACGAGAGTGCCTGTGATTTAGGAACTAATACAAAATATTTCATTAGTATTGTATTGAACCTTTCGTAAAAGTTGCTAAGAAATTAGACTGCAAGTGTTCTTATCACACAGAAAACTTTGTGTGTCCTTATCACACAAGTTTTGAGATGATGGATATTTTAATTTTATTGAATTAATCTTTTCATAATATAAAACTATATCAAAACACGTGTTATACACCATAAGTATATACAATTTATATCCTTCATTTATATCTCAATAAAGATGTGTAAAATTTTTAAAATATGTTTTTACATACTGACAATTAATGACAGCTGGCTTCTGAAAGATTAATATAGCAGCAATATATGGAATATACTTGGAGAGAAATCTTTTATAAATTATATCTATGTCTTTGAGAAAAGAAGAACTCAGAAAACATCACATGAGCATAAATCAATACAGCACTTTCTTTTCAAAGTGAAAACTTTTAGCATCTATTTGAGTATGGTTGCTCTGTTTTAGACAAAGTGAAGTGCGAACTCAGCTTTCAGTGTCTATAATGCTCCTTAGAGTTTATCAGAAACACATTTGATAATTATATAAAAATAATGACTACCAGTTGACACTGAGATAGCACCTACTCTGTGCCAAGCACTGTTCTCAGGACCTCACACTTGTTAACTCACTGATGAGTCACAACAATTCTATGACTGCTCCTGTTTTAAAGGGAACACAGAGCATCAAGACTCCTGTCCAATGTGGCACAGTCAGCAAAGGAAGAAGGTGGCATGAAAACACAGAGGGTCCAGCTCAGAGTCCCCACTCACCACCCATCTGCCATTGGACCATGAAAGGAAAAAGCTGCAGAACTTGCAGGGACTGGACCAGCAGCACAGCAGAGAGGTGTTCAGCAGAGCTGCAGCTTCCCAGGTCCTCTGTTCCCAAGTTCTCCCTTCCCACATGCTCTCTCCCCAGGTCCTGCCCAGGTGCCTTGGGAATGTCCTGCTGGGGTAGGACTGCCCATTGGAATAAGGGATTTTATTTCCTCCTGACCTTTCAATCATCTGACTCCTCTGGGCACATCCTCACCTCCCCCGTCTTCTGAATTTATCCACCTTTAACCTACTTGTTTACTACTCACAGCTTCCCCTGATCCTCTGAGCCAGAGGAAGTTTCTCCTACTTAAGGGAAAGCACCCTCTCCCTCCTCTGGCCTTCTAAAGCCCTTCGTCCATCTCTCTCTCTGCACCTCTCCTTTCTCATCGGGGCTTACAGTCTCCTGTGTGTGTCTCCTCAGGGCTCTCAGAGGTACAAGGGGGCACAGGTTTCTTCGGTCAATTGAGTATAAAAAATATACCACTATGACACCCATCTTCTTGTGTTTTTGTGTAAGGAGAAGGGGGTTCTTCCTTTGGTTGTTGTAGACTCCCCATGGAGGCTACAGCCTCTCCTTTTCTCAGCTCCATTTCAGAAAGGAGAGGCCACAGTGTGTTGCTGATGTTCGTGGTCTCTTTAGGGGAGTAACACAAGGTTCTATTCACTCAATCCCGACCCCATGTCACCATGAGCACACACACCCATTCAGGGGAATGTCAGTCTTTGCAGGTTTCTTCGGACACATTTTGGTGTACTGAGCTGAAATATGGCGGTGGTGGTAGGGTGTGGATTAAACACTGAGAGACATGGTCATGGAATCCCAGTCCCAGATTTGGACTAAGACAAGGGAGGCAATGGGTCTGGGGCAGGTGTTGGTGACCTAAACAAATAACATCTCAATGCCAAGCAAGGCAGCCCCGAGACCGCAGGCCTTTCCTAAAGTCTCTATCCTGGGTGAGCAGCTCCTCACTCAACATCTACATCTCAAAAAGATAGAGGTTCACCTCAAAAGACCTGTCCCACCAACCTAGTAGGTGAGAGGCTAAACTAGATGCATAGAATGAAGTACAAAAGTAAATATGTGTTATCCTTCCTTAAACATACAGAGGAGGTTCATACCTGCAATGTACAATTTAAAATATAAAAGTTCTTGATCACTTCACCTTCGGAAAAACATTTTTATGCCATTTGTTCAAATGCATAAATCACTAAGCTCTATATGGCTCTCAAAAAAGTTGCTACTTAATATTAAGGATGGCAACGCCTTTCAAGTGTCAAAAAAATATGAATACATCTTTATCTGAGTCTCCTAGAAACCTGAGGACACATCAAACCTCACTATTTCTTACCAAAGACTTTCATTCTTTCCAGAGACACCAGCCCACTCCAGATAGAGTTTGTAAGTAATTTATCTTTGTAGTGTGCTTGTCACATCAGGTGATGAATAAATATTAGTGAAGCCAAGCACAACACTGAAGGACACGAGAATTCTCAAGTTTGTGAACTTCATTAAGAGACCCAAGCAAAGACCCTTTGTGAAGAGAAAAAACTGCACCAGCAACAGGGGTATGCTGAACTCTGGGGCTCTCCTAGTTCTTCCTGGGAGGGCTGCATTGCCAATGAGTCTTTTTAGGCTTGAGTTACTGTTATTTGACTCACGAGAGAATAATCACCTTCAGATGTCCTGATGGAGGTTAAAGAAAACACAGCCTTTTTAGTGTGGGCACCTGCACCTGTCACCTCTGGCCCAAGAGGTGACAGAGCAGGGCCATAGGGACTGTGGCACTAGGCAGAGACCCAATAAGTCTCGGCTAAAAAGGCAGTGCCCCATTTCCTGGTCAAAGTCCTTCACCCCCCCGGGAAGGAAGGATACTAGCCATGGCCAACTGTTTACACAGGTAAGTACACAACCCTTCTACTTTCTGTCCTCCCAAAATTAGGTTTGTTCTTGGCATCTGAGGCTCTGGCTGAATGATGGCAAAAATACGTCACAAGTAATCCAGACAGCAAATAATGCATTCATGAGTAATTAAGAAGGGACGCATCATTCTGGTGGTCTCATTTGTTTCTGTTAAACTTGAGCCAGCTTTGTGTTTCTAGTACCTTTTGCCTTTGTGTTATTCCTAAATAAACTAGGGTTGGTTTCTATCATGTTAAACCATCATGTCCGCAAAAAGTACATGTTCCCTACTTTCCTTGACCTTACCAAGTCCTCTCTGCCCTCAGGTCTCTGTACTTGCTGTTCCCATCCCGGAACACTCTTCCTCGGATGTGTGTCTGTATATCACTGTCCATTCATTCAAGTCTCACAGGAAGAACATCTGCTTCTCCAGGGTGCCTGGGGCTGCTTACAGGACACTGCCCCTCACCCTCCAGGCCACGACCCCATTCTGCCATTAAGGATATTCTGCTGTTCTTTGCAGCAATTCTCACTTCCTGATATCTCTGATTCATTTGTAGGGTTATTTTTGGCCTTTCTTCTGGGAAAGAAAAGTACATGAAAGCAAGGACTTGATTGAATTTTTGTCTACAATGAAATTTGTCTGGCTCAGCTCATTGGAGAAGTCCATGGGTTATGTGGTCAACAATAGACGTGTACGTAGATGAAAACTGCCATTTATTCAGAATTATCTTATACTACACCATGTTATAAAAACTTGGCATAGAGTATCCATCATCACTCCAAATTGTAGCATGGTATCACTTATACCCATTTCACAAAAGAGAGAAAAAAATCCTAGAGAAACCAGCATTGTAACTTGCCCAAAGACATGGCATGACTACATATGGCCTCCAGGATCTGAGCCCACATCTGCATGAGCCTAAATCCCATCACTGCCCACTGCCCAGCACTGCCTGCCCGGGAAGTCAGTTACTCCATTAACTCATGGCATATTTTCAATCAGTGTGAGGGAAACCTTAAAAAGCTACCAAATAGGCTGGGTGCAGTGGCTCATGCCCATAATCCCAGCACTTTGGGAGGCTGAGGTAGGTGGACCACGAGATTAGGAGTTCAAGACCAGCCTGGCCAGGATGGTGAAACCCCGCCTCTACTAAAAATACAAAACTAGTCGGGCACAGTGGCGGGTGCCTGTAATCCCAGCTACTTGGGAGACTGAGGCAGGAGAATCTCTTGAACCCGGGAGGTGGAGGTTGCAGTGAGCCAAGACCGCGCCACTGCACCCTAGCCTGGGTGACAGAGCAAGACTATGTCTCAAAAAAAAAATAGCTACCAAAGAGATAAACAAACATTAATTCACAGATTTCTACTACAGTGAATTTGTAAACTTGGGTTAATTTCTTATTTTTAAAACATTGAAACTTTCAGTGGCCAACAAATACATGAAAGGTAGCTCAACATCACCGATCATTAGAGAAATGCAAATCAAAACCACAATGAAACATCATCTCACACCAGAAAGAATGGCGATTATTAAAAAGTTAAGAAACAACAGATGCTTGCGAGGGTGCAGAGAAGTAGGAACGCTTTTACACTGTTGGTGGGAATGTAAATTAGTTCAACCATTGTGAAAGACAGTGTGGTGAGTTCTCAGAGATATGGAACTGGAGATACCATTTGCCCCAGCAAACTCATTACTAGGTATATACCCAAAGGAATATAAATCATTCTCATTCTGTTACAAAGATACATGCATGTGTATGTTCATTGCAACACTATTTACAATAGCAAAGACATGGAATCAATCCAAATTCCCAGCAATGATGACTGGATAAAGAAAATGTGGTATGTATACATCATGGAATCCTATGCAGTTATAAAAAGGTAGGAGATTATGTCTTTTGCAGGAACATGGATGAAGCTGGAAGACATTATCCTGAGTAACTAACACAGACACAGAAAAGCAAGTATCGCATGTTCTCACTTGTAAGTGGAAGCTTAACAATGAGAATACGTGGACACATGGAGGGAAACAGCACTTGCTGGGGCCTGCTGTGGGAGGGCAGGAAGGGAGAGTATTAAGGAAAAGAGCTGATGCATGCTTGGGTTAATACCTAGGTGATGGGTTGATAGGTGCAGCAGACGACCATGACACACGTTTATCTATGTAACAAACCGGCACATAGTGCCCATGTGCTCTGGAACTTAAAAAAAAAAAGTAAAAAACCCAGAGATTAGATATTAATATATTTCCCTTTGAACCTGAAACAACTTTAACAAAAAAGGAATTACTATGGGTGAGGAAGGACTACTTCCCAGGGGGAGGTGCAGGTATTGCACCTACTCCAACTATAATAGTTCCAGGACAGACAGACATACAGGATACGAAAGTGTCTGCACCTTGAAGAATAGGAGGAGAAGAAAAGAAGGTGAAGAGAAGCAGAAGAAGAAAGAGTTAAGGTGGCAGGAAGCGCAAGGCAGGAAGGAATAGAGAAGACACAATTATAATCACAACAGTGATGAGAGCACAAGGTCACACTGCTGGGCTTTGCTTTCTATTTTGGAAAACACTGTCATGTCCAATTTACCTGGAGCCATATGTCATTATTGCAGTCCCCAAATTGTCAGGGGTCCAAAAATCACTGCCTTCTTGGTTTCTACAAACAGAGCACAGGGCTGGCTGGGTTGGTATACACTATTGTGCCCTGGTCCCACGCCAGGTTGACACATTGCTTCATTCCTGGAAGGGACTAAGGTGTCTCCCTGGGGAATAAATAGAGCAGGTCTGGGTGCTCACCTCCACAGCAGCTTCCTTGATCCCTGCCACGCACGACTGAACACCGACAGCAGCTGCCTCGCCATGAAGCTGTTGATGGTCCTCATGCTGGCGGCCCTCCCTCTGCACTGCTATGCAGGTGAGTTCCGGGCAGAGAGGGCTGCCTCAAAGTTAGGGGTTGTCACCTGGGCCCCTGTGAAAGAACTCCCAGACCCCAGCTCCCAGCATAGGTCAGCTTCAGTACAAAGGGTCTGGGTGTGACAGGCCTTAGGATTTCCTTTAGTTCCTGACAGTCAAGCAGGCAGTGCCTTCGCGAGCTGTCCCCTGCATTGGAGCCGCACGCTGTGTGTCACGGCACTCAGCGTCCCACCGTGACCACAGTGACCATAGAAACCAGGATGAGTCTCAAGATTGAATATTGGAATTAGCTATTTCAGTGTTGCAAGAGAGAGACATGAATGAAGGCCCCATGACATATGCGCCCTCAATCAATGGAACAATCATGGGTGTCCTTGAATGTGGAAAGGAACAGCAAACCTCTTAAAACAGAAGTCGCAGGCTGCGGAGTGTAATCCAGCATCTTGCATTCTGTGGGCCTCACTCTGTGTTCTCAGAGTTTATCCGAGTCTTTCTGGGATGCCCTTTCCATCCCAGTTCCTTCAGGCTCAAGGCAGACTGGGGAGGAGAATTCACACCCCCTGAAGTCTTCTTCCAGCACTGAAGGTCCAGTGGGAGAAAAAAGCCCAGACGGCTGGAATCAGTACTGATAGGTCCCCCCAGTGGCTTGCCTTGTGCAATTCCCAAAGCTTACCCTGCACACTCTGCCTCATTTGTTGCCAAAGTAGGTGCAAATGGGTTAATAGCTGACAAGCACACAGTCAACTAAATAGAAAACAGCAAGAAGCTCACAAGAATCTGAGTCCTGAGCACTTTCCACTCACCCAAAGTGGTGGCCACCTCAGATTCTATCATGAGCAAGAAGTTCTGTTTCAGGCTCCTTTTTATTGCAGTAGAGTTAACGGAACTAATGGGCAATATCCTAGACCCATTCATCTGAAATCATTGAACCCTTACTTGATCCTGGGAATGATAAAAGGGAGGCATTGTGTGATTCTGAACCAAAGAAGCTCAAGCAGTGTTTAGTGTGTGTCCCCAGTCAGAGCACCTCATTTCCCAAGGGCCCTCTTCACAAAAGATGCACAGGGTTGGGCTGACCTGAGCTACAGAGGTTGGGAGAATTTGCACAGACCGAGTTTATGCTCCTAGAATTGAGAACTTGGCACCCTGCACCATAATCTTTCTGAAACTTGGGCTCTCCTGGGGGGTAAGAAGATGACCAGCCTCACAGCTCATCCCCAAAATGAGTTCATCCCTCTGGGGATGGCCCATGTTCTGGTGCCTTTTTCTCAGGTTCTGGCTGCCAACTGCTGGAGGATGTGGTTGCAAAGACCCTCGATCCTGAAGTGTCTGTACCAGAATTCCAGCAATATGTACAAGAGTTCACAGACAGTGAAGCTGCTAAAAATGCTGTAGGTGAATTCAAACAGTGTTTCCTCAACCAGTCAAACGAAACTCTGCAGAATTTTGATTTAATGATGGTAATTAATTTCATTTTTTTTCTCATGTGCCCTTTAAAATCACTGTCCAGAAACAAACAGGCTCTAAATGTGCCATGAGGAGTGTTAAGCACCTGGTGAACAAGCTTTGTTTATACATCATTTAATTTAATTTTTTCCTTAGGGTGCTTTGACACTTCGAGAGTCTTCAGGGAGTGATAAATGGAAAAGGAAAAAAAAAAAAAAAAGTAAGCTCCGGAAAAGGCAGAACAAATCATCAGCTCCCCAGTCCATTCTCTCTCTCTCTCACACACATAGAAACACACACACACACACAGACACACACACATAGAAACACACAGACACACACACATATAGAATCAGAGACACAGATGCACACGTACATGGAATCACACAGATGCATGCACATAGACACACAAAAAGAAACATAGACTAACAGGGACATACACACACACGTGCACACACACACACACATATTCCTTCTTTCTTTAATCTTTGTGAGACAGGGTCTCACTCTGGGTCACCTAGGCTGGAGTACAGTGGTTCCATCTCGGCTCACTGCAACCTCCGCCTCCCAACTTCAAGGGATTCTCCCACCTCAGTCTCCTGAGGAGCTGGAATTACAGGTGCCCGCCACCACACCGGGCAAGTTTTGTATTTTTTGGTAGAGATGGAGTTTCTCCATGTTGGCGAGGCTGGACATTTTCTATGAAGAGGAAGGATCTGATTCTCAAAGAACCACTCATTACTAGGAGCAACCAACAATGCAATTTTTCCCTTTCACAATAATAAATAATAAAAATGTTCTCAAAATTATTTTACACAGTCCAGAAAATACCTTTTGTGCAAATTCTACAGATTCTAATATAAAGAATTTAAAACTCATGCCCAGATTTGCTAGCATACATGACTGGGAATCACGCACCATTTAATTAAGCACCTCAGGAAACGGGAAGTGCAGGTCATGGATGCGAAACAGCATGAGTGCCAGAATTCTTTAAAATAAAACTCAGTGGTTATAACAACAAGGATTTCTGCCTATTTAAAAAAACATGCTACCCTCAGATTCTATTTTTAACTTTTGTGTAATATTTCAAAATTCCATTTGAAACATTTTATGGTAGAAAATTTAAAGATCTACCAAACTTTTGTAGAATCATTTCTTCTTTAAAAATCTGGAGTAGACTAATCATTACCTACCTCCAATATTTTTAAATCTGTATCAAGGTAGTGGTGGAGCCTCAGACTGTTACAATATTTCCCACTTGTAAGGCCACACAGCAACTCCAAACTATCACATTCCTATATTTGAGCTGAGGTTTTAATAATTCTATGTTGAAAGAGCGGTCTCAGAATCAGTTTAAACTGGCAGGTCTTTATCAAATAGTGCATGTCACATATTTATTGGATAAACTATTTCAAGGAATAGGATTTTTGGAGAAGAATATTAAGGGGATCCTGGCAGGGAAAAGATCCTAAAACCCTGACCCTGTAAGAGTAAGTGTCTCCTGGGCTTTGTGCAGTGCCTCATGCCTGTAATCCCAGCACTCCGGGAGGCTGAGGTGGGTGGATCACCTGAGGTCAGGAGTTGAAGACCAGCCTGGCCAATATGGTGAAAACCCATCTCTACTAAAAATACAAAAATTATCTGGGCATGGTGGCAGGCACCTGTAATCTCAGCTACTTGGGAGGCTGAGGCAGGAGAATGGCTTGAACCTGGAGGCAGAGGTTGCAGTGAGCCGATCTCGTGCCACTGCACTCCAGCCTTGGAAGCAGAGGAAAACTTTGTCTTAAACAAACAAACAAACAAAAAACCAGCAACAAAAAACAAACAAACAAAATATAAAGGTGTCTCCTGGATGACAAAATAAATGAAAAGAGAATTCTTGTTTTGCTTCCAGTGCAAATTTTTCTGAGTGTTAGATGTTCGTGGACAAATGCAGGAAAACGACATGAGGAAAAGTTTCTGTATTTTAATACTTCACTTTCTAAGAGTGATTTACAAATCTAAGTTGTCTGTTTGCTTTTGTTTCCCAGCATACGGTATACAACAGCTTTTGGTGTAAGCTCTTCTAACTTTATACAAGACCTTTGGCTCAGACACGACAAGACAGAAGATGGCCAGAAAGCTACTGCCTACTGCTGGAAACTGCAATTTTTCTTATTTTTTTTCTCCTTTGGACCTTTTTTGTGGAAACTGCAAGGAAACTGTTGAAACCTCAAATTCATTCTCATTTCAGTAAACTAACTGCAAATCGTAAAGTTCCTTTTATTGTGTCAGGAAAGGGAGGCTTTCCAGGCCTCATAATCAGGCTGCCTGAGGGAGGCAAACACAGACAGGCTATAGACAGACCTTGCAAGTGTCGGGCGAGGGACTGAGGCTTCTGTGAAGCACTTGCTTTCTCAAAGCCTCTTGCCCAAGCATTGGGCCTCTCTCTGAAGACTGTTTCCTACCTCCATTCCATCACCTCCCCACGTGACTCTCTCTGGGGTCCTAGGGCTCTAGGTTCCCAGGTGGGGTCCTGCTCAGAGGCCCTGCTTTCATTCCAGTCCTCTTCTGTGTGGTGAGCCCTGCTGGCCATGCCAGGCTCCTCTGCACTGTCTCTGGGCCTCCCTAAGGTGTGCAGGGTCCAGACAAGAGCCAGCCAGGGAGGGAGACCTACAAAGCAGGGTGGATGGTGTCTGGCTTCTAAATTTTGATTTTTGTTCATTATGGATGTTGGATCTGAGGATTCAATTTCTTTAAATGTTGCATTAAAATATCTTTTATAATATTATATTATTTTAGACATATAAAAATATAATTACTGAGTTTCATAGCACCCTCCTTAAATTATTGAGTTTCCCTGAGTCCTGTCTCTGCAGCAGGAATGGGGTCCATCCTCCCCTGTCCCACAGTGAGCTGCAAAGGCCATGAGGGTTGAGGGGAGTGAGTGTGCCTGCAGGGACCCAGAACAGCAGGGGATGTTTAAATGAAACCTGGGGTCTCCTTCATGTCCTGTCCCCAGCATTCCTGTCACCAGAGGGAGGCTATTGCCACCTCTTCTGCTCTTGCTTCAGCCTGTCCCTCTTCTTTCTGGGGCCGTCCACTCACCCAAGAAGATCCTATCTATTTCTCAGGACAATTCAGCTCCACTAGGACTGACTCTTTTCTCAGGGAGGGCAGGTACAGGGATCCAGGCTCACAATATCTGTAAGGGGCCATAAAAATGAAATAATTTTAAAGAATCATTTCCTAAATTGAATATAACTGTGAAGAATATATATCAATGAATCTAGCCAGGAATATAGACTCTATTTTACCAATGCAGTTGTAAAATACAAAGTTTAATTTTTTTTTTTTTGGTAGATAAATGGCCTATGAAGGCAATAAAATACCAGTGACCTGCAGAAGTCACAATGAAGCCTTACGCCCAATAACTTCCAAAAACCACAGGCCACCCTCTTTGGTTTAAGGTCCTGAAAGAGAGGAGAAGGGAAAAGAGATTCAGAGCTAAGAACTAGAAGATGGGCACATGGTAGCAGAAAATATAAATCTGTATAGAGATTTATATGTATATGGTGAGGGGGCCATATACATTCTTGAGAGGCAACAGGCTGTAAGGGAAGGGGCCACTCCAGGATACTCATGCCACATGGCAAACCAGGTTTGCACTGCATGCCAGACCCATGCAGTGGAAAGGGGACCCTGTGCATGGTAGGTGACAGACACAAGAGCTTCTGAAATTGCCGACAAAAAGAACATTCTTGACAAGAGGTTTTTATTTCCCCTTTGGTTTTTGTGTTTTTAAAGCATAACGAGTTCATTTAATCAGTTTTACCTGACATGGAAAGCTTCAGAAATGAAGTCACAAAGAACCAAGGGAAAACTGTTTATTTTAAAGCTTAGATTTAATGCACAGTAACAGCCGTGTAGAAATGTGATTGGACAAAAAGGGAGTAATCTCACGTGAATAGACGGAGTGGGAAAATCCAGCAAGGCTTGCTGTTCAGATTCTTCTTGGCTTCTCTGTGTGCCATTCCCAGAGAAGGGCCTTAAGCAAACTTGCGGGTGGTGACAAACTATACCTCAGATCTTTCAGGCATAAGGTAACCCACACCCAGAACTTCTTGAAGAGCCCTGAGAAACCCATCACTGTTGCCCCCAAAATCCTGGTCTACTATAGGCAAGGGACTCCAAGTGGCTAGACTGGGAACCAGATGAGACTCCAGATTGCTTAGAGGAACTATCCTGGGTGACTGACAACCACTGCTCTTTCGGGAACTGATCCACCGAAGCAGAAAAGCCCTCACACTGCACATAGCCTTGCTGGGCTGCTGGGTTCTGCAGGCTCTGCTGCCACAATTACTGCAAGAGGCCATGTCAGAAGGAGAGAGACATGACTCCTGCCTCGCCACAGCTTCCAATCTCCCAGCAATACCTTCCACTGGAGATTCGCAAGGAGCCAGCTGCCATGACGTTGTGGGATGGGAAATACGGAGGCCTCCATTTTAGCAATAGGGGGATACTTAGGAAAAAGTAAATCTGGACCTAAGGAAAAATAAGCCTTATCTGGCTTCCCATGATGATAATCTAGAGTCTTAGTCTTTTCAGCCAGTTGGAGGCCATTTATCTGACCTATTGAAGAGTTAATAGCTGGAAAATTTGTTGCCTACAATGTAATAAATGAGGCTTAATTAGCTCAATAAATACATCTAAGAATAACCACAGGAGGCTTAACAGGCAATAACCAGGTATTAAATCATCCTGGAATAGGAAAAATTTCTACAAGTTTATGCCTTAGTACCAAAGGGCGGCTGACCTACAGCCAGAGACTGTTCAGGGAAGATGCTGCGTATGGCTCGGTGTGCATAAAGTATCAGAACTAATGGGATTAATGGGGGCCAATGACAAATAGTACAAAAGGTTTTATTATCCACGTCATTGCAATGCACTTTATAGGAAGAAAGGTCTTTCTACTGAGTAAAGTATCAAGTTCAGTAAACTGTCTCTAGAAACCCACAGTGAGGATCAGCCCATCAGTTTCCTGCTCTATCTCATGTATCCTGAGATTATTCATTCTGCTTCTCCACGAAGCTCTTCCAGAATTCATACAACACTGCATTCAACCTATTGTGGATGTCGCAGGGTAACTGCTTTCCTCTCCGGAAAAAGATGGAGAAAATCTATTTATTTTATCTCCTAAATGGCACCTGTTTTGGCAAAGGACTCAAATACCCACCTTTTCATTTGGTCCTTCAATGTGGTTGTGGTTTGCTGTTCTCATGTGTGTAGTTTACATGTGGGGCCAACTTACAAAGACATACAGGTACCTCATAGGAGGGTGAGCACACTTTATACACTGTGGGGATGGACAAGAGGAGGTGTGAGGACCTGGCCCGGGTCACTGCTAGGGCAATTCTCTCTCTGGGATTTCTTATGTGGAAGCAAGGAGGTAAAAATTGAGAACGAGGGTGTGACGGTTAATGCTGTCAACTTGATTGGATTGAAGGATACAAAGTATTGGTCATGGGCGTGTCTGTGAGGGTGTTGCCAAAGGAGATTGACGTTTGAGTCAGTGAACTGGGAAGGGCAGACCCACTCTTAATTGGGACACCGTCGAATCAGCTGCCAGCGAATATAAAGCAGGCAGAAAAACTTGAAAAGAAGAGACTGGCCTAGCCTCCCAGCCTACATCTTTCTCCCACGCTGGACGCTTCCTGCTCTCAAACACCAGACTCCAGAGTCTTCAGTTTTGAGACTCGGACTGGCTCTCCTTGCTCCTCAAGCTTGCAGACAGCAGACAGCCTATTGCAGGACCCTGCAATAAGTTAATACTTAATAAACTCATATAAATATATTATATTTTATATTATATATAATATGTAATAACAAACTCATATATATATCCTATTAGGTTTTACTCTCTAGAGAACCCTAATACAGATTTTGGTACCAGGAGTGTTTCTAGAGGAACAGAATATTAAGGATGAAGTTCTTTCGTTGTTTTAGGGGTTTCTGGAGTTAGCTGCTTAATATGATTTGACCCCAAAATACTAAGGACTGTACTTCTAATAGTATGGAGAACACTGATAGTCTTTGGTGTAAACTGTTTAGAGAGTTATACAAAATAAATGCATTTGACACTCCTGATTCACTGCTCGTAAGAGGCAAGGAGTTTAGTGACTCTATACATAATACCTTTGACCATATGTGGAGAACAAGGAACATAAAGCTGGTTGGTTACTCCTAAATTCAGTGGACAAAGAGATGAAAGAAAATGATGAACTCAGGGATTCTGTCTCCTGGCTTCAGAAGCAGATACTGAGCCTCAAATCTGCTAAGATTGCCCTGAGTGAGAGTCTTATCTCCTGTAGAGAAAGAGTTGAAATTGTGGAAGGACAGACACAAGCTCTTATCACGCAAGTGGCTGACCTGCAATGAAAGGTGCATGCACAGTTTCGCCAGATGTCTACTGTTAATATGAGGGCATTGATTGGAACAGGATGAGACCCTGTAACTTGGAATAAAAATGTGTGGAGGAGGACCCTGATGAAGCTAAGGACATTGAGTTTGTAAACTCTGAGGAAGCTTTTTTTTTTGCCAGAAGGAACAGCTTCTCTATCCCCAGTAATGACAGCCTTCCCTCCCAGACCCATACTGCCATCAGCCTTTCCACATTTGTCTGAGGAGATAAACCCTGTGCTGCCTGAGGCAGCAGTGATGGCCTCCCCTGAGGCAGTTGCCAGGCAAAATAATGGCGATTCTCCTCAGGAATCACACCCAACACCCCTGTTTACTTCTGGACCTGTAACTAGACTAAAGTCCTGGAGGGCCCCTGGAGTTGAGGTTGAGAGTGTGACCTACGGGGAGGTGCACTACACACAAAAAGAACTGTTTGGGTTCTCTAATTTATGTAAATAGAAATCTTGAGAACAGGCATGGGAATGGCTATTAAGGGTGTGGGATAATGGTGGAAGGAACATAGAGTTGGATCAGGCTGAATGTATTGATTTGGGCCCACTAAGTAGGGATTCTGCATTTAATGTTGCAGCCTGGGGAATTAAAAAGGGTTCTGATAGTTTACATGCTTGGTTAGATGAAATGTGGATTAAAAGATGGGCCACTGTGAGCAAGCTGGAAATGCCTAATCTCCCTTGGTTTAATGTAGCGGAGGGGATCCAAAGGCTTAGGGAGATTGGCATGGTGGAGTGGATTAGTCACTTTAGACCTACTCATCCCAGCTGGAAGGGTCCAGAAGATATTCCCCTGACCAATGCCTTAAGAAATAGATTTGTGAGGGCAGCACCTGCATTTTTGAAGAGCCCTGTAATAGTTCTTCTCTATATGTCAGATCTAACAGTGGGAACTCCAGTCACTCAACTACAAAATTTAAATACTATGGGAGCAATTGGATCCGAGGTGGCAGCAGCCAAGTGGTGGCACTCAACCATCAAAGGCAAGGTGGGCATAGCTACCATATTTGACAACAGAGGCAAAGTAGCAATCAGAATAGTGTGACTTGTGTAGAGCTCTGGCATTGACTAATTAATCATGGTGGTCCCAGAAATGAAATAGATAGGAAGCCTACTGCATTCCTACTTAATTTTTTTTCATTTTTTTCTGAATATTTTCTTTTTATAAAATTTATTTTATTTTATTTTACTTTAAGTTCTGGGATACATGTGCAGAACCTGCAGGTTTGTTACTTAGGTATACATGTGCCATGGTGGTTTGCTGCACCTATCAACCTATTATCTAGGTTTTATTTTGTTTATTTTATTTTTATTTTTTATTACACTTTAAGTTCTGGGATACACGTGCAGTATGTGCAGGTTTGTTACATAGGTATACACGTGCCATGGTGGTTTGCTACACCCATCAAACTGTCATCTACATTAGGTATTTCTCCTAAAGCTATCCCTCCCCTAGACTCCCATCCCCAACAGACCCCGGTGTGTGACATTCCCCTCCTTGTGTCCGTGTTTCCTGGTGATACTGGGAGTCTTGTGAGTATCATGGGGGACTCCTGTCTCAGCCACTGCCTCCCCAGGTCACTGGATGCCCATGCGTATAGGAGCGGGAGGTGTGAGGTGTGAGGATGGGGACTGCAAGGACTCTACCTGCACAGGGATAGATCCGCATGGGGCCAGGGCATCACTTGCTTTTGACAGCTTCCCAGTGGATTCTAAAACAGAGACACATTTGAGGACCCCAAGGCAGAACATTTGTCATTCTTGTATTCTTTAGTGGGAATAACCTCAGATCTTCCTGGGCACTAGTGAGGTCTAAGTCAGACAGAACTTGGAAGCCTTCCAGCAAAATGCATATCAAGATGCTCAATACATAGAAACTTTTATTCATTGTAAGCATTATAGTAATGGTTGCTCCAGTTTGCAGAGTGCTAAGATTTTCCTGAGTATTAATTAATTTAGTGTGTTCTTACAACAATACTGTGATATGCATCCTATAACACAGAAAGGCACACTAATGATAAAAGGGATGTCTATGCATGTGAATGCATGTGTGTATGAGGATTTAATGTAAGGCATGGGTATTTGAGGGGGCTTTGCAGAGGAAGAGGTAAGCGAAGTGAATTCTATAGATGGGGTTGCCAGATGTCTCAGGCAGGGAAGGCTACAGAGGCAAAGGAAAATACATTAGCCCTGGTGGAAGGATATGAGTTATGTGATAAGTAAGAAATGAAATATAAACAACTGTGACTGATTACAGAGTACCTGGGGAGAAAAGGGAGATGAGAGGGCAGGGGCTGGCAAAAACAGGTGTTGGAAGCCGCTGTGTGCAATGCAAGGGTGTGGACTTGCTCCTCCAGTAAGTGTTCCTCTGTGGTTTTCTCCCAGTGTTGCAAGAGCTCCATGAGTCCTGGTTTGCCATGCACAGTGTGTAGACTGAACTGGTAATGGGTTTCACAAACTTAGGTTCTGTTTTTAAGTGCGCCTATTTTCTGGTGTGATTTTTAAAATATATATTTATTTTACAAGAAATGTTCAATTAATAATAACTTATCTACTATTGTTCCAAGTGTATAAACATTATCATATGAAGGTAGGTTTAGGGTAAAAATAAGTTCCCTTACTTAAAATCCTTGAGAACAAAGAGCCCTCAGGTCATGTACACTTGTGGAAAAGAAGACAGAATCACATTTTAATTTTAGGAGGTTCACTTTGGCGTGGATAAGGAGAATATATTGCAGGAGGGCTTCAGAGGCTAGGAGACAATTTAGGAGATTTCAGTCTAAGTTGTGAAGGACACAGACCAGACTGTGATGGTCACTACATGATAGGAAAAAAGAGATTTGCAGAGGTAATGCTGTAGCCATGGAGGGAATAAAACGTAGTGCATGGCTAGAAGGCAGTAGGAAGGGGAGATGTTTTTGGCTGATTCATGTTCCCCCCAAAAAACATCTACATCCTAATCCCTGAAATCTGTGACTGTTCCATTACATGACAAAAAAATCCCTTTGCATACGTGATTAAGTTAAAGATGATGAGACAGGGACATTATTCTAAATAATCTGGTGGTCCCTAAACCCAACCTCTGTACTTTGTAATTAAAAGGCAGAAAAGGATTTGACATGGAAATAACAATAGAAAAAAAATTATCATGGAGAAAGAGGTTGCAGTGATGTGGCCACAGGACCAGGACAGTCAGCAGCCCAGAAGCCATTAGCAGCCCTTAGTGATCTCTCCCTGAGAGCCCCCAGAGGGAGCCGAGTCCTGCTGTCCCCTAGCCTCCCAGCAATGATACTAATGTTGGGCTTCTGATCCCCAGAGGTGTCAGAAAATCAGTTGTTTTAAGCCACTAAGCTTGCAGAGGTTTGTTCCAGCAGCCACAGGACACCAAGACAAGAACATGTTGGGTCTCCCTGTGTCCTGGTTAGGAGACTTGCTGGGTGGGTATATTACCCTGGATGGGCTCATGGAAGGGAGAGCAGGCTGTGGGAGGACGCCGTGCTCAGTTTCACATCCTGCTCCTGGAAGGACTGTAGAGTGCACGCTTGGAGCTGTCCAGTTGGCAGGGGGTGCTGGTCTCTGGAGCTCTTGGGAGAGCTGGAGAGAGAATTTGCCTCAGGTGCTGGTGAGGGTGCAGACACTGAGGAGTGCTCTGAGTGTGGGGAGTGAAAACATGTGAACTCCATGTCGAAACCTGGACATGCCCTCAAATTGTGATAAATTAGGAAATAAACATGACGGGGCAGAGAAACCATAGTGCAGAGGTGGCACCAAGCAGGCTGACCTTCGGTCCTAAAGGACATCACACTAGGGCCACTGCTGGGTGGGAACTCCAGGCCTGGACACCCAGGCAGGCTGGGGGTTCCCTCAGTACAAGGCCATCAGAAACGCTGTAATTCCTGTGTCCTCATTAACATGGTTTTCATTTAGGGCCACAGGATAGGGAATGTCTAAGGAATGCAGGACGATTCCTACCAAATATTTCCCTCTGGGATGCCTGGACTCCGGCCCCATTGGTAACAGGACCTAGTTCTCTGGAGCTGATTATCACCCACAGCAAAAGGCTGTTCCCCTATAAAAGCCACCCTTGACTCAAGGCCTAAGACTGCAGGATCATAACAAGACCAGTGGAGACGTGCAGGGCAAGTGATTTATTAGAGAAAGACGTTGAAACCTTTACATTCTGCAGTGACGATCAGAGTATCATTGAAAGATAGTGGAAACTAGCATTAAAAAGTTTTTACATCTCAGCGATCACATTTCTCTGCTATTTTTTCCTGAAATAGAAAAGGAAAGAAAGGAAGGTGAGGTTGGTCATGCAGCTCCTGGAGACAACATCTTAACATCCAAGTGGCCGATGGAATTCTGCTCCCAAAGACAATTGGAAGGGCAGAGGCAGGAACCTAGTGTGCGTGGGAAACCAGAGCCTAGACCTGGGGGCTTCACAGCACGCATGCTGGTGAGGGAGCAGCCTTTCCTTGCCAGGCCAATAGCCCTGGGAGGACCCAAGTGTGAGGCCCCGGGTCCTCATGGGGGGGAAAGAAGGGGTGGACAGAGCAGCCAGAGGTTATTGTCTGGGCTATCCCAGGACTTGGAGTCTCCTGTTTCCTACAATGAGGGACCCAGGACTGAGAGGCTGGTCAGGGCTGAGAAGGCTTCTGGGAAGCTTGGCTTCCAGGAGACTCCAGCCTCCCCATGCGGGAATTCTGCCTCAGGGCCCAAGCACCTCTCAGTCCTGAGCCTGCACCTTCCACGAGCATTTGTAGCTAAACCTCAGGACAGCAGCCCAGAGGCAGCCAGGCTGAGAGGCCCCTGGAAAACCTCTGATTTCTTGAGAAAGACAGAGTGAGAGCATCCCGCCTCCATGGCACTGCAGGAGGTGGAGTAGCGAGGGTCTTGGCCCACTGGCCGTGGTCAGGAGAGCATCGTGGGTGAGGAGGGGAGCGTGGAGTCTGAGGAGCTGGGAGGAGCTCCTTCCTGGCTCTGCAGAAGCTGCAGAGAAGCCCAGCCCTCCAGCGCTGCCTCTGTAGGAGGCCTGGCTTTGGGTCCCTCCCTGCCTTCCTCTCCCTGTTCGAGGCTCCCACACCCCCCAGTACATTCCACAGTGACTGTGTGAGGGCCGCTTGGCCTCAGGAAAGTCCCCAGGTTGAGAGGTAGTCATGTTTAGCCCTTCCCCATCCCTGCTTGGGCCCAGGCTCACTCCCCATGTCCTCAGCACACTCTGGGGACACGGCATCCAGGCAGGTGACCTGAGGAGGGGGAACATGCAGGAGGCTGTGCGCAGCTGAGCTGAGTTCTGCAGGCGAAATGGAAGCACCCACCCTGTGGCCCTGAGTGACTCTCTCAAGCAGTGACCAGCAAGGCAGGTGCCCCACCACCTGTGTCCCCCACAGAGCAGCAAGCTGACCTCACTTCACACTGTGCTGCTGACCAGAAGCCTCGACATGAAAAAAGAAAGAAATTGACCGCGGTGGGTGGATCACCTGAGGTCAGGAGTTTGAAACCAGCCTGGCCAACATGATGAAACCCCATCTCTACTAAAAATACAAAAATTAGCCAGGCATGGTGGCAGGTGCCTGTAATCCCAGCTACTTGGGAGGCTGAGGCACAAGAATCACTTGCACCTGGGAGGTGGAGTTTGCAGTGAGTCAAAAAAAAGAAAAGAAAGAAGTTACCTGGACTTTTTCAATTAAAAGATGTTTCTCAAGCGATATCTGATCTGTGCATTTCTTCACTTCCAAAATGGCTGCTACAGCATCATATTTGGCAAGTTTTAACTTGAACACAGGTTCATTAATGAATGAGAAGCCTGAGATCTCAGAAAAAAGAGCTGGGCAGACCACAGCGTTGGCTGCAACACAAGAATAAAAATACTCTTTATGTTAGAAAAAGTCGATTTTTTTTCATGGCTGCCTAATGGCTACCAGACATCACCCCCTGGGATCCGTGTTTCCACACCGTTATTGTGCTGATGACACTGCCAGACCTCGGTGTGATTTCCTCAAGGTCACACAAACAAAGGGAAGAGGTTCATACCTACAGCTAGACTCTCTTTTATTTATATATTTTTCTTTTTTTTGAGATAGAGTTTCGGTCTTGTTGCCCAGGCCAGAGTGCAATGGCATGATCTTGGCTCACCGCAACCTCCACCTCCCAGGTTCAAGCGATTCCCTTGCCTCAGCCTCCTGAGTAGCTGGGATTACAGGCATGCGCCACCACGCCTGGCTAATTTTGTATTTTTAGTAAAGATGGGGTTCCTCCATGTTGGTCAGGCTGGTCTCGAACTCCTGACCTCAGGTGATCCACCCGCCTCAGCCTCCCAAAGCGCTGGGATTACAGGTGTGAGCCACCGCACTCAGCCTTTTTTTTTTTTTTTTCTGAGACAGAGTATCACTTTCTCAGGATGGAATGCAGTGGCACAATCTCGGCTCAGTGCAACCTCAGCCTCCTGGGCTCAAGCGATCCTCCCACCTCAGGCCCCCAAGTAGCTGAAACTACAGGTGAATGCCACCATGACCAGCTAATTTGTTTTGTGGGCTATTTATTTATTTATCTATTTATTGTAAATACTGGGTATCCCCATGTTGCCTGGTCTTAAACTTCTGAGCTCAAGCGATCCGCCCGCCTCGGCTTCCTGAAGTGTTAAAATTACATGGCTCATACCTAGTGTTAAAATATAGGTGTGAGCCATGATGCCTGGCCCACAGCTAGACTTTTGACAGCCTTAATCTTACTCCATTCCCATAGCCACTCCTGGCAGAAGCTCTAACCACCAGTGATTGGAGGAGGCTGGTCAGGGAGGGTGAGCATTGTGCCAAAGGTCAAATGGCTGGGAAGTGGCAAAGCCCAGATTCACCCCAGACCTCACATTACGTCCTCTGACACAGATCCCATCCAGGAGCGAAGCTCGGGCAGAAGAATTCCTAACATTTTCCTGCATTTATATTTTATAAAACTTCCTAGGTGCTGGGGAGAAGAAATAGCCCTGAGCTTTCTGAGAGGCTCATTCAACAAGCACAGAAAAAGGTCTGGTGTTTTGGTTTAGTGAAGACTCCTACTCCAGCCCAAATGAGTGGCCTTGCCTCGGAGGAGGGTGCGTCCAAGGGGCTGGTGCTGGACTCATGACTGATGTACTCACCCTGGTAGCAGCAAAGGGCCAGTGTGACCAGTAGGAGACACACCGACAGCCTCATGGTGGCTTATTCTGCTGTGAGCTCAGCTTTCACAAACGATGAGAAATTTGGACTCGATCCCAGAAGCCTGTGAAGCCGTGGAGCCCAGGGCTATTTGTATCTAGGGAGTCTGGCTGGTCGTGCCCACGGGGGCACCTGATAGGTCACCAGGCCTGGCTGTCAGCTCAACCCTCCTAGCCAGGGCTGCTGCCATCCATCAGTGTCATGTCCCCACGCCTCCCTCCATCCCGAGTTGGGCGGAGCTCAGGAGAGCAGCCCACGTGTGGGCAGCAGAGCTGAGAACCACCCAAAACTCAGCTCTGTGCTCCAGGTGGGTGTCCCGAGATCTCTGGAAATATTCCCGGGATTCTCAGTTTCCTCCTGAGCTTTTGCTAATTATGATTTTTTCTTTGTATCAGTGCAGAAGCCTGGGTGGATTCTGACTTTGGAAGGCACAGGAAGCTGGAAGGCTGTGTTCTGGTTATGGGAGAGCAGGGACATAAGGAAACCGAAGGCTGTGTTCTGGTTATGGGAGAGCAGGGACATAAGGAGACCCTGCTTTGATCCCCCTGCATGTCTGACAACCAGCCAGGCTTGTTTCAGTTGCACGTTGAGCAAGTCTAAACAAGACCTATTTTTTCCCTGAGCCCCTTCCATCATCACCATGTTCACTGCATAGGTACCTAAAACTGAGTTGAATACGTCCTACCTTTGGAGGATTTCCTGGGGGAAAAGCAACCACCGCACCTGTTCTCTATCCTGCCTTACTCCCAGACTGAGTCTTGTTTATGGGTGCAGTTATAAATATGACCAAGATTCACATTTTCTACCTATGAAGAGCAAGCTTTCTGTGATGTGTCGCCACTTACATCTTATCTTAGGGCTGGTCTGATGAATAAATATCCCAACTTTTTCCCAATTAGCCGGGCATGGTGGTGGGCGCTTGTAGTCCCAGCTACTTGGGAGGCTGAGGCAGGAGAATCGCTTGAGAGGTGGAGGTTGCAGTGAGTCAAGATCATGCCACTGCACTCCAGCCTGGGTAACAGAGCAAGACTCTGTCTCAAAAAAAAAATAATAATAAAATAAAATAAAAAAATAAATAAAGAATTTGTTTCAAAAAAAAAAAAAAATGTGTGGAAGGAGCCCAGACAACAGCATGACAGAAGTTGACACAGTATAAACAAAGTGTCTTGTGAAGATCATCAGGTAGCCTGGTGAACCTGAAACAGACAGATGAACATGGTATAATAAAGAAGGGTTTGTGACTGGAGAACAGGATGGGCCAAATTCAGTGGAGCTTGCTTGCACTTTCCTCTGTGGAAAGTAGAATGAGTGGGAGAGATGAGGCACTTTCAGATTTTGTTGCCCCACTGCATCTTTTTTTTTTTTTTTTTTTTTTTTTTTTTTTTTTTTTGTGATTTTAAATCTCAGGTCAAAATAACAGACTTTCATATCCTTTAGGATAGCTGCTATAAAACAGACATACAAGCTAACTAACAAATTTGAAAATACCATTGTAACAAGGAAGTGCTCTCTTAGTGGGAATGTAAAATAGTTCAGCCATCATTGAAGAGTATGGGGGCCTCTCAAATTAAAACAGAAAATATCATAGGATCAAGGAATTTCTCCTCTGATGATATAGCCACAAGTACTGAAATCAGGATATTATAGATATATCGCATGGGCATGTCCTTAAGGACACTATTCACATAGGTGAAGAAGGGGAACCAACCCAGTGTTCATCCCCAGATGAAAGGATGAAGCAAATCTGGGTATTCATGGAATGGAATCTTATTCAGACTCTAAAAGAAGGAAAATCCAGACACAGGCTGTAGAATTCAATATAGATGGACTACAGTACATTATGCTATATGAAGTAATCCAGTCACAAACATAAATATAGTATGATTCCACTTATGTGTGGTATCTACAGTATCCAAATCCACAGAAACAGAAGTTTGAATAGTGGTTTTCAGAGGCTTTTGGGGAAAAGATATTGGGAGGTATTGTTTAATGGTAGAGGATTTCAGGTTTCCAAAAAAAGTCTTTGGAGATTGGTTGCACAATAAAGTGAATGTACTGAATACCGCTGAGGTGCATGCCAAGTCGTAAGATGGTACATTTGTAATGTACCAAATGTAAGATGGCACGTTTTACATTTTCGTATCACAATGAAAAAAAATTTAAACCACCTGGGCTTGAAGTAAAAGTCACACCTTCCAAGCACCTGAATTTTGAGCTACCTGCTTCTGTAAAGCCAAGGATTTACAGAAGGCCAAGAGGGCCTTGAGCACATTCTCTTTCCTAAGCCCTTACTTTCTGTTGACTCATTCATTCAACCAACAAACCATTTTTATCCTTGATCACACAAACATTGCCTTGGCTTTATAGAATGGAACGTCCCATGAAAATCCAGTCACCAAACTAGCCGTGAGCTGATTCTTCTTGGAAACATGCAGGCCCAGAGTGTTGCAAAAACTTCTGTAGTTAATGAGAACGGTGGTAATAAAGAGAGTAGTAATAGTTTTCAGTTTGTATATCTGTACCTGCAAAACACAATTGATCATATTCACATTCTTGTTACAAAAGTGCAATATATAAACTATTACATTTCCAATAATATAGTTGAGGCAACTGACTTGCAGAAATAAGAAACCCATCCAGAGTTGCACAGTTTAAAAGCCAGAAGGTCTGACTCAGGCATTGATGGTGTATGAGTTGTGAAGTAGCAAAGTGGTTCTCTCAGTCCAAAATCTGGCCCTGTTTACATGTGAGGTGGGCTGGAGGCAGATGCAGATTAATTTCTGTCTAAGCAGCTCCTTGCATTTTACTTTTTCACTCAAGTGAATTCTTCTAATCAATGATGCCTCACATTAGCTTCTTCATCTAGTTCGTTTCACTTTTTCGTCTTTTCCTTTTGAAGTAAGATCCTACAGTGACAACATCAAATGCTGGTGAGATGAGGAACAACAGGAACTCTCATTCATTGACTGGTGGAAATGCAAAATGGTACAACCATTTGGAAGACAGTGTGGCAGTTTCTTACTAAACTGAACACATTCTCACCATAAATTCCAGTAAGTGTGCTCCTTGATATTAACCTAAATTAGTTGAAGTTTAGTTCCCATACAAAAATGTGGACACGGATATTCAAAGACGCTTGATTGAAAATCATCAAAACAGGAAGCAACTGAGAAGTCCTTTAATACGTGCAGAGATTATTAACCTTTGGTACCTACAGGCAGAAGAATATGATTCACCACCAAGAAGTAATGAGCTATTATGCCATGAAAAGAAAAAAAGGAATCTCAAATCCTTATAACTAAGTAAAAGAAGCCAATCTGAAAGGGTTACCTACTGTAGGATTCCAACCATATGACATTCTGAAAAGCACATATGGAAACAAAGGTCTGTTATTGACAAACGTTAATGGGGAGGGAATCATGAAAAGGGAGAGCACAGGGGATTTTTAGGGCAGAGAAACAATTCTGAATTTTAAAAAATTTTTTATTTCCATAGATTTTTGGGAAACAGGTAGTATTTGGTTATATGAGTAAGTTCTTTAGCAGTGATTTGTGTGATTTGGGTGCACCCATCATCCAAGTAGCATACACTGAACCCAATTTGTAGTCTTTTATCACTCACCCACCTCCCACCTTTTCCCTCAAGTCCCCAAAGTTCTTTGTATTATTCTTATGCTTCTGCATCCTAATAGTTGAGCTCCTACTTATGAGTGAGTACATGTAATGTTTGGTTTTTCATTCCTAAGTTACTTCTCTTAGAATAATGGTTTCCAGTTCTATCCAGGTTGCTGCTAATGCCATTCTTTCCTTTTTATGGCTGCGTAGTATCCCATTGTATATGCATACTACAATTTCTTGAATCGCTTGTTGATTGATGGGCATTTTGGCTGGTTGTATGTTTTTGCAGTCCTGAATTGTGCTGCTATAAAAATGCCTGTGCAAGGATCTTTTCCATATAATGACTTCTTTTCCTCTGGGTAGATACTCAGTAGTAGGACTGCTGGATCAAATGGTAGTTCTACTTCTGGTTATTTAAGGAATATCTACACTGTTTTCCCTAGTGGTTGTATTTGTTCACATTCCCATCAGCAGTGTAGAAGTGTTCCCTTTTCACTGCATCTCTGAACAACATCTTTTGTTTTTTTGATTTTTTGAATCATTATGGTCTTAATATATTATGGCCCTTCTTGCAGTAGTAAGGTGGTATTGCATTGTGGTTTTGATGTGCATTTCCCTGATCATTAGTGACATTGAGCATTTTTTCATGTTTGTTGGCCCTTTGTATATGTTCTTTCTAGAACTGTCTATTCCTGTCCTTAGCCCCTTTTTTGATGGGATTGTTTGTTTTTTCCTTGCTAATTTGTTTGAGTTCCTTATAGATTCTGGATATTAGTTTTTTGTTGGAGGTATAGATTGTGAAGATTTTCTCCTCTGTGGGTTGTCTGTTTACTCTGCTGACTGTTTCCTTTGCTATGCGGAAGCTCTTTAGTTCAATTAAATCCCACCTATTTATCTTTGTTTTTATTGCATTTGCCTTTAGGTTCTTGGTCCTGAAATCTTTGCCTAAGCAAATGTCTAGAAGGGTTTTTCCGATGTTATCTTATAGAATGTTTACAGTTTCAGGTCCTAGATTTGAGTCCTTGATCCACCTTGAGTTGCTTTTCATAGAAGATGAGAGATGAGGATCCAGTTTCAGTCTCCTACATGTGGCTTGCCAATTATCCCAGCACCATTTGTTGAATAGAGTACCCGGTGATGGTATATACAGGTCATTACACATTTCTCAGAAATTATAGAATGTAGGACAGCGAGAGTGAACTTTAATATAAGCTATGCACTTTGCATGAAAATAATTTGTCCAGGTGAGTTCATCAATTATGTATGTCACTCTGGGTTAGGCTTTGAATAATGAGGGAGGCTGTACCTGTGCAGGGGCAGGAGTTATATGTGAACTCTGTATTTTCTACTCAATCTTTTCTGTAAACCTGAATGTACTCTAAAGGAATAGTGTGTTTAAAAAAAGAATGATGCAAATTGCAAAAAAAAATGATTTTCACACGAGAAGAAAAATCCTTATTGAAAAAAGCCAAATCAATGAATTGTACAATAATATAGATAGCTGACCAATTTTGGTGAAAATCTAACACAATCAACTAAAGCCTATTAAAAGAAATAAGAATACATGAAGTTAGCTAAATACAAGTTAAGAAAATGGAAAAGGGAATTGCTTTCCTGCAAGCTAGCTACGCCACTACACACCATAATGAAGAAATGGTACCAATGACAATAATATAAAGAGCAGCCACAAAAATATATTAATAGCTGCCTGAGTGGAGATATACAAGCCTCCAGAAACAGATTCACGAAACTTTTGTCACGATATCAAAAGGAAATCTAGATAAATGGATGGCCACACCTGGTTTCTAGAGGAAACAGTAGAAAATTTAAAGACGTCGGCCGGGCGCGGTGGCTCAAGCCTGTAATCCCAGCACTTTGGGAGGCCGAGACGGGCGGATCACAAGGTCAGGAGATCGAGACCATCCTGGCTAACACGGCGAAACCCCGTCTCTACTAAAAACACAGAAAATTAGCCGGGCGAGGTGGCGGCGCCTGTGGTCCCAGCTACTCGGGAGGCTGAGGCAGGAGAATGGCGGGAACCCGGGGGGCGGAGCTTGCAGTGAGCTGAGATCCGGCCACTGCACTCCAGCCTGGGCGACAGAGCGAGACTCCGTCTCAAAAAAAAAAAAAAAAAAAAAAAAAAGAAAATTTAAAGACGTCAACTATGCTCTGTTCTATAAATTCGAAGTTCCTTCTAACAGAATTTTGTTTTAACTTTTATTCTAGGTTTGGGGTTCATGTCAGTTGGTCAAGTGGTATTATGGAGGTTTGTTGTGCATATTATTTTATCACTCTGGTATTAAGCCTAGTACCCAATATTATTTTTTCTGATCCTATCCCTCCATCCACCCTCCATGCTCAAGTCGGCCCCACTGTCTGTTGTTGCCCTCTATGTGTCTACGTGTTCACACCATTTAGCTCCCACTTATAAGTAAGAACATGTAGTATTTGTTTTTTTTCCCTTCATTAGTTTGCTAAGGATAATGGCCTCCAGCTCCATCCATGTTCCTGGAAAAGACATGACCTCATTCTTTTTAATGGCTTCATAGTATTTCATGGTGTATATGTACCACATTTTCTTTATCCAGTCTGCCATTGATAGACATTTAGGTTGGTTCCATGTCTTCGCTATTGTGAATAGTGCTGCAATGAACATAAGCATGCTTTATATTCCTTTAGGTTTATACCCAGTGATGGGATTGCTAGGTCAAGTGGTAGTTCTGTTTTTAGCTCTTTGAGGAATTGCCACACTGATTTCTATAATGGCTAAACTCATTTACACTCCTACCAACAGTGTATAAGCATTCCCTTTTCTCTACAGCCTTGCTAGCCTCTGTCTAACAGAATCTTACTAGGGCAGTTTGATGTTTTGTTTAATTCTGGAGTGCTGCTTGAATCTTTCAGAATTAGAATATATCCATTGATTAAGGAATGAGGAGAGGCCCAGTTTGGGGACCAGACTTGCTGGGCTTAAGCTAAGCTCTGGTATTTTCTACTTGTGAATTTTGCAGCAAGTGGCTTAGTTTTGCAGAAATAGTTTCCTTAATTTTAAACTCAGGTGGCAAAAGCAGTGCCTACCTCACAGGATTTACATAAGGAATAAATGAATTAATGGAGGAAAATACACATCACAGCATCTGAGCACTAAATGTCAATTCCCACAGTTACGTAACCAAAGGAGAAAATATAGATGATTAAGTAAAAAATAATCACCTCTTTCTCAACACAAAATATCAAACAGAATCTAACCCATTCTGCTAACAAGGAATGTTTACACACCCTAAGGGTTAACAAAGAGTGCTACAGAACCTGGTTCTGGCTCTGTTGGGATCTTCCACAGTTAAGATCATTACTTTTCAAATTTTTTGTTTTATGATTACATCAGAGTGACTATTATTATGATATTGTTAATATTCTTAATGATGTGTCTTGGATCTAAGTCTACATGTGGGTGTGGGTGTGGGTGGAGTAAATATTGGACTACTGTCCTCACCAGGATGTGTTGGTCCCAGTGTGCTTCTGCCTGAGGTTACTACCCAGCAATTCTCTAGGGATTGGTCTTCAAACTGGTGATCAGCTTCCTAGAAGATGAAAAAATTTAGAGGATCAATCAAGATCCTAGTGTCCAAGTACTTTGGCCATACATTTATCAGGTGATCACCATGGTTCTCAATTTGTACCTTCTCTTCCACATAAAGGAATCCCAGATGGAGAACTGGGTGGCAGAGAACTGGACCAGGTCCTCACACCTCTTCTTGACCATCCCCACAGTCCATAAGATGTGCTGGTCCACCCTTGAGGTACCTGTGTGTCTTTGTTATTCAGCCCTTCATGTGAATAAAACACATGAGGACAGCAAACCAGAATCACATCTGAGGTACCATGTCAAAAGAGGATGTTTGAGTCCCCTGCAAAAACAGGTGCCACTTAGGATGAAGAAATTAAGTAGATTTTCTTGATCATGTTCTAGAGAGAAAAGCAGTTGCCCTGTGGTGTCTGCAACAGGTGTAATGAAGTGTTTTATAAATTTTGGAAGGACTGCATAGAGAAGCTGAACAAATAACCTCAGGATATGTGAGATAAACCAGGAAACTGATGGCCTGATCTTCACTGTGGGTTTCTAGAGACAGTTTGCTTTGGTGAACTTGACAGTTTGCTCACTAGAAAGACCTTTCTTCGCCAACAGTCCATTGCACTGAAACAGATAACAAAAAATTTTTGTAGCATGTATTGTTGATACCCTTAATGTCATTAGCTCTGTTACTTTGTGCACACCTCGCTTTAGCTTTCTTGAAATCTCTCTGACTGTAGGTCAGCCATTCTTTGGCTCTAACACATAAATTTGCAGAAATTTTTCCTACCCCAGGATGACCTAGTACTGGCTATTGCCCAATAAGTCTTGTGTGGTCATTAGTCTACGTATTTATTGAACTAATTAAGTCTTGTTTATTATAATCTAGGGAACAAACTTACCAGCTATTAACACTTTGATAAGTCAGACAAATGGCCTCCAAATGGCTGAAAAATGAAGACCGAGATGCTAGATTACAATCATGGGATGCCAGATAGGGCACACGATTTCTTAATTCTGGATTTACTTTTTATTTGTATCCCTCATTGGTAAAATAAAAGCCGTTGTGTTTCACATCTCAGAACCTCAGGGAAGCTGGCTCCTTGTTCTCCAGTGGAAGGCGTTGCTGGGTCACTGAAAGGTGAGAGGAGGCAGAAGTCATGTTTCTTTGTTTCTCACATTGCTCCTTGTACTGATTGTGGTGGCAGAGCGTGCAGCACCCAGCAGCCCAGAAAAGCAGAGTGCAGTGCGATGGCTGTTATTCCTGCTGAGGTGGCTCAGTTTTAGCAGCAGCCTCGCCTTCAGCTGCAGTCATGAGATTTGGGCAACAGCATTTTATCTTTTTCTCTTCCAGCTTCAGGGTTGGTATGGTTTTCCTGCAATTTGCAATCAGAGGGCATCTTTCATAACCCCTTTTTGGTTCTGGAGTCTGTCAAAATTCCTAACACTAATTTCTACATGGAATGTCATTCTGATTAATTGATTAATTTACATATAGTGTTTATTTTCTTGACTGTACACTTTCTGATAGAAACTGCAGATATGTATATATTATATCTCTCATCTGAGATATATCTCTATATCTATCTATCTATCTATCTATCTATACATACATACATACATACACACATCCCTCTCTCAAATGAGTACATACATGAAAATGTGTGGTTTGCAGAATATCAAAGGGAAGAGAAAAGTCCCATGATGGGCACACTGACTACCAGTTAGAGAAAAGTTAATGAATTACAGAACTGTAAGACCTTAAGGTTTTACATTCTTTGGATAAATACCCTGACAGCTTCAAAAGCATGCAATCAGCACGATTTGCCAATACGTCAGGTATTTTGCTAACATATGTTTCCTTTCATAGTTGACACTACATAATAGATTGTGATGCTGTCTCATTCAGCCTGATCACCTGACCTTCTGACTTCATGCACCTAAAGAAATCCAGTGATCCAATTTTACCCATCCTTTGTGGTGAAAAATCTCATATTGAAGAAGGACAGAAGAAACTGGAATGAGGTCGCTGTCTTTATCTGAGATTTCTGCTCTCATCCTTTCCTGTGTTGAGTCTCAATAATTATCCATGTCCTATCCTAAACCTCATTTTCTCTTTACCAGAAATAGCTCCTCTATCTAAGGTTTTATCCTCCAGTGCATGTCCGTACTTCAGTTTCCCCTAGTCTTATTTCTATGTAGATTTCATATAGAAATTCTATGT
Organism: Macaca mulatta; assembly: GCF_049350105.2. Lineage (NCBI taxonomy): Eukaryota > Metazoa > Chordata > Mammalia > Primates > Cercopithecidae > Macaca > Macaca mulatta. The sequence continues at coordinate 11,823,534 of NC_133419.1, forward strand.
AGATTTCATATAATGGAGGTGTCTAAAATAAGACAATAATGACAGAAGAGATCATAACTTGTAGAGCAGTATTAAAACAATCAGTACTTGTTATCAAGATCATTTTTTCTAAAAGAGAAAATAAAAATGTTACATATGCATCAAAATGTGGACAGCAAGTCACCCAGGTGCCGAGGCAAGAGATCGAGGGCACGAGTTGTTCCAGTATAATAAAATATATAAAATAAGAAGACTTATACTAGATATAGATAATAGATATGATTATATATGAATATCATTAATCATTAGTTTGTAGCAATTACTCTTTATTCCAATATTATAATAATCTTCGCTCTATAATCATAACCTAGGAAAAGCCAGGCCATATAGAGATGGGAGTTGAGGGGACATAGTGAGGAGTGACCAGAAGACAAGAGGACGAGTCCTCTGTCACGCCCCGACAGGGCCACTAGAGGGCTCCTTGGTCTAGCAGTAATGCCAGCGTCTGGGAAGACGCCCGTTGCCAAGTGGACCGTGGTCTAGCGGAGCGGTAGCGTCAGTCTCAAGGAAAAACACCGGCTACTTAGCAGACCGGGAAAGGGAGTCTCCCTCTCCCTGAGGGGAGTTTAGAGAAGACTGCTCCTCCACCTCTTGTGGAAGGCCTGACATCAGTAAGGCCCGCCGGCAGTTATCCGGAGGCTTAACCATCTCCCTGTGACGCTGTGCTTCAGTGGTCACGCTCCTAGTCCGCCTTCATGTTCCCTCCTGTACACCTGGCTCAGCCTTTTAGATGGCAGTAGCAAATTAGTGAAAGTACTAAAAGTCTCTGATATGCAGAAATAATGGCGTAGGCTGTTTCTCTCTCTCTCCTCCCTTTCTCTCTGCCTCGCTGCCAGGCAGGGAAGGGCCCCCTGTCCACTGGACACATGACCCACGTGACTGACCCACGTGACCTTACCTATCATTGGAGATGGCTCACACTCCTTACCCTGCCCCTTTGTCTTGTATGCAATAAATATCAGCGCAGTCTGGCATTCGGGGCCACTACCTATCTCTGCGTCTTGGTGATAGTGGCCTCCCAGGCCCAGCTGTCTTTTCTTTTATCTCTTTGTCTTGTGTCTTTATTTCTGCAATCTCTCGTCTCCGCACACGGGGAGAAAAACCCATCGACCCTGTGGGGTTGGACCCTACATCAAAATATCAAGAGCATGTGTAACTTTCAGACTGGCAAAGGAAAATGAAATTAAATATGACTCAGTCAGTGCAAAAGAAGAAAGTAAGGCAGACAGAAAACATAGAAAAAGCATCACCAATGCCCCATTAGGCCCCTATTAGTTGCAGGCTGGAAAATTTGACAAGCATCTGGCTGAAGGTAAGAAATATCTGTAGAAAATACAGGGGAACTGCCAAGAGCATAAAAAATATCTTGGCCTAGATCTAGCCAGGATACAGGCATAGGGAGAGGACCACACATTTTGGGCTTGCTGTCCTCAGATAGCAGTTGCAATCCTGCAGATAGGATTGACAGTCAACATGTTTCTGTATTAGGGCAACTGAGGTTGCAGTCCAAGGTCTGCCTATGAATCCTTCAATTCTAAACCCTTCACTTTGTAAGAAGACAAACCTAGGCTAAAAATGAAATAGAAGACCCTTGTAAGGAACTATAGCCAAGTGCAAATGGGATGGAGGTGGTCACAGAGTGCAGTGATCCCAGGCATCCTGATGCGTCCCTAGTTGTCTGTAAGAAAAAAATGCAAATAGAGGAAGATGATGTCATCCCAGGCCTCCTCCTAATCTAAGAGATTAATGCTGTGCTACACAGACCCTAATGCTCTCAACAAATCAGAGGCCATCTAGGAAGTGAAAGAGCATTGTGCCCCAACTGTCCCAGCAGGAGGCCAGAGCAGAGAAGGGTTCATCCATTGTCCCTGCCTAAACCTCACAGCCCAGGGCTGGACACACACTTTCACAAAATTTTCGAAAAGTATTTCATCACCCATTGATCATTTAGTAGTAGAGTGTTGAATTTCCAAGTGATTGGAGAATTTCTTGTAATTCTGTTTTTTATTTTAATTGGACTCAATTATGGTCGCAGAACATAGTTTCTATGACCTCAGTTATTATAAACCTCTAAAGGCTGGTGGTGCAACCCCAGCCAGTTGCAGTCCTGGGCCCCCGTAGTATCATTCAGTGATCAATAGACCACCACATCCAGGCCCCGAAGCTGTGGTCAGGCCCTGGCTGGTCACCACGTCTGTGTCCCTGCTTCCCCTGGAACTCTCCACACAGTCAGTGCTGGGGCTGGAGCCGTTACAATCAGTGTCTCTTTCGATGGGCACAGCTGTAGTCCTCAGTCTTCATATCTCTTTATCCACTTCCACCTCAAGGCCACAGCATCCATTCCTGCCTGAAGCAAGTAAATTCCATCCCACTGAGGAATTCTTCAGTGGGCTCTGTGCTCCCCTGAACTGATATACAGAGATGATTTTCTCCATCAGGCATGACCGTGAGCATTGCTCTGAATGTGTGTTTTTTCATTGCTTGAGTCTTGACCGAAATGGGCTTTCCTGTCATTGTCATAAGACACCCTGGATGCTTGGTCTAAGCTATCTGTAGTCATCTTTTTCCCCAGTGTAGCCATCTTGGAGACCTATATCCCCCACTGAGCTAGGACACTGGGGCAAAAAGTAACGAGCTTCACAGGGGTCTTCAGGAAGTGCTGGGTGTGAGCGCCCTATGCCTCAAGGACCCGAGTCATACTTTCTCATCACTTTTATGCTGCCTCAAGGTGCTTCTTATAAACATTCTCTTCCTGGGCCATTTCAGAAGCTTGTAGTTCTACGTCCTTCCCTTGGGTAGTTTCCTCTGTCAGTTACATGGGTCTGACACGCTGAGTCACAGGCTTGGCCACCAGAGCAAACCTGTTTTTCATTGTGCGATGCTCCCCATGTGGCATGGGCATTCTGGAGTGGTCCCTTCCATTGGAGCTTGTTTCCTTTCTAGAATGTATTTCACCACTTCATCAAATGGGCCAGGGCCTTCACTGAACAGATTTGCAGTTTCTAAGTGAGTGCCCATGTGCACATCTTCCAGTTCCTAGCTCTGAATCTCTTTTCCCTTTTCCTGCCTTTTAGGGTGTGAAGCAAAACAAGTTGGGCTGTGGTTTGGGAACGGTCCTGGGTGCAAGGCCTCACTATGACTTTTGTAGGTCACAGGTGTTATTGCCTTCATAGGCTACTTCTGCATAGAAACATATTAGACTTTGTACTTTACAATTGCATTGCTAAGATGGTGAATATATCCTTGGCTAGATTCATTGATATGTACTCACTTTAAGAAATGTTGTGTTTTTTTTTTTAATTATAACATTATTATGGACCCCTGTTGTGGGCCTGGATCCCTGCACCTGCCTTGCTGAAGGGAAGAGTCATCCCTGGTGGAACTGAGTTGTCTGAGAAACAGACAGGGTCTTCCTGGGTGAGGGGATGGCCCCACTAAGAAGAGGGACAGGCTGAAGTGACAGCAGAAGAGGTAGTAATAACCTAACCCTGATGACAGGAATACAGGAGACAGAACATGAATGAGACCCTAGTTTCCATTTAAAAATCCTCTGCTGTGCCGGGTCCCTGCACATCACACTCACTCCCCTCAACCCTCATGGCCTTTGCAGCTCACTGTGGGGCAGGGGAGGATGAACCCACTGGCAGAGACTGGACGGGGGAACATTGCATAATTTAAGGTGTTGTTATGCTAGAAAACTCAGTCATCAGGGTAAGTAATATTTTCATGCAATACTTTAAAAGTTCAACATTAACGCCAACATCCATGAATGACAAATAAAAATCAAAATTTAAAATTCAGACAGGATCCCCCTTGCTTTGCACTCCTCCCCTCCCTGACTGGCTCTGGTCTGGGCCCTGCACACCCGGGGGAGGCCCAGAGACAACCCAGAGGAGCCTGGCATAACCAGCAGGGCTCAGCATGGATGGGACTGGGGTAAAATCAGGGCTTCTGAGCACGACCCCAAGAGTGTGAGGTTTCCAGAGAAAGTGGCTGAGGGAGGTAGTGGGATGTGGAGCGTGAAACACTCTTCAGAGAAAAATTAGGCAACAAGAGCTAATGCTTTTTTTCTTCGGAGAGAGAGAAGTCCAACTCTTGGGCTGGAGATGATGAGAATTCAAGCGTTTCCCAGAAACCTCGGACCCTCACCCAGCTCCTTCGAGGCCTCTCTGTCTGCAACCTACAGCCTGCCTGTGCAGTCTGGGAAGCCTCTTTTTTTTTTTTTAATAGAAGAACAAGAAATAATTTTAGTGATTTGCAGTTAGTTTATTGAAATGGAAATGAATTTGAGGTTTCAACAATTGTCCAGCAGTTTCCACATATAAAAAGACAACACAAGAAAGAAAAGTGGCTTCTAGCAATCAACAGATGAGTTCTGGCCATAGTCTGTAGTCCTCTGAGCCAAACGCCTTGTGTAAAGTTAATTACTCTTAATTACACCAAATACTGTCGTACATTGTATGCTGGAAAACAAAAACAGATCACTTAGGTTTGCAAATTTCACTTACTAAGTCAAATAGTATAACTTGCCTTCTTGTTTTCTTGCATTTGTCCACAAACAGCTAACTCCCAGGAAAATTTGCAGTGGAAGAAAAGCCAGCATCCCCTCTCCATTTATTCTGTCCTCTAGGAGACACTTCATAACGCCAAACAGGGGCCAGGGTTGTAGGACCTCTTCCCTACCAGGGATCCATGTAATACTTTTTTTCTCCAAAAATTCTATTCCTTGAAATAACTTATCCAATAAATATGCTGCACATACTATTTGTTGAAGACCTGATCATTTGGACTGTTTCTGATACCACTTTTACAACAAAGAATTGTTAAAAAAAAAATCTCAGCTCAAATACAAGAATGTGATGGTTTTGAGTTATTGCACAGGCATAAAAGGTGGAAATGTTGTAACAGGCTGAGACTCTTCACCATTACCTTTGAGGTCTATGAAATATTGGAGCTGGGCTGGGTGCGATGGCTCATGCCTGTAATCCCAGCACTTTGGGAAGCCAAGGTGGGCAGATTGCTTGACCCCAGGAGTTTAAACCAATCTGGGCAATATGACAAAACCCAATCTCTACAAAAAAAAAACAAAACATATATATATATATGCTGGATGTGCTAGTGTGCAACTGTAGTTGCAGCTACTCAAGAGGCTGATGTGGGAGGATCACTTGAGCCCAGGAGATGGAGGCTGCAGTGAACTGTGATTGTACCACTGCACTCCAGCCTGGGCAAAAGAGCAAGACTCTGTCTCAAAAAAACAAAACAAAACAAAACAAAAAAATGGAAACAAGAAACATTGGAGTTTTATAATATAAATGATTAATCTGAGGGGTTTTTTTGGTTTGTTTGGGTTTATTGTTTGTTTGTTTGTTTGTTTTTGAGATGGAGTCTCTCTTTATTGCCCAGGCTGGAGTGCAGTGGCACTATCTTTGCCTACTGCAACCTCTGCCTCCCGGGTTCAAGCAATTCTCCTGCCTCAGCCACCCAAGTAGCTGGAATTACAGGTGTGCGCAACCACACCTGGCTAATTTTTGTATTGTTAGTAGAGACGGGGTTTCAACATGTTGACCAGGCTGGTCTTGAACTCCTGACCTCAAGTGATCCACCCACCTTGGCCTCCCAAAGTGCTGGGATTACAGGTATGAGGGACCGCACCTTGCTAATCTGAGTTTTTAAAGAAAAAAATGATTCAACCATCCCAAATTGCAGTTAATATTTACTTTTATCCTTGAGCATTTGATATATCTCTAAATATTCTATTGTGGAATGTTTAATAAAATTTTGGGGTATTAAATAAATTCTTTAAAGAAAAAAAAAAAAACATAATCCCAGCACTTTGGGAGGCTGAAGCGGGCAGATCACCTGAGGTCAGGAGTTTGAGACCAGCCTGGCCAACATGGTGAAACTCCATCTCTACTTAAAATCAGCTGGGTGTGGTGGCATGTGCCAGTAATCCTGGCTACTCTGAAGGCTGAGGCTGGAGAATCACTTGAACCCAGGAGGCGGAGGTTGCAGTGAGCCGAGATTGTGCCATTACACTCTAGCCTGAGCAACAAGAGCTAAACTCTGTCTCAAAAAAAAAAAACTCATAGCCAACACATCTTTATAAACAGAAACACTCAATGTTATAACCATTGACTTTGTTGTAAACAATTCTAATTGACTTTGTTGTAAACAATTCTAGCACTCGTGCTGTTTCATACCCATGATCTGCACTTCCCACTTCATGAGGCACTTAATTAAGTGGTGCATGATTTCCAGTCACGTATGCTAACAAATCTTGGTTGCTTGGACTTGCATTTTAAATTCTTTATTTTAGGCCAGGAGGGATGGCTCACACCTGTAATCCCAGCAATTTGGGAGGCTGAGGCTGGCAGATCACCTGAGGCCAGGAGTTCAAGACCAGCCTGGCCAACATGGTGAAACCCCATCTCTACTAAAAATACAAAAATTAGCTGGGCATGGTGATGGTACGTGCCTGTAGTCCCAGCTACTCGAGAGTCTGAGGCACAAGAACTGCTTGATCCCAGGAGGCAGAGTTTGCGGTGAACGAAGATCATGCCACTACACTCCAGCCTGGGCGACGGAGTGAAACTCCATCTCAAAAAAATTTTTTTTCTTTATTTTAGAAAATGCAGAATTTGCACAAATTGTATTTTCTGAGTTAGATAAAAAATAATAAGAATGTTTTTAATATTTGTTTTGTGAAACTAGGAAATGTCTTAGTAGGTTGCTCCTACAAGTGTGTGACTCCTTGAGAACCAAATTTTTTCTCTTAATAAAAATGTGCATGTGTCTGGCTGGGTGCCGTGGCTCACACCTGTAATTCCAGAATTTTGGGAGGTCAAGGGAGGCAGATCACTTGAAGTCAGGAGTTTGAGACCAGCCTTGCAAACATGGCAAAACTCCATCTCTAGTAAAAATACAAAAATTAGCAGGGCATGGTGGCGCACACCTGTAATCCCAAATACTTGGGAGGCAGAGGCAGGCAATTCACTTGAACCCGGGAAGTGGAGGTTGCAGTGAGCTGAGATTCGTGCCACTACACTCCAGCCTGGGTGACAGAGCGAAACTCCGTCTCAAAAAAAAAAAAAAAAAAAACCAAAAAAAATGCAGATGCCTGTCGCTGTGTGTCTGTGTGTCTATACTTGTGTGCTTATGTGTGTCTGTGTCTGTGTGAGAATGGACTGGTGAGGTCAGAGGTAGATGGGTGATCTCTAAGTCTTGCTTTTCTCCCTTTTGCCTTTTCCATTTATCACTACCTAAAGATTCTCAGTGTGAAGTGGCAAAGCAGCCTGGAGACAAAGTTTAATGAATTGATATATAAAGTTTAGAGCCCGCTGGTTCTGATCGGTGATTTTCAAAGGGTACCTAAGAAGAAGCCAAAATTACCATCATCAGTCCGAAGTTTTTCAGAGTTCTATGTGACTGGCTGAGGAAGCACTGCTTGAACTTCCCCATAGCCTCCGCGGCGGCCTCGCTGTCTGTGAATTCTTGAAGAAGCTCTTTGTACTCAGGTATAGATATGTCAGAATTGATGGTCTTTTCAACCACATCCTCCAGGAGTTTGCAGCCAGAATCTGAAAAAAAAAAAAAAAAACCACAAGAACATGGGCCATTACCAGAGGTGTGAGCTCATTTTACGGATGAGTTGGGAAAGCCGGCTGTCTTCGTACCTCCAGGGACAGACTGAGGTTCAGAAAGATTTTGGTGCAGGATGTAGAGTTCTCAATTCTGAGAGCATAAACTCAGGCTCTGCAAATTCTCTCCAACCTCCCAAACCCAGAGAAGCCCAACCCCATGTATCCTTGGTGAAGAGGACCCTCGAGAAATGAGGTGCTCTGACTGGGGGCACATAGCAAACACCGCTTGGGCTTTCTTGGTTCAAAGTCATGCAATGCTTCCCTGTTATCATGCCCAGCATCAGCGAGGGTTTCCAAGGATTTCAGATTAATGGGTCTAGGACATTGTCCGTTAGTTCTGTTGACTCTACTGCAATAAAAGGGAATGTGTGACCAGGGAAGGTGGCTCACGCCTGTAATCCCAGCACTTAGGGAGGCCAAGGTAGGCAAATTGCTTGAGCTCAGGAGTTCAAGACCAGCCTGGACAACATAGGGAGACCTCATCTCTACAAAAAAATTAAAAATTAGCCAGGCATCGTGGTGCCCACCTGTAGTCCCAGCTACTTGGGAGGCTGAGACAGGAGCATTACTTGTGCCTGGGAGGAAGAGGTTGCAGTGAGCTGAGACCGTGCCATTGCACACCAGTCCCAGTCCCAGCCTGGGTGACACAGCAAGACCTTGTCTCAAACACACACACACACACGAATGGGAAATAGAACTTGTCCATGAAGGGATCTGAGGTCACCCCCCCAGTGTAAGGGAGAGGAAAGAGCTCAGGACTTGGCTTCATGTGAGCTGGTTGTGCTCTGGACTTTGTGATTTTCTAGTTTGTTGACTGTGAGCTTGTCACCCTTCTACGCGTCTGCACCTACCTTGGACACCAATACGGTAGGGTTTGGAATCCACCTTTGTGAATTGCACAAGGCAGGCTCCCTATGGAACTACTAGTGCTGATTCCAGCAGCCGGGGCTTTTGCCTCCCACTGGATCTTCAGTGCTGGAAGGAGACTCCGGGAGGGGGGTGAGTTCTCCTCACCGGTCTGCCTTGAGCCTGAAGCAACTGGGAGGGAAAGGGCATCCCAGAAGGACCCAGATCAACTCTGAGAACACAGAGTGAGCCACACAGGGTGAGAGAAACTGGGTCACACTCTGCAGCCTGGGCCTTCTGTCCTGGGAGGTTTCCTATTTCGTTCCACATTCAAGGAGACCCACGATTATTTCATGGTTTCTAAGTGCAGATGCCATCTCTCTCTCGCCCCACTGAAATCGTTAATTTCAGTATTCAATCCTGAGACTCATCCTGGTTTCTATGGTTGCCGTGACCATGGTGAGACCCCGAGTGCCATGATACACTACGTGCAGCTCCAATGCAGGGGACAGCCCATGAGGGCACTGCCCACTTGATTGTCAGGAACTCACGGGGATCCTAAGGCCTATCACACCCAGGCCCTTCACACTGGGATTCATCTGTGCTGGGGATTAAGGGCTGCGAGTTCTTCTACAGGGGCCCAGAATGATAACTCCTAGCCCGGAAGCAGCCGTCTCTGCCCAGAACTCACCTGCATAGCAGAGCGGAGGGAGGGCCGCCAGCATGAGGATCATTAGCAGCTTCATGGCGAGGCGGCTGCTGTCGGTGTTCAGTCGTGCGTGGCAGGGATCAAGGAAGCTGCTGTGGAGGTGAGCGCCCAGCCCTGCTCTATTTATTCCCCAGGGAGACACCTTAGTCCCTCCCAGGAATGAAGTAGAGTGTCAGCCTGGCGTGGGACCAGGACACAATAGTGTGCCCCAAGGGGAGCCCAGCCAGCCTGTGCTCTGTTTGTAGAAACCAAGAAGGCAGTAATATTTGGATCCCTGACAATTTGGGGACTACAATAATGACACACGGCTTTTAGTAAAATGGATGCAACAGTGTTTTCCACAATATAAAGCAAAACCCAATGGTGTGATCTTGTGCTCTCAACACTGTTGTTATTATTGTAGTTTTCTTCTAGTCCTCTTTCCCTTCTTCCTCCTCCTCCTTCTATTCTTTTTCTTCTACTCCTCTTTGTCTTTTCCTCTTCTTCTCCTTATTCTTCAAGGTACAAACAGTTTCATAACTTGTATATCTGCCGGTCCTGGAATCATCAAATATTTGGGCTACTGGCATCTTCCTCTGGGAGGCAGACCTTCCTAATCCATAGACATTTCTTTTTCAGAAAAGTGGGGGTTTTTTTGTTTTGTTTTTTGGGGTGGTGTTGTTGTTTTGAGACAGAGTCTTGTTCTGTTGTCCAGGCTGGAGTGCGGTGACGTGATCTCAGCTCACTGAAGCTTCTGCCTCCCGGGTTCCAGCGATTCTCCTGCCTCAGCCTCCTGGGTAGCTGGGATTACAGGCACGTGCCAGGACACCCAGCTAATCTTTGTATTTTTAGTAGAGACGGGGTTTCAACATTTTAGCCAGGCTGGTCTTGAATTCCTGACCTCAGGTGATCTGCCCCCCTCAGCCTCCCAAAGTGCTGGGATTACAGGCGTGAGCCACCACGCCCAGCCCAGAAAAGTGCTTTAAGTTTTGGGAGAAACATTAATATATAACCTCAACTGAAAGCTTCTTGTTATTCTTGTTAAGAATTACAACATTATTTATTTTACAATATATTTATAATTTAATTCGTGCTTAGTTCTTTGTTAGTCTTTTACGGTTTTCCTTCCACTGGTTGAGAGGATGCTGGGAGTGAGTGGAGTAGCTGACTGCTTGGGTAGGCAGTGCTGGGCAGTGGGTGGCAATGGGGTTGGTCCATGGTGGGATTTAGGTGATGAGATTTGGGCAGGTGTGGGTGTGGATCCCGGAGGCCACATGTAGTCATGCTGTGTCTTTAGGCAAGTTACAACGCTGGTCCCTCTGGGCTTCCTTTCTCTCTTTACTAAATGGGTATAAGTGACGCTGAATTTTTTTTTTTTTTTTTTGAGATGGAGTCTCGCCCCAGGCCGGAGTTCAATGGCACGATCTTGGCGCACTGCAACCTCTGTCTCCCAAGTTCAAGCGATTCTCCTATCTCAGCCTTCTGAGTAGCTGGGATTACAGGCATGTGGCGCGACACCTGGATAATTTTCGTATTTTTAGTAGAGATGGGGTTTCTCCATGTTGGCCAGGCTGGTCTCGAACTCCTGACCTCAGGTGATCCACCCACCTTAGCCTCCCAAAGTGCTGGGATTACAGGTGTGAGCCACCATGCCCAGCCGTGATGCTGAATTTTTGTAATGATGATAGACGCTCTGTAATTTTTTTTTTTTTTTGAGATGGAGTCTCACTCTTATTGCCCAGGCTGGAGTGCAGTGGCGTGATCTCACTGCAAACTCAGCCTTCCCAATTTCAAGCGATTCTCCTGCCTCAGCCTCCTGAGTAGCTGGGATTACAGGTGTGCACCACCACACCCAGCTAATTTTTATTTTTATTTTTATTTTTCTATTTTTAGTGGAGACGAGGTTTCACCATGTTCGCTAGGCTGGTCTCAAACTCCTGACTTTGTGATCCACCCGCCTTGGCCTCCCAAAGTACTGGGTTACAGTCGTGAGCCACCTCTCCTGGCCAACAGTCTGTAAATTTTTAAACACATGGCCAAGCATAAGATAATTCTGAATAAATGGCAGTTGAATTCATGCATGGATCCCTTGTTATCCACATCACTGTTGCTTCATCACAGCTTCTCCTGCGAGCTGGGCCCTGCGCTAGATTCAGTTCTAGAAACAGGTTAGACCAGGTGCTTGCTCCTGTGGGCCTTATTTTCTAATGAAGGACACAAAGAACAAGACTAAGGATAAGATACATTAGAGGTACGAGAAAGTGGTCACTGCTGCAAAGAACAGCAAAATATTCACAACGGCTGAACGCTGTCATAGATGGCTGCCCAGGGGCAGTGGCCTGTAAGTCCCCCAAGGCAGCCTGTAGAGCAGGTGCTGTTTCAGCTGAGACTTGGATGAGTGGATGGTGATGTCCAGGGACACATCTGGGGAAGAGCATTTCAGGGAGAGGGAACTGCAAGTACAGAAGCTTGAGGACAGATAGCATCTGGCAAGGTAAGGGAAGGAACGTGGCCACATAGAATCAGGAGAAGGACGGGACAGCCTCACATGATAAAAACGCCACCCCTGTTTAATTAGGGTCACAGTGAAGGTCATAGGAACAAGAAAAACATAGTTGGCTCAGGTTAAAAAAAAAAAAAAAAAAGAAGTAGATGAAACAGCCAGAGGGACGAATCCATTGTTAATTCCCTGTGAATGCATTGTTTACTCTCTGGATTACTTGTGACATGTTTCTTTCCACCGTTCAGATGGAGCCTCAGTGGTCAAGAACAAACCTAATTTGGGGGAGGACAGAAGGGAGAGGTGTTGTTTACTTACCACTGTACACAGCTAACGTTGGCTGGTGGCCTTGTTTCCCAAGGGGAGTGAAGGACCTTGATCATGAAATGTGAGACTGTCTTCTCGGCCAGTACTTACCGGGGCTTTGTCTTGTGCCCCAGTCCTTATGGCCCTGCCCTGTCAGTCACCTGCTTACCCAGAACAGAACTTCAGGAAAGGCCTCTTGGAGCCATCTTGGTTGGCGGCAATATGCCTGTTGTTCAAGTCACCAAGACCTCGTCTAGACCCGGCGCCTCCCTCGCGTTGGCCAGAGTCTCATGCTGGGATTCCAAGTCTGAGTTGCTCAGTGTTCGGTCCACCCCAGCACTCCCATATTCCAGCTCAGTGTCCCAAAATGTGTCAGAAGCTTGCAAAGACTGACCTTCCCCTGCGTGGGGGTGAATACATCTGGTGACACGGGGTTGGGATTGAGTGAAGGGAACAGTGTGAATCCTCTAAAGGGACCACACACATCAGAAACGCTTTCTGGCCTCTTCTTTCTGAAATGGGGCTGAGGAAAGGAGAGGCTGTAGCTTCCATGGGGAGTCTACGGCAACCAAGGAAGAACCCCCTTCCCCTTACACACACGCCCAAGATGCACGTGACAGTGGCGCATTTTTCACACTCCCTCAATTGTCAGAAGAGAACTGTGAACCTGCGTACCTCTGAGAGGCCTGGGGAGACACACACAGGAGACTATAAGCCCAGATGGGAAAGGAGAGGTGCAGAGAGAGATGGATGAAGGGCTCTGGAAGGCCAGAGGAGGGAGACGGTGCCTTCCCTGAAGTGGGAGAAATGTCCTCTGGCTCAGAGAGCGAGGGGAGGCTGTGGGTAGGGAGCAGGTAGTTTAAAGGTGGATAAATTCAGAAGATGGGGGAGGTGACTCCCAGAGGAGTCAGATGACTGAAACGTCAGGAAAGGATAAAATCCCTTATCCCATGGGGCAGTCCCATCCCAGCTGGACATTCGCAAGACTCCCGGAAGTGAGTGCCTGGGAAGCTGCAGCTCTGCTAAGCGCTACTGTGCCACACTGCTGGGTCCTGTCTCTGCAGGTTCTGCAGCCCTTTCTCATAAGGGTTGGATGGCAGATGGGTGGTGAGTGAGGACTCAGAGCCTGACCGCCACTTGTGTTCACATCCCAGCTCCTCCGTTTGCTGACTGCACCATTGGACAGGAAACTTAATGCTCTGTGTTCCCTTTAAAATGGGAACAGTCATAGAATTGCTGTGAGTCACAAGTGAAGTAAAACGTGGAAAGTCCTGAGAACAGTGCTTGGCACAAAGCAGGTTATCCAAATGTCAGCTGGTAGCCATTATTTTTGGTAATAAAAAAATGTATTTATGGTAAACTCCAAGGACTGCTAGGACTGTTCGACACCACTGAAACCTCGGCTTCCACATGACATTCTCTAAAATATTTGAGTAACTATTCAGATGTAAGCTAAATTTCTTTTTTTTTTTTTTTTTTTGAGACAGAGTCTCGCTCTATCACCCAGGCTGGAGTGCAGTGGTGTGATCTCAGCTCGCTGCAAGCTCCTCCTCCTGGGTTCACACCATTCTCCTGCCTCAGCCTTCCGAGTAGCTGGGACTACAAGCACCTGCCACCACGCCCGGCTAATTTTTTGTATTTTTAGCAGAGATGGGGTTTCACCGTGTTAGCCAGGATGGTCTCGATCTCCTGACCTCATGATCCGCCCGCCTCGGCCTCCGAAAGTGCTGGGATTACAGGCGCGAGCCACCGCTCCCAGCTAAAATTTTGAAGTTTTAAGTTTGAAAACAAAGTTCTGTGTTTTGATCTATATGTTTTGTTTTTTTTTTCTGTGTTCCCCTTTCCTCAGAGTTTTTTGGTTTTTTGATTTTTTTTTTTTTTTTTTTGGAACAGGTTCTTTTTCTGTCGCCCAGGCTGGAGTACAGTGGTGCCATCTTGGCTCACTGCACTCTCTGTCTCCTGAGTTCAAGCGATCCTCCTGCCTCAGCCTTTCCAGTAGCTGGGATTACAGGTGCACACCACCACGCCCAGCTAATTTTTGTATTTTTGGTAGAGACAGAGTTTCGCCATGTTGCTCAGGCTGGTCTCGAACTCCTGGGCTCAAGTGATCTGCCCACCTTGGCCTCCCAAAGTGCTGGGATTACAGGCATGAACTACCACACCTGGCCTCAGAGCTTTATTTAAATTATTTACAAATAACTTCTCACCCAAGCATATTCTACTTGATATTACCATATTAATCTTCCCAGAAACCAGTTCCAATTTATTTAACATGTTTAGATACATTTTTAAATTTTTTACCCGGCTTTACTAAGGCAAATTGACAAATAAAAATTATTTAGATTTATGGTTTATAATATATGTTTTGATGTATATATACATTCTGAAATGGTTAATTCAAGCTAATTAGCATACCATCACCTCACATACTTATTTTTTTTTTTTGTGATAAGAACACTTAAGATCTAATTGTTTAGCAACTTTCAGGAAATGTTCAATTAAAATATGAATGAAAAACAATTCTGCACCAGTTCCTAAATGACAGGCACTGTTGTAAGCCCCTTTGAATCTCACCGCTGTCATCCTATGAGCAGAGTGACCGTACTATTGATTGCAAATGAGGGGCACTTTGGAAATGAAAGGGAACCCGAAATGGGTGGGATGCCAGGATAACAATGTAAACCAGGACTTTCCTGAGCAAACTGGATGTGTGATCACCACTCTGTGAAGTGGGCAGATCATTTCACCCCCGCTACAGGAGACGGGACACAGAGATTCCATAGAACTTTTCGAGACACAGCTAGGAAGTGGCAGAAACAGGATATGAAGCCAGGTGTTCTGGCTCCACAAGCTGCTCTCAACACTTTCCCTCCTTGGCTGGATCCTGAAAAACCTGCACACCACGGCTCAGGCGGGTCCTGGTGACCTTGACTCCCACTGCTGCCCTGTGGGAACTTCGTGTGGATTTCCGCACAAGACTCACAGTTTTCTGCTTGAGAAATTATTGAAATAATTTACATTTACTTTGCAATTTTACCTTACAGTAATTTAACTATTTTACCTTGCTCCCTGTGGTCTCCACTGCCCTTGCCTTAGCCACTCTGGGTTGAAACACTTCATTCATTCTGGAAGCTACATCAAAGCATCTCACACCTTATGTTCTTTGCTGGTTCCTCCAACTCCCCGGATCTCCCCCTCCCCAGGGACCTGTGGCTCTCCATGGGCAGCTCCGAACTGACATCCTCTGATGCTGACCTGTCCTCTCTGTTCATGCTCCTGGAGAACATGGCCTCTGCATGTCCCGCCTCTGTATGACAACATCATATAATAAGTGCTTAATCAATAATTTTGTAATTTATTTTCTGGGTCAAAATGTGGTGCTTTACAAGAGTTCACTGATGATATCGCTCATGTTTTAGTACCGGGTCTATTTAGAAAGAGGCACTCATCGGCGTTTGAATCTTTAGTAAAGGCAAGGATTACACACAACACTAACCACACATCTGGGTGACTTCCTGGACACTAACACTAATGTTGTACTTTCCTGGATGATGGCTTTGGGGTCAGGGTGGGAGGAGACAGGTAAGGGGAGGGGGAAGTAGTTGGAGGCAGTGCTAACTTGGGGCGGGACCACCTCAGTGTTCCTTTTTTTTTTTTTTTTTTTGAGACAGAGTCTCACTCTGTCGCCCAGGCTGGAGTTCAGTGGTTCAATCTCCATCTCAGCTCACTGCAACCTCTGCCTCCTGGATTCAAACGATTCTCATGCCTCAACCAAGTAGCTGGGACTACAGGCGCACACCACCATGGCCAGCTAATTTTTGTATTTTTAGTAGAGATGGGTTTTCACTATGTTGGCCAGGCTAGTCTCAAACTCCTGACCTCAAGTGATCCACCCACATCGGCCTCCCAAAGTGCTGGAATTACAGGCGTGAGCCACCACGCCAGCCCAGTGTTCCTTTTCTCAAAAAATGACCATTACCGCGGTATGATCTGACCTTGGTTCATCCAATGAGTTGGGAGATAGAGCGGGATTGGGAAGCAGAGCCGAGGTCAGGTGTCAGCCCCTGGCTAATTCTCCTTGGCTCCTTAACCAAAACTCTGAACTTTACTTAACTTGACATTTCCCTGTAACGTGTGGTGAAAAGCTTAATCCTGTACCCATGTAACAACTGATTTGGTTCATTAGGTATTTACACTAACATCTCCTCCATTAAGTTCGCAATTTTTTTTTTCTTTTCAATGCCCCATTCATTTTGCTGGTAACTGTAGTGACCCCAAAGTTGTGAACACCTACCTTAGGGCCATTGCAAGAGTCACATAGGAGAACCGACATAAAGTTTTCCACTGTAGAGTGGCGATTGTCAACTAGGGCACATCTACTCCCATCTCCTCCCTATCCCCAAAGACATCAGTCTGGACAGTTTTGGTTATCACAGCTGGGTGGTGGTGGGGGTGCTGCTGAACCTCCTACAGTGCAAAGGGCAGATCCCACAGAAAAAGGCTTACTTACTTTTGATGTCAGTACTGCCAAGTGCTAGAGAAATAACTGCACACATTTGCTCTTGCGACAAATGACCAGTAGCACTCGTGAGCCTCAGACTCAGCAAACAGGGAGTATAGCCCCAGCCTGCCAAGGTGCCAGCAGGAATGTGGGCACCTTTGTCCTCCAGGTGGCTGAGTCAGCCTCATGTCCATGCCTTTGCCCAGGCTGCTCCATGCACCCGGAGGCCCTGCTTCCCCTGACTGTCATCCTCATCTTCTAGGTGCTTCATGGTCCAACTCAGCCATCACCTCTTCCACAAGCTTTCGTTTGTATATCCTTGGATTTCTATAGGCTTTTAATTTGCATAATAAGATCTCATCTCAGTGATACACATTGTATCTTTCTTCAGTTCTATATGATGTCTTCCCATTCAACTTGCTAATTAATTCCTTAAGGAAATTTATTGATCCTTTCAACAAAATGGATCACCCTCCCCCATTCTGCATTGACCTGAGACCTTCTTTCTCTGCAGAAGGATTTCCATGTTTCAAATAATCTTTTATTACTGTTCTGTTGATTTATCCACTAACTCCTATTTTCATCGCTGTTTACCGAGTCCCATGTCTTTCCCTTTCTTGTTCTAATTCTTTCTGCTGGGGTCTGTCCTCCAGTACCTTTTGGAGAAAAAGTTTATTGGTAATAAAATGTTTGAGGGCCTTTATTTTGTCTTTATGTTTGAATGAGTAGGCTGATTACAGATTCATATTTGTATAAAATTAGAAGTTGACGGTCCTCTGATTTTTTAGTAGTTCTCCACCATCCACCAGTTCTTGTGTTGGTTCCATTATTATTCCCCATCACTGTATGTGTCTCACTCTTTTTTTTCTGGGAAAAAAAAAAGACCTTTTCTTAAAGACAATGTTCCAGAATGTTAGCAAAATATTTTTTGGTATGGAAAACAGATGGATGTCTACGGATTTTTCAATACCATATTTTTTTCTGGGAAATTTTTTGTTATTATTTCCTTGTTGACTTTTTTTTTTCTGAGGCAGAGTCTTGCTCTGTCACCCTGACTAGAGTGTAGTGGCATGATCTCGGTTCACTGCAACTTCTGCATCCTGGGCTCAAGTGATCCTCCCACTTCAGCCTCCTCAATAGCTGGTACTATAGATATGTGCCATCATACCTGGCTAATTTTTGTAGAAATGGGCTTTCACTATGTTGCCCAGACTGGTCTCATAGGTCTCTTGACCTCGTGATCTGCCCGCCTCAGCCTCCCAAAGTGCTGGGATTACAAGTGTGAGCCACTGTGCCCGGCCTTCACACTCATTTAACAGCAGCTCAGGAAGGAAACTTTACCATATGTGACCCCCGTGTGATTAGAGTGAGCACCTTGAAACCCCCAGGCTTTAAAGGCTATGGAAGTAGCTAAGGGAAAGGCCTCAAGGTAACAGCCGGGTGATGTCCAGAGTCCTGTGAGTATCACCAGGGACTCCTGTCCCAGCTACTGCCTCCCCAGGTCACTGCATACCTGCACCTATAGGAACAGGAGGTCCAAGGCCAGAGACTGCATGGACTCTATTTGCACACAGATAGACACATGTGCCCCAGGTGGAGCCTGGACATTGATTGCTTTTGACAGCTTCCCAGTGAATTCTAAAACAGAGCCAGGGTTGACAGGCATTGGGTAGAGCATTTTTCATTCTCAGGTTCATTAGTGGGAACAATCTCAGACCTTGGGAACTAGTGAGGACTAAGTCACAGAGAACTTGGAAGCCTTTTGGCAAAATGCATATTAGGGTGCTCAATAAATAGAAACATATTAATTGTAAGCATTATAACAAAGATTGCTAAGATATGTTGAATGCTTTCTAGTATTTATATAATATGTTCTTATCACAATGCTATGATATATATCCTGTATCATAGGAAGGAAAAGCGATGATAAAACAGGGATATCCACCAGAGTGAACAGGCAAATTTTTGCAATCTATCTATCTGACAAAGGGCTAATATCCAGAATCTACAAAGAACTTAAACAAATTTACAAGAAAAAAAAACATCAAAAAGTGGGCAAAGGATATGAACAGACACTTCTCAAAAGAAGATATTTATGCAGCCAACAAACAAGAAAAAAAGCTCGTCATCACTGGTCATTAGAGAAATGCAAATCAAAACCACAATGAGATACCATCTCACACTAGTTAGAATGGTGACCATTAAAAAGTCAGGAAACAACAGATGCTGGAGAGGATATGGAAAAATAGGAATGCTTTTACACTGGTGGTGGGAGTGTAAATTAGTTCAAACATTATGGAAGACAGTGTGGTGATTTCTCAAGGATCTAGAACTAGAAATACCATTTGACCCAGCAATTACATTACTGGGTATATACCCACAGTATTATAAATCATTCTGCTATAAAGACACATGCACATGTATGTTTACTGTGGCACTATTCACAATAGCAAAGACTTGGAACCAGCCCAAATGTATCATTGATGGAACAAACCCATCAATGATAGACTGGATAAAGAAAATGTGGCACACATACACCATGGAATACTATGCATCCATAAAAAAGGATGAGTTCATGTCCTTTGCAGGGCCATGGATGCAGCTGGAAACCATCTTTCTCAGCAAACTAACACAAGAACAGAAAACCAAACATAGCACTTTCTCACTCATAATTGGAAGTTGAACAATGAGAACACATGGACACAGGGAGGGGAACATCACACACCGGGGCCTGTCAGGGGTTGGGGGGCTAGTGGAGAGATAACATTAGGAGAAATACCTAATGTAGATGACGGGTTGATGGATGCAACAAACCACCATGGCACATGTATGCCTATGTAACAAACCTGCACATTCTTCCATGTATCCCAGAACTTAAAGTATAATTAAGAAAAAAACCGGTATCTATGCATGTGAGTGCACGTGTGTGTAAAGATTTGATGTAATGTGTGAGTATCCAAGAAAGCTTTACGGAGGAGGAGAAGTGGATTCCAGAGATGGGGTTGTCAGATGTCATCAGCAGAAAAGGCTATAGAGGGAAACGGAAACTCATATACACTGGTACAAGGGTGTGACTCAACTGAGGCCTAAGAAATGAGATATAAATAACTATGGCTGAGCATGGACCTCCCGGGAGAAAGGAGAGGAAGGGACAGGGGCTGGCAGGAGCAGGGCCTTGAAAGTCCTTGTGTGCAACACAAGGGTGTGGACTTGCTCTCCCGGCAGTGGTTCCTTCTAGGCGTCTCTGAGTGCTGGAAGAATCCATGAATCCTTGTTTCCTGCACACATAGTGTGCAGTAGGCTGAACTGGTCATGAGTTTCACACATTAGGTTCTATTTCTAAGTGTACATATTTCCTGATGTGATTAAAAATACGAATTTCCCTTAAGATCAATTCTTACCTAATAATAACTATTATTGGCAGGGCACAGTGCCTCATGCCTGTAATCCCAGCAGTTTGAGAGGCCAAGGTGGGCGGATCACCTAAGGTTGGGAGTTTGAGACCAGTGTGACCAACATGGAGAAACCCCGTCTCTACTAAAAAGAAAAAAAAAAAAATTAGCAGGGTGTGGTGGTGCATGGCTGTAATCCCAGCTACTTGGGAGGCTGAGGCAGGAGGATTGCTTGAACCCGGGAGGCGGCGGTTGCAGTGAGCTGAGATCGTGCCATTGCACTCCAGCCTGGGCAACAAGAGTGAAACTCTGTCTCAAATAATAATAATAATAGTAGTAATAGTAATAACTGTCATCTACTATTTTCTCCACTGTATAAAAATAACCACTATTTTATGAAGGTGGGTTTTCAGCATTGTGTCCCTTACTCAAAACCCTTGAGAACAAGTGCCTTCTGGTCATGTAGGGTTGTTGAACAGAGGATAGGATCACATTTCAGTTTTAGGGGGCTCACTTTGGTGTGAATGAGGAGGGTGTATTACAGGAAGGGTTTTCAGAGGCTGCAAGGCATTTTAGGGACTTAGTCTGAGCTGGGAAGGATGTGGACCGGGCTGTGATGTGACTGTGTGGTGGGAATGGAGCGATTCCCAGAGGTGACGCTGTGGCTGTGGAGGGAGTGGAACGTAGAGCACTGTTAGGGGACAGGAGGGAGGGAAGTTGTGGTTGGCTGATTCTTGCCCCCATTCCCCCAAAGATATCCTAATCCCTGGAATCTGTGAATGTTCCATTACATGACCCAAAAACAGCACTTTGCAGATGTGATAAAGTTAAGGGTCATAAGATGGGAGGATTATTTTGAATATTCTGGTGGTACCTAAACCCAAACCCTATATTTTGTAATTAAAAGTCGGGGGGGTTAACCTGGTAGAAAAAGGAGATGAGAATGTATCATGGAGGCAGAGGTTGGAGTGATGTGGCCACAGGACCAGGACAGTCAGCAGCCCAGAAGCCAGAAGCAGCCCTTAGTGCACGCTCCCTGAGAGCCCCAGCGCAAGTGGAGCCTTCCTGCCTCCAACCTCCTGAACATGACACTAATGTTGGACTTCTGACCCCCAGATGTGCGAGAGAATCAGTTGGTGTTTGTTTTTGTTTTGTTTTGTTTTCTTGAGATGGAGTCTCACTCTGTCGCCAGGCTGGAGTGCTGTAGCACGATCTCAGCTCACTGCAACCTCTGCCTCCCGGGTTCAAGTAATTCTCCTGCCTCAGCCTCCTGAGGAGCTGGGACTACAGGCTTGTGTCACCATGCCCAGCTAATTTTTGTATTTTTAGTAGAGACGGGGTTTCACCATGTTGGCCAGGATGGCCTCAATCTCTTGACCTTGTGATCTGCCCGCCTCGGACTCCCAAAGTGCTGGGATTACAGGTGTGAGCCACCACGCCCGGCCGAATCAGTTGTTTTAAGTCACCAAGCTTGTGGAAGTTTATTCCAGCAGCCACAGGACACCAAACCAGGAACCTGTGGCATCTCCTTGTGTCCTGCAGTGGACTTGCTGGGTGGGTGCATTAGCCTGGATGGGCTCATGGAAGGGAGAGTAGGTTGGGCGCGGACCCTGTGCTCAGTTTTACGTCCTGCTCCTGAAAGGACTGTGGAGTGTGCGCTTGGAGCTGTCCAGTTGGCAGGGGTGCTGGTCTCTGGAGCTCTTGGGGTGGCTTGAGGCAGGAAGGAAGCATTCGCCTCAGGTGCTGGTGAGTGATGCAGACACTGAGGAGTCCTCTGAGTGTGGGGAGTGAACAAATGTGAAATCCAGGTTGAAACCTGGAGATCTTCTCAAATTACGGTAAATGGAAAAGAAAGTATACTGGACATGACAGAGGAGAGAAACCACAGTGCAGAGGTGGCACCACGCAGGCTGACTGTGGGTCTGAGGGGACATCCACTAGGGTCCCTGCTAGGTGGGAGCCCTGCGCCTGGACACTCAGGCAGGTTGGGGGTTCCCTCAGTACAAGAACAGCAGGAACACTGTAATTCCTGTGTCCTCATTACCATGGTTTTCATTCACGGCTGCAGGATGGAAAATCGGTAAGGAATGCAGGATGATTCCTACGAAATAGTTCCTTCTGGGATGCCTGGACTCAGGCCCCATTGACAACAGGATGCTGGTTCTCTGGAGTTGATTGTTAGCCATGCCCAAAAGCCACTCCCCTATGGAAACCACTCCGGGCTCAAAGCCTAAGACTGCAGGATCATAACAAGACCAATGGAGAAGTTCAGGGCAAGTGATTTATTAGAGAAAGACGTTGAAACCTTTACATTCTGCAGTGACGATCAGGGTATCATTGAAAGATAGTGGAAACTAGCATTAAAAAGTTTTTACATCTCAGCGATCACATTTCTCTGCTATTTTTCCCTGAAATAGAAAAGGAAAGAAAAGAAGATGAGGTTGGTCATGCAGCTCCTGGAGACAACAGGTTAACATCCAAGTGGTCGATGGAATTCTGCTCCCAAAGACAATTGGAAGGGCAGAGGCAGGAACCCAGTGTGCGTGGGAAACCAGGGCCTAGACCTGGGGGCTTCACAGCACCCTTGCTGGTGAGGGAACAGCCTTTCCTTGCCAGGCCAATAGCCCTGGGGGGACCCAAGTGTGAGGCCCCGGGTCCTCATGGAGGGGGAAAGAAGGGGTGGACAGAGCAGCCAGAGGTTATTGTCTGGGCTGGAGTCTCCCAGGACTTGGAGTCTCCTGTTTCCTACAATGAGGGACCCAGGACTGAGAGGCTGGTAGGGCTGAGAGGGCTTCTGGAAAGCTTGGCTTCCAGGAGACTCCAGCCTCCCCATGCGGGAATTCTGCCTCAGGATCCGAGCACCCCTCAGTCCTGAGCCTGCACCTTCCATGAGCATTTGCGGCTAAACCTCAGGACAGCAGCCCAGAGGCAGCCAGGCTGAGAGGCCCCTGGAAAACCTCTGATTTCTTTTTTTTTTTTTTTTTTTTTTTTTTGAGACGGAGTCTCGCTGTGTCTCCCAGGCTGGAGTGCAGTGGCGTGATCTCGGCTCACTGCAAGCTCCGCATCCCGGGTTCACGCCATTCTCCTGCCTCAGCCTCCCGAGTAGCTGAAACTACAGGCGCCCGCCACCACGCCCGGCTAGTTTTTTTGTATTTTTAGTAGAGACGGGGTTTCACCATGTTAGCCAGGATAGTCTCGATCTCCTGACCTCGTGATCCGCCCGTCTCGGCCTCCCAAAGTGCTGGGATTACAGGCTTGAGCCACCGCGCCCGGCCTAAACCTCTGATTTCTTGAGAAAGACAGAGTGAGAGCATCCCGCCTCCATGGCACTGCAGGAGGTGGAGTAGCGAGGGTCTTGGCCCACTGGCCGTGGTCAGGAGAGCATCGTGGGTGAGGAGGGGAGCGTGGAGTCTGAGGAGCTGGGGGGAGCTCCTTCCTGGCTCTGCAGAAGCTGCAGAGAAGCCCAGCCCTCCAGCGCTGCCTCTGTAGGAGGCCTGGCTTTGGGTCCCTCCCTGCCTTCCTCTCCCTGTTCGAGGCTCCCACACCCCCCAGTACATTCCACAGTGACTGTGTAAGGGCAGCTCAGCCTCAGGAAAGTCCCCAGGTGGAGAGGTAGTCGTACTTGGCCCTTCACCACCCCTGCCTGGGCCCAGGCTCACTCCCCATGTCCTCAGCACACTCTGGGGACACGGCATCCAGGCAGGTGACCTGAGGAGGGGGAACATGCAGGAGGCTGTGCGCAGCTGAGCTGAGTTCTGCAGGCGAAATGGAAGCACCCACCCTGTGGCCCCAGGTGACCTCAAATGGTGACCAGCAAGGCAGGTGCCCCACCACCTGTGTCCCTCACAGAGCAGCAAGCTGACCTCACTTCACACTGTGCCGCTGACCTGGCCACATGAAAGAGACAGAAATTACCAATGTTTTTGTAATTAGCACTCTCTTCTCATAGGCCATCAGATCCACGCATTTCTTCACTTCCATCTTGGCTGCAACAGCTTCCAGAGGTGCCTTAAATTTGGCAAGTTGGAACTTGAACACAGGTTTTCCAGCTAATAAGAAGCCTGCGATTTCAGAACCAACAGCTTGGCAGACCACTGCATTTGCTGGAGCAAAAGAATAAAAATATAATTTATGTAAGGAAATCAGTGTTTCTCCCATGCCTCCCTGATGTTAGACCAGACAGGAACCCCAGGCTTTTAGGCTTCTGGTCAATAACTATGCCAATGACGTCAGACATGGGAGGTTGTGACTTCCTTGAGGTCACACAGCAAAGGGAAGAGCTAGAACTGGAAAACGAACTTCCTGATCACTCATTCAGTCTTTGTTTTTTTTTAAGCACACCCATGACTTTCCGAAGCTTCTCTGGATGGATGGCCAACGTTCTTTTTTCTAGATTTGAAAATAATCACTTTTCTCTGCCAGTTAAGTGACACTTTATTAGTCTTAGACATTGGTGAAGAGGAGGTTTTGGGTAATCAAATTTTGAAGTGAATGGTAGAGTCAGAATCCTATCGGAAATTAGAGAAATGAGTAAATCTGGAAAAGAAGAAGTTAAAATTATTAAAATGATGAAGGTGATGCTTTGAGAATAAGTTGTGGGATTTAGGCTTATGTGATCCAATATAGACAGAGCTAAAAGGTAAACAAATTAAAACAAAATCAAATAATGTGAATATAAAATAAAATAATGTGAATCGGTTTTAACACACATTAGAAGCTTATACAGGAAATTGTACTTGGCCCATATCTGCAGCAATGTCTAGAATATTTACAGAGGATGACAGGAGGGAACTGAGGCTCATACTGATGCTCATTCCTGCTCCCACTGGGAATTTTGGAAAGATCTGGAGTAATCATTTCGCTTGGTCTGGAATCTCCATTCCCCTAAGTCTTTTGCAAACATCGTGCAACCAGAAAGTGCCCCACCAGGCTCAACATGACCCCTGACTACGCGACTTCCAACTGTGGGAAGAATTTGGAGAGGGTAGGATCAGGGGTGTCACAGGGAAATGGGAGAAGTTCAGAAAGGAAGAAGAAAGAGAAGAATCAGAATCTGGATCGGTCCTGACAGGGGAAAGGAAAGTACCCAAATGAACTGTGGAAAAAACAGCCAGAATTAGCATCAGAATTTCTATTTTAGAAAAATAGAAGTTCTGATGCTAACCACTGCAGTATTTCCACCACCATTACTGGTAGGACCCCTGGAAGATATACTGAGTACTGCTTATTCTAAGAGTTCATTTGCAGGCTTCTTATTGAGAGAATCAGAAAGCACCGTCTCTTCTTGGACTGAGAGTTCTCCAAGGATCCTTCCAGATGTAACATTTTATGAGTCTGAATTTACAATGTAAGAAGCTGTGAGCTCAATTGGTACCTAAAGGTCTGGGGAGGAGAATGTCTGATTGTACAGTGATCGGCTTCACATCCACAGATAGACCCTTGGCACAATAATCCCACTCCATTCCCGTTGCCACTCCCGGCAGAAGCTCTAAGCACCAGTGATAGGAGGAGGCGTGGGGAGGGTGAGCATCTTGCCCACAGTGAAAGGGCTGAGAAGTGGCTGAGCCCAGAGTCACTCCAGACCTCATATTACATCATCTGACACAGATCCCAACCAGGAGTGAAGCTCAGGCAGGATTCCTAACATTTGCTTGCACTGATTTTCTGCAAAACTTCCTAGGTGCTGGGGATTTGATGAAATGAGGCCTGAGCTTTATGAGCAGTTCCTTCAACAAGCACAGGATAAGGTTTGGAATTTTGGTTTGTTCCAGACCCCAACCTTAACCTGAATAGGTGACCTCGTGCTCAGAGAAGGGTGTGTCCCAGGGGCTGGTGCTGGACTCATGACTGATATACTCACCCCGGTAGCAGCAAAGGGCCAGCGTGAGCAGCACGAGACACACCAACAGCCTCATGGTGGCTTATTCTGCTGTGAGCTCAGCTTTAACCAATGATGAGTGATTTAGACTCAACCCCAGGAACCTGTGGAGCCGTGGAGCCCAGGGCTATTTGTACCTAAGGAGCTTGGCTGGTCCTGCCCACGTGGGCATCTGGCAGGTGATGAGGCCTGGCTTCCAGCCCTCCCTTCCTAGCCAGGGCTGCTGCCATCCATCAGTGTCACATCCCCATGCCTCCCTGCACCCTGAGTGGGGCGGAGCACAGGAGGGCAGCCCTGCAGGAACTCGGCTCTGTGCTCCAGGTGAGTGTCCAGGTGCCTCTGGCCATGTTCCCCGGAACCTCAGTTTGCTTTTGGGCTTTTGAGGATTATCTCTCTGTTCTTTATGTCAGTGCGAGGGTAAAGGTGAGTTCTCACTTCAGGAGGACAGAATCCGGGGTGCAGGAAGCTAGGGGCTGTGGTTTGGTTGTAGGACAGCAGGCATGGAAGAGACCCCACGTTGACCTCCGCTGCATGTCTGACAATCAGCCACATGTGTTTCAGCTGCACACAGAGCAGGTCTGAACCAGACCTATCCTCCCACTCGGCCCCTTCCATCACCACCATCTTTACCATATAGGTACCTAAAACGTAGCTGAATACACTCCACCTTTGGAGGATTTCCTTGGGGAAAACAACCGCTCCCCCGTCCTCTACCCTGTCTCACTCCAAGATCTGTGTCTTTGTTTATGGGTGGAGTTGTGAACATAGCCCAGGTTCAAATTTTCTGTCTACTGAAAGCAAGCCTCCTGTGACCTCTAGCCACCCATATCTCCTCACAGGGCTGATGTGATGATTAAATTGCCCAATTCTTTTTACCCAAGGAGCTTCTGGGGTGTCTGGAGGCAAACAGGCATCAGAGACACTGGTCTTCACTTCTAGGCAGGGACGATAATGGAAAGGAAGAGACGGATGAACGGGGTGGGAGGTCACTTCCCTCTAACCCTTGGGCTCAAGTGTTCCACTTCTAACCTAGCTCTGCTGCCTGGGCCATCTCATTGTTGATGGAAAGCGAAGGCCACCCCCAGCAAAGGCAATAGACACCCTTCTGGCTTCCAACCCTCCCTTCCTAGCCAGGGCTGCTGCCATCCATCAGTGTCACGTCCCCATGCCTCCCTGCATCCCGAGGGGGGCGGAAAACAGGAGGGCAGCCCTGCAGAGGAACTCTGCTCTATGCTCCAGGTGAGTGTCCAGGTGCCAGAGTACTCACTGGGGTAAGTACATGTCATGAGTCCAGCACCAGCCCCTGGCACTGCCCTTCCACTGCAGTGCCACCATTTGGTGAGTAGGAAATCACCAGAAATGTGTCTCTTAAGTGAACACACATTTGAGAAGAGTCACAGCCCAGGATGGAGTTTTCCATTCTCAGCTGTGCAATCAAATCACTTGGAGCTCTTAAAATATACTGACCTCCCCAGTCTTCCCTCTCTGAGGATTTTGATTCTGTAGTTCCAGGGCGAGGTCCCATTCCTCTTCTGTTTAAACTGCTCTGGTGGGTCTGATGGGCAGCAGGGCTGAGAACCACTCAGAAAGACCTTTATGAAGGAAGGGGACCTTATGGTCTGTGTCATCAGAGACACCTTGGCAGGTCTGGCTGAGTCCCAGCTGAGGGCGACAATGGCTCTCACTTCCATCACCCAAAATGGTGGGGAAGCCCCTGATGCCACCTCTGCCTCCAACTCTAAGGAGTGGGAAGGTCCAGTGGCGAAGCTCACAGCTAGGAGGGTTCAGATCCATGTCTATGAGCTATTGAACCCTCTGAAAATTACTGTTTATGTAAACTCAATTTTATCATTTGTAAAAGTAGGTTAAAAATGGTGCCTACATCATTGGGTTGATAGATGTTCAAATGAGTGTGTGTGTGTGTGTGTGTGTGTGTGTGTATAAAATTTACCAAGGTCTGGCCAGGCACAGTGGCTCACACCTATGGTTCCAGCACTTTGGGAGGCTGAGGCGAGTGGGTCACCTGAGGTCAGGAGTTTGAGACCAGCCTGGCTAACATGATGAAACCCCATCTCTACTGAAAATACAAAAAATTAGCTGGGCATGGTGGCATGTGCCTATAGTCCCAGCTACTTAGGAGGCTGAGGCAGGAGAATCACTTGAACCTGGGAGGCAGAGTTGTGGTGCACTGAGATGGCGCCATTGCACTCTAGCCTGGGCAACAAGAGCAAAACTCCGTCTCAAAAAAAAAAAAAAAAAAAAAAATTAACAAGGTCTGACATGTAGTAAACTCTCAATAAATGTTGACTACTATTATCTTGTCCCACCTGTCATACATGTCATGGATTGCTACCAGTTCCTAGTTTAAAGCACAACCAACCCTCAAAAAAAATCACTGATTTTCAGAACTACAAGTCATGGGCCACATAAGGACATACTAGTTAACATCAGACCCCACATACGACAGGGGTCCCCTAAAATTATAATACTGTATTTTTACTGCACCTTTTCTGTTTCGATATGCTTAGATACACAAATACTTGTCATTGTATTACAACTGCCTACAGTGTTCAGAACAGTAATATGCTGTACAGGTTTGTGGCCCAGGAGCAATAGGCTTACCTCTTAATAGCTGAGGTGTGTAGTAGGCTATGCCATCTAGGTTTGTATAACTGCACTCTATGATGTTCACACAATGACAATTGCCTATGCATTTCTCAGAATGTATCCCAGTCACTAAGAGACACACAGTTGTCTAAGGAAACCTAGATATACCCCCACTATCTGAAATAAATTAAGGAAACCCAGCTCATGGTCTCTGAGACCACAGAACCAGGGACAGGAATTTAGGTTCTCACAGATGACAAATGGGTGAGGAATTTTCCACATCTGTTGAACAGAACTTGTCCTGACGTGGGCTTGGCCTTCATCTATATATTCCATTAGGAGGGATGTGTATATCTGAAAGAGGATTGCTGCCCACATACTTTTATCATTCATGTAGCTCTTAACACCTGCTCCGGGTTTTTTTTAGTTTTCATAGGTGGTACTTTTTATGACTGCTCTACTCCTTCCCTGGTTGGCTTAAAATCTTCTCATCTCGGCTGGGTGCGGTGGCTCATACCTGTAATCCCAGCACTTTGGGAGGTCAAGGCAGGTGGATCATTTGAGGCCAGGAGTTTGAGACCAGCCTGGGCAACACACAAGACCTTGTCTCTACAAACAATTTTAAAATTTAGCCAGGCATGGTGGTGGGTGCCTGTATTCACAGTACTCAAGAGGCTGAGGTGGGAGGATTGCATGACCCCAGGAGTTTCAGGCTACAGTGAGCCCTGATTATGCCACTGCACTCTAGCCCAGGCAACAGAGCAAGAACTTGTCTCTAAAAATGTGAAATAAAATAAAATAAACGTTTTTAATGCAAAAATAAGTATGTGAAGCGAGGGATGTGTTAATTAATTTGATTGTATTTGATATATGCATTGTAAACATACATCAAAACATCATATTGTGTGCCATAAAAATATACAATTTTAGGTCAGGTGCAGTGGCTCATGCCTATAATCCCAGCACTTTGGGAGACTGAGCTGGGCAGATTACCTGAGGTCAGGAGTTTGAGACTAGCCTGACCAACATGGCAAAAACTTGTCTCTACTAAAAATACAAAAATCAACCAGGTTTGGTGCTGTATGTCTGTAATCCCAGCTGTTTGGGAGGCTGAGGCGAGAGAATGGCTTGGACCTGGGAGGCAGAGATTGCAGTGAGCCAAGATCGTGCCACTGCACTCCAACCTGGATGACAGAGTGAGACTCTGTCTCAAAAAAAAAATTATATATATATAAAATATATATAATATATATTATATTAGCACTGTAATATAGTGCTATATAAATGCAAATATTTATATATTTATATAGATATATATCTAAATATTTATATATCTATATAGATGTATATCTAAATATTTATATATCTATCTATATATCTAATATAGTGCTAAATAAATGCTATATATGCAAATATTTTATATATAATATATAAAATATATATATTATATATAAAAATGTATATATATACACACACAATTATTTGTCAATTTAAAATAAAAAAATTGTATGGAGAGAAACATGATGTCAACAATATTCTCTTCAAACAGAGGGCAAAATCCATATTAAAAGATAAATCCATGAACATAAATTGGTCATTATTTATAGATAGTTATTCAACTATCAGGGAAATCTAAAACAATCTACTAGAAAAACTCTCAATATTGATTTGCCACCACAGCTGCCAGCATGCATGCACATGAGCACAGACCCTGCTGCCACTGCCCTGATGAAGTGCTTTGGCAGAGTGTTGTTGCCAGCAGACTGGGAACACCTCCACCTGACCAGCACAGCAGGTGCTTAACCTCAAGGGGCCAGAGAACAAAGCCATGGGCCTGGAACCAGGCCTCCAGGGTTAGAGCAAGCAGCCCAGGAGTGCTGAACTGAACTGAACCTTGGCCTTCTGAAGTTTTCCAGAAACAAAGCCAGTCAATGAACCCACCTGATACCACAGTCAAACCCTCAAGGGCATCAAAGAATATAAAAGAAAAAAAACGGGCTGGGCATGGTGGCTCACACCTGTAATCCCAGCACTTTGGGAGGCCGAGGTGGACAGATCACAAGGTCAAGAGATCGAGACCATCCTGGCCAACATGGTGAAACTTCGTCTCTAATAAAAATACAAAAATTAGCTGGGCATGGTGGTGCGTGCCTGTAGTCCCAGTTACTCGGGAGGCCAAGGCCCATCCAAGGGACAGCAACTTCAAAGATTAAAAGAGCATCACTACACACAGATGAGAAAGAATCAGCACAAAACTCTGGCAACTCAAAAAGCCAGAGTGTCATCTTACTTCCAAATGACCACACTAGTTCCCCAGCAATGGTTCTTAATCAGCTCAAATGGCTGAAATGACAGACACAGAATTCAGAATCTGGATAGGAACGAAGATCAATGACATTCAGGAGAAGGCCAAAACCCAATTCAAGGAATCTAAGGAATCCAACAAAATGATACAAGAGCTGAAAGACAAAATACTCATTTTTAAGAAAGAACCAAACTGATCTGATAGAGCTGAAAAACTCACTACAAAAATTGTGTAATACAATTGGAAGTATTAACAACAGAATACACCAAGCTGAGGAAAGAATCTCAGATCTCAAAGAATGATTCTTCAAATCAACTCAGTCAGACAAAAATAAAGTCAGACAAAAATAAAGAAAAAGGAATAAAAAAGAATGAACAAAACCTCTAAGAAATATGGGATTATGTAAAAAGACCAAATGCACAACTCATTGGCATCCCCTGAAAGAAAGGGGGAGAGAGCAAGCAACTTGGAAAACATTTTTTTTTTTGAGACAGAGTCTCACTCTGTTGTCCAGGCTGGAGTGTGACAGCATGATCTCAGCTCACTGCAACCTCCGCCTCCCGGGTTCAAGCGATTCTCCTGCCTTAGCCTCCTGCGTAGCTGGGATTACAGGCACCTGCCACCACTCCTGGCTAATTGTTTTTTGTATTTTTAATAGAGATGGGTTTTACCATGTTGGCCAGGCTGGTCTTGAACTCCCGACCTCAAGTGATCCACCCACCTCATCCTCCCAAAGTGCTGGGATTACGGGCATGAGCCACCATGCCTGGCTGGAAAACATATTTGAGGATATTCTCCACAAAAATTTCCGCAACCTTTCTAAAGAGGTCAACATTGAAATTCAGGAAATGCAGGGAACTCCTGTTAGATGATAGTATACAAGGTGACCATCCCCAAGACACATAATCGTCAGATTAACCAAGGTTAACATGGAAGAATAAAAAGGCAGCTAGAGAGAAGGGGCAGGTCATTAACAAAGGGAACCTCATCAAGCTAACAGTGTACCTTTCAGCAAAAACTCTATAAGCCAGAAAAGACTAGGGACTTATGTTCAGAATTCTTAAAGAAAATAAATCCCAACCAAGAATTTCATACCCAGCCAAACTAAGTTTCATAAGTGAAGGAGAAATAAGATACTTTCCAGACAAGTATCTGCTAAGGAAATTTAGTACCATGAGACCTGCCTTAACGGAACGCCAAACATGGAAATGAAAAACCACTGCTGGCCAGCACAAAAACACACTTAAGTACATGACCATTGACACTATAAAACAATGACACAATCAAGTCTATATAACAACCAGCTGACAACACAATGACAATCAAATATGCACATATCTATATTAACTTTGAACATAAACAGGCTAAATACTCCAATTAAAAGGCACAGACGGCAAGTTGGATAAAGAAGAAAGACCCAACTGTATGCTGTCTTCAAGAGACTCATCTCACAGGAATGACACCCATAGGCTCAAAGGCATGGAAAAAATCTACAAAGCAAACAGAAAACATAAAAGAGCAGGCATTGCTATTCTAATTTTAGACAAAAAAGACTTTAAACAGTGATTAAAAAAAAAGACAAAGAAGTCCAGCCACGGTGACTCACACCTGTAATCCCGGCACTTTAGGAGGCCAAGGCAGACAGGTCGTTTGAAGCCAGGAGCTCGAGACCAGCCAGGCCAACATGGCAAAACCCCATCTCTACTAAAAAAAAAAAATACAAAAATTAGGCCAGGCGCAGTGGCTCATACCTGTAATCTCAGCACTTTGGGAGGCTGAGGCAGGCAGATCACCTGAGGTCAGGAGTTTGAGACCAGCCTGGCCAACATGGTGAAACCCGTCTCTACTGAAAATACAAAAATTAGCCATGTGTGGTGGTGCACACCTGTAATCCCAGCTACTCAGGAGGCTGAAGCATGAGAATCACTTGAACCCTGGAGGTGGCAGTTGCAGTGAGCCAAGATTGTGCCACTGTACCCCAGCCTGAGTGACAGAGTGAGACTCTGCCTAAAAGAAATACAAAAATTAGCTGAGTGTGGTGGCACATGCCTGTAATCCCAGCTACTTGGTAGGCTGAGGCAGGAGAATCACTTGAGGCAGAGGTTGCAGTAAGCCAAGATTGCACCACTGCACTCCAGCCTGGGTGACAGAGTGAGACTCTGTCTCAAAAAAAAAAAAAAAAAAAAAAGACAAAGAAGGGCATTACATAACAAAGGGTTCAATTCAACAAGGAGACTTAAGACTTAACTATCCTAAATATATATGCACCCAACACTGGAGCACCTAGATTTATACAACAAGTTTTCAGAGACCCACAAAGAGACTTAGATAACCACACAGTAATAGTGGGAGACTTCAGCACCCCACTCACAGTATTAGACAGGTCATTGAAGCAGAAAACTAACAGGGACATTCAGGACCAGAACTCAACAGTTGACCAAATAGACCTAACAGACATCTACAGAACACTCCACCAAAAAGCAACAGAATATACATTCTTCTCATGTGCACATGACACATACTCTAAAATTGACCACTTGATTGGCCAAAAACAATTCCCAGCAAATTCAAACCAATTGAAATCATATTAGCCACACTCTTGGATGATAGTGCGATAAAAATAGAAATCAACACTAAGATCTCTCAACACCATACAATTACATGGAAAGTAAACAACATGCTCCTGAATAACTTTTGGGTAAACAATTAAATTAAGGCAGAAATCAAGAAATACTTTGAAACTAGTGAAAACAGATAAAACATACTAGAATCTCTGGGACAGAAGTGTTAAGTAAAGAAGTGTTAAAAGGAAAGTTTATAGTGCTAAATGCCCACATCGAAAAGTTAGAAAGATCTCAAATAAAACCTAACGTGATCCCCAGAACTATAAAAACAACAGCAAACCAACCCCAAAGCTGGCAGAAGACATGAAATAACCAAATTCAGAGCTGAACTGAATGAAACTGAGATGTGAAAAACCATACAAAAACTCAACGAAACCAAAATTTAGTTATTTGAAAGAATAAATAAGATTGATAGACTGCTAGCTAGACTAACAAAGAAAAAAAGAGAGAAGATCCAAATAAATACAACTGGAAATGACAAAGTGGATGTTATCACTGACCTGCCCCCTGCCAAAAAAATACAAAAACCCTCAGAGAGTATTACACACCTCTATGCACATAAACTAGAAAAACAAGAAGAAGTGGATAAATTCCTAGAAGCATACAACCTCTCAAGATTGAACCAGGAAGAAATTGAAAACCCGAATAGACCAATAACAAGTTCTAAAAGAATTTGTAATAAAAAGGCTACCAACCAGAAAATGCCCTGGAAAAGATGGATTCACAGCCTAATTCTATCGTACATGTAAAGAAGAGTTGCACCAATCCTACAGAAACTATTCCAAAAAATTGAGGGGAGCGACTCCTCCCCAACTCATTCTATGAGGCCAGAATCATTCTGATACCAAAACCTCACAGAGACACAACAACAAAAAAAGAAAACTTTAGGACAATATTCGTGATGAATATAGATGCAAAATCCTCAACAAAATACTAGCAAACCCAATCCAGCAGTGCATCAAAAAACTAACCCACCATGATCAAGTCGGTATTTCCAGGATGCAGGTTTGGTTGAACAGATGTAAACCAAAACATGTGATTCATCACATAAACAGAACTAAAAATGAAAACCACATAATGACCTCAAAAGAATCAGAAAAGACTTTTGATAAAAACCCTCAACAAACTAGGCATTAAAGGAACATACCTCAAAACAATAACAGCCGTCTGTGACAAACCCACAGACAACACACCGAATGGGTAAACACCATAAGCATTCCCCTTGAGAACAAGAACAAGACAAGGATGCCCACTCTCACCACTCCTATTTAACGTAGTACCGGAAGTCCTAGCCAGAGCAATCAGGCAAGAGAAAGAAATTGCATCCGAATAGGAAAAGAGGAAGTCAAACCACCCCTGTCTGCAGATGATTTGATTCTGTACCTATAAAACCCCATAGTCTCTGCCCAAAAGCTCCAATTGCTATTAAACAACTTCAGGAAAGTTACTGTATACAAAATCAGTGTACAAAAATCAGTAGCATATCTATACACCAATATCATTCAAGATGAGAACTAACTCAAAAACACAATCTTGTTCACAACAGCCATCCACAAAAATAAAATACCTGGGAATACAGCTAACCAGGGAGGTGAAATAGCTCTACAATGAGAATTATAAAACACCACTGAAGGAAATCAGAGACAACACAAACATGTGGAAAAACATTTCATATTCCATATTCATGGATGGAAAGACTCAATATTGTTCAAATGGCCATAAGCCCAAAGCAATTTACAGATTCAATGCTATTCCTAACAAACTACCAATAACATCTTTCACAGAATTGGAAAAAGTTATTCTAAAATTCACATGGAACCAAAAAAGAGCCTGACTAGCCAAAGTAATCCTAAGCAAAAAGAACAAAGCTGGAGACATAACATTACCTACTTCAAACAAGGCTGCAGTAACCAAAACAGTCTGGTACTGGTACAAAAACAGACATATAGACCAATGGAACAGAATGGAGAACCCAGAAATAAAGTCACACACCTACAACCATCTAATCTTAGACAAGGTTGACAAAAACAAGCAATGAAAAAAGGACTCCCTATTCAATTAATCATGCTGGGATAACTGATTAGCTATAGGCAAAAGATTGAAACGAGACCCCTTCTTTCGCCATATGCAAAAATCAACTCAAGGTATCGTAAAGACTTAACTGTAAAACCTAAAACTATAAAAACCCTAAACGAAAACCTAGGAAATACCATTCTAGACATAGGCCCTACCAAAGGTTCATGATGAAGATGGCAAAAGTAATTGCAAAAAAATAATAATAATAAATAAATTGACAAATGGGACCTAGTTAAACTAAAGAGCTTCTGCACAACAAAAGAAACTATCAACAGAGTAAACAGACAATCTACAAAAAGGAAGAAAATATTTGCACACTACACATCCAACATAAGTCTATCCAGAATCTAAAAGGAACTTAAACAAATTAGCAAGCAAAAAACAAACAATCCCATTAAAAAGTTGGCAAAGGCCAGGCACAGTGGCTCATGCCTGTAATCCCAGCACTTTGAGAGGCCGAGGTGGGAGGATCGCTTGAGCCTGGGAGGCTGAGGTTGCAGTGAGCCATGACTGTGCCACTGCACTCCAGCCTGAGCAACAGGGCGAGACCCTGCCTAAAAAAAAAAAAAAAGTTGGCAAAAGACATCAACAGACACTTCTCAAAAGAAGACATACTCATGGCCAACAAGCATATGAAAAATGCCCAATAGGCCGGGCGCGGTGGCTCAAGCCTGTAATCCCAGCACTTTGGGAGGCCGAGACGGGCGGATCACGAGGTCAGGAGATCGAGACCATCCTGGCTAACATGGTGAAACCCCGTCTCTACCAAAAAAATACAAAAAATTAGCTGGGTGAGGTGGTGGGCACCTGTAGTCCCAGCTACTCAGGAGGCTGAGGCAGGAAAATGGCCTAAACCCGGGAGGCGGAGCTTGTGATGAGCTGAGATCTGGCCACTGCACTCCAGCCTGGGCGACAGAGCAAGACTCCGTCCCAAAAAAAAAAAAAAAAAAAAAAAACTTAAAAAAAAGAAAAATGCCCAACATCACTAATCATGAGAGAAATACAAATCAAAGCCACAATGTGATACCATCTTACACCAGTCAGAATGGCTATTACTAACAGGTGCTGACAAGTTTGTAGAGAAATAGGAATGCTTGTACACTGCTGGTGGGAATGTAAATTAGTTCAGCCATTGTGGAAAGCAGTTTGGAAATTTCTCAAAGAATTTAAAACAGAACTACCATTTGACCCAGCAATTCCATTACTGGATATATACCCAAAGAAATATAAATTATTCTGCCCTACAGACACATGCATGCATATGTTCATTGCCACACTATTCATAATGGCAAAGGCCTGAAATTAACCTAGACGCCCATCAGCGGTGGACTGGGTAAAGAAAATGTGGTACATATAGACCGTGGAATACTATGCATCCATAAAAAAAGCATGAGATCATGTTTTTTGTAGCAATGACATTAGAGGCCATTATCCTAAGCAAATTAACATTGAAACAGAAAATGAAATATTGCATGTTCTCTCTTACAAGTGGGGGCTAAACATTGAGTACACATGGGCACAAAGAAGGGAACAAGAGATACCAAGGTCTACCTAAGCAGGGAGAGTGGGAGGAGGGTGAAGATTGAAAAACTACCTATTAGGTACTATGCTTATTACCTGATCATGAAATAATCTGTGCACCAAACCCCCACACCATGCAATTTACCCATATAGCAAACCTGAACATGTACCCTCTGAACCTGAAAAAAACAAAGTTGGAAAGAAAAAAAAAAGCCATCTATCATGGCTTTTAAATATTTCAACTGGAAACTTAGGGAGTACAGTAAGAGATGCTGAATGAATTCTATCATCCATTGTTCTGGTGTCTGATAATTTTGTATTTTATTTTCATTAAGAAAATATTACATAATATTAATTAGAAAATAAATAGATAAATAATGAAACTGATGAGTTTATCAAGTTAGCCGAATAAAGATCACCATTTGGAAGTGAATCCCTTTCCTGTAACCAGCTATTCCATTATATAACAGGAAAAAAATTATACCATTGACAGTAGTAACAAGGGTAGCAACAAAAATATACTGAAACATATGTATTGGAAATATACAAGCTTTTAATGATAAAATCATGAAACTTTACATGACATTTACACAAAGATAAAAGGGAATCTAAATAAATGGAGACACACACCTTGTTCTGAAGCAAATTTTGGAAAAATTTAAGATGTCAACTGTTCTCAAATTGTTCTACAAATTCGGGCAGCCCCCACCAGAATCCGAACAGGGTAGCTGTTTGCTTTGTTTTGAATTCTGAAGTGATGTTTGGCTCTTTCAAAATTAGATGTATATATTGATTGAGGAGTAAGGAGAAGCCTAATTTTGGGGCCAGAGCACCTGGCCTCAAACTCAGCTCTGGCTTGAGTACCCAAAGGAATATGAATCGTTCTCTGGACATATACCCAACTTGTAAGTTTTTCAGCTAGCTGCTTAGCCTTGCAGCCACAGTTTCCTCATCTGTAAAATGAGGTGATAAAAATAGTGTCTACCTCATAGGATTTGTATAAAGAATAAATGAATTAATAAAGGAAAAGTACTCAGTACAGTGCCCAGCAGTAAATGTCAATGATTACAATTATGTAACAACAAGGGGAGGGAAAATCAAATAAAATAAATCACCTCAATCCCAAAGTAAAATATCAAACTAAATCTGAGTCTATTAATAAGGAATGTTTATTTATCCTGTGCTACCAAAGTGTGCTTCAGAACCTGGCTTTGGTTTCACTGACATTTCTCACAGTTAAGATAATTACTCACATATGGTCAAGTCCAGGTGAATGTCATTGTGCTGTTAATATCCTTAATAATGAATCTTGGACCTAAGGATATAGAAGGGTGGGAAGCTGAGTAAATATTACCGATCCCCAAGACACACAGAGTCTGTGGACTCCTGTCCTCAGCAGGATGTACTGGTCACAAGTGTCCTTTTGGCTGAGGTTATCATCCAAGGATCTTCTAGGGACTCCATGTTCAAAGTGGTGAACACATACTTGGGGGATGGAGACTTCTAAGGGATCACTTTGAGATCCTGACATCAAATAGGCTTTTACTATTTATGGATCATGCGGTCACATTGGTTCTCCTTCCCACCTCCCTTCTGTAATCACTCGTGTTCTATTTTACCGAAGGCAGTAGGCATATGCATCCTTCATCAGCATCTTAACACAGAGCATGGACTCTGCAGGTAGAAATCTCTAGACTTCAAAGAAACTATTTAAAGTATTGTTTTGTGATAACAACGTTTTTTCCATATTAAGTGGTATCTAATTTATTGTTTTTAATAAACTCAAAGGAGGTCTTAATTTAGCAGTGGCTGATAAATCATTAAAAATAAAGTTTACAATAGGCAAAAGACCTTAATAGACCTAAGAATTAATAGACCTTAATAGACTGATCATCAGAGAAGTGCAAATCACAACCACAATTAGGTCACACCTGTTAGAATGGCTACTACATGTATTCTCAAGAATGTGGAGAAAAGAAAACCTTTTACCCACTATTGGTGGGAATATAAATTAGTACGGTCGTGAAAAACAGTATGGAGGTTCCTCAAAAAATTAAAAATAGAATAACCATATGATCCAGCAATCCCACCACTGAGTATACAATCATTCCTATCTACACTCAGGGGATTGGTTCCAGGCACTCACCCCTTACATATATCAAAAACTGCACAAACTCACGTCCTGCATTCGGCCCTGTGCAACTCCTATATTCAAAGTCAGCCCTCCATATACACAAGTTTCACATGCCTCAAACACTGCGTTTTCAACTCACATTTTTTTGAAGAAATCAGTGTGTAAGTGGACCTGCACAGTTCACACCCATTTTGTTCAAGGGTCAGCCTCACACGCAAAGGAAACAAAATCAGTATATTCGAGAGACATCTACAGTCCCACGCTTATTGCAGGACTATTTGCAATAGCTAAGATATGGAATCAACCTAAGTGTCAAAAAGCAAATAAATGGATTGTTTTTAAATGTGGTGTATGCACACAATGAAATACTATCGGGTCATTTAAAAAAGAATGAAATACTGTCATTTGTAGCAATATGGATGACCCTGGAGAACATTATGTAAAGTGAAATAAGCCAGACACAGTAGATGAATAACACATGGAATCTAAAGTTGTTGATCTGGCCAGTCGCAGTGTCTCACGCCTGTAATCCCAGCACTTTGGGAGGCTGAGGCAGGCAGATCACTTGAGGTCAGGAGTTCGAGACCAGCCTGGCCAACATGGTGAAACCCTATTTCTACTAAAAATACAAAAATTAGCCGGGCGTGGTGACACGTGCCTGTAATCCCAGCTACTTGGGAGGCTGAGGCAGGAGAATTGCTTGAACCCGGGAGGCAGAGGTTGCAGTGAGCCCAGATTGTCCCACTGCACTCCAGCCTGAGCAACAGAGCAAGACTTCGTTTCAAAAACTTAAAAAATAAATGAATGAATGAATGAATAAATAAAATAAAAATGCTGATCTCAAGAAGTAGAGAGTAAAACAGTGGTTACCAGATAATTGGAGAGGGTATGGAATGGAAGAGAGAGGATGGAGGGAGGTTGGTCAACAGGTACAAAGTTACAATTAGGAAAAATGAGTTCTGAGGTCCTATCACTCAGTGGGCGACTGTAGTTAATAATAACATATTGCATATCTTAAAATAGCTAGAAGAGAAGATTTGAATGTTCTCACTACAAAGAAATGATAAATGTTTGATATGATGGATATGTTAATTACCCTGATTGATCATTACACAATGTATACATTTATTAAAACATCACATTTTTGTATTAGGTGTCGATTAAAAAATTAAAAATAATAATTTTGAGTGATAGATCACTATGTTGTCTTTAGCCTATAGCTCAGAGGAATTCAGAGAACCGAGTGGCATCACTACCACGATAGTCATTCTTTTGCCATCTGCCCATTTATGTAACAAGTATTTACAGAGCTTACATCTATGAAGATGAAAAACATGAATAAAATTGTCTCATTTTAGCAATAAAATATAATCCATGAATATATAAAATCAAAAAGGGCTTCATTAAGCCCTCAGCTCATTAAGAGATATATTAACATGTTGTTTCATTTATTTAATGATTATCAGAAATTGAAATACATATGTCAGGTCATTATTCAAAGCTTCAGGAATCTCTGCTGGTGCCCAAGTCACCAGTGTATCATATGTCACAGACTCCTTGCAGACCTCATACATACTCGGAATCCTTGCTGCAGGTTCTAAGTTGTAAGTCCCACAATATGGAAAAGGACCTCTGAGGTCATTTCCTTCACTTTCTTCACCAAATCTGGCCATGATCAACTGGTCCTGTGCTGTCTAAATCCTTCAGCTGTGTCATACCCTAGTTAGAAGAATGAAGGAACGAAATCAGAAATTTTTAGTTTGGGGCCAGGTGCAGTACTTCGCCCCTGTAATCCCGATTATTTGGGAGGCTGAAGGGGGCAGATGGCTTAAGCCCAAGAGTTTGAGACCAGCCTGAGCAATATGGCAAGACCCTGTCTCTGCAAAAACAAACAAAAAAAAAAGTTTTAACTTAGACAGGTATGGTGGCACATGCCTATAGGCCCATCTACTCAGGAGGCTGAGGTGGGAGAGTCGCTTGAGCCCAGGAGTTCAAGGATGCACTGAGCTATGATCATACTGCTGCACTCCAGCCCAGGCAACAGAGCAAGAGTCTGTCTTGAAGAAAAGAAAAAAGAAAGAAAAGGAAAAGATTCTTAGTTCGTTTTTGAATTTTCCAAAATAATATTTTCTCACTGTGTGCACTACCCTATTTGTTTTGTTTGTTTGTTTTTGAGACAGAGTTTCACTCTGTTGCCCAGGCTGGAGTGCAGTGGCGTGATCACAATCTCAGCTCACTTCAACCTCCACCTCCCAGGTTCAAGTGATTCTCATGCCTCAGCCTCCCAAGTAGCTGGGTTTACAGGCACGTGCCACCACCCCAGGCTAAGTTTTGTATTTTTAGTAGAGATGGGTTTTTACCATATTGGGCAGGCTTGTGTCGAACTCCTGACCTCAAGCAATCCACCCTCCTCAGTCTCTTAAAGTGCTGGGA
Source organism: Macaca mulatta (assembly GCF_049350105.2). Lineage (NCBI taxonomy): Eukaryota > Metazoa > Chordata > Mammalia > Primates > Cercopithecidae > Macaca > Macaca mulatta. The sequence continues at coordinate 11,865,027 of NC_133419.1, forward strand.
TGACAGGCGTGAGCCACCACGCCCAGCTGCACTACCCTACTTGTGCTGTTCATAATGCTGCAAACCAGTGCAGACACCATTTGGGACACCACCTAGAGTTTGGGGACCCTTCTTCATCCACCTTTAAATTGACTTCCTACATCATCTCCCATTAGTAGGGTACATCCATAACCCAGATCTAAAATGTACATTCTTTGGATGGCCTGAAGCTTCTGGAAAGCAGCCACTTTTTAATCATGATACATTTTACCTCAGTAATACAACTCATAACTTTGTATTTGGAATTAACTTCAAACTCCAATCAGTGTTGCAATGATACGTCTGTATAGCTTTACCCAATTCCATTTATTATTGAGGGCTTATTGCATTTGCTTTAGCAATACAGTCTCCTTGGGGCAATTCTATTCAACAGAGACTCAGGACAAGGGTCTCATTTTATGAAATTTTCCAACAGGTATGCAAAACCTTAAACATCAAATTACAACCATATATCCCATACCCTCCCCAGCTCTGACAAGGCTATACACAAATTCAGTGGCAAAACAGAGGTGACATAAACTACAGTGAACAGACTTTTTGTGGCCTAAAGCCCTCCTAATGTCATGATGAACCTGCAGGCTGTGTTCAAATGAGCTATGGGGCTCTGCTCCTGTGAAATCATCATGGCCCCAGGAGAGGTCCAGCAATTTTCCTCTGCAATAGAGCAGATCCTTGAAAGTCAAGGAGTTTTGGCCAGGCATAGCGGCTCACGCCTGTAATCCCAGCACTTTGGGAGGCCAAGGTGGGCAGATCATGAGGTCGGGAGTTTGAGACCAGCCTGGCCAACATAGTGAAACCCCCATCTCTACTAAAAACACACAAAAAAATTAGCTGGGTGTGGTGGCAGACGCCTGTAATCCTAGCTACTCTGGAGGCTGAGGTACGAGAATCGCTTGAACCTGGGAGGTGGAGGTTGCAGTGAGCTGAGATTGCGCCACTGCACTTCAGCCTGGGCAACAGAGTGAGACTTTGTCTCAAAATAAAAAAAGAAAAAGGAAAAAAGAAAGAAAAAGAAGGAAGGCAGGAAAGAAAGAAAGAAGAGAGAGAGAGAAAGAAAGAAAGAAAAAGAAGAAAGAAAGAAAGAGAAAAGAAAGAGAGAGAAAGAAAGAAAGAGAAAGAAAGAAAGAAGAAGAAAGAAAGAGAAAGACAAAGGGAGGGAGGGAGGAAGGAGGGAGGGAGGGAGGGAGGGAAGGAAGGAAGGAAGGAAGGAAGGAAGGAAGGAAGGAAGGAAAGAGGAAAGAAAGGAAGTCAAGGAGTCTCCTTCCGTCATAAGTTCCTGTCAAGGCTGACACAAACATGAGGCTCTGTTCCAATACATCTGTTCTACCTGGGGAACTGATCTTACCTAAAGGAATTTCACAGAAAGAACAGACTGGCAGCGATGTAAGCCAGGCCCTAACACCCCATCTTGACCATCCCCACAGTTAGTAAGTCATGCTGGACCTTTCTTGAGATACCTGCATCTCATGGTAAGTCTGTCCCACCTTGAAACCAGAGACTTAAGAACATCAAGCACAACCACATCAAAGGTACCACCCAAAGAAGGGGAGTTTGAGACCACCTGAAAGAGGCAGTTTGTGTCCTCTGCAAAAACGGGTGCCACTCAGGATGATGAAAATCAGATTTTTTCATGTTTAGCCTAGAAGGAAAAGGGGTTACCCCTTTGGCACCCATAATGAGTTGATGGCTTTTTTTTAAATAGAATTCTAGAAGAACTGCACACAGAAGCAGACTGAATAACCCAAAGACTTGTGATGACCAGCAAACTTCTGAACTCATACTCACCTAGGATCCTTGAGAGCAATTATTTTTGCTTAATCTGATGGTTTTCTGCTGCCCACTGGGAAGACCTTTCTTCCCCAATAGTCCTTTGCACTGAAGGGAACAATAAAAACATTATGTGGAAAAAAAAAAATGTTGTGGAAGGACAGAGCAAAGTGGTGTGAGGTAGCTGTCCACATCTCATTGTGTATTTCAACTCTCATCCTGCCTATGTTCAACTTCAGTAATTATCCAAGACCTGTCTTAAACCTAATTTCCTCTTTCCTTCCAAAAGCTCCTCTATCTGAAGGATTTTTTCTCCAGCACGTTTGAACTTCAGTTTCCTCTCATCTTATTTCTCGGTAGATTTCATCCTATCTGCTCTTCATCCATCAGAAAATCTTAAATATTTCTCATCAAATATTGTCACTTGCTTGTTTCCACCACACCGTAGAATTTGTCACTTTGTTCTTTTGTTGTCATTTTAAGTTGTTATTTTTTCAGATTTCTAAAGAGGATGGACAAAGATTAAACTCACGCTCATCCTGTGTTCTTTATCCGATCTCAAGTGATGCGTTTTATTTGTTGACTTCCATTACGGTTAGGTGCTTGACTGACAGATAACTGTGATGATCATGGGCTTGTGATGGCAAAGGGCAGGGTTTTTTTTTGTTTTGTTTTTTGTTTTTTGTTTTTTTAAAGCAACTGTAACTCCCTCTAAATCTCCTTTTGACATTTGCTTCTGTAATAGAAATGCTAATCTTTCTAGATGTGTGGTAGTGACAAAGAGGAAGATAATCCAGGGAAGGGAATTGGAGGAACAGGAGGGAAAGAAGTTCCAGTATTGTTTTTTGTTTTGTTTTGAGACAGAGTCTTGCTCTGTCGCCAGGCTGGAGTGCAGTGGCACGATTTTGGCTCACTGCAATCTCCGCCTCCCAGGTTCAACCGATTTCCCTGCCTCAGTCTCCCGAGTAGCTGGGACTACAGGCGGGCGCCATCATGCCCAGCTAATTTATTTTTTGTATTTTAGTAGAGACGGGGTTTTGCCATACTGGCCAGGATGGTCTCGATCTCCTGACCTCATGATCTGCCCTCCTCGGCCTCCCAAAGTGCTGGGATTACAGGCATGAGCCACCGCACCTGGCCCCAGTGTTGTTTAAGTAAGAAAGCTAGCCCCGCTTTTCATAATCCAGTTTAAAATATGTCTATCGGTGGGACACCACTAACTGGGTGCCCTGATGCCTTCCCAGGTTCAACAGGGAAGAGGCGGGCAGGCGGATAAGTAAAATCAAGGATTTGGGGTCCAGATATAGTTTCCCATCTCTGGGCTACATGGACTGTGTGAGCTTGGAAAAGCCATTTAATCTTTTTAAGTCTCAGTAAATGAAGACTCACTTTCTTTACATGAAAGTCATTAGAATTAAATAATAGTATGCATGTAAAACCCTCAGCAGTGCTGAGATGATCCCGTTAACATGAACCAGTCAGTCTGTCTCATTGCTCTCCAAATAAGGCACTTTAGAGTGATTTTCACTTCCCTTCTAGTTTTATCCTTCAAATCTTCTTTTTTCATCCCACACACCACAAACACAGTCATAGCTACCCACTTCTTTCCGTCTGCCCTTGATAGACAACACCTAATCTCATTTCTTCTCAGCTTCTGTCTCCTTGGTAAGAAATGTGAGGAGATAGTATATACACCTGCTTGTATAATGCACAGTCCTCTCTTCTCAAGAAGAGAAGATGCTGTCAGTTGTTTTGCCCTTATGCAAACACAAGTGAAACTTGTATTTCATCGTGTTCACTTTGAGAACGGCATCCAGGAATGGAACTCAAGGGCTCCTGCTGGTGACCGATGGTCTATTGCAACTGTTCAGAGATTCCACGCTCTACGTGAAATGGCGCCACCTTAAGGCTCAAACCTTATTGCTGGTGTTCAATCTGAGAAAAACTCATCAGACATCTCCCACTACAGGTTAGGCTTTGATAATTAAAAGAATAAAATGGGCCTAGCACGGTGGCTCACGCCTGTCATCCCAACACTTTGGGAGGCCGAGGCGGGTGGATCACCGAGGTCAGGAGTTTGAGACCAGCCTGACTAACATGGTGAAACCCTGTCTCTACTAAAAATACAAAAATTAGCTGGGCCTGGTGGCACACACCTGTAATCCCAGCTACTCGGGAGGCTGAGGCAGGAGAATCGCTTGAACCTGGGAGGTGGAGGTTGCAGCGATCCGAGATCGCACCACTGCACTCCAGCCTGGGTGATAAAGCCAGACCCCGCCTCAAAAAGAAAGAAAGAAAACTAGCCACCTAAACCAACCTACACATTCAGATGAGGCTTTTTGGAGGACATGATGAAGAGAGAAATAAAGAAAGTATCTAGGCTGAAGGAGCGGTCCAACCTCCAGCTACCTGGCGTAGAGTCAGTGCAGACGAAGACCTGATGGGAACTCAGCAGAGTGGATTCCCAGGAAGAGGGTGAGAACTGCAACCAGGTGAACCAAGACTAGGGAAACTGCTTCTGATTTTGCACAGGGGATAAGATCCAGCCCCTGGGGGGGGCGGTGAATAACAACAACTACACATCATGTAAGTGCCCTGGGAACCCCTTAGTGCACGGGGAGCTATAATCCTACCAGAACACTCTGGATTTATACATGTGTCCACACAAGACCTTCCTTGTGGATTAAGACATTATAACAGCAATTTGAGAAAGAAGGTGGCTCAGGGGACATTAACCCACACAGCGCAGACAGGAAATCCTGAGCGGTTTATCATTTGGTCAGTAAGAAGCCATCAGAAAGTCATGAAAGTCTAGAATCAGTGGCTTGCTCACCATCTGTAAAGGAGATAATCATGAAGTAGGGATCAATAATTAGTAATTATCAGAGATCAATAATTAGTAATTTGACAGAGATTTACCAGGGAAGAACCAAAATTCCCCACCTCTGAAGGGTGGCTGGGGGAATATGTCTAAAGATCTGTGTCTAAAGATTACTGTGTCTAAAGATCCTCCTGGCTCCTTTTAGCCACATTTGACATATTAATCATCTTCTTACATACAAACGTACACTTGAATGACCCCTCTAGAGTCATTTAAGGGCAGGCTAGGGCCATTTTTAGTATGCTGAAGAACAGAGCACTCTCCCAGGCTGAGGGATTGTGGATGGTCCCAGAGACTCCAGTGGTCCAGGAAGTGGAAATTCCTCACCCATGACACTTACTTTCCTCCCAGGATTGGAGGACAAAAGAGAACAAGAAAAATATGGAGAAAATATGAAGAAAAAACAAAAGAATGTGACAATTCTTGTTCCCAATTTTGAAGCAACTTCATATATGCCTTAAAACAAAGAAGACAACATAAAACTATAAAAAGGTATCAAAAACCCCACAATAAGGCTTTTCTGATTACTAGGGGAAATGGCAGTTTTAACCAAGGTCAGAAAGTACCCTGAAAATGAAAGGGATATTGGTGTGGTTTGGATATGGTTGCTGAGATCCCACCACTGCACTCCAGCCTGGGCAACAGAGTGAGACCCTGTCTCCAACAACAACAAAAAGTGTAATCCTTTTTATTTAACTTGGACTTGATGAAACTCTAAGAATTCTTGTGTTGATGTTTATGAGGGATAATTGTCTTCTTTTCTTGCAATGTCTGATTTGGGGACCAAAGCAATGCTGGCCTCAGAGACAGAACTGAGTATTCTTTCCTCTTATATTTCATGTGAGCGGTTGTGTAGAATTAGTATTATTTCCTTAAACATGTGGCAACATTTACCACTAAACCTACCTACGTCTACCGTTTTCTTTGTGATAACACATCTTTCATAGAGCTATGTAGGTTTTCCATTTCTTCCTAAGTAAACTAATCTGTATCTTTTAAGGAATCTGCATTGCTTTCATCTAAACTGTCAAAGGTATTCCTAGAAGTTGTTCATAATAGTCTCTTATTGTTTTAATATCTGTAGAATCTGTAGTGAAGCTACCTAATTTCTGACATTGGTAATCTATCTTTTCTTCTGATCAGTCTAAATAGAATTTTCTTGAGCTTCTCAAAGAACTAGCTTTTGGTTAATTAATTGTCTGTATTTTCTTTTTCTAATGTCTGATTTCTGCTCTACTTGCATGATTTCCCCTTCTCTGTGTACACTTTTAATTTGCTCTTTTTTTTTTCTAGTTTCTTAAAGTAGAAGCTGAGGTCACTGATTTGAGACCTTTTTTCTAACACAGGCATTGAGCCCTATAGATTCCCCTCAGTACTGCTTTACTTGCATCACAGGACACAAAGTTGACACAAAAGTCAACTGTATTTCTATATACCAGCAATGAACAAGTGGAAACCAAAAATCAGAAAAACAAAACCATTTACAACAGCTCCAAGAAAATAGTTACAAATCTAAGAAAATATGTACAGGATCTGTATGCTGAAACTATAAAATGCTGAAGAAACTAAACATGCAAATAAATGGAGAGACACGTCATGTTCACAGATTAAAAGACGATCATAAATATGTTCATTCTCCCCAAACTTATCTATAGATTTAATGCAATTCCAATCAAAATCCCAGCAGGACTTTTGTAGATAAGCTAACCTTAAAATTTAAATGGAAAGGTAACACTGATACAATAGTCAAAATAATTTTAAAAGAAAAATAAAATTGGAAGAATTATATTACCAGATTTTAATACTTATTACAAAGCTATAGTCATCTTGATTTATGTGGTATTGGCAAAAGGAGAGAGGTACAGATCAATGGGAGAAAACAAAAAGTCTAGAAATAGACCCATACGAATATGGCTAACTCCTGGCAAAGATATAAAAGAAATTCAGCAGAGAAAGGATAGTCTTTCTAACAAATGGTGCTAGAACAATTAGACATCCATCCATATGCTCCTAAACACAAACAAAAAACATAAACTTCATACTTAAAAAAAGTTAACTCAAAATAGATCATAAATCTAAATGTAACATGTAAAATAAAAAACATTTAGAAGAAAACAAAGGAGAATTAGGACCTAGGACTAGACAATGGTTTCTTAGACATGACAAAAAAACACACTCTATTTTTAAAATTTAATTAATTGGACTTCATCAAATTAAAATTTTTGTTCTGTGAAAAGCACTGGTAAGTAAACAAAAAGCTGGGCTAGGCATGGCAGCTCATGCCTACAATCTCAGCACTTTGGGAGGCCAAGGCAGAAGGATCACTTCAGACCAGGAGTTTCAGACCAGCCTGGCCAATGTAGCAAGACCTCATCTCTACAAAAAAAAAAATTTTTTTAAAGACAAGCTACAGATTGGGAGAAAATACTGCAAAGCATGTATCTGACAACATATTTGTATCCGTAATATGTAAAGATTCTTAAACCCAACGGTAACATAACAATCCAATTTTAAGATGAACAAAAGATTTGAAGACTCTTCACCAAAGATATACAGATGACAGAAATGTACATGAAAAGATGTTCACCATCAGCCATTAGGGAAATTCAAGTTAAAGCCATGATTAGATATCCGTACACACCTATTTGCATGGCTAAAATAAGAAACAGACAATACCAAGTGTTGATAAATATGCAGACCAATTGCAATTACCTTTCTGCTGAATAATAACTTTTTCTTAAACACACTATGTAAAGATGCTTTAAGTGATATTTTGATATTGTGGTTTTAGACAGACACACTCGCCAGTTTACTCAGTACAAGTGTCTAGTCAGAGAATATCGGGAAAAAATTTGAACTGCACAACATATTTGAACAAACCATAAAACGCTTTTCTTGGCATGGGTAGAAACTTCCAGACTTCCATCTATTGTGTTCACTATTTCCTCATTTTTAAAAGTATTCTTGGATTTAGGCTTTATTTTGTCCTTAAGCAGAACTTCTGTAAAAGTTCAAATAGTAAAACATTTTCAGCTTTGCATGGATGGGCCTCTGCTGCACAACTTAACACTGCCCTCAGAGCAGAGCAACTGGAGACAACAGGTAAAGAAATGGGCATTTCTATCGCTTGTGTTTCGATAAAACTTTAAAGAACCGACTGTGGCTGGATTTGGCCCACAGGCCATAGTTTGGCAACCCCGGGCTAGAGTAGCAGATGTATGCATTCAGAAGGCAGCAGCAGACAGCTCACAGGCAGGACCACAGCCAGCTTTCATTGGCGCTAAGCATTTAATTGGCAGCTGCCTGGTTTTGCTGGGGAAATATCTCGCTGCTTGCAAGCACTGGTCCCAAGGTGGTCTCAAGGGATACCCCTTTTCTACTCAGACCTCATGCTTCACCAGCACACAGATGTTCTCAAGTCCATTTGTACCTGTGCAGCAAGGGTGGAGCCTGGGGAATAGAGAGGGTAAGGGACTAAGTGGCAGGGCTGTGTCAAGACACAGGTCTTTCCCAGTGAGCAACTTTCCTGTTACAAACAGGGAGCACCCCAAAAAACAGGGAGGAGCTCCACCTGCCCCATCGTGACAGTAACTGAAGTGTTCCTCAGGGGTTATCCAGGCAGTGGAACCACCCACTGCAGCAGCATCTCCGAGGGCGGGTGTCTGCACCCGGTGATCCTGAGGCACGCCGCAGGTGATGGAACAGTACCTTGGTCCTGCAGGCCACCGGTGGCCCAAGACACACCGCTACAGGGCCAGGGCTGAGGCGCCCAGTCTTCACGGTATCAACAGCAGGCTTGAAGGAATATACTTTATTAATCTACCTCCCAAACACTAAAATGCCAAAGACTAAAACGCTAACATTCAGCTAAATTAAAACAACTATTTACAGAGCACTGTCTGCAGGTCATGTAGGGCTGGGCCCGGTTCTTCCCCACCCACCCACCCAGCCCATCCTCCAAACAGGCCTGGGGCCACCTGCCACCTGCAGCAGAAACACCCAGCACAGAGGACGTTTATATACACCTGGCCGAGCCCTCCACAATGGCATGCCAAGAAGGAGGTCAACAGACCAAGACAGAGACCGACAGACAGATAGATAGACATAGATAAGAGGTGAGGCTGCTAAGAAAGACGCAGGCCAGCCTCAGTGCTTCTTCAGGCTGTAGGCCAGGCTGCTGGGGACCCTGGCGCCCTGCAGAGGCGGTGAGTTCCAGACAGCAGAGCTGGTGCGCTTGTGATAGCGGGGCTTGCTCTTCTTGAAGATATCCTCCAAGTCCAGCGGGAGAATGGCTCCAAAGAGTTCCAGAAGGTTCGGTGGGTGGTAGTACTGGTGAATGATGGCCTGGCTGAGCGGGGTGCCTACAGGAGATGACAGATCAGACACTGCCTTGGGGCTCTCCATGAACCTCCCCATCCCCTGCCCCGCAAAGAGCCCCTTCACCCTCTCCAGCCTCCCTACAGAGAGCTCTGTCACCCTCTTCAGCCCTGCCCCTGCCTGTACCACCATCAAACCCAGAGAACGCCCTTGTGTCACATCCTTCCTACCGTCCTCTGGCAGCTTAACCTGTACAAGGTCCTCGAGAGCTTGCATGAGCCGGGCACTCCTTGAACCTGTCCCGACCACCACCTGGGAGGCAGGTTCTGTATTCTCCCATTCAGCAGATTTGCCTAAAGGCATACAGCTAACAATGGCAGAGCCTATGTGTGAAGACAAGCCAAGCTCGAGAGCTTAAGCATAGGATGCCATCCTCGACCACCCTGGCCAGCTGCTTCTCATAGACCCCACAGGCCCTGGCACAATACTGAGGGGCCTCTGGGCAGTGGATGTGGGAGCGCACAGTCCTGACAACGGGGCTGAGGAAGACCCAGGGGATCAGGAGGCCAGACATGCACCAGCACTTGCTCAGCACCAGGTGCGGCTCTAAGGGCCAGCCGTGAGCTCACTCATGTCACTCTCAATACAACTCCTCAGCTGGGTCTTGTCATCATCCCCCTTTCACAGATGAGGAAACTATTTAAGTAAGCTGTTCAAAGTCACCTCCGATTAGGTGGCTTTGCAAGCAATCTGGCTTCTGCTCACTGCCATCTCCCAAACAACTTGACACTAGCAGTTAAGAGGCTTAAAGCACATGCCAGTTAAGGTAGGGTTCAGATGAGGTGAAACTCACAAAAACAAGTTTCTGCAGAGTGCCTACCAGCTATAGGATTCCAGGCCCTTCCCTCTGGGACGTCTGCGCCCTTCCCTGACTTCCAGCTCAGCAAACACTGCAAGGCACCCATGGTACCCACTGGCCCTATCCACTCTGGCAGCACCCACTGCTAGCACCTACCCTGCTCACTCAAGCTGGCCTTGCACTCAGGCCTGAGGCACTGCAGTCACGCTCACCCACGTTCTTGTTTAATGCTGGGGCCTGTAAACTCCAGGTCAGATCCTACTCAAGTGCCTCGCGCACTCCTCAGGGCCTTTCCTGCCTCCCCCAGCTGGCCAGAGGCCCCAGGCTCCAGCTTGGTGTTCTACCTAAACCCTTTCCCATTCTAGCTCTGTCCCTGCCCCAGGTGGCTTACTTGGGTCCAAGTCTCTTCAGCCTGGCTGGATGTGACTCTAAGGAGGGGCCCAGTCCAAGTCAGGACACCCAGCAGCATATGCCATGCCCGAGGCCAGTGCAATTTCATATATTTTTTTGAGAACAAAGGAACCCAACCTCATAGGTCTGGTCCTCAGGAGAGCACAATGACCACAGGGTGCCCCACTCTCCCCCGGGCACATGCATGCCCAAGGCCAGAGCCTCGAGCCGCCAACTCAAGCACACAGCAGCCTCCCAACACCATAGCAGCCAACCCACTACTTCCAGGGCCCTCAAGGTGAGGACCAGGGAGGGCCTGAGTCTCCCAGGGAGCTGTGGGCTTTGCTTACCTCGGGCCCAGTTGGGGATGGGCTTCCGGGGATGCGCCTCATCATCGGTGGAGTCGTCGCTATTCAGATCCATCCCGTAGTTATCTGGGTTGATCTTGGGAGGGGCCCTGCGCCCTTGTGGAGTCATCTGATATGAGGTACAAGCTGGAGACTGGAAAAACAAATGTGGCCATCAGCTCCCTCCGCGGCATTCCAGTCTCTCACCACCGAGGAGCACTGGGGCACTGCTCACCTCCTCCCATTTCACAGGAGAAACAAAAGGTGCAGGATCACTTTTTTTTCTTTTTTTGAGGCAGAATCTCACTGTCGCCCAGACTGGAGTGCAGTGGTGTGATCTCGGCTCACTGCAACCTCCACCTCCCAGGTTCAAGAGATTCTCATGCCTCAGCTTTCCCAAGTAGATGGATTACAGGTGTGTATCACCACACCCGGCTCATTTTTTGTATGTTTAGTAAGGGACTGGGTTTCACCATGTTGACCAGGCTGGTCTCGAACTCGTGACCTCAAGTAATCCGCCTGCCTTGGCCTTCAATATGCTGGGATTACAGGTGAGAACCACTGCACCAGGCCTAGTTTTAATTTTTAAAAGTCACAGAACACACACTACTCTGTGTCCCCTTTTTTCATGCTAAGGTGTATTGCAAACTTTCTTCCAGGCCAGTGTGTCTAGAATCCTCCTGGGAACCGCTCAGGAGACTCCAGGATTTGCAACTTAACCATCCATCGTTGACAGATACCATACTAACTTCCAAGTTTTCCGCATCTTAACTGTGCTGCAATGAAAACATTATGTTTTGTTTGGTAACAGCACTGAAGTGAAAATAGATCAAATGCTCATCAAGAGGAGCCGGCTGAATTCCAGCACAATGAAGGTACACGGCCCTCAAAACTAAGCAATTTACCTGTGCTGAAACAGACAGATGTCTACAATATGCCTAGCAAAAAAAAACCGTAGGGGTGGGGGGCTGGAAATCAAGCCACCAAATGGTAAGTGCCCATTTTAAATATGTGTGTATATGGGTGAAAAAGAGAGACAGAGAATATCTGTGTGTGTTAAAAGGGTTACATATGCAAAAATCTACAAGGATATACAATGGGCTTAGTAGAGTTTTCCTGAGGGTCCCTTGTCTTAAAACTTTATACTCTTTTATAAGGTTTAGTTCCTTTTTATCCCCCACCTCAACAAATTCTACTTTTAGAATAACAAAGAATACAAAAAATAGTAAAAACAACTGGGCCAAGTGTATCTGTCCTTTTCCTTAGGGGCCTAACGTAGCCTGTGCCTCTAGCTACTGGGAAGAGAATAATCAGACTGGGCCCCTCCGCCCGAGGGCCTCTCCACTGGGGCCCAGGCTGCACCTGCACGTCCACAGTCACGTTCAGGGCCTTGCTGACCCCTGCTGCCTCCTTGGCTTTCTTCTCTTGCTCCTCCTGCAGCTGCCGCTCAGCCAGACGCTGCTGCTCTTCCTGGAACCAGGCGGCAATGGGGTGTTAGGGAGCTGTGCAGGTGCCCTTCCCTCCCCTCCCTTTCCTTCCCCTCCCTAGGCAGCCCCTGCCGCAGGAGTCTAGACCAGCCCACAGCTCAGGGCAGACCCCAGGGGAGCCCGCAACCCAGCTCCCCTCACCTTCTTCTTCTTCTCCTCCAGTTCCCTCTGCAGCCGCTCCTTCTGCAGCCTCAGGGCCTTCTCCCGCTCCTGCAGCTCCCTGAGGACCCAGCAAGAGCCTGTTAGGACAGGAAGTGGAGCCCCAGCCCAAGCCCTGTTCCCATCCCTGCTGAGGAAGCCAGCCCAGCCAGCAGGACACACCTTAGACGGTGGGATTGCCGAATGGGCAACCAGCTTAGAGCCAAGAGCTGTGCTTTTGCCCCGGAGGCTAGAAGTGTGCACACCTGAGGGTGCAGGGAACACAAGCTGAAGCCCAACATTTGGCCCCCACTTTTCCTTGTAACTTAGGTCTCTGAGCCTCATAACACTTTTATACAATGGAGACCAGAACACACTTCCTCCAGGGTCAACACAAGAATCAAATGGGATGATCCACAATACCCCTAATTATCCTAACCCTCAGGGCAGACACCGGCTCCAAGCATGAACAAGCATGAACAAGCATGAACAAGGGGCTGTGGATGAGTTCTGGAGTCACCGCCACAACACACTGGCTCACAACTTTGAACACATCATTTAACCTCTCTGGACCTGTTTCTCCCTGTGTGAAGTGGAGCTGCTGGCTCCCATGCCACCATGGGCTTCAGCTGAGGACTAAACAAGGAAACAGGTGTAAAGCATGCAGCTGGGGTAACCCACCAAAGCTGCCAACACTGTGACTATCACACCGCCACCCTCAAAGCCCCCTGCCCTGCCCAGCACCCTGCAAGTCTCAAACCACATTAGCCGTACCCTACGCCTTCCCAGACTCTGACCAGAGGACCATGGACAGCTTTGTCTCCGTCAAGCAGCCCTGACGCAGTGCAGCCCTCTGGCTGTGACTTCTCACTGCTCTGATAAGCCTGAAGCCACCCACAAAGATGGACACGGAAAAAAGTGCTACCCGGTGTTTCCCAGGAGGTAGAGAGGGAGAGGGAACAGCTACGGGGCCTGCGTGTCTCACACACACGAGCCTTGTGCTCTACTGCGCGCGCAGACGCAGGATCCCACGTATCTCCCGACCAACAGTGAGTGTGGCTTTTCCTCCTTGGCATCCCCACGACTCCCAGAACAACCAGGCTCAGGGCAGGCCCTGGACAAATGCCCGTAAAACTAAACATGTCTGTTGTACAGAGACCACTGCATCTGCACAGCTGAAAGATCTCAGGGCTCCTGGGTCCACGGTTCCCAAGGCAGGAGAATAGTCTGAAAATATCTGAGTTATCGTCCTCACCAGGGGAGACACATTTAGTGGGGACAGGGGCCAAGGATGCCAAACACTTGCAATGTAACACAAAGATCTCTCCTGCCCAAAATGCCCACGGTGGCCCTGCTGAGAAATATCAGCTCATCCTCTGAGCACCACACCTGCCAGTTACAAAAAGACACCAAAGAGGTCAGCACACGCAGCTGGACGCAGAACCAAGCCAAGCCCTAAGCAAGCCCACCCATCACTCCTTGGATCGCCCATAGCCAATGGGGAGTGTATTCCGGTGGACCACTAGCTGTAGGCCCCTGGGTTTGGTGCGAAGGAAAGCACCTGCAAACCCTCGCATGCAGGTGGGGCTGTGTCCAGGCAAGGGCCACATCGTCTCTCTTCCACACACACGGAGGGCAGGCAGATGGGCCAGCAGGTCCCTCACCTCTCGGCCTGGAGCCGCTCCTGCTCCCGCCGACGCTCCTGCTCTGCCAGCTGCCGCTCCTGCTCGCGCCGCTCCTGCTCCCGCTGCTCCGCCAGCCGCTTAGCCTCGGCCGCCTTCCGCAGCCGCTCCTGCTCCTCCTCCTTCTTCTTCTGCAGCAGCTCTTGGTGCCGCCGCTCTTCCTCCTCCTGAAACGGAGAGCAAGGTCGGGTGCTGTGGCTGGGCCAGGGCCAGAGGCAGGACAGCAGCCCCACTCGCCCGAAGCCCAGGTGCCCCTCCTATCAGCCACCAGCACGGACAACACAGGAATGGTGCCGTGGGACATCCCGGGCAAGGCTCTGCCAGAACCACCAGCAGCAGCCTGAAAAGGCATCTTGTGACAGCCGCTGCTGCTGTAGATTTAGCAGAAAGGAACCTCGGAGCCAAACGCACCAGCTGTGAAACAACGGGCAAGCATTTAAACCCTCTGGCCTGTCTCCTCGTCTATAAAACGGAGACCGCAGTTATTCCTACACTTCATGGGGTTGCTGGATTTATAGGCACAAGACACTTAGAACAGTGCCTAGCACACAGTAAATACCTGAACTTGGTGACTAGTCACATAAGCCCTAATGACGGACTTGCCTTCTCTAGAGTCCTAAGACTGACTGGGACGAGCTGGGTCCTTACTCTTATAGGCAGAACAGTCGGAATGGACCGTAACAGCAATTGCATAGAACGCTCAGCAGGCGTCAGACCCTACTGAGCATTTTAGACATCAACACATTTAACCCTCACTGTTACTTGAAGGCATGGAAGCAGAGAGGTCAAGCAGCCTGCACAAGGTCGCACAGCTAATAAATGGCAGAGTTGAGATAGGCAGTCTGGCTCCAAGTATGAGCACTTAACCCTCAAACTACTGCTGCTACAGAAGATCAGAGGCAGGTTCTGGTCACCATTCCCGCCCTGGAGGCTTCTGGGAAACCTCCTTCTTGGCATGAAGCAACAAGATGGTCTGGGTTAACCCCACAAGGCGGGGTGCACCCAATAGGGCCCCATGGTGCTGAGACGGTGCCCACCCCGCCCACCTCCTCCCTGAGGCCCACCTGCGCTCGCACCTGCTGCAGCCACCTGAGCCTACGCGCCTCCTCCTCCTGCTTCCTGCGCGCCTCCACCTCCTCCATCTTCTTGGCCGCCGCCTTCTTCTTGGCCTTCTCCTCCGCCAGCCGCTCCTCCTTGGCCTGCAGAGCCCACCCACACGTGCCCATTGGAGCACCCACATCCAATCCTGCAGAGTGGGGCCCAGAACTCTGCGTGACAGGCCCCACCTGCCCCTGCACACCTGGCTTGTTCCCACCGCCCAGGGAGAGGACACCAGAAGCCGGTCCTGCCTGAGTGTCAGATCCGACTCACAAAGGGCTGCCAGGGAAGCCCTCGGCTGAGCTCAGAGTGGACTCCAGGGCCTGTGGGGCAGGCAGGAGTTGGGTACAGGGGTACAGTGACAAATCAGCAATTTCCTGAGGGGTCCAGTCCTAACCCTTGGGCTAAGTCTGAATTGCCTGGGTCCCCCAGAGCCCAGGCTCCCACCTTCTCAGTCTTCTCGTCGATCTGAGCAAACTTCTGCTCAATCTGCTTCTTCTTTTCCTCCTTCATCTGCTCCACCCGCTCGCGGGCCTGCAGCACCTTACGGAGGCGTTCCTCACGCTTCCTGCAGGGCACAGGACAGTCAGGGGGAGCCCCGCCACGGCTGGGGCAGGCCACGGTCCAGGGAGCCAGGCCACTTACAGCTTCACCTCCTCCAGCCGCCGCCGCTTGTCCTCCTCCACCTTCTGCCTCCGCAGCTGCTCGGCCTCCTCCTTCCGCCGCAGGTTCTCCAGGCGCTGCCGCTCCTTCTCCTGGGGTGGCAGGGAGCGAGGGAGATGGGACATGAGCAAGGACAACCCGCCACCCAGCCCCAAAAGCTGCCCACAGTCCCCAGCAGCCTGTGGCCATGTGGGTGGCAGCATCAGAATGCTTCTTAGGCAGAGGTATCCCCAGTGTGGCTCCAATAGCACCCAGGCCAAGACCCGCAGCTCCCGTCTTTCCTCCCAGGAGCACTCAGCTGCCTCACAGGGTCCTGAGCCACAGTGCCCTCAACTGAGCCCTGCCAAGTTTTGGGCAGCACAAAAGTCAGGCTCCAAATAGGATTTATGCTGACGACAACTACATAAACCGTGCATTGAAAACGAAAATGCAGGATGAGCTTGGAAGGGTGAGGAGCAGAAAGGCAGCTCTCCCAGTCACGGTGAATGTTGCAGTAAGGGGGCGGTGCAGACGCAAGGGTTAACTTACGACTATCATGCTTTATAACATCCATACTATATGTATACGTATTTTTTTGTGTATATGAACTATTTCATAATAGTTGAAAAAAATAAAAGGAAATACTGTCAAATCCTAACAGAGGTTACTATAGTCTAGTGAGACGGATTAGGAATGGTATTAATTTTCTTTTATTTTCCAAACTTCCTGTGACACGGCTATGCTTTTTTTTGGAGACAGAGTCTGCTCTGTCACCCAGGCTGGAGTGCAATGGCACGATCTCGGCTCACTGCAACCTCCACCTCCCAGGTTCAAGCGATTCTCGTGCCTCAGCCTCCCAAGCAGCTGGAACTGCAGGCATGTGCCACCACACCCAGCTAATTTTTATATTTTTAGTAGAGGCGGGGTTTCACTATGTTGGCCAGGCTGGTCCTGAACTCCTGACCTCAAGGGATCCACCCGCCTTGGCCTCCCAAAGTGCTGGGATTACAGGCATAAGCCACCATGTCCAGCTGGCTATGTTCATTTTTAAGGCAACTTTTAAAAAGTACTCGTTGGCTGACAAGCTGATTGATGCTGGCACCCCCTCCTGGGCAGACACAGAAAGCCCCAGGGGCACAGCCACAGCAATGGGCAGCCAGCAGGGATGGGCAGGGGCTCTAAGCCTTCCCTGGCCCAGGACAAGGCTGGTGCTTTCCCCTTGAACAGTCTGGGGCTGGGTGGAGGCTGGGACCCAGAGTGACACCCACACCCATCACCCCACCCTGGCTCCCAGTAGACGCCCACCTTTGGACACAGTGTCCAATAGCGACCCGCTCTTCCTGTACTGGTTACTATTGATTTCTCCTTGGCTTCTGAGCCTAACTGGAGGAGCACTCTCACCTAGAAATCTGGCCCAAGGTAATACCATCCTCCCAAAGGCGGAGAGAAGGGGTCCCAGTAACGGGTAAGATGGAGTAGACACACTCCACCTCTCTCTCCCACTGAACGCGGCTACAAAACCTGGACAGAATGCAAGGAGCGGCTACTTGAGGCCTCTAAAACTAAAGAGGAGCAGGCAGATGGGGAAGAAGACCAGACTTGGAAGCACCAGCCAACCAGCAGTGAGTTCCCCAATGTTTTCCTCCAGCCCAACTCAATACAGCCTGGAACTCTAAAGGAGTCACTGGGGCGTGGACAGAAAGAATTCTAGTCCTGACTCAGGCAGCAGAAAGGGAGTATCTAATGCTCAGAGAAGGCAGAAACCCCATTTTTGTTTTTTCTCTTTTCTTCTTTGCCTTGTGCCTCAGCCCATAAGCAGTCCTATGGCAACCAGAGGCAGCAGCAGTTAAAGAAAGCTGCCAAGTCAAAATTCGAGGGAGGAGCTGTGAACCCAAAAGTGTGGCCCAAACCCTGCGTGTTGCTCTTCTGTCTGTGCCCCTGCCAGGTGACCCTGGACAGAGAAAGCTGCCGAGTCAAAACTCAAAGGAGGAGCTGTGATCCCAAAAGTGTGGGCCAAATCCTGTGTGTTTTTCTTTCTCTGTCCCCCTGGCAGGTGGCCCTGGACACAGTCGTAGAAGCACGCAAAGCAGAACAAGGTAACTAAAGCACCAGCTTCCCAGCTGGAGGACAGAAAAGGGAGTCCCAGAGGAGATCAGGAAAATGATACTGCAGGGAATTGACAAACGAATAGGCTCAGCTCCAAGCTGCAGATGCTAGGATCTCACCCTAATTATCCCAGCAAAGGCTGAGAACTAAACTAACAGACCACCTTCCAGGTCCCAGGCTGACTGCTGACTGGCACACACACCCGGGAAAAGTCCAAACAGCACTGCCATCTTCAAAATCGAGACTAACATTGGAACCACAGTCCCCAGAAGGCAGATGGGAACCTGCAGCCTAAACCTAACCAGGTCAATTGCTGCTAAATTGCAATGCTGAGAAAATATCAACCTTGTCCATAGATTTAAACAAGACCCAGAGGCTCATAGCCTAATGTTCAGGATGCAGTCCAAAAGGACTCTGTAGGCCCCTGGGCTCCTAACTATGGACTGTCCCCACCCACTAGATGCCCTGTGCAGGGACCTGGGATCCCCAAAGCAGGGAAGAGCCACTTCCTGGTCTTCTCTATCACCCCATGAAACCTGCAGGGCTCTGATCGGTCTGGGTGGGGCACAGGTGGTAAGGCCACTGGAAGGTTACTGTCAGTCACCCTCTCCAACAAGAGGGGAACAGGCCTCCATGGGGAGAAGCCAGTTCAGGGCCCACCTGGCCAGCTGCTGGGAAGCCCCTCCCACCTGCCGAGGCCCTCAGCTGGAGGCAGAAGCCCTCCTGGCTGTCACAGGTGTCCCTGTGTGACTGCAGAGGACTCTTCAGAAGGCTTGCAGGAACCAAAGGAATGAGGCGGCTGCGGCCTTGGCAAATGGCACGGGGAGCTGGGGCTGAGGGTTAAGCATGTCCCCATCCGAAGGTCCTTGCTCAGAAGCCAGCCTGGCTCAGCTCAGTTCTGAGGTGTCTGAGAAGAGAACAGCTTCTGCGACTTGTTTCTAGATGCTACCACTCACTGTTCTGCTGTCGCCCAGCACAGCCAGACCCGGCCTTCCACCTCAGCTCAGACCCACACTTGCCCTCCCCTGTCATCCCACTGCCTCAAGGCTACTGCTCAGGTCTGTGAACCAATAAATCTCAGTGGCTCTGGGGACCACAGACAACCTGTCTGTTCTCTTCACAGACCCACAGACCCTGAGGAGGCCTGGTGCTGGGGAGGAGGCAGGGAGGTGGCTGTGGGGAACACGTCAAGCTGTAGCCCTGGTGAAAAGCCGCACCCCCTCGCTTCCTCCTAGGAGCAGAGTCAAGGGCAGGGAGGGCAGAGAAAGATGCTGGGGCCCAGAACTGCTGGGTGCCTCCAGCCAGTGCACTCCTCACCGTCCCACTCTCTTCCTAAGGCTCCCCTCCCGCTTACGATGTTAGTGCATCTACAGGTGCTGTCAGCTACGCAGGGAAGGGGCTACAGCGGGTAAGTGCTAGGTGGGGCGGGTTACCGACAGGAAAAGGCTTTACTTACGACAAAGCTGCACTGTGGAGAGGAGACAAGGGAAAAGGTAAGAGTTAATGCCAGGCCGGGGGACGTCCTGCCAGGCAGGCCACATGCCCAGCTGTGCCAGCAAGCGTGTGTGGGGCCCGCCCTCCTGCCAGCAGCACCCCCACCGCCTCTCCTGTCACCCAACCCTCACCCCAACGGTGGAGGTGTCCACAAGTACCCCTCACCTTAACCACACAGATCTCCAGGGCTCACACTGAGCCGGCCGAGCCTCCAGGCTGCAGTCCAGAGCCCACAGGTCAAGTGCAGGACAGTGCCCCCAGAGGTCAAGACAGCTGGTGGCCACAGAGGCTTCAGCTGGCCCCTAACAGTGCCAGGCCACACCTGCCTCCGCCCAGGCTCACACTACTCCCAGTATCTTAGGGGACAGACTGGACCTTCAGCCACACTGCCTGGTTCCCACAAAGCCCAACCTGGGCACAGGCCCCTCACCTTGGGGTCCACGCGCAGGGGAGTGTTGCGCTTAATAAAGGACTTCATGACGCTGCGGGGGGCTGAGGTCGGGGTCATGAGCATCTGGTTCCTCTGCACCGTGTGCAGAAAGGTCCGGAGGGGCCGCACCACCTGCAGACGAGGACCAGGGTCAGGAGTGGGCAGGCGGGGCAGGGTACCGAAGGGGGTCAGGGTTCTAGGGCAGGGCAGACGCCTGGCTCACCTTGCTGGACGGGCAGGGTGAGGAAGGGGTCTTGCTCCTGGGGGGCTGCAGCTCCTCATCCTCCAGGTGCTGCTCCTCGTCCAGCTCACTCACCGCCTGCTTGTAGCTGCGCTTCCTCCTGCCACGGCGCAGGCGGCGGCATCACAGGGCTGCCCGCCACAGCCCATCAAAAGTCACCCCGGTGAACAATTCCGGGCCCAGGCCACCGGCCTCTAGGCTGAAAGAGGCTGCAGAGCCTAACCAACCCTCTGCTGCCCACTCAGAGGAAGGGAGGTGAACAGTCCAAGGTCACATGGCCAGGAGACCGCCCTAAGACGGGGTCAACAATCGGTTCGCCCTATTCCCAGGCTGGCGCTCATCCACAGCATGGAGCCGCCTCCTTGGTTAAGTCTCAACACCAGGCCACACCCCAGCAGAGAGGCTCTGAAGCCCCCGAGCACAGATCCACCCTCCCTGAGCAAGGACACAAGGCCATGTCCTCCAGGGCCCTCAGAGGAACCCGCACACCCCTTCCCTGATGCAAACCTGGCACTCTGCGGTGGCTCTCTGGGTCCATCTGCTTGGTCTGTCTTGGCCTCTGTGAAAACAGCAATTTCAGCAAGGCTGCAGAAATGATGGCGGCGGCAGGGTAGGAATGGGGGCCTAGGGGGAAGGGGTCCCTGGGCAGCAGCCTTGGCAGTGAGCAAGGCTCCCTTCCTGGCAGCTCCGGGGTGGCCAAACGCAGACGTATCAGCCTTAACCCTGACTAGCCTTGAGGAATCTACAGATGCCAGGGCCTGGCTACCCACAGCTCATGAACCCCTCCCCGCCAGTGCCTGGCTCTATGGTAGGCAAGGCAGGGTGGGACGGTCCCATCGAGGCGGCAGCCCCAGACGTGCCCCACCCACCTCTGACACTAAGAACAGTGTGTGGACACCTTGTAGAAGCAGGAGCTCTAAGCCCCTTGCACAGATTCTAAATCCCACCCCTCCTGGGCCATGCGGCTGGTGTGGCCATGACGGGAGGAGGGGGTGGCTCCGGCTGCAGGGTCAACATGCGGGGTGTAGGGTCAGTATGTTCATTTCACTGCTAGGAGAAAGTGCACGTCACTCCAAAAGTTCCCCGCAGCAGCCCTGAGGGCCGTGAGGCTGGCATGACCATTGTCCCTGACCACGTCGTAAAGAGGAGGAGGCCATGTTCAAGATCTCATAGCTATAGTGCACTTCCCACCAGAGAGAAGCACCCTTCTCACCAGAGAGAAGCACCCTTCTCAGGGAGATGTGAGCAGGACCCTGGGACACGCCCAAACCCACTGTTCTCCAGCCCTCTTTAGACAGGGATGGACCGACAAAGGTCAGAAAGGAGCTGGCAGCAGAGGCAAAGCAGGAGGCCAGGTGCGTGTTCAATTCCCAGCCCACGGCTCTTCCCACTGGCCCCTGGAGTCGAGGTCAAGGCCTTGACCTGGCCTCTTCATATCCGTACCCCAATGCAGCCCCTTCCCCTGCTTCCTGTCCCAACCAGCCACAGCCCCCCATGCAGCACTCAGTGACAGCTCCAGCCCAACAGTGGGAGGTGAAACCTACAGACTCAAAAGGGATCTCTGCACCCCCAGGTTTAATTTCTCTTTAGCCTACTGGCCCAGAAATAGAGCTTCCTTATCCCCAGAGAGAAGGTCAGGCCGAGGCCACCAAGGCCCGCTGTGGCTCTGGGCACTAAAGGCGGCAGGTCAGGGAGCCTCACCTTGCTGCCCTGCAGAGGGCGTTTCCGGACTGCTGGCTGCAGGCTTCGGGCTGGGTGTGCTATTGCCAATCTCCGTGTCATTGCGGGGCCACGAGTTATTTCCGTTGTTCTCAGGGACCTGTGGAAAGAACCAAGGCTTTAGGGGTCTCGACCTGGAACCCAAGGCCCAGGATGGCCGCAGGGAAGAGCGGGAGCCCCAGAGGTGAGTCCTCCCTTCCCCAGGCAGCCGCCTTACCTCTGGCTCAGCTGCCGCTACCGGCTCAGCCTCCTCGGGGGACTCCTGCTCAGGACTGAAAACAGAAGAGGGGACTCTGTGGGGACTGCCCAGCTAGTCCAAGCCCTCCCCCATAGGGAATCCCTCTCCTACTCCAGGGATGGGGGACTCAAAATGTCAACACAAGGTGCCCTGGCCAGGGCCACCAACCCACAGCCCCTGCGGGATGGGAGGATGGCAGCTCCAAGCCATGGCTCCGTGGGCACACGAGGGATGTCAGCTTCAGAATGTGGCTTCATCTCCCAAGCACCCCACCACACAGCTGACACAGAGCCCTGTCCTCAGTTCCACCTCCACCTCTTGGACCCAGGTGAGCTGCATCTCTTTTGTGGTCTGTTCTCCATTCACCATGGGGCGGGCAAGGCCAGCAGGTCTGCCCAGTCACCCTGTTTCCCCATCCCAAGAACAAACCCTCTGCTCTGCAGGAAGGAGGGAGGGGCTGGTTTTAGTGATGGCAGGACACGGCCTCCAGGAAAAGGAGTCTGTGTCCCGGCCAGAAGCAGCACTGGGTGTAATCCTGGAGCACCACTATCCTACCCCAGCCAGTCTGAATGGCAGCTGGCAGCTCCGCCTCACCCCCAACCTCTGGAGCTCACACCCCAGGGTCAGGTCTGGCCAGGCAACCAGCAACACTGACGGGCGCTGCAAGGAGACCAGGCGACCAACACTCACGTCACTCACTGCCTGGTCAGACAGGGGAAACGGGCAGCCCCTGGGCAGTCAGGGATCAGTGGGGAAGGCTCAGCCCAGGAATTGCTTCCAGCCTTGGTGCTCACCTTGGCTCCCTCTCCTGGTGTGCCCTGCCCACTTGCAAAGCCCTGGAACTGAACTCACCCAACTTTCTCGGGCACCTCAACATTCAGAAGCCTCTCCAGGTAACTGTGACCTGAGGGGGAAAAGCAAGGCACAAAAGATGTCACCAGAAACCACTCGAAGGGGTCCAGGGGACCAGGTTCCAGCAAGGACCTGGCCACTGCTCCCATCACTAGCCCTGCCATGCCCAGGACCCTCCCCTCAGCACTCATCCTAGTGTCTTTATCGGAGTTCCTGGCTTCATGTCCCCTGCTGCTTCCCAGATGGTCTTCCCATGCCCATCTGGGCACAGCTGGGCATCCTCACTGGGCTGGGAATATCTTGAGAAGAGGGACAATGTCTGTTGCAGCTCCAGGCCCCAAACTCCCAGCATGGGGCCCAAGACAAAGCAGCTCATTCTGTTAACAAATATTCATCAAGTGCCTACAGTGTACTGGGACCTGAGCCAGGCCCCAGGGCCCCAACGGTGAGCAAAACAGAACCACTGTCTGGTCTAGATAACAATCATCAAATAGTCCCGTCAACAACACCAGCATGGCCAATGATGGAACACAGCACAGAAATTTTTTTTCTTTTTTTTGAGACGGAGTCTCTCTCTGCTGCCCAGACTGGTGTGCAGTGGAACCTCAGCTCACTGTAACCACCGCCTCCTGGGTTCAAGCGATTTCTGGCTAATTTTTGTATTTTTAGTAGAGACGGGCTTTCACCATGTTGGCCAGGCTGGTTTTGAACTCCTGACCTCAAGTAATCCACCCGCCTAGGCCTCCCAAAGTGCTGGGATTACAGGCATGAGCCACCGCGCCTGGTCCAGAGCAGAGAATTTTAAAAGCCTATGACGGGGGGACCTGAGCTGGTCAGGAGGAGTTTACAGACAAAGGAGGAGGATGTCCAGGCCAGTGGTTCTCAGCTTGCATTCTCTGATCCCTGGATGTCCTTGAGACCCTTGGGGGATCCACGAGGTCATAACTAATCATGATACTAAAATCATGATACTAAAATATTACTTTCCGCCTTTCACTGTGCTGACACTTGCCCTGAGGGCACAAAAGCAATGAGGAACAAGCTGCTGAAGCCTCAGCCCCAATTGAGGCCAGAGCATCAAACACTATCCTCGGACCACACACTCACAGGAAGGAGAGATGTCCAGTTTCACTGAGGAATGTCCTTGAGGAAGGTGTAAAAAGTACTAATTTTTTTTTTTTTTTTGGAGACAGACTCTCACTCTGTCACTCAGGCTGAATGCAGTGACTCAATCTCAGCTCACTGCAACCTCCACCTCCTGGGTTCAAGCGATTCTTGTGCCTCAGCCTCCCAATTAGCTGGAATTGCAGTCATGTACCACCACACCCAGCTAATTTTTTATATTTTTAGTAGAGACAGGGTTTCGCGATGTTGGCCAGGCTGGTCTCAAACTCATCCTCAAGTGAACCACCTGCCTCAGCCTCCCAAAGTGCTGGGATTACAGGCGTGAGTCACCGCGCCTGTAAAAGTCCTAATTTTACTAAATCTAAACTCAAGTACATGCCATTTCTACTCTCCTGTGTGCTGAGGTGGGAAGTGTGCCGAACGCCTGTTGCTGCAAACGCAACTCTCCGCGAAAAGCGCTCGTCTCTAAGCCGCCAGCTGCACTAGCCGCTTCTTCACCTGGAACACTATTATTATTTAAAAGAATGACTGACACACATTGGTTATTCAATCTTGGCTATCTGCAAGACATTTTCTCACAAGTCAATGAAGTGAATCCATCACAAAAATAAAACACCATGTGCTAACAATAATTTAAAAATTGAAACAAAAAGAATCCAAGAGTAGAATTTTGAAAAGCACGTATCCATCACCAGCAGGGCCACAGCATCCTAATACCTAAGGACTTTTCTGATGAGGTCAGAAAACAAATGTGCTTTTTTAGGATATTATACAATGAAGGGTGTCAACACTTGGAAGACGTGCATAACCTGGTGAAGCAATATTTTCCAAATGATCGATGTATGCGGTTATGAAATCACACATATCTAAAAGATCAAAGTGTGGCTGGGCATGGTGGCTCATGCTTGTAATCCCAGCACTCTGGGAAGCCGAGGCGGATGGATGATTTGAGATCAGGAGTTTGAGACCAGCCTGGCAACATGGTGAAACCCCGTCTCTACTAAAAAGACAAAAATTAGCCAGGCATCGGTGGGCGCCTGTAATCCCAGCTACTCGGGGGGCTGAGACAAGAGAATTTCTTGAACCGGGAGGCGGAGGTTGCAGTGAACCAAAATCATGCCACTACACTCCAGCATGGGTGACATAGTGAGATTTCATCTTTAAAAAAAAAAAAAAAAAAGGTGCAAGGTAGACCCCTATGGAACCAGCAACATGGTTTCAGACTACACCACAACAAACCTTGAAGAACTACCACTTCTTGCGCTGGTCCTGATAACAAAGAATATGCACAATTATCTGAAAAAGCTATGAAGATATTCCTCCCTTTCCCAACTACACGTCTGTGTGAGGCCAGATGTTCTTCAGCTACTTTTTTTTTTTTTTTTTGTGAGACAGAGTCTCACTCCGTCACCCAGGCCGGAGTGAAGTGGTGTGAATTCGGCTCACTGCAACCTCCACCTCCCAGTTTCAAGCAATCCTCCTGCCTCAGCCTCCCAAGTCGCTGGGACTACAGGCACACACCACCACGCCCAGATAATTTTTTGTATTTTTAGTCGAGATGGGGTTTCACCATGTTGGCCAAGATAGTCTCGATCTCTTGACCTCATGATCCGCCAGCCTCAGCCTCCCAATGTGCTGGAATTACAGGTGTGAGCCACCGTGCCCGGCCAGTTCTTCAGTTACTTTAACCCAAACAGCGCAATGCAACAACAGATCAAACACAGAATGAGGCTTCTTTAAAGTCACACAATAAAGAGATTTGCAAAATGTAGAATAATGCCAGTCTCCTCAGTACATTTTTGTTTTGGAAAAGTTATTTTTTCATAAAAAGTCTTAAACAGGTGATAGGCTTGGTACTTACATTTTGCAATGTCAAAATACTAAACAATATTTTTAAATCTTTAAAGTACTAGATATTCATATAAAAATATTAACTAAAATTTAAATACTTTTAAAATCCTGTTTTAATTTCTAATACAATAACTATCAATAGATAAAACCTCATAATCAAAGCTTTTTTTTTTCTTTTTAACAGAGTCTCACTCTGTCACCCAGGCTAGAGTGCAGTGGCGCAATCTCAGCTCATTGCAGCCTTGACCTCCTGGGTTCAAGCAGTCCTCCCACCTCAGCCTCCTGAGTAGCTGGGACTACAGGCACTTGCCACCATACCTGGCTAATTTTCCCCATTTTGGTAGAGACAGGGTCTGGCCATCTTGTCCAGGCTGTCAAAAGCTTTTTGAGGCTGAGGCTTAATCATTAAAAACAGGAAGCCCGGGGCCCTCACCCTCAGCACTCACCCTGGCATCCTCACCACAGCTGCTAGCTTTACGTCCCCGGCTTCTTCCTAGCTGGGAGCATGCCTGTTCCCAGTGCCACTGGTCTGGGGAGAAGGAGGGCCAAGGCCACGAGGCAGGAAAAAAAGAGGCTTTTTTGGGGAACAGAGAGAAGGTAGCTGAGCTGGCGCATCCTGAGCCATGGGGGCTTGGCCAGAGTTCAGGCTGGGAGGCAGCCGG
Source organism: Macaca mulatta (assembly GCF_049350105.2). NCBI lineage: Eukaryota > Metazoa > Chordata > Mammalia > Primates > Cercopithecidae > Macaca > Macaca mulatta. The sequence continues at coordinate 11,891,392 of NC_133419.1, forward strand.
TGGGAGGTTGGGGCGCACAGGGTCTCAGGAAAACAGGGAAGACAACAGGCCACAGAGAAGGGAAGCCGGGACCCTTCCCGGGTATAGTAGCCAGGTTTGGGGAGGTGGTGGGAGCAGCTGCAGGGCCGGGCTGACAGTCACGGGTGGTGATGACCCCCATTTAAGGGGTCTATACCCAGAAGATATGTCCCCCTCATCTCCCCATGCAGTGTCATCCCAGCTCATGTGCTCCCTGATGAAGACGCCACGTGACTACATGGCTCTCCCACCAGCACAAGGGTTCTCTGGAATGCTAAGTGCCATCTGCACGCCATTCAGGCCTCAGAGCTGGTCTGGTGGTGGGGTAGTGGCCCAAGCACTGGCAGAGGGACGGAAGGGCTGTTCTCCAATGCGGAGGTGGCTCGAACGCCCCAAGGTGGAGCCCTGTGGCAGTGGGCCTGTCTCTTCCTATCCACTTCAGAACTGCTGCCCCACAGGCCCTGCAGGCAGGTGCGCACCAGGCCAGGAGGCAGCCCCGGGGCCACACTCTGGCTTCCGGAGGCCCCCTCGGCCCATCCTGCCTGCTGGCTTTTTTTCCTGTCTCATTTTCCCGTCTCATTTTCCCATTCCTCTGGTGCAGGTGTTTCCTTCCCATCCGGAATTTAATTTTTGAGACATTAAACTCGTTAATTTCTCAAAAATTAATGAAGTGAACTCAAATCCTTGTGTCAAGTGCTGCTCATGGGAAAACCCAAACCAAGACCCCACCTCGCAGCTGCCCGAGAGCCTCTCCCAGAACCTGGGATCTGGGAGACCCCCGGGAAGCCTCCTCCCCGTCACCGCCCCACTCCCTGACACCCTTGCGGCTCCTCGCTAGGGGTCGGCCTTGTCACACCCAAACTGAGTGTCAGCCGTTGGTGAGTTTTCTCAAATAAGATGTACTGAGTATCCACTACACCCAAGCACCAAGATGAGTTATCTACTCACATTCAAAGCCAGTGTTATCACCATTTCACACAGAAAAACTGAGGCTGAGAGAAGGGGTGTGCCCAAGGTCACCCAGGGTCTGTGTGACTCCAGATCCTAGATCCTGTATCCTCCTCTCTCTCCTCTACCCACCTCAAGAAGAGAGATGATGCTGGGCTGGGAGTCAGACAGACCTAGGTCACACGCAGCAGTCAAATCAGAAGCCCATTCTTTGGCAGGGAACGGGTAGATAGAGAGGGAAAAGTGACGGAAGGGCATGAGAGCTGCTGAGCCGGATGTCTGCTCCAAAAGTCTGAGATTCTCTGCAACCCCGCCTGGCTCTCCCTCTACAGGCCCAGCCTCACCTGCCCCCTTGGGCCCCTTCCCAAGATCAGATCCAGGCCTGAGAAAATCTCCAAAACAGATCAGAACCATTTAGATCCTTCTGAGAATCCAGAAATAGACAGTGTGCCAGACTGCACATCTGGACACGCCCCAGACTGCGTCACCTCAAACACTGGAGCAGGCCCGTCCCCAGGCAGTGAGACTCAGGCACAGAGAAGGCTGCCAAGGTGAGGTGCCCTCCCCTGCCTGACAGGCCCTGCCTGGGGCCTTGCACAAAGCCTCTTCTGCAAGCGCCTGACTTTCTGGACAGAATGAAACATGCAGTGCTCAAGCCCCAGCTTCCCGATTTACAGATTCCATGGCCTCCTTAAGCCTCAGTTTCCTCCTCTATAAAGTGAAAAATTCCTCACAAGCTAACAGTGCTGCTGTAAGGACCAAATGAAATAACCTTTCCTTTTATAAATCTTAAAGTGCCTGGCAGATGCCAGCTACTATTTAATATGTGTTAAGATAAAACCTGGGCTGGGCGCAGTGGCTCACACCTGTAATCCCAGCACTTTGGTAGACTGGGTGAGGCTTGAGGTCAGGAGTTCGAAACCAGCCTGGCCAACATGGTGAAACCCCATCTCTACTAAAAAAAAAAAAAAAAATGAGCCTGGTGTGATGGCAGGCGCTTGTAATCCCTGCTGCTCGGGAGGCCGAGGCAGGAGAATTGCTTGAACCCGAGATGCAGAGGTTGCAGTGGGCCGAGATCGTGCCATTGCACTCCAGTCTGGGCAACAGAGTGAGACTCTGCATCCAAAAAAAAAAAAAAGAAAAAAGATAAATCCTGGCCTATCCTCACCACCAATCCACTGCTTCGCCCATCCTCTGGCTGCATCCTTACAACAGCCTCCTATCTGGTCTCCCTGTTTCCCTCCATTCACCATCATCAGGCCACTTCTTTTGCTTCGGTGGGGTCAAGTTCAAGCTCTTGTGTGAGACATGAGCCCCAGACCCCCATCACTTGTTGCTTTAGGCATCAGGGTCTTTGTACAAGCTGTTCCCTCTGCCAAGAATACATATCCCCGCATTTTTTTTTCCGCTTAGCAAAAGCGCAGCCATCCTTCAGAACCCTCCTAGCTCAGACTTCACCTCCTCCTCATGCAGCCAGCCGCCCCTCCAGACACCTGCTCCAGTGGGCAACGGCCCCCTTAGCTGAGATCTGAGAGGGCAGCTAACGTTACCCAGTCCTTCCCATACGCCAGGCACCCTTCTAAACTCCCCGTGTGGGGGGACCAAAGAAAACCTCACAACGACCCTTTGAAGTGACGCGATTAGCCCCAGTTGACAGGCGAGGAGTGGAGGCCCCAGGCTGCGGGTTGGGTGAATGGCTGAGTTGGCACTCAGACTCACGCTGGCCAGCTCCAGAGTCAGCTTGGTTCCCCCTCCTGGCTCCCATCAGATGCCCAGTCATCTGATCTGCCAGAAGGAACCTGCTGCCATAATTCCCTCCTCCAGATCAAACGCAGTGTCGCTAATGGGCGGCGCACAAACCCGGTGAATTTAAGCAGCCTCTGCAGCACGGGGTTGGGAGGAACGATCTGGCCCTGGGTAAGAGGCCCAGGCTCCAGCCTCAACATGGCCAGTAACCACAGCCACATGGTGGCCAACCTCCCTGAAGCTCAATTTCCTCACTTGTAAAGCAAGTAGGTTGGGTCAGATCTGCACCATCCAACGTGGAAACCACTAGCTACATGTAACTATTTAAATCTAAAAAAATTAAAATGCAATGCAATTTAAAATTCAGTTCCTCAATCAGACTAGCCACATTTTGAGGACACAATCGCCAGGTGGGGCCAGCTAGCGGCCACCACCCAGGACGGCACAGATGTAGAACATCCACCTCACTGCAGAAAGCTCTCTGGACAGCTCCTTGCTAGATGATCCCTCAGAAACCCTCCATCTGAGCCTGGCACCAAGGACCACCCGCCACTGCCAAGCCCCCAGACTCACAGATGATGCGGCCAGAGGCAGCGGGCTCTTCGGCAGTCTTCTTGGCAAGCCTTCTGCTCGCCCTGCGGACACTTTCCTGTTTGGCCACCAGAGAGTACTTCTGGGCTAAGACTTGGGGACTCAGGGAGGACGGGGCGACCAGGCTGTGCCGCACCGACTGAGAGTCCGCGGGAGAGCCCGTGGGCATGGAGAAGTTATTCGGCAGGATGGGAGCCAGCACCCGCTCCCGCCACGGAGAGTCTGGAGAGCCTGGCGAGTCCCGTGGGCCAGGGGAGACCCGCGCAATCCTGAGCTTAGACACAGACCGCCCCGTCCCGACCCCTCGACCCTTGGGGTCCTGGGGTGTAGCCATCAGGGAGCTCACTGTGACGGACTCCAGTATCCTGGCCTTTGACTTCTTAGGTGTTGATTCCTCATCCGATGTCAGGATGCCCTGGGAGGCTGGAGCTGTGGCTGAAGCCAGAGTCGGGGACAGAGTACGGGGCAGAGGCTGGACGGACACGAGCTGGGTGACATGCTGCTCAGCATTGTGGCGCTCACGGATGCCAATCTCCACCACAGGCACCAGCTGGCACTGGGCGCGGTTATCCTTGGGCTTCTCGGTCAACATCGTGGGAGACTCAGGGGTGGACGAAGAAGGTGCGGCCAATGCCATGGTGGCCGCAGCAGCCGCAGCCGCCGCACGGGTCACACGCCGCAGGACGGAGCCGTTCTCCCCCGCCATTGTGGCCAGCTTCTCTACACTGTCCTTGCTGCGGAGGCGTCGGGAGCTCAGCTGGCTGCTCCGAGATTTTCTGCGGGATAACCTGGCAGGGGCAGCAGGGCAGAGGCTGAGACAGGCAGCAGGACAGGGTGGCGCCCAGTCTCCCCAAGAGCCACCAGCTTGGATGGAGCATGATGAGAGAATGTGAAGGCAAAAGACCTGGGTTCCAGCCCAGATTCTGCCGCCTCTAGCCAGGAGGCCCCGGGCCATTCTTGTCTGAGCCTCAGTCTGCCTAACTGTAAATTGGGGATCCTGCCACAGTCCTCACAGAACTGGCTAGGAAGATTATATTCATCCACACCGCTGGCTGACGGAAGTCACACTGCACCGAGCCCCCGCTGAAAGCCTTACACACGCTCTCCCTTAATCCAGAGCACGGCCCTGGGAGGTAGGGACCACTACCCCCATTTTGGGGATGAGGAACAGAGGCTCAGAGAGGCAGAAATTCAATTCAAAGCCATACTGCTCTGCTAAGGGGCAGAGCTGGGGTTCACACCCAGGTCTAACCCCAAGACCCAGCCTCTTTCCCTAGCACTCTGCAGCCCCAATCATTCTTGACGGGGACTAAAACAAGCATGACAATGTGAGGGCTGGGACAAGCCACGTGGTCCACACCCGGGTCACACTCACCTAACAGAAGGACGGCTTCTCTTTTTCATCCCTCCTATGGAAATACTTCCCAGCCTCCAGGGCCCAGATCAAATACCCCCACCCCCAACACACAGCCACAGATCTGGACTCCAGGGTCTTGGGTCAAGCTATAGTTCCCCGTGGCATCCCAACCCCTCTCAGCATGGCCCACGCAGTACCCGCGGTGGCACCCACCACCCCTCCTATGGGCTGCTACTTCCAAATCAGCATCTTCAGAATGGAACTCTCCCAGATGGCACCAAGCCTCCGCAGAGCCCACTGCCCAGCTCACCCTCCCCCAACCCTTCCTACCTTTTCCTGATGGGGTCTCTGTTTTCATCCTGAACATAAGAAATCCGTCTCTTCTTCCGTCGGTTCTTCTGAGAAGGTGTTTTGGGCATCAGTTCTGGCTCTTTGCTGAACTCTCTGTTTGGCACAGGAGGGTGTCACTCGAGGCTGCCTGGGAACCGCTGGTCCCCTCTCCCACCCAGCCTGGCCCCTGCCCATTTCCTGGCTGCGACAGGTCAAGCTGGGGTGACCAGCACCAAGCAAGCTCTCCAAGGTCATGTGGGCACTCAGGGCTTCCTCCTGGAGACACGGCAGGGAAGCAAGCCGCCAGGTGCACGTCCATTGCCCCACACCCTGAGAGGTCCAGCCAGCAACGATGGCGAACAGGCAAGGGACTCAATCTCTCTTGCTGCCTCTTCCCGTGACACTAGGTCGGGCCCCTAGCACACTGCACACAGAGTATACAGCAGGGAGCCCTGACAGGCTGTCGGTTTTGCCAGGCAGGTGGGGACGAGGAGCTGCTGTGTCCCCAAGACCAAAGCAGCCCAGACAGGCGCTGCTGGTGTTCCCATCCCCTCACTGTGCCCCTGCCTTCACCTGGTGAACATGCGCTTGGCCTCCTCCTGGATCTCCTCAAGCCACACCAAGTCCTTATTATCCATGTTGCAGAGAAACTCCATGAGCTTCTGGTCACATAGCTCCAGCAGGTGAATGGGCCCTGGGGCTGTCGTCCCCATGGTGGCTCTGTCTGGTGAAGACAGGGACAAGAGGCACAAGTTAGAGGTTCAGGGTAGGAGTCTGGGGCTTTCTCCAAGCTGCCATACCCATCCCACCCACAACCACCACAAACACCCAGTGCCCGAACCAGGGCCCCTCTCTGCTCACAGCCACTCCCCAGAGCTGCAGAATTCCAAACACTAATGCCCTAGCCTCGTTTCTGCAAAGAGGGGCCCTTGTACTCACACTCTTCAAATACCTCCCGGTCCCCACCCCCCACAGCATGACTGTCTCCAGTTCCCAGCCAATTCTGACAATGATGGTCCTCCTTACAAATGGCCTTTTCTGGGCTGAAGATGACAGGGCACTGCCATCTGCCTTCCTGGCCACCCCAGGGCCCCCCACTCCCTGCCCAAACACAGTCCTGCTCTCGCTCTCCAGTAGGCCCTCATCTTACTACTCATGGTTAAGTAAGGGCTAAGACACAGCCACCCTGCACTACATGCAAGCTGACTCCAGACATCAGGCCAAAGAACATCCAACCCAACTGCCTCTTTAAGCGGCCAGTGAGCAGAAGGGATTCTGTGTTCCAAAGGAATGAGTGAGAAAGTAGTGATCCTGAGATATGTCCTCAAGGGGCCTCCCATACCTCTCTCCCTTGAGCTGAAATGCCCTCCAAATGGAGCATAAACAGAACATGAAGGGAACGGTAAGCAATATCTTGTTTTTAAGAAAACTTGCCTATAGGCATTGAGCAAGGGAAAACACAAAAACAGTTTTTTTCTCACTTTCTTATAAAACTAGCAGCTCAGGTATCCTCCTTAAAACTTGATAACCAGCCTGGCACGGTGGATCACGCCTGTAATCCCAGCACTTTGGGAGGCTGAGGCAGGTGGATCACTTGAGGTCAGGAGTTCAAGACCAGCCTGGCCAACATGGTGAAACTCTGTCTCTACTCAAAATACAAAAAAGTTAGCCAGGCATGGTGGTGCGTGCCTGTAATTCCAGCTACTCAGGAGGCTGAGGCAGAAGAATCACTTGAACCAGGGAAGCAGAGGTTGCAGTGAGCCAAGATCGCGCCACGGCACTCCAGCCTGGGCATCGCAGCGAGACTCTGCCTTAAAAATAAACTTGATAACCATTACGAAAACCTCAAGCAAGGAAGAAGTACAGTCAGCCCTCCATACCTGTGAGTTCCACATCCATGGGTGCAACCAACCACCAGTGGAAAGGATTTGAAAAAAAAAAGCTGCATCTCTACTGAATATGTATGGACTTTTCCCTTGTCATTATTCCCTAATAAGATAGTATAACAACTACTTGCATAGCTTTTACATCGTATTAGGTGTTATAAGTAATGTAGAGATATAAAGTATACAGGAGGATGTGTGTAGGTTATATGCAAATACTATGCCATTTTATATCAGGGACTTGAGCAACTGTAGATTTTGGTATCCAAAGGAGGTCCTGGAACCAATTCCCTGAGGATTCCAAGAGACAAAAGTATTCTACTACATCACAACAGGGGCTCAATAAATATCCCAACAGGAGAATGAGTGAAAGAACAAATGAATGGGTGGTAGTCATAAGCCATAACAACAGGCTGCGTGCCTCAAGTCAGGGCAGTGACCCACCATCCTGATTTACCTCTTCAAAACCAAGAACTGGCCAGGCACGGTGGCTCATGCCAGCACTTTGGGAAGCCGAGGTGGGTGGATCACAAGGTCAGGAGTTCGAGACCAGCCTGGCCAATATGGTGAAACCCCGTCTCTACTAAAAATATAAAAATTAGCCGGGTGTGGTGGCACATGCCTGTAATCCCAGCTACTCAGGAGGCTGAGGCAGGGGAATCACTTGAACCTGGGAGGCAGAGGCTGCAGTGAGCTGAGATCGTGCCATTGCACTCCAGCCTGGGCAACAGGGCGAGACTCTGTCTCAAACAAACAAACAAACAAACAAACAAGAACCATGCACAGCTTAGCCTCCCATCTACAATGGAAGCTCTTGGAAGGAAGGGACAAATTGCTGACCCCTTGATCCCTCACAGGGCATAGCACCAGGTCAGGTTTCAGTCTCATGGGACCTCCTTGGGCTTGATTCAGGGACACACTAGCCTTTGTTCCTCAACAAGCTCTGGCCTGTGTCTGGAACACTGTCTCCCATTTTGTATGGCTCACTCCTCATGGCTTGGATCTCAGATCCTCAGGGAAACCTGACCACCAATCTAAAGTAGCCCCAGCCACGATCCCATCCATTGACTGCAATTCTCTGCAGAGCACTTGCGTGCTTGTTTACCTGTTGCTTACTGCCTGTCCCTGCCCACTAAACAATTGCTCTCTGAGGGCAAGCCCCTGTCTGACTTGCTCATTGTTGAGTGCCCAGAGCACAGCAGTGCCTGGCAACAAGAAATACTTGTTGAATGAATTAATCCACCCATCAACTCTACACCTAGAAATAAACATCCTACAGGTGCTCATCCCACCACACAAAGGGCACCAAATAAACTTAATCTGCACAGGTTAGAACTGACCAACACATGTTCAAAGCCCCTGCTCCTAGATGCCAAGGGCAGCAATAATCAGGGCAGGGCCAAACGGGCAGGATCCTACAGGCTTTGGGCTGAAACCTGGGCTCTGCAGCCAGCCAATCACAGGCAAGGCCTTTTCACTGCCATCCCTCACCTTCCCCTAACCCTTCTGCACCCAGACCACAACCCTGGCAAAGCGCAGAACCTCAGGCCAGAAAAGAGAAAACTGTTTAAGGAAGCCAAAGATTTGCGGAGGAAAGCAACAACTGGCTAACTTTTAAAAAAGTATTTGTTCAAATGGCCAACGTGGATGAGAGCTTCTTTCACAAAGTCCATGAAAGCAATTGGACATCTTTCATGGGGAAGTTTGCTTAGATCTTAGCGCAGCCATTTAAAAAGGGTTACCATAAGTTAAAACAGAGGTGACCCTGAAAAAGAAGGAGTTAGTGTACCAAGAATCAGTCTCCTGGAAGAGCAGCAAAAATCTCTTCTTCAGCCCATGTAAGCAACTGCACACACATAAAGAGCACCCACCACTCCACCGAGGGAGGCACTCTCCACTCTTCCTCTCCAACACTTCTTCCACACCAAACACCAGACTGAAGGCCCCATTGCCCTCCTCTATGACTCCTGTTCTTTTCAGGGTGCTGTAAGTTGGGTGCCTACCACACCTCTGTGCAGAAAGCTCATAGCAGCTGCTCCCATTTACTGAGTTCTACTCCATGCCCGAGTCAGACATCATCTCATTTAATTCTCACCACAACCTTGAGGATATGCATGAGAAGATGAGGAAATTGAGGCAAAGAGAAGTCAAAATCAGCCGGTAAATCAGGGGCATAAATAGAACCGTGCCCTTAGCCACTGGCTATGCGTCCTTTAAACCGTGCCCTTAACCACCCGGCTATACCGCCTTCTAAATATCAACCTCTGAAAGGAAGGCGCCCAGTCTTGGCTCTGGGCAACCCCGCGAGCAACCCATGTTAGCTGAACGAGACTGAACCGCTGACAGCGAACAGGCTTGGGGAGTGACAATGGGCGGCCCAGCCTCCGGAAATGGTCAGTTTAAAATGCTGCTCAGCTGGGGGCGGGGGCGTTGAGAGAGGGGTTTTAACTGCACAGAAATGCCATCTGGCATCATTCTGTCAAACCACTGGGTTGGTTTCGGGCTTCCTGCGCGTCCAAGTCAACAATAATCCTCGCAGGCGCAAAACAAGGTGCTAGGCAGCCGGGAGCGGAGGGGACGGGGCTATGCTCTAGGAAGCTGAGGGCCTAGGTGGAAGGGGTGGGGGGCATCTCGGGCCCGAGAACCAAGGCAGGAGACCTCGCCACTTGGAAGAGGTGACCCTCATATGCCCAGGCAGCCAGGAGCTGGGTTGGGGAGTCACGACCCTGGTCTGGAGTCGGCAGGGGCGGAGCAGAGGCCGGGGAAATAATCGCGAACCACCCTCCAATCCCCACGCCCACGCGCACTCACTCGACTGCGCCACGTCCCCTGAAGGCTGCTCCGCTCCAAATCCGGTGGTATCCCTAGCTGACGCCCCGCTTGCCCAGACCCACTCGGCTCCGGGCCTTCGGGGCTCACCGCACGGGAGGAGCAACCAGGCGGCGCAGCGCGGGCGAAATCTATGATTTTCAAAACTGAAGGCTCAGCCAATCCTCGGCAAGTTTGTCTGGGCGGTTGTAAAACTTTAAGCCAATCAAATAACAGGAAGTACCAGTCCACCCTCCTATTGGCTATGTCGACTAGCAATCTGCGGGACTAAGAGGCGGGGAAAGGAAGCGAAAGTCTTTAACCCCCTCAGCTTCCGGGAGCTGCGGCCGCGGCGGAGAGAGGAAGTAGACCCCCGCCTGGGAGGAGCCCGCAGACCCGGAACTACGAGTCCCGGCGAGCACTGCGAAGGCCACCGGCGGCTTCCTTTCTTCTCCAACCACGGTGGCAGGCTTCTGATCTCTGCTGCTTTTTTTTCTCATAAAAACATGTATGTATATACTTACATTGCTGAAAGAGCAGCTTTTTAATGTAACAAATTATCTAGGTACAGAAGTCATAGATTCCTCTTCCCATGAGAAAAACGTTCCTCAAAATACAAACGAAACAGCATGCCAGAGGGAATTTCATTGTACTGAAACATATACAAATTAAGGCTACCTTGGTATATAAACAATTTAGAAATTATGATAGAATAGTTCCACCAAATCATTTACGTGTAAGAATTCATGCCATTTGTTAAAGAATTGGTAGTGGGGCTCAATTCAAACAATATTATGCATCCTTACATTCAACTTAATACACTTAGCAGCTATAAGAAATGTAACTGTAACCTCACTTCCTAAAATACCACGAGTAGTGTTAAAAATCCAAACCCGTCAAAGGCCAGGGTGTTACGGTATTTGGCTCACGAATCGAAAAGCCTAATCATTTCAGTTTAATCTTTACAACTAGAACAAGATGGGAAGTTTTCTTATTTTTCTTTGCTTTTGTGGTTGTAATGCCCTTTTGATTTTCTGAGCAAGCTGAATACATCTGATAAATACTACCATTGGACAAAGGATCTAAGCATTGAGATTTTTTACTAAATCAAGGTTTCAAGTTGGCACAATGTTTTTACTAAGGCATGTTTCACTTAGTTCATCTTTCCAATATCGGGGAGGGGTGGGGGCAAAAGACAAGGACTAATATGTCCTGTAAAGAATCTCTAGCCGGGCGCGGTGGCTCACCCGCCTGTAATCCTAGCACTTTGGGAGGCCGAGGCGGGTGGATTGCCTTAGCTCAGGAGTTCGAGACCAGCCTGGGCAACACAGAGAAACCCTGTCTCTACTAGAATACAATAAAATTAGCCAGGCATGGCGGCTTGCGCCTGTAATCCCAGCTACTCGGGAGGCTGGGACAGGAGAATCGCTTGAATCCGGGAGGCCGAGGTTGCAGCGAGCCGATATCACGCCATTGCACTCCAGCCTGGGCCACAAAAAGCAAAAAACTCCGTCTCAAAAAAAAAAAAAAAAAAAAAAAAAAAATCTGCCGCTTTTGAGAGTGAAAACAAAACGTCTTGTGAATGGCAATGGAGTGCGCGTTTATCTAGAACCTTCTGTCATCTCTTGGGCGACAGAATCCTTGGTCACCTACCCTGGTACTGGATGTTTCTTGAGAGCGGTGGTTCTCATCCAGAGGAGGTTTTGTCCCACCCCCGCCCCCCACATTTGGCAGTGTGTGAATTCATCTGGGTTTGGGAGAAGGGGCTAGTGGTATTTAGTGGGTAAAGGCCAGGGATGCTGCTAAACACCATCTAGTGCATAGGACAGTCCCCACAGCAAGGAATTACCCGGCCCCAGATACCAGAATTGCTGCTGTTGAGAAACTGCTTTAAACAAAGTCACTGTACTGTGTGAGTCAAGGTTTCTGTTACCTGTAAAATAAGGCGGTTAAATCTTGAAGAGATTTGTACATCCACAATCAGCTACCAGCAGATAGTTTACCCTGTTCCCAGGTCGTCTGCAGCATTTTTCCTCTACCCTTCGTCCCTCCCTTTATCAATTCTGTTTTTGCCTTTGCTATTTTACTCAATTTACCAACTCACTCCATCATATGTGAGTAAATAATTTGTGAGCAAATTCACTAAACATTTCTGAGTTATTCTTTGAAGAATGTAAATAATTGGAAATCAGCTAAATCATAAAAGGATATGTTACCCAATCGTTAATCATTCTCTTTATTAATTCTGACATGAATATCTCAAATTGTTTATTTGATTGTCACCTCAGAGAGTTTTCTACCCTGTGCAATACATTTTAGCGTTTCCACGTGGATTAAGGTCTGTCTTTCTCAAGAGAAGGAAGAGCAACTATAAAAGGGGCTGAGGGGGCCAGACGCGGTGGCTCCCGCCTGTAATCCCAGCACTTTGGGAGGCCGAGGCGGGCGGATCACGAGGTCAGGAGATCGAGACCATCCTGGCTAACACGGTGAAACCCCGTCTCTACTAAAAATGCAAAAAATCAGCCGGGCGTGGTGGTGGGTGCCTGTAGTAGTCCCAGCTACTCAGGAGGCTGAGGCAGAAGAATGGCGTGAACCTGGGAAGCGGAGCTTGCAGTGAGCTGAGATCGCACCACTGTACTCCAGCCTGGGTGACAGAGCGAGATTCCGTCTCAAAAAAAAAAAAAAAGAAAAAGGGGCTAAGGGGAGTGAGGGGGCCAGGCGTGGTGTCTCTCGCATGTAATCCCAGCACTTTGGGAGGCCAAGGTGGGCAGATCACCTGAGGTCAGGAGTTCAAGACCAGCCTGACCAACATGGAGAAACCCTGTCTCTACTAAAAATACAAAATTAGCCAGGCGTGGTGGCACATGCCTGTGATCCCAGCTACTTGGGAGGCTGAGGCAGGAATATCGCTTGAACCCGGGAGGCGGAGATTGCAGTGAGCTGAGATCGCACCACTGCATTTCGGCCTGGCGACAAAGCAAGACTCCGTCTCAGAAAAAAAAAAAAAAAATTGTAGAACTGAACATAGTTGCCCCTTTAGGAACCTGCAACGCAGTCCAAGGGACACATGACTGCAGTCCCAGTCCCGGAGCCAGCTTCTCCTTAAACTCCACCTACTGTTACAGCGCCTGTGGGGCAGAGGGCGCATGCGCAGCTGAGTCGTCCGCGCAGGCGCAGACGAGCCAAGGCCACTGAGTTTGCTCCTGGAGTGCGGGGGGGTGCTGAGCTGGGCGGTGTCCTTCCTGGGCTCTTTGTGCTCTGGGGAGTTGTACCCACCCTCGTGGACCCTGGGACCTGCAGCCGTCGCTCTGGGAGTCTGGTGACTCGCGAGGCCGCTCACCGGGCCTGAGGAGGGGGTCAGGCTGCAGATGGTGATGTGCCTGGGGGTGGGTCCTGGCTTCTCTTGGACACCCCCAGCTTGTCCCGAATGAAGTTTTCTTTTTATTAAAAAAAAAAAAAATCCATTTGTATTGCGAAATATAGAACACATCTTTTAAAAAGTGCACAAAACAGTTAAGCAGCTTATTACTTTATCAAAAACATTCCTGAAAAACCACCTCCCAGGTCAAGTAATAAAGCTTCCATAGCCTCCCAGAGGCCTCCTGAGCCCTCCCCATACCCGCCCTCCTTAAATTAAAGATATGGTAATCATATTATTGCTTTACCATCCAAGCAGCATCCCTAAGCATTATAGTTTAGTTTGCTTTTAAAATAATACTTATGACCGGGCGCAGTGGCTCACACTTGTAATCCCAGCACTTTGGGAGGCTGAGGCGGGCAGATCACCTGAGATCAGGAGTTCGAGACCAGCCTGGCCAACTTAGCGAAACCCGTCTCTACTAAAAATACAAAAATTAGCCGGGCATGGTGTCACGCACCTGTAGTCCCAGTTACTTGGGAGGCTGAGGCAGGAGAATCACTTGAACCTGGGAGGCAGAGGTTGCAGTGAGCAGAGATCATACCACTGCACTCCAGCCTGGGCGATAGTGTGAGACTCCGCCTCAAAATGATAATAATAATAAAAAAAAATAATAGGCCGGGCGCAGTGGCTCACACCTGTAATCCCAATGCTTTGGGAGGCCGAGGCGGGCAGATCACCTGAGGTCAGGAGTTCAAGACCAGCTTGGCCAACATAGTAAAACCTTGACTCTACTAAAAATACAAAAATTAGCTGGGCATGGTGGCGGGTGCCTGTAATCCCTGCTACTCAGGAGGCTGAGGCAGGAGAATCACTTGAACCTGGGAGGCAGAGGTTGCAGTGAGTGGAGATTGCGCCGCTGCACTCCAGCCTGGGCGACAGAGCGAAACTCCATCTCAAAAAATAATAATAATAATAATACTTATAATAATGTAGCCTATTGTCTGCTCTTGGGTCTGGCATCTTTTGCCTCCTCAGCTCCACAGGACTTTTTTTTTTTTTTTTTTTTTTTTGAGAAGGACTCTCCCTCTGTCACCCAGGCTGGAGTGCAGTGGCGCAATCTCAGCTCACTGCAACCTCCACCTCCCAGGTTCAAGGGATTCTCCTGCCTCAGCCTCCCAGCTGGGATTACAGGCACCCGCCACCACACCAGACTAATTTTTGTATATTTAGTAGAGGCAGGGTTTCACCACGTTGGCCAAGCTGGTCTCAAACCCCAGATGTTTTCCTTCTTTCCAGAGTTACACTCTTTCTCTTCCTGTGGTCCAGTGCCTAGAAGAGTTGCCTCATATTTTTGGTCTAGTTTTTCTGTTGTTTGTGGTGGGAAGGCTGATTCTGTACTGGTTCCTCCATCATAGATAGTAGCAGAAGTCACCCGTGCTGTGTTTTATTTGAGGGCCTGTGTGTTGAAGTCTCAAGGGCTCCCTCTTGTTAGTTGTTGCCCTATGATAACGATGATGGCTGAGAGACTCATTGACGCTAACCAAAAAATGTGCAGATGGAAGGTTAATAAAAGAGTGCCTTTTATCAACTGGCAGTGAAGAATAACATTTCATCAGGCTAGAATGTTTGTGTGCATATTATTGTTCAGTCTCTTTCATAAGCAGAGCACATGAGGGAAATCATAATCAGCCTTTTTTTTTTTTTTTTTTTTTCCAGAGACAGGGACTCAATCTGGCACCCAGGCTGGAGTGCAGTGGCATCATCATAGCTCACTGCAGCCTCAACCTGGAGCTCAAGCAGTCCTCTGCCTCAACCTCCCAAGTAGCTGGAACTACAGGCACATGCTATCACACCCAGGTAATGTTTTTACTTTTTTGTAGACATGTGGTCTCATTATGTTGCCCAGGCTGGTCTCAAACTACTGGCCTCAAGTAATCCTCCTGCCTCGACCTACCAAAATGCTGGGATTTCAGGCATGAACCGCTGCACCCGGCCAGAGGCTTTTATTGAGGGTTTAGTATGAAGAATTAGTGTCATGAGTAGCCAGTTAACCTGGGGGCAATCCAGTGTGTTCTGTCTCTAAGGCACAATGGAAGCCATGGATAATCTGAAGGTTGTCAGTACTCACGGAGTTACCATGGGGTTGCTAATAGTTTAGAGGAATATTTACCAATTAGAGGAATGATTGATTAATGGCATCAAACTATGGAGGACGCCTCAGACACAACCAGGGACCTAGTAAGGCACACAGAGAGAAAGCCACGTGATCATGAAGGAAGAAGGCCAATTTGGCCGGGCGCGGTGGCTCAAGCCTGTAATCCCAGCACTTTGGGAGGCCGAGACGGGTGGATCACGAGGTCAGGAGTTCGAGACCATCCTGGCTAACACGGTGAAACCCCGTCTCTACTAAAAAATACAAAAAACTAGCCGGGCGAGGTGGTGGGCGCCTGTAGTCCCGGCTACTCGGGAGGCTGAGGCAGGAGAATGGCGTAAAAACCCGGGAGGCGGAGCTTGCAGTGAGCTGAGATCCGGCCACTGCACTCCACCCTGGGCGACATAGCGAGACTCCGTCTCAAAAAAAAAAAAAAAAAAAAAAAAGAAGGCCAATTCGAGGAATGGTTAACGGCATCAAACTATGACAGCTTGGTGCATTCCATTTATATCAGAGAGAGTCTTGCCAATGGAATCAGAAATACATGAAGTCCTCCAGCCATAACTCCCTGCATCTATCTCCACCTAAAAGGAGAACCTGTCCTTTGGAACAGGAGATACTTCAGGTTTGGTGACTGAAACTCATTCTCCCTTATACAACGCTTGGATAGGAAATGCCAACATTTGCCTCTCTGACTTTCCTTTTGCTTTGCTCAGGTGACCTTGCATGTCTCTGCTCTGATCCCTTATAAGTGATCTCAGAGTTGAGCTCCCAGGTGACAATTTTGTTTTCCGTTTTCCTCATTTCCAGCTTCATTAGGAGCACCTCTCTATAGCTCCAAGTATTGAAGGTAGTCGAGCATGTTAATTCTTCGTTGCATTCTAAGCCTAACTTCTATTACAGAATAGTTTGGCTGGCTGTGGGTGGTCCAACTTTCTCTGTTTCTTTGTCATACTTTCTTTGTAAGGGCATAGCACCCTTTTCTACCCTGGCCGACAAAGACATTGTATAAGGAATTCCTGCTCAGGATGAGTCACTGGACTGGAGATTCGAAGTTCACATATCCTTACAATTTGAAGTTTTCCGGTCGTTGGCTGCTTTGGGGAAGTCAACTTAATTTGGTTCAGCAAAATCAAAGTAACCACTGAAAGGTGTTTGAGGGATAAATCTCTGCAAAATCTGTATTCACTTGCTAGGGCTGCTGTAACAGTGTCACAAACAGAGCAGCTCAGACCACAGAAATGTGTAATTCCACGATTGTGGAGGTCAGAAGTCTGAGATCAGGGTGTTGGTCAGGTCAGTCCCTTCTGAGAGGCATGAGGGAGGATCTGTTCGGTGCAGCTGATGTTTTGTTGTTGTTATGTGTGTGTGTGGTTTTTTTTTTGGGGGGGGTGATGGAGTTTCACTCGTCACCCAAGCTAGAGTGCAATGGCGCAATCTTTGGCTCTCTGCAACCTCCACCTCCTGGGTTCAAATGATTCTCCTGCCTCAGCCTCCCGAGTAGCTGGGATTACAGGTGCTGCCACCATACCCAGCTAATGGTTGTATTTTTTTTTTTTTTTTTTTTTTTTGAGACGGAGTCTCGCTCTGTCGCCCAGGCTGGAGTGCAATGGCCGGATCTCAGCTCACTGCAAGCTCCGCCTCCCGGGTTCACGCCATTCTCCTGCCTCAGCCTCCCGAGTAGCTGGGACTACAGGCGCCCGCCACCTCGCCCGGCTAGTTTTTTGTATTTTTAATACATGGGGTTTCACCATGTTGGTCAGGCTAGTCTCGAACTCCTGACTTAAGGCGATCCACCAGCCTCCACCTCCCAAAGTGCTGGGATTATAGCCGTGAGCCATCACACCGGCCTGGCTCTGGCGTTTTGCTGAAAATCTGCCTTCATGATCACACAGCACTCTCCCTGTGTGTCTTACTAGGTCATGTAGCTGTGTCAGAGCTGTCCTCCAAAGCGAAAGTCGCAGTGGGAGGCAAACCAACCATGAGGTGGTATCTTGCTTTCCCTGCCACAGAAGGACAGGTCATGGTAGTTCCCTAGCTACTCCAGAAATAGTTGGAGCTGGTGCAGCCTAATGAAACTGTGGTGCAGCGGCATGGGCCCCGGACTTGGAACAAAAACCCCTGGGGCACCTATGTGACTTAGAGGACCAGTGTCCCCATCTGCAGAATGAGGGTGTTAAAGCATGTTAAAACATAAAAATTAAGGTGGCTTCTTAAGGTCCCTCCACCGCCAAAGATGAATTCTTTCTGCAACAGGGGAGTCAAGCTTTAATCTCAATTTATAAATGAGCACCATACTGTGAGTCCACTAGGGGGCAGTAACTGTCCGCATTTGGATCCACTGATCCACAGGCCTTGAAACACCATGACACCTTTATTAGGAAAATAAGAGGCAGGTGGGTGGGATAAGGAATCTCTGGTTTTCCCCTCAATACCAAGCTACAATAAAGCCTTATAAATCGTGGCCATTTGGGGCAATAAGAAAAAAATGAGGCCGGGCGCAGTGGCTCAAGCCTGTAATCCCAGCACTTTGGGAGGCCGAGACGGGCGGATCACGAGGTCAGGAGATCGAGACCATCCTGGCTAACACGGTGAAGCCCCATCTCTACTAAAAAAAAATACACAAAACTAGCCGGGCGAGGTGGCGGGCGCCTGTAGTCCCAGCTACTCGGGAGGCTGAGGCGGGAGAATGGCGTGAACCCGGGAGGCGGAGCTGGCAGTGAGCTGAGATCCGGCCACTGCACTCCAGCCCGGGCGACAGAGCGAGACTCCGTCTCAAAAAAAAAAAAAGAAAAAAAATGAGTATTTTGTTGTTTTCTGCATCAGTTTGAATTTCCCTGGACTTTACCCTTTACCCATGAGGAACGATCTCTTTTCTTTTTCTTTTTTCTTTCAGACAGTTTCACTCTGTCACCCACGCTGGAGTGCAGTGGCGCAATCTCACCTCACTGCAACTGTCGCCTCCCAGGTTCAAGCGATTCTCCTGCCTCAGCCTCCCAAGTAGCTGGAATTACAGGCAAGCGCCACCACACCCGACTACTTTTTGTATTTTTAGTAGCCCAAGTACTTTTTGTATTTTTAGTAGAGACGAGGTTTCACCATGTTGGTCAGTCTGGTCTGGAACTGCTGACCTCAAGCGATCCGCCTACCTCAGCCTCCCAAAGTGCTGGGATCACAAGTGTGAGCTACGGTGCCCGGCCTCATCTCTTTTTCTTAATATGTTCCTTGTTAAGTTTCAGAATTTCAGAACTGAAGGGACCCTTTGCGATTGTGGTGAGTAGCTAGCTCAAGGCAATGGCAAGTAAATGGCAGGACCAGGAATACAAACCATCAAGTCTGTTTTCTCAGCTGTATAATGAGAGGTGATCTCTGAAGTTCCTTTAGGTCTAAGAGTCTGGCTCTCTGGTCTTCATTATCCAGACTGATTTCTGCTTCCCTATGGTGGATCTAAGCATTAAATTGGGCTGGCAAGTTGACTTTTCTGAATATGGAGAACTGGATTATCTAAAACCTTTCTCATCAGAATGGAATTTAATTAAATCTTATTAAATCCATTATATCACATTAAATCTCAAGTTGCATTCATTAAAATGGTAGTTCTCTGGACTTTTGGGTTTCACAGAGTAGCAAAATTTGCAAATATGTTTAGGCATTGAGTTAATTTTATTAAGTAAATATGTATGGGTTTTTTTTAAACACCTATCCCTTATTATCCTACTATTATAAAAAACATTTAAACTCAAAAAGAAGAGGGCATGCAATCTCGGAATACATCAAAGTGACACAAATAAATTCCTTTATGAGGCCGGGCACAGTGGGTCACACCTGTATTCCCAGCACTTTGGGAGGCTGAGGTGGGCGGATCGCCTGACGTCAGGAATTTGAGACCAGCCTGGCCAACATGGTGAAACCCCATCTCTACTAAGAATACAAAAATTAGCCAGGCATGGTGGTGGGCACCCATAATCCCAGCTACTCGGGAGGCTGAGGCAGGAGAATCACTTGAACCCAGGAGGTAGAGTTTGCAGTGAGCCGAGATTGTGCCGCTACACTCCAGCCTGGGCGACAAGGGTGAAACTCCATCTCAAAAAAAGAAAGAAAATTCCTTTATGAAAAACTCATTGCATTGTTCTTAATTTTCTCATTTTGTACAAATCAGTAAAATCCTTGTCACCCACTGGATCCAGCCTACAAATCAGCCTTGAGAACGTTTGCTTAAAGCAACTGACAATGTTATAAACGTTGCTCCACAAAAGAGTCCTGCTGCCTGTGAATGCCTCCTTCAAGAGATGATGAAGGCAGAACACATCCAAGTTGGGCAAAAGAAAACAGTGGGGGTCAAAAAGTATGTCTTTAAAGCTGCACTTCCAAAGAACTTCCTGAGAGATTTGTAACTTCTATTTCTGTACGATAAAACACTCTTGGCGAGGCATGGTTGCTCATGCCTGTAATCCCAGCACTTTGAGAGGCCAAGGTGGGCGGATCACCTGAGGTCAGGAGTTCAAAACCAGCCTGGCCAACATAGTCTCTACTAAAAATACAAAAAAAAAAAAAATTTAGCCAGGCGTGGTGGTGCGTGACCATATTCCCAGCTATGTGGGAGGCTGAGGCAGGAGAATCGCTTGAACCCGGAAGGGGGAGGTTGCAGTGAACCGAGATCATGCCACTGCACTCCAGGCTGGGTGATGGAGCAAGACTCCTGTCTCACAGGAAAAAAAACAAAAAAACAAAAAAACTCACATTCTTAAGGCCTAAAATGTACTAAAAGTAAAACAGGAAAGCAAAAATGGGGGGAGGATTCTTTCTGTGAATGCAAACATGCTTGACCAGTGAGATGTAGTTGAAAACCTAGACCACTGGTGTAGACTGACATTGTATGGACTCTCCATACTCACATACAGCAGATGCAGAGAAGGGCACAGAGGGAGGGAGTGATAAACCTGAAGATAAATTGAGAAATCAGAATTCTCGCTTTCATGTACTCAGTGACTTCTTGGCAAACCGTCTAATCCCAGTCTGCAGTTTTAAAGAACATGCTATGATTGTTAGCAGCACCCACTCAGATAATGCTGGAACTTGTTTGTAAATAAAGTTCCAGCTTCGACAAACCACATGCTCCTCACAGCCATTTATGCACTTTACTTCATCTGTCTCTTATACTGTCTGAGAAAAAAATAGAGATGGGGGGTCTCACTATGTTGCTTAGGCTGGACCTGAACTCCTGGACTCAAGCCCATCCTCCTATCACAGGGTGAACCCCCAAATTGGAGTTCAGCCCAGGAGGCCACGTGATTTCTTGGCTTTGCACAGGAAGGATTCAAGAGTTAACAGAGTAAAGTGAAACAAGTTTATTTTAAAAGTAAAGGAATAAGAGTGGCTAATGCCATCAGAAGAGCAGCCGTGAGAGCTGCAGGTTGCTGTTTTTATGTTTGTTTCTTGCTCATATGCTGAACAAGGGTGGCTTATTCATGAATTTTCCAGGGAAAGGTCAGGGAATTCCCAGAAACGAGGGTCCCTCCCCTTTTTAGACCATGTAGGGTAACTTCCGGATGTTGCCATGGCATTTGTAACCTGTTACGGTGCTGGTGGGAGTTTCCTTTAGCATGGACAAATCGTGGATTAGGATTTGTGTATAACGAGCAGTGAGAGGACCAGGGGTCGCTTTCATCACCATCTTGGTTTTGGTGGGTTTTTGCTGGCTCCTTTACCACATCCTGTTTTATCAGAGGAGTCCTTGTGACCTATGTCTTGGGAAACAAGTCCTGCCAAACTCCTGTCACACCCCCACCTCAGCATCTCAATAGCACAGAGTGCCCTTGTCTGCATTTGCCACATGTGAGTAGTCACCTGTATTGGTCCACTCCCATGCTGCTATGAAGAAATACCTGAGACTGGGTAATTTATATAAAGGAAAGAGTTTTTGTTGGTGGTGGTGGTGGTGGTGGTGGTGGTTTTTGTCTGTTTGTTTTTGAGATGGAGTCTCCCTCTCTTACCCAGGCTGGGGGGCAGTAGTAAGATCTCGGCTCACTGCAACCGCTGCCTCCCACATTCAAGCAATTCTCCTGCCTCAGCCTCCCAGGTAGCCTGGATTACAGGCACCTGCCACCATGCCTGGCTAAATTTTTTGTATTTTTAGTGGAGACAGAGTTTCACCGTGTTGTCGAGGCTGGTTGTGAACTCCTGACCTCAAGTGATCCACCTGCCTCGGCCCCCATGCCTGGCCTAAAATAAATCCTTTTATTGTGAGTTACACAGATCATTCATGACATGCTTGGACTTTCTGGTTTGTCCTGAACATTCCTCTTTATTTCTTAAACGACTAGTCATTTTATTCTAGGTCTAAATTTACCATACAAGATTCTTTCTCATATAAAATTATATCTCTTTAAGCTTTCTTACCCAAAAAAACCTCTTTATTTCTATAACTTTCTTTATATCTCTCTTATTTCCTGGTTCCTTTTACCTTGTTTTATACATGACCTTTAAATAAGCTTTGAATTTGACAAAATTTGTTCACCTTTTTAAAAAGGACACTTAAGAAAGAATGTTTTCCTACAATATGTATTTTTATTTGAAAATACTCAAATAATGAAATATCTATTATTTAATTTAACTTTAGATTCTAAATTATGACAAGTTTGTCTACAAGTATTTATCTCATTACATTTACCTAATTATTTTATTTTGTCTACCTAGATTATTTATGAAAACTGTGATAGTCATCATTTAAAGCTATGAAACTCTGAGACAATGAAAATGATATGACCTAACTGACTCCATCTTGCTTCTAACCTCCAAGCTGACCTTGTTCATTCCTGAGCTTTGGGAGGAACTGAATTTATAGTTTAGCATTAAAACAAAGACAATAGCAGTCCTTTCCCAAAACAAACCTCCTTACTGCCTATAGACTAGACTGCCTAAAGCCACAAGATTAGAAGTTATGGGAATTTTACTAAGTAATTCAAGAACAATATCAGTGTCTTATTTATTAAAGATACACTAGCAAGAATCATTCTGTTTTGGACTGGGTTTATGGTTTTGTAACCCCTGTGCCAAATTTTGACACCTTATAGTATTGGGCAAGGATAGGTATGAAATTGCTTGATTAATAAATGCAAATAAAATGTATGCTGGAAATTCTTAAGACATTTCTAATATTACTTTACCAATACTTTTAAAGCTAGCTTACTTATTAAAGATTTTACTTAAGTCATGTAAACTTGAAAAATAATTTGACTAGTTTTTCCTTTTTCTGATACAGTATTTTATTTAAATGCTTTTATTTTTCTTTAAGCCAATTAATTAGAGCTCTTTTATACATTTTTGGTAGTGAAACATTATATATACAACACATAAATACATAGATGTATTAGGCATGCCAATAGAAATACATCTTATAGGCCAGGTGCAGTGGCTCATGCCTATAATCCCAGCACTTTGGGAGGCTTAAGTGGGTGTGTCACCTGACATCAGGAGCTTGAGACCAGCCTGACCAACATGGTGAAACCCCACCTCTACTAAAAATACAAAAAATTAGCCGGGCATGGTGGTGGACGCCTGTAATCCCAGCTACTCGGGAGTCTGAGGCAAGAGAATTGCTTGAACCTGAGAGACAGGTTGCAGTGAGCCAAGATCGTGCCACTGCACTCCAGCCTGGGCAACAGAGCAAGACTGTCTCAAAAAACCAAACAACAACAACAAAAACGAATTATATCTGATAGACGTAGACTTATAAATACCTTTTTTTTTTTTTTCCTATCTTAGACTTTCAGATACTTGATAACCTGTTTCACAACCCTAGGCAGTTGTCAGTTAAATAGCCTTAAATGTGCATATTAAAGGAAACAACTCAGGTGAAAATCAAATAGAAAAAATTTACATCATAAGGTACAGAGAGTAAAAGTCTGATGGGGCTAGAGGAAGATTAAAGATGGATGCCAAATCAAACATAAAATTATAGAACTATCATAGGATAGTATAAGAATACCAATTTTATTTAGATAGGGCCTACCTATCTTTTAACTGGATCTCTGAGCTCTGGGAAAGCCCACATTGAATCTTGGGTCTACAAAAAGTGGGAATTATGAGGTTAGACCATGTGTACTTTTACAGTACACTTAAAAAAATTTTTTTTCAACAAAGACATTTCTAAGTGTCTAAACCACATTTTTCCTCAAAAACCCAAGAGTAAGGCAAGGTGCAGTTGCTCATGCCTACAATCCCAGCACTTTGGGAGGCCCAGATGGGTGAATTGCTTGAGCCCAGGAATTCAAGACCAGCCTGGGCATTAGAGTGAGACTGCATCCCTACCAAAAAAAAAAAAAAAAAGGAATTAAAATAAAATAAAAAGAAGGGATGCAGGCCTGCTAACACCTCGGTTTTTAGCTCATAAAGACCCATTTTGGACCTCTGACCCCAGAACTGTAAGATAATAAATGTGTGGGGTGGTTTTGGTTTTTGGAATTTTTTCTTTTTCTTCCTTCTTTCTTTCTTTTTCTTCCTTCTTTCTTTCTTTTTTTATTTTTTAGAGACAAGGTCTCACTATGTTGCCAGGCTGGTCCCAAACTCCTGAGCTCAAGCAATTCTCTTGCCTTGGCCCCGCAAAGTGCTGGGATTACAGGCATGCACCACCGAACCCAGCCTTGTGTTGTTTTAAGCCACTAAATTTGTGGTCATTTGTTTCAACAACCATGCTATATTATTTCACCCACCCTGCTTGTTTGTTTTCTCTTTCTGTTATTTTAAGCTTTTCCCTTTCAGTTTTAGAGCTGAGAAGATCTATCAAACATGAATTTGGCCACAAGCTGACTCTTTTCTCTTCGCCTTGTTGCCCAGGCTGGTCTCGAACTCCTGGGCTCAAGTGATCTATCCACCTCAGCCTCCCAACGTGCTGGGATTGCAGGTGGGAGTCACCGTGAGATATGGTTTGGTCGTGTCCCCACCCAAATCTCATCTTGAATTGTAGTTCCCATAATCCCCATGTGTTGTGGGAGGGACCCGAAGGTAATTTAATCATGGGGGCAGCTATGCTTATGTTGTTCTTGTGATAATGAGTGAGTTCTCATGAGATCTGATGGTTTTATAAGGGGCTCGCCTCACCCTTAGTTCTCATTCTTCTGCTTCCTGCCGCCATGTGAAAAAAGACATGTTTGCTTCCTCTTCCACCACGATTGTAAGTATTTTGAGGCCTCCTGAGCCCTGTGGAACTGTGAGTCAATTAAACCTCTTTCCTTTATAAATTACCCAGTCTCAGCTATGTCTTTATTAGCAGCATGAAAATGGACTAATATACCGTGACTGGCCCCATGATATTTAAAGAAATAATTTATTTTCGGCCGGGCGCGGTGGCTCAAGCCTGTAATCCCAGCACTTTGGGAGGCCGAGGCGGGCGGATCACGAGGTCAGGAGATCGAGACCATCCTGGCTAACACGGTGAAACCCCGTCTCTACTAAAAATACAAAAAACTAGCCGGGCGCGGTGGCGGGCGCCTGTAGTCCCAGCTACTCGGGAGGCTGAGGCAGGAGAATGGCGTAAACCCGGGAGGCGGAGCTTGCAGTGAGCTGAGATCCGGCCACTTCACTCCAGCCTGGGTGACAGAGCAAGACTCCGTCTCAAAAAAAAAAAAAAAAAAAAAAAAAAAAAGAAATAATTTATTTTCTCTAAGACTTCTATTTTATCATCTGCCTCTTTCAGAGTTTGTGGGATAATGACAGGATTTAAAGGCTTTCAAGTAATTAGAAATTGTTTTCTTTTCTTTTTGAGATGGAGTCTAGCTCTGTCACCCAGGCTGGAATGCATTGGCGTGATCTCAGCCCACTGCAACTTCCACCTCCTGGGTTCCAGTGATTCTCCTGCCTCAGCCTCCCATGTATCTGGAATTACAGGCTCCCACCACCACATCAAGACAGGAGAGGAATTTCAAGGTCAGTTGGTCCAAGCAACTAGCTCATATTGAGTCACTTCTTTAAAACCGTACCACTTAAAATCTGTACTGAGAATTTAAAACTGAATTCCATAATCTTTGTCTCATGTACATTAGAATCTCGATATCTCAGAAGTGCAGGAACCCTGCCTTACACTTCTAAAACCCTTAGAACATCTTGTCTGTGTCTTGGCATGTAGCCAGGAATAGACACATTTTGGTAAACTTGGCGAATACCCAGTCATCATTGGCATTTGAAGATTAACTCATTGGTCAATATTCAACCCCCTTCGATTAGATGTTTCTGTGTGTTTTGAAAGCTCAAGCCTATGGGAGTGGCTGCCTCCAGGATTCTATTTGTACTGTTTTTTTTTGTTTCGTTTTGTTTTGTTTTTGTTGTTGTTGCTGTTGTTGTTGAGACAGGGTCTCACTCTATCACTCAAGCTGGAGTGTAGTAGCACACACATAGCTCTCTGCAGCCTCAACATCCCGGGCTTGAGCAATCCTCCCACCTCAACCTCCTGAGTAGCTGGGACCACAGGCGTGCGCCTCCATGCCCCGGCTAATTTTTGTATTTTTGGTAGAGACAGAGTTTCACCACGTTGCCCAGGCTGGCAACATGAGTTTGTCCCAAACTCCTGGGCTCAAGCAATCCACCCACCTTGGCCTTCGAAAGTGCTGGGATGACAGCCATGAGCTACTGTGCCCCACTTGCCTCCTGGATTCTAGAAGTCAACTGTATGGTCAATCTCTCCCTTCAAGCAGACATTGAATTTAGAGTCCCAATAGGAGGCAAATGGGATATACAGAACTGAAAATACTGCCATTGTCCTAGTCCAGGTGAGAGGAGCACGTCGGACGGACAACATTGCTAAGTGGAGAGGCAGGATGTCAAAGGTGGTGTGGAGCACAGCTTTGGCCCTATATTCCAGCAGTGTCACTGGGGTGATTTGAGCTGTCTCCCCTAATCACCTAAACTCTCTGACTCCAGTTTCCATGTCACTCAACTAGCGTAATAATACCCACGTATCGGCCGCGTGCAGTGGCTTACGCCTGTAATCCTAGCACCCGCCGCACCCTGCCCTGTGAGGCCCTGGCAGCTGGGGGCGGGCGCGGTGCGGACGCTGCACACAGGACCGGCTCTGCTCTCGGTGCGTAAATTCACAGAGAAACATGAATGGATAACAACAGAAAATGGTATTGGAACAGTGGGAATCAGCAATTTTGCACAGGAAGTGTTGGGAGATGTTTACTGTAGTCTGCCTGAAGTTGGGACAAAATTGAGCAAACAAGAAGAGTTTGGTACTTCGGAAAGTGTGAAAGCTCCTTGTGAACTCTATTCTCCTTTATCAGGAGACGTAACTGAAATTAATGAAGCCCTTGCAGAAAATCCAGGACTTGTCAACACATCTTGTTATGAAGATGGTTGGCTGACCAAGATGACACTGAGTAACCCTTCAGAACTAGATGAACTTATAAGTGAAGAAACATATGAGAAATACAAAAAATCTATTGAGGAGTGATCATGGAACCCCTTAATAAACTAGTATGAAATTACTCAACCCAGCAGAGTTGTCTTAGATTAGTGGATAGAAGACTTAGAATAGCAACTTTTGGCATTACTGATGGGGAAAAAAACTATTGGTTTTTTGTGGTTTTTTTTTTGTTTGTTTGTTTGTTTTTTTTTTTGAGGCGGAGTCTCGCTCTGTAGCCCGGGCTGGAGTGCAGTGGCCGGATCTCAGCTCACTGCAAGCTCCGCCTCCCAGGTTTACGCCATTCTCCTGCCTCAGCCTCCCGAGTAGCTGGGATTACAGGCGCTCGCCACCTCACCCGGCTAGTTTTTTGTATTTTTTAGTAGAGACGGGGTTTCACGGTGTTCGCCAGGATGGTCTCGATCTCCTGACCTCGTGATCCACCCGTCTCGGCCTCCCAAAGTGCTGGGATTACAGGCTTGAGCCACCGCGCCCGGCAAAAAACTATTGTTAACACTACTAATGAGAGAAAGTGCCCTTTACCTTTTGGATGATTATAGATAAACATAATACACGCCCTGTTCACAATACCCTATGATTTTTAAGCTAGGCTCTAGTATTCAGAATTCGTGAAATTATCCATGGTAAAAACTAGTTATAAAAATTACATAATTCAAAGATAACGTTATTCTTAGGCCTTATATAATATTATAACTTGCATATATCCATACCTGGATTTGGGTTGAAATACTTAATGATCTTTCCATTGGAAAAAACTGGGAGTGAAGAGGTTTTTGCTGCTTGTACAGTGTCAGATGAAGAACAACACTATCTTAATTTTGCAATATGCTGCATTTGCTGGTGCTATTTTTATGCTGTGAAAGCAACAGCTTTGCCACAAAATAATAAAATACTTCTTCATTTAAAAAAAATATAGATAGATAGATAGATAGATAGATAGATAGATAGATAGATAGATAGATAGATAGATAGATGGGCCGGGTGCGGTGGCTCACGCCTGTAATCCCAGCACTTTGGGAGACCAAGGCAGGTGGATCACGAGGTCAGGAGATTGAGACCATCCTGACCAACACGGTGAAACCCCATCTCTACTAAAAAAAAAAATACAAAAAATTAGCCTGGCATGGTGGCGGGTGCCTGTAGTCCCAGCTACTTGGGAGGCTGAGGCAGGAGAATAGTATGAACCTGGGAGACGGAGCTTGCAGTGAGCTGAGATCGCACCACTGCACTCCAGCCTGGGCGACAGAGTGAGTCTTTGTCTCAGAAAAAAAAAAAAAAAAAGTAGATGAAGAGATGTGTAGGACAAGGTATGGGAGAAGGGACTCTGAGTTTCCCTGCCCTCTTTTGGCACACCGTCCTCTAGGAACCTCCATGTGCTCAGCTATCTGGAAGCTTCCTGTCCTCTTGGGCCTTTTATGGAGACTTCATTGGAAGTCCAATGGAAGACTCCATTGGAAGCACGGACAACCTTCTAGAAATATGGTTGGTAGGCTGGGTGCGGTGGCTCACACCTGTAATCTCAGCACTTCAGGAGGCTGAGGTGGGTGGATCACGAGGTCAGGAGTTCGAGACCAGCCTGGCCAATATGGTGAAACCCCGTCTCTACTAAAAATACAAAAAATTAGCCAGGCATGGTAGTGGGAGCCTGTAATCCCAGTTACTTGGGAGGCTGAGGCAGAAGAATCGCTTGAACCCGGGAGGTGGAGGTTGCAGTGAGCCGAGATCGTGTCACTGTACTCCAGCCTAGGTGACAGAGTGAGACTCCATTTCAAAAAATAAATAAATAAATAAATAAATAAAATAAATATGATTGGGTACGATCTAACATTAACAGCCTGAATGGGGAAACCCAACAAGGCCCATCTGATCAGATTCTTCTTGGTCTGTCTGTGCGGCTTTCCTTCCTCCAGGGAACAGGGCAGGACCTGTCCGAAGTGAGGGTATTGTGACCTACAGTCACACAAAGTAGCTCAGGGGATTTCCTCATGGCCAGCTCCCAGACAGAAAGATAGGAAAAGAAACAGATAAAAGGTGGGGAGAAAAAGGAGCAGGTAAAAAGGTGGG
The DNA here is from genome assembly GCF_049350105.2 of Macaca mulatta. Taxonomy (NCBI): domain Eukaryota; kingdom Metazoa; phylum Chordata; class Mammalia; order Primates; family Cercopithecidae; genus Macaca; species Macaca mulatta. The sequence goes on from NC_133419.1 coordinate 11,920,066, forward strand.
CAGAAGGTCAGAGACAAAGAGGTTCTGTTTCCTGAAGCCTGCTTGTGAGAACTAAAGTAACCTAACGTTATAACAAACAACTGTAATAACAAGAGCCATGGGAGTTATAAGCCAAGAATCGTGGGTGAAAACATATATATATGTTTATAACACATATACATGGAATGCATACATGTATGAGACACATATATATTTTTTTCATCCATGGTTCTTAGTTTTATATAAAATATCACAACATGTGTTTTCAAAGGTTTTCAGAAGCAACTGAAATTCTCCTACTTGGGGACCATAAATAGTTTAATCACTTATTTTATTTATTTATTTATTTTAGACAGTCTTGCTTTGTTGCCCAGGCTGGAGTGCAATGATGCAATCTCTACTCATTGCAACCTCTGCCTCCCAAGTTCAAGCAGTTCTTGAGCCTCAGCCTCCCAGGTAGCTAGGATTACAGGCGCCTGCCACCACGCCCAGCTAATTTTTGTATTTTTAGTAGAGACCGGGTTTCACCATGTTGGCCAGGCTGGTCTCAAACTCCAGACCCCAGGTGATCTGCCCATCTCGGCCTCCCAAAGTGCAGGCATTACAGGTGTGAGCCACTGCACCCGGCCTAGTTTAATCACTTTAGAGAGTGCCAGCAATATCCAGTAAAACTGACAATGCCAATAATACACACCCCAGCGACTCTACTCTTGGTCTGACCTTAAAGCAAAGATCCTCAACCTTGGCTCCATGTTAAAAAAGGCCTGAGGGAGTTTTGTTTTTATTTTTTAAATCTGATGTCCCAGGTCCACATTCAGAAATTTTGATTTCATCTGTTCTGAGATGAGGCCCAGAAATGGTCTTTTAAAAGCTCCCTAGGCCATTCTAATGTGTACCCTGCCCAAGAGAAAATCACCCATACAGATAAAGAGGCATTCACCTTGCACCAACTACATAAATAAAATCAAGGGGATTTAAGCATCTAAATGTAAAACACAAATCTTTAAAATACTTTTCAAAATTAAATGACTATCTTATGACCTTGGAATACAAAAAGATATCATAAGGACCAGGCTCAGTGGCTCACACCTGTAATCCCAGTACTTTGGGAGGCCAAGGCTGGAGGATTGCTTGAGCCCAGGTGTTCGAGGCCAACCTGGGCAACATAGCAAGACCCTGTCTCTATTTTTTATTTTAATAAATTTAAAAAGAAAAAAAAAAAGCCAGGCACAGTGGCTCACCCCTTGTAATCCCAGCACTTTGACTGGCAGAAGTTCAAGACCAGCCTGGTAAACATGGTGAAACCCCATCTCTACTTAAAATACAAAAGATTAGCCAGGTGTGGTGGCAGGCACCTATAATCCCAGCTACTTGGGAGGCTGAGGCAGGAGAATCGCTTGAACCTGGGAGGTGGAGGTTGCAGTGAGTGGAGATGGCGCCACTGCATTCCAGCCTGGTCAACGGTGCAAGACTATATATATATACACACACACACACACACACACACACACACATATATACACATATCTATACACACATGCACATATATACACATATATACATATATACACATATATACATATATACGCATATATAAACACATATATACATACATATATACACACACGTATATACACACACACATATACACACACACATATACACATACATATACATATATACATATATACACATATATAAACACATGTATATACACACATATATATGTACACACACACGCATAGTTATACAAGGAATTTTTCAGTGGTAAAGGTGAATCAACTAGAAATATGTGTACTAATGTGAATAATTCTTAAACACAATGTTGATCAATAAAAGCAAGATATGATGAGGTGCGGTGGCTCACGCCTGTAATCTCAGAACTTTGGGAGGCCAAGATGGGCAGATTACTTGAGGTTCGGAGTTCAAGACCAGCCTGGCCAACATAGTGAAACCCCGTCTCTACTAAAAATACAAAAATTAGCCGGGTGTTGTGGCGGGTGCCTGTAGTCCCAGCTACTCAGGAAGCTGAGGGAGGAGAATTGCTTGAACCTGGGAGGCAGAGGTTGCAGTGAGCTGAGATCATGTCACTGCACTCCAGCCTGGGTGACAGAGCGAGACTCCATCTCAAAAAAAAAAAAAAAAAAAAAAAGCAAGACATTCAGAATGATGAAATGTGACAACAATTTTTTAAAATTGAAACACAAATCAATACCCTATGTGTTTATGGATACATACGTAGGTTTTACAAGTATGAAAACACCGCCGGGCGCGGTGGCTCACGCTTGTAATCCCAGCACTTTGGGAGGCCGAGGCAGGTGGATCACCTGAGGTCGGGAGTTCAAGACCAGCCTGACCAACATGGAGAAACCCCGTCTCTACTAAAAATACAAAATTAGCCGGGGTGGTGGCACATGCCTGTAATCCCAGCTACTCGGGAGGCTGAGGCAGGAGAATCGCTTGAACCCGGGAGGCGGAGGTTGCGGTGAGCCGAGATCGCACCATTGCACTCCAGCCTGGGCAAAAAGAGTGAAACTCTGTCTCAAAAAAAAAAAAAAAAAAAAAAAAAAAAAAAAAAAAAAGAAAACACATAGGTCTGAAAAACATTATCCTGAATTTTATTTTTACCTCCAGGGAAAAAGGGGAAATATCTAAAAATTAAACTCCAATGTCTTTTGGAGGCATGATCCTCTAGAGCTAAGTTTTAGATTTTTTCGTTATTTTAAATGGTATTTTAAGACGTACAAAAAAAGTACAGATGATGATACAACAGACTTAGCTGATATTTATGACTTAGTGGAACACCTATAATATTACAGGTTTATCGGAAGCCCTAATTCAATTTTCCTTTCTCCTTGACAGGATTATCTTGCCTCTATGAAGTGTAACTTTAAAGAGAAGGTGGATGAGCTTCTAGAGAGCTACCAAGACAGTCACTACCTCATCATTAGTAAAAACTGTGTTTACTTCCGATGTGTAATAAACCCTACGCGACCATTTGGGGGCGCCAGAGTACAGCACAGACTGGCGGAGCCCACGCCCGGGGAATGCAACAACTGGTTCAACTGCTCCACGCTGATTAATAATCAAACTACTACTGTGTGGGGCCTATCTTCCTATTGGACCTCAAAACCCACCTACTCCACAAGTTTATCTTCACAATTATGAGCTACCCACTTCACGTCACACTCCAGCACCTAAAAGCAAATAATAAAGTTTATTCTTGAGTTAACCTGCCTCTGTGTTCAGCCAATCCCTCCTGTACGTGAGTGATGCACCTGGATGCTACATAAAGACAGGCGGAAATACCTAAGGTGTGGTCCTTACTCCCAAGGGGCTTACAGCAGCGTGAAGACTCGAAAGCAAGCACACCCACACCCACAACACAGCCGCTGGCACACACAGCAGGAGAGAGACCGGGTTTAATGGAGCAGAGAAAGTGGGCGTCATCTCCAGGCACAGCTCCATGAAGATGACATTGACCTGGGAGCTCTGAGCCTTCATATAATGGTTAAGCTTTCAGCCGGAAGAAATCCCAAGTGGAGAAATAGGAAACTATAAAAGAGCAGTCGTTTTGGATTCACAAAACCTGCCTGAGTGAACCTGGGTAAGTTGCTTCCCCTTCTTGATATCAGGAAGGGTTTTGCAGAGCTAGCAGCCACGGGCACAGGTGAGCGGATGGCTTGAGCTCAGGAGTTCAAGACTAGCCTGGGCTACGTGGCGAAACCTGGTCTCTACAATCTTTGTAGAAGTTTTCCTTTCTAGCTACAAATTAATAAATGTTAATTTTAAGATAAAAATTAGAAAATCTAAGAAAATATAAAGAAGAAAATTAAATTACACCTAGTTCTGAAGAGGCACCGTGGCTCATGCCTGCAATCCCAGCACTTAGGGAGGCCAAAGCAGGAGGACCAGTTGAGGCCAGGAGTTCAAGACCAGCCTGGGCAACATAGTAAGACTCCCTCCTCCACAAAAAAATAAAAAATTAGCCAGGTGTGGTGGTGTGTGCCTCTAGTCCTAGCTACTGGGGAGGCTGAGGTAGGAGAATCGCTTGAGTCCAGCAGTTTGAGGTTGTAATGAGCTATGATTATGCCACTGCACTCCAACCTGGACAACAGAGCATGATTCTGTCTCTCTCTCTCACTATATATATATATATATATACACACACACACATATATATATATACACACACACACACACATAAATATATATATATATGCTTAATCTTTTCACTTAGAAATATTTTCTTCTAATTTTTTTTCTGTCGGCTCTCCAATTTAATGTACAAAATGAGACTATACTGAATATACCTTTTATAGCCTGTTATTTAACTTAACATTATATTGTGACTGCTTTCTCGAATCAATGCATATAATTCTGTCTGTTTTTGCTTTCTTTTTCATCAAAGATGTACATGCACATAACCTAAGGATCAGTTCTGGAGTGACCTGGGGCCTAGGAAAGCCGAAGGGCAGGATTCAGTCATGCAGTGAAGAGAGGGACTAATGAAAGGCCTGAATGGTAACTCCTGATTGCTCTCATTCTATCCTATCTTGAAGCCCAGAATCCAGAGTCAGGTTTTCCCTGTTTCACCCCACGTCAAAAAGTGGAGCCCTCTTCTTTAATGAAATGGAAAGGCCTAACAAGAGGTAACCAAAACTGCTGGTTTCCCACACTGTCTCGGTAAAGCGAAGTCTGCCGCAACAATCCCTGACCTTGGGTGGAAGTGCAGTCCTCTTACTAGTGCTTCATTTAAAAAATATTAACTTGGTTGGACGCGGTGGCTCACGCCTGTAATCCCAGCACTTTGGGAGGCCAAGGAGAGCGGATCACCTGAGGTCAGGAGTTCGAGACCAGCCTGGCCAACATGGTGAAACCCCATCTCTACTATAAATACAAAAATTAGCCAGGCGTGGTGGCGGGCACCTGTAGTCCCAGCTACTTGGGAGGCTGAGGCAGAAGAATCACTTGAACCCGGGAGGCGAAGGTTGCAGTGAGCCAAGACTACACCATTGCACTCCAGCCTGGGTAACGAGCAAAACTCAGTCTGAAAACAAAATAATAATAATAAAGTAAATAAAAATAAAAATATTAACTTTATTGAAGTGCAATTTACACACAATAAAATACACTCTTTTTTTTTTTTTTTTTAGACAGAGTTTCGTTCTTGCTGCCCAGGCTGGAGTGCAATGGCGCTTTTTCTGCTCACCACAACCTCAACCTTCTGAGTTCAAGTGTTCTCCTGCCTCAGCCTCCCATTAGCTGGGATTACAGGTATGCACCACCACGCCTGGCTAATTTTGTATTTTTAGTAGAGACGAGGGTTTCTCCATGTTGGTCAGGCTGGTCTCTAACTCCCAACCTCAGGTGATCCGCCTGCCTTGGCCTCCCAAAATGCTGGGATTACAGGCGTAAGCCACCGCACCTGGCCTATTTTTATTTTTATTTTATTTTGTTTTTATTTATTTATTTTGAGACGGAGTCTCGCTCTGTCACCCAGGCTGGAGTGCAGTGACATGATCTCAGCTTACTGCAACCTCTGCCTCCCAGGTTTGAGCGATTCTCCTGCCTCAGCCTCCCAAGTAGCTGGGATTACAGGCATATGCCACTGTGCCCAGCTAATTTTTGTATTTTTGGTAGAGATGGGGTTTCACCATGTTGGCCAGGCGGGTCTCAAACTCCTGACCTCAAGTGATCCACCCACCCTGGCCCCCCAAAGTGTTGGGATTACAGACATGAGCCACCGCGCCCGGCCCTATTTTTATTTTTATAAAAACAAGGGCTCACTATGTTGCCCAGGTTGGTCTTGAACTCGCAGGCTCAAACAGCGTCCCCACCTTGGCCTCCTACAGTGCTGGGATTACAAGGCGTGAGCCACCACGCCTGGCCTGTGTAAGTCTTTCCTGGGAACATGCGTGTGGAAGGTGTTCAAAAAATATTTGTTAGGGATAAAAGACTTTATGGTAAATTTTTTTTAAAAAGAGAGAGACACAGAAAGAAATATTTGTTGGGCCAGGAGCAGTGGCATACGCCTATAATCCCAGCACTTTGGGAGGCTGAGGTGGGAAGATCACTTAAGCCTGGGAGTTCAAGACCAGCCTGGGCAGCATAGTGAGACCCTGTCTTTTTTTTTAAAAAAAAGAAATACTTGTTGAATCAATGAATGATGAATCTCAGATCTCTTCTCATGTGCACTGAGAGAAATTATGAAGCTTTGGCCTGGCAGTAACTCATCTTACTATCATCATTATTATTATTTTAGAGACACAGTGTCACTCTGGCATGCAGTGGCACAATCAGAGCTCACTGCAACCTCAAAATCCTAGACTCAGGGGAGTCTCCTCCCTCATCCCCCCAAGTAGTTAGGGCTACAGGCAAGTGCCACCATTTTTGACTAGTTGATTTTTTCTTTTGTATTTTTAGTAGCAATGGAGATTCACTATGTTGCCCAAACTGATGTCAAACTCCTGGCCTCAGGCAATCCTCCTGCCTTGGCCTCCCAAAATCCTGGGATTACAGGCATGAGCCATGGTGCCTGGCCAGTACTCACTTTAAAAGGGGATTTGAAACAGACTAAATCTGTTTCTGTAATTATTGACCATTGTGAACATGGTATAAATTCTGCTTCTACTTTTACACTGAATGAGTTTCTTTGACTGTAAACTGGAGATAAGACCTACCCTATTTTGGCATAGAAACAACGAATGGGATAGGAAGACTAGAAAACATATCACCAAAGTATTCACCGTGAAAATGTTTTAGAGTGGCACTTCCAACAGTTTATTTCAGAATAATATACGGCAGGAGTTCTTTTTACTATTTTTTCTTCTGCGTATGAGATGAGCAGTTCAACAAAGCCTTCATGTTGGTAATTTTGTAGACATGCTCAGGGCTAGGTTTGTGGTAAAACCCTGAGAAGTTCCCAGTTTAGTTCAATTAAACGTTTTCTCCATGAGAAGATGACCCTCTTCTGTTGAAAGCTGCACACAGTCAGCTTGTGGGTCTTTGAAACCCCAAAATTCATAGCTTCTCTAGGCCCTGGGGGCTGCACCACGTGGCTCTCGGGTTGTCACCGGGCCACGAAATGATTGTATTGAGTTACCCTGTCAACACTATGGATGTTGTTTGGATTACCACGAGAAAGAGAGAAAGAAGGAAAGTTGGGAGGCTCATGAACATTCAAAGAAAGCCAAACTCTACCACAAACAGTGCCATACTGAGAAAATACGGATAAAAAAGACAGATCAAGGCCTGCACAGTGGCTCGTGAGTAACCCCAGCACTTTGGGAGGCCAAGGCAGGAGGATTGCTTGAGCCAAGTGTTCGAGACCAGCTTGGACAACAAAGTGAGACTCCATTTCAACCAAAAATTTAAAAATCAGCAGGACGGGCTGGTATGTGCCTGCGGTTTCAGCTAAAAGGGGGGCCAAGGCCAGAGGATTGCTTGAGCCCAGGCCACTGAGGCTGGAGTGAGCCATAATTGCGCCACTGCACTCCAGCCTGGGCAACACAGTGAGACCCTGCCTCCAAAAAATAAATGAATCGATAATAAAAATTTGCCAGTGTTTCAAATTGCACAGACATTAAAGGGAAAAATTACGGAATACAATCCTCAAATGGAGGCAGCATTAAGGTCACTCGAATGATCACTGAAGGATTACAACGTCTGCAGCAACACTTGGACCAGTTAGAAAGAAAGAGACGGGCTGGACACGGTGGCTCACGCCTGTAATCCCAACACTTTGGGAGGCCGAGGTGGGCGGATCACCTGAGGTCAGGAGTTCAAGACCAGCCTGGCCAACATGGCAAAACCCCATCTCTATTAAAAATACAAAAATTAGCCAGGTGTGGTGGCGGGTGCCTGTAATCTCAGCTACTTGGGAGGCTGAGGCAGGAGAATTGCTTGAACCTGGGAGGCTAAGGTTGCAGTATGCTGAGATCACACCGTTGTACTCCAGCCTGGGCAATAAGAGCAAAACTCCATCTAAAAAAAAAAAAAGGAAGAAGAAGAAGTCCAGGCACGGTGGCTCACACCAGTATTCCTAGCACTTTGGGAGGCTGAGGCAGGCGGATCACCTGAGGTCGGGGATTCGAGACCAGCCTGACCAACATGGAGAAACCCTGTCTCTACCAAAAATACATTAGCCACGCATGGTGGTGCATGCCTGCAATCCCAGCTACTCGGGAGGCTGAGGCAGGAGAATGGCTTGAACCTGGGAGGCGGAGGTTGTGGTGAGCCAAGATTGCACCATTGCACTCCAGCCTGGGCAACAAGAGTGAAACTCTATCTCAAAAAAACAGAAAAAGAAAAAAAGAAAGAGACAATATCTTCAAATTATAATGTTCTTCCCAAAGATTTCAGTTAAAAAAAAAAAAAAAAAACCTTCAACTATCAATTGATAATTGGTATCATTGATATCATCCGCTTCTGACATCCAATCATTGACATCATGGCCCAGTGATCCAGGATCACCTGAAGCAGATGATCCTCCTGATGTTTGTCAGAAGCTCAAGAGAAGCCCAACACTCATCACAGTACTATGCCACTCACCTCGTGCCGCTCACCACATTGCATCATCTCATCAGACGGTAAGTACAGCACAGATATTTTGAGAGAGACTACATTCACATCACTTTTATTACAGTAGTTTATTGTAGTCTGTTATCATTGTTCTTTATTTTTATTTTGTAGAGATGGTGTCTCGCTTTATTGCCCAGGCTGGTCTTGAACTTCTGGGTTCAAGAAATCCTCCCGCCTCAGCCTTCCAAAGTGCTTGGATTACAGGTGTGAGCCACCACGCCCAGCCCAATTGTTCTATTTTATTATTAATGTTGTTAATCTCTTACTATGCTTAATTTATAAATTAAACTTTTTATTGGTGTGTATGTATAGCATATATGGGATTCAGGACTATCCATGATGCCACATATCCACTGAGGGTCTTGGAACGTACCTGCTGTTGATAAGTTGGGGGACTACTGAATATTATTCCTCCTCTTGCCTGTAGGATACCCCATCCAGCTTCGTCCCAGAGGATTATGAAATGAAACTGTTTATTACATTGGTGCAAAAGTAATTGAGGTTTTTGCCGTTAAAAGTAATGGCAAATGACTTTTTTTCTTTTTTTTGAGACAGATCTCGCTCTGTCACCCAGACGGGAGTGCAGTGGTGTGATCTCAGCTCACCGCAACCTCCACCTCCTGGGTTCAAGCGATTCTCCTGTCTCAGCCTCCCGAGTAGCTGGGACTACAGGCGCACACCACCATGCCTGGCTAATTTTTGTATTTTTTGGTAGAGACGAGTTTCACCACGTTGACCAGGCTGGTCTTGAACTCCTGACCTCAGGTGATCTACCCGCCTCAGCCTCCCGAAGTACTGGGATTACAGGTGTGAGCCACCGTGCCCAGCAGGCAAAATTACTTTTAATGGCAAAAACCGCAATTACTTTTGCACCAACCTAATACCAAATAGACACCTGCATGGCCTCAATCCTAAATTAAATTATAGAAGAAATTGTTAGCAGCTACACACATCACTCAGCGGAGCCCAATCTTGGGGACAGGCAGTGGGAGAGGGAGGGAGTAGCATTCTTAGTCTGTATTGCAAAGCTGTGGGTTCTCCCTAGGTAACCCTAGGGTTAATGTAGTCATTCCAGACCTCTCTAAAGGCAGTTGTGAAAAGCCAAAGTCTCCTCCGCACACCATAGCCACCCGCACGCACACACACACCCACCCCCTCCGCACTCCTCCCGTCCTCTCTGCAGAGCTCTGCAGTCAGGCCTCCTAGGATTTCAGCTGGAAACATCAGGCACTCTTTGTCTATCCTTCAGTCGACCTTTCCTTTCCGTAACTGATTTCCCCCTGTGGACCAGAGGGAGCACAGCTTTAGGTTAATGTCAAAAGGATTTTTAACCCTTACTCCACTCGGAACTCTCTTGTGCATGTGCATGGAGGTGGCAGGCAGCATAGAGTGTCAGGTTCTCGGTCCTCATTAAGGTCAAGACGAAATTGATCATTGGCACCATGCCAGGACTTCTCCTAGGTTCTCTTGAGGCAGAAGCAAAGGGAAAATAAAATAGGATGTCATGTTCCCCAGCCCCAGAAGCCAACTGGAAACAATCGGAGGACATTGCAGCCCCCATCAGAGGTGGTCTTTATGGTCAGGAACACTGGCTCCCAAGAAACTTTGCACGCTCTACTCTTAACAGAATCTGACGAATAACTCAGATTGTTCAATGCACAGGCATAAACCCAGAAAATCTCTGGAAATAGATCGTGGTGATGGTTACACAGCATTGTGAATGCGCTTAATGCCACGGAATGGTACACTTTAAAATGGCTAAAATGGTAAATTTTACGTGACATGTATTTTACCAAAATTAAAACAGTGACAACAGAGATTTATTTGCTGGCTTCTGAAACCTGAGACTCATTCTGGAGTCTCTTCTTTACTCACCCCACATGACCAGTCTCGTTAGGGCCTCTTGTCACCTGTGCCTCCAGAACTCGTCGGGAATCCATCCCTCCACTTCTGAGGCCATGCCCTTGTCCAAGCTGCCATCGCCACCTCTGAGTACTGTAGCAGTGACCTCTTCCTAACTCATCTGCCTGCTTCGACTTTGGCCCTCTGCAGCCCATGTTTCCCTCAGCAGCCAGAGTGAGCTTTTAAGCACATGACTGAGATCATAGTGTTCCCCTGCTTAAAACCTAATGGATCGGCGGGGGGCTGTGGCTCATGCCTATAATCCCAGGATTTGGAGAGGCCGAGGTGGGCGGATCACAAAGTCAGGAGTTCGAGACCAGCCCAGCCAACATGGTGAAACCCTGTCTCTACTAAAAATACAAAAACTAGCCGGGCGTGGTGGTGCGTACCTATAGTCCCACCTACTCAGGAGGCTGAGGCAGGAGAATCGCTTGAACCCAGGAGGCGGAGGTTGCCGTGAGCCAAGATTGTGCCACTGCACTCCAGCCTGGGCAACAGAGCGAGACTCCGTCTCCAAAAACAACAACAACAACAACAACAAACCTAACAGATTCCCCTGGCCCCTAGAATAAAAGCCCAGCTTCCTCGCTGGCCTCCGGGCCCCATGTGATCTGGCTCAGTCAGCCTCTTCAACCCCAAATCCAGCCCCTCCCTTTCTGACTCATCATGTTTTAGACACTCGTACCATCTTTCTGTTCTTTGAATGTGCTCAGCTCACCCCTACCTCGGAGCCTTTGCTCCTACTGTTTCTTCTGCCAGAAATGCTTGTCCCGGGTCTCTGCATGGCTCTCTCCTTCTTGGCACTTAGCCCTCAGCTTAAATGTCACCTCTACACAGAGGTCTTTCCCTCTAGGTCACAGTAGCCGCCCCAGTCACACTATCACTCATCCCTGCTGCATTTCCTTGCAGCCCTTATCCTAAACATTTCCTTGTCTATTTGTCTAATAATGTATTGTTCATCTCCTCCCCCTAGAATAAAAACTGCACAAAAGGCCAGGCGCAGTGGCTCACGCCTGTAATCCCAACACTTTGGGAGGCCAAGGCAGGAGGATCACTTGAGGTCAGAGGTTCAAGACCAGCCTGGCCAAGATGGTGAAACCTTATCTCTACTAAAAACACACACAAAAGATTAGCTTGGCATGGTGGCGGGCACCTGCAATCCCAGCTACTTGGGAGGCTGAAGCATGAGAATCACTTGAACCTGGGAGGCGGAGGTTGCAATAAGCCAAGATTGCGCCACTGCACTCTAGCCTGGGCAGTAAAGTGAGGCTTTGTCTTAAAAAAACAAAACAAAACAAACAAAACAGCCAGGTGTGGTGGCTCACACCTGTAATCTCACTACTTTGGGAGGCTGAAGCAGGCAGATCACCTGAGGTCAGGAGACCAGCCTGGCCAACATGGCAAAACCTCATCTTTACTAAAAATATTAAAAAATTAGCTGGGCATGGTAGCATGTGCCTGTAAGTCCAGTTACTCGGGAGGCTGAGACAGGAGAGTCACTTGAATCCAAGAGGCAGAGATCGCACCACTGCACTTCAGCCTGGACGATGGAGCAAGACTCTGTCCCAAAAAAAACATAAGACAAAACAAAAAAATTGCATGAGGAGCAGGAACCTGCACTGCTGTGTCTCTAGCATCTAGAATAGTCCCTGGCACATAACGGGTACACAACAAGTATTACTGAGTGAATGGGTGACGAATCAAAGCATATTTCCCGGTCAGGCGCAGTGGCTCACGCCTGTGAACTCCCAGCCCTTTGGGAGGCCGAGGTAGAAGAATCCCTTGAGCCCAGGAGTTCGAGACCAGCCTGGACAATAGAGTAAGACCCCATCTCTAAAAAAAATTAAAATATAAAGAAAAATTTTAAAAAGTGTGTTCCCTAAACATCAGGAATATCACATGTAGTAAGTTGAATGGTGGTCCCCAGCAAGATATGTCCATGCCGCGGAATCTGTAAATCTGCCCTTATTTGGGAAAACAGTCTCTGCAGAAACAATTAAGTTGTCCTGGATTACTCTGGAGGACCCTCCTGAAGAGGAGAAGACACAGAAACACCAAGGAGAAGGCCAAGGTAAAGACAGGGGTGGTGATTGGAGCAATGCTCCCACAAGCCAAGGAATGCCAGGGGCCACCAGAATCTGAGAAGGCAAGGAGAGATCTTCCCCTGGAGCCCCACACCCTGGAGGAAGGACAGCTGCACAGAGAGGTCAAGAAGAATCTAGACAGACAGGCCTTGCTGGCATTCCTGAGTCAGTCCATGAGCCTTTGATCATTCCCTTTTGGTTCAATCACATTTCTGCATGGCCGTCCATGCTTCAATCATGTCTAACCAATGAAGTCTCCATAAAAAGCCAAGGAGGGGCCAGGCGCGGTGGCTCACACCTGTAATCCCAGCACTTTGGGAGGCCAAGGAAGGAGCATGGCCTTGCCCCACACCTTGATTTCAGGTTTTGGGCTTCAACAATCTCTATTGCTTTAAGCCACCACCTTTGTGTTAATTTACTACCACAGCCCTAGGAAACTAACACACTACTCAAGTGTCAAGGACGTAAGATCTTGCCCCCAGCATCTTTGATCTTATATTATATTCTTCCCTGATTCTCTGTTCCACGGGGTACAGTCATCTGAACTCTACAGTGAAAAATCAATCACTTTGTCCAGCCTTTGTTTTATCTCCCTGGTACAGGTCGCATTGTGTCCCCTCAAAAGATATATTCAAGTCCTAACCCCTAGTCCCTGTGAACATGATTTTATTTAAAAATAAGATCTTTTCTTTCCTTTTTTGTTTTTGTTTTTTTGAGACAGGTTCACACTCTGTCGCCCAGGCTGGAGTGCAGTGGCGAAATCTCGGCTCACTGCACTCTCCATCTCCCAGATTCAAGAGATCCTCCTGCCTCAGCCTCCCAAGTAGCTGCGACTATAGGCGTTCATCAGCATGCCTGGCTCATTTTTGTATTATTTTGTAGAGACAGACTTTCGCCATGTTGCCCAGGCTGGTCTCAAACTCCTGGGCTCAAATAGTCCTCCCATCTCGGCTACGGCTTCCCGTAGTGTTCGGATTACAGGCATGAGCCACCACACCCAGTCTGGAAATGTGATCTTTTATAGCTGAGTTATCAAATACCAAAATAAAAAATGAAATAGGATCTTTAGAGATGTAACCGAGTAAAAATGAGGTAATACTGGATTCAAGTGGGCTATAACCTCTTCTTTGTAAGAAGAGAGAAATTTGGTCACAGAGGCAGAGACACACACAGAGGGAACACAACCGTGTAAGATGAAGACAGAATTAGGGTGATGCAGTTACAAAGCCAAGAAATGGTACGGATAGCTGGCAACCACCAACAGCTGAAGACTCCTAACTGAGGAAGGAGTCTTGCCCGGAAATTTTGGACTTTCGCCTTCAAAGCTATGAGAGAATAAATCTCTGCCATTTTGTTTTTGTTTTTGTTTTTGTTTTTTGAGATGAAGTTTTGCTCTTGTTGCCCAGGCTAGAGTGCAGCGGCATGATCTCGGTTCACCACAGCCTCTGCCTCCCAGGTTCAAGCGATTCTCCTGCCTCAGCCTCCCGAGTAGTTCAGATTACAGGCACCCGCCACCATGCCCAGCTAATTTTTGTATTTTTAGTAGAGACAGGGTTTCTCCATGTTGGTCAGGCTGGTCTCGATCTCCTGACCTCAGGTGATCCACCCACCTTAGCCTCCCAAAGTGCTGGGATTACAGGTGTGAGCCACCATGCCCGGCCTAAATCTCTGCTGTTTGAAGCCACCCAGCTTGTGGTACTTTGTGACGGCACCCAAAGGACACTAATACAGTCCCTAAGCGTACCTTCCTTCGAACTCCCCCAGCATGCATCAACTGTGTGTGCAGCTGGATGCTGAACTAACGAGAGACCAGCATGTATCTTCCACGTGCTTCTCACATTCCCATCACCAGCTCACTAAAGGCTGGATGTTGTCGTTTGGCGTCTTTGCATCACCCACAACAGTTTGTGGAGTGCTGGCGTGACAGAAGGCCCCTTGTACGTCGATATTGAATGAAGAGTGGAAATATCAACAGATCAGCTGCTAGACAGGGGCTACAAGGCAATGACTCAGACGTCAGGATACATCTAGGGGCCTTTCCTGCCTGTGAAAGCCCTGAGTTGATACAGATTTGGGTTTAATTTCGGCCTTCTCCATACTTCATCTTTATCCCTCAAATTCAGCGTTTAGCTGCTGTTCCCCAATTCCTCCAAGGCCGGACACTGTGGAAAGAGTTGTTAAGGCTTCTTCTCTGCCTGATACTTCTGGTCTGAGTGCTGGCAAGGGAGGCACCAAGATGACGGGAGGTTAAAGGGCTTTGTCCTTGGTCCTTTCTTCATTTGCTCTGTCGGTAGGTGGGTATCCAAGTCTGGTGGTGTTCATCGGGGCCTTCCCAGGCAAAGGAGGAAGGGACATTGGAAGAGATCATCAAGGGGGAGAAATAGCTCACAAGAAAGCAGAAGAAATAGGCCGGGTGCAGTGGTTCACGCCTGTAATCCCAGCACTTTGGGAGGCCAAGGTGGGCGGATCTTCTGAGGCTGGGAGTTTGAGACCAGCTTGACCAACATGGAGAAACCCCATCTCTACTAAAAATACAAAATTAGCTGGGTGTGGTGGCAGGTCCCTATAATCCCAGGTACTTGGGAGGCTGAAGCAGGAGAATCACTTGAACCCAGGAGGCGGAGGTTGTGGTGAGCTGAGACCAGACCATTGCACTCCAGCCTGGGCAACAAGAGCGAAACTCTGTCTCAAAAAAAAAAAAAAAAGAAAAAGCAGAAGAAACAGAAAGCTCCAGGGAAAAGGGAAAACGTCAGAGCTGGTTAGTTGGTGTGACATTATGATACATATGTATTGGTTTTCACCCACAGTTTCTGGCTCATAACTCCCATAGCCCTTGTCGTAGTCTTTATGATCATATCAGGGTGTTTTAGGCCTCTGACCCAGTCTCAGAAAACAGAATCTCTCTCCCTGACCTTTTCCTTCCCTCCTTTTACCTGCTCCTTTTTCTCCCCAAGACAGGAATCTTTTCCTGCCTTTTTGTCTAGGAGCTAGCCATAAAGAAATTCCCCAACCTACCTCGCCTAATTGTAGGTTACAAGACAACTGTTCCAGACAAGATCCTGCCCCACACCCTGGAGGAAGGACAGCTGCACAGAGAGGTCAAGAAGAATCTAGACAGACAGGCCTTGCTGGCATTCCTGAGTCAGTCCATGAGCCTTTGATCATTCCCTTTTGGTTCAATCACATTTCTGCATGGCCGTCCATGCTTCAATCATGTCTAACCAATGAAGTCTCCATAAAAAGCCAAGGAGGAGCCAGGCGCGGTGGCTCACACCTGTAATCCCAGCACTTTGGGAGGCCAAGGCGGGCAGACCACCTGAAGTCAGGAGTTCAAGACCAGCCTGACCAACATAGTGAAACCCCGTCTCTACTAAAAATACAAAAATTAGCTGGGCGTGGTAGGAGGCTACCTATAATCCCAGCTACTTGGGAGGCTGAGGCAGGTGAATAGTTTGAACCCAGGAGGTGGAGGTTGCAGTGAGCTGAGACTGGGCCATTGCACTCCAGCCTGGGCAACAAGAGACAAACTCCATCTCAAAAAAAAAAAAAAAGAAAAAAAACAGCCCAGGAGGATGGAGTATGAAGAACTTCCAGACAGCTGACACAGGAAGGTTCTTGGAGCGTGATTTGCCTGGGGAGGGCATGGAAGTGCCATTCCCCTCCCCTATACCTTTTGTTTGTTTGGTTGAGATGGAGTCTTGCTTTGTTGCCCAGGCTGAAGTGCAGTGGCACCATCTCGGCTCACTGCAACCTCCGCCTCCCAGGTTCAAGCGATTCTCCTGCCCCAGCCTCCCAAGTAGCTGGGACTACAGGTGTGTGCCACCATACCGAGCTAATTTTTACATTTTTTTAGTGGAGACAGGGTTTCACCATGTTGGCCAGGCTGGTCTCAAAGTCCTGACCTCGTGCTCTGCCCGCCTCAATCTCCCAAGGTGCTGGGATTACAGGTGTGAGCCACCAAACTCAGCACCCCCGTACCTCTTTTTATTCACCTCTTCATCTGTGTCCTTCATCATATCCTCTATAATAAACTGGTAAACATCAGTATTTCCCTGAATCCTGTAAGTTGCTCTAGCAAATTAATTGAGCCTAAAGAGGGGGCCATGGGAACCCTTGAAGCTGATCGGTCAACAGTTCTTTTTTTCACAGTTTTGGAGGCTGGGAAGTCCAAGATCAAGGTGCCTGCAGATTTGGTGTCTGGGGAGGGCCTGCTTCCTGGTTCACAGAGGGCATCTTCTAGAGTGCGGGGTCTCTTTAAGGTCTCGAAGGACACTCATCCCATGCTGAGCTCTCATGACTTAATCACTTCCCAATGGCTCTGCCTCCTAATACCATCATCTTGGGGTTAGGTCTCAACGTATAAATTTTGGGGAGACACAAACATTTAGACCATAGCACCTTCCCTTTCCTTCATATTAAGATACAAAGTCCATTTGCTAGGCATTAACACCAGAGGAACTGCACCTTATACATGGATTAGCAAGGACTGAGAGATGATTACAGGACCCCTGCAACCATCGTGCCCTGTGAGGCTTTGAAAGTCTGAGAATTGCCGGGCGTGGTGATTCACGCCTGTAATCCCAGCACTTTGGGAGGCCAAGGCGAGTGGATCACCTGAGATCACGAGTTCAAGACCAGCGTGACCCACATGGTGAAACCCAGTCTCCTCTAAAAAATAAAAATTAGCTGGGCATGGTGGTGCATGCCTGTAATCCCAGCTACTTCATTCTTTCAATAAGTCAGTAGAGATGAGGTTGTTAATTGACTGGAGCCAAACATGTCTCAGCCTTCCCCTAGGAAGAGGGAGGGAGGGGAAGGTGCTTAGTTCATACCAAGAAAGCACTGGATGACATCATCTTAAAACATGCCCTGCTGCCTCTGGGACTGTTTTGAGGTTCAATTATGATGACAAAATTCTTCAAATCCCTTTGACAGTCAAAGCCTGGGCCCAGGGCTAGTGGTGGTTTTGTGTATTTCATTTGTACATACAGAAGTGGAAGAAATAGCTCATTCTCACACCCTGTTGGAGGCGTTGCTGGGACTAGAACCCAGGCCCTGAGCCCCAGCCTGGGGTAAAGTATGTCTGGCTACGTGCCTAACTGCATCACATGTCTTGAGATGCAACTGGCATCTAAAGCAAGGGGGGCAGTCCTGAGGCACTGAACCCTAAACCTGGGAGAGCTGATGCTTTCGGGGTAGATAGTGTCAGAATTAAACTGGAGGATACCCAGCTGGTGTCCATGGCAAAACTGATTCCTTGCTTGGCATGTGGGGAAAAAAAACCCACACATTTGGTCACAGAAGTCTTCTGTCTTTATTGTGTAGTGTGAGAGCAGAGGAAAATCAGTTGTTGTTTTTTTACTCTCGCAAAGTGGCTCTGGACAAATCAGACTATGCTCTGGCCTTGGGGACGTCCAATGAAGAGGAAATCGGTATTTGTGAAGAGTTAGGAGACGCCAGCCACATGAGGGAACAGTGGACGCTTGTCTTTTCGGAAGGCCACACCTGTTTTTCTTTCCTGAAAAAGGAAAACTGTGGGTTTTTCCACTGTATCTTTCCTGCACAGGCTTCTCTGGGGATCTTCGTGCTCCTTCGCAACAAGGTTCTTGCCTTGTTGGAGACAAGGGACTCTATAAATGTTCCGCAGGACTTAGGATCCCTCCCCAGAGAAGGCAGTGGGAGGCCTCCCTGCTCCTACCTCTGCCTCTTTTCAGGATGGCCGTAGACACAGACTGACTCTTCTGCAGCAGGACAGGGGAGGCCACGTGGCCAAGTGGACGCCACCATGGCGGAGGCCAGTGGGAGGCCTCTCTAGTTTCCATTTCTCACCTCTGTTTTAAAAATGCATTTTCCCTCTTCATTTTCCAAATGCAGAAAGGAGTAAATGTGAAGCAAGTAGTGCAGATAAAGAGAGAAAAATAGCAGAGAGAGAGAGGAAGGTGGCGCTCATGTGATAAAAATGTAAGGCTTACCTGATGATCAGGTAAAAAGTCCATACAAGAAATTTTGGAGAGAAGTTTTCTCCAAGTCATGCAAGGAAGATCTGTTCAGCAAGCAAACTGGGGCTGCTAATGCCTTCTAGAGAGTTAATAAGATCGGGTGCAGTGGCTCACGCGTGTAATCCCAACACGTTGGGAGGCCGAGGTGGGCGAATCACTTGAGGTCAGGAGTTCAAGACCAGCCTGGCAAACATGGGGAAACCCCGTCTCTACTAAAAATACAAAAATTAGCCACGTGTGGTGTCTCATGCCTGTAATCCCAGCACTTTGGGAGGCCAAGGCAGGAGGATTGCTTGAGCCCAGGAGTTCAAGGTTACAGTGAACTATATCGCCCCACTGCCCTCCAGCCTGAGCAACAGAGACCCTGTATAAAAAAAAAAAAAAAAAAAAGGAGCTGAGTGTGGTGGAGCATGCCTGTAATCCCAGCTACTCGGGGGACTGAGGCACAAGAATCACTTGAACCCGGGAGGCAAAGGTTGCAATGAGCCAAGATTGTGCCACTGCACTCCAGCCTGGGAGACACAGTGAGACTCCATCTCAAAAAAAGAGAGTTGGCTGGGTGCGGTGGCTCACACCTGTCATCTCAGCACTTTGGGAGGCTGAGGGGGGCAGATCACCTGAGGTTGGGAGTTTGTGACCAACCTGACCAACATGGATAAACCCTGTCTCTACTGAAAATACAAAATTAGCCAGGCACGGTGGCACATACCTGTAATCCCAGATACTTGGGGGGCTGAAGCAGGAGAACTGCTTGAACACGGGAGGCAGAGGTTGTGGTGAGTCGAGATCATGCCATTGCACTCCAGCCTGGGCAACAAGAGCGAAACTCCATCTCAAAAAAAAAAAAAAAAAAAAGAATTAAGACTGAGGTTGGACCCCTTCTTTAGGGATAGATTTTCTTAAACTCCAGCTATGGGGATGGAAAGTAGCCACTGAAGACAAAGGACTTGAAAGAAGAAAGGTTTCCACCTGCCCCAGAAGGTACAATCTCAGAAGTAAAAAGGAAATATGTACACTTGGAGACACACAGACAGACGTGCACACACTTTGCCCTAGAATAACTCTGTCCAGGCCTTGACTTAGGTTCTAAACGGGTCAGAATTGTGACAAAGCAGGATGGGAGAGCAGAAAGAGAGGTGGCCTCTGTGTGGCGGCACTAGGACTAGACCCAAGGGACATTTTTCTTTTCCTTTCATTTCGTTTCATTTTAAGATGGAATTTCACTCTTGTTACACAGACTACAGTGCAATGGCACGATCTCGACTTACTGCAACATCCGCCTCCCAGGTTCAAGCAATTCTCTTGCCTCAGCCTCCTGAGTAGTTGGGATTACAGTCACCCGCCACCATACCTGGCTAATTTTTGTATTTTTAGTAGAGACGGGGTTTCACCATATTGGCCAGGCTGGTCTTGAACTCCTCACCTCAAGTGATCCACCTGCCTTGGCCTCCCAAAGTGCTGGGATTACAGGCATGAGCCACAACTCCCGGCCCTTTCTTTTTTTTTAAAAAAAAGACACAGTCTCGTTCTGTCACCCAGGCTGGAGTGCGGTGGGGCCATCATGGCTCACTGCAGCCTCAACCTCCTGGGCTCAAGCAATCCTCCTGCCTCGGTATCCCAAGTAACTGGGACTATAGGCATGCACCACTACACCTGGACAATTTTAAAATTTTTTTTTTAGAGACAGGGTCTTGCCATGTTGCCCAGGCTGGTCTCAAACTCATGAGCTCAAGCGATCCTCCCACCTTGGCTTCCCGAAGTGCTGGGATTACATGCATGAACCACTATGCCCAGCTCTGTCCCCAGGGTACATTTTTAAGAACTGTTTTATTGTCAAATAAAAGCCACAGTACAGGTCGGGCCGGTGACTCATGCCTGTAATTCTAGCACTTTGGGAGGCTGACGGGGGCGGATCACTTGAAGTCAGGAGTTCGAGACCAGTTTTGCCAACATGGTGAAACCTCATCTGTACTAAAAATACAAAAAAAAAAAAAAAAATAGGAGTAGTGGCTCACACCTCTAGTCCCAGTTACTTGGGAGGCTGAGGCACGAGAATTGCTTGAACCTAGGAGGCGGAGGTTGCAGTAGTCTGAGATCGTGCCACTGCACTCCAGCCTGGGTGACAGAGACTGTCTCAAAAACAAAAAAACAAACCACAAGTACGACACACACACAAATAATATACACTTTAAAAAAAAGAAACCACACAGGTAAAACCCACACAAAACCAATGTATGGCCTTAACAAATTATTATAAGGTGAATACTTTTGTAACCACTACCCAGGTCTAAAAATAGAACTTTCCAATTTCCAACCAAAAACCCTCCCCACCCCCAATCCAGTCCTGTCCTGACTTTTTATTTTTTATGTATTTATTTTTCTTTTTTGAAATGGAGTCTCACTCTTTCACCAGGCTCAAGTGCAGTGGATAGATCTCAGCTCACTGCAATCTCTGACTCCCTGGTTCAGGTGATTCTGCCTCAGCCTCCCGAGTAGCTGGGATTACAGGCACACGCCACCACACACAACTGACTTTTGTATTTTTAGTAGACACGGAGTTTCACCATGTTGGCCAGGATGGTCTTGAACTCCTAACCTTGTGATCTGCCTGCCTCAGCCTCCCAAAGTGCTGGGATTACAGGCGTGAGCCACAGCGCCTGGCTCCCTGTCCTGACTTTTATGAGAATCACACACTTGAGTTTTTGATAGTTTTGCCACACTGGTGTGCATCACTAAACTCTGTAGTCTTGCTCATTGTTTAACTGGAGATGACTGGCCTCTTTAATTTCCCTACAGTTTCTCTAGGACAGAGCCCAGTAACAGATTCTCCGGAAACTGTTGACCTGCAGTTTCCCACAATCTGGATTTGGCCGGTCGCACCCTCGCAGTTCGGTTCAACACGGGCTTCACTTTCTGATTTCCCACCAACTGGCAGCTGGGTCAGAGATTGGATGAGACCCAGGTCTAAGTGGGGGGCAAACAGTGATGGCAGCCACCCTGAGTGGGCTCAAGGACCAAGCTCAGCAGGGCGGGGGGATGAGAGAAAGACAGGGCAGAGGTGGGAGAGCAGATGCCTCGAGGCCGGATCAGGCCCAGGAGCGGCTGCGTCTCAGAGTTGGGATAGTGAAATGCATCTCTCTGTGCCGGCCCCATGTGGCCCCACGGAGGCTCAGGGACTGAAGCAGGCCCAGTGCAGGTGGAGCAATGGCAGCAAGACTCGGGAGCATGTGTCACCTGCACTGTGCTAAGACAAACGCTTTACATGCATTATCTCATATAATCCTTATTAAATTTCTCTTTTCCCCACTTTATAGAGGAGGAAACTGAAGCATATGGGGTTTCAGCAACTTGACCATGGTGTCACTGAGATAAAGAATAAAACCAGGCCGGGTGCAGTGGCTCACACCTGTAATCCCAGTACTTTGGGAGGTCGAGGTGGGCAGATCACTTGAGGTCAGGAGTTGGGGACCAACCTGGACAACATGGCGAACCCCGTCTCTACTAAAAATAAAAAAATTAGTGCGTGACTGTAGTCACAGCTACTTGGGAGGCTGAGGCATGAGAATCACTTGAACCTGGGAGGCAGAGTTTGCAGTGAGCCGAGGTCACGACACTGCACTCCAGCCTGGGTAACAGAGTAAGACTCCGTCTCAAAAATAACGACAACAACAATGTACTGCAAAGACAGATGGGGAATTTAAGCAAAGCGAGGACTGGTAGCCAGTGGCCACTCCCAGGTGTCCACGCTTGAGCCTTCTCTGCAGCCAGCTGGGAGGGACCACTCCAGAGGGCCAGGCTCCTGGAGGATGTCTGCATGCCTTCTGGGCAGTGGATTTGGGATGACAGGATCTCTGCCCTCCTGAAACTTACAAGCAGGGGGCGCTCCATGGGGCCTCAGCTCTGCATATGAGGTCCCAGATCAAACTGTACCCTCAGGGCTACAGTTCAGTGACCTCTCACTACTGCCACATTTATTTTTCCCCTCCACGGATCTATATGGGCTTGTTTACTTAAGAAAGAAGAAGGCCGAGATGGGCGGATCTCGAGGTCAGGAGATCGAGACCATCCTGACTAACACGGTGAAACCCCGTCTCTACTAAAAATACAAAAATTAGCCGGGCGCGGTGGCGGGTGCCTGTAGTTCCAGCCACACGGGAGGCTGAGGCAGGAGAATGGCGTGAACCCGGGAGGCGGAGCTTGCAGTGAGTGGAGATTGCGCCACTGTACTCCAGCCTGGGCGACAGAGCGAGACTCCGTCTCAAAAAAAAAAAAAAAAAAAAAAAAAAGAAAGAAAGAAGAGAGTTTTTTTTTTTTTTTTTTTAGATATTTTAATGAAATGATCAAATACATGGGTTCAGATGGCCCCTCCATGATTACTGGTTGTGTGGTATAAAATACCTTTGTCAACCTCTATAAGCTGTGGTTTCTTCACCTCTAAAATTAGAAATGATAGGCTGTACTCTCAGGGGAATGGTGAGGATTAAATAAAGCACTAAGGACAGCACCCTGCAAGCAGTCAATGTCAGCAAAACTTCAGTAAACAGGTCAATAGCTTCTTTCCTTAGGGAGTATTCACGAGGTCATTTTCCCTTGACCTTCTTAGTCTGTTCAGACTACCATAACAAAATACCATAGACTGGGTGGCTTGTAAACAACAAAAATTTATTTCTGGCAGGGCATGGTGACTTGCGCCTATAATCCCAGCACTTTGGGAGGCCAAGACTGTAGGATGGCTTGAGCCCAGGACCTTAACCCTCAAGACCAGCCTGGGCAACACAGGGAGACCCTGACTCTACAAAAAAAATTTTTTTTTTTAATTAACCAGGCATGGTGGCACACAATTGTAGTCCCACTACTTGGGAGGCTGAGCTGAAAGGATCGCTTGAACTGAAAGGCTGAGGCTGCTTGAGCTATGATCACACCACTGTACTCAAGCCTGGGTGACAGAATAAGACCCTATCTCATGTGTATGTATGTATGTGTGTATATATATATATATATATATATATTTTTTTTTTTTTTTCACAGTTTTGGAGGATAGGAAGTCCAAGATCAAGGTGCCTGCAGATTTGGTATCTGGGGAGGGCCTGCTTCCTGGTTCACAGATGGCATCTTCTAGAGTGAGGGGTCTCTTTAGGGCCTCGAAGGTCACTCATCCCACGCATGAGAGCTCTGCTCTCATGACTTAATCACTTCCCAATGGCCCTGCCTCCTAATACCATCACCTTGGGGGTTAGGTGAGGAAACACAAACATTTAGACCATAGCACCTTCCCTTTCCTTCATATTAAGAACGAAGTCCATTTGCTAGG
Source organism: Macaca mulatta (assembly GCF_049350105.2). Lineage (NCBI taxonomy): Eukaryota > Metazoa > Chordata > Mammalia > Primates > Cercopithecidae > Macaca > Macaca mulatta. The sequence goes on from NC_133419.1 coordinate 11,943,924, forward strand.
CATAACACCAGAGGAACTGCACCTTATACATGGATTAGCAAGGACTGAGAGATGATTACAGGACTCCTGCAACCTTCCTGACCTGTTGGGAGCCAAAAAGGCCAAAGGGATTATGACCAACTCAGTATTCCACTGGAGGCTATATGATCAAACAGCAAACTGTTTATCATGAATGCAGGATGTGAGCAAACTCATGACCATGCCTGCCTGACACTAGGAGGTTTGCTGAGGATCACTCCCTGGCGCTGGGCTCCTTGAAGTTAACTACTGGGAAATCTAGCGCCTATTGTTCCAAAGAGGCAGTCTTGCAAGCCTGCTGTGAATCAAACTGCTGGCCGACAACCACCCCACCCGCTTCTTGTTATCTCTTTTACCAATAAATACGGTGGGCTGTATAAACCTGGGGCCTCTAGTTCACTAGAGGCAAGGTGCCCCCTGACCCCTTCTTCCAAATATACTCTTTTGTCTTTATCTTTTATTTCTGCATTTGCCCCCTTTGTTTGGTCCACCAGGGATCATGGCAGTCTACCAGTGGCACCCCAAACAGCAACACAGTCGGGTGCACAACAAGTGGCATCCAAACACGAGACTTCGAGGATGTGAATGAAGAAGGTCTGCTGGAGCAGAGGAACTGAAATTGACAAGGCGAACGGAGACCCCAGGACGAGTCTGCCAGCAGCGGATATAAGGTCAGTGCCCTAAAGAGGTACTGATCAGTGTCCTAAAGAGGTTTTCTGAATTAGGGTAACATGGGGCAGAATTTGTCTATTGAAGAAAAACATTATGTGCAGTTTCTTAAAGTTCCGTTGAGACAGTTTGGGGCTCAGGTTAGTTCTCAGACACGAAGCTGCTGCAGGAGGTTATTTTGCATAACCTGTGGTTTTCACAGGCAGGCACTCTTGATGTGGAAAACTGGGACAGAGCAGGAGAAGGATTAAAAGGGGCTCATCAAAAAGGTCTTAAAGTTGATTCTTCTGTTTTCTCCACTGGGAGTTTAATTCATACTGTACTTCTGCCATTATCTCCTTATTATTCTGTGGGACAGTAGGCTGAATCTAAAAATCTGCAAGAATCTGTTGTCCCACTCACAGCTCCAACTGAAAATAAAAAACAGGAGAGGGAGGATAAAAATTGGCCTATACCACCTCCTCCAATTGCAGAAACGTCTGCACCACCTTCTTCAGTGGCAGAAATAGAGACCCCAGTGCACAGAATTTTATGCTCTGCTGCCATAGTTGGAGAGCCCTTAGGACCTTGAGCTTTTCTATTTCCATAAGGCCTGATCCAAAAAAAAGCAGGTTATTCATGAACACACTTCACCAGAGTTTAAGTTGTTGAAGGAATTAAAAGCGAGTGTTGTAAATAATGGTGTACAGAGCCCGTTCACTTTAGGATTGCTAGAATCTGTGTTCGGCACTAGGCGTCTTTTACCCTTTGATGTGAAACACTTGTCGTGAACTTGCTTGTCCACTAGTGTGTATCTGACATGGAATTTAAGTTGGCAAGAAATGTGTGCAGACCAGGGTAGACAGAATCATGCTGCTGGATGTGGAGACATTACAGAGGATATGCTGTTAGGTAATAGCTCTTATTCAGACCTGGAATGACAAATGGCACTCCCAGATGCTGTTTATCAGCAGTGTGCACAGGCTGCTAAATGTGCCTGGGCCACAATTCGTGAAGAGGGAGTCCCAGCACAATCCTTTTTACACAATCCTTTTTACAATCATGCAAGAGTCACAGGAGCCCTATGTGCAATTTCTTGCAAGATTACAAGAGGCAGTGACTGTCAGATTCCTCATACTGTGGCTGCAGAAATGCTAACCTTAACTCTAGCTTTTGAGAATGCAAACATGGATTGTAAATGTGCACTGGCACCTGTGAGGTGTACAAAAAACTTGGGAAATTTTTTCAGAGCTTGTCAGGATGTAGGAACTGAGCTTCATTGATCTGCAATGTTAGTGCAAACAATGGCTAATTTAGCAGTTGACAAATCTAAAAGGAGCCAAGGGTCAAACCCTAAAATGGGAAAATGTTATAATTGTGGAAAAACTGGACTTTTTAAAAAGGAATGCCGCCAGATCTCAGGACAGAAAGGACCTTACAATGCAGTGCCCCACCCAGTGGAAAAAACACCAGGACTCTGTCCTCGCTGTAACAAAGGAAATCACTGGGCTAATCAGTGCTGCTCAAAATGTCATCAGAATAGCACCCCCATGCCAGGAAATGAGACGGGGGTCTGGACCCAGGCCCCACAAACAATGAGGGCATTCCCTGTTCTGACCTCAACCCCGTTTCAGGGATGGGTTCCCAGAGGCACATTGATTCCCTCACCCCAGGAACACCAGGAAGTGCAGGATTAGATCTACCTGTCAGAGAAAGAATAACAGTAGTTGGTGGAGAAAAACCTATCAAAGTTCCCACTGGTATTTGGGGACCTTTACCAACAGGATACATGGGACTAATTTTGGGCAAAAGCCATCTTAACTTACAGGGCATCACTGTGGTCCCAGGAGTGATTGACTGTGATCATGAAGGAGAAATTCAAGTAGTTTTAATGTCACAGGATCTTTGGGTTTTTGAACTGGGAGAATATATTGCTCAATTATTGCTTATTACCTGCAAATTACACCCTTCTCCACCAAAGGAGAAATGAGGAAATAAAGGGTTCGGGAGCACAACTACATGAGAAATCTATTTATCTCAACCCATAGCCTCTAATAGACCTACCTGTGTAGTATAAATTAAAGGAAAGAAATTTTATGGGCTTATGGATACGGGAGCTGATGCGTCAGTAATATCTAAAGACAATTGGCCCCCATCCTGGCCCTTGCAATTAACTTCTACACCCCTAGTGGGAGTAGGAACAGCTCAAAGTGTTCAACAGAGTGCTGAGATTTTAGCTTGTCTTGGTCCAGATGGACAGTCATGTACTTTTCAGCCTTATGTTGCAAATATAGCTATCGATTTATGGGGTTGAGACTTACTTACAGCATGGGATATGAGACTTACAAATGAAAACTTTGATAACCTAGGATTTAAAATGTTGAAGGTCATAAGATACCAGAGTAGAAAACGTTTAGGGAATTTTTTTTTCTTTTTTTTTTTTTTTTTTGAGATGGAGTCTTGCTCTGTCTCCCAGGCTGGAGTGCAGTGGCGCGATCTCGGCTCACTGCAAGCTCCGCCTACCGGGTTCACTGTATTCTCCTGCCTCAGCCTCCCGAGTAGCTGGGACTACAGGCGCCCGCCACCACATCCGGCTAATTTTTTGTATTTTTAGTAGAGACGGGGTTTCACCGTGTTAGCCAGGATGGTCTCGATCTCCTGACCTCGTGATCCACCTGCCTCAGCCTCCCAAAGTGCTGGGATTACAGGCATGAGCCACCGCGCCCAGCAAGTTTAGGGAAATTTCTACAAGGAAACCCTAACCCGATATCAGTAACTGGAAAAAAAGATAGCAAAGGGTTAGGACATCAGGATTTCTGACGGGGGTCATTGATATTTCTCCTCCACCCACTGCCTTATCATTAGAATGGCTTAGTGACAAACCCGTGTGGGTGGATCAGTGGCTCCTAACACAGGAGAAGCTAGGTCAACTTCATCTGTTGATAAAAGAGCAATTGAATGCGGGACATATAGAAAAGTCAGTTAGCCCCTGGAATTCACCGGTATTTGTTATTCCAAAAAAGTCCAGAAACAATAATGACCTCTGGGGTTTCAGCTCAACTCTCGGAGCTAATTGCAGTCATTCAGGTTTTACAGCTCACAGTTTCAGATCCTATCAACATTGTCTGTGATTCAGCTTATGTTGTAAATATAGCCAGTCATGCATAGGAATTATATATATATACACACACACACATATATACACACACACACACACATATACACACACACACACATATATATATATACACACAATCACATATAGCAGCCTTTGGTAAGCTCAGCTATGTTCATGTGACTATAGACACTTATTCTCATATGCTGCATGCTACATGCCAAACAGGTGAGACAGCTGGTCATGTACGGTGACATTGTCTGTCATCATTTGCTCATATGGGGATACCTAAACAATTAAAAACTGACAATGGATCTGCTAATACTAGTCATGCTTTTAAAAATTTCTTACAGCTTTGGGTTATAATCCATAAAACAGGAATTCCTTATAATCCTAAAGAACAAGGCATTACAAAGTGGGCACATCAAACATTACAACGCAAGTTGAAAAGACCTAAAGGGGGTATAGGAGGCCAACTACCACCTCAGTCAAAACTATATTTAGCCTTATTTACCTTAAGTTTTTTGACTCCTGGTATGAATGGTAAGACTCCAGAAGAAAGACATTGGCAAGTATTAGATGAAAAGGGGAAAGTTTATCCAAAAGTGTTATAGAAATTCCTGGAAGAAGGACAATGGAAAGGAAGAAGGACAATGGAAAGGTCCGGTGGATTTATTAATGTGGGGACAAGGGTATGCTTGTGTTTTTACAGGAGATGGCCAAATCGTGTGGGTGCCCTCAAGGTACATGCGACAATGGAACGGGAGACTTGAGGAACCCAGGGTGGCCAACCATGGGCCCGGTCCCTCCAGTACAAGCCATGAGCCAGCTGAGCCTGAGTGCAAAGACAGAGAGAAGTCCGACCAGAGTCTGATGACATTAACCCCCATAACCTGAGGACAATTTAAGAAAACCATGCCGGAAGCTGAGAAACTATAGTAGCATCAGGGACAGGCCAAAATCCCTGATTCCATGTTCTTGGCCATGTTAGCCACAATGTCCTGTGCAATATGTTTTCCCTGTGCAGAGGCAAAAACATATTGGGCATATGCTCCCAATCCCCCAGTAGTATGACCTGTACTTTGGAGTGACACTCCTCTGGAGCTTTATCATGATCAGGGAGAGTGGGCTCCAGGACCCCTGACTCCCCCTGACATAGAACAGTTAGACTCTCAGAATAATGTCACTAATTATACTGCTCCACTGGAAGGACTTCCTTTGTGTGTCACCACAAAGACGTTGCTCAGCCATAGCTGTCTTAAATTCAAGCTCAAACATGATTGAGTCACTATGGAAAAGTCATGTACCTATTAAGTCTTTTTTTTTTTTTTTTTTTTTGAGGCGGAGTCTCGCTCTGTCGCCCAGGCTGGAGTGCAGTGGCGCGATCTCGGCTCACTGCAAGCTCCGCCTCCCGGGTTCCCGCCATTCTCCTGCCTCAGCCTCCCGAGTAGCTGGGACTACAGGCGCCGCCACCACGCCCGGCTAATTTGTTTGTATTTTTAGTGGAGACGGGGTTTCATTGTGTTAGCCAGGATGGTCTCGATCTCCTGACCTCGTGATCCGCCCGTCTCGGCCTCCCAAAGTGCTGGGATTACAGGCTTGAGCCACCGCGCACGGCCCCTATTAAGTCTTGATTCTATTAATATAACTGGTGTGCTAACTGTTTTGTTTCTCTTTTACTACTATTAATAGATGCAAAGACTAAATATCAATAAAGGCCAAAACGAGTGAAGAAAGTGGCAGCCTTTTATTTGCAAATATGCACCAACTGTTTTGTTTAATTTAATTTAATTTAGGAGAGCTAAATAATTAAACATGAGGCCAAAGTATGTAAGAAAGTGGCAGTCTTTTTATTGCAAATATGCACACACTCTCGGGCGAGGTTCTCTGGTCCTCAGGTGTGGGGGGCCAGGGAAGTCGCGCCGGCGCTCTCGGGTGATGTTCTCCGGTCCACAAATACAAAACAGCTGGTGCCGAAACCCGGGAGCAACATGGATTATGCCTTCTTGTTCACCTTCCTCCATCTTGTCCTTTCTCCTTCACCTAAACACTAACCAACCATTCCTGGCCCAATCACCCTAATTGTGCTGATTATACGGAAAGGATTCCATTCAATAGTTCCTACCCACCTCTATGGACCCAGTGTCTTGGTCCACTGGCTAGAAAACAATCTATGTTAACTGGAGACATTGAGAATTGGGACCTAAAGATCAATTAGATGGAAAAGATGAAAATCAGAAATCATGGCACAAACTTCGCTGGCATTGGTGGCAAGCTTTTAATGCTTCTTCTTTATACAATACTGGGATCCAATCCCGGTCTGCTACCCAGATTGCTTGGCATGGATCAGGCTTTAGCCTATGTTTTCCTCAGTGGCATTATCTAGGGAGGAAAGGACCAATTCAAGAGATGCTATGGAAGGCAGCACTCCCATTTATGAGTGGCAGCATCTGGATTGGGATACTGTCCAATAATAGCAATAGTAAGCAATGCGGTCTTAATGTTACATTTGCAAAGAATGTCACCACTCAATTTACAGTTTGTATTTGTAATCCTTATGTCTTTTTGGCACCTAACAAGGACCAGCTCCAGGTAAACAATACCGAATTGACCCGTAAATCTTGCCAGTTATATCACTGCATTAATCAGAGCACATTGCAAACACATAATCTCTCTACTTTGATGATTTTAGGTCACATCCCTGGGCTATGGATTCCTGTTCATCTCTCTGAGCCTTGGGTTGCCACATCTGCTTTGCATTTTGTGAAACTTCTTCTAACTCAGCTTACTCATTGTGTCCGTAGAGCCTTAGGCATGATAATTTTTGCTATCGGTTCCTTGGTCACACTAATAACTTCTGTTGTGATGTCCTCTGTAGCTTTGCGTAATTCTATTCAAACAGCTCAGTACATGGAGAACTGGATGCGCACATCCGACCAAGTGTGGCTACTTCAGAATAAAATGAACTCTGAGTTACAAACTGAAGTGGCAATGTTAAAATCCATGGTTCTATGGTTAGGGCAACAAGTACAAAGCTTGCAGTTGCAGCAGCAATTGTGTTGTCATTTTAATCACACTCATATTTGTGTAACCAACTTAGAATATAACCAAAGTGAGTATCCGTGGGATCTTGTGAAAGCCCATTTGCAGTGAGCTTTCACATCCAACATCACCTTTGATATTGGTCAATTACAAAACAAAATTCTTGATTTAAATAGGCAAACTCAATAATTTCAGCCTTCTTTAGAAGACTGGACCAAATTCCAGCAAGGCCTGGAGAGCCTCAACCCTTGGACCTATCTAAGGCACCACATTTACATCTTTTTTTTTTTTTTTTTTTTTTTTTTTTGAGATGGAGTCTCGCTCTGTCGCCCAGGCTGGAGTGCAGTGGCGCGATCTCGGCTCACTGCAAGCTCCACCTCCTGGGTTTACGCCATTCTCCTGCCTCAGCCTCCTGAGTAGCTGGGACTACAGGCGCCCGCCACCGCGCCCGGCTAATTTTTTGTATTTTTAGTAGAGACGGGGTTTCACCGTGGTCTCGATCTCCTGACCTTGTGATCCGCCTGTCTTGGCCTCCCAAAGTGCTGGGATTACAGGCTTGAGCCACCGTGCCCGGCCCACATTTACATCTTATATGTAGTTCTTGGAATAATATGGTTTTGTCTCTGTCTTCAGTTCATAGTCTGTAAAATCGGATGGACCATCAATCAGAAAATGAGAGCTGCCCAACCTGGCCTTACATTCTTTCAACTAAGACATAAACAGAAAGGGGGAGATGTTGGGTGCCGAAAAAGCCAAAGCGATCGTGACTAACTCACCTTTCCACTGGAGGCTATATGATCAAACAGCAAACTGTTTATCATGAATGCAGGATGTGAGCAAACTCACAACTGTGCTTGCCACCAGGAGGTTTGCTGAGGGCCATCACTCCCTGGCACTGGGCTCCTTGAAGTTATCTACTGGGAAATCCAGCACCTATTGTTTGAAGTTATCTACTGGGAAATCTAGCACCTATTGTTCGAAGGATGCAGTCTCACAAGCCTGCTGTGAATCAAACTGCAGTCTGACAACCACTACCCCCCTTCTCATTATCTCTTTTACCAATAAATACAGAGGGCTGTGTAAAGCCTGGGGCCCTCGTCCACTAGAGGCAAGGTGCCCCCTGACCCCTTCTTCCAAATATACTCTTTTGTCTTTGTCTTTTATTCCCTTGTTCGCCCCCTTTGTTCAGTCCAACAGGGATCGTGGCAGGCTACACTGACCTGTGAGGCTGTGAACAGGATGGGAGAGGGGAAGAAGATATGAGCCTGGAGGTGGAGGTCAAAGTACTGAACACTCTGGTATCACTGGCTTTGAAAGTCTGAGAATTGCCAGGGGTGGTGACTCACGCCTATAGTCCCAGCACTTTGGGAGGCCGAGGTGGGCAGGTCACCTGAGGTAAGGAGTTCGAGACCAGCATGGTGAAACCCCATCTCCACTAAAAATTACGAAATTAGCCAGGCGTGGTGGTGCATGCCTGTAAACTCAGCTATTTGGGAGACTGGGGCAGGAGAATCGCTTGAACCTGGGATGCAGTGAGCCAAGATCATGTCATTGCATTCCAGCCTGGGTGACAAGAGCAAGAAAAGAAAAAGTCTGAGAATCTTCTGCGCCTCTTTCACTTCTCTCTCTCTTTCTCCCTTCCATACCTCTTTCCTTCCTTGCTTCATTCATTTATTTATTTCTGTTTTAGAACCAGGGAAGCCCTTGGATACCATTTGAGAAAACACCAGGAAAGACCACTGAGCCCGATCTAGGTTCCAACACTAGCTGGGAAGTGATCTGGTGGGGCCGGAAGGCATGCGGAAGAACAGTCAGGGCCATGCATGGGCCATGGAGTCCAGCAGAGCAGGGATCAACCCCTGGTTCCAGGACTTGTAACTCTCTGGATCTGTTTCCCTATCTCTATAAAGGGGGTGCTATTCATCTCATAGGGTCCTTGTAAGGCTTCCATGAGAAAAGCTCCTTATGCTGCTCCTGATACACAATAAGCATTTTGTACTCTTACTATGAATATTAAGAATTACTTTGGCCTTGGCCGGGCGCGGTGGCTCAAGCCTGTAATCCCAGCACTTTGGGAGGCTGAGGCGGGCGGATCACGAGGTCAGGAGATCGAGACCATCCTGGCTAACACGGTGAAACCCCGTCTCTACTAAAAATACAAAAAACTAGCTGGGCGTGGTGGCAGGCGCCTGTAGTCCCAGCTACTTGGGAGGCTGAGGCAGGAGAATGGCGTAAGCCCGGGAGGCGGAGCTTGCAGTGAGCCGAGATCGCGCCACTGCACTCCAGCCTGGGTGACTCAGTGAGACTCCGTCTCAAAAAAAAAAAGAATTACTTTGGCCTGGTGGGGTGGCTCATGCCTATAATCCCAGCACATTGGGAGGCCGAGGCGGGCAGGTCAGGAGGTCAGCAGTTCAAGACCAGCCTGGCCAAGATGGTGAAACCCCGCCTTTACTAAAAAAATAACAAAAATTAGCTGGACATGGTGGTGGGTGCCTGTAATCCCAGCTACTCAGGAGGCTGAGGCAGGAGAATCATTTGAAGCCGGGAGGCAGAAGTTGCACTGAACCGAGATCACGCCATTGCACTCCAGCCTGGGCAACAGGGCGAGACTCCATTCCCCCTAAACCCCCCCCAAAAAAAGAATTACTTTGGCCAGATCAGGTCACCTCTGTGAACTTCAGGTTTGTCATCCAAAGAATCTGGTTGATGCATAATTATCCTAATAAGCTGAAATACATGCCTTTAAACATTTATCCTAATATCCTAATATCCTGTGTCTGCTTTCCTTCTTCCTCCAAGACTTCTCCTCTTTTCTCTTTGCTTTGCTTTTTGAACATGTTTCAGACAAATAAGTCAGTGCAGATGAGGTTGTTAATTGACTGGAGCCAGACACGTCTCAACATTCCCCTAGGAAGAGGGAGGGAGGGGAAGGTGCTTAGTTCATACCAAGAAAGCACTGGATCACATCATCTTAAAACATGCCCTGCTTCCTCTGGGACTGTTTTGAGGTTCAAATATGATGACAAAATTCTTCAAATCCCTTTGACAGTGAAGGCCTGGGCCCAGGGCTAGTGGTGGTTTTGTGTATGTCACTTGTGCAAAACAGAAGTGGAAGAAATAGCTCATTCTCACACCCTGTTGGAGGCGTTGCTGGGACTAGAACCTGGGCCCTGAACCCCAGCCTGGGGTAAAGTATGTCTGGCTAACTGCATCACATGTCTTAAAAATCTTTCACTTAAAGGCAGTTTAAACTATTGTTTGGAAACAGGAGACCCTGCTCCCATCCACGTCAGCATTGAGGGAAGCACAACTGCTAGTCCAAGGGTGGCTGGTCGGGGTAGTAGGAGGCTGGAGGGCCAAAGTGGGCAAGGGAGATGGTGAAAGCCTGGATTCTACGAGTAACAGAGCAGAGGGGACCAGCTTGAGATATTGTATTCCTTTATCTTTTGTTAAATCTAATTTTCTGTTTTGGAAACATTCAGACTCATACACAAGGAGAGAGAATTATATAATGAACCTCCATGCCCCAAGCGCCCATTGTCTTCAGTTACCAACATTTAGTATTTGGGAAGTTGTAAGAGGTGAGATTGAGAAAGTGCAGTGATGGATTAGATAATGGGGAGCAGGGGAGGAGGACAGGGAAGGGAGCGTGAAAGAGAAGGAAGAATCTGAGGTGGCCCTGGTCTGTGGCTTGGATCCGGTAGAAAGGAAGCAGCCCAGCCGGTCTGGAGAATGGCGATGAGCGGAGTGAGCAGAGGTTCTCTGGAGTGTGGGGGCTGTGCTGTTTGCACTCTCCACCCTTCCATTCTTTACACTGATATTTACTAATTGAATATGCAAATGACCCTGGGTAGTGGGACCTCCAAGTGTTCTCAGAGCGTCCTGTGGCACCAGCCAGGTCTGAGGACTGAACTGGGGGAGCTGGCTGCACATCCAAAGTCCCCTTTTGGTTGGCTTTGCCGTTTGAGGATCTCTGAAAATGAAAAATAACCACCTAGCTCTTTTCCAAAAAAATGAGAAACTTAGCGTAGGTACAGGAGGATACAAGCGAGAGTTCTGGAAAGAGACCTGGGCAACGTAACATTGAGGCTGCCAGGTCAGTCTTGTGGGGTGCTCCCTGGCCTCTGCCCTGGGGACCCCTTTGCTGGGCACAGAAGTAAAGCACCACCTTCCAGTCACCCACATTATCTCCCCACTGTGCATTCCTAGGACTATGTTCAGGGAGCATAGTGTAGGAAATGGGAGGTGTTCCAGCAAGCCGGGGACTCTGAGGCAGGTTATGGTGACACAGCTAAGAAGGGACTGGGATGAGGAGCCGGCCTCTTCTGCACATTCTGGACAAGGAACTGCCTGTCTTAGTGGTGCATGGTGACACTACCGGTCTCCTTGGATACTGGGAGTTTCCTGCTTCTCCTGCACTATTTCTAACCAGGGATGTTACAGTCCTGGTTGGCTGATCTTAATAATTCCAAAGCAGGCCAGGTGTGGTGGCTCACGCCTGTAACCCCAGCACTTGGGGAGGCCAAGGCGGGTGAATCACCTGAGGTCAGGGGTTCGAGACCAGCCTGGCCAACATGATGAAAGTCCATCTTTACTAAAAACACAAAAGATTAGCCAGGTATGGTGGCAGACGCCTGTAATCTCAGCAACTCGGGAGGCTGAGGCAGGAGAATTGCTTCAACCTGGGAGGCAACTGTTGCAGTGAGCCGGGATCACACCCCTGTACTCCAGCCTGGGTGACAAGAGTGAGACTCCGTGTGAAAAAACAAAACAAAACAAAAAACAAAAACAAAAAACTAAAAAAACCGTAATTCCAAAGCAGCTCTTCCTTATCTTACTTATCACTATCTAGTGCAATTATGGACAACACCAGAGGTGCTCTTTGAACCTTTTTATTATTATTTATTTTTTATGGAGTCTTGCCTGTCGCCCAGGCTGGAGTTCAGTGGCACAATCTCAGCTCACTGCAACCTCTGCCTCCCAGGTTCAAGCGATTCTCCTGCTTCAGCCTCCTGAGTAGCTGGGACTACAGGTGCGTGCCACCAGGCCCGGCTAATTTTTTTGTATGTGTAGTAGAGATGGGGTTTCACCATGTTAGCCAAGAAGGTTTCAATCTCCTGCCCTCATGATCCGCCTGCCTTGACCTCCCAAAGTACTGGGATTACAGGTGTGTGCCAGTTTGACAGGTGTGAGCCAGTTTTTATCTGCTTTGGGCGTAAATAACTCTGAGTCACTTAATGTGTTTGAATTACCCAAGAAGCCCTTTGGCATTCTGGCATTCTGTTGTATTCTTTCCTTTGCCTTCTAGCCAACAAAACCAAACAAATTGTTCCTGTCAATTAAATTTCTACCAGCCTTCTAGATCCACCTCTGTGATTATCAAAGAAGCCCGTTTTCACAGTAATCTGATCAATCCGTACCCAGAGGCTGTGCTGCTTTGAGAAGTGCTCACGTTGTTGATTGGCATTGAGGACTAAGCTCTGATTTTTTATCTTGCCCAGATTCCTATCTAAGGAGTCTGGGGAGTCATGCCCTACAAAATATAAATTCTCATCAGATGGGTTTTGTTTGACCCTGTACATCGTGACTTACTTTCCAATCTGACTCTGGCATAACAAGGAAGAAAATCAAAATGTTTTACCCCAAAATCTACTTCCTTTCCATACCTTGAAATTGCCCTGCAAAGTCTCTTGTGGGAAAAATCCACATTCTATGCAGAATCCCCTTTCCCCTTTGTTTTCCTTCCTTTCTTCCCACATCCAGGAGATAATCAACTAAGAGCCAGGCACCTTTTTAAGTCCACTACAAAACAATTTGCAATCTGCTCTATCTGAAGTCTGCTTTATAAGAGCTTCCTGTGAACAATAAAACTTGGCCTCTACAATCCTTTATCGTTAACCTGAACATTCGCTTCTACGGATCGCAGGTCTTTAGACAAACTCAACCAATAGTCAACCAGAAAATGTTTAAATTTACCTACAGCCTGGAAGCCCTCCGCTTTGAGTTGTCCTGCCTTTCTAAACCAACCCAATGTATTTCTTAAATGTATTTGATTGATGTCTCATGCCTCCCTAAAATACATAACCAAGCTGTATCCCGAACACCTTGGGTACTGTCCAGCCTCTGAGCCCAAGCTAAGCCATCATAACCCCTGTGACCTCCCCATATACATCCAGATGGCCTGGAGCAACCGAAGAACCACAAAAGATGACATTCCACCATTGTGATTTGTTCCTGCCCCACCCCAACTAATCAATCGACCTGGTGACATTCCTCCCCTGGACAACGAGTCTCATGAGCTCCCCACCCTGCCCCTTGTGACCCTCGCCCCTCCCCTGCCTGCAAGAGAACAACCCCCTTTAACTGTAATTTTCCACTACCTACCCAAATCCTATAAAACTGCCCCACCCCATCTCCCTTTGCTGACTCTTTTCTGACTCAGCACACTTGCACCCAAGCAAAATAAAAAGCTTTATTGCTCACATAAAGCCTGTTAGGTGGTCTCTTCGCACAGACGCGTGTGACAGGCACATGTTCTCAGAGGCTCCTGAGGGCTGTGTCACAGGCCATGGTCACTCATATTTGGCTCAGAATAAATCTCTTAAAATATTTTACAGAGTTTGGGCCGGGCGCGTTGGCTCACGCCTGTAATTCCAGCACTTTGAGAGACTGAGGCGGGCACATATTCTGAGGTCGGGAGTTCGAGACCAGCCTGACCAACATGGTGAAACCACATCTTTACTAGAGATACAAAAATTAACTGGGCATGGTGGTGCGCACCTCTAATCCTGGCTACTCAGGAGGATGAGACAGGAGAATCGCTTGAACCCAGGGGGTAGAGGTTGCAGTGAGCTGAGATCATGGCACTGCACTACAGCCTGGGCAACACAGCGAGACTCCATCTCAAAAAAAAGTTGTTTACAGAGTTTGATCATTTCAGTCAATAGCATTTTGGTGCTATCTCCCAACTGGGTTCAGAGGTCCTCGAAGATGCCCTTCTCCTTCTCCCCTACAGTGGCAGCTGTCTAGTCTTCATAAGTGTGTTTCATTCAGGGGTGGCTCATCTGATTTTTGGTGTAGGAAGCCAGCTGCCCAAAATACTGAAATGGAAGTCCAAAGTAGCAGAATTTCTCTGGCACAACTCAGGAAATTCTGGATTGACTTCAGCAGCGATGCTTGGGTAGATGTGGCTCCAGGGTGAACCCATTCTGAGTCTCATTTTGGCGTTACCATTTAAGAACTTTAGTGTCATTTGTTTCAAATCTGCCTTCAACCCTGCCCAGAAAGCTAAGCGAGGGAGACGGGGAGGTGAGCAAGGAGGGTGGTTTACTTTCTCACACTCTCTTGCTCTCTGCTTATTCTTCCGGTGTTGAGTTTGGGCCAAGAACGAGGAAATCCGATGGGACTGCCCATGGTGAGTTGTTTATTCTGTGTTCTTTGTAGTGGCCTCTCCTCTTCAGATGTGGCTGCTTCTCTGCCCAACACCGCGGGCACTCTCTTTATAGGGCCAGTGTCCAAATACCGCCTTTCCCAGAGGGGGACAGGCCTCAATGCTTCAGCCTCTTCGCCCCCACCCCCACACCTCCCCACACTGGACTCAATGCTTCTCAGAATCCCTGGGCTGAAGAACCAGGCTATTTTTCTTTACTGCCAGGGGTCAGAGACCAATAGTTCCGTATAGTACATTAGAAATTACTAGGAAAGGACCGGGCGTGGTGGCTCACGCCTGTAATCCCAGCACTTTGGGAGGCCGAGGCGGGTGGATCACGAGGTCAGGAGATTGAGACTATCCTGGCCAACATGGTGAAACCCCGTCTCTCCTAAAAATAAAAAAATAGCTGGGTGTGGTGGTGGGCGCCTGTAATCCCAGCTACTCGGGAGGCTGAGGCAGGAGAATCACTTGAACCCAGGAGGCAGAGGTTGCAGTGAGCCAAGATGGCACCATTGCCCTCCAGCCTGGGCAACAAGAGTGAAACTCCATCGCCAAAACAAAAAAGGGCAGAGAAAGCTATCAGATATGCATTTGTCTTAGGTGAGCCTCAGGGGGTAACTTTGAATAGAATAGGAAGCAGGTTTGCCCTCTGCAGTTCCCAGCTTGATTTTTCCCTTTAGCTTGGTGATTTTGGAGTCCCAAGATTTATTTTCCTTTCATAACAGTCAGAAAATTATGCTGTCCAATTTTGCTACGAAACTTTCTAAAGAATTTCTCTTAACTTCTCTACTTATTTCTTCTCGGACTGGTAACCAACAGTTCACGGACCAGGTCCTGTCCCAGGAATACAGTGTGTGTAGTACTGGTCTAGCCGACCTTGAAATAATCTGCTGTATTTTTAATAAAACATATCCTTTATTATAAAATATTATAAATAACTTGTTTACAATTTTAAAAAACAATATTTATCCTTTCCCAATCCACTCCTCTGCCCCCTCCTCCAGCAGTCAGTTCTACTTCCCTCCTCTTCTTCTCCCTTTATTCCAAAGTAACTGGATGGCTTGACCTTTTTTGATGAGTTAATTTGTATTGCAGCTTCCCTGGAGAACAGATGGGAGTGGAGCCAAGGAGTACAAGCAGTGCCCTCTGTCCTGTATCTTGGGGCAGAGGCGGTTGTAACAACTGCTAACAGTTAATGGTAGTTAACGTTGCAGGAGGAGTGATAAGAGAGACTCACTCTTAGTTAAGCAACAGCAAGGTGTGTTCCAGCTGGCATTATAGGGCGGCCCAAGCCCTGGGCACCTCCAGTTCACTCCCTGTGGCACAGCGTGGGTGCCACTATTACTGCAATCACCCTAACTCACCCCGACCTGCCTTTACTCTTTCGAGGATGTCACATACCCCGTGGATTCCAATTTGGGCTTATACACTCTAGTGAGACCTGTATCTTTTCTGGTGACCCAGTCTGCAGGTGCATCCACGCGGCCCTGTTTCCTAATCGCCACAGTCAGAACCGTCTCTGCCCTGCCAGTCTCCCAGGTGGTTGCCAGATAACAGATTCAGTTCCACATTCTTTCCTTCAAGGCCCACTCAATACCCTGTGGTCAGCTGAACTGCAAAGATAAGACTCAAAGATACAGTTGTCAAAATCTCAGGCCTGTAATCCCAGCACTTCGGGAGGCTGAGGTCAGGAGTTGGAGACCAGCCTGGCCAACATGGGGAAACCCCATCTCTACTAAAAATACAAAAATTAGCCAGGCATGGTGGTGGGTGCCTGTAATCCCAGCTACTCGGGAGAATGAGGCACAAGAATTGCTTGAACCCAGGAGGCAGAGGTTGCGGTGAGCCAAGATGGCATCACTACACTCCAGCCTGGGCAACAGAGCAAGACTCTGTCTAAAATAAAATAAAAGATATTTCCCTTAAAAAAAAAAAAACAAAAAAACTCACAGATTTGAAGCATGTGTCACATTTTATCCTTAAGTCATGTGAAGCAGGGTCACCTAATTGTCTACAGAGAAACTCTGGGGGCTTGGGAGTGGGGTCAGCCAGGGCGGGATATTTGAACTATGTTCACTGTGTAAGGGGAGAGAGGACTGCAGAAATGGGGTACAGGATGTGCAAGGGGATAAGGGCGGGGATGGCTCAGAGACTTGCTCAGGTGCAGGGTGACTGGAGCTGTGGGTGTCCCCATCATGACACTCCTTCAGGAGTTTTCTGCCTGCCTTTCTACCTCCCCTCTTGTCCCCCTAAGAGCCATTATCGGAAGCCAAAGTGATCCTTTTATTTTATTTTATTTTATTTTATTTTATTTTACTATTATTTTTGAGACAGAGTCTCACCCCATCACCCAGGCTGGAGTGCAATGGCGCAATCTCGACTCACTGCAACCTCCGCCTCCCGGGTTCAAGCAATTCTCCTGCCTCAACCTCCCTAGTAGCTGGGATTACAGGTGCCTGCCACCATGCCCAGCTAATTTTATTTTATTTATTTAAGTTTTTTTTTTTTTTTGGTATTTTTAGTAGAGATGGGGTCTCGCCATGTTGGCCAGCCTGTTCTCGAACTCCTGACCTCAGATGATCCACCTGCCTCGGCCTAGCAAACTGCTGGGGTCACAGGAGTGAGCCACCACACCCGGCCCAAAGTGATCCTTTTAAAACATAGCTCATTTGTCACCATCCTGCTCCACCTCCTAAGCTGGTTTTCTATTACAGGTGGAATAAAATCCAAGCTCCCCACCTAGCCTCAATGCCCATTGTGACCCGCCTCTGATCTGTCTGATACCACCCTCTTTGGCCCACTCTGATGGGCACCTGCTGGACAGCAGTACCATTCACTACCATCTGGAATGAAGGGGGAAGACATTGCAGGGGGCTCAGGTCCCATGGCAACCACCGGAATGTCATTTTCCCCAGGAAGCTGGTATCCACAGATTCATTTGCTAGAGAAGATGAAATTTCCGTTTTCCATATGCTCAATTTAAGATGGGCATCATCCAGTGAGGCAAAAGACATGCAAGCCATTGTGCTCCTGGAGAAATGTTTGTCACATGCATGCAGGAACAGAAAGCAGAGGTCAGCAAACTGCAGCCCATAAGCCAAAGCCAACCCCAACAACCTGTTTTTGTACAGCCTGCAAGCTAAGAATAATTTTTACATTTTAAAATGGTTTTTACATTTTTCTTTTTAAAACATATTTTTACTTTTTTAAAAAAGAAAGAAAGAATGTAGGCTGGGAGCGGTGGCTCATGCCTGCAATCTGAGCACTTTGGGAGGCTGAGGGTAAGAGGATCACTTGAGCCCAGGAGTTTGAGACCAGCCTGGGCAACACAGTGAGACCTCATCTCTATTTTTTTTTTTTTTGAGACGGAGTCTCGCTCTGTCGCCCAGGCTGGAGTGCAGTGGCGCGATCTCGGCTCACTGCAAGCTCCGCCTCCCGGGTTCACGCCATTCTCCTGCCTCAGCCTCCCGAGTAGCTGGGACTACAGGCGCCCACAACCGCGCCCGGCTAATTTTTTGTATTTTTAGTAGAGACGGGGTTTCACCGTGGTCTCGATCTCCTGACCTTGTGATCCGCCCGCCTCGGACTCCCAAAGTGCTGGGATTACAGGCGTGAGCCACCGCGCCCGGCACTCATCTCTATTTTTTAAAAAGAAGAATGTATATACAACAGAAACCAGCTGTACCCATGAAGCCTAAGATGTTTATTATCTGTTCTTTACAGAATAAGTTTGCTAGACCTGATATACAGGAATAATTACACAGGATTGCTTGTAATAAAAACAAACCAAAAAAATACCTGGAAACATCTGCTGGGCACAGTGGCTCACACCTGTAATCCCAGCACTTTGGGAGGCCAAGGTGGCTGGATCACCTGAGGTCAGGAGTTCGAGACCAGCCTGGCCAACATGGTGAAACCCCGTCTCTACTAAAGATACAAAAATTAGTCAGGCATGGTGGCAGGTGCCTGTAATCCCAGCTACTTGGGAGTCTGAGGCAGGAGAATCGCTTGAACCTGGGAAGCGGAGGTTGCAGTGAGCCGAGATTGTGCCATTACACTCCAGCCTGCGGGACAAGAGCGAGACTTCATCTCAAAAAAAAAGAAAAAAACCTGGAAATGTCTGAAATATCCATTATCAGTAGAATAAATAAATGTAAAAATAAGTTCATGTAATGGATATTATGCAGTGATGGCAATGAACAAACTAGCTACATGTAACACTTGGATGAGTCTCATAGACAATACTGAACAAAAAATACAGGACACAAAAAAATACAAACAATAAGATTACATTCAAACAAGTTAAAACAATCAAAAGGGAAGTCCTAGCTAGAGCAATCAGATAAGAGAAAGAAAGAAAGAGCATTCAAATTGGATAGGAAAAAGTCAAATTATCCTTGTTTGCAGATGATATGATCTTATATTTGGAAAAACCTAAAGACTCCACCAAAAAACTGTTAGAACTGATAAATTCAGTAAAGTTGCAGAATACAAAATCAACGTACAAAAATTAGTAACATTTCTATATGCCAACAGTGAGCAATCCAAAAAAGAAATAAAAAAATTAATCCCATTTACAATAGCTACAAATAAAATTAAATACCTAGGAATTAACCAAAGAAGTGAAAGGTCTCTACAATGAAAACTATAAAACATTGATGAAAGAAATGAAGAGGACATGAAAAAATGGAAAGATATTCTATGTTCATGGATTAGAAAAATCAATATTGTTCAAATGTCCATACTACCCAAAGCTATCTACAGATTCAAGGCAATCTATATCAAAATACCAAGATATTCTTCACAGAAATAGAAAAAAAACTACTCTAAAATTTATATGGAACCATAAAAGACCTGGAATAGCCACAGCTATCCTGAGAAAAAAGAATAAAACTGGAGGAATCACATTACCTAATTTCAAATTATACTACAGAGTTATAGAAACCAAAACAGTACAGTACTGGCATAAAAATAGACACATAGGCCAATGGAACAGAATAGAGAACCCAGAAACAAACCCATGCATCTACAGTGAACTCATTTTCAACAAAGGTGCCAAGAACATACACTGAGGAAAGGACAGTCTCGCCAATAAATGGTGCTGGGGAAACTAGATATCCATATGGAGAAGAATGACACTCTCTCTCCCCATGTACAGAAATCAAATCAAAATGGACTAAAGACTTAAATCTGGGCCAGGTGCAGTGACTCATGCCTGTAATCCCAGCACTTTGGGAGGCCAAGGCAGGCAGACCACCCAAGGTCAGGAGTTCAAAACCAGTCTGGCCAACATGGTGAAACCTTGTCTCTACTAAAATTACAAAAACTAGCTGGGCGTGGTGGTGAGTGCCTGTAATCCAAGCTACTCAGGAGGCTGGGGCAAGAGAATCACTTCAACCCAGGAGGCAGAAGTTACAGTGAGCCGAGATCAGGCCACTGCACTACAGCCTGGGCAACAGACCGATACTCTGTCTCAAAAAAAAAAAAACCAAAAAGGGACTTAAATCTAACACTTCCAACTATGAAACCATTACAAGAAAACGTCAGGGAAAATATTCAGGACATTGAAATGGGCAAACATTTCTTGACCAATACCTCATAAGCATAGGCAACCAAAACAAAAATGGACAAATGAGATCACATCAAGTTAAAATGCTTCTGCACAGCAAAGGAAACAATCCATAATGTGAAGAGACGACATACAGAATGGGAGAAAACATTTGCAAACATCTTACAAAGGATTAATAACCAGACTGTATAAGAGTTCAAGGCCAGGCACGGTGGCTCGTGCCCATAATCTCGGCACTTTGGGAAGCCAAGGCAGGCGATCACGAGGTCAGGAGTCCAAGTCCAGCCTGGTCAACATGGTGAAACCCCATCTCTTATGGTGGCAGGTGCCTCTAATCCCAGCTACTCGGGAGGTTGAGGCAGGCGAATCGCTTGAAACTGGGCGGCAGAGGTTGCAGTGTGCCAGGATCGCACCACTGCACTCCAGCCTGAGTGACAGAGTGAGACTTCATTGCAAAAAAAAAATAAAGAGTTCAAACGCTATAGGAAAAAATCTTTTAAAAACGGGCAAAAGATGTGAATAGATATTCCTCAAAAGAAGACATACAAATGACAAACAGGTATATGAAAAGATGGTCAATATAATTGATCATCAGAGAAAAGCAAATTGAAACTACAATAAGAGATCATCTCACCCCAGTTAAAATGGCTGATATCCAAAAGACACACAATAACAAATGCTGGTGAGGATGTGGAGAAAAGGGAAGCCTCGTACACTACTGGTGGGAATGTAAATTAGTACAACCACTATGGAGAACAGTTCGGAGGTTCCTCAAAAAATTAAAAATAAAGCTACCATATAATCCAGCAATTCCACTGCTGGGTATATACCCAAAAGAAAGGAAATCAGTACATTGAAAAGATATCCGCACTTCTATGTTTATTACAGCGTGACTTACAATAGCCAAGATTTGGATGCTACTTAAGTGCCCATCAGCAGATGAATGAATACAGAAAATGTAGTACATATACACAAAGGAGTACTATTCAGCCATAAAAAAAAAAATGAGATCCTGTCATTTGCAACAACGTGAATGGAGCTGGAGGCCATTATTTCATTAAGTGATATAACCAGGCACAGAAAGACAAACTTTGTATGTTCTCACCTTTTTTTTTTTTTTTTTTTTGAGACAAGGTCTCACTTTGTCACCCAGGTGGAGTGCAGTGGCGCAATCACGGCGCAATCACATCTCACTGCAGCCTCGACCTCTTGTATTCAAGTGATCCTCCTGCCTCAGCCCCTCAAGTAGCTGGGACTACAGGTGTTTCCCACCACACTTGGCTAATTTTTTTGTATTTTTTTGTAGAGATGAGGTTTCACCATGTTGCCCAGGCTGGTCTCCAACTCCTGGGCTCAAGCGATTCACTGGTCTCAGCCTCCCGAATGATTACAGAGGTAAACCACTGCCTCTGGCCATGTTCTCACTTATTTGTAGGAGCTAACAATTAAAACAAACTCATGGCCAGAAGCTGGAAAGGGTAGTGGGGGATGGAGGGCAAATGGTTAATGGGCACAAAAATATAATTAGATAGAATGAATAAGATCTAGTATTTGATAGCACAACAGGGTAGCTACAGTCAATAATAATTTATTGTACATTTAATAACAACTAAAATTGGATTGTTTGTAACACAAGGAAAGCATAAATGCTTGAGGTGATGGATACCCCATTTACCTTGATGTGATTATTATGCATTGTATGCCTGTATCAAAATATATTCTGTACCCCATAAATATATATACTTACTATGTACCCACAAAAATTAAAAATTAAAATTAAACAATGAAAAGCAAACTATCAAATTTAGAGATACATATATGTACAGTATGCTATAAAGAAAAGTAAAAAATCAGGCCAGGCGTGGGTGGCTGACATCTGTAATCCCAGCACTTTGGGAGGCCAAGGCAGGCGGATCAGTTGAGGCTAGGAGTTCTAGAGCAGCCTGGCCAACATGCTGAAAACCCGTCTCTACAAAAAAGAAAAAAAAAAATAGCCAGTCATGGTTGTGCACACCTGTGGTCCCAGCTACTCAGGAGGCTGAGGTAGGAGAACTGTTTGAACCAGGGAGGCGGAAATTGCAGTGAGCCAAGATTGTGCCACGGGGCTCCAACCTGGGCAACACAGCAAGACTCTATTGAAAGAAAGAAAAGAAGGAAGGAAGGGAGGAAGGGAAGAAGGGAGGGAAGGAGGGTGGGAGGGAAGGAAAAGAGAAAGAAAGAAAGAAAGAAAGAAAGAAAGAAAGAAAGAAAGAAAGAAAGAAAGAAAGAAAGAAAGAAAGAAAGAAAGAAGGAAGGAAGGAAGGAGAAAGAGAGAAAGAAGGAAAGAAGGAAGGAAGGGGAAAGAGAGAAAGAAGGAAAAAAGGAAGGAAGGGAGGAAGGAAAGGAAGGAAGGAAGAAAAAGAGGAAGGAAGGAAGGAAAAAGAAGGAGAGAGGAAGGAAGGAAGGAAGGAACGAACGAATGAACGAACGAAAGAAAGAAAGAAAGAAAAGGAGGGAAATTTTGATTCCCTCCATGGGTGAAGGAGGAGGTGGTGATCAGGAGGGGCACATGGAGGCTCCTGGGGCATTGAGCAATGATTAATTTTCTGAACTTGGTGGTGATGTGGATTTTCCCTGAACAACTAATCTTAATTTGTATATTGAGGTTTTATACATTCAACTCTGTGCAAGATTGTATTGTTTAGTTTTTGCTACAATAATGCTGTGTAACAAACCACCCAACATCCAGTGGCTTAAAACCACAGTTCTTTATTCTCACAGATGGAGGGGCCAGTGGCTCTGTTCAGTCTGCAGGAGTGGAGGTTGCACTGTTCCTTTTTTTTTTTTTCCTTTGTTTCTTTTCTTTTTTTCTTTCTTTCTTTCTTTTTTTTTTTTTTTTGAGACAAAGTCTCACTCTGTCACTCAGGTCAGAGTGCAGCAGCACGATCATGGCTCTGCATGGATCTGCAGCTTTGACTCAGCCCAGGCCCAAGCAATCCTCCTATCTCAGTCTCCCAGGTAGCTGGGACTACAGGTGTGGACCATCATGCTTGGCAAATACATTTTATTTTTTGTAGCAATGAAGTCTTACTATGTTGCCCACACTGATCTCGAACTCCTGGGGTCAAGGAATCCATCCACCTTAGTCCTCCAAAGTGCTGGCATTACAGGCATGAGCCACCACACTGGGCTTGCCCTGCCTCTTGCTTTATGTCTGTGGGTTGGTGAGGGCAGCCTGGCTTGGCTCCATGTGTGCTCATTCTGGGCCCAGACACAGGAGGCAGCAGCTTGCCAGGGGCAGCTCTTCTCACTGCCATGCCAGGCAGTAGCTGTGGCACACTGCTACTTCCAGCCCCCACCCTCGTTACTGGCCAAAGGAAGTCACACGGCTAAGCCCCAAATCAAGGGGTGAGGTCTGTACTCTGCCCACAGTAGAGCACTGGGTTAAAGAGTCGGAGTCAATATTTCTCCTCACCAAAGCGTCTGTTAGGGGAGAAATTAAGTGTTTTGGGCATCCAGTTAGGCAGGCAGCCCAGAAAGATCTGGAGCACAGAAAGATCTAGCATGTAGACCAAGTTCTTCCACATTTAGGCGGCAACCAAAGCCCCACAAGTGACTGAGTGGTGTGGGGACAGTGTACCAGGATGAAGCAAAGAGTATTGCCAATGTGAGTTGGGCTCAGGGACATGCTCCGGTGCAGGAGATTTAGACAGGGACAGCCAGAGGGGCAAGAGGAGAGCGCTAGAGAAGGACAAAGTTTGAAAACTGACAAAGCAAACACTGCTGAGTGTTGAGCCATGTGCTAGGCCTTTGCTCTTGGGGGATCGCCTTGGAGGAAGGAATTTGGACAGCTCAGTAGGGACCAAATCCCATTTTCAGTGGGTTGAGGCAATGGTAGGTGAAATGGGGCTCCTCGTTCAAGCAATGTGGCTGCCAAGCAGCAGTTCTCGATCTTTTCTTTCACCTCATCCTGTGTAGACCGAGACTTCACACTGCCATCAGAAACAGGAGTGACTTTAGCAGTTCCTCCAATTCTGTTTTAGGAAACACTGTTATAAAAAGGATAGAGAAGCAGAGGCCCAGGAAGGACACAGCACACAGACAGGGCACCACATTCCCTGTAAACGGAAGTCTGGATTTCTGCCCTACACAAAGGTGAGTTCATGGCCAGCGCCCTTGCGGTATTTGTTGCCTGTGCTGGAAGTGACTCGTAAACACCTCACAGTAATCCAAAGCAGGGCAACACAAGGGCTGAGGAGGCTTACCTGCTATTTGCTGTGACAGCATTGAGAAAGAAGAGATTAATTCTCACCAAAAGGATCAGGGTGGGGGCAGAGTTACAAAACAGGAAGCTTTTAGGGAGTGGCTGGGGCTAAAGAATAGATGGAGAAGACCTAAGTCGCAGCAGCACGCAGCGTGTCCAGGAGTGCAAGGGTGTTAGGGGAGGAGGTGGCAGATGAGGCCGGAAAGGAAGTTAGGGGCTCTGGAACGGAGGCCATCTCATGCCAAATGGATTCATGTTTGTACTCTGTTGGCAACAGGGAGCTACTGTGGGTTTTTGAGGAGAGAGGCATGATCCAACTCACATTTTAGGATGTATTTGGTAGCAAAGCGAAAAATGATTTGGTTGTCAGACACACTGGAGGGATTACTAAAGGAACAAACACATGTCCTGTCTTCCTTATGTGACCCACTTTTGCCATGAGGAGTCACTCTCAAGCCTCTCTCGGCCAAGTTTGGTCAATTTCTTTTTTTTCTTTTTTTTTTGAGACAGAGTCTCACTCTGTCACCCAGGCTGGATGCAATGGCACAATCTTGGCTCACTGCAACCTCCACCTCCCGGGTTCAGGCAATTGTCCTGCCTCAGCCTCCTGAGTAGCTGGGATTACAGGCGCCTGCCACCAGGCCCGGATAAATTTTTTGTACTTTTAGTAGAGATGGAGTTTCACCATGTTGGCCAGGCTGGTCTTGAATGCCTGACCTTGTAATCAACCCACCTCGGCTTCTCAAAGTGCTGGGATTACAGGAGTGAGCCACTACACCTGGCCCAGTTTGATAAATTTCTAAATGAAGACCCACAGGCCCACCAGTGGGATAGGCCAAAGTTCTCAAAATTGGTGCTGATTTCAAACGCTCTGAAGCTGTCCTCACAGGGTTAACAAGAATCCTGGACAGAAATATGGTTATAATGAAGCATTAATCAGGCTATACTTTGATTGACTTCCTTGCAACCATAAGTCACTAGATAATGATCATTGGCATCCCCATTGTTCCTACTGATAGGATTTCTGATATGAGAATCATATGGCTTTTTTTCTTTTTTTCTGAGACAGAGTTTCACTCTTGTTGCCCAGGCTGGAGTGCAATGGCACAGTCTCAGCTTACTGCAACCTCCGCCTCCTGTTTTCAAGCAATTCTCATGCCTTGGCCTCCCAAAGTGCTGGGATTACAGGTGTGAGCCACCACGCCCAGCCGTGACCGGCTGGGGTGCAGCCTTTTTAAGGATAACCAGGTGGGTTGCGGGGAGCCAGTGAGCCAGGACTGCTGATTGGTCAGGGATGAAATCACAGGGAGTCAACACAGTCTTCTTGCCCTGGGTCAGTTGCCGGGTGGGGGTCACAAGATCAGACAAGCCAGTTTATCAGTTTGGATGGCGCCAGCCGACCTGTCAAGTGCACGGTCTGCAAAATATCTCAAGCACTGATCTTAGGAGCAGTTTAGGGAGGGTCAGAATCTTGCAGCCTCCAGCTGCGTGACTCCTAAACCATAATTTCTAATCCTGTGGCTAATATTAGTCTAGTTCCAGGCAAGAAGGAAGTCTGCTTTGGGAAAGGGCTGCTACCATCTTTGTTTAAACTATAAACTACAGACCAGGTTTCTCCCAAAGTTAGTTCAACCTACGCCCAGGAATGAACAAAGACAGCTTAGAGGTTAGAAGCAAGATGGAATCACTTAAATTGGATCTCTTTCACTGTCTCAGTCGTAATTTTGCAAAGGTGGTTTCATTCCTGCTGGCATTCACCTGTGCAAGCTTCCAGCTTGCAGGCTGCTCTTTGTTAGAAAATGATTTGGGGCTGCTTTTCATTGAAAAGAAAAACCTTGGCCAGGCATGGTGGCTCACACCTGTAATCCCAGCACCTCAGGAGGCTGAGGTGGGTGGATCACGAGGTCAGGAGATCGAGACCATTCTGTCCAAAATGGTGAAACCCCGCCTCTACTAAAAATACAAAAATTAGCTAGGTGTGGTGGCACGCACCTGTCATCCCAGCTACTTGGGAGGCTGAAGCAGGAGAATCACTTGAACCCAGGAGGCAGAGGTTGCAGTGAGCCGAGACTGCACCACTGCACTCCAGCCTGGCGACAGAGCGAGACTCTGTCTCAAAAAGAAAAGAGAAAAAGAAAAGCCTTACTGATGACTCCCATGCCCTTGCTATCTGCCTAAGTAATTTCTTAACTCACCTGAGGTCGGGATTCACCTGAGGTCGGGAGTTCGAGACCAGCCTGACCAACATGGAGAAACCCCCTGTCTCTACTAAAAATACAAAATTAGCTGGATATGGTGGTGCATGCCTGTAATCCTAGCTACTTGGGAGGCTCAGGCAGGAGAATCGCTTAAACCTGGGACAGTTGCGGCAAGCCGAGATCACGCCGTTGCACTCCAGCCTGGGCAACAAGAGCGAAACTCCATCTCAAAAAAAGAAAAAAAGTCTGCTCCCCAAGGCCGCATGTGGTGGTGAACTCCTGACCTCAAGTGACCTGTCCACCTTAGCCTCCCAGAGTGCTGGAATTACAGGCATGAACTACTGCACCCATCGGTTGGCTCTGTTGTTTGTTTGTTTGTTGAGACAGGGTCTTGCTCTGTCACCCAGGATGGAGTGCAGTGCTGTGATCACTGCTCACTGCAGCCTCAGTCTCATGGGGCTCAAGCCATCCTCCCACCTTGGCCTCCCAAGTAGCTGGGACTACAGGCACACACCACCATGGCCCGCTAACTTTTTGTATTTTTTCTAGAGATAGGGTTTTACTGTGTTGCCCAGGCTGGTCTCAAGCTCCAGAGCTCAAGTGATCCGCCTGCCTCGGCCTCTAAAAGTGCTGGGACTTGAGCCACCGTGCCAGCCACCTGATTGGTTCTTCTGGTTACCAGTCCCATTCTCCAAGAGTCACCTCATTAGCATAAACTCAAGTATGGTGATATGGTGAAAAGGGGCTCATGAAAAACAAAGGCTGCTCCTCTCCCCTCATCACTCAGGAAATTCCAAAGGTTTTAGAAGGTCTGTGCCAGGAACTGGGAGGAACACCAAATATATGTTTCTTGTTATATGACAATAGCACAGTTTGTCTCCGCGACCCCATTATATAACCATGATGTAATTCCATTATATAACCATCAAGATGATATAGCATCACTGTTACTTGGGGGCCCAAACTACATCTCCCAGCTTGACTTTTTTTTTTTAATAACCAAGAAGTATTTATTTATTTATTTATTTATTTTATTTTATTTTATTTTATTTTTTTGGAGACGAAGTTTCACTCTTGTTGCCCAGGTTGGAGTGCAATGGTGTGATCTAGGCTCACCGCAACCTCTGCCTCCCAGGTTCAAGCGATTCTCCTGCCTCAGCCTTCCCAGTAGCTGGGACCACAGGCATGTGCCACCAGGCCTGGCTAATTTTGTATTTTTAGTAGAGACAGAGTTTCACCATGTTGGTCAGTCTGGTCTCCAACTCCTGACCTCAGGTGATCCTCCCGCCTCAGCCTCCCAAAGTGCTGGGATTACAGGAGTGAGCCACCATGCCCGGCCCCAAGAAGTCTTTTTTTTTTCCTAAATCAAACCATGCATCTTGATTTTGGGGTTCAGATAATATGGACACCACAGCGGTGGGACAAGTCATGCAACATTTGAAGTCCTCAGTTTCCCTATCTGTAAAATGAACAAATTGGACACATGGTGGCCCTGGTCCCTTCCTGTGCTAATAGTCCTGGACTCCGAGCCCACACACTAGAAAGGTTGGAGTCCTGGCTCTATCTCTTGCTAGCTGGGTACCCAAACAAGCTAAATAACACTTTTGTGCCTCAGTTTTCTCATCTAAAAAATGATGGTGATTGCAGGGCATAGTGGCTCATGCCTGTACTCCCAGCACTTTGGGAGGCCGAGGAAGGTGGATCACCTGAGGTCGGGAGTTCGACACCAGCCTGACCAACATAGAGAAACCCCATCTCTACTCAAAATACAAAATTAGCTGGGCATGGTGGCACATGCCTGGAATCCTAGCTACTCGGGAGGCTGAGGCAGGAGAATCACTTGAACCCAGGAGGTAGAGATTGCAGTGAGCCAAGATCGCACCATTGCACTCCAAGAGCATAACTCCATTTCAGGAAAAAAAAAAAAAAAAAGTTAAATGGTAAACTTTATGTTATATGTATTTCACCATGATTCAAAAAAAAGTATTAGCTATGTGGGCTAGGTGTGGTGGCTCATGCCTGTATTCCCAGCACTGTGGGAGACTGTGGTGGGCGGATCACTTGAGGTCAGGAGTTCGAGACCAGCCTGGCCAACATGGTGAAACCCTGTCTCTACTGAAAACGCAAAAATTAGCTGGGTGTGGTGGCGGGTGCCTGTAGTCCCAGCTACTCAGGAGGCTGAGGCAGGAGAATCGCTTGAACCCGGGAGACAGAGGTTGCAGTGAGCCCAGATTGTGCCACTGCAGTCCAGTCTGGTGACAGAGCAAGATTCCGTCTCAAAAAAAAAAAGTGTTAGCTGTTGTGATCTCTTGTCTCAGATTTTGTTATCAAGCTGCCAGATGTACACTGTAAACCAAAACTAAAATTCGAAGGCCCCCAACCATCTGAGTGGACTTCCTTCTCAGCCAGGGTGCTCTTAAAATGTAACCTGAGAGACTGGTTCAGGCCATAATGGGAAGTGGGGGTCTGACATGCCTCATATACCTCTCCAGCATTAAAATCAACACAGACCTGATAAGAAGCATTTATAATCTATTCTCTCTGAAACCTGCTGCCCGAAGACTTCCTCTGCACAGTAAGAACTTTGATCTCCACAACCTTTTTCTCCACAAAGGAAACCCAGACATTTCCTTTTGATTGATCCTAGGTTGGTTGGTTTGTTTGTTTTTTGCTTTTCTTGTGACGGAGTCTAGCTCTGTTGCCCAGGCTAGAGTGCAGTGGAGCGATCTTGGCTCACTGCAACCTCTGCCTCCCAAGGTCAAGTGATTCTCCTGCCTCAGCCTCGCAAGTAGCTAGGACTACAGGCGTGTACCTCTACACGTGGCTAATTTTGTATTTTTAGTAGAGACGGGGTGTCACCATGTTGGCCAGGCTGGTCTCGATCTCCTGACCTCGGGTGACCCACCCACCTCACCCTCCCAAAGTGCTAGGATTACAGGTGTGAGCCACCGCGCCCCGCCTAGACCCCTTGCCTCTGAAAGCCTTCCTGCCTCATTCAGATTCCAGTCATGTCTGATCTTGTTCTGGTCTTCTTGGTTCAGAGGGGAGGAATTATTGGTTTGGGTACTGGTGTTGTTAGAGGTTACATTTTCTATTGTGCATGCCCAGGCTCCATGACTTGTAGTTTTGGGCTCTGTTATACCTAAAAAGTAACTCAACATTTTGCTATCAACAGAGTAGGGCCAGTTTGGGCTGCTCCTGTCATTACAATAGCTTCTCTAGAGAGCAGAGCCCAAACCATGCGATGATTACTACTTACCCTGTAACTGGCATTTGCAGCTCAAATTGTGCTACCCCTTGCACCTTCTCAGTTACCTGAGAAGCAAGTTATATTTTCCCCTTCAAATCCAATCCTATCTTTGTCATACGGAACAGACAGCCTTGATGGTGTTTTGGAGTCAAGGAAAGCCGGAGAATGAGGAATGAGAGCTCTAAGGAGAGGGACCCTCCCGGTTCTGCTGGAACTCCAGCTGCAACTCCCAGCCCTTGCCATCCTAACCCTGGAGCTACTGCATTGGAAAACAGTTTCCCCAGAAGCTGGACACCCAATGAGGAACTACAGAGGTGGGTTCTCTTGGGGTCCTCTCAGATTAGCACCAGGTGAATGGCAAATCCAGGAGGAGCAATGCCAAGGCCCCATACTGTTGAGAAGGCCCTTGGGCCCAATTGTGCCCTCAGCAAAGCCATATTGAGGCAGAAGAACAGGGAGGGTAAACCAAGGGTTAAGATATAAGCAAAAGAACAGCATGTGCAGCCAGTTCTAGACAAGATTAGGCAGCGCACAGGCCACAACTCGCCCCTGTGATGGCAAGACAGAAGTTTTTACTTCAGCCTCTGATTGACTGCAGGCTGAGGCTCCACTTCAGCCTCTGATTGGTCACAGGCCAGTCCTTCATAAGGTGTAACAAATTGGAAGCCTCTAAAGGGCACCTAGCGGTGTTTTCAAATTCCTTTAGCCTAATAAACATCCTTAAATGAGAGGGGTCGGGTGACTCTTGAGCCGCTTGCTCAAGCCTGCTCCTACTCTGTGGAATGTACTTTTGCTTCGATAAATCTGTGCTTTCATTACTCCATTCTTCTGTTGCTTTGTCTGTCTTTCGTTGTTTCGTTCTTTTGTTGCTTTGTGCATTTTGTTCAATTCTTTTTTTTTTTTTTTTTTGAGACGGAGTCTCGCGCTGTCGCCCAGGCTGGAGTGCAGTGGCCGGATCTCAGCTCACTGCAAGCTCCGCCTCCCGGGTTTACGCCATTCTCCTGCCTCAGCCTCCCGAGTAGCTGGGACTACAGGCGCCCACCACCTCGCCCGGCTATTTTTTTGTATTTTTTAGTAGAGACGGGGTTTCACTGTGTTAGCCAGGATGGTCTCGATCTCCTGACCTCGTGATCCGCCCGTCTCGGCCTCCCAAAGTGCTGGGATTACAGGCTTGAGCCACCGCGCCCGGCCCATTTTGTTCAATTCTTTGTTCAACATGCCAAGAACCTGGACAACTCACAGTCAAGACCTTCCATCCAGTAACAGTTTTGCTTTGGGAACCACAGGAGGGGAGGGCCAACAGGCCTGTGCCTTGGCAGATGATTCTTACTTATAACTTGGCCCAGTAAAATGCCCAGAACAAGGGCTCTGTCACTGGCCTTCACTGAAGGAATAAGGTTTTGTTTCATAAATCTACTGAATGCATCCTATCAGCAAGACACAAAAGCAAGGCTACTTAACCTTGGCCTGGTCAGGACCACCTTGGGGAGCTTAAAACATACTGTTGCCTGAGCCCAACCCTCAGAGGTTCTTTTTTATTATTATTATTATTATTATTATTATTATTATTATTATTATTTTTGAGATGGAGTCTAGCTCTGTCTTCCAGGCTGGAGTGCAGTGGTGCTATCTCGGCTCACTGCAACCTCTGCCTCCCGGGTTCAAGAGATTCTCCTGCCTCAGCCTCCTGAGTAGTTGGGATTAGAGGCATGCACCACCACATCTGACTAATTTTTATATTTTTAGTAGAGACGGGTTTTTGCCATGTTGCCCAGGCTGGTCTCGAACTCCTGACCTCAAGTGATCCACCTGCCTTGGCCTCCCAAAGTGCTGGGATTACAGGTGTGAGCCATCGCGTCTAGCTTTTTTTTTTTTTTTCCCCAGAGGTTCTAATTTAATCAGTCTGAGTGCAGCCAAGTACTGGGATTTTTAAAAAGCTCTCCAGGTGAGTTTAACATGCTAGCCACTGCTAAAGACTCAAATAAGAAGACGATGTCCTCCGTGAGCAAGGTGGGGGCTGTCACAGAGGGAGAGCTTTAAAAAGAGGTAAGGATGTCCCAGACACCATAGAAGTGATGATCTCACTGGGGAAGGTCATGGACATTCTGCTGCTTCCTGTAGGCAAGAGCCATCGCCATTGCTTGGTCTGTGCACACACAATGAGGTGGAGATCCTGCCTTACGGACTGAAAATGTGGTTTTGTGTTACATAAAATAGTTCCGCAAACAGCCGCTTTTCCGCCAGGCATGGTGTCTGTGCTTCTTGCTTTGGCTTATCTTGTGACTATTGACAGGGGTGTGGTCAAAACAAACCTCCCACATCCCGTACGCGTCTGCTGACTGCAGCTTTCCTGATGTAATAACAAAGCTGTCAGATGTGTTTCTTCACACCATAGAGTCTGCAGTCCCTACTGTTTTGAAATCCATGCGCATTAAGACACTGACTCACTTCCCTTAGCCTGCTGAGTTCTGCTGCTTTCTGGACCAACAAACCCTGTGGGCACCTCCCCCTCCAGAGCTCACTGAAACTGTCAGGCTTACCTGCAGGGGCCTGGGATTCTAAATTTGATTCTCTCTCACTCTTGGCGGTGAGGGGAAAGCTGTATGGGCATTGAGGTGACATTTCTGGGCTTTGATGTCTCCATAGGAAAGGACATATAAATACAGAATGTGGTTAACCCTAATTAACCCCTAATTCAGACCTTTGGGGACAGAACCAAGGTCTATTAATTTTTTCTAAGAAAGGAAAGAAATTAGAATATTTCTCTCAATTGTGTAGAAGAGTTGGACAAGGTGAACATTCTGCTGGGTGACTCTGTCAAGAACTAGCTTTTGTTTAATCATTCAAGACAAATCAACTGCCAAACACTGCTCTAGGCTCCTGAAAAAATGATCATGGGAAGACAGGTATGGACCATGCCTCTTCATGGAACCTACCAAGATGTGTGCTTGGGGAAACGCACTGACTGTCTTTGGACTATTTGTTTCTTAATTAATTAGTAATAGCTGACACTTAGGGAGCATTTACCACATGCCAGTTTCTGTGCTAAACCTTTGCTTTGCACTCCTTTTAAAAATAGCTATTTTCTGGCCAGACATGGTGGCTCATGCCTGTTTTGCCATGTTGGCCAGGCTAGTCTCAAACTCCTGACCTCAGATGATCCACCTGCCTCGGCCTCCCAAAGTGCTGAGATTATAAAGGTACATCCACACATATGTTCATTGCAGCACTATTCACAATAGCAAAGACATGGAATCAACCTAAATGCCCTAATTAACCACTAATTTTTACTAACCCCTTAGTTTCCTGCTGTGGAACAGGAAAAACGCATTTGCCTACATGGCATAAACCCTGTCTCTACTAAAAGTACAAAAATTGGCCGGGCGTGGTGGCTCATGCCTGTAACCCCAGCACTTTGGGAGGCCGAGGCAGGTGGATCATGAGGTCAAGAGATCGAGGCCATCCTGGCCAAAATGGTGAAACCCTGTCTCTACTAAAAATACAAAAAAATTAGCGGGGCGTGGTGGCATGCGCCTGTAGTACCAGCTACTCGGGAGGCTGAGGCAGGAAAATCGCTTGAACCTGGGAGGTGGAGGTTGCAGTGAGCCGAGATCACGCCACTGCACTCCAGCCTGGCAACAGAGCAATACTCTGTCTCAAAAATATATATATACACAAAAATTATGACCGGGTAAGGTGGCTCACGCCTGTAATCCCAACACTTTGGGTGGCTGAGGTGGGTGGATCATCTGAGGTCAGGAGTTCAAGACCAGCCTTGCCAACATGGTGATACCCCGTCTCTATTAAAAATACAGAAAATTGGCCGGGCGCGGTGGCTCAAGCCTGTAATCCCAGCACTTTGGGAGGCCGAGACGGGCGGATCACAAGGTCAGGAGATCGAGACCATCCTGGTTAACACGGTGAAACCCCGTCTCTACTAAAAAATACAAAAACCTAGCCGGGCGAGGTGGAAGGCGCCTGTAGTCCCAGCTACTCGGGAGGCTGAGCCAGGAGAATGGCGTAAACCTGGGAGGCGGAGCTTGCAGTGAGCTGAGATCTGGCCACTGCACTCCAGCCTGGGCAACAGAGCTAGACTCCGTCTCAAAAAAAAAAAAAAAAAACACAGAAAATTAGCCGAGTGTGATGGCGGGCGCCTGTAATCCCAGCTACTAGGGAGGCTGAGGCAGGAGAATCGCTTGAACCTGAGAAGTGGTTATTGCAGTGAGCCGAGAATGTGCCATTGCACTCCAGCCTGGGTGACAAGAGTGAAACTCCATCTCAAAATAAAAATTAAAATTAAAATTAAAAAATTAAAAAATTAGCCAGGCGTGGTGACACATGCCCATAATCCCAGCTACTCAGGAGGCTGAGACAAGAGAATCACTTGAACCCAGGAGGCAGAGATGGCAGTGAACCGAGATCACACCACTGCACTTCAGCCTGGGCGACAGAGTGAGACTCTGTCTAAAAAAAAAAGTTATTTAAGTTATTTTCTTTTTTTTTTTTTTTTTTTTTTTTTTGAGACGGAGTCTCGCTCTGTCGCCCAGGCTGGAATGCAGTGGCCGGATCTCAGCTCACTGCAAGCTCCGCCTCCCGGGTTCACGCCATTCTCCGGCCTCAGCCTCCCGAGTAGCTGGGATTACAGGCGCCCGCCACCTCGCCCGGTTAGTTTTTTGTATTTTTTAGTAGAGACGGGGTTTCACCGTGTTAGCCAGGATGGTCTCGATCTCCTGACCTCGTGATCCGCCCGTCTCGGCCTCCCAAAGTGCTGGGATTACAGGCTTGAGCCACCGCGCCCGGCCCTGTTATTTTCTTTTATCACAATTCCTATTCCCTTCTCCCCTACAAACAACCATCCTAATGCTTTTAATGTTCACCTTTGCCTGTTTTCTTGGAATTTCAGGTTATTTTCTTTTTTATTTGATTTTTTTAATACATCATATACCTTTTCACAGCAGGAATTAGAGGTTGAGTCAGACGTGATTGGAAGATCTCATTCCAGTCTTTTGCACTTAATAAGATAACTTTTTTTTCCTCAACTTTTAAGTTCTGGGACACATGTGCAGGGTGTGCAGGTTTGTTCCACAGGTAAACGTGTGCCATGGTGGTTTGCTGCACAGATCAACCCATCCCCTAGGTATTCAGCCCAGAATCTATTAGCTATTATTCCTGATGTTCTCCTTCCCCCTCTAACCCTCCTATAGACCCCAGTGTGTGTTGTTCCCCTCATGTGTCCATGTGTTCTCATCACTCAGCTCCCACTTGAAGTGAGAACGTTCAGTGTCTGGTTTTCTGTTCCTGCGTTAGTTTGTTGAGGATAATGGCTTCCAGCTCCATTCATGTCCCTGCAAAGAACATGGCCTCATTCTTTTCTATGGCTGCATAGTATTCCATGGTGTATATATACCACATGTTCTTTATCTGGTCTATCATGGATGGGCATTTAGGTTGATTCCATGTCTGTGCTATTGTGAATAGTGCTGCAATGAACATATGTGTGGGTGGATGTACCTCTATAACAGAATCATTTATATTCCTTTGGGTATATACTCAGTAATGGGATTGCTGGGTCAAATGGTATTTCTGCTTCTAGATCTCTGAGGAATCACCATACTGCCTTCCACAATGGTTGAACCAATTTACATTCCCACCAACAGTGTAAAAGTGTTCCTTTTTCTCTGCATCCTTGCCAGCATCTGTTGTTCCAGGTTATTGTGCATATATGTATTCGAATATATATTTATGTCAGGTATGTTTATGCAAATTAGAATATATAGACTTTTTTCTTCTGCACTAGGATTGTAAGGTCCACCTGTGTTGCTGTGTGTGCATCTACAACCTCTTCTCACAGCTGTGTGGTGCTCCACACAGTGCAGCCACCGCCTTTTACCTGTCCATTTTCCCCAGTGAAGAACCCAGCTAATGTTTGTACTTTTGGTAGAGACGGGGTTTCACCATGTTGGCCAGGCTGGTCTTGTACTCCCAACCTCAGGTACTCCTCCCATCTCGGCCTCCCAAAGTGCTGGGATTACAGGTGTGAGCCACCGCACCCGGCTGTGCTTATGAATTCTAATAAGTCACAATTATTAACAAGGAGAGAGCACTTTCTCTGTGCCAGGCACTATTCTAAGCACTTAGCATGTATTTCACTCGTTTAATATCCACAACTCGCCGGGCGCGGTGGCTCACGCCTGTAATCCCAGCACTTTGGGAGGCCGAGACGGGCGGATCACGAGGTCAGGAGATCGAGACCATCCTGGCTAACACGGTGAAACCCCGTCTCTACTAAAAAATACAAAAAACTAGCCGGGCGAGGTGGCGGGCGCCTATAGTCCCAGCTACTCGGGAGGCTGAGGCAGGAGAATGGCGTGAACCCGGGAGGCGGAGCTTGCAGTGAGCTGAGATCCGGCCACCGCACTCCAGCCTGGGTGACAGAGCGAGACTCCGTCTCAAAAAAAAAAAAAAAAAAAAAATATCCACAACTCTATGAGGTGGGTAATATTATTGTACTCATTTTGTGGAGTAGAATATAGAGGCTAAGGTTCTCACCATTAGTAAGTAACAGAGTAGGGATATAAACCCAGGCTCCCCAAGCACAGAGCCTGCACTGTGGGTGTCCTACTGTCCCTTGTCACTCTGGCCCAGATAAAATACGGCTTTTAGAAACTGTGAAATACAGGCGCAGTGGCTTACGTCTGTAATCCCAGCACTTTGGGAGACCGAGGCAAGTGGATGACTTGAGGTCAGGAGTTCAAGACCAGCCTGGCCAACATGGCAAAACCCTGTCTCTACTAAAAATACAAAAATTAGGCAGGCGTGGTGGCATGTGCCTGTAATCCCAGTTACTTGGGAGGCTGAGGCAGGAGAATCACTTGAATCCAAGAGGCGGAGGTTGCAGTGAGCCCAGATTGCACCACTGCACTCCAGCCCGGGTGACAGGGTGAGACTCTGTCTCAGAAAAAAAAAAAAGAAACAGTGAAATACAGATAACTAAAGTAGGCTCTAACTGTTTTATTCTAAGTGAGCTCCACCCGGGACACTCCAAAGTCCAGAATTGCATTGGTGAACACTTGCAGTGGTCTCAGTGGCCTGGAGACCTCACATCCCTACTGGAGTCAAAGTCTCTGAACATGTCATTTGGTGAAGAAAGTCCGCTAATTCATTAAGTCAAAAGTCTTCATTAAGTGACTATTTGGATAGCCATAGGACCCCATTTCTTGGCCCAGTCAGATGGCAGGGTGCTTGTCACTATGTTTGGCAGGTGTTCCCAGTCCCCTGTGGGTAACCCAGTCCTGGGGGCTAAAAGCATGACTGCTTCCTGGGAGCCTTTGCTGGCTCTGGGACCTTTGTTCTTGGCCACAGGCCCCATTATTCTCAGATGCCTTTCTTTCTGTTTGATCATCTTTTGACCTCATCTTGGTTACTGTTCGTTACCCTCATGTTTCCCCTCACACTTCCCTTTTGTCTCTAGCTTTCATCTCTTTTCCTCTCTTACCTCTTTCTCAGGTTTGAATAACATTGTGTCACCTGCCCTTTCTTCCCCTTTCTCTTTTCTCTGACCTTGAATCCCAAGGCCATATTGGAACTGGAGCTGGGTCTATGCAATGTCACTTCTCCTTCCTTTCCGGTCCCATGTCCCGCCCCCTCCAGGAAGCTCCTGCTCTAGGCTCCCTTCCTCCCTCTCCTCCCTCTCCTCCCTCTCCTCCCTCTCCTCCCTCTCCTCTTGCAGGCTCGGCCGCTCTCAGAGCAGTTTCCCTTCCCATAGCTTTACCTTCTTCCTAGATTGTCTAGAGAACCCAGCAGGAGGGCAGCCTCCTCGGGTTGTGTGACAGTGGCTCTAAAGGGTCGTTTTGTCAAATTTAGATGTAGCAGCAAAGTAGTTCTGGCTGCCTCTTGCTGAAGTTCTGATCGATTTCTCTTCCCCAGGGAAAGTGACTGGGCATGGATCCTTTTTGGTATCTCCTTCATTTCCTGGGAATAATCTCCTCTACTCTGCTCTTCCAGGCAGTCCTTCTCATGTCAACTCAACCTATTTGACCTCTAATTAGTCTCCACTCCCACTCTCCACCATGCCTTTGGGCAGATTTATCAGGCAGCCCTGCCCTGCCCTGTGAACTGTCTCTACCTTATCTTGTGTTCTGGCACCTGCCATTGTCAAATGCTCCAGGGTGCCTGAGTTTCTGCCTTCTCTTGCCCCAACAGACTCACCAGGGAAGGTTGAACAGGTACTAAAAGGGCACTGATACGCCATCAAAGGCACACTTGACTTTTTTTTTTTTTTTGAGACAAAGTCTCGCTCTGTCACCCAGGCTGGAGTGCAGTGGCACGATCTCAGCTTACTGCAACCTCTGCCTCCCGGGTTCCAGCAATTCTCAAGCCTCAGCCTCCCGAGTAGCTGGGATTACAGGGGCCCGCCACCATGTCCAGCTGATTTTTGTATTTTTGGTAGCGACGGGATTTCACCATGTTGGCCAGGCTGGTCTTCAACTCCTGACATCAAGTGATCTGCCCGCCTCAGCCTCCCAAAGTGCTGGGATTACAGGTGTGAGCCACCGTGCACAGCACACCTGACTTTAATTTAAAGGACATAGATCATTTCTCAGCACAAAATCTGAGCTCCCTCCATAGCTAAGTCCAGCCATTCCTTATGTGTTCATAACTGTGAACACCTTTCACCGCCATCACCTTCATGCATTTGCTTGTCCTACCCTTTGCCCCCTCAAATCTCCCACTGCACACCACATTTCCCCAGAGCAGAGAATGCCTCCATGCCCTTTCCAGTACAAGTTCTGGGACTCTTCCAGGGCCTGCCTCCCCTGAAAAGCCTTCACTGCTCTGCCGTCTTCTCTGAGTCCCTGTGGCCCTCCCTGAGGTGCATGAGCACTTACGTCCTTACCAACACTCCTGACATGGCTAGTACTTTTTTTTTTGAGACGAAGTCTCACTTTGCTGCCCAGGTTGGAGTGCAGTGGCAAGATCTCAGCTCACTGCAACCTCCGCCTCCCAGGTTCAAGTGATTCTCCTGCCTCAGCCTCCTGAGTAGTTGGGACTACAAACGGGCGCCACTATGACTGGCTAATTTTTGTATTTTTATAGAGATGGGGTTTCTCCATGTTGGTCAGGCTGGTCTTGAACTCCCGACTTCAGGTGATCCACCCGCCTCAGCCTCCCAAAGTGCTGGGATTACAGGTGTGAGCCACCACGCCCAGCCGTGCTTATTAGATTTATAAACCAAAAATAAAATCTTAAGCCCCCAACCAACTGAATAGACCCTCTTGGCCAAGGTGACCCCAGAGAAACCTGAAAACCTGAATTCCTGACCAGGACAGGAAGGAAGGCCAGACATGCCTCATAGACCCTCTCCCTTTGGAGTTCAGTGAAAAATTATGCCAGGGCAACAGATATATCGCTGAGACCTGTGGTTACCAAGAAGGTAGCCAATGTTGGGGAAGACAAAACCAACTAACTGCTAACACCAGAGGGCACAGTGTGAAGCACTGTTCCATTATGTAGATCATCAAATCTGCAAATCCGCACTCTGTAGATTTGTATCATCAGCTCCCTGAGGAACCTTCACTAAAATGGATTGTGAGAGTAACTCTACTGGAAGCAATATCTTTGGTTTTAAATGCTGTAAGAGTGGAAAAAACATGTTTGTGTTACTGGAAAGGGGTCCCAATTCAGACCCCTAGAAAGGATTCTTGGACCATGCCAGTCCATAGAGTATATTGAAAGCAAGTTTATTAAGAAAGTAAAGGAATAAAAGAATGACTACTCTACAGACAGAGCAGCAGCTTTGGCTGCTTGACTGATAGTACTTACAGTTACTTCTCTTTTTTTGAGACAGAGTCTTGCTCTGTCACCCAGGCTGGAGTGCAATGGCTTGATCTCAGCTCACTGCAACCTCTGCCTCCCGGGTTCAAGCGATTCTCCTGCCTCAGCCTCCGGAGTAGCTGGGATTACAGATGCGTTTCACCATGCCTGGCTCATTTTTGTATTTTTAGTAGAGACAGGGTTTTACTGTGTTAGCCAGGATGGTATCGATCTCCTGACCTCGTGGTCTGCTTGCCTCAGCCTCCCAAAGTGCTGGGATTACGGGCGTGAGCCACCACGCCGGGCCTATTACTTCTTGATTATATATTAAACAAGGGGTGGATTATTTATGAGTTTTCCGGGAAAGAGGTGGATAATTTCCAGCACTGAGGGTTCTTCCCCTTTTAAGACAGCATAGGGTAACTTCCTGATGTTGCTATGGCATTTGTAAACCGTCATGGTGCTGTTGGGAGTGTCTTTTAGCATGCTAATGATTATAATTAGCATATAATGAGCTGCGAGGATGACCAGAGGTCACTTTGTTGCCATATTGGTTATGGTGGGATTTGGCTGGCTTCTTTACCTGTTTTATCAGCAAGGTCTGTGTGACCTGTATCTTGTGCCGATGTCCTATCATCCTGTGACATAGAATGGCTAACTTCCTGGGAATGCAGCCCAGTAAGTCTCAGCCTTATTTTACCCAGCCCCTATTCAAGACGGAGTTGCTCTGGTTCGAACTCCTCAGCCTCCTGAGTAGCTGGGACCACAAGCACATGCCACCACGCCTGTCTCTTTTTCTTTGTATTTTTTGTAGAGCCAGTCTAGTCTCAAACTCCTGTGCTCAGGCGATCCGCTTGCCTCAGCCTCCCAAAGTGCTGGGATTACAGGCGTGGGCCACCACACTGGGCCTTGTTACTGTTATTGAAGGCATTCACCCAGGGAAGAGGCAGGAGCTTTCTTCCTGCTTCATCTCCAGGAGCAGGGAAAAGAGAGAATTTATAGCCCCAGGGCCCTGTGGGCAGATTCTTTCTTGGCTCACTCTACAGAAGGTTCCAGGAAAACTGGCAGGCATGGTGCGCACTGGGCATTTCCCTGCAGCTCAGCCTCCCAGGGAGCCAGGAAAGAATCCTAAGAAAAGTCTTTCCAGCATGCAGGACTCCCAGGGCTCCAGAATCCCTCCTGCAGTGCCAAGCCTGGCCATCATGCTGACTGCACCAGCAGCAGAAAGCAGGAAGCAAGGGGATGATGCGGGACTGGGGGAAGTATTTGGCGGGTAGGGAGGAAGGGGTCAGCTGGCAGCAAAGCCATGGTCCTTGGAAGTTGGAGCCTTTCCTTACTCCACATTGCTCACAGCAGAATCTTACTCCCCACCCCATCCCCACCCCCACTGGACCTAGCCCTCAGGAAGCCACAAGCCTGGAGGACTCCTGTTAGATTGGATGCTTGCAGACTGAGCACTTGCTGACTCCTGGCTGTGACACAAAGCCTTCTGTTGCTCCCCCTGGGTCCCTCACCTGCCAGGATTTACTCATGTTTCTAAGAAGAGGCTCAGAAGCCAGGGGACCTGGGGCAGGAGGCTCCCTGTGAACACAGAGCGTCCTATTCACGGATGAGGGCTCAGTGTACTTGCCCTAAGGGAGTTGGTTGGGGCACTGGGACACACAGGCAGTTCGTGGCAGAGCAGGGACTGGAGGCGGGTCTCTGATCTGAGTCACCATCCATGGCTACTGCCATCTCCTTCCCTGCCCACCAGTGCCCATCAGTGTCAGGGAGGGCTCCCTGGTACTCCCTGGTTCAGGAGAGGCATCTTGTGACTCCTCATGCAGCCAAGGCCTGGGACCTGGGGCCAGGGAAGATCCTGAGCCTCTGTCACGGGAGAGGGAGTATTGGCCTTACCCTAAGACTTCTCTGCCAGAAACTCCACCCCTTATCCCCAGCTCAACCCCCAGGCAGAGGGCCTTTTCTCCTCCTCCACCTGAATCTCCAGTTCCAGGAAATAAGAAGCTGGCTCCAAAGGAAGACCTCCCCTTTTTCAAGGCCCTGTTTATCTCTAAAGTGGACATGATTGATGCCACAGGAATGCATTCAGCTGCAAGTAACAGAAAACATGACCAACAATGTGGGAAAGATTATAGATGTTTACTTTGCTCATGACAGAGCTTCTTCTCTGAGAAAACACCAAATGGCAGATGACACAGTGCAGCAGGAGGCCCAGAGCCCTGGGATGAGGAACCGTGGCAGCTTCTGCAGAGGCCTCGGCACTGGCATCTGGGGCTGGGGTCACGGCCAGGGTTGGGGCCGGGGCATGAGAGCTCCAAGGCTATGGAGCTCTCAGAGGCAAGGCTGAGGATGAGGAGTGGATGCCTGTCACCAAGCGGGGCCATCTGGTCAAGGACGTGAAGATCAAGTCCCTGGAGGAGGTCTGTCTCTTCACCCTGACCCTCAAGGAGTCATATCACTGACTTTTTCCTGGGGGCTTCTCTCAAGGATGAGGTTTTGAAGACCATGCTGGTGCAGAAGCCGACCTGCGCTGGCAGGTTCAAGCCATTTATTGCCACTGGGACTATAATGGCCACCTCATTCTGGGTGTTAAGTGCTTCAAGGAGGTAGCCACTGCCATCCAAGGGGCCATCATCCTGGCCAAGCTCTCCATGGTCCCTGGGCATGGAGGCTACAGGCCATCATGGCTTTGTGCTAGTGCACCTTAACCCTGCACCCAAGGGTGCTGGCATCATCTCAGCCATGTTGCCCAGGAAGGTGCTGATGATGGCTGGTATCGATGACTGCTACACCTCAGCCAGGGGCTGCACTGCCACTCTGGGCAACTCTGCCAAGGCCAGCTTTGATGTCATCTCCAAGACCTACAGCTACCTGACCTGACTTCTAGAAGAATACTGTATTCACCAAGTCTCCCTACCAGGAATTCACTCGCCATCTTGTCAAGACCCACACCAGAGTCTCTGTGCAGAGGACCCAGGTGCCAGCTGTGGCTACAACATAGTGTTTTTATACAAGAAAAAGTTAATTACGCCTGTTAAAAAAAAAAAAAAAAAAAAAGACTGGGCACGGTGGCTCATGCCTATAAACCCAGCACTTTGGGAGGCTGAGGTGGGTGGATCACTTGAGGTCAGGAGTTCAAGACCAGCCTGGCCACCATGGTAAAACCCTGTCTCCACTAAAAATACAAAAATTAGCTGGGTATGATGGCAGGTGCCTGTAATCCCAGCTACTTGGGAGGCTGAGGCAGGAGAATCGCCTGAACCTGGGGGCAGAGGTTGCAGTGAGCTGAGATGGCACCACTGCACTGCAGCCTGGGTGACACAGTGAAACCCCATCTCAAAAAAAAAAAAAAAAAAAAAGGGAGAAGAAAAGACAGGGCTCTGGGCTGTGGTCATTCTGGTTCTTTTAGGTTTCCCCTCATGGTTTCACGATGGCTGCAGCAGCCCCATACATCACATCCTCACAACATGTTCAGATGCAGGAAGCAGGGGGTGATACCAGGCAAAGATTTTTCACCTCCCAGCTTTGATCTTATCAGCAAAGAAAGACTGTTTTCAAGAAGGTCTCAAGAGGTCTCCTGACCTCTCCTCACAGCACTGGCCAAACAAGGGCTATAAAGTCTAAAGTCCTCCCTGACCAATCTGGGACATATCTGGCCATCCCGTCCTTTACAGTGAGTGGAGGACAGGAAGAAAGGTTTTGGGACTGATTTTGGGTTAACCAAACAAAAGTACTTGCCACAACTGACCAGCTCTAGGAGTCCTGGTTTTGAGCAACTAGACTTGGGAACAAATGTATCACAAGGCTAAT
This sequence comes from Macaca mulatta, assembly GCF_049350105.2. Classification (NCBI taxonomy): domain Eukaryota; kingdom Metazoa; phylum Chordata; class Mammalia; order Primates; family Cercopithecidae; genus Macaca; species Macaca mulatta. The sequence continues at coordinate 11,987,062 of NC_133419.1, forward strand.
CCTCCCTAGCTTCCTGACAGTTTCTCTCCATCAGAAGAGAAGTGGATCCTCACTGGTGTTCTCTCCAAGCTAGAGTCCTAACCACTGTGAGAATACATTCCACTACTGCTCCACAAATAAGCCACGAGCGCAGGGGTTAGATCTGAGGCTCTTTTTTTTTTTTTTTTTTTTTTTAAATCTGTCTTTTGTTTGTTTTGTTTTTGTTTTTTACTTTTTAAAATTAATTTATTATTATTATTATTATTTTGAGACAGAGTCTTGCTCTTGTTGCCCAGGCTGGAGTGCCATGGTGTGATCTCGGCTCCCTGCAACCTCTGCCTCCTGGGTTCAAGCAATTCTCCTGCCTCAGCCTCCCAAGTAGCTGGGATTACAGGTGCATGCCACCATGCCTGGCTAATTTTTGTATTTTTAGTAGAGACGGGGTTTCAGCATGTTGGCCAGGCTGGTCTGGAACTCTAACCTCAAGGGATCCGCCTGCCTCAGCCTCCCTGGCCTGTGGCACCCTTTTTGAAAGTTAATTGACTTTACATGTACGGGTTTATTTCTAGACCCTAAGTTGTACCTCATTGATCTACACCATTAATTTCTAAGGCAATGGAGAAAGGGGCAAATGAACACAGGTCCAACTCTTTAGAGAAACAAATTTAATAAAGCAAAACACTCTTCTCACTGGACTACACTGACCTGGGCAGAATTTTTGGGGTTCATGATAGATTTTGAGTCAAAGTATCTTATCTAAACTTTTTTTTTTTGAGACCGGGTCTCATTCTGTTGCCCAAGCTGGAGGGTAGTGGCATGATCGCAACTACTGTAGACTCAGCCTCCCAGGCTCAAGCGATCCCTTTACCTCAGCCTCAAAAACAGCTAGGAGTACAGGCATAAGCACCACACTCAGCCTTATCCGAACTTTGAACATTGGCATGACCTTGGTTCCTTTTTCTTTGGAGACGAAGTCTCGCTCTTGTCGCCCAGGCTGGAGTGCAGTGGCATGATCTCGGCTCACTGCAGCCTCTGTCTCCGGGTTCAAGTGATTTTCCCGCCTCAGCCTCCCGAGTAGCTGGTACTACAGGTGCATGCTACCATGCCCAGCTAATTTTTTTGTATTTTTGAGACAGAGTCTTGCTCTGTCACCCACGTTGGAATGCAGTGGCGAGATCTTGGCTCACTGCAAGCTCCGCCTCCCGGGTTCACACCATTCTTCTGCATCAGCCTCCTGAGTAGCTGGGACTACAGGCGCCCACCACCACGCCTGGCTAATTTTTTGTATTTTTAATAGAGATGGGGTTTCATCATGTTAGCCAGGATGGTCTCAATCTCCTGACCTCGTGAACTGCCCGCCTCGGCCTCCCAAAGTGCTGGGATTACAGGCGTGAGCCACTGTACCCCGCCAATTTTTTGTATTTTTAGTAGAGATGGGGTTTCACCATATTGGTCAGGCTGGTCTTGAACTCCTGACTTCTGGGGAGGTGGCCATCCACATGCTGAAAAATGGCTTCTTCTTTTTAATCCTAACCAACTGTCCAAGTCAGATTAACACAAATTCACGCTGTGAAGTTTTGGCCTAGAAGTTACTTTCCCTGGGGAAGCTGATAGCCCCCCTATCTTGTCAATGCCCTTCCTATCAACCCCCTCAGTAAGCCCTCCTAAAAGAACAGACTCACAGTCCATATAATTGTGGGGGAGAAAAACCCTTGGTCCCCTGGGTGGTAACAAATGGAGGACATTTAAGGCTGGCAGTTGGTGTCTGGGGAACAGTCTGGATCTCCCGTGCTCCACGACCTACAGATTGCAGACAGCTGGTCAGGTGGAGCCAGGCTGTCAGTTCTCCCATCCCCCGTCCCCACCCCCGACATCATGGGACAGAAAAAGCTGGCACCCGTGGGTGGGAAGAATTTCAGAGAGAAAGAGAGAGATTGAGCAGGAGAGGAAGGCTGCTTGCAGCCTTGAATAACATCTTTCTTTGCATATTTTCTTCCTCCAGAACAGTTTGGAGGCACAGCCCAGCTGCTGCCTTGGCGTTTGATCAGCATGATTACCCACGGGCCCATCCTTTCTTAGCACTGTTAGAGACCACAGAGATAGCGCTGGCTTCCAGAGTGTTCTGGGGGTGCCTTTTCTGCCTTTTTCTATCCTTCCATCCATTCCTGTGGGTTCTAGGGCAGCTGCTGGTTTGAAAGAGAGCAGAGAGACTTTTGTTTGTTTGTTTTGAGACGGAGTCTCGCTCTGTTGCCTGGCTGGAGTGCAGTGACATGATCTCGGCTCACTGTAACCTCCGCCTCCCGGGGTTCAAGCGATTCTCCTGCCTCAGCCTCCCGAGTAGCTGGGACTACAGGCACATGCTCCCACCACACCCGGATAATTTTGGTATTTTTAGTAGAGATAGGGTTTCACCATGTTGGCCAGGCTGGTCTCGATCTCCTGGCCTCGTGATCTGCCTGCCTTGGCCTCCCAGAGTGCTGGGATTACAGGCATAAGCCACCGCGCCCGGCCGAGAGACATTTTTTAAGAGCAAAATCCATGCATGGCCAGGCTTCGGAATCTTTCTAAGGCTTCCTAGACTCTCAGGGGACCCACATGGCAGTGGCACTGACATGCAGCCCAGTGTTGTGGCCCAAGGAGGGCTTATGAGCTGACTCAGAGGAAGGAAGCTTGTTCTTGGCTGCAGGGCAAGGCTAGCCATGGGGGTGGGCTCTGGCCAGCTGGTGTGATATTCTTGCTGGTCCTGACTTTCATTTCCTCTGGAAATCCCACACGCTTGACCACAGAGGCTTTTGCAATGTGTGTGTGTGTGTGTGTGCGTGCGTGCGTGCGTGCGTGCGTGCGTGCGTGCGTGCGTGCGTGTGTGTGTGTGTGTGTGTGTGTGTGTATCCTAATTCCCCTGGGGTTTTTCTCTTTTTGTTTTCTGAGCAGTGGGTCACCTTAAGTAAGATTACACACAAAGCTGGAGCTTTCTGTTCCAGGAAGGCAAAGGTTACAATCCTAGCAAGCCTAACACCCAAAAACACAAACACTGAAACCAGGAGAATGGGTTAGAAAATATGTACCCTGGCCGGGCGCGGTGGCTCAAGCCTGTAATCCCAGCACTTTGGGAGGCCGAGACGGGCGGATCACGAGGTCAGGAGATCGAGACCATCCTGGCTAACACGGTGAAACCCCGTCTCTACTAAAAAATACAAAAAAAAATTAGCCGGGCGTGGTGGCGGGCGCCTGTAGTCCCAGCTACTCGGGAGGCTGAGGCGGGAGAATGGCGTGAACCCGGGAGGCGGAGCTTGCAGTGAGCTGAGATCCGGCCACCGCACTCCAGCCCAGGCGACAGGCGAGACTCCGTCTCAAAAAAAAAAAAAAAAAAAAAAAAAGAAAATATGTACCCTGGTCGGGTGCAGTGGCTCACACCTGTAATCCCAGCACTTTGGGAGGCTGAGGAGGGTGGATCACCTGAGGTCAGGAGTTTGAGATCAGCCTGGCCAACATGGTGATTGAGACCAGCCTGGCCAACATGGTGAAACCCCATCTCTACTGAAAATACAAAAATTAGCTGGATATGGTGGCATGTGCCTATAATCCCAGCTACTTGGGAGGCTGAGGCAGGAGAATAGCTTGAACCCGGAAGGTGGAGGTTGCAGTGAGCCGAGATTGCCCCATTGCACTCCAGCCTGGGTGACAAGAGCAAGACTGTATCTTAAAAAAAAAAAAAGAAGGCCAGGCGCGGTGGCTCACGCCTGTAATCCCAGCACTTTGGGAGGCTGAGGCAGGCAGATCACCTGAGGTCAGGAGTTCAAGACCACCCCGGCCAACATGGTAAAACCCCATCTCTACTAAAAATACAAAAAATTAGCCGGGCATGGTGGCGGGCACCTGTAATCCCAGCTACTTGGGAGGCTGAGGCAGGAGAATTGCTTGATCCCAGGAGGCAGAGGTTGCAGTGGGCCGAGATCGCGCCATTGCACTCCAGCCTGTATGACAAGAGTGAGACTCTGTCTCGAAAATAAATAAATAAATAAGAAAGAAACCTAGCTCCTTCCACCTGTTCCCACCTGTGTCACTTACTTTTAAAGTTCTGCAAGCCATGTGGGCCCACCCCCTTTTTCCAGCCTGGAGTTCCCTGGGTTCTAGCCCCACGCCCACAGAGAACTTCCGATGGATTTGTTCACAGGGGCTGGGAGTCTTCCGGTTTAAGTAAAGGACAGTGGCAGAGGTGGATCTTCTGCCCCAGAAACATCTCGGCTGAAGGAGACTCCATCTGCCTGGCCCAGTGTATGGGGAGAATGTCAGCCCCTTGTTGGTGAAGGTGCTTCCAGGGACAGGGACAGTGGGCTGCCTTTCTCCAGCGATCTGCCCCTCAGGGGCATATGTGAAGGGGAAAGCCGAAGAAAGAAAAGGCCAACTCGTCCTCTTGGCTCGACTTGTCTCTCCAAGTCATCTTCTTCCTCACTCCATCCAAACCCAAGTACCATCCGCCCATCCAACAGATACTGACTGAACATCTCCCAGGTGCCAGACACCCTTCCCGGCACTGGGATATGGCAGTGATGATGACAGTAAGGCCCAGTGACTCTCAGAAAGTTCACACTGTAGTCAATGGAGGCTGGAAAGGGTCGGTATATTCCACAGAAATAGTGTTAACTACAAGAAAGCAAAAACAGTAATGGCATAGAGAGGGACTGAGTCGTGGGGAGATGCACCCCTTTGCAGAGGGGTCAGGGAAGGCTGCTAGGAGCTGACTCTCCAGCTGAGCCCTCCGTGCTGAGAAGATGCCAGCCCAGGAGAGATTAAGGGAAGAGCATCCGGGCAGAGAGAACAGCAAATATGGAAGTCCTGAGGGGCATCGAATATGCCAGAATCCAGAAGTCCAGGGAGCACTGTGGAAAATCTCTTGGATTGTTTTCCCTCTCACCTGATTACTCTCGGAGATGTTCATGGAAGCAGGAAATCTTTCCCGTCTGCATAAAGTGTATACACATTTACATGGAGCGTTGGCTGGGCGCGGTGGCTCACGCCTGTAATCTCAATATTTTGAGAGGCTGAGGCAGGTGGATCCCTTGAGGTCAGGAGTTCAACACCAGCCTGGCCAACATGGTGAAACCCTGTCTCTACCAAAAATACAGAAATTAGCCGGGAGTGGTGTGCATGTCTATAATCTCAGCCTCTTGGGAGGTTGAAGCAGGAGAATTGCTTGAAGCCAGGAGGCAGAGGTTGCAGTGAGCCGAGATCGTGTCACTGCTCTCCAGCCTGAGCAACAGAGTGAGACCCTGTCTCAGAAAATCAAAATGAAGACATGGAGGGTCATTTTGACTAAGTAGAGCAGTAGATGGCAAGCTACACTGTCAGCAGGGACCCTTAGCTTTCATGAGGAGAGAACACAGCCTTCTGTTTTCCCTTTAGTGCCCCATGGAGTCAGACATTCCCGTCACTCGCTGCACAGACTGCCTGACTCCCATGGGCCAAGGATGAGGGTGATGAAATTTCTTCTCTTGGTGAACAACGCTTCTGCTGACTTAGCTCTTAGTACACACGAATCTACTGAACACTTACAAACGCAGTCTTTTTTGGCAAGGTAGGTTCCAAACTCCTCTTACAGCAGAGGGAGCAAGGTTTTGCTCTCTTCTTCCTTCCAGGAGATCTGGAGCCAGACCAGGTACAAATTAACCTTGCAGTGGGCTCCCTGCTAAGGCTCCGTGCAGCGCCAAAGCCAGGCCCTTGAACTGCGGACTAAGAGGCCTGCTCCCACACTGCCAGGTCACCCACTGAGCTCAGGACAGCTTCTTTTACTTAACTGACCAGAAAGCTGCTGAGGGATCTCAGGGGTAGGCCAGACGAGCTCAGGAACTTTGAGCCCCCACCCCTCCATTCACCCCTCTCATTGTTTCCTCCAACTGACCCTCCTGAGTTAACCCCCCACACCAGGACTGGGAGATCCAATCGACAGGTGTGGTTTTCTCTAGGAAAATAATCATGATAATGACATGCAGGGAGAGGAAAAATCATTCAAGCCCACTCCCAAATCCCAGGGTGAGGGTCTCCCTGGTTTCATCACTTCCTGGCGTTTCTTGATGGTTTCTCCTTAGGGTCTTTCTAAAGTCCCTGGGGCAGCACTTTGCCACCAGCCACCGTGAGTAACACAAAGCGTGCCCAAGTTCACCTCGGGGCCTGAATCTTCCCTACACCGGGCGCCACTTTGGCTGGCAGGAGAGCAAGGTTGGGGAGGGGAACAGGACGGAGAGGAGGTGGGGAGCATGCCACGTGGCACAAAGGCCCAAGAAGCAGACACTGGATCCGAAGACGATGGGCAGAGTGGGAGCAGGCAGCGTCATAGCGGGGGCACTCGGATGCCGTGGATGTCACTCCCCAGGACAGGGAGCAGTGGGTTAAGGAACAGGCAGAAAGAAGGGTCCCATTCTGCTATGGACCAGCAGAGGAAGGGGCCACATCATGGTGAGCCCCCCACCCCACCTGGACTGAGCCTCGGGTTCTCCTGGCCCGGGTGGGCAGTCCAGGAGACCGGCTGAACATAGCCAGCCTGGTCCTGCATGTAGAGGAGGCCTGGGCTGCGGGCAGCCTGGACTTGGTCAAACCGCGCAGGTAATTCTTCCTTCTGTACACAGCTGAGGGTCAGGACACGCTCCCCTAAAAGCCCCGGCTTCCCATGAAAGTCTCAACAGAGGCAGAGTTGGGGCAGCTCTAGGTGCTGAGAATTGCCAGACACCATGATTTCTAAAGCCACTTTCACTCTTTCACCATGTTTGACTCTGTGACACTCGGGTTTCAAGGCCACCTCAGAGAGATAAGGAGGTACAAGGTCAGAGCTGCCAAGCAATAAACTGTGGTTTAGCGGTGGGGACAGGGATTGCAAAATCTAGGCAAACAATCAATGATATTATTGTAGGGACATTCAACAGGTTATAGGGTCTTCATGTCCGTCCATCCTCACAGCAACGCCAGGAGGTGAGCAGAGCAGGTAACCTCATGCAGATGCACATCCAGACAGGAGGCTATGGTGGGCTTCACTGCCTATGTCCCTACCCTGCTCTGGACCTTTAGGGCCTACCTTTATTTTATTCTATTTTTTAAATTTTTATTACCTATTATTTATTATTTTAATCTTTTTTTTTTTTTTTCTGAGACAGAGTCTTGCTCTGTTAACCAGGCTGGAGTGCAGCGGTGCGATCTCGGCTCACTGCAACCTCTGCCTCCCAGGTTCAAGCCATTCTCCTGCCTCAGCCTCCCAAGTAGCTGGGACTACAGGTGCCTGCCACCATGCCTGGCTAATTTTTTTTTTTTTTGAGACAGAATCTCACTCTGTGGCTCCGGCTGGAGTGCAGTGGCGTGATCTCAGTTCACTGCAACCTCTGTCTCCTGGGCTCAAGTGATTCTCCTGCCTCAGCTTCCTGAGTAACTGGGATTACAGGCGGGTGCCACCATGCCCAGCTAATTTTTGTATTTTTAATAGAGATGGGGTTTCACCATGTTGGCCAGGCTGGTCTTGAACTCCTAACCTTGTGATCCACCTGCCTCGGCCTCCTAAAGTGCTGGGATTACGGACGTGAGCCACTGTACCCAGCCTATTTTTTTATTCTTTTAGAGACAGGGTCTCACTCTGTCACCCAGGCTGGAGTGCAGTGGTATGATCATGGCAACTTCAAACTCCCCGACTCCAGCAATCCTCCCACCTCAGCCTCTTTAGTAGCTAACACTACAGTTGCACACCACTGGGCCCGGCTAGTATTTTTCTTTTTTAATTTTTAGTAGACAAGACCTCTCCCTATGTTGCCCAGCCTGGTCTCAGAACTGCTGGGCTCGAGCAATCCTCCCGCCTTGGCTTCCCAAAATGTTGGGCTTACAGACATGAGCCACCCCATCCAGCTATTTATTTTTTAAATGACACATAAAAATTGTACATATTAATGGGGTACATAGTGATATTTCAATATATATAATTTCTAGTGATCATATCAGGGTAATTAGCATATCCGTCTTCTCCAACATTTATCCATTGTTAGAAACAAAATGCTTGTTCCTTGGTGCCACAAGGAAAAATCAGCATTCAGACAAAAAGTTTTCACAGCAAGGCAGTTTTACTTTCTGCAGAAAAGGTGCTGCTCGTCAGCAATCTTGCCACAAGAGCACACTGAATAAAGAAAGGCAGGAATATTTATCCCTTATGTATTGGGTTCTTACTGCTGTGTCCTATCTCCATTGGTTGGAACGGGACCTCACAGTCTAAGTTAAATCCGGTTGGCTAACAACTTAAGACTTTCCTAAATAGGTAAAGGCAATGGAGAGCAAAAGGAAAAGAGGAAGTTGCTTACGAAAGGACTTAGAGAAGTAACAACATTTCCAAATAAGGAAGAGGCAGAGGCTGCGAGCTGGGACATGCCTGAGCATGTCCAGAACAAATATCTTGGCTAAAGTACAAGGACATAGAATATATATATATTTTTTGTTTGTTTGTTTGTTTGAGACAGAGTCTCGCTCTGTTGCCCAGGCTGGAGTGCAGTGGCACAATCTCAGTTCACTGCAATCTCCACCTCCCAGGTTCAAGCAATTCTCCTGCCTCAGCCTCCTAAGTAGCTGGGATTACAGGCATGTGCCACCACACCCAGCTAATTTTTGTATTTTTAGTAGAGATGGGGTTTCACCATGTTGATCAGGCTGGTCTCAAACTCCTGACCTCGTGATCCACCCTCCTCGGCCTCCCAGAGTGTTGGGATTACAGGCGTGAGCCACTGCGCCCAGCCAGACATAGAATATATTTATTCCCTTATATCTAACAGTTACATAGGATAGGTCTTAACAAAGAGTTATTAGCAAAAAGCAAGAGGGCTTTGGAGGAAGTTAGTCTTTAAAAGAAACTATTATTTCTAACATTTATTATTTATTCTTTAACAAGAAGGGAAACTTTGAAGAGGAACTTTTTACTTTCCACATCCATTTATCTTTTTTTTTTTTTTTTTTTTTTTGAGATAGGGTCTTTGTCATCCAGGCTGGAGTGCAGTGGCGCCATCTCAGCTCACTGCAACCTCTGCCTCCTGGGTTCAAGCGATTCTCGTGCCTCAGCCTCCCGAGTAGCTGGGGTTCCAAGCGTGCTCCACCATGCCCGGCTAATTTTTTGTATCTTTAGTAGAGACGAGGTGTCACCATGGTGGCCAGGCTGGTCTCGAACTCCTGATCTCAAGTGATCCACCCACCTTGGCCTCCCAGAATGCTGAGATGACAGGCATGAGCCACCGTGCCTGGCTTTCATTCACTATCTCTTTTTTTATTTTGAGACACAGTCTTGCTCTGTCACCCAGGCTGGAGTGCAACGGCACGATCTCAGCTCACTGCAACCTCTGCCTCCCAGGTTCAAGCGATTCTCCTGCCTCAGCCTCCTGAGTAGCTGGGATTACAGGCGTGAGCCACTGCACCCAGCCTTTTTATGATATTTTTATGTTGTAGACCCACAGAGCTTGTGCTCTCATCTCCCTAAACAAGAGGCAGGAACAGAGTGTTCACTCTCTCTCCCACAGCACAGAACACTGTGTTTGCTATGGAGTGAATTAAATATTAAGCAAATATTTATAAGATGAGTGGATGGGTAGGTAGCTGCATAGATGATGGTTCTGTCTTGCTTATGAAGAAGTCATCCCTCAAGGGACATCATTAGCCAGGGTTTGATTCCCTGCAGGCCCCAGCATTGGTTCTAAATATAGAATGTTTGGTCCTATCCATCCTTGCCCCAGGGACAGAATAGGGATCTCCTCCTGCCAGAGGCCCCTCCAACACCCACTCTTCTTCTCTGAAGCTGATTCTCCGGAAACGCCTCACTACCTGCAAAGTGTGGCTTAGTAGGGATTGGCAGATCTCCCTCTCGAGACCATTTGCCTCCAAAGCTTGATCTCTGAGCCTGGAACAAAGGGCTTTGTTGTCAGGTGAAAGCCTTCCGCAGCCCTAGAGCCAGCCCCACAGCGCCTCCTGCTACAGATGCTCTGCCTGACACCCTATTATCCTGGAAAGGCTGGGAGGACATTGGCAGGGAGGGACAAATAAAATGAAGCTATCCTTCTGAGGAACACAGCATAAAATCCAGAAATTGCTCCCATGGCCTATGGAAAGCTGATGTCTGATAGAGGCAGCATCCCAAGTCACGGGAAAGAATGGGTGACTTTGGCAGGGCACAATGGCTCACGCCTGTAATCCCAGTACTTTGGGAGGCCGAGACGGATCACCTGAGGTCAGGAGCTGGAGACCAGCCTGGCCAACATGGTGAAACCCCACCTCTACTAAAAATACAAAAATTAGCTGGTCCTGGTGGCATGCGCCTGTAACACCGGCTACTTGGGAGGCTGAGGCAGAAGAATCACTTGAACCTGAGAGGCGGAGGTTGCAGTGAGCTGAGATCGCACCATTGCACTCCAGCCTGGGTGACACAGCAAGACTCCATCTCAAAAAAAAAAGAAAACCAGAAAGAATGGGTGACTTCATAGCTGGTGTCAGGAGAGCCTCATGGACTCAGAACCAGCTGGAAGCATTCCTCATGCTGTGGACCACGGTGCATTCCAAAGGGGTTGGGGATTTATTTATTTATTTATTTATTTATTTATTTATTTATTTAGAGACGAAGTCTCGCTTTGTCGCCCAGGCTGGAGTGCTGTGCTGCAATCTGGGCTCACTGCAACCTCTGCCTCCCAGGTTCAAGCAATTCTTCTACCTCAGCCTGCCAAGTAGCTGGGATTACAGGTGCCTACCAACACACCCAGCTAACTTTTATATTTTTAGTAGAGACAAGGTTTCACCAAGTTGGCCGGGCTGGTATTGAACTGACCTCAAGTGATCTGCCCACCTTGGCCTCCCAAAGTGCTGGGATTACAGGCGTGAGCCACTGCGCCCAGTGGGGTTGGAGATTCAAATGTAAAGATGAAACCATACAAGTCTAACAGAAAACATAGACCAATTCTCCTATAATTTGGGACTGGGGAAAAATTTCCTAATTTTGACTCAACACCTGGAAACAATAAGGGGAAAAGATGAACAAGTCTCAAGGAATTAAAGTTTTGTATGGAAAAGAAATTAAATGAAAATTTTAAACATACGCAAAATTAAAAAGAAAAATGATTGTTTTTTTTTTAAAAAAAACAACCTTACAACCTACATCACAGACAAAGGGCCGATATTCTTAGTATACGATGAGCTTCCTATATAAATTAAAAAGGCCAACAACCTGAAAGAAAAATGCACTAAAAATACAAACAGTTTACAGAGAAAGAAAGGCAAATATTTCAAAACTATATAGAAAGACACTCAACCTTGCTTATAGTAAAAGAAACACAAATTGCCCCAAATAACTTTCTTGTTGATCAGATTGGCCAAAATCCAAAAGCTTACTACTGTACACTCGCTTTTCCAGGCTGTGAGAAAACCAACATTCTCACATATTCCTGGTGGGAAATGCAAAATGGTACGGTCTCTGTAGAAGAGAATTTGGTAATATCTAGCAAAATTATGAGTGCATTTGCCCTTTGATCCTGCAATCCCACATCTAGGAATCTATACTAAAGATACACTGAAAACAATACAAAAAGGCACTGAGACGTGCTGTTTATTGCAGCCCTGTTTGTAAAAGCCAAAGCATGGGAGAAAGCCAAAAATCCATCAATAAGGACTTTGAGAAATAAACAATAGCACATCTACACAATAGGGTACTTTGCAGCCACAAAAAGAACAAGGAAGATCTCTACAAGCGAATGCAGTATGATCCTAAGGACACCTTAGGATCTGTTTCTCTAAGAAGGAAAGATACAAATATAAACAAAAATATATAAATACAGGGCCGGGCACGGTGGCTCACGCCTGTAATCCCTGCATTTTGGGAGGCTGAGGTGGGGAGATCACAAGGTCAGGAGATCGAGACCAGCCTGGCTAACATGGTGAAACCCCGTCTCTACCAAAAATATAAAAAATCAGCCAGGCGTGGTGGCGCGTATCTGTAGTCCCAGCTATTTGGGAGGCTGAGGCAGGAGAATCGCTTGAACCTGGGAGGCGGAGGTTGCAGTGAGCTGAGATTACACCACTCACTGCACTACAGCCTGGCGACACAGCAAGACTGTCTCAAAAAAAAAAAAAGTAAATACTTTCTTATGATTAAATACCAAACATTGATAGTTTAACAGAAAGAAAGAAGAGAGTAGGGGGAGAATAGACACTAGATCCATTTATTTATTTATTTATTTTTTATTTTTGAGATAGGGTCTTGCTCTGTTACCCATGCAGTAGCATGATAGCAGCTCACTGCAGCCTTGAAATCCTGGGCTTAAGCGGTCCTTCCACCTCACCCTTCCATGTAGCTAGGACTACAGGCATGCACCACCACACTTAGCTTTTTTAAATAAAAAATTTTAAATTGTTGTACAGATGGGGTCTTGCTACATTGCCCAAGCTGGTCTTGAACTCCTGAGCTCAAGTGATCCTCCCCACTTCAGCTTCCCAAAGTTCTGGGACTATAGGCATGAGCCACCATTCCCAGCCTAGATCCTTTTAAATATATCTTATTTTATAGATTTGACTTTGACCATGCATATATTTCACATAATTATAAAACTAAATTAAACTTTAAAAAGCAATTCTAAAAATTGAAAGCAAAATGAAGTAAATGCTCCTAACTGTGTAATGGGTTAAATGGGTTGGCAGCACAAACACAGAGAGGAGCTCTTCCAAAGGAGCTTTAAAGTACATTCATTTGACTGTATATTCCTGGTGGGATTTACTATATGAAGAAAACTACAAGATCAAAATATTAAGCTGTTTTCAATAATAACTGTATTCAATTATTCAATAATTATAATAATAGGGATTATTACTTTAACACTGCTGTGTATGTCGTGGAGAAAAATATAAATAAATAATTCTGTAATTGTACTTGAGAACAGATATTTGGGGCATTAGAAGAAAGGCAATTCAGATGTAAAATCTTTAAGATGAAGCAAAAACCCTAGAATTCTGAATTTGAATTGAAAGTATCAGAATGAACTCATTTTTCTTCTTTTTTTTTTTTGAGACCGAGTCTGGCTCTGTGGCCCAGGCTGGAGTGCAGTGGCGCGATCTCAGCTCACTGCAGGCTCCAGCTCCCGGGTTCACGCCATTCTCCTGCCTCAGCCTCCCGAGTAGCTGGGACTACAGGTGCCTGCCACCACGCCCGGCTAATTTTTTGTATTTTTAGTAGAGACGGGGTTTCACCTTGTTAGCCAGGATGGTCTCGATCTCCTGACCTCATGATCCGCCCGTCTCGGCCTCCCAAAGTGCTGGGATTACAGGCTTGAGCCACCACGCCCGGCCTCATTTTTCTTCTTTTTTTATTTTTTATTTTTTTTTAATATTTATTTATTTATTTATTTATTTATTTATTTATTTAGAGACGGAGTCTCACTCTGTAGCCCAGGCTGGAGTGCAGTGGCCAGATCTCAGCTCACTGCAAGCTCCGCCTCCCGGGTTCACGCCATTCTCCGGCCTCAGCCTCCCAGGTAGCTGGGACTACAGGCGCCCGCCACCTCGCCCGGCTAGTTTTTTGTATTTCTTAGTAGAGACGGGGTTTCACCGTGTTAGCCAGGATGGTCTCGATCTCCTGACCTCGTGATCCACCCGTCTCGGCCTCCCAAAGTGCTGGGATTACAGGCTTGAGCCACCGCGCCCGGCCCTCATTTTTCTTCTTAAAAAATTTTTTTAAATGGTCCAATCTGTGTCCTCTGAAAAGGCCTAGCATTCTTGAACACAGAAACAATGAGTGCTTCTGGTACCCAGATGGTGATTTGTAAATGCTATTAAGATTGGTGCAAAAGTAATTACTTTGGCAAACCTCAATTACTTTGACACTAACCTAATATTTCCACCAAAGGAACCAGGACTCCTGGGAGAAATGGCTGATTGCAAGCCTGGGGAGTAGAAGTAAATGTACAAAGTGAGTTTAAGCCTGGAACAGCTCATCACACCAGAAAGCAAAGAACTAATCAAAGATCTCTATTATAGAGGCCATGTCAAAAGGACTCACGGTCAAGGTGAACAGGCTGCCACTGGACCCAAACTGAGATAATTTGAAAATCAATACAGACAATAATTATAGTAAATTGAATTATAGTTAATCAAATACTTTTAAATCCAGGAGTTCGTAATTTTTTTAATTTAGTGGATACTAGAAAACTAACTTATTATATGTGGGGGAAGGAGGTGGAGAAATCAAGCATTTCTTCAGCCATTTTTTTTTTTTTTTGAGATGGAGTTTCACTCTTTCTCCCAGGCTTGAGTGCAGTGGTACAATCTCAGCTCACTGCAACCTCCACCTCCCAGGTTTAAGCCATTCTCCTACCTCAGCCTACCAAGTAGCTGAGACTACAGGCATGCGCCACCACGCCAGGCTAATTTTTGTATTTTTAGTCGAGATGGGGTTTTGCCATGTTGGCCAGGCTGGTCTCGAACTCCTGACCTCAGGCGATCTGCCCGCCTCGGCCTCCCAAAGTGCTGGGATTACAAGCGTGAGCCACCGTGCCTGGCCTTTTCAGCCTTTTTAAAAGAACTATTCTTCAGGCTAGCCAAATAGTTCATAAAGGGAAGATTCTACAGAAATATTTCACATAGTAAGGGAAGATGGAATGATAGGTTTGAATATCACCATTTTGCAAATTCTAATAAATTAAGAGAGCAACAACTGCTAACAAGCAGAAAGACAGACACGTACCTTCTGATGGAAGAACAAAACATGACCTGTAAAGTAACTGGGCCAAAAATAATATGCCCCAAATATCTGATCAAGCCTCTAGATTTAACTACCAACTTACAGGAAATTCAGGGGACAGAGGAGCATGTCAAATACCACAAAGATAGTAAGCTCCAGATCAGGGAGTGGGGGTGGAGAAAGAAGATGGGAAGGAAGTCTGTTTTATTGTTTTGTTTTGGTTTTTGTTTTTTGAGACGGAGTCTCACTCTGTCACACAGGCTGGAGTGCAGTGGCCCGATCTCAGCTCACTGCAAGCTCCGCCTCCCGGGTTCATGCCATTCTCCTGCCTCAGCCTCCCAAGTAGCTGGGACTAAAGGCGCCCACCACCATGCCCAGCTAATTTTTTGTGTTTTTAGTAGAGATGGGGTTTCACCACGTTAGCCAGGATGGTCTCGATCTCCCGACCTCGTGATCCGCCCGCCTCAGCCTCCCAAAGTGCTGGGATTACAGGTGTGAGCCACTGTGCCCGGTCAGGAAGTCTGTTAAGAGTCTAAAGAGATATGTCAACCAGCCACAGAACTGTGTTTTTTGTTTTTTTTTTTTTTTTGAGACGGAATCTTACCCTGTCTTCCAGGCTGCAGTGCAATGGCGCGATCTCGGCTCACTGCAACCTCCTCCACCTCCAGGATTCAAATGATTCTCCTGCCTCAGCCTCCTAAGTAGCTGGGATTACAGGTGCCCGCCACCACGCCCAGCTAATTTTTGTATTTTTAGTAGAGACGGGGTTTCACCATGTTGGCCAGGCTTGTCTCGAACCCCTGACCTCATGATCTGCCTGCCTCGGCCTCCCAAAATGCTGGGATTACAGGCGTGAGCCACCATGCCAGGTCTACAGAACTTTTTAAATCCTGGTTCAAACAAATTAAATTTTTTAAAAGGCATTTTTTGGTTTGTTTTTGTTTTTTTAAACTATTCTTTAAGTTCAATTTAATTTTAAGTTCTGGGATACATGTGCAGGACGTGCAGGTGTGTTACATAGGTAAATGTGTACCATGGTGATTTGCTGCACCTATCAACCCATCACCTAGGTATTAAGCCCCACATGCATTAGCTGTTTATCCTGATGCTCTCGCTCTCCCTGCACCCCACAAGCCCCAGTGTGTGTTGCTCCCCTCTGTGTGTCCATGTGTTCTCACTGTTCAGCTCCCACTTGTCAGTGAGAACATGCAGTGTTTGGTTTTCTGTTCCTGCGTTAGTTTGCTGAGGATAATGGCTTCGAGCTTCATCCACATCCCTGCAACGGATATGATCTCGTTCCCTTTTATGGCTCCATAGCATTCCATGGTGTATATGTACCACATTTTATTTATCCAGTCTATAATTTTTTTTTTTTTTTTTTTTTGAGACGGAGTCTTGCTCTGTCGCCCAAGCTGGAGTGCAGTGGCGCGATCCTGGCTCACTGCAAGCTCCGCCTCCTGGGTTCACGCCATTCTCCTGCCCCAGCCTCCCGAGTAGCTGGGACTACAGGCGCCCGCCACTGCGCCCGGCTAATTTTTTGTATTTTTAGTAGAGACGGGGTTTCACCGTGGTCTCGATCTCCTGACCTTGTGATGCGCCCGCCTCGGCCTCCCAAAGTGCTGGGATTACAGGCGTGAGCCACCGCGCCCGGCCTATCCAGTCTATCATTGATGGGCATTTGGATTGATTCCATGTCTTTGCTATTGTGAATAGTGCTGCAATGAACATACACATGCATGTATCTTTATAATAGAATGATTTATATTCCTTTGTGTATATAACCAGCAATGGTATTTCTGGTTCTAGGTCTTTGAGGAATCGCCACACTGTATTCCACAATGGTTGAACTAATTTACACTCCCATCAACAGTGTACAAGCGTTCCCTCTTTCTCCACAGCCTCAACAGCATCTGTTGTTTCTTGACTTTTTAATAATCGCCATTCTGACTGGTGTGAGATGGAATCTCACTGTGGTTTTGATTTTCATGTCTCTAATGATCAGTGAAGTTGAGCTTTTTTTTATACGTTTGTTGGCCACACAAATGTCTTCTTTGGAGAAGTGTCTGTTCATTCCTTTGCCCACTTTTTAATGGTGTTTTTTCTTGTAAATTTGTTTAGATTCTGGATATTAGACCTTTGTCAGATGGACAGATTGCAAAAATTTTCTTCCAATCTGTAGGTTGTCTGTTCACCAAGATGATAGTTTCTTTTTCTGTGCAGAAGCTCTTTAGTTTAATTAGATCCCATTTGTCAATTTTTGCTTTTGTTGCAATTACTTTTAACATGTTCATCATGAAATCTTTGCCTGTGCCTATGTCATGAATGGTATTGCCTAGATTTTCTTCTAGGGTCTTTATAGTTTTCGGATTTACACTTAAGTCTTTAATCCATCTTGAGTAAATTTTTCTATAAGGTGTAAGGAAGGGGTCATGTTTCAGTTTTCTGTATATGGCTAGCCAGTTCTCCCAGCACCATTTATTAAAAAGGGAATCCTTCTCCCATTGCTTGTTTTTGTTAGGTCTGTCAAAGATCAGATGGTTTTAGGTGTGCAGTCTTATTTCTGAGATCTCTATTCTGTTCCATTGGTCTATGTGTCTGTATTTGTACCAGTACCATGCTGTTTGGTTAATGTAGCCTTGTAGTATAGTTTGAAGTCAGGTAGCATGACTCCTCCAGCTTTATTCTTTTTGCTTAGGATAATCTTGGCTATACAGGCTCTTTTTTGGTTCCACATGAATTTCAAAGTAGTTTTTTTCTAATTCTGCAAAGGATGTCAATGGTAGTTTAATGAGAATAGCATTGAATCTATAAATTACTTTGGGCAGTATGGCCATTTTCATGATATTGATTCTTCCTATCCACGAGCATAAAATTATTTTCCATTTGTTTGTATCCTCTGTGATTCCCTTGAGCAGTGGTTTATAGTTCTCCTTGAAGAAATCCTTCACTTCCCTTGTTAGCTGTATTCCTAGGTATTTCACTCTTTGTAGCAATTGTGAATGGGAGTTCATTCATGATTTGGCTCTCTGTCTGTTGTTGGTGTATAGCAATGCTTGTGATTTTTGCACATTGATTTTGTATCCTGAGACTTTGCTAAAGTTGCTTATCGGCTTAAGACACTTTTGGGCTGAGACGATGGGGTTTTCTAGATATAGGATCATGTTATCTGCAAACAGAGACAGTTTGACTTCTTCTCTTCCCCTATTTGAATACCCTTTATATCTTTCTCTTGCCTAATTGCCCTGCCCAGAACTTCCAATACTATGTTGAATAAAAGTAGTGAGAGAGGGCATCCTTGTCTTGTGCCGGTTTTCAAGGGGAATGCTTCCAGTTTTTGCCCATTCAGTACGATATTGGTTGTGGGTTTGTCATAAATGGCTCTTATTATCTTGAGGTATGTTCCTTCAACACTTAGTTTTACCACAAAATAATAAGAGCCACTTATGATGTTGAATTTTATCAAAGGCCTTTTCTGCATCTATTGAGATAATCATGTGTTTTTTGTCTTCAGTTCTGTTGAATTATGTTTATTGATTTGCACTCGTTGAACCAGCCTTGCATCCCAGGGATTAAGCCAACTTGATTATGGTGGATAAGCTTGTTGATGTGCTGATGGATTTGGTTTGTCAGTATTTTATTGAAGATTTTCGCATCGATGTTCATCAGGGATATTGGCCTGAAGTTTTCTTTTTTTGTTATATCTTTGCCAGGTTTTGGTATCTGAATGATGCTGGCCTCGTAAAATGGGTTAGGGAGGAGTCCCTGCATTTCAATTGTTTGGAATAGTTTCAGAAGAAATGGTACCAGCTCCTCTTGGTACCTCTGGTAGAATTTTCAGCTGTAAAGCCATCTGGTCCTTGGCTTTTTTTGTAGACTATTTATTACTGCCTCAATTTTCGAACTTGATATTAGTCTATTCAGGAATTCAACTTCTTCCTGGTTCAGTCTTTGAGGGTGTATGTGTCCAGGAATTTATCCATTTCTTCTAGATTTTCTAGTTTATTTGCATAGAGGTGGTTATAGTATTCTCTAATGGTTGTTTGTGTTTCTGTGAGGTCAGTGAATATCCCCTTTATCATTTTTTATTGTATTTATTAGTCTAGCTAGCAATCTATTTTCTTAATTTTTTCAAAAAGCCAGCTCCCGTATTCACTGATTTTTTTGAAGTTTTTTTTTTTTTTTTTTTTTTTTTAGATGGAGTCTTGCTCTGTCACCAGGCTGGAGGGCAGTGGAGTGATCTCGGCTCACTGCAACCTCCACCTCCCAGGTTCAAGCAATTCTCCTGCCACAGCATCCAGAGTAGCTGGGAATTCAGGTGCACGCCACCATGCCCAGCTAATTTTTGTATTTTTAATAGAGACAGGGTTTCACCATGTTGGCCAGGATGGTTTTGATCTCTTGACCTCATGATCTGCCCTCCTCGGCCTCCCAAAGTGCTGGGATTACAGGCATGAGCCACTGTGCCTGGCTGAAAGGTGTCTCTATCTCTTTCAGTTCTGCTCTGATCTTGGTTATTTCTTTTCTTCTGCTTGCTTTGGGGTTTGTTCACCTTGGGTCTTTAGTTCTTTTAGTTGTGATGGTAGGGTGTAGATTTGAGATTTTTCTAGCTTTTAGATGTGGACATTTAGTGCTATAAATTTCCCTCTTAATACTGCTTTAGCTGTGTCCCAGAGATTCTGGTACATTGTCTCTTTGTTCTCATTGGTTTCAAAGAACTTCTTGATTTCTGCCTTAATTTCATTATTTACCTAGGAATCATTCAGGAGCAGGTTGTTCAGTTTCCTTGTAGTTGTGTGGTTTTAAGTGAGTTTCTTAATCACGAGTTCTAATTTGATTACGCTGCAGTCTGAGAGAATGTTTGTTATGATTTCAGTTATTTTCCATTGCTGAGGAGTGTTTTACTTCAAATTCTGTGATCATTTTAGAGTAAAAGCCATGTGATGCTGAGGAGAATGTATATTCTGTTGTTTTTGGGTAGAGAGTTCTGTAGATATCTATCAGGTCCACTTGATCCAGAGCTGAGATCAAGTCCTGAATATCCTTGTTAATTTTCTGTCTTGATGATCTGTCTAATATTAACAGTGGTGTGTTAAAGTCTCCCACTATTATTGTGTGGGAATCTAAGTCTCTTCCTAGGTTGCTATGGACTTTCTTTATGAATCTGGGTGCTCCTGTGTTGGGTGCATAAATATATTTAGGATACTTAGCTCTTCTTATTAAATTGAACCCTTTACCATTATGTAATGTCCTTGTCTTTCTTTTTTTTTTTTTTTTTTAATCTTTGTTGGTTTAAACTCTGTTTTGTCAGAAACTAGGATTGCAACCCTTGCTTTTTTTCTGCTTTCCGTTTGCTTGGTAAATTTTCCTCCCTTGCTTTTTTCTGCTCTCTGTTTGCTTGGTATGTTTTCCTCCATCCCTTTATTTTGAGCCTATGTGTGTCTTTGCATGTCAGATGGGTGTCTTGAGTACAGCATACCGATGGGTCTTGACTCTATCCAGCTTGCTGTTCTGTGTCTTTTAATTGGGGCATTTAGCCCATTTACATTTAAGATTGTGTGAATTTGATCCTGTTGTCATGATGCTAGCTAGTTATTTTGCAGAGTTGTTGATGTAGTTGCTTCATAGTTTCATTGGTCTTTGTATTTCAGCGTGTTTTTGTAGTGGTTGGTAAGTTAGTGCTTCCTTCAGGAGCTCTTGCAAGGCAGGCCTGGTGGTGATGAATTACCTCAGCACTTGCTTGTCTGAAAAGGATTTTATTTCTCCTTTGCTTATGAAGCTTAGTTTGGCAGGTTATGAAATTCTGGGTTGGAAATTCTTTTCTTTAAAAATGTTGAATATTGGCCCCCAACCTCTTCTGGCTTGTAGGGTTTCCACTGCGAGGTCCACTGTTAGTCTGATGGGCTTCCCTCTGAAGTGACCTGGCCTTTCTCTCTGGCTGCCCTTAATATTTTTACCTTCATTTTGACCTTGGAGAATCCGACGATTATGTGTCTTGGGGTTGATCTTCTCATAGAGTATCTTACTGGGGTTATCTGGATTTCCTGAATTTGAATGTTGGCCTGTCTTGCTAGGGTGGGGAAGTTCTCCTGGGTGATATCCTGAAGTATGTTTTCCACTTGGTTCCATTCTCCCGTCTCTTTTGGGTACCCTAATCATTTGTAAATTCAGTCTTTTTACATAATCCCATAGTTTTCAGAGGTTTTGTTTGTTCCTTTTCATTCTTTTTTTCTCTCATCTTTTCTGTCTTATTTTAGCAAGATAGTCTTCAAGCTCTGAAATTCTTTCCTCCGCTTGGCGTATTCAGTTATTGATACCTGTGGTTGCACTGTGAAGTTCTCATGTTGTGTTTTTCAGCTCCATCAGGTCATTTATGTCCCTCTCTAAACTGGTTATTCTGGTTAACAGCTCCTGTAATATTTTATCATGGTTCTTATCTTCTTTGCATTGGGTTAGAACATGCTCCTTCAGTTTGGCGAACTTGGTTCTTACTCCCCTTCTAAAGCCTACTTCTGTCAGTTCATCCGTCTCAGCCTCAGCCTGGTTCTGAGCTCTTGCTGGAGAGGTGTTGCAATCATTTGTGGGAGGAGAGGCACTCTGGCTCTTTGAGTTTTCAGCAATTTTTCATTTATTTTTTTCTCACCTTCATGAGTTTAGCTTCAATCTTCAAGGCTGCTGACCTTTGGATGGGTTTTGTGTGGGGACTTTTTTGTTGATGCTGTTTTTGTTTTTTCTTTCTGTTTGTTTTTTTTTTTTTCAACGGTCAGACCAACAAGCATACGAAAAGATGCTCACTAATCATCAGGGAATTGTAAATCAAAACCACAATCAGCTATCACCTTATGCCCATTGGAATAGCTACTATCAAAAAAACAAAAAGTGGACCGGGTGCAGTGGCTCACGCCTGTAATCCCAGCACTTTGGGAGGCCGAGGTGAGCAGATTACCAGGTCGGCGGATCATGAGGTCAGGAGTTTGAGACCATCCTGGCCAACATAGTGAAACTCTGTCTCTACTAAAACTACAAAAAAAAAATCAGGTGGGCGTGGGGGTGGGTACCTGTAACCCAGCTACTTGGGAGGCTGAGGCAGGAGAATCACTTGAACCCGGGAGGGTTCTCTTGCAAACTGTTGGTGGGATTGTAAAATGGTGTACTGCTATGAAAAATAATATGGAGGCTCCTCAAAAAATTAAAAATAGAACTACCATATGATACTGCAATCCCACTTCTGAGTACATATCCTAAGGAATGAAAAACAGGATCTCAGCTCAAAGAGATATCTGCATTCCCATGTTCATTACGACATTATCCACAATAGCCAAGATGTGGAAGCAACACAAATTTTAATCCATTTATCCTGTGGATGGATAAATGGATTAAAAAAACATAGTATATACATACAATGAAATGTCATTCAGTCTTTTTTAAAAACCGGAAATCCTGTCATATACTATATCAACGACAACCCTGAAGACATCATGCTAAGTGAAACAAGCCAATCATAAAAAGGGAAATATTGCATGATTCCACCTACAAGAGGTACCTAAAGTAATCAAATTCATAGAGACACAAAGTAGAATGGTGGTTTCCAGGAGCTGAGGGGAGGGGAAATGGGGAGTTTTTGCTCAACGCGATAGAGTTTCAGTCATGGAAGAAAAAAAAGTTTGGGAGAACTCTTGTAAAACAATGTGCAAATAGGTAACAATATTGTGATGTACACTTAAAGGTTATTAAGAGAGAGCCGGTGCGGTGGCTCACATCTATAATCCCAACACTTTGGGAGGCCAAGGCAGCAGGATTGCTTGAGCCCAGCAGTTCAAGAACAGCCTGGGCAATATGGAAACACCTCTACTAAAAATCAAAAAACAGGCCGGGCGCGGTGGCTTATGCCTGTACCAGCACTTTGGGAGGCAGAGATGGGCGGATCACCTGAGATTGGGAGTTCGAAACCAGCCTGACCAACATGGAGAAACCCTGTCTCTACTAAAAAATACAAAAAACTAGCCAGGCGAGGTGGTGGGCGCCTGTAGTCCCAGCTACTCAGGAGGCTGAGGCAGGAGAATGGCATGAACCCGGGAGGCGGAGCTTGCAGTGAGCTGAGATCGCGTCACTGCACTCCAGCCTGGGCGACAGAGCGAGACTCCGTCTCAAAAAAAAAAAAAAAATACAAAATTAGCCAGGTGTGGTGGCGCGTGCCTGTAATCTCAGCTACTTGGGAGGCTGAGGCAGGAGAATTGATTGAACCCGGGAGGCAGAGGTTGCAGTGAGCCAAGATTGCGCCATTGCACTCCAGCCTGAACAACAAGAGCGAAATTCCGTCTCAAAAATAAAAAAATAAAAACAGTTAGCCAGGTGTGGTGGCACACACCTATAGTCCCAGCTACTCAGGAGACTGAGGTGGGAGGATTGCTTGAGCCCAGGAGGTCGAGGTTGCAGTGAGCCATGTATGTGCCACTGCACTCCAGCCTGAGTGACAGAGCCAAACCCTGTCTCAAAAAAGGAAAAAAAAACAAAACCAAAACAAAACAAAAAACAGAAGGGAGTCATCACTACACTGGGGCTAAGAGGCAGCTACAGCCCCTGGCCCTTTCACTCTTGCACCCCAGGCTCCTGCCTGGATCACTGCTGAATTGACTTGGTTTGGGTATTTTACCTTCCTTGGCAAGGAAAGGGCCGTTCCATTGTCAGGCTCTTCCATGGCTCTCTCAGGCTCTCAGGCTGCTCATCTGAATCCCAGTGTGCCCCTTCCACACGTCTCTGCTGAGCCTGTCTTTCTGGGCTCCTGTGAACACAAGCTCTGGCTTAGCCATGTCTACTCTCCAGAGCTGGGCTGCAAGCTTGGCTCACCATGGGCAGCCAACCAGTGTCAGAAGGATCCCAGAGAAATTGGGTTTACTTGGCTCTATGGCAAGACTCAGTTAAGGCCCTCCAGTCTCCCCAGCCGGAAGAAATGCCCCTTCAGCAAAGAACGCAGGCGACAAATAGAGGTGACATTATCTCCAATTGACAAGTGACTACACAGAGGCCCAGAGAAGTCGGCGGCTTATCCAAGGTCACCCAGCTAGTTAATGGCAGAGCTGGGACCAGCTTCCACAGTCCTGGCTCCAGGCCTGGTGTTCCTTTAGGGACACACACACAAATCACCATCACTGGCCTCAAACAGGCAGGTTTCTCTATTACGCATGACAGGCCCAGGCCTAGTGCCTATGAGCTTTACAAGGGCCCAAGAAAATGTACTGGCTCCTAAATTTAAAAAGAAAACAGCAAAGTTCATAAAAGCAAATATTTATGAACTGTAAAGCTGTCATCTATTCAACTGCAATTGAGCTCAGGCCTTCTTTAATTATTTTTTGCTTATAACTAAGGTCAGGAGTTCGAGACCAGCCTAGCCAACATGGTGAAACCCCATTTCTACTTAAAATACAAAAATTAGCCGGGTGTGGTGGTGGGCACCTATAATCCCAGCTACTTGGGAGGCTGAGGCAGGAGAATCACTTGAACCTGGGAGGTGGAGGTTGCAGTAAGCCGAGATCACACCACTGCACTCCAGCCTGGGGAACAAGAGTGAAGCTCTGTCAGAAAAAAAAAAAAAAAAGAAAGAAGAAAGACAGAGAGAGAGGGAAAGACAGAGAGAGAGGAAGGAAGCAAGGCATCATTTTAAATTATTTTTTCTCTTGTCTTTCCTCTATTTCCCTATTCCCTACATCCCACTTGTCCCTTTAGAAATGCAGTTATAACCTTTCACTTCCTCTTCACCAGACACTCCCAACAGGGCAAGTTCATCTAACTATGTGCTTAGAAGCTCCAGGGTAGAACTCTCTCCCACCAGGGGACTACCTTGAGAGACAACAGTCCATTTACAACCCAAAGTATGCCTGCTATGAAACTCTCTCCCACCTGGAGAGTTCTGGCCACCTTCACAACCCAGTTCTGTCCTCAAAGACGCCAACTCGGCCACCTGGTAGATAAGGCACCAAAGCAAGTACACAGCCCCCCACCTGCCTGCTTCCTCCCCTGTGTGCCATTCATGTCTGTGCGCCAGGCCCCCTTTAAAAGCACCCACTTTCCACTCCAAAAGCGAAGTGGTACTCTCTTTTTTTTTTTTTTTTTTTTTTTAAGAAGGAGTCTTGCTCTGTCATCCAGACTGGAGTGCAGTGGCGTGATCTCAGCTCACAGCAGCCTCTGCCTGCTGGGTTCAAGTGATTCTCCTGCCTCAGCCTCCCAGGTAGCTGGGATTACAGGCGCCCGCCGCCACGCCTGGATAATTTTTATATTTTTAGTAGAGATAGCATTTCGCCATGTTGACCAGGTTGGTCTCAAACTCCTGACCTCAGGTGATCTGCCTGCCTCTGCCTCCCAAAGTGCTGGGATTACAGGCATGAGCCACTGCACCCAGCCCAAAGTGGTAGTCTTTTTTGTTTTTGTTTTGTTTTGTTTTGATTGTTTTTGTTTTTGAAACAGAGTTTTTCTCTTGTGGCCCAGGCTGGAATGCAATGGTGTGATCTCAGCTCACCACAACCTCCGCCTCCCGGGTTCAAGCGATTCTCCTGCCTCAGCCTCCCAAGTAGCTGGGATTACAGGCACGCGCTACTACGCCTGGCTAATTTTGTCATTTTAGTAGAGAAGGGGTTTCTCCATGTTGGTCAGGCTGGTCTTGAACTCCCAACCTCAGGTGATCCACCCGCCTTGGCTTCCCAAAGTGCTGGGATTACAGGCTTGAGCCACCGCGCCCAGCCCCAAGGTGGCACTCTTAAGGCAAGAAGCCTGTACCTCTTCCCCTAAGCTAGCTTTGAAATAAAAAGTCACTTGACTTATACCAGGACCTCACTCTTGTTATTTGGACTCTACAAGTGGCAAGCAACTGAACCTGTGTTTCGGTTACAATGCTGCATGCGGAGTGTGGGCATGTTTTAACGTGTTTGCCCTGATGTGCAGTGGGGCCTCCCAAATCTGAGTGCTGGGCTCCTAGAGGTCTTCACACAGATCCGCAAACAGCTCTGAACTCTGAATGGTGCAGGCCTGAGGGTCCCAGCTGAGGTCACCCTACTCTAGTGAAATCAGACACGGCAAGCGCAGAGAGAGCAGAGAGCAGTTGATAAAGACTCTTCCTGTCTCCAGTGAGCCCTGGGGCCCGATGCCACTCAGAAGTGGTCATCAACTCCATTTCCTTAATTTGCTTAAACAACCATTTAGAATCAGACACTCCAAGAGGCAGTACTGGCTCAAGCGAGACCCAGTCAGATAAAGCTCAAGACCTTTTCACCATGCTTGTGAGATGGGGCAGGCAGGGTGTCCTAACTTTACCCCTGGAAGAAGGAAGCCTGCAACTGTGGATGCTGCTGGAAGACAGCCGGAGGATGAAGCCCTGTGGATGGGAGCAGATCTGAATCACAGAGAAACGGGGCCCAAGCCCTGATGGAACCATGTCTAAAGTCCACCTCCTCTGGGCTTTTCAACTCCACGAGTCAATAAATCCCCCTTGTTGCTTAATGTATTGTGGGTTGGGTTTTGTTGCTTGAAACCAAAATCATCCTGACTGATGTGAGACCTCCCAGGTCTCTCCTCCATCCACCCAGGGCACCATCTCAGAAGCCACGTTCTCTCCAGAGTGATTTTCCCTGGAGTATTTTTCACAGGGGCTGGTCTAGAGGCAACTGCGCTCAGTCCTTCCATCCTAACACTGACAGTGATGAGAGCCCATCTGAAATTCAGGACCTTTTCAGAAATATATCCTCCTTCCCTGGGAACGGCAGAGAGTAAGGGCATGCAAGAAGCCTGGCTTGGGTGGGATGTCTGTGCCAAGGACTGATCCCACAGCAAGACACAGATACAGCATCCAGCATTTTTATTTATTTTTTTGAGACAGAGTTTTGCTCTTTTTGCCCAGGCTGGAGTGCAATGGTGCAATCTCAGCTCACCGCAACCTCTGCCTCCTGGGTTCAAGCGATTCTCCTGCCTCAGCCTCCCGTGTAGCTGGCATTATAGGCGCATACCACCACATCTAATTTTGTACTTTTAGTAGAAACGGGGTTTCACCATGTTGGCCAGGCTGGTCTCGAACTCCTGACCTCAGGTGATCCATCCACCTCAGCCTCCCAAAGTGCTGGGATTACAGGCGTGAGCCACCGTGCCCCACCCAGCATCCAGCATTTTTGCATCCAGCATTTTTGTTGTTCCCTCTTATTCCCTCCATGCCTTGCTAGGGATAACCTGGTAAACAAACAGAAATCTCAAATTCAATAAGCACCCATATGATAAGCATTTACTAAACCCCCATATGGGAGCCGCCATACTAGGTCCTGGGCAAACAGTGGAATGACAAGTGGATGACAGGATGGAGCCCAATGATCTGGACAGTGGGTGGGGACGAGGAGCGGTTAAGAGTGTGGGCTCTGGATTGGAACTGCAGGTGTGTGTCCTTGGGCAAGTTACTTTGTAGTTCTGTGCATCAATTTCCTCATCTGTCAAACAACGTTTGGCCTATGTAGTAAGGGGTCAAGAAGTATCTGCTTTTATTAATAAGTATTAGTTTTTATTCTTACTTGATTCATTTTAAGAAAAGAGTCTGAGTCTAACCCACCCAGCTGGGTGGAGCTTGGGCCTGAGGACCCCCGCCCTTGGAATACAGGAGTTTTGGACTAAAGAGCTGACCAAGCTGGTTGGGCTTAAGGCAAACTCCAGAGACCAGTTCTAACTCCCGAGGCTCCCATTCCAGGCTCTTAAGGGGAAACTGCAGGACGGGCCCTCCCTTACCTGGAGTTAAGTGCAGAGAACCATCTTTCAAGGAATGAAGAGGCAGTACTGGCTCAAGCAAGACCCAGTCAGACAAAGCTCAAGACCTTTTCACAATGCCTGTGAGATGGGGCAGGGCAGGGGGTCCAAACGTTACCCCCTGCTTTGCCCTGCAGCAGGGCAAGGATTCCCCTTTCTCACAATGATTCAATCACATCCAACCAGAGTCTTAGCTGAGGCTCTGCCAGGTGCCAGGGCCTGGTCCCATTCCTGGGAGCAGAGATGAAGAGCAGCTTCCTGTGAGTCTTCTATGATGCCTTCCTACGAGCCTCCCCCGTGGTGATGCAATGGCACAGGGCCTCCTGTCAGTCAGTAAAGGCCGAAGGAATAAACATTAGCAGGAATAAGAGACAAGCTCTGAATCCAGGAAGACTTCTCGGCAGAGGCAGGACCTGGACTGCAGCTTGGAGAAAGGGTGGGCCTTTGATAGATAAAAGTGAACAGCGAGGGGAGGAAAGACTTCAGCAAAGGACAGAGGCGGGGGACCAGGGGCGCTGTGGGGCACCCCAGGGGCTGGTGTGGATGAAGCAGAGGGCTGATGGGGCCCAGAGGAGGGACACCAGAGGACGAGCCCTCAGGCAGCCCCATGAGCCTGTTTCGCCCCCCGCCAGAGAGCTGAGTCTCACACGCAGGGGTGAGTGAAGCTCCTTTGTCCTTCTCCTCTCTCTTTCTCTGCAACCCTGCCCACGAAACCAATGATAGCTGCTTGGCACAGAGCTCCCTGTGTTTTTCATAATCACATAACTGTATGTGAGCACTGCCAGAAGAATTTAATCTCAGGAAGCAGAGAAGCATGAGGAAAGAAGGCTGGTGTGGGAGTCAGAAGGCCTAGGTTTTGGTCCTTGGCTCAGCCACTGACTTTCCCTGTAACCCTGATCTGGTCCCCCCAATCCCTGGCCCCAGATATCATTTTCTTCATCTAACCCCAGGGGCTGGCACAGAGCTGGCATTTTAAAATGTTTGAAGCCAGGTGTAGTGGCTCAGGCCTGTAATCACAAGCTTTGGGGAGGCTGAGGCAGGAGGATCTTTGGAGGTCAGGAGTTCGGGACCTGGGCAATATAGTGAGACCCCATCAAAAACTGCTTTAATTAGCCAGGTGTGGTGGCATGCACCTGTAATCCCAGCTACTCAGGAGGCTGAGGTGGGAGGACTACTTGAGCCCAGGAGTTGGTGGCTGCAGTGAGCTACAATTGTGCTACTGCACTCCAGCCTGGGTGACAGAGTTGAGATCCTGTCTCTATTTTTAAAAGAGTAATAATAAAATAAAATCATTAGTTGAGTGATTGAAAGTATTAGAGAGTCTCAAAGGCTCCTTCCTGTCTTGAAAATTCTGTGACTCATGTAAGAATCAGTTGCCATTTAGATGATGTAAAACAGTGGTCCCAACCTTTTTGGCACCAGGGACCGGTTTTGTGGAAGACAATTTTTTCCACAGACAAGGGGTTGGGGAGGGAGATGGTTTCAGGATGAAACTGCTCCACCTCAGATCATCAGGCATTCATTAGATTCTCATAAGGAGCGCACAACCTAGATCCCTGTCATGGCGGTTCACCATAGGGTTCACACTCCTACGAGAAGCTGATGCCGCTGCTGATCTGACAGGAGGCAGAGCTCGGGTAGGCAGCAGGCAGAGCTTGGAGGTAATGTTCATTCGCCCGCTGCTCACCTCCTGCTGTGCAGCCTGGTCCCTAACAGGCTACGGTACCAGTCTACGGACCGGGGCTTGGGGACCCCTGATGTAAAAGGTAAGTGGACTGAAAAATTTGTTGCAAGTGAAACAAAACACGTCTATCCCTGAATCTAGGGATGGAGGCAGTTTCCATCATAGCACATCACAGAGGTTGGAAGGAAGGAAATAGATCCCCAGAGGAAAATCTGGATCTAGTGTCCAGAAGGGAGGTGGATATTGGGAAGTAGGTATGGATCTGGAGAAATCAATTCCAGAAAAAAGCAAAAAGCAAAACATCCGGATTCCTGCCACTACACATACACACCCCCGTCCACCCACATACACACCCATGATATCAAAAGGGCAGCTGGATAGGTGAGTAAATAGTAGGAAAAGAACGAGAGCCACTTGGTTCCATCTAATGCTTTCAAATTACAAAAGGCCGGGATGTTTGACAGGGGGTTAGAATATCATCTGTGCAGCTGGAAACAGATGAGAAAGGTAATAGCATGTAAAGCCCCTTCCCATGGGAAGGCTCTCCTGGCTCTGACTCAGGCCGACTGGCTTCTGAGCATCAGAAGCTTTGTCAGAAAGGTGGGTGAGCCCTCTGCACAGAAAACTAAGGCCCCAGGGGAGGAGCTGGCGTTGCCCCAGTTTGGAAGTGGGTCATCCTATGCTTCCCGGCATGTGAAGAGCTTCAGCTCCAGAGGCCCAGAGACTCTTTCAGGCAAGTTTATATGGTTCTCAGATCCTACATAGGAATGAGGCACCATGAAACCCTCAGGAAAGCTTCTCCCACTGCTCCCTAATATGGTGTGTCTTGTGGCTGAGCAGAGGCCCCCAACCCCTGGGAGGACCAGCCAAGCACAGTGGGAGTACTGAGGCTCTGAGGAGCCAGCCACGGTCCCTGGAAATTACATGCTCCAGAAATACACTAAGCTCTCCGGTGTGGGCCTAAGGTGCGGGACTGCCCTGCTTGAAATGCCACTGGACAGCCACCAGTCTCCAGGCTGCCCAGGCATCTCCTGGGCCTGCCAGCCATTAGCACCAAGTCCAGATAACTCAAGACCAAGTCCAATACTCTAAGTCCTACCATGAGATCCCCTGTGCCTTCCAAAGAACCACAAAACTCCTACCAAGCAAACAGACTTCAGTTACTAATCAAATCAGCCTATTAATTTCAAAGATCACCCATGATAACTTTGCTGCTGGTAGAAACACAGCAACTACTTTGAAAGCGCCCTCCGCCAACTCTGGTGGCTTGAAGCTGGCCGAAGTTGGGTGCTGGCTCGCCTTCAGGATTCAGGACTGCGGGAAGTGCTCTCCAGCTGCAGGGATATTTCAGAAGCCTAAGCAAGTAGAATCTTGGAGCTCTTCCTCCTGCATGCCTCGAGATTAAGGGTAATGTACGTGCTGAGTTTCAGAATTGCCGTCATGGCTGTGTCAGGGCACCAGATTTAGAAAACTGCACCACAATCAGAGTCCAGGTTCCCGTCAGAGCCCTGTCTCTTACCAGCTGCGCAATCTTAGGCAAGGCCGTCTCTTACCCTCTCTGACTTCCAGTTTCCTCACTGGATAAAGGGAACCTCTGCTGCCAGCACGGGCTACCTGCCCTACTTACTCAGAGGGGCTGTCAGTGTCAGCGCCAAAGGTGTCAACTGTCAACTTACTTTATGTAAAAATCTCCGTTATGTTTATAGAATGACAATTCCAACAATGCACTGGCCCGCTGCCAGGAAGGATAGGACACTGTTTTGTAGTAGCAAGCCGGTTTTATACCAACCCTTCTTGCCTTCCTTCCCCATTGGTCCCTAGTGACAGCCCACAGATTCCTGCAGTTGAGGAAACACTCTGTGGCCACAAAAGCAAGCCACGGGGATTGGACCTCAGAGCCACTGAGCCTGTGACTGTGACATCGCCATCCCCGTGGCTGCGCCGGTCCCAGCCCCGACTGCCTCACAGTGGCTTCAGGTCTCTGCCTAGGAATAATCCTGAAACCCCAGAAGGACTCACTGATTCCCAGCATCTTCCACTGATTCCCAGCATCTTCCACTGATTCCCAGCATCTTCCATACGGGAGGCAGAAACAGCTGGTAGTCTTAATTAAGTAAAGATGGAAAAACCAAACCTGGCCGGGCCCAGTGGCTCACAGAAGCATTTTGGGAGGCTGAGGTGGGCAGATTGCTTGAGGCCCGGAGTTCGAGACCAGCATGGGCAACATGGCAAAACCCTGTTCTACTGAAAATACAAAAATGAGCTGGGCATGGTGGTGTGTGCCTGTAGTCCCAGCTACTCAGGAGGCTGA
Organism: Macaca mulatta; assembly: GCF_049350105.2. Classification (NCBI taxonomy): domain Eukaryota; kingdom Metazoa; phylum Chordata; class Mammalia; order Primates; family Cercopithecidae; genus Macaca; species Macaca mulatta. The sequence continues at coordinate 12,018,523 of NC_133419.1, forward strand.
GGTAGGAGAATCACTTGAACCTGGGAGGCAGAGGTTGCAGTGAGCTGAGATGGCGCCGCTGCACTCCAGCCTGGGTAACAGAGCAAGACTCTGTCAAAAAACCAAAAAACCTATGAGGCACGGGGTAGTGGTGGCGCAGCCTAACACTCAGTAACAGAAAAGATGAGTAAGAGTTGGGCTAAGAGCTAAGTCCAACTTAAATCCAGCCCGTATTTGTCAGTAGTCTGGGAGCCTATGAAACTCTGAGTGCTTTGCCAGGTGCTGAGGTGGGAAAGGCAAAGGCATGGCCAAGATAAACAGGGCAGAAGTTCCCTTGCAGTGGGGGAGACGGGTACGGAGTAGGTCACTGCAGTAGTGCGTGGCAGTGGAGACGACACGCTCGGAGCGCTGGAGGGCATAAAGAATGGAAATTCTCAGCTCCGCAGGGCCGTGCAGGGAGCTTCGGGAGGGTATTTGAGCTGGGTCTTGAAGGCTGGGTACTTTTTCATGCAGAAGAGTGAGGGGCAGGCCGTCTGGGCAGGTAGACCAGCTGTGCCAAGTCCCAAGGTGTGAGAGGAGCTCTGGAGGGCTAGAGAGGAGCCTGGGAGTGAGTGGCCGGGCCACACCCAGGAATTGCAATTCTATCCCAAGGGCAGTGGGGAGCACTTCAGGAGTTTTATTTTATTTTTTATTTTTTTTAGAGACAAGGTTTGGCTCTGTCACCCAGGCTGGAGTGCAATGACACAATCATTGCTGACTACAGCTTCAAACTCCTGGGCTCAAGCAATCCTCCTGCCTCAGCCTCCTGAATGGCTGGGACTATAGGCCTGTGCCATCATACCCGGCTTATTTTTGTGTTTTTTTTTTTTTTTTTTTTGTAGAGAGGGGGACTCACTATGTTACCCAGGCTGGTCTCAAACTCCTGGGCAAGCAATCTGCCTGCCGCGGCCTCCAAAGTGCTGGGATTACAGGTGTGAGCCACTGTACCCGCCTCCTTGAAGAAGCTGTAACCACAAAGTGCTTATCTTTGCATTTCATAATGCTGGGACAGACGGAAAAGAGACAAGTTAGAGAGAGTGGGACTGCAGGAGGTGGTTCAGGCAGGAAATAAGGAGCCTGGGACAGTGGGAACAGCCAGAGGCTGGAGGGAGGCCTCATCCATGCTGAGGGTGAGATCTTTTGGGTCCTGACCCTCTCACAGGACACTCAGGATCTGCTGGCCCAGGGAGACTCACTAGCTCTCCTGGACTGTGCCTCTTCTCTGGGGGCAGGAAAGCCCTAGCCGCTCCTTCCGACTGCCTCTTTCTGCTGCCTCCCAGCTGGGTTAGTCCCTGGCTGCTGATCTCTCAGACCCTCTTGATCCCTACTCCCTCCACCCCAGTGCCCAAGGGACTGTGCTGTGCAGCCTTTGTTCCCCTCCACCATAGTGAGTGTCTACAAGGTGAAAACTCCTGAGGCACAGTACCCATTTCCACGAGGAGCCACTCCCAGCCCCTGGCTGCCCAGGCCTCTGGCTGCTGAGGTCCCTGCCCAGACATGCAAGACTTTTTTCTGTTTTTTCACCCTCCTCCCAAGGCTGCTAGCCATGGCTCCCACCTGTCCCCTGCACTGAGCTGGGCCTCCCGATTTGGCCAGGGTGAGCACAACTGAGCCTGGATGTGGTGATGTGGGGATGCCGTGTGGCTGGGTCCCAGCTGACGGGGTGCAACGGGAACTGTGGTGAAGAGGGTGCCCAGAGCGGGTGCTCAAGGTAGCATGGGAGAGGGCTGTCATCAGATACCGTAAATAATACAGGAATCAAAGTTCAGAGAGGCCACCTGGCCTCTTCACCATGTGCAGATCCCAGGGGCTCACTGGGAAGGATACAGCTGGGGACTGTTAAAGGCAAGACCCTCGATCTCCAGGAGCTGCTAGTCCAAAGGTAGAGAGCAGATGTTCTGCTGGGCATGACCATTCCAGAGAAGAGGCACAGAGCTGCAAACCGCTAGAACTGGAAGGACCCCTGGGCTGTACCAGGCCTGGGGACACAGCTTAAAGTTAAGTTCAAAGTCCAGCCAGAAGAGGTAAACACATAGCTGGGGCCCCATGTGATAAAGTCTCTGGCAGAAGTCTGGAGTGCAGTGAGGCCCGAGTTAGCGTTCAAAAATGGGCCTTGCCTTCCATTCACAGTTGTCCTCAAACATCGCAGGCTGTGGCTCTCGTTAACCTTCTGGAAGCGGGGGATTCCGAATACCTAGACTCTGAGTCTGAATGGCCTCAAGGGTTTTCAAGAAATGATTTAAGGACAAGCTCTGTGAATATGATTGCATCATCCAGAAATGTACCAGAATACTGATTTAGTATTGTTTTTCCTTGTTCGGAATTTCAAAACTTGAATTTCCTGCTTTACTTCACTTCAGGGGGAATCCCAGACATTTAAAGCATGAGCTCTTCACTTAAAATACCACGTAACCGATTCTCTCCCAATCCTCATCTATGTCTCCAGCCCTGAGGTTTTCCTTTGCTGCAATCAGTCTGTGGAACGGTTTGGGGTCTGCCTTTTCACATAGCGTTCCCGCACACACACATTAAACACACTTATTAAACACACTTACTGTATTTAACGGCCACGCGGGGTTCCGTCATGTGCCCTGTCCTAGTTTTCAGCTTGTGTTTCAGCCAGTGACTCTATGGCTTTGGGTAAGCCTAACCTTCTTCTGAGGCTACAGATAAGCCTCACCTTATCTGTAAAACACGATGATTTGGAAGCTCTAACGTCCTTTCCAAGCCTTAAAATTTGTGGGGGTCTATGATTTCCTAGCTGTAGATCCTAAATTGTGACCACACAATAACAATCCCTAGAAGGGAAAGAGACTCAACATCTATTGAAAATTCTCCATACGGCGGGAAGGCACTGAGCAGGAGATAGGTAGGAAAAGTGACACCGCGGCTTGCCAGCAAAAACACCATCAGAGGCCCCGCTAGGTGATCTCAGACCCCTTTGTTCCCAGTCCGGCCTCTGGTCTTTGTCCCATTAGGAAATGAGGGGAGGGGGACGCTCTCCCTCCCTCCCTCCCTCCCTCCCTCCACAGTGAAGCCACAGCCCTCCAGGTCTTATGACTGCTCTTCTCCTCCATGACAAAGCACTTTTTGAGCCCAAGCCCAGCCTAGCAGAGTGCTGAGTCACGGTGGGACAGCAACTCTCCACCGCAACCCCCACCGCCGCCCCCTCCTGCTCCAGGATGTGCTGAACCTCCAGAAACCACCGGCTTGGCTCTTCTCTCATCCGAGGTCCCTCCCGCCACTCCTGGCCCTGGGAGGCGGCTGTCCTGGGAGACCAGCCAAACTCTCTGGCGCCTCCAAGTCACGAGGAGCAGGGTTGTACGAGGGTGGGGGAGGTAGAACCCTGGTCAACAAAGGTCCAAAGACCAGGCCACAGCTTCGGAAGAATCGAAAGGCTTGGAGATTGCAGTTCTGACACCTCAAGTTACCAGAAAGTAGGGGAAACAAGCAATCATATAAACACACACACACACACACACTCACACTCCCCCACCAATAGATGCCCTTTCCATTGTTCCCAGCCAGCCTCCTCCCAGTGACCTTCAACAGCACAAGCTGTCCCTCAGTCTTGCTGCGATGTTCACTGCAGCTACATGCGTGTTTAGCCAAGCATGGAGCCAACCGACTGCCCTCCGGTGGGTCCAAAACTTCACGCTGGCTTTGTCCCTCTGAACAGCCCAGAAGCCTGGAAACTCAGCACATCTAGTTCAAAACCAAGCTGGCCTTCCCCCAAACCTGCATTTCCTCCTGCACTCCTTGGCTAAGGGAATGGCAGCAGCAGCCAGGACTACCAAATCAGAAAGCTGGGAGATCTCTTACCCACTGCCCACCCCGGCCCCCCACTTTCGCCAATCAGTCTGTTCATTTGATCTTCTCCAGATCTGTCAAATCTGTGTTCTATCGCCTCTGCTCACTAAGAACTAAGGCTGCTGCCTCCCGACTGGTGCCCAGCCCTCTAGCCTCACTCTCAGCCATCCTCCACATTCAATCATGAATCCATCTGTTCATGGAACAGATACTGGGCACCAAGTAACAAGCACCTTGCAAAAAGCTGGGAGTGCAGAGACAAGACAGAAACAATGCCTGCCTTCCAGGAGCTTACCATCTACAGCACCAGCGCAGGCAATCGAAAGGGTCTCATAAGGCCAGGTGGGGTGGGTCATGCCTGTTATCCCAGCACTTTGGGAGGTCGAGGCAGGTGGATCACTTGAGGTCAGGAGCTCGAGACCAGCCTGGCCAACATGGTGAAACCCTGTCGCTATTAAAAACACAAAAATCAGCCAGGCGTGGTGGCAGGTGCCTGTAGTCCCAGCTACTTGGGAGGCTGTGACAGAAGGATCACTTGAACCCGGGACGTGGAGGGTGCAGTGAGCTGAGATCAAGCCACTGCACTCCAGCATGGGCAACAAGAGTGAAACTCCGTCTCAAAAAAAAAAAAAAAAAAGTGTGATACATATATAGTATTTCATTAAACATACAAATATATATTACAGTTCCTAATCTTCATCACTTATATGAGTTACAAATATCAACCGAATTTGTCATCTCTGTTTTAACCTTGTTGACAACATCTTTTGTCTTACAGCTTTTCATTTTTAAGTAGGCAAATCTGCCAACTGTACTTTTATGGCTTCTGACAGCCTCAGAAGAACATTCCCTACCCCAAAATTATAAAAAAAAATCTTCTATACATTCTCCTCAAAACTTTATACTTTTTTTCAGACTTGGATTTTTAATCTATCTGGAATGTATTTTTAAATACTGAGTGAGTCATTTTTCTCCACATGACTGTCAATTGTTTCAACATAATTTGTTAAACCCATTCTTTCTTCCCTAATTTGACACAACAGTTTAGCATATCCCAACTTCTCATACATAGGTGGGCAGGACTATTTTGTCACATTAATCTAGTCATCTCTTCCTGTGCCAGTACCATACTGCTTATAGCACTTTACTGTACTTTTATTATAGCACTAAATGCAAATCTATCAACACACTAACTCCTCCAAATGAACTTTAGAGCCATTTTGTGAAGTTTCAAAAAAAAAAAAAAAAATACTGTCCCAGAGACAGTAATGGCTGAGGAAAAACAAAAACAAAAAACTGCCTTTTATGGAAATTGCAGTGAATTTACGTTTATTTGGGGAAAACTGACATCTTTACAAAATGAAGACTGACCAACCATTTGGGAATATGGTACCTCTTCATTTATGCTAGGCTTTTTGGATTTTTTTGGTCCAGCAGTAAGCATTTATAGTTTTCTCTATATATTTCTTGTTAACGTTATTCCAAGGTACTTTAAGCTGTTGTTGTCAATGTAACCGAAAAACACTGTGTTTTTCCATTTTTTCCCCCTATTTTCTAACTGGTGGTTACTGCTATCAAGGAAAGCTTTGGATCCTATATATGGTGACTTTGCTATACTCTTATTCTAAGAGATTTCCAGTGTAAGGTTTCTAAAAACAAAGCTAATGCGGTGTCTCTATGTTGTCTCCAGGATCAAGTTTAACCTCTTTTTATGGAACACAACCCTGCCCGACCTTGCCCCTATTCTCCACCCTATCCAGTATCCCCCAACATGCACTGTACTTTCCAGTCCAACATTCTTTTTTTTTTTTTTTTTGACACGGAGTTTTGCTTTGTCTTCCAGGCTGGAGTGCAATGGCGCGATCTCGGCTCACTGCAACCCCCGCCTCCCAGGTTCAAGCGATTCTGCCGCCTCAGCCTCCAGAGTAGCTAGGATTGTAGGTGCATGCCACCATACCCGGCTAATTTTTGTATTTTTAGTAGAGAGGGGTTTCGCCATGTTAGTTAGCCAGGCCTATCTCCAACTCCTGACCTCAAGTGATCCGCCCGCCTTGGCCTCCCGAAGTGTTGGGATTACAGGCGTGAGCCACAGTGCCCAGCCCCAGGCAACATACTTTCTTAAGGCAGCTTGAACAGGTCATGCATTTCCACATTGCCACACCTTTGCATATGCTCTTCACTCTGCTCTAAATTCCCTTCCCTGTTTCCCTCCTGCACTTCACCTTGCTTTTAACTTTTTCTGCAAACTTAGCTCAGGGGTCTTGCTCAGGGAAGGCTTCCCTGACCTCCTCCTATCCCAGACTGGGTAAGGTACTCCCGGTCTAGGAGCATCCTTCTGTTTACCTTATTCTTGTAGCTCTAGCACCACGAAAATTTTTTTCCTGTAAGTAACATAGGTGCATTTAATGAAACCGTGAAAAAGAAATCACCCTAATTCCGTCGGCAATTTGTTTTTAATATTTCAGTAGAGTTGCTTTTTTAAAATAAGGTTTGGAAGTCTAGCTTTCAGCTGCAGGTTTGTGAGCATCCTGAAATTAATAGTTCTTCCACCGATGCGTCAAAAGATGCAACACAACAGTGGACCTCGAAGCCAGGACCTAGGTAGGGGCAGGGCCTAGCTCCAGCTCTGCCACCCATAAATTCACATCCACCCTGTGCCTGGGACTCAGCTGCAAGCCACACACACTGGCCCCGCCCATCCGGGGTCTCTTTCACCTGTCACCCGCCATCAACCCTGTCAGCTTTTCTCCAATGACACCCCGGGGTTGTCCTACAGGGCCGCCGAAGCCTGAAGCTCCTGTGAGTGTGGCTGGTAAGAGGCCATTTTGAAAAGGCCTCAGCATGGGCTTCGCCTTTAGATCCACGTCGCTTCTCCTTTCTAACCCGAGATGTGTCCCTTGGGTGCGAAGCGACTCCAGCGATTCTCTCGGAAGCCCCGGTGGCTCACTCCCAAGACCCCCAGGGGAGGCGGTCCCCATCCCTAGGGAAACCCGGCCCGCCCAGCCTTTGTTGTAGAAACTGCACTCGGAGCCATATTTGCTTTCAGCCAAAGGCAGACGTGGTCGCCGGAATCAGAAGGGCAGGGGCGGACCCGAAACCCGCCGTGAGCCCCACTTCTCCATCGCGCTCCTTCCTGGACTCTTGAGGAAGAGAAAGTGCGCTCGACCACCTAAGTTAAGGCCCGCGTCTCCACCTTCCACCTTCTCAATCTGCAGCAAGATGTCACAAGGGCTTCCCCGCAGCTATGATTTTTAACACCATGCCCCGGGCCAGGAGCCTCAGGGTGCTCGTTCGGGAAAATGGGAGCCAAATCAGGATCACCCCATGCGCCCCCGCACCCCGCCCCCGCCGGTTCCAAGGTCCGGGCACACCTAGAGCGGGGGGCTCTGAGGTGGACTTCCCGCGCCTCCTCGCAGCTTCCCTCCAACTCCACTAAACGGGCCCCAGGGGCACAGAGACGACACCACTGTCCCCGAGGCAGTCCGGTACCGGTCCCCGCTCCCGAGCTCCGCCAGAGCGCGCGAGGGCCTCCAGCGGCCGCCCCTCCCCCACCGCAGGCGGGGCCCCGCGCCCACCGGAAGGAGCGGGCGCGGGGCGGGCAGTGCTGATTGGCCGGGGCGGGCCTGACGCCGCCGCCGCTATAAGAGACCGCAAGCTACCCGCTGCGCCAAACGTTCTTCGCCGAGAGTCGTCGGGGTTTCCTGCTTCAACAGTGCTTGGACGGAACCCGGCGCTCGTCCCCCATCCCGGCCGGCCGCCCATAGCCAGCCTTCCGTCTCCTCTTCACCGCGTCCTCGGACTGCCCCAAGGGCCCCGCCGCCGCTCCAGCGCCGCGCAGCCACCGCCGCCGCCGCCTGTCCTTAGCCTCCGCCATGACGACCGCGTCCACCTCGCAGGTGCGCCAGAACTACCACCAGGACTCAGAGGCCGCCATCAACCGCCAGATCAATCTGGAGCTCTACGCTTCCTACGTTTACCTGTCCATGGTGAGCGCGGGCGGCTCGGGGCGGTGGCGGGGGTCGGGCGCGGTTCCCGGGGCGCGCGCTGGGGCGGGCCGGGGGTGTGGCCACCCGCGGGATCCCCCGCCTCCCTGCGCCCTTCTGGAAAATGGAGGCTGCTCGAGGTTTCCGAGGACTTCTCTGGCGCAGAAAGTGGGGGCAGCTGGTTCTTCTCGGCTGTACGCTGGGAAGGCTCCCTCCTAGGCCGGGGCCGCCTCTGCACACCGTTCTTTTTTTAAAGGAGAGTTGGGTGTCCTGAAATCCTGGGTTTGCAAAACTGTCAGCCCGTGCGATCAATCCTGCGGTTAGGAAGGTGGAGTTTTGCACTCCCATCTTTTTCTCTGCCTCCGGCAGTTGGCTCTGAAGCCTAGCGTTTTTTGCTTAGGTATCCAGCTCCAGTCCCCTAGGTATGGCGGGCCTGCTGGGTAACGGTGTCGAACAGCAACCCCTAGGGGCTGGCGCGAAGTGGCTTATCTTGTGGGCAGATCCCTCTGGAGCAGCCCTATCCACTTCTCAGCTCTGCTTATCTCTAAGCCCCACTTGCATTGAAGCATATCTCCAGAAATCGCCCCTTCTGCAGTCACCGAAGTGTCACCTGACCCTGCGTCTAGGGAACTTAATTTTTATCTTTTATGTATCTTACTGTAAGAGGTGTGGCGTACTAAGTGAACCTCCAGTTCTTGGATAAAGTCCACCGACAGTTACTGGGCAATAAATTTTTCAGTGATCAGTGGAATCAGTTTTCCCAAATCTTGGTCTTCGGCAGTGTCGTGGGAGTCTTCCTAGAATTGCCTTGTGATTGTCCAAACTATCCCAAGAATGTGTTCCAAATGGATTTGAAAACAGGCCTGTATTTCTGTGACTGTCATTGCCTTTCAGAAGCACTTGACTACATCAAATGTCTAAAACTGAAAATCAAATTTTTGTGATACAAGTATTTTAAAAGTATATTTGCATCAACATACTGCCCACATTTGTCACCTTGCATGGGCGTTTTAAATTTTTATTTATTTATTTTTTTTGAGACAGAGTCTTGTTCTGTCGCCCAGACTGGAGTGCAGTGGCACGATCTCGGCTCACTGCAGCCTCCGCCTCCCGGGTTCAAGCGATTCTCTTACCTCAGCCTCCTGAGTAACTGGAATTACAGGTGCCCGCCACCACGCCCGGCTAATTTTTTGTATTTTTAGTAGAGACTGGGTTTCACCATGTTGGCCAGGATGGTCTCCTGACCTCGTGATCCAACCGTCTCGGCCTCCCAAAGTACTGGGATTACAGGCGTGAGCCACTGCGCCCAGTAGGGGTTTTTAATTTTATAAATAAATCGCGGTACAGCTGGCAGGCTCCTGAGCTCTTTGTTTTAACCATGCTTTAAGATGGTTAATCCAGGAACAGGGAGGAGAAAAGGACTAAGTGCGGGATCAGTACCCCAGCACCCTCTCATCAGACAATGAAAGTTTTCTGTGCACTAATACAGAGCCTTAAGACATTGCCCCAGGCAATGCCCATAATCTAAAGGTTCCTTGAAGTCCTTGAAGTAAACTTTGAAGGATCAAGTTTCAGTTTTCTATTAGAATAGAAAGATTACTGTTGGGTTCAATCCAGTAGCTCATCTGCCCCCAGTTTCCTTGGGCACTGACCCCTTCATGCTGCGCCTTGAGAAAGGAAGCCTAGGCTGACTATCTAGACCATCTTGCCTCAGTGTAGACCATCACAGCTACCTGTCTTTGGGGATCCCTAATATAACACATTCAGTGTTCTCCTTTCAGTCTTACTACTTTGACCGCGATGATGTGGCTTTGAAGAACTTTGCCAAATACTTTCTTCACCAATCTCATGAGGAAAGGGAACATGCCGAGAAACTGATGAAGCTGCAGAACCAACGAGGTGGCCGAATCTTCCTTCAGGATATTAAGGTGAACAAAAGATCCTAGGGGTGTCATACTTCATCATCTAGCCGTGTTTGGGTATCAGAAATCACTTAAACTAGCAGTTGCCCTTATAAAGTGATGATACACTGGGCTTTTGCCTTTTGTGGTTTTTTTAGGCTTACCATCTAAACTAAATTAGGCAAATAGTAATGTCCCTTTTGCCAAAGCGTGGTGGTTAGAGATGACGGGCTTGCTGATTTGTAGGTTAGTTGGTAGAGATGCATTAACCTATCCTCCTCGTTCAGAAACCAGACTATGACGACTGGGAGAGCGGGCTGAATGCAATGGAGTGTGCTTTACATTTGGAAAAAAATGTGAATCAGTCACTACTGGAACTGCACAAACTGGCCACTGACAAAAATGACCCCCATGTGAGTACTGGAAACCCAGGAAATAGAGGAAATCATTTGCCTTAGGGATTGGGAAAGCTGCCCACTAACTGTCTTGCCCATTGTTTTGTAGTTGTGTGACTTCATTGAGACACATTACCTGAATGAGCAGGTGAAAGCCATCAAAGAATTGGGTGACCACGTGACCAACTTGCGCAAGATGGGAGCACCCGAATCTGGCTTGGCAGAGTATCTCTTTGACAAGCACACCCTGGGAGACAGTGATAATGAAAGCTAAGCCTCAGGCTAATTTCCCTATAGCCATGGGGTGACTTCCCTGGTCACCAAGGCAGTGCATGCATGTTGGGGTTTCCTTTACCTTTTCTATAAGTTGTACCAAAACATCCACTTAAGTTCTTTGATTTGTACCATTCCTTCAAATAAAGACATTTGGTACCCAGGTGTTGTCTTTGAGGTCTTGGGATGAATCAGAAATCTATCCAGTCTATCTTCCAGATTCCTTAAGTGCCGTTGCTCAGTTCTAATCACACTAATCAAAAAGAAACAGAGTATTTGTATTTATTAAACGCCTTAGTTTGGGCAGTATACTGAGGTATGGCTGTCTTGGATTCAGACAGGATTAAGGGTTCCTGACTCTCAATCCAGTGTCTGAGCTAAATGTTTCCGATGGTTCAGTCTAGCTTTCATAATTTTTATGAATGAAAGGCATTAAAGGCTGAAGTAGTCCTGGACTGCTGATTTTATCTATTAAACTAACCATTTGATTCAGGCTGTCATAGGACATGTTCTTCAGTGTGGACAGCTGTATGGCTGTGTGACTGGATCGGTGTCCTGCTGGTGTACACACCGGAGAGGACCTGGCTGGCGAAGCATCCCCGTTGGGAAGCACGTTAGGAATGTGCTTCATCCCTAGTGAGAATGGGAGAGAATTAACAGTGTGAATATGGAAGGAACCTTCATTTCAAATACTAAAACGTTGTAGTAGGAGGACAAAGGTTGAGAGGATCCTTTTTTATTTTTTTTTTTGAGACAGGGTCTCACTCCGTCGCCCAGGCTGGAGTGCAGTCGCTCAGTCTCACTGCAACCTCCGCCTCCTGGGTTCAAGCAATTCTCCCCTCAACCTCCTGAGTTGGGACCACAAGCACATGCCACAACACCCAGCTGATTTTTGTATTATTTTGGTAGGGTTTCGTGTTGGCTAGGTTGGTCTCAAACTCCTGACCTCACATGATCTGCCTGCCTCCACACCCAGCCCAAGACAAGATTCTGAAATAACATCCTTTGCTAAACAAGCCACAGATGTTTGCCAAGTTCCTGTCTAGCCCTAGAAGCAAGACTGAAACTGTTGCCCTTTTAAGTTTTCAATTACAATAGCTGGGTGTTCTGACTGAAAGTAACTGCTTGAGAATCCAGAAAAGGGAAGTTATATACTTCCTTCCCTCATGATTGGGGCTGAAGTGGGGTGTTTCCAATTGGGTGAAAGTGCCCAGGAAATCTGGAATAAAGGGAAACATCTGATTTTGTGACAGCTTTGGGCTGACCCCAAGGAAGCATGAAGTATTTTGGTGAGGTGCCCCAGGCAGTGAGAAAATGACCTAAGGGCCCCGGACACCCTCAATGTCACCATCACCATAGTGCTTGGGTACTACCCTAAATGGTTATGGGGAAGTGTTCATCTGTCATCCAGCTGACTGCCACCCCATGGTTTTGGGTCAGCTACCCTTGCTCAAAGTAAGTCGGGGCCAGTGATAACATCTGTTCAGCGAAGCCTGGCCTGGCAGCCCTGGGACAGTTCTCTAGCAGCACTCCGGTCAGCACAACCTCAGCTTCCTTCACCTGCTCCCAAGAAGTCTTCCTGGTGATACCAGGCTCTTGGGTGAAGTGAGAAAAGGTCCCGAACACTTCCCTAGGATCCCTGTGGAGGTGGCCAAGTATATACCCCAAGCCAGTGCTGGGCGTAGGTCCAGCGTGCTCTGGCAGTGATGGAACCCTAGGAAATTGTGGAGGAAGGGTAGGTTCAGAGCAAGGGAAGCTGGGGTGGGGCACAGGGCAATACAGTGCCCCTGGTTCGGGTGGAGGACAGACCTGTTTTCCAAGGCCCAATAAGGATCCACGTGATCTTTTAGTGTAGCATGTATGTTGGTTGTTGATAGTTCCAAAGGTTCTTTGAGATGATTTTCGGGGATCTCTGGCATATCCGTCAGGTTAAACTCCACGGTTTTCCTCCTCACGTGAGATACTTCTGGGTGCTCCATCAAGGCCCCATCGCTCCCTGAGAGCAATTCAGAACTGTTCTTGGCCCCAGAACTCACAGTCTTTAGGCTTTTGTCTTTGGTGTCTATGCCTGTGACACTGTGAAGCTTTGACAGCACTGATGGTTCTGGGGGGAAGAACATGGGAGTGGGGCTGAGGGGCGTCTGTGGGGCACTGTAGTAGCCTGGCCTCTGATACAGTGGGGCAGACTTGAAGGCATCTACAGCCTTAAGCTTCCAGGCCTTGTTGTCTTCCAGGCCCCTAACGTTCTGTTTGACTGCCTTGTGGTTTTTGGGCAGGCCCTCGTGGAGAAGGGATTCCCTCTTGGGCCACAGTAGTTTGGTCCTTGAGTTTGCCCCGGGAGGATGGTGATCATGGGACTGCAGCCCTAGGAAGCGGCCAATGATGCCAGTGTGAGCGTCCTCTTTGTCCTCCTGATTGGGCTGAAACTCCATCTCCTCTTTGTTCAGGCTGGAAAGAAGCAGGAGATGCAGGGCTGGGCCAGTGGACAAAGGACTAACACCTGGCCTTCTCCCTTACCCCCTCCTCTCTCTCGGTTGGCCCAAGCCAAGGCCACACCATCTTCCTCACAATACCCCAGCTCTCACCTCTCTCCTGATCCATCCTGTACCTCCCGGTGATCCCTCCAGGCCCTGCTCACCTCACTGTTCGTTGACTCCCTCTTGACCAGAGTTAACACCCAACCCCCTCAACCACCCCTGCCTGGCATGTAAAGCCCTCCTCATCATTCACTTCCCCTTTAAAACCCCCTCACTCCAGGCAGTCAGAAACACTGGTGCCCTGGCATGAGTGGTTCAGATGAGGCCCATGAGTGACTCTGGGCAATGCCAGGGATTTGTGGTTCCAACTGGGAGCGACATCCACAAAGGGAAATTTGGCTTCCTAGCAACAGGCATCCCAGGAGCCCAAGACCTTTACCCTGCAAGGGAAAGCTTATCTACCACAGAGTATGGCCTGCCCTTTCCCAAGTTCAGATTCTTCCCATGTTCCATGGCCCAGCTCCAGACCCTGCTGGAAGCCGCCTCCAGGCAGACAAAGGTGACTGTGTTCCATGTTCTGTCCCTTTCCTAGATGTCCAGTACTTTGTACCTTGTATCCACAGTTTGAGGCTTGGGTTTGAGCTCCCTCCGTAAATTGCGCATTCCTTGGAGACAAGGTCTATGCTTTATTGTTCTGTTTTCAGCTTTCCCCCCAACAACCTTCAGCTGCTGGGGTACAGACCATGTAGGGCTCAAAGTCATCCTCCAGAAATGTTTATGACCTAAGCAAGCCTCCAGCCTTCATTTGATCACCTTCCCAACTCTTCCTCAAACTATAGACTCTAGTTAAACTCGATTGCAGTCCAGTAGGATACTTGGTTCTTTTTTTTTTTTTTTTTTTTTTTTTGAGACGGAGTCTCGCTCTGCTGCCCAGGCTGGAGTGCAATGGCCGGATCTCAGCTCACTGCAAGCTCCGCCTCCCGGGTTCACGCCATTCTCCTGCCTCAGCCTCCCGAGTAGTTGGGACTACAGGCGGCCGCCACCTCGCCCGGCTAGTTTTTGTATTTTTTAGTAGAGATGGGGTTTCACCGTGTTAGCCAGGATGGTCTCGATCTCCTGACCTTGTGATCCGCCCGTCTCGGCCTCCCAAAGTGCTGGGATTACAGGCTTGAGCCACCGCGCCTGGCCGGATACTTGGTTCTTAAAAGAACAAGTGGCCAGGCACGGTGACTCACACTTGTAATCCCAGCACTTTGGGAGGCTGAGGAGGGTGGATCACCTGAGGTCAGGAGTTTGAGACCATCCTGGCCAACATGGTGAAACTGTCTCTACTAAAAATATAAAAATTAGCCAGGCTTGGTGGCAGGCGCCCGTAATCCCAGCTACTCAGGAGGCTGAGGCAGGAGAATTGTTTGAACCTGGGAGGCAGAGGTTGCAGTGAGCCGAGACTGTGCCACTGCACTCCAGCCTGGGCAACAAGGGCAAAACTCCGTTTAAAAAAAAAAAAACAAAAAATGGAAAGAGAAAAGAACAAGCCGAGAACAGCACTGGATACTGTGGAAGAAAACCTTGAGTATGAACCCTGACATGTGCCCAACACTCTAAGGCACTTTCAACTCTTGTCCTGGGGAGAAAGGACCAGCTGGGATAGCCCTTCAGCCCACTGCAGCTCAAGAGGGATTCAGATGGAATCAGGGAAGTGGGACTATGTGAGGATAAGTCTGGCTGCTGTGGGTGGCCTGAGCCCTTTACTCGGTAGGACAAAGTCAATTCAGGAGGTACCTGTGATGGCCTGGCTGCCTGCTAGGATATGTTTGCTGCCCCTTCCCCATCCCAGGGAACCCCACTTCCACTTCCCATCCAAGCACCGTAGCTTATCAGAAAACACAGTTCTGACACCTATAATTCCAGCACTTTGGGAGGCCAAAGCGGGCAGATTACGGGTCAGGAGTTCGAGACCAGCCTGGCCAACATGGTGAAACCTCGTCTCTACTAAAAGTACAAAAATTATCCGGTTGTGGTGGTGGGCACCTGTAATCCCAGCTACTAGGGAGGCTGAGGCAGGAGAATCACTTGAACCCAGGAGGCGGAGGTTGCAGTGAGCCGAGATCACAACACTGCGCTCCAACCTGGGTGACAGAGCGGGACTCTGTCTCAAAAAGAAAAGAAAACATAGTTCTGGATGACAGGAGCCAGGTCCTAACCTTCCACTGCATCATTGATCACAGGCTGTCCTTCGAGTAGCAGATGCACCATTTGCTAGCTATGTGGCCTTGGGCAACTTACTCTTTCTGAACCTGTACTTTAATCATCTGAACACTTGGGATAACAAACCAAAATTATTGGGAGGAAAAAATAGTTACTATTTATAAAGAGCATAGTACAGTGCCTGACACTTACTGAGGCACCCAGTATGTATTACCTAGTGCTATTCTAAGTTCCTAGGCAGACCCCTGCACTAGGAGGGGCTTCCCACCCAGCCCCCTGGCACTGGCCACACCTGATGTTGAAGGTGGAGCCCATAAAGGAGGCTCGACGGAACTGGGCGGAAGCAGCTGTGTAGGGGGGGTGTGGCTCAGGCTCATTCCAGTACATGTCTGGCTCCATCCGAGGCAGGTCCTGGTGCATCTCATCCACAGCCAGCAGGGACACCTGGTCACCAGGGACAGAAGAAGTCCCACAGAAAGGTCATCCCAGGCAGGACCTTGTACGTGCCTGATGACTTGGAGGAATCTCTCCCTCTCTCTGGACCTCAGTTTCCCTGTCTGTGAAATGGGGAGATGGGTGCCTGCCTGCAGCCTCAAAGATTGAGGTGAGAATCCTGTGAGTGAATGGCTGCAGGAGCGAGGAGGGGAAGGGGTGATCATTCACTGTGAGACCTCCCTACAGAACAGTGGGGTCCTCTCTTTGGGTCCACTGTGGAGAAGGTCCATGGTATGGCCTCTCTCCCTCTCCCCATACCTGCAAATTCCTGTCGACAATCCAGTTGGTCTCAAAATCATCATCGTCCTCTCCAAACGGGTTGATGAGCTGCTCTGCCACCTTGGGGACAGGTGAGGCTCTGTAAACCCTCAGGCAGGACTCCTCAAAGCCAGCCTCCCCACTTAAACCTCAGCTGCTGCCATTTCCACACCACATGATGCCCTTCCTGCCTGACCACTGTCTTCAAAGCCAGAGTTTAGGGCTCCAGCCCCCCACACCTGTGGGCACCCACACACTTCTGGACACAGCCCCTCTAACTCTCCTGAGCCAGTCCTTCCCTGAGCACCCACAGTTGTCCCTGAGTGTATCACTCAGCTGAGTCATCACCTTTATCTCACCTCATGTATCTTACCTGGAGTTGCATAATTTTATTCATTCCTGCAACAAAGATATATACTGAAGCTGGGCTGAACTAAAGGGCCGTCTAGGTGGGCAGATTCCTGGATAGCAATCTCTAAAATGCCCTAACAAAGCCCCGAAGAGGTGGCACGCCTCTGCCTTCGGGGTCCAGGGGACATCTTACAGGCCACTGGGGCACCTTGGAGAATTTCAAGCATAAAAGTGTGATTTGTTTTGATCTGTAGAAACCAAAGATAACTGGGGGGCAGGGGGAATTTAGAGGAATAGGAATGCATGCGTGTGTGTGTGTGTGTGTGTGTGTGTGTGTGTGTGTCACAGCAACAGGAAGGGCAGAGATGGAGACTTACACCCCCACTACCAAAAAATAAAGGAAGGTAGGAAGGGAGAGAGAGTGGGTGGGCAACAGAAGGAAGGAAAGATAAAGAGTTGGAGAGAAAACTGGGATTGAGAACTCCTGTTTGGCGTACTGGCTGTGGTGGGAGGGAATACATGGACAAGCCACTCGAGGTGAGGAACAAGACACCCCAACAGGCATCTTGAATAAGGAGAGGTGGTACCAATCTGCCTTGTAAAGGGCAGAGGCTAGTGAACCTTAGGGCTTTTGTGTGTGTGTGTGGTGGTGGTGGTTGTTGTTGTTGTTGTTGTTGTTGTTTGAGACGGAGTTTCATTCTTTTGCCCAGGCTGGAGTGCAGTGGTGCGATCTCAGCTCACTGCAACCTCTGACTCCGGGGTTCAAGCGATCCTCCTGCCTCAGCCTCCCAAGTAGCTGAGATTACAGGTGTGCACCACCACGCTTGGCTAATTTTTGTATTTTTAGTAGAGACGGAGTTTCACCATGTTGGTCAGGCTGGTCTCGAACTCCTGACCTCAGGTGATCCACCCGCCTCGGCCTCCTAAAGTGTTGGGATTACAGGCATGAGCCACGGCACCTGGCCTCATGGCTTTGTTTTAAGCAGAGATGAGAAGTGTCCTCACCAGCAGGGCCTGCCACTGCCACTCCGATTCCATGAATTCCCCTATTCTCTGGACAAACGTTTGAAGAATATTCTCAGGCCGGGCGCAGTGGCTCAAGCCTGTAATCCCAGCACTTTGGGAGGCCGAGACGGGCGGATCACGAGTTCAGGAGATCGAGACCATCCTGGCTAACACGGTGAAACCCCGTCTCTACTAAAATACAAAAAAAATTAGCCGGGCGAGGTGGCGGGTGCCTGTACTCCCAGCTACTCGGGAGGCTGAGGCAGGAGAATGACGTGAACCCGGGAGGCGGGGCTTGCAGTGAGCTGAGATCCGGCCACTGCACTCCAGCCTGGGCAACAGAGCCAGACTCCGTCTCAAAAAAAAAAAAAAAAAAAAGAATATTCTCTTGAGGGAGCAGCAAATGGTTAGACTGACTGAGCTCTCCTTGTCCCTCAAGCTGCTAAGTCTGGGCCTTGGGTGCAGCCTTGGAAGCAGACTCAGGCCTCAAGAAGGCCCTGCTGGAGTCTCAGTTTCCTCATATGTAACAACATGGGAATGTGCAGACCAGAGGGCTGTGGTCGGGGCCCTGCTCGCTGCTTTCTACCCATGAGACCTTCCTTTCCTGACAATGCGTCCTCGTCTCAGGCAGCTGCTGGCCATGACCCCTCTGGCCATGCCTCCAGCCGAGAGGGGCCCTGGAGAGGCTCACCTTCAACCAGCCAACATAGAAGAAGAACTGCAGGAATGTGAAGACGGGCACAACGAGGTCCAGCTCATGGCCAGGGTAGGCCTTGGCTGGGTTCAGAAACTGCCGCCCAACTAGACAAGTCAGGAAGAAGCTGTACACCGCCACAGTCACCACCTGGAGGAGGACAAGGAGGAGGAGGGTGCAGCAGCAAAGGACTAGGTGGGAACCCTGACATCAGGATGCTCCCGGGGCTGGGAGTCTGAGACAGGAGACCGAGGCCTTGTTCTGACTTGCACACTTACGTGACTTAGAGTCTCTGTTAACCGCCCCCCTTTTTTTGTTTGTTTGTTTGAGACAGAGTCTTGCTCTGTCGTCCAGGCTGGAGTGCAGTGGTGCGATCTTCACTCACTGCAACCTCCGCCTCCCGGGTTCAAGCAATTCTCCTGCCTCAGCCTCCCAAGTAGCTGGGATTACAGGCATGCGCCACCATGCCCAGCTAATTTTTGTATTTTTAGTAGACATGGGGTTTTGCCATGTTGGCCAGATTGGTCTTGAACTCCTGACCTCAGGTGATCCACCTGCCTCAGCTTCCCAACATGCTGGGATTACAGGCGTGAGGCACTGCGCCTGGCCAACCTCTCTTTAAAATGGGGATAATCACACCACCCCTACTGGACTGCGTCAGGCAGGAGCCTGGTCTCTAAGAACTCGGCACTTCAAAGTCTAGACCCAACTTCAAAGTGCGGACCCAACTCCTGGGGGAGCCACTTACTCAGCCTCTAGGTGAGCCCTTCCCATCCCAGCTGCTTCCTTGGTCCTTCCAGCCTCAGTTTCCCAAAAGGGCAGCCTTGCCAGCCTAGTCCTCACCTGTGTATACACCAGTGGGATACTAATCCAGTCGTAGGCATACAGGTGTCCACACTGAGTGCGCAAGGTGTTCATCTCCTGGGGGGCAGCAGGGAGGGATGGGGTTCTGAACACCACCTGCCCCCACCCTGGGCTCACCCCCACTCTTCTCCAAGTACCAGGGCCTGGTACTCATGGTCCATTCCTGGCTGTGTGGTCATGGGCAGCTCACTAAACCTCTTTGTGTCTCAGCTTCCTCATCTATCAAAAAAGAACCAGGACCTCACAGACTCAGAGAGGAAGGAGGGGCATCTGAGGAGGGACCACCTCGGGCTGGGGAATGCTGTTGGAAAAGATTCTGCAACCCCACTTCAGGCTCTGGGAAGACTCTCGGGAGCTCGAGCCTTTTCTTTGCAGGAAACCTTGTTTCCTGTGGACCACAACCCTTCCCACTCCGCGGCAGCTCTGTCTGCATAGTGGACTCACGTTCAGCAGGCTCTGGAGCAGGATAGGGTCCCGGATTCGACCTCCAAGCCACGCCTTCATTGACAGGTTGGCAAACCACACCCAGGGCACCCAGAACATGTTGTGTGGTAAGCTCAGCTTCTCCAACTGCTTGTGTTCTGCCGGGGTCATAAAGCCTGCAGAGTGGAGTGAAGAAAGCGGTGGGTGGGAGAACCTGCAGAAGGGATGGCTGGCATCTGGTGGCCAGGCCAGGACCTGCTGACCTATAGGAACCTCAGCACTCCTTTGCCATCTTCTTTCTTTCAACAACAACAATATTTCTGAGCACCTACTATGTGCTATTCTGGGCTGAGCATGTGGGCAGGGTATTTATTTATTTCCAGAGACTGGGTCTGGCTCTGTCACCTAGGTTGGAATGCAGTGATGCGATCCTAGCTCACTGCAGCCTGGAATTCCCGGGCTCAAGTGATCCTCCTACCTCAGCCTCCCGATACTCAGCCTCAGACTACAGGCACAAGCCACTATGCCCTGCTAATTTTTAATGTTTTTGTAGAGATGGGGGTCTCCCTACGTTGCTCAGGGGCGTCTCAAACTCCTGGGCTCAAGCGATCTTCCCACCTTCGCCTCCGAAAGCGCTGGGGTTACAGGCGAGAGCCACCACGCCTAGCCTGGATCTGTCTTATTAACCAGGACCAGTTCAGGCAAGGCTGAGGGGGAGTCAGAGACCAATGTCCCATACCTCCAGAGTGGAAACCGGAGATCAGAAGGGGCAAGGGCAGAGGGAGGTAGACCCTAGTATCTCACCAGTTCCCAAGCCATCACCCTTCTTTCCATTATCTCTCAAGGGTCCTCAGACACCTACTCTCGGAGGGTGGGCTCCTGGCCTCGCCCCACCTTCAGACACCTGACTCTGTCCCGCCCAAGTGGACCCCCAAATCTTTTTTTTTTTTTTTTGAGACGGAGTCTCGCTCTGTCGCCCAGGCTGGAGTGCAGTGGCCGGATCTCAGCTCACTGCAAGCTCCGCCCCCCAGGTTCACGCCATTCTCCTGCCTCAGCCTCCCGAGTAGCTGGGACTACAGGCGCCCGCCACCTCGCCCGGCTAGTTTTTTTGTATTTTTTAGTAGAGACGGGGTTTCACCGTGTTAGCCAGGATGGTCTCGATCTCCTGACCTCGTGATCCGCCCGTCTCGGCCTCCCAAAGTGCTGGGATTACAGGCGTGAGCCACCGCGCCCGGCCGACTGGACCCCCAAATTTTGACCCCACCCCACTCCTGGCTTCACCCAATCCCCCGAGTCCGGGGGACTTTGGCTCCACCCATCTTCCATTGTTGCGGAGCCCATCATGGCCCCTGGCTCCGCCTCATCCGCCCCGTTGCTCCGGATCAGCCCACCTGCTTGCACCAGGTGCTGGGCGCTGGGGAAGCGCTTGTAGACCGCGGTGCTGACGCTGCGCAAGATGAGCACGTTGCCCAGGTTGGCGTAGCGGATGAGCGTGCGCCGCAGCAGCCGGCCTTGCTCGTCCTTGCCTTCGACGAAGCCCGACACCAAGCTCATGAGGCGGTCGGGCCACGGCAGGTTCTCGTACTGGTTCCACCAGCGGGTCACGACCAGCGTCACGTAGAAGCCTGGGGAGGAGGGGCGAGGGGCGAGGGGCCAGGCTGCGGCCAGAGCCCAGGGCCCAGCGCCAGGTGATGCCTCGGCTCCTCCAGCTTTCTGCTGCGAGCGGGCCTAGCCCCCAACCCTCCTGGAAGGCGCTCAGGAGCGGGAGGCAGGCAGAGCCTCTCATGGAGGCGCGAGAGCTCCAAGGGTTCTGTCTCCCGGGGGGCCCCCTGCTGGTCCCAGAAATCCTCCAGACACCCTCCCCTCCCGCGCAGGGGCTCCAGGGACCATGATGTCAGCGCTTCCCTCAGAAAATGGGGTTTTCATTGCTAGCAGCAGGACGTCTTACCTAACGTCTAACTTCAGTCTCTCTGGCTGCAGTCCGCACCTTTCCCTGAACTACAGAGAGGCGCCGACCTGCCGCTGGCGTCCCCGCTTCCCCCACGACAGCCCCTTGCCTCAGCTCCTCGTGGTCCTCCCCTGGCCTGTCTGGAGCCTGGGCGGCCACTGGGACCCAGAACAGCCAGAAGGGGGAACTCACCCAGCACGAAGGAAATGGGGATGAGCTGGATGTAGCTGTCGCAATACAGAGTCAGCTTCTCAAACATCAGCTGTTGCTCTTCTGTGAGGGCCAGCCTGGGGGTGGGTGTGGGGTGGACATGTGTGGACGCAGCGAGGAGATGGCTGAGACTGTCCCCAGGTCTAGCCCAGCCCTTTTTCAATTTAAAATGCTGTCATATATTCTGTGATTATATCTGTCCTCTATTTTATTGTTTAGATACATGTTTTTGGTTTTATCTTGCTCTCTTACCCAGGCTCGAGTGCAGTGGCACAATCATGACTTACTGCAGGAATGGGACTGCCTCGATGCTGTCCCACATTTTCCCCAGCCCAGGTCCCCTCCTGAGGCCTGAGCCAGGTCCATGATGCTCCTTGTGCAGCCCCTAACCCAGACAGGCTAGAGGAGGCCCCCTCCAGTGGTTTCTTGTGGGGAGAATCCTCACACTGGCCACTGGGAGATGTGTAGTTCAGGTCCTGTTGCAGAGGCCAGTTTCAGACACCCTGACCCTTTGAACGCAGCCAGGGGTCAGTTTTTAAAAGCAGGCCAAAACAGAGTGTTTGGGCCGGGCACGGTGGTTCACGCCTGTAATCCCAGAGCTCTGGGAGGCTGAGGCAGGACCAGGAATTCAAGACCAGCCTGGGCAACATAGCAAGACCCCATCTCTACAAAAAATTAGCTGGGTGTCCCAGCACTTTGGGAGGCCAAGGCGGGCAGATCATGAGGTCACGAGATCAAGACCATTCTGGCTAACACGGTGAAATCCCGTCTCTACTAAAAATACAATTAGCCCGGGGTGGTGGTGGGTGCCTGTAGTCCCAGCCAATCGGGAGGCTGAGGCAGGAGAATGGTGTGAACCCGGGAGGCGGAGCTTGCAGTGAGCCGAGATGGCAGCACTGCACTCCAGCCTGGGCGACAGAGCGAGACTCCGTCTCAAAAAAAAAAAAAAAAAAAAATTAGCTGGGTGTGATGGCCATATGCCTGCAGTCCTAGCCACTAGAGGCTGAGGTAGGAGGATCACTTCAGCCCAGGAGTTGGAAGCTGCAGTGGGCTGTGATTGCCATTGCACTTCAGCCTGGGTGACAGAGCGAGACCCTGTCTCTAAAAAGAAACAGAGTGTTTGGCTTTAACGAGAGGGGTGAGTAGGCAGACAGAGGATTTTGTTAGAGCAGTGAAACTGCTCTGCCTGATGCTGCCATGGCGGAGACATCATTACACATTTATCCAACCCATGGAATGTACAGCCCCAAGACTGAACCCTGCTGTACACTATGAACTTTGGGTGATGGTGATGTGTCAATGTGTGTTCAGGGATTGTAATAAATCTGCCACTGTAGTGTGGGGGTGTTGATAGTGGGGAGGCTGGGGGCAGGGGGAGGAGCAAAGAAACACATGAGAACTCTACCTTCTGCTCAATTTTGCTGTGAACCTAAAACTGCTCTAAAAAATGAAGTCTAGGCCGGGCGCGGTGGCTCAAGCCTGTAATCCCAGCACTTTGGGAGGCCGAGACGGGCGGATCACGAGGTCAGGAGATCGAGACCATCCTGGCTAACACGGTGAAACCCCGTCTTTACTAAAAAATACAAAAAACTAGCCGGGCGAGGTGGCGGGCGCCTGTAGTCCCAGCTACTCGGGAGGCTGAGGCAGGAGAATGGCGTAAACCCGGGAGGCGGAGCTTGCAGTGAGCTGCGATCCGGCCACTGCACTCCAGCCTGGGCCACAGAGCGAGACTCTGTCTCAAAAAAAAAAAAAAAAATGAAGTCTGACTTTTTTCAGCATGCATTGGTGCCCAAGTAAAAACCAAAGACCAATGTGCTTTCTTATTGGTATTATAAGGAACTCAAGAATTTTATGTATTTGATGTTTTATAATCCATTGTAGTCATTAGTGCTTTTTCAGTTTAAAATGCTGTCATATATTCTGATTATATCTGTCCTCTATTTTATTGTTTAGGTAAATGTTTTTGGTTTATTGGTTTTTGTTTGTTTGTTTGTTTGTTTTGAGATAGGATCTTGCTCTGTTACCCAGGCTCGAGTACAGTAGCACAATCATGACCTACTGCAGCCTCAACCTCCTGGGCTCAAACAATCCTCCTGCTTCAGCCTCCTGAGAAGCTGGGTGGGACTACAGGCATAAGTCACCACGACCAGATCATTTTTTGATTTTTTTTTTAGATGGAGTCTTACTCTGTCACCTAGGCTGGAGTACGATGGCATGGTCTCGGCTCACTGCAACCTCTGCCTCCCGGGCTCTAGCAATTCTCCTGCCTCATTCTCCCGAGTAGCTGGGACTACAGGCACATGCCACCACACTCGGCTAATTTCTGTATTTTTAGTAGAGACAGGGTTTCACTATGTTGGCCAGGCTGGTCTTGAACTCCTGACCTCATGATCCGCCCGCCTCAGCCTCCCAAGTAGCTGGCACCACAGGCAAATGCCACCACTCCCAGCTACTTTTTAAAATTTTTGGTAGAGATGGGGTCTCACTATATTGCCCATTCTGAACTCCCAGGCTCAAGTGATTCCCCCCACTTTGGCCTCTCACAGTGCTGGGATTACAGACATGAGTCACTGCTACTGGCCTTAGATATACATTTTAATTAAAAAATAATTTTTAAAAAATGAACCATGTGGACTGGGCACAGTGGCTGACACCTGTAATCCCAGCACTTTGGGAGGCCGAGATGGGTGGATCACTTGAGGTCAGGGGTTCAAGACCAGCCTGGCCAACATGATGAAACCCCGTCTCCACTAAAAATACAGAAAAAAAAAAATTAGCCAGGCGTGGTGATGTGTGCTTATAATTCCAGCTACTCAAGAGGCTAAGGCGGAAGAATCGCTTGAACCTGGGAGGTAGAGGTTGCAGTGAGCCAAGATCGCCCCCACTGCACTCCAGCCTGGAGTGCAGGCTGTAAAAATACAAAACAGCCAGAAATCACTTGAACCCAGGAGGCAGAAGTTGCAGTGAGCCGAGATCGTGCCCCTGTACTCCAGCCTGGGCAACAGAGCGAGACTCCATCTCAAAAAAAAAAAAAAATCTCTTCCATGCAGGCCCCATCCCTTGGACCTCCCTTCAACCCCAAGAGAGACCACTGCCCTAGCAGGTAAGACTCTACCTCTCAGAAACTGACCTCTACTGTAGAGCTGAAAGTGAGACCCTGTCTCAAAAAAAAAAAAAAGAAAAAAAAGTACCATGTGGTTGACCAGGCGCAGTAGCTCACACCTGTAATCCCAGCACCTTGGGAGGCTAAGGCAGGGGGATTGCTTGAGCTTAGGAGTTCGAGACCAGCCTGGACAACACAGTGAGACTCTCTCTCTCTCTCTCTCTTTCTATCTCTTTCTCTCTCTCTCTCAGTGTACCATGTGGACCTATGAGTCTGTGTGGGATTCAATAAAACAGGCCAGTTGAGTGGCACCAGACAAATTCTGGGCTCCAGGGCTCCTCCTGGGGTTGGAGGAAGGGTGGCTAAAACCCTGCTGGCCTGGGTTGAGCAGCCTCTCAGTCTGACTTCTTTTCTCTCCCCAGCCCCCAGCCCCAGCCTCAGCTCCAGTGCCCAGGACCTGGTCAGGAGCTCAGCTTAGTCTTGTAGTGAACTGGTGCATTGGCCCCTGAGCAGGCTGGGAGGCCCCTAGGAGCTCCCAGCCCCCGCCACATCCCTCCCAGGCCCCCCACCCCAGCCCTGCCAGCTTTACCTATAAATAAAGCGGATGATGTAGTAGCAGAGCAGGAAGATGAAGAACTCGCCATACAGCAGCTTGTAGATGCTGCCCCGCCAGCACAGCAGCAGGCGGGAGAAGGAGCCTAAGCGGGCATTAGCCACTTGGCTCGTGTAGGTGATGGTCATGGCCAGGCACTTGGCTGCAGCAGGTGGGCTTGGGTCCTAGTAGAGAGGGACACGGATTTGGGGGTTGGTAGGGATCAGAGACCCTGGTCAGAGCCTGTCAGGACCCTTCCCTGCTCTGGGCCTCAACTCTCCCATAGGGACCCTGGGAGGTGGATGAAGTGGTCTCCAAGGCCCTGCCAGCTCTGACTGCCTGTTGAAGGTGGAAACCCAAGAAAGTGAGCCCAGAGGCTGCCCATTGCTTTGGCAGGGGAAGATGTAGATAGGCATGTGCATTGCCATGTGCCTTTAACTTTCTGTAATCACTGGGCACGGTGGCTCATGTGTATAATCCCAGCACTTTGGGAAGCTGCGGCGGGTGGATCACCTGAGGTCAGGAGTTCGAGACCAGCCTGGGTAACATGGTGAAACCCCGTCTCTACTAAAAATACAAAAAATTATCTAGGCATGGTGTGGGTGCCTGTAATCCCAGCTACTCAGGAGGCTGAGGCAGGAGAATCGCTTGAACCAGCAGGTGGAGGTTGCAGTGAGCTGAGATCGCGCCATTGCACTCCAGCCTGGGCAACAAGAGCAAAAACTCTGTCTAAAAATAAATAAATAAATAAATAACTAAATAAATAAATAAATAAATAATTTGTACAATGACAAAGGCAGTAACAGCAGCAATGTCTACACACTAAGCTTAAGTCCCTGGGCTAGGCAGTGTTCTCAGTCCATCTTGTTCATTACTCCCAAGCTCGTTCAACCACTCTAGTGTGAGAAGTATGGAAGGCACCAGGCAGCCCTGTCCACCACCATATTCCCATTCCCACAACGGAACCTAGCTGGTAGAGATGCTCAAACAATGTTTACTGAATGGTGGCTCCAGGGCCTTTCCACCTGCTGATCTTCCTGCCTGGAGGAAGGTCTTCCTGAGGTACCCGCATGGCTCCTTCCCACTCCAGGTTCCCTTTAGAAAGAATGTTCCCAACCATCCTACCTGGAAATAGAGCCCACTGCCGCCGGTGCTCTCTGTCTCCTCACCTTGCTTGACATTTCTAGAGAGCACTTATCACTACTTGAAATTATACAGGATATCTGCCTGTTTACTGCCTGTTTCCTCCTCACAATGGAATCTCCTCTTGTGTTCTCATAGAAGGCGCTCGATGAAAATTTACTGAAGCAGTGATTGATGTCCCCTCCATTCTTTCCCTATGTGTTTTGCTGCAGCCACACTGGCTGGCTGTGCCTGATGCACACCAAGCTCATTCCCACCTCAGGGCCTTTGCACAGACACACAGGTGCCCACACACCCACGCATGTGCTGCCTGTGTGTGCACATCCCACACACATATGCAAGATGGCCATCCAACCCTGAAGGCCTCAAAGCCCCAGCCCAGTCCACCTGGGGCACCTTGTACTCACAAGTGGGGTTCCAGGTGGATCCGGTGATCCCACAGAAGGTCTGGCCACTAGGCTGGTGGGACTCCCTGGGACTCTCTGGCCAGTGCCCCTGCCCACTTTTAGAGGCTGGCACTGCCCACGTGAGTGCTGAGCCGTCACTTGACTCCCTAAGCCAGGGCCTCCACAAAGGAGTCCTTGTCTCGGTCCCTCCTTGTAATCTGCTCAGAAGCAACGGCCAGCACAGCCTGGCCATGGCCCCCCTAATTTCTTCTTTTTTTTTTTTTTCTTTTTGAGACGGAG
Organism: Macaca mulatta; assembly: GCF_049350105.2. Lineage (NCBI taxonomy): Eukaryota > Metazoa > Chordata > Mammalia > Primates > Cercopithecidae > Macaca > Macaca mulatta. The sequence continues at coordinate 12,045,360 of NC_133419.1, forward strand.
TCTCGCTCTGTCACCCAGGCTGGAGTGCAGTGGCCGGATCTCAGCTCACTGCAAGCTCCGCCTCTCGGGTTCACGCCATTCTCCGGCCTCAGCCTCCCGAGTAGCTGGGACTACAGGTGCCCGCCACCTCGCCCGGCTAGTTTTTTTTGTATTTCTTAATAGAGACGGGGTTTCACCGTGTTAGCCTGGATGGTCTCGATCTCCTGACCTCGTGATCCGCCCGTCTCGGCCTCCCAAAGTGCTGGGATTACAGGCTTGAGCCACCGCGCCCGGCCTCTAATTTCTTCTTGGAGGCCGTTGGACTGAGACCAGGGCTGGAATTTAGGGCAACACCCCCTCTACCATGGCCCTAAAATCCAGAGGCCGAAGCATCTGCTCCACCAGTGTTCTGACCCCTGAGGCCTTGCAGAGAGAGTTGGGGGTTAGGGGACTGTGCTGAGCCTCAACTCCTGTGCCAGGAACTCTCCAGGAAGGAGGTGCCTCTGACCAGGCCCTGGGGTCTTTGACAGCCCTCTGGGCTGTGGAAAGAATGAATACCCGGCTGCAGTCACCAGTCCTGGTTTCTAGTCCCAGCCTTGCCACCTGTGTGTGGTGACTCTGGGTGGGTTTCAGTTCCTCTCTCGGCCTCAGTGCCCTTATCTGAAAAGGATGGTGTTGCTTGGGAATTTCATCACCCTAGTAAAATGACAGAATTCTGCATATACTGGTGAGGAGCGCTGATTGGCTGCTGGTGACATCATACGTTATTCTGGCTGTGATTGGCTGGCAGGCCCCATTAGTAGGTTGCTTCAGAGAGATGGAAGGAGAAGCCTGGGGCTGGTGTAGGGGGGTGAGAACTTGCCGGGGCTGGTGGGGGTTGACAGAACAGCCCTGAAATTTATGCTGCTGGCTTCCAGCCAGTGCAATATGGGAATAAGTGCCCAGATCCCCACGGGCAGCTGGTGAAAATCTCAGCATGTGATTCAATAAATTTTAATACATCAATCCATACTCAAAGGCTCTCCTAAGCTGTTGGAAGTGATAGGTGTCTACCTACACGCTCCTCTTGTATTGTTCAATGAAGAGAGCAGAGCTCCAGGCAGCAGTGGTTCTTGGTCTTTAGAGGCCATAAGAATCGCCCAAATGTTTATTAAACGTGCAGTTTTCTGGATCTTTCTCCGGAGTCTGAGTCTGTGGCCTTAGGGATGTTGCATTTTAATCAAGCACTGCAGGGGATTATAATGTGTGTGGTCTTGGGACTACACTTCCAGAAGCCCTGATTTATAATATGACCTTGTGCCTTATCCTTCCTTTCCTGTCACCCTGTCTCTGAAATAGTACTAAGAGTTAACTATGCTGAAATTGCAGGTGATTTTTCTACACACCACTTTTTTTTTTTCACTTTAAGTTCTAGGATACATGTGCAGCATGTGCAGGTTTGTTCCATGGGTATACATGGTGTGCAGGTTTGTTCCATGGGTATACATGGTGTGCAGGTTTGTTACATAGGTATACATGTGCCATGGTGGTTTGCTGCACCTGTCAACCCGTCATCTAGGTTTTAAGCCCCATGTGCATTAGGTATTTGTCCTAATGCTGTCCCTGCCCTTGTCCCCCACCCCTACACACCACTTTTGCCTTTATATAATTATCTGCCTAGGAAAAAAACCACTATTTCACAATGACCTTGAATACTTTTCTAATCATGGCAAACAATAAAGCTGTTGTTATTATAAGAATCTCTGTAGAGGCAGCCTTGTAGGAGTATTTACTGCCTCCCCGCTGCCCCATCGCTGTCCTCAACTGAAACGGGGAAAGAAACGGGTTCACTTCAGCCTCAGTTTCCTCGTGTGCAAAATGGGACAATGATGCCTACCTTGGCAGCTGAGTGAGAATGATGGATGCGACATGTGTTTGTCAACTCTCCGAACCGCTGGTGCCTGTGCCTGACCCCTATGAATTCTGATTTGATTGGTCTGGATGGACCCAAGGCATTGGGATTGTTCAGGTTCTCCAGGTGATTCTAATTTTACAGCCTGTGCTGAGTCATTGCTTAAGGGGTTATTTCCCTATCCTGTATTCCCTTCCCCACCAACACATCCTGAAACTCAAGAGAGATTTCCATTTAGAAGATGATTAATTATATATTTTAATATATATATTCAAATATATATTAATATATTTTATATATATTATATATTTTTATATTAACATATACAGATAAGTATTAATATATGTCTATAATATTACAAATATATTTATTTATATGCATACATCTATTTATACATATAAATATATATTAATAAATATATAAAAATATATGTATCTTTTTTTGAGACAAGGTCACCCAGGCTGGAGTGCAATGGTGTGATTTTGGCTCATTGCAACCTCCACTTCCCAGGCTCAAGCAATCCTCCCATCTCAGCCTTCCAAGTCACTGGGGCTATAGGCACATGCCACCACACCCAGCTAATTTTTTTTTTTTTATAGAGATAGGGTCTCACTACATTACCCGGGCTGGTCTTGAACTCTAGGTTCAAGCAGTACTCCCACCTAGGCCTCCCAAAGTGCTGGGACTACACTCGGCCAATTAGTATGTTTTAACTAAAGTTAACACACATGCCTGGCACCATGCCTGGAACATTGATGCTCATTCTGTACTCTCTGAAGGGGTAAAGGAAAATCCTGCCTTTGTGGAGACAAGTTCTTGTCTTCCCTGTGATAGCCACTAGAGGGCGTGCTTGACTAGCTGGCTCTGGCTGGGACAGCCTGGTTCACTGGTCAGGATCAGTGTAGACCACCGAGCTGGCACTCCTTCATCTCCCTGACCCCGACAAGCAGCCATAAAGCCATAAGAGGGAGTTGGAGACACTGGAGTCCTTCCTCCCTGTTCCCTGAACCGCAGGTTCCTTGGCAATATCCCAGAAGTACCACCAGGACCATCGACAGTGCATGCCCAGTTTCCCTTCCCCTCCCAGAGGCCCCAGCATGTCCCCAACGACATTCCATGAGCAGCTGCTCCTGGCCCTGCCCCAGAGCTGAGACAGGCACACCCTGGCACAAGTCATGGTCTCTCCTACTGGGTCTCAGCTATGAAAATGTCCCCAGCTAGCCAGGCGTGGCTCAGGCACACAGCAAAGTCGTGAATGCTGATTGACCCAAGCCGTGCCTGGAACAAGAGTCCCAGGATTGACCTCCGCAGAGATGGCACCCAACCCAGTCAAGGTCGCCCTCTTCTGCTTTCCGTTCCGCAAAGAAAATATTCACCAAACCATTTCTCCTTCCAGAACTGAGCCTAATCTGATTCCTACCTGTACGTATTCATAGTCAAAAATTATGGAAACACTTAAATAACTCGAATGGCAAGGCCTAAGATCTGTGCCAAGTGCACAGAGGGCAGGAAAATTTTTACAGACAAGGGGGCATTTGGGTTGGGTCTTGAAGCAAGAGTAGGAGTTTGCGGAGCTGAGAAGAATGGAAGAGCATTACACATCAGGGGAACAACCCACAGAAAGTCACATAGGTATTACTGAAGGATGGTTCAGTATGGCATGTTTATCCACATTTTACAGAGGAGGACGCTAAAGTTCAAGGCCTGCCTTGTCCAAGGTCACACAGCTATAAATGGCTTGAGACTAGGAACTAGGTCTCTTGATTTTGGATCCTGAGCCCTTTCCCACTATCAGCTCCACAGTAGAGGTCAGTTTCTGAGAGGCAGAGTCTTACCTACTGGGGTAGTGGTCTCTCTTGGGGTTGAAGGGAGGTCCAAAGGATGGGGCCTGCATGGAAGAGACTTTTTTTTTTTTTGAGACAGTGTCTTGCTCTGTTGCCCAGGCTGGAGTGCAGTGGCACAATCTTGGCTCACTGCAACTTCTGCTTCCTGGGTTCAAGTGATTTCTGGCTAATTTTTGTATTTTTAGTAGAGACCATGTTGGCCAGGTTGGTCTTGAACTCCTGACCTCAAGTGGTCCACCCGCCTCGGCCTCCCAAAGTCCTAGGATTGCAGGCATGAGCCACTGCGCCTGGCCGAATGGAAGAGACTTTGACTGCAGCAGATTCCAAGCTCTCGAGCTCCCCAGCGGAGAGCCATCTCTTGGGGCAGCAGAGCAGAGCTGGGGAGATGGGTGGAGGTGCTAGACACAGAATGCTATGGCCTTCTCACCTAGGATTACCATGGCAACAGGAGCATCACAGAGAGCCTGCCACGGTGCCCTTCTAGGCCCTGCCTCAGCTGGGCAGGAAGAAGGGGACCCAGCTTGGCTGGGGGCAGTGGGCAGGGGGCCCTGGAGTGAGTCAGCCAGGCCTGGATGCTGCCTCCAGGCTCTATGTGGGACACCTGCCAGCCCACACCCCTCTCTTGGGCCAGTCACAGAACAAACAGGGCAGAGGCCAAGAAAGAAAAGGAGGGGGCTTGGCATAGCTGGACAGGGGTGTTGGGGGACACTGCCAGTCCAGGGCCTGGAAGCCAGACAGACAACAGCACCTCCACCCTGAGCTCAGGAAGCCCTGATCCCTGAAGGGTGAAGTAGACTCAACATTCAAAGAGATGGACACATAAGCCCTGGGCACCACGGAAAGACGACAGAAACCAGGGAAGGCCGGAGAGGCTGGGATACACCTAGGTCCAACTTCATCAAACCCAGTCCTGCCCATGACAACGGAATAGCATGGAATAGACCAGAGCCGGACCAACTAGAGACACGAGGCTGTGAGTTCCCCCATGGACTCTGCCACGCTGAAGCTGGTCAGGTGAGGCACTGACCCTATCCACCTTCCACCTACCCCCAGCCCTCCAGCTCAGAACTGGGGCTCATGGCAGGTGAGTAGCGGAAAGGACATCGTGGGTCAGGCTTCTCCTAGACAACTCTACAGGACCTGGATGCCGTCAAAGGTTCACACCCAGGGAGTAGCCTCAGTGTCCTCAGCTCAGATGGGCATGTTGAGTTTGACGTGCTGTGAAAGAATGGTAAGTTTCTCGTCCAGCTGCTCATTTTGCAGACAAAGAAACTGAGGTATAGAGAAGGAAAATGACTTGCCTGAAGTCACAGTAGGCCGCCTGTCTAGGTGAGTGCAGCATCTCCACTGCTCCAGGATGCTCCTGCGGTTCACTCCATGGTGAGCACTGAATGCCGACCGACCGTGCTTAGCGCTGCGGTGACCACTGTGAGAGGGCAAGAACAGTAGAAATAATCATTTCTCCCCATCTTGACCACTTACTGGATGTCAGGCAGTGCACTAAGCTCTCTTTAGAAATGTCATCTAATCATCAAAACAACCCCTGGGGAAGAGGAAGGGTCATCCATCCGTCACAGTGGGTGGATGTGGGGGAGGACAGCACAAGGGCAGGCTGGATGAGGAGTAAGCCACATTGGCCACTATCTGTCAGGTCAATGGGTTGAGGGCAGGCTGCCTTAGCTGCCTTTCCCTGCCTCAGATGCAGGCTGGCTGGGCTCCCACAGCTACAGCCTTCTCCACCCATGCTAGGGCTACCAGACGTAGCAAATAAAACTACAGGCCAGGCCAGGCGTGGTGGCTCATGCCTATAATCCCAGCACTTTGGGAGGCCGAGGCGGGTGAATCACCTGAGGTCAGGAATTCGAGACCAGCCTGGCCAACATGGAGAAATCCCGTCTCTACTAAAAATACAAAAATAATTAGCCAGGCATGGTGGCACATGCCTGTAATCTCAGCTACTTGGGGAGGCTGAGGAAGGAGAATCACTTGAACCCAGGAGATGGAGGTTGCAGTGAGCCAAGATCACACCGTTGTACTCCACCCTGGGTAACAAGAGTGAAACGCCGTGTCAAAAACAAAAACAACTACAGGACAGTTGGGCAAATAAGAATTTCAGATACAAAAGTGAATAATTTTTAGTGTAAATATGTCCTACATTATATAGGCTCCCAGGGGAGGGGCCTGGGAGCATCGTCCTTTTCTCTGTCGGCCCCTCTGCTTTGCTGATTTGCTTAGTCCATCCATTCCTTCCTGCTACTGACTTCTACAACCTGGCTTCTCAATCTGAGGCCTGGGGCCCAGTTACATCATTTGGAAGCTTGTTACCAAAGCAGAGCCGGCCTGGTGCAGTGGCTCGCACATATAATCCCTACATTTTGGGAGGCTGAGGTCGAAAGATTGCCTGAGCCCAGGAGTTTGAGGCTACAGTGAGCTATGATCACACCAGCTCAGAACTGCAGTCCCGACTGGGTGACAGAGCAAGACCCTGTCTCAACAAAGGAAGGAAGGGAAGGAAGGAAAGGAAGGAAAGGAAGGGAAGGAAGGGAAAGAGGGAGGGAGGGACCCATTCTGTACGTCATCTTTTTTACTTTCTTGAGGAGGTTCCTTGATGCATAAAAGTTTTTAATTCATTTTGAAGGAGGGAGGGAGGGAGAGGAGGGGAGGAAGATTCATGTATACCTGCTTTATACAATTACAAGAGAGATTTAAGATTATTGTTTACACTTCAAAAGTACTAAATGCTTGTTATAAACAATTAGGAAACTACAGAGCAGTTTAAAACAAAACAAAACAAACCCCCAAACAAGGTTATCATTTTGATATATTTCCTTCCAGTCTTTTTTTATAATTTTAATATTGAGGTACAATCCACGTCCTGTAAAATTCACCTTTTCCACTTACGTATGTAGTGTTTACATATTTATTTATGCTAAAGGCATCCTAGTAGGTGTGCAGTAGTATCTCATTGTGGTTTTGATTCGCATTTCCCAGATGGCAAACAGTGTTAAGCATCTTCTCATGTGATTATTGGCTATTTGTTTATCCTCATTGGAGAAATGTCTACCCAAGTCTTTTGCCCATTTTTTCAGTTGGATTGTTTGTCTTCTTCTTATTGTTAGAATCATTTATATATTCTGGATACTAGGTCATTATCAAATACGTGATTTACAAATATTTTCTCCCATTCTGTAGGTCATCTTTTTTACGTTCTTGAGGAGGTTCCTTGTTGCATAAAGTTTTTAATTCATTTTGAATTTTAAAAATTAAAATTTTAATTTTGATAAATTTTGACCCTGTCAAATCCAAGGTCATGAAGACTGACCTGTATGTTTTCTTCTAAAACTTTTATCACTTTAGTTCTTACATTTAGGAATTTGACCTATTTTGAGGTAATTTTTATATATCATTTGAGGTAAAGGTCCAACTTTCTTCTTTTGCATGTAGCTATCCAGGTGTCTATGTATATTTGTTGAAAAGCTTATTCTTTCCTGTTGACTTGTCTTGGCATACATGTTGAAAATCAATTGATAATACATATATGGATTTATTTCTGGACTAGCACTTCTATTCTATTGAGCTATGTGTCACTTCAATATTGCATTGTTTTAATGATGTAGTTATGCAGAAATTTCAAAACCAGGAAGTGTAAGCTCTCCAACTTTGTTCTTTTTCAAGATGGTTTTAGCTCTTTGGGGTCCACTGCAATTCCATATGAATTTTAGGATTGTCTTGCCCATTTCTGCATAAAACGCAGTTGCAATTTTGATGGGGATTACACTGAGTCTGTAGATCACTTAGTCATCTTTACAACATCAAGTCTTCCAATCCATGAACATCAGATGTCTTTTCATTTATTTAGGTCTTCTTTAGTTTCATTCACCACTGTTGTCGGGTTTTCAGTGTACAAGTCTTGCATCTTCTTGGTTAAAAATATTCCTAAGTCTCTTATTCTTTTTGATAATAATAAAGTTCCATTTTGTAAATGGAATTATTTTCTTAATTTTATTTTCAGATTGTGTATTGCTAATGTATAGAAATACAGCTCATTTTTGTATATTCACCTTGTATCTTGTAACTTTGCTTAATTTATTTACTAGCTGTAATAGTTTTTGTGTGGATTCTTTAGGGTTTGTTACATATAAGATCACGTCATGATTTTCCAGGTGCAGTGGTTCATGCATGTCATCCCAGCATTTGGGGAGGCCAAGGAGGGAGGATTGTTTGAGCTCAGGTGTTTTTTGTTTGTTTGTTTTGAGACGGAGTTGCGCTCTTGTTGCCTAGGCTGGAGTGCTGTGGTATGATTACAGCTCACTGCAACCTCCACCTTCTGGTTTCAAGCGATTCTCCTGCCTCAGCGTCCCAAATAGCTGGGATTACAGGTGCACGCCACCATACCTGGCTAATTTTTGTATTTTTAGTAGAGGCGGGGCTTTACCATGTTGGCCAGGCTGGTCTCGAACTTCTGACCTCACGTGATCTGCCCATCTAGGCCTCCCAAAGTGCTAAGATTACAGGCATGAGCCACCATGCCCAGCCTTTACATTGATTTTCATATGTTAAACTACCTTGCTTGCATTTCCATGATAAATCCCACATGGACATTATGTATAATCTTTTTAACATGTTGCTGGATTGGATTTGCTAGTATTTGATTGAGGATATTTGCATCTATATTAATAAGGGATATTGGTCTGTATATTTCTTTTCTTTTTCTTTTTCTTTTTTGAGATGAGGTCTCACTCTGCTGCCCAGGCTGGAGTGCAGTGGCACGATCTCGGCTCACTGCAAGCTCCAACTCCCAAGTTCACGCCATTCTCCTGCCTCAGCTTCCTGAGTAGCTGGGACTACAGGTGCCCGCCACCACACCCAGCTAATTTTTTTGTATTTTTAGTAGAGACGGGGTTTCACTGTGTTAGCCAGGATGGTCTTGATCTCCTGACCTTGTGATCTGCCTGCCTTGGCCTCCCAAAGTGCTGGCATTACAGGTGTGAGCCACCATACCTGACCTGGTCTGTATATTTCTTTCCTTGTGAGATATTGTCTGGCTTTAGTTTTAGGGTAATACTGGCATGAGAGAATGGGTTATGAAGTATATTCTTCTTTATCTTTTGGAAGAGTTTGAGGATTGGTGTTTATTCTTTATTTGCTCCTAATCATTTCTCTATTGGAAGTTTTTGTATTACTGATTCAATCTTGTGTTTGAGGTCTATTCACGTTTTCTGTTTCCTCTTGAGGAAATTTTGGTTTCTAGGCATTTGTTCATTTACTCTAGGTTATCTAATTTGTTGTCATACAAGTTTTCATAGTGTTCTTCTGTAATTCTTTCTGTATCTCTAAGGTCGGTAGTAGTTTTTCTTTTTAAAATGTTTTATTTATTTTATTATGTATTTATTTATTTATAGAAACAGAATCTCACTTTATTACCCAGGCTGGAGTGCAGTTGTGTGATCATAGCTCACTGCCACCTTGAATTCCTAGGCTCAAGGGAGCCTCCCGCCTCTGCCTCCCAAGTAGCTGGGATTACAGGCATGTGCCACAGTGCCTGGCTAATTTTTACTTTTTTTTTTTTTTTTGAGATGGAGTCTCGCTCTGCTACCCAGGCTGGCGTGCAGTGGTACAATCTCGGCTCACTGCAACCTCCACCTCCCAGGTTCAAGCCATTCTCCCGCCTCAGCCTCCTGAGTAGCTGGGACTACCTGCAAGTGCCACCATGCCCCGCTAATTTTTGTATTTTTAGTAGAGATAAGGTTTCACCATGTTGCCCAGGCTGGTCTCAAACCCCTGACAAGTGATCCGCCTGCCTCGTCCTCCGAAAGTGCTGGGATTACAGGCGTGAGCCACTGCGCCCAGCTTAATTTTTAAACTTTTTGTAGAGATAGGGTCTCACCATCTTGCCCAGGCTGGTCTCAAACTCCTGGTCTCAAGCCATCCTCTCACCTTGGCCTCCCAAAGTGTCAGGATTACAGGCATAACTACTATGCCTGGACACATTTTTATTTTTAATTTTTATTCATTCATTTATGTATTTACTTTAGAGACAGCATCTTGCTCTGTCACCCAGGATGGAGAGAAGTGGTATGATCATAGCTCACTGCAACCTTGAACTCCTGGGCTCAAGGCAATCCTCCTGCCTCACCCTCCCCAGTAACTAGGACTACAGGCATGAGACATCATGTCCAGCTAGTAGTAATTTTTCTACTTTCATTCCTTACTCAACAAAGTAAGAAACAGGGCCTTACTCTGTTGCCCAGGCTGGAGTGCAGTGGCAGGATCACAGTTCACTGCAGCCTCAATCTCCTGGGCTCAAGTAATCCTATTGCCTCAGCCTCTCAAATAACTGGGACTACAGACATGTGCCACCACACCTGGCTAATTTTTTAATATTTTATTTTTAGCAGAGACAAGGTTTCCCTATGTTGTCCAAGCTGGTCTTGAACTCCTGAGCTCAAGCAATTCCCCCACCTTGGCCTCCAGAAGTGCTCAGATTACAGGCATGAGCCATCCCAGCCTTATTCCTAACTTTAGTAATTTGAGTCTTCTTCTTTTTTTTTTTTTTTTTTTTTTTTGGTCAGTCTAAAGTTTCATCAATTTTCTTGATCTTTTTGAAGAATCAACTTTTGTTTTCATTGATTCTTTCTGTTGTTTTTCTCAATTTCATTTATCTCCACTCTAATTTTTATTCTTTCCTTCCTTTTGCTTGCTTTGGGTTTAGTTTATTCTACTTTTTCTAGTTCCTTAAATTGGAAGTTTAGGTTATTAATTGGAGATCTTTCTTCTCTTTGATGTAGGTTTTTACAGCTATAAATTTCCCTTTGAGTACTGCTTTTGCTGTATTCGGTAAGTTTCAGTATGCTGTATTTTCATTTTCATTCATCTCATCTAATTTCTCTTGTGATTTTTTTCTTTGATCCATGGGGCATTTGAGTGTGTTGCTTAATTCCCACATATTTGTGAATTTTTCACTTTTAATTCTGTTATTTCTAATTTCATTCCATTGTGATCAGAAAGATAATTCATATGAATTCAATCCTTTAAAGTTTATTAAGACTTGTTTTGTGGTCTAACATATGGTCTATCCTGGGGAATGTTTTATGTGTAGTTTGAGAAGAATGTATATTCTGCTATGGTTGGGTAGAGTTAGCATTGTTCAAGTCTTATATTTCCTTATCTAGTGTGTAGTTCTAGCCATTATTGAAAGTGAAGTATTGACGTTTCCAACTATTCTTTTTATTTTATTTTATTTATTTATTTTTAACTTTTTTTTTTTTTTGAGACAGAGTCTTGCTCTGTCACCAGGCTGGAGTGTAGTAGCATGATCTCGGCTCGCCGCAACCTCTGCCTCCCAGGTTCAAGCCATCCTCCTGCCTCAGCCTCCCAAGTAGCTGGGATTACAGGCACGTGCCGCCATGCCCAGCTAATTTTTGTATTTTTAGCAGAGACAGTGTTTTACCATGTTGGACAGGCTGGTCTCGAATTCCTGACCTCAGGTGATCTGCCCACCTCGGCCTCCCAAAGTGGTGGGATTAGAGGCGTGAGCCACTGTGCTCGGCCGATATTTCCAGCTATTCTTGCTGACCTGTTTCTACTTTGAATTCTGTCCGTTTTTGCTTCAAATACTTTGAGGACTCTGCTGTTAGGTGAAATATATAATTGTTATATCTTCTTGATGAATTGAGCCTTTTATCATTACAAAATGTTTCTCTTTGTCCCTTGTAACAATTTTTGCCTTAAGGTCTATTTTTTATAATATTTCTTCATGTGGTTTTGAGTTACTATCTAGTGTCCTTTAGTAGCAACTTGAACAGCTCCCTTTAGCATTTCTTATAGGGCAGGTCTACTAGTGACAAACTCTTTCAACTTTAGTTTATCTGGGGATGTCTTGAATTCTCCTTTTTTTCCTGAAGGATAGCTTTGCCAGATATAGAAATCTTAGTTATATATAGATAGATATAGAAATCTTAATCTTCTTTTGTTTATTTCAGCATTTTCTGAATATATCATCCCACTATCTGGCCCCCATGGTTTCTGATGAGAAATAAACTGTTGATCTTATTGAGATTAGCTTATATATGATGAGTCACTTTTTCTTGTTGTTTTCAAGATTCTATTTTTGGGCAGGGAGTGGTGGCTCATGGCTCATGCCTGTGATCCCAGCACTTTAGGAGGTTGAGGTGGTGGATCACTTAAGGTGAGGAGTTTGAGACCAGCTTGGTCAACATAGCGAAACCCTGTCTCCACTAAATATACAAAAATTAGCCAGGCATGGAGAAGGCAGGGGTTACAGTGAGCCGAGATCATGCCACTGCACTCCAGCCTGGGCAACAAAGTGAGACTGTCTCAAAACAACAACAACAACAACAACAAAAATCAAGTTTCTCTTTTTATCTTTGTCTTTCAATAGTTTGATTCTAATGTATCTTGGTTTTGATCTCATTGTGTTTATCCTATTTGGGATTCATTAGGCTTATTGAATGTAAAGACTGAGTCTTCCATTACATTTTGAAAGTTTTGGGCCATTATTTCTTCAAATATTCTGTCTTCTTCCTCTCCCTCCTCTCCATCTGGGACTTTCATTATGCATATGTTGTTATGCTCGATGGTATTCCATGGGTCTCTTAAACTCTGTTTGTTTTTCTCCATTCTTGGTCCTCAGATTGTTAATCTCAATTGACTTATCTTCAAGTGTGCTGATTCTTTCTTTTGCCTGCTCTAATCTATATTGAGCTCCTCTAGCAAATTTTTATTTCAGTTATTATACTCTTCAACTCCAGAATTTCTTTCTTTTTACTTTTTTCTTTTCTTTTCTTTTTAATGTTCCTCTTAGCTCATACTTAAAACTCCAGGATTTCTATTTGTTTTCTTTTTATAATTTATCTTTATTATAGAATCCATTTCTTGTCTGTTTCAGCTCCTAGGGGCTGCCAGCACTCCTTGACTTTTGGCCACATCACTCCTCCATCTTGTGCCTTTTTCTCTTTTGTCTGTGTCAGGTCTCTTTCTGCCTCCCTCTTATAAGGATACATGTGATTGCATTTAGGGTCTACTCCAATAATTTGGAATAATCTCCCCATCTCACAGTCCTTAACTTAATTATGTCTTTACAGACTCTGTTTTCATATAAGGTAATATTTGCAGTTTTCAAAGATTAGGATTCAGTAACTTTGAGAGGCCATTTTTATCCTACTACAGTTATGGTCCTATCATGAAATATTATACAGCAATAAAAATGAATGTACTGGCCGGGCACGGTGGCTCACGCCTGTAATCCCAACACTTTGGGAGGCTGAGGCAGGCAGATCACAAGGTCAGGAGTTTGAGACCAGCCTGGCCAATATGGTGAAACCCTGTCTCAACTAAAAATACAAAAATTAGCTGGGCATGGTAGCACATGCCTGTAATCCTAGCTTCTCAGGAGGCTGAGGCAGGAGAATTGCTTGAACCTGGAGGCGGAGGTTGCAGTGAGCTGAGATTGTGCCATTGCACTCCAGCCTGGGTAATACAGCGAGACTCCATCTCAAAAAAAAGAAAAAATTAATGAACTATAGTTACATAAAATAAGGTAAGTCTTGGATATAATGCTGAGTTAAAAAAAAAGTTTGAGAAGACTTTATCACTATCTATTTATTTATGTCTTTGATTTCTCTTTTATTTATGTCTTTTATTTTATTTCTCTTTAATGTCTTTTATTACACTGTAAGCCTTATAAAGCTTAGAATGTAAGCTTCATAGGCCAGGGCCTTGTTTTGCTCATTGCTATACACCCAGTGCCTGGAAGAGTGACTGTTAGGCAAAGAAATACCAAACAAATAACTGCTGAATGAATGAACTATTAAAATTGATATTTATGAAGACTGATATAAGCAATTAAAAAAATCTTACAGTATAACAATAATTTTTTTAAAAACCAGAATCCCAAAGTGCTAGGATTACAGATATGAGCCACCATGTCCAGCTAAGGTGGCCTGTTTCAATTTGAAAACTTATATACTTCAGTTTTGGGAAACAATCTTGAATTATTTATTTAATGCTTTACCCCCTTCATTTTCTTCTGTTCCTTCTTTATGCAGACATTGAACCTCCTAAATTGATTCTCTACTTTTCTAATCTTTTCACTATTTTCCATTTCTTTCTTTTTGGGGGGTACTCCCTCAACTGTGTCTTCCAAACTTACTCATTGTTTTCATGTCTACCATCATGCTTTTAAAAAATATATCATTTTCCAGTAGTTTCTGTTGCTCTGTGAATGTTTACTTTCGTAGAATCAGGTTACTATTTCATGAATACAATACCTTCTTTTCCCACTCTGAGGTTATTAATGCCTCTCCTTCGTCCTCCTCCTTGCTCTCCTTCTCCTCCTCCTCCTCTTCACCTCCTCTTCTCCTTCTTTTTTCTACGGAGTCTCTTTTTCCTGCAAGTTGCTTTTTTTCTGCTTACTAGGTTTGGTCTCTCTTAAGGTAGAGGTTCTCCTTAGTTGTCTAGTAATCCTTGATTGTTCATTATGAAGAGCGAGATCTGAAAAACCAATGGCAAGCATGTTGACTTTGAGCCGGATGGATATTTTGTTGGGTAACATTCGTCTTAGATCTCTCTTCCTGGGTCGGCCAGAGTCACATAGAGGGGCTGTCTGGAGGGTAAAGGTCTGGCTTTACCCTCCTAGTGACTGAGTGAGTTGCCATTTTGGCTGACAAGTGAGAGAAGAGGGTAGGAGGTCTCAGATTTCAGTGTGTATACAATCACTTAACCCCCTTATTCAGCTGCTGGCCCAAAGACCTTCTGTTTTGCCATCTCCAGAGAATAAATCTCCAGTGTTATGCTAGACTCAGAAAGGGGCAGTTGGCCAGTGGCATGGAGTAGAGGAGGGGACCTAGGGATCAAATTGCTTATCCATTTGCTTTGATCTAGTGCTCTATACTTCAGCTTTTTCTACCAGGGCCAGTGGTCTCTGCTGCCACCAGCTCCTGATGTTTTGCTGCCTTGATGTAACCATAATTCAGAAAGATTTGTTGATATCTCACACCGTAATGATGGAAGTGTCTATTTTCCCCTGTAGCTTTAATTATTTTTGCTTTAAATATTTTAGGCTATTTTATTAGGCACATATTAATTTAGATGGTTATATCTATGTGGTGAATTTTTTAAAATGTCATCATTTTATTATTACTGCATAGTGACCACCTCTACCCTTATAATGTTTTTCATCTTAAAGTTTCTATTAATTTGGTCTTTTTGAGACAGGGTCTTGCTGTGTTGCCCAGACTGAGTGCAGTGGCATGATTACAACTCACTGCAGCCTTGACCTCCCAGGCTAAAGTGATCCTCCTGCCACAGCCTCCCAAGTAGCTGGGACTACAGGCCTGCACCACCATGCCTGGCTAATTTTTGATTTTTTGTAGAGATGGGGTCTCCCCATGTTGCCCAGGCTGGTCTCGAACTCCTGAGCTCAAGTGATCCTCCCTCCTCAGCCTCCGAAAGTGCTGGGATTACACATATGATTCATCATGATTCATCTTAAAGATTGGTTATTAATGCAGAAATACCACCTTACTTTTGGTGTGACTTTTTGAAGCTCACCCTTTCCATATCCTTATGCTTAGGTGGTCAGATATGCCTTTTTAAAAAACATTTTGAACGTTTTTAAGTGTATAGTTTACTGACATTAATTACATTCCCATTGTTGTGCAACCATCATCCATCCATGTTGTCTTCCCAAATGAAACTCCATACCCATTAAACAAATATCACCTCCCCTCCATTCTCTATTTTCTATTATTGATTTCATAGACTTTGTAAGTCTATGCTTGGCCAGGAGCAGTGGCTCATGTCTATAATCCCAGCACTTCAGGAGGCTGAGGCGGGTGTATTGCTTGAACCCAGGAGTTTGAGACCAGCCCAGGCAACATGGCAAAGCCCCGTCTCTACTAAAAACACAAAGATTAGCCGGGCATGGTGGTGGTGTGCGCCTGTAGTCCCAGCTATTGAGGAGGCCAAGGCAGGGGAATCACTTGAACCTGGGAGGTGGAGGTTGCAGTGAGCTGAGATTACACCATTGCACACCAGCCTGGGCGACAGCAGAGTGAGACCCTGTCACAAAAAAAAAAGAAAGAAAAAAAAAAAAAAAAACCCCACGGTAGCTCACACCTGTAATCTCAGCACTTTGGGAGGCTGAGGCAGACGGATCACTTGAGGTCAGGAGATCGAGACCATCCTGGCCAACATAGTGAAACCCTGTCTCTACTGAAATACAAAAAATTAGCCAGGTGTGGTGGCGCACACCTGTACTCCCAGCTACTCAGGAGGCCGAGGCAGGGGAATTACTTGAACCCAGGAGGCAGAGGTTGCAGTGAGCTAAGATCATGCAACTGCACTCCAGTCTGGCAACAGAGCAAGACTCTGTATCAAAAAAAAAAAACAAAACAAACAAAAAAAACTGCTTGGCTCTCCTTGATAATCTCTTGTTGTTTATTCATCTTCCGTTCATACATTTAAAAAAATTTTTTTTAAATGTTTTGAGATCAAGTCTCACTCTGTCACCCAGGCTGGAGTGTAATGGTACAATCTTGGCAGCTCACTGCACCTCTGCCTCCTGGGTTCAATCGATTCTCGTGCCTCAGCCTCCTCAGTAGCTGGGACAATAGGCGCGTGCCACCACACCCGGCTAATTTTTGTGTTTTTAGTAGAGATAGGGTTTCACCATTTTGCCTGGGCTGGTCTCGAACTCCTGGATTCAAGCGATCCACCTGCCTCAGCCTCCCAAAGTGCTGGGAGCCACCATGCCCGCCCATACATCTATATTAACAATAACTTATCATATATGTCAAAATTAGCTTTAAGAGATGATTTGTAATGTTCCCAACACAGAGAAATGATAAATGTTTGAGGTGATGAATATCCCAGTTACCCAGATTTGATCATTATACATTGTATGCTTGGGTCAAAAGGTCACATATACCCCACAAATATGTACAACTATAATGTAGCCATAAAAATTAAAAACAAATTTTTTTTGTTTTTTTGTAAATTTTGTGTATGTTCTTTTTCTTTAAAAATAGATTCTAAAAATTCATACGTTAACCTTTCAATATCATATATAGGAGACCACTACCTGGAGTCCCGTAGCATCTAAATCTGTTGTGTGTTGTTTCTATTGATTCTTATTCACAGTGGCTAGCATCTTTATGTGCTGGTGATCTCTGTGAGCTCACTGCTTGATGCTCACTGCCAAGCTCCCAGCTTTGGATGTACTTTCCTTTGTGGGCAAGGAAGTGGCTTTGGCAGACAAAGCCTAGAGCTTGATGGACAACATGTCCTCAAAGAATTATAGCTTCTTTCTAGAATTTTTTTTTTTTTTTTTTTCCGTAGCAGGAAGATTCCTCTCTGCTCCAAGTCCACCACATCACTAGGAGAAGAGATTCTCCAACCAATTCCATACTTATCCATAGGAGCCATCTTTTTGATATGTAAATCTGTTCACATCACACTCCTGTGTAAATCCTTCAATGACTCCTCTTTGTCTTTATGTATAAAGTTTGAACTCCTTACCTAGCATACTGTATTAGTTCATTCTCGCACTGCTATAAGAACTACTCAAGGCTCGGTAATTTATAAAGAGAAGAGGTTTAATTGGTCCACAGTTCTGCAGGCTATACAGGAGACATGGCTGGAGAGGCCTCAGGAAACTTACGATCATAACTGAAGGTGAAGGGGGAGCAGGCACATCTTACATGGCCAGAGCAGATGGAAAAGAGCAAAGCGGGAGGTGCTACAGACTTTTAAACAACCAGATCTCAGTTAGGCGCGGTGGCTCATGCCTGTAATCCCAGCACTTTGGGAAGCCGAGTCAGGAGGATCATGAGGTCAGGAGATCGAGACCATCCTGGCTAACACGGTGAAACCCCATCTCTACTAAAAATAGAAAAAAAAAAAAATTAGCAGGGCGTGGTGGCAGACGCCTGTAGTCCCAGCTACTTGGGAAACTGAAGCAGGAGAATGGCATGAACCCAGGAGGCGGAGGTTGCCGTGAGCTGAGATCACACCACTGCACTCCAGCCCAGGAGACAGTGTGAGATTCTGTCTCAAAAAAAAAAAAAAAACCCAGATCTCATGAGAACTCACTTACTATCACAAGAACAGCAGTGGGGAAATACATAAATACATTACCATGATCCAATCATCTCCCACCAGGCCCCTCCTTCAACACTGGAAATTATAATTCGACATGAGATTTGGGCAGGGAGGCAGAGCCAAACCATACCACATACAAAGCCCCGCATGATCTAACCCCTGACTCTTTTGCCAGCCCCAACTCTTTCAATGGTCTCCCTTTCCACTCCCAAACTCCTGCCTCACGAAATTTTTCCAGACTCCTAACCTTAAGTCTAGGTTAGGAGTTCCTGGATGTGCTCCCAGATGACTTTGCACTTCCCCTATCCTTGTACCTGAACTGTGGTCCTGTGTGTTAGTCTGTTTTGCATTGTTATAGGGAATACCAGAGACTGGGCAATTTGTATAGAAAAGAGGTTTCTCTGGCTCGCAGTTCTGCAGACTGTATGGGAAGCATGGCACCAGCATCTGCTTCTGATGAGGGCCTCAGAAAGCTTCCAATCATGGTGGAAGGTTAAGGCGGGGCATGCATGTCACATGGTGAGAGAGAGAAAAAGAGAGAGATGGGGGAGGTCCCAGACTCTCTTTAAGAATCAGATCTGGCTGGGTGCGGTGGCTCATGCCTGTAGTCCTAGCACTGTGGGAGGCCAAGGCGGGTGGATCACCTGAGGTTAGGAGTTTGAGAGCAGCCTTGCCAACATGCTGAAACCCATCTCTACTAAAAATACAAAAGTTAGCTGGGCATGGTGCCTGTAATCCCAGCTACTCAGGAAGTTGAGGCAGGAGAATCGCTTGAACCTGGGAGGTGGAGGTTGCAGTGAGCCAAGATCGTGGCATTGCATGGGCCTGGCACCAGGCAAGAAAGAGTGATCAAATAAAAGTTTTCTGTACCCCGGCCAGGTGTGGCTCACATCTACAATCCCAGCACTTTGGGAGGCCATGGCGGGCAGATCACAGGGTCAGGAGTTCGAGACCAGCCTGGCCAACATGGTGAAACCCCCATCTCTACTAAAAATACAAAATTTAGCCAGGCATGGTGGCTCACACCTTTAATCCCAGCTACTATGGAGGCTGAGGCAGGAGAATCACTTGAACTCGGGAGGCAGAAGTTGCAGTGAGCTGAGATCACGCCACTACACTCCAGCCTGGGCGACAGACTGAGACTCCATTTCAAAAAAAGAATCAGATCCTGCAGCAACTTATGACCACAGAGAGGGCACCAAGCCATTCATGAGGGAACCAAGCCCCCATGACTCAAACACCTCCCATAAGGCCCACCTCCAACATTGGGGATCATATTTCAATGTGAAATTTGGAGGGACAAATACCCAAACCATATCATGCTATAATTAGATGTCCGAATCCCCCTCTACACATAATCCCCTCCTAAGCTGTACACTTCACGAGTGCAGAAACATTGTCTGTCTGGCTCACTAATACGCCATCAGCACTTGGCATGTGTGTTCTTAAATATCTGATGAATGAGCGAACACCTCTACTGAGCTCCCAGTGTTTTTCTTATTGATTTTTGCAAATTCTTTATATGTTAAAGATATTAACGCATTGCCATTGCCTGGGAACATTTTCCCCAAGTTATTTGCCTTTTAATTTTGGCTTTTTTTTTTTTTTTTTTGGCAGGGAGGAGCATAAAGAAGCTTTACATTTGAATGCGGACGGATCTATTGATCTTTTTCTGTTAAGATCTCTTCAAAATGTTTCCAAGTATAGAAAGTCTCTCCTTTGCTAGATGTGTAAAAAGTGTTCACTTCTATTTTTTATGCACACGGCTATCCATTTAATCTTCCCAAAGCAGGGCTCTGATCATTTCTCTCCTCTGCTCAAGAATGTTTAACCATCTCCTTGGAGCCTTTAGAATAAAGTCCAAATTCTTTAACTCGCCGCCAATGCTTTTCAGGATTTAATCTGAGGCTGCCTTTCCAGACTTTTTTTCCTGTCCCCCAAATGAGCCTGAGCTCCTGGCAAAGTGAGGGGTGTTCCTCTCTGTCTGTGTTGTGCCTTTGCACCTCCAGGCCTTTGTACCTGTTGGTCCCTCTGCAGGGAATGCCCATCCTTCAGTTCTATATGGACTTTTTTTTTTTTTTGAGACACAGTCTTGCTCTGTTGCCCAGGCTGGAGTGCAGTGGCATGATCTCTGCTCACTGCAGCCTCCACCTCCTGGGTTCAAGCAATTATCCTGCCTCAGCCTCCCGAGTAGCTGGGATTACAGGCGTGCACCACCACGCCTGGCTAATTTGTGTATTTTTAGTAGTGACAGGGTTTTTACCATGTTGGCCAGGCTGGTCTTGAACACCTGACCTCAAGTGATCCGCCCACCTCAGCCTCCCAAAGTGCTGGGAATTACAGGTGTGAACCACGGCACCCGGCTCTATATGGATATTTAAATCCTATTTATTCTTCAATCCCTACTTTCTTTAAAAAGCTTCACCTTACCCTTCCTTCCTCCTGAGGCAGTGAGTGGTGGAGCTTTGGAGTCAGACAAACCTGGGTTAAAATCCGAGTTCCTTTACTTGTTAGCCATTGGCCAAATCCTTGAACCTTTCCAAATCTCAGTTTCCTCATCTTTAAAATGGGAACAGAAAGCAATGAAGGACCACCAAGGACCGTGGGGCCTCTGCGAGGATGAACGGAGTCTGAGATTGCACGTAAAGATCCCAGCACAGTCTCCAGTTCACCCCACATTCTGCCACCTTGGAAGGGAGTCATCAGCTCTCTGGGGGTCACACCCTCCTTCACTGGTCATGTTTCCCCCTCAAGGTTTCTGGTGGATTATCTGTTCTCTAATAATTCCAGGAGGTGGCTGAGCTTTCCTTCTGAGGAGTTGAGAGTGGGCGAACAGGTTTCATCTCTAGGAATTCGGCTCAGGCCCCAGGCATCTTGGTTGGCCTCCCACGCCCATCTGGGCCCAAAGGAATCCCCTCCTTCCTTCCTTCCTTCCTTCTTCATTTGAGGTCAGTTTCATTACCGGGAAATGTTGAAATGTTGACATTTCCAAAGGGATTCACCAGCTCCTCCCGCCCCTCACCATCAGCACCCCACAATATGATAAGTCAAGTGGAACAAAGATAATCCTCCCAGGTTTAAGGTGGGTAAACTGAGGCTCAAACTAGCTTCCATATATTTGTGTCTAGAACTCGTGGGTCTTTGCAGCCAGAGAAGGGATTCGTTTCGCCTGAGGGGCCTGGGCAGCTGTGGTGGAGAACTAGGGGAGCTCTGGCCCCAGAGCAGGAGATGGACCAGGAATCCTGTCTCTCAGGGCCTCTGCCTTGTCCTCAAGTAGGTTAATGCCAGTCTCTCAGAGGCTGGCCTGGAGCTCAGTGTCGGTGCTTGCTTTGTGAACTGACTTTGGGAGTAGATTATTTTGCCTGCATCATTTGGGAAAGGAGCAAAGATGAAGACTCACTGGCTGGGGCTTTATCTCTGGGGCTGAGAGTGAGGATGGAGACTTCCTGGACAGTGAAAACAGCAAGTTTAGCTTCAGGAGGCCTGGCTGCCAGCCCAGCTCTTTTCCCAGCATGCTGTGCCACCTGGGACAAGTGCCTGCCCTCTCTGGACCCCAACTGCCCTCCCTATAACATGGAGATGGTGGTCGAAGGAGGTCTGTTGTGAATCTTAGTGTTCTCAAAGTCCTGGGCTGAGCCCCTCCCTGAGCCCAGACTGTCCCTGGGGCCTGGCTTCACCAGGTTGGCCTGACCAAAGCTGTGACCCCATTCGGTGCCTCCACGCCCTCTGTCCTGCCCTTCCCTGAGGGGCCTGGGTCTGGTCTTGGTCAGGCCTAGGGAGAGAGCAGGGAGCCTCCAGGCCCGAGTTTGACCTCCTGAGTCGCCTCCCCTCTCCCTGGAGCCAGAGCCAGCGTCCTCTTTCCCTCCTGCCTGAAATCTGAGCTCAGGGATCCAGGGAGGACTTTGGCTGCAAAACATTCCATCCCGCTGTCCAAACACGCTGCACAGCTGGCGGAGGGAGGGGCAGCCAGAACCGGCTTTCAGGAGCCCTGGGGCTGTTGTGTTCATGGAAATGGGGGAACCCTCACTCTGAGGACCAGCGCTGGCTGACCTGAGGAGGTTCACAGGGTCAAGGAAGGGTCCACCTGCACACATGTTCCTGGGGCTTACTGCAGTGCCCAGCCCTGCAGGGGAAAATCCAGTTGCTTCAAAGTCTGCCAAGCCAGGTGTGCGTGGCTGCCTCGAGCCTGCCAGCCGGGAGGTGTCTGGGCCACAGGCAGGCGGATGGTGGCCTTGTGAGCCTCCCCTCGTGACTGAGCTCTGTGCAGAGGCAGGGGAAGGGCAGGCAGGAATGACGCTGAGATAGCAAGCAGGGGAGGTGACTTCAGGCAGCAGCTTTTACTGACGAGATGTCCCAGACTCAGCTGCTTCTTGCTGTGACTCACCAGTGACCCTGAATGAGCCTCTGAGCCTCAGTTTCCTCATCTGCAAGAAGAGAGGATTGGGCCTTTTCTGGCTCTGCCTTTTTTCTAAGAAGTTACAGCCAAAGACAAGATCCTCACAGCTTCTCATCCAGTCCAAGCTGTGTCTAAATGTCCAAAAACATAACAGTTTTTCCATACAGTCTCCAGCAACTCTGACTCAGTTTCCCCTCTCCCCCCAACAAGAGGCTTGTGGGGCCTTGGCAGGGAGGGAACAAGTCCCACCTACATTGCCACCAGTCAGGCCAAGCCCCTTCCCCTCCTGCCTTGTTGGGGTGATGGGGAGATGCCCCCCTTCACACATCCTGTTTTCCATTAATTGTTTCCAGGTGGGCCCAGAGGTTGCCCAGCAGAGGAAGGTGGGGACACAGGAGAATTGAGCAGGGGGATCAGAGAGGAGCAAAAACAGGAAGGGGGTGGGAGCAGGCCATGGAAAATTCATTGCCAGGAAAGGGAGGCCAGCATCTGGTTTGCATTAGGCTGAGAGAGCTTCGAAGCCCAAAGCCCAAGTGGGAGATACTGTTATCCGCTGGGCGGGGCGGGCCGGGGTGTGAGGAACTGGCAGCTTCTCCCCAGCAGGGACTCAGAGGCTACCAAGAAAGAAGAGGGAAGTCCAGGGAGAAGGGAATAGGAAACACTTCTTTCAGTCCACACTGTGGCAGACACTTCACAAATGTTATCTTCTTTTTTTTTTTTTGAGACAGAGTTTTGCTCTTGTTGGCCAGGCTGGAGTGCAATGGCAGGATCTCGGCTCACCGCAACCTCTGCCAACTGGGTTCAAGCAATTCTCCTGCCTCAGCCTCCCCAGTAGCTGGGATTACAGGCATGCGCCACCACGCCCAGCTAATTTTGTATTTTTAGTAGAGACAGGGTTTCTCCATGTTGGTCAGGCAGGCTGGTCTCAAACTCCCAACCTCAGATGATCCACCCGCCTTGGCCTCCTAGAGTGCTGGGATTACAGGCATGAGCCAACCCCTGTGGCTTTCTTCTTTTTTTAAACCTTTTTTTTTTTTTGAGACGGAGTCTCACTCTGTCGCCCAGGCTGGAGTGCAGTGGTGCAATCTCGGCTCACTGCAAGCTCTGCCTCCCAGGTTCATGCCATTCTCCGGCCTCAGCCTCCCAAGTAGCTGGGACTACAGGTGCCCTCCACCACACCCGGCTAATATTTTGTGTTTTTAGTAGAGACGGGTTTTTGTTTGTTTGTTTGTTTTTAATAATAGAGATGAGGTCTCAGTTTGTTGCCTAGGCTGGTCTCAAACTCCTGGGCTCAAGCGATCCTCCCACCTCGGCCTCCCAGAGTGCTGGCATTACAGGCGTGAGCCACTGCACCTGGCCACAAATGTTATCTGCTTTAATACTCACTACTTCACAGGGGAGAACTGTTCCCATTTTATATAGATGAGGAAACTGAGTCCCAGAGAGGTTAAGTGACTTGCCTGAGGCCACACAGCCAGCGAGTGGCAGAACTAGGATGAGAATTCGGGCCAAATGAAGACAGGGTGGCACATTCACACCATCCCACAGATGGATGGGGTCTGTGTACCAGGCAAGGGGACACTGAGAAGGGTGACGAGGATGGCCCAGCCTCTGCGCAGAGGGCCACTCAGTTCTTGCGGGAGTGTGCACCAGTTCCGTGGGGTGTTTGTCATGTGCAGGGCTAACCATGTGTCTGAGGGCTCTGGTGTCTGCAGAGGAAAAAAGTAACCCACAGGGGAGGGCTTCCTAGAGGAGGGGGTATGAACAAAAGAGAAACTTACCAGCAGAGGCAGGATGCAGTGGAGATTGCAGACAGGTGGGATAGTATGTGGAAAGAAGAGGAATGGGCACATCTGGGCAGTGGCAACTGACCTGGTGTGCTTTGGAGGGTGAGAATCCATTTCATAGTTGGAGAAACTGAGGCACAAAGAGGCTAACGTGCTCAAAGGCACACCGTCTGAAAGTGGGGTTGAATCCAGCCTGTCTGACCCTGGGCCTGTGCTCCCAGCTGCTACCACTGAGTTGTTCCTGGGTGGTGGCGGTGAAAAGTTTTAAGGGTAGCGAGACCCCGTCTCTCCAAGCAAAAAAAAAAATTTAAGAATTAGCCAAGCATGGTGACACATGCCTGGAGTCGCAGCTGCTCAGGAGGCTGAGGTGGGAGGATGGCTTGAGCCGGGGAGTTTGAGGCTGCCTTCCAGCCTGGGTGACAGAGTGAGACCCTGCCTTAAAAAATTAAAAAAAAAAAAAAAAAAAAAAAAAAAAGACAAAACTAGGAATCTCAAATCTAAGAAAAAGAATTAAAAAATAATAATAATAACAGTTTTTTGTTTGTTTGTTTGTTTTGTTTTTTGAGATGGAGTTTCGCTCTTGTTGCCTAGGCTGGAATGCAATAGCACGATCTCGGCTCACCGCAACCTCCGCCTCCCAGGTTCAAGCAATTCTCCTGCCTCAGGCTCCCGAGTAGCTGGGATGACAGGCATGCGCCACCATGCCTGGCTAATTTTGTATTTTTAGTAGAGACGGGGTTTCACCATGTTGGTCAGGCTGGTCTTGAACTGCTGACTTCAGGTGATCTGCCCGCCTCGGCCTCCCAAAGTGCTGGGATTACAGGCGTGAGTCTCCGTGCCCGGCCAATAACAAAGTTTTAAGTGGATATTCAGGCTTGTGGTCACAGTCGGGAGGGCCTGTCAGGGCTCCACAGCCAGCTTACGACAGCTATGACAGGGTCAAGGCTGGACAGGCAGTTTCCAACGCCCCAGCCTGTGTGGCGAGGGGACAAGTAGACCATCTGGGAGCCTGGCTGAAACACGGGGCCTCCTCTTGAGGTGTCTCATCTCCCCTGGCCCAGAGCCCAGGAAGGAGGGCCCAGTGTCTTCTGCTGCCTGAGGAGCCACAGGAGTTAATAATTACGGGGTTGAAGGAGATAGCGGCTGTCCTGGGAGGTGGTGCCTCCCTCCCAGGCTGCTGCTCTGAGGAGATAGCAAAGGTTAGTGTGAGGCCCAGCCTAGTGGGGGGAAGAAGGCTCCTGCTACCTCCCTTCCCAGCACCCTCCAGAGGGACCCTCAGTCTGGCCTTCCAAGCATGGACTCTTCTGAGGAGCACGCCAGGTGCCCCGCCCGAGGGACATGCCCCGTGTTCCTGGCCATGAGTGCAGGGACTGTCCGCTACGCCCCATTAGGCCTGTGCCCTGCACTTGAGGGGAGCTTGAGAGAAGAGCCCTGGGGCACAGAAAGGTGAGCTCAGGACCTGCGGCATGGAGGGGAGGGGGAATCTTGGCGAGCTTCAGGGCAGCCGGTGTGAGAAGCTGGGCTCAGAGAGTCCTAGGGAATGGCTCTGACTATCTTGTCCAATTTGGTGGCTGTAGAGAGGTGGAGACTGAAGCTCAGATAGGGCAAGACACTCGTCCTGGGTCACACAGTGAGCTGAGGTCAGACCTGTAAGTCCAGAATCAGGGCCTGGGTCATCCAGGCTGACTGTCTCCTACTCCTCAGCTGCCTTCAGCCAAGGGTCTGTGGTCAAGGCTGTCAGGCTTGGGATGTAGCAGGCAGAGGGGGATAGAGGGAGGGAGGGTCAGGAGGGCAGTGGCTTGTGGGCAGAGGACACAACTTTTTTTTTTTTTTTTTTTTTGAGATGGAGTTTCGCTCTTGTTGCCCAGGCTGGAGTGCAATGGTGCGATCTCGGCTTACAGCAACCTCTGCCTCCCGGGTTCAAGCGATTCTCCTGCCTCAGCCTCCTGAGCAGCTGGGATTACAGGCATGCACCACCACGCCCAGCTAATTTTGTATTTTTTAATAGAGACAGGGTTTCTTCATGTTGGTTAGGCTGGTCTCAAACTCCCGACCTCAGGTGATCCGCCTGTCCTGGCCTCCCAAAGTGCTGGGATTACAGACGTGAGCCACCGCGCCTGGCCCAGACACAACTTTTATTTCTCCCTTCCCTGCCACTGGCCAGGAACCCATAGCCTGTGCTCAGGAACCTCTTGCTGCCTGGCTGCACACAGCTGCAGCTGCCAGTGAGCTTCTAGTTTCTGGATGGTCTTTTTGGAAAACTGGTGTAAGAGGACTCAGCCCCACTGCCCCTGGCTGTGTGATATCTGGCAAGTTCCTTAACTTCTCTGAGCCCATCCTTTTTGGCTGAGGAGCAAGTTCAGCTGAGCAGTAGGGTCCTCCCTACTGGGGGAGGCAGTGAGGCCTAGGAGTCCATGGTAGCAGGAAGCATGGATGACAGGCTATTTTTGGTTAGAAATTGAGTGTCGATGCTTTCTGAGTGGTGACCACACACTTGTCCTTCGAGACCTCGCTCAAGGGCCTCCCCAGTCCACCAGCTGTCCCAGGCTGAGTACTCTTCCTCCAGGGACATAGCCCTGAGCTGACGCCTCCTCCACCCACTTTATCTCCCACTGGTCTGGGTTGCCATGACTTATCTCCTCCCGGTGCTTGTGAAGACTTGAGGGCAAGGGCCCTGTGCTGGGTTCCTTTTGTGTCATTTTCTCCTCCTTCTCTAAATAGTGAACAAAACAAGGCCAGGAAGACAACAGTTGCTCAAGACCTACTGATGAGGGATTCAAGCCAGCAAACACATGTGGACATCTGCTTTGGGTGGGCCAGACCCTGAGCTGGGCTGGGGGCGGGGTGAGGGAACACAGCTCCAAGAAAGAGAGAATCCCTGCCCTCTGGAAGCCATGGCCATGGAAACAACTGCCCTGCTGCGTGATGGCTATGGGACGCCTGGGCTGAATGATTCTAGAAAGTTGGAAGGGATGCTATGGAGAACTGCCAAGGTTGTTCACTGCACAAAATGCTGGCCAAGGGAGCAAGCAAGGCATAGAATCCAGCCTCGCCTCCACTCTCCAGATTCCCTACCTTGTTGTGCACTATGCCCAGTGGGGAAAGAGCACTGTTGTCTATTTGTACTCTGGACATGGAGGTCTTAGAGAATACCTCCCTCATCCTCCATCCTCCATCATGGAGCCCCAGGAGGGCAGAGCCTATGTCTGCACAGTTTCCTTCTGGGTCACCAGCCCTTGCATGGCCCATAGACTATGCTCAGATGGAGTGGCTGAATGTATGAATGAGTTGAATGAATGAATAAAATGTGTCCTCAAATGAAGATCTGACTAACTTGAGCCTGGGGCCTGAGTCAGTGGGCCTGGAGGGGTTCAGCACTAGGACCTCTGGTAGCACCTAGAAGGGCAAGTACCTCCCCCCAAGCTCCCAGTCCTCCCCCAGACAGGGAAGGTGGGAGCCATGGTTCCTGGTGGGAGAGAAGAGGGGTTCTGCTCTTACTGGTCCAGTCCCAGGCTGAAGTTGAGAACAATGATCAGGACTCAGAATGGGTGGGACAGAGGAACTGAGGGACAGGTAGACCAGTGGTCTGGGATTCAGGGAAAGGTTTCACGGAGGATGAGGAACCAGACAGGTGTGCGTATGTGTGTGTGTTGGTGGGGGTGGGGTGGGGAATACTATCCAGAGGGCAGATGGTGGATAAAGGCAGGGATGGGTACAGTGTGTTAAGAGGCAGGAGGCTGGGTGAGGAGAGTTGAACCAGAAGTGGAAACTCCTTCGGGGTAAAACTCAGAGAGTAGGACTCAGAAAACTTGTTTCGGGTTTGTCCCCTCCCCTTCCCAGCAGGCAGGATGTTGCACAGGGACAGGCACTAAGTAGATAGACTAGGGAAGGAGTGCCGGTGAGGATGGGGGAGGGTGTCTGCTGGCCTTAAGTGACAATCTGTGTGAGAATCCAAGAGCTGAGAGCCCGGGAGCCATTGTAGGTTCTTGAGCAGGGGTGGCCCAAAGTGGGTGGTGCAGAGGGCGATTGGAGAGGACGAGTCAGCTAGGGAGTCTGAGCGCGGCGCGGGCCGCGGGATGTTGGGGGCCGGGTTCCTTCCCCGCGCCGCGGTCTCCTTGTCCCGGCGCGGCGGGCCGGGTGGGGCCGGGCCCTGGGAGCGCGCGCCCGATCCCAGCGCCCGGCCGGCGAGGGGCGGGGCCGGGCACGTGTCCTCGGGCCGCCCCCCTCCGCCACGTGACCCGCCCAGGGCAGGGTCGGGGCTGGGCTGGGGGCCGCGAGCCCAGGCAGCTGAGACCTACTGACCGGCCGCGGGCTGGGCTGACAGGCGGTGGGGCGGCTCGGCCCCGGGAGGAGTCGGCGGCGAGCGGGGACGCGGCGCGGGGAGGACGCGGCGGCGGCGCTGGGAACAAACGCCCGGGCGCCCCGAGGCGCCGGGATGTGGAGCGGGTAGGTCCGCGCGCGCTCGCGGTCCCGCGCCGGGTCTGGGCCGCGGCTGCCTCCCGGGACAGAATGATTGGGGGGGGGGGTCCCCGCCGGATCTGCGCCGCCACCCAGAGGTGCTGTGCGCCCCCGCCCTGCCTGCAGGCGAGCCGACTTGCGGCCGGGAGACTCCGGGGGAGGGGTCGGGAGTCTCTCTCGGGGTGCAGGATGCGAAGGGTGGGCAGCCGACCGTCCCGGGGTGACAGCGTCAACTCCTCCTAGATCATCAGGAGCGCAAGTGAGAAGAGTCGGGGTATGGGGAAGAGTGTGCACGACTCTGGGGCATGCACCTAGAGGAGAGACCCCCAGTCCACCCTCGCAACCCGTCCCTCAACCCCCTCGGCTGGATGAACTCTTGGAAAGCAGTGTAGCTGGGAAAGAGGGGCTGGGTCTCTGCCAGGGCGGCTCCCAAGTTGAGGGCAGAACCTCCTTGTGGGGCTCCCGAAGTGCGGAGGCTCTCAGAGGTGTGGAGTGGGATCGCCCTGCAGCCTGGAGTGGGGTAGCACAGATTCCGGGTTCTGGATTAGTGGCCCCTGTGGCTATGTCTGTTCAGGCCATTGGTTCTCAGGGGCAGTTGCAGTTCCTGGCCCATCTGATGTGGCACCCCCTCCCTGTATGTGCAGAAAGGTTGTGTTTTTGTGGAGTTGGCCAAACACTCCCCAGTGGCCTGGAAAGACCAGGTCCTGGAGGAAATGTGGCCCGAATGGGTGACAGGTTGTATTCCTGTGCCCCCTGGGTCAGATGAGTGGTCCCAGGAGAGGGCTACTGCCCAGCTACAGCTGGGGAGTGAGCAAAGTCCCCCCTGGAAAGGCAGGCAGGATCCACTTCACTCCATGGCACCTAGCAAAGGCTGAGCTGCGATGCTAGGGGAGAGATGGCCTTTCATCCCCAGCAGGGGTTGCAGAAGAGAGTGGGCTCCTGGTAGGGGTGAGGTGTTTTTGAGACGGAGTCTTTCTCTGTCACCTAGGCTGGAGTGCAGTGGCGAGATCTCAGCTCACTGCAACCTCTGCCGCCCAAGTACAAGCAATTCACCTGTCTCAGCCTCCTGAGTAGCTGGGACTACAGGTGCACGCCACCACACCTGGCTAATTTTTGTATTTTTAGTAGAGACAGGGTTTCATAATATTGATTGGGCTGGTCTCGAACTCCTGACCTTAGGTGATCCACCTGCCTCAGCCTCCCAAAGTGCTAGAATTACAGGCTTTCACCACCACGCCCTGCCCTAAGGCTTGAGACTCTTAAAGGGAGAGAGTTGAAGGCCACCAGTGTATTCCTTGGCATTGTGCTGGGAGGAAGGAGGCTGGCTTAGGAGAAAGTGCTTGATGTGGGTTTGTGATACCTGGAGAAGTTAGGGCAGTCCTGCCTGGGGTGAATTGTGTTTGGGGAGTAGCTTCCTCTGCAGGAAGCCTGTGTCTTGTGCCGGGTGGACTCAGGCAACACAGCCACTGAGTTAGTTGCTGTGTGACCTTGAGAATGTGGACTTCCTTCTCTGGGCCTTTAGGTAAAATAAGTGGTTTCTGGGGGTGGGAATGATCTCAGGTCAGAGAATGTCCTTCCCTGGAGGCATCCAGGCCAAGGCCAGACACAGCTGAGAGCCATGAGTAGATGGATGGTTGCTTCGAGGAGAGTAGGAGAGCCTTAAATCCTGGGCAAGGACCCCTCCCCCCCATCCAGCCCCCCTGCCATATTCCCAGCGCCACTCTGGATGAGCCAGCTGCCAGGCTGACCCCCACAGAATCCTCAATGTGGCTCACTTCCTGCATGCACCCCTGCACCCCCGGGGGCCTAGCTGGGTGCTGAGCTCATATCATAATAGGTGCTTCATAAATGCAGATGGAAAGGATGAGGGGCAGTGAAGAGCTGGGGGAAGGGGTGAGGCAGAGCTTGGGGGTTATCTTGAGCTCTGTATTTCAATGGCCCCCTATATGGGTGTGGAAACAGGAATTTAGAGTCAGGGGCCAAGCCGCCAGCCCCCACTGGGTGCTTGGTGTCCTAGGAGCTCACCCAGACCCCAGCAGCAGTTGGGAGGGGTCCTGTTCAGAGTCGTACTTGCCAGGTGACTGACCAAGCGATGACAGCTCTGGCAGGTGTATATTTGGAACTGCTGATCTAGAATAGGAGGAGCTGGGATTAAGAGTTGGTGACCAGGGCGGGGTCAGTGATGTTTCTGGGCTTGGTTTCCTCACCTGTGAAATGAGCTGAGCTCTGTCTCTTGGTGGCTGTGCTTTGTTAATGGCCGGGTCCTGGTCATGGCCCCAGCCCTGGGCTGCTCTTCTGGGGTGGGTGGCAGTGGCTGGGCTCTGCAGCAGCCTGGGTGAGTTCTCCTCCTTGGGACTCCTGAGCCTGGGCCCTGAACTCCAAACCCAGAGGCAGCTCCAGTCTGACTTTAGGTGCTCCCCAAACTGGGCTGCTCCCCTTCCAATTCCCCACAGTTTCACACATTCATAGTTTTGGGTGCCAAGCCTGCTCCAAGGTGACGAGTTGAGGACAGCGTCTTGAGTACTTCTGTATCTAACACAGTGCTGGGCACTTGGGACTTGGCCAGCGGAAGCCAGCGTTCGAGTTCCCACATGACAGTGTTGCAGCCCCCTCCCCCCCGGTCTCAGTTTCCCCAGAGACAGGGCTCATCATGCCTATCTCCAGCCTCCCAGGGGTTGGGGAGCATGGTTTTGTGGCAGGCAGAGCTGCAGCGGCCACCAACTGGCTCTGTGATCCTGAGCAAGTCACTTCCCTGCCCTGGGCCTTGGCTATTCTAAGGGCATGGATCTGTGAGCTCCTGCCTGTAAGGCCTAAGTCACGGGGGACTAGAGGCCATGAGACAGAGTCTGAAGTATGGCCCGAGGGCTCCAGGGTCAGACATGCAGGCCTCTTCATTGGGAAGGGGTTGTATAACCCTTGCTGTTGCTGCTCCCTGGAAGCCCTCCATGATCTAACTGCCTGCCCTACCCCTCAACAGGTGGAGATCTTTCCTGCTGTTCTGTAATCAGGACATGGGTGTTGGGGGCAGACATCCTCATTAGAATCCTGCTTGTCCTAGACCCTTCGAGCTCTGCACAGGAATTATGCCCAGTAGGTCTTGGGAAATGAGGTAGCGGGAGGGAGATGCAAACCAAAATAGGATGTGGTAAGAAGGGGGCCGCCTGGTTGTGCAGATTGGATGGATCACGGCTGGTGGGGTGCCTGGCACATAATGGGTGCTCAGTATACACGCTAGCTGTTGGAGGCCTTCGGTGTCAATTCTTGGACTGAATGGGCAGGGTCACCACAGGCAGATTTGAGGATGTACTGCGTGCCCGGCCCTGTAGCCGAAGAGTAGTGAGATGCGCCCCCACCTAGGCCCTGTGCTGGCTCCGGTGGAGAGACAGGGCTGGATTCCCCTGCCAGGGCTGGGCTGGGCTGGCCTGGCGGCCTGACTCACCTGCTTTGGATGTTCTGGTCTGCCTCCCATCCCCCGCTGTTCCTGACCTTCTCTCCCCCTCCTCCATGGTCTCTACTAGGACATGCTGTTGTGCCCTTCTGCCCACTCTGGCTCCCCCTTCCCCTGTGGCCCAGGCCCTCCTTGGTTCCCACCTGTCCGTTTGTCCCCTCCTTGCTTTGAGCTCATTGGATCCTGGCCCAACTCAGTGAGACTCATGACGATCTCTTTCATCCCCGGGTCCTGGATACTCTTCAGCTCCAGTGTCCAACACTCTCGTCTGTTCTTCCGGCTGGCTCTCAAGCCCTTGTCTCCACTGACAGCCCATCATCCAGGCTCAGGTTGCGGCTGCTTTCCCAAGCCAGTGCCACTCGACAGCGTCACCCCATCCTGCCTATTCCCCCTCAGCTGCCTACGGGACGTGCCACTTCCCAAATGCCTCAGCCACCCACTTTCCTGTCCCTGAAAGACCCCCTCCCAGTTCCTCTTTCCCAGCATGGGCACCACTGTTCTCAACTTTCACCTTTTCCTTAGTTTTGAATTATCTTAATTAATGACTGCTTTTTCCTGCCCCCTATCCAGCTGCTGGTCCTCCCACAATTCCCCCTGCCCATCTTTTGTTTCTGTGTGTCCCCTCTGCTGTCCCCTCCTAGGCCAGGTCCTGCCTGGCTGTACAGCAGTCTTGGGTGGCACCCCTAGTACTTGGGCACTGTCTCAGACTTCCTCAAACCCCATCTGCCTCCTGCCTCACTTCTCCGAAACCGCCATTCATCCCCTTTCCTCTGGGTGACAGGCCACGTGATGCGCTATGCCTGTACTCGGAGTTCAGTTCCCATCCTGCCGCTTCCTTGCTGTGTTTTCTGGCCAGGTTACCATCCCTCTCTGAACCTCAGGGGCCTCATCTGGAAACCAGATGGAGGAGCACATCTCCCTGCAATTGTCCCGAGCTTCCAGGCCCACGACACCTGTGGAGTGGTGTGCTGGAGCGGATGTGGCCAAGCATTTGGGAACCTGACATGCTTGTGGGTTGGGGGCTGAAGACTTGGCTGCTCTTTAGGGGAGCTGAGCTTTGCTGGGCTTGCAGGCTGGCTTGAGAGCTAGCCCACCAACTCTTTCCTGGGACTCCCTTGGTCCCTGGATATGAGTCACATGGCTGTCAGCCTCCATCCCCTCAGCCTCACTGCACAGGCGGAGTGTGAGTCTGAATAGGCCCCTGTGCCATGGTTACGCCCCCAGGAGCCAGGCCCTGTGTCGGGGTTTCTGCAGCCTCCCTCGAGGCCTGGGCCCTGGCAGCACGCTGAGTGGTCCCAGTGTGCCCTCCCAGCCCTCTCCTTGGCCCATTTTCAGAGCCACCCGTGCTGTCCCCTCCCCTGCTTATTTAATGAATCCACTGTGCCCATGACCAACAGGGGTCTTTAGTTCCAGGAGGTAACTGGACAGGGTCATCTTGGGCACTGGTTGAGGGATAGGCTGGTCTGGCCTCTGGCCAGGCCCTGCTGGCTCAGGGAGATACTGAGGGCCGCGGAGTCTAGGTCTCCTTCTTATTTTGTGGGTCGGGGCAAAAGCCCTGCTGGCCGTCCTAGGGCGGGCCTGGTGGGGTGAGGATTGTGGTTGCTGCGTTTTCTCTTAGCTGTGTGTTTCCTGGGGAAGTGACCCAGGGGGCCTTTCCTGTATGAACTGCCCGGGGCCCTCTCGGCGGTGGGAGCTGGCTCTGGGATGGGGGATGTTGGCTGCCCCATCTACCTCTGATCTTGACTCCTACCCTCTGAGCAGGCCCCTTTCCAGAGGCATCTGTGGCTCATCTCAGATGCTGGGCTCTGTTTCCGCAGGGAACGGGGACTGAGGAGGTTTGTACAGAGAGGGGTGGACCGGGACTGAGGAGGGTAGGGACGTTGGGCAGCAGAAACCTAAGTGGTCCCTGCTTGTCCCAGGACTGAGTTCGCCACTGACTTGGGTGTTCACAGCCGGGTTTCCAGGCCTCTGCTCTGGGAGGCCGCAGTGTGTGTGATATCGGAGATTCTGGCTTCGGCTGGACCTGAGGAGCCCAGGGTCCCCTCTTTGAAATTTCTGAGTCTCAGGAGTGGGCCTTGCAGCCCGGAAATGAGGGGGAGGAAGGTCTGCAGATTCCGGCTACCCTCCAAGGGCAGGTCAGGCCCTTCTTCCCCTCCTGCTCCTGCCATCTTTGGCGTTGGGGAGTTGGTGGCTACCAGGTGGTCCCACTGTTCCCGTGTCCCACCCTTCCTGCCATTAGGATTGGGCTTTGGGCTCTTCTACTGGGGGGGATGGGAAGGGTGTCACAGACTCTGTCTCAGGCCTCCTGGACCACTGTTTCCTCTGGCTGCAAAATTGGGCCCTGTCCCCACTCCGCCCCACAAGGCAAAAGTGAGTGCCTGTTGGGAAAATGGCGAGGACAGCCAGCCACACCTCCAGACCGTGTGCTTGGGACCAGCAGGAGAGAGAGTTAGTCTTTCACTGTGGCCAGAGGCCCAGACCACACTGGTGGATGAAGCCCGGCCCCCCGGGGAGGGCCATCAGTCTGCTTCTCCTCGGTCAGGGCGTAGGCAATGGTGAGAGTCTTCTGTCCTGTCCTGTGCTGTCGCTTCTTGCCCTTGGCCTGCAGTGAGCAGCCTCCAGCCCAGCCTGAGTGACTATGGCCATCCTGTCCCACCTGAGGGCTTGGGCCGTGATGATTAAGGTGGGGACACATATCTGTCTCTCCATCGACAGTGTCTATGCCACCCAGGGCTCTCTCCTAACACCCTTGTTTGGGGAAGTCTTGTTGGCAGGGGTCCCCAGGCCTCCAGTTTAAGCCGCGGGACCCAGAGGCCAGGCGGGCTTCGTGGGCGTCTCAGCCAAACATGGCTGTGGATTGAACACGATTCACCCAGCGCCAGGTTGGGACTGCTCTTAGAGCTCTTGATTCTTAGAGCCCCTCCTGCAGGATTTTAGCTCCTATCCCTCAGGTGCGGAAGCAGGTTCAGAGAATTTCAGAAGCATTCTCAGGGGCTCATGTGTACCCCAGCTCAGAGGCTGACGTGGACCCCAGGCTTGCCCCATCTGGCCTGTTCTCTCTGCCACAGCTCCCCCTGCCCAGGCCTTCCCTTCTGGAAAGGGGGTTTCTGGGCCTGCGCAGAGTCTGAGAAGCCAGTTCGGGCCAGAAGTGGGTCAGATTTCCCTACTGCAGCCAAAGAGGAGCCTCCGAGTCCCCCTGGGCCCAGCAGCCCTTCATCTTGAAGCAGATGTGCGGATTCCAACACTCATACTCCCCGCCCACCTGCCCTTCCCCTGCAGTGGGGAAGCTTTGGGCCTGGGCTGAAGACCTGGCCAGCTGTCCCAGCACTGTCACTGACCAGCCGCATGACCCCCAGCAAGTGCCTTCACTCTGTGAGTCTCTGTCCCCTCATCTGTAGAACGGAATGATGCCACGAGGGCCGATCAGAGAGTTTTTTGTTTGTTTGTTTGTTTGTTTTGAGACAGTTTTGCTCTGTCGCCCAGGCTGGAGTGCAGTGGCACAATCTCGGCCCGGCTAATTTTTGTGTTTTTAGCAGAGACGGGGTTTCACCATATTGGCCAGGCTGGTCTCGAACTCCTGACCTCAGGTGATCCACCTGCCTCAGCCTCCCAAAGTGCTGGGATTACAGGCGTGAGCCACTGCGCCTGGTGACTGTTGAGAGAATTTTAAAGGAGACAGCGTGGTTAGAGACCTGGTAGAATCTGGCAGTGTGAGTCCCTAGGGCACAGACCCCAGCCCAGGGCACCACCGTAGCTCTCAGGCTGCGGGGGACCGTTGCCAACAAGACTTCCCCAAACAAGAGTATTAGGAGAGAGCCCTGCCTGGCATAGACACTGTTGATGGAGTGATGGATATGTGTCCCCACCTTAATCCTCAAACCCACATCCCTGTCAGGCAAGACCCAGCCTGAGGAGCCAGAGCGGAGGGCAGGTGGAGCCGGGCAGCTGGACGGATCTGTGTGAAGGGACTCACTGCTGGAAGTGGGCTCCTTGCTGGAGTCTCTGGGGACCCATTTTCTGTGTGTTAACCAAGGGAGAAACTGAGGCTCAGGGGCTGCTTGGTGACCTTCCCAAGGTCCTGAGGACAGGGAGGGGAGACTGGTCCACAGACTTGCCTCTCACTACTCCCTCTGCCTCAGCTGTCCTGAGTCCCACATTCTCCTTGGCCTTGCCTTCCCCCTCTGGTGCAGCCTCCCTGAGCCCCTCCCCCCAACTTCCCTCACTGATATCAGCGGCCTGCCCAGCCCCCCAGCCCCAGCCCTGGCTGCTGCGGCTCAGAAGCTGCTGGCTCAGGAGCCTCCAGCTTTTGCTGAGTGAGCGAGTCCAGAGGTGCTGTCTTGGCACAAAACACCGCTGGCCGGGCCTTCGCCCTCCCTTCCTTCTCCAGGGTCCACTTTGGAGTGGGGGGTGTGGATGGGGGGAGTGAGGCCCCACACC
Source organism: Macaca mulatta (assembly GCF_049350105.2). NCBI lineage: Eukaryota > Metazoa > Chordata > Mammalia > Primates > Cercopithecidae > Macaca > Macaca mulatta. Next base: position 12,081,721 of record NC_133419.1, read on the forward strand.
ACCTTCAGGGTCTGCAGCTTCAGGGAAGGGAGGGTCCTGAGGCCCAGAGAAGTGGGTGTTTGCCTGAGGTCACACGGCAGGCCAGGGGAGAGCTGGGACTGCTCCCCACCAAGTCCAGGGGGACAGGAAGTGGGTCTGTCTTGCCTAAGATGTTTGCAGAATCTTCCTGCCTCAGCCCTGCCTGCCCTGGCCTCATCCTTCCTCTCGGGTCCACCCCGAAAGGGGCAGAATTCGCATTAACTGTATCAGTGAAGGCAGCTCCTGCTTGAGTGCATCCGAGGTGCCAAGGTTTTACGCACACCTCCTCTGATCATTCAGTGGCCTTTGAGGTAGGACCATCGGCATAGGCTTCACTTTATACAGGTGGGACTCACGCCTGATGCATTTACAGTCGTCCGTTAGACAAACAGGCTGCGCACCTGCTGTGTGCTGCACACCTACTGTGTGCTGAACACCTACTGCATGTGCCAAACGCAGCCCTCAGCCCTGGGCTGGAGGGGGTGGTTGACAAAGAGGAATGAGCCTCTTGCCCCAGGAGACTTTGTGCTTGGACATTTGCCCTTGTAACAACCCTGATGATAGCTGGTAGTGTCCCAGTTTTCAGATGGAAAGGCTGAGGCTCAAGTGGTAGGCACATTGCCCCGGAGTGGTTTCTGGGCTCAGCTCTCCAAGCCTCAGGACCCCACCCTGAACCTGCGGATGCCCTTGTTTGTCTCCAGCCCACCCCAGCCAGACCAGGGCCTCCCGCCACCCCTTGCAGCTGTCCCGGTCCCCTGGAAGAGCACGGACCCCTGCCAAGGCCACAGGGAGTCCCCAGGAGCCCTGGTGGAGACCTCTGCAGGGGAGGAGGCCCAAGGCCAGGAGGGCTCTGCAGCCACCCAGCTGGACGTGTTGCGCCTGCGCAGCTCTTCCATGGAGATCCGAGAGAAGGGCTCTGAGTTCCTGAAGGAGGAGCTGCACAGAGCGCAGAAGGTGGGTGCCTGTAGCAGGCTTGGGGGGCTTTGGTGGGAAGAAATCCGCTTGGGAGAGCTGTGGGCTCTCAGGTGCCCAGAGATGTGCCCAAAGGAGAGGGATGTGCCCTCGCTGAGGCCAACTGCAGGCCAGGCCTGTGCTGGGCACACCGATGGTGGTCTTGACTGCAAACCTGCCCTGAGCTCTGATGAACTGGCAGGCAGGGCTTCAGCTTCATGCTGCGGCTAAACAGAAAAAGCATCATCAACTGTCAGGCACCAGAGGAAGTAAGCTCTGGGCCCCACATCAAATAACCAGGGGATGGAGCCTGGTCAGGTGGGCCTGGTCCCTCCCGTGCCAGGCCTGGGGATGCCGAGGGCCTCAAGTGCCTGCGTCTTTTCCTCCAGGAGCTGAAGCTAAAGGACGAGGAATGTGAGCGGCTCTCCAAGGTGCGGGAGCAGCTAGAACAGGAGCTGGAGGAGCTGACGGCCAGCCTGTTCGAGGTACACGGGCTGAGCAGCAGGAACAACTTGGGGAATGGGTCACCTGGGCGTCCATCAGCTCTTCGCCACTCATGCAGGGACTGCCTTCTTCCTAGGAAGCTCACAAGATGGTTCGAGAAGCCAACATGAAGCAGGCGGCATCAGAAAAGCAGCTGAAGGAGGCTCGGGGCAAGGTGAGGCCCGTCCCCGCCTGCCCAGGCCAGCCCAGGCACCCGCCCTGCCTCCCGGCTCAGCGAACAGTGAGCTTCACTGCCTGAGTGGACGCTCGCCTGGCCCAGTGGGGCCAGCAGGAATGGGTGAACCCAGGCCCAGGGAGGGAAGGGAAGGGTGGGGGTCTGAGATCACAGGGCCCAGTGCCCCGGGACTCCACCAGTGATTCTGCTGCAAGGCAGAGGCTTTTCTGGGGTCGTGCTGGGGCTGGGAGGACCCTGTGATTATTGTACCTTCTTCCCTGTCCTCCCAGCCCCACTTCACAAAGCAGAAAGCTCACTCAGTGTGGCTGTCTGAGCCTGGGCAAGTTGCTTCCTCTCTCCAAGCCTGGTTGCCCATCTGCAAAATGTGAGGCCTGGGCCTTTCCTGGCTCGTGGGGGCCCCAAGAATTCTCATGGGAGGCCTAGCCAGCTCCCAGACACTTGTTCCTAACAGAATCCTGCTCACAGCATGACCTTGGGCAGACCATGTCGCCTCTGTGAGCCTCAGTTTCCCTATGTGTAAAATGAGTGTCTGGGTCTCTGCCACGAAGGCTGTTCTGAGGGTGTCAGGAGGGACTAGGTGCTCATCGCTGCAGGGGTGCATTGTCCTGAGTTGGGCTGATAGGCGGTGGCAGCCAGGATGGCATCCAGCCTGGGTGAGGGTTGACAGCCATCCCATCCCATGCAGATCGACATGCTGCAGGCAGAGGTGACAGCCTTGAAGACACTGGTCATCACATCCACACCAGCCTCTCCCAACCGCGAGCTTCACCCCCAGCTGCTGAGCCCCACCAAGGCTGGGCCCCGAAAAGGCCACTCTCGCCACAAGAGCACCAGCAGCGCCCTCTGCCCCGCCGTGTGCCCCGCTGCGGGACACACCCTCACCCCAGACAGAGAGGGCAAGGAGGTGAGGGCGGGAGGCGGGCTCTGGGTACGGGGAAGGGTGGCAGTGCCTGTGGTAGGCAGGGCCAGAGCCCAGTGAGGACCAGCCTGCCCCACGCTGTGTGACCTGGAGCCTGTCCTGCGACTCTTTGGGATGTGAGGGCTGGGCAGGTCCTTTCTCTCCAACCTCCTGTGATCCGAGGCACTTGGCCTGCAGCCTCCAGGGTGCACCATCTGGGGACCTGAGGCCCCCTCCCTGCCCTGCTGACTCCAAGCAGTAGGTAGTGGTCTCTGCACCTGAGCCTGGCTTTGGCCCTGAGGATCTGGGGCTTCCACTGAGACACACATTTCCTTGGCCTTAAGAGGCCAAGCAGCAGCCACTGGGCCTCAGCGGGGAGGCTGCCTGAACCCCGTGTGGCCACAGCCTTGAGCCCCAGGACCACCTGGTTACAGCCCTGTGCTCAGGGGGTTCCTGGCGCCCTCTGACTGTCGGGCGGAGACAAGCATGGCCTTTGGATGGTGTCTCCATCCCACCTCAGCTGGCCACACCAGTTGCTGGGTCCAGGCTGGGCTGGACTCATGGTCATGGTCCGTAGGCAAATGCGGCCACCCGTCAGCACCTCAGCTTCCTCACCTGATAAATGGGGCCTCCTGGGGCTGCCAGAGGAACCAAAGAGACAGGGACGTCAAGAGCTGAGTTCAGGGCTGCACTCAGAGGGCTGTGGTGCCTTCAGCTTCCTGGGTCCCTGGCACCAGCCCACTCAACTCCATCCTGGCTTCCACCTCTGTCTCCAGGGCCTCCAGGGAAGACGAGCAGGCCCTCATCTACCTCCTGAGCTCTGAGCTTCTGAATGTACATTAACTTCTCCCCTTCCTCCTGTTCTGTCTCTGTGCACCTGTCTACCTGTCTGTCTGCCTGTCTGTCCGTCCATCTGTCTGTCCATCCGGCCCAGCCCGGGCTGGCCCCGCTGCTCTCCCTGCTCCTCTGCGTGGTCCCCAGCAAGGCGGTTCACCTCACCTACGAGCCGGCCTGGCAGCTCCCTCTTGGGGAGCCCCCAGCCCCCGCCTCCACTCCCTCTCCCTCCTTTTCCCGACAGGTAAATGACCCCAGAGAAGGGCCTCCCACTTTGCCCCCTCCCAGCCTCCCTCCCTCTGCATGCGGCCTGGGGTAGGCCAGCAGTCGCCTCCGAGGCGTGGGCCCTGGGCAGCCTGTGTGTGTCCCCTCCTGTGTGCATGTGCCTGTGTACCTGCTGGTACCTGTAGCCTCCTGCCAGTTGCTCTTTGACTTTTCCTCCTCAAGGAGGCAGTGATGGTCTTCAGGACAAAGCCCTGCACCCCACTCTAAAATCCTATTGCACCAAGAAATTTAACGCCGACCTGGAAACAAAACTTGTAGTTCTAAATTCTTTGGTGCAAAGGGCAGAAGGGAGTTCTGCTGCCGCTGGACTTGGCTTCCCTGCACGTCTGCTGGGGACTGACCTGCTGGCTTGCTGGGCCTGCCCCACGCCCTCCCTCGCTCCCCTTCAGCTCAGCCTGCATCTTCTGTGCTGGCCCTAGTCCCCTGACTGCCCCCACCCCGCTTGCCCTCCCCCACAGGTGGACACAATCCTGTTTGCAGAGTTCCAGGCCTGGAGGGAAGCCCCCACCCTGGACAAGACCTGCCCCTTCCTGGAAAGGGTGCACCGGGAGGATGTGGGCCCCTGCCTGGACTTCACCATGCAGGAGGTGAGGCATGGCAGAGGCAGGGCCAGCTGGGGGACCCGCCCCTCCGCCAGGGCCCAGCCCCTTACCACCCTGCCTGCCACCCTGGTCTGCCGCAGCTCTCAACGCTGGTACGGGCCGCCGTGGAGGACAACACGCTCACCATTGAGCCGGTGGCTTCGCAGACACTGCCTGCAGTGAAGGTGGCCGAGGTTGAGTGCAGCAGCACCAAGTAAGCTGAGGGTCTTAGCTCCTTCCTGCCCATGCAGGAAAGCTCTGCCAAGCTGTGTGCTCGCTGCGCCGAGGGGCGGTCAGGATGCAGCAACGCCAATGGGACAGGGACAGTTGCTGCCCTCACAGGGCAAGGAGGCAGTTTGGCAGGTTTTCTGTGAACCTGCAGGCTCTCCAGAGAGGCTGGGAGCTGGGGTCTGCCTCTTCCTGACTGGCCTGCCCTGTGCCCTCCCTTTCTTCTTGAACCATGATTGTCAGTTGCTGGCTCTGCCCCTGCCAATAAATAATGCAGTAGCCCTGGCATTTGTCCTCCAGCTACTCACCTGGCATTGAGCAGGGGAGCAGCGGAACAAAATAGCCAGGGGGAGCAAGGGGCAGAAATTGGGGAGGATTTCACCTTGGCAGCCAAGAGCTGGCTGGGGATGGCTGGTACCCTGGTGGGAGGCTCATCATGGAGAGGGAGCATTTGAGCCAGGTTTTGAAGGATTAATAGAAGTTTGCCAAGCAGGGAAGGGCATTTCTGGCAGAGGGAACAGAATGTGCAAAGGTATGAGAAGCTGGGATATTAACAGAAGCACCACTGGGGCATCTGGCTAAGCAGTGGGGGGACAGGGAATTGGGGTGGAGGCTGCAGAGGCTGTTGGAGCCAGAGTGTAAAGAGCCTTCACAGGTTTGGGCTTTAACCCACCAGCCAGTGCGGCAAAAGTCATCAATAGGCCTGGTGCAGTGGCTCACGCCTGCACTCTGGGAGGTTGAGGCTGGTGGATCACCTGAGGTCAGGAGTTCGAGACCAGCCTGGCCAACATGGAGAAAATCCCATCTCTACTAAAAATACAAAAGATAGCCAGGTGTGGTGGCACATGGCTGTAATCTCAGCTACTCTGGAGGCTGAGTCAGAAGAATTCCTTGAGCCTGGGAGACGGAGGTTGCAGTGAGCTGAGATCGCACCACTGCATTCCAGTCTGGGTGATAGAGTGAGACCCTGCCTCAAAAAAGAAAAAATGTCATCAGTAGCTGCCACCTGAAAAGAGGCTCTCCGGTCCATCAGAGTCCCAGTGAACCAGGAGGCAACAAATGCTCTGATAAGTCCTGCAGCCAAGGAGCTTTTTAAACCTTCTTTTATTTGGGTTTCTCCCTATGTCTTGGGAATTAGGAAAGCAAGAGGGAAAGATGATGGGTTAGACGTGGGTTTTTGGAGGAGCCCCTGGCTCTGATGTGGAGAAGAAAGAGAGCAATGAGGCAGAGAGTTGGCCAGAAGGAGCCGAGGGGATGCAGGCCAAAAGCCCTGCTGCTGTGCCCTGACCTGGGGACCTGGTGAGCAAGCGGAGGGTGAGGAAGAGAGAGCTGAGCAGATCATGGCCAGCAAAGAGCAGATTTGGGGAGTGGGGCCCAGATGGGGGTTGCTCAGGGCCCACAGAGACCCTGCGTGTGGGTGGCTGAAGATGCTGAGCGCAGTCAGGCAGGACTGGGGGAGGAGAGAAGAGGGTATGCGAGAAGGCTCTTAGACGGAGTTGGTTGGCACACAGCTGAGAACCATGGGGGTTAATGGGGTCAGAAGGCCTGGATGGATAAAGCAGGGGAGCCGCTGAGTGTTGGGAAGGGGGAGGCAGCCAGACCTCAACCCTGGCCTAGCTGTGGGGAGGAGTGCCTGGTCTGAGTCCCCAGAAGTGGAGGGAGAGGCATTTGCAGAGCCTGCAGAGGGTGGGGCTCTGTACACCTGGTATGAGATTAACCAATTATCTTGCCCAGTAGGGGCAAAACAAGGGTTCTAGGGGTAGAGCTCAGCTTAGTTCGAGGACTGTCTCGGGGACGGCTGGGGCCAGCTCCCTTCTCTGCCTGGCTCTGGGCTCCTTTAGAAGCCTGGTGGGGGAAGGGAGGCCTGCCCCTCCCCATGTATCCTCTTGGCTGCTGCATCTTCCCTGCATGCAGGAGGGGGGGGAGGGGGGCGAGCCCCAGCCAGCCCTCATGACCCGTTTTGCTTTCCCCCAGCACATGTGCCCTGAGCGGACTGACCCGCACCTGCCGCCACCGAATCCGGCTCGGAGACTCCGAAAGCCACTACTACATCTCGCCATCTTCCCGGGCCAGGGTGAGTCAGCCTTTGCAAGCGTTACTTGGCTCCTTTGGGGCCACCTGGGTGCTGGGACTCTGGGCCCTGGGCCTGGGAGTTATGAATAGCACTACACCTTGATTTACTTATTTTTACTGATTTATTTTTTTGAGACGGAGTCTTACTCTGCCACCCAGGCTGGAGTGCAGTGGCACAATCTCGGCTCACTGCAACGTCTGCCTCCCAGGTTAAGCAATTCTCCTGCCTCAGCCTCCCAAATAGCTGGGATTACAGGCATGCGCCACCACGCCCAGCTAATTTTGTATTTTTATTAGAGATGGGGTTCCACCATGTTGGCCAGACTGATCTTGAACTCCTGACCTCAGGTGATTTGCCTGCCTTGGCCTCCCAAAGTGCTGGGATTACAGGTGTGAGCCACCACACCCAGCCTTACATCTTGATTTACAGAGCAGGGTACAGGCTCAGAGAGGCACAGAGACTGACTTGGGCCACACAGCCAAGCCATGGGCAGTGGTTTGATAGCACGCAGTTCCCCGTGTCGGGAGTCTAAGCGCTACTTACTGGATTCTCTGCTCAGGGACTCGCAAGGTCGCAGTAAGCTGTCAGGGGACTGTGTTCCTTTCTGGAAGTCAGGGTCCTCCTCAAAACTCACACTGTTGGCAGCATTCAGTTCCTTGTGTTTGAAGGACTGAGGTCCCTGTTTTCTTGCTGGCTGCTGGCAGGGGATACCCTCAGCTTCTAGAGGACACCCACAGTCCCCTGCCACATGGCCTTGTTGCACAGGGCAGCTGACTTCAGAGCCATTAGGAGGGCCACTCTCCAGTTGGCTCAGACGCAGCCTTATATATGAAATGTGGTCGTGGGATGACATCGCCCCCCTCTGTCATTCAGTGTCACCTAAGCCAGGAGCGATGCTAGAGTTCCGGGTGAGTGCAGGGCTCCTGACACCCAGACTCAGGTGCTGGCCAAGGCTTTGGAGAAGGTTCAGAGGTGCATCTGGTGCACCAGCCTTATGTCGGCCGTGAGTGCCAAGGGGCCTCTGGGAATCCCAGCTCCCACCCTCCCCTGCCGAGTGACCCAGACCAGGACACGGGTCCTCACCGAGCTGGGGATTGAGGACAGGGATTCCTCTTCCTCTGTCCCGCTGTTGACTCTTAAGAGCATTGAGGAGAATGAGAGAACATGCTTGGAAACACGTTTCCAGTGACACAGTTCGAGCAACCATCTCAGGCCTGCTAGAGGCTCCTCGCGGGGGAGCAGGTCTAAAGGGGACAAACGGTCCCTTTGCTGGCAGCAGACTGTACTGTCCTTGCCAGACTCCACAAGGCCTCTGAGCGTGAGTCCTCCCAGCGTTGTGCTGAGCACCCATTTACTGAAAGGGAGGCTGAGCCTTGGCCAAGGAAAGGGGTGTGCTCAGGGCCACACGGCCGAGACCTGGGATCCTGGCTCTGAGTCCACTGTAGCCCCTACCCTGTGGATTTGTGCCCACTGAGCCTTGTTCACTGGCCACATGTCTCCATCACCCCTTTCCAGGCCCAACCAGGGCTCAACAGCAGGCCACACGAAAGATATTCCCATGCTCAACAGAGTCACCTCTAGCACTTTAAGTCCCTGGCCTGGGTGTCCTGCTGCACTGGGTGAAGCTGGGGGAGGGAAATGAGGTGAGGGTCTGAAGTTTTAGGATGTGGTCCCTGCCCTGAAAGACCAAGACGTGTGGGGTCTACAGGGAGAAGTGTTTCCTCCCCAGCACACTCCCTGGAGAGAGAAAGCCCCCGTCCCTGCTATTCCCTGCTCATGAGCCTCTGTGGGCATCCACTGTCCCTGCTCCTGTCCTGAGCTCTGCCCTGCCCAACCCTCCTGCCGCAGCCTCTCCTCAACCCTCCCTGTGCAGCACTGTCCCTGCCACAACAGGCTGATCCCCCAACCTCGCCCCGCTCTCTCACACCTCCCTATCTTTGCCAGGCCACCACCGTCCTGCCCCTCCCCAAAGCTTCTCCGCTCCCCAGCCTGTGGGTGCCCCTCTCACTCGACGTCCCTCCCCGGGAGTGTTGGACATTCAGTAGGGGCTGTTGCGGGCAGGCACAGCTGCCAGCTACCTTCCACCCTGTCTTAGGCTGGGTTCCATAGAGGCAGAGCCTCACCAGGAGATTGTGTGCAGCTCTCAGGAGAATGAGGGAAGGGATGGGGGAGTCCAGCTAGGACGTGGCCTCAGCCGCAGCCCAGCTTCAGCCCCATCCACCGGGCTCTTAGCAGAGTTCCACCCTGAGGCAAGGGGACTGTGTGACTTCTATCTCCACACAAGTCAGTCATCGACTGAGGTCTACAGGAGGTGGAGGTACGGGGGGGGGCACCTCGGAGCCATTAGTGCCCAGCAGCTGGGAGATGGGGCCCAGGCCTGGGAAGGGGCCCTGGGCCAGGCACCAACAGTACCCTCTCCATGGTATGAATCCTCATAGCAGTGTCTGAGCCAACACAGGGTGCCCAGGGCCTGGCATGGAGCAGGCCTGAGGCTCCAGGGGCCCCGGGCAGCCCAGGTGAGCGGCTTCTGACCCCCTTTCCTTTCCTAATGTTATGAGTAGCACTGGACTGAGGCCTGGCTGGCCCAGACCTCCAGCATCTGGAGCAAGCCGGCCTGTGAGAAGGGTGAGCATAGACTCTGGGACAGGCTGCCCGGTTCATCTCGCAGCTCTGCTGCACGCTGGTTCATTAGCTCCGCCATCTCCGTGATGGATATCAGCAGCTTCCCCTAGGTGGTTCCGCATTCCCCCATGTAAAATGGAATAATAAGCGCGTCTGCTTCATTCGCTGCAGGCGCTTGATGAAATGGTTGCTGCTATTGTTATTATAACGGTGCTAGTCATGCTGTTGTTGATTACTACTTGAAAGCCCAGTCCCAGCTGAGTCAGGGAGCACTGCCTGGCTTTGCGGGGACCTGGGGCCTCCTGCTCTGGGCTCAGATCCGCCTGTCAGGGGATCCTGTGTGCGGGTCTGGCAGGTCACACCGTCCCCGCCTCTGCCCACAGATCACCGCAGTGTGCAACTTCTTCACCTACATCCGCTACATCCAGCAAGGCCTGGTGCGGCAGGACGGTGAGCGCCCCCTGGTGGCCGGTGCAGGGATGGCACACGGGAGTGGGGCTGGGTGGGGAAGCGGCCTCTGGGCCCAGCTGCCCCTAGTGGAGGCGAGACTCAGCTAAGAGGCTGCGGAGCGGGGAGGGCTGTGGGTTAGTAAAGGGTTCACACCATCCTCCTGGGTGCTGAGCTGTGTACCTGAGTCCGTCCGGCTGGTCTTTCTTCCGCCACCAAACCTCTCTCGGTCCTGCACAAGGGGTCACCCCTGTGAATCTCTCCCTGGCCCTGGTGTGGCCGTCTCCTCCTGGTCACCTGAACACAGGCTCGCCCGCCTCCAGCCTTTGATCCCACTCTACTCCATGCTGGACAGGGCCTCCCTCCACCCCCTTCCCCCACAGCCCATTCTGCAAGGCCTGGCTCCCTGCTCCTCCACCAACCTTTGCTCCCTGCTGAGTCTTCTGAACCAGTCTGGCCCCACCCTCTGAGTAAGGAGCCGTCTTCTCTCCATCCTGGGGGTCAAGTCCCCTTGGAGGCCAAGGCACGCTGGGTGTTGACGCCTGTTAGATCCCCGGATGGCCACTGTGGTCCCCCCTTCACTGTGCAGGGTCCTTGTGAGAGGGTCCCAGGGAGGCATCTGTGCCTTGTCTAATGTAGTTCCCAGGTCTGGACCACCGCTGTTGCATGTGACAGCGTGTGCCTGCGTGTCTGCATCGGGCTGTGGGGGTGGCCGTCAATGTGGTGCAGACAGATCCCTCGAGTGTGGTCGACACGCAGCAGTTTCCAAGGCTCAAGAGTGGAGCCTCAGAGAGATCCAGCCACTCGCTGAGGTCATCTGTTTTGGGGGCTGGGGACCCTAGGGTGCTGTGCCAGCTGCCCCGTTCAAAGCCACAGGAGGGGACCTGGCCATCTGCCCGGGGTGACCCTGAGCTGTCCCTGACCTGTTCACCCTCTCTCTGCCTGCAGCAGAGCCCATGTTCTGGGAGATCATGAGGCTGCGGAAGGAGATGTCACTGGCCAAGCTCGGCTTCTTCCCCCAGGAGGCTTAGGGCACAGCCCAGGCCTGAAGGGGAGCTCTGAGACAGAGCAAACACCCATCCCAGAACAAGCCGACACACAGGGAGACGGGCCTGGAGCCAGCCCTGAGCCAGAGGCAGAACGGATGGACAGACAGGCCATGGAGGCAGCACTGAGCCAGCACCACATGTCCATCCTGGGACAGACAGAGGGACAGACGGGCCTGGACTTCACAGCAAGACCCCTCTCTCTTCCCCACTGGGTTCTGCCACCACCAGGAGGATTTCAAGAAAGCACCAAAGACCAGGGAGCTCGGATCCATACTCAGGGGGCCTCAGCCCTTGGGAGGGGACACCTGAGGCAGCCAGCGCCCCCTCCCCAGTCCCCAGAACCGCCTGCAGGTGCCTTGTTGCCGGCATGTCTTCAGAAGGGGACTGTTCGGGGTGGCTGGATCTCCAGGGTACCCTCCGCCCCAGCTGCCAAGCCCTGGGCCAGCGGCGCCCCCTTGTGGCCATCCCATGCCTTGTTCCCGGTGGCCTCCCTATTGGACTGCTGGGAGGGGCTGGCAGGGCCTCCGGAGCACAGAACTGCCCCAAAGCCTTGTTAAGATGAGTCAGGCCCCCCCTCCCTCCCTCCCCTCCTTTCCCCCTTCCTCCCTCCCCCTTCATAAAGGCCTCCCTTGTCACCTTCCCTCCCACCCCATCTCAGCCCTGTGCTCCTGGAGGCCCTGCTCCCAAAACCGCTGGAAGGATTGGGGCAGTTTCTCCCACAGTAGAACACAGACAGGGCTTCCGATCGCCCACGCCTGTTTTCAGCTGTGGGTGGCCATGCAGACACGCGCCCTGGCACGTGGGGCCTGGGTGGGCAGGCAGGACTGGGCCCTACCACCCATCAGAGCCCACTCGGGACCAGGGTTCAGGGCGCCCACCTGGACACATCCCTCACCACGTCCGGATTTCCTTCTTTGGATGGAATGTAACGCGATCTCTATTTAATAAAGGAAGGCTTTGTTGGTACAGGCTGGGTGGCCACGCGCCCTCACTCCTGCACCCTGGGGCTCTGGCCAAGGCTTGGGCATCTGAAGGAATGAAACCAAATCCTTTCCCTGCCCACCCTCGTGCTTGGGATTAAACCCAAATCCTGAAGCCACCCCACCTCCGCCATCACCACTTACTTGCTGTGGGGAGGACTATTTGAGTCCTCCCTTAGTATTCAGAGGGCTGTGGGTTACTGGGGGATGAGCCAGGCCTCCCTCTCCCCGTGGCTGGTGGCCTGCTGTCGGGAAGAATGGCACCAAGGCTGGCTCTCCCGCTGCCTCACTGTGGCACCTTGGGCAGGTCCTCCCCTGGGTCTCCTTGCCTCCAGCAGTGGCCTCCTCCAGTCTCGTAGAAGCCTGCAGCTCAGAGGCAAAGCATCCAGGCCGCCTGGTGCTCAGGGGGACAGTGACAGGATGGATTGGTGATATCTGCTGGAAGTACAGGCAGGGACCATGGAAGCTCTGGGTTTCCCAGCCCAGGTCTTAGGTGGGCTCTCACCAAGGGGCAGCAGTCATAGTTGGAAGAGGTGGGGGTGGCCAGGACCTCTGAGGACCCGGAGTGGGGCTGGGAAGGTGTCTTGTGGTGGCTGAGCCCCTCCCGACCTGTAGGGATGTGGGCCCAGGCCAGTAGGTGCCTTCCTGGGGTGGCGGAGAGCACAGCAGCTTCTGAGTCGGATCAGTGTGTACTGGGCTGGTGACACCTTGTGGGGACTTCCCTATTGGCCTGAGGCTTTGGTGCCACTCAGCTGGTAGGTCAGGCTGGCTATGGACTGGCCGGGACCGCATGAAGCCCTCCACCCATGCTGGGGACACCTGTGCTTGAGCTGAAAGTGTCCGGGGGAAGACTGGCAATCACAAAACATACCAGAACATGCACAGTCAGATGGAAGAGAGGAAAGCAGGCAGGCAAAGGAGGGTGTCAGAAAAGGGCACAAGAGGCTGTGTTCACTGCTGTGATCCCCACAGCCTCTCTTGAGTGGCAGTCACTTTCTTTCCTCTCTGTCAGTCCTGGGTCAGCTGGAGGCCAAAGGAAGTTGGAAGTCTGGGCCCTGGAGCTGTCTAACCTACCCCCAGCTTCTGTGCTCCTGGCCCAGCCATACCCAAGACAGGAGACACCAGGCCACACTCCGGGAGCCAGGCAGACGGTCCCACATCCCAGACCCACGCTGCCTCCCCTGCAATGGCATAGCCTACTGTCAGACCCCAGGTGGGGTCATAAACAGAGAACTGAAATGCCTGAAGCATGGACGCACACTCTCAGCATCTCTCAACGAGAGCTAATAGCTGAGCACTGACTGGGCCAGGCATGATTCTAAAGCCTTTATTTTTTTTTTATTTTTTTTTTTTTTGAGATGGAGTCTCGCTCTGTCGCCCAGGCTGGAGTGCAGTGGCGCAATCTCGGCTCACTACAAGCTCCGCCTCCCGGGTTCCCGCCATTCTCCTGCCTCAGCCTCCCGAGTAGCTGGGACTACAGGCGCCCGCCACCTCACCCGGCTAGTTTTTTGTATTTTTTATTAGAGACGGGGTTTCACCGTGTTAGCCAGGATGGTCTTGATCTCCTGACCTCGTGATCCACCTGTCTCGGCCTCCCAAAGTGCTGGGATTACAGGCTTGAGCCACCGCGCCCGGCTCCCTTAACCATTTTTAAGTGTATAGTTCAGTAGTGCTAAGTCCATTTACAGTGTTCTGAAATATCTCCAGAACATTTTCATTTCACAAAACTGAGACTCTATACCCATTAATCAACCCTCTATTTCTACCTCCTCCCACACCAGGCAACCCCCATTCTACTTTCTATGAATTTCACTGCACGAGGGCCCTCATTTAAGTGGATGATACAGTATTTGTCCTCTCGTGACTGGCTCCTTTCACTTCACATCGTCATATCCTCAGTGCCCATCTGTTGTAGCATGTGACAGGATTTCCTTCCTTTTTAAGACTGAATAATATTCCATTGTATGCGTAGACCACGTTTTATTTTTTATTATTTATTTATTATTATTATTTTTTTGGAGATGGAGTTTCGTTCTTGTTGCCCAGGCTGGAGTGCAGTGGCGTGATCTCAGCTCACCGCAACCTCCACCTCCTGGGTTCAAGCAATTCTCCTGCCTCAGCCTCCTGAGTAGCTGGGATTACAGGCATGTGCCACCATGCCCGGCTAATTTTTGTATTTTTAGTAGAGACGAGGTTTCTCCATGTTGGCCAGGCTGGTCTCAAACTCGTGACCTCAGATGATCCGCTCGCCTCAGCCTCCCAAAGTGCTGGGATTACAGGCGTGAGCCACCGCGCCTGGCCTGACCACGTTTTATTTATCCAGCATCTGTGGATGGACAGTTGTGCTGCCTCTATCTCTTGGCCATTGTGAATAATGCTGCTAAGAACATAGATGTACAAATATCTCCTTAAGACTCTGCTTTCGGTTCTTTTGGGTATATGCCCAGAAGTGGAATTGCTGAATCATAGGGTAGTTTTATCTTTATTTTTTAAGGCATTTTCATACTCTTTTCTATAGTTGGCTGTAGCACTTCACATTCCTACCAACCATGTACAAGGTTCTGCATCATTGCCAACATGTGTGATTTTGTTTATTTTTTGAGATGAGGTCTCCCTCTGTCGCCCAGGCTGGAGTACAGTGGCATGATCTCGGTGCAGTACACCCTCTGCTTCCCAGGCACAAGCGATCCTCCTACCTCAGCCTCCTAAGTAGCTGGGACTACAGATGCATGCACCACCATGCCCTGCTAGTTTTCGTATTTTTTTGTAGAAATGGGGTTTTGTCACGTTGCCCAGGCTAGTCTCGAACTCCTAGGCTCAAGAGATTTGCTCACCCTGGCCTCCCAAAGTGCTGGGATGCCTGGCATGATTTTTTCATTTATGTATTTATTTATTTAGTAAAGACAGGGTTCCTGCTATGTTGCCGAGGCTTGTCTTGAACTCCAGCGCTCAAGCAATCCTCCTGCCTCGGCCTCCCAAAATGGTGGGATTCGAGGCCTTTTTATTTTTTACAGGAGCCCTCCTAACAAGTGTGAGGCGGTACTTCATTGTGGTTTCATTTGCAGCTCTCTGATGGTTAGCAGTGCTGAGCGCCTTTTCCTGTGCGTTGGCCCTTTGTGTGCAGCTCCTCTTTCCCGAGGAGCATTCTGAGGAGCTCCACCTGGCCTCCACAGTGATCCCTTCAAGGAGGACTTGGCCAACAGGACTGTGGTCCCTGCCCTCACTCACAGCTCTTGCACGATTCTGTGGCCCCCTCCTTCATCTTCCCCATCTCTTCTGGGGGCAGCTGGGGAAAGTGGAGGTTCTAACCTATCACAACCCCCAACCACCTCACACACAGGGGCTGAGACCAGGCCAGGGCTGGCCCCGAAGAAGGAGCCCCTGGGATGGCCGCCTCTGACCACTAAGGGCTGCTGAAGGTGGGGCCAGGGCCATGCCCCCAGTGGATGGGGCTGGATTTTGGTGCAGGGGATGCATTCCTCCAAGAGTCTGCCTTCTCCATTCCTGTGCTGTGTGAACATGGCGGGGACCAGGGCCACCAGCCATGCTCTTGCACCCCCACACACATGTGCCAGGTTGGGGTTCCAGGATATGGTCAGTGGGTGCCTCAGTGGAGAGGGGTCCAGGCAGCCCCGGTGCCTGATGACATCATGCACCTTGCTGGATGTCCTGACAAGCAAAGGCAGGAGCTCCTGGTACCAGGGAGACCTCAGAGGCCCCCTCTGCCCTTCTGGGGATACTGGTCCTCTTTAGACCAAGACAAAATATTAGCTTATCAGAGAAATATACTTAGGGTTTTCTAAGTGCATTTCCCCAACCAGCCAGTCAGCTATCGCCTGTGAACTGGCCATGTAAGTCTCTGCCTCCACACCAGACCCACCGATTGACCCCCGGGGTGGTTCTGCTGGAAGCCTTTCAGGTGGTTCTGATGGAAGTCTGACAACCAGTGCTCTGGAAGTAACCTTAGCCTGATTTGAATTCCTTGTTGGTGTGAACGCTTAACTTTTAGGAACAGGTATATTTATCACAAAGAAATCCAAAGCAATAGGGGAGGTACCTATACTTTCAAAAGGACTTGAATTTATGTAAATTTAAAAAGGGGGTGGGGCTCAGGTGCAGTGGCTCATGCCTGTAATCCCAGCATTTTGGGAGGCCGAGGCGGGAGGGTCACTTGAGTCCAGGAGCTCGAGACCAGCCTGGGCAACATGACAAGACCTCATTTCTACAAAAATAAAATAACACCAAAAATTAGCCAGGTATGATGGCGCGCGCCTGTGGTCCCAGCTACTCCTGAAGCTGAGGTGAGGGTATCTCCTGAGCTCAGGATGTGGAGGCTGCAGTGAGCTGAGATCATGCCACTACACTGCAGCCTGGGCGACAGAGTGAGACCCCTGTCTCAAAACAAAAAAACAGAGGCGTGGGGAAGCAGTAACAAGCACAGGTGTCCTCAGCCCGTGGATGGCAGCGCCCACCTCCACCCGCCAGTGCCCTCCTGCTCCCCTTCCTCCCCCCTGGCCACCCCTGGGCATTCCCAGCCCTGCAGCGCCGACGCTGGCTGGGAGGCCACCCGCCCCCAGCGGAGGGCTCCGCGATAGCTGCAGCGGCGGTGGGGGTCCCGCAGACTTTGGGGCCCATGGTTTGAAGGCTGTTCACAGGCACCCCGAGACAGCATCCCCCCTCCGGGCGCACTGGATTTGACATTGCAGGACGCGCTGCTGGAAGCCCCCCAGGCCCCGCAGCTCACAGACCCGGACTCCGCCTCGGGTTCCCGAGGGCGCGGGGAGGCGCTGCGGGACGCCCAACAGGTGCGTGTTATGTCCCCAGGCCCCGCGCTCCGGGCGGAGTAGAGAGCTCGGGAGCCCGCAGCCCGGGGAGAGGGGGCGGGACGGTGCCCCGGGGCAGGGCTGGGTGGCGGCCACCGTCCTCCCGGGCGGGGCGGGCCGCCTCGACGCCGCCCTCCCGGGCGGCCAATGGAGGCCGAGGCCCCGCGCCTGGATTGGAGCGGGCGCGGGGGGTCAGCCAGCCTCGGGGGCCGGGGCCCGGCCGGGGGCGGGGGGCAGGCGAGGCGAGGCGAGGCGAGGCGGGCGCCGTCCGCGCGGTTATAAGGCGGGGAGTTCCCTGCGCCGCGAGCCGGGAGGCGCACGCTCGCTCGTACGGCGGCCGCGGCGGCAGGGCGGGGCCGGAGCAGCGGGCGGCGGCGGAGGCGGCCCCCGGGAGCGCTCCTCGCTTCCCTCGGGGTCTCGCTCGGACCTCGGCCACCGCCTGGGATCCCCAGGACTCGTGCGTGCAGCATGGGCGGCGTCGGGGAGCCCGGTCCGCGGGAGGGATCCGCGCAGCCGGGGGCACCGCTGCCCACCTTCTGCTGGGAGCAGATCCGCGCGCACGACCAGCCCGGCGACAAGTGGCTGGTCATCGAGCGCCGCGTCTACGACATCAGCCGCTGGGCACAGCGGCACCCAGGGGGCAGCCGCCTCATCGGCCACCACGGCGCTGAGGACGCCACGGTAAGGAAGCCGTAAGGAAGCCACCCACCGGCGGGTGGAGCCTGGAGCTCGGTCGTGGGCGTGATGTCCCGCTCCACCTGTGGGGCCTTAGCATCCTCCCTCCCCTCGCTGACCTTTGACCTCCACGCCGGGACCCAGAGTTGGGGTGGACTAGCCAGGGTCAGATGTGGGGTAGGGAGGCCAGTTCCCTGTGTGGAGGACCCGCAGCTGTCCATGGAGCAGGTCTGCGGGGGAGGAGGGGGCCTCAGAGGTGGGTGTGTCATGCTGCAGAGCCTGTCCTCGGTGACGGGCTGCCCTGTTGCTCGCAGGTCCCTGTTTCAGTTCTGCGTCCCCATGCTGGGTGCTTGCTGAGTGCTAGGGGTGGGGCAGGGCAGGGTCCCCAGGGGCCGGTAAGGAGCTGCCATTAGAGGCTGGGGGCTGGGCCGGCCTGAGGTCTGTGGCTTTCCCAAGAGCTTCTGTAAAGGGCTCAGGGACAGTGACTCACCTCTTCGGGCTAGCAGCTGCACGTGGGAGGGCTTTGCCAGCCAGGCTGGGTGGGCCTCTCCGGGAAGCACAGTCACCCCAGGAACAGGCTGGCCCCTGGGGACCCCAACTTCCCAACCCCAGCCCCTGTCTAGACAGGGAGGGATGTAGCCTGGTCCCAGGGTACTGTCTGGCTGGAGTCCGGTGGTGGAGCAGCCGGACCAGCCCCTTTTCCTCAGTTCCCCACCTGGATAATAGGGGTTGGGGCCACGATGCCCTGTCCTGACCATCCAAATTTCTAGGTTGGCCACACTGAGTACCAGGAAGGTCTTCAAGACCCGAGACATGAATTCTGAATGCTGGCGCTTTGGGCAGCAGAGGAGATTCTGTCCGGTCCCAGGACTATCGGTGTCCGTCTTGCCAGGGCCACCTGCTCTCTGCTGATTGCCATCTCCAGCACATTGTACAATCTTCACTGGACTCTTTGAGGAAGAAAGCCCCTCTTTTCCCCTCCACTCCATGAGGCTGAGGAGTGAGAATAAGAATCCTCCTGAAATTCTTAAAAAAAAAAATGAGAAAGCCTTATCCCTGGGTGCTCAGGGGCCAGACGCTGGCCCGAGGGGACAGCACAGCCGTGGGATGAAGCAGCCCAGGGGCAGTGTTTGAGTGTGCAGGTGTTTGCATGTCTGGGTGAGTGTGGGGGGGTGTGCCTGCCTTTCTTCCAGGGCATGGCGAGATGAGGGGCACGGCTTCTCCCCATTGGCCTGGCTGAGCCCTGGCCTCCCTTCAAGGAGTCTTGTGGATGCCTGCTCTGGTCTGTTTTAAAAAAATATGTTTTATTTATCATTTATTATTTGTTTAAAAATAGAGACAGGGTCTCACTATGTTGCTCAGGTTGGACTCAAAGTCCTGGGTTCAAGCATTCCTCCTGCCTCAGCCTCCCAAAGTTCTGGGATTAAAGGCATGAGCAACCACTTCCGGCCTGCTCTGGTCTTTTGTAACCTGGAGGACAGTATAGATACAGAAAACTTTACTCCCCGCACCCCCCACCAACCGCTGGAGAGAGAGGAGTCTTGCTCTGTCACCCAGACTGGAGTGCAATGGCGCCATCTTGGCTCACTGCAACCTCCACCTCCCAGGTTCAAGTGATTCTCCTGCCTCAGGCTCTGAGTAGCTGGGATTACGGGCACGTGCCACCATGTCTGGCGTATTGTATTTTTAGTAGAGATGGGGTTTCACCATGTTGGCCAAGCTGGTCTTGAACTCCTGACCTCGTGATCCACCCACCTCCGCCTCCCAAAGTGCTGGGATTATAGGCGTGAGCCACCACACCCAGCCGGGATATAGAAAGCTTTTATTTCATCACTTTCCTGCCTGATGCCAGGCCCATGCTGGGGTTCCTCCCAAGTGGAATTACTGACTTAACATTTAGCTTGGGATGCTGAGACTTCCATCACACAGTTTTCTCATTGATTCGCAGCCAAGAATATCTGTTTTAAAAACGTCTCAGGCCGGGAGCGGTGGCTCACGCCTGTAATCCCAGCACTTTGGGAGGCTGAAGTGGGCAGATCACCTGAGGTCGGGAGTTTGAGACCAGCCTGACCAACATGGAGAAACCCTGTCTCTACTAAAAAAATACAAAATTAGCCAGGCATGGTGGCGCATGCCTGTCATCCAAGCACTTTGGGAGGCTGAGGCAGGAGAATCCCTTGAACCCAGGAGACGGAGGTTCCGGTGCGCCGAGGTCGCGCCATTGCACTTGGGCAACAAGAGCGAAACTCTGTCTCAAACGAACAAACAAATAAACAAAAAATATCTCTCTGCTCCTTGGGGCTGGGTCCCAGCTCTGCTGTTGGAGGCGCTGAGTGACCCTGAAGCAAAGCAGGCATGTCACGCCTCTTTGCCTCAGTTTACTCATCTGTAAAGTGGGGCGAGCTGGGGCAGACAGTGAGCTGGCTGAGGGCAGGATCATGTCTTCTCAAGTCCATGGCCCAGGGCTGCCATGTAGTAGTTTGTATTCGGTAAATGCTGCTGGCCCCTAAGTATGACTGTGCCCTGCAAACTGCAGTGTACGGTGGGACAGCCCTGCACGGCTACCCCTTTCCTGGGTGTCCTTAGCTGGTTTCGGTCCTATCTGTAGTAGGAAGGGAACACTTTAGGCTGTCTCTTAGCTCCCTCAAGGCCCCACAGCCTGGACTAGAGTTGCCAGAAACACTTGGTCCAATCAGGACAAAGGGACTGAGGTTGCTGGGGCGGAGCAATCAGCCTTTGTCCATGACGAATCCTCAGGGCAGACCAGGGGTTGGGCCAGCCCAGTGCCCTGTGTAGTTGAGCCCAGGCCCCAGGCATCCCATCCTGGGCGGTGGCCTCAGGTGGAGGTGGGGCAGCCAGTTGCCAGGGCTGTGTTCCGGCCGTCACCTCTCACCAGCCCCGGCTGCCCATCAGCTGTTCTCATGTCCAGGCAATGAAGCCTTCCTGCCAGGAAATTCCCAGAGTTTCTATGCCATGAAGTCAGCCTGTGACCATCTTGGGACACAAGGCCGGGTGCCCTGGGGAGAGTACTCTGGGCCCTTGGCCAGGTTTGTCTGAGAGTCATAGGCAGCCTGATACTAGTGGAGCCAGCCAGGGAGATGAGGCCCAGCCGCTGCTGGCCATAAGTATACAAGGGCCATGTGCTGAGCGCCTACTGTGTGCCAGGTTTTGAATTCAGTACTTGATTTATTGAAACTGTCTCTTTTAATCCTCAAAGTGCCCCTATGAGGCAGGTGCCATTTGTTGTTATTGCCACTTGACAGATGAGAAAACAAAGGCTCAGAGAGGCAGAGTGGCTTGAAATTCAGTGATTGGTCCGGGATTTGAATCCACAGCCATGTTCTTAAGTGCATGCTATGCTGCCACCTAGCCTGTTTATTTCCAGCACTCATTCGTTCTTCAATGATTGACTCATTAAATCCATCAGTGAGCATCTTATCTGTGTCACGTACAGTTCTCACCTCTGAAGCTGTGAGCAAAACTTCTACAGGGAATGAGTTCACAGCAGAGGGATCAGCTAGAGCAAAGGCTCAGAGGTGGGACCGTGTGTCCTGTGTTCCAGGAATACAGTGTGGCTGCAGCAGAGAGCAGTGGAGAGAGAGCCTGGCAGTGAGGTCTAGAGGCAGCCGGGCTGGCTCATGCTGGATGTTTGTGTCCTCGGAAGGACTTTGGCTTTATTCTAAAGAGGATGGGGAGCCTCAGAGAGCAGAGCAGGGAAGCCTGGGGAGTCTGATGGACATTTAAAAGGATCCTTAATGGAGAGAGCGAAGGCAGAGCCTTCCAGAAGGGCAAGAGAAGGGAGGATGGAGACCTGCCCTCCCCCAGGGGAGACCACTTAGAAGAGGTAGAGTGTGGCCAGGGCAGAGAGCAGGAGAGGCTGTGGACACAGGCACACTGGTCCAGTGCGAGCCATTAGACATTAGATTTAGCTGCATGTTGTCTTTAGAGAGGGAGCCAGCCTGGCCTCGCTCTATGATCTTGGACACATCCTTTCACTTCTGTTTCTCAGTTTCCCCATTAGTGTGATGAGGATGAGAATGCTTGTGTCCTGGGCACACTGTGAGGGTGGTGCTGGGCACCTGGGTGCCTGGTTACCATGGGCAACAAAGCTGTATTCATGGGTGTGGTGAACGCATTGCCCACAGCTCCTCAGGGCAGATGGGTTTCCCAGCAGCCCCTGGTGCCCTTTCGGCTGAAGCCCTAACTGGGAAAATCCAAGTTCCAGCAGACCCCTGAGCCCTCTGCCTTCGGGCCCTCCTTCTAGGCGGTCCTCTGAGCCTGGCCTGAGCTGGAGGAGGTAGTGGCCAGTGCTGCGCCGGAGGCTGCATCATAGCAATTGCAGCCAACAGTTACTGACTAGGCACTGTTCTGAGGGGTTTAGATGTGGTAACTGATTGAATTTGCCTAACAACTTTATGAGGTATGTCCTATTGTTAACCCATTTTGTAGATGAGAGTTTGAAACTGGGTGGTGTAATGGAACCTTCTTGGGACCCTTGAAGGGTAGGGCCTTCATACTTGGGCCATGAGGGTAGGGTTTGTGTCTGGGTGGGAGCTGGGGAGGGACAGGACTAGGACCGGGCAGATTTGAGGACACGGGAGTTGAGGGGGGTGGCTCCAGAGCCACTCCACTCCCTCCTACCACACTGACTGCCTTGAAAGTCCCCTAATGGCCACTCCCATGAAGTGGGACTGCTCTGGGCCTCTCGCAGGCATTTTCTGCAAGGCCACCGCCCACCCAGGCCCCTTCCCCAGAGGAGTTGCAGTGCCCTGCCCCTTCCTTGTGGAAGAGTTGGCGTCAGCAGGATACTGCCCCTGGGCGTCCCTCTCGGTCTCTTCCTGCGGGTTTCTGATGAAACAGCCAGGCTCCAGTAGTGGAGCCAGAGGTCAGTGGTGGAGAGAGGACCAGGAGCCAGAGGGTGTAGCTGCTTTGGGGCTACTGTGGGGTCAGGGACACCTGTGAGGCCAAACATCCTGGCTGCAAAAGACTTCACATATATGCCCACCCCTCGCCAGGACATTGAGGGGTGCTGGGGGACAGGGATGGCTTCCTGGGGACGTCTGCTTTCGAGTTGGGCTCCGCTACACAGGCCAAATTTGGATGTCCCATGTTTAGAGCTGTGTTTCTTTTGGACGTCTTTGGGCCTCAGTTTCCTCATCTGTAAAATGGGATATTGATAGTGCTTATGGAGCATGGTGTGCTGGGCATGCTCCTGCTCTACCCACCCACCTGGGAGAGGAGAGAGGCAGGAATGTCCTGGGGGTATCCTTTGAGGCATAGCCCTGTCACCCCAACCTCCTACAAAGGCATGAGAAGGCAGGAAGGACAGACCCCGACCACCTGAGCCCTCAGCAGCCCTGCCACACTCCCTGCTTCACCCCCTTCCTGACTGATCTGGAACATTCTGGATTCTTCTAGGGAGTGACCAAAAATCCCTCCCTGCTGTGTCTCTGGGGTGGAAGGAGGCTCCCAGCCCCTGCTCTATCCCAGCCTCAGGCTTGGCCAGGACTTAACAGGCAGGCAGAGAAGCAGCTTCTCCACTCTCTTCCCCGACACCTACAGGCCCCTCC
The DNA here is from genome assembly GCF_049350105.2 of Macaca mulatta. Classification (NCBI taxonomy): domain Eukaryota; kingdom Metazoa; phylum Chordata; class Mammalia; order Primates; family Cercopithecidae; genus Macaca; species Macaca mulatta. The sequence goes on from NC_133419.1 coordinate 12,104,435, forward strand.
TGCAGGCACTTACCTCTAAGTGGACTCTCAGGAGGAGGCGCATCAGGGCTGCAGGGCTAGGAAAGAGCTGGGCTATGGAGCTCTTGCCAACCACCAGGCCCCTTCTAAGTGCTTTAGTGCCACCGACTCCATCCTCCCAGCAGCCTTGTGAGATGGGGATTTGTGGTTCTCAGTTTACTGATGAGAAATACTGATGAGAGAGGGGTGTGGTCTTGTCTGGGGCTCCCTAGCTCCTGGGTAGCAGCTCAGGTTCCATCCTGGGCAGGCCGGCTCTGGGATCCCTCCCCTTACCAGCTGCTGTGTGGGCTTCATGGTGGGGCTGGGGCAGGGCATGAGCTCTTGGGACCAACTGAGCCACTCTAGGCTTCCAGGGACTAAGGCCAGGCCGAGCTGTCTCTGCGTCCTGAAGGAGCATGAACGTCACAGAAGATAGGCCTGGGTTCGAATCCCAGCTCTGCCACTACTAACTGTGACCTGGGCAGGTGTCCCTTCCCGCTGAGCCTTCATTTCCTCACCAGCAAAATGGTTCGTGCCCCTGCTTTGGGGGCTGTGGAGGGTTGGCTCTTGTTTACTTGTTCGTACCTGCTGTTGAGCAGCTGCTCTGTGCCGGCCTCAGAGGATGCTGCTGTGAACAGAGCCGGTCGCTGCCTGCGGGAGTTTGTGTTTAGGGGTGCCGTGTTGATTCCAGCGCTTTCACCCAGCTCTGCTTCGGTACCCAGTGAAAGACCTCGAGTTCCGCTTTCCCCTCACTTGGGTGTGTGTGGGGGTTGGGGGGACAGGGCTTGGTGCACATACCCCTGGGTGGATGTTCCTGGGTGCACTTAGGGTGGGTGAGGGTGGGACCTCCCACAATTCCCTGAGGCTCCATTGATGAGGCCCAAGAACCAACCACCCTCCTGCGCCCGCAGCCCACGCTCCCAGCAGCTGGCCCTTGGCTTCTTGAGATAGTGACTGGCCTCATGGCAAGGACCCCCGCACCCCACCTAGGAAAACTGCTGCCTCCCCCTCTGGTCCAGGAGTGGCCACAAGCACAGTTTTTCATTTTTTTCACTTTAAGTTCTGGAATACATGTGCAGAATGTGCAGGTCTGTTACATAGGTATTCATGTGCCATGGTGGTTGGCTGCACCTGTCAACCCGTCATCTAGGTTTTAAGCTCCACATGCATTAGGCATTTGTCCTAATGTTCTCCCTTCCCTTGTCCCTCAACCCCCCAACAGGCCCCGGTGTGTGATGTTCCCCTCCCTGTGTCCATGTGTTCTCATTATTCAGCTCCCACTTATGAGTGAGAAGAGACCTGGGCTCTGATCTAACCTCAGTCAAATGGAACTGTGTGACCTTGAAGAAGTAGCTTAACCTCTCTAAGTCTTAGTTTCTGCATGGCCCCCCCACCCATCCTTAAGGAGAGGCCCAGAGAGGACCAGGTCACATGACCTCAGCCAGTTCCAGAAAAGGCTGTTTGCTGGTCTGTCAGGTTTCAGCCTGAGTCCAGGCCCCTGCCCTACTCGCACTCCCTGACAGCATGAGAAGCACAGCCCTGGGGTGCCCACCCAGCCCTGAGAGCCCAGCCTGCTTCTCAGGGAACTGTCACAGCCCCACCTGTCCCTCCCCCAACTGGAGCCCTGTCAATGGCTTTGGGGTTCTCTGACACAGCCTTGAGGGGGCTCATACCTCCCCTTATCATTGCAAGGGATAGATCTGGCTTGAAGACCCTTGGGTGGGCTTGGCTCTGTCCTCCCTGTCAGTGCCTCGACAGGGCTGGCCTGGGTGAATCAGGACCAACGGGAAAGGAGGCGAGAAGACCAGTCTGGACCCAAGATCCTCAGCTCAAGAAGGTGTCCCCAGAACTGACACGGGATGAGAGAGGGAAGGGCTGGGAGGGAGGAGATTCTGGGGCCGCAGCCACAGCTAGCATGTTGTACCGGGTGCGTCTGTGCTTGCCGGCTGCATCTTTGCGTACCTTGTATGCAAGGCTGTGTTTGGCTGAGTGTTCATGTGGGCCGTGATTGTGGGTATGTTTCTGAGTGATGTCTGCTGGGGTGGGCTGGTGGGTGTGTCTGCATGTGTGTGTGCGTCTGGGGAGTCGCAAAGGAGAGAGAGAGACCCGGCATCACGCCGGCTCAGCCTGCAAAAGATAGGACATCCTGGCATGTGCTGCAACATGGATGGACTGTAAGGACACTGTGCTGAGTGAAACAAGCCAGAGGCAAAGGGACAAATGTGATTTCTCCCAGATGAGGTTCCTGGAGGAGGCAGATCTGTATGGACAGAAGTTAGCATGGTGGTTGCCAGGGGCAGGGGGAGGAGAGAATGGAGAATTGGTATTTAATGGGGACCGAGTTTCAGTTGCGGAAGGTGAAAAGGTTCTGGAGCTGGATGATGGTGATGGTTGGGTAACGCTGTGCATGCACTTAATACCACTGAGCTGTACACCTAAGCATGCTTACAATGGTGAATTTCATGTATATTTTACTACAATTGTTTAAAAATTGGCTGGGTGTGGTGGCTTACGCCTGTAGTCCCAACACTTTAGGAGGCCAAGGCAGGAGGATTGCTTGAGCTCAGGAGTTCAACACCAGCCTGGGCAATATGGTGAAACCCCGACTCTACAAAATATATAAAAATTAGCCTGGTGTGGTGGTTTGTACCTGTAATCCCACCTACTCAGTAGGCTAAGGCACAAGAATCTCTTGAACCTGGGAGGCAGAGGTTACAGTAAGCTGAGATCACGCCACTGCCCCCCAGTCTGGGCGACAGAGCAAGACTCTGTCTCAACAAATAAAAAATAAATTAAAAAATTAGAGGCTAGGTGTGGCTCACACCTGTAATCTCAGCACTTTGGGAAGCTGAGATGGGGGGGATTGCTTGAAGTCGGGTGTTTAAGACATACCTGTGCAACATAGTGAAATCCTGACTCTATAAAAAAAACTCAAAAGTTAATGAGACACGGTGGCATGTGCCTGTAGTCCCAGCTGCTGGGGAGGCTGAGGTGGGAGGATCACTTATGACCAGGATTTCAATGCTGCAGTGAGCTGTGATTGCACCACTGCACTCCAGCCTGGTGACAGAGCGAGGCCCTGTCTCAAATAAATTTTTCAGTGTTTTTGTGGGCTGGGCGTGGTGGCTCATTCCTGTAATTCCAACACTTTGGGAGGCTGAGGTGGGGTGGATTGCTTGAGCCCAGGAGTTTAAGACCAGCTGGGCAACATTGCAAACCTCATCTCTACAAAATAATTAAAAATTAGCTGGCCCCAGTGGTATGCACCTGTACCAACAACTACGGGAGAGGCTGAGGTGGGAGGATCACCTGAGCCCGGGAGGTTGAGGCTGCGGTGAGCCGTGATTGCACCACTGCACTCTAGCCTGGGCGATACAGCAAGACCCTGTCTCAAAAAAAAAAAAAAAAGTCACCCAGTGGGGTCAGCAGAACCCCAAGAGTCTTCTTCCCTCCCAGCTTCCCTGTACACCAGCCCCAGCTCCGCAGGTAGCCGGGGGCCCAGACAGCTTCCTGGGGACCCCGCAGCCTTCCCTCTGCCCCTTTTTCTACGAGTTTTGCTGCCCCTGTTTCAGGATTCATGTCCAGAGTGGGTGAGATCTGCACTTATACAGCCCCTCCTCTGTGATGAAGGAGCCAAGTCAGCCCAGGTTATTCTAGAAGGGGCACCCTACCAGCCCCCCAGTCCGCATGCTGCCCTGGGCCTCTAAAAGCAGGCAAGGGGACCCCTAGCAGATCATGTCGGTGTTACCTCTTAGTGGGTGCTGGAGGGACCTGAAGTGCTTTCTTCCCCCAGGGTTGTAGGAGAATGTCCTGGCAGTGACTTCAGGGCCCCGCTGTCACTTCCGTTTTAACCTACACCAGCTGGTAGGCTCATTAGCAAGAGGACAATAGGAGGCCCCTGTCCTCAGTCAGCTTTCTGCAAAGGTGTTTCCTTTAGCAACCGGGAGGCCTCCCTTCTCCAGACCCGTGGGGACAACACCACCCAGCTGCTGGTTCTATAGTCGAGGCTGCTGTATGGCTCTGGCTAGCCCATTCAGAGAGAGACTCTGAAGGTACAAGGAAAAACATCTGTCCAAGACCTGTGAGCAATTAGTGAGCTGATTACAATACCACGACCACTGGCAGACCCGGAGGGCTACAGGAGCCCAGGTGTGAAGTTCAAGCTTGCTGAACTTCTGGGGCCATTTCCTGGCTGGTCTCTTTCCCTGGCCCTTATCTTTTCTTCTGGTCTGTCTTTTCCTCTCACCCTCTTTCTTTACTCTTTCTTCCTTCTGCATTGTATTCCTTCCAGCTATTACACAGAATGGCAAGAATGTTAGATTATTCATTTTATTTATTATTTTTTCTTTTTTGTAAAAACAGAGACAAGGTCTCACTATGTGGCCCAGGCTGGTCTTGAACTCCTAGCCTCAAGTAATTTTTGTGCCTCGGCCTCTTACAGTGCTGGGATTACAGATGTGAACCACCATGCCTGGCCCATTTTATTTACTTAAAAAAATTAGGCTGGGCACGGCGGCTCACGCCTATAATTCCAGCACTTTGGGAGGCAAAGGCGGGCAGATCACCTGAGGTCAGGAATTAAAGACCAGCTTGGCCACCTGGGGTCAGGAGTTTGAGACCAGCTACTTGGAAGGCTGAGACAGGAGAATCACTTGAACCCAGGAGGTAGAGGATGCAGTGAACTGAGATCGTGCCATTGCACGCCAGCCTGGGCAACAGAGCAAGACTCTGTCTCAAAAAAAAAAAAAAATTATATTTTCTACTCCTGCTTCCTGCTTTGTAAGTCAAATGAGTTTAACTGTTCAAGTGTCTTCCTTGCAAACCCCCAAGGACTCAATGTGTGTGGCCCTTGACTGATCCCCCCACCCCATGACCCAGTGATCCTCAAGTTTTCCCACGTACCCTTCACCCACTGCTTATGTTTGTAAAAACGGGGTGAATCAAATGTTTGTGACCGAGATCTTATTCTACATGCAGTGGAAACATGTATGACTTACAGAAAGCTTTTTGAAAAAGTAGAACCTTTCTTCGTGGTTCAAGAAATCGGAGTCTTCCAGGGAGGTCTTTCTGTAAATCCAGAGCTGTAGATGTTTGACCATGTTCAGAGAGGGGCCCTTGTGCTGGGTAAAGCAGATGGAGCACAGCAGGCAATGGGTGAAAAGCAGGACAACCTGGGGCCCTGGGAGGACCAGGGAGGGCCCATGGGCAAGGCGGACCCACTTGGTCCCATGTCTTTGACTATTCATCAGCCGGCTGACTTTCTGTCCACCTGTCATCTGCTCTGCCCATCCATCCATGGTCCTTCCGCCCGTCTCTGCTGGCTGCTACTGTGCTACTCAGCTGTGTCTGTCTGTCTGCCTGACTGTCTGCTCTCCTTCAGGATGCCTTCCGTGCCTTCCATCAAGATCTCAATTTCGTGCGCAAGTTCCTACAGCCCCTGTTGATTGGAGAGCTGGCACCAGAGGAACCCAGCCAGGATGGACCCCTGAATGTGAGCAGGGCCCTAGAGGAGCCTCAGCCTCTGAGGGAGGGGGATGGCTGGAGGGCTGGGAGATATTGTCACATGGCCAGGAGCAGCTCCCTCGGCATTCGCCCAAGGGGATGCAGGGTCAGGGCTGGGCCTCCCCTCCCCTCCCAGGGGGCAGGCAGTTGAAAGTGAAGCTGTAGGGATGCCCTGAGAAGTCCAGGGCTTCAGATCTGGTTTAGCCAGGCACTCATTTGGATCCCGAGGCAAGCTGCCTCCCTCTTGTCACCTAGCATCCCCATCTACAAGGAGGATTTTAATGAGCTGGTTTCCCTCCTGGCTCTAGCGTCTTACCCACCCCATACCTTCTTGGGGGGGAGAGGCGGCTTTGCCACCAGCCAGTGCTCCAGCTCACACCCCGGGCTGGGTACTCTCGACACTTCATTCCCCTTTGCCCACACCCCTTGGGCCTGGTGCTGGGAGGAGTGACTGGGGCTCCAGGAGAATGGGGGTGGGGAGGAATTTCTTCCTTGGCTGATCGACCCTTCTGCTATGGCAGGCACAGCTGGTCGAGGACTTCCGAGCCCTGCACCAGGCAGCCGAGGACATGAAGCTGTTTGATGCCAGTCCCACCTTCTTTGCTTTCCTACTGGGCCACATCCTGGCCATGGAGGTGCTGGCCTGGCTCCTCATCTACCTCCTGGGTCCTGGCTGGGTGCCCAGTGCCCTGGCCGCCTTCATCCTGGCCATCTCCCAGGTGACCCCGGCTCTGTGTTGCAGCCACCCTAACTGCCCAACAGACGTGGGCCCCCATGCACGCGGGCATTGTGAACATATTTGCTAAATGAACGAATGAACCTATGAAAGGATGAATGGATGAATAAACGGATGAATGAGTGAACAGCCTGAAGGCCCATCACGCGTGTCTGTGGGTCAAGCTGCGTTCCAGATGAGCCGAGAAGTTCCTTCTTTAACAAATCCTGATCAAGCACAGGGCCACTGAGCCACAGGCTGCTGCCCTGCAGCTTCGTGACACTTACAAGCCCCCTCCACTTCCCTGGGACTCAGTTCTCACCTGTAAAAAGAGAACACTGGCCCACAAGGATCTTGCAATGGAGCATTAGCACAGGGGTACCCTGCAAGCTGAAAGGATTCGCTGGGGCCCCAGGCCCTGGTGGGCTCCGTCCTTCCCAACAGCTTCTGACCCTGCCTCTCTCCCCAGGCTCAGTCCTGGTGTCTGCAACATGATCTGGGCCATGCCTCCATCTTCAAGAAGTCCCGGTGGAACCATGTGGCCCAGAAGTTTGTGATGGGGCAGCTAAAGGTGAGGGTGGGGTGGGTGGGCAGCCAGGTGCTGAGTGGCGCTGGGTCTGCCCAAGTGTGTGGGCACAGAGTGGGGGGCACAGCCTGCTCCTGAGAGCCCCCTCCTCCTCCACAGGGTTTCTCCGCCCACTGGTGGAACTTCCGCCACTTCCAGCACCACGCCAAGCCCAACATCTTCCACAAAGACCCAGATGTGACGGTGGCGCCCGTCTTCCTACTGGGGGAGTCATCCGTCGAGGTGGGTGGGGAGGGATGTGGACACCCTCTGGCTGGGCCTGCAGCTGAGGGGGAACTGATGCACTGGGTCCCCACTCTGTCCCTGACCTAGCCCCTGATCTAGCCTCCACTCTGGCTGAACCAACCCCTGCCCCCACGTCTTTCCTTCCCACCTGCCGTAGCTGCTGGGGACGACCAGCCCAGTTGTTAGAATCTAGAATTGCCTTTGACCCTTGGCCCCAGCCAGCCCCGTGACCTTGCCCAGGAGGAGGAGGTGGCCTGGAGAGCTGCCGTCTCCAGCCACTGCCTGTCTCCACAGTACGGCAAGAAGAAACGCAGATACCTACCCTACAACCAGCAGCATCTGTACTTCTTCCTGAGTGAGTGTCCATCTGTCCTTCTGGGATGGGGGAGTGCCTGGGCCTGCACTGTCCTCCCTGCTATCCTGGACCACTCCCCGCCACTTCCTGGGGCAGGGGCATGCCTGTCAAGTCTCCCTTGTCATGGCACCCTCCCAGCCTCTGCAGCCTGTACACACTCTCCCAGCACCATGCCTTTGCCCCAGCTGTCTCCCGTGCCTGGGACACCTTGCAGCCACGGGCCATCACAGCCCTGCTGGGAGCTTCCCCAAGCCCCACGAAGAATTTCTTCCTGCCCTCACACTAGAGTGGTCTGGAGCCCTAGAGTCTTTGGGCAGTTGTTGGGGTGGACAGAGCGAGGACTCAAGGCTGGCCCTGACCTGCGGTGAAGGGTGGTGGGAGGTGGTGGGGTAAGGGCAGCCTGAGGAGGCTTAGACACAGGGTTGGGAGTGATAGGGGTCATTCTAGCTGGACGTGACCAGCACCAACATCCCAGGGACATTCCTGGAGTAACAGAGCCCCTCACTCTGCGGCCCACCCACCTGGGCAGTCCAGCCCCACTCCTGAGCGCTCTCGTGCCTCTTCCTGCAGTCGGCCCGCCGCTGCTCACCCTGGTGAACTTTGAAGTGGAAAATCTGGCGTACATGCTGGTGTGCATGCAGTGGGCGGTGAGTGGGGTTGCCCAGGACCCCGGGCATACGGCTGCCGTGGCAGGAGGTGGTGCCTCGGGGGACAGTACCTGCCCATGAAGGCAAACAGGGTGCACATGTGCGTGCAACAGTGGGGCTCACATGTGTGCGCGCAGCAGGAGAGCGAGTGTGCCCGTCACCGTACGTGTGTGTGGGGGTTGAGGAATGGGGGGTGTGTGGGTCTCTCTCGGTGAGGGTGTCTTCCCAGGAGGAATTGCTGGGCCGACTCTGCCAGGCATCTGTGTCCCTGGCAGGGTCTTCCCCAACACACCCTGCGTGACACCTTTGTCACTAAAGTCAGCCTCGTGAGCTGGCAGGGAAAGGACCCTGTTCCTTTACTCAACTGAGAAAACCAGAGGGGGTGGTGGCCTGTCCTGGGCTCTGAGGCAAATCAGGCAGAAGGGTTGGATGCTGAGGTCCCCCTCCCACCCACCAGGCCTCCAGACCTCGGGGCGCCTGGAGACCTCTCGGTATTGCCTCTGCCCTCCTCTGCAGGATTTGCTCTGGGCCGCCAGCTTCTATGCCCGCTTCTTCTTATCCTACCTCCCCTTCTACGGTGTCCCTGGGGTGCTGCTCTTCTTTGTTGCTGTCAGGTATGGCAGGGGGTTCACACACAGGCAACAGGTGACCCCACTGCACCCCCCAACCAGAGCTCCCCTTTCCCGGTCTGCAGAATGGGGCCAGTGGCACTGCCTCCCTGGCTTGCTGGCGGAATCACGTGAACACAAGCGTGACAGGAGCCCAGGGTCAGTGGGTTTAGGGAGCGTTGCCTGGCTTGTAAGTGGCCCCGTGGGGGTCAGAGCTGCTCTGGGCTCAGCCTCACAGTGGACACTGCTCCATTCAGATTCTTTAAACACTGGCAAGGGGGCGGTGACCACACTCCTATTGTATAGATAAGGAAGTCGAGGCCACTTGGAGACAGCTGCCCTCCAGCCTCCACTCAGGGTGCCTAAGTGGTGAGCTGGACCTAGGGCAGTGCCCGAGCCTCCCCACAGGGTCCTGGAGAGCCACTGGTTCGTGTGGATCACACAGATGAACCACATCCCCAAGGAGATCGGCCATGAGAAGCACCGGGACTGGGCCAGCTCTCAGGTGGGCAGCAGGGGTGGGGCTGGGTGAGGCCCGTCCTGGGTGGGGTGGAGGATCCCTGCTAGGAGCCAACTGGCAAAGGAGGGATGAGGCCCTGACGGGGCCGCCAGGTGGAGGATGGCGGGGTCAGGGATCTGCAGCGGCTTTCTCACCTGTGCCCCGCCGGCTTCCGGCAGCTGGCAGCCACCTGCAACGTGGAGCCCTCACTTTTCACCAACTGGTTCAGCGGGCACCTCAACTTCCAGATCGAGCACCAGTGAGTGTGGGTGCTGGGGGCCAGTGGGAGGTGGGGAGTGGGTCCTGGGAGGGGTCCTGGGAGGGGACCCGTGGGTGGGGCCTGTCTCTGGAAGCCTCCCACTTCAGGTGCCAGCACACGCTCCCCACCCCCAGCCTCTTCCCCAGGATGCCGAGACACAACTACAGCCGGGTGGCCCCACTGGTCAAGTCACTGTGTGCCAAGCACGGCCTCAGCTACGAAGTGAAGCCCTTCCTCACTGCGCTGGTGGACATCGTCAGGTGAGGCCGCAGCCTGGCCCCTCTGCTCTGGTGGCTTCCCCAGGGCCTATGCCTGCCCTTGTCCAGGTCAGCTTCCTGCTGAGCCCCCGGGGCCCCTGAGCCTTTCTGTCCGTGTCCCATGCCCTTCCTCCCTTCCCCAGCCTTCATGCACACAGCGAGAATTTCTGGAACACCTGCTGCAGACTCACAAACACAGCAGCGCCTGCGGTGAGCAGGTCTCTGCAAACCTGCCTCCAAAGGCTGAGGGAAAGAAGCTAACAGATCCAGTTTCTCAGAAAGAAACACTTAATAGGGACTTATAAACAGAAGCCATGTCTCAGGGCCGGGCGCGGTGGCTCATGCCTGTAATTCCAGTACTTGGGGAGGCTGAGGTGGGCGGATCACTTGAGGTCAGGAGTTTGAGACCAGCCTGGCCAACGTGGTGAAACCCCGTCTCTACTAAAAAAAATACAAAAATTAGCTGGGTGTGGTGGCGGGCACCTTTAATCCCAGCTACTTGGGAGGCTGAGGGAGGAGAATCATTTGAAACCACAAGGCGGAGGTTGTAATGAACTGAGATTACGCCACTGCCCTCCAGCCTGGGCAACAGAGCAAGACTCTGTCAAAAACAAACAAAAAACCGTATCTCAAGCAGCCAAGAGTTGGTACCTCCCCTCACATGCCCTCCAAAAAGAACCCTCTGTATAGCAAGCTTTTAGGGTGAGCCCCATGCAGGTGGTTCTTATGAACCTGGTGATCACTGGAGACAAGCGTCTACAGGAGGAGGTTATCTATGCCATGAGCTTGGCATTCTGGGTCAAGCATCGGTTATCAGATTTGCTTGAAGATGGCATTGCCCTTGCCATTCGACAGGCTGTTTTCCTACAATCGGAGCAAAACAGGCTCCAGGGAGCTTCCTGCCCTCTTGGAGCTGATGTTCCTTCTAGCAGAGGAAAAGGCAAGCAGTTAAAATAACAAATAAGTACATTACAGGAGATGGGCAAAAGAACAATGAAGAGCCCCTCAGGGTGGAGACAGGGGAGGGGAGGGGGCGGCCAGGCAGGGGCTGCCGTTTTTAATAATGTGGTAGGGTGGGCGGTATTGACAGGCTGACCTGTGAGCAGGGACAGGGAGGAGGGGAGAGGCCTCGACGAGGGACGTTTAGGCAGAAAGCAGAAAGCGCTTGGCCCCGAATGCCAAGCTCATGGCATGGATAACCGAGGCGGGCATGCAGGCGCTCAGGGAAGGGACACGCCCGGCTTGCATCTTGGAAAGCTGCCCCTACTGGGAATGACTGATGGGCGGGAGTCGAAGTGGAAAAGTAGAGCAAAGGACACTGCAGCCATGCAGGCGAGGGGTGATGGGGCTCAGCCCTTGCGGTCACCTTGGAGGTGGGGAACAGAGGCCAGATTCCAGGTCTTTGCACACGCTGTTCCCCTTACTTGGGTGCCCTTCCTTCCTATGCTGGGATTCAGACGCCCACTTCTCCTTCATGATCCCTCCCAGCCTGATGCTGTGAGCCCCTGCCATTTGGCACAGCCCTTTAGAGCGCCTGGCACAGGGCTTCCTAGCAGGTTGTTGACATTTCTGGCTCCACCGCCTAATATCAGGCCCAAGATGGGGTGAGCAGGTTCCACATCCTCTCTGTCCCTGGGTTGCAGTGCCCAGCAGGAGGAGGCAATGGAGAACTCGATGCAGGAGGGACAGGCCCACCCAGGCCCATGCCTGGACTTGGCCTTGGCTGCCCTCCAGCTCCCCTACCCCACACCCCTCACCCCAGTCTAGATTCCATTCCAGAGAATGAGCATTCAGCTGTTCTCCCAACCCACCCTCCGGGCCCACATCACTGCCTGCCCCCAGGGAAGGGAACCCACAGGGAGTGGGGATATCTCCGCTCACACTTATCATGGGGGATACAGGGGTGTTAGGATCTTGCAACTGAGATCCGAACACCCACCGCCACTGCCACCCCCACCTCCCAGATCCCTGAAGAAGTCTGGTGACATCTGGCTGGATGCCTACCTCCATCAGTGAAGGCAACACCCAGGCGGGCAGAGAAGGGCTCAGGGCACCAGCAACCAAGCCAGCCCCTGGTGGGACCGACACCCCCACCCCTCCACTGGCCAGCCTGGCAGTGCCCTGCCTGCCCTCCTGGTACTGTGATCTTCCCCTCAGCCCCCTCACATGTGTATTCAGCAGCCCTACGGCCTTGGCTCTGAGCCTGATGGGACAGGGGTAGAGGGAAGGTGAGCGTAGCACATTTTCCTAGAGCAAGAATTGGGGGAAAGCTGTTATTTTTATATTAAAATGCATTCAGATGTATTATGGAGTGGAGTGGTGAATTTGCATGAGTTTTGAAGCTGGGGTCTGCCCAGACTCCCCTGCAGCATTCAGGCCCTCGGCCATCACTGTGTGTGTTGGGCTGGCGGCGGGGTGAGGGGGAGCGCTAAGGAGCTCCCTTCAGCTCTAGATGCTCTGGGCCTGGGAGCTCATGGCTGCCTGGACTCAGACCTGCCCGAGGGCCTATTCACTTCCTGTTCATGCTGGGCTTACAAGTCACTTGACCCCTCTGCATGATGGGATGAGCAGGCCCAGCAGATGAGGACCCAGGGCTGGGGGCCATGTCTGCAGACGCCTCTGGACATGGACTGGGGAAGATGGTTGTGCCTCTGGACCTGCACTGGCCTCCCACAGCCCTCCATGATGGGGGGCCTCAAAGGGCCCCATGCAGCGGGCCACCTGCTGATCTCAGCACCACACCTGGCATCACACCAGTGGTGGTGGTGCAGCCTGTGCCCAGTGGCCCAAGGAGGCAACGTCGATCTCCCTCAAGCCCACCTGGGACCAGGTGCTTGCCTGTAGTTACTGCAGTGAATAAGCTGGACCCCTGAGGCATGGCCATTCCTGTCCCTGAGTCCCTGGAGTCAGGTCTTAGGCTCCTCGTCTGGCAATGGGCTGGACTGTGCCTGTGGGTTTTGGACAGTTCTGGGGAGGGCTTTGAGTTGCTTCTTGTGGCGCCCAGAATTGAGAAGCAGATCTGGCTGGACCTCTCAGTCCCCAGCACCCACACAGCCTGACAGCTCCAAGCTGAGCTGAGGGTTTCATCTGAAATGTCGGCAGCTGGAGAAAGAAAGTTTTGAGCGAGGATTTCCGTGAGGCCTTTCTGGAGTGGGAGCCGGGGTCGCCCTACCAGCTGCAGGGGTTGCCCCACACTCTTTGGGCTTCCATTGGCCTGGACTGGGTTCTCTTTGGGAGGTGGAAAAGGTGCAAATTCTGCCAATTTTTCTTCAACCCCTCCCAGGCCCATCCTCTGTGGGACAGAGCTGGAGGGGAAGCCCTGCTGCCCCATCAACCCGCTCCCCACTCCACACACACACAAGGTGGCTCTGAGCGTTGCTGCCTATGAACTTCTCTTCCAAGACAGCCAGAAAGCTCCTCAGTGCTAAGGCTGATCACTGTAGTCTTGCACCTGCTTCCTCTCTGCGGGAAGGGGCCGTCACACGTTCCCATGGGCTCTTGCGGCTCTTCCCAGAGGCTCCCCTTCTAGAAAGTTCTCTCTGACCCGCAGGGCTCCTCCCCTTCCCTGCCCAGCCTGTGGCTGGGGTCTCCGTGACAGCACCTGGAATACTGACCTCATTTGCTGCTAGAGGCTGGTGGCAGCCCACAGCCTGGCCCAGGAGACCTTGGTGTGTGTTTTCTGAGAGGATGACAGACAGACAGACAGACAGACAGACAGACAGACAGGGTGTTTGGGTCCTGTTTCCCTCACCCTGACTCCTGGGGCAGGAGAGCACTGGGGACTGGGGGAGGTCCTCCTCAGCTCACATTATCTCCCAGGCCCAGGAGCAGACAGCCCAAAGCTCCCTATGGCCCCCAGCCCAGGACAGTGTCAGCAGAGGCCTCCTGGTAGGGCCAGGGAAGCAGAGGGTGGCAGCCCCTTCAGCTTGGTTGTGCGATACCTGCCCTCCTCCGGGTGCCACCCGGCCCCGCCCTGATTCACTCAAGTCAGACAGACTTGGGGCTGGGGTGGAGTCGGGGCAAGTCCTGTCTGCCAGGACGCAGGCTGTGTGACCTTGGGGGAGTTCCTTGACCCCTCTGAGCAGTAGTACCTAGGGTGGTGGAAGAAAGGCTCTTACCAAAGGGCACAGCAGCAGGCTCAGAAGTTTATTCACAAATTTCGTGCACACAACCCAATTCCCCAAGGTGACCATTTGCTCTGTCACCTGGGACAAGTTCTTTGCCTTCCCTGAGCCTCAGTTTTCAACCGAGGGTAAGACTGGATGCTCCTTGAAAGGTACTTCCTGCCTCAGACACACACACTTCTCATACCCAGGGCGCGCCTTGCATTCAGGGTCTCTGCACAGGCTGTTCCCTCTGCGGGGACTCCCCCTTCCTGTCACTGCCTGTTTAAATCCCGTTGGCTCCTGGTGCCACGCGGGTGCCCTGAGCCAGGGCAGGCTCCGAATGGCATTCCCTCCGTCCACACCCTGGTAGAGATCGCTGTGCGCTGGCTCCGAGGCACTCTCCAGGGAGATGCTAACACCGAGGACCCACAACAGCCGAGCCTGCAGCGCCACCCACGGGCGCCCGGAGCATCTGCGCCAGTGTGGGGCTGGCCGTGCTCCCTGCTGCCCCTGGTAACTTGCTTCGCGAACCCCTGGGAGGCCCCGCCCTCAGCAGCCACGCCTAGGTTTCTCTGGACTGCCTGGGATCCATCACTGGCAGGGGAATCTTTGCTCTTGCCCCACTGGCCCCCATGCTAGATCCCCTGGGAAAAGGTCACCCTCAGTCCTGAGTTGAAGTCCCCCTTCTCCATCTGTAGGTCTCTTAGACTCAGAACAAAGGCTTAGTGCACTGGGGCCAGGTTTGTAAAAGGAAAGAGGCTTTGGTGGAACCTCTGAGCCTCTGAGACCGTGTTCCTTTTTTATTGTCTGTACAAGAGGCATGGGCCCAGAGGAAAAACAGCTCCCGAGGGAAGCTGTAACTGCAGCGTTGGTTTGTTCCTTTGATCATTAACATTTCTTCGGGTCTCCCAGCCCAGGCAGATGTTGGAAATGATGATGCCCAAGAGCCAGCCCCTGCCTGGCATGTTGGGAGTAGCTGGTGGCGGGCAGGGGGTCAACAAACTCCTTTGTGACAGGACAGGCCGTGGGCTTCTCAAGGTTCCTCCCCCCACCGCACTATGTCCTCAGGCAGTGAGCCACCACGAGTACTGGGAGCTTGGCCTATTCCAAGCTCTTGGCTGCTGTCACTCTTTCTCTTGGATACTTGCTCTTGAATGGGACAATGGAGAAGAAAGACCTGAATGCCCTTAAAATCCAAAGCAAAGTGTGATGGTGGAGGACGATGGGGACGTGATCCTGAAATCTCAGCACGGTGGGTGGCTGCTTGTTCTGGATGTGCACTGGCCACATGAAGCCAGTCTGGTTCAGAAAAGGAAAACCAGTCCCAAGGGCAGTGGCGTTTCAGCCTGGGGCAGGCAGCCCCCACGGCACCCCATTTCCCTCTCAGATGTTGGAACAGGGACTCTTTGAGAGGCAGCTTCTTGTCCAGAGGGGCACACCTCAGGGGAGGGTGCAGCCAGGCCAGCTGAGGAGTCCCAATGGGCCCAAGGCACTGTGTCACACAAGCAATGACCAGCCGCTCCTGATGGCAGCCCAAGCCCAGCCCCAGGTGGGTAAACGCTTCCTCTCCCCTCCCAGTAGGCACAGAGGGCTTCAGAGTGTCCAGCCAGACACCCCAAGGATCCGCCTGTGGTGCCACAGCACCACCCCCCGTGCCCACACACACACAGCCTAGGCTTGGGGTGCTGCAGATGCCTCCACCACCCACAAAGCTGATACCCTTTTATCTGTGTAGCTACCCCGCTCTTATCTCCTCCACAGAGACTAACTGCCCTCCACTGCCCCCACCCCTCCAGCCAGCCGCTGGGCCTCCTGGGAGCTGTCTGACATTTGATATGATGGGGGTAGGGTCTGGGAACAGCCCTTTCTGTGCAGGAGAGGTGGCCAGGGGCCTGCGGGTTAGGAGCAGGATCCTGCTGCTGTGTGGCCTCAGACCAGTGCTGTCCTCTCTCTGGGCTCAGCCTCTTCGCCTGTGATGGAGGTGTTGGGGTTTGATCACCCAGGGCCTTGAATATTGGGGCACCATGACTTTGGCAGGGGACAGGGATTAGAAACTCACAGTTCTGGGTGTGTTAGCAAGGGGGTCAGCTGAGTACAGGGACAGGAGGGGGCGGTTAAGCAGAGAGAAGATATGAATGTTCTCAGCTTCTTGACCCAGGGAAGTATTCAAGGGCAAGGTGGGGCTGGGGAAGTCACAGAGAAGCTCCAAGTGCCCGGTGAGACTGGGTCAAGTTTTACCTGGTGTCCTCATAGCCCCAGCGTCCATCTGGCCTTCAGTATCCCCAACTCCAAGCCCCCTGGTTGTTATGGGTGAAGGACCCATAGATTTCCGACTGGCAGGGTTGGGAGGCCTGGGCTGGTCGCCATCCTGGAGGCGGGTCACAGGCACATGGCAGAGGGTGGGAGGCGTGCTTGCCAGGGTCTTGCAACCTTGAAGGCCACCGTCAGTGGGTCCACCAGAGTGAAAGGCCTAGGGTAGGTGGGTATTGAGAAAATGGCATCCTTGGGGCCCCTCTAGCTTGCCCCTGTGGACTGTGGCCCACAGGGCCAGGGAGGGCAAAGGACTCCCCAGAACCACTGTAATGCCAGGCCCTACTCAGGACACCCTATGACCACTGGGGAGCCATACATACCGCAACCCAGTCTGCTGGCTGTCCCTACCCGGCTGGGTTTCGGCCAGGCAAAGCAGGGGTTGGGGGAGCAGGCGGGGGCTGAGGTCTACTCAGGAGCCCTCCCCAGCCCTGCTGGGAGTAGCTACAAAGCCAAGGGGAGGCCCCGAGGTGTTGACTAGCCAGTGCCTCTTGGCCCTTCCTTAGCACACCTTCCCAGGCTCAGCCCTGCCAGGAGAGCCATCCCAGAGACGACAACGGAGCAGCATGGGGGTCCGTGGGAGACCGACTGTACAAGTACCCCTGGCATGTTACTTTGGACTCTTCCCAAGCTCTGGGGTCAGACAGACCTAGGACCCAATCTCTGTGCCCATGAACTGGTGACCCTGGGCTAGGATGATATCAGCCCCCCCACAGCCTGTGGGTTCTGAATGGGCCACTGCATATAGGGGCACGGGAGCCATAAGACAGAATCATCAGCCTCCAGAGCCTTCTTCAGCCCCTTTTAAATTTTATTTATTTATTTATTTTTGAGATGGAGTCTCGCTTTGTCGCTAGGCTGGAGTGCAGTGGCACCATCTCAGCTTACTGCAACCTCTGCCTCCCGGGTTCAAGCGATTCTCCTGTCTCAGCCTCCCAAGTAGCTGGGACTACAGTCACGCACCACCACGCCCAGCTAATTTTCGTATTTTTAGTAGAGACGGCGTTTCACCATGTTGGCCAGGATGGTCTCGATCTCTTGACCTCGTGATCTGCCCGCCTCGGCCTCCCAAAGTGCTGGGATTACAGGCCTGAGCCACCGCGCCCAGCCTTCTTCAGCGCCTTCCAAGGAGGCCAGGAATTGTGTTTGGCCTGGCACTCTGTGGAAGCCGGCTGGCCCAGGGCTGGGAGGGCAGACTGCACTTGGGGAGACGTCTGGGGAGTGAGGATGTTAGGAAGGGTCTCTGCGAACCCCTCCATGCCACCCTCCTCGGGTAGGGTTAGTTGCTGAGAGGTGGCTCCCAGCCCGGTTCTAGAATTGGGTTGGGGTCGGCTGCTGAGAGGAGGAGGACAGGCCAATGGTTTTGGGTCATTTCTACCAAGTTCTGGGCCCCAGAATGAACCTCAGAGGCAGCAGGGAGAGGCGGGTGGGATGGCCACCAGGGAGGGAGGGGATACAGAGAAATACAAGTGTGGGGACCCCTCCTGGTGCCCAGGCCCAGCTAGGAGGGCCTCCTCTATCACCCAATACCATGGCCTGGCATTTGCGTGCAGGAAACACAGGAAGTGAGAATAAAATTACTTATTTTATTTCAAAAAATTTAGGGGTGGGGAAGCAACATGATAAACATTACAATCAGCTCCCTGTGGGTTCATTCTGCCTCTGCGGGGGTCGGGGGCACACAGTAGCTGGGGGCATGCCATTGCCATGGCAACCCAGACGCTTAGATGCAGGTCCCTCCTGGCTGGTTAGAGCTGGGAGAACTAGGCGCCCTCCCCAAAGGCCCCCATTCTGAGTTGTTGGTGCCCACCCCTCCCCTGAATCTAAGAACTGATTAGTGGGTTAGACTCTGCAACAGCAGCTCAGGATCCCCCCAGGACTTCCCTCCCTCCCCTCTCACTTGCCCCTCCGCTCAGCTACCAACACTTCCAGCCCCCACCTCCTCCTCTTCTCAGCTCCACCCTGGTCCTCATGAGGTAACCCCCTCCCCAGCCCCTCAGGGCAGCCTCCTGCTGACACTCCCTCCTGCTCTGCCTCCCTGGCCCTCCCTGACAGTCAGGGCCACAGAGCCAAGGCCATGTGGTGAAAGGCAGATTGTCACAAGGCCCAGGCCTGCTGCCCACTCCTATCAGAACGCATCCTGGAGCAAAAGGTTAAACACAGTGAGGGCAGGTACAGGCAGGAGAGTGCCTGAGGCAGCGCCGTCCACACAGCAGCCCCAAGATGGGGAGGGCTGCAACGAGACCTCCCAGCTCCAGTGCCCTCCTGCAGCCTGCAGGGCCCACATCCCCTGGGGCCAAATGGCCAGGGATTGGCTGGCACTGCCCAGCTGGTAACGGAGCATTTGGAGAAGGGTCGGATTGCTCCAGAATCTTGGACCTCAGGACAACCTGAGGACAAGCTGCGGGTGGGGCTGAGCCTCCAGGCCAGCTGGCGCCTCCCTGAACCTGGCCACTGCCTCTGCTGAGCCACAAGAGACAAGGGACTCCCCTTTGGTCCCAAGGTCACAGGCTCAAGTTGGGGAGGCGGTGGAATGGGGCCCGTGAAAGCCCAGGGTCAGAGCACTCTAGTGATGGGGTGGAGGACTCTTCCAGGGCCTGAGGTTTGGGCTGGCTGTGCCCGCAGGCCCGGGGCCCTGGCCATCTTAAGAGAGGCCCGGGGTACTGATCCCGGCTGCGGGAGGGAGACCCGAGCTTTGTAACAAAGCAGGCCTCTCTACGAAGGGTGGACCAATGGCGGCCGTCAGGGAGAGTGAAGCCAGACCCAGAGGGTCATGGGCCCTGCCCGACTAGGACCTGCCCCCAGAAACCCCAAGAGCATCTGAAGAACTGAAGCAGGGGTGAGGCCTAGTGACCAGGCTGCAAGGGGAGGCTCACAGGCCAGACCCAGGGACCGCTGGTCTCCTCCCACCTTTAGGGGCAGAGAGTGGAGGTAGGACAGAGCCACCCGCCGTGGCCACCAATCTCTGCTCCTTGGAAGAAGGGGCTGGGAGGCCCTGGGAGGGTCATGGCTGACGGCTGAAGGAGGGCAGGCCCCATGAGGGCAGGGTGCTATGCGGGAGACGTGAAGGGAAAAAGGAGAGGAGAAAGGGAGAAAGATCCAACACGGAGTACGTGAGTGGTGCGTACACCAGCCTCTCAGACACCCCTCAGAACAGAAGCCCACCATTCCTCTGGCCATCACCCCACCTGCGCCCCTTCCCCACGGTGTCCGGGGCTGTGGCTTCATTTGTGAAGGTAGGCATCCAGCCACAGCTTCCCAGACTTCCTCAGGGACCTGCGAAGTTGGGGATGGACGAGGGTCAGGGACCAGGACGGGTCCAGCCCCAGGGAGTGCAGGGGCTGAGGAGGCCATCATTAAGGTGGAGGTCCACAGGGTGATCCCAGGGCCCAGCCCCTGTGGACCTCCACCCCTCACCTGATGATGTCCAGCAGGGCCCTCAGTAGCGGCTTCTCCTGGTATTCAATGCCATGCTTGGCACATAGAGACTTCACCAGCGGGGCGATCTTGTGTAAGTTGTGCCGGGGCATGGTGGGGAAGAGGCTGAGGAGTATGTGGGGTGGGCAGAACGTGAGGACTCCAGAGGGCCAGGCTGCTCCCGCCTCCTCCCACCACCTGCGCAGAGGCTGGCTGGGGCCCTCGGAAACCCTGTCCACAGCCAGGACCAGGCTCAAAGTGTGGCTCCTCGTGTGTGCCCAGTGGGGTGCCACGTGTGTGGAGGAGAGGGTGCAGCCCTCCATGAGCAGGAGGGCATTTGTGCTTTACGGAGCTGGGAAGATACTGGGTAGCCAGAGACAAAGTGTCATGTTTTTCAAAAAAGAAATGAAATAGCTGGAGGATGCTAGAAAAAGAGGCAGTGAGGTGGGGCACGGTGGCTCATGCCTGTAATCCCAGCATTTTGGGAGGCCGAGGCGGGCAGATCACTTGAGGTCAGAAGTTTTGAGATCAGCCTGGGCAACATGGCAAGACCCTTCCTCTACAAAAAATAAAAATAAAAAATTAGGCCGGGCACAGTGGCTCACACCTGTAATCCCAGCACTTTGGGAGGCCGAGGCGGGTGGATCACTTGAGGCCAGGAGTTTGAGACCAATCTGGCCAACATGGTGAAACCCCATCTCCATTAAAAATACAAAAATTAGCTGGGCGTGGTGGCACATACCTGTAATCCCAGCTATGTGGGAGGCTGAGGCATGAGAATTGCTTGAACCCGGTAGGTGGAACATGCAGTGAGCCGAGATGGCGCCACTGCACTCCGGTCTGGGCAACAGAGCGAGACTCTGTCTCAAAATAAATAAATAAAAGTAAAAAAATAAAAAACCAGCTGGACATGGTGGCATGCACCTGTAGTCCCAGCTACTCAGGAGGCTGAGGTGGGAGGATGGCTTTAACTCAGGCATTCCAGGCTGCAGTGAGCTAAGAAAGCACCACTGCACTCCAGCCCAGGAAACAGGGTGAGACCCTGTCTCTAAATTTTTTATTTTTTAATAAAAAAAAAAATGAGTGACAAGAGGTGAGGCAAGGACAAGGGGCAGCAGGGCAGTCCCTCGGCCAATGTTCCAGGCAAGCCCTGCCTTGCTAGCCTCACAGGGTCATGAGGTGCATGTGCAGGCTCCATAACTACAAAATCCCAGGCCCACGTAGAGGGAGGTGTTATCACTATGACCAAGTGGCACAGGACAAGGGGCACAGGACGCCCCTCCCGGAGATGGCACAGGGGAGCCCCTCTCCTGACCTCAGCGGGGCTGGCTGGGAGCCTCGCTCTAGATTGGGCAGAGACCTTGTCACAGAGACAAAGAGGTGGCCCCCACATTCTGCGCTCTGCCCAGACGGGGTAGCGGCCGCTTCCCTCCCGCTGTGGGTCTCCCCGCCTCCCCGCAGCCCCGCGCTCACTGGTGCTCAATCTGGAAGTTAAGGTGTCCACTGAACCAGTCGTTGAAGAAGGACTGCTCCACGTTGCAGGTGGCTGTCAGCTGTCAGTGGAGGAGATGCGTGTCAGGGAACAAAGGAAGGCCTAAGGGCCCGGCCTCATTCCCAGGGGGCCCAGCCTTACCCAGGGTCTCCAGGTCACCCCTCCACATCATACCGTCCTGCCTGATGGCCTCAGCCCATCCAGGTGCCCCACCTGTCCCTCCGGGGGACTCCTGCCACCCTTTCTTGCTTAGCCCTGAAGCTCCCAGCAGAAGGACACAGGCAGCCCCGGGAGGCCCAGCACAGCCCTGGATCGACAGATGCAGAGCATCTGGGGCCAGGACATGGACACCGGGACCAGGCTCTGCACAGCTCTGGTGACTGGCCCTGCCTTCCCTACCTGGCTACTGAACCAGTCGCGGTAGGCCTCCTGGTCAATCTCCATGACGATGTGATTCATCTGTGTGACCCACACGAACCAGTGGCTCTCCAGGAACCTGCAAGAGAACACAGCTCAGCGCAGGGGCCTCGGGGGGCCCGGTCATGGTGGGAACAGATGCACTCTCCCAACAGCCCAGGACAGCCCCTGCCAAGGGGCCAGGATGGGAGGTCCCTGGGCAAAGTGGAGCCGTCCAAGCCTCTTCTCATGCCAAAGCCCTCATCGGTGCCAGTGGAAGGCCCAGGGATGAACCAGCAAAGCCCAGGCACCTGATGAAGTTGAGGAAAAGGAGGGCTCCCAGGATGCCGTAGAAAGGGATGTAGGTGACGAAGAACCGGATGTAGTAGCTGATGGCCCAGGCCAGGTCCTGCGGGGAAAGATGAAGTTAGGTGCAGCCTGCCCTCTCCTCTGCCCGGGCACCATGTGCCTGCCCCAGATGTGCACACACCTCACACTCAGGCC
Source organism: Macaca mulatta (assembly GCF_049350105.2). Classification (NCBI taxonomy): domain Eukaryota; kingdom Metazoa; phylum Chordata; class Mammalia; order Primates; family Cercopithecidae; genus Macaca; species Macaca mulatta. Next base: position 12,126,310 of record NC_133419.1, read on the forward strand.
TCTAGAAGCTGGACCGCAGCCCACTGAAGCACGATGGGCAATTACATGCAACCTGTTTGCTCCGGGTTTGCATGGCTGCCTTTGTTTCTAGGGAAATGCTGAGTGTTTTAGCATCAGGAAGTGACTGTGCCCTGTTCTTTGGGAGAGAAACGGACTCTCCTGCTGAGGGCAGTCATGGGGTAGGGGTGGGGGTCAGCAGCCCTCTCATGGGTCAGGGGTGATTCTGAAGGTGTGTCCCCAACCCTGGGCCAGGTCCCCAACCGTCCCCCAGTCCTGTCCCTGCGCCTTGCACCTGGGTCTCCTCCTGGCCTCTCCTTCCAGCAGGACAGAGGGCTTGGAGGGGCAGGGAAGGTCAGAGGCACCATCGTCCCTACCTCAGGGCTCTCGCAGCAGAGGCTGGCCTCCCCATGCCCCACTGTCGTCCTGTGCCCCTCCACTCTGCTCTCCTTGCTGCCCCTGGCTGGAGTGGTACCAGGGACTGGGCTTGGACATCTCCTCTCATGTACTGGGAGGGTGACTTCACGGCTCTGCCCTGTCCACTGCCTCTCTGCCACCCAACTCTTGTCTCAACTGGACCACAGCAGCAGCCTCCCACGGTCCCCTGCTTGTCCTCATGGCCACGGCAACCAGAGTGGCCTTCGCTCCAAGTAGGTCCCATCTCTCCCCTGCTAAAGCCTCCATCCCACCCAGAGTCACTCACGGAGCCTCGTGGGGTCAAGAACCTGTCTTTACTCAGCCCCCTGACCCAGCTCACTCCCTCCCCGGGGCCTCTGCACGGCCTGTTCCCACTGCCATGGCGCTCATCCTGCCGTGAGTTTAGGTATGGGGACACGTGCCACGGGCTCGGCACAGGTGTCCGAGGTGGAAGGTGAGGCCAAGGGACTGCCCTGTCTCACGTCGAACGGCTGAAGTACAAGGTCACATTTGAGTCTTAAAATAGATCCCCACTCCCCTGGAGAGGGGGAGACTAGGAGGTTATTCCAGCGGCTCAGACATGAAATGACAAAGGCCTAAACCAGAACCCACAGCGCTGACAAGGAGGTGACAGATTCCAGAACTGTCAGCGGCAACGGTGGCTGCATTTGCGCCTGCTTGGCTGTGGGGAATCTAGGCTGGTCCTAGGTGATAAGGGGTCGGGTGCCAGCAGCTGAACAGGAAAGGAGGAGGGGAGCGCTCAGGAGGGGCTGGAGATGGCTTCAGGGCCAACATTGGCTGAGGACAGGACCTCACGTTCTAATGAGGTGGCCTTCAAGGGGACGAGCGAGGCAGATGTAGCCAGTTCTGCTCCCACTTTCCATCACATTCCTTCTATTTTGTGTGTGGTGCAGTAGCGTGCAGTGTATCTACACATATATGGAAACAAAATGAGGATATGGTTATGGATTTTTTGTTTTTTGGAGACGGGGTCTTGCTCTATTGCCCAGGCTGGAGTGCAGTGGTGTGATCATGACTGTCCCAGGCTCAAGCCATACTTCCATCTCAGCCTCCCAAGTAGCTGGGACCACCACACATGGCTAATTTTTTTTTTTTTTTTTTTTTTTTTGAGATGGAGTCTTGCTCAGTCGCCCAGGCTAGAGTGCAGTGGTGTGATCTCGACTCACTGCAGGCTCCGCCTCCCGGGTTCACACCATTCTCCTGCCTCAGGCTCCCGAGTACCTGGGACTACAGGTGCCCACCACCACCCCTGGCTAACTTTTTGTATTTTTAGTAGAGATGGGGTGTCACCATGTTAGCCAAGATGGTCTCGATCTCCTGACCTCGTGATCCACCTGCCTTGGCCTCCCAAAGTGCTGGGATTACAGGCATGAGCCACCGTGTCCGGCCTCACCTGGCTAATTTTTTTAAAGTTTTTATAGAGATGGGTTGGGGGGGTGTCACTTATTTGTCCAGGCTGGTCTCAAACACCTGTGCTCAAGTGATCTTCCAGCCTTGGCCTCCCAAAGTGCTAGGATTAGAGGTGTGAACCATTGCCCCAGCCCAATTTTTATTTTTAAGAGACAGGGTCTCGCTCTGTTGCCCAGGCTTGAGTGCAGCAGTGTGTGATCACAGCTCACTGCAGCCTCAAACTCCTGGGCTCAAGCCATCCTCCTACCCCAGCCTCCCAAGTAGCTAGACTGCAGGCACGCATCACCATGCCCAGCTTTTTGTAGAGACAGGGTTTCTCCATGTTCCTCAGGCTGGTCTCAAACTCCTGGCTTCAAGTGATCCCTCCCACTTCGGCCTCCCAAAGTGCTGAGATCACAGGCATGAGCCACCATGCCTGGCCTGGACTCTTTTTGAGTGTAGAGGGCAACACATACTCAGAGACCGTTGGTTTCAGGGGCAGGGAGTGCAGGAGATCAGAAGCAGCTAGAGAGGTGGAGCGAGGGGGCTGGGAAGAAGCCAGCAGAGGTGGCTACCTGGAAGCCAACAGGAAGAACTGCAAGCGGGAGTGGCCAGTGGTGTCAGATACAGCAAAATTCCAGGAGGGTGAAGCCTGGGAGCATCTCAGGATCCAGGACGTGGCCCCGGGAACCAGGAAGCTTGCCAGAACATGTAAACCTCCCTAGGAAGCCTCCTTCAAAGATCTAAGGGTTTATCACCTCTTTCCTCTAAGCCAGGGTCCCCCAACCTCCACACTGTTGGCACCTGGGACAGGCTGCTTGTTGCCATGGGCGGTTCTCCAGGGCATGGCAGGGTGCTTAGCACCATCCTGGCTGGATGCCCACCAGATGCCAGTAGCACCCTCCTCTCCTGAAGTTGTAACAATCAGAAGTGTCTCCAGATACTGTCAAAGGGCAGAACAGCTCCCCTGAGAAACAGTGCCCTAGGTCATAGGTGCGCTCCTGGCTCTGAAAGCCCCATGGCTCATCACATTGTCCCCACTCTGCCATCTCCTTTTAGGAACACAGGGTGATTTCTTTTCCTGTTTAATGCTTTGTTCCTTAGGGAACAAGCACAGTCAAAAACAAAAAAAGAGGTTGCTCACTGCAACCTCTGCCTGCCAGGTTCAAGCAATTCTCCTGCCTCAGCCACCACCATGCCCAGCTAATTTTTTGTATTTTTAGTAGAGACGGGGTTTCACCATACTGGCCAGGCTGGTCTCGAACTCCTGACCTCATGATCTGCACGCCTCGGCCTCTGAAAGTGCTGGGATTACAGGCATGAGCGACTGTGCCCAGCAATAGGCCATTTATGAGTTAGAACAGGATTGGATGCTAGAGGCAAGGAGATGGTGTAACATGTATGAGGAAGGAAAAAACATAATGATGCTAGTCTCTAACTTGAGCCACTGGGTGGATGATGGAGCCATTCATTAACATGGAGACCATCAGAAAAGGATTAGGTTGTGGGAGAAGAGGAGAGGACTTATATTGAATATGTTGGATTTGAAATGGCTGCGACACCTCTAGATGGAGTTAGATTGGATATATGGGTCCAAGACTTGGAGATAAAATTTGACTTGGCTGCTCTTAAATTCACAGTCAAGGTGAAAAGGACAACTTCAGTTAGCAAGCGATAAAACAGTAATCAATAGGCCGGGCACAGTGGCTCATGCCTGTAATCCCAGCACTTTGGGAGGCTGAGGTGGGTGGATCACCTCAGGTCGGGAGTTTGAGACCAGCCTGACCAACATGGTGAAACCCTATCTCTACTGAAAATACAAAATTAGCCAGGCATGGTGGCACATGCCTGCAATCCCAGCTACTCAGGAGGCTGAGGCAGGAGAATCGCTTGAACCTGGAAGGCAGAGGTTTCAGTGAGCCGAGATTGCGCCATTGTACTCCAGCCTGGGCAACAAGAGCAAAACTCCATCTCAAAACCAACCAAACAAACAAAAAACAGTAATCAATAAACAAGCCCACATTTGGTTAAGAGAGGAAAAACTTTCCCATAGCTATTGGTTGGAGCATGAGGGGCAAATAGACTGCTTAGAAAGACTGGATTTCAGGCAAGCATTTCAGAAAGTGACAATATAGTCTTTGATAATTGTCAAATAAACAACTTATCGGCTGGGTGCAGTGGCTCACGCTTGTAATCCCAGCACTTTGGGAGGCTGAGGCGGGTGGATCACGAATCAGGAGTTCGAGACCAGCCTGGCCAACATGGTAAAACCCCATCTCTACTAAAAATACAAAAATTAGCCAGGCGTGGTGGCGGGTGCCTGTATTCCCAGCTACTCGGGAGGCTGAGGCAGGAGAATTGCTTGAACCCAGGAGGCAGAGGTTGCAGAGAGCCGAGATCGTGCCACTACACTCCAGCCTGGGCGACAGAACGAAACTCTGTCTCAAAAAAAAAAAAGAAGAAGAAGAAAAAAGATGACGTAATTACAATGGGCCCTAAAGCAATATGAGCAACGTCCCTAGTTTAAAAAAGGAAAATTTTCAAGTATCCACTTTTGGTGAAGAAAAAAGGAAAATAAAAAAATAGGCCGGGCATGGTGGCTCATGCCTGTAATCCCAGCACTTTGTGAGGCTGAGGCGGGCAGATCACTTGAGGCCAAGAGTTCGAGACCAGCCTGGCCAACATGGAAAAAACCCATCTCTACTAAAAATACAAAAATTAGCCGGGCGTGGTGGCCGATGCCTGTAATCTCGGGTACTTGGGAGGCTGAGGCACAAGAATTGCTTGAACCCAGGAGGTGGAGGTTGCAGTGAGCCGAGATCATGCTACTGCACTCCAGCCTGTGTGACACAGCGAGACTCTGTCTCAAGAAATAAATAAATAAACAAAATAATTTTTTAAAGAGGGAAATTTGGACACAGATACAGATACAGATATGCAAAGAGACGATGTACCAAGAGGGAGGGCGAAAACCATCAACCAGCCAAGGAGAAGCCCAGAACAGAGCCTTCCAGAGCCCTAAGGAATCCACCCTGCTAACACCTCGGTTTTGGACTTCCCGTCTCCGGAACTGGGAGAAAACACATCGCTGCTGCTTATGCCGCTCAGTTCGTGGTGCTTTGTCATACAGTCTTGGCAAACAAACACACCTCTCCTCTCGGCCAACGCCCAGCTGCTCCGATTTCTGACCAGGCTGTGGGGCGACCCCGTTCATGGGCCTCAGGGCCCGCAGGGAGTGGGGAAGGAAGATGGCTACACTTGCCTCTCATCATGCTGCCTTTGAGAACTTTCTGGGGGGCTCTACAAAAGCAGGGGCTGCCCCAGTGGACTCCCTGTGTCTGAGGGAGAGTAGAGATCTTTAGGACTGGGTCCTGGTGGCCTTAGGGGGAATCCTTTCCTGAGAGGCAGCTACCCCAGGGAGGAGATGCATAGGGCCCTGCAGGCTCCACTGAGGCACACGAGGAGGCAGCGTAGGGTCCCCAGGTCTACCTGTCCCAGTCACCCTCCTCCCCATGCCAAGCCAGCTGTGTCCCTGACTCACCACCCAGTTCTTGTGCACGATCATGGTCATGATGATCTGGTACTGGAAATACATGGGGATGAGCAGCGGCGGCCCAACTGCAAGAGAGAGACAGGCACTTAGAGGCATCCGTTCACCCCGCCTGTGCCGGAAGGTCGGGGGGACCCGGGCCCAGCACTGATCACAGGGGCCAGCCCTGCAGACGTGAGCAGAAGCAGCCAGGGACCCCGGGGCCTGCAGAGAAGGCTGGGAGCCCTCGAGGATGTGTGTCACCTCTGGTACTCTCTGAGCCTGTGTCCCCACCTGGCCTGTAACATGGGCTGAGGGGGTCTGCAGGGGATGGCTGCTGTGGCCCCTGCTTCTAACAAGTTTAGTGTCACTTTCTGGACCTGGAAAAGATGTCAGGTAGGAGGGAGAGAGACGCCACTCTGGGGGGAGGGGAGGGACCAGGAGTGGTTTCAGGGTGCTGAGCACTCACTCAGGAAGAAGTATTCGTGCTGGTGATTGTAGGGTAGGTATTTCAGCTTCTTCTTGCCGTACTGAGGAGAGAGGAGAGATCATGAGCGCCCAGCAGCCTCAGCTCCCAGCCTCCCATGCTCCTCGACCCGCCCTGCAGCCACCATCCCTTCTCTCTACTCAGGGCATACCACTGTCCCTTTCCTGTCAATCTGCACCCTGGGCCCACCAAGCCTGGGGCCCCTCCAGCCCTCTGGGCTCCCCATTCTGCAGCCAGCAGTGACCAACGCTTCCTCAGCCCTAGCTGAGTGCTGGCCCAATGGCATCAATCCTCCGCAAGGCCGGCGCTTCTGAGGCTGAGGCTCAGCATTAAGCCATGTCCCAAGGCCATGGGAAGTGGCCCTGGCTGGGATCAGAACCCAAAAAACTGACTCTGAGCCCATGTGACAGGCACTAAATAAATGTTTGTTGAATGAATAGGCAACAGAGCAACTCTCGGCGGGGCATAAGCACCCAGGGGAGCTGCTAGGTCACCATGGAGAGCTCCTGGAGCCCACTGTGGCAGGGAGAACCTAGGTAAGGGCCCCAGAATTGCTGCCAGTCATCAGGCTGGGAGCATCTTCCTCCTTGGAGCCTCCGTGTAATTTACAAGAGTGAATCACTCCTCCCCAGCTGGAGCCTAACCTTGAGGACAGAACAGAGGAGGCCATGGCACACACTCCTAGGCCACATCTGGCTACCTGAGGTCCCCATGAAGGCACCTGTTTCTTCCCCATCATAGCCTGCACTTTGGGCAGCCTGATGCCCAGAGGCTCTGATGGAGGAGGGCTGGGCTGGGTCCTGGGTATCGTCACTGTCCAAAGCTGCTCAGGCCACTCAGTGTGAGCCAGGCATAGGAACCACGGTTCCAGGGGACCTGGAGCCCTTAATTCCATGGTCCAGCCCCTAGGGACCAGCCCACCCTGCTCTTTCAGGACTGAGACCAAAAGATACTGCTCACTGAGTGGCACCTGCTCCTCTTGCTTGCAGTGTGGGGAGGCTGGGCTTGGAGCCAGAAGATGCGCTCGAGCCGACTCTGCCTCTCACCAGTGCTGAGACTGCGTGAGTCGCTTAGCCTTGCTGAGCCTTGTCTGGCATTCGAATCAGTGGTCGGTAAGAGGAGCCAATGAGAACATGGGCACAGGTGCTAAGTGCTCCCTATACGCCTGGATCCAAAGGCCACAGTTGCCTCCTCCAACAGTGTCCAGTCCTACTTATTGCAGTCAGGAGGTCCAAGTGAGTTACAGAGGGAAGGAACCTTGGATGGCGCCTAGGCCAGCGCCCCTGTCATCCAGGTGAGAACACAGAGGGAAGTGATTGTCCAAATCACAGGGAGAGCACAGACTCCTGAGGGAGGAGGCTGTGGGTGGGAACCAGGTCCACTCTGTCCCCAACACTTGCATCTTGGCACCAATGGCCGTGGACACAGCACGCCCAGCCGAAGAACCCCCAGAAACAGTCCCTTTGTTCTGTGTGGCCTCCTGGGCCTTGGCAAGGATCTCACCCATTCCCAGAAGGGACGGCCACTTGTAGGAAGACTATCATTAAGGCCAGGGCTGAGGCCGACCATGGGGAGGTCCGAGCCAGGAGGCCTCACAGGAGCCTTTCATGAGTCTCTGGTCGATGGAGGCGCTGGAGAAGCCAGCACTGCAGACCATGCCCTCGAGGTGGCCAGTCTCGGAGGCCTGCAGTGGCTCACAGAACAGGCCTCTGGGTCCTGCTCTAAGCTTCTCCCCGAGGAGAGGGAGCAGGCTCACAGCCCCAGCCTTAGCGTGCAGTGTCTCCAGCTCTGGCCAAGAGCTCCTCCCCACCGCATCTCTATCCCACACAGCGTCCCGTCCCTCTTGGGCTGGGCCGGCTGTACTCGGAAGTGAGCACAGAGGGCAACCCAGGCAGGTCAGCAGGGGCCAGGGCATCCTATGGAGGGACTGAGGGCTGGCCACGCTGCTGTGGGGGCCTGGGAGGCACCTGGGGAGTCTGTTTGGAGCTGCATGTGCACAGTAGGCACCCTGTTCTCATGGGTGATGGTGGCCTTTGGGTGGACAACAGAGGTTACAGGGGCTGCCTCCGCTGGTAAGCACTGCTGGCTCTAGTGTGCACCCCTTTAATGCCCCAGAATGACCCTCGGGAGCCAGGGGGCCCTGCTTGCCAGGCAGCAGCAGGCCTCAGAGTGGGCCTCTGTGGGACAGTGAGCGAAATGCTTATCATAGTCATGCGCGTGTATGTGCGTATGTATGGTGACATACCACTACACATCTGTCCCCATCTCGATGGCCTCAGCTGCAGCGGGTCTGCTGGGGGATGGCCAGTACTCCCCTCCCAAACCAGAAAGTACAACTGTGGGCTTGGGATACCAAGCCCTGCCCTGTGGCTAACTCTCTGCTCTCATCTTTCCCACGCTCGGTTCTTTGCCAGAGCTTTGCCATTTAAGTCATGGGAGCAGGGAAAGGAGGGAGAGGTATTTTAGAATGCACCAAGCTCGGGGCGGGGGGGGGGGGTGAGTGCCTGGCTGTTTAATTGATCAGAAAGCTGGGGCTACCCAACAAACGTATTTCGCAAGGGTCCCCGGGACTCCGAAGCTGTGGTGTGCAGCCAGACGGTTTGGGTTTGGACAGTGGTGTTGCCTTTTCCTAGCTGTTACCTTGAACAAGTCACTTCATGTCTCTAGGCCTTAGTTGTTCCATCCATGAAAGGGGTCGATGACAGCTCCTGCCTCACGGGTTAAGCAAGGACTAAGTGACGTTGGGCACGCACACTGCCCATCGCGCTGTCCAGCCCACAGACTCACTCAACAAGAGTCAGGCTTCTTCCCGACTGGGGGCTCAGAGCCCCAAGTGTGGGGAGTGGAGAACCCCACACATCTCCTCTTCCCGAGGAGTCCCCGTCACACACACAGAGAAAGCCCAAGAGGCAAGGAAGACACACGACTTTCACTTGGCTGGGCTGCGGCCAAGGGTGTGGGTGGCACACATGGACCTCCCCCTGACCAGGGACGGCGCCTTCCCAGGCTGCGGCTGATAGGCGGGGACTCAGGCCAGGGGCGAGGGAGGGAGTGCAGCCAACCCTGGCAGTGGGGCTGACTCTCCTGTCCTGGGTCTCTCTGCGCACCACAAGGCCAGGCTTGGATGAGGGCCTGGAGGATGCCGGGCCATGTGGAGAGGACCTTTCAGCTTTGGAACAAAATGTCTGAGGAATGACAAGGGCCCTCCTTGTCCATGGAGGGTTGGGGGAGGGGAGCTGTCGCAAAGCCCAGTCTCTTGACTCTGGGAACCTGCAAACTCACACACAGAGAGAAACGGGCAGCACGACCTCCCCAGCAGGAGCAGAATGGCAAGGTCCCAGTCCAAGGTCCCTGAGAGGGCGGCCTGTGTCTCCCAAGGTGGGATGGGTGGCTTAGGCCTGTTCATGAAGGTCTGCCTGAAGCAGGAAGCCCAGGAGGTTAGCTTCAGACCGGCAGGGCAGCAGAGGTGGTTTCCCGGATGGGAGGAGGAGGAGGAGGATCTCAGGCATGGCATGGCTTCTGAGGCCCATTTACACTGCTACCGGGATAATGGCCTCACCAACTCCCTCAGAAAACAAGGATATGGCAAAAGAAGAACAAAACAAGACTGCTGCCAATATCACCACTATTAAACTCAGCTCTGAAATTTCCCGTCAATGCAATAAAACCCAAAGCAGACAACAGAATGGAGCTATTAAAAGAAAGAGACTACACTAACATCCAGATTAGAAGGAAGGAAGGAGGGAGGGAGGGAGGGAAGGAGGGAAGGAAGGAAGGAAGGAGAAAGAAAAAGAAAAAGAAAGAAAGAGACTACACTAACATCCAGATTAGAAAGAAGGAAGGAGGGAGGGAGGGAAGGAGGGAAGGAAGGAGAAAGAAAAAGAAAAAGAAAGAAAGAGACTACACTAACATCCAGATTAGAAGGAAGGAAGGAGGGAGGGAGGGAAGGAGGGAAGGAAGGAGAAAGAAAAAGAAAAAGAAAAAGAAAGAAAGAAAGAGAAAGAAAGAAAGGAAGGAAGAAGGAGAAAGAAAAAGAAAAAGAAAGAAAGAGAAAGGAAGGAAGGAAGGAGAAAGAAAAAGAAAAAGAAAGAAAGAGACTACACTAACATCCAGATTAGAAGGAAGGAAGGAGGGAGGGAAGGAGGGAAGGAGGGAAGGAGGGAAGGAAGGAGAAAGAAAAAGAAAAAGAAAGAGACTACACTAACATCCAGATTAGAAGGAAGGAAGGAGGGAGGGAGGGAAGGAGGGAAGGAAGGAGAAAGAAAAAGAAAAAGAAAAAGAGGCCGGGCGCGGTGGCTCAAGCCTGTAATCCCAGCACTTTGGGAGGCTGAGACGGGCGGATCACGAGGTCAGGAGATCGAGACTATCCTGGCTAACACGGTGAAACCCCATCTCTACTAAAAAATACAAAAAACTAGCCGGGCGAAGTGGCGGGCGCCTGTGGTCCCAGCTCCTCGGGAGGCTGAGGCAGGAGAATGGCGTAAACCCGGGAGGCGGAGCTTGCAGTGAGCTGAGATCCGGCCACTGCACTCCAGCCTGGGTGACAGAGCCAGACTCAGTCTCAAAAAAAAAGAAAAAGAAAAAGAAAGAAAGAAAGAGAAAGAAAGAAAGGAAGGAAGAAGGAGAAAGAAAAGAAAAAGAAAGAAAGAGAAAGGAAGGAAGGAAGGAGAAAGAAAAAGAAAAAAGAAAAGAAAGAAAGAGAAGGAAGGAAGGAAAGAAAGAAAGAAAGAGAGAAAGAAAGAGAGAAAGAAAGAAAGAAAGAAAGAGGCAGGCAGGCAAGCAGGCAGGTAATCTAGCGTGACTATGTGTTTTTTTGGTTTGTTTTTATGTTGTTTTTGTTGTTGTTGTTGTTGTTGTCATTGTTGTTTTGAGACGGAGTCTCGCTCTGTCGCCCAGGCTGGAGTGCAGCGGTGCGATCTCAGCTCACTGCAACCTCTGCCTCCCAGGTTCAAGTGATTCTCTTGCCTCAGCCTCCAGAGTAGCTGGGACTACAGGTCTGTGCCACCACGCCCAGCTAAGTTTTTGTATTTTTAGTAGAGATGGGGTTTCACCGTGTTAGCCAGGATGGTCTTGATCTCCTGATCTCGTGATCTGCCTGTCTCGGCCTCCCAAAGTGCTGGGATTACAGACATGAGCCACCGCGCCCGGCCAAGAGACTACGTTTTCATTATTTTCAAGGATATGATCATCTACCCAGGAAACTCAAAAGAATCAACTGAAACACAACTAGAATTGTGAAGAGATATAAGTGGACACTGGTGGGACAAAAGATAACTATCCCATTCATGGGAAGGCCATGCAAATTAAAATTTAGAAAAAAAAAGAAAATGAAGATAACTACCGCAATATCCACTGCTTTCCTGAGTACCAGAGAACCCCCAATCATGAGGACAAAATACAAAACGGATAAGGATTGTGTTTTAAAAGAAACATCCATGAGACATATAAAGAAATATAGACCTTGGCCAGGCACAGTGGCTCATGCTGGTAATCCCAGCACTTTGGGAGGCTGAGGCAGGCAGATCACTGGAGGTCAGGAGTTCAAGACCAGCCTGGCCAACATGGTGAAACCCCATCTCTACTAAACATACAAGAATTATCCAGGCATGGTGGCACGCACCTGTAGTCCCAGCTACTCGGGAGGCTGAGGCGGAAGGATGGCTTGAGCCCAGGAGGTTGAGGCTGCAGTGAACCAAGATTGCACTACTACGCTCTAGCTGAGGTGACAGAGCAAGACCTTGTCTCAAAAAAAAAAAAAAAAAAAAAAAAAAAAAAAAAAAAAAGAAAAGAAAAGAAAAAAAAAAGAGAGAGAGAGAGAAAGAGAAGGGGAAAGGCACCCCACTATGAACTTCCAATGAGTTAAGTGCCAAGGATGAATGAGTGAGTGTGGCTCCCAAGTCATCCAGACGGTGGCCTGGGAGAGGACAGACAGCCCAGCCCAGGCCAAGCCCGGGCTCAGGAGCACTCACTACCTCAAATGGAGAAGCAATGCCACCTCATGGGGGTGCCGGGAAAACTGGCCGACTCTGGAGAAGAGTGAAGGCTGAACATCATCCTACCCATATCCCGTTTGGCAGAAGTTAAAGATTGAAACATGAAACCTTAAAGAACTGAAAATCGTATGTATGAAGAACTTTCTAAGCACACAAGAAATGAATCTCTGGGGGAAGTGAATATACTTTGCTGCATATGACAAAAAGAGTCCTCCTGGACAGCATCAATAAGACCAAAAGGTAGAAAACGAGGGAAAGGGCTCTACTGCCGAGCACATGCTATTCACAGTTCCACGTGCTGGAGCCGCCTGGCTGGGCTGCTTTGCTCATCTGTCCCCAGAGACAGGAGCTCTGGCCGGCGTCCTTGCTCTGGAGACTGGGATAGCGGCTTGAGACCCTGAGGCCTGGCCGCCCCACCTGGCCCTGCTGTGGTGTGTGGGACTGGCATGTGACAAGTCCCATCAGACCCACCGTCACTTCGGTCAAGAGACCAGAGTTCCCTCCAGGGCAGCCGGGTCCTCTGAGACCCAGCACAGGCCAAAAACCAGGAACCCGGGAAGCACCAGTCCTTTCCCTATGAGTGAGAGAGGGGATTTCCAGAACACTGCGGCACTGGCTGGGGACTTCCAAATGCCACTGGTAATTGGCCAACCAGATCCTCACAGCCTCCCACCCCCATCTCCTGCCCCAGAGCCAGCATTCCAGAAGTGTCAGCGGTGAGAAGATGTTGGGAAAGCAGAGGCTTCTCTGGCCACCACACACAAGAAAGACGCCTTCTTGCCAGTGCAGCTGGCGGGACTAGACTTCCTTTGTTAGAGACACAGAGAACATCTGTCAGGACAGCCAACAACTCTACACCACAAAGCCTCCCCGATACGGCGAAGCCTTTGTCCCCACTTATCAGAAGACCTCAAGTTCACCAGTTCCGTTATCTAGACACCTCTAATTAAAGCTGGCAAACGGTTTCCTAGAAGAATAACAATAGCCTGTACTTTGGCAGAAAATAGAATCCCTGGCAGCTTAGAGAGGCTTCCAAAGTACAGAACTGTGGCTAATTTCCTGCGAATTGGCCACGTTACAGAAAAATCCATGTTACTGCTCAGATCGCCTCACGGGTGGACATGAAATAAGAAGAGGGCATACAAACCAGAACTGGGGAACCAGGCTGTCTCTTCACCTCGTTCCAAGCCTTAGGCGCCAACGCTGTCGGGAATACTACTTCACTCAGGGCGCCACTCCTTAGTGAGAGAAAATTGGCCTCGCTTGGCAAATGCTGATGGAACCCTACTCTATGCATGGCTTTGTGGCTCCTGAGATCTGCATAAAAGCCACAAGGATCTTCTAAACTTTCATTTTCATTATTAATGTATTTCCAAAAAGCAGCGAATATATTTATTTTTTTTCTTGTAAATTAGGCCCTGAGATAGAGGCTGTACATTAAAAAAAAGAATGTATTAAATAAGAACATTTTTTGTGGGATGCATTGTTGGGGCTTTACTTCAAAAGAAATTATGGGCCGAGCACGATGGCTCACACCCGTAATCCCAGCACTTTGGGAGTCTGAGGCAGGTGGATCACGAGGTCAGGAGTTCAAGACCAGCCTGGCCAGCATGGTGAAACCCCGTCTCTACTAAAAATGAGAAAATTAGCCAGGCGTGGTGGTGTGCACCTGTAATCCCAGCTACTCAGGAGGCTGAGGCAGGAGAATCACTTGAACCTGGGAGGCGGAGGTTGCAGTGAGCCAAGATCGCGCCACTGCACTCCAGCCTGGGCAAGACAGTGAGACTCTGTCTCAAAAAAAATAAATAAATAAATAAAAGAAAAAAAGAAAGAAAAAAAAAGAAAGAAATTATGAATGACTAACACTCAGTTTTTCTGCCTTATAAAATAATATAGGTCCTGTTATGGTTCAGAAATACAACAGAATACTATATGGCTAGAGGGAGATGAGACCTGGCTACATGAACTGGTGGGGAAGGGCGTCCACATTCACAGAGGTGGCAAGTTGCAGGACACACGGTAGAACTTTTTTCTTTTTTCTTTTTTTGTTTTTGAGACAGAATCTTGCTCTTCTGTCCCCGCTAGAGTGCCGTGGTACAATCATAGCTCATTGCAGCCGTGAGCTCCCAGGCTCAAGTGATTCCCCCACCTCAGCCTCCCCTGCACGTGGGACCACAGACGCACAACACTACACCTGGCTAATCTTTTGTATTTTTTGCAGAGATGGGGTCTCACTTTGTGGCCCAGGCTGGTCTTGAACTCCTAGGCTCAAGCAATCCTCCCACTTCAGCCTCCCAAAGCACTGGGATTACAGGTGTGAGCCACTACAGCTGGCCTAAAATTTTTGTTTGTAAAGAAACAGATATATGCATGTTTATACATATATAAAAATATCTAGAAGACTATATAGCATCTTGTTAACAGTGGTTACCCTCAAGGGCATAAAATTTGGGGCAAAGAGGAGGTTTGAGAGACTCACTTTTTTTTTTTTTTTTGAGACAGGGCTTTGCTCTGTTACCCAGGCTGGAGTGCAGTGGTGTGATCATAGCTCACTGTAGCCTCAACCTCCTGGGCTCAGCTCAAGGGATCCTCCCACCTCAGCCTCCCCAATAACTGAGACTAGGCACATGCTACCATGCCTGGATTTTTTAGAGACGGGGTCTTGCTGTGTTGCCCAGGCTGAGACTCATGTCTTAATTCTGGATATTTCTATACTGCTTAAAAGTTTATACCAAGTGTGTTCTATATTTGTGGTAATACAATGAATTAATATGAAAATAAGATGATGTAGTAAATGGAAGGCAATGGCCTAGCAATCATAAGGTCTGGGGCCTCACCCTAGACTGGCCACTAAATTACATGACTCTCGGTTGGGTGCGGTAGCTCATGCCTGTAATACCAGCACTTTGGGAAGCTGAGGCAGGCGGATCATGAGGTCAGGAGTTCGAAACCAGCCTGGCCATAGTGAAACCCTATCTCTACTAAAAATGTAAAAATTAGTCGGCATGGTGGTGCATGTCTGTAATCCCAGCTACTTGGGAGGCTACTTAGGAGAATTGCTTGAACCCAGGAGGTGGAGGTTGCAGTGAGCCAAGATTGCGCCATTGCACTCCCGCTCTGGGCAACAGAGCAAGACTCCATCTCAGAAAAAAACAAATAAATTACTTGACCGTGAATGTGTTCCATCCTCTCGCCAACCTTCAATTTCACATCCACTGGTGAAGCAGATTGGACCAAGCCATGTTGAGGCTCCTCCCAGTGTACAGGATGATGATTCTCTGAATAAGGTTTTCTCAACATGAGCCAGTCGGTTGGCAACCAAGCTTGAGCCCCTGAAATCCTGCCTTCCTGCTGAACTGGAACAAGATTTCCCTCTACCCTGGGAAGAAACAAGACAGAAAATGCTCTTCCTGGCCTAAGGGCGGGCGGGAGGCATCTACCATTCTAATGAGGAGCTGAGTCCCGTATTTACAGGTGAGGCCATTCCACATACATTCCAGCCGGAACAATTCAGGGTACCTAGGAGAGGTGTCTGTGTAGCAGGAGATGCAGACCTGGCTGGCTGAATGTTGGCCCTCTAGGCTTCCTTCCCGGCTCCCTGCTCAGGCCAAACACTTCCTAGGTCAACACCATCCCCTTAGTCATACCCCAGTGGGCTGCCATTCACCCAGGCCAAACACTTCCTAGGTCAACACCATCCCCTTAGTCATACCCCAGTAGGCTGCCATTCACCCAGGCCAAACACTTCCTATGTCAACACCATCCCCTTAGTTGTACCTCAATGGGCTGCCATTCGCCCAGGACAAACACATGCAGCATGTTCACATCGGGATCCTTGTGGAAGATGTTAGGCTTGGCGTGGTGCTGGAAGTGGCGATGATTCCACCAGTTGGCAGAGGCACCCTGTGGGGAGACAGGGGTTGGGATGACCCATGCAGGCCACCAGAGAACCAAGCTCACCTGTGACAGGCCCTGCTTACGAGCAGTTCCCAGCACCTTCAACCCTCAGGGACAGCACCTCAGGCCCCCACAAGGTCAGAATCCAGCCCTGCCATGACTGAGCTCAGAGCATGGGCCAGCCCCAGATGGAGTGAAGTCACTTTATCTCTCTAGGCTTCAGTTTCCTGGATCATAAGACAATGATGGCGGGTGAGGCATGCTGCTGTGGGACCACATAATGAACGCTCCAGCAGGTGTGGGAGCTGGTCTCTGCCTCTCCGCCACCAGGTGTGGAGCCAGAGCTGTGCGAGGTGAAGCCGGGGTTTCAGGGATAGAGAGAACTGGTCCCTGCTATGTGGCCTAGAAATCTCCCTCCTGAGTGTATATCCAAGATAAATGAAAACATGTCCACACACTAACTCATAGAGGAGGTTCATAGCAGCATTCTTTAAAAGAACCAGAAGAGCAAAAACAACACAAGTGTCCATCAACAGATGAGTGGGTGAATGAAGTGCAGATTAGCCACACAATGGAATATTGTTTGGCTGTGCCATAAAACAGAACGAATCACTGACACTTGCTACAACACAGATGAGCCTGGAGAACATGCTAAGGGAAGGAAGGAGCCACAAAAGACCACATATCGCATGATTCCACCAACATGAAATGTCCAGAATAGGCAAATCTATAGAGACAGAAAGTTGAGCAGTTGTGTAGGGCTAGGATTGGGGTACGGGAGGGAGTGAGGGGGTTGGGATGTGATGGCTAAGAAACCTGGGATTTCTTTTGAGCATAGTGAAGACGCTCCAAAATTGACTATGACAATGGTTGCATAAATCCGTGAATATACTAAAAGTCATTGATTTGTCTACTTTAAATGGGAACACTGGCTGGGCGCAGTAGCTCACACCTGTAATCCCAGCACTTTGGGAGGCAGAGGCGGGTGGATCACTTGAGGTCAGGAGTTAAAAAGACCAGCCTGGGCAACATGGTGAAACCCCGTCCCTACTAAAAATACAAAAATTAGCCGGGTGTGGTTGTAGGCGCCTGTAATCCCAGCTACTCGGCAGGCTGAGGCAGGAGAATCACTTGAACTGGGGAGGCAGAGATCACACCACTGCACTCCAGCCTGGGCGACAGAGGAACGGGATAACTGTATCTCAATAAAGCATTTGGAGATTGCAGTTGTGCTGCTATGCTGAGGGTGGGTGCTGAGATTCATGTCACACCAGGAAGGCTGGAGGGAGGGCTTAACAAAAAACTGCTAACATGAACAAAAAGAACTTTCCTGTTTCTAATACTCAAATAGGATCCCATGAGACAAGATGCATAACATGGATATTTCTTTTGAGGCTGCAGATTTCCATCTCCTCAGCTCAGAGGCATGGCCCTCAGCAGTTGCCCAGCGACAGATGAAAGAAAACACACTTTCCTGACCCTTTAGCATCACGAGTATTCTGGTGAGCTCTTGCCAGATCAATGCTTTGGCTAAGGGTCTGCAAAAAATGCCTGTCTGCTAAACAAACATTTCACTTGGGAGATGCTTTTGGCACAAACACCGTCTATGGACAAATAGCCATGGGTGGGAACAGCAATGGACAGCTGCGACCTTTGCAGTGACCTCAGGCCCCTGGAAACAGGCAGGCCTCAAAACCCATGAGAGAGAGAGGAAAAAAAAAAAAAAAAAGTCAGAGTGAAAGCTTAGAGTCTTCACTTTGGGAGGCCGAGGTGGGTGGATCACTTAAGGTCAGGAGTTCTAGACCAGCCTGGCCAACATGGAGAAACCATCTCTACTAAAACTACAAAAATTATCTGGGTGTGGTGGCGGGCACCTGTAATCCCAACTACTCAGGAGTCTGAAGCAGGAGAATCCTGTGAACCCAGGAGGCAGAGGCTGCAGTGAGCCAAGATCGCACCAACGGCACTTTAGCCTGGGCAACAGAGCAAGAGTCCGTCTCAAAAAAAAAAAAAAAAAGAAAGAAAGAAAGAAAGAAAAAGAAAGCTTAGAGGCTTGAGGAATCAAATGACGCATTTGTGTTTGTTGTCAAAAGGAACAAAATTCCTGGGAAGAATCAAATGGAAAAATCTCTGGCACAAAGAAACCGAAGAGCAAGGCACGAAACGAGCAAGCTTGATGTTTGGAGGATACCAACCCAGAGATGTTTATTGAGCAAATAGATGGAGGAAAGCAAGACGGGCCGACAAGGAGCCAGTGAGGTGGGCCAGTCCCAGCTCTCCCTGGACTCGGGATGAGATGTAATGAAAGCATTTTTTGTTCATGCTACTCCTCTGCTGTGATTCTCTTCCATTCTTTTTTTTATTTTGAGATGGAGTTTCGCTCTTGTCTCCCAGGCTGGAGTGCAGTGGTACCATCTCACCTCACTGCAACCTCCGCCTCCCAGGTTCAAGCGATTCTCCCGCCTCAGCCTTCCGAGTAGCTGGGATTACAGGCGCCCGCCACCATGCCCAGCTAATTTTTGTATTTTTAGTAGAGATGGAGTTTCACCATGTTGGCCAGGCTGGTCTCGAACTCCTGAACCCAGGTGATCCACCCACCTCGGCCTCCCAAAGTGCTGGGATTACAGGCATGAGCCACTGCACCTGGCTTCTCTTCCATTCTTCTTCACCAGGTGAAGCCCTGCTTGTTCTTCAAGAGCCCCTCCTTCCGAGCACCGGGAAGCCCCCCTTGTCCTGGAACAATGGCCAGCTCCTAGTTTCCAGAATGTGGTGCAGGTATTGCCTACCCTAAGCCAGCTGCTATGCTCTGCCTGGGAGGTGAACCAAGAGACAAAGCTCTTGTCCTCAGGGAGCTGCGAGGGAGGGTCTGGCGTCATCACACCAAATCCAAACTGAGCTGGAGCCAGGAAAGCTAAGTGTCCACGCAGCTGGAGAAGTTGGCCAGGCAGAGTGAGGGGTGCTTTCCTGACAGAGGGAAGAGCCTAGGGGAGGCCCTGGGAGGGGAAGGGGGAGTGTGGAATGTTCCAGAAGCCAGAGGAAAGCTCCTTGGTATAACTGTGACCAGCAGTGCTAGGCGAAGCCATATCAGAGACTGAGGCAAAAAAAAAAAAAAAAAAAATGCACTCCTGGCTTCAATGGAAGCAAATTCATCGATAATATTTTCAAAGTCTACTTTTTGCCTCATTTCATTTTCTTCTTTTTTTTTTTTTTTTTTTTTTTGAGACGGAGTCTCGCTTTGTTGCCCAGGCTGGAGTGCAGTGGCCGGATCTCAGCTCACTGCAAGCTCCGCCTCCCGGGTTTACGCCATTCTCCTGCCTCAGCCTCCCGAGTAGCTGGGACTACAGGCGCCCACCACCTCGCCCGGCTAGTTTTTTGTATTTTTAGTAGAGACGGGGTTTCACCATATTAGCCAGGATGGTCTCGATCTCCTGACCTCGTGATCCGCCCGTCTCGGCCTCCCAAAGTGCTGGGATTACAGGCTTGAGCCACCGCGCCCGGCCTCTTTTTTTTTTTTTTGAGATGGAGTCTGGCTCTGTCGCCCAGCCTAGAGTGCAGTGGTGCGGTCTCAGCTCACTGCAACCTCTACCTCCCGGGTTCAAGTATTCTCCTGCCTCAGCCTCCCGAGCAGCTGGGACTACAGGCGCCCACCACCACACCCAGCTAATTTTTTGTATTTTTAGTAGAGACAGGGTTTCACCGTGTTAGTCAGGATGGTCTCGATCTTCTGACCTTGTGATCTGCCTGCCTCGACCTCCCAAAGTGCTGCGACTACAGGCCACCGCGCCTGGCCTCATTTCATTTTCGGTGGAAAGAATTGCTGAGTTTGATGGTTTCCGTTAACCAAGCGATTAGCTTAAATACTTTTTAATTTTATTTTTAATTTTTGAGATAGAGCCTCACTCTGTTGCCCAGGCTGGAGCGCAGTGGCACAATCTCTGTTCACTGCAACCTCCACCTCCCTGGTTCAAGTGATTCTCCTGTCTCAGCCTCCCAAGCCCCGGGATTACAGGCGCGCCATCTCGCCTGGCTAATTTTTGCATTTTTAGTAGAGACAGGGTTTCACCATGTTGGCCAGGCTGGTCTCGAACTCCTGACCTTAAGTGATCTACCTGCCTCAGCCTCCCAAAGTGCTGGGATTACAGGCTTGAGCCACCACACCCGGCCGAGCCAACATGCCCAGCCTTAACTGATTTTTGATTACATTCAAATGAAGCAAAAGTATAATAAACTCTGTTTTGGTATAAATAAAGCATTTTCACTTAGAATGTTATGACTTTTAATACGTCAACTTCTTCATTGTTAAATATTTTTTCAACTACTTTAATGCTCTGGAAAAAAAAACATCCGTTAAAAATTGACACACGAACATGTATAGAGGGGTGCATGCTTTTCCATTTGCCTCAGTTCATCCTGATCTTTATTTAAAATTTTGATATTTTGTTCATTGTGGATTGTTTTTGCATTAATTTTGTTTTTTAAAAAAAACAAATTGCAGGCCGGGCACCGTGGCTCATGCCTGTAATCTCAGCACTTTGGGAGGCTGAGGCAGGTGGATCACCTTAGGGCAGGAGTTCAAGACCAGTCTGGCCAACATGGGGAAACCCTGTCTCTACTGAATATACAAAAAAATTAGCTGGGCGTGGTGGCACACACCTGTAATCCCAGCTACTTGGGAGGCTGAGGCAGGAGAATCGCTTGAACCTGGGAGACGGAGGTTTCAGTGAGCTGAGATCACGCCATTGCACTCCAGCCTGGGTGACAAGAGTGAAACTCCATCTCAAAAAATAAAACCAAACCACGTTGCATTAAAACATCATTTTTCTTGAAAACTGAATTTGTCTGGTGTCCCGTTAGATTTTATACCCTAGGCGAATGTCTTACTTGCTTTACTCTAATCCTGGCCCTGGTGGCCTGAGATGAGGCTGCAGAAAGGCTAGTGATGTCCATTACAGATGCAGCGCCCAGATGGCACTGGGCCTTTCAGCTTGCATTTGTTTATTTAGAGACAGCATCTCACTCTGTCATCCACGCTGGAGTGCAGTGGTACCATCACAGCTCACTGCAGCCTTCAAATCCCAGGCTCAAGCCATCCTCCCACCTCAGCTGCCCCAGTAGCTGGGACTACAAGCATGCACCACCACCCCTGGCTAATTTTTTTATTTTTAGTACAGACAGGGTCTTGCTCTGTGGCCCAGGCTGGTCACAAACTCCTGGCTTCAAGCGATCCTCCCGCCTTGATCTCCCAAAGCGCTGAGGTTATAGGCGTGAGCCACTGTGCCTGGTCGAAGTTTGCATTTTATCCTAAGTACAGTGCTGAACTATGAAAGAGTTTTAACCTCAAAATAATCTTTGTAAAAGATCACACTCTGGAAGAAATGTCTGCTGGGCGTGACACGGGCTGAAGGCAAACAGAAGGTCAGGATGTGGAGAACTCCCATGAAATCCCATTAGCAGTGCAGCTAACAGGAAGAAGGGGGTCCCAGCCTCTCACAGCCCCTGGTAACCTACTTACAGGTCTCTCCAGCTTGTGATAAGACATCTGAGTTGGCAAGGCCCTGGAGGACCTCCCTGCAGCCAGTTCCCTTTTTCCCAGTGATGGGAAGAGACACAGACCTACAAGATTTTTCTCCATGGTTGTGCACCTGCTGAGTGTTGGAGCCAATTTTGAGCAAGCTTGACCTCCCTACTCTGGGGCACCCCTGAGCGAGCCGCATGTCCATGTCCTTGGCCTGGCTCTGTGACACAGCACCAAGGACATAGCCAGTGGGGGCTGCGGGCCATGAGTGGAGCCCACATCCCCAAACCCAAGGACCCTATTTGCTGTCATCCACGTTCTACCTAGAGACCAGTCCTCTCTCCTGGCCCCATCTCCCGCCTGACGCAAGAGCTGTGCTCTGGGGCCCCTCAAGGACCGAGGGCCATTGGATAGGAACGGTCCCCCCTGCCTGGCCCCTGCCCAGAATCTGGAAGCAGGACACAGCCCATCTTTGTTAAGTGTGTGAGGGCTAACGTGGGTCAGGAGTTAAATGTTACTTTGCCATACTGAGGAGGGTTTGATCCAACAGAGAAGAGTATAAAATGAAACAAAGCACTGCACTATGTGCACCCTCTCTCTTTGCCCCTGAGATTCTGGACAGAGACCAGGTTCTCAGGCCACTTCAGGCTCAGGGCCAGGCAAGCTGCTCGCTGCGAAACTGGTGACCAGCTCAGGGGTGGTTGGCCGCCAATGGGATCTGCAGCTGGCAAGCCAAGGGCCCCGTTGTGGTCTGGGTGGAAGAGGGGATCAGCAACACTCGACATGTAGCTGTTCCCTTGCCAGGGTGTGGAGGGATGGAGTCTTTAGGACCCCACTTTTCTCAGGAAGCAGGTACTGTTGGGTTGGGTTGGGATGGGGACGGTCTATTTCAGAGAGCAAGTCGGCAAAGACTAATTTTCAAAACTGAGGAGATAATGCCTATCAGATCAGAACAAGGCCATTGGCAATTCCAGCTCGTCTTTCTACAAACGTGCTGAGCCTCTGTGGTCTGCTTCCTCATCTAGGGGGAGGTGAGAGTGGAACTTCCTTAACTCCTGCGCTTCTAACGGCTTTTGTCCTTTGGGCCAGTTGATCATTCCATAGTTTGGTGTCCCCTATCTGAGGCCTTATAGGATGACATTTACTTTTTGTACCACGCTTATTTCCAAAGAGTATTTGAAGTGGCTTAACATAAAGGACTCATATATAACAGAAGGCTAAAATAAAGATAAAAGCATAAATGCCAGATGAGGAAGGAAAGAATGGGTGCACCAAAAACACAGACTAAAGATAGTTGCTGTTTCAAATGCTGCTTTGTACCTCTTGGCTTCTGAGGGGAAGAGAGGAACATAATGTGTTTCTTTTTTTTTTTTTTTTTTTTAAGAGATGGGGGTCTCACTATGTTGCCCAGGCTGGTCTCAAACTCCTGGGCTCAGGCAATTCTCCTGCCTCAGCCTCCCGGGTGGCTAGGATTACAGGTGTGTACCACTAGACCCAGCACAATGTATTAAAGAGCTCATATCCCCAGTGAAAGGAAGCATACCAACTCATCAAAAGAGACTGCTACTGGCTGGGCACGGTGGCTCACGCCTGTGATCCCAGCACTTTGGGAGACCAAGGCAGGTGGATCACAAGGTCAGGAGTTCGAGACCGGCCTGGCCAACATGGCAAAACTCCATCTCTACTAAAAATACAAAAATTAGTTGGTCATGGTGGCAGGTGCCTGTAATCCCAGCTACTCGGGAGGCTGAGGCAGGAGAATTGCTTGAACCTGGAGGTGGAGGTTGCAGTGAGCCAAGATCACACCATCGCACTCCAGCTTGGGTGACAAAAGCAGGACTCTGTCTCAAAAAAAAAAAAAAAAAAAAAAAAAAAACTGCTACTTTACTGTCCCCAAACGAAAACAGATTTGTTAGATGAGTCCTTAGCTAAGGAACATCAAACAATACAACCCGCTGAGCCAACAGACAAGAAAGGGTGTACCTGTCTTCACAGTGAGCAGTACACTGTGTCTTCATGGGTCGGAACTGATCCAGAGACGGGGCTCAGGAAGCCAGCAGAATAGAGAGTCACCATGGCCCACAGCATAGGCACACCTGCCTTGTCACCCTGCAGCCTCAGAGCACTGAGCAGAGAGGAATCCTGGTCCCTCTGTCTCAACTGCTGTCCAACAGGACAGATGCCCGGGCTGCTGACATTTACCTTTAAGTGGCCAATGACGAACTTGTGGACAAGGTGGTTCCACTTGGGTTTCCTGTAGACAGACAGGTGGCCATAGTCGTGTTGCAGCCATCCAGCTTGGGCCTGGGGAGACAGGGTCACACAAGCTGTCACAGCCTCAGCAAACAGGCACCAGGCCTCTGTTAGCTGGCAGAGGTGAGGGTGTCACGCCTCACCTGAGAGGTAGCAAGGACAAAGGCCGTGATGAGGGTAGGAATCCAGCCATTGCCAAAGTAAAAGACGGTGAACCACGCGATGCTCTCCAAGGCAATGATGTGGGCCAGGAGGAGGAGGAAGAACACGTGGTTGGTCTTGAACAGGTTCATGTCCTCAGCCGTCTTCTTCAGGGCCCGGAAGTCCTCAATGATCTTCGACTGTTGACCAAGAGCACAGGGAAAGGAGTCAGCCACCAGCCACTCTGGAGGGAACATATGTCTCGGGCTGCCATTTCAACAGCCAATGGACAACCCAGAGAAGCTGTGGCAAGAGGGGGCCAAGCCACAAGCCTCGACCCTGCAGGAGTCCCTACAATAGGTGCTGTTGCCACATGCCCCACACAGCCCTGAGCCCTGTATATTTGTCACAGCTAGGTAAGAGTGACCGAGAAAGGCTTTGACTCAAAAGCTTGCATTTTGTACACCCTGTGTTCATAGCAGCTCTATTCACATGGGAAAAAAGGTAGAAACAACCCAAAGATCTCATGACGGATGAATGGATCAACAACACCTGGTCTATCCATGCAATGGAATATTACTCAGCCTTGAAAAGGGAGGAAATTCTGACACATGCTACAATGTGGGTGAACTTTGAAGACATCATGCTAAGGGAAACAGGCCAGTCACCAAAGGACAAATATTGTATGATTCCATATACAGGAGGTCCTTGGAGAGGTCAAATTCAGAGACAGAAAGTAGAATGGTGCCTGCCAGGGGCTGAGGGGTGGGAGAATGAGGAGTGAGTGTTTAATGGATGTGGAATTTCAATTTGGAGAAGATGAGAACTGATGGCGGTGATGGTTACATAACAATGTAAATGTGCTTATTTAATGCCACTGAACTGTGCACTTCAAATGACTAAAATGGTTAACCACACTTTTTTAAAAAAGGAAAGTTTAATCCTAGCACTTTGGGTGGCCGAGGCGGGCAGATCACCTGAGGTCAGGAGTTTGAGACCAGCCTGGTCAACACGGTGAAACCCCATCTCTACTAAAAATACAAAAATTAGCCGGGCGTGGTGACAGGCGCCTGTAACCCCAGCTACTTGGGAGGCTGAGGCAGGAGCATGGCTTAAACCCGGAGGCAGAGGTTGTGGTGAGCTGAGACCGTGTCATTGCATTCCAGCCTGGGTAACAAGAGCAAAATTCCGTCTCAAAAAAAAAAAAAAGAAAAGAAAAGAAAAAGAAAAAGAAAAAGAAAACTTGCATTTTCCACCACCCAACAGAGCACCACTTGCTCTGTGCCCACTGTTGGGTCTTGAGGGGTTGAGTTGGGGCAACACAAACTAGTGCAGGAGGATGAGCTGAGGCAGGCAGGAGGGTGAGCTGAGGCAGGAGGCAGGAGGCTGAGCTGAGGCAGGAAGGAGGGCGAGCTGAGGCAGGAAGGAGGGCGAGCTGAGGCAGGAAGGCGGGCGAGCTGAGGTAGGAAGGAGGGCGAGCTGAGGTAGGAAGGCGGGCGAGCTGAGGTAGGAAGGAGGGCAAGCTGAGGTAGGAAGGAGGGCGAGCTGAGGCAGGAAGGAGGGGGCTGTGAGCCCCAGGCACATGGAGCCAGGGAGGTGAAGTGGAATCAAGGAGTGCCCTGGGAACACAATGGCATTGCGAGAAAGAAGGAACTTGGGACAAGAGGCAGGGGCAGGACTGGACAGGGAGGAGAGTGGATACTAGGAGAGGAGCGGTACCCACAGGGCATGACCAGGGTGCTATGAAAGGTGGTTCTGGTGGCACATGGTGGGAGCCTGGGTGCTAAGTGATGCAGGATCTGCAGCACAAAGGGAGAACAATGGACAGAGCCAAGGAGCAAGGCCATGGAGGAGGGAGCTACAGGGCAGGACAAGCAAAGCTGGGTAAGCTGCAGGCCAGGAGGTGCCGGGGGGTGAGAGTGGGAGATGGACTTGTGAAGGAGGCAGGAGGGGACAAGCATGGGTTGGCATGGGTACGGGGCAGGTGATCTCATATACCATGGAGGGAAATATGAGAGTAGGGGCATTGGCCTCTGGAGGACCCGCAGGGTGGCCTGCAGCTCATCAGGAAAGCCAGAGGCAATGGGGGCAGTGGGGGACTGGCCAAGAGTCCAGGCCAGCAGAGACCCTGGTCCTGGCCTGGCTCTGCTAAGCAGAGGGGTCCAGCCCAGGCTGGCAACAAGAGGAGGAAGGGCTCGCTGAGGCCAGGGTGGGACCTCCATGACCACCCTGGTCATGCCCTGTGGGTACCACTCCTCTCCTTGTAACCACTCTCCTCCCCGTCCTGCCCTGCCCCTGCCTCCTGTCCCAAGTTCCTTCTATACACTGCTCCACCATTTACATGGGGACTTCATTGTTGAACAAAACAGCCCGTGAAACCTCAGGGGTTGCTATTTTCACACGTCACTGTCCTGGAAACCCAGCACCCAGGAGAGTGTCTGACCTGCAGACGATGAAGAAATGACCAGGAAATGGCCATTCTTTCTCAAAGAGGTGCTCCCAGACCCCAAAGCCCCTCTTGTCATTAAATGACATTTTTCAGTGTTTCTGTCCTGTCTTTCCCCTAGATTGTCATCTGGCACCTTTCTGGAAAGGGATGGAGGAGAATGAAAGTGAAACTGGCTAGAAGAGAGGAGACGCCACTAGCTGTTGTCAAATCCCAGCTCCCAGGGAGGCTCTGAGGCCCTCCCTGACCACAGGTGATCCACAGTGGCTCCTCTAGGACAAAAGCACCCCTGCCTGCCCCAGCCCCAGTTACCAGTCCTGGGGTGAGGGGACCCTCTCTCAGACTCCCAGCCACCCCCAGCCTCTTCTCCACCCCCACCCAGGTTGCAAGCCCGACTCACGTTCTTGCCGTGGTCCTGGCTAGGCTCTTCTGGGGCCAGCTCACCAATCAGCAGGGGTTTCAAGAACTTGCCCACGAATTTCAGGTCAGGGTGGAAGGCGCGGAAGGCATCCTGGAGAGCAGAGGGCAGTGGTGAGGCTGAGACCCAACCTCTGTCTGCTCTCGGGCCCCAAGCAGGACAGTGCTCAACCAGCAGCAGCTCCATGTGTGCACCCAGACACCAAACAGGGTCTCCTGTGATCTGGCCCCAAATGCTGTCTCCAGCATTTTTCCAGGACAGAACCCTTAGTGCCCAATGCCAACAGCAATAGCCACCTGGACTTCTGTGCCGGCACAGGCATGCTAAACTCCCCAGGGGTTTGTGGATAGATGCACAGGCTGCCTTTGGGCAAGTCAGGAAATGGTGACCCTCCAGGAAGGCGCACCAGGAAGACATGGGGCTCAGGGAGGACTTGAGCCTCAACTGCGTGAGATGAGTGCCTTGCATGGTGCACAAACTGCACTACCCACCACCTCTTGTAAGTTCCTCACCTTCATATCCAGGGTTATCGATGAAAAGAACAAGACCGAATACTACCACGGCATTGGAAATGTGCTCAGATAAAGTAAACAAAAAATAAACACAGAGTTATGTAAAAAGCATTCCTGAAAAAAAGCCTGGGATGATCTAGGCTATTATTATACATGTTAAGATAGCTGGATTATGCCTTGCTTTATTTTCATTACTTTCTGAACTCTAACACTGCTATAATGATAAACGCTTTAATCTTTTTTTCCCCAATTATAACGTAAAAATGTGCTGAGTTTTGGTCAAGTTAGAAAAGGCACAGCAGAATAAAGAGGAAAATAAATATCACCCAGAAAGTAATCATTATTGCTAATATGTTAGCAGTTTTCCTTCCAGCTTTTTTTATACACATTATGCATATTACATTAATTATCTCATAAAAAATCTAGCATTTCTATTAGAGATGAGCTGGCACCAGGCGCGCCTGAGGGGATGCAATAGAATGTCCCAGTGGTGAACACTGTTTAATCTGCATCAAGTCAAGCTTCCAGACATTGGTAGGATTGGCAAACCAGTCAAGCTCCACCATGAGAAACAATCAGAAAAATCAATATAGCTGGGAAAAAAAATACAGGTTTGTGGAAAAAAAAAAAAAAGTATGGAAGCATGGTCTAGATTAAAAGAGACTAAAATGATATAAAAACTGCAACTTTTGTTCAGTTGCAGGGGCTCACACCTGTAATCCCAGCACTTTGGGAGGCAGAGGCAGGGGGATCACTTGAGGCCAGGAGTTCAAGACCAGCCTGAGTAACATAGCAAGACCCGTCTCTCTAAAAATAAACAAAATTAGCCAGGTGTGGTGACCTGCACCAATAACCTCAGCTACTCAGGAGGCTGAGGCAGGAAGATACAATAAGTAATGATGGTGCCACTGCACTCCAGTCTGGGCAAGAGAGTGAGACCCTGCCTCAAAAAACGAACAGGCCAGGCACAGTGGCTCATGCCTGTAATCCCAGCACTTTGGGAGGCCGAGACAGGGATCACCTGAGGTTAGGAGTTTGAGATCAGCCTGGGCAAAATGGTGATATACCGTCTCTACTAAAAATACAAAAATTAGTCAGGCATGGTGGCGCACGCATGTAATCCCAGCTACTCAGGAGGCTGAGGCACAAGAATCCCTTAAAACCAGGAGGCGGAGGTTGCAGTGAGCCAAGATTGCACCACTGCACTCCAGCCTGGGTGACAGAGTGAGACTCTTGCCTCAAAAAACAAACAACATCCTGCAATTCTTTAATGTGAAAGGCTCTCACTTGAAGGAAAAAATAAGTTATACAAGGGTTTTCGGGGGTTGAATGAGAAAAAATGAATATGGACCAGATATTCGATCGTATCAAGGAATTACTATTAATTTTCTTAAACGTGACAAAGGTACTGTGATTATGTTAGAGCATCTCTTCTTTTTTCTTAGGAAATGATGAAGACCTTACGGATATGATCACATAATGACACAGCATATTTTCAAAAGGAAACTGCACACGTGTAAAGAGGAAAAACGCGAAGGTGGCAAAATGTTAAGACTAGTGAATCTTGGTTGAGGATACACAGGTGTTTGCTTGCTCTTTCGACATTTCTGAATGTTGGGAAATTTTCAAAATTAAAAAGAAGAGGGGGCTGGGTGCGGTCATCTTAGCACTTTGGGAGTCCAAGGCGGCAGATTGCCTGAGGCCAGGAGTTTGAGACCAGCCTGGCCAACATGGTGAAACCCCGTCTCTACTAAAAATAACAACAACAAAAAAATTCGCCGGGCGTGGTAGCACACACCTGTAATCCCAGCTACTAGGGAGGTTGAGGCAGGGGAATTGCTTTAACCAGGGAGGTGGCAGGTTGCAGTGAGCCAAGATCATGCCATTGCACTCCAGCCTGCCGACAGAGATAGACTCCATCTCAAAAAAAAAAAAAAGAGCGTCGTGGGGAGGTGGAGAAGGTGCTAACCACTCCTGGAAATCTTTTCACCCCCACATGTAAGGATCTCCTAAGGGTAACTGCCAGTCTCCCATCATCTCTTTACTACATTCCTGGCATCAAGTCCTTTGCTTGGTCTTTGTTCTATTTGTGTCTAGAACAGACTGACAAAGCAACACTTCGTGCAGGAGAAAACTGGGCCCATGGTTTTTTAAAAAATGCCTACGACCCACTAGCCAAGCAGACAAGGGATAGTAGCAGGGGATCAGGTCAAGTGTATTTTCACGGAAAAGAGATGTGCTGTTCCAGGGCCCTGGGGACGCAGGGAAGAGGCCCAGGGGGCAGGCAGGGAGGAGGCCCTGGGTGGCGAGGAGGGAGGAGCCCCGGGTTGCAGTGGTGACCAGCTTTGCCGGCTCTGGGTGGGGTGAGCAGTCCCCACCAGAGCCTCAGCCACCTCTGCAAAATAAGCAAGGACCTGGGAGAGGCCTGGAGGAGCTGCCAAAGTCAGGGCCCAGGGCTGGGCCTGAAAAAGCCCCTTCATTGGTCCTCCTCACATCACACCACAGCCTTTGAGAAATGAACAGGAAGTCCCTGGTAAGGCAGTTTCCTAAGAAGCAGCTGCAGCGGCTGATAACTAATGGATTCCTCTTGTTTCATTGAAAGGCAAGATTCAGTGGCTTACAAATGGACTCATCTCTGCTCCTGCTGCCTCCCCAACACCCGAGACCTGCAGTCCAGGTTCCAGCTCCAAGGGAGCAGACAGATGACAGAGCCCTGCCTTGACCTGGGTTGCTCCTCAGCCATTTCCAGAAGGCTCACGGGCAGCCTCACCTCCCTGAGCCCAGGGGTAATAGGCATGTGCCAGGCAGGGAGCCAGGAGTGTTGTTCATATTACTCCCTTAGGCCTCAAGCCCCAACTTTTGAGATGAAGACGCAGGAAGCAAAGTCCTGGGCTCCAAGTGGCAGAGCCAGGATCAAATCCAGGTCCATCTGCCTTTAAGGACTCCTTTCTCAGGTGCCACACGCTTCCTGCCATTTCAGAAAATCGAGCAGTCTGTTGGATCGGCTCCTTGCCCATGGTCAATGTGGCAGCTTTCCGAGCAGGCCTGGTGTGGACCACCCTCGAACATACCACGCTCCTTTCCACACCAGGGCCGCCTCCACTCGGGACTCAGACTCAATATCACCTCCAAGAGGCTTTTCCCAACATCACATCCAAAAGAGCTCTCCCAGCCCTGGGCCTTCCCTGGGTCAATGTCCTATTAGATCTTCATAGCAGTCATCAAGGTTCGTCATCAGACCGTGTGACGTGCCCACTTGTTTATGGCCTGTGTCCCCCGCTGGAGCATAAGCCCCAGTTGGGAAGGCCTGCACCTGTCTTGTTTGCTGCAATAATCCCATTGCCTGGAACGGGGCCTCATAAGATGGCTCACGAGGGAATGAATGGACCCAGGACCCCACAGCTGAACACACTCTGATATCATACTTTTCCACTGTGCAGTCATGATCAGACACTTGTCCTCTTCCGCGTTTCACACAACTTAGCTTCTGCCTCTGGAACACCAAAAGCCTTCTCCGGCATCCCCACGCTGGTGGTTGCTACAGCTGCCACCTGCTGAGGTGACGCAGGCGAGACACAGAGCCCCGGGAGTGGCTTGCATACATCAGCCACGAATCTTTACCAAACTTCGTGAGGCAGGTCCTTTTTTAGAGATAAAAAATGAGGCGTAGGTTGGCAGAGCCACCTGCCCACTATCACACTCGGGGATGAGCTGAGCAGAGTTTGAGTCACATGTGGCTACCTTGAGTGTTATCTGCTGTTCAGACAAAGGCTTCCTTCGACATGAGCATCCTGCTCCCTGAGAGTGGATTATTTTTTGTCTCTCACTTCCCATTGCATAAATGTGTCTCACACGCTGGCAGAAGGTTCCCAGCACCTGCTGGGTTACAGGAATGTCTGGCAGGTATAAGGCAGACCAGGATTCAAGGCAAGGGAGGGCCAACCCAAACATTGTCTTTGGACCAAGAATTGGAACCGCGCTCTATCCTTGTGTAACAGGAGAGAAGCCAGAGACTTTCCAGAAAGAGGACCTGGAACATGGGGAAGAGAAAGGATTGGCAAACAAGTGAAGAAAGCAGAGCTGCACACACCCGGCAGGGCAGGTGTGTGAGGTGGGGATGTCAGAACACCCAGATTCCGAAGTGCATGTCACACTTCGCTCTTTGCCAGTTCCTGCTTCTGCCGTCACCCAGCTTTGATGCCAGTCAACTTCTCCACAGGGATATTTTCCCTGCCCCTGCCCAACTCCAGGTACAACTCACAGTTGCTCGCCATCCACTGAGCACCTGGTGCCAGGATTTGTTTATGGCTGTGCTCATGTCCTCTGCTGAGCAAGGCTAATCTCTGATCGAATGCTGCACAACTGGGCACTTGGCCCAGGACTTGGAAAGTGCAGGACGGGCAAGCTCAGGGCATACAGTGCAGTAGGTGGCAGCCCTGCGGACCAGAACTTTACGGAACAAGTGATCTAAGAGTGTGGAGATGCACAGGAGGGACCCTCGCATTCTCCAGTGGAAATGAAGAGCAAGACAGGGACGTTGACTTCCTTTCTGCAGCAGAGAGATGCAGGCAGGGCAGGAAGCCCCATGCCATGTCCCCTCCAAGAAAAGAAGAGGCTGGTAGGGCCGTGCTCTGTGGCCAAAGAGCCCTGCAGTGAGAGCCTCCCCCATAACACAGGGTCCATGCACTACCCTGAGGGCAGAAAGGCAGGGCTGTACAGGAGATAGGCCCATGCAAAGGCAACCTAGGCATGAAGAAATTGGTGCCATTCACCACTTCCATGGCAGAACTGCTTCCTGGGGATGCTGAGGCTGCAACCACAGGAATTGGACGGCTCCCACCCAGATCTCAGCTGGGGAGATGGAGCTGCCCTCCAGGCCTGGGAATTCATAAGGCTGGGACTGGAACCCAGGTCCCCTGCCTCTAAATACTACAACCCTCCTGCCTTGTCCAAAGGAGGCCAGAGTTCCACTTTAGATCTGTTGCCTTTTCACAAGAACAACATAAGAGCAGGTTGAAAGGTGGAACAAACCTCTGGTCTCTTCTCGCCTTCCCTTGATTCTAAGAGGTCACCAGTGCAGACCAGGCAGGAGCAGCTGCTGAGACAAGGGTTAAGGATGGGGGGCTGATGTCTGGAGGCAGAGGGTCCAGATCCAAGCCCCAGCTTGACAGAGAGCAAGGGGAGCACATCCCGCAGCTTCAGGTCTCTGTCTGTGGATAATTCATCTTTGTGTCTGGGCCCAGCTCAGAGCTACGGAGACACTCAATTAATGTTTGATGAATTGTTGCTGAAGATGAACAGTTCTGCAGTGGTGGGACTGCTGTGAAAAGAGCAGACACACTCTTAGGGCGTGGGTGAGGGTTCCTTTTGCCCACAGCAAGGAAAAGACGAGAGAAGCACCGCAGCAACAAAGGGAAGAGATCAGAGGTAGAAACAGGAAGAGAAGGAAGGTGAGCTGGGAAGACTTGAGGTCAGATCCTGATTTGAAGTCTGAGCACTGCCACTTGAGCCAGGTTTGATACCTCAGAGCAATGAGAGGTGCCTACGGGGCTGATCTGAGAATGAAATGAGGTGAAATATATGAATGTGCTTTGTAAGCTGCAAAAATCAAGCAACTTGTATTATTATAGGCAAGGCCAGGGTTTAACTTCTGTGGAAGGACCACGTAACAGTTGCCCCATCCTTCTAGGGAGATGGATCCTGACTACCTGGATATTTTCCTCTTCAGAAAAAAGAAAATGCCCTATTGAGGCCCCGAATTGTCCCCCTGATCTTCCGAGATTGTCCCGAGAATGACTTTGACTTCTGACCTGTTTCCAGGCTGGTGTTAGGAATGACTGCACTGTGATGGGCTCAGAACATTGCCTGGGAATGTTCCAGGGAATCCAAGCTGTCTTCTGATCAGTCTCTCCCCGGACTGTGCCTGGTCCATAAACTGTCACTCCGCTTGCTCTGGGGAACAAACCATCACCCAAAGGGGTAAAGCCACTTGCTCAACAGCCTAGACAAGGTGTCTCTGGATTTCAGTAGCCTGTTTCTGCCTCTCTCTTTAGGTCCTCTTTCCACATGCCCCACCCACCCTATGCTGCTCAAGGCCTTTTTCCAACCTGGTCCTGGACAGTTTAAACAAAACAAAACAAAACAAAACAAAACAAAACAAAAAGAACCCAGCTGCTCACTCCACCATCACCATCATTCAATTCTGTATCCCCAGTTCGTGTATTTCATGCCCCAAAAGTCTTATTTTAGAAGACAGGAAGCTCTGGGGACAGGGATTGTTTTTACGTGTTGCTACACCAAATAAAGCTAGCATAGATTTAAATTTTTTCTTCCAAATTCCTCTTTGCATACTTTCCATTCTAGCTGTTTCATAATCCTTGTTCTTATTCTCGTTTGCCTGAAAACACCCCATTGCATTCATCTGGTGGTTACAGTTGCTGGGGTGCTTTGCCACAAATCAGATTCGTTGAAACAGGTACAGGTGTACCTTATAGATGAGGAGAGGTGGCTCAGTCAAGTGACAACACTCAGTGAATGAGCCCAGTAATGACATCTTTCTTCAATTCTAGATCTGTTTGCAGCCCAGGTTGGCTCTCAGCTTATGAGAGTAACAAAGCAACTAACATCCAAGATGCCAGGTTTATAGTCCATGTAAGTTATACAGAAAGCGCTGGAGCAGGACCAGAAATGAAGAGACTATTACGTTTTTATGAGACAGAGAAAAGGTCAGGGAAGGGTAGGGCATCCTAGTCCTCTGCTAGGAGAGATGTAAGCACTGATTTTTGGAGGGAACTCAGTGTTAAGGTCAGGTAAGCACTGAGAACATCCAGAACAAGGATGAAATAAATCGATGTGATATGGTAATTAAACCAGAAAGGTCAAGGCAATTGCCAGACTGAGCGTTCATGTAAGAAAATATGTTTAACAATATGGAATAATCAGACCAAATCCATTGTATTTGACTTTTCCTTCTGGAAAGCTTTTGGTGAGGGCCTGGACAGGGCAGGAACCTTCTACAATTTACCTATACAATTAGAAACAGACCAGCCCAAGTCCAGCAACATAGAGTGGAAAGATCCCAGCCAGGATCCAGAAGGTCCTTTACTTAGGAATTACCTTTACCCAACCTCCTCACTGGGTTGTGGAAAGGTGCAGGTGAGATAGTGCTGAAGGTATGTGAAACATACCCACCTAAGTTCTAAATAGCATCACAAACCCCCTGGGCTTAAGCAATGTCCATAAGCAAGTAAAACAGGATGGGGCTGGAAGCTGTAGGGAATTTCAATATCGCTGACCTTCCCAATCTTAGATAAGCCCTGGCCCGGCTGGCCCACACCACCTGTCCACTGTCCAGCTTGGATTATGGCGGCCTGGTCTGGCCTTCCCCTGGAGATGCAAGAGGTGGGGAAGGTAAGGGTTGGGGCTACGCAGCTTAGAGAGCAAAAGCCCACAAACAGTTCCGCATCCTAGACCTCCAGGTGGAATGATCTACTTCAAGTTCATCCCTCCTTTCTGCCTCTCTCCTATACACCTTCCCCAATTTCTCTATCCCATCAGACCTTTTTTCTCTGCAGCCTATTCACTACCACCAAGAGCCGCCCTTTCTTCTCTCCTTGCCTCTACTCTTTTCCCTCTAGCCCATTGGAATCCATGGGATACCAGCTGCACCTTTAATAAACGCCAGGATTTCAGACTGGGGTCCCCGGTGCGGATGGCTGGTGCAGGGTAATCACTGAGCCATGCATTTGGTGCGGGTAAGGTGGGCAGCCCTGGCTCCAGAGAGGCCCACTGCCTTTAGGAGTGCAAGATGAGGAAAGGGCGTTCTTGGCAGGATTTAAAAACAGAGAGCCATTGAATTGAACGCCCGAGAGTAACCTCGAGTGCAGATGGACCTGTTGCCAAGCCAGTCTAGCGCTGCTAAATCCACCGGCTCAAGGCCTCACTCGACCTGGGCTTTGCAAACCCCAGCCCGTTCTCCTTCCACCAATCCCCGACGCCGGTCCCCAAGAAGGTCGACTCGAGCTTGGGGTGAGTCTAGATAATCCCTGGAGCGTGGGAACCTGAGCTATTGGGCGGTTTTTCCCAGGCGGCCACTGAGGGCCTTCTTAGACAAGAGTCCCAGCAGGAGCGATCCCCGGCCGGGGACGAGCTTTCCTTCTCGCCACCTAGTCTGGATGGAGAGTGCTGGACAAGCGCAGAGTCCCACACCTGGCTGCCTGCGCTCCCGCTCCTTTCAGCGGCGCGCAGGGGCGGCCATCTTCCACGCTGGGGGCGCCAGAGCCGTCGGGCCCGAGCGCCCCACTTGGAGAGTCCCTGCCTCCGGGCAAACCCCACTGAAGGGGAGGACGCGTGGGTCCCGGCGCGCGCGGTAGATGCTGCCCTGTTCTCCACCGCTGGGACTTTCACCGCAGCGCCGCCTCCCGGGGTCCCAGATCCGGTCTCCACCCCAGTCGGCCCAGAGGAGGAGGAGGATTGGGGCGGGGGTACGAGTGCCATAGATGCACTTTCCTTCCCTACAGGACGTCCCAAGCTCCATTCAGCGCCGGAGGTCTGTTTGGCGCCCGGGGAGCCAGGGCTCCTGACTCCGCCTGCAGCAGAGAAGGGTGGCTGGGGCGCCCCCAGACCCTTACCGTTGCATCTTCTCCAGCGTAGTGCCCGATGACCCGTTGGCCCCCCGGGTGCTGGGTGGACCATTTGGTGATGTTGTAAACCTTGCGGTCAATGACCAGCCACCTGTCGGTGCGCAGGTTATGCTTCTGAATCTCCTCCCAGCTGAAGGTGGGCATCGGCACCTCGCGCTCGGCGGCCCCCTCGCCCTGGTTACCCCCCTTCCCCATGCTGCCTGCCTATTGTGACGCCCGGTGCACTGAGGCCTCCCCGCGCCGGCTGCTCGCTGCACAGACGGCTGCCTCCCAGCCGGTGTGTGCAGCCCGGGCCCTCTTCGCTTTCGGCTTTTGTCTTCTCCTACTCCTCCCACCGCGCCCCCTCCCCCAGCCTCCTCGTCTGTGCTCGGGAGTGTCCCTGCCTTCCTGGCGGAGGATCCCTGGCTTCCCAGTGCCCCAAAGCGGTCCCCTTCCTCCGCCCCTCCCTCAGCCCGCCCGCTATGGACTTTTGCCTCCAGTAAAAACTCCCCGGGAGCTCAGGGCCTCGACACCTCCTCTGCCCGCCCCTCCGGCTCCCCCCGCCTCGGGTTCCTCATCCTCCCGCGTTCTCTGCCGCCCGGGTTTCCACAGCGATCAGCAGAGCGCCTGCACCAATCGGGTCGCGTCGCCCCGCCTGCCATTGGCCCAGGAGGATCTTTCGAAGGCCAGCGGGCTGGAGCGGCGGGTCCCCGGCTCCCCCGCCCTCCCGCGTGGAGTAGAGCCCTGCTGCGAGGCAGGCTACGTGTCCGACCTCCTCCCTCCCCCACGCTCCGGCCCCGGGCGCCGGAGGAGATCCCAGAGGAGATCCGGGTGGGAGCGACGAATGGGCTCTGCGCGCTCCGGGGCGCGTGCGCGCACGCCCGGCGCTCTGGGGTTTGCACCTGATGCCGGTACAAAGCCGGCGCGGCCACCAGGGTGCCAGCAAGCGGCCGGGCGGGCGGACTGGCGGGCTGCGGGGCACTCAACTCCAGGGCCGGCTTGGCTAGGTGACGCCCTTCCTTGGCGCGCGGCAGTCGAGACTCCAGTATCCCACATTGTCCGCACCATCCACATTCTGGCGCCTTCCTGCAACCTCCCTAGAGACACGAGCCGGCCTTGGGTTAGAGTGCTTTGAACCCTCTCATCAGACAGTCTTAGAAAAGAATTGCGGAACCTCTGCTCTGCTTTCTTGGGCTGGGCGTCATGGCTGCGGTGAGGGGGAAGGGAGGGGAAGGCAGAGGAAGGGGGCGACGAGGAACTGGCGCGGTCCTTGCCCTGGTCTCAGTAAGCTCAGTCTCTTTGGGAATCGTGGAAGCAGACGCATCACTGGGGAGTAATGTTGTACAGACTCCAGGAAATAAAGACCGCCGTATCAAAGGGATAGGGGGAGGCTTAGGATTTTTAGGCGTGGGGCGAGAGGCAGGCCCCTCAGACCCCAGCTGGATGAGGCGGCTTAGTGACGGTGTCCTGGGGAAATGGGCCTGACTGCATCCGGAGGGCTAACGGGACACGTGGGAAGTAAGCATGAACAGAGCAGGTGGGGTGCACGAGGCTTGGGAATCAGGAGAGGAGTTACAGGGCCCTGATTTCAATGGGATTTACAGGTGCCTGTGTGCTAGCACACCCTAATCATTAGATTCTCACCACAGGCTGACAGGTAAACAGGACCCATATTATGACATCTCACAGAGGCTGAGATTGAGAGAGATGGTCAAACAGGCCCTATCTAAACTTCACACTGACGCAGGGGTGGTGGGGAGATCACTCTGCCCAACTGGTGGAGTTGTACTGGGGGGCCAGATGGGCTCCCTTTCCTCACATTTACACAGTCCCCAACCTCCCCCATCGCATTTCATGCTGGTGTAAGCCCTGAGCACCCCTCATTCACTCCACAAACTGCAGACATAAAGACAGCAAGGCCTCTCTGTCTTTGAATGGAAGCAGACATCCCAAACAAAAGCCTTCCGTACCAGATAAGAGAATGAAGCAAGACCTCTGGAGAGTACAGTGGCCTTGATATCTGTCAAAGGTTGATGGAAATGGAACCAAGAAAATTATTTTTTCAGAAATGGATTAACACACCATATAGATAACTTCAATGAACATTTATAAAGGGTGTGGAGCTCCAAGCAGGGAGTGATATCTGAAAGGCAGAACCAGGGAATATCTCAGAGAGGAGCCTTTGAAGGTTCAGGCCCTAAAAGGCAGCACGTGTGGGTGGCCTGTGTAGGGTGGCTGAGAAGTATGGACAGGCCAGGGCCTGGGGTCCCCAGTGGCTCCCAGCACAACACTAGCCAGGGTAGGTCCTGAAAACACATAAAAACGTTGTGTTGAAGACACAAATGAATGAATGAAGCTCAAAGAATGGCTCCGGTGAGACCAGCGGTAGATGGGGCTCAGATTGGGCAAAGCCCCAGCTGCCTCAGTAAGGGGTAAGAATGGAGGACTTGACCATGGAGGGGGCTTGGACATCCATAAAGCAGGTGTGCTATGATCAGACCCATAATGTAGAGAGAGAACTTCAGAGGCTGGGGCTGGACTGGGATGTAAGGGAGAAACTGGGGAACAGCAATGAGTTCAAAGATGAGGGCAGTGCTCAAGGAGAGGGGAGGGGAGGCCTGAATTAAGAGAGAACTTTAGGCCGGGCGGGGTGGCTCACGCCTGTAATTCCAGCACTTTGGGAGGCCGAGGCGGGTGGATCACAAGGTCAGGAGATTGAGACCATCCTGACTAACACAGTGAAACCCCACCTCTACTAAAAATACAAAAAAATTAGCCGGGCGCTGTGGCGGGCGCCTGTAGTCCCAGCTACTCAGGAGGCTGAGGCAGGAGAATGGCGGGAACCCAGGACGCGGAGCTTGCAGTGAGCTGAGATTGCGCCACTGCCCTCCAGCCTAGGCAACAGGGCGAGACTCCGTCTCAAAAAAAAAAAAAGATAGAACTTTAGGGGGCTGACCCCACACCGGACACTGCCATGTGCCTCCCTGCCCTCTAATTTTTTAATTTTTTGTACAGACAGTGTCTCATTACGTTGCCCAAGCTGGTCTTGAAATCCTGCTCTTGTCTTATTTCTTGCGCTCTCTACTTGGAGAGACTGATGAGACTGTCCAGAGACAGTCTGCCCAGAGAAAACCTCATAGTATCCATACAACCCCAAAGTCGCTTGGGAAAAGGGGTGATCTCAGAGCAGAACGAGGTTCCCATGGCTTCCTCCTGCCCCACAGAATCCTCCCACCCTCCATCCCCAAGCAGCACCAAGGACTGCAGCTTCCTGGGGATCTTGCCAGGACCTTGTTGTGACCATCGTACTGTACTTGATCAGGGACAAAAGAGACTGGCCTGGGTGGCTTGGAGCCCAGACTCTTTCAGGCAGCCAAGTGGGTGAAAGGCTGGGCTGGGTGGGGGTGGTGCTTTGGGAGACGGGGCCTGGTGCGCTGGAGCCCATGCCACCAATCCCCACTGAATGGGTGAGGGAGGCTTTCCATCTTGTCCTCACAAGGAGTCTGAGGTCTACTGGGGGACTCGCAGGGTCATGGGAGCAAAGACACTGGCTGACTAGAGGCAGAGTGAAAGTGAAAGGCATCCTTCAGCCACCCAGCAGCCAGCAGGGGAACGAGAGGGACTGTGACACTGACACGGAGCACCTGGTGGGCAAAGGACCAGCAGAATACCTTTCCTGGCCTCTTCCTTCTCTTCTTTCCTCGGATAATAAATCATCTTTATCAACCAATCGTTAAAAAAATCTGAGTTGTGTCCTTCTCAAGCCATCACCCCTATCTATCGCAGTCAATTCATTGTCAAATTTTGTGAATAAATAGCTCTCTCTGGCTCTTTTTTCCCCTCCCTCCCTCCCTCCCTTCCTTTCTTCCTTCCTTCCTTCCTTCCTTCTTTCCTTCCAGTCAGGGTCTTGCTCTGTCACCCAGGGTGACTGCAGTAGCACAATCACAGCTCACTGCAGCCTCGACCTCCCAGGCTCAAGCGATCCTCCCACCTCAGCTTCCCTGGTAACTGGGACTACAGGCACGCACCATCATGCCTGGTTAATTTTTTAAGTTTTTGTAAACACAGGGTCTCGCTATGTTGACCAGGCTGGTCTTGGACTTCTGGACTCAAAGAATCCTCCCACCTTGGCCTCCCAAAGTGTTGGCGTGAGCCACTGTGCCTGGCCTCTGGGTCTACTTTCTGTCCCATCCATTTCTCAGATCATTGCAGTCTTCTCTGATTCTAATAGTAAAGATAACCATCCTTCTGATGGGCTTATCAATTTAGGTGTGCAAAGGACTTTCAAATAATGGACAAAAGCATTTGCATGCTGTCCGGGGCCGAGGAAGCATTCAGTAGGTGGTGATTCTTATCCTTCTTCCTCCTAGCTTCATCCTCATGACAAGGCATAAGGTAGGTATTGTTACTGTGTCTTTCCAGATGAAGACATGGGCGCTCATGGAGATAAGTCTGGCCCCTCCATCTGCCCATGATAGATTGAGTCTTGAAACACAAACCCCAGACCCTGAAGGCAGCCCTCTTGGCCTGCTCCCATCAAGCCTTCTGGAACCCTTTCTCAAAGGTCAGCAAATCCAGCTGTGCCTTCTCAGACCTCTTCGAGGCATCCAGCGGGCTGATGTCCTGAAATGCCATGCTTTCAGATTCTCTGACAATACACAGTTCCCAGTTTGCTGCTGGACCACCCCCTTCCTGCCTCCTCCATTTGTTTCCCCTCCCTCTCCTCCTCCTCCTCCTTCCCCTTCTCCTCCTCCTCCTCCTTCCCCTTCTCCTCCTCCTCCCCCTTCTCCTCCTCCTCCCCCCTCCTCCTCCCCCTCCTCCTCTCCCCTCCTCCTCCCCCTCCTCCTCCTCCCCCTTCTCCTCATCTCCCTCTTCCTCCTCTTCCTCCTCCCCTCCAAATGCTCCGGGCCCTTGACTCACTCGGCATTTTCTCCTTTTGGGAGATGACTGTGTCTCAAATGGACATCCACAGACCTTTCCCAGGGCCAGAGCAGATTTCTAGTCAGCTCTTGCACATGCAAAACTGAGTTTCCTGCTAGCAGCTCAAAGACAATACAGTCTCCTCAGGGCAAGGGAGAAGTCGCACCAGATGTGCTCTGGGACCTATCCAGGTCCAACCCTCACCGTTTCTGGCCCCAAACTGAGGTCATCATCGTCCCTTCAAAAAACCGCCTCTTCCTTTTAACTCCTTCATTTCTATTCATGGTACCACTGTTCCTCCTGTGATTTGGTCTCAGAATTCCAGAATGTCTTTTGCTGCTTCTCATCTC
Source organism: Macaca mulatta (assembly GCF_049350105.2). Taxonomy (NCBI): domain Eukaryota; kingdom Metazoa; phylum Chordata; class Mammalia; order Primates; family Cercopithecidae; genus Macaca; species Macaca mulatta. The sequence continues at coordinate 12,167,216 of NC_133419.1, forward strand.
CCACTGCCCACCCTTAAAAAAAAATTGTGTTCAGCAGACTGTACCCCCAGTGGTGTTTTCTTCTGCCTCTGCTGCTGCCTGCGCTGGCCAAGGCTCCCTGGCAGACAGCTGTTGCACACACTGCTGCAGGGCCATCTCGCTGAGGCCAGATCTCACTGCACCCAAATTTTCAGTGGTTTCTTGTGGCCTAGAGAACTCAGTAGGGATGGGGGAGGAAGGAAAATACACAGGAGAATTGCCACAGAAGCAGGGGCACTGATTTTGCCCAGCCCTGATGGCTCCTGAAGACCCCTTGGGGAAAGAGCCCTATAACAGAAACTCAAAGACATAAACTCTAGTCCTGGCTCTGCAGCCACCCAGCTTTGAGATCAGTTTCATGTCTGGTCAAATCAGTTGATTAGATCAGATGCTAAGTTGTGGCCAGCTCCAACATCATAAATATGCATAGATGTCATATATATAGATAGGTGAGGGAAGCATTTAACTTGCATCGTATCAATTTTAAAAGTGCTTTTTCTATCAGTTATTTCAAATGATTGTCACAATAGCCCTTTGAGGCAAGCAGGATGTGTATGTTTCCCTTTTTTACAAATGGGGAAACAGCATTGAACAGGTTAAATGAGTAGCCAGAAGTAAGCCTAGTTAGAGAACAGAGTATACTTTGGAATCAGACCTAAAAAGTCAAACTCCAATGACTTAACTTTGCAGAGCTTCAATTTCCCTGATGTAAAATGGGGATCATAAAGTAGTGCCCACTTCTCCATATGTTGCCTTCTTTGGGTCACACCACATTTGGGCACCAGCAGTGAGAGTCAGCCATGCTGCAAACCAAAGGCTGGGAGGTAGGGGCTGGACACTAGCTTGGTAATACCCTGAGAGGGTCTCTCAACCTGAGACCCTCAACCCAAGAGGTTCTCTCAACCCTATCCCAGGCAAATTGTGGCCTCCTAATGCTGCATCTCTCAGCAAACACTAAGGTGAGAGGAGGGGGCCCAGACACAGCATAGGAGGACCACAGGGGGATCCCCCAGGATCCAGACTCTAAGACCCTTTGGAGCTCTTTGACCCAGTAAGCATCACCCTCCAATGCTTGCATTTGCTTGTGGTATTGGATCAGGTCTTATCATGCATATTTGTCTTGGCTGTTATCACTAAGGCACTGACCTCAGCTCTGAGAGAGGACAGATGTCTTCTGAGTCAAGTTGGTGTATGGCCAACTTTGAGAGGCTGGGGAGGGGCAGAGGAGATGCCACCAAGGAAAGAGAGCCTGTGGCAGCTAGGGGGGCAGCGCTGAAGCAGAGGGGGAATGTGGTCAAGGTGCCAGCAGGGCAGGAGCCCTTGAAAATACATAGCCGGAGGCACAGGCCAAGAGACCACAGGGTAGGAGTGCTGTACCTTGGGGCAGAGAGCAGCCTGGCAACTCTCTGGCTTTACCTTAAGACAGGGAAACTGAGGCCCAGAGATTGGCTTATCCAAAGTCACACAGAAGGAAATCTGAGAGGTTTCCTATTTCTAAGACTAGGATGGTCTAGACATCCGGATCCACCCTCTCACCAAAAACACATACAAAACCTCAATAAAATAAAGCATCACTGAAATGCAGCAGTCACTGACCAATTGCTTCATCTGTGCAAAGGTTTTTCAGATTTGGCTGACCTCTCTCTCTGATGAGCTAATGTGCTAATGAGCAACATCCTTTACCTTTGGGTCCTGCCCCCAAGGGAGATGACATCCTACCCTAGCACCACCACTTAATGTCGTTGGCCATCTCCATCTGAAGGCCAAGTCGAGCAGGGGGAAACCAGATGACAGCGCACTGTGGTAAGAAGGATGCCACATGGGGACAGGATAGGCTCAAGTTCACTGCCCTGGTTCTGTCTGCTTGGCTTTTCTGTTTCTTGTAAAGAAAATGGTTTTGAGTAGATAGCCTCTAAATTCCTCTCATCTGTGATTCTGCTTTCTCCAAGGGTGGTAGATTGCTTCAAGCCCAAGGCACCACCTCCTTTGTTCCAAGGTGGCCAACCTTCGGCGGTCAGTGTGCGCAGGAGTCAGCCCGCTCCAGTGCTGGCTACTAGAAGGAACCTCCTGCAGTCTGGAGGTCTCTGAGTCATCTGGGAATCCTGTCTGGACAGGCACCGGCAGACTGGCAAACACTAGAGACCTTCCTGCTTGTAGGAGTCTGTCCCGGAGTCAGGAGTAAAAGAGGGCTTTTACTGGGCTGCTGGTGTCACCTCTCCTCACCTCCTGTCCCAGGCCCTGACATTGGGTGTGGCACAGGGAGGGGCTTCCTCATCCATCTCTGCCATTGCTCTAAGCCCTCAGTGTCATACCTACACCTCTCACGCCCTCAAAGATATCCTCCAGGTCTGCCAAGTCAACTCCTCCCCCTAATTGTCTCAAAAGTATATTTTCTCTCACCAGCCCTAGGCACTGCCCAGGTCCAGCCATCTGCATGTTCCTGCCAGAGTTCTGCACCCAGCATTTAAGAGCCTTGGTGGTCTGGCACCTACCTCACTTTCCTGGCTCTATTCTTTCCTCCAGTCATCCTTCCCTCCGGCCATGCAGGGTGGGTCCCCGTTTCCCACGAACGGCCATGGCCTGCCAGTCCTCCTGGCCCTTGGTCCGTGCTCATCTCCTGGCCAGAGTGCCCTTCCTCACCTTGGCTGCCTGCACTCCAATTCCACCTTAAGATCCCCCTAGTGACTGGCCTCCACTGTGGCAAAGTCAGGAGTCCTCTCTTTTGGGCTCCCAAAGCACTTCTTATATACACAGCATCAAATTACGTGTGCATCTACCTCCACCAGCCAGCCTGGAAGTTCCCTGTAAGAAGCGGAGTCTGATCAGCATGGAGTCTTTGGTGTGGGTCACGTGCTGGATGCTTATTAAACACGTGTGGAATTCAACTCTAAAGAGAGCTCTGGGGAAAGTCTGAGCCACAGGCCTCACACCTGAGCAGTGGGTGTGTCCTCTGTGGTGACCCTGTGGCTGGGCTGAGCTTCCACTCCAGTAAAGCTGAGCTTCCGGAAGTAAACATGGTGCAGTGGAGCCCCCTCCACTCACCCCACATTACATTCCAGTTTTGCCTCTCAACTGCTTACTGCATGCCCCGGTACAAGTCACGTCATGCATTCATTCATTCATTCATTCATGTGTTCGTTCAGCATTTAATGGGCATCGGGGTGGCTTCATAGTGTGTCTACTTAGCTAAGCTGAACTACATTGCCCAGAATTCCCTTGCCCAGAGGGTCGTGGGCTGGGGTGGCGGGGGGTGGCCAGGAGAAAAACGTGCACAAGATTTGGAAAGTGGAAGGGGAGCACAGCTGTTTTTGCTGTGCTCTGAAGCTGTGCAGGGCAGGCGCGCGGCGGCACCTCCCCCACGCTGTTGCTGAACGCTGGCTTACCTTGTTGGCCCAGGGCAGCTGCGGGGCCTGCAGGTCATCCAGCTCCTGGACCAGGTGTGTGGCTCTGGAGTGAAAATCCCCAGTTTGTCCCTCAGGGCCCTGGCATCATGGAGATTGCAGGTGGTGAGAGCTAGATACCATTCCAGTTTGTTCTTTGTCTTTCCCCCTTCACATCCAGCCTCTCTCCCTGAGCCACACCAGCTGACCTCAGGCCCAGCAGAGACACAGAGATAACCCCTTACATAGATTAACCAACCAGCTCCCACCACTGAAGAGTTCTGAAACCCGGAGAAACTCCTTATTCTCTATGGCTCACTGGAGTTCGGCTTCTGATGGAACCCCAGTGGATCCTCTGTGACAGGCACCCTCCTTGTCCATGGAGATAGGAAAATAAGCAAGACATGACCTCCCTGGGCCTCAGGTTCCTCACTTTTACAATGAGGGTGGAGGGGCAATTGGATGATTCATCCCTAAAGTTCCCAGCTGCTCTGTCGAGGGTGTGATTGAACAAGCCCCCAAGTGAAAGGCACACAGAGCCACCGTTTGCACACCTATGGCTTAGGTAACTGCTACTCCCGGGACAGAACACCAAGAGTCCAGAAGCCACCCAGAGTCCGGGCACAGTGGCTCATACCTATAATCCCAGCACTTTGAGAGGCCGAGGCAGGCAGATCACCTGAGGTTAGGAATTCCAAACCTGCCTGGCCAACACGGTGAAACCCCGTCTCTACTAAAAATACAAAAATTAGCTAGGTGTGGTGGCAGGTGCCTGTAATTCCAGCTACTCAGGAGGCTGAAGCAGGAGAATCACCTGAACCTGGGAGGTGGCGGTTGCAGTGAGATCACACCACTGCACTCCACCCTGGGCAGCAAAGTCAGACTCCAAAAAAAAAAAAAAAAGGAGAAGCCACCCAGGAGCCAGGCTTTGATGACCTTGAGGCTGTGTCTGCCCCGGACAGAAGAGAGACCTTTGGGCTCTGACCACCTGTTAGTTTGGCCAAACCACCACTTGTTATTTTTCTTTCTGTTAATACTGAGGTCAAAGACCTTCCATGCTCTGTGCAGGAAGTGGGAGGTTTGCAACCTCTACACTGTGCTTTTTAAACTATCAGTAGTGAAGGAATAGCTTATTAAAAAGAAAAATCCAATCTGTCACAGACTGACACTCATAAAATACAATAAAAATGAGTCATTAGAAAAATAAAATGAAAAAAAGAAATACCTGAACCCAGATTTTTTTTTTTTTTTTGACAGAGTTTTCTCTTGTTGCCCAGGTTGAAGTGCAGTGGCGCGATCTCAGCTCACCGCAACCTCCATCTCCTGGGTTCAAGCAATTCTCCTGCCTCAGCCTCACGAGTAGCTGAGATTACAGGTGTGTGCCACCACACCCGGCTAATTTTGTATTTTTAGTAGAGGCAGGGTTTCTCCAGGTTGGACAGGCTGATCTCAAACTCCTGACTTCAGGTGATCCACCAGCCTTGGCCTCCCAAAGTGCTGGGATTCCAGGCATTGGCCACCATGCCCAGCCCCAGATTTTTTTAAAAATTGGAGCTAATAGGCATAAAATTACACCATCAAACTGCTAGAAACATTTCTAACTGCTTACTCCCAATTCCTGCACTTACCTCATCATGAACTGGCCACGAACAATCTGTGGAAAGTGCTGATGTGTGGACCACACCCCAAGTAGGACGTACCGGGGGCGACCATGGCTCCCTGATGTGTAGGCACTGCGGATGAGGTTTCTTGCATTCTAGTGCAGAACAAAGAACATAGGCCTTAGCCTCTTACCGTGTGACCTTGCTCCAAGACCAAACCTCTCTGGGTCTCCAGTTTGACATCTGTAAAGCGGGGCACTGGTGGACCGCTGGTGATGTAAGTGATAGCACATTGTACATGGTTTCCATCATGTGGTGAAGACCAGTTGAGTCTACACTGGGAACTGGCCGTGGCTGCTGATTGGTGGTTGGTAAAAGGGCTCTGCAAGGAACATATTTTGGGGGTCCTGGAAGCAGGGATGGAGAAGGATCATTGTCATATCTTTGTGAGACTAAGGAAGGCCACCCATGCTTTCTCCAGGCCCGGAGACACAGAAGGGGACAGAGCAGAGAAGGGAATGTGCCTCCTTTCTGGGAGATGCAGAGCACAATTTGGGGCAGTGAGGTCTACAGGAACCTTATGCCTTTAGTGCATCAAAGCTTCTGCTACTTTGGGAATGTGGACAGGCTGGCAAGTATGGGGTCTTCTGCAGTGCTTGCTAGTGGGGACAGCTGTGAGGCACGTTCTTAAAGGAGACCACAGTGGGCAGGTTGGTGAACCCAGATAAGATACTCTCTGCGGGCCCCCGTTATAACTGGGGGAGCCTTTAAACTACAGTATGCCTTCTCAGTGGGGCAGTATCACCCCCAGAGGGGTGAAAAAGTCTTGTTCTTTTAATATATGAAACACAGATATGCATACAATCTGTAAACATATATGGCATATCCATGGCTTCAACATTTCAAAGGGGTGGTTGCAATTAAGGAGGAAAATTTCTAAAATGGCTTCTTAGGGGTAAAATAATGGAAAAAGCATTTAGACACACTAACCTAGAAGGTCTAAAGTCCTGCTCTTATGTGAACAGATGCAACAAGCCAGTGAAATTCATTCACAGGTGCCACTGTGAGCTCAATGGCTCCCCGCCGGGTTGCTAAGACCCAGGGATATCCAAATTGTGTTATTTGTAACAAAAAACCCCAAACTCCCGACTCTCTGCAAACAGGGACACCACAGGAGTCTGCAGTCTCTCCTCTGCCCACTGTGCTTCCGTACCAGGCTGGTCTCTTCCAAAGCCCCGATCTGTCCACAGGTTGCTCCTTGGCTTACTGTTACCTCTGAGTCATCTTAAGAAGCTACCAGTTCACTCCAGGCGCTGAATGAGAGGATCCAGGAGGTTTAGTACAGATTGTGTTTAGCCCTAAGGAGCAAATCCCGTCTCTGATTGTGTCAGCTTCCAGAACAGTACTCCAAGCCTATGGCTGTTCTGGACACATTCACTGAATGGGGATCTCTTCCCTTTCTGGCCCCTGTCTCAATGGTCCCCATAGAGAGCCTGGCAGCCGTGGCACCAGCGACCTTCTTTTCCCTCTCCACTCCTCTCTTGTAGCCTCCTGATGATCCTCCGGCTTCCACTCTTAGCCTGCTCCATTCAGTTTGAGTGACCTTAAAATATAGGTTGGGTCCTGTCATTTCCTGGCTTAAAACTTTCCCATTGTACTTAGAGTAGTCCTAATGCCTCACGTCAAGGCTGCTTGATGGTTTTGAAAAGTCAAGTTCTTTCCTGTTTCATGGCCCTTGCCTAAACTGTTGCCTCTGCCCAAAATGTCCCTCCTCTCCTCCAACTCATGTCTGGCTCAAAAGTCATATCTCAGGTGAGTTTTCCCTAACCGCCTTGACCACTTTTTATTTTCTGCCACCCTGTTTGTTCTCTTCATACATACATTTGTTTGCTGATGGATTTATTGTCTTTCTTCCCACTGGAAAGGCTGGAAACTTCCTGAGGGCAGAACCCAGTCTATCTCGCTCACTGCTGTATACTCAGCCCCTTGCAGAGAGCCCAGGACATAGAAGGCATTCAATAATTAGTTGTTGGGTGAGTAAATGTATGCATGAGCAAACACTGTGCTGCAGGAAGGAGCGGGCTGGTGTGAACGTACATGGGAATGGTCAAGGAACTGGAAGACTGTCCCTCACTGGGCCTGCCACCCACACCCAAACCCCAGCACTGCTATTAAGGATCCACATGGGCCTGTGACAAGAGGGGACTGAGGTCAGAGAGGGTGCAGCCCAATATCTTCCAAGGTATAGTCCCGAGGGACCCTGGGGGACTTCATATTTTTTTTTTCTAATCCACGAGGCCTATTGGAAATTAACTCTGAGGTTAACTTTCAAGTTTCTACCGCCTCCTTGGTAGACCTGCTCTATAAGCGGGTAGGAAGGGTGGTTCCTCCTCTGCCTGCCCTAGTGAATATGTTCTAAAGGCTGGACAGGAAGGAAGAGAAGGCTTAGTCACCAATCTTACAGTGCCAGCATGTGAGCAACATCGATATTTTTCTAGGGTGCTTTTATTTTCAAGGAACTGTAATGACTTCTATACAATTTCCATGAAAAATGTCTCTTCCACTGACTCAGCCACGCTAATTCGTTGTGCTATTTGTAACGCCAGTGGGTTTATGTTTTCAAGGAATTGTCATGTTTCTAATCTTTCTGATTGACTTAGCTTAATCATCTACACCATTCTCTGGGGAAGAAAATAGAAAGAGTGTCAAATAACTTAGCGTATAGTAGAAATGTGCTTTACAGATTTTATCTCATTGATCAGTCACTATCTGAGAAGTAGGTTGTATTATTTCCATTGTACAGAAGAGGAAACATAGACTTGGAGACCATGAGTAATTTATCAAAACCACAAAGGTATTAACTGAAAAGCCATTAAGAGTTTTTCAAAAGAACAGGTTGTATTTTTCCGTCTTAAGGATGTGTGATAAAAGATTTGGATTAAATGCATATATCTACTGCGCAATCTATGATCAAGAGACATTTCCTTAGAGAAGATTCAATGTTAACAAAGTCAAATAACATCTGTTTATCAGCCAGCAAGTGAGTACTGGGAGATCTTGGCTGCAGGGAAGTGAGATTAGAGATCTTCCTGTGACACAGAATGAAAACTTCACTGGACCAGGAGGCCTGAGTTTAGGTCCAGTCTCATTTTTCACACATGATGTGCCTTTCACCATCCCCTTCACCTCTCTAAGCCTCAGTTTTTTCAACAATAAAGCAAAGAGGTTGAACTATATCTCACTAACAAAGTTTCTTCTTGCTCGAATGTTCTGTGAGTGAATCATTCATCTTCTTTAAGACTCAATTCAACCTTCCTGGACACAGCAGCAGATTTCCTGAATTATTTTCTGACCGGCTCTACCATGTTTCCTGGCAGCAAATTGTGAAAATTCAAGGTCCCCATTCCCCTCTCTAGCAAATAAGTATTACCTCCACAGCCAGTATTCTTTCTTTCATGTTATTCAGATTTCACTGCTTCCCCCCCACCCTGCCTCCCCTTTCCTGCCGCCACCATGCTGGTCCAGGTTGTAATTGCTTTCCAATTGGTTTCTCCCTCAGTGTCAGCTCTGGCCCAGCTTGTGGATGCCACCAGACTGAGCTTATTAAGAGATTGCAAAACTGTTCTCTCTGTTCTAAACCCTCAGTGACATCTCTGAAGACATGGCCTTTCCCTCCAGTCCCTCCCAGGTCTAATCCCAATCCATTCTCAGTGCCCTCTTAACTAGTCCCTTGGAAACGTGACTTCTCCTGGCCTCTTTCCTTGTCCCTAAAAAAACAGAGAGTAGATAAAGTCCTGCTCAAAGTCCCCTTTGATTGAGAATCCCCTAACTCTACCATAGCCAGGCTCTCATTTGTCAGCTGGCCCTAGCATTTCCAGCCCCTTGCCTGCCTACTCACTATTCTGTCTGAAATGTCTTGGGAGCAACTGAGAGTGTGACTGGTAGAGAGTACGGAAGGTCTAGGCCCATGATCTGGGCTAGTTCTATGATTCTGGATATAGTGTTTAACTCCCTGAGCCTATCTCTTCAACTGTGAAAAAGGCAAAGCTATCCTTTTCCTGTCTCCTTTACAGATTTGTTGAGAAGATCAAATGAAGGAATGATTATAAAAGTAGCACTTCCTTCTTTCCTTCCAAAAGTATTAATGCTAGGCACCAGGCACTTTGCTGGGCATTAGGTATGTTGTGGTACACTGGGCAGATTTGGTCTCTGCGCTCAGGAAAAGTTTTCAGTGTAGACCAGAGCTATCCAATAACACTTTCTGGGAGGTAGAAATATAGTAGCCGCTAATCACAGGTGGCTACTGAGCACTTGAAACACAGCAAGTATGACAGGGTCTGAATCTTTAACTTTATTTATTTTTATTTTATTTTAATTTTTTTTTTTAGATGGAGTCTTGCTCTGTCACCCAGACTGGAGTGCAGTGGCACGATCTCGGCTCACTACAACCTCTGCCTCCCAGGTTCGAGCAATTCTCCTGTCTCAGCCTCCCAAGTAGCTGGGATTACAGGCCCGTGCCACCACACCCAGCTAATTTTTGTGTTTTTAGTAGAGAAGGGGTTTTGCCATGTTGGCCAGGCTGGTCTCAAACTCCTGACCTCAGGTGATCCACCCAAAAAACCCAAAGCGCTGGGATTATAGGCATGAGCCACCACACCCGGCCAACTTCGTTTAATTTTTAACTAATTTCATTTTAAATAAGCACACAGGGGTAGTGGCTGCTATATTGCATGGTGCAGGCCTGGACATTTAGTGAGTAAAAGAGGTATTAAAAACAAGTTAATGGAAAGTCCTAGCCAGAGCAATCAGGCAAGAGAAAAAAATGAAGGGCATCCAAATTGGAAAAGAAGAAGTCAAATGATCTGTCTGCTGATGATATGATCTTGTATATAGAAAATCCTAAAGACTGCTCCAAAAGGTTCTTAGATTTGATAAGTGAATTCAGTAAAGTTTCAGGTTACAAAATCAATGTACACAAACCAGTAGCACTACTATAGACCCACAACAATCAAGCTGAGAATCAAACCAGGAACTCAATTGCTTTAACAACAGCTACCAAAAAAGTACCTAGGGATATACTTAACCAAGGAGGTGAAAGAGCTCTGTAAGGAGAACTACAAAACACTGCTGAAAGAAACCACAGATGACACAAACAAATGGAAAAACATTTCACGTTCATGGACTGGAAGGATCAACATCATGTAAATGACCATACTGCCTCAAAGCAATCTACAGATTCAACTCAAAGCAATCTACAGGTTCAACACAATTCCTATCAAAATACCAATTTCATTTTCCACAGAATTAGAAAAAAAAACCCTGAAATTCATATAGAACAACAACAACAAAAAAAGCCTGAACAGCCAAAGCAATCCTAAGCGAAAAGAACAAATTTGGAGGTATCACATTACTCGACTTCAAATTATACTACAACGCTATAGTTACCAAGACAGAATGATACTGGTATAAGAGTAGACACATAGACCAATGGAAGAGAATAGAGGATCCAGAAATACTTACAATCAACTTATCTTCAACAAAGCACACAAAAATATAGACTGGGGAAAGGACATCTTACTCAATCAGTGATGCTGGGAAAACTGGACAGTCACATGTAGAAAAATGAAACTGGATTCCTGTCTCTCACCACATACAAAAATTAACTCAAGATGGATTACAAACTTAAATCTAAGGCCTGAAATCATAAGTGTCCTAGAAGAAACCCCAGGAAAAACTCCTCTGGACATTGGCCTAGGCAAAGAAGTAGTGACTAAAGCCCCAAAAGCAAATGCAACAAAAACAAAAATAAATAAATGGGACTGAATTAAACTAAAAAGCCTGCAAACTAAACACAGCAAAACAAATGAGTAACAGAGTAAACAGACAACCTAAAGAGTAGGAGAAAGTATCTGCAAACTATGCATCTGACAAAGGACTAATATACAGAATCTACAAGGAACTCAAATCAGCAAGTGAAAAACAAATAATCCTATTTAAAAAGTGGACAAGACATGAATAGACATTTCTCAAAAGAAGATATACAAATGTTAAACATATGAAAAATGCTCAACCTCACTAATCATAAGGGAAATGCCAATTAAAACCACAATGAGATGAAAACTTACCCCAGCCAGAATGGCCATTATTTAAAACTCAAAAAAAAAAAAAAAAAAATAGCGGGGCACAGTGGCTTATGCCTGTAATCCCAGCACTTTGGGAGGCTGAGGCGGATGGATCATACCGGAGGTCAGGACCAGCCTGACTAACATAGTGAAACCCTGTCTCTACTAAAAATACAAAATTAGCCGGGCATGGTGGGGCATGCCTGTAATCCCAGCTACTTAGGAGACTGAGGCAGGAGAATGGCTTGAACCCAGGAGACGGAGGTTTCAGTCAGCTGAGATCGTGCCACTGCACTTCAGCCTGGGCAATAAGAATGAAACTCCTCCTCAAAAAACAAACAAACGAACAAATAAACAAAATGTTGGCAAGGATGTGGTGGAAAGGGAATGCTTATACACTGCTGGTGGGAATGTAAATTATTACAACCCCTGTGGAAAACAGTATGGAGATTTCTCAAAGAACTAAAAGGAGATCCACCATTCAATCTAGCAATCCCACTATAGGGTATCTACCCAAAGGAAAAGAAGTCATTATATCAAAAAGACACCTGCATATGTATGTTTATTGCAGCACAATTCACAATGACAAAGATATGGAATCAACCTAAGTGCCCATCAACCGATGAGTGGATAAAGAAAATGTGACACATATATATAACTACTATGCAGCCATCAAAATAACAAAATAATATATTTTGTACAACTTGGAACTGGAGGCCATTATCCTAAGTGAAGTAACTCAGACATGAAAAACTAAATACCACATGTTCTCATTTACAAGTTGGAACTAAACTATGGGTATGCAAAGGCATATAGGGTGGTACAATGGACACTGGAGATGTGTGAGAGGCATGGGGAAGTGGGGGAGGAATGAAAAAGAATGCACAGTATTCATGTGACCGGTACACTGAAATCCCAGACTTCACCGATATACAATTTGATATGGCTAGGCTTTGTGTCCCCACCCAAATCTCATCTTGAATTATAATCCCCATAATCCCCATATCCCTATATGTCAAGGGTAAGACCAGGTGGAGGTAATTGAATCACAGGGGCGGTTTCCCATGCTGTTCTGGTGATAATGAGTGAGTGCTCACAAGACCCGATGGTTTTCTAAGGGGCTTTCTCCCCTTCAAAAGGCACTCCTCCTTTCTGCCAACTTGTAAAGAAGGTTCCTTGCAGGCCGGGCACAGTGGCTCATGCCTGTAATCCCAACATTTTGGGAGGTCAAGGCGGGCAGATCACTCGAGGTCAGGAGTTCGAGACCAGCACAGCCAATGTGGTGAAACCCCATCTCTTTTTATAAAACTACAAAAATTAGCTGGGCATGGTGGCACACACCTATAGTGTCAGCTACTCAGGAGGCTGAGGCAGGAGAATTGCTTGAACCCAGGAGGTAGAGGTTACAGTGAGCCGAGATCTCACCACTGCATTCCAGCCTGGACGACAGAGCGAGACTCTCTCAAAAAAACAAACAAACAAACAAACAAACAAACAAACAAAAACCAGAAGATGCCTTGCTTCCTCTTCACCTTCTGCCATCATGATTGTAAGTTTCCTGAGGCCCCCCCAGCTATGCTGGACTGTGAGTCAATTAAACCTCTTTCCTTTATCAATTACCTAAGCTTGGGCAGTTCTTTATGGCAGTATGAAAATGAACTAATACACACTTCATCTCTGTAACCAAAAACTACTTATACCCTTAAAGCTACTGAAATTTTAAAAAGTTTAATAAATTCATGAATGATTTCTGAAAAAGTTAAACATAGACGTACTTTATGACTCAGCAATTCACTCCTGGGTATGTACCCCCCAGATTGAAAACAAGTACAGGCATTCCTTGTTTTCCTAAGCTTCACCGTATTACACCCTGCAGCTATTAAGTTTTTACAAACTGAAGGTTTGTGGCAACCCCGCGTCGAGCAAATCTATCTACACCATTTTTCCAACAGCATGTACTCACCTCCTGTCTCTGTCACATTTTGGCAGTTCCTGCCTCTGTTGTAGTGATCTGTGACCAGTAATCTTTAATGTCACTATTGTCATTGTTTTGGGGTGCCATGAACTGTACCTGTATAAGACAGCAAATTTAATTGATAAAAGTCATGTGCTTACTTGAGCCCTGGAGTTTCAGATCAGCCTGGGCAACATAGTGAGACTTCATCTCTACAAAAAAATTTTAAAAAATTAGCCAGACATGGTGGTGCATGTCTGTAGTCCCAGCTACTCAGGAGGGTGAGGCATGAGGACTGCTTGAGCCCAAGACGTCAAGGTTGCAGTGAGCTGTGAGCACCACTGCACTCCAGCCTGGGCAACAAAGCAAGATCCTGTCTCCAAAAAAAAAAAAAAAGTCGTGTGTGTCCCGACTGCTCCACTGACCAGCTGTTCTCCCATCTGTCTCCCTCTCCTCAGGCCTCCCTATTCCCTGAGACACAACAATATTAAAATTAGGCCAACCAATAACCCTCTAAGTGTTCAAGTGAAAGAGTCACATGTCTGTGACCTTACATCAAAAGATAGAAAGGATTAAGTTTAGTGAGGAAGACACGTCTCTACTAAAAACACAAAAATTAGCCTGATGTGGTGGCAGATACCTGTAATCCCAGCTACTTGGGAGGCTAAAGCAGGAGAATCACTTGAACCTGGGAGACAGAGGTTGCAGTGAGTCGAGATCACGCCACTGCACTCCAGCCTGGGCAACACAGCGAGACTCTTAAAAAAAAAAAAAAGTTATGCTAAGTGAAAGAAGCCAGATGTAAAAGAGCACATATTTTTTTATTCCATTTACATAAAATGGCCAGCAAGGTAAATCTTTAGAGATCAACTGGTGGTTGCCTTGAGCTGAGGGAAAGTGGGCACTGGGGAGTGATTGCTTAAGGATATGGAGTTTCCCTATGAGATGATGAAATGTTTTGGAACTAGATAGAAGTGATAATTGCACAACATTATAAATGTACTAAGTGATCCTGAATTATATACTTAAAATGATTAATTGCATGTTATGTAAATTTCACCTCAACGAAAGTAAATAAATGCAAATTAATACTTATTGTGACTGATATTTTAAAGGAAAAACTGGCATGCTTTGGTAGAGAATAATGGGGAACCGGGAGGGGACCTTGTATCCAAGGTTGATAAGGAAGGGCTATCCAGCTGATACCTGCAGGTAAGTAAGGACTTTGCTGTGGGAGAGTAGGTCACTGGTGAAAAGCTACAGATCCCCCCAGATAGAACTCCCATCTGTGCTCTGCTGGGGGGCCCGTGGCCTCCAGGAAAGAATGCCTGCCCTCTCCCCAGCCTGAACTTGTGCTGTCCCCCTGCCAGACTTGAGTTCAGTGAGGGAAAGGTTTCCAGTAACCACAGATCCTGACACTAATTTGTCATGTGATCTTTAGCAAGCCCCTTTCTTCTGTGTCCCTTTGTGTCTTTATCTGAGTAGTGAGATACCCAAGGCCCTCTTTACCTCCAAAATTCTCCAGGCTAGAGTGTCAGGGCAGTCAGCACTGAGCCATGTGCCTCTGTGTGTGAGGCTGGGAGGCCCAGGAAGTGTGCTGACATCCTACACCTGCAGGAAGGTCATGCCCACGACCTGGGCATTCGTGCCCCACCTCTTTTCTGGGCAGGACTGCCAAGGTAGAGAATCAGACATACTACCAGTGATCGAGGGGACCCAAACCAGGTGGGCTTTGCTGGTGTCCTCTGAGAGGGTGCTGCATCTGGGCCTGGGCCACCACTCCACTTCCACCCCTCCTCACTCCCCAATCACAAACATACACATCTCTCCTCCTGAGGCTTAATGATTAGCATAGGTGGTGGGGTCAATAGCCCCTGGACCCACAGGCCAGAGGCAGCGGGCCAGACTTGGTCACAAAGCACCTCCACCTACTTTATCTCCACATCAAAGCTTTATGGGAGGCATTATCTCTATCTGGATCAGATAAAAAAATATAGATTACAAGAACTATGAAATAAACAGCCCCAGATCACACTACAAATACTTGGTAGACCTGTGTCTGTGGCTTAGCTCTTATATCTTCTTTAGCAGGATTCCTTGTCTACACCTGTGGATGCCAACATTTGTCCTTGCAGCCACGCTAGGCTGGCTACACTGGGAATTAAGGACTTGCTTCTAGAGATGCTGATTCAAGAACACAGGAAGTCTGTGGTCTAAAGCAACAAAAGGCTTCACTTCTCTGCTACTCCCACATTTTGATATGGATTCTGGCTCCCTATATTCTCCTCAGCCCCGACTTTGGCCATCACCAATGGGGACGTCCATGTCTATGCCAAGTTCCATCTCATGTGGTAAATTGGTCTCACAGGGTCCACTGCCACGCCCCAACCACATACCGCAGTCTCTGTGTGAATTGCCGACGTCGGGGGTCTTCCTCCCTAACATGCTCCTCGATCATTGCTCCTTGCCTTACTGACAGGTGACAATGGGCTAGCAGCCCTCACTCTCAGTGCCTCTTCGGCCTCGGGCCTCGGCATCCACTCTGGCAGCGCTTGAGGAGCCCTTCAGCCCGCCGCGACACTGTGGGAGCCCCTCTCTGGGCTGGCTGAGGCCAGAGCCTCCTCTCTCTGTTTGTGGGGAGATGTGGAGGGAGAGGCACGGGCGGGCCGCGCACACCTAGTGGCCGGCTGGCACCACCGGCCCAGGGCAGTAAGGGGCTTAGCACCAGGGCCAGCAGCTGCGGAGGTTGCACCGGGTCCCCCAGCAGTGCTGGCCCGCCAGTGGCGCCGCACTCAAATTCTCCCTGGGCCTTAGCTGCCTCCCGGCCGGGCAGGGTTGGGAATCTGCAGCCTGCCATGTCTGAGCTCCTCCCCCTGCGATGGGCTCCCCCGTGGCCTGAGCCTCCCCAACGGGCGCCGCTCCCTGCTCCATGGCGCCTGGTCCCATCAACAGCCCCAGGGCTGAGGCGTGCAGGCGGGGCTCGGGACTGGGGCAGCTCTGCCTGCAGCCCCGGTGCAGGATCCACTGGGTGAAGCCAGCTGGGCTCCTGAACGGGATGGGGACTTGGAGAACTTTTATATCTAGCCAGAGGATTATATGTGCACCAATCAGCACTCTGTGTCTAGTTCAGGGTTTGTAAATACACCAATCAGCACTCTGTGTCTAGCTCAGGGTGTGTGAATACACCAATTGGTATTCTGTATCTACCTAACCTAGTGGAGACTTGGAAGACTAGCACTCTGTGACTCTGTGTCTAGTTCAATGATTGTAAATGCACCAATCAGCATTCTGTGTCTAGCTCAGGGTTTGTAAATACACCAATCAGCACTCTGTGTCTAGCTCAAGGTTTGTAAATACACCAATTGGTACTCTGTATCTAGCTAACTCTGTATCTAGCTAACTAGCACTCTGTGACTCTGTCTCTAGCTCAAGGATTGTAAACACACCAATCAGCACTCTGTCAAAACGGACCAATCAGCTGTCTGTAAAATAGACCAATCAGCTCTCTGTATAATGGACCAATCAGCAGGATGTGGGTGGGGCCGAGAGTCAGCCAGCGGCCCTTGGGTTCCATTCTGCGTTGTAGAAGGGTTATTTTTTGGCTCTTTGCAATAAATCATGCTGCTGCTCAGTCTTCAGGTCTATGCTGCGTTTATGAGCTGTAACACTCACCACGAAGGTCTGCCCCTTCAGTCCTGACAGAGAGACCATGAACCCACCAGAAGGAAGAAGCTCCAGATACATCTGAACATCTGAAGGAACAAACTCTGGACACACCATCTTTAAGAACTGTAACACTCACTGCGATGGTCCACAGCTTCATTCTTTTAAGTCACTGAGACCAAGTACCCACCAATTCCAGACGCATTACCCTGCAAAGCACACACAGAACTCACTCGGACCTCCGGTAGGGGGTTAGGCTGCTTGTTCATTCCCTAGCCTTCTAATTATTGTTTGTTTTTAAGGTATCACTGTCCATCTCTGTTTCATTTATGGCTCCATAGAACAGGCAATAGGAATGAATTACAAATAGTAAAATACACCATCTCAGCTGCCTGTAGGCCTGCTTATCAGGAAGCCGAGGCTGGAGGATCGTTTGAGCCAGGAGTTCAAGTCCAACCTGGACAACATATTGAGAACCCTCTTTAAAAAAAAGCAGTAGTTTGGTTGGGTGCGGTGGCTCAAGCCTGTAATCCCAGCAAATCACGAGGTCAGGAGATTGAGATTATCCTGGCTAACATGGTGAAACCTCGTCTCTACTAAAAATACACACACACACACACACACACACACACACACACACACACACACAAAAGCCGGGCGTGGTGGGAGGCGCCTGTAATCCCAGCTACTCAGGAGGCTGACACAGGAGAATGGCGTGAACCCGGGAGGCGGAGCTTGCAGTGAGCTGAGATCACGCCACTGCACTCCAGCCTGGTCAACAGAGCGAGAATTCGTCTCAAAAAAAAAAAAAAAAAATTGGAAGAAGTTTTATAAACAACAAAATGAAGGCCTCCAGGTGGCTCTGACGCCCAGGCAGGGTGGAAATAATGGCAGGGTCCCATCGCCATTGTCCCCCAGCCTGCCTCCCAGCGCCACCGCCACCACAGCTTCTACTTTCCACAGCCTCCAGTGTGTGCCTCACTACCCAGCCCTCTGTCCCCCAATTCCTGAAGCCCAGGCCCCCTTTGGGGCAGGCTGCCTCATCGTCTGTTTTCTGATATGTCTGCTTGGACAGCATGATCATTCAGTCTGCAGTGCTGGCCTTCCCTCGCTTAGAGAAGGCGGAAGCCATGCTGGGCCACAAAGGCTCTCCAGGGTGTCAGTCATCCTCCACATCTACATCTGCCTGGGCATAGTCTGCAGAGCCGCAGAGGCTGGTCAGCCCTCCCTAAGCCCCAGGCCTGGTTAGCCACCACCACGAAGGACCAAGGGCCAAGGACCAGCAGGAGCAGTGGAAGCAGCTCCCACAGTCATCTGGAAACCCCAGGGCTATGGTTGAGATGGGGCTTCCAGAAGGCCATGGCCTCTGCTAGGAGAACAAAATGCCACCTCTCAGCTATGGTTAGGAGGACAAGGAGAGAAGGCACGAAGAGGTTGGGGTTAATGTCACCCCACTGCCAAGGGCACAGGACCTGGGCTCTGTGATGCTAGATCCTGAGAGCCCCCCCAAACAGACAAAATGGCTGCAAAGCGTACTGAATGTCCTAGGGGCACATACAGCGCTAGGCTCAGTGCCACCTCTGCCTCCTCCGGTCCGCAAGTAGATGCAAACGCACTGCAGGGCCAGCCCTAAGGCAGAGATACCTGTGCCCTCAGGTGTTCACAGTCCTCAAAGAAGATAAGATCCTTGTAAAACTAGGAGCAAGAGCCATCAGGCTACAGGAGCTTGGGGCAGGCACTGCAGAGGAGGGCAGGAGGCCAGAGATGACAATCAAATTGGCTCTTTGAGGATGAGGACAATACTGCTAGCTAAAAGGGTGGGGAGAGAAGGCAGCATTCTAGACAGAGGGTATGTCATGGGCAAGTCACAGAAAACATCGTGGGACCCCAAAATCCTCATGGACAGTAGCCTGTTGTAGAGAACACCCTGAAATTCCTTCACTTGTCCGAGAATCCTACCCTAAGCCCTCACCACGTGGAAAGCTCTACCCTAGGTGATCAGGGGTATGGATCCAAGAAGAAACTCATCTCTGCCCTAAAGGACATCCGGTCTGCAGGAGAAACAAAAGGGAAATAGTAGCTGAGGATTATGGAGTTTTATCTATCAATGGAAATTTCCAGATGACTTGGCCTGAATTTTTTTTTTTTTTTTGTAAACATAAGAGAAAGAAGAGGTGGAGCGATATGTCCAAGACAAAAATCGTGCTGGTAGGAGGGCCCGAATGAGACTCAGGTCTTGAGATTTCCATTTCTTTTTCTTTTTCTTTTTTCTTTTTTTTTTTTTTTTGAGACAGAGTCTCACTCTTGTCGCCCGGGCTGGAGTGTAGTGGCACAATCTTGGCTCACTGCAACCTCCACCTCCCAGGTTCAAGCGATTCCCTGCCTCAGCATCCCAAGTAGCTGGGATTATAGGCACATGCTGCCATGCCCAGCTAATTTTTGTATTTTTAGTAGAGACATGGTTTGACTATGTTTGCCAGGCTGGTCTCGAACTCCTGACCTCAGGTGATCCGCCCACCTCGGCTTCCCAAAGTGCTGGGATTACAGGCGTGATCCACGGCGCCCGGCCCAGATTTCCATTTCACGCTCCTTTCCCTGTACCAGGCATGGCAGACACCACAGAAGAAAAGTTTAACTGGCTGTGGGAACTGGGAGGACAGTGGGAAGACTTCTGGTTGGGTGGTGTCTGAGCGAGGCACCCCGGAGCTGGACGTCAAAGGCGGGAAGGCCATACTGTATGTGCTCAGGAAATGTGTCCCGCGGCCATGAGACAAAGGGGATAGAAGGGGCCCACTGGAGCCAGGCATGGGAGGACCTTCCAGGGAGTTGATACTTTGTTTCTGAGCAATGAGGACGTGAAGAGGCATTGGAGGGTGTTGTGGGATTTGAGCTGTGTTTTTGAGATCATCTGGGGCACGTGGGGCGTGGGGTGATGGAAAGGGCAGAGACCTGAAGGAGAGGACCAAACAACTGTGGCTGCAAGGCTGAGGAAAAGATGACAAACACAAGGATGCTAGTGACTTTGAGGTGACAGAAACAACAAGACTGAAGGACTGAGGAGTGGGAAGGAACAGCTGGGACCAGCTAATCATTGTCCAGGAAGAGCACACAATGTAACACAGGACTCCGACTGCCACCTGCCTGCCATCACTAGTCCTCCCACAACACCCTCCAATGCCTCTTCACTTCCTCAGTGAAGGCAGACAGACCACCTGAGGTCAGGAGTTCGAGACCAGCCTGGCCAACACAGTGAAATCACATTCCTACTAAAAATACAAAAATTAGCCAGGCATGGTGGTGCACGCCTGTAATCCCAGCTATTCGGGAGGCTGAGGCAGGAGAATTGCTTGAACCCGGGAGGCAGAGGTTACAGTGAGCTGAGATCGTGCCACCGCACTCCAGCCTGGGCAACAAAGGTACACTCCACGTTTCTAGGCTTATGTCCCAGTGTTCCTGTGTGTATATACTGCTCCAACCAGAATTGACTCTGGTTTGAGCGCCATTTAATGGTATCAAGCCTCTGTTGCAGCTACACAACTACTCAACTCTGCCAGTTTAGCATGCAAGCAGCCATAGACAATAAATACACAAATGAGTATGGCTGGGTTTTAATAAAGCTTTATTATCAGAAACAAATAAGGGGCCATATTGGGGCTGTGGGCTATGGTTTGCAAACTTGATCTAGGGGTCTGCACCTCTATGTGACTTTCTGTTGACTACTGATTAAAGACTTCTGGGTCTGTGAAACTCCATGTTAACTTGTAGATTTTTGTCAGGCAGAGTGAAAATAATTTATCTCAGGTAGGAAAGATCATTCCAAAGGATTTTTGTCCTAGAGGACAATGCCAGTTTTGTATCTGACCTATCAATTTTATTCTAACATTCATTTTTTTAAATCTCTATACTTTCTTCCTCAAATTCTCCCTAGCGCCATCTTTATACCTGCTGAGTCCCTCGTTAATGAGTTAAATAAACCTCTAACCTATGTTATTTCTTTAAAAAAAAAAAAAACCTGGCCAGCCACAGTGGCTCACACTTGTAATCCCAACATTTTTGGAGGCCAAGGCAGGAGAATCGCTTGAGCCCAGAAGTTCAAGACAAGCCTGGGCAACAAAGTGAGACCCCCATCTCTACCGAAAAAAAAAAAATTAGGTGGGCATGGTACATACCTATAGTCCTAGCTACTCAGGAGGCTGAGGCAGGAGGATTGCTCCACAGTGGGGCGAACACCCCCATAAGGCAGTGTCAACCGCACTGTGCTGAAGAGCACGCTGTGGTGTGGAGGGAGAGTGGTTTACCCAGCACTCAACATGTTGCACGCAGGGCTGGGGCTTGAACTCTGTGGCCTGGGTTTTTATGACACTTTGGCCCAGGCCTTTCACTTCCGCCCACTCCTTTTATGTGAGCCCCAGGGGCTCTGCCAGAGACCCAGAGGCTATGCTGGATGCTACCAGGCTGATGACGCAAATGGAACAGTCTTAAACTGTTTACGGTCTGCTTCCAATGATGTTATGATGTGTCTGGTTGTAGGAAGGGCTTGCTATGAGTCATTTGCAGCTGCTGGTCTCTGGCATTCCAGGCTGCGCCCAGAGTGTGCACACGGAGCGCTGAGCATTTAAGGCTATCTCAGTCTGTTCGCTTGGGGATTGCTGCCTCTCTGCCTTAGGACATTGATTTGCTGGCCCTGGTGGTGCCACAGGCTGAGTTCCACAGGGGCACTGTCCTGCTGTGACAGGGGCATGTTGGTTTGTTCCTTGGCTTCTCACTAATTAGGACTCATTCTAAAAAACTCAAAATCCTCCTCTCGGCAGGCATGAACCCTGGGACCCTGGCCTGAGCCAGTGAGCCTCTCTGCAGCCACAAGGATGTGAGCTTATTCCCCCAGTCACTCATTGAGCTATAGGGCCGCATCAAGAAGCACAGGTAAACAGCCAGGGAGGTTCCTGAAATGCCTGCCTTGAAACAAGCTGCCCAGCCGTGCTCTGGGTTATGGGGATTAAGCAAGGTAAACTTTCTGCAGTCTTGAGGCTCTTCAGGTCAGCCTCTGGCTGCTGCCCCTTCCAGAGAGGGATGAGGTTGTCAGGCGCATGTGCTTTTCACCATCCCACATCACTAGAGCTCCTTCTGTCATGTCATTCATGGCCAAGACAAATCCCTGCAGATCCTTCTGTTTCCTTAACAAACAAATCATGAGCCAGCAGCTCCACTGCTAGGTGTAACCACAAGAGAAACGAGTGCATCTGCCCACCAAAAACACGTGCAAGATCCATCAGGGGAGCTTCACTCATAACAGTCCTAAATTGGAAGCATGCCAAATGTCCATTAGTAGTAAGAAAGGATAAGCATATTCAAACAATGAAATACTACTCAGCAGCAAAAAAGAACAAGTTACATGCAACAGCTTGGAGGACTCTCACAGACTCTATGATAAGCAAAGACGGTAGACATAAAATACCCCCTGTGTATGATTCCATTTAGATGAAGTTCAAGAACAGGCAAAACTACTCGATGGTGCTACAAGTCAGAAGAGTAGTTACCTTGGGGCAGGGTCAGGGAGGTACTGTATGGGAAGGGGAATAGGGAATTTTCAGGGTGTTGGAAACATTCTTGGTCTGAGTGGTGGTTGCATAAGGTTTGAGTGTGTGCATACAGGTGTGTAAAAATTCTTCAAGTTGTACACTTGAGATTTGTGCACTATACTGTATGCATGTTATGCCTCAATAAAAAACTGACCAAACACATTCAAAATTTGTCCTTTGAAATATACATTCCTGGCCAGGTGCAGCGGCTTATGCCTGTAACCCCAACACTTTGGGAGGCCAAGGTAGGAGGGTTGCTTGACCACAGGAGTTCAAGACTGGCCTGGGCAACACAGAGAGACCCCATCTCTACAAAAAATATGAAAGTTAGCAGGGCGGGTCGGGCACGGTGGCTTACACCTGTAATCCTAGCACTTTGGGAGGCCAAGGCAGGTGGATCACCTGAGGTCAGGAGTTTGAGACCAGCCTGGCCAACATAGTGAAACCCTGTCTCTCCTAAAAATACAAAAATTCGCTGGGTGTGGTGGCACGCACCTGTAGTCCCAGCTATTTGGGAGGCTGAGGCAGGAGAATCACTTGAACCTGGGAGGTGGAGGTTGCAGTGAACCAAGATCGCGCCACTGCACTCCAGCCTGGGCGACAGAGTGAGACTCCATCTCAAAAAAAAAAAAAAAAAATGTTAGCCAGGCGTGGTGGCAGATGCTTGTGGTGGCATATGCTTGTGGTGGCACATGCTTGTGGTCCCAGCTACTCAGAAGGCTGAGGTGGGAGGACCACCTGAGCCCAGAAGGCCAAGGCTCTAGTGAGCTATGATTGCACTACTGCATTCTGGCCTGGGCAACAGAATGAGACCCTGTCTTTAAAAAAAAAAAAAAAAAAGTTATACATTCCTACTCTCTTTTCCAACCAGCTGAAGCATCCCAGGAATACTTGCTGTCTCCGTCAGCTGGCTACTGGATTAGCTGCTTCCATAAGTGGCTCTTCAGAGGTTTCAGCTCTGAAGTGTGGAACACTGTGACCTGCTGCCCCCAGGACCTGCCTACATAAGCAGCTTCTTCTCTTTGCCATTTGTCTCCTAACCCTTTATGTTCCTGTATTAGTTCGTTCTCACGATGTTAATAAAGACATACCCAAGACTGGGTAATTTATAAAGAAAAGAGGTTTAATTGACTCATAGTTCCGTGTGGCTGGGGAAGCCTCAGGAAACTTACAATCATGGCAGAAGGCACCTCCTCACAGGATGTCGAGAGAATGAGAGCCAAGCAAAGGGGAAGTCCCTTATAAAACCATCAGATCTTATGAGAACTTACTATTATGAGACTAGCAGGGGGAAAACTGCCCCCCTTGATTCAGTTACCTCCCACCAGATCCCTCCCATGACATGTGGAGATTATGGGAACTACAATTCAAGATGAGATTTGGGCAGGGACACAGCCGCACCATATCAGTTCCTATATAAAGTGTCCCCAGGGGCAAAAACAGAAGAAAAAGAGGGATCCTGAGCAAGGATGTGGGATGTGGGGAGGCCTTAGGAAGGAGTGAAAATTTGAGCAGGGCTATGGTGGAAAAAGACCTGGAAGGGGCACGCTAGATTGGTAACTGTGGTCGTCTCTGCAGAGAAAATGGTGAGGGGGGTGTTCACAATTTACATATTTCTGCAATAGCTGAAGGTATTAAATGAATATGAATTTATGACTTCTGCATTTAAAAATAATAGCACATATTCATAACCTCATATAGTCCAACCTCCTCCATTTGCCAGTGGCAAGGTTGAGGGCAGAGATGAGAGGAATGCTTTGCCTGAGATGATGTGACTGTCCCATTGTGGGCCAGGGCTGGTCTCATGTCTCTGCCGACCAGGATCTTGTTCTTCGGAACTTGTTTTATACAGGAGCCAGCCTGGAATTACAGCTGACTGCTTTTGGTTGTACCCCTTGGTGACAAGCTGATTACATTAGCCTTGTTCAAACTGGAAAAGGTCAGCAATTCCTCTTCACTGTGATTGATACGCATATCAGTCTTTCCTGCCCACAGAGCCTCAGCCAGCACTGAGGGCTTGCGGTACTCAATATGACAACATGAGACCCCACATTGTCTAGCATGGGACTAAGCACACACTCAAGAGCAAAGGAGGTGTGGCAGTGGGTATGTGACCATGAAATCCACTGGCCCTATCTCACAGGGCTCCACTTAGATGCTGACAGCCTGGCAGAGTGATGGAATAACCTTTTGAAGGCACCAACATGGAGACCATAGCTTTCAAGGATGAGGTGGCATCTTCCAGGATGCAGTATTCACCCTAAGACAATGACTTTTATAAGATACCATGTCCTCAGTAGGTAGAATCCATGCCTGTCTCTAAGAACCAAAGGGCAGAAGTATGTATGAGAGGCCCTGCTCGCCATTACTCCTGGTGGCAGGGTTAATTGCCCTCTGATCATCATGAACAGGTAGGATTTCTGTTATACAATAAGGGCAGGGAAGAATATGTCTGGCATCTAAGTAATCCATGGAGGGCATCTTTTCATAGCCAGTTGTCTGTGTCAGCTTTATTGAGATAAAACTGACATACAATAAACTTCCCTATTAATAAGTGACCAATTTAATACGTTTTGGCAAACACATAGAAGCAATATAACCACTCCCACAATCATATTACAGAATATTTCTCTCTCTCATTGTATCATTTCTTTCTCTCTCAAAAAAAAAAAAAAAAAAAAAAAAAAAAAAAACCTAACCCAGGAGCCACATTGCATTTAGTCATCATGTCTCCTTAGGCTCCTCTGGTATGTGACAGTTTCTCAAACTTTCCTTATATTTTTAAGTAGTTTTTTAATTTTTATGTGGGTACACAGTAGGTGTATATATTTTGGGGTACATGAGATATTTTGACCATATTACAGAACATTTCTGTAATATGATTGTGGGAGTGGCTACATTACTTCCCAGAAAGTCTCTTGTGCCCCTTTGCAGTAAAATTTCTATTCCTACACCATAGTCCCTGGCAACTGCTGAGGTGCTTTTCCTGTCATTATAGTTTTGCCTTTCCTAGAGTGCATTAGAAGTGGACTCACACAGCATGTAGTTTTAGGTGTCTGGCCTTTTTCATTTAGCTTAATGCTTTCGAGATTCATCCATGCTGTTGCATGTAGCAGTAGTTTTTTCCTTTTTACTGCTGCATAGTATTCCATTTTATGGATATACCACAATTTGTTTCTCCATTCACCAGTTGATGGACATTTGAGTTGTTTCCAGTTTTCAGCTATTATGAATAAAACTGCTACGCACATTACAAGTCTTTGACCAAATATTTCCTTCTCTCTTGGGTAAATGCCTAGGAGTGGAATTGCTGGCTCACATAGTAAGTGTATGCCTAACTTTAAAAGAAACTCCAAACTATTTTCCAAAGCAGCTGGACCATTTTGGGTTCCCACCAACAATGCATAAGAGTTCCCAGTTGCTCAATAGCCTTGCCAATACTTGGTGTTTTCAGTGTTTTAAATTTTAGTCATTCTATTGGGTGCAGTGGTACCTTGCAGTGATCTCATTGTGGTTTTAATTTGAATTTCACTAATGACTAATGATGTTGTGATATACGGTTATAGAGGTAGATATATATAAAATACTTAGTGAAGTGCCTTATTTGCCACCCATATATATTGAGGAAGTGACTATTGAAATATTTTGCCACCTTTTATTGGGTTTTTGCTTTCCTATAAGTGGGTTGTCAGAGGTCTTTACATATTATGTGTACAAGCCCTTTGATGGATTTTTGTTTCACAAATATTTTTTCTCAGTCTGTGGCTTGACTTATTTTATTATTTTATTATCTGGGGAAGAAAACATTTTTAATTTTAATGAAATGCAATTTATTAATTTTTTCTTTTAGAGTTTTTGCTACTTTTGTGTATTCAAGAAATCTTTTCCTAACTCAAGGCCACTATGATTTTTTTCTTATGTTTTGTTCCAGGATTTTATCATTTTAGCTTCTAAATTTCTTACATTTAGGTTTATGATTCTTTCAGAGTTATTTTTATATGGGAATTATTTCTTCTTCTAATTTTGGAAGATTTATGTAGAACTGATGCTATTTTTTCCTTAAATGTTTGGTAGAATTCACCAGAGAAGCCATTTGGACGCAGAGTTTTCTTTGTGGGATTTTTTTGTTTGTTTGTTTTTTAAGTTTATACTTTGTTGAGCTTTCCCTAGTTTCAACCTAGTGTCCATTTTCTGCTCCAGAATCTAACCCAGGAGCCACATTGCATTTAGTCATCATGTCTCCTTAGGTTCCTCTTGTCTGTGACAGTTTCTCAAACTTTCCTTATATTTTTAAATAATGTTTTATTTTTATATGGGCACATGATAGGTATATATATTTTGGGGTACATGAGATATTTTGATACAGGCATCCAATGCATAATAATCACATCCTGGAGAATGGAGTATCTATCCCCTCAAGCATTTATTCTTTGTGTTACAGACAATCTAATTATATACTCTCTTAGTTATTTTTAAATGTTCAAGTAAATCGTTATTAACTATAGTCACCCTATTGTGCTATCAAATACTAGGTCTTATTCATTCATTCTTACTCTATTGTTTTGTACCCATTAACTGTCCCTAACTCCCCTCCACCCCCACCCGCAACTACCCTTCCTTGCCTCTGCTAACCATCCTTCTACACTCTATCTCCACGGGTTCAACTGTTTTGATTTTTAGATCCAACAAATAAGAGAGCATGCAATGGTTGTCTTTCTGTGCCTGGCTTATTTCACTTAATATAATGACCTCCAGTTCCATCCAGGTTGTTGCAAATGACAGGATCTCATTCTTTTTTGAAGGTACCAGCACGGAGACCATGGCTTTCAAGGATGAGGTGCCCTCTTCCAAGGTGAAGTATTCACCCTAAGAAAATGACTTTTTTAAGAGATTAATGTGGCTGAATAGTGCTCTATTGTGTGTATGTACCACATTTTCTTTATTCATTCATCTGTTGATGGACACTTAGGTTGCTCCCAAATCTTGGCTACTGTGAACAGAGGGGCAACAAATATGGGAGTGCAGATATCTCCTTAATATACTGATTTCCTTTCTCTTGGGTATACGCCTACCAATGGGATTGCTGGATCATATGGTAGCTCTATTTTTAGTTTTTGAGGAACCTCCAAACTGTTCTCCATAGTGGTTGTAAACTTTCCTTGTTTTTGATGACCTTGGCAGTTTTGAGAACTACTGGTTTGATAATTGTCAGATATCCCTCAATTGGGATTTATGTGATGTTTTTCTCATGATTAGATCCGGGCTATGACTTCTGGAGAGGAAGACCACATATAGATCAGTTATGGCAATAATTAGCAATGGCTTAAGTTTCTCCAATAAAAAGTCAAAGACTCAGACTAAAGATGAGAGTTAAATTATAGGTTGTTTACAGAGACTCACTAAAAACAAAATGACCCCAAACAGTTAAAAGTTAAGGCTATGGCAAATGCACACACAAAAGAAGCAAAAATTAATGTCAGATAAAGTAGAAACCTCTATTAAATGTCAAAGACACTGTTCTTTTGTTTTTTCAACTTTTATTTTATGTTTAAGGTTCATGTGCAGGTTTGTTATATAGGTAAATGCATGTTACGGGGGTTTATTGTTTCATATTCCAGGTACTAAACCTAGTACCTAATAGTTATTTTTTCCTGCTCTACCCCCTCCTCCCACCCTCTACCCTCGATTAGGCCCTAGTATCTGTTGTTCTCTTCTTTGTGTTCAACAGTTCTTATCATTTAGCTTCCACTTATAAATGAGAACATGTGGTATTTGGTTTTCTGTTCCTGGGTTAGTTTGCTAAGGATTATGGCCTCCAGTGCCATCCACGTTCCCATGAAAGACATTATCTTATTCTTCCTTATGGCTGCATAATATTCCATGATGTATATGTACCACATTTTCTTCACCCAGTCTTTCATTGATGGGGATTTAGGTTGATTCCATGTCTTTACAATTGTGAATAGTGCTGCAATAAACATTCATGTGCATGTGTCTTTATGGTAGAATGATATATATTCCTCTGGGTATATACCCAGTAATGGGATTGCTGAGTCGAATGGTAGTCTGTTTTTAGTTCTTTAAGGAATCACCACACTGCCTTCCACAATGGTCAAACTAATTAACACTCCTACCAACAGTGTATAAGTGTTCCCTTTTCTCCATAACCTCGCCAGCAACTGTTATTTTTTGACTTTTTAATAATAGTCATTCTGACTGGCTTGAGATTGTATCTCATTGTGGTTTTCATTTGCATTTCTCTAAAGATCAGTGATATCGAACTTTTTTTCATATGCTTATTGGCCACATGTAGGTCTTCGTTTTATATGTGTCTGTTTATTTCCTTTGCCCACTTTTTAATGGGGTTGTTTGGTTTCCCTTTTTTTTTTTTTTTGGAAATTTGTTCAAGTTCCTTATAGATGCTGGATATTAGACCTCTGTCAGATGCACAGTTTGAAAATATTTTCTCTAATTCTGTAGGCTGTCTGTTTATGTTGTTGACAATTTCTTTTACTGTGCCAAAGCCGTTAAGTTTAATTAGATTCCATGTATCAATTTCTGCTTTTGTTGCAATTGATTTTGGTGTCTTCATTATGAAATCTTTGTTCATTCCTGTGTCCAGGACGGTATTGCCTACGTTGTCTTCCAGGGTTTTTATGGTTCTAGGTTTTACATTTAAGTCTTTAATCCATCTCTTCCATGCCACTGCTCTTACTAAGGTCATCCTCATGGCCCCCAGTAACCTGGCCTCTGTCCACGGCCTCTCAGAAGCTTTTTGTTGTTGTTGTTTTGAGACAGAGTCTCGCTCTGTTGCCCAGGCTGGAGTGCAATGGTATGGTCTCACTCACTGCAACCTCCACCTCCCAGGTTCAAGTGATTCTCCTGCCTCAGCCTCCCAAGTAGCTGGGATTACAGGCACGGACCACTATGGTTAGCTAATTTTTAATTTTTTTAGTAGAGACAGGGTATCATCATGTTGGCCAGGCAGGTCTCAAACTCCTGACCTCAAGTGATCCATCTACCTTGCCTCCCAAAGTGCTGGGATTACAGACGTAAGCCACCGTGCCCGGCCTCTCAGAAGCTTTTGACAGTTGCACTCTTTCTCCTTCTTGAACCACACTTTTGCCCTGGCGGCCATGAGCCTGTCTTCTCCTGTTCCCTCTCCCATCCCGGATGCTCTTTCCAGGCTCCCTGGCCACCTCCTTTCCACTGCCCAGCACCCCGCTATGGACGTTCCTCAGGGCCCTTTCCCAGGACTCCCTTCTCACTCTCCCCAAGCGGCTTCCATCACCACCTAAGGGCCCGGGTCTCCCCAGACCTGAGTCTCTCCAGAGCTCTCTCTCCAGCGGCTGAGTGGACAGCTTTGCCAGTGTCATACACATTTCTCAGACTCAGAACACACAAACCTAAGCTCCTGTTCCCTCCACCTGCCCCTGCACCCCTCCTTCTTTCTCTTGGCCAGTGGTACCACTGTTTGCCCAAAACAGCAATCGCTTTTGGTTTCCCGTTGCCTCACCATGTTCAATCCACATAAGGCCGGTCTATCAATTTGATGCCACCCCACCCCGACCACACTGCATGGCAAGCCCGCTCATGCCCCTTTGCTGCTTAAAATGGGTCCAGGTTCTCACTCCCTTAGAATATCTAAGTCCAAACCGCTGACCATGGCCTCCACGCCCAGGCCCCTATCTGCATGTCTAGCTTCCTTCTTACCACTCCCCATCTCACCTCCAGCCCTCTCTACTACACATGCTATCCCAGAGCCTTCCCTCTAGGTTCTCCAGGGTCCTCCCCTTCTCCCACCCTCGCGGTCCTGTGCCCCATCCTGCTTTCCAGAAGATGGGAAAACTGCCAGGACAAGCGCTGAGTCCCATGCACCCCTAGATGGACAAAAAAGACCCACATTTCTCCAGAAGTTCATCGACACAGCAAAGAGCGAAAGAGAGAGGGAAGAGAGAGACAGGAAAAGAGAGAGAGAAAGAACAAAAGACAGGGGGAGAGAGAGACCTCCTCCATGGCAGGAAATCCAGGGCTATTCATTCATGGAGGTAGGCAAACAGAGACCCACTGGGCATCAGGGCTCCCGGCTCCCCTTCCCTTGTGGGGGTGAGCTCCAGAGATGGACCCAAGGCTTGGGAAGTGGTTCCTCAGTCACTGATGACACCCACCCTGCAGACCTTGTTTATTCTGTAAGGCAAGGATCTGCTGCCTTTCAGGGAGACTAATGGGGGTGCCTTGCTTAGTCTTCTGGTTAAGAGCCATCAGTGGGCTGTGGGCCTACCTGCCAAAAAATAGTGGGGAAGTTATTATAGAATTTTGACAAGATTTCAAGAAACCGCAATGAAAGGGGGAACTCCAAAACTCACACTGGAAGTTCCTCACCCTGGATCTAGCCAAGTGGATCCACTTCCTCTTCCCTGACCCCTAAGAAACCTAGGTCTGCTCTCCCTGAACCTATGAAATCCAGCAAACCCTGTCCTCTGAATAAGTCACAGCTCCTCTGAGTCCTGGATCCCTGAGAACTACATTCTATTTATTTATTTATTTATTTATTTATTTATTTATTTATTTAGAGATAGGGTCTCACTCTTGTTACCCAGGCTGGAGTGCAGTGGTGCAATCATGACTCACTGCATCCTTAGCCTCCTGGCTCAAGCCATCCTCCCACCTCAGCCTCCCCAGTAGCTGGGACCACAGGTACATACCACTACACCTGGCTAATTTTTTTTTTTTTTTTTTTTTGTAGAGGTGAGGTTTCGCCATGTTGCCCAGGCTGGTCTTGAACTCCTGGGCTCAGGAGATCCTGCCGCATCAGCCTCCCAGAGTGCTGGAATTACAGGCGTAAGCCACTGCACCCAACCCCAAGAACTACATTCTTTTTTTTTTTTTTTTTTTTGAGGCAGAGTCTTCACTCTGTCGCCCAGGCTGGAGTGCAGTGGCGCGATCTCGGCTCACTGCAAGCTCCGCCTCCCGGAGAACTACATTCTTGAGACTCTACCAGCATTAGAGGAACAGGCTCCATCTCACTCCAACTCCAGGAGCCCTCCCCTTATTAGGACTCACATTAGCAGGTCGGGTTGTGTCTCACTGGCCATTGGGACTAGAAACAACTCCCTTGTCTGGATGCAAGAAGCCAGATTCCATCATGCCCAGGAGTTCAAGAGGCCCACAGTCCCTCCGCCTGACTCAGCTATGCCCAGAAAAGCCTTGGAAAACAGCCAGTTCTGTATTCACCCTGAGACACCTGGGTTTGCTAAGACTTAGCTAGCTGCTAGGTCTTCTGGGAAGTTGCTCACTTGCCAGGGACCCCAAAGCCCTTGTCAGTTTATTCTTCCAGCCTGGAAGCCTGGAAGCCTGGGACCAGATTGTCCTTAACCTTCAGAATCCACTTACAGCATTCACAGGAGTTCCAGAAAAGCTTGGAAGGAAGTGACATTAGCCCAACTTGAGACTTGGAGAGATTAAGAGACTGCTCCAGGATCACGCAGGTAAGTTTCAAGGCTGGCTTTTGATCCTGGCCCTGTCTGCCCCTAAAGCCTATGTATGCTCTTTGCCCCATGCCTCAAAGCCCTTTAGAGAAGATATTCTTAGTGCCAACTCTGGCACTTAGAAACCTTATGTGGAAAAAAAAAAAAAAAAAAAAAAAAGGACTTCTCCCAGGGGCTGGGGAAGATGGGGAACGACTGCCTCTGGGTACAAGATTTCCTTTCAGGGTGATAAAAATGTTTTGGAACTAGATAGAGGCATTGTTGCACAACATTGTGAATGTCCTAAACACCATGAACTGTGCACTTTAAAAATGGTTAATTTTCTGTTGCAGGAATTTTTATCTCAATTTAAAGAAGAAATTGTAAATAAAAAGGCTTCTCTTTAACAGGATGGGCATCGTGGCTCCCACCTCTGCTAAGACAGCAAGGGATTTGGCTTTTGAGTACAGATAGCCTTCCTGTTAATTTTCCTCAATAATCAGGCTCTAGACATTTCTGACACATCAATCTGAACCACTTTTCAATAACCTTGTCTGCTAATTCCATTATTTGTCAACACTGAGTCTGTTTCTATTCATCATATTTTCCCTAAGTCTTAGTGTTCCAGAACATCCAGCATGAAGTTCACATATTCTCACACATGACTGAATTCCACAGATTTTATTCAGGGCAAGTGAGAAAAGCAGATTCCATTGTTCTTACAGGCACCAAGGATCAGAAGTCAAAAGTCGGCTTGTGGGTTCAGGCTCAGGGAATAATTCCAGGACAAAACTGCAGAGGTCACCCATTAGACCAGGATTACATAGGCCTTTTGTTGTTGTTGTTGTTGTTACACCTTAGCAATATTACTCCTTTTTTTTTTTTTTTTTGAGACGGAGTCTTGCTCTGTTGCCCAGGCTGAAGTGCAGTGGCCGGATCTCAGCTCACTGCAAGCTCCGCCTCCCGGGTTTATGCCATTCTCCTGCCTCAGCCTCCCGAGTAGCTGGGACTACAGGCGCCCGCCACCTCGCCCGGCTAGTTTTTTTTTGTGTGTTTAGTAGAGACAGGGTTTCACCATGTTAGCCAGGATGGTCTCGATCTCCTGACCTTGTGATCCGCCCGCCTAGGCCTCCCAAAGTGCTGGGATTACAGGCTTGAGCCACCGCTCCCGGCCTACTCCATTTTTAAAAAAGCTTTCATGAACCACAGTATCTCATTCCTAGAAACCCTTACCTTCTTGCTGAAATGAGAGCATGAGCAGAGGACCAGGGATAAGAGCCAATGTGCCTGGGTCAGGCCAAGGCCTCTGAGCAGAAGGGCAGCCAGCAACACCGTTTCCATCCTTAGCTCATCTTGACTGTCTTAGTCCATTTGGGCTGCTGTGACAAAATACTATAGACTGGGTGGCTTCTAAACAACAAACATGTGCTTCTAAGTCCTGATGGTGGGGAAGTCCAAGTCACCATCAGATTCAATGTCGGACAGCCCATTTCCTGGTTCATAGATGATATCTTTTCATTGTAGCCTCATGTGGCGGAAGGGACAGGAAGCTCTCTCTGGCTTCTTTTATGAGAACACTTCCTGTCCTCATAAGGAATGAGGTCCTCATGAGGACCATTCCTGAGGGCTCAGCTCCCAAGACCTAATCACCCCCCTAAAGTCCCCACTTCCAAGTACTATCACCTTGAGGGTTAAGCTTTCAATATAAAAATTTTGGGGGGACACACACATTCAGGCCATAGCACTGAACAAGACACAGGAGAGTCTCAAGTCAGGAGGACTGCACAGAGAACTGCAGGAGGATCTGCTCAAGTCTCTGGCTGAGTGGTGGTATGAACACACACGAGCGGAAATGACTCAAGGCCAGGGGAAGAGCCACCAGCCAGCTGGAAACCAAATGATTTCTGGAGCACACATAAAGCCAAGATGGTTCTAGTAGCTGAGTGGAAAGACCTTACAAACACACAGGGCAGTGCCATAGTAGTGGGAATGAGTTAACCCTGGATTAAAGGCTGCTATGGATCCACCATAACAAAGCTTAAAAACAAGTCTCAAAAGCATCAATCAGATTCCAAGTCACTTATTGCATGCCAGAACAAAGGCCAACATCATTTAAGTGAATACAACAAATCCATCATCCAACAGTATAAAACTGACACTGTCTGGCAGCCAATCAAGTATTACTACACATGCAAAGAGTCAGCAAGTATGGCTCATATCCTGGGCCATACTTAAAAAACTTTCATGAACCACAGTATCTCATTCCTAGGAACCTCTACCTTCCTGGAGAAAAATTGATGAATAGAAACAGACTCAGTGTTAACAAATAATGGAATTAGCAGACAAGAGTATTGAAAGAGCTATCAAAAATATGCTCCATATTTTCAAGAAGTTAGAGGAAAATGGGAACAAGATGAAAGAAATGAAAGATATGTTTTTAAAGATCCAAATGGAATTTCTAGAATGGAAACTACAACATCTGAGATGAACACTAGATTCGATGGGATAAACAGCAGACTAGACATTGTAGAAGAAAAGATCAGCGAGCTTGAAGGCATAGCAATAGAAACTACCCAAAATGAAGAATGGAAAGAAAAAAGACTGACAAAATATGAACAGATCATCAGTGAACCATTCTAACATACGTGCTATTAGAGTCACAGAAGGAGGGGAGAGAAGAGGGGCAAAATAGAAAAATAGCTGAAGAAATAATCAGGCCACTTTTTGCTGAAAACCCTTCAATAATTTTCCGTGTGCCTTAAAGCAGTGCCCACAGTCCTTACGTTGACCTGCAAGATCCTACTAGCCTCCCTGCTGCCTCTCCAATCTGAGCTCCACCACTCACTCCTTCACCCACTTCACTCCAGCCACGCCAGGCTTCTCTCGACTCTGTGAAATTCCTCCTCTCCTGGGCTTTCCCACATGCTGTTCCCTCTACCAGCAGGCTCTCTTGACTCTCAGTTGACTTATACCCCTCCTTTGGATTTCAGCTAAATACCACTTCCTCAGAGAAGCCCTCCCGGACTTCCCAACCAGACATGGTCCTCTCAGCACCCTTAACACCCACACGTCTCCATGGCAGCATTTGGTACCTTTCAGATGAATTAATTATGGTTTTAATCTCTTCTTCCTTAGAGTCTTGTTCATGGCCATATTCTCAGTGCTTAGCCTAGTGCCCCAGCCCTCCAGCTAGAAAGTGAAAGAGATGAAACTTCTTTTCCTTGGTTTGTCTCTCTCTTAAATTATGTTTGCAGTGGCAATTACCTGGTGGGACTTCTGCCTCCTCAGCATGGAGCGGCTGTCTCAATGCAGTCCATGGTAGCCCCTCTTCTATCTGCTGGCAAATACTGTCTTTTCTATGAGCAAATGGGCCAAGGGAGCCCTTGGAGAGGGCCACAGATATCCATCTGTATTAGTAAGAGCTCTCCAGGTAAAACGGAACCAATGGGATTGGGGGAGGGCACGGGGAGAAAATTGGCTCACAGCATTATAGAGGCTGACAAGTTCAAAGTCTGCAGGGTGATGGCTGGGCGCAGTGGCTCACGCCTGTAATCCCAACACTTTGGGAGGCCAAGACTGGCTGACCACCTGAGGTCAGGAGTTCAAGACCAGCCTGGCTAACATGGTGAAACCCGTTAACTACTAAAAATACAAAAATTAGCCAGGCGTGGTGGCAGGTGCCTGTAATCTCAGCTACTCGGGAGTCTGAGGCAGGAGAATTGCTTGAACCCAGGAGGTGGAGGTTGCAGTGAGCCCAGATCGTGCCACTGCACTCCAGCTTGGGCAATAAGAGCAAAACTCCATCTCAAAAAAAAAAAAAAAGTCTGCAGGGTGGACAGGCTGGAGACCCAGGGAAGGGCTGATGTTGCTGTTCAAGTCTGAGGTCCTGTCTGCTGACAGAATTCCTTCCTGCTCAGGGGAGGTCAGTCTTTGTTCTATTAAGACCTTCAACTGATTGGATGAGGGGTATCTCCTTAATGGAGGGCAATCTGCTTTACTCAAATACCACTAGCCTAAATATTAATTCATCCAAAAAACACCTTTATGGAAACATTCAGAATAATGTTTGACCTGATGTCTTGG
Source organism: Macaca mulatta (assembly GCF_049350105.2). NCBI lineage: Eukaryota > Metazoa > Chordata > Mammalia > Primates > Cercopithecidae > Macaca > Macaca mulatta. The sequence goes on from NC_133419.1 coordinate 12,203,083, forward strand.
GCACTGCGACCCAGCCAAACTGACACACAAAATTAACCCTCATACCATTTAAGAATGGACGCTTCTCTGCACAGTAAAGGAAACTATCATCAGCATGTACAGGCAACATACAGAATAGGAGAACATTTTTGCAATCTACCCATCTGACAAAGGTCTTATATCCAGAATCTACAAGGAATTTAAGCAAATTTACAAGAAAAAAACAAACAACCCCATCAAAAAGTGGGAGAAGGATATGAACAGACACTTCTCAAAAGAAGACAATTTATGAGGCCAACAAACACATGAAAAAAAGCTCATCATCACTGGTCATTAGAGAAATGCAAATCAAAACCACAATGAGATACCATCTCACGCCAGTTAGAATGGCAATTATTAAAAAGTCAAGAAACAACAGATGTTGGCAGGGCTGTGGAGAAATAGGAATGCTTTTATACTGTTGGTGGGAGTGTAAATTAGTTCAACCATTGTGGAAGACAGTGTGGCGATTCCTCAAGGATCTAGAACCAGAAATACTATTTGACCCAGCAATCCCATTACTGGGTATGTACCCAAAGGATTATAAATCATTCTACTATAAAGACTCGTGCACACGTATGTTTATTGCAGCACTATTTACAATAACAAAGGCATGGAACTAACCCAAATGCCCATCAATGATAGACTGGATAAAGAAAATGTGGCATATATACACCATGGAATACTATGCAGCCATAAAAAAGAATGAGTTCATGTCCTTTGCAGGGACATGGTTGAAGGTGGAAGCCATCATTCTCGCAAACTAACACAGGAATGGAAAACCAAACACTGCATGTTCTCACTTATAAGTGAGGGTTGAAAAATGAGAACACATGGACACAGGGAGGGGAACATCACACACCAGGGTCTGTCAGGGATTGGGGAGCAAGGGGAGGGAGAGCATTAGGACAAATACCAAATGCATGCAGGGCTTAAAACCTAGATGATGGGTTGATAGGTGCAGCAAACCACCATGGCACATGTATACCTATGTAACAAACCTGCACGTTCTGCACATGTATCCCAGAACTTAAAGTAAAATTAAAAAAAAAATTAGAGTGAGGACTGCTTTATGTTAGCTTTATACATTCAGAAAAAAAAAAAGAGAAAGAGAACGAATGCTTCAGACACACCCTGCCCGTGCAACCTCTCCCATTCCCATGAATTCTCCCAAAACACTTTGGGTCTTTGTTATGGAAATTATACTCTACTTGCATCTGTCTCCCTCTATGCAAATGGAGTGAGGGGTCAATATTACTCATTTCTGTGTCCCCAAAGGCTTTTCTTGGTATCTGACTCACAGTAGACACTTGTCTACACAGGCAAACACTTGCTAAGTTGAATGGCATGAATTAACATCAGGGAACATGCTTAGAGGAGCTCTTTCTAAACTCGCCAACCTAAACCCAGGGCTCACATTTACCTGGAGAAGCAAAGGGAAGGCAAAGGAGCCAGGTGAGGCTGGAGAGCTGGGTCCAGACCCCTTACAATGCCTTGTGGAGGCTGAAGCTACTCTGTGGTGGATGCTGATTTGCCATGTTGACTTCTGATTAACCCCATCTCTGGGAAGGCCTCTAAGATTTCCAGTTCCTTGTGTAAGAGCACATACTTTCCATGAATCCTGACCTTAGGTCTAAACCTTAATGTTATTGTACTTTGATTATCTTACACATTCCTTCTGAATCACACGTACTGTTCCCCTGTGGTATATAAGCCCTGGATCTGGGAGTAATGGCACAGGATCCACCATATTGTCTTGCTGCCGCCAGAGACACAAACATGGCTTCTGTTCCTAAGTGTCTATTAAATCTTTCTAAAAAACTGGATCTGTTAGCCTCTTTCTTTGGCCTCTCAGCTCCCTCAGACTTTTGGGGGTAGGCTTGCATAAACCTGCCCACAACAAAACACACCTGCCCAACCAACCCCAACTGGCTTTGGGGCCTTAACAGCTGATGGAGACACTCATTAATCCCTGCTTCACTGATTCCATGATTAAGGACACAAGCCTTCACCATAAGGCAATAGACACAGGGCACGGGCTTTGGAGTCCACATAATAGGAGTTGAATACCAGTGTCTATCTTAAAAAAAAAAAAAAAAAAAGACAGAGAAAGACGAATGATACAATGGAACAATGGCTAAGGAATGTAAGTCAAACAGCCAAAAATATGCTTGATTTCATTAGTAATTAAAGAAATATATATTAAGCAGGACACAACTTTTCATCTAAGAGATGAACAGAGATATAAAAGAATGATAATATACAATGTTGGGTGAGCTGTAAGTTGCAAGGAAACAAAAAACCCTGCACAGAGGAGCATCAATGAAATGTGTATACCCTTTGAATGAGTAAGTCCACTTCTAGGAACTTATTTTATAGAAATTAGCAAAGATATGCCTATAAGTATGTTCAAAGAAGTACCAGTTTTGAGTACATATAATTTAAAAATACTCATAAAGTGATATATGCAGCTATTTTTTAAATGGCACAGAGCCATATGCTCTAATCTAAAATGATATACAATTATATAAGTGACCACAAGCAAGTTACAAAACATGTAATCTAATCTTTGTTTAAAAATTTAAGATAAGGCTGGGCACAGTGGCTCATGCCTGTAATCCCAGCACTTTGGGAGACCGAAGTGGGCGGATCACCTGAGGTCAGGAGTTCAAGACCAGCCTAGCCAATGTGGTGAAACTCCATCTCTACTAACAATACAAAAAATTAGCTGGGTGTGGTGGTGGGTGCCTGTAATCCCAGCTACTTGGAAGGCTGAGGCAGGAGAATCGCTTGAGCCCAGGAGGCAGAGGTTGTGGTGAGCTGAGTTTGCGCCATTGCAGTGAAGCCTGGGCAACAAGAGCAAAACTCCATCTCAAAAAATAATAATAATAAATAAATAAATAAGATAAATATGTCGAGCCTGTTGCTGCCACCATCGCCTGAAGGGAGCAAGAAGAGGTTGCAACCAGGGAGAAAACACAGGAGAAGAGTCAACTCCCTAGCCGCAGCCACTGCCAGAAAGGCCCATGCACCCATTTCCCCATCCCCCTGTCCCCTTTACAATGCCACCTGCTTCTGCAAAGTGGTACAATCAATCGAAGGGACCATGTCTTCACTGAATTTTCTGTTGAAGACAGTAAAGCTGCTCATGTACATTTTGAAAAATCCAAACGTACATTCAGTTGTCTTGGAGGAAATGATCATTTTAAGCATTTAAATGAAATTGATCTTTTTCACTGTATTGATCCAAATGATTCTGAGCCTAAAAGAATGGACAGATCAATTTTATGTTGTTTATGAAAAGGAGAATCTGGCAGTCATGGCCAAGGTTAACAAACAAAAAAAAAAGGGCAAAGCTTAACTGGCTTAGTGTGGACTTCAACAATTGGAAAGACGGAAGATGATTCAGATGAAGACATGTCTAATTTTGATCATTTCTCTGAGGTAATAAACAGCATGGGTGGTGGTGTGGATGTAGATTTACCAGAAGTAGATGGAGCAGATGATGACTCATGAGAAAGTGATGATGAAAAAATGCTAGAGCTAAAGAATATTGTCATCACTTGGATTTTGAGAAAGAAAAATAACTGCTCTGCAAGATTTCAGAACGGAGAGAACTCCTGAATTGATTGCTCAAAAGGCATGCTCTATTTGCCTACTTTAACCCATTTTTCAACCTGTTTTGTTTTTGAAAAGGCTTCACAGAGGGTTGATATGTACCATTGTATGGGGCAATTTTAAGGTCAGCTAAGGCAATAACCTGATGTATGAAGACATCCCAGATTTCCAGGAAGCTGTTGAGGTCCTAGGCAATGGATGCAGCAGTTGGAATAAATACAAACATCTCACCTAAGTCTCCTTTTCTTCATAGCATAGATACTGACATGATAGAAAGCTCTCAGCTTAGGGAAACAGAACTAAATTTTAGGTTATAGAACATGGATTCAGAAGTGGCTGGAACAAATTGGCTGACACCTTACTGGTAACCTACTATTCTTCTGGTATTATCCTTCAGGATTTTTCACTAAAGTTTATTTTTCAAAAAATTTACTTCACATGATTCTTGTCAGTGTTCCAGATGTATCTTAGCTAAAACTAGTGAATGCCTTAACTTAGATGGTTTTTTAAAATTATTCATTTGGGCCGGTTGCAGTGGCTCACACCTGTAATCCCAGCACTCTGGGGGGCCAAGGCAGGTGGATCACCTGAGGTCAGAAGTTCGAGACCAGTCTGGCCAACATGGGGAAACCCTATCTCTACAAAAATTAGCTGGGCGTGTTGGCAGGCACCTGTAATACCAGCTGCTCAGGAGGCTGAGGCAGGAGAATCACTTGAACCCGGGAGGCGGAGGTTGCAGTGAGCCGAGATCGCGCCATTGTACTCCAGCCTGGGTAACAGAGTGAGACTCTGTCTTTAAAAAAAAAAAAAAAAATTATACATTTGGTATTGTTTGACCCTTAAGCTTTTACATCTCTTAGCATGGAGGACAAAGAAAGCTGTACATTGTTGTATGAGAGTGTGTACATTTAGACCAGATTTGTAGTTGCACTGTCAATATGACAAATGAGTGAAAAAAATGTTTAATACTTTTTTTTTAATTTCTTTTTTTGATTCAGCTTATACCAGAGCTGAAAACCTCAAGTTAAGTTCATGACAGTGGGGATTTTTAAAAACATCTACATTCTTTCTAATAAACTGTTGGAAGACTTAAGAAAAAATAAGATACATATCTACTGGCATACGTGTAGAAAAAGTCTGGAGAAACAGAAATAGAAGCTCTTTCTGGGGATGCTTTTACTCTGGTTTGTTTAAATTTGTTAGAATAAGCATGCATCCTGCATACCATCTTCATAATAAAATAAAAGCAATCAAGACTTTAACAACAAATGGGCATCTGGGGCAGGTCCCTTCTAAAGTGCCTGTAGGTGCCAGGAGTCGCACAGCCCACTCTCCATGCCTGACCCCGCTCTGTGCACTCTGCACGCCAACCCAGGTCACTGCTGAGCAGCTGGAAGGAAGATGGTGCCTGATGGACACCAAAGGCTTTGATGAAGACATGAAAGAACTGGCAGTGGGAATAGCTCTGCAAAACATGGGTGCAATGGCCAGACCAGATTGTATCATCTCTCATGATAGCAACAACCTCACCATAAAAACTGAGAGCACTTTGAAGACAACAGTTTTCTTCTTACACCCTGGTTAGAGAAGTTAGAAGAAACTACAGCTGATGGCAGAAAAACTCTGACTGTCTGCACTTACAGATGGCGCATTGGTTCAACATTGGGAGAGGGATGGGAAGGAAAAACACAACAACAAGAAAATCAAAAGATGGGAAATTAGTGATGGACTGTGTCATGAACAATGTCACCTGTACTCAGATCTAGGAAAAAGTAGAATATTACACCATGGAATACTATGCAGCCATAAAAAAGGATGAGTTCATGTCCTTTGCAGGGACATGGATGAAGCTAGAAATCATCATTCTCAGCAAGCTAACACAGGAACAGAAAACCAAACACTGCATGTTCTCACTCATAATTGGGAGTTAAACAATGAGAACACATGGACACAGGGAGGGGAACATCACACACCGGGGACTGTCGAGGGGTGGGGGGCAAGGGGAGGGATAGCATTAGGAGAAATACTTTTTTTTTTTTTTTTTTTTTTTGAGACGGAGTCTCGCTCTGTCACCCAGGCTGGAGTGCAGTGGCCGGATCTCAGCTCACTGCAAGCTCTGCCTCCCGGGTTCACGCCATTCTCCTGCCTCAGCCTCCCGAGTAGCTGGGACTACAGGCGCCCGCCACCTCGCCCGGCTAGTTTTTTGTATTTTTTAGTAGAGACGGGGTTTCACCGTGTTAACCAGGATGGTCTCGATCTCCCGACCTCGTGATCCGCCCGTCTCGGCCTCCCAAAGTGCTGGGATTACAGGCTTGAGCCACCGCGCCCGGCAGGAGAAATACTTAATGTAGATGATAGGTTGATGGGTGCAACAAACCACCATGGCACGTGTATACCTATGTAAGAAACCTGTACATTCTGCACATGTACCTCAGAACTTAACGTATAATTTAAGAAAAAAGGAAATGAAAAAAAAAAGTAGAATAAAAATTCCACCATCACTTTGGACAGGAATTAGCTACGAAAATAAACAGGCTCAGTTCAATGAGCAGATCTCCATACTGCTGGGTTTGTTTTTTTTTCTTCATTACTGTGTTCAATTATCTTATCACAAACATTTTACATGCAACTATTTCAAAGTGTTGATTTGGTTAGGATCATCCCTTTGGTTAATAAATGTGTCCACGCTAAGAACAAAAACAAATATAAAACAAACAAAACAAAGAATGCAGTGTGTTTCCTTTAGCAGCTGTATGACCTCAGGATAAGTTATTGACTTCTCTGACTCACAGCTTCTTCATTTGTAAAATGGTCAACAAGAATATTGTCAATCTCAGAAAGTCGTTGGCAGAGTTAAATGAGGAAATATATGTGAACGCTTGAGCACAGGACTTAGCCGATGTCCGTGCCTAATAAATGATCCCCTGTCTCTTCTTTACTCCTTCTATCCCTGTAGCCATGTTCTGTCCCCCTAGGACGTTAGTCTTGAGTGAATGGCCAATTTTGGTTCTCTGTACAGGAACAGTTTGTCTTTCTCTTCCATGTCGCTGGTTTTCATCCTTGGATTGTCATTTTGTGTTTATTAACGACGGCGAGGTTGACTATTCTAGTAGCCAGTGGGCATGTCCTGTTTCCCGAGTCTCCTTCTGGCTTGGCCCATCTGTGTACCTGGGTAGGGCTTGCTGATTTGTGTGTGTCACATTAGGACGAATGGGTTGGGAGCTGGCCTTTGGATTGTGGGAAACTGAAGTGGCAGAACGGAGGGGCTCTCCTCTGGGTTGCCAACTCACCGTAACTGTCAAAGCTCTCCTTTAGCAGTTCCTTCATCTAGAGCTAAATGGCTGGTGTCTACCAGCACAGGGTGAGGGGACAGGGAGAGGGTGCGAGAGTGTTAAAGAGTGTGAGCAGCCGACAGATGGAGCTGTTTAGTAGGCAGACTTTCAGGAATCCCTGGCATGGCCCCGCTGGCTCACTCCCATCCCCCGCCATCCTCCTGTCCAGGACTGACACTGTGCAATGGGATAGCTGTATCCTCCCGCATTCTTTATTTATTTATTTTTTTTGAGATGGAGTTTCAGCTCTGTCACCCAGGCTGGAGTACAATGGCACGGTCTCAGTTTACTGCAACCTCTGCCTCCTGGGTTCAAGCGATTGTCCTGCCTCAGACTCCCAAGTAGCTGGGATTACAGGCGCCCACCACTTCACCTGGCAAATTTTTGTGTTTTTAGTAGAGACAGGGTTTCGCAATGTTCGCCAGGCTGGCCTAGAACTCCTGACCTCAGATGATCCGCCTGCCTTGGTCTCCCAAAGTGCCCGCCCACGCTCATTCTTGGCTGTGGTTTTCTACATTCCACTGAAATTCATTTAACTCCCTTGTCCACTGAAGGGCCATCCTATTTTCTTCAGTTTTATGAGCTTAGTTTTCCTTCCTTCCTTCCTTCCTTCCTTCCTTCCTTCCTTCCTTCCTCCCTCTCTCCCTCCCTCCCTTCCTCCCTTCCTTCCTCCCTTTTTCTTCTATCCTTCCATTTTTCTTTCTTTTGCTCTCTCTTTCCTCTTCTCCTTTTTCTTCTCTTCTCTTCTGTCTTTTCTCTTTTCTTTTCTTCTTTTCTTTCCAGGATCTTGCTCTGTCACCCAGACCGGAGTGCAGTGGTGCAATCACAGCTCACTGCAGCCTTGAATTCCTGGGCTTAAGTGATCCTTCAGCCTCAGCTTCCCATTGTTTCTTTGCTTAATTTTAATGGCAAATCAGGAGGGGAGAAAGACAAACACGTGTTTGGTTTGCTACACTGCAAAGAAGTCCGGACTAGCCTTTTAAAAGGCTGACTTCTTTTCTGACTTCTTTTCATTTGAAGGTTTTGATCCACGCCAAAGTTCCCATGTCCCAGAAGAGGTACTACTTGCTGTTATGAACATTGATGCCCTTATGTAAATGCGGGCTGTGAGCACACCTTCTGATCCACCTCGATGGATCAGTCTAGATGTCATGCACCGTAGGAGTTGCTGTGCATGCATAACTCGCTTACTCCTCATGGGAACCCAGTGAAGCGGGTATTACAATCCCCACCTTAAAGATGAGGTAATTGGGGCTTAGAAAGGAAACTAACTTGTGTGAGAATTTTTACAATATTCATTTATTCAAGAAATATTTACCAAAAGCCTTCTATGTGGCAGTCACTATTCTAGGTGCTGGGGTTAGAGAAGTAAACAAGACAAAGTCTGCCCCCCAGAGCTTATATTCTAGTTGGCAGAGATGGACAATACAGGAACTAACAAACAAACAAATATATGGCGTGTCAGGTGGTGATTGTGCTATGGAGAAGAACAAGGCAGGAAAGGGAGCGGGGACAGGAATTGAAGTAGGGCACCCTCTTAGACTAGATGAGAAGGCCTCACTGAAAAGGTAGCGTCAAGACCCAAATGGGGACAATACAAGCTCCCTCTCTGATAAATGACAACCACAAAATGAGTCTTTTTTCAAGAAGGGAATCAACTCTAATTAAATAGAGACTATGAGGCCCGGGTGCGGTGGCTCACGTCTGTAGTCCCAGCTACTCGGGAGGCCGAAGCAAGAGGATCTCTTGAACCAAGGAGTTCAAGACCAGCTTGGACAACGCAATGAGACCTCTGTCTCTTCAAAAATAAATAAACAAATGGAGACTATAAAGCAAGGTACTTTATTTGGGTACTATACAGGCATTTCTCTGGGAAGCTGACTTTCCAACTGTAAATGACTACATAAAGATACTGGATGAGCTGAGGTAGGAGCTCAGGTGAAGGTCCCAGTGAGCTCTGCTCTGTTCTCTATCATAGGTTACAGGTTCCTCCACTTCATCTTCCTACTATTTGACATAAAGAGATAAGAACTCTCCCATCGAACTGTTTGATTGTAATATGCCTTTACTACCTAAAATATAAACTTTCATGTTTGGTAGACATCAAGGATTGTGAATCAGGTTTTAGCTATAAGAAGCCATAAGACGGTATGCCACCACTTATGTAAAAAACAGGAAAAGGTGCATATGCACACACATGAGTACATACATGCACTCATCTTCACACACATGTGCTGTCATAGACAGCAGAGAATGCCCTTAATTCTTCTCCTCTCTAAATTGTGCCCTCTTGCAATGAGACTTTACACTTCTTTCCACCATGATGTGGGGTCTATTTCTCCATCCCTTGATCCTGGACGTGGCCATATGAGGTTCATTAGCAAATATAATGAAAGCAGAAACTTGATACGGCTTGTGTGTTGGAGTATAACCCCTTTCGCTGCTGGGAACTCTTCTGTCATCACATGAGTCGGAGCTAGTCTCCCAGATGATGGGAGGCATGTGGCCATCACTTCAGTTGACATAAGCCAACTTCCAGACATGCAAGGATCTTCTGGTCCACCCAGCCTGACAATTCCAGACATGTGACTGAGGGTATCCTCTACCACCTAGCCTTGCTGAGCAAGCCCAGACTAGAAGTGCTCCACAGGCCCATAGACTCCCAAGCTTGTTTTTTTCTTAACTCACTAAGCTTTGAAGTGTCTTGTCATGCAGCAAAAGCCAACATATATGTGCAGAGAATATCTCTGGAAAGATTTTCTTAACTGCTGACATTGGTTGGCTGCTGGGAAAGGTGGGTGTGGTCAGAGGCAGGGATCACAGGGAAACTTCGTTCACTGCATTATACTTTTTTTGGTATCTTTTGAATTTTGAACCCTATGTATTAACCTGTCCTAAAAAACACACACACAATTGTAAAATGTTACAGTCATAAAACATGACTGATGGAGAAGAGAGTTTTCATCCATAAATTGTACATTTTGCTGTTACTTCAAAAATACAGTAGGTCATCATTTAAGGATGCTGATAGGTTCTTGGGAACTGCAACTTTAAATGAAACGACGTATAACAAAACCAATTTGACCACAGGCTAATTGACAGAAACAAGAGTTAGGTTCCTACAGCATATTTCTGTCACAAAAGCATCAACAAACTTCTAGATAAAGACCAGAACACTCCCAATATATTAACATTGAAATAAATGTGAACTACACATACATTTATGAAAGATTGGTAAAAACAAATAAGATAATTAGTTACCCAATTGTTTCAGTTCAAGTGGCCGGAGTCTATCTCTGCAACTCAGGGCATAAGGTGGGATCCAACCCCGGGCAGGACACCATCCTGTCGCAGGGCACACATTCACACCACACACACACACACACACCTCTGTCTCTCTCCCACACACACACTCACACACACACGCACTCACACACATATACAGTGACACACACTCTTACACATTTACACTCACTCTCTCCCACACACACAAACACACACACACTCTCACACAAACTCACACAGACACACTCATACTCACACACACTCACACATTTTAACACACACACTCACACTGTCTCACACACACTCTCACACAGCCTCTCACACTCTCTCTCACACACACACATATCCCCACACTCACATCCTCACTCTCCCTCACACGCTCACACTCACATCCACACATACACCCACACTCACTAACACACACCCACACTCCCACACACACACTCACCTCCCCACACTCATACATGCACAGTCACGTACCCACTCACATCCCACACTTACCCACACCCTCACACACACCTACGCTCACTCACATATCCACACTCACTCAAACTGGGACAGTCTAAACACAGTGTAGACAATTTAGATGTGCAATTCACATCTTTGCACATCTTTGGGATGTGGGAGGAAGTCGGGGGACCTGGAGAAAACCCTGCAACACAAGCTCAGACACCCAAGGAGAACATGCAAACTTCACTCAGAAAGTGGCCCCGGCAGGGAATCGATTTTTCCTCTCAGCAGCGTTATAATGAAATGACGTTAATCGAGGACCCGCTGTAACTGAACTGAAAACGAACATGCACGGCTTTTTCTTTTGTTTCCCTTTCTCAGATGCATCTAAGACCTTTGTCCTCAACACAAGCCTCAGCGTACTATCTGGTGTTCCAGACAATAGCCCAGGCTGCAGTGGCTGAATGTGAGTGCTTCTGACAGTTTCTAAGCCTGTAACACCATGCGGTATTGTTTTGTTCACATCTTGCCAAAGTTCTTATTCCGAGGTCCACTTTCTTTCCACTGTAGTGTGCTACCTCCTTACTGGGGAAGAAGGATGAGAGCACTGGGACCTGAGCTAAACTGGTTGCATCTGATTAAACTTGAATTGGCTTAGAAAATAGGAGGGGGCTGGGCGCAGTGGCTCACGCCTGTAATCCCAGCACTTTGGGAGGCCAAGGTGGGAGGATTGCTTGAGCTCAGCAGTTTGAGATCCATCTGGGCAACATAGTGAGGCCCCATCCCTACTAAAAACTTAAAAAATTAGCCAGGAGGGCCAGGCGCGGTGGCTCAAGCCTGTAATCCCAACACTTTGGGAGGCCGAGATGGGCGGATCACGAGGTCAGGAGATCGAGACCATCCTGGCTAACACAGTGAAACCCCGTCTCTACTAAGAAATACAAAAAAACTAGCCGGGCGAGGTGGCGGGCGCCTGTAGTCCCAGCTACTCGGGAGGCTGAGGCAGGAGAATGGCATGAACCCGGGAGGCGGAGCTTGCAGTGAGCTGAGATCCGGCCACTGCACTCCAGCCTGGGCTACAGAGCGAGACTCCGTCTCAAAAAAAAAAAAAAAAAAAAAAAAAAAAAATTAGCCAGGTGTGTTGGCACGTGCCTGTAGTACCAGCAACTCGGGAGCCTGGGGTGGGAAGATTGCTTGAGTCTGAGAGGTTGAGGCCGCAATGGGCCATGACCACGCCACTGCCCTCTAACCTGGGCTACAGAGTGAGACCTTGTCTCAAAAAAAAAAGAGAACAAGAAAAGAGAAGGATTTATTCCCTTGCTCAATTCAGGGGAAGGCTGAATAATCTAACCGTGGGAAATGTGGGGATGGGACAGCCTCGGGAACAATTGGATCCCGGGACTTGAATGCTGCCAGGTTCTCTCTCCTGTTTCACCTTGAGGTGGCCTCATTCCCTCTTCCTGACGACAGTTTCTGGCAACAACTCTTGTTTTCTGGCAACAAGACAGTTCTGAAAACAACTGAGTCAGCATTTATGGCTTGCTGCATTAGAACATAACACCTTCTAATCTCTGGAGGTATAAGGTCAGACACCCGAGGAAGATCTCTGACTGGTACTCCCTCCTTGGGTCAAGTTCCCATGACTGGATGGATCAACCATGGCCTGGAAATCAACCTCCCTTGAGCTCAGTCTACACGCTAGAGTAGGAGAAGAAGCCATTTTCAGAAGAGGTGGCTGCTTCCAGGAGAAAAGTAACTGCTAGACATAATACTAGAATCTGGGTGCAGAAAACTATGGGCTTTGGAGTCAAGATTAAGCAAGCCACCCAAAGTCACACTGTGGTGGTGGCCACTCCACTACAGTGTGACTTTGGGTAGTTTAATCTTTCCAAGCCTCAGTTTTGCCATCAGTAATACCTACCCCATAGGATTGCCTTAGGTGTTGACGATAGCATGCCCGGTGCGCATAGTACGGGCGTCCGCACAGGTAAAAACTCTTCACTGTGTCTGCTCAGCCCCAGCACCAAATAGACCTACTGGGGACCCTTCTGCAACATGGAAACTACTTGTGAATAAAGTCTCAGAATATTAGGTTGGAAGAGACCTGAGATATCATTCAGTCATCCCCAAGAGCTGGTCCACAAACTGGTCCGAGATATGACAGAGTTTTCAACAGCTAATGAAAACACTAGAAAAATAAAAAAGAATGTAGAGTATTCCATAAAATTAAGGTTATTCCATTTAAATGTTGGCCTTTTATGAAAAAATTATGTCCTAATTTTTTGGTACTAAAATGGTTTTTGTTTTTTTATTTTGTGCTGTGTGTTTTTGTGGGGATTTTCTGTTTGTTTTTTGAGATAGGATCTTGCTCTGTCACCCAGGTTAGAGTGCAGTGGCACAAACACAGCTCACTGAAGCCTCGACCTCCTAGGCTCAAGCAACCAGCCCTGACTCCAGTTTTGAGCATCTGAAAGAAGTTCAGTAGGTCTGGAACACAGAAGCAGCCAAGGGATGGGGAAGTGGAAGGGAGAGTTTCAGGCAAGAGGAAAATTGAGAGACAAGGCTGGAGGGGCAGGCAGGCTCAGGCTGCAAGGGCCTGGCAGGACACACTGAGGAGCTGGACTTTATCTTCAGGTTAGGGAGAAGCCAGGAGATTGACTGGCTACAGATGGAGAGGAAAGTAGAGGGTGGCAAGACTGGAGGTAGGAGGTAATCTACTCACTCATTCAACAAATATTTATGGAGTATCTACCCTATGCCAAGCACTGTTCTAAGAAATGGAAGTACAGCTGTGTGCAAGCATTTGCTCCCACGCTACTCGTATTTTAGTCGGGGAGACAGATAACCACCAAATAATTTCCGAGAGTCGTCAGTGTGCTGGGAGGAAACAAAAATAATAGATAGAAACTGATAGAGGGCAGGAAGAGATGGGGCACCACGGGAGACAGGTTATGAGGAATATTGAAGAGCTAGAAGGAAAGACATGGTTCGTCTCCTAGATGAAGATGGAGTCTTGTCAGTGCTGAGTACAGTTAAGGACTAGCAGATCCCAGTATTTATAAAAGCTGCCCTTAAATGGAAGCATACAGATTGTTAGTGTAGTCTTCCCACTTAGTGATGTAAGCCTGAGTTTTAAAAAGCAGTAACGTGGCAAGAATCTGGTTTCCTTCTCAGTTCTGGCAGGAGCTTTCTTGTGCAAAAGGATTAGAAGCAAGGGAAAAGCTGAGACAGATGTGTAGCCTTGCTCATAGCCATCTCTCTTCCTGCAAGTCCAGTACCATTGGCTATGTAAAGTCGGAACTTAGAGTAGGAGTGCGTGTCTCTGTGTTTTTGTATGCGTGTTCTCTTCTTGCCAATCTCTAACCTAATCTGACACTGCAGGAAGGCAAGAAAGCCTCTATTGAAGCTAAGAACTGATTACTCCTGTAATCCCAGCACTTCGGGAGGCTGAGGCAGGAGGATGGCTTGAGGCCAGAAGTTCTAGACCAATCTGGGCATTATGGCGAGACTGCATCTCTACTAAAAAAATTAGCCAGACCTGGGGGTGCATGCCTGTAGTTCAAGCTACTCAGGAGGCTGAGGTGGGAGGATCACTTGAGCCCAGGAGGTCAAGGCTGCCGTGAGCCATGATGGTGCCACTGCATTTCAGCGTGGGCAACACAGTAAGACTCTGTCTCAAAAACAAAAACTAACTGAACCCTAAGGAGCCAGGCTAACAAAGATCTGAAGGAAAAGTACTACAAGAAGGCAGAACAAGAGAGTGGTGAATTTGGCATGTTCAAAGCATAGAATGAGAGGTGGTGTGGCTAAAGTATGTAGTGCCTGAGGGGGCACCAATAGAAATGAGGTTTGTGGTTTGAGAGGGAAGCAGTGGCCAGATCACCAGAGATCTTGAAGGTCTTGGTAAGGTATTTTTAAGTACACTCAGAACTCCTGTAAGTTCTGAGCAAGAGAAAGAAATTATCTGACATATTTTTTAAAAGATTAGTTTATTTGTAAAGAATCTGTTGTAAAGGGGAAAGAAGGAAAACAGAGCCCAGTTAGGCGACTATTGTAGCAGTCCAGGCAAAGACAGATGTCGCTTCAATCAGTGGCAAAAGTGATGGAGATTGAGAGAAGCAGATACTTTTAGAATGTCTTTTCTTTCTTTCCTTCTTTCTTTCTTCCCTTTCTTTTTCTTTCTTTCCTTTTTCTCCTTCTTTCCTTCCTTCCCCTTTCCTTTCTCTTTCTTTCTCTTTTCTTTCTTTCCCTTTCTTTGTCTTTCTTTCTTTTTCTTTTTCTTTTCTTTCTTTCTCTTTCTTCCCTCCCTCTCTCCCTTCCTCCCTCCCTTCCTTCCTTCCTTCTGACCGAGTTTCGCTCTTGTCGCCCAGGCTGGAGTGCAATGGTGCAGTCTCGGCTCACCGCAACTTTCATCTCCTGTGTTCAAGCAATTCTCCTGCCTCAGCCTCCTGCGTAGCTGGGATTACAAGCGCCCGCCACCATGCCCAGCTAATTTTTATATTTTTAGTACAGATAGTGTTTCGCCATGTTGGCCAGGCTGGTCTCGAACTCCTCACCTCAGGTGATCTGCCCACCTTTGCCTCCCAGAGTGCTGGGATTACAGGCGTGAGCCACTGTGCCCAGCCTAGAATATCCTTTGGAAGTAGAATAAAGACCTCATTAGTTGGAGGTACAGGGGCAGGGGTGATGGTAGAGATGAAGGAATAAGAGAAATAAATCTGATTCTAGCATTTGAGTTGAGCAAATAAATAGATAATGGGACCATTTACCAAGATGAGGGAACAGAGTGAGTACAGGGGTGAAAAATTAAAAATTCTATTTTAATGTTATGTTTGAAACACCTCAGCTGGGAGCAGTAGCTTATGCTTATAATCCCAGCACTTTAGGAGGCCGTGGTGGACGGCACCATGCCCAGATAATTTTTGTATTTTTAGTAGAGACAGGGTTTCACCATGTTGGCCAGGATGGTTTCGACCTCATGATCTGCCCACCTTGGCCTCCCACAGTGCTGGGATTACAGGCGTGAGCCACCGCACCCAGCCAAGGCCTGATTCTTACTGCAGAAGGGTCTCCTCCATGTGACAAAAAAATATGACTGTATTTGCTAAGCAACATTAGCAGAAACAACTCTCCCCCATTCCCTGCTCCCAAGGATTAATTCCAGTTTAATGGGCTCTGCAGCAGCTGCTAATCATTGGGTCATTGTTATCAGAGGGTTGAGTTACTCTATTCGGTGTAGGTCATAAGCCAGGCAGCAGACCTGGGCTTTGGGAAACAGGGTCTGTTCCTTTTTGTAGGAAGTCACAAACCAAAAGCAATCACAGACCTCTACAGTATTCCTTTTCCATACCTACCACGTGATGTTAGACCTCTGTCTCTGACCTTCCGTTTCCTCATGATAAAAAGGAAATAGTGACTTCTTTTCCTTCCTCCCCTTCCTCCCTCCCTCCCTTTATTCCTTCCTTCCTTCCTTCCTTCCTCCCTCCCTCCCTCTTTCCCTCCCTCTCTCCCTCTCTCTCTCTCTCTCTCTCTTTCTTTCTTTCTCTTTCATGAGATGGAGTCTCACTCTGTCCCCCAGGCTAGAGTGCAGTGGTGCAATCTTGGCTTACCGCAGCCTCTGCCTCCCAGGTTCAAGCGATACTTCTGCCTCAGCCTCCCGAGTAGCTGGGATTACATGGCATGCGCCATCACGCCCGGCTAATTTTGTATTTTTAGTAGAGACAGGGTTTCTCCATGTTGGTCAGGTTGGTCTCGAACTCCCGACCTCAGGTGATCTGCCCACCTCAGCCTCCGAAAGTGCTGGGATTACAGGCATGAGCCACTGCACCCAGCAGAAATAGTGATTTCTAACCTATCTCATCTATTTTAATAACGAGGCTTAAAGGACACCAGGTATGTTAAAGTGCCATACATGTATTTTCTTAGCTAGCAATATTGGTGAGGTCAAACTTTAACCAAGCTCACTAGATAATGATTTATTAATATGTGGTGAAAGTCATAACTATTTTTTTAAATAAATAATTTTCTACAGCAAAAATGGCATCAACTTAGTAAGTGCATCAAATTTAGATGACTTAAACGACAGGCTGGGGAACCTATCTAAGAAACTGGGTTAGGCCAGGCATGGTGGCTCACGCCTGTAATCCCAACACTTTGGGAAGCCAAGGTGGGAGGATCACTTGAGCCTAGGAATTTGAGACCAGCCTGGGCAACACAGTGAGACCCTGTCTCTACAAAAAATAAAAAATTAGCTGGATACAATGGTGCATGCCTATAGTCCCAGCTACTTGGGAGGCTGAGGTGGGAGGAACGCTTGAACCTCAGAGGTGGAGACTTCAGTGATCCATGATTGTGCCACTGCACTCCAGCCTGGAATGCAAGACAGAGCAAGACCCTGTCTCAAAACTCAAATAAAATAAGGTGGGTTGTTATCTGCAGGTGGACATTGATAAAAAGTATGGTATGTTAGGTAAAACTTTAATTTAAAGCACAGATTCCTAGTGCTGGAAAGCATCTGGCCAATCTCTTCACTTTACAGATAAAGGATCCAAAACCCATAGAGGTGGACATAATTGTCCAAGATTACACAGCAGTAGGTGGACTAGCAGGTCCAGGTTGCAGGTGTCTCAACTACAATCCTTATTCTTTCTATTCTACCACATTGCCTCCCTTCCTTGGTACATTCTACTGAAACGTGATGGATCCTTCTCCAACTCTGAAGTGCACAGAGAATAGAATTTGAGATCTTCATATCCCAGAGTCTAGTGCTTTGTTCCTGCATCTTTAGTGTGCACAGTATTAGTGGAGAGGTACTTGGTCAAGGAGCTGTAGGACACAATTCCTTTCCTGTTCTGGTGACAAGAAGTGCAGTAAAACTAAGGAATGCATACTAAGTGCTCGAGGAATACCTGTGAAATAATTTGGCAGCAGGCCGGGCGCAGTGGCTCAAGCCTGTAATCCTAGCACTTTGGGAGGCCGAGACGGGCGGATAACGAGATCAGGAGATCGAGACCATCCTGGCTAACACGGTGAAACCCCGTCTCTACTAAAAAACACACAAAAAAAACTAGCTGGGCGTGGTGGCGGGCGGCTGTAGTCCCAGCTACTCGGGAGGCTGAGGCAGAATGGCGTAAACCTGGGAGGCGGGGCTTGCAGTGAGCTGAGATCGCGCCACTGCACTCCAGCCTGGGCGACAGAGCAAGACTGCATTAAGGAAATCCCATGAATTCCTCTATGAGCCTACCTCCACCCCATCCCAATCTCCATTCTTAGAATGCAGCAAAATGAAAGAGTCCTGTTTCTAGCTCTCGCTCTGCCTCCAATAGAGGTATGACTGGGATTCTCCCTTTAGTTTAAGCACTGTATGTCATAAATTATTTGTAATATTACTTGACATTAATCTGCAGAATTATTATAGATGACTTTTCTTAAAACAAAGACTGGTTCGGTTAACTTTAGTGCCTACTGTGTGCCTACTGTGTTGTAGTCACTACACCCCCATAAGTTATCCAATTTCACAGAAATCCAGATTTTTCAAAAATGGTTTTGGTCTTTAATGGCCTGAGGGACTGCGACTGAGGGGAGGCTGCAGCAGAGGCAGAGCACAACCAGTATTGCTCCTCCTATGCGTGTTGACTTTGTAAAGGATACAGGCTATTGGAAAAACTATTATGTTTAGGATCTTTTGTTAAAATGAATCAAAATTTGAATTCACAACGCAGGCTATTCCAACAGCCACTGGCAGTTAGGTTATTCAATTATGGCTTCACTACAATTGGCATTAAGGTCTTTTTTTTTTTTCTTCTTTAGAGAGAAAATGGTGGGGCAGTGGGGAAGGGGTCTCACTATGTTATCTAGGCTGGTCCTTCAACTCCTGGGCTCCAGTAATCCTCCCACCTCAGCTTCCCAAAGCACTAGGATTATAGGCACGAGTCACTGTGCCTGACCTGGCATTAGGATCTTAAGCTCATTTCGTTCTCTTCCTTGAGGATTAATTTGGCTAGAACAAGTAGTATTCTTAAGTGGCAACCTAAAATTAAGCATGTGATTCATATCCAGGATAAGGCAAGTTCTCTTAGGATCAACAGGGCCCACAAGGCAAACGTTTCCTTTAGTTGGCCTGGATATGGGTTTATTGCAGTCTGCATGACCACATGTGTAGGTGGATAAGGAGATGAGAGGGCAATACAACATTTGCCTAGTAGCCTATATGCTTACTCACCTGTATTTTTTCAGGTTGATATCATCAGTTAATTCAGCAAATTATTTATTTATTCATTCATTCATTCATTCATTCATTCATTCATTCATTCATTCAATTTTGAGACAGAATCTGGCTCTGTCGCCCAAACTGGAGTGCAGTGGCTCAATCTCGGTTCAATGCAACCTCTGCCTCCTGGGTTCAAGCAATTCTCCTGCCTCAGCCTCCCAAGTACCTGAGATTACAGGCACCCCCCACCACGCCTGGCTCATTTTTGTATTTTAGTAGAGAGAGGGTTTCACCATGTTGGCCAGGTGGGTCTAGAGCTCCTGACCTCAGGTGATCTGCCCTCCTCGGCCTCCCAAAATGCTGGGATTACAGGCATGAGCTACCACGCCTGGCCAACTCCACAAATTTATGTGGGATTCCACCTAGAACTCCAAACCAAGGTGCTCTGAACATGCATCGGTAGTATAAACAGAATCCACAGTCCTATCCTGAATTATAACCTCGTTAGGGAGGTGGCAAAATACATGACACTGACCTAAGAACATGAATGGCCAAGAAACATGAATGCAAATTCATGTCATATAAGCTGTTTAAATCCTGAGCAAGATGCATTTAATTTGCATCTATAATACTGACCTATTATCCATGATTCTCTTGTCTCTCTCCTCCCACAGACATGGCTAGGCATGACCCATATAGTACTGAACTTTGGATTCCCAGCACCTTACCAAAGTAGCTGCTGGGAATACAAAGAGAAGACACCCCACAAATGCTGAATAAAACATTTAATGAATGGTTCTAGGTAGGTGGGGTTAATCAAGGAATTATCCTACAACTGGTACGGGTTTTTTGGCTTTTTCTGAGATGTGGTCTCACCATGTTGCCCAGGCGATTCTCCTGCCTCTACCTCCCAAGTAGCTGGGATTACAGGCATTAATTTTTATATTTTAGTAGAGACAGGGTTTCACCATGTTGGCCAGGTGGGTGTCGAGCTCCTGGCCTCAGGTGGTCCACCTGCCTCTGCCTCCCAAAGTTCTGGGATTACAAGTGTGAGCCACCGCACCCAACCTAGTCTTTTTTAATGAACAGTTATCTCTACAGTCAAACTTACATCACATTATTTTATTTAATTTTCCTTGATTCTGTATTAAAGGAAAGATGATATTATTTTTAATGTCTGCAAAGTATTTCACTGATGGGCATTTACAGTGTTTCCATTTCCTGCTATCATAGATACTGCTTTAATGAATATTTTTTCTTTATAGTTTTTTTTTTTTTTTTTTGTAGAGACAGAATCTTGCTCTGTCGCCCAGGCTGGAGTGCAGTGGCACAATCTCGGCTCAATGCAACCTCTGCCTCCCAGGTTCAAGCAATTCTCCTGTCTCAGCCTCCCGAGTAGCTGTGACTACAGGCGCACACCGCCACACCTGGCTCATTTGTTTTGTTCAGGCTAGTCTTGAACTCCTGAGCTCAGGCAATCCTGAGGCACCCTGCCTGATCTATAAATATTTTTCTAAGAACATTTCTTTAGGCTATATTCCTAAACATGGAATTATTGGGAATATTTTTTTTCTAATTTTTTTTCATCTCTTCAGTATTCAAAACATTCCTAAATTCAGGCCAGGCACGGTGGCTCACGCCTGTAATCCCAGCACTTTGGGAGGCTGAGGCGGACGGACCATGAGGTCAGGAGATTGAGACCATCCTGGCTAACATGGTGAAACCCCATCTCTACTAAAAATACAAAAACAAAATTAGCCTGGTGGGGTGTTGGGCGCCTGTAGTCCCAGCTACCTGGGAGGCTGAGGCAGGAGAATGGCATGAACCTGGGAGGTGGAGCTTGCAGGGAGCTGAGATCGCGCCACTGCACTCCAGCCTGGGCTACAGAGTGAGACTCCATCTCAAAAAAACAAAAACAAAAACAAAAAAAAACTTAAAATTTTGATATAAAGTTGTCAAAACTATTTTTTTCCAGATTAATCAACTTACACTTCTACCAGCAGTATGACACCTTTTATCCCACTGCACCATCACTATAGGGAAAATGGTTTATGTAAAGGACCTCTCTTCTGTTATTTAATACCCCTGAATTTCTTACATAGTTGTAATCAGTGAACCCATACTACTTTGGGTTCTGCTTATTTCACGGGGAAGGATTCTGTATCTATCAATATAGTTAACATTCTGGCCATTCAAAATCATTCTTTAATTCTTCATTGTGCTAACAGATCCCAATAAGCTTGGTGATTTTCTTATTGTCAGAACTCAGGGTTGTTTCCAGTTTTTGCTATTAAATTGGCTATTTCTGCAACTTTGCACAGTCTCCCCAACTTTATCAAGAGTGAAACTGCTTGATCAAAGAATAGAAAATGTTTTGTAGCTCTCATTAGACGTTGCCAAGTTTTGGGCAAGGTGTTTTAAAAAGGAGTACTGGCTGTACAGAAGTGCAGCTGTGTGGACCATCATTCTTGAGCAGGGTCCAATAGCCTGGCATCTTACCTGGAAGTCAGGACATCTAAACTTCCCTATGGGAACTTGGGAAGTCCCTTCCCCATTTCGAACCTCAGTTTTCTTATCTATAAAATGAAGAATTTGGATGGAATGAATGAAATCCTTTTCTACCAGAAATCTAGCCATATTTCACCTAGTCTGTTTTGTATCACCCTCTCCTGACTCCTAGGGGCTCAGAATCTAGCTCAGTGCTTGGGACAGTTATGTTTCCTTTCCCTTTCAAGTGCCCAAATACCAGTGTAATCAGAAAGATGGCAGAGCCTGGGAGTTCAGAGCACAGGCCAGGGTCAAATCTCAGCCCTCCACTTACAAGCTGTGTGACAAAATAACCTCTCTCCGGCTCAGTTTCTTCACTGTAAATGAGGTTAATAGTTCCTACCTCATAGGGTTGTTAGGAGAATTAAATGGACTTAAGGTTTGCAAAACGCAGTAAGTGCTTTATAGTGTTTGTTGAAATAAATAAAATTTTAGACCTAAACTATGGGTCTCTTTAGAACTGCAACAGCTTCGTAACTGGCATCCCCACTTTTGGGTGCGTTCCCACTCCTCTTTCTAAAACTCAGATATCTAAATGCCAAATCTCTTTGCTTAAAATGTCTCCCAGGCCTCCCAGGCACCTCCAGGCTAGAACAGAAATGCCTCAGCTTGAAGACCCAGGTTTTTCAGGTGAAACACCTAAGGGTCAGGAGATGCTAGGATCATCACTGAAGGATCTCAGTGTTTTTTTTCAAAATATATATTTAAAAAAAAGGCCAACAGGGTTATAAAAATTGTGGGGTATTTAACAGCCCTCCCCCAACCACCACCAAGCCCAAGAAACCCTAAATATGTTGTTCACAAGATAACTGCAACTTTCAAGGGCTCTCAGGCTTCTACTTCGGGCGGCACAATTGGCGGGACGACGTGGCGAGCAGGCAACAGTTTCCATGACTGGAGGGTCAGCGTCTGGAGACCCCGGCGACGGCATCCACAGCCTAAAGATGATGTCCGCGACCGCCCGGGCAGCCTCGTGCACAGAAAAGCCTCGGCCCCGGCCCCGACCACCCTTCCTGCGGCTACCCCGCAGCCCTGGACCCTCCGTCCATCCACTCCTGGAGCGCGGTCCCGCCAGACCCGGTCCGGCCAGGCCCCGCACCGAAGGCCTGCACGGGAACCGCGATTCCCACCGCGGCGCCTCTGGGAGCCAACGCCGCGACGCCCGCCTGACGTCAGGAAGTGGAATCCGGCGGCGACGCCTTTAGGGAGCCCGCGAGGGGGCGCGTGTTGGCCGCCCCGCTGTGAGTTGCCCAAGACCCGCCGGGGGGCGGGGTCTCGCTCCCCGCGCCACGAGGCTCGGCCAATGGGAACGCGCGCTGCGAGGACCGGAGGTCCGCGCCGCGGTGCTGAAAACCCCGCGCGCAAGCGGCTGGCTCTGGGCGCGCGCCAGCAAACCCACTCCCGGAGCCCGCGGACCCCGAGCACGCGCTTGACAGCCCCTGCTGAGCCGGCGCCCGGCGTCGCCAGGCCAGCTATGGCCCCCGACCCGGTGGCCGCCGAGACCCCGGTTCAGGGACCTACCCCGCGCTACTTCACCTGGGACGAGGTGGCGCAGCGCTCGGGGTGCGAAGAGCGGTGGCTAGTGATCGACCGTAAGGTGTACGACGTCAGCGAGTTCACCCGCCGGCATCCAGGGGGCTCCCGGGTCATCAGCCACTACGCCGGGCAGGATGCCACGGTGAGCGCAGCCAGGCGGGGGCACAAGAGAGGGCGGGACCGGAGGCAGAGTGCAGGCGAGACAGAGTTACGCACCCCGAGCCAAACACCGACTAATTCGGAGGAAAGCCCGGAGGCGCCTGAACATACCTGTTGCCCGGTGATTGGGTGTCCTACGGATGCGGGATGCAAAGGCGGGAGAGAGGCCCTGAGAAGTGGAGTCTGGGGAGTGGGGATGGAGGCCAGCAACACGCACACACAAAGGGCCCCGCCGCCCAGTCGTGCATTCCGTCTGCAGCCCCGAGCCTCAGGTCTCCGGGCGAGGACAGGACCCCGAGCTGGGTGGGCTAGGAGGAAGGAGAGCAAGGATGCAGGCCGCCTGGGGAGGGAGGGAGTCAGTGGCCAGGGGAGGGAGTCATATCCTGTCTCGATGGCTAGGAGGTGCAGCGCAGCCGCGTCTGGACCTAGATGCGGGTCTCCACTCGCCAGCAGGAGCGGAAAGGGAGCAGGAAAGGAGCCCATTCTCGAGGATGGGGCTGAAACGGGAAGCTTGGGGAGACCGCTGCCTTGGGGACCGCTGCGTCGTGTGAAGACTGGAGGACGCGAAAGGGACAGTACTGTTCGGGGAGGGCAAGCGTCGGCAGGCGCACATAAGGGATTGGGAATGGCATACACTTAGCGAGGACCCCCAGAGCTGTCCTCGATTCGCCGGGGAGGCCACTGAGCCGCAGGCTAGAGAGGTCTTCAGCTATTCCGCGGAGCGGGCCGCTGTTTACGCTCTGGGGCCGTAGGCCCTTCGCGGGGTCCCGTCCCTTCTTCCCTTGGTCTCACTGTGGGGTCGGCGCGCGCCCCAGCCCCGGGTCTGCTGCTTCTCTTTCTAGACCACAGCCCTCAGAGCTAAGGCCCCGGCGCCTCTGCTGGGTTGGAATGCTGGGGACTCAGCCCTGGGAACTCGAAAGTCCGGGCGTTCGCTTCACCACGTTTCCCCCTTGGCGGCCAGAATGGCGTCCCCTCCTCTTGCATCCCTTTCTGATCTCGTGCCCTGCAGCGTGACGCCCTCCACTGTCCCTATCCACTACCCTGGCGTCCCAGAGTGTGCCGCGGGTCACCAGGGTGCCCATAACGTCGCAGCAGAGCTTAGACGCTGCGGGGCGAAGACCCGCCCCACCCTCTGACGCGACCAGCCTACAAGGCGAGGCCAGAGCTTGCGCGGCTCAACCAGAGCGACCACTCGGGAACACTGACGGCGGCCGAGGGCGCAGGCGTGGGCCAGCGCATGCGCAGACGAAACAGGCACCAACGCTGGGGCTTCCCGCAGTGTGATTTGGGGCGCGGGATACCGCGGCGGGGACGGCGATTGGTCCGGATGTGTGGTGCCACCGGCCGCCGGCTCCGCCCCACACGCTGAATCGCTTACAGGGCCTGGGGCTGCTTGACCGGTGGACGTGAATCTTACGGCTATGGACCTTACCTTGCACAACCCAAATTAGCTGCCTTGGGGCAGGAGGTGGCCACAGTGCTTAGGGAAAAGGAAGAAATGCAAGTGCCCCAGTTCGGACATAGGGCAGTCTTTCTCTTTGTGGTTTTTGGAGAACTCCAGCTAAGAGAGGAAAGGGACTTATTAAAAGACCCGCAAGAAGAGACGGAAGTCTCATAGCCCTGAGAGGTGAAACCAGCTGAACTTCCTGGGTCTAGTAGGGACCTAGAGAACTTTTCTGTAGCTAGCTAGAGGTTTGTAAAATGCACCAATCAGTGCTCTGTAAAATCGCACCAATCGACGCTCTGTAGCTAGCTAGAGGTTTGTAAAATGGGCCAATCAGTGCTCTGTAAAATGGACCAATCAGCAGGACATGGGCAGGGGCAACTAAGAGAATAAAAGCTGGCCACCCCAGCCAGCTGCGGCAACCCGCTGGGTCCCCTTCAGCACCGTGGAAGCTTTGTTCTTTTGTTCTTCATACTAAATTTTGCTGCTGCTCACTCTTTGGGTCTGTGCCACCTTTAAGAGCTGTAACACCGCAAAGGTCCACGGCTTCATTCTTGGTCAGTGAGAGGAACCCACCTGAAGGAACCAACTCCCGATACAGCCCCACCCATCCCTCCTGTTTCTCACCTATACTGAAATTCTTGGGCAAAAACTCTCTGTGGACACACCCAGGAGAAAGGCCAGCCCAGGCAGGTGTTCCTTGGTGGTCCCCCTCAGCCAATGCTTCCCATTCCTTGATGCACCCTTCTAACTAGAGCAGATGCTGGGTGATCTTAAACTGTGGACACCTGGGAAGGGTATGAGCACCCTCAAAAGGCAGCTGGGCCAAGGGAGATGGCCTGTGCTTCTGTGTCGGGAGTTGGTTCCTTCGGGTAGGTTCGTGGTCTCGCTGACTTCAAGAATGAAGCCACAGACCTTCGTGGTCAGTGTTACAGCTCTTACAGGTGGCACAGACCCAAAGAGTGAGCAGCAGCAAGATTTACTGTGAAGAGCAAAGAACAAAGATTCCACAGCATGGAAGGGGACCACAGCAGGTTGCCGCTGCTGGGGGCGGGCGCGGCGAACGGGGTGGGAGCAGCTTTTATTCCCTTATTTGTCCCCGCCCATGTCCTACTGATTGGTCCATTTTACTAAACCTCTAGCTAGCTACAGAGCGTGGATTGGTGTGTTTTTACAGAGCACTGATTGGTGCATTTTATAAAACTCTAGCTACAGAAAAGTTCTTCAAGTCCCCACTCGACCCAGGAAGTCCATCTGGCTTCACCTCTCACTTCAACTTGGGTACAGCCTTCCGGCAGGCAGGAGAATGGCCTTTGGTGTGAACACTGCCGGAGTCCAGGGGGCTGGCTCCCTCACTTTTCATCTTCTCCCCGCACTTGCAGGATCCCTTTGTGGCCTTCCACAGCAACAAGGGCCTTGTGAAGAAGTATATGAACTCTCTTCTGATTGGAGAACTGTCTCCGGAGCAGCCCAGCTTTGAGCCCACCAAGAATGTGAGACCCTGTGTTTGCTATGTGGCAACTCTTGGTTGTTGAGAGGGACAGAGAGGAGATAGGACAGTCTAGATAGGATCACAGTCATAGTAGTCATAGTCAGTAGTAGCTCTGGGGAATCTTGAGGTCCCTGCTTCTTTTGCATAGTCCTGAGGTCACAGGGCCAAGGGAGCATGACTTTGCAACCTATGGCTCCCTCAAGGCTGCCACTACCATGGCTTCCATCGTTATCATCATCATCAGTATGAGCACTTACTATGCGCCAAGCATAAACTCATAACTCTCACACATTTACAGATGAGATAACAGGCTCAGGGAGGTTAAGCAACACAGCCAAGGATCACACAGTTAGTAAATGGCAGAGCAAGGACTTAAGTCCTCTGAACTCTTAGGCACTATCCCATAGCACCTCCTTCTGTCATCCTCATTGTCGTGGTATCTTTGCCTAGGACTGTGGACTTCCTACAGCTACCTCAGTGGGAGGTCCTTGAGCCTGAGAGGGCCCTTGTCTCCAGTAGTGTTGGGGTGCAGATGAGAATAACAGCTCCTCCTCCTCTTCTGCAGAAAGAGCTGACTGATGAGTTCCGGGAGCTGCGGGCCACAGTGGAGCGGATGGGGCTCATGAAGGCCAACCATGTGTTCTTCCTGCTGTACCTGCTGCACATCTTGCTGCTGGATGGTGCAGCCTGGCTCACCCTTTGGATCTTTGGGACATCCTTTTTGCCCTTCCTTCTCTGTGCCGTGCTGCTCACTGCAGCTCAGGTGAGAGCCTTTGGCTTGTCAGGTGCACTCAGTATCCCTGGGGAAAGCTCCTTTGGTGTTTGAGGAAGGCCAAGAATTCCTGCCCTCCAAGTAGGGTAGATCTGAAGGTATGCGGGAGAGTGCAGGAACATGCATTCCACTGTCTTGGCCTGTCTGCTCTTTAGCCACATGGGCATCTTCATTTCTCTCACTGCCTTTTTAGCTGCTTCTCCGAGGGTTCCCTTATTTCTACATGGTTTGTCCTCTGCCACAGCCCACCTGTGCCAAGAACCAAATTTCTGGTTTTTTAGCAAAGCCTGGCTCCCTCCCCACCACTGACATTGCCCAACATGTTAATAATGATTGAGCACTAATTCTTGACTGTCAGGACCCATTTGGCAAGCCTTCTGCTCATGTTTGAGTCCTTTCTGTATTCCAGATGTCAGTCCATCATAGGTCATGGGCTTCAGGCCGGGCGTGGTGGTTCATGCCTGTAATCCCAGCACTTTCAGAGGCCAAGGTGGTCGGATCACTTGAGACCAGTTCAAGACCAGCCTGGCCAACATGGTGAAACTCCACCTCTACTAAACATACAAAAAGGCGCGGTGGCTCACGCCTGTAATACCAGTACCTTGGGAGGCCAAGGTGGGCAGATCATTTGCGGTGAGGAGTTTGAGACCACCTGGCCAACATGGTGAAACCCCATCTCTATTAAAATACAACAAGTAGTTGGGAGTGGTGGCGGGTGCCTGTAATCCCAGTTACATGGGAGGCCGAGGCAGGAGAATTGCTTGAACCTGAGAAGCAGAGGTTGCAGTGAGCCGAGATGGCACCACTGCACTCCAGCCTGGGCAACAGAGCGGGACTCGCTCTCAAAACAGGCCAGGTGTGGTGGCTCACGCCTGTTATCCCAGCAGTTTGGGAGGCCGAGGTGGGCAGATTACCTGAGGTTGGGAGTTCGAGACCAGTCTGGCGAACATGGTGAAACCCCCAACTCTACTAAAAATACAAAAAAATTAGCCAGGCATGGTGACGGGCACCTGTAATCCCAGCTACTTGGGAGGCTGAGGCAGGAGAATTACTTGAATCCAAGAGGTGGAAGTTGCAGTGATCTGAAACTGCACCACTGCACTCCGGCCTGGGCAACAAGAACAAAACTGTCTCAAAAAAAAAAAAAAAAAAAAGTCATGAGCTTTGGAGCTGGCGAAACTGAAGAACAGAAGGGATGGTGATTTGCTCCAACTCACGTGTGAGTCAGTGGCAGAGGCAGAACTAGGCCCCATGTTTCCTGACTCCTGAGGTGCATCATAGGCCTTAGCAGATGAAGGAAGTGGGAGAGGCTGAAGGAGGCACAGAGGTCAGTGAAGGGGACACTGGGTCTGGTGGGCTGCTCTCAGCATTGACTCTTCTCACCTAGATCCAGGCTGGCTGGCTGCAGCATGACTTGGGGCACCTGTCGGTCTTCAGCACCTCAAAGTGGAACCATCTGGTACATCATTTTGTGATTGGCCACCTGAAGGTCAGTGGGATGGGGAGGGGCTCTCTGAAACTCCAGGCAATGAAGGGCTGCCTTGGCGGAAGGTTTTCATACTCGTGTCCCTGCTTTTCTGTAGGGGGTCCCTGCCAGTTGGTGGAACCACTTGCACTTCCAGCACCATGCCAAGCCCAACTGCTTCGGCAAAGACCCAGACATCAACATGCATCCCTTCT
The DNA here is from genome assembly GCF_049350105.2 of Macaca mulatta. NCBI lineage: Eukaryota > Metazoa > Chordata > Mammalia > Primates > Cercopithecidae > Macaca > Macaca mulatta. The sequence continues at coordinate 12,231,625 of NC_133419.1, forward strand.
TCTTTGCCTTGGGGAAGATCCTGTCTGTAGAGGTAAGTGGAGGTATCAGTGGAAAGGTCTTGGGGAATAGGAGGCAGCCAACATAGGGGGGTTGGGGAAGGTGCCCACAATGTCAATGTGGGCAAGACACTGGAGCTGGGCTAGCTGGGGCTTTTGCGATTTTGGAAGTTCTAGAAGGCAACAGGCAATAAATGGGGGCTGCCCAGAAGGGAATCACCATCTTCCCTAGACCGTTCAGTCAGCAAACCGTTACTGCATAAAAGGCACCTCATTTTGCAAAGGATCCAGAGGATGACCAGAAGCATCCAAAGGATGAGATGGCCTATCCTTGAAGGTGCTGATGGCACCTCCTGGAGGTGATTTTTTGACTTTGTCCCAGGCAAGCATTTCCCTTGCACTATGTATTTCTCTCCCACACTTAGGTAGCCTTCTTGTCACAGTCTTCTCTGTCTAGGGTTGGATTGTCTGACTCTTCTTTGATGTCCAGTTATCTGGAACATTCATTCACTGAGTACTTCTTCTCACCCTGCTGATCCCCAGCCTGACTTCCTGGGTGGTCAGCGTTGGGTTTGAGTTGTCATCTGAGATTGTGAGCAGAAATAATGTAGCCGCTGAAGGAATAATGCCTGGGGGTGGAGATCTGGTGAACTTTTAGTGAGCATTAGGCAATGGAAGGTTCTGAAAGGCCAGCAGAGATCTTTGGAAAGTTAATTTAAAGCCCTTTGTCCCAAGCCTCTAGGCTGCAGAGTTCTTCCAGGTCCCCTCCTCCACTTTATGATGTTTCAGCTTGCCAGGAATTAATTTGTCGTTAAAACATTTCAGTTCTAGGCATGAGTCCAAGGTAGCCTGGCTCTCATCTCGCCGTGAGAACTTTGAAAGGGCTTTGGCAGCACTGGCTGGCCTGGCATGAGGAGCTCATAGCTTGAGGCTCATGCCCCACCTGTCCATAATGCTCTTATTTTCCCATCTCATGAGCATGGACTTGGGCTTGTTATATGTCCGATACCATTACGGTCAGTACTGTGTGGATGATGAAGCAGCCCTGCCCACCGTCTGACTCCCATGGCTGCTTCAAGGGCAGTGTGGTTATTTGCTGGGCAGTAGCATGGGGCTTGTGCATTTCTACTGTCACTACAGAGGGTTTAAAAAAAGACACGGGCAGGTTAAGTGGAGAGGAACCGTCTCACACCACCACCTTTACTGCTTCCTGGTACTTGGGTTTTCAGGAAATCCCTATCAGCAGACATAAAAAATAGAGAATGAAGGGACGCGACTGGCACGTGCCAGTGGTCCCAGCTACTTGGGAGGCTGAGGTGGGAGCATCGCTTGAGCCCAGGAGGTGAAGGCTGCAGTATGATCATGCCACTGCACTCCAGCCTGGATAACAGCGTGACCCTGTGTGTAAAAAAAATAATAATTTTTTAAAAAGATTAAAACCAAAAAATATTGTAAACAGAGCTCAAGGTGACTTACAGATTTAAAAAAGTAAAATATGACAGAAACTGAGAGGTAGTCATGACCAGATATGGCCTCCTTCAGGTGCTGACATCTGAACTGAGACCTGAATGATGAAAAGGGCCAGCACTGCAAAAATTCAGGGAAGGAACATTTGGAACAGAGAGAACAGTCAAGTACAAAGGCTCCTGGATGTTCAGAGACAGTAAGCAATGAGAAAATGAGAAGACCAGAAAACTAGGGAGGGGCCAGATCATGTAGGGCCTTAGAAAGCCATGGAAATGGTGTGGTAAGAAGTTTGGGTTTTATTCCAATAGCAATGGGAAGTCACTGGAGGGTTTCTGGTGGGTATAGCAATCTGCTTTGCACTTTAAAAGGCTTGCTCTGGCTGGAGGTGGAGAGGATGAATTATAGAAGGTAGATATAATCACAGATATAACCTCAGAGAGGAGGCTGGAGCGAGTCCAGACCAGACCAGGGAGGAGCAGGTGAAGCCAGTGGATTTGGGATATGTTTTGGAGGCAGTGTAAACAAGGCTTGCTGAGGACCTGGATGTGGTGGTGAGAATCACCCCATCTTCAGCAACATTAACTGAGGGAAAATTGAAAGAGGGGCACCCTTGTTTGGTGGGATGAGTGGGGCAGAGCCCCACCCCACCAGGGTGGCCTCCTATTGTGGAACTGTTACGGAAAGGAGCCCCATCCATTGCTTCCTCCTTGAATGGCAAATGCCTTTATGACCCCTATAACTTGCCCCATTATGTTTAGACCCTTGGTGGTCAGAAGGGTTCTATTTAGGTCAGTGTCCCCTGCCCCTCCTTGTCCTCCAGGAATTTTTGAGAGGCACTGATGTGGATGTCATGGGGTCAGCACAGGCATCAATATCCCCAAAGGGATGGAACCAAGCAGCCTATTGCCCAGGCATTCACTAACAGGCAGCCCATCCTCAGCCTCATAGCTGGCAGGGGTGAAGAAAGGCTACTTTGAGTCCCAATTTTTTTTTTTTTTTTTTGAGACAGAGTCTCGCTCTGTCACCCAGGTTGGAGTGCAATGGTGCGGCCTCAGCTCACTACAACCTCCACCTCCCAAGTTCAAGAGATTCTCCTGCCTCAGCTTCCTGACTAGCTGTGACTACAGGTGTATGCCACCAAGCCTGGCTAATTTTTGTGTTTTTAGTAGAGATGTGGTTTTGCCATGTTGCCCAGGCTGGTCTCGAACTCCTGGGCTCATGCAGTCCACCCACCTCAGCCTCCCAAAGTGCTGGGATTACAGGTGTGAGCCACTGCACCCGGTCTCTGTTTACAAATTTATCACTAGCTTCATCCCCTAAGGTTATAAGCTCCAAGAGGGTGGGAAGTCTATATTGTTCACCTCTGTATCCTGAGCATCTAAAACATAGCTTGGCACACAGTAGGTGCTCAAGTACTTGAATCTGTTAATGTAGAAAGCATGCTTCATCTAGCTGAAGTGCCTTGCACAGAATAAGCTCTCAATAAATGAACTGTGGACACATGGAAGGGTGAGCTAGAGCTCTGCTCAGGGGTTGAATGCTCCTCTTATACCCTTGTGGTTGTCTGGTTACCTGAACTAATTGGAGTGCGATACAGACAGTCATGGAGTGAGACAGCAGAACTTTGCTGTCTGGTTTGTGAGCCCACACCAGGGGTTCTAGGCTGGCTGGTTGACATGGTGGCCCCAGCCCGTCTCTTCAGCAGCTCGGCTTATAAAAAATAACCACCACCTACTGGGGAAAACTGCTGGAACCTTCAGATTGCCAAATTGTTCTTGGTGTCTTTTCCAGAAATATTTGCCAAACTAGCCTTCAGGGGATTTGATAAAATCCCCTGAAGTCAAGAGACCATGTTGAAGTCAAGAGACCAAAAGATTTTGATGGGGAGGGTTAGAGGCTGGATATAGAGGGAATTCTTAACCTGTATAGGGGCAGATATGGTTGTCCATGGACATTCTGATGTCAAAAAGTACGATGGCGGCTGGGCACAGTGGCTCACACCTGTAATCCCAGCACTTTGGGAGGCCGAGGTGGGTGGATCACCTGAGGTCAGGACTTCGAGACCAGCCTGAACAACATGGAGAAACCCCATCTCTACTAAAAATACAAAATTAGCTGGGTGTGGTGGCAAATGCCTGTAATCCTAGCTACTCGGGAGGCTGAGGCAGGAGAATCACTTGAACCCAGGGAGGCGGAAGTTGTGGTGAGCCAAGATCGTGCCATTGCTCTCGAGCCTGGGCAACAGTGAGACTCCGTCTAAAAAGTAAATAAATAAATAAGCACGATGGGAGAAAGGGGAGAGGGTAGTGGGGCCTGGAAACCTTATGACAAAGAGAATGAACACAAGAGGGCCTGTGGTCCTGTAGACTGTGCTGGACACATCCCTCATGTGAGCATGGGCCATCCAGCTGCAGGCCATGGTGTGACACGCTCTGCAGATTACAGCCTAGGGCTTCATGTTCCATGTGCTGCAGGTAAGGCTGGGCCTCTTGGAGCTTTCCAATAGCACCAACAAACTGTCAGCCCTGGAGGAGGCCTAAACTTCCAAGCAGGGAAAGGTCAAGGTCACAGAGGGAGGAATCACTGGTCTCTGAATGCTCATGTGTTTGCTTTTCTTCACAGCTTGGGAAACAGAAGAAAAAATACATGCCGTACAACCACCAGCACAAATACTTCTTCCTAAGTGAGTGTCCCCATCCAACACAGGGGAGCTGCCTCAGGAGGGAATGCTGAGGGAATGAGGAGGATGTGGCTCTCCAAGAGATTATGGTATTTTAAGGAAAGAGGCTACAGGAAGTACCCCACCCCCACCCCCAGTTACTCCCTGCTTGAAAGCAGTTTGCCATTTCAACTGAGTGAAGTGAAGTTAGGCTGATGATTGGCTGAAGGTTATTTGGTTGGGGGCAAACTAGTTCCTCCCATCCAACCCCAGTTTCCACTAGGAAGCTGGGTGTTTGGAGTGTAGAGAGGCCTTTTGCTTTACCCTCAACCTTATCTTAAACTTTGTCAAGATGGGCCAAGGTAACCTGGTAGAGCCCAGTCCAACCCCCAGAGGAACAAAGGTACGGATAGTTCTGGAAGGATGGGTCTGGAGGAGACAGGAATTGCTGTTAGAACTGAGAAGATCTTTCTGATGATTCCATATATTCCCAGCTTTAAAAGTCTGTCCCACCTACTAGGGAAACTGAGGTGGGAGCATCCTTTGAGCCCAGGAGTTTGAGGCTGCAGTAAGCTCTGATTGTGCCACTGCACTCCAGCCTGGGCAATGGAGTGAGATCCTGTTTCTTAAAACAACAACTCTGCTCCATAATGCCTAAAATGAGCTTTAAACACCTTTAAATTTTCAAATTTTTTAAAGAAGGGAGGGAAGGAGTCCACTGATCTTATTTTAGTTTGAAGGAATTCATCCTAACTGCCTATCACCAACTATCACTAATAGAGAAAGGTGGATGGGGCAGAAGGGTAGAGCAGAGACCTCTGGAAGAAATGATTTTAGAATCCATGGCACATCAAGATGGAGGAGCCATGGGTGGTCATTGTCATACTAGGAGTTATGGGTAGCATCAGGTGCCACAGAGAAGGGCTACAGAAAAGGAAATGAGGCAGCGTGTAGAATGCAACACTTCTTCAACTCCCAGTTTTCTTTCAAGAGAGACCCTTCCCACGACTGACCTCCAGGGCTTCAGATTGGGGTGGCACAAGCCCATCTCCCTAGTCTAAGGAAGTGAGCTTCACAGCCTGTGAAGGATCCATAGGGTCCTTCCCAACACACACACACTTTCCTGCTTCTGCCCCTTCACCTGCATGGTGGAGCTGCCAGGAACAAAGGGCAGATGACTGTAGGGACAGGACTGTGGCCAAGGTAAGTAAGAGAGTATTGGCACCCTTTTAAAGGTGTGGGATCCATGAAGTGTGTATATAGGAAAGTGAAGAAAAATGAAAAATAATAAAGGTGTGGGAGCAGAGCAAGTCCCATGCGTGAGGCCTGAGTTCCCAGGCTGCCTGTCACTGAAGAGTGCCACTCACGCCCCTCACCTTCCCTGGCATCCTCTTAAGAGTTTTTGCCCTCCCCATACTTGGATTTATGCCCACCTTCGGTGCCTGCTGGTTCCAGTGGATTGCAGAGCACTCAAGCAGCTGGAGGGGAGACAGAAGGGATGATCGGAAGAGGCAGTCCCCTGCTAGAGGCCATCTCTCCAGCATCAACTGGCCCTTTCATGACCGTCTTGTGCTCACGCCTCCTCTTTGTCTTGGTTTCCTCCCCAGTTGGGCCCCCAGCCTTGGTGCCTTTCTTCTTCCAGTGGTATGTTTTCTATTTTGTTATCCAGCGAAAGAAGTGGGTGGTGAGTATCCATGACCCAAGAAGCCCACATCCTTGTCTCCAGCACCCAGAGTAGGGCATAGGGATTCCCCAGGGGAAACTGAGGCTGACTCCAGGCCTAATTTAGAGCAAACTAATAGAAGCAGACACAGATCCTTGCCTTCTCTAAGTGGGACAAAATGATTTGAGCTTAGCAGGCAGCCTGATTCCCAATGTGCAATTTCATGCAGCCAGTGTCTCCAGAGGTTCTTGTACTGGACATAATGCCAGGGGGTTGAGTTGGGAATGGGCAAGATGAATGATAATACCTACTTTCAAGGAAACTTCTGATGAAGCAGAATGTGGTTGTTAAATCGGAAAAGAGGTACAGGCAATAGGTTCTGGGGACTCCAAAAGGGGCCTGACTGCACCTGGCTTTGTAAAGTCACTTTTCTAGCTGGCCTTGAGGCTGGGCGGGGTTTCTGACAGGCAGAGGTGGGGCAGTGGGGATGAACTTCAAGCAGAAAAGCTGGAAATGAGGGGTAAGTTTGACAACCAGACATATTGTGGAGGACTAGTGTCAGGGGAAGAGTATGGTGCTTGGTTCAGTGTACAGAAAAGCAATGAGAGATTTCATCAGGGCACTGGCATGGACTGAGCCATGGTCCTGGAAGATTCATTTGGCAGCATGCTGAAGGATTTAAATTGGCTGGGAAGAGCTAGAGGCAAGGAGACCTTGTAGGCCTTGGTACTTTTGAAGGGGACAGCAAGAAGAGCTGGGGGGTGCCAATGGGAATGGAAGAAAGGAGCAGTGGCACTAGATATTGCAGGATTGGACCCCTGAGAAGCTGAAGACGACTGAGTCTGGATACCCAGGAGAATGGCTGCACCATACAAAGAAAGAGCTGGTGACAGGAAGAGAAGAGCTGTTCGTGACTGTTATGCTCACTGCTTTCCTCACTATAGGACTTGGCCTGGATGATCACCTTCTACATCCGCTTACTCCTCACTTATGTGCCACTATTGGGACTGAAAGCCTTCCTGGGCCTTTTCTTCATAGTCAGGTAGTATTTGGTGGGGGCGGGTAGGGACTGGTGAAAGAAATGTTGGGGAGTGACCAGTCTGGTCTAGGGGCCGTGCTGGGGCTTTGGGTAACAGTGGGTGTTTCAGGAGTTGGCTTGGGAAAGTAGATAGGCTGGAGCAGTTATCTGAGGGGGAAATCCGAATTCTGGGCTCTGTGTATACTGTTTTTGTCTGTGTAACATTCAACAGGTTCCTGGAAAGCAACTGGTTTGTGTGGGTGACACAGATGAACCATATACCCATGCACATTGATCATGACCGGAACATGGACTGGGTTTCCACCCAGGTAAGGGACAGTCACTCAGAAGACTGGAGCATAACATAACTATTGAAAAGGGTGGGTAGGTGAAAATAGCAAAAACAAAAAGTCCCCCAAACAGCATTTTCTCATTAGCCTGAGGCTCTTGTTACCATGTGAAGGGAGTGACCAAGACAGTCTCACGTCCCTGCCTCACCCAGCTTTACCTGGAGAATGCTGGGCTGGCCTTTCCATCTGATACTCAACATGCTCTCCCCTGACCTTTTCCTCCAGCTCCAGGCCACATGCAATGTCCACAAGTCTGCCTTCAATGACTGGTTCAGTGGACACCTCAACTTCCAGATTGAGCACCAGTGAGTAGGGAGCCTGGGGAAGCAGGGTCCTGGGGAGGGTATAAGTGTAGGGTACAGGTGGAAGCAGAGAAGCAGGAACCACTGACTCCCTGCTGTTCGTTCTCCCTGAAGTCTTTTTCCCATGATGCCTCGACACAATTACCACAAAGTGGCTCCCCTGGTGCAGTCCTTGTGTGCCAAGCATGGCATAGAGTACCAGTCCAAGCCCCTGCTATCAGCCTTCGCCGACATCATCCAGTGAGTATCTGAGCCCAAGAAGATGGCCGGTAGGGAGGGAAGAGGGCAGGGCAATGGAAATGATGACATGTAGGGTGGGGAGTGAACAGAAGGTATTCCCAGTCGTGTGGGATGGAGTTCACCATGGCAAAGGCAGGATTCTTTATTGGTCCTGTGGCCAGGTCAGGCCTTTGCCCTCACTGGGGTTCCCCTCAGTACCATGGCCCAAGCTAGCTTTCTCTAAAGTAGAGGGGAGGAAAGCCTCCAGCTGGAAGAAGGCCTTAACCTCACTGCTGCATCTCTGGTGGGTTCAGCTCCGCTTGCCTCCCTCACTGTCTGCCCCCATTTTGTTCCTGCAGCTCACTAAAGGAGTCAGGGCAGCTCTGGCTAGATGCCTATCTTCACCAATAACAACAGCCACCCTGTCCAGTCTGAAAGAAGAGGAGGAAGACTCTGGAGCCAAAGCAGAGGGGAGTTTGAGGGACAATGCCACTGTAGTTTAATACTCAGAGGGGGGTGGGTTTGGGGACATAAAGGCTCTGACTCAAACTCCTCCCTTTTATCTTCTAGCCACAGTTCTAAGACCCAAAGTTTGGTGGACACAGAAGCCCCCAGAAGGAGGGAAGGAGCTGTTGGGGCAGGGGTGTAAATTATTTCCTTTTTCTAGTTTGGCACACACAGGTGGTTGGTGAGCAGAGAGAACCAGGAGGGTAACAGAAGAGGAGGGACCTACTGAACCCAGAGTCAGGAAGAGATTTAACACTAAAATTCCACTCATGCCAGGCATGGCGGCTCACACCTGTAATCCCAGCACTTCGGGAGGCCGAGGCAGGCAGATCACAAGGTCAGGAGTTCGAGACCAGCCTGACGTAGTGAAACCCTGTCTCTACTAAAAAGAGAAAAATTAGCCGGGTATGGTGGCGCACGCCTGTAATCCCAGCTACCCAGGAGGCTGAGGCAGGATCATCTCTTGAACCGAGGAGGTGGAGGTTGCAGTGAGCTGAGATCACGCCATTGTACCCCAGCCTGGGCGACACAGCAAGACTCCATCTCAAAAAAAAAAAAAAACCAAAAATCCACTCATACAAAGGGTGAGCTCAGCTCACTGGTCCACTTCTCAGTGCCTTCTCCATCCTCATTTGCAAACCTCAGAGGGATAAAGCAGTTGAACCTGATGAGCAAGAATTATAACAGCAAGGAATCATTAATGCTTAGAATTCTGAGGTCCAGCACAACTCAGTCTCTAGGAGCTCAGCTCACTGCCCAGGGATAGGTATGACCTACGTCTGCCTTAGGCTGCTGGTAGAAGCCATTCTCCAGTTTCAGAAGCAGGAAGGGCAAAGGTCAAGACTGTGGTATTGGAGTCTTTTGGCTCTGAAGGATCCTGGAACCACTGATTTTGTTTTATTCCCTCCAGGGTCTAAAGAGAACAAGAGGTGCTAGCTCTTACCAAAACAGATGGTAGAGAGTTGCTGGCTATTTAAAAGCCCTTTCATCTTTTAATTCACTTCTTTTCACTTCTTAACCATCCAACAGGAACAGAACACTCCTAGGACTGGGAGTCTTACTTTTAGCTTCATAAGCAAATGAGCAGATGGGACAAGTTAGTCTTTTCTCCCTAGAAACAAAGGGGATGCCTGGTGGTTTCCCTTTGCTTCCCAACCTAAAATTTCAAGTTTAATAAAATAGCAGTTAGCATAAGTGACCAAATTGGGAGATAATTATCAGTCATGAGGAAAGATACACATTTCAGTCATAAAGAATGTAAGGGCTATAAGCACAAACTTTCTATAACCTAAATGATGTTATAGCATTAGTATTTTTTAGCAGGAGCAGAAAGATTAAATATGATCACTTCATACTTCTAAATCAGAGATAGGAAGATTAAAACCACAGAACAGTTTGTGACTGCCGTTGCTATAGCTAGGTATCTTACTCTGTCCACTCTTGTTCAAGTATCTAACTCTTCTGGAGACCAAATAGGCTTTAGAAGAGATTATCCTAAATTCCTATCAGTGTAATACTAAAATATAACTTTTTAATCACCTGGTTTTTAAAAGATAAACAATTTAGCCCATCTCTCCAGAGAGCAAACATAGGAATATGCCTCAGGAGCCTTTACTTCCTGGGTTTATCATCAGCCCTCATACCCGTTTCCCCCTCCAACCCACAGCCTTTGCTTCCAGGTGGGGGGATTACTTCTTTGCCTCTTCAGCAGCATCTACTCTAGGCGTATTGATCACTTTGGACACTGGGAGAAGAACCTCAAACTAGGAAGAAAAGACAGAGCCTACATTTAGTTTTGGGAGGGGATGGCAGACAGCAAGGAGATGAGCATCCTAAGGCATGCTGGGATAGGGTCAGAGGCACCACCCATGGAGAGGTTTGTCAACACAAAGACGTGGAAGGTTAGAGGTTTGTCAACACAAAGACACAGGAAGAATGGGCAGCAGAAGATTTAGATGTTTTCCATTTGGGCACATTTAACTTAGCTGGATAACTTGGTTTAAAACAGCCTGGGTAGGAAAATTAGAAGCAAGCTGGGTGCAGTGGCTCATGCCTGTAATCCCAACACTTTTGGGAGGTCCAGGCAGGAGGATCACTTGGGCCCCGGAGGTCAAGCCTGCAGTGAGCTGAGATCACCACTGCACTCCAGCCTAGGGTGACAGAACAAGACCCTGTCTCAAAAAAAAAAAAAAAATAGAAGCAGAATTGAGGAGCTGTACCTCATTGGCTTCCTGACTCCAAAATAGGTGCTGATCCTTCCTATTTGCCGCCTAAAGTTTGTGTGTGGTGTCACCAGCCTGTTTAGCCAAATGGCTTTGGGCCCAGGCTGCCCAATCTGAGCGAACACCAGTGAGGCTCTATCAAGCCAAGACCAGGTCCTCAAAGCACCTGAACCACTGTGGCCTTCTCAGCCTACAGCACGGTGGTCTTTCACATGGCCACAAAGGGACACACAGTGACAAAAGGCTCAGAATGTTACAGTGGTAAAATGAGTGATCTCAAATCTACTGACAGACGTAAAATAGGCTTAGAGAGGAAAAGCTGCCTCTGGTCAAATAGATCATGGCAGAACGAATTCCAACTCACGTTTTTACAACTCCAACTTCTATGTTTATCTTGGTTCATTTTTTTTACAACCTGGCCAGAGGCATTTTTTTTAATCAGGCCCAATATCAGTATCCTTTTTGTGTGTGCCAATTTTGTTATCATATCCCTGTGAAGTTGAAAAATAAAGTTAATTTTGACCAAAAGACTTCATTTGTAACCCATGATGTTCCTCTGTGTGTGCAGGATTCCTGAGTGCCTCTGCTACAAGTTACTGTTCACCTCTCTGTGCTCTTTAATCACTAGACTCCCCTTTGTATAAGCTCCTTGGGCAGAGGAAGGAACATCAGGACCCTCGAGAAAACACCAAGACAAGGGTGGAGTATAGCAAGGAAGAGGAAGGCAAACTCCTTCTGATGACTCCCGTGTTCAAATGTGAGATTGTCAGTAATCTCACCAAGTTTCACATGTATCAATTCCTCCTATTCATGAGGCAATGCCCTTGCCCTTTTGTCCTTCAGCTTTCCATTCTGAATTATTTTCTCTTTATTTTTACTTACTTGTTTTGAGACAAGGTCTAGCTCTATGACCCAGGCTGGAGTGCAGTGGTGCTGCCATCTCAGTTCACTGCAATCTCTGCCTCCCAGCCTCAAGTCATCTTCCTACCTCAGGCTAATCGTTTTTGTTTTGTTTTGTTTTTGAGACCAGAGTTTCACTCTTGTTGCCCAGGCTGGAGTGCAGTGGCATGATCTCAGCTGATTGCAGCCTCTGCCTCCTGGGTCCAAGCAATTCTGCTTCAGCCTCCCGGGTAGTTGGGATTACAAGCATGTACCACCACGCCCAGCTAATTTTTTATTTTTGGTAGAGACAGGGTTTCACCATGGTGGCCAGGCTGGTCTTGAACTCCTGACCTCAGGTGATCCACCCACCTCAGCCTCCCAAAGTGCTGGGATTACAGGCGTGAGCCACTGTGCCTGGCCTCTCTTTACTTTTAAACTCATTTCTAGTTTCCAAATAGTCTCCCTAAGTCCTATCTGCCTAAATTCTTTCTCTGCAAGTGTGATCCCTCAGAGCTGGACTGCAGAGCAATGCCTCTTAACCATCCAACTAAGACAGCTCTCCTGAGCAAAAACATTTGTAGGCATCATTAATCTTCCCTGCAGTGTGCACACAGAAAGTTAGATAGCAAAATTCTATAGGAGACAAACTTACCTTCAAAAGACAAAAGAAAACCACTACAATCTTGACTACCACAGGGTATAAGCCCTTAATTATCAAGAGTTACTGCACTGAGGCAATAACTCCTAAGAAATCTTAACATTTCACCAGGCAAGGTGGCTCATCCTGTAATCCCAGCACTGGGAGAGGATGGCACACGCAATCCTAGCCTTTAGGAGGCCGAGGCAGGAGGATTGCTTGAGCCCAGGAGTTCAAGACCAGCCTGGGCAACAGTGAGATCCCAGCTCTACAAAAAATTGAAAAATTATCTAGACATGGTGGCCTGAGACTGTAATCACAGCTGCTTGGGAGGCTGAGGTGGGAGAATCGCTTGAGCCCAGGAGGTTAAGGCCAAGATCACACTACTGAACTCCAGCCTGGGTGACAAGAGAGACTCTGTCTCAAAAAAAAAAAAAAAAAAAAAAAAAAGGGCCAGGCACAGTGGCTCACGCCTGTAATCCCAGCACTTTGGAAGGCCAAGGTGAGCAGATCACGAGGTCAGGAGTTCGAGACCGTCCTGGCTAACACAGTGAAACCCTGTCTCTACTAAAAATACAAAAAAATTAGCCAGGTGTGGTGGCAGGAGCCTGTCGTCCCAGCTACTCGGTAGGCTGAGGCAGGAGAATTGCTTTAACCCAGGAGGCGGAGTTTGCAGTGAGCGGAGATCGCACCACTGCACTCCAGCCTGGGCGACAGAGTGAGACTCCATCTCAAAAAAAAAAAAAAAAAAAAAAGAAATCTTACCATCTTTACATCTTTAGTTCCTATCACTACTACTGCAGACTTAGAAGCAATCTACCTGAATCAGAAAATAGAGCTCAAATAAGTTGTGTGGCTTGGTATAATCTGGGAAAATCAGTTTCAAAAGTTACCTGCCCTTGGGATAGAACTTTTTGTCAGCATCAGAGTTTTCAAAAAGTACCCTAGTTATGAAGCCATTGTTGGGTAAACTTTATCCCATTCCAGCTTCAACCAGAGGCACTTGTATATCCTGAAATTTCACATAAGATTACACTTGAAGAATAGGTTTCTCCATTAAAAAACTTGAAAACTACTGGTCTTCAGGCTCCCTGTTTAATCTGTCAAGACATTGCCAGCTTAAATTTCGGACAGTTACATAAGTGTCCATGTTAACTTCAAATGGCCCTGACAGGAATGCTAAAACATCGGACATTCAAATGGGCCAGTTCCCCACCAAGCTTTCTCAGGATTATAAAACTTTCAAAGTTCAAAAACATGCGATCTCTATGGGAAACAATACCTTGGATTTCAGTTTACAAAAGGAACAAGAAAATGGTTTCTGAATGGCAGCTTTCAGTTTACAAGTAGTGGCAAAGTAAATGCTTGGATGTTATGACGTAGATGATCTAACTTGTGAGACTTTCTTAAAGGCACTCCTTTGATCTCACATGAGAGATCTAGAAATCTATTCAAGGTATTAAAACTCCTCTCCCAGCAAGATGAAATAAAGCATCCTCCTCCTAATGGCTGAAGTTCCATCTGCTATGGCCATTTTATGGAGCATGGTGCCATCTTGTGGACACTCTCAAACCACCCATTGTTAATCGGGTGCAATTACACAGCATGTTGAGTGAAAAGGAAAACTATTTGGAGTCATGGTCACTTGGGATATTTTCAAATGTTCTCAAAGAACATGACATTTTGGTCACTTTTATAATTTTATTGACCTTTTTTCTTCATAACTTTAAATCAAAAACAGCGCATGAAAACCAGTGTCTTATCCCAGTCTCAACTCAGCTGATTGCCAGATGAACATCACCATCTTACTCCTCTGAATAACCAGACACAAATTACATAGCAAGTTCGAGTTTCTGCCCACCCAAGACATAGCCAATAATCAGTCACAAACACAGACACAGTCAACTCCAGGGGCTCCAGCTCTCTGCCTATCTTCTCTCAGCAGTTCCTCCCATCTGCTAAGAAGCACCTTCCTGATGGCTCTCTCTCAAGGTAAGTCAAGGCTGAACAAGACAGAAAAGCACAGTCTAGGTCCACCATCACCTCCCACTGGCCACCAGTTGGCCAGCCAGGAAATCATTTCTGTACATCTTTTGTCTCCCCCTTTTATCTCCTCTCTTCTGCAAAACTTGTTGCTATCTATCACTTTCATGTAACAATGGACTTAGTGTCCATTAAACTGCCTGAGAAGTGGTTTGAGCCTGATATATTTTCCTGAGCTAAAAAAGGAAAAGTACCTCTGTGGCCTTCTTGCCATTAAGATCAAGTAAAAAAGGGACTAGCACTACTGAAAAGGGTCACACTAGAAAAGCCTTAGAATCCTCTCTCCACTCCTGTGAAGGTTTCTCTAGTTGTAGCTCTTAAGGGTACAAGAGGGCAAATATTCTGGGGTCAAGGAGGTATAATGGGGAAACATTTATTTTCCCCTTTTAAACTTCCCTGCTGCCCCAGTCTTTGCCTTCTTCTTAGTGGATCCCTTGGGTTCTGGCTCCTTGCGCTTAGCTGAAGAGAGTGAGCCGGTCACCTTGAAGAAATCATCCAGGCGGCCCTGGGTGCTGCCTTGGCGGCTCTTACTCAGCCTCTTGACCCCACTGCGGATTCGCTCCTCAGAGAACTGCTTTTCACCACACATGAACTTAACCAGCTCTTCTTCATTTGGCTCGCTCCACTTCAGCTCCACAGACTCTGGGTCCAGCACCTCAGGTTTCAAGAAGAGCTGGTGAGCCTCCTTGTGGAGCCAATTTTCTGGCACAGGGTACTTGCTGGGGTCAAGTCGCCGCACAATCTCCTCGATGCTCTTGTGCTTCTGGATGAGGTCCACAGCCCGCTTGGGCCCAATACCCCGGATACTCTCACAGTAGTCACTGCCTAGCAGGATGCACAGATCCACAAACTGTTCCTGGTTCAGGCCCAGCTCCTGAAGAATCCGGCTCAGGTGGAATTCCTGGATTGGCAGCTTTTTGGCTTCACTGGCAGTCAGGTGTCGCATTAGCACAGGGCTGCCGAAGGTGAGGCAGTCCATGTCCTCGGTAGCCGCAGCATAGACTTTGCCAGCCTTCACCAGGGCAGCACAGCTGGCCTCTGCCTCGCTGGGTGCATCAAGATAAGGGATGCCCATGAGGCTCAGCAGATGTTTGCACTCATCGTTGTGCTGCTTAGTGACCTTCACCAGTCGCTTAGTGAATTTTTCCACCTCCTGCTCGGCCCCAGCAGCCTGAGCCTGCTGCAGCTGCTTCTCTGCCTCAGCCCGCCGCTCACTGCGTTTCGCCAGCTCACCTGACTTGAGCTGTGGCGGCTTGCCATCAAAGACATACACGGGCTTGATGCCATTCTCCATCATGCGAATGGTGCGGTAGAACATGCCCATCAGGTGGCTGGTGGTCTCACCCTCCTCGTTCTGCAGCACATCCCCACCCTGACGAACAGCAATCAGGAACTGATAAATGCTCATAGAGGCATCAATGGCCACCTTACGGCCAAAGTAGCTCTTGATGTCATTCTCCCGGATGGCACTGGGGGCCACATCAGCAATTAGTTTGGCCAGGCCTTGAATTCCCATGGCAACACAGAGGAGGAATGACTAAAAAAGAAAGGCAAGTCAGAGACGGAGGAAAGGAGAAGGGTTATAATTGGTGTTATCTCACCAACTTCATGCCTTCAACTAAATTCCACACAACAAAAAGGACAAGTCAGCACTGCTAAAGACGAACAAGACAAAGTCCTCATTCTCAAAAAACTCAGTCTAGCAGAATTTACTCAATAGTAAGGCTTAATGAGTACCAGAAATAGAACCAGGTGCTTAGAGAAATAAGATATTGTTGATATTCTAAGGTAGCAGCATTATTTATTATACAAAAAAACCCTACAACATGGGTCTCTATCAAGGACCACAGAAGGCCAGGGTGCCCAGCCCAGCTTGAGGAGTCCAGGGACCATAATGGCAGACCTGAAAGGCAAATACCAGCTAAACAAATAGATCTGATTTGTTTTGAGTCTCTGGAGAACCCTGACTGATAAGGCAGTCTTGAAAAAGGATTGCAAACATATCTGAATGGAGGTGATGTGGCTTTCTCACAAGCTTCTCTAAACTCTCTTCATCATCGCCTCAGCACATAAGAGTTTCTACTTTTATTATGATGTTACTAGAGTTTCAAGTCTTTCCCTTTGCGTTTTCTCTCCACTACTCAGTCTGAAATGTTAACTCCATGGCTCCTCCCCAGGTCCTGATTTAGGGGTCTGGCATGCTATAGTCACTGGGCTCAAAAGAGTATTGCACGTCAGAGTTCAGTGTTTCCCAGATAGCAGTGTTTCCCAAATCACCCTCACGATTTTTGCCACTTCCAACTAAAACCTGTACTTTCATTCACTTAGAATTTTTTTTAAAAAACTAAACTGGAAAACTCATAAGCAATAATATTTGTGTTCTATTAGTTATATTTTAATATGTGTTAAATATATAACTATTAAAAAGGATTTTTAGGAGGTGCAATTTAAAATCATCTTGCCATCCTGGCCAACACGGTGAAACCCCCTCTCTACTAAAAATACAAAAAAAAAAAAATTAGCTGGGTGTTGTGGCGCACACCTGTAATCCCAGCTACTAGGGAGGCTGAAGCAGGAGAATCACTTGAACCCAGGAGGCAGAGACTGCAGTGAGCCGAGATTGTGCCACTGCACTCCAGCCTAGTGACATAGTGAGACTCCGTCTCAAAAAACAAAAACTCATCCTGTACCCACTGGCAGTATGTGTCCAATACTCCAAGAAATATTCTACCAGGGCCAGGCAAAGAGGCGCTGGCCAGTAATCCCAGCACTTTGGGAGGCCATCATGGGAGAATCACATAAGCCTAGGAGTAACAAGCTGCAGTGAGCTATGATTGTGCCACCACACTCCAGCCTGGGCAACAGAGCAAGACCTTGTCAAGAAAAGAAGAAAAGACAAAACAAAACAAAAGAGAAAGAAGAAATGGAAGACTCCACCAGGACTTTTCATTGTTCCCATTCTTCCTTCACAGGGTTCTTTCTAGATCATCAATGACTGTTCAATTCTTCCTTCTAATTCAGTCCAAACACTTCAGCATGGCATCACGATCTTTCATGTTCTGGTTCCCAACCTAACCTTACATTCTGGGATCTCAACAGAAAGCTGGAATAAGGCCCGCCTTTTTCCACTTTTCCTTAGCTGTGCCCTCCTCTCGCCATCCTCTCACGCGTCCTTCCAGGTCCATCCCTGGATTATTAATCAATTAATAATTAATCGATAATGAATTATTCATTTGATTAATATGAATAATTCCCCTGTGAATTGCAACGGCGAAAGCTCTGGCCTTGAATCCAGGCGCGGCATTTTCCATCCTGTGACATTACCAAGCCACTGAGGTTTATGAAGAACGATTACCATGATTGTCTCTCAGGGCTGCTACCAGGGTTAACTGAGACAACAGACGGAAACCCCTAATGTCCCCTCTCCAGGCCTGTTCAACCCTTCGGCTCTTGCCTCAAGCCGGCGGCCCTGCTGGAATGTTGACTGAGGACCAGGCCGTGTAGCCCTTGATCCCCTTGCGGCGTCCCACAGACAGGCAGGCAGGCAGGCATGCAGGCAGGAAAGGGGCTAAACAACTCAAGTGTCAGAACTCTTTCTCGTCCAAGGTCTTAGGAAAAATACAACACGACCCCATAAGGTGGAACTTATTACCGCCTTTCTACAATGGAGGAAAGAGAGGCTCGGAGCTTACGCGACTGGCCCACGGCTCACAGGGGGAAAAGTGGCCGGACCGCTTGACTGCATATCACGCGCACTCCAGACCCCGGCTCCCCACGGCCCCAGCGCCAAGCGGACCCCGTCGCTCCCGGAGGCGCTTCCCATGGGGTCTCACCTGGCCTTTGAGACACGAGGCCTCGGCAGCTAAAGCTTTGTTCGGGGTTGGCCCGGACAGGCGGTTCCTAAACCTGATCTCCCTCCTCAGCTTAGCGGCGGGTCGCCTGACGCTCAGCCGCCTTCCAAAGCCCGCGCTCCCATCACGTGACCTGCCCGCCACGCACAGCCTCTTGGGGAGTGTAGTGCAGGCTGCGTCCCCTCAGACGGCTACTCTCATGGCAACCAGTCCCTCCAGGGAGAACAGAGTCTCTCAGCGACCGTGGCGTACTCTTCTCCACCGCTTGTCCCTACTCCACCCACACCAGGTCCCCGCAGGCCCCTGCTCCCGCTACACCCGAAATCGCAGGACTACAAGTCCCCCAATGCCACTTGCGCCGGAGGCACTTCCTTTTCCGGTTGTGCTAGGCGCCTGCTCCTGCGGACGTGTGCTTCCGGTGGCGGAGCGGCGGATTAGCCTGCGCGGGGCAAAATGGTGAGAGGGTTAAGGGGAGTTCCCGATGGAGATGCGAGGACCCCTCGGGGTCTGACCCACACCGCGCTTCTCTCCTCAGACGCCAGAGATCCAGAGGGCTAGACGCTCCTGGAAACTCCGGCTTGGGCTGAAGGGTGGGGAAGGGGGAAACCCCTTGTCATGAACTCCTTAGGTTTCTGAGCTCGCGATTTCTAAGAATGAGAGGCGTGGGGCGTATTTTGAATACCTTCCAGTTTGTATGTCTGTTATCTGTGGTGTGTTATCTTTATCTGGAAAGTTCTTCTGCTGAACCCGTGCCCATGCTACAATGCCCTGGGCAAATGTTGTTTCTTGGTGAGGCACTTCCAACTCTGAGGCACTTGGCCAGACTCTCCTAGGAGCGCCCACAGCCTCTGTACACGTTCCATAGACTCCTTTGTTTGCGGCCGCGCCTCCTAGTGACCACCGTCTGACGCGCATCTAGCTCTGGGATGATGTCTATTCATCTTTGTGTTCCCAGTGCCAAACAGAGGGGCTGTAATTGGAAGCTCAATAAATGGCAGTGATTGTCTTTATCATTTTGGGGGAAGGGGGCCGTGATTGTTTACTGAATTGAATTCCAGTGTCTCAGAACAATGGGGGCAGTTTACTTCTCTAGAGTTGTTATGTTCTGGATTTTAGAAGCGTTGGCTGACGGGTGACAATGAAGTTAACATTTGTACAGATCTTTACGTTTACAGCCCTCTTTCATAGGCATTATGTCATCACGTTCCCTACAACCTTAGGAAGGAAGCAAATACCTATTGAGCAAAATCCTCCCTGCCAGGCACTAGAGTTTTGATTCATCATCTTTCTTATACATCAGTCCTGTGAAATAGATAATACAATCACTTTACTCAGACTCAGATTACTCAGTAGAACCAGAACTTGAATGCCTTCCCTGTAGATCACAAGATTCCATAATAGTATAGGTAGTGAGGAAAATACTGAATTAGAAATTGAGGGCCAGGCTCGGTGGCTCACGCCTGTAATCCCAGCACTTTGGGAAGCTGAGGCGGGCGGATCATGAGATCAGAAGTTCGAGACCAGCCTGGCCAGCATGGTGGAACCCCGTGTCTACCAAAAATACAAAAAATTAGCCGGGCATGGTGGTTCACGCGTGTAATCCCAGCTGCTCCGGAGGCTAAGGCAGGAGAATCACTTGAACCCAGAAGGCAGAGCTTGCAGTGAGCCGAGTTGGTACCACTGCACTCCAGGCACTTCAGCCTGGGCGATAGAGCAAGACTCTGTCTCAAAAAAAAAAGAAATTGGGGCCGGGCGCGGTGGCTCAAGCCTGTAATCCCAGCACTTTGGGAGGCCGCGACGGGCGGATCATGAGGTCAGGAGATCGAGACCATCCTGGCTAACACGGTGAAACTCCGTCTCTACTAAAAAATACAAAAAACTAGCCGGGCGAGGTGGCGGGCGCCTGTAGTTCCAGCTACTCGGGAGGCTGAGGCAGGAGAATGGTGGGAACCCGGGAGGCGGAGCTTGCAGTGAGCTGAGATCCGGCAACTGCACTCCAGCCTGGGCGACAGAGCGAGACTCAGTCTCAAAAAAAAAAAAAAAAAAGAAAGAAATTGAGGCTGTGTGCGGCAATTCACACCTGTAATCTCACTACTTTAGGAGGCTGAGGCAGGCAGATCACCTGAGGTCAGGAGTTTGAGACCATCCTGGCCAACAGCAAAACGCATCTCTAGTAAAAATACAAAAATTAGCCAGGTGTGGTGGCGCGCACCTGTAATCCTATAGTCCCAGCTACTCAAGAGGCCGAGGTATGAGAATCTCTAGAACCCAGGAGGCAGAGGTTACAGTAAGCCGAGATCGTGCCCCTGCCCTCCAGCCTGGGTGACAGTGAGACTCCGTCAAAAAAAAAAAAAAAAAAAATTGAGATCTGGGTACCACCAGTGACTTATAGCAGGCGTTCTCAGCTTGGTGTCTATAGACACTGGTCCACAAAGCTCCAGAAATTGTAGGCAAACTTTTTCTTGTATGTGGTTTTTCTCAGGCAGAGAGTTCGTACCTTTAGTCACATATTCATAGTGGTCAGATCATTGGCCTCAGAAAATGATAAGGACCATTGATCTGCAGCTACATTTCCAGGCCAAAATCAGCCTCTGTTTCACAGCAGCACCAGGCTCCTTGATAACCCCATGTTCTCTCCAGGCTGAAATGGAATTCTTTGATAACTCTGATCTCTTGCCTTCCCCTAGGAGCTTGAGGCCATGAGCAGATACACCAGCCCAGTGAACCCGGCTGTCTTCCCCCATCTGACCGTGGTGCTTTTGGCCATCGGCATGTTCTTCACCGCCTGGTTCTTCGTGTATCCTTTCACTGAGCAGCCAGAGGACCAGTGATTAGTGATTTGGGAGGCTAAGGGAGAAACCATGCTAAGTACATGGACCCCGCCAGTTTTGTACATTGGATTGGGGCTGGGAGAAGGTAAGGAGGGCTGGTTATGCCCAGGAGCAGGTTATGGCCTTATTTCCGAAGTTCAGGTGAGCTCAGTTTGTCCTTTGGATTTTCAGGACAGTGAGCAGGGAGGGGGCCTGGCTGGAGTGGAGGTGGGGAATAGGGGTGCTACAGTTGGAAAGGTGGCATAAGGAAGGGTGCACTCAGGTGTCGGGAGGTCTGAGGGATAGTCCCAGCTCCGGCCCTCATGAGCTATGTGACGTGGGGCAAGTGACCTAACTCCTCTGGGTCTTATTTTCTTCATGGCAGTGGAGCACCAGAGTCCAAAGCATCTCTTAGGCCCCTCTGCCTGGCTGCTCTGGGCTGGATATGCCTCCCAGAAGGCATTGAGCCAATACCTTTCTCCTCAGAGTGCCACTGGCTGGGCTCTCTGCACTCCACAGTCCATCCCTTCACTTTGCCTTAACTGCTGTGCCCAGTTACGAGGTCACCTCTACCAAGTACACTCGTGATATCTATAAAGAGCTCCTCATCTCTTTGGTGGCCTCACTCTTCATGGGCTTTGGAGTCCTTTTCCTGCTGCTCTGGGTTGGCATCTACGTGTGAGCGCCCAAGGGTAAGAGCTGCAATGGGATGGACGCATGAGCCAGGGAAGCCTCCCCATAGGCAGGTCAGCAGGGTCCTTAAAGCTCTTGCCAGCATGACCCCTTGGTTGATGGAGACAGACTCAGTGGAATGGGTAGGGACACTAGACATTTGTGCCTCTTTCCCTGCCCCTCATACAGACTTGAGCCAAATGTGACTTTGTCAATTCTGAGCTCACATGGCCCAAGGCCTCGATCTGCCTTTGGGATGTACCACGTAGGAGTGTGAATGCAGGCTTCCCATGGTTGTACATTTATGCTCTTAGAAGTCAGACCCCAGTGACTTGGAGAGGCTGCTGGGAAGTTGGCTGGCTGAAAGGGGGTCAAGATCCGGGGCTTAAAACTTGCTGCAGACAATCCACCAAACAGGCCACTGGGAATCAGCTCTGGTGGCTCATCCTCAAAGGCATGTGCTCGACAGCCTTTGCCCCAGGAGCACAGGGGTGCAGGGAGAGAAGGTAGAAAGAAGGGCCATTGGTCTCATTTTGATACCACTCTCCTCTTTTAGGTAACAACCAGATGGCTTCACTGAACCCCTGCTTTTGTAAATTACTGTTGCTGGAAGTGTCCCACCTGCTGCTCATAATAAAGGCAGATGTATGGCAGTTCTGTCTGGGGTCCATTCTGCAGGGGTGGCGGGGTGCTGGGACCTACATTCCTTCCCCAATCTCTTCCCTTTCCCATTTCTCATCTGCCTTTCGCAGTTCCTGCTGCTGATCTACTTCAGGGGGATGAGATTTGTGTGGCACGGGTGTTTTGTCATTGGAATTTAAGGCTCACTTGAGGATAGGAAGGGTCTGGGCCTACCCTTTTCTGTTGTTTCTAGGACAGACTTCTCTAGGAACCCACATCAGTCCTTTCTGCCCTAGGCCAGTCCCTGCCATAAACATAGCTACCCTTCTCTGTGCTGGGGCATCCTCACCAGGCTCGGCTTGTCCCCCTAAGAAGGCTTTTCCCCTCGGTGGCTACTTTTAACACAGGTGGGCAGCAGCGGGTGTGCGGGAGGGGAAGGTGTGGCCACGGGAGGGGCTGCTGAATCCACTCCTAACTCCAGTATGAAGCTAAGAGGATAAGGGGTATGAAGCATCCATTTGGCCCTCTGGCTCAGGAGCTCAGAGATTCCAGGCTTCTCAGGAAGAACTTTGAATTCCAGTTGGCCCTCGCCTCATAGGTGACTCCTCTCCCACCAGACCAATCCCAAGAAGAGACAAGGAGGCAAGCTCAGATACAAAGCAGTATTTATACATTTATTTATATATGTATATTTACTTCAGAAGAAAAGAACATTTCAGGGACAGGAAGCAAGCAGGCCCGGGGCTGCTTCCCTCACTGCCCACCTCAGAGTCAGAGTTGGCACACGATAAATACCAAGCTCAGGGAGAACTGGGAGTTAACTGGAAGGTAGGGGGCGCTCTATGCACACGCAGGCTTCTAAGGGGGCACAGAATGGGCAGGAGGATTTGCACTGGGAGGCCCTATGTACAGCTTGAAGCTAGGGGGAGATTAGCCCAGTGGCTACAGGAACAAACACCAAAGGAGAGAGGAGAAGGGAGGGATGACCTGCTGGACCCCAGGGCAGGGTTGGGGCCAAGACACACCATTGCCAGCCGGGCAGCTGGCAGCTTCTAGCAGGTGGCCCACTGACCTTCCCTGAAGCCCTTTTACCACAGGCTTAAGGCAACTTTGGTCCAAGGTTGACCCCCTCAAGCAGCTCGGAGCCCCAGCCTGGCCCCAACTCCTGCACTGAGGAACCCCTCCCCAGGCATGGAAACAGAGCCAGCTGCTAACAGGTTTGGGACTGTGCTGTGTCCAGATGGGCTCCAGGGAGCAGTGGACGGTCACTTTCCAGTTAAGGACTGAGGGGCCGCAGTCCCGTTGAGGAAGCCCAGGAATCCTATTAAATGGAGTGGGGCTCGGCAGTTTTAAGGCATAGGGAGGATTCCCCTAGTGGGAGGGAGAACAAAGTCATCCTAAAGAAGGCTCAGCCCCTGCATGGTATGGGAATCATAAAATTCCTATGTCAGCGGAACCAAATTGGGAAGGGGGCTGGGAGGAAGCTATCCCTGCTATTCCTGCATTCCCCCTGCTGTTCCCTATCCTGAGGACAAGTGCTTTGAGATCAGTGGCAAAAGGGGGCCTGCAGTTCATAGGCTTCAAGGACTCGGCTCCACTATAGAAAGGCCTCCCATTCAAAGCTGAGAATGAGTGGTGGTACAGGGGCAAGGCCTGCTTCCCAAAGAGGTGGCAGCATACCACAGGGCAAGGACAGCAATTCCCTTTCCCATTTCTGGACCCATGGCAGACATGGCTAAATGAATACCACACTCCTTCCATGAGCCTGGGTGTAGCCTCAGAATGTACCAGGCACCACTAAGAAACTTGAAGTTAGCACTTAAGATACAACTTCTTCCCTAACCCAGGGTCTTGGTGGTTGGGAGTGGGATGGGTGTCTGAGGCTCCCTGGGAGGGATCAGAGTCAGAGCCCTGTCTTTGCAAGTGTCACACCCCTGCTCTGGCCCACTCGGAGCTTTCTAGCTCCATCCTTCCACTCCTTCCTGCCCTGGTTTAAGTGCATTTAGTAATTACTTCATTAATAACAGCAAAAGCTATTTGCATTTGCCCACCAGCCAAGACCAGGCTGCTGCTTGAGGGATTCCTGCTCCTCTGCTCAGAGAGAATGATGTGGTCACTGATCACTGTGAGCTCTGGACGCTCCCAGGAACGCAGGCAATGAAGCTGCAACACCATCTGGGTGCTCAAAAGGGAATTTCCTCTTCCCCGATATTCCTGGTTCAAGGCTCTAGGGCTTACCTGGCCCACTGGCCCCTACTGGTTCAGGCCTGTGAAGGGCTGAGGGTGGCTTCATCAGGCACTGAGTAGACTTAAGGCACAAAGTCAGTTTCTCCAACCCATCCAGGGCTGGCCTTGGCTGCCCTGGGACTTCTTGGGAGCCAAGCTCTCCCAGGGAGAAGAAACCTCCTGGGCCACACTTAAAGCTTAGAAATCCGAGTCTGGCGTAACAGGCAAACCCCAGAAAGTCCACTACCAAGCCATCCCCCAGGGAACAGCTTTAAGGGGGAGAGCCGTCTGCCCTCCATTGACTCATGGGAGTCCACCCAAGTCTCTTAGGGCTGGATCCAAGTCCCCTGCTGATCTCAAAGGTGGGCAGGTCCTCTCTCCAAGAGGGTTGGCCCCAGTCTCAAAAGGGGAGGCAGGGAGAGTGGGCTCTGAACAAATCAGGGCCACAGGCTTCCCCTTCCCTCCAGGGTACCTGAACCAGCCCTCCAACCACCATATCTGGAAAGAGGTAAACTGGTCCTGTCCTGGCCCCTAGGGGGTGGCAGGCAGGAAGGCCCAGGAAGTCTCCGGCTCTCAGGTTCCCTCTGTGCTGTGAGGGACGACCAGCTGGAACAGTAACTCCAGTGTGAAGACTTCCAGTTTCACCAGTCTTGGGTAGGGCCAGTGAACAGCAGAGCTGGCCTACAGCAGGCTCCAGTGTAACACCATTGCATCCAGTATTGGGGGGTGCCTGGGCACCCCAGTCCCTGGTGCGGTGCTGCCTCAGGAGGGCAGCTCAGTTACACAGGCGGTAGAAGTGGAAGTAGTAGTCTGTGGCTGGCTGGACGAGAGCCTCCGAACTGCAGTTGGCCTGACCCTGGGTGGAAGGGCAGTGGGAAGGTGAGGCAGCTCTGGGGGTGTGAGACAGACGGCACTCCCTGCTGACGTTGCTTAACACTGTGCCCCCAGTGCTACCACATACTGTGCAAATCCCCCATTCCTCAAGCCCCACGTCGCAGATGGGTACCCAGACCTCCGGGGTAGGTGGGATGCCCCTGCTCACCAGCAGTGCCACCCGGAAGTGGTAGGTGAATTCGCGGAAGGACAGGATGGTTATTGGCCACTGGTGAGAGGTGCCCTGGAGAGAAGAGAGACGGGTCAGGACAGACGGCTGCCCTTATCCCAACCAGCATCTCTCACCACAGCCGTCACAGTTCTGGGGTCTGTGGGGAGTTTTATGAAGGAAAAAAGCAGAGAACTTTGAAGAAATGGGAAGGAGCATGTTCTGCTTTGGCAGAAGGAGCAATGGCAGCTACTCCATGCAGACTGTGCCTGGGACTGGCAGGTCCACGGCCACCTCTGCCTGGCCCCTGCCTCCTTCCCAGTCCTGTTGTGCTGGGTTCCCTCACCCGCTATGCTCTGGGCACATCAAAGTATTTCATTAGCCCCATCCTCAGGACAATCCAATGACACAGTGCTGCTACTAGCCCCATCTTCTGGATGAGGAAACTGAGCCACTTGCCTAAAAATCACAGTGTGGCAAAATCACACAGCTGGGATTCAAACCCAGGTCTGTCTGGCTGTCTCCCTCAGGGTGGCATGCAGCCTGCCCATCTACCTGAGGCTTTGGCTGTGCGTCTGTGATGTGGTTTCAGGCCCAAGCACCATGTCTGCTGCATGTCTAGCTGGGCTCTCCGTCTCTCTCAGACACTGGCTCTTCTGCAGGGCCACAGGGCTCGAGCCTCCCCGAGAAGCACCCCCTCCTCTGTTGCAGGAGCTTCCTGTACGTCTTTTCTCCCTCACTATAGAGTACGTTCTTAGAAATCAACACCTGTGTCTGCTCCACCTCTCTCCCCTGCAGCTGGGCCCACCCAGCACAGGGCCTGGGACAGATGGGGCCCCAGTCAATATTTTCTGAGTAAACACATGAATGGGCGAGAACAAAAAATCACTACTTCCCTTAATTTGGCCTGAGAGTCTTCTCCCGTGGCCTCTTAGGCCCAAGGAGAAACTGGGGGTCCATCGGCCCCAGGGACAGCTATAACTTCCGGTTACTTGGCCAGGGAGGAGCTGGCCATCCAGTTCTCCCAGAAGAGGTGGCCAAACATGGAGCCTGAGGGGTCCTGTAATGCTGCACATCTAGCTGTGCCACTTCCCCAACCTGAGCATGAGGTCAGCTCCTTCCTGCTTCTGCAGACACCTCCAGTGAGCCACAGCCCTCCCCGCCATGGGCTTCCAGACACCCACCTGTTTCCATCATTGCACTCTTCCACATTAGCCCCTGTGATCTGCTTTCTTCCCCAGGTCTCCAGCATGGCAGGGCCAGGAGATGCTCAGCAGAGTGAAAGGAACAAACACGGGCACGCGTGCCCCTCCCTGGGACACAGAGGCCCAGGCCCCAGAGTGTCCCTTGTGGAGATGGCTTCACTCTGTAACTCCCAGCTCCTGCTCCTTGCCCATTTGGGGGCCCAGTTGTGCCAGGAGAGAAGCAGCTCGGGCCTGGCCAGCCCACAGCTTCCCAGTCCCACCTACCTGGGTGTCCTGGTGGGTGTGGAGACTCTGTGGAAGGCTCCCTTCCTCACACGGCTCCTCCTTTAACCTCAGGCTGCACAGCATCACAGACACGGGGGAGGAGGAACTGGAGACAGGCCCAGATAGCAGAGAAATGAGGTTTTGGAGTCCCTCAACCTCAGCCCCCTTCCAGCCAGCCTGCCTCTGAATCTCCACCCAGCCTGAAACACCACATAATAACCAGGGCCCTCGAACAAAACCTTTCCCATCGACCATCCCACGTGGTCCTCAGGCCATGAGATCAGGTCATTTAGCCAATTAACCACGAAGCAGGCAATGAAGTCAGCACTCATCCCACCATGTAGGAAATACCAGAAACTCTCCAGCTATCCTCAGACTTGGCTGTTCTGAGGCTCTGCAGGAGATTCTCCCTGGCTCCCCTCCTGCCTCCCGCTTCCCCGTGCTGGCACTCACTTCATCTGCAGAGTCAGGCTGAGGTGCAGTGGGGTGCCGCTGCTGACAGGGATGTGGTAGGTGAAGTTCCCAGGCCTGCAGGGGCAAAACTGGCACCTTAGCCTGAGGGCACCCTGCCACCACCCCCCACCCGTGGACTCCTCAGCCCCCAATCTGTACTGGAGCCCTGCAGAGGCCTGGAAAGGGGCTGCCCTGCCTTATGGGAGAGGCTTCTCACTGAGGGGGCAAGTTCTGGGCAATCTGTACCACCTGGGCTCAGGTCACCTGAAGGGACCTCCCTGGGTGAAGGGAGGGAGCCCAGCCCACCTGCAGGCATCCCCTGGAGCACAGTACTGGGAGGTGATGGGCATCGAATTCTCCAGCACCTGGATGGAGGTCAGGGAGGGCACTGGCTCTGCAAGGAGAGAGGCTGTTGGGGCAGGAGTAAGGTGACAAGGCAGGACACAAGTGAGAAGCAGGCAAGTCTTTCCTTGCCAGACTTGGATCAGTCACTCACACCTTAGTATGAATAAGTTCCAAGTTATTTTTTTCCAGACCTCCACAATGGCCAGAATCACACTACACTGTTCCCTCAGCAGCCCTAGGACTACCCAGTTCCCATGAACCTGACATCTGCCTCCTCAAAAGAACTGGAACACCTAGAAGGAGGGATGGGTCTTCACATCCCTTGCCAGGTATGCAGGAGCCCGCTCAAGGCCTCCGTTCCTGACTGCGGGCATCTCTCCCAATTCTGGGTTCAGAAACATCAGTTACACTGGTAGCTTGAAATCGGCGGTTGTGACAGCATCACACAAATCAGGCTCCCCCCGCCCCGAGGCAGCACGCTGCTCCTCGCAGCCTCCCTGAACAGACCCACTGCAGGCTGGCTGGCTGGGTAGGGTGGGACTGAAGTGTGACAAGCCAGATGGGGAGACAGGCCTTCTTGCTCATCTAGTTCACGTACAGTCTTGTTGCTGCCTGACTATCCACCCAGGAAGGGGGAAGCTGGGGCCACTCAACATTTGCTGGACCTGGTATGTTTTCAGCTCTGAGGCATGACCCAGGGACCCAAGGACCCCAACAGGATCCAGGACACCCTGTGTGGCCAGGACAGGTATCAGATACAGATGAGATGGAAGGTGCCCTTCCCACATCCCTTCTGGGCAAATTCCAAAGATCCTTTAAAGAGTCAGCTCAAATGTCACCAACTCCAGAGAAGTTTTCCCTGATCCTCCCCACCTGTGTCCAGATTAAGTGTCCTCCCCAGTCCCAAAGCTACCGGCATGTCCCCTCAGAGCCTCATCACACTGCTGTGTTTTCATCTCTGTGAGGTCTTTGGGGACAGGAGCATATCCGTCTTCATCACCCCCAGTCCCCTGTACAGAGCCGGCCACAGAGTGGCAGGCAGCTCAGTAAATGGGTGCCTGGTAAACATCTCCCCCATGGGGTTCCCCCATCACTTTGAATTTCCATCTCTGTAAGCCACATTATGTTCCAGGGTTTCTTTTTCTTGAAGCCACAAAGCCCATCAAATGAAAGTTAGTGAGAGCAGAGCTGCCTGGTTGAAGCCAGGAAGCCTCCCACCCTCCCCTTCAACCCCCAGGGCAGCCCCCAGGGTGCCTCAGAGGAACCCAGTTTGAAAACTGAATAAAAGGTTCTGTAGCTTTGTTAAAACCAAAGATAAGAGTTTGGGAAATAATAGGCGAGACCCGGTATAGCACCCTCCTAGTGCTGGCATGGTGAAGGAGGCATCAGGCTCGGGATCAAATATAAGCCCCGCCTCAGAGGGGCTGTATAACCCTGGGCAGGTCACTTCACCTTAGTCTCCATCCCATTTCTTCAGCTGAACAATAGGAACAACAATTCCTTTCTTGCAGGAGTGCTGTGAGGACTAAATGAGATGATTTATGTAAGGCTGCGGGCCTGATTCCTGACCCTTACTCTATGCTCAGCAAATGTCTATTGACTGACAAGTCTGAACCCAGACAGTCACATGACTGGGCTGAGGTGGGCCCTAGCCAGTGAGCCTTGCCAGGCTGGGCTGGGTATTATCAGGGGTGCAGCAAGTACCTGACTGGCCCTGGCCCCAGGTGGGCTGAGCAGGGCCCACGCTGGACTGGGGGGCCCCTCGGCGGGCCCGGCCATGGAAACCAAGGCTGGGACTGTTCTTGGCTTTGCCCAGCCCCCCAGGGAAGGGGACTGCAGGGCTGGCCAGAGGCTCCAGGCTCTTGTGATGCTTGGAGTGGCCAATGCCATTGACTGAAAGACCCCAGGACTTGGCTCTGATGTTGGTGACTGGCAGAAGGGCCATCTGGCTGGGGCCTGTGGATAGAACCAGGGACAGGCTGAGAAGCAGGGAGCTGGCTGCTTCCTGTCCAGCTGTCTCTAGGGCCCCATAAGACTGAGTGAACCCCATGTGTCTCTTGGTCCTCTCAGGGGAACTTCCCAGTCATTGTCCAGAGCCCCTTTCTGGGCTCCAGGAGACCCTCCCACCAATGAGTATTTGGGCCTTTCTCTCTACTCAGGTAGCCCTCGCCCCAGGCTCCAGCCCAGAGAAAGCCTTACCTGAACGGTTGGTGCTGGGGCTGGGACTTGGGCTGAGAACATGGCCAGGGTTAAAGCTGGGGCCAAGACTAGGACCAGTGGTAGGGTTGGTGGTGGGTGAGGAACAGCAGACGACAGGGCAGGGGTGGCTGGAACATAGGTCCAGGGTGCGGATGGCAGAACCTGGGGCCGAGCTGGTGAGGCTGGTGGTCACTGAGGAGGCCAGAGGCTGTGTGAGCCGGAGGAGCCCCCAAGAGAGAACATAGCAACCTCCCCGTCCCACCCCAGACCTGCCCAGACACGCACCCAGCAGCAAAGTGGGCTGTATGCCTGGTAGCCCAGTGGTTATGGGGGACTGTCGGAGCTGCGTGGTCCCAAAGCTCTGGCTGGACCTGCTGGGGAAGGATGAGCTGAGCTCAGAGGGGCTGGGAGAGCCTGAGGGGAGAGGGCCTGGCAGTCCTGGAGAGGCAGGCGGGCAGGAGAAGGCAGAGAGGGAGGGGAGGGAGGCAGGAAGAGGGGCAGCAGGAGCCAGAGGAGAGGGGTGCCGGTCAGCACGTACCATGGGCACAAGGCCTCACTCCCCCCAGGGGGCTGGGGCCGGAGCAGGGCCAGGAGACAGGAAGTGGACACGGCAAAAGAGCTAAGGGGCAGCAAAGAGGCAAAGGGTGAGACAGGCAAAGGGGAAGAGAGAAGAGAAGACACAGTCAGAGGTGGCCCCAGGAGCTGGGGGTGACAGTGGGCTCACAGAGCCCAAGGCCCTGCCCTGGCCCTCCTTCTGCCTACCCCATGTTCCAACCCCAGCCCCTCAGACAGCCCTGACTGGCAGGCCCAGCTACCTGCAGGGGCACTAAACAGGCCAGACACAAACATTGGCGTCAGCAGGGACTGGCAAAGGCTGCCCACCCTCCAAGGAGGCCCTCCCTGGACCCCCACAGCACCCCAGCAGGCTGAGAGGCTAAGGATGAACTCCTTTAGAGAAGACAGTCTCATGGCTCTCTGACCTGGGCCTGCCCACTGAAGCCCCACCTGGCCTGGAGGCTTGGCATGGCATCCAGGAACCTACCCGTCAGTGTCTACCAGGTCCTCCTCTGTGCGCAGGCTCAGCACGTACAGTGTGGACATGGACACCACGCTGGAGCCACGGAAAAGGGTGACTGTTAGAGCTGGAGCCACCAGCCAGTGCCCTCTCTCCAGGACAAGGCTGTGGTCCTTGCTCCTGAAGCTGCGCTCCCAGGTGATGCCTGCAAAATGGGTCACCCCAGAGGGGAGGAGGCAGAAAGGCCCACCTCACTGAGACCTCAGCTGCCTGATCTCCCAAGCTACGTCCTCCTCTTCCCCTAGGCCTGAGCCCATGGGCAGGTGACTCCACTGGGTAGCTCCACTCCCCTAGTCAACCACCCTGAGAGCCCAGGGGACAAGTCACCTGAAGGCCATGACCACCACCAGGGCAATGATGGTTCCCTGCAGGAAGCGCTGGCTGATGCAGGCCTGGTCCGGAACCACGGACGATGACTGAGGACCAAGAGGAAAAGTGCAAATGCAAAGAGGGCCAGGCTGAGGCTGCCCGCAGTGAGCTCTGCTGGAGGTCGGGCGGGGGGTGGTGGTTAAGGGGGTGCCCCATTCCTCCAGGGGGCAAAGGGAGAAGAAAGAGAAACTGGGGACTAGGAGGGCTACAGAGTCACAAGGAGAGGGAAGCACCAGAGGCCATGAGGCTGGAGAACTGCAACCTGGAAAGGGAGGCAACAAGGGGTGGGGAACTCCCCATCCAACCCACCTGCCATGCCTGCTCACCCTTACCTTGCTGGCCACCTTGGGGGGCCTCTTCTTGTGGGGGACACTGCCTGCCCGGCTGAACTGGCTCCCTGCATGACTGCAGCAAGAGGGCCAGGATCAGGGGTGTCCCCGGGAAGAAGGGTCTCACCTTCCCCCACCCCGCACCCCTACCTGAAGGCGCCCGAGCTGCCGGTGGATTTGAGGCTGTCGAGCCGCCGCAGCTTGGCCAGCTTGTGGCTCCAGCGCTCCAGCTCATCAATGCGCGTCTCCAGGTTGTCCGTCAGCTTGCACAACTCCTTCACAGCCCCCACGTTCTCCATGAAGATGCGCTCCTGCCATGGGCCATAGGCCAACACAGAGGGCCCAGTCAGGCCTGGGAGCCCCAGACTGCCAGACCTCCGGGGGCAGGAGGGGCGGCCACTGTCCTTGGCCACCGGGAGGCCCTCAAAGCCTCCCTACCTGGGCGGGCCCCTCCAGTCCAGCCTCAGCACCCACAGCTCCTGTGCCTGTCTCCAAGCAACACCCCCACCTCTGCACCTTCACCTGGGCTGTCCCACCTGCCTGAATGGCCCTCCCCACTCCCTGCCAGAGCTCTCCTCCCCTAAGCCTGAAGGCTGCAGCCCCGGGATCTGCCCCCTCTGATGACTGCTGTCTCAGATGTCAGCATTTCACTATTCAACTGGGGTGGAGACCCATTACATGCCTCCTTGGCGCCCAGACTAAGGACAGGTGACAAAAGTCATCCTCACAAGAAATCACGTATTTCAGCGTGGAGGTAACCATACGAGGATGTCTGCAGTTCTATTACTGCCCTCATTTTACTGGGGGTGGAAGGCCATGGCCCTCCCCAGGGTTTCTCTTGCCCTTGATCACACAGGCTCCAGGGGCCAAATCCCTACCCACTCATCTCCTTGAACACTCACCCCTTCCCTGTGGGGTGCAGAGGGCACTCTGGAAGCAGCATGAGAGCTGAGGTTGCTCCTGCAGTGCCCCCCCCCAGTATCTATGGAGGTGATGAGTGTCCCCCAGCTGGCTCCCCCCTTGCCTCTGGGCCCCTTCCCATTGCCTCACCCACAGACCTTGTTCACCACCAGGAAGTTCTCTATGGTTTTCCCATTGGCAAAGACCATGTCTCCGGTGTCTTTCACAGCCTCAGGCAAGATCTCCTTCACCTCCTGAGCGATGACACCTGGAGGTGGGGGACAAGCCAAAGATGGGTGGGGGGGTGGGAAAGGGCAGGATTGGAGAGGGTAAAGTTCTGGAACCCAGAGATTTGGATTCCAAGGAGCCCTGGAGCAGGGGGATCCCCGAACAAGTGTTCACAGAATTGCAATTCCAGGGCTCAGGTGTAAGGTTCCCGGGCTGGTGTGGGGCGGATTCCTGGGGGTAAGGATCCCAGGGGGAGTGGGTAGTATTCCGGCAGGTTAAAGGTAGGATTCATCTAGCGAAGGACGAGGGTCCCTGGGCCGCGATTCTCGGATTTCCACTGACAAATGGGGCGAGGTTCCGGGGACGTGGAGAGGTGCGATTTTCCAAGGTCTGAGGGGCGGGACTTCTAGAAGGCATGATTCCCAGGGGCGCAGTTCCAGGAGTCAAGAGGAGGGGTTTCTGGGAGTAGGATTTCCAGGTGACGAGGCGAGGTCACTGAGACCCGTGGTTTCTGGGTTCCCGGACCCCAGTCCGCGCCAGCCCGGTCCCTACCTGTCTCTGGCGCAGTGGCCTCGATGCCCGCGCTGGCGGCGAACTCGGGCTTGTATCTGTAGTGCACCAGCCGCATGCGCGAGATCCTCTTCAATTGCTCGGTGGTGTCCACCTGCGGGGAGCCAGGCCCGGGAATGAACCCCTCCCCTCCTGCGGCGGTCCCGGAGCAGGCCCCGGAGCCCAGGAGGGCGGCAACCTGGAGGCTGCAGTGTGGAGAGGAGATCCTACTACTGGAGTCGTTAGATCGGGATTGGAGGCCAGCCTCCCTCCCTTCCTTCCCCGGCAGCCCCGCCTTTCCGCGTGGTCACGCCCCCTCCCCAGCAGCCCCGCCCCCGCGACCCGCCCCAGCCTCTAGCCCCGCTCGGCCCCCACAGCCCCGTCCCCACCTCCTGCACGTGTTCCTTGGCGCGCAGGTCGGAGGGGTGCATAAGCGAGCCCATGACCTTGACATTCCCGTGCACAACCAGCGCCTCGTCCGGCCGGTCAGTGTTGATGCCCACGCGGCCGTGGTGGAAGACGGTGTCGGGCACCTGTGCCCGCTGCCACAACACATCGCTGTCGCTCTCGAACTGGCCTGGGTTGGAGGCCTACCGCGAGTTGGGGCTGGATCAGTCCTGGGGGATAGGGAGGGGACCTGCAGGGCCCTGGGAGCAGGGGAAACTCCACAGCAGCCCCTCCCCTTCCAGCCAGAGCTTCTCACTGCACCAAGCCCAACTTGAACTATCCCTCCCATTGTGACAACTTTTTCTCACTTGTGGGATCCCAGAAGCTACCAGGTCTTTGTCCACCTCCCTGCTTTACTGTGGAGACCCTGCAGCCCAGAGAGGGTGGGAGCCTTGCCCAAGGCCACACAGCCAGTGCCTAGCAGGATGAGCATGCCCACTCTTGACTCTCAGGACCTGGGTACTTCTGCTTGCTGTTTCTCCCAGCCCTAGGGAGGGCTGTCTACGCCCTGGGAGAAGGTGGCCCTCACCCGCACGATGATGCGCTCTGAGATCTGGGCAGCCAGCGTGTAGTTCTGGTTCTGTGCGTGGGCCTGGAGGGCCACGACCAGCATGAAGTACCTGGGACACACAGGGGTCTCAGAAGTATTCAGGGCCTGCCCCCTCCCCAGGGCTGGCCTACCCTTTCCCTGGCCAGATGCATGTTCATCTCACCCATCCTACAGAGGAGGAACCCGAGCCTCCACCAGGGGGCAGAAATTCCCCAGGGCCCACAGCAAGAAGCCAGGGCTGTTTCTCAACACAGAAGCCAGGCTTCTGCTCTTCCCACCCTTAAGTCAATGAAGGGCTCTAAATCTCAAGTCTCTCATCTGTGAAATGGCTCAGCCTGTAGGGCTGTGTGCCTGGTGTGCCACACAGGGCGGTGTCTTCCTGCCTCAGAAATGGAGGGCTCGGGGCAGGCTCCCACCTGCTCACCTCTGGTCAGGGTTGGGCTTGCCCTTCTTACGCATGTTGTTAGCGGTGGTCTCGCTGAAGTGCAGCCGCCCCACAGTCACCTTCGTGACCTGCTCAGGGGGCAGATTGACCCTGCAGAGGAGAGGCAGGGTGCTCAGGGGGCATGGAGGGAGGCTGCAAGAGCCACGCCGCTCAGGGGCACCCAGGCCAGCAACGTAGGCAAGGCGGACACCCTGGGTGCCTCCCTGGCCCCTCCATTCCCAAACCAGCTTTAGTGTGGGTCCTTCTAGGTACCACCCCCAACAGGGTCAAACACTCACGTGACCGGGTTGAAGGGCCGCTTGCTCCGGTCTGACTGGGACTGCTCGATGTTAATGGACTGGTTCAGGGCCTCCAGCTGTGGGGAGTGAAGCCAGTGGCACCTCAGGATGGGGCTACCCAGGTGGTCCTGCCCTGCTGCCCCCTCTCAGCCAGGCCTGGCCCAGCTAGAGCTCACCAGGAAACAGGGCAGCACCCAGCCCTCAGCCGTGTTTCCCACAAGCTCAGATGCCTTCTGCATGGTCACACCCCCTCACACCCTACTTCACACCCACACCCTCCTCACCCCCTCACAGCATAACACTCCCCCAACTTCTGCACAGCTGCGCATGCACAGTCACTCCCCAAACACCCACACCCCCATTCCACACCCACACACTCCCCCCACCTCTGCATGTGTGCACACACACACACACACACTCACAGCCCCACCCTCCCTCACGTCCATACCCACACACCTCACAGCAGCCTCCAAGCCCATCCACTTGCACCCAGGCCCACTCACTCCCCAGATCCTCTCCATATCCACGTCTCCTCTACTCCTCCATGTGCACTGGCAGAGCCATGCCAAGGTGCCATGCCTGGCTCACTTATGACACCGAAGTCGACAGACCCAGCCATGTTCCCAGGGAGCTCATAGACTCAAAATCAGCCACTACTGGGGTTGTTTTGTGGTGCCTCCCAATAGGCCTCAGGGGAGGGGCCCTGGGGAAAGGACTAGCATGGAGTCTGCCCAGAGAGGAGGGATGTGTGTTGGGAAGGGCATCCAAGGCAAAGGGAGCTGCAGGGTGGAGGGCAGGGGCTGTGATGGGCACGAGAGGTTTGGGGTACCACACGTGGCAGAGCTGGATTGGAGAGCAGGGCCCCCAAGGCCCCCGTGGTGCAGCTTGGAAGCCGGGGCTTTGATGGGAAGACACTGGGGGCCTTGGAAGGATAGGGAGTGCCGTGGCCCCCTGAGTCTCAAGTGGGCCAGGAGTTGGGGGTCCCAGCTGCCATGGACATTCTGACAAGGAATGGAGGTAACCCAGACCAGGGGATGGACAGGAAAGAGGCAAGGACCGGACCAGGTACAGGGATCTTCCAGGGCAATAGCAGGGCCAGATGCATGATGAGAGGGGAAAGAGGGCCCTGACCCAGATTTGTGGCTCAGGTAACTAAGGCCCTGCACCCCATTCCCTGAGAGGGGAGCCCAGGGTGGGAGGCAAGTGTGCAGGGAGTTTAGTTTGGGACCTGGAGCTGAGGCACCTGGTACAGGGCTCGGGAGATGGGTCTTGACTGGGGTTGCAGACTTGGGAATCACAGGCTGGAGCAGGAAACGGGGTGAGAGGGAGGCAGGGAGGCAGAGAGGCAGGGAGGCAGGCTAGGGAGCCCAACGAGAGGGAAGCAGGCTGAGAAGCCTAACATTTAAGGGGCAGGCACAGGGCGAAAGGGAGGCAGGGAGGCAGGAATGCAGGTTGAGGAGCCCAACAAGAGGGAGGCAGGCTCAGGAACCCAATGTTTAAGAGGCAGGCGCAGGGCGAGAGGGAGGCAGGCTGAGGGGCAGGCACAGGGAGAAAAGGAGGGAGGGCGGGGTGGCAGTGGCAGGGCAGGATCTGGTTTACACACACAAACACACACACACATTCGCACACATGCTTGCCTTTTTTTTTTTTTTTTTTTTTTGAGATGAAGTCTCACTCTGTTGCCAGACTGGAGTGCAGTGGCACGATCTCAGCACCCTACAACCTCCGCCTCCCAGGTTCAAACGATTTTCCTGCCTGCCTCAGCCTCCCGAGTACTGAGATTACAGGCCCGCACCACCACGCCCAGCTAATTTTTGTATTTTTAGCAGAGATAGGGTTTCACCATGTTGGCCAGGCTGGTCTTGAACTCCTGACCTCAAGTGATCTACCCGCCTCCCAAAGTGCTGGGATTACAGGCGTGAGCCACAGCACCCAGCCAACCCTTGCTTTTTCTGGGGTCTTTCAGTGCCCCCCAAAGGGCCCTCCTGCCCTCCCTTCCTTGCCGAGCCCCAAACTTGCCTTCACTCCATGCAGCTTCAGATAGAAGCAGTCGAGGGGCTTGAGGCCCTCAGGCGTCTTGACGAACTTGGGCTCGCCCAGCATGCCGATGTACACCGTCACCTGGAAGTGGTTCTTCTTCTGGCACACAAAGGCATCATCGCCCACCGAAAAGTTGAAGCCCTTGTCCGCGTCCACACGGTAGGTGAGCATGGGCCTGGGGACGGGTAAGGGCACTCCCCTGAAGCCCCAGAGCCAGGCCTGGAACATCGGTTCCTCCCACCTGCTAGGTTGCAAAACCGTTTCCCACCCCACACCCCTGCATCCTCAAACCACCATTGCAGCTGCCCCCACTCCTGAGAAATGGAAACTGAGTCCCGGAAAGGATTCTAGTACAGGGTTGCAAACTCCTTAGACAACATTATCTCCTCTACCCCATGCCTCAGGCCACCGCCCTGTCCTGGTGATGGGGGAAGCAGGGCCAGACCCTGAGGCCCACCAGATGGGAGGGAACTCCTGAGCCAGGGAGGGCTTGACTGCCCTCTCCACACTTGGCTCCTTCCCAGAAGGCTGCCTGAAGCCCCCTCACTCACCCAAGAGGGACTGTGTCTGCAGAGCCTCACAGAGCCTGACAGCTAGTTGCCCTGGAAACGGTGGAACCAGGCGCCTGCTCTGCTGCAGACCCAGCCCCTGCCCACCGGCTTGCTCAAGTCTCCAGACACCCTCATTCGCACTCCCTCCTCATTCCTACTCCCTCCATCTGCCCGGGGAGGGAAGGGGCACTCCTGGACTCTCCCTCAGACTCAGCCTCAGTTTGCCCATCTGTTGTTGGGTTTAGTGTCCCACGTTTGGCCCCTTTGGGACACCTCTAGTTGACAGTAAAAAGAGCAACTGGGCCAGGCTCGGGCTCACGCCTGTAATCCCAGCACTTTGGGAGGCCGAGACAGGCAAATCACGAGGTCAAGAGTTCGAGACTAGCCTGGCCAACATGGTGAAACCCCGCCTCTACTAAAAATACAAAAATTAGCCGTCTGTAATCCCAGCTACTCGGGAGGCTGAGGCAGGAAAATCTCTTGAGCCCAGGAGGCGGAGGTTGCAATGAGCCGAGATCACACCACTGCACTCCAGCCTGGGCAACAGAGCAAGACCCCGTCTCAAAAAAAAAACAGCAACTGTTGGCCTGTGGCTTAGCGCACCCTCACTCAGGTCCCCAGGCACAAGAGTGGTCACAGGAATGCCCAGTGCCAGCCCGGAGGAAGCTGGGCAGGGAGAATGCTTCCAAACTTGTGGGAAGAGGCCTCTGGGCCTGGCCATTGTTGTCAAAGGCCTGGGCTCACCACCTCTTCCCTCCCGGAGCTCCACCCACCTGCCTGACCTAGCAAAGCACCCAGGAAGTGCCTGGGCCACTTCTGGGGCTGCAGCTGCCAAGCTTCCTGGCCTTAGGGCCTTGGGTGGCAAGGGTGGCCCAGAGTATGGGGGTGAGAGTAGGAGGCTTCCTCCCCATGCCAGAGAGGCTGGAGTGCCATACGACTGCAGCCCCACCTGGCAGGACTTCACGGGACCCTCCAGCCACCCAGCAGCCAGATGCCCCCAGCCCTGGGGCTGCTGGCTAAGAATTCCCCCAGAGCCTGCAGCACCCAACTCCATGCAGCTGTTCTCATCTGCTGGCCCAGGCCTGGCCATATCCACGCTACCCTGTCACCGGCCCACTGGCCTTCTGGGGGAGCCACGGGAGTAGTCCCCACAGGGCTCCCGGCCTGGGGCCTGGAAAGATGGAGCCATCTGGTGTTGAGGGGGCACTAGGAATGCTCAGGCAGCCTCTGACCTGATCCTCCCCAGCCCCTCCTCCCTCCCTCTAGGGAGGGGCTGCCGGGAGGGTCCCGCTTGGGCTCAGCTTCCGGCTACCTTCCTGGAATGCAGGGGGAGGAGGCGGGGAAGGAGGAGCCGGGAAAAAGCACCCATCTGCCCACTTCTCCCTGACTTGGTTCCCAGCTGCCCCTCCCTGGCAGTCATCACCTTCTCAGGGAGGCCTGGGGCTGGCCTAGGAGTCAGGAGCCCTGAGTGCCAGTCCTGGCTCTTCCCTGAGCCTGTTTGCTCTTCTGTGAAATGAGTGCTTCCAGGCCCTGCTCTAGGACCTTGATGGGGTCCTGGGCTGGGGCATCCCAAGATGGGGT
Source organism: Macaca mulatta (assembly GCF_049350105.2). Taxonomy (NCBI): domain Eukaryota; kingdom Metazoa; phylum Chordata; class Mammalia; order Primates; family Cercopithecidae; genus Macaca; species Macaca mulatta. Next base: position 12,270,621 of record NC_133419.1, read on the forward strand.
GGGCTGGAGGAGTGGGCATTGTCGCGAGGCACTCACAGCTCCTTGTAGTTAGCGTCGTACAGGGTCGCCCACTTGTTCTGCTGATGGGGCTGCCACTTGATGGACTGGTAGTTGGGGTCCAGGTAGGAGCCACTGAGGCTGTCACTGTCCTGCAGGAGGCCTGGAGGGAGGGAACGCCCATGTGGGCCCTGCACATTGGGCCCCACACCCCACCTTGAAGGGCTGGCCAGCCATGTACCTGGGGAGGGGGCACCTGGCGGGTGCCAAGGTGGTGTCTGGACACGGGCAATGCTGAGAGGCAAAGAACCAGGGCCTGGGGAGAGCGGACCCTGGGGAGGCCAGGGTGGGGATGGGGCTCGAGTGGGGTGCAGAGGCAGGGCTGTCACCGTCCCGGGCTCCTGTTTGATCATTCCATTCAGCATCTGGGCATTGAGGGTGCTGGGGGGGGATTCGGAGTGCTTCCTCTTCTTGGAGGGGTGTGTGGGGAGCCTGGGGGGACAGAAGTGTGCACCATGGGGGCTGGCTTTCCCTGAGCCCCTCCCACTGGGTAGTATCCACCTCTCTCCCCTCTCTAGCCTGTTTGGGCCAGGATATGCCCCGCCCAGAGGACACCTCCTGCAGGAAGCCCTCAGGCTTTGCCTCCTCCTACTCCCCATTGCTCTGTACTGTCATTTTCTGCTTCCATCACTCTTTGCTTCCCCTAGACTGTGGACAGGAGCCACACCTGACTTGGTGTCTCCATCATGCCCAGCAACTGGGCTGGCTCACGGAATCACAGCAATCGCTTGAGGAATGAATGAGTTTGTCCCTGCCTGCAGTGTCACACTCAAGGTCACCCTTTATAGTAGGGGCTCTACGGAGAGCAGGCCCCGTGATCAGAAACAAGCCACAGAGGGCCTGGGTGACAAAAGCCAGGGAAGGGGAGCTTCCTGGGGCAGGGAATTTAAAGGGGACTGCACAGCACTCCTTCCCCTTCTGGTTTACAAAATGCTTTGACAGCAGAACCTTCCTTTGAACTAAACCTTTCATGGAATCTCCGTGTAAAACAGAAGACAAGACAATCATGCAGGTTGAATCAGAGTGGGGGCTTGGGCTTGGGTCTAGGAAGAAGACTCCTCGGAAACCTGAGGGTTCCATGAGACAGCTGCAAAATCACTGGGGTGTGGGTAAGAGCACAGCCCCGGGCCCAGTCCTGACTCATGATCTGGGCGGGACGTTTCCCCCATCAGAACCTCAGTTTACCTACCTGTGCCCACCAGATAAGGTAGTTGTGAGCAATTAGCCATGGCTGTAAACCCCTCAAGGTATTGCTGGGCAAACGTGTGTAAATATGTTGACCCCCATCTGCCCTGCAGAGCCTTCTGCCCTCCCTGGGCACATCCCGGTCCCTGCCTCCCTCTCTGGCCTGCCCGTCGCCCTGCCCACCCTGGTTCCTGCACCCCACCTTCCCACCCCAGGGAGCCAGCCGCCCACGTCTTACTCAGCTCCGTGCTGCTGCAGGAGCTGGTGCAGCATCTGGGACTGCTGGGTGTGGTGGAGATCAGTGGGCACCAGCCCCTGCCCCATGGCAGCGTAGGGGGGGACCGGGGGCTCAGCCTTCATGTACAGGTCCCGCTGCAGGACAGGGTAATGAGGTGGAGGTGGTGGGGGTGGCGGGGGGCCTGGCAAGTGGGCTGGAGGTGGGGGCGGATGCTCCAGGCGGGAGGGCACTCCCACGTGGCACAACGTCTCAGGGGTTATCGTGCGCAGGAGATGGGGTTCTGCAGGAGAGATGGGGGAGCGGACATCTGAGACCAACCGCACCGTCCTCCCCAAGGCAGAGTCTCCTGCTTCTACTGCGTCCTGAGCCAAGCCCGGGGACTGCCCCCCACCTACCCTAGGTGGGAGGGCCATTGGTCAGCCACCTACTAGAGGCCTGAGCAGGGAGGCGCAACCCTGTCCAAGGAGGGGCAGCTCTTCACCCCATCCTAGCCACCTCCTGCCCCCAGGCTGGGCCAGGAGGATCCAAGTCAAATCTAAAGGTCCCCCTCCGTCCCCATCTCCTCTGAGGCCTGCTCCTCCTCTGGGCCTCAGGAAGGAGTCTCTGGAGACCCCCAGCCCAAGCCTGCCCAGTGCTCCTCCCTCCGGCAGGCAGCCCCTCTTCTGGGCTCTCAGGGGCCAGCCCCCCGGCCTGAGTGGGGAGGCCCCAGCTCCCTTTGTTCCCCAGGAGGCATTCCAGGGATGTTTTTGGTAAGATAAACAGAACTCTTGACCCCAATCCGGACTGCGGGGAGCCTGCTCCCGCGGTGGTTCTGCTCTTGACCACCTGGGGGCCGGGGCACCCCTGAGCACCCTCTAAGGTGAGGTGGGCCCGGCCTGGGAAGCCTGCGCCCAGGCTGCACCCGCGGCCACGGCCTTCCCCAGCCACCCACTTACCGCTGAAGGGTGCGTCCATGATGGCGCAGGCAGCCAGGCGGGTGGCATCACCGCGGGGATACTTGCTCAGAGGCAGGGCCAGGCTCCCCACCCGCCCGTGGGGAAACAATAGCCAAGCGCCAGGGAGTATTTGACCAGCGATAATCTCAGCCCGTTGTGCAGCCGCTGGCCCCCTCCCTCCTCCCCTACCTCCCTGATAAGGCCGCCCCAACCACTTGCCCGAACCCTGGAGCAGGAGGGCGGTGCCCGCTGGACTCACCATTCACCTGCTGGGGGGAGTAGGCCTCGGAGCCCGAGTCTGGGGGAGAGTCCGGCAGTGTGCTGTGAGAGCCAGGGGAAGGGGCCGGGGGGTGAGCAGCCGAGCCCCCGCCTTCCAGCTGGGCAGCTCCTCTGCATGGTAGGGTCCCAGAGCCCCCCAGAAGCTGGGGACACAGGTTTCCTCACATCCACCCTTAGGGGCATTTCTCTGCACCACCCACATAGGGGTGCCTGGCAGGGCCTGGGGCCGAATTGTGGGTAGGGGGCTGCCCCTTAGACCTACAAGGCACTTAGGGGGCAGTTACTAGTGTCCTTGATGATGGCACAGGGACTCAAAGACTCCCGCCCCAGACCGAGGGCCAGGCCTTCTTCTCTCTTCCTGCACCCACGGAAGCCCCACAGCTTCCTGGAAACGCAGGGCCCTAGGGGGCTGGGCCTTGGGGCATTCAGCAGGTCGCGGGGGGCTGCCCCACCAGAGGCAGGTGTGAACTGGGAAGGGAGCCAGCACCACCAGGCCTGGGTTTATTTTTTTCTTGCAGGTTTCACTTTATCAGTGTTCAGGAAAAAGAACAAACTCAACCTAAGAGGTCAACACGTCCTGCGTGAACCCTGAGCTCGCCCAGCAAGTGGGAGGCTGTGGCCATATGGGATCCAGCTCTTTGGCCATCCCTGGTCCCCACATCTGGAGCAACTCCCCATTCCCATGCCCAGGGAACTGCCAGAGGCTATGGCCCTGTTGTGGACACAGCCCCAGGACTGGTTCCAGAGTCCCCTTGCACCCTGTGCCAGCCACCCACCCACCTTCGGGGCCTCGTGTAGAGACCTATACAACTATTCAAGAAGACAGACTCTGCAGGTTTTGTGTGAATGATACAAAAACATGGATGGGACTCAAACCCATACTCCTCGCCACAGCCTCAGGCACCCTGCGCTACCACTCCATCCTGCACTTCCCTGACAATGCCCGGGCCTTCTGTAATGTGTGAAGGGCTTTCACACCCTGCAGTCCCTGCAGTCCCATGCCCCAAGTCCACAGCACCTTGTGTCTCTCCTGTTAAGTTCCTCTGGCATCTGATTATTACTCTACTTGGGGATGCAGTGGTGAATACCTCTCCCCACTTAGGCTTCAGGATCCACTGCAGAGCCGTGTGTCTGTATTTTTTTTTTTTTTTTTTTTTGAGACAGAGTCTTGCTCTGTGCCCAGGCTGGAGTTCAGTGACGCAATCACCGCTCACTGCAACCTCCACCTCCCGGGTTCAAGCGATCCTTGTGCTTCAGCCTCCCAAGTAGCTGGGATTACAGGCATGCACCACCACACCCGGCTAATTTTTGTATTTTTAACACAGACTGGGTTTCGCCATGTTGCCCAGGCCAGTCTCGAACTCCAGGCCTCAAGTGATCTGCCCACCTCAGCCTCCCAAAGTGCTGGGATGCGTGAGCCACCGTGCCCAGCCTTTTTTTTTTTTTTTTTTTTTTTTTTGAGAGGGACTTTCTCTCTTTTTTTGCCCGGGCTAGAGTGCAATGGCGCGATCTCGGCTCACTGCAACCTCCGCCTCCCAGGTTCAAGTAATTCTCCTGCCTCAGCCTCCTGCATAGCTGGGATTACAGGCATGCACTACCACACCTGGACCGTGATCTCGGCTCACCGCAACCTCCGCCTCCCAGGTTCAAGTAATTCTCCTGCCTTAGCCTCCCGAGTAGCTGGGATTACAGGCATGCACCACCACACCTGGATCATTTTGTATTTTTAGTAGAGGTGGGGTTTCTCCATGTTGAGGCTGGTCTCGAACTCCTGACCTCAGGTGATCCGCCTGCCTCGGTCTCCCAAAGTGCTGGGATTATAGGCGTGAGCCACCGTGCTCGGCCTTTTTTTTTTTTTTTTTTTTTTTTGAGACAGGGTCTTACTCTGTCCCCAGCAGTGGCAGGCGAGATCACAGCTCACTATAGCCTCTACCTCGCTGGCTGAAACTATTATCTCACCTCAGCCTCAGGAGTAACTGGGACTACAGGCACATGCCACCACACCCAGATAATTTTTGTAATTTTTGTAGAGATGGGGTTTCATCATGTTGCAGGCTGGTCTTGAACTCCTGGGCTCAAGCAATCTGCCTACCTTGGCCTTCCAAAGTGCTGGGATTACAGGTGTGCGCCACCACGCCCAGCCTCATGTCTCTTGTTTATCACCTAGACCCAGGCCTGGCCCTGGGTCCCTCCCTAGAGTGGCCCTGGCCACAGAGTCCCTGTGTGGCTCTGGACAAGCCGCTTTCCCTCTCTGAGCCTCAGTGTGCCATTAAAATCCTGACAGGAGCAGTGGCCAGGGCTCCTTGTGGGGTCTCCCAGGAGCTGGATACCTGGGAAGGCTGATGAGCTCACACAACCATAGGCACGTGATACAGCAGCGGGCACCAGCAGGCGCTCACCAAATGTTAGTTCTTCTCCCTCTGCCCCCAGGGGCCTGTAGTTTAGGAACAGCCTCACCACCTCAAGCAAACAGTTTGCCTTCTGCAGCAAAGGTTCACCCCTGGCACCCCAAGCCTGGCCTCCACTCCCTTCCCCGCAGAAGCCAGGGAGCTCAGGAAGCATGGCCGGCCATGTGTCCATGGCCACCATGCACCCAGGGCTTCCTCTGTGCCCTTGCTTACTTCCCACGATAATCTTGAGGGGTAAGCATTTGGGGGCTCACTTCGCAGGAAACTGAGGCCATGGGTTAGATGGCTGGTACATGGGAAAGCTGAAGTTGGAGCCAGGCTGTCTGAACACAGTGTTCATGCACCTAGTGTTTTAATGCTTTTCTACCCAGAGACAGGGGCCCCTATGTTTGCCCTGAGCTCCCCTGCAGACCCACGCTCCCAGCCTCCCACTGTGAACATGTGCCCCGGGGGCTGCCCTGGCATCTGGCTGGGCGGGTGGCTGCCTGGAACCTTTGGTCAAAGCCAGTCCCAAGGTTCAGCCCTGGGTCAGACCCCTGGTGTGGACTCCTCAGAAAGATGGGGGGAAGGGCCTGGGTTCTGGGCTCCATGAGGCTTGCTTTGGTAGGGCGGAGCTAAGGTGCCACATCTGAGCCGTGGTCCAACTCCTGTGGCCATAGTACACGTCCGCTGGATGCGTGAGTGAGTGGGCCCGGCATGTGTGCACAGGTATGCAGGTGTTCTCATGAAGGTAAACAGTCACAGCCTCCAGTCCCGCCACCTCCTGTCCACTCTCCACACAGCACCGAGATTTTTCTAGCACTTACGTCAGCCCTCATCACTCCCCTGCTTAGAAGCTTCATGGCTGCCCAGTGCCTCAGAACAAAGCCCAGGAGCCCCCCCTCGGCCTGGACCCAACCTTCCTTCCCTCACCTGCCCACACACAGCCGGTCACCGAACCCATCCCATGCCAGGCCAGTGTCCAGGACCTCCCAGGCCATGGCCACAGCCCTGCTCCCTGCCTGCACCTAGGCCTCTGTATCCCCCTACTCCCTGCCCTCACTCACCCTGGGGCATAGGGAGCCTTGGGCTCGGCCTTGATGGGGGGCCCGGCGCCCCCCGGGAAGGGCTTGGGGGCAGCGCCCATGCCGTTGTTGTTGTTGCAGTTCAGCGGGGGGCCGTAGCTCGGGGGTGGGAGGGGACCATGGCGTCCCGGGGAGGGTCCACCCCCAGGGGGGCTCAGGTGGTGAACCCCGCTGGAGCCGGGCATCGCAGGCTGCCCGTGAGAGTAGGAGGCCGAGCTGGCTGGAGCAGAGATGTCAGGGAAGCAGCTGCGGGGAAGGGTAGCGGCTCAGCTCCAGCCAGGACCCCGGCCCCAGCAGGGAAGTAGCCGCCCCCTCCCCGCAGGGAACTCTGGAGATTTCGGAGGAGTCAGTGGCTGGGAAAGGACGAGGAGCAGCTTTCAGAGGTGGGACCACAGGTGGGACCACGGGAGACCCCAGGTCCGGCCCTCAGACCTCCCTGGTGACAGAAGAGAGACAAAGGGCTGGGGGCTGGGCAGGTGCAGGGCAGGCAAGGGGGCCACTTACAGGTCGGAGGCATCCTCCTTGCTGATGTACTCCTCCAGGATGCTGGTGTCTATGTTGGAGGGCTCCAGGGCACCGTTGATGTCGTGGCCTGCAGGGCAGGAGAGGTGGGCTAGGGAAGGGGCCCGGCTCCCTGCAGACCCTGGGCATCTGGGACCAGCCCTCCATCCCTGCCCAGGCTAGCCATCCAAAACAGACGCCCCTGCTCCTTTCCACCCAAGTATCCATGTGGGGGCCAGCTCTCACCCCCACTGCCTGGCACCCCTCCAGGAAGCGCTGATAATGACCCCCGCCCCAGCACAAGGCCCCCTTGAGTCTCAGAGGAGAGGGGCCCAGGGCATGGATCTGGGTACAGAGAGGCCGATCCTGCCACGCCCCTTTCTAGCTGTGTGACAGGGAGCAAGTCCTTTCCGCTCATCTGTCAAATGGGGTCACTGTCCCTCTCTCTTATGGGGTGCTGTGAGGCACAAATGAGGTGCTTACTGAGTTGAGAGCCCCATCAGTGCCCACTGCCCTCGATGGGATGGCTCGGACCCAACAGGCACTGTCCTGCCCTGTCCTCCAGGGGTCAGTTCCAGATGGCCTAGCTCCAGGCACGCAGGAGCACGAGGCCTGGCTGAGTGGGACCGTATATCCTGGGGGCCCACAGGGCTGTGGGAGCCTCCTGCACCCAGGCCCTGGCTGCAGCGGGGAGTGGGGATCAGGATCAGGAGAGCTCCCTGCACCCTCACTGGATATGCCCATCACCCTCTGGGGCACGGGCTGGGGAACTTAGCCCCCTTTTTCCAGAGGAGGCAGAAGCCTAGAGAGGGAAGGGCTTGCCCCGGGCTCCCAGCAGGGAATGATGGCCGCCAGAGCTCCACTCCTCTGCCTGCTGCCCTCTCCTGGGCCCTCTGCGCTGGCCCCGGCCCCACCAAGGGGAGGGGCCCCTAGAGGAAAGGCAGCCAGGGCTCTTGGGCATCATGAGGGAGGACGGGGGAGGTGCCGGCCTTTCCCCTCCCAGGGTCACCTTGCGGGGGGAGCCAGAGGGCGGGGTGATAAGGGGGCTGACGTGGGAGATGCGTCAACCCCGATAATGGAGGACAGCCCCACCTACACAGCTGACCCAGGCTGGCCAGCCCCACTGAGGCAGGAGGGCTCCTCCCACAGGCCTCTGAAGCCTGAGTCTGGGGTCTGCCCTCTTCTGTTGAGCTCAGACAGGTCCAGGAGCAAATCCTGGCTCAGCCACTCCCTGCTGAGTGATCTTGGGCAGGTCACACGCACTCTCTGAGCCTCAGTCTCCTCATTCGTGCAATGGGGACACGTACAGCTAGGGCTTCATGGGGCTGTTTTGAGTATGAAATGAGATGAGGTGTGTGAAGTGCTGGCCACTTAGTGGGTGCTCAGCGGTCAGAATAGCCGTCCTCACTTCCCAGCCCCAGAGCCCTGGGGTCCCTGGGAGCCCCCCGCCCAGGCCCCTCCCTGGCCCCAGCCGGCATTTCAAGAATGCTGAGCCCCGCTTAGGTGATTAATGAGCGGCTAAGCCCTCCTAGGAGTCACGCGCTGCCTGCGACAGGCCAGGGCCCTCCTGCTGACCCCCACCCCCAGCTCACCCAGCTAGGAACAAGGGACACCCACCACGCACCACCAATGGCTGTTCAGGGCGGTGCGGCCCGGGGCAAGAGCAGCTTCTCCAGCTGGGCGTGGCCACTGCGCGTGCCTGGGTTCCAGGACCCTGCCTCTGCTCAGGCCCCACCCTGCCGTAACCACAGGTCCTATTTATTGAGTGCCTACTGTGTGCCAGGCACTTTGTGAGTCAAATACATTAATAATCACAGGAGTTTCTTGTCTTTACTTTTTTTTTTTTTTTTTTGAGACGGAGTCTTGCTCAGTTTCCCGGGCTGAAGTGCAGTGGCGCAATCCCGGTTCACTGCAACCTCCGCCTCCCTCCCAGGTTCCAGCAATTCTCCCACCTCAGCCTCCCGAGTTGCTGGGATTACAGGCGCCCGCCAGCACACACGGCTAATTTTTTGTATTTTTAGCAGAGATGGGGTTTCACCATGTTGGCCAGGCTGGTCTGGAACTCCTGACCTCAGATGATCTGCCCGCCTCAGCCTCCCAAAGTGCTGGGATTACAGGCCTGAGCCACCGTCCCCAGCCTAATCACAGGAGTTTCTTATGCACAAGGCATCCTGCAGGCTCTTCACCTGCAGCGTGTTACTCAACCCTACCAGCCCAGAATGGTGACCATGACAGAGACAAGTGACTTGATAGTGACAGAGACAGTGACTTGACAGTGACTCACAGTGAGTATCTCCCAGTGCTTCTCAACTCATCATGGTGATGATGACAAAGACAGTAGCAGTGACAGTGACTGCAGCTCACACTGACTGCCTACCAGGCCCAGCACGATTCTAAGTGCTTTATGCATTTTCCCTCTCTAAACAGTGGGAATGTTCAAATAGGTACATGATCACCATCCCCACGGTTCAGAGAGGTCAAGTCTCTTACCCTAGGCAACACAGCAAGGAGGATTCCAGCCAGGTGCAGGGGCCTGACTCCAAGGGGGAGGGTGTGGCTAGCGGTTGCTGTGCCTTCCCCACCCCACCTGGAGCATCACCCCCACTCTGGCCGCTGAAGCTGCAAGTTTTTGAGCCTGAACTTGGAATCTACAGTGAATGATGGGCTGATGCAGCCATAGTGTTGCTATTTATAACAGACCCAGCCCCCTCCTCTCCTGGCCAGGAGCACTCCTAATCGCCCCTAATCCTCCTGCCCACCTCCCTCGGGATAGGGGGCCTCAGGCAGAGGCATCCTGGGAGACCCTAACGAGAACCAGATGTGCTTTGGGGGAGGAGGGACCCTCCCGTGCCAGGGTCCGGGCGGACGGAGGACGGAGGAAGGAGGTGGGAGGAGGGAACTGATGGGGCAGCGTTGCGGGGAGGCCAGTGGGTGGGGAAGAAGTTTGAGGGTTGGGGGCTCGGAGGGCCTCCTGAGGAACGCTGACCCCACACCTTCTCCTGGAAGCCCTGGAGGCCACATCGTCTCTTCCCCACGCTGCTCGGCCCCCAGCCCGCCCGTGAACCACACTGGAGATTTCTAACAGACATTCCAGGTGGACAAGACGAGGGTGGGGGCTTGCCAAAGCCCAGGGATTGCTGAGGCTGGGATACAGCCCCTAAGAACCCAGGACGGGGGCAGGGTCCCATGGGCACCCTCTTGGGAGCACCTCTCCCCACTGCTCCCAAAAGAGCCCCAGAATATCACTGGAGCCCAGCCAGGGGTACCTGCCAGGCAGAACGTGGAACATGGGCCACATGGCTCACTCTGATCCTCAAGACCCCTCTGAGAGAAGGGAAGCCGGGCCCGCCAGACGCCGCCCAGGGCCCAATAACCCGAAAACAGCACCATGAGCTCACAAACCAGCATCTCTGTCCTTCGCTTCTCAAACCCTTCAACAGCTTCCCACTGCTTGGGAGAAATCTGGAGCCCTCTGGCAGTCCAAGGCCTGACATGGTCTCCTGCCTGCCCCCGACTGCCTTTTCTCCTTCCCCAGGTCCCCTCCCTCCCCTCCTCTCAGTGGTCGGCCCCTGCGGTCGGCCCCTGCCTCCTTTCCATCCTCCATCCCACATCAAGGCCTTCACATGTGCCGTTCCACGCTGTTCCTATTCACGCTTTAGGTTTTGTCTTAAATGTAAATTCCCCCAAGAGGCCATCTCTGACTCTCCCATTCTCTTTAGCAAGGGATGGGCAGGGGCGTTGTAATTCCTTATCAGCTCTTTACCCTCCCGCCTACACACACCCTGTTGGGCAGGATGGGTGTCTGTCCACCACCCACCCACCACCCACAGCTCACTCGCCCAGTGGCTGCTCTGTGCCCAGCCGTGTGCCATGCACTTTACATGGCTCATATTGAATTCTCATCCCAACCCTACAAGGTAGGTGATTTTCTTTTTCTTCATTTTACAGATGAGGAAACTGAGGCTCAGAAAGGATAGGCATGTGCCCACAGCTTACAGGGGCAGGTGCTGGGCTATGAGCGCTGCCCTGTTCTGTCTCTCTGGGATATAGTATGCCAGCACACAACAGGCACCTAGGAAATGTTCACAGAGTGGATGAGCCAAGTGGCCAGTGAGGGACCTCAGCCAGGCCATGCTGTGGTCAGGGCTGGGGCTACCCTCCAGGTCCTGCCCCTGCCCTGCTGAGCTATGCGCCTCAGCTGCTCCTCATTAATTAGGCCCTTTATTACCTGCCTGGAACAGGAGCCAGACGCTGCCCCTTCCCAGGCAGGCTGTGATCCAGACTATGGGAAGGCACCCCCTCCTCTCCCCTCTCCTCTTCTCTCCTCCTCTCCTTAAGGCCACCCAGCTGGCCACGAAAGGAATGGAGGCCACCCAAGCCAGGTGCAGGATGAGAGCAGGCAGGGGCCCAGGTGGTCCCTCCACCCAGGACCCCTCCCTTCCGCCCCTCCTCGTGCTCATGTGCCCCCTCCGCCCCCCACCAGCTGTGGCCGCTGGCTGAGTCTCGGCCATTGTCCCAGGGAACGGGGGAGGGTGGGGACACGGCACAGTGGGAGGCTTGTGCCCTGCCCACCCCCTCCCCTGCCCCGTCAATGGGGCACTTGTCAATTCATGCCCCAAACATGGCGGAAATCCCGTCAGCCACGTGGCTGTGGGTAGGGTGGGCCGGGTCCCGAGGATGCTGGCCAGGCCTGGTCGATCCGAACCTGGGGTGCAGAGGGCACCAGGGCCCAGGCGCATTCCCAAAGACCCCAGTTGCTCTGAGTGTCCACTCGGGGCATCTGAACCTGAGGGGTACCCTAGCTTCAGGCAGCAGCTGAGGGCCAGGGTGGTAGCGGTCAGGGGACAGCCCATCTGGGCATAACTGCGATGCCCAGAGAGATCCCCAGAGTCAAAGAGGCCTGGTTGCTAATGTGGACTCCCCACTTCATGGCTATGACCCTCAGCAAACGACCTGAGACCTGGCTTCCTTCTCCATCAGATGGAGCACGAATCCCTGCCATGGAGTGAGCCTTAAACGAGGTGACCCCCAGGAGGCCATTCCGAAGTCAGGGTGAACCGCCCTCTTTCCATCTCTCTTGGGACTCCCATCTCCTTTCCTGCCCTCACGCCTCCACCCAGGCTGTCCCCTCTCTCCCAGGCCCCTCCACCTTGCTGCACACCTGCTCCGGAGCCTCCGAGGGGCCTCCGTGCCTTCTCCTAAGTCCCTCTGAGGCATGGCCAGCACTCTGCTGCTATTCTTACACACGCACAGCATAATCCAGCCTGTCAGCCTCGGCCCCAGTCATCCCTTCCAGTGGGTCAGCCTTCTGCGACTGCCTCCCTGCCTGCCCAGGCAGCCCCTCCCGTCCTCCCAGTCACAGAGAGCCCCTAGTGCTGCGGCTCATCTCCCAACCAGTTTACATGAGGGCAAGGCACTGTAGGCCTCAGCTCCTTTGGTTTGGACTTTGTCTTCTTACTAATATGATCTATAGCCAGGCACGTTGGCTCACACCTGTAATCCCAGCACTTTGGGAGGCCAAGATGGGCAGATCACGAGGTCAGGGGTTTGAGACCAGCTTGATCAATATGGTGAAACCCCGTCTCTACTAAAAATACAAAAATTAGACAGGCTTGGTGGTGCATGCCTGTAATCCCAGCTACTCAGGAGGCTGAGGCAGGAGAATCACTTGAACCCGGGAGGCAGAGGTTGCAGTGAGCCGAGATCGTGCCACTGCACTCCAGCCTGGGTGACAGAGCGAGACTTTGTCTCAAAAAAAAGAAAAAAAAAGATCTATAACTGCTAGCTGTCCTGCTTTAGGCTTCAACTTGTGACCAGAGCCTTCTTAGTCAAAATGCCTTCAGGTCAAATGTTTGCTTGTGTAAGCAACCCTTTGCCTCTCCGAATCAAATCCTCAGTCAGCTTGGGCCCAGTAGCCACACCTGACAAAGATGGGGCTCTTGAGCCATTTTTCTATCAGGTTCTTCAATCTGAGTCACAGTAGTCTTTGTTCTCTCCCAACTTCTTACCAAAAATGCAGAAGAGCCCCCACAGGCTGCCTACAGAGACCCCTCTCTTTTTTTACTTTTTTTTTTTTTTTTTTTTTTGAGACAAAGTTTCACTCTATTGCCCAGGCGGGAATGCAGTGGCGCGATCTCGGCTCACTGCAACTTCCGCCTCCCGAGTTCAAGTGATTCTCCCACCTCAGCCTTGCAAGGAGCTGGGATTACAGGTGCGTGCCACCATGCCTGGCTAATTGTTGCATTTTTTGTAGAGACGGGATTTCATTATGTTGGCCAGGCTGGTCTTGAACTCCTGACTGGTGTTCAAGATCCACCCGCCTCAGTCTCCCAAAGTGCTGGGATTACAGGCATGAGCCACCGGCCCAGCCGGAGAACCTTCTCTTCTAGGAGACCCAGAATCTTTTTTTTTTTTTTTTCTTTTGAGACAGAGTCTCATCTCCAGGCTGGAGTGCAGTGGCTCAGTCTCGGCTCACTGCAAGCTCTGCCTCCCGGGTTCACACCATTCTCCTGCCTCAGCCTCCCAAGTAGCTGGGACTGCAGGCGCCCACCACCACGCCCGGCTAATTTTTTATATTTTTAGTAGAGATGGGGTTTCACCACGCTAGCCAGGATGTTCTCAATCTTCTGACCTTGTGATCCACCCACCTCGGCCTCCCAAAGTGCTGGGATTACAGGCGTGAGCCACCGCACCCAGCCCGAGTCCCAGAAATCTTTAGCCACCCTTGGGCTATGGCTACATCCACTCCAAGTCCCCACGAAGCTGCCACCCTGTCCTCAGGTCAACACAAGGCTGAACTCACAGCCCCAACATGCTCCAAAGCCAGGTCCAACAGCACCAAGGCCAGCGGCTAGGACCTGTTCCTACTCTCTCCCACAGGGACCAGAGCAGGCAGGCCACCAGGTGCCAGGTAGAGACCCTGCAGCTTGGGGTGGACACAGGTCTCCACCAGGGTCACCTGTGCCCATCTGTGCCTACGCACTGGTATGGCCCCAGGCAGGCACACTGCAACACACACACGTGTACATAAGAGTACACTCTGCAGTCAGGTATCCACTGACATGCACATGATCACGTACCACATGCCCCCTACTCACGCATACACAGTACTGACACACACAGCGGCATGCCCCACTCACATACCCACACACATGTGCACACCCACATTCATCTGTGTGCCTTCATTCATTCGGCAGTTATTTACTGAGCACCTGTTGTGTGTCAGGCAAGCATAGTGGCCAGCTTTGGGGCTACAGCAGTGAGCAAAAGGGACAAAAGCCTTGCCCACATGGAGCTGACGTTCTAGGGAGCACAGTCAGATGACAAGAGCAGTAAAATGCCTAGCATTCTAGAAGGTTCCAGATGGTGGGGACAGCCGGTGCAAAAGCCCTGAGGTACGAGCTTGCCTGTGCATGTTCACACCTCAGCAGACTTCACAGGCATGTATGCCAGGATACGCATGTACACAAGTGCTCACTGACCCGACGGCAGGCCCAGGGCCACAGGCACAGCATCCTATGTGTGGGTTAGGTTAGTGGCCACCCAGGAAGAGCTCCCGCCGCCTCTTCTTCCCTCCAAGCCCCCTCCCGACCTGCTGTCAGACCCTCCCTAAGCAGCTCCGGCTGAAGCCAGGCCCCACTCAGTGAACTCAGTGTCACAGATGCAGCTCCACTCCCTAAAGGCAGCCCCCTGCCTCCAAGCTAGCAGGGCAGGGGATGGGGATCCCCTTCCCCCAGCCATGGAGGGAGACGAGAGGAGAAGTGAGGGAGGCCAGAGGGAGATAGGATCCTCAAACTCCACAAAGGAGAGACAGATGCTGTGGGTGTGCCCTCCGGGGGCTGCAGGGACCCGGGTCGGCTGGAGGGAGAACTTCCCTCACTGATGTGACCTGGGGCACAGGGAGGACAGAATGCCCGGGAACCCCCTCCATAATCTAGGCCGGCAGGGGGCTCCGGACCCAACTGTACTCCCCATCCCGGGGCTTTGCCCCTCCCCCTGCACTCCAGGCCCTGGCACTCATGGGGTCTAACTGCTCACGTCATGCAACCTTGACCATGTGAGTGAGGGCTCTGAGGTCTTAGAGAGGTCAAAGAGGCTGCATGGATGTCATCTGGTGTGGCCACCCATGCTGGAGCCACTCCTCAGCAAGTCAGGAGGAGAGGCCCCTTCCCTACCCACCCCAGGCTGGTACCCAGCTGGGACCCAGGCTCCAGTCCCAGCTCTGCTGTGGCCACCTTGAGGGAGCCTGATACATCATCGCCTTCCTCTCCTGCCTCACAGCATGCCTCAGAAATGGGAGGACATCACCCACCCTTCCACTGCACCCCAGGACTCCAGGAAGACAACATGCAAAGAGCCTGGGTGCGGCAGATGAAGCCACAATATAGTCAAGCCCCTCCCCCTTGCTGGCAGCAAGAACAGGACCCAAATCTCAGAGGGGGAGGTGGGGTGGGCCTACTGGATGTGCCAGGCACCAGGACCAGGTCACGCTGGGCCAAAGCTGTCATGGTGCAGGCCCTGTGCACAGAACCACCGAACATGCTCAACAAGCCCCCTAAGCTTAGCGGCACTGACCTATCCTAGGGACCAGTAATCTTCAAGGTAGGACGCAGAACACCTGCCATGGGCCAATGGAGTGTTCAGCAGGCCAGGCACTATCTTACCTAATCACCCCAGAAACCCTGGGACGCAGGCCCTGCCGTTACAACTGCATTCCCATTTTACAGATGAGAAAGCGGAGGCACAGCGGTGCCCTGACACGGCCAAGAGAAGGACTGTGGGTAAGCAGCAGAGCTAGGAACAGACCCCAGCTGCCCCCGCTGGCAAATGCACAGAACCATTACATCATCCCACTCCGAGACCCAACCAAGAGGTACCCACACCCTGTGGCAGCAGGGGCTGAAGGCCTGGAAATAGGAGAGGAGGCCCCCACATACTCCAGCACCCAAGGCCATGAGAGAAACTGAGGCCCAGAAATGTGCTAGGTCCGTAAGGAGGAAGGTGGGAAGGTAAGGCAGGCTGCCTGGGCAGGGCGGGGCCACCCGGTTAATGATTCAGTTAATAATTTCTGCTCCCTGCTCCTTATCAGGGAGGGCAAAGTCCAAGGGTGACAGCCAATCAGCAGCCCCGCTGGGCTGTTACCCAGCAGCCTCCGCTACCAGGGCCCTCCAGTCTGTAACCCCTTGGGAGTTTGTAAGTGGGGAGCCAGGCCCCCAGGGAAAAGGCCATTCTGCCCTCAAATGCCCTCCTTGGTTCTACCTAAGATGCCAAGGAGCATTCTGTCCAGCTTTCCAGTCTCAGGAGAGTCCCTGAGGCCAAAGGGTTAGTAACTGCCTGCTTCGTACCCCTGCACTGACCCCAAGCCCTCCAGAGAGGTGCTTTCTGGGGTGCGTCCCCCACCCCCACTGCCTCTGTTCACATACCCATTGTTGCCTCCATTGACCCTGAGAACACTTCCTGCCCACTCCCCACCCCTGCCCTGCACTGGGTGCTGGGGACACAGGGATGAGTCAGACCCCCCACTACCATTTCCTCCCCTGCCAGGCTCAGGGCCTGGGGCAGGTCTGGCAATCAGCTCCATGCACTGGGGCTAGGACCGGAGTCCTCAGCGGGGCTCTGGATGGACCCAGGAGGCAGGTCCTCTCCCTGGGAGTCAGGGGTCAGGAAACCCTGTGCCTGGCCACCCCTCCCATCTACTTACTCCCTGGGTGCACCAGGGACAGACAGAGACAGACAGGCTGACACGGGCCACAGTGCCACCTCCATCACACAGCCCAGCTCAGCCCCGGATTCCTGTCCAGGTGGGGGTCCTCTCTTCCAAATCGTCAGGTAGTCTCTACCTGGGACCTCTTCCTGCCCTCCAGAGGCAGAGATGTTTGTACCTGACAGGTAGCCCCCCACACCAAGGTACTGGTGGCAGGGTAGGGAGCTGGGGGCTAGGTGTCCGCTCTGGCTAACTCTGGCCAACTCCCTTCTCTCTGAGCCTCAGCCAGCACCATTCCCCTCCCCTCACCCATCCCACAGCTGGGAAGGGTGGCTTTTGAACCAGTATCCTGGTGCTCCAGGGGCTGTGGGGAGCCCAGCCCCCCTTATCCACTGTATCTGCCCTATCAGGAGACTATGAGTTTGTTTGATGGTTAAAAAAAATTACATTGGAAGCCCCTGCTCTGGTCCAACGCACTTACTTACCCTAGGAGGGGAATGAGGCCAGAGAAGGAAGTCACTAGTCCAGGCCACCCATCAGCTTCAGAAGGGGCGAAATCCCAGGCCTCCCTCCTCTAGCCTTAGTGAGGCTCCAGAGGCCCCACTAAACTCCAAGTGGTCTCTCCAGCACCTGCTGGAAGGCGATGTCCCTCCATCCTCCAAGGCTCCCTGCACACCCACCTGCTTTCTGGGGGGCACTGGGCTGCTCACTCCAGCCTCATGTGCCCCTACAATCTGGGGCCAGCAGCCACCCCTTCCAGGCTCGGCCATTCATACTCTAACATGTCCCTCCTCCCCAGGGCTGGGTGGTGAGCTTCTTCAGAGCTGAGGTTCTTCTCTGCCACCCTCTCCTGTCTTGCAGGTGAGGAAAAAGGACCTAGAGAGGGCAAGAGCTCTTTGGGGGTTCCCTGCCAGGCACAGACAGTCACCCCGCTCTCAGTGGTCCAGCCTGCACTAGAACTCTGAGGTCCTGGCCAGATTCTCAGACGCTGCCCTGTCCCGTGCCTGCCCTGGCTCTGGGGTCCAAGGCCCCCTTACACTGTGGCCCGGTTACCTGCTGGGAGCCAGTGCATCCTGCCCGGTGGGTCCCCTCTCTGCAGGCCCTGTGCCCGCCAATCTGGGCTGCCTTGCCTCTCTCTAGGGGATTAGCCAGGCGGTCACGGGGGCCCGGCTGTACCAGCCTCGAGGGGGCCGCCCTGTCCCGGCCTCCCACCCGAGGTCCAAAGCGCCTTAGCCCCCAGCCCACCACCGGCACAGGGCAGGACCCAGCACCTATGCTTGGTGTGCCCAGGGAGGGGCACCACGTCAAGTGAGGGGGCGCGCTGTGCTGCAGCCCCTTCAGTAAAACCCTTTCCCAGTCTCCCAGCACAGAGCCGAGATCACAGGGTCCGCTATCAACTGTCCAGAGGGATGACCAAGGCCAAGTGGGGACCAGGAGGAGAGCTCAGGTGTCCCCAGCCCCAGTCCCGAGTGTGAGAGCACTCAAGAGTGACGCAGCCACGGCTCAGAAGCACAACTTCCCGCTCCCTCGCACTTTACACTCACACTCACAAGCACACCAGGCCCTGCCGCTCCCAGGCCCGCTCACACCTACAGTGGGTCCTCCACATGGGCCTTCCCCTCCCAAGTGGCCCAGAGACCCTAGCCCTCAGGGCCCACCCACACCTTCCCCCATCGCAGAGGCTGGGAGCTGTTTCCAGCCCAGCCCTCCTAGGCGGGCAGCTTCACACCCCTCCCCTGCTCCCCACAGACATTCTTGAGTCTCCTCTTATCTCTCTGGAGGGAGCAGCGCAGCCTCCCCCCGCCAGGCTGCCAGGCCGCTGCATGGCTAAGCCGTGGCGTCAGCCCCCACCCCCCAACCCATGGTCAGGAGAGAGCCAGGGAGTCCAGGCCAGCCAGGCCCACCCCTCTGCTCTCTGTCCAGGTCCAGGGTCCTGAGGAAGGCAGTGTGGAAGTCAAGGGAGCCTGGCCTACGGGTCCTCTGGGTACCCAGCAGGCTTAAGGCCCCCCAAACAGTAACCCAAGCAGGCACGAATGTCTGGTCCCCTCTTCCCTGAAGGCCTCAAACCGCGTCAGGCCCCTTGAGAGCTCCTATGGATCAACAGTGTCTGGGGAGAGCCAGAGCCCCGGGACAGATGGGGGGCTGCCTAAGACCCTCAGATGGCCCAGCTGGCACAGAGTCAACCGTTCAATCTAGTCCAAGCCTGAATTATTGGGGTCTGGGTCTGTGGGGTGTCCAGAATCCTGAAGTGGGATGACTGAGGCTTGGGGGTGCCCCTGCCTGGGCTGCTCAGCCAGTAGGCGTGAATAAGGGTTCCCACCTCCCAAGTCACAGAGGGAGAGAAACTGAGGCACTGGAAGAGCTGCTTCTCTCTTCCACAGGACTCCACAGGAATCTGGGGCTTGAAACTTCGGCCCTGGTTCCCTGCCCTGCAGCCCTGATAGGTTCACACATGAAGGAATGTTCTCAGTGCACCAAGCAGCAGGATGTGGCCTTAGGGACTAGAGGGAGCTCGGGGCAGGGGCTGGGCTCGCTACATTGGTAGACAGGGGCACAAAAGGGGGCCAGAGGGTCTGGCTAGATGTTCCAGGGAAGTTCTGAGAAGTGGAGAGAGCTGGGAGGCGCCAGCCTGCACTTCCCCTCCCCCTCCCATGGCTGTCCCATCCCTCCAGAACCCACCACCAGGAGGAGTGGCGGACCGCAGGAGGGGCAGGGGCTGTCCAGGAAAAGACAGGGAGTTGGTTAGATGTAGGAGCAGACCTCCAAAACCAATGTAGGGATGGGGGCAGAAGAAGATATTATGGAGTGTATGTCAATTCCACCCCAGAGGGCTCCTTTCAGGGTCAAGGGGGGGTGAGGTCACTCTTTGAGGGGGTGAGGTCAGAGAGGCGCAGCTCCAGGGTTGGGGGGACACAGTGCTGAGGAGCCTCAGAGGGCTGGTGGGACAGAGTTCACAGCACTAGAAGGGTCTCGGAGAGCAGAGGTAACTGGTGGCAGGGATGTCAGCTTCAAGAAGGTTCCAGCCCTAGGAGAGCATGCTAGGGAGGGGGGTCCCAGCCCCAAACAGCAGAGGAGTCACTAGAGGCAGCATTGTGGAAAACAGGTGGCAGTCTCCAAGGGGTCCCAGTCTCTAAAGTGGTCCTACCCTCATGGAAGCACAGTGGGGAGGTCCCAGCTCCTCCTAGAAGTCAAGGGTGATGGCGCCAACCTGAAGGGCACACAGGGGGTCTTGGTCTCTAGGTGGGGGTCACAGATTCTGGGAAGCAGGCTGGAGTCCAGCCTCAAGAAGTATGGAAGGTCCTAGAAGGCACGCTGGGGGTCTGGGCCTTGAAGGGGGTTCTAGCCCGCTTGGGGTCTGGGGAAGAACAGTGGAGGGTCCCCAGACTCGGGAAGTTTGCTGGGGGCGGGAGTGTCACAATTTAGGGAAAGTTCCGGGTCCTGGAAGGCTCAAAGGAGGTCCGGACCTGGAAGGGGACACAGTCCCAAGGAAGCTGCGAGTTGAGGAGCGGGGAGGGGGAGCCCAACTTCAGCGGCGGCGGGTGGTAACCGCCAAGGGACTTCCAGCCCCGGCAGCCTGTCTTGGCGGGCTGGTGCCAGCCTGAAGGAGGGTCCCAGCCAGAGGAGGCGGAAGCACAGCGGGGGGCCCCAGCCCCCGGGGAGATCAGCAGGGGGTTCCCAGAGCCAGAGGGTCGCCGCCGCCAGCCGGCGGTCTCTCACCTTCGAAGAAGCGCTGCAGCGCCTCCGTCTCGTCCACCACCTCCATGTCCCGCCTGCCCGGCGCGCACTCCAGCCGCGCACTCCAGCCGCGGCCCCGCTACAGCCCGGCCCGGGGGCGCGGCATCGCCGGCGCGGCCCGCGCGATAGTCCCGGCTAGGCTCCGGCTGCGGTCCCGCCCGGTCCGCAGCCGCGCTCGCCCCCCGCGCGGCCCTGGCCCGGCCCCTGCCCGCCCCACACGCCCCGCCCGCCGCGCCCAGCGCCCCCTGCCGGCCCGCGCCGCGCCCAGCCCGGTCGCGGGCACCACGCTCCCGACTCCTGCAGGCGGCGCTCAGCTCTGGGCCGTCCCAGGCTTGCGGGGCCTGGGGCCGTCCCGGCGCGGGACCGTCCCGGGTCGGGGGGCGTGGGGCCGTCCCAGGCTTGCGGGTCGAGGGGCCTTCTCGGATCCGGGTGGCGCGGGGCAGTCCCAGGTTTGCGGGGCGCGGGGCCGTCTCGGGTCGGGGGAGCGGGGCCATCCCAGGTTTGCAGGGCTTTGGGCCTTCCCGGGTCGGGATGGGGGCGAAGGGCCACCTGGCTTCTGTGGGGTCGGGACTGGAAGGGTGTGCCCTCGCCGTCCTCGCCTTCGTCTTGCACAGGACAAGATGTCACGATTCCGAATCCAAACCTCAGAGACAGCCCCCATCCCTCTCATTAGCCACCCACCCAGCTCAGCAACAATAACAGCCTGCATTTAGGGAACGTGTGTTATACGCCAGGCCACACAGGCGTTATCTCATGTAGTCCTCACAGGCACCCTATCAAGGAGACGTTGTTGTTACCTGCATTTTACAGATGTGGAAACTGAGGCTTAATGCATTAAGGACTGCCAGGAAGTCCTGTCCTGTGGCTGTGATGATGGAAATGTTCCCTGGGTTGTCCAGTATGGTAGTCACTGGCCACAAGTGAGTACTGGAAATGTGCCTACTGAGACTGAAGAACTGATTTTTTCATTTTGTTTAATTGTAATTAAACAGTTAACGTGTGGCTGTGGTATTGGACAATGCAGGTCTAAAAGCTTCTTTTTTTTTTTTGAGATGGAGTTCAGCTCTGTCACCCAGGCTGGAGTGCAATGGCGCGATCTCAGCTCACTGCAACCTTCGCCTCCTGGGTTCAAGCGATTCTCCTGCCTCAGCCTCCTGAGTAACTGGGATTACAGGCACCTGCCACCATGCCTGGCTAATTTTTGTATTTTTAGTAGAGACGGGGTTTCCTCATGTTGGCCAGGCTGGCCTTGAACTCCTGACCTCAGGTGATCCGCCCACCTTGGCCTTCCAAAGTGCTGGGATTACAGACATGAGCCACGGCTCCCGGCCCTGGCCAAGAGTTTCGAGGTCATTAAAGTTCAGAGTCAAATCCTGGCTGTCCCGAGAATCCAAGCTCTCCTTTACCGTGGCCCTGTCTGGTATAATGAAACCTGGAGATTCTAACTCGATATAAGTCCAGAATAAAGCCATTGTCCTTGTGCCCCTGCCTTCACCCTTATGACTGACTGCCTCCGCATCTCTGTCCCACCCAACTTGCACAGCCTCTTGTCTCAATGATTTCCCCTTCAGTCCTCCCAAATCACCCTTTCTGAAACATACATCCAATCATGTCATTCCTTTGCAAAACTAAGTTTCCCTTTGCACTCAAAACAACATCTGAATGTCTTGCTCTGGTTTCTCAGGCCCCACCTCTACCACTGACCTCAGCTCTTCCCTTCTCTACATTGCTCACCGAATAACAGCTACTAAGGCCTCCTTGCCATTGCTCAAACATGCAAGGTCCACACCTGCCACAGGGCCTTGGCACATGCTATTCCATCTGTTTACAATGCTTGTCTCCACATGGCTAGTTCTTTGCAGCAGTTGGTCTCAGCTCAAATGTCATGTCCCCAACCACCCTACCTAAAGCAGTTCTCCCTACCTAGGCATTTCTTGCTCACCATGTAAATGATTCCTATTTAGTTTCTGTTATTATCCTTCTTGCTCTAGAACGGAAGCCCTATGAGGGCAAGATATTTTTCTGTATCAGTCACTGCTATAACTTCAACACCAAGAACATGACCTGGCACGCAGTAGGTGCTCAATAAATGTGTTGAATGAATGGATGGTGGCATCTTCAAACTACCGAATCCAGTCAGGCTCCAGTGGCTCACACCTGTAATCCCAGCACTTTGGGAGGTTGAGGCAGGAGGATCGCTTGAGGTCAGGAGTTCAAGACCAGCCTGGGCAACATGGCAAGATCCTGTCTCTACAAAAAATTAAAAAATTAACTAGGCATGGTGGCACATGCCTGTGATCCCAGCTACTCAGGAGGCTGAGGCAGGAGGATCACTTAAGCCCAGGAGGTTGAGGCTGCAGTGAGCCATGTTTGCAGCACTGCACTCCAGCCTGGGCAACAGAGCAAAATCCTGTCTCCAAACACAAACAAACAAACAAAAATCTACAGAATCCCAGACCTCTGAAACCTTGGGAGCAGATAATTCTGGAATCCCCAACCTAGAGAATCATCCCACTTCAGAGTGGCTTAACTTGAAGCCTCTCAGGACCCTTCAAGGCAGCACGTAAAAGCTGGAAAAACCTACCTCACCCAACCACTGTTTGACAAGCCACTAAACAGAGGCCAGAGGTGTGGGGGACTGCTGGCAGATCAAGATGCCAACCTAGCCCACCTCGGACTCTCACCTCTGCCTTGCAGCATCCCTGGGGAGGGCGGGGCACAAGCCAGGCCGCCCCGTGGGGATGGGGTGAGAGGCCTGGAAGCCGCTCCCACCCCAGCCTCCCTGTCAGTCCTCAGTGGCCAGCCGTGGGGGAGGGGCAGCCAGTGCCTGAGTCCCAGATGTGGCCCAGTCAGCAGGCCCGTGGTGGCCCGCCGAGGGGGGTCAATGCCACGACAGTTCTGGGGTTGGGGGAGGGGGTGCTGAGGCCGGCGGGTGCCTCACAATGAGGTTTTGTCCCTCTGGGGGCCGCTCTCGGAGCTGTTGCTCTTAGATATATAGAATGGGATTTTGCTGGAGGCCCCAGCTGTGTGTGCTGACCGCAGCTCCCCCACCGCCTGCGCAGGGGCTGGGCTGAGAGGGGGGAGAGGGGCCACACTGAGACTCCTATTCTTTTCCAGCTGATGCACCCAGAGGTTTTTCTCCCTCCGCAGACTCCCTTAAGACAATTGTTATTCTCCACCCTGCCCCTCCTCCACCCGGGGTCAGGCCTGCCTTCGGACAAAGTAGACACCCGCCTACACCATGCGATTCTTAAAAATGGATTTACATTATGAATTGCCTGGGACCAGCCACAGAACCAGCTTCTCTATAAGCCTCCACGTAGCCATGGATCTTTCCTCCATATCCCACGTGCTACATAACTGACCATCATCTAAGTTCTCACCACCATCCATTGAGCTACACATTGTCCCCGTCCTGGTCAGCAAGGGCTGGAGGTAGGAGGGAAGACTCGCACTTTGTCCCTAACACTCCAACTCCACTGAATTATAATCAATTAAGATTATAGATTATTCATTTTCTGGGGTAGCCTTGAAGTTGGAAGGGGTGGAATGGAGCCTCCTGTTAACCCCATAGGAGCTGATCTGGCCAAGGGAGCTCAGGCCTTGCCATCTCCCCTGTTCAACTAGGTCACTGAGCAAAGGAGCAACTGTCCCAGGGATTTTCATCTCTGGACTGGAGGAAAGAGGTGACTGAAATGTCCCAGACTCAAGGGCTCAGCCAAGAGTCGAGGCTGCCATCTGCCAACTCCATAATGAAGTTGGGGCCCAAGCATCGCTGGGGCAGGAAGGTGGCTAGGCTGGTGAAAGGGGCCCAGGGGACTTGCACACCAGGACCTAGGGAGCCCATCAACGGAGATGAGTCCCCATCTGTGCCCCTGGCTTCCCTACCGAGCCACAATGAGTGAGGGGCTGAGATTTCAGCCCTGGCCCAGAAGACATGGCTGTCCCCTGTGGCCAGCTCCACTTGGTCCCCAACGCCTGCCCTCTGTCCTCAGAGGCCTCATCTATAAAGGATGCTCAGTGTCCCTGCCTCACAATGGAGGTAAAGTGCCAGGTCAGTGATGAGTAAATGGTGCCCTCTCCAGTTCCAATCAGCTCCCAGCACCCATCACTGGGCCTTGAGTGGGAGCAGGGCCAGGAGGAGGTGGGAGACAGAAGGCAGCACTGGGGAGAGGGATGCTGGGACCTGAGGGTTAATGGGTAATGGGTGTAGAAGCCAGCCCAGGAGAAGGTAGAGAGCCCTGTCCTCCCCACCCCGAGACTCTCCTGCTCTCCCATGGACCCACACAGCACTGGCATCAGGCCATTTCACAGAGGAAGAGGAGGGCTGAAAGTGGGGTGAGTGTCAATCCAGCAAGCCATGAGGCTGGGGGTCCAGCTTCCCTGGACTAGGGCCCAAGTGTGCACCTGAGTGTGGAGACCTGCGGGGTAGATCCCCTTCCTGACTGCAGCGGCACCAGGACAGGAGGCAGCTGCTGCAGGTACTGAGTGGAGCTCCAGGCAGAGTGCCTCTCTAGCCCTTCCCAGCACTGACCTCTCAAGACCCTCCCCATGCCACACCCTGGCTGCGGCCCTGGGCAAGCCACAGAGCCTCCCTGGCCTTCAGTTTCTTCTGCTTGTGCTGTGCTCACTGGACAGGATAATTTGCAGACCAATGAGACCACTGAGGGCAAAGAACCTCTGAAAATCATCAGGTGTGGTGGAGGCTGGAGTCCTAGGCTGGGAGGCCCTGATTCTGGTCCCCAGTCTGTCCCCACCTCCCAGGCGACCTTGGGCAGGTCTTCACCCTTGTTTGGCCCGTTTCTTCTTCTGTTCAGTAGCTGTGGGTGAAGACAGGCTCTAAGGCCGAGGGCATTCTTCTATCACCCTCCCCAGCCCCTCACCAAGTAGGGTCACTGCACACTGGGGGCTGAGATGGGGGCAGGGTAGGGGGAAGGGAAAGGTCCGGTCAGCTTGGCTGGGTCAGTGCCTGTGACTTGACTCTGCGGTCAAGGCAGGACTGACTGGATGAACAGCGCCACCTGCTGTGTGGAGGGGGCAGGCCCCACCACCTGGGCCTTCCAGCCACTCCCCAGGCCTCACTGCCCCGAAGCTAGGCTGGGCTGGGGTTCCTGGGCTGTGCTGGCCCTGGCCAGGTATTTTGTGCCCTCTTAGGAAAGCCCTCAGCAAAGACGTCTGGTGGGCCCTGCATTTCAGTGCTGTCCCACTGGGATCTCCCACCTCTGCCTGCCCTAGCTGTCCGCATTGTTGGGGAGGGAGGTGGGCATGGTCAGACCAGCCCGATCCCCCAATCGCTGGCTCAGCAGTCTTGGCCAGCTTATCCTCTCTGAGCCTCAGACCCCTCAGGGAGGAAGGGGTGGCCAGCAAGCTATATCTCTCCAGGCTGCAGTATGAACGTGCACCCGCTGGCACATCTCTCACACAGGCAGGACTCCGCAAGTGGCTGCCCTCATTCACAGGGGGCTTCGAGGGTCTTCTACTCCCTCTCTGCAACTCAAAGTGTGGCCCTGGGCCAGGGCACTGGCCGAGCAGGAGCAGGTTAGAAATCTATACCTGGGCTCCATCCCGGACCTCTGAACCCGCACCTGCATTTAGCAAGCGCCCCAGTGAGTCATGAGCACCGTGAACTCTGAGAAGCAAAGCTCTAACCCAGTACAGACAAAGGGCTGAACCTGAGCCACCCAAACACACCTTGCATCTTGGGGTGAAACGGGCTCTGGTCCCAAGGAATCTGTTTCCCCCTTAGGCCTTCTGTTCCATCCAAGGAACAGTGGCAGAGGCCCTCCTGGCCCCCCGCCCCATGCCCACCCCCTCCTCTGCTGCAACCTCAACATCAAGTTTCTACACAGTCCCCACCTGAAGCAAAGACATTCGAGGCAGCCAGCGTGCTTCTACATCCGGTTTATACACAGCTCTATACAATATACAGAAACCTTTATATACAGATATATTTATAGAATAAGCTATATTAATTTCTCTTCTTTTTACAGCAATATTAGTTTGGATCTTTCATACATTAAGTACAAAAAAAGTCTGGGGAGAATGGCACGTAAAGTGCGTGAGGGTCTGTGGGGCCCGGCTGCTCGCTACTGATTGCATATGGAGTCGCCTAGGCCCCTGGGCGGACAGGCCCGCATACTTGTGCTGCAGGTCTGGGGATGGAATGGGGGTCGGTCTGAGCCGAACCGGGCTGAGGGGGGTGGCTCAGATCCCCCAGTGTGGTATGGGGTGGAGGAGGGAGACGTGCAGCAGGCCCATCCTTCAGGGGCAAGGTGGGTAGGAGGCAGATTAGGGGTGGGCTGCCCCTGGTGGCCCAGGACTAAGCCCAAGCCTGCCCCAGCCCCAAGCCTGAAGGTGTGGCTGCAGCCTTGGGGGTGGGGGGTCTGTCCCTGATGGCTCAGTCCTGGGGTGGGCGACATGCCCACATTAGAGGTCCCAGGACCCACCCTGGCAGAGGAGGAATTAAAAGACCAGACATCAAGTCTCTCCCTGTGACTGGCCGGGGTACTTGTCAGATCTTTCCTCTGAGAGTCTATCTTGTTTGCTAAACTCTCAAAAGCCACTATTTTGTCTTGTTTCTGTGCTGGGCTGAAGCTATGCCTCAGCAGGGCCAGGGTGTCCTTGAATCTGGTGAAGGTGGGAGTTCCACAGGATGAGGGGAGGCCCAGCTCCCTCTGTCAGGGTGGGCAGGGGTTCCCAGGACAGCCATCCGGGCCAGTCCCAGCTGTGTGGGGAGCCGGGGGCCAGGATCCAGGCCCCCAGGTACCAGTGATCATGAGATGGGGGGCTCTTCGTCAGGGGAGCCTAGGCCACTCAGGGAGGCTGCGGGTGGGGCCAGAGTGGGAGGGACCATGCCACCGCAGAATGAAGGCACGAGCAGGCGGTCAGCCGTGCAGTCAGCGCCTCGGTACACACCAGTTTTCCAAACCAGGGGTCAGAGCAGCAGGCGCGATAGGAACAGATGGTGTCTAAAGCTGAGCTTGTCCCTGCAGCCCTGCCTCGAAGGCCCCATCATGCTCCCTGACCATTTCCTTGGCAGGCTGGGAGGGACAGCAGGCAGGCAGGGCAGGTAGGGTAGGCGGCCCCAGCAGCCCCTTCCTCAGGAACGGTGCACACTCATGCACATGCACACGCGCTGACACTAGCATGCACACCCTCCCACCCCGCTTCTGGGGAAACACCGGGTCGCTACCTCCCTAACTGCTTCCCAAACCCAGCAGGGAAGGAACCCCTATGGGGACCTCAGGCTAAACCAGGACTGCTCCCAGCCCTAGGCCCCTCCCTGGGCAGTAGACAGAGGTCTCCAGCCAATGCCCACC
Organism: Macaca mulatta; assembly: GCF_049350105.2. Classification (NCBI taxonomy): domain Eukaryota; kingdom Metazoa; phylum Chordata; class Mammalia; order Primates; family Cercopithecidae; genus Macaca; species Macaca mulatta. The sequence continues at coordinate 12,298,045 of NC_133419.1, forward strand.
ATACCCCACTCTTGGCCCCACCTCCTAACAACATGACATTGAGGGTGGGAGGAAGGAAGGCCTGCTCCCAAGAGGGTGCCCAGGCCAGCGAGGAGGGAAAGCTGAGGGGGACCAGGGTGTGATGGTTCCAGATCCCCGGGCCCAGAGCTGCCTAGGCATGGTGGGGGTGACACCAAGGGGTCAGGTGGGGCCCTCAGAGGAAGGGAGCTCTCGGTGCCTTCCTTCTGCCCAGGGCACTGACTCTGCAGCTGGGGTGGTCACAGCAGTGCCCAGCACCCTTTGGGTGGCCAGGATCCTTGGGGGTAGAAGGTAAGCCAGGAAGTAGCCAGCAGGCAGGGCAGGCCTGGGTGCCCAGGACCCATGAGCAGAGGAGGCAGCATGAGAGGCACAAGGCAGAGAAGGGGCGGCCCTGACCCCACCCTCCTCTGGCCCCTCCAGGCCCCTGGCTGCCTTGGGCCCTGCGCGGAGGAGGGCTACTGAACACGAGTGGGCAGGGGGCTTGCAAGCCCAGAACACGTCCTGGGCCAAGCCCAGCAGCTTCTGTAAACAGGTACAGCACTGCAGGCCACCTTGGCAGGGGCACCCCAGGGGGCTGGCCAGCAGGCACCAGATCTGGGGGGTGGCCAGGGCAGATGCCAGCCTGGACCACAGATAAGAATACATGTGTGCGGGACACTGCTCTCCCCCCCGCCCCCGGCCCCCGGCCCCTGGGAGAGCAGCCAGCAGGCAGTGATGGGAGGCAGCTTGCCCATGGCCTGTCCTGGAGCAGGGGGTGCCAGAATGCCCCCATGGAGGCCAGTCAGGCTGAGTGTGGCCCACCCAGCAGGCTGCCCAGGCTCCTCCCCACTCCACACCCTTTCCCATCTTTCCCCATCTGCAGGGCCAGATCCCAGCCACCTTGGCTCTGGGGGTCCTAAGCTGAGGTAGGGATGCGGACCCCCAGCTCAGCAGCGATGCCTGTGCCCGAAGCTAAACTGCCCCTGCGGGGTCTGTCCTCAAAGCTGCCTGGCAGGGGACAGGCACCAGGTGCCCACGGGGCCACCTGCTCCTGCCTGGGCCCGGCTGGCCACACAACAAGGGTGCTAGCGTGCTGAGATGACCAGCTCATCTTGCTTGGCAGGGCTGGCTCCGTGGCCAGTGGGGGTAGAAGTCCGGATCTTGTCAGCTGCCAGGCATTCCTGGCTACTGAGGCCCGTGGGCGTCAGGTCCATGAGCTCACCCGAGGAGCTGAGCGGGAAGGAGGGCGAGAGCGAGATGCCCGAGGAGGGGTCGGCCGAGCCGGCAAAGAGCCGTGGGGGCTTGGGCACCAAGTTGGGCTCAAACTGGGCACGGAGCAGGATCTCTTGCTGGCTGGGGGACTTGGGGCCCTCGGCATAGTCGCTGGTGGGACTCTCAGGCACCACCATGCAGTAGAGGTCCTGGAAGGAGCTGCTCTTGCTGTCCAGGTTGAAGAGGCTGTCGATAAACTCGGCGAATTCCAGCACCTGAGGACTGGGCGAGTCCCCCAGGCGCCCGTTGTACAGCGCCAGCTCCCCGCGGGAGGCCAGTCCGCCACCCCCACCCCCAACCTCTTCCTCCTCGTCATTGGCCGAGGCACTGGGGGGCCGCTCAGGAGTGACGCCCCCGCTGCCCAGGGCCGCCTCCAGGGGCTGCGTGTCCTGCGAGTGCTTGGACAGGCTGTCAGCCGCCAGCAGCTCGGTGCGCGAGCTCAGGGATGGGTTTTCCTCAGGGATGGCAGGGTCAATGTAGAAGAGGTGGCCTTCATCACGCTCCAGCACAGCGTGGAGGCTGGGCGAGCCGCGGATGCTGCGGAAGCCCGAGGAGCGGCGCGAGTCGAAGCTGTACAGGGACTCCGTGTCCGAGAGGCTCTCCATGGTGGCCAGTGGTGCCCGCCGGGCCTGGAGCTCTGCTGCCAGCCGCTCCTGGGTGGACAGCAGCAGCAGCTCCACCGGGTCCTGGCGGGCTGCCGCTGCCGCAACCACCGGCGACAGCAGCCGTCCCTCTGAGAAGCCCTCCAGGCTCATCTCAGACTGGGACTTGCTCCTGCAGAGGGAGGGGAGAGCAGGGGGTATGAGACTCAGAAGGGAGAGGAGACTGAATTCCAGCTCCCTGGCTAAAAAGAACTTGCAGGGAATAAAGGATACAGTTAATTTAGCAGTTGTTGATGGTTTGGGGCAGGGAATGCTTATTTTTTTATTTTTATTTTTGAGACGGAGTCTCGCTGTCGCTCAGGCTGGAGTGTAATAGTGCAATCTCGGCTCACTGCAACCTCCGCCTCCCAGGCAGGTTCAAGCGATTCTCCTGTCTCAGCCTCCTGAGTAGATGGGATCACAGGCATGCGCCACCACATCCGGCTAATTTTTATATTTTTAGTAGAGACCGAGTTTCACCACATTGGCCAGGCTGGTCTTGAACTCCTGACCTCAGGCGATCCACCCACTTTGGCCTCCCAAAGTGCTGGGATTATAGGCGTGAGCCACCGCGCCTGGCCAGGAATGATTACTTTTTAAAAACAACTCACAAGAATCCAAGATAGAAGACAAAATAGTTGATGCTGGGTTGAGCCGTGGTGGGGGGTCCCTAAGGGGCTAAGGCCCTGCTGGCAGCACTAGGACTTCAGGAGTGCCGCTGGGGTTCTCTGCACCAGAACCCCTGTCGTTGTACCGATGCGAGAATGAGGCTCCAAGAGACTGGCTGCTCCAGGTCACTCATGAGGCCACAGTGGAATGAGAGAGACAATGGGAGGGAGGGAAGGAGGGAAGGAAGGACAGAGGGCAGCAGGGAGGAGACAGGGAAGGGAGAGAGCCCTGCCCAGAGCTGCCCGACTGGTTCCATGCCAATCTCAGAGCCAGCACCCCTGGGTGCCACTCCCAGGGATCTCATCACTTCCTTCCTCATCCGGGTCTCCTCCTGGTCTCTCCCATGGGCTGCAGGCCTCTGCTGGGTGGGGAGCCTGGGGCTCCGCAGACCAGCCTGCAGGGAGTGAGTGATGAGGCAGGAAGTGGGTGGCTTGCAGCAGTTACTGCAGCCGGAAATGGACACTGGCTCCTTCATCTGGTTGTGCAGCTGCCACAGGAAATGCACAAATGGCAGGGAGAAACGTCCAGGTGTCCCTACCAAGGGCCAGGAAGCAGCCTCTTGACCAGATCTGTGACCAAGCACGCAGGGTCTATGTGGGAAGGTCCTAGAAAGGCAGGACAATCCTCCCCTGGAAAGACTACCACTTAAGAGCCTTGCAACCCTCAAAGAGTGTGTGAATAGGAAGGGTGCTGTGGCCCGCACGTGCGCGCCCCTGTGAGCATGTGTGTGTGCCCCTGCATGTGTGCACGCCCCTTTAAGCACGTGTGCATGCCCCTGTGAGCATGTGTGCACACTCCTGTATGTGTGCACACCCCTGTAAGCACGTGTACATGCCCCTGTGAGCACGTGTGCACGCCCCTGTGAGCATGTGTGCACGCCCCTGTATGTGTGCACACCTCTGTTCATGTGTATGACTGTGTAGACCAGATGTCTGTGTATGTCAGCTGGCCTGTGTGTCTGGGTCTGCGCACGGGTGTATTCATGCATTTCCATGAGTGGCTGCCTGTCCACATGTGTCCTTGTATATGTGTCTCCACCTTTGTCTTGGTGTGTGTCTTGTACATGTGCATGTCTACAGGGGGTAGCATGTGTAATTATAACTAATAATGTATGTGTGTAAGCTTCGATACAAATATGGAAGTAAATGCGTGTCCATCTGTTTGGGTCTAAGTGTGAAAGAGTGAATCTGTGCAGGCCAGGCACGGTGGCTCACGCCTGTAATCCCAGCACTTTGGGAGGCTGAGGCAGGCGGATCACCTGAGGTCAGGAGTTTGAGACCAGCCTGGCCAACATGGTGAAACCCCATCTCTACTAAAAATACAAAAATTAGCTGGGCATGGTGGCAGGTGCCTGTAATCCCAGCTATGTGGGAGGCTGAGGCAGGAGAATCGCTTGAACCCAGGAGGCAGAGGTGGCAGTGAGCCAAGATTGCGCCACTGCACTCCAGCCTAGGGGAGAAGAGCGAGACTTCATCTCAAAAAAAAAAAAGGAAAAAGAAAAAAAGAGTGAATCTGTGCTTTTGTGGCCCAGGGTTTGTGGGTCTGTGTGCCTCCCCTGGCCCATGTGGGATTCAGGGACAGCAGGCTGGGGGACAGTTGGAGCACAGCAAGAGAGCTCTGGAGCACAGAGGGGGAGTTTGACCCCTCCTGGGCACGTGTGCAGAGCTGAGCCCAGTGCATGCACAAAATGCACATGCATACAAATTTATGTGCTCTGAACCACACTCACCCTGGGGTGGGGCTGGGAGTAGCCAAGGCTCACCTGACGCTGCTGTTGCGGTGGTCTGCAGTTGGCAGCTCCAGGGCGAGGCCAGCGGGCATGGGTGGCCCCGTGGGGAGTGGCTGCTGCTGGAAGATGAGCTCAGGAGTTAGGTCCACCTCGGTAGGGCTCACCATGACCTTGGCAGCAGAGAGCAGAGCGGTCTTCCCCTTATTGTAGTTCTCCAGCACCTGAGGACAGGACAGAGGAGGCTGGGGGTGGTGGAGGGACACCAGGCCCCATTCTGGGGCCAATGTGGAGCCAGGGCCCAGGCCTCTCAGGCTAAGCAGAGCCTCATGGAGTCACCTGGGTCCCACTCTCCTCCTCCCGAGGGCACCACTCCCCAAGGCCTGAGACTTGCCCATCTGGTCACAACTTGCCCCACAGCCCAGCGAGTGCTCCTGCCCTGCCTGCCTTCAGCCTTTCCGCAGACGGGGAGTGGCTGTGGCTGTCGCTGCTTGCCCATGCATCTGTTAAGTGCCAGGTGGCCTTCAGGGCCTCTGAGCTGAGCCTGCCTAAGGGACAGGCCCCTGGGAGTCTCTTTATCTCCTCCCCACCATGGGGCAACGTGGTGATGTGGAGAGAGCCAGGGGTGTGAGGTTGAAGTATTTGAGTGGGGCTTTCTGGCCCAGCTACCTACTTCTCTGAGCCCCAGCACCCATGTCTGTAAAATGGGGCAGTGATCCGACAGTGCTTACGGGGTTCTGATGGGGTGACAGTGCCTTGTTCCCTGGTGACACCCTGCTGGGAACTGCCTCACCTTGTTGAGCCCCTCCATGACCACATAGGGCAGGTGCTCGTGCAGCATGGCTGGCGAGATGATCACCTCATTGAAGGCCTTGTTGTCGCCCCAGATGGCGAAGTACGTGGGCTCCTCCTGCTCACAGCAGCTGAGAGGGACGTGGGCAGAGGGGAGTTAAGGATAGGGTGGTGGCCTGGCCCTCAGCTCCTGGCTCTGCTCTCTGCCCTGCTCAGCAGGGCTGGTATGGTTTGGAGGCCCCTGGCCTGCCTGGCAGCAGGGCTCTGTTCCCTGGCCTGGCTCCTGCCCTGCCCTCAGCCTGGGAAAGGCTGACCTTGAGCCTCAGCCATGGTCCCTCCACAGCCTTCGACCAGCTTTTGGCCTGGGTCACACCCGTTCCACCTGCTGCAGGGCCCAGCTCACCAGCTTTGTGTCAGGCGAGGAAGCGGACCCTGGAGGGAGGAGCCAGAGCCCAGCTGTCTGAAGGAGCGCAGTGGGAAAGGTCTGCCCACTTGTCTGCTCCTGTTCTCTTTCCTGGCGTGGCCCCCACCTTGCTTACAGCTGTCTTCGAGGAATCCCCTTGATGAAGCCAAGTGACAACTGAGGTGTGAGCTGGCCAGGGCCTGAGGGGTGAGCCCTCCAGGGCACCTACTTTTAAATGGACCATGAGTGGGGAGAGTTGCCCTGGGGGACACCAGGGAAGGGCTGACACTGGAGGCGAAGCCAAACTATGGAGAGAGACGCCTGGAGTCCTGCTCAGGGCTGGCCTTTTGTTCCATTTCCAGAGCCCGATGCTGGGGAAATCCCGCCATGGAAGCCCTGGGCCATCTTCTCCCAGCCCCCACCCCCAGCCCCGAGGGGTGACTAAGCCAAGGCCGGCCCTGCCCTCCACGGCCGCTACCCCCTGCAGCAGCAGACCCTGGCAGAACCTACCAGCACTGCTCCGCAGGGTGGTTGTGGACCACGTGGATGATGCGGCCAGGCGGGTAGAGTGGAGTGCTGGCTGAGAGGGCGATAGTTAGATCGCTGGGGTGGGTCCAGAGCCGCGTGCTGGCCAGGGTGGTCACCTCTACCTCCTCGGGCAGTTCCGACTTGGGGATGCATTTGGTGGCCCCCACGATAATCCGCCACTGTGTGGGGTGGAGTGGGAGAGATGGGGACAGAGCTAAGTGGCACTGGTTGGGGGGCAGGGGCAGGGGGACTGAGAAGGAGGGCTCAGCAGGTGAGAGGTGGGTGGTGAGATGGCAAAGGGGCAGGGGAAGGGCAGTGGCCGGAGCATTAAAGGTCGGTGCCCACCTGAAGAGGCAGTGGCTGAGGTGCACGGTGGCCAGACGGCCAATAAGGTGCCAAGGACAGATGACATGGAATTGTTGAATTTCAGGGCTGGCAAGGGGCTGGAAGCCCAGCCAACCCCTAATCTAGTAGATGGGGAGACAGGCCCAGTGAGGGGAAGGGACTTATTCTGGGTCACTCAGCAAGTCCAAGACAAAACACACCCTGGAGTTGAGTCCAGCTGGACCTGCCAGGCCTGGCCTGACGAAAGCCCAGGACTAATCTGGTGGGAGCAGTTCCACCTCCCCAGAACCAGGCTCCTCCAGGCAGGCACAGTCCCACAAAGCTTTGCTGCCCTGCTCACCGCCTGGCACCTGGTACCTGGCCCAGGGCCCTGCCTGCCACAGGGTCTAGGGCACCAAAGCTGGGAACGGTCCAGACGGGGCTGAGACAGTGAATGGGCGGAGGGCTCGCCCAGGGCAGGGGGTGGGGGGCGGGGGCCGAGGAGGGGTGACCACACAGAGGACCCTCTCCTCCTGCGCCTGGCCTGCTTCAGTGTGCCTGGCCACCACGTCCCCACCCCCACCTGGCCAACCCGCCCGCCAGTGTCCTCCAGAGACCTGATGCGGATTAGGAAGGGCTGACCCTCTCCTCTTGGCCACAGCAGAAAATGAGAACAAACTGTACCCAAATCCTCTCCACAGGTCATTCCCAGCCCTCTCTGAGCCTGGGGAATCTCAGTCTTCAGCAGAGGCCTTTCCTCACCGCTCAAAGTCTCCAGATCGCTTTCTCCTGACTGTGGGCAGCTCCCAGTTCCGTGTGATGGAAGCCTCTCGCTTCCCATCCTGATTCTGTTCTAACTTGTTATCTGAGCAAATGCAAGTCCCTCCCACTCTGGGTCTCAGTTTCCCTATCTGCACAATGACAGGGGTTGTATGGGTTGAGCCTAGGGAATGCTGAGGGTCTGACATCCTAAAGTTCCCATGACACCAGCCACACCCTGCCCTGGCCTCCCATGGCAGGGCCTTTTGTGCTTTGTCCCAAGAAACCAGTGGGGGTCAAGGGCAGGGACAGATGAGGCTGCACAGAGGCAGGGTGCCCAGGCGGGGGCTCACTTTGGGCTTGGTGCTTCGCTGCAGGACGTCCAGGAGCTGTCTGCGGAAGCCTTCCAGCTGGGAGAGGCCAATCCTGGGGAGGGAGCGAGACAGGGCCGTCAGCCAGGCCTGGTCAGGGGCTATGAGAGGTACAGGGCGAGGGGCGGAGGAGCAGGCACACGCCTAGCCCCTGGAACAAGAAGACACATCAGCCAGGGTCATGGGGTGGAGAGGCATCCACAGAGCAGCTCCCCAGAGCAGAGCCGAGGAGTGGAAGGACAGGCAGGGAGGGCACCAGCACGTGCGTTCACCTGGGCTTCTCACCACTGGGCAGCTAAGGGTGGGGAGGGGCATGGAGTCCCTTGAGAGACAGGAATCAGAGTGAGAGAGACACAGGGGCTGGGGGGTGGGGAGAGGCCTGGAGGAGAGAGGAACAGCCTGGCAAGGGACCGTGGAGTCGGGGGAAGGACTCACCTGGGGACGAGGTCTTTGCCCAGAACCACAGCAGTCACGAACTCCTTGGAATACTCCATCGCATCCTCACTGCAAGGGAAGCCGAAGCAGAAGCTAAGGCCAAGGGGGAGGGGTGGTGGCGTTCCGGAATCGGGGGGCCCAGCCACGAGCAAGCCCTGTTCTTGCACTCCTGGGTTGGGTCCCGGGGAGCTGGCTGGTGGCAGGCTGGGCTGCCTGCCCCCTACGCTGTCTTTCCCGCTGGTAAGGCTTTGCTGGTAGATCCTGGGGGGCGCACGGCATTTCAGAGCCCCCACCCTCCACTCTCCAAGCCACTCCCAGACCTCCATGTGACTAGAAGTCAGACTCCCAGTCCAGCCCCTAGCACCAGCCAACCCTCAGCCTCCACTGGTCCCAACTGCCCCAGACAACTCTGAGGCCCCAGATGGCTCACCTCAGCAGGCCCCCTGGCGGGGAGTAGGCAAAGCACTTGAGGGTTGGGTACTGTGGGCGCAGAAGGAAGGAGAGGATGGCAGCGGTGCCCGCACCCAGGGAGTGGCCCACCACAATCAGGCCGTAGTGTTTGGTTCCGCGGCCCTGGAGACCGAGAGAAGCCTGAGAGCCCTGCCCCGCTGCCTGCCAAGTGACTGTCTTAGCCAACCCAAGGGAGGCAGAGGGTCTTCCCACCTTCCCAGAGTCCTGGGATCATGTCTGTGCTGTCTATGCTGTCATGTCTATGCTGGGGCACAGAGAACCAAGCTACGTCCCCGCAGAGCGACTGCTTAGGCTGACTGTTCTAATAAACTCTTACTTATGCTTCCAAACCTTGCTCAGAGGTTACATCCTTAGGGAAGCTCTCCTGATTTTCCAGGAGTGGCTCGCTCCCTCTAGTCATTGCATCTGTACCTGGGATGGAGTTTTTTTTATCACTACAGTGATTACTCTGCTATAAACATGTGGTTACCTGACCCCACCTCTCTACCATTTCACTACTAGACTGAAGTCTCCTGAGGCCAGAGCCTGCTTTGCTTTGGAAAGGGCAGCTGGTGGCACCTCAGGAGCTACCTGCACAGACCGTGGCCAGTGGGCAGGACTCAGTTCCCGCCCCTCCCTCAGTTCCCCACTTCTCTCTGCTCTGTATTTTGAGCCTCTCCATGTTTCCTTCTGACAAATGATTCTGCAGCTAGGAAGCTTAAAAGCCGCCTGCCCTGAATCATCTTTGTGCCGCTGGTGTCTGGCATGAATCAGGTGCCCAATGACTGTAGGTGGGGCGGAGCAGGACGCCCACGGGACCTGGCACAAAAGAGGAGGGGTTGGGAGCCAGGCTCGAAGAGGTTGCAGGAGCCTGGCTTGTGTGGGAGGTGCGAGGCTCCATCACCCATCCATCCTCTCCTCTCTGCTGCCTTGGAGGAGGGGGACCCAGGTGTGACAAGGGCTTGGTGTCATGGAAAATGCCTCACCAGGTCTCGCCCAAAGGCCTGGGAGAGGACCATCTCCTGCTCCAGTTTCTTCTTGATGTACTCAGCTGAGAGGACCATTCCCTGGGTGGGCAGGAACAGAAGCAGGTGTTGGTGGGAGGCCTCCCAGTGACCAGCAAACCCACAGTGACCTGCAGCTCAGGAACTCCGCCCCATCCATTTTTCCCTTTGGGCCTCGTGACAACCCGGCTGGCAGACATGCTGACCGTGTCACTTCCATTTCACAGGTGGGAACTGAGGCTCAGAGGGGTGGTGTGGCTAATGAAGCTGCTATGATCACTTCCCAGCTGCCTCTCAGGTTCTTCCATGGACAGGCTCTGGGCTGGGCAGGGCAGTGGGGGTCGCAGCAGTGGGCCGCATAGGCCTTCCAGACTAATCCATGCCTCTCTGACCAATCTCTTCTAGTGAGCCCAGCAGGCAGGGAGGAACCCCCAACAATACACGCCTCTGCATGCTGGCAGGGGAGGAAAGAAGCTCAGGGACTCTGGGGTCCATGATGTGGGGTACCTTGTGGCCTAGCCAGGTGCCGTGGTGCCCCTCCACGGGGAGGCGCTCAGCGTCACCCGTCAGGTCAGTCAGGGCATCCTTGGGGAGAGAGGAGACAGGTAAGGGGTGGGCTAAAGAGGATAGGAAGAGGGAGGCAGGCACCCCCGGGGGCTGGAAGCCACGGGCAGCGTACCTTGGGGGACAGGGTCCCCCGGATACTGATCACCACCTTCTTCTTGTCATGGTCCACCGCCACGTAGAAGGGCGTTTCGTAGACCTAGGAGGTGGGCAGCTCGTGAGCCTGAGCGGCCCCGGTGGGGCCAGACTCGGGGAAAGTGACCTAGGCAGGTCTCCTTCCCGGCCAGGAACTCTGGCTCCACCAGCCACGGGGCCTCTGCCGCTGGAAAGGGTCACTGGGGATCTCCTCCCGACCCCAGTCACAGGCCTGCCCTGCCCTCCCAGCTCCTTGCTGGCTCTGGCAGCCCTGAGTGCCACCACTTGCCCCTCAGTCCAGGTGATGTCTGCCCCTCCCTGCTTCTGCCCTCACTTCCTTTCCCCAAAGGGCTAGGGCCCGGCAACCCAAACACTGGGTGTGGGGTTGATGTCAGATTTCCCAGCCCCAGAGGTGGTGCAGGTAGGCCAGGGTCCGGGGAGGAGGGGGCCACCTCTGGTCTGCCCAGCTAGGGATGCCTGGAAGCTGCAGCCAGCCAGCGCCAGCCAAGCGAGGGCTCCTGCTGGCCTGGAAGGACAGCCTCAGCACCCTAGGCCCTCAGCTGCCTGCTCCAGACACGAAGCTCCCGCCCTGCCTGGCCTCACCGCATCGTGGCAGGAGGTATAGACGATGTCCACCGCAGTCATGTTCTCATCCAGGAAGTGGCGCCGGATGGCAATGGCGTTACAGCCACAGCAGTTGTCTTCCTCGATGGTGACTCCAGGGGCGAACCGCGGCCTCGCAGGACACAGGCAACACCTGGGGTAGGGTGACAGAGAGTTCAGGGCCAGGGAGTCCCTGAGGGAACAACTGTCTCCTGCCACCATCCCTGGAACCAGTTCCAGTTGGGCGTTCAGCCCCACTGCCTCTCCCAAATCACCCTTGCTAAGTCCTGGTGACCCCCACGTCACCAAATCCACTGGACACTCTTAGCCTTCCTCTTAACTGAGCTCTTGGCAGCACCTGACCCTGTGGGCCCTTCCCTCTCCCCACCTGGCTGGGGCCCCCTCCCCTCTGGGATCTCCCCTCTGGGCAGGGCCTACTCAGCGATGCCCCCAACACTGAGGTCCTGGGGTCCCTCTGGGGGCACTGGCTCCTCCATGCACTCATGCAGTCTTATGTTTCAGACACCATCTGCATGCTCAGGAATCCATCCCAGGCCTGCCCCAACCCCCAGATGCTTCCATCCAATGGCCTAGCCAACACCTCCCTCGGAGGCCTGACAACCTGCCAGCTCTCAAACCCCTTCCCTGCTTGTGTACCCCAACCCTCCTGAGGTCTTCCCAAGGCCCCTTGGTTGCTTGGCCTCTGGCTTGCAGCTGTCTGTGGCTCCTCAGCCCTCACCCCCACGGCCATGCTACTTGGTCAGTACACGTGCTCGGCTTCCCTTCACACTCAGAGCTGGACTCCAGGCGTTCCCTCACCTCCCCTACCCCCGTCCTGGAAGCTCTGCCTGGGACCGCCATAGTGGCCTTGACTGGCCTCCTTGCACTTGCCCCTATGCTCTCAGCTCAGCAACAGAGTGGCCCTTTTAAGAGAAGTCGAGCCACATCATTTTCTTTTTAAGACCCCACAGCAACACCCTGTGTACCCCACCTGGCCCTGGTCTCTCTGATCTGCCGCCGGCATGTTCAGCAGCACCTGAGACAGCGTGGCCTGGCCCTTGCTCCTCTGGGCCTCTGTTCAAATGTCCTGTCACAGTGAGGTCTCTCCTGCTACCTCATCTAACAGCGAGGGCTCCCCAGGCCCCCAGGCACCTGGCTTCATGTGGGTCCAAAGCGCCCATCTGCTCCACCATGTGCCCTATTCGCCTTGTCTATGTGCTGTCCACCTCCCTGCTGGGCAGTGATCACCACAGAGAGGTCCACGGCTGTATCCCCAGCACCCAAACAGTGCCAGGCACACAGCAGCCTCCCCTGTGAGGATGAGGCAGCCTGGGAGCTGGGCACCCGACTAGGTGCAGCTGCGCCTCAGGCCACCAGAGGGAGCCAGCACCCAATGGCTAGGGCACCAGGCGCTGGAGCCCACGTGACTGAGCCTGCCAGCTGTCACGGGATGACAGCTGAGATTTTATTAAGAAGCTTGGATTCTGGCGATGCTGGGAGGTTTGTCTTCACTTGGAACATCACCTGAGTGACTATTACACACTTTCCAATGGGGAGAGGATTCGCTGAGAAATCCACAGTGTTTGCAGAGGGGACAACCCCAATGTACAATGGGACAGCATGGTCTCCCCCACTGCAGGTCAAGTGGTGGCGGGCCAGGGTCTAGGGGCTGAGCTCCTGTGCTCGGCAGCTGTTCCCTCTTCAACCTCAGCTGAGCATGAAGCTGTAACAGTGTGGCCTTTGGAGACTGGAAGCTTGAGTTTGAACCCTTGCAGTGTCACCTCCTGACTGTAAGGGCCTGGAGGTCATTCAGCCATTCTAAGCTTCAGTTTCCTCTTCTGTAAGAGCAGGTGCTGACAGCTACTTCACAAGGGTGGTGTGAGATCAACGGTCCAAGATGCAGAAATGGTCTGGCCTATTATAAGTTCTTAATAACGGGTGGCTCCTCCCTTCTCTGGTGACAGGGCTGCCTCTGAGTCAGTGATCTGCAGGCCAGGGGGACCAGTCAGGGGAGCAGGGCCAGCACCCTGGAAGGCAGGGCCCTGGGGCTCATCCAGGGCAGGGCTGGGGCCCAGCCAGAAGCAGGCCTGGCTTGCTGTGCTCTGCATGGGCTGAGAACTGCTGCCAGGGGAGAGGCCTGGGCCTGAGGCAGATGGGCAGCCCTTCTCCCTCTGGCCAGGCTGCTATGGACAGGCTGGGGCACTGAGAAGGACACTGGACTCTGGCCTCCTCCTACCACCCTGGGCTGCAGGCCTGCCTCTCTCAGCCCCACAGGTACCTGGTTCTTCCAGGCAGGGGCCTGGCTGGGCCCTCATGAGTCTAGGGACTCTGCTCTCTCTGCAGCACGAAGGCACCTAATGCAGATACCAGCATCCCTCCTGTCTGCAGAGCACCAAAGAGCCCTGCCTGCCAGTGACGCCCTGGGTTCTGAAACACCCTATGGGCAGGCAGGACAGATACCACCTGTTACAATTTAGGAAACTGAGGCTCCAAGAGATGTCCTCACACTGACAGCGAGTAATGGAGCCTGGTGCTCATTTTGAGAAGTTCTCTGCCATCGCTGGGACTCCCAGGGATGCAGGCAAGAATGCCAGGCACGTGCAGCTGACAAAGATGGGAAGTGGGCATGAGGTGATCTAGTCCTCTCTGATCAGTTGCTGGAGGGATGATGAGATTCGGCCCCGAGAGCCACTCAGCTTTCTGAGGACAGGGAGGGCATTGCAGAGTAGGTGTGGCTGCTGTGGGTCCCAAGGGCAGAGGTGTCAAGGAAAGAAGCTGCTGCCCAGAATGCCAGTCTTTCCAGAACGGGAGCCCAGGGAGCTGTCCTCCTTCTGCCTGGCATGAGCTGAGGGCGGAGACACCCAGGACAGGGAGGGCTTCCTCCTGGAGCAGGTGCCCTTCTCTGGCCCACTTAGGAAAGCAGAGTCCACCCAGTCCCCAAGCGGTGGGCTGAGGGCGGAGCCAGGCTGCAGGCCAGGTCTGGGGCTAAGGCCTTTCCCAGATCCCTACGAAGAAGGTTGGAGCCTTTAAGTAACAGGCCTTCTTGGTGCCTTTCCAGAGACCTCTATGGATGGGGCCTCCCTACCAGGAAAGTCCTTTCTTCTAGAAAGGCAGAGCACATGAGGGGAGCTGAGAGAAGGGAAGATGTGGGCAGAAGGGAATGGCTGAGGGGGCAGAGAGAGAACGCCAGAAGGGGAGGGAAGGCAGCAGTATGGGTGTTATGCAATATCTCATCTAGCCCTCTCCAAAAAATTCCACGAGGTATGTATCAACATCTTCACTTCGCAGATAAAGAAACCAAGTCTCAAAGAGGTAGACCCACTTGCCCAAGGCTGCAAGTGACAACATCTGGATTCAAACCCATAACTGTGTGACTCCGAAGCCCACAACTTCACTGCTCAGGGATAACACAGAACTAGAAAGGCTGAGGCCCACAGAGGCGCAGAAAAGAAGCCATTCAGGGCAAAGCAGCGGGTGCAGCCCCTTAGCCCTTCCTCACATACCACCCGGGAGGAGAGGCGCAATCGCCAGGAGACGGGACGGGGTACTCACGAGCAAGACCGAGCCAGCTGGCAGAGGCCGCAGGCGGGCTTCCGCATCAGGTACATGGGCCACCCATAGGCAGCCAGGGCAAAGAGCATGTAGTAGCAGACCTCTTTGTAGCGGAGCATCTCTTGCTAGAAGAGAGGAGGCAGAGGGCAGTCACCTCCTGCCCTTCCTGCCTGCAGCCTCAGGGCCCAGCAGTTCCCAGGGTGGGAGACTGCAGACCCACCCCCAGGCAGGGAGGCGCTGCTGGTCCCCTGCTGAGGTGTGGGGCCCAGGCCGTGGAGGAAGGCCACTCCTCCAGGTGATAATTGCATTTCCCTAATTATCTCCATGCAACCAGAACACGAATCCTCAGAGATCTGTCCTGTTGCTCCAGTCTCAGAATTAATGATTTGGGGACAGAAAATCACTTGGTCCATTTCCTTGCCTGTTTTTCAGAGAAGGGAAGAGTTGAGGGGCGTGAGGAGTAATCCCCCCAACTCAGCAATCAGTGCTGGGAAAATGTAGCCCTGAGAGGCCCCGGCCCTCTAGCTGGGCGGGGTGTGTGGGCCTTGAGCAACAGGGCAGCCACGCTGGGCCAGGAGACCAATCACCAAATCTCTGGCCCTCCTGTTCTTTGACTGCAAATATCGGGAGCCTTCAACTTGACTCAGCCAGCTGCAGGTTCCCAGGGCTCCGGGCAGGGGCTGCGGTGGTGGGAGATTGGGATCTCTCCGGAGAAAGGCGCCAGTTTGAAAGTCAGTGTGTCTGAGGCCCGGCGGCCACTGTTGACACTGAGGAGGTTATTGGCTGCTGGGGTGGAGGGAGGAAGAGGCAGGGGTGTCCCAGCAAAGTGTCTGCCAGCTTCCAGTCTTTCCCGAGTGCCCCAGGCACTGGGAGAGGGAATTAGTCACCTTGTAAAAGTTAAGGAGGGTGATTAGTCACCTTGTGAAGTGAAATAGGTAGCACCTTGATCAGGGCCCGGAGGGGTGGAAACATCCCTGGCCAGCTCAGCTGCTCTTCAGGAACGAGAGTGGGAAGGAGGTAATTATCCTCTCCCTGTCGGGAGCTCCCGGCAGCCCTGGGGATGGGGTGGGCCCTGGCAGCCTCTGCCAGGTGGCAGGTGTGACCCTGGCACCTCAATGGGAGTCACTTGATGGGAGTCACAGCTGTCTGCCCTGCCCGCTCCCTGTGAGGAGTGGGAGGGAGAGGGTGGTGAGAATACCCAGGACAGAGCCTGGCAAGCAGAAATGGGCTGGTTTGGGGCACCTACTATGGATATGGTTGTTTTCAGAGAGGATACAAATGCCTGCTTTAGTGGGGAGTAGGGACAGGCAGGGAGGACTGAGGCTTTTCTTTTTTTTTTTTTTTTTTTTTTGAGACGGAGTCTGGCTCTGTCACCCAGGCTGGAGTGCAGTGGCGCGATCTCGGCTCACTGCAAGCTCCGCCTCCCGGGTTTACGCCATTCTCCTGCCTCAGCCTCCCGAGTAGCTGGGACTACAGGTGCCCGCCACCTCGCCCGGCTAGTTTTTTGTATTTTTTAGTAGAGACGGGGTTTCACTGTGTTAGCCAGGATGGTCTCGATCTCCTGACCTCGTGATCCGCCCGTCTCGGCCTCCCAAAGTGCTGGGATTACAGGCTTGAGCCACCGCGCCCGGCCTGGACTGAGGCTTTTCTAGAGGATTGAGTGTTGGGGGCTTTTTTCCTCTTTTTAAGGGACAGTGCAGCTGGAGTGCAGTGGCAATCATAGCTCACTGCAGCCCTGATCTCCTGGGCTCAAGCAATCCTCCTACCTCAGTATCCCAAGTAGCTGGGGTCACAGGCATGTGCCACCATGCTTGGCTATTTTTATTTTTTATTTATTTATTTTTTTTTACAGAGACAGGGTCTCACTATGTGGCCCAGGCTGGTCTCAAACTCCTGGCCTCAAGCAATCCTCCCACTTTGGCCTCCCAAAGTGCTAGGATTGCAGGTGCAAGACAGCACATGTGGCCTAAAGGACTGAGACTTCTAAGAGATGGAATCCTTTCCATTAGCATCCTGGCTGGCACTGAGGTTTCCTGGCACTGTGATGGGAATGGCTCGCATCCTCTCAGCACAGCTCTGGTAGAAGGTGTGCCCAGCGTCATTTCACAGATACAGGATCAGGCTCAGAGGCGATGAGGGGCCTGCTGGAGGTCGCAGAGACAGGCATCAGAGCAGATACATGCTCCAATCGTTTGCTTCCTAAGGTAGGGCCTGTTTCTCCTGGCTGCCAGCTGTGGTTTCAGCCTGGGCTGTGCTGGGCCCTGGGCTGTGCTGGGCCCTGGGCTGGGGCCCTCCCACCATGGTACTGGTACCACCTTTCCCTATAACACACTGAATTTCTACGAAAGACGATTGAGAAAAGGTTCCACTATAAAAAAGCTCGGAAACCCAAGTACTACGCCCCTTGTGTTTCATAACAGCAGCAGGAGCAGCAAAAATCCTAGCAGCTCACCCTGGTGAAGCACTCTGTCATCTCAAGAGGCCAGGACCAAACACTTCTGAACTTGGTAAAGGAATTCAGGGGATTTGTTTGTAGAATCGGTGTGAGGTGGGTGGTTCTCGTGAGGGGCATGATCTGAGCAGAGAGGCTCTCCGGAGAGCCTGGAGGAGGGGGACAGGGCGGGGGCAATGTGGCTGGCACTGCGAGGGCAGCTGGGAGGAGTTTGCTTAGGTCATTGTGGCAGAGTGCGAGGGATGGGGATGGGGATGGGGTGGGGTAAGAGCTGATCTCTGACTCACCGAATTCTTGAGGTCGAGGTACTTGGTGTTTCTGGTCACCGGCATCCCAGACAGGAAGGCCAAGATGTCATTGTTTGCCTGTAAGACAGGCAGGTGAAGAGGGACAATCACTGGCCCAGGCCCAGCTGCACGGCCGGGAAAGGGGGCCCAGGCCCTGGTGTCCACCTGCTTCCCAAAGGCCAAGAAGCCCAAAGGGCATGCAGCTTCTAGTTCTTCCAGGATTCAGCCACTTTTCCAAAATCTGAGGTATCCCCATATTTCCAGATGCTCTCCTTCTACCCAAAACACCAAGCCCCTGAGGACATTCCTGGCCCACAGCAGGGGGAGGGTATTTTGTATGAGACACTGAGAAACCCTAACTGGGGTTGGTGTGCTGGGGGGGATGTGGGGTGGGCAGAGCAGCCATATAGAAGACCAACTCGGGAGCTCACAGCGTCCACTAAGCCTGCGGTTAGAAGTCCTTTGAGAGCCAGCCCCAGAGGCAGCCATGCATGGCCCGGAAAGTCCCTTGAATAGTAGTCACGGAAAGCCTGGCCAAAGGACAAGCTCAGGAAGGCAGGGGGAGCCAGAGGAAAAGGTGACCTCCAGGGTGCAAGAGGGTGCATGGTCACTGGGGAGCGGCATGGGAGCCGAGTCCTCTGCTGCAGGGGCTGCAGGGAAGGGGCTTGGAAGGAGGGTGGTGTGGAGAGGTGACCTGGAGAGGGCCTGGCAGTGCTCACCTCGTCCAGCACGGCATTGCGCTTGGCCCGCTGCCGCTGCCGGAGCAGCACCAGGCCAGCAATGATGTCGGACGGCACAATGTCAAGGTCCCGGAAGAACTCCGCAAAGAGGTAGGCAATTTCTGAGTAGGCATCCTATGAGGTCCAGGAAGGCAGGAGGCAGTGGCAGGGGAGCAGGAGAGAGGACGAGAGGCCAGGAGTAAATCCCCCAGGACTGGGACGCTGCAGAAGCAGGTGTCTGCTCGGGGATCCCCTGGGCAGGTTCTCCCTGGCACCTCCACAGCGCCCGCTGAGCCTGACCCCATGTGGCCCTGTGCGCCTGTGACCCTGAGGGCCCTGCCCAGGGCTCTGGGCTCCTAGACCTGGCAGTAGCCTCCCAGCCCTCTCCTCTCCTTGGAATTTGCACGGTGCCCACTGTCTACCAAGAGCAGGCACCTACTTGAGTCACTCCTTTCTGCTTTCCCAGATGCTAGGATCAAGGCCGGGCGGCTCTGGCTCATTTCTCCTCTAGCCAGCTCCTGGCTGCCTTCGCCCCACCAGCTGGGACCTTGGAAGTCCCTCTTAAGGCCTCTGTGGAGCCTGCTAGGTCTCAGGTCCCCTCCCCCAGCTACCCACAGGCTGCTGGCTCAGTGATCCCCACAATGTGCCCTAGAAGGGGGGTGTTCTCTCTGGTCCAGTGGCCCCCCTGTGGCTTCTCTCCAGGTCCTTGGCCTGAGGACAGCGCATGTCTGGGCCTCAGGCCAGGAGGCGAGCCCTGCTGGCTGATGCACTCTTAGTCTTCCCTTCCTGGCCCCACGCTGCAGCCCCAGCCCCAAGCCTCTTCCCTAACTTGTCAGGAGACGCTGAGGTGGGAACCACCACATGGCCAGGTCTCACCGGGTCTCGCCCCTGGATGTTTGGTACTCGTAAGTGAATCAATCAAGGGCTGCAAATTCAAATGCCGAATGGAGCCAAACAGAGCCAGCTACTGCTCAGCTCCAGCTGACCGGAGGCCCTCCAGGACCCACTTCACCAGATTTAGAAATACAGAAGTTTATGGAGACACCCCTGATTTTTAAATACTGGCATCCAATTAAAGTGTAAGCAACACAACACAGGCTGATTAAAACGTGCTTGGGACCGGACCTGGCCCCTGAGGCCATCAGTGTCTATCGGGACCTTTGCCCTGGGACTCCGCTGTGATGTGCTTGCTATCTTTTCCCCAGACTCTGACAACAGCCCCAGCTCTGCCCGTGCACCCGGAGGGGCGGGCGTGCCCTCCACGCAGCAGCCCCAGCCTCCATCCGCCAGGGGCCAGCTCTCTGCCCTCTGCATGGCCTGCCTACAGCCCAGACCCCTCAGACCGCCCCAGAGAGACGCAAGGGGGTGCTCCCCGCCCACCAGGGAACTCGGGGGCTTTCTTACACTTGATTACTCACTCTACGGCTCACCAGGGGACGCTGGTGGGCAGGAGCCACTCGAGGCTTCCCGGTGGCTTCCGTGGAAGGCACTTGGCTGTCTGCCTCAGGGAGGAGTGGTCTCCTGACCTCACTGGCTCTGCTACTAACTAGCTGTGGGACGCTGAGCAAGTCACTCCACCTCTCTGGGCCTCAGCTGCCTGATCTGTAAAATGAGGGGTGGGACTAGATGATCTCTAAGGTCCCTGCTCGCTGCGGGGCGCCCCTGGAGGATCCCGGGGCCTGCTTCCCTTCCCTCCCCTTGGGGGCCACCCCCAGCTGGCCGTGTCTTCCTTCTGCAGTGCCCTGGCATTAAGTCTGACCCTCTGGCCACTCCTCCGAGCTCCCAGGTGCTGAAGGCTATGTGTCCCCATCTAAGACCGTGCTAAATGCCTATCGGCTTTGCCAGGCCCTCTTGATTAATTTGCTGCTGGTGAAATGCTACTTTTCTTTGTCTTTAGGTCACCCTGACTCTGCATTATTTCTTCTCCTAAACTACAGTGTAAGTTCCAAGGGAGTCGATGCAGTCTTCACAGCTTTCTGTTCCCTTGACAAAGCAAGTGGACGCGGTCTTGCACGCTGGAGCGAGTGGCTCAGTGAATAACAGGCCCTGTGTGAGCAGGCTGTACTTGCTGCTGGAAACCCAGCTCCTTCCCACCAGCCCTGCCCCATCCTGCTTTGCCAAAGGAGCAAACAGCCCCTTAATCACCTGACCACAGGATGTGAGCCAGAGGGAAGCGACCTCCCAGTACTTACTGACTGGGAGTCCTTCGTCCGCGTGCAGCAGAGGAACACTTTGAGCCGGCGCGACCAGCTGGTGGCTTGACCCTCCTCTAAGCGGTGCCTGCAAAGCAGGAGAGGCGGTATGTGTGAGGTCAGAGGGCTGGACCAGAAGAGCTGGGACCCAGACATTCTGGAAACAGGGCAGCCTGTTCCCAGGACCTTACCAAAGGGTTCCCACAGGGGGTTCTTGGGGGTAACAGGGCCCAGGCCCTGTCAGAGCTGGTGGCCAGTGGCCTGGCTGCTGGCCAGCAGCGGCACTGCCTGACGGACTCCTGCTAGCCTAAGATGGTGTGTGCTGTTGGCCAAAGGTGGGTGGGTGGAAGAGGGAGTGCTGGAGAGACCTGGCTTTTGGAAGACCGAACACAGGCAGGCTCTGGGGCTTCAGAGCTGGGAGCCCAAAGTGGGGGCTACCCTGCAGCTCAGGTGTCCAAAGACTCAAACCCTGGGAGAGGTCAGCAGGGTACTGGGCCTCTCTGTCGTCTTGTTCTAAAGCCTGGAACAGACCTTCCAGAAAGACCTGCTTTTCCCCAGAAAGGATTTCAGACACTTACATATTCTACTTACAGGAAATTTATGGGGCTAAATGAGGCTCTGCATTTCCCAATTCCTCGGATCTGATACCTAGGCAGAGGGGTCCATCCCTCACCCACATGGTTGCCCTTGTCTATTCTCACCCCCCAACCCCACCCCCAGTGGGTCTGGCTGCTCGGATGGAGATTCAGGGTCTCCAGGAATCTGTACCCAAAGGCAGAGCAATGCGCCAGTTATTCACAGAGGTTCCTCCTAGGCTGGATGTCTGCAGTCGGTGTGTTTTGAGCGTAAAGACAACAGATCCAACGTTAAAAGTGCAGACCTCCAAACCGAGCAAGAAGGGGCTGGCTTGCTTTTGTGCCATGTGCTGGCCCCTTAAAAGCCTGATGCTGGGTGGTCAGGAGAGGAAGGTAAGGGTGGCCCTCAGATGCATTCAAGGCACTTAACATCCATCTGGAGTGACAGGCCAGGCCATTTTTGAGCCTCTTGGCTCCTCCGTCTCTCTAAGGACCGCTTCCTGCTCTCCAACCCTGGCTCCATAAGGCAGATGGCCACGAGGAGGGCAACAGGGTCTTCCAGGGCTAAAGAAGGTGGGTAGGAAGGGTGCAGGGAATTGCTGCTCTGGGGACCTGCTGGATCTTAGGGACTTGGACAGCTGTATATCCAAAACCAATGTCCCACTTTCCAGGGCTTGATGAAGGGACAGTGTGCTGGCCAAGCAGGATTCCCCAGAGCACTGTGGGATGGGTGGTGGTGGCCAGCTGGGCTGGGAGGGAAAATGGGCTATGGGGCCTTGGCTCCTAGACCTGACATTTTGGGCTGGGACGTGGCCAGAGCAGGCACGGGTGTGGCTCTGGCTGCAGTGCTGAGCTGACGTGGAAGGTCCACGGGGAGCCGAACACAGCAGCGCAGGAGGGTGGGATGGGCAGAATTCCTGCCGGGCGGGGGCGTCCAGGCAGCCTGCTCCCCAGGTGAGGGCGCTTGAGCTGCTGCTCTGGGCTGCAGGTGTGGTGCCAGCTCTGCACCTCAGCAGCTCGACCCGGGGCAGGTGACCTGCCCTCTCTGGGACAGGGATTCCTCATCTGTGAAATGGATCTCACAACCATGCCGGGGTTCACAAAGGGATTAAATGGATGAATTGTGTGAAGGGCTCGGCATGGGGAGCTCCTTACATAATGCACTGTAGAAGCCCCATTAACAGGAGGTACTGGGACCCACCCTGGAAGCCCCTGTCTTTTTCTTTCAACAAACAGAAATTACTGTGACACTGCCTGGATGCCCTCTCTCATTTTGTCTGCCATGGCACACTTTCCCCATCTTTAAAACATCATGCAAAATTCATGCCCTCTAGGAAGCTTTCCTTGACTTACCTCTCCCAATCTCTGAATCCTAGAGGCAGCCTAGCCTAATTTAACAGTTAGTTAAGCAAGGACTCTAAAGCCAGACAGCCTGGGCTAGTTCCCAGTGTTACCATTTTCGAGCTGTGCCACCTCGGGCCAGTCCCATCATCTCTCTGTATGTCAGTTTCTCCACCCATATGATGGGGAAGATGACAGCTGTCTGTCTGCTGGACTTGTAACTTACTACACGCAATGCTTGGTTTCACTGTTATTATCATTGTTATTATCAGCAGTGACAACGATGACAACAGTTACTATTAACTGAGCACTTACCCCGTGTGAGCACTGTGTTAGTCACTCTGCAGGTATCATCTCGGTTAAATCTCACAACAACATCACGAGACAAGAATTGTTATTCCCACTTTATAGACAAGGAAACTGAGGCAGGGAGCAGTTAAGCCCTTTGACTAATGCCCATGGCTCACACGAGGTTGGCATGCAGTCTGGGAGGCCTGGGATAGCCTCCTGGAGAATGGAGACCTCTGCCCACCAGTCAGCAAAGCCCACCCTGGGACTGCCCACCCAGCCCGCTGACTGACCGCAGGTTGTAGGTCCGCAGGTTACGCTGCCTCCTCTTGGTGGCTCTCAGCTTGACAAAGGTGCGGCCCGTGGGGTCAAAGACGCACAGGACAGTGATGCACACGCTGAGGATGACTACCCAGTTGCAGACAACCATTCCTGCGGGCAGCAGTGGGAGGCAATAGGCAGAGGCGCTGGGGACACTTCTCTGGCTCACCCGCTCTGAAGAAAGGGACATTGGAGGCTCCCTAACCCCAAATGCTGCTGAGGACAAAAGCCAGGCTCCAAAGCCCCTGGTCCCAGTCTCTGGCCACATACGTGGCCACCCTCTTGCCCACCCACAACCCCGAGGGCCACTCTTGGCTCAGAGCAGGCAGCTTTGTGGGTTTCCAAGGAGGTGTTGAGGAGCCTTGACTTGACCTGAGCAGCTCTGTGCCTGCCGCAGCCCACCCCAGACCAGGGTCCCCCAAGGGTAGTTGGCAGGCCTCAAGGGTGAGGGAAGCAGCCTCGCCCAGTCAACCTGCTGGTGCCCCCAGAGAAGCCACTTCCCTCTGGCAATACCCAAGCTTCTTCCTCTCTAAACTGATCCTGTCCCCTGTGCCCCTGGGGCTGCTGAGGCTCCAGCAGGCCTCACCCAGACATACCGAGGGTGACATTCTTGGCAGTGAGGTCGTTGCAGGAGGTGTAGTACTGAGTGAGCCAGACGATGCCCACGATGGCATAGATGAACTCGATCACCAGGATGGCTGCAAGGAGAGCAGGCCTGGCTGAAGGATGGCTGCCACTTGCCCCCCAGGGAAGGGCCTAGAACCCTGGCCTGGCCTTTCCTATTGTGGGGCTTTCAGCCAGCTCAGTAGCAAAGGCAGAGGCAGTGGGCCAGCAGCACTCCCCCACCCCACCTCCCAGGCCCAAGCCTGTCCTGTCACCATTTGGTCCTGTTGGCCCCTGCCCGATCGCTTGCAATGGGCCCACCATCTCTCCGAGCTTCTGTGCTCTCAGGTCCCCAGGGCCTCCCTGATGGAGTTTTGCTCTTGTTGCCCAGGCTGGAGTGCAATGGTGCGATCTTGACTCACTGCAACTCCTGCCTCCTGGGTTCAAGCGATTCTCCTGCTTCAGCCTCCAGGGTAGCTGGGATTACACGCACCTGCCACCAGGCCCAGCTAATTTTTGTATTTTCAGTAGAGACGGAGTTTTGACATGTTGGCCAGGCTGGTCTTGAACTCCTGAACTCAAGTGATCCACCCGCCTCGGCCTCCCAAAGTGCTGGGATTACAGGCGTGAGCCGCCGTGCCCGGCCCATTTCCTCATTCTCTCAGGATTTCAGAATCATATGTCCAGACTCTGGAATCAGACATATCTTAGGCAAGTTACCTATACTCTCTGAGCCTCCGTTTCCTCATCTGTAAAATGGGAGTGACAACATCTATGTCATAGGACTGTGCAAAAATTAGATGAGAGCATGTTCACTTCATGGAAACTATTTCCCAGCAAGAGGCCTCTGGAACCTGATGGAGGAGAAGGGAAGGGTCCAGCAGCCGGTCTGCAGCCGGTCTGCATCCAGCTCAGGCCCCTCAGGGGCCAAGACTGGAGGGGAGGGGTATGGAGTGGTGGCTGAGGAGATCTGCTGGCCTCAGGAGGGCAGCCTGGGAAGCCCCAGCTCTGTGGGCAGCAGTGTGGCAGCTCAGAGACCAGACTTTGGAGCCAGACAGCGTGGGTTCAAATCCCAGTTCCAATATTTACATGCTTACTAGTTGTGTGACCTTGAGGGGGGCTAAGTCTGGGCCCCAGTTTCCTCATCTATAAACGGAGAACAGTAACACCCGCTCCCTGTGAGTTAACACAGGAAAAAGGGCTTAGCCCAGTGCACAGAAGCACAAGAGCAGTGTTCACTAGAAATGACCAGAAGAAGGGGCTGCAACCTAAGCCCAGGAAGAGGACACAGGCTGGTCCCCTGGCGAGCTGGCCCAGACCCCTGAGGGGGTTCCCAGGAAGCAGGGGGCCTGTTTTGAGAAGGATCACAAGGAAGACGTGCTTTGAAGAGATGCACATGGTTTGGGATGGGGTCAGCACCTTTTTCTGAAAAGGGTCAGAGATTAAACATCTTGGACTCTGGGACTCCTCAACTCGGCTGTTGTAAGGCAAAGCAGCTGGAGACAATACCTAACTGAAAGGATATGTTCCAATAAAACCTTATTTTCTCTTCTTTTGAGATGGAGTCTTGCTCTGTCACCCAGGCTGGAGTGCAGTGGCACGATCTTGGCTCACTGCAACCTCCGCCTCCGCCTCACTGCAACCTCTGCCTCCCGGGTTCAAGTGATTCTCCTGCCTCAGCCTCTCAAGTAGCTGGGATTACAGGCGTGTGCCACCACACCTGGCTAATTTTTGTATTTTTAGTAGAGACAGGGTTTCCCCATGTTCGCCAGGCTGGTCTCGAACTCCTGACCTTGTGATCCACCTGCCTCGGCCTCCCAAAGTGCTGGGATTACAGGCATGAGCCACCGCACCTGGCCCAAAACCTTATTTAATAACACATACAGCAGGCTGGATTTGGCCCTCAGGCTGCAGTTTGCTGACCCCTAGTCTAGAATGTAAGCCATAGAAGGCCTTAGTTCACTGCTGTACCCCAGTGCTAAAACAAGGCCCGGCTCACAACAAGTGCCCAGTAAATACTGGCTGAATGAATGGAGAGGTGGGAGTTGTCTGGGGCACCACCCCAGGGTGGGTGGCCCTTACCCAGGCGCACGTAGAGCACGTACTGCATGGAGTCGCGGGGCTCCGTGTAGAGGATGCCCCCGCGCATGCTCAGCCAGATGATGGCCATCTCAGCAATCATGCAGCTCAGCAGGATGCCCAGGTAGCCGCGGCCGTGGTCCACCAGGTTCAGGGAGCAGGCCTCGTGCGGGTTATAGACCAGGCCGAAGAGCACCACGGACAGGATCACAAACCTGTCACAGGAATGCCCATGTGAGCGAGGCCAGGAGGCCCCTGCACCTCAAGATGCCACTAGCAGGCAGGCCCTTCCCCAGCCCGGATTCAGGGGAAGGTGGGGTGGCAGCAGGCGCCTCCTCCATAAGACCATAGTCCACCTGGCATCGAATGCCTAGAAGGGCATGGGCAGCCAATAAAAGACTCAGGGTTAGCCATGGGGAGACAGCGGCAGCAACTCCCCCCAGTGTTGAGGGCAGGTCCAGCAAAGGTAGCAGGGGTCTCGGCTCCATGTGGGTATTGCCCTAAGGGGCTCGATGTTTCAGGCACCTCCTCCAGGCAGCTGGGGGCATGACAGGGTCAGGACTTGGGCCCAAGCAGGGAGGAACAAATGGCCAGAAAGCTTCCTTCCAGGCCTTTCTCCCCAAACCCAGGCCTGTGCCCCTGGGCCTGGGGACTCACCAGGTGGTATGCAGGAGGAAGAGGAAGATGGCCGGTAGGACGAGGTCATCGCTGCCCACAGACCAACGCCGCCGGAACACCACGATCCCGGGCATGGCTGGCGGCTCTGCAGAGGCTCAGCGGACCTGGTGCTCACCTCCTGAAAGAAAGCAGAGGACCTTGTAGCTGCCTGAGGAGGTGAAAGCACCCAGGGCCACTGCATTCCTGGGCCACGGGACCAGTCCCTGGTGTGGCCAGAAGCACAGGCATTTTTGGAGCTGGCCACTGGAAGTGCTGACCCATCTCCGGGCAGGAGCCAACACAAAGGACCTTAGCAGCAGGACACAGACTTCAGCCTTCCCTCTGGGGTCTCTCCTGTCCCCCGAGACTGGCACTAGCCCCTAGGGATTGGTTTCTACCTGGGGTTACCCCAACAGTCACTGTTTAGCTCTATTAAAGACCCCCTTTCTCCTCCTTCATGGGATCAGTGGGACCCTCAGCCCAGCCCTCAAACCCTATAATCTTTAGACCTGGCCCAGTGCACACTGCCCTTGGAGTCAAGGGAGGGGCTTCCCAGACCAAGAACAAGCCCATCCAATAGCACAAAGCCTGGCAGTGAAGGAGGAAAGCTGACGGCCTTGGGAAGGTGGGGGCAAGGGACCCTGTATAGCTGGCAGCTGGGACTGACAAACATGGAGGGTGAGGAGTGCCTGGCATAGAGCAGGTGCTCAGTAAGCATTTCTTGAATGAGGGCTTCAGTTTCCTGCTTTGCTAGAAGCCAAGAGCATGCTCTATGAGTTGGTTTTGAACCCATCAGACAGAAGTCCCCACCACAGCTATGCCTCCAGGAAGGGAAGGGCACGGTTGAGGTGCAGGGTCAGGAGTAGGGCTTGGGACACCTTCCACCCCACACTGCTAGAAGGATGGGGTGAGCCCTTTGGGGTAACAACCCTCCCGGCAACCATACCTCCCAAGCCCACCCTGAGCCATGCAGCTTTTACAGCTGGATTTCCAACTCTCTGAAGTAGCTGAATTCAAATCAGCCTCGAGCAAGCTCAGGAAAGAGTGCCCAGGAACTCAGGGCCCCCACTCCTCAGCACCCCGAACAGAAAGGAGGCAGCACGGGTGGGAGGCGACCCAAGAGGGAGTTAGGTCCCCAGAGATGCCCCTAAAGGAATTTAGGGTAGCCCTACACTAAACTGTGGAGAGGGAGCCTTGCTGCAGGGGGCTGGGGACCAAGTTGGTGGGCAGCTGCCCCCTGAGGCCAGTAGAGGCTTACATGGCACCTGGTCCGGGGCAGGCGGCAGATCCTCCTCTCCCCAGTGGCGGCTCCGGGAAAAATGTGTGTCCGAGGAGCCCGGCATCATTTGGGGAGAAAGCAGCCAAGTCTCCCTTGGCCAGTGGGCATAGCCCTCAGGGTGGGCGAGAGGGCGTGGGGCCGGGTGGCCAGCCCGCATGTCCGCCCGGCCCGCCTCCCTATCCCCGGTGCAGTCACTTGGCGAGCTGTGGCCTGGCGCGGGCTGGCGGGCTAGCCTGCCGGGGTCGTGCCTACTCCTCCCCCCACCCTCAGGAAGTGACATCATCCCACTCTCTCTCCAAGGAGGAGTCGGAGCTCAGCTTCTGGGAAGCGGGGAGAAGGGAGGAGAGTGAGGGAGCGTGGTGGTGGGGTGGCTGGGCTTGGAAGGGGGTGGTCTGTGGACTGCAGGGGGCCGGGGCTTCAGCAGTGCCTGTGACATGTGGCTGACAGCACCAGCTTCAGATTAGGGTTGGACATGATAGGACAGGAGGGGGCCAGAGCACCACGGGTGGCAGTTGGGCTGGGGCAGAACAGAGCTGCCAACAGCTGGTCTTGCCGCCTCCTCCCCACCTCCAGGTGGCTCAGAGGGTGAGGCGCAGTGCCGGGTCGGGCTCAGGGGGCTGTCGGGGCTCCCAGGAGCCCCTCACATGAATGGAATGGAATGGAATGAATGTAGAGATGGGGGAGCAGCACGCCCCTGCAGGTGCTGTGGCTCTGCATCCTGCTCTGATCTGGCCAGACCGGTGGAGAAGGGGGCAGTGCTGTCCCAGAGGGGCTAGCTGGAGGGCTAGGGTCTGGCTCTACCCAGCCTGCCCCCAGGCCTGCCCCTGCCAGCAGCCCAGAATATCTCCTTCTCAGGTCCACCCCATGGATGGCCCCTCTCAGTCACCCTGGGAGGCCCCTCCTCTCACTCCCACCCTTGGCTCCATGGAGCCCAGGACAGCTAACACTCCTCGAGATCACACACCATCCACCCAACATGCTCACACTCACTCTGCACTCCCCTCCTCTGCCCGAACCATGCCCGCTCGCCCCAGCTCTCAGGCTGGAAGGAGTGAGCCGAACCTGGCACTGGGCCCTGCAGAGGTAGCTGCAGGACTGTCAAGACGCTGGAGGGATATGACCAGTGGTAACCACTGCCCCCACCTCGGCGTGACCAGCCTTAGGCTAACTGCCATGGTCAATGCCAGTGCCTACCTAGAGCATGAGGCAGGGCTCATGGGGCCAACCCTGCTGGGTACCCAGTGACAGGCCTGCACCCGTGGCTGGCCCACCACCACAGAATCCGAGGCACAGGGGCTGGGACGCAAGAGCCAGGCTCGCTGGTTTTGAACCCGGGCTCTACCACATACCCACTGCGTGACTTATGAGTTGTGCCTCAGTTTCCTCAACTGTAAAATGTCAATTTGTAAAATGTCGATTATCCCTACCTCCAAAAGTCCTGGTGAGAATCACATGAGAGAAGGTCTGCAGAGGCCCTAACTGTCTGAGCTGGGGCGGGCAAGGCGGAGGGAGTGCAGGGAACCCTTTGCTGGACCAGCCACCCCGCCCCCCTGGGCTGGTGGAATGTCCAGCTGGTCACCAACAAGTCAAGGTCTGGGGTGGGGGTGGCAGGGCCTGTGCTGCATGGGGCTTGGGGGTGGGCCGCACCACTCTCCAAGTCAATTCATACATCTCTTGGGGCTGCTATTTTTAAGGGCCTGAATGGTGCCCTTTCTCTAGAGACCCCGGCCCATCACAATAAGGGCCTGTTCCCCTGCTGGGGATGTGATTTCATCTGGAGGAAATGTCTCAGGAGTGGGGAGGGCAGAGGCTACTTCCTGGTCTGGGGCTGCCACAAAGCACCTCTTCTGGCTCTCCTCCCCTGAGGCATGGGGTCCTCCCCTCTAACAGCCACAGTGGGGCGGGGGTGGGCGCTGCCTGCCCTTTCTATCCCACACCAGCGGGGCTTCCAGGGTAGGCACGGCACACCTTCCAGCAGGGGCCACAGGGGCATTGCTGGGGGCTCCTCCTGCCTCTGGTTGGACCCCCAGCACGGGCAAGTGTGAATGGGGTGCCGGGAACCCTCTCACATGGATGGAATGACTTAAGCAGCCCAAGGAAGCCTCGTTCTTCCCCCACCCACACAGCCCCATTTTCCTGCTGGTGATTCAGGCCCCTGGACTAAGTACTAACCATTCTGGGAGTTCCTCTTTCTAAAAATGCAAACTCTTTTTAAAAATGCACATGCTGCCCCCTACTTTAAAAACCTTCCTGGCTCCCCATGGCCTGCAGGACAAAGTCCAAGTCCTTGGGGCGACAGCTAAAGGCTTCCGTTACCCTTCCACTGACAGGCAGTGCAACCTCAGGCACATGCCTCGCCCTCTCTGAATCCATGCATTCCCTTCTCCCCTGGGCAGAAAGGGATCCCAGTGCAGACAGACGCCAGCACAGAGCCCACCCTCAGCTGACAAGTCCTTCTGGCTGGGAAGGCTCTCCAGCACCTTCTTACACTGCCACATCCTTCTTTCTCAACACCCCCCAAACGTGCTGCTCCCCAGAAACACATCACTGGAATAGTCCATGCTTTGCTTACTCCAGTTCTGATGGGTGAAATCCAACTCATCTCTCTAGGTCAGTTAAAAGTCACCTCCTCTTTGAAGCCCTCCCTGACAGGCCCCATGCATTCCTCCTGGAGGAATGGCTACTCCCTTATGGGAACCCCGGACCCCTTCCCCCAGTGTGGCCCTGGTTACACTGTGTTACCGTTAACCTGCTGACTCCTTGCTGCCCAGCTCAACAAACAGTCTCTGGGGCCAGGGTCTCACAGCATCCATCGCCACACCTCCGGGTGCCAGCTGCAATGCCTGGCTCAAGCGCCTCAGCCCCACCCCATGGCCTCCTCAGCACAGCTTCCCTCCCAGTCACAAGGGCTGAGACAGTGGCTCCTTCCCCCTCTGAGCTCACACCCTTCCCTTCTGGGGAAATGTCCCTCCCTTCCTGACTGCCAGGCTGGGCTCCCACCCCAGTGCCTTCCCTGACAGCTCAGGGAGAACCCTCTCCCCCTCCTCTAGCTAGATGAACTGTTCCAGGACCTCAGTTTCTTCTCTTGTAAAATGGGGCTAACAACACCCCTCTCAAGGCTGTGGTCAGAACGGGCTGGGATGACGTCACTACAGGACCCTGCACAGGCCCTGCACACCCCAAGGATCTGCTGATGGCTGCCGTTGCATTAGCAGACACCTGAAGGGCTTTGTGGGGACCTCCTGTGATGTGACCTGTGACTGGGTGCTGGGGTCTGGAAGGTGCTGCTGATGCCCAGCTGGTCAGAAAGGGCTGGAATAAGCAAACAGAAGCCCTGCCGGAAGAGCCTGCCCCCACCGTGAGTGCTCCGGTGCTGCTGGGAAAAGCACCCCAGGCTGGGTCTCGGCCCCTCGTCCTAAGGCACCCTGTGGGCTTGGCTCTGGGAGCAGATTTTAGGGAGCAGAGTCCCTTGGCAGCCGGGCTCCCAGCAGATGGGGCTCCAAGAGCTCCCAGGGGGGTGAGGGGTGGGAAGAACGTGCTGGCTCAGCCCTCTGGAGTGTCCACAGGGAACTGGACAATGAGCTTGGGAACCCCAGCTCTTGGTCCAGCCATAGGGATCCATCTGACATTAGCTGAGCACCTTCTGTGTCCCAAGTCCTAGACTAACTGCCTTCAGTCCTCACAGCAGTAACACAGGGTCGCAGTGTCGCTCTCATTCCACAGAGTGTGCAAGGGGTGGTTAAGACCCTGTACTCTAAAACAGGCTGCATCTGAGTCTTGGCTCTGCCACTTACTGGCTGTGTGACCTTGGACAAGGTACTTAACCTCTCTGTGCTTCAGTCTCCTCACTTCTAAACCAGGGATAAGAAGAGTATCTACCTCCGAATTATCAGGAGGGTTAAATCAGTCAACACTTCAAACAGCACCTGTCATCTGGTAACTGCTCAGCAAATGCTGCCACTGCCATTACTATTACTACTGAAGAATGAGATTGACATGCAGAGACTGCCTGACACCATCCTAGGATCAAGAGGACAGGCAGGCAGGAGGTGCAGGTCATTCCTGCTGCCATCCAAAGCCCACACCTAACAAAGGTCAGAGTTAAAAGGAGTCTCAGAACAGTCCCACTGTCCCCTTTTAAAATGGGAGAGGAACCTGAGGTTCAGAAAGAACACAGAGGCCCCAGCTCTTCCCATGATATCCATCCCTGCAGCGTCACTGCCAGGTGCTGGACACACAGCCTGAGCCCCCAGGCCAGCCTGCTCCCTACCTCACTACATCCCCCACTCAAACTCCTCATTGACAACAGCATTAGCAGCCTGTCACCCCAGGGAGCCTGGGCTGAGATCCTCTCTTTCACGCTCTTGGAGATGCCTAACCTCCCAGAAGCCTGCAAAATCTGCAGGAGCTCCCTCACTGGAGATAAATCTGCAGGGAGGCATCAGCCATGTGCCTACTTCAGTCACCTGTGACTGGCTCTCCTGCCTCCAGCGGTGGAGTCCCTGTTGCTCTGCAGCAGCTGTGGTGACAGAGAGGAAACTCTCAGACAGATCCAGAGAGCCACCTTCCCCGGGCCTCCATTTTACTCCTGCCTCCTGGGGCTGGTGATGGGGACCAGATCCAGCCACATCCTAGGGCTGCCTAGTGCTGGACCAAGAGCAGTGTCCCCAGGACAGAAAGTCCCAATCCCTCTAGGCCCCAGTAAATCAAAATAGAGGGCCGGGAGGATGAGTCCATTGCACACGTGTGAGACATAAGGGCCCCCACAGTTGCTATATGTAAAACTAGCACTGGACGCCACACTTCCTGGTGGCCAAAGTAAATGCGGAAACTGGCAAGTCTGTAAGGGCTCTTTTTCGCTCTGCAGGGTTTTTTGACCCTTGGTGTCCTGAAGGGAGAGCCCAGGACTCCCACTTCCATGATGAATGGGATTTCTATGTGAAAGGGCTTTGAAATTGGAAGGTGGTCCAAAATAGTTGAGAGGAACTGATGCCTGCTGCCTGCTATCCTCTTGTGGTCATCTGATTCTGAATGTGCCTTGTTGGGCAGGAGCTTATCTGGTCTGGGGGACTTAGCACAGTGAGGCTGGGTCCCCCGGTGGCCCCCGCAGGACACTGGTGACCCACCCCCCAGCAGAAGCGTTGTGTTCAGAGGCTCCACCCCAGCTAGGGCAGGCTCACCAGCAGGTCACTGTCTGGCCGCGCTGGGCTGGCAGACAGGTCCTGCTCTCTTTAGCACAGGCTTTGGCGGTGGTGAGATTCCAGCTGTTCACTCTGCGGCTGCAGGACTATGGGAGCGAGTTAACCTCTCTGCACTGGCGAAACTGTAGGCTCCAGGATCCTGGGTGGTGACAGGGACAGAATGATCTCAGCCACCTATAAGTCGGGTGCTTCGGTTCTCCTAACATTTACGAATTGCCTACAAGGTCTTGGCGCACGTATATGCCCTTTACAAACATGAACTCACCTAGTCCTCATAACAGCTCTGTGAGGTAAGTACTACCCTTCCTCTTATTTGACAGATGAGCTGAAGTGACTTGCCCACAGCCACACAGCCTAGGCCCAGAACCCAGGTCTTAACCTCTGCATGCTGCTTCTGAGAAGCAGGATTCACCTTAGCGCCTGTTTCTGAACTCAAAAGCTGGCTCTAAACCTCTTCTTACAGACTGAGGAGTTCTCTGGGTCTTCATCTGGCTTCAGACTCACAATCGTGTGGGACAGCATGGGACCTGTTCTGCAGATGAGGAAAACCGAGCCCAGAGGAACTCCACAGAGCAGGCTGCGGAGTCAGGAGAGAGCACGGCGCTAGAAACACTATGTGTCATCCAACTCCAGCCTCATCAGGCTGCAGGGTATTACCCCAGCTTTACAGATGAAGACACCAAGGCTCAGAGAGGCAAAATGGTTTGCCTGAAGATCCCTCCACGAGGACATCGCAGAGCTGGGATTTCAAGCAGCCTCCTTGAATTACTTGCAAGAAAAAAAAAAAAAAAAAAAAAACCTTCTCCACCTGTCAGTCTGACTCCTTATTTTCACAAACACAGACACAGAAGGACCCACAGGTCCCACCCTGGGCTCCCGGGGCTGCAGTGCCTTCCCCTTCTTCCCAGTGGCCGAGTGGCTGGCCTCTGAAAGCACAGGAGGGGGAAGGTGACAAGGGAGACGATGGAGAGAAAGCACATGTGGGCTGGGGGCCGCGTGCGCCACCAGCCTGTACCCGGGTGTGTGCAACCCAAGTTAGGGGCCTGAAAGCTGTCGCTTTTCACACGTCAGCTGTGCAGGAGCAGAAGGCAGAGCGGAGCCTGCCCAGGGCTGGGGCCAGATTTCAGCGTGAGATAGGTCCTCACACGCCCAGGCCTAGGGATGAAAACAGTGTGCCTGGTGCAGCCGGGGGCAGGAGTGGGAGGCCACTGACATTTGTCCCCTCCTACCCGCCACCCAGGGTCTTAGGCTAACAAACGCCTTTCCCACTCTCCTCCAGGATGGCCTGGAAGGACCAGGGGAGGCACCTCCTCCACCCCTCGCCATGTGCCAGCCACATAACCATCCTCACTCAACTCCAGGGGTGGGTCTAGCTGTTTGCATGTCGTGGATGGGGAAACCGAGGCTCCAAGAGTTTAAAGACCTAGTGAGTGAGTGGCCGAGTCAGGCTCTGAAGCCAGGTCGACCTGCTGTGTTCTCTCTGTGCCCTCGTCGTGCCTCTTGGCCAGAGACCCCTCCCTATAAAACAGTAGTCAGGGAGCTGGGCACAGAGTTCAGGGAGGAGGATGGAAAGAGAAGTCCCAACGACTTGGGGGCAATGCCATCCTGCTGGACCCAGAAATAGTTCTAACAATTATTCAATCGTGTTTACTTAAAAACAACTCTTACATAGCATTTACTACACGCCGGCTACTTTAACAAGCAGTTCACAAGGATTACCTCTTTCAATGTAATCTGTTAACAACCTCTTATGCCCTGTATTATGGATGAAGAAATGGAGGCCCAGAAAGGCTAAGTAACTTGCCCAAGGCCACTCAGCTCTTCAGCGGCAGAGCCAGGCCTGAGGTTGCAGAACCTGTGCTCCAGGCCTCTCCCCAGAAGGCTTCACCAGGGCTCCATTTATTACCAAGGCTCCAGCTACTCGTTCTCACGCTAATTATTTTCTACTTGTCTACAATGAGCAGAATTTGCCATCTGCCACCAGCCCTGCTACTGACACCAGCCAACTCCCTGGGAATCAATTGGGGCCTTTCGTTTCCTGCTGGTTGTTTTGGAAGGATGGCTGGCTGCTGGGGAGCGGGGAGTGAGGGCCAGGAGGGCAGCAGGACCCTTCCCTGGTGGCCAGGCTGGGCCCTCCTCCTGCCCCCAGCCTCCCTCTGACCTCTCCTCCCAGGGGGATTCCTACCAGAGCCCACTCAGTTCTGGGCTCCGACGATGTTTTCCAATAATGAAAGGAGTCCCTCAGGCTCTGGCCAGGCCAGGTCTGGCTTCTAGATTCTTCCTTGGAGATTATTCATTTTTCTGAAACTCGGAACAAGCCCACATCCCATACGTCCATGTCCCCTCTGGAGAGGCCCAGACAGGCTCTGCTGGCCTCTGGGATGGTCGCGGCCGGGCAGCCTGGTTCTCCAAGCCCTCACGCAAAGGCCGACACTGCCCCACAATGGGTGGCACCAGGCTGTTTTCTCCTGCCTGTCTGTGGGGAAGGGTGTCCGTGGTTTGCGTCCTTTCTACCTGCCCCCGTGGTCTTCTCAGTCCCCTCATGCCCTAACACGTCTTTACCCCACTCTCCCGGGAATGTGACTCTCAAAGGCATTGACTTGGAGGGTGTGGCCATCCAATGAGCCTACCGAGGGCTGCCTCCT
This sequence comes from Macaca mulatta, assembly GCF_049350105.2. Lineage (NCBI taxonomy): Eukaryota > Metazoa > Chordata > Mammalia > Primates > Cercopithecidae > Macaca > Macaca mulatta. Next base: position 12,332,909 of record NC_133419.1, read on the forward strand.
GGCCTCGGAGCGGGGCAGCCCTGGATTTGAATCTTACTTCCATCACTTCTAGTTGTCTATGACTGCCACTTCTCTAAGCGTCAGTCTCCTCATCTGTAAGATGGAATAATGAAGGTACTCACTTCATAGGGACTGAGTCATGAGGAGTCAATGAAATAATGCACATAAAGTGCTCAGCTCTTAGAAAACAGGAGCTGCCATTACTGTGATTCAGTAACTATCTCTCCCCAATGTGTGCAGAACCTTTTCTTCACCTTGCATGGCAGGGGCAATAACTCTCAACTCTCTGCAATCTAAGTCAACCCTCCCAAACAGACAGGTGAGCAGTCTGACCCACACCTGCCCTCACCCTTCCAGCCTGCGTAATCCTCTGACCTGCCTTCTTGGGCAGGGAGGGCTCCATCTCCTAGGAGCCAGCACAGCCGTACTGGCACTGCCTCCTTTAATCCATAACCACCCAGGGAGAGGGGACTCAACACCCCTGGACCAGCTTGAACCACAGAGCTCTCACCCAAGGCCACAAGACTCTAGAACACTCCAAAGCCTGAGATCCTGCCAGGATGCCCCGCATCTATCTGCTTGCATGTCTGAGTTTCAGGGTGTCTCGTTGCAGGCCCCTTCCCAGCTCAGACACAGGATGCCCTGAGAGGTAGAGGTCCCCCCTCCTTTTAAGCCCATCTGCCCTTCCAGCTTTCCACTGGCCCCACCCTCTGCTCCTCCCCCGAGAGACACCCCCTCTCCTAGGAGCCACTTGCTGGGAGCTCACTCCCCAGATGGCCGCCCTGCCAGGCAGTTCATCAGCTCCCAGCACGAATCCCAGTGCTCTGGCTTCTCAGAGCTTCCTCTCAGAGCTTCCTCGAGAGGAGACTCCGTCTGGGTGCTGGCAATGCCTCAGTGAAGAATTAGCACCTTCCACTTCATTAGGGGGCCCCCTAACGAAGCTGTTAATGATATGCTAAGTGGGCACACCTAACCTGACACCTCCCCTCTTGGGGCCCCCGCCCCCTTGCCCAGCCTACCCTGAGCCCTGGTCCTGCCGCCTCCTTTCCTCAGGCTGTGGGTTGGCCCTCGGGGTCTGGCTGGAGTGGGTGCATGCTGCTCAAAGGTGGGGACGCTTCATGGGCCACCTCCTTAAGCTGCATGGCCATCTAGGGCACAGGTTGGCCACTTGGGCTATTGGGTTTCCCTTCGACTGTTTCCCGGGCATCTCAGAAGCAAGCACAGATCAAGTGACTTTGTAACAGGAGCTCTTTCCCCAGGGGAGGAGGTCTGCAGAGCTCTAGTATGTGACAGGAAGGGCCAACATCCCCTGCCCCCATGAAGGCTGGAGAGGGAGGTGGCATCTGCTGCCACCAATGGCACACAGGCTCTGGCCCCGTCCCCTCCCTGTCACCCTCCTCTCCTTCTGTGCTCAATGAGGGGGATCTCAGGGCTCTTCAGTGGGTTTCCGGAAGCCCTCAGGGACCCCAGATGAGGGGAGATGGCCATAGTGGGCGGGCTTCAGCGGGCTTGCAGGCAATGTCAATCAGAGCAGCTTTCAGCGGCTATACATATTGGGATTCCTTGTAACATTGTGTTTGAACAAAATAATTTCAGTGCTTAAAAATGTCTGAAGGCCAGGCGCGGTGGCTCACGCCTGTAATCCCAGCACTTTGGGAGGCCAAGGTGGGTGGATCACCTGAGGTCAGGAGTTCGAGACCAGCCTGGTCAACATGGTGAAACCCCATCTCTACAAAAAATTAGCCGGGCATGGTGGTGCACGCCTGTAATCCCAGCTACTTGGAAGGCTGTGGCAGGAGAATTGCTTGAACCTGGGAGGTGGAGGTTGCAGTGAGCGAAGATCGCACCATTGGACTCCAGCCCACCTCAGCCTCCCAAACTAGCTCAGAGCTTTTGAGACTCTGTCTTAAAAAAAAAAAAAAAAAAAAAAAAAAGTTTGAAAGCCACTGAACAGGATGTGCTCTCAGGTCCATTCTAGCCTTGACTTTTAGAGTTTTACTTGCAGAATGGCCAAGGAGAGAGTCTGGGGGCTCCATACAGGTATCTGAGCTCACACAATGATCACAGCATCTCCTCCCCTCGCCTAAGCCAGGAGGGCAAAAGGGGCCACAGAAAAAAGTCACTGACCCAGAAGCTTAGACACCTGGGCCTAGAGCTGACAATTCTGTCCTTGAGACCTTCCTATTCCCTCCCATCACCCCAGCCAGGGCAAAACGGGACCCAAGCACAAGGCCTCCAGTAAAGGGCAGGGGCTCAGAAGGCCCCCTGCTGCTGGGTGGAGGACAGGACTGGACCCAGCTTTGGTCTCAGTGCCTTGATTTACTCAAACGGCAACAGAGTTATGACCTTCGATATACAATGCAGCCCTCTCCTTGTCTATAAAATAGGATGAGGATGATGACAGTGCCTCCCTCTTGGGGTGGCTGGGAGGACAAAGTGAGTTAACAGTTGTAAAGTGTTAGGCCGGGCGCGGTGGCTCACACCTGTAATCCCAGCACTTTGGGAGGCCGAGGTGGGTGGATCACGAGGTCAGGAGATCAAGACCATCCTGGCTAACATGGTGAAACCCCAACTACTAAAAATATAAAAAAAAATTAGCCAGGCATGGTGGTGGGCACCTATAGTCCCAGCTACTCGGGAGGCTGAGGCAGGAGAATGGCGTGAACCCGGGAGGTGGAGCTTGCAGTAAGCCGAGATCACACCACTGCACTGGAGCCTGGGCGACAGAGCAAGACTCCGTCTCAAATAAATAAATAAATAAATAAATAAATAAATAAATAAAAGTTGTAAAGTGTTGAGAGCAGGCTCCAGCTCAGAGGAGGCGATTGGTGACATACAGCTTTAATTAAATCAACCCCCAAGCCGGGCGCAGTGGCTCACGCCTGTAATCCTAACATTTTGGGAGGCCTAAGCAGGCGGACGACTTGAGGCCAGAAGATCAAGACCAGCCTGGCCAACATGGCGAAACTGCATCTCTACTAAAAACACAAAACCTAGCCAGGTATGGTAGGGGGCACCTACCATATGGTAGGGGGCACCATATGGTAGGGGGCACCATATGGGGGCACCATATGGTAGGGGGCACCTCCCAAGTCCTAGTTACTTGGGAGGCTAAAGCAGGAGAATCGCTTGAACCAGGGAGGCAGAGGTTGCAGTGAGCAGAGATCGCATCACTGCACTCTAGCCTGGGCAACAGAGCAAGACTCAGCCTCAAAATGATAAAATAAATAAATAAATACATACATACATAAATTCCCTTCTCAAGAGCATATTATGACTCCTAAATGCCCTTTAAATAAAATTAAAACTCCCAACCATTAGCTATAAAGTTCTACACCAACCGCACCCCTACCCTGCCCTGCCCAGCTGTGCTGTAAGCACCCACACCATCCACCTCATCTGACTCTGTCCCTGCCAGCCAGGCACGCCCACTCTCAGCTCCTGTCTTTCCACCTGCTCAGCCACTGAGTGCACCCCATGCCCAGGCATTTCCTCCTCTCCAGATAGCCCCGTTTGCTTCGGGCACTCCTCCCCGACATGGCCTCCACAGCCTCCGAGGCCTGCTTGGGTGTCTGTCCCAGCTGGCCTTCAGCCCCAGCCCTGGCAAACCAGCCCACAAATGACCAGGTAAGCCTGTGACCCACTTTCTTGCATGTTTCTGTTGTGCCTGCCTCGCCTCCTCCGTTACACTGTAGGTCCCAGGAAGACCCTGGCCTCCACCTGCCTCTCTCCCGGCCTGTGGGGGAGTAAGCCAGGAGGCTCTGGGCAACACGGAGACTCGAAAGGGGAGGGGAGCACAGGCCTCCGCGATGAGGGCAACCCCATCAGACCCCTGAAAAGTGCCAGCCTCTGCCTGCCCATGCCTGAGCAGGGCCATGGACCCACTCTGTTCTGGGTAGGTAAGGACTCATCTGCTCGACCTCTAATCCCGGAGTTTGGCATCACTTTCCTTCCCAAGGGACTCACCCTCAGGAGCTTGGGGCCCCAGCCTTGTCACGCTGTCACTTCTGTGGCCTCTGCTTCCCGACCTGCTCAGGGTGTGGTGGGAGGTGGAGCTGGGGCCACATGTTCGGCACAGCCCCTCTGGCCCCAGTGGCACTCCACTCCCACTTAACGAGGACATGGCAGAGAGGTGGCGGGAGTGCAGGGCTTCATCCCAGTCAACCAGGGGCTGGTGCCCTCGGCCCCCTTAACCATCTGCAGTGGGGAGGAGACAGGCTCCCGCTAATGCCTACTGGCCCAGGGGAGGTCAGTGAAGCTGCTGTAACTCCAAGGCATGAACCTTTCTAAGAAGGAGCTGACGGCAATGTCTGAGAGAGACCAGCAGTGCTAATGGGACGCCCAGCTGGGGTTGTCAAGCCAGACAACGTCCTGGTGAGATCGGCAGAGGCCAAGGCTCCTGCCAGGCAGAAAGTGGCACCTCGTCTCCTCCAGGGTTTGGGGACGCAATGTGACAATGCCTGCTTCCTCGGCAGGCCCAGTCCTAGGAAGACTCTGGGGTGGGGGTGGCGGTAAGGGAGTCAGCAAGAGCTAGGGGACCTCAGCGGGGTCAGCCTGCGTCACAGCTCATGCTGACTCCTCCACCTTCAGTGGCCGCCGGCTGCTATAAATACCACTCCTGTCTCTGGATGTTGCAGGAGGTGACCTAGAATCATGGGCTCTGAGGCCTCCTGGGTGCACCCCCCGCCTGTTTTAGACAGAGCCTGCCTGACCAGAAAATCCTTGCAGGTTAGAGCCCACCCCCAATCACAAGCAGGTTCCCTCGGCCAGGAGATAAAACCCCAACACTGAGGGGAGATGGCTTCCAAACCTAGAGCTTCCCCCAACTTGCACCTCGACATGTTCATGGGCAGGGTGCAGATACCAGGTCCCTAGGAGCAGAGCCCTGGCCAGCCCAAGAGACCCGAAAGAGACATGGCACCCAGGACCACTGGTTCAGCCTGAGACCCGCTGCTAGTCATTCTCCTCCACGCCCACCCCCGTCTGGACTCCAGCTCAAGGGTGAAGGCTCCAAAGCCATTTGATCCCAAGTCCCTTCCCCGCCCCCAACTTCTCAGTCCTATGGTTGTCCTCGATTCTTGATTCAGCCTGGTTTCCAAACTCGTCACCACCCTGGCAGCCTCCCTGGGGTATACTCTGCTTCGAAAGCGGCCCTGTGAGGCTGTTCTGCAGTTCTCAGATGAGTCCTTGACAGTTTCATTCTTCCATTTGGTAGCACGCTTCTGAGTGAGCCCTTCCCTCCTCTAGCGGTCCCAGCCAGGCCCAGGCCTCAAACCCCAGGCTGGGCTGGCCCAGGAGCAAGGACAGGAGGTGGTACTGGCCCCAGCAGGTGTGAGGACACCAACACCCACAGATGGCCAGGGTTTGGTTCCAGGCTCCCTGGCTTAGGGCAGGGGCAGGCTCTCAGAGTAGAAAAGGCTGGAAACAGCTCTGGGGGTGGACCCTGGGTGGTGTGAACACATTTGAAATCTGGTTAAAGTCAAACTAGTGCATGCAGCCATTCTCCATCCGTCCACAAATCACCAGAGTGCCTACTACGTGTCAGGGATTGGGTGGATGGTGACAAATAAAAACCGACACGGTGCCAGCCCTTATGGAGCCTGCAGTCCAGGAGGAAAGAAACTTCAAGTGAACCTTCACATACAACAAAGAAAAATCCTCTGATGCGTGCTCAGATGGGGAGGCTGCCTGCAGAGCTCGGAGCTGGAGCTGTTTCGGAAGGACTAGAAGAGGGAAGCGACCACAGGAGAGGGCGGCGGAGAACACGCACTGGCGCACTGGAGGATACCCTTGGCAGCAGGGCCCAGATGTGAGGACAGTGGAGGCCTGGAGGATGGAGCCAAGTCCAGGGCCAGGCCAGCGAGAGGAGGCCGAGGCAGGCAGGCTGGCAGGGCCAGGCCCTGGGTTCTGAGCCTGGGAACAAGCCAAGGTGGGCGCGAGGGTGAAGAGAAGTGGGTGGCCCAGATGGAGATTCAGCAGACAAAATGGGGACAGACAGGGCGGGTATTAAGGATGTTTACTGCCCACTGTAACACTGGCACTGTCAAAGACAACCCCAGCTGTCTGTCCTGTGCAATCGGGCAGGCAGAGGGGGCACCCGATCCCAGAAGAACGCCTTGAGAACGGAGGCCTGGGGCTGCCCACCCCAACCTCAGAGCAACAGCTCCAGGAGTCGGCCCTGGGCTCTGTGAACACAGGTGAAGTCTGTGTCCTCCCCCTCCCCGCAGTCTCAGCTCAGCCCAGACTCGAGCTCAGGCGAGCCCGGGCACAGCAGGTCAGGACACCAGTCCAGGAGTCCCACTCAGGGGCAGTCAGTGGGCTCTGCCCCCACCGCCGAGGGTCCCCAATCATGCGCTTGAGGGGATTTGAGGCATTCTCCTGAACATTCAGCTCCCCGCTCTTCCTGCCATCTAGCCCCGACCATGAATAGGACTCCGCAGAGGAGCTCTCAGAGCTAATTCAACCTACTACAGGAGGGGAATGGAGGGAGGGTCTCTGCATGCCAGTCACCCACTCCTCCAACCATGTGTTGGGGCTCAGAAAATGGTACCCCAAAGTGAAGGCCTCACAAACAGCCTCAGAAGCAAAGCTTTCCTCTGGCCTTCTCCTGCCTTCCTGTCTACCCTTCACTCTCCCGACACAAACCATAGAAACTAGAATTCTCTTCCCCACCCCTCACTCTCCCCAGAGGCAAGCCATAGAAACTAGAATTCCTCTTTCCAAGGCAGCTCAAAGAAACCAGAACTCCTTTCCCCTAAAGCCACCCACAAAACCTAAAAGTATTAGCCTTTCCCTGCCTTTCTGTGTAAGAGTTGGCCATAAAGAAATTCTCTGGCTGGGCACAGTGGCTCACGCCTGTAATCCCAGCACTTTGAGAGGCCAAGGCAGGCAGATCACCTCAGGTCAGGAGTTCAAGACCAGCCTGGCCAACATGGTGAAACCCCGTCTCTAACAAAAATATAAAAAATTAGCTGGGCATGGTGGCACGCGCCTGTAATCCTAGCTACTTGGGAGGCTGAGGCAGGAGAATCGCTTGAACCTGGGAGGCGGAGGTTGCTGTGAGCCGAGATCACACCACGGCACTCTAGCCTGGGTGACAGAGTGAGACTCCAACTCAAAAAAAAAAAAAAAAAAAGAAATTCTCTGACCTACTTTGTTTGATAGGAGATCATGAGACCCCCACTCGGAATCCTGCCGCATGCCCTGAAGGAAGGAATGCAGCACACAGAGGCCAAGAAAAATCTGAGGGCAGGCCTTGCTGGGTTTCCCCACTCGGTCTGCTCCCATGGTGTCTTACTCCTTTCGTCCCATCACAGCTCTTCCTGGCTGTCCATTCCACCTCAAACTTAAGTGTAAAAATGGAGTTTTCCCTGGATCTTTGGGTCTTCATTCTGAAGGCTCCCATGTCACGTAAAACTTTGAATAAACACATTTGTTATGCTTTCCTCTTGTTAACCTGCCTTTTGTTATAGGAGTGTTGGCTATGACGCTCATGACGGGGAGAAAAGGGATCACCCTATAGCTGTGCCTACAATCCATTCATCCATCAATCCATCCATCCATCCATCCATCCATCCATCCATCCATCCATTCCTCCATCCTCCATCCTCCATCCACTCACCCACCATTTCCAGTCATTCGACGCTATTCATCATACTTAGAAAGCCCTCTCCCTCTCACGCTGGCCTGCCAGCCCTGTGGCCTGGCCTCTGCCTGCCCTCACCCACCTCCCAGGCACCCTGGCCTTCTCTCTGTTCTTACAACAGGCCAGGCGTGCCGAACGCCTTTGTCCTCACTCCTCCTCTAGCCTGGACAGAACCGCCACCCCCACCCCCACCCCCAGAGCTCTGCATGGCTGGCTCCCTCCTGTCATTCAGCTCCTAGCTCAAACATCCCCTCCTGGGACCTGCCTGCCAAATCTCAGGTACCCCAAGCGCCCCCATCATAGGACTCTGTTTTCCCATCAGCACTTCTCACCATCTAAAATTCTGGTTAATGTGTTTACTGTCTGGCTCCCTTCACCAGAGTGTGGCTTCTCATGGGAGGGGTCTCGCCTGTTTTCTTCCTTGCCAGGTTCCCTGCACTGAGTAAAGGTTTGGCAGGTTGGGGGAGCTCATCACATCCCTGCTGCCTGAAACAGAAACCATTTCTGAGCACAGCCTGAGAAGGACAGAAATAGGAGATTACAGGAGCCAAGGCAGAGCTGCACCCAGAACCCAGGGCTCCTGACTCCCAGCCCCGGCCTCTTTCCACACCATCTGCTGGCCATGCCTGGGATCCAAAGCCCTATCCTGAACTGCCCACATATGCGACTTCACTGGCTACCAACGACCACGCTGTGGGCGAGGCAGGGAGGAAATGTGGCATCTTCATTTTACTGATGAGGCCACTGTGGCAGGAAGGGGCTGTGGGGTGATTTGCCTGTGGTAATGCAGTGAGTGGTCCTGCTACTGGAGGGCTCCCCAGCGTTGACAAGCCTGGCTCCCCTCCACCTCCCTGTGCATCCGGGCAAGTGTGACTTGCGTCCACCTCCGTACAGCATCCTGTGGGAGGGAGAGGGCACCTCCAGGAAAGAGCACAGAAAGCCACGTTCTCAGGATGCAGCCAGGAGACTCAAGCCCTCTCCCAACCGGGGGCCCGGAGGGCGCCTCAGCCACGGCCTGGCTGTAAGTGAGAAGGGGAAGGACCTGGGGAAATGACTTCTCTTCTAAGAGACTCAGTGTCTTCATCTGGAAGATGAGGGGGTTGACCAGATGATCTCTAATTTCCCTAGGATCCACTTTTCTCTCCACCCCGCAATGCTCAATTTATAAGGGTCTGCAGCCTCTGCCTCAGGAATATAATCCCACAGAAGACTCGGAGCCTTAAGGTGCTATCATCTTTCTCACCCACTTTCTTCTGGGCCCTGACAACGCCCGGGAGGTAGACAGGCCAGGAATTTCCACACCATGGCCCAGCGCTTTGACGATCCCCACTTTTGGAATCTGTCAGAACTAAGTTCAAAACCTAACATGTTCAGCTTGTAATTATCAGAGTGAGAGAGAGAGAGAGAGAGAACCTAACATGGGCTAGGTATGGTGACTCATACCTGTAATCCCAATGTTTTGGGAGGCCGAGGCTAGAGGATCACTGAGGCCAGGAGTTTGAAACCAGCCTGGGCAACTAGTAAGAACCCATTTCCACACACAAAAAAAATTTTTTAAAATTCAGCCAGATGTGGTGGTGCTTAAGTCCCAGCTACTCAGGAGGCTGAGGCAGGAGGATTACTTGAGGTCAGGAGTTTGAGACTAGTTTGGGCAACATACGGGGAACCTGTCTTTATTTAAAAAAAACAAAACAAAAAAAAACTATCTGGGCATGGTGGCACATGCCTGTAGTCCTAGCTACTCAGAGGCTGAGGCAGGAGGATCACTTGAGCTGCAGAGTTCCAGGCTGCAGTGAGCTGTGATCGCACAACTACATTGAAGCCTGGGTGACAGAGCAAAACTCCGTCTCTAAAAACAAAACAAGAAAACCTAACTCCCCACTGACTGCTGCTGTGTGACCTCAGCAGGCTCGGGGATGAGACTTGGTAAAGGGCAGGTTCTCAGGGTCCTCATCCGCCCCTTTCCCTGTGACACAGAACTGCCCTTTGCCAGCTTCCCTCGAATGTGAGAACAAACAAGATACACTAAGGGTTCCTTAGAGGAAAGCACTAGAAAAAGCCTCAGCAATACTCCTTCCCTTTAAGCAGAGCCTTGGGCTCCCGCGTGCACACATCTCCACCACATGGGGTCTCATCGAAGCCCGGCTTCTTTCCTCCTACGGGTTCGTATAATCCAGGAGACCAGAGGAAGACAGCAGGTACCTGAGATGTGCCCAAGCCTCGGCAGCTTCCCTACCCAGAGCAGAGGGCGAGGCAGGCAGCGGGCATGTGGTGGGGCTGGGCCTGGCAGTGGAGCGGCTGGCTCCTAGTCCCCATGGCCCCTCGGAGCCCAGCCTCCTCTCCCCTCTTCTGGGGCCTTGGCAGGACACATGAGATCACATCTGGGCGGTGCTCAGGGCGTCTGAGAGAGAAAAGGCCCAAGGGATGGAGGTGGGATTAATTATGTATTAACATGCTTCTGTATTAGCACTTCTGTTTACTGCAGGGCACAGTGGGAAACACATGGGGCTTGGTGTCAGAGAATCCAGGTTGGAACTGGGGCCTGGCCACTCAAGAGGTATGGGCAAGTCACAACCTCTTTGAGCCCCAATTCCTGGAAAAAGGGGATGAACAACATCTGAGTGATGCTGGAGAAAGTGTGACACAAATCAGATTTCCTCAGCTGCCAGTGGGGTTGCAAGAACACCAGCCTCCCAGTATCGCTCACTGTGAGGAGGCCAAGTGCCTGGCCTGGGGCCACATGTGACTGACATGCAGGGGGTCTCATTATTACTGCTGGAGGAGCAGGGAGGTGCAGAGTGAAAGGCCTGAGGATCGGACTATTGGCAGTGCCATTCAGGCTGGCACTCTCTGGGTGTGTCCCAGGTGGGTATACTGGGCCAGCTCTCCCTAGGCAGATCCCCACAGCAGCAACAGAAGGAAGGGGTTGTGCGGGACTCGAGGGAGGGAGGCACCCGGCTCCTTGCCTGGCTAATGCAAGCCCCTCTTTGGGGTCCCAGCTGTGGGACAGAAAGGGCTCCCCCTTCCCTAGGATGCCAGATCCATCAGCAGCTGATTATCTAATCTGTTCCCCTTGGCCTGAGGACAATGACCACAGCCTCAAGGAGTCACTGACCATGAGCTGAGTCTGACAGGAGAGGACGCTTGCAGGCCACACCCTCAGGAGGGCAGGTGTTGGGGAGGCAGGTCCAGGGCTTCTGCCTCCAGGGCCAGCCCAGAGGCTGGAGAAGTCCAAGTTCAAGTTCCTGGGGCTGACTCATCAGAAAGAGGGTGAAGAGGTCAGGGCAGGGACTGGTTGAATCAAGACAGGCTCTCCTTGCTAGGAAGAAGGGTGGGGGCCTGCAGACAGGCTGCCGCAGAAAAGAAAGGCGCAGATGTGTCCATAAATACTCCTAGATTCAATCATGTGCTCCTCTGCCTCCTGTCATACAAAAGTCTCATTGATGCATCCCCTCACCCCCACGACCCAGGACCAGTGCCCCAACAGGAGGGCTCTGGGGCCCTCTCCAGCTCCTTACTGACAGTCCAGCTGCTGCTGCCGCTGCCCTGGCACGCCAGGCATGCCAGGCCCGGGTGCTGCCAAGTCACATGCTCTGCGCAGGCGAGGCCAGGCACTGCTGGGGCAGCCTTGGGGATGCAGGGTGGCGTGGCATTCGCAGGCACTGTGGGTCTGCAGAAAAGCTGGGTGCCCAGAGGCAGCTGGCCACCTGCCTGCCACCCTCCCCAGCCCCACCCACCTTCCAGGGGAGAAATCCTTGGGCAAACAGTCAGCCAGGTGTGAGCAGCACAGCAAATGCAGGGCTGGGAAAAGCAAACACAGAGGGCCTCCATGCTGCAGGCCCGCTGCCCTATGGGGTGGCATTCGGGTGGCCCTGCCCACAGCTGCCACTGGTGTCCTCAGCACTTTGCCCACAGTATTTGGAGGGTCTTCCAGGATGAATGCTTCGGCCTTCCCTCCACTGTACTCCCCGGAGGGGCCCGACTGTGAGGTGACAGAGGCAGCCGCAGGGAAGAACAGGCAAGGCATGAGTCTTCAGGGGGTGAGACGGACCTGGGCCTGGAGTCTCTGCTGGGCCACGCCTTGGCTGGGTGACTTGGAGCAAGTCAAAGAACCTCAGGGCCAGGAATGCCCACTGCACATGGCCTTTGTGAAGGTTAAATGGGATAAGGCCCACGCGGGACCACTGAGAGAGGATTTGGCACAGAAGAGGGTCTGGATACGTGGGTGCTCAGCTTAGTGCCACCTGTGGGTGTGGGGTGGAGCCAGGGCGGGTCGCAGCAGGAGAGGCAGTGCCATGGCGGTCTGGCCCACACACTCTCCCAGGCCATGCTCACCTGGCTGATCTGTGACGCCCTGGCCTTAGCCCCAGGGCAGTAAGGCCAACACCAGACTTCTGGCCAGTGGCTGCAGGCCAGCCAGGAGGGAAGGACGGTCCAGTTCTATTCTACCAGCAGGGGCTGCTGCGTCTGCTGGCCCCCAATTCAGGGCAGAATGCCCCCCAGCTGAGAAAGGGCTGTGCCCCCAGTGGCTCCCATCCAGGCCTTCAGCTGCAGATTGGCCTCCACCCATAGGCAGCCAGAGGAGGTCCTGTCTTGCCGAGGGTGCACAGCACGTCCCACTTTCTCTGCTCTGCTGCACACCACAGTTGAGTGTGCAGGCGGTCCGCAGGCCTCTGTGCCCTTGCACAGTCTATTCTGTTTGCCCAAAAGGCCTTTTCCAATCTTGCTCCCCTGGGAACTCCTCAGTGTTCCAAAGGTCAGCCTAAACACAACCTCCTCTGTGAAGCTGCCGGGGCCCACCAACCCCCAAGTGCAGACCTAATCAGTGCCCCCTCCATTCCGGGCTCCCGGCTGGGCTGGGAGCTCCAGGAGGGTAGGGCTACACTTTGCATCTCTGTGTCCTTGGCACCCAGCACCATGCCTGGTGCCTAGCAGCTGCTCAAGAAATGTCAGACAAGGCCCCCGGCCCAGCTCCCTTGCTCCTCTCAGATCATGCTGCCAGCACATTTGGCCAAAGAGACTCAGAGATGGCATGTGGGAAGCAGGGCAAGAGTGAGCTGCCCCAGGGAAGCAGGTGGGGTACAAGGTTTCCTTTCCTTTGGAAACTGTCCGTGCTACATGCACCAAGCTTCACCCACAATCAGAAGTGGCTCTGGAGGCTTGCAGGCTGCCTCCCCATCTCCAAAAGCAGAAAGCAAAGTTAGCAGGGGGGTGAGCAAAGGAAAGGGAAGTGCACCGGAACTGCAGAGAGAAAGGCAGTTGTGGCTGCCATCTGCTGTGAGCAAGATGTTTGGAGAACATGCGCTCCTCATTCTGAGGTCTCCCAGCCAACTTGCAGAGAGCTGGGCCGCCCCTCTGCAGATGGGAGCCGGCAGCTCCGCCAAGCTGCAGAGGCCCCACAGGAGAGATGTCAGGGACCCTACCTGCCTGCCCCGACTCCTCTGGCTGGCCCAGTCTGACCTTCTGATTCTTGAGCAGACTGGGGGCCAGGAATGCCAGCCCAGGACACGAGTCACACTGCCTTTTCCAGGGAGCCCCCAACAGGCTCTGAGAAGGCAACTCCACAATAAGACTGATGATAATGTAAATATAAGGGTGATAAGGGCAGTAGTACCAGCCATTGCTCACTGAGAGCCCAACTAGCTGCCAGAAGACCTGGTACTGGGAACTTCCAGCCATTATCTCACTTCGCCCCATGACTCCCAGGGGAGGAGGAAATGGAGGGTCCAAGAAGGGGCCCTGGCACTGCTCCTCACTGCAGACACACCTGGCTACCCAGGGCCATGATGGGAGGAAATTAGCTGGGCAAGGCAGGGCATGCCTGTAGTCCCAACTGCTTGGGAGGCTGAGATGGGAGGATCACTTGAGCCCAGGAATTCGAGGCTGCAGTGAGTGCAGTGAGTGCAGTGAGCTATGATTGCACCACAGCACTCCAGGCTGGGTGACAGAGCAAGACCCTGTCTCTTAAAAAACAAAAAACAAAAAAACAGGAGAATATCCAAGTGGGAAGGAGGCTCTGAGCCACTAAGTCACAAATGCTCATTTGAAGGAGGAAGATGAGGAAGGATGTAGACAGCTGCCCCAGGCCACAACGAGGTCAGCAGCAGGCTGAGAGCAGAACTTGGAACCCTGCCCCACAGCCCAGGCTCCGGGGGCCTTGGTTCGCTCCTGCGCAGGAATGGCTGCTGTCCTCCTGTCCTTGGCACCACCTAGGGGCTAAGCCATTCCCCCAAGCAGAGCGACACATTTCCAAGGACTGAGGTAATGCTGGCCTTGCCTGGAGGGCCCATCTCAGTTTAGGCCAGGCCTCCCTCGCCCTGGCCCAGCTACTATGCTCCTGCCCACAGCAGCGGGCCAAGCTCAGGAGGCTGGGCAGGGCTGGGCCCACCAACCACATTCCTTTCCAGGGCCACCCTACCCTGGGGCTACCCACAAAGGAATTAGCACAGCTAACAGCCTCATCAGAGTCACTGGAGCTGTCCATGGCACTGGGGCACAGAAACTGCTTCATTTCTCACTGGCCAGGCGAGCAGGTAGGGGGCTGAGAAGTCTGCCTGCCAAGACCGAACCATGCCAGGGTCCTGAATGTCACCCTGTGCCCTCAGCCCTGGCAAACCAGTCCCCAGAGGCTACCATCCCCTGCTATGCCATCCCAGGGAGGTCAGGGGTGGCCTCCTTCCCCTTGGCAATAGGAAGGTGAGGGTCTTGGGGCAAACCACCCAGATCCACACCTCCCATCCCACCCCGCGGCTCTACTGCCACCGCCCCCACAGGCCAGCTCGCAAGCCGTACACTCCACATTTCTGTCTGCTCAGTCCTCCCCCAGCCCCCTACACACCGTAATTGCAACACCTCCGCCCCACTGACAGCGCCTGCCGCTGCCTGCTCGCTGCCAAGGGGGCTGGGAGGGCCCAAAGATGTGCTTCATGCAAACCTTACTGGGGAAAGGGACTACAGTTTTCCCCTTTTCTCCAAGGGGTCCTTGGATCCAGGTGCTGACCCCACTTCCTGCCTCTCTCACAGCTCTCCCCATCCCACCCCATCCCCAACCCTGGGTCGTCCAGTCTGTGAAATGCCTCTTACTCTGGGAGAGATGGAGGGAATCAATGGCTTCCCTATTCTCCTGCCTCTCCCACAGGGGAAGGGGAGGGGAGGCATGTGGCCCCTGGGGGGATCTTTCAGGGCGCGCCCCAGCCCCACTGCTCCTCCCTGCTAGGAAGTGGGGGTGGTGTGCTTGATGGACGGCTGGGCCTCAGGTCCACCGGAGTGGAAGGCAGGCGGCCAGGGTGGTGGGCACCTCCACCCCTACTCTCCCACTCCCAGGACTCCATGGGAATCGCTGTCACTATCCAGATACCTTCACAAAGAACTCGTGCCTAGGCTGAGGCACAGCCAGGCCGAGGGTGAGTCAGCAGGGAAATCCCGGCACTAGCGCCCACCGCTGGTGACGGTGCCGCTGACACCTACGGAACGGGGTGCCCAGCCCCTCCCGCAGAGGGTGAGAGGAACACCCGGGCTCCCCCACTCCCATTTCCTGCTCCCTGAGAGCGAGCCTGGTGGTGGGGGCAGGGAGGCGTCTCAGTGGGGGCGGAGTCCTGGAGCGAGGCCTCGGCAGGCTGCTGCCGTCTTTGGGCCTCTGGTCCCTTACCCTTGAACATCAGCAGGGGAGGAGGTGGGAGAACGCTCACCACAGCCCCTGGGCTCTGGCCTGGAGACTGCCACCCACACTCTGGGTATCTGGCTTTCCAGGGTCTCACTGGGGCGCACGGGGATGCACACCCTACCTCATTCCTGAAGGGCCCTGCCGCTGCCCTCCTTCCAGGCAAGGTCACTGCTCTGCCTGAGCCCAGCACCCCCACTACATGCTGCCCTGGACCCCAAAAAGGTAGGATGGAGAGCAGACTTAGGCCAGGAGTCAGTACCCTCCCTGGGAGGAGAGAGAGAGGAGGAGCAAAGAGGAGCTGAGAAGACCAGAAAGCCAGGCACAAAGCCTCCTCACAGCAGGACATCCTGTCCCTGGAGAAGCGCCTGTGGCCAGGTCCCCACAAACCCGCCAGACCGGTTGGCTGGAGAGGGGTGGGAGGCTCAGACCAGGGCCGGAGAGCAGACCTAGGACCTGGAAGCTCCCAGATGGGAAGCTCCCACTGCTCCTCCCCACTGGGAAGTGCGGGTGGGTTGGACTCAGCAGGCCCTTAGGCAGGAGCTTCTGGGGACATGAACTGGAGGATGCCAAGCCCCATCCTCAAGGAGCTCACAGTGCAGAATAACAAGGAAACCGGGGCGGGTCAGTGAGCATAGAGCTCCAACACTGATGCCCGGACCACTGCTCAGCCCCAGGCAGACAGAGAAAACTTCCTGGAGGTGCCTGATGGTTGAACAGAAAGAGCAGGGAAAGCAAAGCTAGCTCCCCTCCCCTTCACCCTCCTCCCACCTGGTTCCCCAGAGCCTGTGGGCAGATACACCTTGTGCAGGGCCAGATTCCAGCCAGCAGAGAGGCTGGGCACCACTTGAGCTCCCAACCCTGCCTCTCGGTTGCTGGCAGATGTAGTTTCTGCAGGCTCCCTGGGCCAGGAAAAACACGCTTGAGAGTACACAGAGAGGGCCCGTGGGGCTGCTTCCTGGCATCACCAGAACACAGGTGCTTGGTGTTCCCCAGGCAGAGCCCTCCACTGGCGGGGAGACATGCACATGTTCGGGTTTCACCAGGCCCCCAGCTTTTATCTTCCAGGCTTCCCCTCTCCATGGTTCTTCCTGAAGACCAGGCCTCTTGCTCTTCCCAGGCAGGGAAGTGGGTAATGTAAGCGATCCAGAAACCCATCTATTACTTTGAAAGAAGACTGAAAACATGTGACCGCATGAATCCCATGGGTTTACTTCAATGTCTTTAAAACAAATGACTTGAATGGATTTCTCCCACCCTTCCTCCCCACGGAGCCACTCAATGGAAAACAGCAGCTCAAAGGGCCACAGACTCAGGGCTGCCGGAAATGGGGTATCAGACACAAAGCCTGGCAGGGGGCACTTGAATAAAGGCCGCTTTGGCCAGGAGAGGATGAAAGGCAGACACCTGACAACCAACAGGCAGCCAGCGCAGAGGCACAAAGGGTGCACGCGAGGCCGATGTCAGGTCCAGGCACGCACAGGCACCCCAGCCCTCTGCTATGGGCGGTGGGTTGCTCTTGTGCCCCAGCACTGGTCTCCCTTCCTCCTGCCATGGCATGGAAGCCTGGCTGTGGGGACAGCAGTGGCCTTGCTCAGGCCCTTGCCTGGAGAGCCCTGCCCTGAGCAGCCATTTACGCGCAAACTCACTGGGCAGCTGGAACACGCAGGTGAGGTCTTTTCGGGCAGCACAAATTGCTTAGAAAAAAACAGGCAAGGAAGCAGGACTGAAGCCATGTGATAGTCCCCAGAACTTCAGAGCTGGAGGGGCCCAGGGAACTCAGATGCCAAGCCTCCCAGATTCCCCGAATCCTACAGATGAGGACCCTAAGCTCATAGAGGAATGCTGACGTGCCAAGGTCACACAGCTTTGGGCCTCTGCCCCATCCTTGGCTGCCTTCCCAGCCTCATTCATGCAGCCATTACTCTCCGAGCATATCCTATGTGCCTAGACTCTGGAATTGAGATTTAGTCGCCTAGGTGATGCCAAACTAAACTTGGCCTCAGAGGTTTGCAAGCTGGGGGTTTCCCACCTCTCAGCTGTCCCCTCCCCACCCTCTCCTCTTATGTAAAACGGAAGGAGTGCTGGCCATCATCAGGGAAGACTCAAAGCAGAGAGGAAGTAAGAAAGCAGGAGAAGCGGTGTGAAGCCCTGGGGATCATCAGCCACACCCTGGAAGTGAGGGAGGCGATGGTGAAAGTCACCCCAGTGGGGGAGTCTGGACTGCCCCTGGCTGAAGGAGGCCTCATCTTAGGCAGGGTAGGTGCGCTGTGACCGGGGACCCCAGACTAGACATGCTGACTTATGCATAAGAAAAAGACTTATCTTTTTCTTATTAAAAAATATACGTTCTCTATAGAAAATAGAAACTGGCTGGGCGCAGTGGCTCATACCTGTAATCCCAGCACTTTGGGAGGCTGGATCACTTGAGATCCATGAGCTTGAGACCAGCCTGGGCAACATGGTGAAACCCCATCTCTACTAAAAATACAAAAATTAGCCAGATGTGGTGGCGGGTGCCTGTAATCCCAGGTACTTGGGAGGCTGAGGCAGGAGAATGGCTTGAACTGGGGAGGCAGACCGCACCGCTACACTCCAGCCTGGGCAACAGAGTGAGACTCGATCTCAAAAAAAAAAAGAAACAAACCAAAAAGAAGAAAATAGAAATCACCCATGACCCCTCTAGGAAAACTATCGACTATAAACAACCTTCTAGTCTTTTTTTTTTTTTTTTCTCTATCTAATTGTGGGACCATTTGGCACCTACCACTTTTTTCTACTGAACTAAAAGGTGAGCACTTCTCCCGAAACATTTTCCTACCGCCGTCTCTCCTCATTACCATGGAGTAGTCCACATACATGACGGACAGAAGTTCATTCAACCAACTCCCTACTGGGGGATGTTAGGTTGTCTCCCTCTTCTCAGTGTGAGAAAACCCCACAGCTGGGCCCCAGGCAGAGTGGCTCTGAGGTCCTGGGCTTTGGTGGCAGGATCTTGCAGGAACCCGGAACTCCTGACCCCAGCCTGGTGTTCCTTCTCCCCCTGGCAGGGGCAAAGGTTTATGCATAAAGGGTGGGAGTGAGGAGCAGGGATTCTGCCCTTCTTCCCATCTCTCAGGCAGTAAGTGGTCCCCAGTGACTCTCAAACTTATGCAGACTCCCAGGCCCTGCCCAGCAATTCTGAATCAGTAAGCCCAAGGCAGGGCTCAGGAACCTATATTTATAGGTTCCAAGTTCTACCATGGCCAACCCCAGGAGACTCTGAGGCTGGAGTTAACCCACCTGCACTCAGAAACTCTGCTCTGAAGGATGAGTCCTGGCCAGGACTGCTCAAGTGTGCACAAGCAGAACTTCCAGAGCTGCAGGCCCCTCCCAGCGATTCTGATGTGCAGGAGGGTGGTGGTGAAGGGGTGCTGAGGTGCTGCATTTCCAACCTGGTCCCAGGTGGTGCTGCTGCTGCCGGCTCATGGGCAGCAGCAGCATCACCTGTGGGCACCTGTGCAGGCCCTGGGTTCTGCCTGGATGTACGATCACAGCAGGCTCTAATGCACTGACTATGGGGCACATACTCTGCTCTCCAGACTCAAGGTGAGGTGTGCTCCAGGGCCTGCAGCAGCAGCATTACTGGGAGTTGTTAGAAATGCACATCTGGGGCCGGGCGCGGTGGCTCACGCCTGTAATCCCAGCACTTTGGGAGGCCGAGGCGGGCGGATCACAAGGTCAGGAGATTGAGACCACGGTGAAACCCCGTCTCTACTAAAAATACAAAAAATTAGCCGGGCACGGTGGCGGGCGCCTGTAGTCCCAGCTACTCAGGAGGCTGAGGCAGGAGAATGGCGTAAACCCAGGAGGCGGAGCTTGCAGTGAGCCGAGATCACGCCACTGCACTCCAGCCTGGGCGACAGAGCGAGACTCCGTCTCAAAAAAAAAAAAAAAACAAAAAAAAAAAAAAACAAAAAAAAAGAAATGCACATCTGGGCCTAGCAGCCTGAACTGGAATCTGCATTAGTAAGTTCCCCAGTGATCTGTGTGCCCATCAAAGAAGCACGATGCTGAGTCTGTCACAAGCCAGCATCATCTCATGTCACCTCCTAATTCTCCTCAGAAGCCAATTATTCCCTGATTTTACAGGTGGAAACTGCAGCTGAGAGGTGAAAGGACCTGGTTAAGGACTCGACTACCCCCAGCAGGAGCTGCAACAGGAAGCCAGACCGTCTGGCCTGAGCTCTCAACCCTACATCCCAACACCCCCTGTGGTTTCCCATTCAATCACCACCAGCACTCCAAGGTGGGTTCACTCCACTTTATGGAGACTCAATGAGGTCAAATCAACTGCTCCAAAGTGCTCCCTGGAGCATGGTGGAGCCTGCCCCTGTGCCTGTGTTCGTTCCCTCTCAGCCCACTCTGTCTGCAGGCACAGAACCAGAGCGCAGGGCCAGGTTGGGGGGGTCCCACCTCCAAATCCTGCAGGCTCTGCAGACACAGTTGGAGGCAGGAAGTGGGAACCAGAGCGGAAGAACCAGGAGCTCGATTTGGGCTGAGGACACTCTTTCTTCACAGCCAGACTCAGTTTTGTGTGCCTTTTGAAAGGAGACAGAGAATAGCCGGGCTCGGCCCAATGAGACCAGCCTCTTTCAACCTTCTGCTTGCTGCCATTTCCAATTACAATTTCAGAGGGCTCCTATAATTTATACATCCCAGGATGCACTGCCCCAGCTGCTTTATGATGGGAGTTCATTACACCATTAAGGTTAAACTTTTATAAAGTACTGAGCAGCTGGTGGGCTGGGCGCCCAGCTTCGTTACTGCTGCCGGAAGCCTGCTGAATAGGGTTCACCTGGGGAAGGGAGGGGTTAAAGGCGCCAAGAAATGGAGACGGCAGCTGCTCAGGTGCCCTGAGCCCTCCATTAGGCGGTGTTCTAAACTGCATGGTGTAGCAGGCAGGCAGCAAGGAGAACAATCTGGAATGGCACTGGCAGGGGCATGTGGGGTGAGAGGAGCCATGCTGTGTGAGCCTGAAAGCCGCCTGCCGCAGCCGGCGAGGTACAGGGTCGGTGAAGGTCAGGTTGGGCAGCGGGAGTAAAAAGGTGGTGCAAGCCACGGGTGGGTCTACACACGGGGAGCGGCGAGGGCTTCCTAGGAGCGGGGCCTGGTCTTCGCAGCAAGAGGATAGCCACAGGGGGCCTTCCTTTTGTGGGAGGCTGTTCCTCCCGTGGTTCACAGGATCCCCCAAACCCCATGCCAGGTGAGGAGAATGAGAACACCACACCCTGAGAGCAGGGGCCAGATGGGACCTGAGTCCCAGCTACAAACACGCAGCCTCTAACAGAGTCCTTCAATTCCCCAGGGAAGCTGAGGCCCTAGACCTGAACCCCTGCTGTGAAATGAGTGCTTCCTCCATGGGTGCCATGGGACTGTCCTGAGCACAGAGCCTAGAGGGGGTGAGTGTCTAGAAAATGGAAACCATCACTGTTCATGGCATTAAATGTGTCCCTACACATAAGGCACTGTGTAGCAGAGAGGACTCTCCGCAACACGTTTGCCATTGTGGCTGCTGGTAGAGTGATAGTGTCTGCTTATGCCAACCCAGGAACTCCCTTAGGACGAAGTGATACCATTTATCTTATTATTCCCAGCTCCAGGCACAAGGCTTAGCAAGTAGGTGCTCAATAAATGTCCTCGAATAAATGGGTAGATGGGAGATTACACGTGGCAAAACTATTCTCTGCTCCACGGTCTTCTGGTCCCAGTCCCAGTGAAGGTGTCAAAGGAGAACCAAGTTCTTTTCAAACGTATGAAACTGAAACAAACTCTTAAGAAAAATTCCTTAAGTTCCTAGGGGGAAAGAGACTTGGGTATGGCTGGTGTTCTGGCCCTGGGGGTGCACTGGGGCTGATTCTGGCCTTGCAGCCCAGGAGAGTTTGCAGTGCCTGGAAGCTCAGGCCTCAGCTGGTGCTCTGCAGACCCGGTGGGCAGGGCTCCCATTGCCCTGGAGAGGCTGCCCAGACCAGAGAGGATGGCATGGAAATCTGTGAGGCCAAGTCATGACCCCCCAACTCTTAGGAGGGCAGCTGGAGAAGCTGAGGGGCTTTGTTCGGTGAGACTCAGAGAGTCTGAGGAAGAAACTGGCTTCCCCCAAGGGCTTCAGAGAGGAAATGTTAAAGAAAAGGCAGCGGATAGAAGAGGTACCAAAAGAGGCTGGGCACAGTGGCTCATGTCTGTAATCCCAGCATTTTGGAAGGCTGAGGTGGGTGGATCACCAGGTCAGGAGTTCAAGACCCGCCTGGCCAAGATGGTGAAACCCCGTCTCTACTAAAAATACAAAAATTAGCCGGGCGCGGTGGCAGGCGCCTGTAATCCCAGCTCCTTGGGAGGCTGAGGCAGGAGAATCGCTTGAACCTGGGCAGCAGAGGTTGCAGTGAGCTGAGATCGCACCACAGCATTCCAGCCTGGCCAAAAGAGCAAGACTCCGTCTCAAAAAAAAGAAAAAAGAAGAGGTGCCAAAGGAAGGAAACCAAAATAGAGGAACCAAACGGAACCAGGGACTGTGGGGTTGGGACAGCCAGTTCTCATAGAGGGTCAGGACAGGAGCAGGGTGAGATACTGGACGGGTGGCAGGATACTGCCAGCTTTGAGAAGTGGCCCAGCTGCTTGTGGGGAGCAAAGCCCAAGAGGCCAGCTCCAACACAGGAGTGCTGCAGGGGAGCCTCAGCATCAGGAAAGGGAGGGTCCCATCAGACATAGCACATGCTTGGGCTCATGGAGAACAATTATGAGAAGTAATTGTGGTCATTAATAATAGCAGTTAACATTTCCTGAGTACTTATGATGTTCTTGGCATTGGGCGGAACTTCCTACATCATCTCATTTGATCCTAATATGCCATGTTCCATTAGAGCCCCCATTTAGGAGATGAAGAGGCCAGGCACGATGGCTCATGCCTGTAATCTCAGCACTTTGGGAGGCCGAGGTGGGCAGATCACGAGGTCAGGAGATAAGACCATCCTGGCTAACACGGCAAAACCCCGTCTCTACTAAAAATACAAAAAATTAGCCAGGCCTGGTGGCAGGTGCCTGTAGTCCCAGCTACTGGGGAGGCTGAGGCAGGAGAATGTCGTGAACCCGGAAGGTGGAGCTTGCAGTGAGCTGAGATTGCACCACTGCACTCCAGCCTGGGTAACAGAGTGAGACTCCGTCTTCAAAAAAAAAAAAGAGGAAACTGAGGCTCAAACAGGTCAAGTGACTTGCACAAGTAGTAGTGGTCTTAAATAAAACTCTGTCTTTATGCTAAAGCCCATATCTGAAGGCCTATGCTATGAATTTAAAGAGGGAGAGAGAATGAATCAGAAGTGGATAATCTTGGAGACCAGGCAGACTCAAGTGGGTGAAGTGGGCAGGTGCTAACTGGGAGGCAGGGCACTGGGAGTTCCCAGCCCCTGCAGCTGAGGCTGAAAAGGCCAGGACAGTCCCCTCAGCCACTGGGCCTAGGGCTGCCCAGTGATTCTGCAGCCTGCCCCAAAACTGCAGCGGGGCAGCTGTCCCAGGGCAGTGGAGGAGCCTGGATGAAGTGGGAGTTGGCTAAAGGGCGTGCCAGGGGAGCCTGATGTAATCCTGGCCTGCAGAAAGCGGAAACTTGGGAAGTGAAACAAAACAATCCCCTAACGGTAGCCTGGCCACAATTTCCAATGAACGATGGCAGGCATGCCTTGCCCCCACCCACAAGTCCAAGGGCTCTGCCTTTTTCTTCAGGCCCTGGCAGCACGTGTCATCTTCCCCAGCCCCAGCCCAGCACTGAATTGCGCTCCGAGTAAGGCTGATGAGAAAGCAGAGGATTCCCAGCCAGCGCCCCGGGAGCCTTGCCACTGTGAGGCTGGTGGCCCCACCGCTTTCGGGAACAGACACAGGGCTCACCTCCTCACAAGGCTTTCCGCATGTGTTGAGGGGTGAGGGGAGGTCTGGGCGGCTGCCTGGCGAGCTATCCTCCTTCCTCCCCACACCCAGCCTGAACTGACCTAGTTAGGCTGCATGTGGGAGATGGGAGAGGAAGTAGGGCCCAGAACCCCCCGCGGGCCCCCTGCACTTCCACACAACCCAGGCGCCCAGAGTGGGAGGGACCGCCTCCAAAGACCCAGGCACTGCTCACCCAGCCAGGACAGCAGACCAGGGCCTGGCAGCCACTCTAAGCATCTCCCGCCCCTCTCCTGGCCACACAGGTTCCTCAAGCAAGTTCTTGGCAGCCGGCAAGCTGCGGAATTCATCTGCTGGGCCAGGGTGGCTCTGAGGGTGGGTGCAGATGCCTTGGCTTGGGTCTATGTGCCCAGCCTTAAATATTCTCAGCCTTCATGCCAGCTCTTGAATCTCATATACGAGCAATCCTAATCCTTTGTTAGTACAATGTCTTTCCCAAAGGCCTTTCCCTTCCAGTGTTGCCTTTGAACAGTGAGGGAGACAGGATAAATATTGCTGCTATTATACAGACAGGGCAACCGAGGCTAACAAAAGAAAAGTGACTTGTTCACAGCTCCCCAGCAGAGCCAGGTACACTCCAGGCCCAGCAGTCCCATGTTTCTTGTTATGGTCATGAGGATCAAATGAGAGAAGGTACAAAAAGTGCTGAGCTTGGTGCCTGGCACCTTGCTCCCTAAATGTTATTTCACCATGATCATTATGCTTCATTGAGGACACAAATCAGTGAGGGGAACACACATCCTCTCTCTGAGGGGCGCCAGCACTATCCAGATAAGACAGTGCTAGAAGATGCCTTTGTTTGGCCAGGCGCAGTGGCTCACCCCGTAAGCCCAACACTTTGGGTCGCCAAGGCAGGTGGATCACCTGAGGTCAGGAGTTCAAGACCAGCCTGGCCAACATGGTGAAACCCCGTCTGTACTAAAATAAAAATTAGTCGGACGTGGTGGCGGGTGCCTGTAATCCTAGCTACTCGGGAGGTTGAGGCACGAGAATCGCTTGAACCAGGAGGCAGAGGTTGCAGTGAGCTGAGATCACACCACTGCACTCCAGTCTGAGCCACAGAGAGAAACTCTGTCTCAAAAAAACAGAGTGCTGTCCGGGCGCGGTGGCTCAAGCCTGTAATCCCAGCACTTTGGGAGGCCGAGACGGGTGGATCACAAGGTCAGGAGATCGAGACCATCCTGGCTAACCCGGTGAAACCCCGTCTCTACTAAAAAATACAAAAAACTAGCCGGGCGAGGTGGCGGGTGCCTGTAGTCCCAGCTACTCGGGAGGCTGAGGCAGGAGAATGGCGTGAACCCGGGAGGCGGAGCTTGCAGTGAGCTGAGATCCGGCCACTGCACTCCAGCCTGGGTGACAGAGCGAGACCCCGTCTCAAAAAAAAAACAAAAAAAAAAAACAAAAAAAAAACAGAGTGCTAGAGTCAGTGGAGCACGGAGAAAGGCCTCATGGAGGAGGTGGGCTTGTGTGGGACCTGAGGGAGAGAGAGAGGTGGGGTGTGGACAGGGACACCAAAAAGAACCCATCCTGGGTTCAAACCCTGGCTCCCTGCCTCGCTGAGTGTCCCTGAGCAGGTGATGCAAGCTCCCTAAGCCTCCTGTAAGACGTAGGTTGGAGGGATGGGAGCGTGCAGGGGGTTGCTGTTGCAAAGAATAAATGACATCCATCCTCTATACACTCTCCTGGGTTCAGTTCCTCCACACTGAGAAAATGGAAGTTATTGTTATTATTATTTTGTGGCTGAGCAAAGCCTCCTGGAGACATGCCCTGGTGCCCTCCCTGACCTCAAACCTGAAAGGCTTTGAGAAAGCTAAGTGCAGGGCCCTGTCCCCAGGAGACAGAGGTGCGGCCCCAGGGAGCCCACTCCACTGTGTGGCCTGCCCATCAGGAGCAGCCAGGGGCTGGGAGGTGCAGGGTGTGTTATATAAATGAAGGGACATCAATAATAGATTAACCTCAAGGAAGTCCAGGAACATCAATCATCAATTAATTAAATGGCTCCAGGAGAGACAATGACGAGGGGCCCATTCGGGATGAATTCGAGGCAGCATCCTGTCTCACCTTACACAGTAGAGGGCCACCGTCCCGACCTCGACCCCAGAGCTGCAGCTCCCTGGCCAGGACCGTCTCCAGGTGTAGGACTGGTTCACAGAAGCAGCCCCCAAACACAGGTGAGGGCAAGCCCTGTTCTCCTCCATCCTCCCCCAGGCTCTGAGAACTCCCAAACGCTGAAAGGGTTTTGATGAAACTTCCCAGAATAGTAACCTCCTGGGCTGAACTCAGGCAGGCGAAATTTCAAGGGGTAATTTGGTGAGAAAATGATCAAATGCCTGGAAATAAGTGCTGTGAACACTGGAACCCCCTCAGTGGGTCTTCGGGGATGGGAACAGCCTCGAGGGCAGCCCTGAAAGCCTGCCGTTCACGCTCCTGCCCGGCACTGACGGGAGTCAGACCCGCTGAAAGTCAAAGTCAAGTGTGGGCAACACAGTCCAGGCGGCGACTCCGAGCTCAGCTCAGCTTCCCAGCCCCACTTCCCACCCCTTCCCCTCCTAGTGACCAAGCTGACCAATCTCATGGCTTCTGTCTCCCTTCCATAATCAGGCTTTGTCTCTCCCCTTGCCCCTGCAGAGTGGCCACTGCCCTAGTTCAAGCCCCTCGCACCTGGGCACCCCCTACTCCTGTCCCTCAGTACCCTGGCACCTGCTGCCACACCACTCTTCCTGGGGGGTGGCACCAGCCCCCAAACCCTTGCTCAGAACATTTCAGTGAATGCCCATGTGTTCACAGATTGGAGACTAAACCTTCAGCCCTGCCGTCGTGGCTCCCGGGGACCCAGTTCCAGCTCATTTTTCCAACCTTAGCTTTCACCACTTCTGGTGTATGCACCCTACACTCAAGCCAGACAGCAAACAGGCAGCAGTTCCCCCTCCCAGCCACCAGTCACCCCCCAACCTGCCCCCGTTGCTGCCAGTTCCTCTACAACCACCTTCCTTTGTTCATTCCCACTGGTCCCCATGGCCCACATAAGAAGGCCGTGGCCACCCAAGTCTCCCCGACCTCCCTGGCTCGAGTCACTCTCCCTCCTTTGACCTCTGGCATCACTCATTTCTAAATATTAATTATATCTTCTCAACAGATTTTAAGCAACTTGAGGTCAGAATCTACACCTTATAGGCTCTGGTATGCCCACCTCATCTGCATGCCCTCACTAACCCCCACCTCACACCTGGTGCTCAAGAAACAACTATCAACTATGTCCAAGTGGAAACATTCCTCAAGGCTAAGATACACTCTTGCTGATGACACTGTTAACGGATATGCAAGATTCTGTCTATCCCAAGGATGTGGGAATCTAACTTCTTATCAAGTAATGAGACGCATTACATCTTCCCTGCTGCTAATATATGCAGATCACGACATAACCACTTTTCTATGGAAAGGATTCCAGCCACAAGAGCAAAAACATTTTCTCAGTGCGTGTTTTCATCGCGATCTCTCTATGCGCCAGGCATTACCTGGGAGAATTCTTGCCATTCGGCCTTCAGAGGTTTAACTGTCCCCATCTTACAGATTAGGAAACTGAGGTGTGCCAGCATCCAATCCGGGTCTGTGAGGTTCCAGAGTCTGAAGTCATAACCACCCATAGGCTACAATGCTATCTTCTGTCATGGGGGGGAGGGGACTGTCCCCAGCTGACTTCCAGGTGGCTCAAGGAGGAGCATGGAAGCAGGCGTGTGAGACACCCACAGGTAGCGCACAGAAGGGTGTGAGAGCCCCGCCTGCAGCCCGGCTTCCTTCTAAGGAATACTGAGAAAGCACTCGGCTCCTCATGTTAACAGTCATAACATGAGGTATGAAACCCACCCTCCGCCCTCCCACAGCCTGAAGGCAGCCTCCTCCGACACCCACTGTTCCCTCCTGCTGTGAAGAGCCCGGCAACACCCGGCTCCGCACACCCACCAACACCAGGCCAGCCAGACACGGGAGCCCGCGCGCTCCCACACCACCAGGCGCTCCACACCCCCTCCGCCCTCACTTCCCACAGAAACACTTACGGACACAAGCGGCTTTACACACGTGCGCTCCCCGGGCAGCCCCGCGGTGATAACAGCCCCATCCCCATCTACAGGACTTGGGTGTTCCTGCCAAACGCCCCATGAAAACAACACCCTTACCCATGGTCACACCGATCCCCTCCATGGCATCTCCCTGGACTCCTTCCTCAGCAGCAAAGAGGTCCTCACAGATAAGGCAGTTTCCTGGGTCTTTCCTGCCCACACACACAACCCACATCCACACCCACACTCACGCTTCCCATCCAACCCAGAAAGACCACGCCCAGCCCAAGTCAGTGTCAGAAACAAAAAAAGAAAATCAAAATAAACCATTTTCAGCCCTGCCCGCTGGGGAGGTAACCGCATCCTGCAGTGTCCTGGGCTTCGCGGTTCTAAAAGATTTATCTTCCTCTGACCACATGCTCATTGATATTTCCCCCAGCGCTACTTGCCCAGTCCACTGGAGTGTAATGTAAAGCTATTCCGGTGAGAAATTGAAATCACGGAGTGATGGGCCAACAGGTAGATTAAACACCAGGGTTCCCCTCGGGTCTCGAGGAGAGGGACTGGGGGACGAGTGGCTTCTAGCAACAAGCTGTGCCTTCAACTGCAGCCTTCTGGCCTGCTGCTGTCAGCTCTGGTCCAGCATCCTCTGGCCACAGATGCCTGGCTCCCTGGCACCCCTAAAGCAGAGCCAGGCACTGTGATTTATGGAGCAGCTGAGGAATTGCCAGGAGCTGAGTAAAGCAACTTTTACAGAAACACGGACAAGGAACATGGGAATATGACTGGGGACCAAGGTTGAAATATTGCAGCTCCAGGGAGCTGCTTGCCCTCGAGGTCCACTCCTAAGTGACTGGCCTCCTGCCTCAGCTGGAAGTTACTTGAAATCAGCATCTGTGCACAATGACAAGGGTGCTAACCTGGCTGGGCTCCCTGCTGCCCCAAAACCCCAGGACTGGGAAGAAAGCTCGGCTCTCCTTTTGGGGAACAGAGGCCAACTCCTCCTCTCAGTGTCTTCAGATCTGCCCTGCCTGCCACCCAGCTCTGCTGTGCAGTGCCAACATCCCAAGCAGATGGCAAAGGGCGGCTGAAAAGGGCTCCTGGAGCCCCAAACCATAAGGCTGAACCACAAATCAGAACAAACAGGCGGACGTGTGGAGGGTGAGCTGAGGAGACTTGAATACTGAATATTCACAACAGGGCGGCTGGAGGCTTCCTCCTTAATGGACTCTGCACTTAAGAGAGCTTTCCAGACACAAGCTGAAGTGCCCAGCAACTCCTCGGGGGAGGTATGAAGGCACTGCAGGGAGCGGGTGAGACGGGCCATGGACACCCCTCAGACCAACATGGGAACGACCAGGGAAGCACCTGCAATGCTGGACAGTGTCTGGGTGGCAGCTATGGGGACAGGGCGAGTCTATAGCATGGAAAAGTCAGTTCACAACCCTGGGTCTGGCAGGGCCATGTCCTCCTTCTACCCACATGGCTTGACACTGCAGCCTGGGCACAGGGCAGAAGCCTGTGAAACGGGTTGCCGGCTAAGGCAGACACCTGCATGGAATGCTGGAGAAACGCCCTGGGTTAGAGAAAAACAGGCCTTCCAGCGCCACAGGGCAGGGTCTGCAACTCAGGCTCTGCAGCTTGTTGTCAGGAATTAGGCTCCTGGTGGCAGAGAGGAAAGCAATGTGCAGCCGCCCTCATCCTCCCCACCTGGGAAGGCACTTCAGCCAGAAGTGGGGCCACATCGGGAGAGGTGCCACACCTGTCTGCCCTCAGAGGTGCCCGTAGCCCCCTTTCCTTTCCCCCATGTGTGAGGGCATCCTCCACACCCCCTGATCCCCCTGCTATCCAGCCTCAACCTCCCGCAGGACCATCCAGACCTGAGCCACATCAATCTGTGGATGATCTGACCCACTTCATATCCTTCAGGCCACAGCCCAAAAGACGCTGATGTGACTGCTCCCCACTCCCGTTCTCAGAACCCAGAGCCCAAGGAAATTCTCAAGAGAAAACACACACACTTCCCAAGTCTTCCTCCCACACAGGTACCCTAGATCTGTCAGCCACAGACACCTCCCAGACCTACCCTGGCAATGAGGCACGTTTGCCGCCCAGGCAAAGTGCTTCCTCCTGCTTGGGCCACTCCTGCAGGACTTCACAGCTGCCGGGGCCATGCTCAGGACCGTCCTCGGGAGACCGGGGGCCTGGTTCCAGCTCAGCAGCTGACTCATAGTGTCAACAGATCCCACTGGCCCCCACCAGGAGCATGTGCGCTCAGGGCCTCTAATTCCCTATGACAGGCCCTCGACCTTCCGGCTCCCTTCCTCCCAATCACATCCCGCGCCACCATTTCCTATAGCTCCTGCCTCCAGCCCTGGTCTCTTTACTTGATGAGACTCTCTGACCTTTGTACAGTCTTTCGCTGTTTGCAAAGGGTTTCCACGTGCACCATTTCCTTTCATTCTTTACTACCAGACCACCATGTGACATGCCTTGATTGGTGAAGTCACCTGCTGAAGTTCACACAGTCAACACTGGAATTAAAGTGATCTGCCCCCAAAGGCATTGGACAGTGCTCTAGTTATAGGGAACTCATCAGCATCTCCAAGCACCCACCTTGGCAATTTGGCGACCACCTGCCACCCTAGTCTCCAATATCCTCAACATCATCTTTTTGGATGCGTAAGTGCCTTCTCCAGCACAAGCTCAATCCTGTTATTCTTCTACCACTGATCCCACTCCCCCAAGAGATCCATGAAGAACTGAAGATTTCCCCTACACTATAAGACTTCTCGCTGGGCGCGGTGGCTCAAGCCTGTAATCCCAGCACTTTGGGAGGCCGAGACGGGCGGATCACGAGGTCAGGAGATCGAGACCATCCTGGCGAACACGGTGAAACCCCGTCTCTACTAAAAAATACAAAAAAAAAAACTAGACAGGCGCGGTGGCGGGCGCCTGTTGTCCCAGCTACTCGGGAGGCTGAGGCAGGAGAATGGCATGAACCCGGGAGGCGGAGCTTGCAGTGAGCTGAGATCCGGCCACTGCACTCCAGCCTGGGCGACAGAGCGAGACTCCGTCTCAAAAAAAAAAAAAGACTTCTCTAGGGGGAGCTGGAAATTGCTTCTCTGAAAAGTAAGGCACTAGGTGATGCTGAGTGAGACCTTCACCCAAAGCTTCCCAAAGGACTGGTGAGAGCAGACACAATCTCAGCGCAGATGGAAGGGGGTTTAACATAGGAGCCAAGCAGAGAGGACAGAGCCCTTGGAAAGGAATTTAAGCCTGGGGGTGGGAGTCCCAGTGGCCCCAGCAGATTCCCAGTGGCTGCAGAATCATCTTTCAAGCATCCCCCAATCGATCCAATCCTCTGGACCCAAAGGCTCCCAAGCATCAAAGAAGAGAGTCAACTTCCAGATACCCTAGAGTGAACCCATCAACCCAAGGAGAAGGCAGTGCCCGGTGACCACAGATAGATGGTGCGTTGTACCACTCCCTGACCCGCTAACCCGGGCTACCTGCTTGTTTCTCAGGACATATTCTGGGACAGTGATCACCACTGAAAATCATCCACCCCTCCCTTCGTCCCCAAAGCTAGATGAATAGCGAGCCCAGGACAACGGTAGTGCCTGGAAGGTCTCTGTCTGGGTTACTATCAGGGCCCTTGTGGTAGAAGCTTCTCCTGGCATCTCCTGTTTATGCCCATTATAAAGGACACTAATCTTCTCCCAGACTTCTGCCCTCCTCAGTCCAGTGTACCCAACAGGCATTAAAACTGGACCCCCATGACAGAGGCAGTGTCCCCTTCATCGCCCGTGGGGAAGGATGGGCATTTACCCTTCCCATTCATCAGGATGGGAGGGCCACGGCCTCCCCCCACGGCAGTGCCAGGTAGCCCCCTGCACCACACCGTGCCAAGGCCCTTTCTCACAGTCACGCCAGGAACTCTAGCCATGCTGAGGACACCAATTCTTCAAGCCCCCAGTGCTATCACCCCAGACCATGTCAAGCCCAAGGCCAGAACCATCCCAACACCCAAGCAACGGCAGCACTTCCTCACACCCATGCCAGCGGCACCACCATGCCGGCACGAGCTGGCCACCTACCCCAGAACCAGTCCGAGGGCCGTGCCCATCACCTACCTGTGCCGACAGCTGCACCACCTCACACCTGGGAGGCCACCACCGCACCAAGGTGGAGGCGAGTCTTCTGAGATCCGTGCCAGGAAAACCACGCTGTCTGTGCCGGACCCACGTTGCCCACGCCCGTGCCACGCGTGTCACCATCCCCACGCCGGTGCCAGGGGCTCCACAGACCTCACACCTGCCACGGGCGCGCGTGGCAGCTGCAACTCCGCCCGCCGACCCGTCGGGCCAGCCACCGCGCGCCCTGGACACTGCCCAGCCCGCCGCGCCGCTCGCACCGCGCCCGCGCCCGGGACCGGCCCGCCGCGCGGGAGGCCCCCCTTACCTCCCGCCCGCCGCAGGGCTCGGCCCGCCGCCGCGACCGCCACCTCCATCCTGGGCTCCCCAAGGCCCCGATTCACTAACGCCGCTTCCGCAGGGCGCCGGCGCCGGCGCGAAGTCCGCCTCCGCCCCCCGGGGGACGCTGCGTCCTTTACGTAAACCCCTCTCCGCCGCCAGCGGTGACCATGGCGACGGTCGTGGGGCGGCAGCGCCCCCTGGCGCCAGGGAGGGGAGAGGCGTCGAGGCCCGAGCGAGCCGAGCCTCCGCGGGCGCCTGCCCTGCGCGTGGGGGCGGTGGGCGCCCGGCTCAGGCCAAGGCGGGGGCCCCGTGGGCGGCCGGGAGGGGCTGGACTGGCCGCGCTGCGTCGGGGGAAGGGAACCGCCTGGGTGCCTGCCCCTCCTTTAGGCCCCTCGTGACCAGTTTTAGCGTGGGAGAGGGAAAAAAGCAAGTATGATCACTGGAGAGCTGGTTCATGTGTGGGGAGGAGAGAGACGGGTCCCACCTCCTCGGGGTGACTGAACTCTGCTTGAGAAGTTGGAGCACGTCTTTTGTGTCTGGGTACCCCCTCCTCCCTACCACCCTCCACCTCCCACCCCCCACCCGCGTTCCCAGTGCCCAGCCTCGTGCCGGGCCTCCAAAGGGGCTTGCTTGGTCAATTTTGAATTTCTGGTAAATGAAGAAAACCGCCCCTCCTGTTCCCCTTCACGCCCATTTATTCACCGTAAGTCGCTTACACCTCTCTGGGAGCGCTGTACTGAGCTGGGGGCGTGGAGGACAGAGAGGAGCAGAAGTCGGGCCCTGACTTCAAGGAGCTCATTCTGCTGGGGAGGAGACGCCGATGGAGGGGGTTTTAACATAGGAGCTAAGCAGAGAGGACAGACAGAGCCCTTGGAAAGGAATTTAAGCCTGGGGGTGGGAGTCCAGTCTGCAGGTCGGGATGACTCAGCTGGGTCCCAAAGATCCAGTAAAGATTCATCAGAGACAAAGAGGGGAAGAACATGTTTCTTTCAGGCAAGAGAAGTGCCTCTAAATGTTTCCTAGGCCCTGTTGCCATCCCCAAAATCACAGTGATCCCGCAGTTCAGTACAAGTGGGAGCCATAGGTGAACAAGGAGGTGTGGGTAGTGGGGTGCCCGGGTTGAGCAGAAGTCTCGGTCTGAAAATTACGTGGACATTTGGGTTGGAAATGAGACTGTGAGTCCAGGACTGCCTTCTATTGAAGCAGATGGAGCCACTTCTGGAAGGAGTTCTGTGTTACCTGTGATTATTTAGAAAGCAAACTCAACGTTGGTAACAAGGAAAATGAAGAGTGGGCACATATATACCCAGTGGGGCACCTCAGGGGATTCAAGGAGGAGTTGAATTCCTCAAGGCTCAGGAAGGGCAGAGATCAGGAGAGGATTTAAGGGCCCACTGTAGCAGTATCAGTTTAGGGATATTCTTTCTAGATCATTGCCATTAATCAGAATCAAAACTGCCAGACTGGATGTCTCTTGGTACAAAGTTCCAGATTCCCAGAAAAAAAAGAATCTTATTAGTCCAGATCAGGCCACGGTCAATCAGCTATGGCCAGGGCAGAAAGTGCTTTGTGATACAAACATGTCAGTCCACTTTTCCCTGTTGAGAGACACTCTCAGAGGAGGAGAATCATGACCTGAACAGCCAGTTCAAAGACTGTCAGCCAGGGACGGTGGCTCATGCCTGTAATCCCAGCACTTTGGGAGGCAGAGGCAGACGGATCACCTGAGGTCAGGAGTTCGAGACCAGTCTGGCCAACGTGGTGAAACCCATCTCTACCAAAGTAGAAAAATTAGCCTGGGCATGATGGCGGGTGCCTGTAATCCCAGCTACTCGGGAGGCTGAGGTGGAAGAATCACTTGAACCTGGGAGGCAGAGGTTGCAATGAGCCAAGATCAGGCCATTGCACTCTAGCCTGGGCAAGCGAGCAAGACTCCATCTAAAAAAAAAAAACAAAACAAAACAAAAACTGTCTACTACAATCCACCCCTTAGCTGCCCCACGTACACAAACTCACATGTGTCCATGTGCACACACGTGTCCCCACACACACCAGCCTTTCTTCCCATTCCTCTAAACTTGTCCTCACCAGACAAGTTCCAACAGTTACCTTCACACTTGATATCATGAGGTTACTATTATTTCAAGATCTTCAAGGTGATTGGTCCCATCTGGTCATTTAACTGAATTAAAGGGTAACTTTTACCATCACCAAATGCTTTGAACTCTTGCTACTCAGAGTGAGCCATTGGCACCACCCAGAAGCTTGATGGGAATGCATAATCTCAGGCCCAAGAATCTCAGCTTGGCAACAAGATTCCCAGGTGATTTGAATGCACATGAAAGGCTGAGAAACACCACTATTATAAATGTCAGGTGACCGGGCGCGGTGGCTCACACCTGTAATCCCAGCACTTTGAGAGGCTGAGGCGGGCGGAGTTCAAGACCAGCCTCACCAACATGGTGAAACCCCGTCTCTACTAAAAATACAAAAATCCACTGGGCATGGTGATGGGCACCTGTAATCCCAGCTATTCGGGAGGCTGAGGCAGGAGAATTGCTTGAACTCGGGAGGCGGAGGTTGCAGTGAGCTGAGATCACGCCACTACATTCCAGAGACAGAGCAAGACTCCCTCTCAAAAAAATACATACATACATACATACATACATACATACATACATACATTCATACATGTTAGGTGAAAGGAAAAGGAAAGATAAGAAAAACATTTTCAAATTGTGATTCGTATTTTCTTAAAGCGGGGAGTGGTTAATTATTTAATCTTCAACAACTCTAGTAACAAGCAAGGAAAGACAGGGAGAGACAGCAGTCTTTTTTTTTTTTTTTTTTTTTTTTTTTGCAGTTGGTCACAAACTCTTAGAAGGTACTTGCGAATTCCTCTAACGCCTTGTTTCTGTGTTCTGCAGGTCTCCTGCCTGCATCTTATTCATTCAGGATTCTTTGCCTGACAGACTGACCTAAGTCTTCTTCTTGAGGGCTGAGCTGTGGCCATAAGGCATCTCAGCAGGCTTCCAGCGACATTGACCACTGGGCACAATGATGTAGGAGGTCCTTCACAGGGGCATGGGTTCTACCCATGTTGTGAGTGTGTGTGGGTGTGTGTGTGTGGAAGATCCCCTAATGGCCAGTCCCAGTTTCCAGCGGAACCACAATGGTGCCTTCTGATGGATTTGTTCCTCCCTTCCATTCTAAAACCACCAGACACACAATCAAAACCCAGAGTTGCCTGCACAGGAAACAGGCAATTTGATGAGGATAAGAGGCACCCTCATCACTTCTATTTCTAGTTCCAAGACACTTTGGAAGAAACATCAGAAAGGGTGGCTGTTCCAGAGCACACACTCCCCACAAGCCTGACCTGGTCCAGCTACCGGAGCTGCATCCTCTCCACGCCAAAGTTGTGCCTGGCCTTCTCTCTGAGCACCTTCAGGCCCAGTTCCTTCAGGCTCAGTTCTGACAGCATTTGGCCAGGTGTCTTTGGAGATAGTCACCAGCACTGTGAGCAGACAGGAGCTGGGGAGGAGGACAAGAGCGAGGGCACCAGAACAGACAAGTCATAGACTGGTCCCAGTCCAGCTGTCAGGCTGTGCTCCCTCCACTCTGTGCCAAGTTCCCCCTCTGGCCTCAGTTTCCCTCTGAGTCCCAGTGGGGATAATAACATGACTCTTCCTCCCAGGGGGCTGTGCAGATTAACTAATTAATGAGTGTGACAGCGTCTGCATCCACAAAGGGGCTGATTAAATGCTGAGTGTTGTTATTAGGAGCTGTGGCGGTTGTGTGACAGGCAGTTGGCTGGAGACAGATCTGTCCCCTGCCTCCTCCCCATGGAGGACCTAGATGGAAGGGTCCTCCATCTGCCCCATGCTCCACAAGCTGAACATCTTGCAAGACAAAACCAGGATGATTTTTAGCACCCCAAAGACAGCATATAACTTTTGCGCATTTCCCCTGTGCTGGAATGTGAGTCACGGCCGAGCTTCATAGTGTAATCTATCTCCGACAGCTGGCACAGCTGTATCCTGCCCCGACTCAGCTCCCAGCAGCTGCAGGATGGGATGGCTTGGTCAGTAACTGCAGTAGGGTAGAGCTGCCTGCAGAAAGACAACTGCGGAATTCCTGAGCTGGGCGCCACCCCCTGAATGGATTGCCCTGTGGAGGCAGGGATTGAGTGACCACTTTCCTCACTGCCTGAGATAGGGGGAGCCAATATGACACCTTGGCTAAGGAGTCAGGGGAATTCAAAGCATGCAGGGTTTTAAAGTATAAAGTATCTGCTCGTGGCCGAGGAAGATACAGTGACTATATTTTAGCTTGGATGCAGGGTATAGGATAACTGGATGAAACCACAGCTCTGGGGCACGATAGCTTTAGCCTAGCTTATTCCCAGATGTAGAAAGTCCTGAGAGACCTCCGAGTTAAACAGTGAATGTGACTTTGCAATACACAGCCCTGGACCCCCCTAGTTTGTGTGAGGTCTGTTGCCCACCCCTCCACTGCTGGGTCTTCCACCCTTGAATGTGATGGGTGCTGGTTCCCACCCTGAGTCCTAATGCATCTGACGGGGTGGGTAGGAAGGAACTGCTGCTACCAGGTAAATAAGTCTGCCTCTGACAACCATGGGGAATGTTGTTTACCCAAATAGCACACACTCAGCCTGTCTGGGGAGGCCAGAGAAAAGCTCTGGAGGCTGGGCTGCAGACTCCCACAGAGGGAGAAATTAGCCAGTTGCAAGGTCTAGGAAGTCCACGTGAAATGCACCTCGGGACACCTGGAGCCAGCTCTGGATTACCAGGGCTTCTCCTGGCAGGATTTCAGACCTTCTTGCTTCTGAAAACAGCAACTCTCCCTGCACTGCCAGAACTTTTCTCTCCCTGCCTTCCTTGTCCCTCCTGCTATGAGGTGGATGGGTCACAGGACCAAACAGGCTGGAAGTGGGAGCTGGACCACATGGCTTTGCTGGTAGCCCAGGGGTTAAAATGTTACCCACCACCAGGAGATGAGTTGTTCTCTCTTGCCAGAGAGGTGCCTACAAGCCCCTAGCTTTTACCTGGTAAACACAATTTGCAGTCAGAGTCTCAAAAATCCGTGTGGCGGTGGTTGTAATGGGGGTGGTGACGGAGCAGGTGCTGGAGGTGGTGACAGTGGTGACAGTCTGGTGGTCATGACAAGAGGGAGGAGAACAAGGACTGATGGCTTCCTAGAGGAAGTTCCAAGAGTTTTTTCACCTCTGCCTAATCCCCATTAGCTTGGGTTTCACCAGTACTTCCCCTGAAATGCCCAGAGGATTGGGAGATCCTTGCACCTCATTAAACCAGCCTGTTTGTGTCTGCTCGCTAATGGGTATTGTAGCAAATAGTTTTTCTCCTTGGGGCACTGGGGAGCTATGGGAGAGTAAACACAGATGTCTCAAGGGAAAACTGGGGTATTTACTGACTAGTGTGATTCATCTGCGCTTTCTGGGCACCAACAACCAGAGGAGAGAGTCTGTCCTCTTGAAGGTGTTCCATCCACCCATTCACCCACACACTCATTCTCCCCCCTACCTTTTCACCCATGTACCCATCTACACACCTGCACACCCCCCCACCCATCTGCCCACCCAACCATCCACCCACCTATTCATCCACCCAGTCTGTTCATTCACCCATGCACCTACCCATCCACTCATTCATCCATCCATCCATCCATCCATCCATCCATCCATCCATCCATCCGCCTTTCCATCCATCCACTCATCCATCCATCCATCCATCCATCCATCCATCCATTCGCCTATCCATCCATCCACTCGCCTATCCATCCATCCACTCACCTATCCATCCATCCATCCATCCATTTATCCATCCATCTATCCATCCATCCATCCATCCATCCATCCACCTCTCAACCCGTCCATCCATCTATTCAACTACTGTATCTCCTAGATCACGTGCTATTGATTCTTCCTCCGAAATATATTTGAAACCACCAACTTCTGTCCATTTCCCTCAGTACCTCCTAAGCCCAGGCACCTTTGTCTTCAGGACAGCAGCAGCTGCTCTCAACAGATAGAATGACCTTTTAGAAGTGAACACCAGATTATGCCATGTCACTGCTTGAAACCCTGTTGTGATCTCCCATTGTTTTTGAAATACAGACTTCAACTGGGCGCAATGACTCACACCTGTAATCCCAGCACTTTGGGAGGCCGAGGCGGGCAGATCACGATGTCAGGAGATCGAGACCATCCTGGCCAACATGGTGAAAGCCCGTATCAACTAAAAAAAGAAATATAGACTTCAATTTTTCTTAATTATAACTCACAGACGGTAAAGCATGCAGCATGACAAACCCATAAATGTACATACCTGTGACCACACCCAGATGAAGATGCAGATCATTTCCAGTCCTTTGTGCCCTTCAGAGTCAATTTCCACTCCCAAGTAGTAACCACTATTTGGATTTCTGTGCTATGGATTGGCTTTGCTGTTCCTGAACTTCCTATAAATGGCATCATCTAGTATGCAGTCTTTAGTGTCTAGCTTCTATAGCTCAACATTATGTCTGTGAGGTTCATCCATGTTATTGTGTGTATCAGTAGTACATTCTTTTTTATTGCTGTGTAATATTTCATGAGATGAATATACCATGATTTGATAATCTATTCTGCTGTTGGTGGATTTTGGAGCTTTTTCCAGTTTGGGGTTCTTATGAATAAAGCTTTGCTATGGTTTGAATGTACGTGTCCCTCCAAAGTTTATACATTGGAACTTAACCCCCAAAGTGATGGTATTAAGAGATGAGGCCCTTGGGAGGTAATTGGGCTATGAGGGCAGGTGGCATTAGTACCTTTATGAAAGGGTACAAGGGAACTTCTGTCCCTTCTGCCATGTGAGGACACAAGAGACACCATCTTGAAAACAGCAAGCTAGCCTTCCCCAGACACCAGTCCTGCCAGCTTCTTGATCTTGAACTTCCCAGGCTCCAGCACCATGAAAAATAAATTTCTGTTACTTGTGAATTACCCGGTCTAAGGTATTTAGTTATAGCAGCAGGAACAGACTAAGACAGCCTGCTATGGGCATTCTTATACAAGTCTTTTGGTAGATATTATACTTATTTCTCTTGCGTTAGCGTGGTAGGCAGAATAATGGTTCCCCAAAGATGTCTGTGTCTTAATTGCCAAAAGCTATGAATGTGTTAGGTTACATGACATAGGGAATTTTAATTAATTAATTAATTAATTTTTTAGACAGAGTCCCACTCTATCGCCCAGGCTGGAGTGCAGTGGTACAATCTCAGCTCACTGCAACTTCTGTCTCCCGGCTTCAAGAAATTCTCATTCCTCAGCCTCCCAAGTAGCTGGGATAAAAGGTGCATGCCACTACACCCGGCTAATTTTGGGGGTGTTTGTTTGTTTTGTTGTTTTTGTTTTTGAGATGGAGTCTCGCTCTGTTTCCCAGGCTGGAGTGCCGTGGCACAACCTCGGCTCACTGCAACCTCCACCTTCCAGGTTCAAGTGATTCTCCCTGACTCAGCCTCCCAAGTAGCTGGGATTACAGGCGCCCACCACCACGCCTGGCTAATTTTAGTATTTTTAGCAGAGAAAGGGTTTTACCATGTTGCCCAGGCTGGTCTCAAACTGCTGACCTCTGGTAATCTGCCTGCCTCAGTCTCCCAAAGTGCCCAGATTGAAGGCGTGAGCTGCCACGCCTGTCTGGCATAGGAAAATTAAGGTTGCAGATGGAATTAAAGCTGCTAATAGGCTGACCTGGAGATGATGATATTATCCTGGATTATCTGGATGGGCCCCATGTAATCACAGGATCCCTATAAGTGGAAGAGCGCAGCAGAGTGAGAGGACCAGAGAGATGGCAGCGTGAGAAAGACCCAGCCGGCCATTGCTGGCTTTGAGGATAAGCCAGGGAGCAGAGGCAGCAGCCTCAGGGAGCTGGCGGAGGCAAGGCAATGGGTCCTCCCCCTACAGCCTCCAGAAGGAGCAACCCTGCTGCTACCATGATGACAGCCCAGTGACACCCAGTTTCTGACTTCTGACCTTTGAAACCATAGGATAGTAGATTTGTTTTAAGCCACCAAGTTTGCAGCAATTTGTTATAATGGCAATAGGAAACTGAAACAGGAAGAAGCCTAGGAGTAGGATTGCTGGGTCCTGGGATGGGCTAAAGACTCTTTTTTTTTTTGAGATGGAGTCTCACTTTGTTACTCAGGCTGGAGTACAATGGCATGATCTTGGCTCACTGCAACCCCCGCCTCCCAGGTTCAAGCGATTCTCTTGCCTCAGCTTCCCGAGTAGCTGGGACTACAGGCATGTGCCACCACGCCTGGCTAGTTTTTGTATTTTTGGTAGAGACGGGGTTTCACCATGTTGGCCAGGATTGTCTCGATCTCCTGACCTCACGATCCTCCCACCTCGGCCTCCCAAAGTGCTGGGATTACAGATGAAAGCCACAGCACCTGGCCAAGACTCTAATTCTTTGCATGATCTCCACCACCCAGCACGGCCAGCCCTGCCAACATGTCCACCCCGTCTCCTGCCACTCTCTGCCCCACCCCCATACTCCCACCTGATGCCAGCCTTCTTACCCTTCCTCAAAGGTCTCCTTTGCATGTGAGCGCCATCTGCTGAAGTGCCTTTCCCCTTCCTGCCCTTCAGTTACCAATTCAAAGGATATTTCCTCAAGGGAGCAAGGCCAGATTCTTTGTTTTGTACTCTCTCGGTGCTCTGTTCTTTTCCTTCATGCCAAGGTTTGCCATGCCGTCTTCACTTCAGTGATTATTTAACTTTGTCCCCTCACACTCCACCCTCAGACTAGAAGCTTCATGTGGGCAGGGAGTGAGCCACCATGGTATCCTCAGCACTTAGTAGCCTGTGTGCCTGGCACATAGTAGGCCCACCACAGCTACTTGCTTGATGTGAAGTGAACTCTTTCTGTTTGGTAGGGAGGGGAAGTTGTCAACTGGATGCACGAGGATGTCAGAGAGCGTAAGAATAGGAGGGAGGAGAAGGAAGGAAGGAGAAAGGAGAAAGATAGAGAAATTTATACCCTCAGCGTTAGTCTCAGGTCAACATCCCATGACAAGAAGATTCTTGAAAACCATTCAAGAATCTTGAGTGGAGGCCGGGCGCGGTGGCTCAAGCCTGTAATCCCAGCACTTTGGGAGGCCGAGATGGGCGGATCACGAGGTCAGGAGATCGAGAGACGATCCCGGCTAACACGGTGAAACCCCGTCTCTACTAAAAAATACAAAAAAATAGCCGGGCGAGGTGGCGGGCGCCTGTAGTCCCAGCTACCCGGGAGGCTGAGGCAGGAGAATGGCGTAAACCCGGGAGGCGGAGCTTGCAGTGAGCTGAGATCCGGCCACTGCACTCCAGCCTGGGTGACAGAGCAAGACTCCGTCTCAAAAAAAAAAAAAAAAAAGAATCTTGAGTGGGTGGGTGGGTGGATGGATGGATGGATGGGCAGATGGGATCAAACCACAGAAGGAAAATGCTGATTTCTTAGTGAGAAAGGCTCTATATTCCTTTATAGACAACTCGATGCCTTTCCAGGGATCTTGTGATCCATTCTGACTGCACTTTGGAACAGCTGGCCCTGTCCCTGAGGCAGGAGGGACATGGTAAGTAGGTGAGGTGACCAAGACTCAGAGAGGGGCAGTGAGTTGCCCAAGGTCACAAACATGTTAGAATCAGAGCGCTGGGACCCACAACTGGGACTCCTGACTCCCAGCTCAGGGATGGGGTGAGATAGGATTGCCAGATTCGGCAAATCAAAAAACAGGACACACAATTAAATTTGAATTTCAGATAAACAACAAGTAATTGTTTAATGTAAGTCTACCCCCAAAGATGGGAAGGGACATCCTTATACTAAAAAGTTACCTGTCCATCTGATATTCAAATTTCCCTGGGCATTCTGTACTTTATCTGGGGTCGGGGTAGGGCTTCAGGGTGGTGGTGGGGATAATCCTTGCTTCACCACCAAGCAGTCCTTTCTAGGGACCCTGCTCATGCTACCCACAACACAGCGTGTTTGTTCCCTGGACAGAGATGGCCACCCTCTGACCCATTTGGCCTCCTTCCTTTTTGGCCTCTGAGGGTACTCCAGCCTTCAGGCAGGCCACTGTTCCCAACTTAACACATTAGAATCCCCTGCCCCGGCTGCACCCCAGGCCAATTACCTCGGAAACTCTGGGGGTTAGACAACAGGAGTTTCAAAACTCCTGACTCCAGCACACAGCTGGGGTTGAAAACCACTGTGCTGGAAGTGTCACCAGAAAGGGGTCCCAATCCAGACCCCAAGAGAGGGTTCCTGGATCTCGTGCAAGAAAGAATTCCGAACAAGTCCACAGTGCAAAGTGAAATCAAGTTTATTAAGAAAGTAAAGGCCAGGCGTGGTGGCTCACGCCTGTAATCCCAGCACTTTGGGAGGCTGGGGCGGGCGGATCACCTGAGGTCAGGAGTTCAAGACCAGCCTGGCCAACTTGGTGAAACCCCGTCTCTACCAAAAATCCAAAAATCAGCCAGGTGTGATGGTGGGCACCTGTCATCTCAGCTACTCGGGAGGTTGAGGTAGGAGAATTGCTTGAACCCGGGAGGCGGAGGTTGAAGTAGAGCCGAGGTCGTGCCACTGCACTCCAGCCTGGGCTACAGAGTGAGACTCCATCTCAAGAAAGAAAGAAAGAGAGAGAGAGGAGAGAGAAAGAGAGAGAAAGAAGGAAAGAGAGAAAGAGAGAAAAGTGGTGAAAGAACAGCTACTCCATTGACAGAGTAGGGAGTTCCCAAAAGTAAGAAGAGGAACGTGTCCACCCTAGGTACAATACTCATTTATATACAGGATTAAAAAAAGATTATGGAGAGATGTGCTCTGCTACAAGGGTTTGTGATAAAGGATTAATTTTCTTAATTACTGTATTTTGCAAGAATCAATATTCTTATCTTCAAAGCAAAATTAGGAATGCTTCTGTTCTCAAGGCATCAGGATATCAAGACACTCCTAAGTCTGGGTCTGTTTAGTAAATGTTATCAATCTGTTTCATTAACCGTAAACATCTAGAGGTTCGGAATAGCTAACTTTCTGGGAATGCAGCCCAGCAAGTCCCAGCTTCATTTTCCTAGCCCTCACTCAAGATGGAGTCGCTCTGGTTCGAATGCCTCTGACAGAAGGACTTGCTTCTCCGCTGTTAATGTGGAATGGGCTCTGCCTTCGCCTGTTGGAGGAGCCTCAGGAAGCTCCACAGTCCGTCCCAACTCTCCCATTTGCAAACCTCGCTGGGATGGACCCTTCTGCCTTTGACCTTCTCACCCCTTTCTGGTTGATTCGAGGAGTTTCCAGTTCCGAGGAGACAGTTTATGTCTACCTTCAGACTCATGGCGAAAGCAGGGGTAGGAGCCCCCAACTCAGGATCTGAGCCCCTGATATACTGACACTTTGGGAGGCCAAGGCAGGCAAATCACTTGAGGTCAGGAGTTTGAGACTAGCCTGGCCAACATGGTGAAACCCCGTCTCCACTAAAAATACAAAAACTAGCTGGGCGTGACGGTAGGTGCCTGTAATCTCAGCTACTAGGGAGGCTGAGGCAGGAGAACCGCTTTAGCCAGAGAGGCAGAGGCTGTAGTGAGCTGAGATCGCGCCACTGCACTCCAGCCTGGACAAGAGAGCGAGACTCCGTCTCAAAAGAAAAAAAAAAGATAAAAAAGATATGCTCACCACCCCAACACACAAACATTCTCTCTTCCCAAAGCTTCCCTTTCTGGAAAGGATCAGGGTGACACTGGCTGTTGGCAAGGAGGCAGGCAGAAAGGGGAGGAGAGCTGTATTCTGTGGGAGACACAGAAGTCCC
Organism: Macaca mulatta; assembly: GCF_049350105.2. Taxonomy (NCBI): domain Eukaryota; kingdom Metazoa; phylum Chordata; class Mammalia; order Primates; family Cercopithecidae; genus Macaca; species Macaca mulatta. Next base: position 12,376,580 of record NC_133419.1, read on the forward strand.
TCTAGCCAGAAGCCTCCTCTACCCAAAAGACTCCTGGGTGAAGAGACCCTGCCGTATATGCAGGGAGCAAGGACTTCTATTTTGATAGGCCTTGCAGAGGGGGCTGAGAATGGACTTTGCCCTCTCTCTCCTGCCTCTTATCTCTGAGAAAGGGCTGCTGTTGCCTCTAAGCTCAGGGAGCCTGCTGCACCCCCAAAGCCAGCCATGAGTCTGGGAGGTCCGTAACTGGGATTTAGAGCGGGCTCTAAAGTGTGAATCCCTCATTTTCTGGTTGTGGGACTCTATGAGGCTCAGTTTCCTAATCAGGGAAGTGGGTTCAAAAATGTCCTCCTGCCGGGCGCGGTGGCTCAAGCCTGTAATCCCAGCACTTTGGGAGGCCGAGGCGGGCGGATCACGAGGTCAGGAGATCGAGACCATCCTGACTAACACGGTGAAACCCCGTCTCTACTAAAAAATACAAAAAAACTAGCCGGGCGAGGTGGCAGGCACCTGTAGTCCCAGCTACTCGAGAGGCTGAGGCAGGAGAATGGCGTAAACCTGGGAGGCAGAGCTTCCAGTGAGCTGAGATCCGGCCACTGCACTCCAGCCTGGGCGACAGAGCGAGACTCCGTCTCAAAAAAAAAAAAAAAAAAAAAAAAATGTCCTCCTTGGGTGCTGGTAAGGATTCTAGGTGTGGTGCTTGGTGCATGGTAGGTGCTCAGTCGAGGTGCTTTCCCTGAGCTTTTGTGCTGGGGTACTGGCGACATTCAAGGCTGAGCTTGAGCAGTTAGCAGAAACTCAAGGGTGATCCCTTGATTGGGCAAACTGAAGTCATCCCATCCTCTCCTGAGGTGTCAGCCAGAAGGTGGCCTTTTTGGTAAATTCATGAATGATGGTGGCTTCCTAATGGGCCCCCAAAGGGGCCAAAGCCCCTTTCAGAGACTTTTCTGCCTTGGGAAGTTGATGTCAAGAAGGATCCGCAAGCCCTTGGACTCCAGAGCACTGAAGGCAGGTTTGTGATGGGGTCTCAAAGAACGGGACGGGCTGGAGGAGGACGGGGAAATCCAGGAAATCTCAGGCAGCCTCGGCTCTCAGAACCTTTTTCTTAGTAGCTTTAAAAAAGAAATTGAGGCAGGCGCAATAGCTCACGCCTATAATCCCAGCCCTTTGGGAGGCCAAGGTGGGTGGATCACCTGAGGTCAGGAGCTCGAGACCAGCCTGGCCAACATGGTGAAACCTTGTCTCTACTAAAAATACAAAAAATTAGCCGGGCATGGTGGCGGGTGCCTGTAATACCAGCTGCTGGTGAGGCTAAGGCAGGAGAATCACTTGAACCCGGGAGGCAGAGGTTGCAGTGAACCGAGATCACACCATTGCACTCCTGCCTGGGCGACAAGAGCAAGACTCCGTCTTAAAAAAAAAAAAAAGAAAGAAGGAAAGAAACTGAGGCCGGTGCAGTGGCTCACACCTGTAATTCCAGCATTTTGGGAGGCCAGCGTGGGTGGATCACCTGAGGTCAGGAGGTCAAGACCAGGCTGGAGTCTCTACTAAAAATACAAAAAACTAGCTGGGCGTGGTGGTGCACTCCAGCTACTTGGGAGGCTGAGGCAGGAGAATCGCTTGAACCCAGGAGGTGGAGGTTGCAGTGAGCCGAGATCGCACCACTGCACTCCAGCCTGAGTGACAGAGCAAGATCCCATCTCAAAAACACATTGTTGTGCTATCATTACCACCACACAACTCCAGAACTTTCCGACTTCACAAACTGAAACTCTGTTACCATTAAACACTAACTCCCATTCCTCTTCCCCCCCCAGCCTCAGCCACTAGCATTCTACTTTCTGTGTCCATGAATTTGACTATTCTAGATACTTCACAGAAGTGGAATCAATTATATATATATATGTTTTTGTTTGTTTGTTTTGAGACAGCGTTTCTCTCTGTCACCCAGGCTGGAGTGCAGTGGTGCAGTCTTGGCTCACTGCAACTTCCGTCTCGTGGGTTCAAGTGATTCTCCTGCCTCAGCCTCCCGAGTAACTGGGATTACAGGTGCCTGCCACCATGCCCAGCTAATTTTTGTATTTTCAGTAGAGATGGGGTTTCATCATGTTGGCCAGGCCGGTCTCGAACTCCCAACCTCAGATGATCCACCCGCCTCTGCCTCTCAAAGTGCTGGAATTACAGGCATGAGCCACTGTGCCCAGCCTGGAATCATATAATATTTATCCTTTGTGACTGGTTTGTTTATTTCACTTAGCATAATGTCTTCAAGATTCATCTATGTAATAGCATGTATCAGAATTTCATTCCTTTTTAAGTCTGAATAACATTCCATTGTATGTATCATATTTTCTTTTTTCTTTTTTTTTTGAGATGGAGTCTTGCTGTGTTGCCCAGGCTGGAGTGCAATGGCGCAATCTCGGCTTACTGCAAACTCTGCCTTTCAGGTTCAAGTGATTCTCCCGCCTCAGCCTCCCTGAGTAGCTGGGATTACAGGCACCCACTATCATGCCCGGCTAAGTTTTGTATTTTTGTAGAGATGGGGTTTCGCCATGTTGGCCAGGCTGGTCTTGAGCTCCTGACCTCAGGTGATCTGCCCGCCTCAGCCTCCCAAAATGCTGGGATTACAGGCGTGAGCCCCTGCGCCCAGACGTATGTATCATATTTTCATCCATGTCTGAAAGCCAAATTTCATTCACTGATGGACGTTTGGGTTATTTCCACACTTTGGCTATTGTGAATAATGCTGCTATAAACATACGTGTTCTTTTCCTTTTTTTTTTTTTTGAGATGGAGTTTTGCTCTTGTTGCCCAGGCTGGAATGCAATGGCATGACCTCACTCACTGTAACCTCCACCTCCCAGGTGCAAGAGATTCTCCTGCCTCAGCCTCCCGAGTACCTGGGATTACAGGCACCTGCCACTACACGAGGCTAATGTTTTGTATTTTTAGGAGAGACAGGGGTTTCACCACATTGGCCAGGCTGGTCTCAAACTTCTGACCGCAGGTGATCCATCCACCTCAGCCTCCCAAAGTGCTGGGATTTCAGGAGTGAGCCACCGTGCCCAACTGGTTATTTCTTGATGACATGCTAAACAAGGGGTGGATTATTCATGCCTCCCCTTTTTAGACCATATAGAGTAACTTCCTGACATTGCCATGGCATTTGTAACTGTCATGGCACTGGTGGGAGTGTACCAGTGAGGGTCACCAGAGGTCAGCCTCATTGCCATCTTGATTTTAGTGGGTTTTACCCTGCTTCTTTATTGCAGACCATGTTATCAGCAAGGTCTTTATGACCTGTATCTTGTGCTGACCTATCTCATCCTATGACTTCAAATGATGCCTAACCATCTGGAAATAGAGCCGGTAGATCTCAGCCTCATTTTACCCAACCCCTATTCAAGATGGAGTTGCTCTGGTTCAAACGCCTCTGACACTTCATGCATCCCTTGCAAGGGCCCCACTGGGCACAGGTGATTGCCCTAGACTGACCTCCAATCTGTCTAGCACCTCCATTTGGGCTGGACAGGAGGTCAGCTAGCCCCTTGGTGGAGGCTGGCCTAAGCTCTGCCCCGTGGAGTTACTCCATAATGAGTGGCACTAGGACGGCCCAATCAAAGCCTTTTCTCAGCGCATATACCAGCAGGGAGTAGGTGACATTGATCAGGACTGTGGTAGTGACCCTGAGCCACCCCAGGGGGTTGATCTGGAGCCTGGGGGATTGTGGCGCTGGTGCATCAATCACTCCTTTCTTACCTTTTCCCAGTTCCCACCTATGACTTTTACTCAGCATTGGCCGTGAGTGCCCCAAGCACTGTCTCTGGAAAGCATTTGGCTTCTACAGATGTAATGTTTTTCAAATGAATGTGGATGCCACTGTGATTAATAACATTCGAATTCGCTGAAAGCATTTCTGAATTCAAAGTAGTCTTTTGTGCTGTATTTTCTCAGCCAATGAATATATTAAAATACAGCTATTAACAAATGGGATGGAAATAGGTGAAGCTGTTGAAATTTAAGAGTTCAGAAACAAACAGAGTTCAGATGGGCCCTGGATGTAAACCAATATGGCCATTTTGGGGTTTCCACTGGGACAGGATGCTTCTGATCTTCCACCTCCCTGGACCTGGAGTCACCCTTCCTTGTAAGATCCAGTGAAAATGGCTGAGTCCCTGTCCTTCATACAAGGGAAGGCTAGCATCCTTCTCAATGTTTCTGAGAATCTCCACTGGACACCTATGATCTCCTGCTACCTCTCAGCCCAGATTTCTTCAAACCCACCCCAGCTCCCTGCATACTGCCGTGATTTCCCTTCGCAATGCTTCATTAGAGCACAGGCCTGGCCCTTGCTAGTGGGGTGATCAAACTGGGGCCACAGGAGCCAGATTGCCTGGGTTCAAAGTCTTGCTCTGCAAATGATGAGCTGATTGGCCTTGGGCAATGGTCTCCATCTCTCTGGGCTTTGGTTTTCTCATTATAAACTGGGGGTAAGTGTGGCCCCTAACTCTTAGGCCTTGCTGCAGGTCACATGAGTTAGTGTGAATAAAGCATCAGCAGTTAGTTAGAGAATATGAGCCATCATTTTCATTGATCCTCCTCCAAGCACTATAGTGTGTAACTGACTTTTTTTTTTGAGATGGAATCTGGCTCTGTCACCCAGACTGGAGTGCAGTGGTGCAATCTCAGCTCACTGCAGCCTCCGCCTCCCAGGTTCAAGTGATTCTCCTGTCTCAGCCTTCCGAGTGCTGGGACTACAGGTGTGCACCACCATGCCCCGCTAATTTTTGTATTTTTAGTAAAGACAGGGTTTCACCATATTGGTCAGGCTGGTCTCGAACTCCTGACCTCAGGTGATCCACCAGCATCAGCCTCTCAAAGTGCTAGGATTACAGGCATAAGCCACTACACCCAGCCTGTGTAACTGACTTTGATGGACGGTTTGGGAAGAGCAGAGGGGGATTACAGATTTACAGGTTAGCACGTCTTGTCCGTCCCCAACCCAGGAAGCATCTCAGCAGCCTGCCATCTCCTCTGGCCTTGGCCTGTTGCCATTTCTTGCGGGCTGCTCACTTCCCACCTCTCTGGACCCTTCTCCCAACTGTCCTCTAAGTTCCACAGCCTCCCGCCCGCCTCTCAGCCACCAGAAGAAGATGCAAAATTGGTTTTACAGGGCATCTGCATTCTGGTCTCAGCTGCTGTCATTACAGAAAAGGCTCTAAGACAATGACACCCAGTGAGGCCAAGACGGTCCCCTCAGAGAAGTCTGGGAAATCTGCAAGGGCATTTTTCTTTGTCAAAATGGGAGACAGAGACCTGTTTATATAGAAACACAAAATAAATAATTTTTGCATGCTTTCAACATACACAGAATTTTCTAGGAACATGACTATTGTGTACACAAAGAGAAGATTGTCCTTTGTTTTGTTTGGAATTTGGCCAAGACTCGTTGCCCATTTCATGTCACTGGCAACAACACCGCTTGTGGGGTCTGAATCACCATCACAACTACCTGTGTCCATCTGCCTTGTGGCCACCATGGTCCCTGTGGCCCCACCTCTAGGAGCAAGTGTGGGGCCACCTCATCTCCTGCTGTAGTCAGCCTGCAGATTTTCTTTTTCTTTTATTTATTTATTTACTTATTTTTGAGACAGCGTCTCACTTTGTTGCCCAGGCTGGAATGCAGTGGCACGATCTTGGCTCACTGCAACCTCCACTTCCCAGGTTCCAGCGATTCTCCTGCCTCAGCCTCCCAGGTAGCTGGAATTACAGGCGCCCACCACCACGCCTGGCTAATTTTTGTAGTTTTAGTAGAGACGGGATTTCACCATGTTGGCCAGGCTGCTCTCGAACTCCTAACCTCAGGTGATCCACCCACCTCAGCCTTCCAAAGTGCTAGGATTATAGGAATGAGCCACCACGCCCAGCCTGCCTGCAGATTTTCATCCTGAAATTGATATTATTTTATTAGAAATTACCCTCCTTTTATTTCTCCTTCATATTATAGTTAGGATATCGTTGTTTTTAAAGCATGTGTGAGGGTAGGTTAGTTTATTTATGAATTTCATTTCAGCTTGGTGAAGGGAACATTACAAAATATTTGTAATTGGGGGGCAGGGGTTGGGTCTGACTTCTCTACCTTTGCATAATTCAAGAAATCCATTTCTGAACTCTCAGCAACCGGGAGTGATTTGCTTCTGAGATGAAGTGCCCGGAGGTGCAGGCCGTTGCTGCCCTCTAGTCTTTGCAATCGCTTTTTCCTCTTTCCTGTGAGTGTTCTGGGTTCATGACCCCATTTCTAATCTCTTGCTCCCAGGCCTCTCCCCTGGACCTGTCCTCCACCGAGTGGCCCCAGGAGACACTCCCAGCATATCAACACTTCTCAGCTTGAAACACTCATGTGGTCCACATCCCCCATGATTTACATTTGTCCCTTGAGCTATGTGCAGGACAAAGCCTCAGCTCAGCTCACTCCTCCTCTCTCATTTTGTATCCAGCCTCTGCTCCTTTGCCCATGCTGTTCCCTCTGTCTGGAATGCTGCATCACCACCCCACACCCCTGCACCCTCACCACCCTGCATCCCCTGCACCCTCACCACCCCGCACCTCTGCACCCTCACCACCCCTCACCCCCTGCACCCTCACCACCCCGCACCCCCCTGCATTCTCACCATCCCTCACCCCCTGCACCCTCACCTCCCTGCACCCCCTGCACTCTTACCACCCCACACCCCCTGCACCCTCACCTCCCCGCACCCCTGCATCCTCACCACCACACACCCCCCTGTACCCTCACCTCTCTGCACCCCCTGCACCCTGACCACCCTGCTTCCCCTGCACCCTCACCACCCTGCACCCCTGCACCCTCACCACCCCTCACCCCCTGCACCCTCACCACCCCACAACCCCCTGCATTCTCACCATCCCTCACCCCTGCCTCCTCACCACCATGCACCCCCCTGTACCCTCACCTCCCGGCACCCCTGCACTCTCACCACCCCGCACCCCCTGCACCCTCACCTCCCTGCACTCCCTGCACCCTCACCACCCCACAACCCCCTGCATTCTCACCGTCCCTCACCCCTGCCTCCTCACCACCATGCACCCCCCTGTACCCTCACCTCCCGGCACCCCTGCACCCTCACCACCCCGTACCCCCTGCACCTTCACCTCCATTTTTGACTGTCCCCAAGGACTTCTAATTCTTCTCTTCATTAGAAACTCAGTCCTGAAGTTCCTGGTGTCTTGAAGATGTCTCTAGAAAATCAGCTTCTAGGCCAGGCAAGGTGGCTCACACCTGTAATCCCAGCACTTTGGGAGGCCGAGGCGGGCGGACCACCTGAAGTCAGGAGTTCAAGACCAGCCTGGCCAACATGGTGAAACCCTGTCTCTACAAAAATACAAAAATTAGCCAGGTGTGGTAGTGTGCGCCTGTAATCCCAGCTACTCAGGAGTCTGAGATGGAAGAATCGCTTGAACCTGGGAGGCAGAGGTTGCAGTGAGCTGACCGAGATCATGCCATTGCACTCCAGCCTGAGCAACAGAGTAAGACTCTGTCTCAAAAAAAAAAAAAAAGAAAGAAAGAAAGAAAGAAAAGAAAAGAAAAAATCAGCTTCCACCTGGGCGTGAAGTTGGGCAGAGGAGAAGGGGCCACTGGGGCAGGGAAGAGATAGATGTTGGATTTTAGAGGATCCAGTAAAGGACGCTCCTCTTCGCCACCTAAGTTTGAAAGCGACTGAGAGAGACACACAACAGTTAGACAGAGAGAGATCAAAATATTTTCCTGTGACTTAAGAGCAATGGCCAAGTTGGCTTCCTGTTATCCTACCCTTGAACTTGACATTCACCCACTGAAAATGCCTAGTCCCTGGCTCAGTGGGGATACCAGAGGCTAACTGCCAGGCAGCAACAGACCAATAAAGGCTTTCAAAAGAGATGGCGCGCTGGGCTGGGCTTGCCCAGGAGCTCCTCCCAGGCTTGGCCATCAGGTAAGTCACTTCTCCACAGGGGAGAAGGAGGGAGTGAGCACATGGCGTTGCTGTAATTCAATGGACACTTCCCCATGGACACCATGATGTCGGGGAGGGAGAGGAGGAAGGAAAGGCGGTGCTCAGAGGGGAGGAAAGCTGTGACCCAAGATGCCATTGCCTGGTTAATGTTTTTGGCAAGTCCTGGATGGGGCAGGAGCTGGAAGAGGAAGCTGAGGCCACAGGAAACCATCAGAGCCCGGGACTATGCCAAGAACTTATCTACTTTAAAACAACCTTTGGGCCGGGCGCGGTGGCTCAAGCCTGTAATCCCAGCACTTTGGGAGGCCGAGACGGGCGGATCACTAGGTCAGGAGATCGAGACCATCCTGGCTAACACGGTGAAACCCCGTCTCTACTAAAAAATACAAAAAACTAGCCGGGCGAGCTGGCGGGCGCCTGTAGTCCCAGCTACTCAGGAGGCTGAGACAGGAGAATGGCCCGAACCCGGGAGGCGGAGCTTGCAGTGAGCTGAGATCCGGCCACTGCACTCCAGCCTGGGCGACAGAGCGAGACTCCGTCTCAAAAAAATAAATAAATAAATAAATAAAAATAAATAAATAAATAAAACAACCTTTGACTGGATGCGATAGCTCACACCTGTAACCCCAACACTTTGGGAGGCCAAGGCAGGCAGATCGCTTAATGTCAGGAGTTCGAGACCAGCCTGACCAACATAGTGAAACTCTGTCTCTACTAAAAATGCAAAACCTAGCTGGGCATGGTGGCACGCACCTGTTGTCCCAGCTACTCGGGAGGCTAAGGCAGGAGAATGGCTTGAACCCAGGAGGTGGAGGTTGCAGTGAGCCAAGATTTAGCCACTGAACTCCAGCTTGGGTGACAGAGCGAGACTGCATCTCAAAAACAGTACAATAAAATAAAATCTTTTATTATCAGCAAAGCTGTGTAGGGGTGGAAAGGTGTGCTAACTTGCCTCATTCATCATAAAGGTCATGGCTGCCACTCCTATAACAAAAGACTGGTTAACAAGAGGAAAGCATAACCCTTTTTTTTTTTTTTTTTTTTTTGAGACAAAGTCTCGCTCTGTCACGCCGGCTGGAGTGCAGTGGCACGATCTCCTCTCACTGCAAGCTCCGCCTCCCAGGTTCGTGTTATTCTCCTACCTCAGCCTTGTGAGTAGCTGGGACTACAGGTGCCCGCCACCACGCCCGGCTAATTTTTTGTATTTTTAGTAGAGATGGGGTTTCACTATGTTAGCCAGGATGGTCTGGATCTCCTGACTTCGTGATCCACCAGCCTCGGCCTCCCAAAGTGCTAGGATTACAGGCGTGAGCCACCGCGCCCGGCCGCAACAAATTTATTTAATCAAAGTTTTACAAGGCACAGGAACCTCAGAATGAAGACCCAAAGATCCAGGGAAACCTGTCTATTTTTATGCTTCGATTCTATGCGAAGCAGACAGCCGTGTAGAAAGGTGATTGGACAAAAGAGCGTGATTCATGGGAATAGACTGAGTGGGGACACCCAGCAAAGCCCGTCTATTGAGATACCTCTTGGCCTCTCTGTGCAGGGGAGAAGGGAGAGAGTGACCCTTTCTAGGTTCTATGACTTGCTTTAGGGAAGAGGGGTTCTAGTTTCTATGACTGGGGGAAAAGAATTCTGGTGTCTATGGCTTCCTCTGGGGGCGAAACAGGGGCAGGAGACAGGAGGGTGGGAGAATGTCAGAGAGAGACTTGGCTTTTGAGATCTTCCAATTTCCTTTAGTCCAAAGTACTCAGGCTGCCATAGCACCATACTTTGCAGTATCGTTCTCTGAGCCCCAACAGCTGTGCATGTACATTGTACAAAGTCGGAACTTGCCAATGAGCAAAACCAAGAAAACAAAACCACTCTATTCCTACCACCCAGGGAGTATCCTCATTTTCTGTCCTCCCATATCTCTTAAAGTTTTTTTTTTTTTTAAAGACGGAATCTTCTCTGTCATCCAGCCTGGAGTACAATGGCGCGATTCTGGCTCACTGAAACCTCCACCTCCCAGGCTCAAGCAATTCTCCTGCCTCAGCCTCCCAAGTAGCTGGGATTACAAGCACATGCCACCACGCCCAGCTAACTTTTGTATTTTCTTAAACTGATAAGAACAGATACTACACTTGATCTTAGCCAAAAGGCCAAGAAGCGATTTTTTTTTTGGTATTTTTTCAGTAGAGACGGGTTTCACTATGTTGGCCAGGCTGGTCTCCAACTCTTGACCTCAACTGATCAGCCCGCCTCGGCCTCCCAAAGTGCTGGGATTACAGGCATGAGCCACTGTGCCTGGCCCTGAATCTCTTTTTATGCCTATGTAATTTTTTTTTTCTTTCAGAAGCAGGGTCTCACTATGTTGCCCAGGCTAGACTCAAACTCCTGGGCTCAAGCGATCTGCCTGCCTCAGCTTTCCAAAATGTTGGGATGACAGGCATGAGCCTCGGCGCCCAGTCCTGCATATGTAATTTTTTGTGTTTTGTTTGATTGTTTGTTTTGAGACAGAGTTTCGCTCTGTTGCCCAGGCTAGAGTGCAGTGGCGCGATCTTGACTCACTGAAACCTCTGCTTCCCAGGTTCCAGTGATTCTCCTGCCTCAGCCTCCCTAGTAGCTGGGACTACAGGCTCCCGCCATCATGCCCAGCTAATTTTTGTATTTTAGTAGACACGGGATTTTACCGTGTTGGCCAAGCTGGTCTTGAACTGCTGACCTCAAGTAATCCACCCGCCTCAGCCTCCCAGAGTACTGGGATTACAGGTGTGAGCCACTGCACCTAGCCATATGCAATTTTTTAAATCAAAATGAGATCATGCTGTCCTTGTCAGTTATCTCAGCCTCTCCCTGTCAATACATCTCCATCTTATCTAATGCTCAGCCCACATTCAAATTTTCTCATTGCTCCCAAAATGTCCTGTATGCTGGCTCCTGAAAACGGGAGTGCAGTCAAGGACTCTGCAAAGCCTCTGGTTGGATGCCCTTAAGTCTCTTTTAGTCTGGCAAGTCCTTTTTTATGACAATGACATGTCATAAAACTGGACTAATAGTTTGCAAAATGCCTCACCTTCAGGGTTTATTGTGTTGTTTTTCTCTTGTTTCATTTATTCCTTAGTCTCCTGTATTTCTGGTAAACTGGCAATTATTGGACCCATGTTATTAGGCATTTTGGGTAAAAAGACACTGTGGGTGATGGTGGTATGCGACGCTGCGTGACACCAGAAGCACCCTCACATCAGGAGTGATACTGAGCTAGGGAGATGGTTTCCTACAGGACTGGATTGGAGGCCTTCCTGGCTGGAAGGCCCCTGTGAGCTCCTTGCTCTTATTTTACAGACATGGAAACGGAGGACCCGAGAGCAGCCTTCTGGAGCACAAGCCTTTGCAGTTTATAGAGGGTTTTCTTGAACCTGCAGGGGCTTCTCCACAGGCCCAAGATGCAGGAGTTTTGATTTCTTTTTTCTTTTCTTTTCTTTTTTTTTTTTTTTTTTTTTTGAGATGGAGTTTCGCTCTTGTTGCCCAGGCCGTAGTACAATGGTGCAATCTTGGCTCACAGAAACCTCCGCCTCCGGGGTTCAAGTGATTCTCCTGCCTCAGCCTCCTGAGTAGCTGGGATTACAAGCATACATCACCACACCCAGCTAATTTTGTATTTTTAGTAGAGGTGTTTCTCCATGTTGGTCAGGCTGGTCTCGAACACCCAATCTCAGGTGATCCGCCCACCTCGGCCTCCCAAAGTGTTGGGATTACAGGCGTGAGCCACTGCGCCTGGCCAAGGAGTTTTGATTTCTCCTTTTTTTTTTTTTTTTTTTTGAGACGGAGTCTCACTCTGTCGCCCAGGCTGGAGTGCAGTGGCCGGATCTCAGCTCACTGCAAGCTCCGCTTCCCGGGTTCACGCCATTCTCCTGCCTCAGCCTCCCGAGTAGCTGGGACTACAGGCGCCCGCCACCTCGCCCGGCTAGTTTTTTGTATTTTTTAGTAGAGACGGGGTTTCACCGGGTTAGCCAGGATGGTCTCGATCTCCTGACCTCGTGATCCACCCGTCTCGGCCTCCCAAAGTGCTGGGATTACAGGCTTGAGCCACCGCGCCCGGCCTTTTTTTTTTTTTTTTTTTTTTTTTTTTTGAGATGGAGTCTCGCTCTGCCGCCCAGGCTGGAGTGCAATGGCCGGATCTCAGCTCACTGCAAGCTCCGCCTCCCGGGTTCACGCCATTCTCCTGCCTCAGCCTCCCGAGTAGCTGGGACTACAGGCACCCGCCACCTCGCCCGGCTAGTTTTTTGTATTTTTTAGTAGAGACGGGGTTTCACCGTGTCAGCCAGGATGGTCTCGATCTCCTGACCTCGTGATCTGCCCGTCTCGGCCTCCCAAAGTGCTGGGATTACAGGCTTGAGCCACCGTGCCCGGCCTTGATTTCTCTGTTAAGGAAACTGACACTCCTAGGGGTGAAGGGACCAGAGCTGGGACATGCTTTCCATTTCCCCTGTGCCAGGCCCCGGGCCTCTGCCTGACCTTCTGCATCAGGAGAGGCCTAGTGTATCTGGCTCTTGGGTGCTCAGGGCATGCTGTGGCTCCAGGGAAGCCCAGCACCTGTCCTTGCCTTTCAGAGGGATGGGCCTTCACTCTGGGCCAGGGGCGGGGAGGGAACACAGCTGTCTGGGCCTCCGAATCTGCTGGCTCAGCAGGTCTCATGTTTCCCTCTGAGAGGGATGCAGCCTTTTTTTTTTTTTTTTTTTTTTTTGAGACAGAGTCTCGCTCTGTCACCCAGGCTGGAGTGCAGTGGCCGGATCTCAGCTCACTACAAGCTCTGCCTCCCAGGTTTACGCCATTCTCCTGCCTCAGCCTCCCAAATAGCTGGGACTACAGGCGCCCGCCACCTCACCCGGCTAGTTTTTTGTATTTTTAGTAGAGACGGGGTTTCACCGTGTTACCCAGGCTGGTCTCGATCTCCTGACCTCGTGATCCGCCCGTCTCAGCCTCCCAAAGTGCTGGGATTACAGGCTTGAGCCACCGTGCCCGGCCGGGATGCAGCCTTTTTGCAGGCAGCAGAGGACACAGTGGGAGGCTCTGGGGCTCTGAAGGTGGCCCTGGCTTTGTCTGTCCTGCTGCTCCCTGGTTCTGCTTCTTGACTCGGGAGTACACTGAGTCTTAGAGAGCCTGGAAGGCAACTAGCCCTGGACACACAGCCAGATACGGCAGAGCTGGTTGTGCCCAAGCGATATGGCTTGACTTCACTCGCAACCCAGGGCAGCTTCCATTATGTACCAGCCCCACAAACCAACCTGGGGGAGGTCCCCTCTGGCCAACCAGTCCCCAGTCCAGTTAGAAGCCAGGTGAAGTAAAGAGGGCACCGGGTGAACTCCAGTCACAACCCAGCCTGCCTTCCACCTAGCCAGGCCTGTTCACGCAGGCATTCATTGTCATTCATTGCTGCCCAATGTGGGCCAAGCTCCCACTAAATGTGGGAGATATATAGATAAAAAATTATTTAGATGGCCGGGCACAGTGGCTCACGTCTGTAATCCCAGCACTTTGGGAGGCTAAGGCGGGCAGATCACAAGGTCAGGAATTCGAGACCAGCCTGATCAACATGGTGAAACCCGTCTCTACTAAAGATACAAAAACTTAGCTGGGCGTGGTGGCAGGTGCCTGTAGTCCCAGCTACTCAGGAGGCTGAGGCAGGAGAATTGCTTGAACCTGGCAGGCGGAGGTTGCGGTGAATTGAGATCTCGCCACTGCACTCCAGGCTGGGCAACAGAGTGAGACTCCATCTCAAAAAAATAAATAAATAAATACATAAATAAAAAATAAAAATAAAATAAAAATAAAGATTTAGAATCAGATGGAATTGTTTTCATACTTGGCTCAGTGACTTATGTGTTGTGTGATGTTGGCCAAGTCATTTGACCTCTCCTAATCTCAATTCCATTATCCAAAAATAGTGATAAAACTCACTGGTTGGTTTGTTGAGAGAGGTAAATACATGTAGAGTACTTAATAACAGAAACTCATGCTTATATGATGCTTACTATGTGCCAGGCACTGTTCTATGTGTTACACAAAGATTTATTTAATTTGTACAACAGAGGTAGGTACTATTATTATCATTCTCATTTTACAGATTAGGATCCTGAGGCCCAGAGAAGTTAAGCAACCTATCCAAGTTCACACAGCATGTAAGTGGTGGAGCTGGGCTTCAAATTCGGCAGGTAGTCTGGTTTCAAAAGAAAGTAATGTTTGTGGGGCCAGGCATGGTGGCTCATGTCTGTAATCCCAGTGCTTTGGGAGGCTGAGGCAGGAGGATCACTTGAGGGCTGAAATTTGAGACCAGCCTGGGCAACACAGCAAGACTCTGTCTCTACAAAAAATTAAAAAATTAGCTAGGCTCGGTGGCACACACCTGTAATCCCAGCTAATTGGGGGACTGAGGTGGGAGGATCCTTTGAGCCCAGGAGCCCAAGGCTGCAATGAGCTACGATCATATCCCTGCCCTCCAGCCTGGGAGACAGAGTGATGAGACCCTGTCTCAATTTTTTTTTCTTTGAAAACGGTGCTTGTATGTCCAGGCACGGAGGCTCATGCTTGTAATCTCAGCATTTGGGAGGCTGAGGCAGGTGGATTACTTAATGTTAGGAGTTCAAGACCAGCCTGGCCAACATGGCAAAACTCCGTCTCTACTAAAAATACAAAATTCAGCCAGGGCTGTGTGCAGTGGCTCACGCCTGTAACTCTACCATTTTGGGAGGTCAAGGCAGGTGGATCACCTGAGGTCAGGAGTTCAAGACCAGCCTGGCCAACGTGGTGAAACTTTGTCTCCACTAAAAATACAAAAATTAGCCAGGTGGTGGTGGCAGGTGCCTGCAATCCCAGCTACTTGGGAGGCTGAGGCAGGAGAATCGCTTGAACCCGGGAGGCAGAGGGTGCAGTAAGCCGAGATTGCACCACTGCACTCCAGCCTGGGCAACAGAGTGAGACTGCCTCAAAAAAAAAAAAAAAAAAAAAAAGTAGCTTGTAATAGACTATGACCTGGCCATAACCCTTGGAAAGGCTAGATGCTATCACAGGTCCCAAAAGGGAAATGTTCTCTGTCCACTCACTCTCCTCTGTTGTGCTAGGCCCATTAAGTTCTCTGAGGTCAAAGGGCTGATATGTCTGTGCACAGCACAGTTTGAAAAGGCGTATTAGGTAACTAATGCTGTGATAATGCTGCACAGCACCCTCAAAGCTCAGTGGCTTAAATGAGCAATCATCTATTCTCAGGCCCACAGGCCTGTAACTTGGTCGGACTTAGCTGTGTGGCTCTGCTGCAGACAGTAGGTCCAGCTCAGCCCAGCTGCATGTCTTACCCTGGGGCCCAAAAATAGTCAAGGATCTCCAGAGAAACAGAACCGATAGCGTGTATGTGTATACAGATGAGGAGATTTATTACGAAAATTGGTTCACGTGATGATAGAGGCCAAGAAGTCCCGTGATCTGCCGTCTGCAAGCTGAGGACCAGGAAAGCCAGTCATATATATCATTCAGTATGAATCTGAAGGTCCAAGAGCCAGGAGCACATGGACATCCCAGCTCAAGAAGAGAGACAGACTTCTCCCTTCCTCTGCATTTCTGTTGTATTCAGGCACTTAATGAACTGGGTGCTGCCCACCTCTTTTGGCGAGAACAACCTTCTTCTTCTTCTTCTTTTTTTTTTTTTTTAAATGGAGTCTCACTCTGTCACCCAGGCTAGAGTGCAGTGGTGCGATCTTGGCTCACTGCAACCTTTGCCTCCCAGGTTCAAGCGATTATCCTGCATCAGCCTCCGGAGTAGCTGGGATTGCAGGTGTGCACCACCACACCCTGCTAATTTTTGTATGTTTAGTAGAGATGGGTTTTTGCCATGTTGGCCAGGCTAGTCTCCAACTCCTGACCTCAGGTGATCCACCTGCCTCAACCTCCCAAAGTGCTGTGGTTACAGGTATGAGCCACTGCGCCTGGCCTAAGAGCAACCTTCTTTACTCCGTCCATTGATTAAAATGCTATTCTTTTCCAGAAACACTCTCACGGACACGCCCAGAAATAATACCAACTATCTGGATACCCTTAGCCCAGTTAAGCTGATCCATAAAATTAACCATCACAGGGTCAGACTGAAGGGGCTGCAGCAGCCATCTGGGAGGTATTTATTCTTCCAGTGGCTACAGCAAAAGCACAAGGAACCAGGAAAGCTAGTTGCAGCTTCTGTTCACCTCTGAACAGCAAGTCCTGGCAAGTCACATGATCAAGCTCAAAATTGAGAAGAAGAGAGTACACTCCACCCACCAGGAGGCCATGGTTGGTGGATAAAATGCTGAACACCACTACGGGGTAATAAAGAATTGGGATCAAGAACTCAAACTTTCACAGAAAGGAAGGGCCCAGGGCTGGGCGACCCAGCCTGTGGCCAGATATCAGGCTGGGAAATCTCTAGAAGCCAAGGGAGGCTCCAAGCTTCTTCCAGTTTTGGAAGCTCCTGGTTTGTTTTTTTTGTTTTTTTTTTTTTGTTTTGTTTTGTTTTGATGGAGTCTCATGCTCTCGCCCAGGTTGGAGTGTAATGGCACAATCTTGGCTCACGGCAACATCCTCCTCCCAGGTTCAAGGGATTCTCTTGCCTCAGCCTCCTGAGTAGTTGGGACTACAGGTGCGCACCACCACACCCGGCTAATTTTTGTATTTTTTGTAGAGATGGGGTTTCACCATGTTGGCCAGGATGGTCTCAATCTTCTGACGTCGTGATCTGCCCACCTCGGCCTCCCAAAGTGCTGGGATTACAGGCGTGAGCCCCCGGCCAATCCTGGTTTTTTTTTTTTTTTTTTTTTTGAGACAGAGTCTCGCTCTGTCTCCCGAGCTGGAGTGCAGTGGCCGGATCTCAGCTCACTGCAAGCTCCGCCTTCCTGGTTCATGCCATTCTCCTGCCTCAGCCTCCCGAGTAGCTGGGACTACAGGCACCCGCCACCTCGCCCGACTAGTTTTTTGTATTTTTTAGTAGAGACGGGGTTTCACCATGTTCGCCAGGATGGTCTCGATCTCCTGACCTCGTGATCCGCCCATCTCGGCCTCCCAAAGTGCTGGGATTACAGGCTTGAGCCACCGCGCCCGGCCCAATCCTGGTTTTTTAAAAAAAATCAAGACATGCTAATACCGCTTACAATGATTGTGACATATTTTAGATGTTTACATTTAACAAATTAATGCTTTTAGCATACACACAAATTGCCAAGCAATATAATTATGCTATTCACAAGAAAAGTATAGGATTTATTCGAATTATTAATTGCCGGTACACTTCGGGCAGTGGGCCACAGGTATGAAGCTTCCCAATGAATGCTGTCATCAGTTGGGCCAGGTTCCCTGTCACTGAGCAGGCAACCTCCTTTGGAGACAATGCCCAAGGTCTAACCCTGAGGCACTCACTGCACATTAGAAATACCTGGGAAGGGCCAGGCGCGATGGTTCGGCCCATAATCCCAGCACTTTGGGAGGCCGAGACGGGCAGATCACCTGAGGTCAGGAGTTTGAGACCAGCCTGGTTAACATGGGAAACCCTGTCTCTACTAAAAATACAAAAATTAGCCGGGTGTGGTGGCAGGCGCCTGTAATTCCAGCTACTCAGGAGGCTCAGGCATGAGAATCGCTTGAACCAAGGAAGTGGAGGTTGCCGTGGACTGAGATCACGCCACTGCACTCCAGCCTGGGCGATAGAGCAAGACCCTGTCTTAAAAAAACAAAAGTCTGGGAAGTTTTTAAAAATGCTGAGGCCTGGGCTTCACCCACAAAGTTTCTGATTTGATAGGGCCAGGGTGGTTCCTAGGCATCAATATTTTTTCAAAAACTTCCTGTGAATTCTGATGGGCAGTCAGGGTTAAGAATTATTGGAGTCCAGGTGCAGTGGCTCACGCCTGTAATCCCAGCACTTTGGAAGGCCCACACAAGCGGATCACGAGGTCAGGAGATTTTGGCTAACACAGTGAAATCCCGTCTCTACTAAATATACAAAAAATTACCCAGGAGTGGTGGCGTGTGCCTGTAGTCCCAGCTACGCTGGAGGCTGAGGCAGGAGAATTGCTTGAACCCAGGAGGCGGAGGTTGCAGTGAGCCAAGATCGCACCACTGCACTCCAGCCTGGGTGACACAGCAAGCTCCGTCTTAAAAAAAAAAAAAGAATTATTGGATTATGGGATGGGCAGGTGTAAGCCAATTTGGGCTAACGAGATGAGACGTAAAGGGAGGCGGCTTACTTGCGGCTTTTGGGAAGGCCTCTTCCTCATTCTGGAAAGCAGGCCCTGGAAAGGTCAGTCTCTCTCCTGTTGGACAGGAATCGGAAGCATTCCGTCCGGCTGTTCCTGGTGGCCATCTCGCAGCCATGAGGGAAGCCTGCGTGAAAAAGAGTCAGAGAAACAGCCAGAGCTTTGATCCCACCATACTCAGCTGAGGCTTACTAACCTGCGGTTGTGTGAGCCAGTAGAATCTCCTCTTGCTTAAGCCAGTTTGGGTCTTGTTTCTGTTGCTTGCTCCTGCACACGTCTAATAACGAAAGCACTTGTGAGGATTGAGTGAGACATTGTGTGTGGAGTGCTCGGCACAGGGCCTGGCACTTGTGAGTGCCCCGTAAATGTTAGCTACAACTTGTCACCCCCACAGAGGGAGTGCACAGAGCAAAGGGAGTGCCCTGGCAAAGGTAGTCTGAGGCGTGCTGTGTCGCAGAACCTAGACCCATGGCCTGGGTTCTTGATACATTTCTTTTCTAGCGGGTACTTGATAAATTTCTGCCCAATGGGATGGATGCTTTGTGCTTTCATTTCCCTTTGCTCAGTGCACTGATCTCTGCCAGATGCAAAGAGGAAGTAATCTGATGATCTGATTATGGTAATATGGTCCCTTGTACCAGCAACTCTGAGGCTTAAGCCACAGGGGCAGATTTGTGTGAGTAAGAGGCTTACCACCCAAAGGGTGAAACAGCCAGGCAGACGGGGGAGCGGTTAATTAAACAGAGGCTTACTAAGTGCCTACTATGTGCTGGGCATTGCACCTGAGGAAGCTCCAGGGTCTTTGCCCCCAACAGAAGGCTTGAGGAATCTTTGAGGAGGGGAGAAGCACCCTGTCCCTTACCCTGTGTCATCTTCCATATACCTCGGCTAATATAATGGAGGTCAACACCCCCAGAGGAAGTCCGAGGCTTCACCCCTGAGCTGAAGCACCGGACAGACAGACTGACAGACATAGCCGAGGTGTTGCAGGAACACACAGAGCTCACTGCCGTCCAGCAAGCCTTCTCCTCTCCCAAGGCCTCCCCATGCCTCTGATGTGGGGAACAGGGAAGGAAGGCTACTCTTCCATGTACAGTGCTTTTTAAAAGAACTATGATTTTTGCACCAGGCAATACAGTCCCATGGTCCAAACATCAAAACAGGATGAAAAAGCAGGGACTGGGCCAGGCTTGGTGTCTCATGCCTGTAATCCCAGCACTTTGGGAGGCCAAGGCGGGTGGGTCACGAGGTCAGGAGATCGAGACCATCCTGGCTAACATGTTGAAACCCCGTCTCTACTAAAATACCAAAAAAAAAAAAAAAAAAAAAAGCTAGGCGTCGTGGCACGTGCCCGTAGTCCCAGCTACTCCGGAGGCTGAGGCAGGGGAATTGCTTGAACCCAGGAGGCAGAGGTTGCAGTGAGCGGAGGCTGAGATCGCGCCAGTACACTCCAGCCTGGTGACATAGCGAGATTCCGTCTCAATAAAAAAAAAAAAAAAAAAGCAGGGCCTGTGAAGTCTTGTTTCCATCCCGTCTTGTTCGCTTGTCTCCCGTCTCTAAGATGACCCCCTTTTCCGTTCCTTGAAAGTCCCTGTCTTAGAGCTGCTGCTGTTTCGGTCTGCTCTGCACTGGTTGTTAAATATTTTGATTATCACCCTGACTTCCCGCGTCTCTGAGGCAAAGAACAAGGACATGCAAAAATAGATTTTTTCTTGCCTCCTGCCATGGGCTGGATGTTTGTGTCTCCTCTGTTCCTCACATGCCTACATTCCTATCCCCCAAATTCCTGTGGTGTAATCTCCACCCTCCGTGTGATGGTATTGGGAGGAGGGGACTCTGGGAGGTAAGTGGGTCATGGGAGTGTAGCCCTCATGAATGGGATCTGTGTCCTTATAAAAGGGACCCCAGAGAGCTCTCTGGTCCTCTTCCTGCCATGTGAGGACACAGTGGCAAGTTGGCAGTCTGCAACCCAGAAGGGGCCCTCACCAGACCCAACCATGCTGGCACATGGTCTTGAACTTTCAGCTTCCAGAACTTTGAGAACTACATTTCTATAGTTTCCAAGCCACCCAGTTGATAGTATTCTGTTATAGCATCTCAAACTGATGATGATAACGCCCTTCTTTCTCACACAGAAGTAACATTATAAACACACTGTTCTGTATCTGGCCGTTTTTATTAAACTATCCCAGGGGTCCTTCCCTATCAGTATAAGAAGCTCTTTTGTTTTTGTTTGTTTGTTTGTTTGTTTTTCAGTTGAATAGTGTTCCTTCCATACTTTGTTTAATCAGACCCTGGTAAAATGCACACTTAATACTGTTTCCAATCTTTTTTTTTTTTTTTTTTTTTGAGACAAGTTCTCGCTGTGACACCCACCCAGGCTAAAGAAGTAGCACAATCATGGCTTGTTGCAACCTCGACCTCCCAGTCTCAAGCAATCCTCCCACCTCAGCCTCCCGAGTAGCTGGGACAACAGGCATGTGCCACCATGCCTGGCTAATTTCTTTTTTTCATAGAGACGGGGCCTATGTTTCCCAGGTTGGTCTCGAACTCCTGGGCTCAAGCAATCCTTCTGCCTCAGCCTCCCAAAGTGCCTGCACCCGGCTCCAATCTTTTCTTTTTTTTTTTGAAATGGAGTTTCACTCTTGTTGCCCAGGCTGCAGTGCAGTGGCACGATCTGGGCTCACTGTAGCGTCCGCCTCCCAGGTTCAAGTGATTCTCCTGCCTCAGCCTCCCAGGTAGCTGGGATTACAGGCACACACCACCAGGCCAGGCTAATTTTTGTATATCTAGTAGAGATGGGGTTTCGCCATGTTGGCCAGGCTGGTCTCGAACTCCTCACTTCAAGTGATCCACCCGCCTCGGCCTCCCAAAATGCTGGGATTACAAGCATGAGCCAACATGCCCGGCCTCCAGTCTTTCGTTATTAGAAGCCATGCTACTGTGAATTACCTGGTACATCATCCTTGCTCAGCTCTACCTATAAGAATAAAATGTAGACTCAGGACTGCTGACTCAGAGGGCAAATGCATTTACAACTTTGATAAATATTGCGGAATTGCCCTCCGTAGGGAATATAACACATTGAATTCCCACCGGCAACATACGAAGGTTTATTTTTCTTAAGGGAACCAAATAAAATACTTTTCTTATTGAAAACAAAAACATAGTCCTCATGGAGGACTGGGAAATACAATCACAGAGCAGAAAGTAAAAATTACTCAGAATCAGAATGTGTGGAGACCTCCCAGATTTGCAATCTGGCATATTTCCCTCAAGTCTTGATTCATACCCTGCATACTGTTCCAGAACCCGATTTATTCACTCCACCAATATTTTGTGAACAGCGTTGTCTCATGTCTGTAAATATTTTTTCATTATACCTTCAGAGCGACAACGGAACAGAGATATTAATTAAGCAATGGACCCGGGTTGAAATCTCGGCTCCATTGCTGTCTATCTGTGCAATGTTGGGCAAATTATGTAAGTATTCCAGGCTTCAATTTCTTCTTTGTGAAATGAGGATCATAAAAGCACCTACCTGTAGAATTATTGTGAGAGTTGAGTGCATCAGAACACATGAAACGAGCAAACAAAGCTTGGCACAGTAAACACTATAAATGTGGCCAGGCGCGGTGGCCCACGCCTGTAATCCCAGCACTTTGGGAGGCCCAGGTAGGTAGATCACCTGAGATCAGGAGTTTGAGATCAGCCTGGCCAACATGGTGAAACCCCATCTCCACTAAAAATACAAAAATTCCCAGGCGTAGTGGTGGGCGCCTGTAATCTCATATACTGTGGAGGCTGAGGCAGGAAAATCGCTTGAACCCGGGAGGCAGAGGTTGCAGTGAGCCAAGGTTGCACCATGCACTCCAGCCTGGGTAACAAGAGCAAGACTCCATCTAAACACACACACACACACACACACACACACCCATCCACCCCCCCACACACACAATAAATGTTAGCCGATGCTGCATCATTTTTGACTGCCTGGTGTTTCCTTGGATGGACACGCCATAGTTTGTTGGATAAATTCCTTGTCGCTAGACATTTAGGTTATTTCTGTGTTTTCGGCACTACTTCGATGATGCAGCCTGGTGGATATAGCTTTATCCCGATCCCTTGTTTACCTCTGCTGAGGGAGGTGAGGGGACAAGTGTGGCCCGTCCCTCATGGCTGCTCAGGGTCTACCTTGATGTGCTCCTTTGGAACTCTCTGGAGTTGGTTTTCACACCCCTTTTCCTCTGGATTTTCCTTCCTTCCTGCAGGCTCGAGAGGCAGGGTCTGGGCTTTCTGGTGCCTCTCTCAGCCCTACCACCTGTGTCAACTGGGTCGCTTCTCTTGTCTAAGAGAAGGCCAGAGCCTTAAAGCCATCAGTCTACCAATGAATGGATTTTACACATGTGGTCCAGCCATACAATGGAATATTATTCAGCAGTAAACAGGAATGAAGTCCTGATGCATGCTATGACATGGATGAAGTTTGACAATATTATGCCAAGTGGAAGAATACAAAAGAGCAAAAATGAAACACAAAAAGACCAGATCTTGTAGGATTCCATTCATATGAAATGCCCGCAATAGGCGAATACGTAGAGATAGAAAGTAGGTTAGGGTTGCCAAGGGCTAGGTGGAGGGGAAATGGGCAGTGACTGCTCATCACTACAGGGTTGCTTTTTTTTTCTTTTTTTTCTTCTTCTTTTTTTTTTTTTGTTTGAGATGGCGCCCCATTCTGTCACCCAGGCTGGAGTACAGTGGTGTCATCTCAGCTTACTGCAACCTCCACCTCCCGGGTTCAAGAGATTCTCCTGCCTCAGCCTCCTGAGTAGCTGGGATTACAGGTGCGTATCACCACGCCTGGCTAATTTTTTGTGTTTTTAGTAGAAATGGGGTTTCTCCATGTTAGCCAGGATGGTCTCAATCTCCTGACCTCGTGATCCACCAGCCTCGGTCTCCCAACGTGCTGGGATTACAGGCGTGAGCCACCGTGCCTGGCCACTACAGGGTTTCTTTATGGGGGGATGGAATGTTCTGGAATCTGATGGTAATGGTTGTACAACCTTGTGAATATACTAACCCCCCACTGAATTATTTACTTCCAAGGGGTCAATTTTATCTAATAAATAAATAGCAAAAGGCAACTGAGTAGACCTAGGGTTGGGGGGACATGAGGAGCCACCACTGGTTTGTCACCCAGCAGAATAAAGTTTAAAGCTATGGCCTGCGAGGCCCTTTGCAAACCTTGCTGCTCATTAAAACCACCTGTGAAGCTTAAAAAAAATCTCAGTTTCCAGGATGCTCCCAGACCAAGTAAACTTAGTGAATCCAAAGGGCATCCAGGGCTGGGAGCTAGCCCCCGCATGGTCTTAAAACAACAACAAAACAAATAAAACTAAATATCTGGCCTGAATGGGGAGGACCCCAAGGCCCAGAGAGGTGAGTGCATTTGCTTAGTAAATCATGGGCGGCCCCATTGTTACTGGAAAGGGGTCCCGATCCAGACCCCAAGAAAGGCTTTTTGGGCCTCGTGCAAGAAAGAATTCGGGGTGAGTTCATACGGTAAAGTGAAGGCAAGTTTATTAAGTAAGCAAATAAAGTATGGTTACTCCATAGGCAGAGCAGTCCTGAGGGCTGCTGGTTAGCTATTTTTTTGGTTATTTCTTGCTTATATGCTAAACAAGGGTGGGTTATTCATGAGTTTTCCCGGAAAGGGGTGGGCAATTCCTGGAACTGAGGGTTCCTCCCACTTTTAGACCATATAGGGTAACTTCCTGATGTTGCCATGGCATTTGTAAACCGTGATGGCGCTGGTGGGAGTGTCTTTTAGTATGCTAATGCATTATAATTAGCATATAGTGAGCAATGAGGATGACCAGAGGTCACTTTCGTCGCCATCTTGGTTTTGGTGGGAGTTGGCTGGCTTCTTTACTGCCTCTTGTTTTATCAGCAAGGTCTTTGTGACCTGTACCGTGTGCCGACCTAGCTCATCCTATGACTAAGAATGCCTCACCTCCTGGGAATGAAGCCCAGTGGGTCTCAGCCTCATTTTACACAGCCCCTATTCAAGATGGAGTTGCTCTGGTTCAAACACCTCTGACACTGCTAGGCAGACTCATTACTTTGTGCACCAAAGCTTGGGCTCTGGAACCACGTGGGCCTGGGTTCAAATTCCAAATCTATCACTTTAACCTAATTGCCTAAACCTCTCTGGGCATCAGCTTCCTCATCCAGGTGAATAGTACCTGCTCTTCAGGGATCAGATGAGGCACCACATGCAAAGGGCTTCTCCTAGTGTCTGGCACATCATGAACCTTGTTTTAAGCATTTTATTAGCAATTTCTACTGCTTGGAGGGGAGTAAGGGGGCATGACTCTGACCCAATTTACCTGCCCCCACCATCTTTTTGAGAGAGGGCCTCACTCTGTCACCCAGGCTGGAGTTCAGTGACAGGATCCTAGCTCACTGTAGCCTCAGAACTCCTGGGCTCAGGCAATTCTACCGCCTCAGCCTCCTACATGTGGGTGCCACTACACCCAGCTAATTTTTTAATTTTAATTTTTTGTAGAGATGGGGTCTCACTATGTTGCCCAGGCTGGTCTTGAACTCCTGGAATCAATCCATCCTCCTACCTTGGCCTCCCAAAGTGCTGGGATTGCAGGTATAAGCCACTGCACTTGGCTTCAATTTACTTGTCCTTTTATACCTTCAATAATCATAAGAATTTTTGAGCTCTTGACTATTCCAGGTACTCTACAGGGTGCCACCCCCATAAGGCCAACACGGGGAGCAAGGTATGGGAAAATGGGTGTCTTGCTCTAGGTCCCCCGATTGAACCCTGAGTTCTCTTCTATATGGATGTATACAGGGGTGGGAGGTAGGAATAGGGCGGCCCAGCCTCTGTAACTCTCCCGGTGGTAGCTTCTCTGGGGTGGGAATCACTTCCTTTCTTTGTCCATAACACCAAGCATAAACCCTGGCACCTTAAAAGGAGCTCAAGCAGCCGAGTGCGGTGGCTCATGCCTGTAATCCCAGCACTTTGGGAGGCCGAGGCGGGTGGATCACTTGAGGCCAGGAGTTTGAGACCAGCCTGGCCCAACGTGGCAAAAACCCGTCTCTACTAAAAATACAATAATTAGCCGGGCGTCGTTGGGGCACATCTGTAATCCCAGCTACTCAGGAGACTGAGGCAGGAGAATCGCTTGAACTCTGGAGGCAGAGGTTGTGTTGAGCTGAGACTGTGCCACTGCACTCCAGCCTGGGCGAGAGTGAGATCCTGTCTCAAAAAATAAAAATAAAATAAAAAGGAGCTCAAGCAATGTTTGCGGAGCTCTGCCAGGGCTGTAGAGCAGCTCCGCTGCTGGCGAGAGGTCACGCGGTGCAGCTGCAGTCCTCCGTGTGGCCACGAGGGGTCTCCACGCTCCACCGAATGGCTGGAGGGTCTCTCCTAAGGCTCCGCGGCAGGCCATGGCTAACCCGCAGCCCCTGGACACTGAGCATGAGGGTAACAGGGTGGGACGCCAGGCTCTGGCCTCCCGGGGTGCCATTCGTCCTCCCTGCTGTCCTCCTCTGGGGTCAGGTTACAGATCACCATGAGGTCCTGCCTCAGGCTGTCATAGCCTGTCAGGGGCTGGGGCCCTGCTTCATGAGGGCTGAACACCTACTGTGTGCTCCTTCTGCCTGCTCTGAGGCTGTCATGGCCTGTCAGGGGCTGGCGGCTTCATGAGGGCTGAACACCTGCTGTGTGCTCCTTCTGCCTGCTCTGAGGCTGTCGTGGCCTGTCAGGGGCTGGGGGCTTCACGCTGACTAAACACCTGCTGTGTGCTCCTCCTGCCTGCTCTGAGGCTGTCGTGGCCTTTAAGAGGCTGGGGGTGTGCTTCACTACTGTGTGCTCTTTCTGCCTGCTCCTTTTCTTTAAACCCCACTGCCACAACCATGGAAGCAGGTGTTGTTTTATTTTCTTTTTTTTTCTTTCTTTCTTTCTTTTTTTTTTTTAAAATAAGCCTTTATTTCCTTGTTTTGCAAATAAAGCTGGCTAAGTTGGTTGCTTTTTGGTGATTAGTCGAAGAGACCAAATCCCGTATCCTCATCCAACTCCTCCAACTCTTCCTTGGCTTCAACCTTAGCTGAGGCTGCAGCAGCAGCAGCAGCAGGAGCAGCCGTGGTGGCAGCGGCCACAGGGAGAGCAGCCACAAAGGCAGATGGATCAGCCAAGAAGGCCTTGACCTTTTCAGCAAGCAGGAAGGTGTCATCAGTCTCCACAGACAAGGCCAGGACTCCTTTGTACCCGTCGATGATAGAATGGGGCACTGATGCAACAGTTGGGTACCCGATCTGCAGACAAACACTGGCAATATTGCGGACACACTCCAGGAAGCGAGAATGTGGTTTCCTCTGTGATGTCAAGCACTTCAGGATTGCAGATACCGCCATTGTCAAACACCTGCTGGATGACCAGCCCAAAGGAGAAGGGGGAGATGTTGAGCATGGTCAGCAGCTTAGCTTCACTGGCTCCCACTTTGTCTCCCGTCTTGATCAGCTGCACATCACTCAGGATTTCAATGGTGCCCCTGGAGATTTTAGTGGTGATACCTAAAGCCTGGAAAAAGGAGGTTTTCTTGGGCCCCAGACCAGTATTCTGGGCTGGCACAGTGACTTCACATGGGGTAATGGCACCAGCATGGGTGGCAGCTGGTACCTTACTGGCCAGTAGCATGTCCGTGATCTCAGTGAGGTCCTCCTCGGTGAACACAAAGCCCACATTCCCCTGGAAACGAGGCAGCAGTTTCTCCAGAGCTGGGCTGTTTTCCAGGTGCCCTCGGACGGCCTTGCACATCATGGCGTTCTTGCCCATCAGCACCACGGCCTTCCCACGGAGGGACATGCGGATCTGCTGCATCTGCTTGGAGCTCACATTGTCTGCTCCCACGACGAAACATTTCAGATAATCATCTAATAGTTGGATGATCTTAAGGAAGGGGTTGGGTTTCCAGGTTGCCCTGTCTTCCCTAGGCATCACGGCGGTGCGTCAGGGATTGCCACGCAGGGTTTAAAGACGATGTCACTTCCACGAGGACGCCTGGAGAGAGGCAGGCGCTGTTTTCTATGCTGCCTGGGGAGGGAAGAGAGGTGGGGTTGGTGGGGTTGGGACTCCAACTCAATTCTGCCTCGTTTCAAAGCCTGTGTTCCTTTGGTGTCTCTCTACTCCTGTTAGCACCCCCAGGGCATCTCAGGCCTGGCTTCTGGACAAGCCGACTGGGCCTGAATCTCACACACCCAGTTGCTCACATAGTCACACCCACGCACACTGACACATACGTGGGCCCCACACCCCATCCACACCTGGAACCTCAGAGCTCAGCAGGGATTTGATACTCAGTTCTTCAAACCAGCTTCTCATTGAGGGGGTGGGCGGGGGGGAGTTATAAGAGCAATTGCTGTAATCCAATCGTCTCTGTTCTTCTTGTTTTCTTCTCTCAGAATATACTTTGCATTAAGGCCTTGTCTTCTTGGTTCCCATGAGAACGCTGTGCTTTTTCTTAAATGAAGGTTCGTTGATCGTTTTTTCCTGTTATTACAAAAGCAATTTGTGCCACTGCAAAAAAACACAGAGAAGCCAAGAGAACAAAAACTCCTCCCTCCACTCCTGCAGGGACAGCCCAGGCTGACAGGTGTGGCACTGTCCTCCCCACACCCCTCCTCCCCAGCACAGCCTCCTCCTGCCATGGAGCCCTGGCGTCCTCATGAGGCCTGAGCTGCTTCTTCCAGATGGGGCTCCCAGGCTGGGACTCAGAGGCTGGGTCTTCATCCTGCCCCATCACTGGGGCCCACGTGTTCTTGGCAGGTCCTCCCCATTTTGGGGTGGGAAGGGGATGATCTCAAAGGGTCTTCTGCCCTCACACTCAAGGATCCTGTTCTCTTATTCCAGACAGATGTATCTGGGGCTGGGCTGAGCAGCAGCTATTAGGAGTTCCTAATATGTTTAGTTCGAGGCGAGTCTTGAACTCCTAACCTCGTGATCTGCCTGCCTCGGCCTCCCAAAGTGTGGGGATTATAGGCAAAAGTCCCCGCACCCGGCCTGCTCCTGGGCATCCTAAGCTGCAGGTGTGGCTCCAAGGACTCTGGTTCATCAGTGCTGGTTTCATTCATTTATTTATTGAGACAGGGTCTCACTCTGTCATGCAGGCTAGAGTGCAGTAGCACCATCGCAGCTCACTGCAGCCTCAACCATCCAGACTCAGGCTGTCCTCCCACCTCAGCCTCCCAAGTAGCTGGGACCACAAGTACACACCACTACGCCTGGCTAATTTTTATATCTTTTGTAGAGACGAGGTCTTGCTGCGTTGCCCAGACTGGTCTTGAACCCCTAGACTCAAAAGATCCTCCGGCCTCAGCCTCCCACAGGGCGGGGATTACTCAGCCCCCAGTGCTGGTTATTGCTGAGGTAGCCCAGACAGAGAAGGTTGATACCAGAGTGAGCCCAGGCAGCTGGAATTGGAGTGGACAGAACAGCAATAGGAGACCCTCACACACCCAGGCTGACTTGCTCAGCATCTCTGTCTCAGGTCCCACATCTGTAACATGGGGTAAAGCAGGGGTCCCCAAACTTTTTGGCATCAGGGACCTGTATAAGCAGTGCATAAGAACAGGAGCAGTGGCTTACACCTGTAATCCCAGCACTTTGGGAGGCCGAGGTGGGTGGATCAGCTGAGGTCAGGAGTTTGACACCAGCCTGACCAACACACAGAAACCCTGTCTCTACTAAAAAAAAAAAATACAAAATTAGTCAGACATGGTGGCAAGCACCTGTAATCCCAGCTTCTCAGGAGGCTGAGGCAGGAGAATTGCTTGAACCCAGGAAGCGGCAGTTGCCGTGAGCCGAGATCGCGTCATTGCACTCCAGCCTGGGCACCAAGAGCGAAACTCTGCCTCAAAAAAAAAAAAAAAAAAAAAAAGAGTGCATAATGTAGATCCCTCACATGTGCAGTTCACAGTAGGGTTCATGCACCTGAGAATCTACTGCTGCTGCTGATCTAGCAGTAGGCGGCACTCAGGCAGTAATGAGAGTGATGGGGAGTGGCTGTAAATACAGATGAAGCTTCTCTCATTTGCCCTCCGCTCACCCCATGATGTGTGGCCCAGTTCCTAACAGGCCACAGACCAGTACCAGTCCACAACCTGGGAGCTGGGGACCCCTGGGATAAAGAAACCAGCTCAGCAGTTAAGAATTTGAGGTTTGGGAATATACCATCCTGAGTTCAAGCCCCAGGCCCAGCACTTAACAGCCATATGACCCTAGGCAGATTGCAAAACTGAACTTCAGTGTCCTCCATAAAAACAGCAAAAATGGAGGCATTCTAGTTAAGGACTCAGGCCCAGCAGACCGACAAGAGTTCAAATCCCACCTTGAGCACTTATGAATTATGGGAACTTGTACAAGTTATTTTACTTTTCTGAGCCTTGGTTTCCTTGTCTGCCAAATGCAGATAATCTTTGCAGCATCCTCATGGGGTTTTGTGAGGACCAAATGACCTGGTGCCTGCGGAGTCCTTTGCTCAGTCCCTGGCATTTAGTAAGTGCCCAATAAGCTGTTGCGACTAGTGCAAACGGATGGGATTTGCTGGGACGTCACGAGAGCAGGTGCCCTGCCGGAAGGGTCTGTGGCAGGCCAAGCCGTGGAATCAGTAAGCCAAGCACAGGCCCATCTTCCCATAGCCAGGCGGCCCTGGGAATTGGTGGCTGAGGCCTGGGAGGGCCGCTTGTGACTGAGGTCCAGGGACTAAGCCACCAGGAGGCCGTTGACAGGTCCGTGGGGGCAGCTTCGTTTAATAGGAACTGAGGCAGTGGGATGAGAGAGACAAAACCAGGCTCGCATCAGCATGTGCTGCCTCCCAGCCTCTCAGCTACCTCTCCTGCTACCTCTCCTCTCTGGGGTCAGGCCTCCCTCCCCCAACTCCCGCCAGATGCCACTCTGTAAACCCTGGAGCTGTGCTCCTACGCCACAATGCACCACGCACACGAATTCCCCGAGGAACTTCTTAATGCGCTGATTCGGATTCAGCCGTGGGGGTGGCCCGAGACCCTGCATTTCTAATCAGCTCCAAGGAATGCGAGGCCACGCTTTGAGTAGCAGCATCTAAAACATGATATAAATGTAGGTCATGAACATTAATAATAATGTGGGGTGTGGAGTTACTACCTGATCTGACTCTAGTAGACTTTGAGAGAAGCCTGTCTAGGAGAAAATTCTCCCCAGAGGTCAAAAGGAACCCCCCCACCCCAGGTTCCGGGGGTGCTAGATCTGATTTTGCTCCTAAGAGCAAAGACACAGGCAGAGGGCACCTTTCAGCTGGAGCCAGGTGGACAGTGGTTCCCAAACTGCAGAACACACACCAGCTGCATCAGAAGTACTTGGCGATTCGTTTTTTGTTTGCTTGTTTGTTTGTTTTTTGAGATGGAGTCTCGGTCTGTCACCCAGGCTGGAATGCAGTGGCACGATCTTGGCTAACTGGAACCTCTGCGCCCGGCTAATTTTTGTATTTTTAGTAGAGATGGGGTTTAAACATGTTGGCCAGGCTGGTCTTGAACTCCTAACCTCAAGTGATCCGCCTGCCTCAGCCTCCCAAAGTGCTGGGATTACAGGCGTGAGCCACTGTGACGACCGAATTTTTTTAAAATACAGATTCTGAGTCACGAAAAGACAGATCCTGTATGACTCCCTTATATGAAATATCTAAAGCAGTCAAATCCATAGAAACAGAAGTAGAATGCTGGTTGCCCAGGGGCTGGTTGGGAGGGAGAATGGAAAACTGTTGTTTAATGGGTATGGAGTTTCAGATTTGCAAGATGAAAAAGTTCTGGAGGTCTGCTTTACAATGATGTGAATATACTTAACACTACTGAACTGTCCACTTAAAGATGGTTAAGATGATAAATTTTATGTTATATGTTCTTTTTTTTCCCCACCATAATGATAGACAAAGACTTGCTCTGTCACCCAGGCTGGAGTGCAGTGACTCAGTGGCTCTCGACTCACTGCAGCCTCCGCCTCCCAGGTTCAAGCCTCAGCCTCCTGAGTAGCTGGGATTATAGGTGCGTGCCACCACATCCGGCTAATTTTTGTATTTTTAGTAGAGACAGGGTTTCACCATTTTGGCCAGGCTGGTCTCGAACTCCAGGCCTCAGGTGATCTGCCTGCCTCAGCCTCCCAAAGTGCTGGATTATAGGCGTGAGTCACCATGCCCAGCCTCATAATGATAATTTTTTTAAAAAAACAGATTCTGGGCTAGGCGCCATGGCTCACACCTGTGATCCCAGCACTTTGGGAGTCCGAGGCAGGCGAATTACCAGGTCAGGAGTTCGAGACCAGCCTGGCCAACATGGTGAAATCCCATCTCTACTAAAAATACAAAAAATTAGCTGGGCATAGTGGCAGATACCTGGAATCCCAGCTACTCGGGAGGATGAGGCAGGAGAATCACTTGAACCCAGGATGCAGAGGTTGCAGTGAGCCACTGCACTCCAGCCTGGGGGACAGAGTGAGACTCCGTCTAAAAAAAACAAACAAACAAAAAACAAAACAAGAAAAAACAGATTCTGGCTCTAGCCCCTGAGATCCCATTTAAGTGCATCTTGAGTAGAGCCCAGAAACCTATTTTTTAAAATCTGCCTAGGGAATTTGGGTGCACAGCCAGGCTTGGGGACCACTGACTAGGGGGAAGCTTTCCCCCGAACATCTCTGGAATCTTTCCACCTCTCCCACCTCCACCTCCACCTCCGTCTCCACGGCTGCGACTCCATTCTGGACAATGACAGAAACCCTCTCGCCCTCTCCCTGACTCTGTCCTCTCCCTGCCTCCGTCTGCCACGCGGCTGCCCCGGTGATCTTTCAAAGCACAAATTCGATCCTGTTGCGCAGCTCCTTTAAAAGTGTTCCAATGCCTCCCGTTGCCCTCGGTACAAAATAGAAAAAAGCACAACCTTCTCAGCAGAGTCAAGTCAGGGATTCAGCTGTGCACATGGAGTATTACAGCAGGAAGCCTTTGGAGCAGCAGAGGTCCGTGCAAGGGCCCCAGGAGCACCGGGGGCGGGGGCACAGATGAATTCTGCCAGGAAGAGAGAGGTGGTGGGAAGGCTACCCAGAGAAAGAGGCATTGAGCTGGGCCTTGCGAGTGAGCTGGCGTTTGTCAGGAGAGTAGGGTGAAGGCAAAAGGCGGTGGCAGCAGGGGGATTCCAGGCAAGGGGGATAGCATCTGCAAAGCCAAGGAGGTGTTGGGGAGTATGTCCCCCTCAGTGCAGGCAGGGGCTGGGTGAGCTGGGAGAAGAGGGAAAGGTGAGGGTGGGAAGAGGTAGTGAGCAGACAGACTGTGAAAGTCCAGTTCAGCTGGGAAGCAGGGAGGGGGTGAGCCTCTCCATCGCCTCCCAGAGCCGTCCTGCCAGGGGCAGGTTACCAGCTTCAGGCCCTTGTCCTCACTCCCCGCCCCCGCCCCACCTCCCCACTGGTTGGTGGGGGCCTTGGGCAAGGCGATCGGGTCAGGACGGGAACATGTTCCTTGTCTGCTCCCCCAGGGGCCCTATGGCTTCCACTATCACTCAGTTCATACCCTTGGCTCTCTGCCTTCCTCCCTCAGGGCCTGCCTGGACGCTTCTCCTTTCCCCTCACCCGTGTGTGTGTGTGTGTGTGTGTGTGTGTGTGTGTGTGTGTGTGTGTGGTGGTGGTGTTGTTGTTGTTGTTGTGTGAGTCCTGAAGGTCGTGTGGTCACCCAGTCTCCGTCTTTGACTGTCTAAAAGCTGGTATGGCACAGCGTGCCTGTGTTTATGAACACATCCCTCCTGCCCGAGGGTTCCCAGCCCCAGGGTCAAGCCTCCCCGGGCCTTTCAAGGCTGTCAGAGGTGATTCTAGGGGCTACAGCAATAGAGACACAGCCAGAGGGAGCAGGAGAGCTCCAGCCCACAATTCCAGGGGCCCCACGGCCAGCCACTTCCAGAGGAACACATGGCCTAAGTGAAAACAGAGAGCCCGCAGCACAGCCACAGCACCTGACGTGGCTGAATTCCCCTGCTGCCCCGCTCAGCGCCCAGCACCAGCCCGACACCACCGTAGAGGAACTCGGGCGCTGCATGCATTTCAGAAAGGGCCCCTTCGCCACAGTTAGAGCGCAAATAAATGGGTCTTCTGGGGCTGGGGCTGGGGCTGGGGCTGGGATTCCCTTTGCAGCCCCCTTCCCCACTGTGGAGGCCTCTTTCCTCCCCACACCTTCAACCCTGCAATTCCTCATCTGAAGCAGAAATAAGGTTCCACCCAGGCCATGGGGCCTGGCCATGCAGGTCAACCCTGGGTCCTGGTGGAGGACCCAAAGTCTCCCTGCTGAGGACCAACATCCGGTGGCCCCAGCTGCGGTGACATCACACAAGGGGCTCACACGAGGCTTCTGTCTTCCAGGAAGGAGATGGGAACAGAGATCTCCCTGCAAAGGCTGGAAAAGAAATCACGTCCCAGTGGCCGGGCGCGGTGGCTCACGCCTGTAATCCCAGCACTTTGGGAGGCCGAGGCGGGCGGATCACAAGGTCAGGAGATCGAGACCACAGTGAAACCCCGTCTCTACTAAAAATACAAAAAATTAGCCAGGCGCGGTGGCGGGCGCCTGTAGTCCCAGCTACTCAGGAGGCTGAGGCAGGAGAATGGCGTAAACCCAGGAGGCGGAGCTTGCAGTGAGCCGAGATCGCGCCACTGCACTCCAGCCTGGGCGACAGAGCGAGACTCTGTCTCAAAAAACAAACAAACAAAAAAAAAAGAAATCACGTCCCAGAATTGTTGGCAGAAGGTTAATTGGATGCATTTGTAAGCTTATTCCTGGGACAGGCGTGTTAATAGCACTAAAACATCTGAAAACTTCCAGAGCCACACGGAGGAGTTAATAGGCCTGGAGAGTCCAAGGTCACATTGAGGCACCTCCCAGGAGTGGAAAGAGCAGTGGACCAGGAGTCTGACAGCCTGAACCCTTGACTCCTCACCACAGCTCGCTGTGGTCCCCAGGCAAGCCCCAGCCTCTCTAGACCTGGAAAACATTAGTGTGGAAGGCAGGTCGCCTAGGTCACCCGATGGAAGTCTCACTGTGGTCTTATATGATGATGTTATCATTATTTTTGTTTTGTGGAAGAGGAAACTGAGATTCCTCAAATGAGGTGGAATTTGCCACTGCTGGTGCTGGGGTCAGTACTGGAGCCTGACTGCAGGCCAAGGGCTGAAATCACAGGGCTGTCCCAAAGGCCAGCCAGGGAGACGTTCCCTTGGTGTCCACTGGGAGGCGCCCTAGACTGCGTCTCCTAGTTGGCACCAGTACCTGCATCCCTCAGCCAGAGTGGTCTCCCCTGGGTGATCTCTGGGTAAGGTGGGACTGGGGGCTGCCAGCTCCTGGGGCAAGGTCAGGAGGCTTCCTGGTCCTCCCTCCTCATTCTAGCCACCCCCATGAAGGAGCCTCCTGCCCTCACTTTCCAAGGGCAAGGGAGGGAAGAGTGAGGTTTCAAACCCATGAGGACGTGGGGCCCACTGGTTCCCTTCCTCAGGCCCTTGGGGAGCCCATGTATCAGATTGGAGTCAGCTACAAATGTCAGAGGTTCAGAGAGGGTTAGTCACTTGCCCAAGGTCACATAGTCAGGTCCATCTGATTCTGAACACCTAAACTTTGTCCTGATTTAGGCGAGGCTCAGGGCAGATGTGATGGAATTCCGCCGGTCACATGGCCCACAGCAGGCAAGAAGGTGCTGGTCAGCTGGGCCTGCAAGTCCCACTGGTGGCAAAAGGGCTGAGTCTTGTAGAGGGGGTTCCTACAGTTACTTGAGGGTCCAGGGCTGGGTGCAGGTAGTCAGGACCAGGTGTTGGGGCTCGTGAAAGGGCAGGAGGAGGTATTTAGCCAGCGGATGTCCTTGGCATCAGGATCGGTGTCTGTATGTGAAAGTGGGCGTGTAAGTGGGGGATGGGGTGGAGACAGAGGGCTGTGGCTCAGGCCCAAGACCCCAGGTCATGCTCACTCAGAATTCAAGTTTGTCAGCTTGTTAGAAGAATGAGGACGGTGACAGCCGGGGATGTGGGGAGGAGAGAGGCCTTTGGAGATGGGAGTTGGGGAGGCTGTGATTGGGGGATGTCGAGCAATGGCTTGAGGAGGTCGAAGGATTCAGCTTCCCGAGTGTTCCGAGTTGGTCTGGAGCTGACTGGGACCGGCTGGGCTGAGGGAGGGGAGGTGACAATGACATTGAGTATGGGGACACAGGGCTCTTCTCGCCCTGCTGGGCTTTCTGGAGGGTGGAGGACAACAGGAGGGAAGCCAAGCGTCCCGGGACAGAGCTTTGCAAAGTTACAGCCGGCTCCTGCCCTCTCTACGCAACTCTTGCAACAGGGACCCTCCCCTAGAGCAAGCCTAACCCTACTCAGACCCCTACCAACATAGAGACCACCTAACCCAACCCGTTACTCAGGTCACCTCACCACAGCAGAGGCAGGAGCAGGCCCAGGGTTGGAGACAAGCCCATCCCCAGGCCCCAGGGCTCACAGCAAAGCCAAGGAGACAAGCAGCCACCAGGTGCACCAGATTAAGGCTGTCCAGGTAGGGGACTCCATTTCCCAGTAGACAGATGTAGCCAGGGAGACTATAGGGCTAGAGGAGCCGTCCTGGAAAATCCCAGCCCTTCCCTAGCAGGTCACAGAACCGGCTCTCCCAGCTGAGGCCCTTCCCTCCCAGCAACGTGTCCAGGGGCACCTGACTTGAACTATAAATAGAGGATGACGGAAGGCTCCGGAAGCCCAAGGGAGGGCAGGAGAAAGGGATTCTGATTCTCCCCCAGCAAGGCCCTGCAAGGTTGCACTGACAGAGCAATGCCTCAGCACTGGGTCTTCGAGGTTGGATAGGACTGCCCCTGGCATCGGAGGTCCGGGAGGGCCATTCAGGCAGAGGGAACAGTCTGGGGAAGCAAGGAATGGAGCAGGCAGGTGGCTTCAAGAGGCCGGACGCAGGCTGCACAGGGCTCTGGCAGTTCCTGAGACCCAGTGGTCAAGGGCTGTGAATGTCAGGCTAAGGGCTTTGTTCTGGAGGCCTGAATCTTGCTCTTAAAGTAAGAGGAGTTAAGAGAAACTCAACTTAAGTTGAGGAGTTAAGAGTAACACACAAGGCCGGGCACAGTGACTCATGGCTATAATCCCACACTTTGGGAGGTTGAGGCAGGTGGTCACTTGAGGTCAGGAGTTCGAGACCAGCCTGGCCAACATGGTGAAACCCTGTCTCTACTAAAAATAGAAAAATTAGATGGGCATGGTGGCGCGCACCTGTAATCCCAGCTACTCAGGAGGCTGACGCAAGAGAATTGCTTGAATCTGGGGGGCAGAGGTTGCAGTGAGCTGAGATTATGCCACTGCACTCTAGCCTGGGCAACAGAACAAGACCCCATCTCAAAAAATAAAAAAAAAAAGTAACACACAAGAACATGTAACATACAAGAACAAGGTCACCTGGAGCAGAGTACCAGAAAGTACATGGCCATCTTTCCCACGTGGAATGGAGAAATACCAAGGTGTGCCAGAGACTGCTAACTATTCCCCAACATCTGTTCTCTGTCTTCTTTGCCACGGAACCCCGGTTTTTTGCTGGGCAAACAACCCCCTGAAATATAAGCTATATTTCCCAGCCTCCCTTATAGCCAGGTATGGCCATGTGTGTAAGTTATAAGAAGAAGTGCCATTCAGAGGCAGGAGGTTGCACCCTGTTACCTCTTCTCCTTTTCTGCTGGAAAGGAATATGCATGTGATTGCTCGAGGAGAAGCAGCTATCTTGGATCATGAGGTAGAAGCCCCATGTTAAGGATGACCAAGCCACAAGAAGGATTTGATCTGAGTTTCTGATGTTTGTGGAGCTGCCACACCAGCCCTGGACCAGAACCTCCAAATATTGTTTACTCAAGAGAAAAATAAACTTCTATATTATAGTTTACCACATAATTTCTTAAGTTTTCCTTCAGATGAACATAACCTAAGCACATACAGGTAAGGAATTAACCTGGAGAGCTCTTATACCACTGAAATAAATTCACAAACTAGACAAAAAAAGAAAAACCCCAGGGGCGTTTTATATATCTTTTTTTTTTTTTTTGAGATGGAGTCTCGCTCTGTTGCCCAGGCTGGAGTACAGTGGCATGATCTCGGCTCACTCCAACCTCCGCCTCCCGGATTCAAGTGATTCTCTGGCCTCAGCCTCCCGAGTAGCTGGGACTACAGGCACCCACCACCATGCCTGGCTAATTTTTTGTATTTTTAGTAGAGATGGGATTTCACTGTGTAAGCCAGGCTGGTCTCAATTTCCTGACCTTGTGATCCGCCCTCCTCAGCCTCCCAAAGTGCTAGGATTACAGGCGTGAGCCACCGCACCCAGCCTTACCTCTTAAATAGTGAGAGGTATGCTCTGATTACATTCCAGATATCGTCTCTCATGAACTCTCTGCAGAACCTTCCTTCCAGGTGTAGGGATGGAAAAGGTGTGATACCTCTTCTCACCCATCATAAGGGTCACGGCCAACACTCCTATACTAAAAGACAGAGAGAAGTTAACAAGAGAAGAGCATAACAAATGTATTTAATCAAAATTTTACATGACACGGGGGCCTTCGGAAATGAAGACCTAGGCCGGGCGTGGTGGTTCACGCCTATAATCCCAGCACTGTGGGAGGCTGAGGTGGGTGGATCACTTGAGGTCAGAAGTTCAAGATCAGCCTGGCCAACATGGTGAAACTGTGTCTCTACTAAAAACACAAAAAATTACACAGGCATGGTGGTACGCACTTCTAGTTCCAGCTACCCGAGAGGCTTGAGACATTAGAATTGCTTGAACTCGGGAGGTGGAGGTTGCAGTGAGCTGAGATCATGCTATCGCACTTCAGCCTGGGCAAGAGAGCAAGACTGTGTCTCAAAACAAACAAACCAAAAGAAAAAAAAAGAAAAGAAATGAATACCCAGAGAAAACTGTACAGTACCTTTTTATGCAAAGGTTCAATGCAGAAT
Source organism: Macaca mulatta (assembly GCF_049350105.2). Lineage (NCBI taxonomy): Eukaryota > Metazoa > Chordata > Mammalia > Primates > Cercopithecidae > Macaca > Macaca mulatta. Next base: position 12,414,868 of record NC_133419.1, read on the forward strand.
GGACAGTCATATAGGAATGTGATTGGACCAACCAGGCACGGGCTCTATACCTGTAATCCCAGCACTTTGAGAGGCCAAGGTGGGTGGATTACTTGAGATCAGGAGTTCGAGATCAGCCTGGCCTACTAAAAATACAAAAATTATCTGTACTTGGTGGCGGGCACCTGTAATCCTAGCTATTTTAGAGGCTGAGGCACAAAAATCACTTGAACCCAGGAGTTGGAGGTTGCAGTCAGCTGAGATCTCACCCACTGCACTCCAGCCTGGGCAACAGAGTGAGATTCCATCTAAAAAAAACCCGTGATTGGAACAAAAGAGTGTGACTTAAGGGTAATAGGCCAAGGGAGGGAACTCAGCAATGACTGTGTGTTCACATTCTTCTTGGCCTGTCTGCCATATTCCTTATTTCTAGTATGGGGCAGGACCCTGCTAAGAGCAAGGGTCTTACGGCCTACTATCAGACCAAGTAGGCTCAGAGAATTTCCTTATGACCAGCTCCTACACAGAAAGGCAGGGGAAGGTTAGAGTAATAGTTGTACTTTCTTTTCCTCCTTTTTCTTCTCCTTCTCCTTTTTCTTCTCCTTCTCCTTCTCCTCCTTCTTCTTCTTCTTCCTTCTTCTTTTCTTGAAACGGAATCTTGCTCTGTCACCTGGTCTGGAGTGAAATGGCACGATCTTGGCTCACTGCAAACTCCACCTCCTGGGTTCAAGCAATTCTCTTGCCTCAGCCTCCCGAGTAGCTGGGACTGCAGGTGTGCACCACCATGCCTGGCTATTTTTGTATTTTTAGTGGAGACTGAGCTTCGCTATGTCGGCCAGGCTGGTCTCAAACTCCTAACCTCACGTCATCCACCCTCCTTGGCTTCCCAAACTGCTGGGATTACAGGCATGAGCCATCACACCCGGCCCCCAATATTTCTACTTTCTATGACCTCCCTTAGGTAAGAGGAATTCTCATTTCTATGGCTGCTTTGAGGGAGAAAAGGGGGACAGGTCAGAGAGAGAGATACTGCTGCCGGGGCTGCTTCTGAGACCTTCCAGTCTCCTTTAGCTCAAAGTACTCAGCATGCCACAGCACCATACTTTGGGATATCATTATCTGAGCCCCAATACAGGGAAGGAAGTTTCAGTAGGATGCTTGAAAATGAGCTGTCTTTGTTGCAGATGACATGCGACATCCTATGACAGCGTGATTCCCATGCCAGGCCCCCCATCCGGACAGGCCTGGTTTTCTGGACCCTGTGACTCAGGGCCCCGAGAGCCATGGGCTCACAGAGGTCCCAGAAACTTTATTTGACCCCTTTGGCATCCCTGGATGGCTCCTTTGTCTCCTTTTCCAAAACACATGGTTGTGTGGTCTTATCCCGGCCACGATAACTACATAAGAACAAGAAGCTGCCATTCACTGAAGACGCTACCGTGTGCCCCTACGAGATCAGCACCCTAGGAGCGGCCTGGACATGTGCCCTCTCCCCCTGGCTGGGACGGAAACAGAGGGGATGTGGCTCTTGGCTAAGGATTTAATGGAGCCCTTTTAGGGAACAGCCTTCTCCATGTGGAACTGAGGGAGCAGCTGTTAGGGGCCCAGGCACCACTCTGCATGGTCATGCCACTTACTGGATCCGGGGCCAGCAGTGTCAAGAACAGGAGGTGGCTGGGGCATGTTTCCCTCCACCTTATGGCTCAGGCTCTGCTGCTCTGTCTCTGAGTCTTCTGTTTGCCTTCAGGAGCGGCTTGTGGTGTTCCCAGGCTATGGGGGTCCCGCCTGTGGAGGGAGATCTGCAGGTGAGCTAGGAGGGGCCGCCCAGATCCCTGACACTGCAAAGGCCCAACCCACACCCTACTCCCCATGCTGGGGCTGGAATGTCTTGGTCATTCCTCCTTACCCTGGTTGCTAGTAAGGTCCCTCCTGGTCCTGCATCATACCCAGTGGGACACACTTTCCAACACCCTATGGTGAGGGGACATTCACACGGGCAAGGCAGGAAGAGCCGGCAAGTTTGAGGTTAAGAGAGCGTGGGATGAATGAATGATCGGACCCAGAACCGCCTAGGTTTGATCTTGACTCCACTACCAGCTCTGGGAGCTGCCCAATAACTTGACCTCTCTGAGCCTCAGTTTCCTCATTTGGATAACAAGAAAACTCATAATACCTTCCTCCTAGGGTTGTCATGAGTATTAAACGAATTAACACGTGTCAAAGTTTAGGATGGCGCTGGCACATAAAACCTGCTCAAAGAAGAATAGCTGTTAGTATTAGTATCAGCGTTAGGATTATTGTTAAAGTATTATTATTATTATTATTATTTTGAGACAGAGTCCTACTCTGTCGCCCAGGCTGGAATGCAGTGGCGCGTTCTCAGCTCACTGCAGCCTGTGCCTCCAGGGTAGCTGGGATTACAGGTGCCCACCACCACACCTGGCTAATTTTTTTGTATTTTCAGTAGAGATAGGGTTTCACCATGTTGGCCAGGCTGGTCTTGAACTCCTAACCTCAGGTGATCTGCCTGCCTCGGTCTCCCAAAGTGCAGGGATTACAGGCATGAGCCACTGCGCCTGGATTGTTACAGTATTTCAAGAGATAAACTCAAACTCAGTGAGCCCCTTAAGGGAAGAGAACTAGTTAGGAATTAACTTCTGAAATGCCACCGCAGACATGCTCTCTCTAGCACACACCTTGAAGTATGACTCCGCACCACTGTAAAGTTATGTAGTCACTCCAGCCCATCGGGAAGAGGGTCTCATCCTGTTTAGGGAAGTGGAGGAGTGTAGTGGTTTTAAGTGCAGACTTTGGGGCCAGACTGCCTGAGTCTGAATCTGAGCTCTGCACTGCTGGAAGTTTCCTTAACCCTCTGTTTCTTGGTTTCCTCACTTGAGGCATGGGAAGACGCAAGCACCTATCTGCGAGGTTTAAGTGAGATCATGTGTGTCTGGTGAGCCCTGGTGATGGCCTGGCATTGGTGGCACTGTGGACTAGGGGCTGGGTACGGGAGGGTCGGGGCTGCCACAGGCCACCCCCGCTGGTGTCCCTAAGGGGTTGTGCCCAGGAGCTCCAGTGTGACCAAGGGGGGGGGGTGGCAAAGTCACACCATAACTCCCTCATAGGCTCCTCTCTCCGAAGAGCCCTCAATGCAGAGGGGCCCGAGTGGCTGCCTCAGGTGACCAGACAGGTTCAGGCTCTGTCCATCTCCCTCCAAGCTGGAGGCTGCTGACTGTGCAGGGCACAGGGTGGGGCACACTGGTCCCCACTCGGTCATCTCATTCAAGCCTCCCTATACCTACCTCCAGGAGGCTGGCATTTGCTGCCCCATTCTGCAGACAAGGGACTAAGGCCCAGAGACCCAGACATGGGGGTATCAATTCCAGGCCTGACTGACCCTGGAGTGGCCTCATTCCTCACCAGGACATCCTTGGCCTCCCCGCTCTGGGATAAAGCCACTGTCCTCCATCTCAGGTGCAGAGTCAGTCATACATACTTTCCCTCCCTCCAGGTCTAACTTTCCACCCCAGCTCACTTTTCTGTTCCCACTTGCTGGTTCCCTGCTTTCTCTATGTATCTGAAAGCTCACCCCTGTAATCCCAGCTCTTTGGGAGGCCGAGGCGGGCAGATCACTTGAGGTCAGGAGTTCGAGACCAGCCTGGCCAACATGGCAAAACCCTGTCTCTACTGAAAATACAAAAATTAACTGGACATGGTGGTGCACGCCTGTAATCCCAGCTTCTTGGGAGGCTGAGGTGGGAGGATCGCTTGAACCTGGGAGGTGGAGGTTGCAGTGAGCCGAGCTCATGCCACTGTACTCCAGCCTAGGCAACAGAGTGAGACTCAAAAAAAAAAAAAAAAAGGTCAGTGATTTTTCATGCCTATGAACTCTGTCATGGAACCTCAGAGACTCACAGAGGTAAAAAGGAAGCCCTCCCTTCTAGAACTTGTCTGGGAGCTGGGGAGGAGGTTATGGTCTGGAGCAGACATTCTGTAGCCGGGGAGGTTGGAGAGATCTGCCCTGGAGACAGCCAGGAGGGCTTCCTGGAGATGGTGGACCTTGAGACAGGCTTGGAAGAGATGGGGCCTTTTGGCCAAAACAATTCATGAAAGGCAATGAGTGCCTGCAGACCTGGGATCAGATCTCAGCCTTGCTGCCACCTAGCTGGGTAACCTTGGTCCTGGTAATTAACCTGTCTTTGCCTCAATGTCCCCATCTGGAACAGAGGCATCAAGTCACTGATGAAGGAGTGTGACTTCATGGAATGAGCACTAAAGTGTGAGTCCAGAGGCCTGGGTCCCCACTGCACTGCTAACAGGTCAAGCAATGTGGATAATGGTCATGGCTGGGCTGATTGGTGCTTGCGTGGTGCTGTATGCTTTACATATATTATCTCATTTAAATGTCACAGTCACCTTACTTGGGAGGTCTCCATTTTTCAGATGAGGAAGCATGTCCAGAGAAGTCTGGTGACTTCCCCAAGGTAACACAGTTGGCATATGTCAGAGAGGGTGGCTGTCAGATTCTCGAGCTTGTGCCCCTAACATTCTGGACACTTTGACTGACGCTCCCTCTCAGGCTTCCCCATCATTAAAAAGGGCAGGGAGTGGGCAGGTGACATTCTGCTCCATCACAACTCGCAGCCCAGCTGCCTACTGTAGCAGGAAGGGTCCCTGCTGGAGCCAAGTGCCCTCACCCGGGCCTTTTAGCAACTTCCCTGACGCCCCCACCCTCAGGATGGTGAGAAGTCGTGCCTGGGAGCGCTTTTCCTGCTTTTGAGAGGGTGGGGCCTTGGGGAGGGAGGAGCTGGGTCCCTAGTGCCCAGGTCTGCCGGCTAAATTTAGGTGCTGGGGCATAGAAGGAACAAGGGTAATTAAGGGGTGTGGTGTCACTTTCCAGCCGCCTCTCACATCCCCTGAGAAGTCACACGCCATTTGGGAAGGAGCAAGGAGGCGTGGGTGATAGAGGGGAGGAGAGGGGAGGAATGATGGACAGTTGGAGCTGGAGGTGGGAGAAACCCACAGCTCCTCCACAAACCTGACGGCTGCCTGAATCACAGGGAGGCAATTTTCAGACAATAACCCCGAGGGATTCCTTCAATTAACACCATTCATAAATGGAAAATCCTGCCCTGAAGGTAGTGACCCCTGCCATTGGAAATGCTCTGCCCAAAAGGAAATCAAGCAAGCATTGATCAGGGGCAAGACGCAACAGGATTTACACGTATGTTCTCAGCAAGCCCTTGCAACAACACTATAAGGAAGGTGTTATCACTCCCATTTTACAGAAGAGGAAACTGAAGAGTTAGCCTCCCAGGTTGCACAGCTGAGGCTTGGGGGAGCCAGGATCTGAACCAGGCAGGCTGGCTCCAGAGCCGTGTGCTTAGCTGCAGGGTACAGCTAACTCTGGCCCACTGCAACACGGTCAGCTATCACTCTGCAATCAGAGGATTATGAAGAAGGTTTAAAGAAGGCTTTGCTGAAGAGATGAGAAGTCATTGTAGGTGGCAGACACTGCCTCTGTAAAGACTAAAAGGTAAGTCTGCCAACCCCAAAGTGCACAGGCTGATGTCAAAGCAAGCATGAACCTTCTGTGCTGGAGCCTTCACAACTGTTGCTTTATCCCTGTAAGTATCAAAATCAGACCTGAAGCCTGAGCACCGTGGCTTATGCCTGTAATCCCAGCACTTTGGGAGGCTGAGGCGGGCGGATCACTTGAAGTCAGGAGTTTGAGACCAGCCAACATGGTAAAACACCATATCTACTAAAAATACAAAAATTAAGGCCGGGCACAATGGCTCATGCCTGTAATCCCAACATTTTGGGAGGCCTAGGTGGGTGAATCACTGAGGTCACGAGCTCAAGACCAGCCTGGCCAATATGGTGAAACCCCATCTCTACTAAAATTACAAAAATTAGCTGGGCATGGTGCTGTGTACCTGTATTTCCAGCTACTTGGGAGGCTGAGGCAGGAGAATCATTTGAATTCGGGAGGCGGAGGTTGCAGTGAGTTGAGTTGGTGCCACTGCACTCCAGCCTGGGTGACAGAACAAGACTCCATCTCCAAAAACAAACAAACAAAAAACAAAAATTATCAGGTCATGGTGGCAGGCATCTGTGATACTAGCTACTTAGGAGGCTGAGGTAGGAGAATCGCTTGAACCCTGGAGGTGGAGGTTGCAGTGAGCCGAGACTGTGCCACTGTACTCCAGCCTGGCTGACAGATACCCTGTCTCAAAAAAAAAACGAAAACAAAAACAAAAAAACCCAGACCTGAATCATCCCATTAAAAATGGGCAAAGGATTTAAATAGGCATTTCTCCAAAGCAGATATACAAATGGCCCCTAAGCACAAGAGAGATGCTCAGCATCATTAGTCATGGCGGAAATGCAAATCAACACCACAATGAGATACCCCTTCCCACCACTAGGATGGGCTACAGTAAAAAAGAAAGACAATAACAAGTGCTGGAAGGGATGTGAAGAAATTGGAACCCTTGTGCCTTGTGCTGGGAATGCACAGCAGTGCAGTAGAAAACAATTTGGCAGTTCCTCAAAAAGTTAAACATGAATTACCATATGATCCAGCAATTCCACTCTTAGGTGTATACCTAAGATACCTGAAAACATAAGCCCACAAAAAAAAAAATAGTGCTCCTATGAATCTGAATGTTCATAGGCTGGATCTCGGCTGACTGCAACCTCTGCCTCCTGGGTTCAAGCGATTCTCCTGCTTCAGCCTCATGAGTAGCTGTGATTACAGGTGTGCACCACCACAGCTGGCTAATGTTTGTATTTTTAGTAGACTCGGGTTTCACCAGGTTGGTCAGGCTGGTCTCAAACTCCTGACCTCAGGTGATCTACCAGCCTTGGCCTCCCAAAGTGCTGGGATTACAGACATGAGCCACTGCCCCCCAGCAAAAGTGGAAACAGGTTAAATGGCCATCAACTGATGGATATACCCATACAGTGCAATATTATTTGGCAATAAAAAGGAATGAAGTACTGATACATGCTACAAGATGAGTGAACCTTAAAAGCCTTATTCTAAGTGAAAGAAGCCAGACACATTTGATATAATTCCATTGATATGAAATGTCCAGAATCAACAAATTCACAGGAACAGAAAGTAAATGAGTAATTTTCAGGGCTTGGGTGTGGGAGGGAATGGGGAGTGACTGCTATTGGGTGCAGGGTTTCTTTTGGGGGTGATGTAAATGTTCTGAAATAGATACTAGTGATGAATGCATGACTTTGTGAATATGCTAAAAACCACTGAAGCGTATACTTCGAAGGAGGAGCTAAGGTACCCATAAATTACATGTGAATTATATATACATATATATCAATAAAGCTGTTATTAAAAAAACCTCCCAGACTCGTCTCTAATATTTGCAAGAGCACAAATGAAGACCCACATACCATATGCTTAAATATTTCAAAATCAAGCGAACAAGCTGTTAAATAAAATATGTTCTCTTCTCTACCTTGACAAATATACCTTCATAGTGGCACAATTGCAAAGCATGCGTAAAGCTCTGGTTTTTATATGCTCGAAAGCTGGTGTGTTTGGGTATTCTGTTGAAGGGCCGGCTGTGTTTAGACAAGTGATCAAATAAAGACATACATAATTCATAAATTCTTATAGTTTTAGTCCATAAAAATGTTCAGGCCTTTATTTCACCAAAATTGCTAATTTGTGTTTTAGTGACAATACCCATCCAAAAAGACTAAAGAAATAAAATATAGTTTTTATCCAAAAGGTAAATTATAGTAAAGGTAAAATTTTAAATATTTTTAAAAGGTATTTTTCTAAAATATCCAAAATTATTTATTGAAATTAAAAGGTAAAATACAAATTATAATGAGTGTAACTGTTTTTGGAGACAGAGTCATGCTCTGTCACCCAGGCTGGAGTGCAATGGTGTGATCTTGGCTCACTGCAACCTCCACCTCCCAGACTCAAGCAATTCTCACGCCTCAGCCTCCCAAGTAGCTGGGATTACAGGCGCATGTCACCATGCCCAGATAATTTTTGTATTTTTTGCAAAGACAGGGTTTCACCATGTTAGCCAGGCTGGTCTTGAACTCCTGGCCTCAAGTTATTTGCCCGCCTTGGCCTCCCAAAGTGCTGGGATTACAGGTGTGAGCCACTGCACCCAGCCTAGTGTAGCATTTTAAATAATCATTTTAAATTAAATCTGGGGCTGGGCATGGTGGCTCACACCTATAATCCCAGTGCTTTGGGAGGCCAAAGTGGGAGGTTCGCTTGAGGTCAGGAGTTGCTTAGGCCACATAGCAAGACCTTATCGCCACAAAAAATTTAAAAATTAGGTAGACATGGTGTCACACACCTGTGACCTCAGCTACTCAGGAGGCTGAGGTGGGAGAATCACTTAAGCCCAAGGATTCAAGACTGCAGCGAGCCATGATCACACCATTACACTCTAGCCTGGGCTAGAGAGTGAGACCTTGTCTCTAGAAAAATAATCATTTAAAAAATATATTAAATCTGAATTTTCATTAATCTTTTGAAATTGTAATAACATTTTATTAACCATTTTTAGAAAAATGACATATTAGCAATTCCAGTGTTTAACACTATATTAGTTTATTAGCTCGTTTTCACACTGCTAATAAAGACATACCCAAGACTGGGCAATTTACAAAAGAAAGAGGTTTATTGGACTTACAGTTCCACGTGGCTGGGGAGGCCTCACCATCATGGCAGAAGGTGAAAGACACATCTCACATGGCAGTAGACAAGAGAAGAGAGAGAATGAGAGCCAAGTGAGATGGGTTTCCGCTTATGAAACCATCAGATCTCGTGAGACTTATTCATTACCATGAGAACAGTATGGGAGAAACCAACCCCATGATTCAATTATCTCCCACCGGGTCCCTCCCACAACACGTGGGAATTATGGGAGTACAGTTCAAGATGCAATTTGGGTAGGAACACAGCCAAACCACATCAAACACCCATCTAGTTGGTACTGTAAATAATCAGTATCACACTTCATGCATGCTATATCTAAATTTATATACACAAATATAAGAATAAGTGAATGGTTTAAACATTGTAAAAGGTTCCTCAGCTGCTATAGGCATCATTGTGGATATTGCATTAATCCACAAGACTCTGGAACCAAGAATTGGTACATGAAGAAAAGTTAAGAAAATGGACAGTTGACTCTGCCGAGAAAAGGCTTTGGTTTGCAAGAATCTACTGCATTCGAGCTCTCCGAGAGCGAAGATTTAACACATTCATCTTAGGCTTTTCTCTCACATAAGCACTGCTGCCTCTCAAGTCTACCCTGTCCTCAGAAGCAGAATCTGTCTCTCAGCTCAGGAGTTGAACAACCCCCAAACCTTCACACATTCTAGACTTAGATCACCTTTTGTATCCAGGACCTAGAGCAAGAGAAGAGGAGAAGTGGTCCCCTGGGGCATGGATGGTTCTAGTCACAGGAGTGGCTGTTTAGGGCTGTCCTGAGCTGAGGCCAAGGATGCCTCTTCCCCTGGTCTGCCAGTGGGACGGAAGGAAAGCACAGCCCTTCCATGGGTCACACATCCCAGTGGATGAATTCTCGCGAGAGTTGCCTCTTTGGTCCCCTGACCCTACTGTCTTCTCTCGCTTGTCCATCTGCCTACCAGCTGGCCCCAACACCCCCTTCCTCACTGGCTGTCCTGCCACCCCTGTCTGCCAAGCGTCAGCCTCAGCAGGGGGTAGAGAGGGGCTACCCCCTCTCCCCAGCTGACAGGCAGATTATGTAGCCGTCTCTCCCGGAAGAGGGGGTGACAAGGGTAATTTCCCACCCACCAGCTAGCCACCCAGAGGAGCGGGCTCTGCCCTGGGAGGTTATGACAACAGGGGAAGGCTTCCTTCACCTCCCAATATGGCCAATGCCTCCTGCCTCCAGAAAGCTTCTGGGTGCTGGAGCTTTGAAGATGCCCAGCCCCCTAGTCCTCTAAAGGGGGCTTGTCAACCAAGCAGTCATATCACGTTGCGGGGCTGTAGAAAGAGTTCTGGCTGCAGCCTTAGGAGGCCTGGGTTCCAGTCCTGCTCCTGCTTTGCTGTGTGACCCTGGGCAAGTTATTTCCTCTCTCTATACTCCGGTGCCCTGATGTATAAATGGGCCTGGCTGGGGGATGACCAGCTCCAAGCCCCCTCCGTTGTGTAACAGTGCAGACCCTGTTGGTTGCCCACCAAATTCCTTTTCCCTCCCTCCCTACTTGCTGACCAGATTCCAATTTTGTACAGGGTTGCCACATTCCCCCACCTCACATCTGTATAAACAGAAGTTGACAGTGTGGGATTTCAGGAGAGTTTTCACTTTTAAAAATAAGGGGCAGGCCGGGCGCGGTGGCTCAAGCCTGTAATCCCAGCACTTTGGGAGGCCGAGGCGGGCGGATCACAAGGTCAGGAGATTGAGACCACAGTGAAACCCCGTCTCTACTAAAAATACAAAAAATTAGCCGGGCGCAGTGGCGGGCGCCTGTAGTCCCAGCTACTCAGGAGGCTGAGGCAGGAGAATGGCGGGAACCCGGGAGGCGGAGCTTGCAGTGAGCCGAGATCGCGCCACTGCACTCCAGCCTGGGCAACAGCGTGAGACTCCGTCTCAAAAAAAAATAAATAAATAAATAAATAAATAAATAAATAAGGGGCAGACTGGGCTCGTAGGGTTTCTTTTGGTCCTAACTTCCATTTTTCTTGCCAGGAATCTGAATGTGAAGTCTGGAGGTATGGCAGCCGTTGTGGCACCATAAGGTTGAAAGTCAACATGTAAAGCTCTGGGAGCAGGAAGCTGGCATCTTGAGGCCAGCACACTGGCTCTGGGCAGCTTGCCTCCAGGGTCCTTGTTACGTGACAAGAGAAAGCCCTGAAGTGTCTAAGTCACAGTTTTTGGGTTTCCTTTGTCTTAGGACCAAATGTGCTCCTCATAGACACAGATTAGAATCTGTCTGTGGGGTGTGCTGGGCGCAGTGGCTCACGCCTGTAATCCCAGCACTTTGGGAGGCCGAGGCGGGTGGATCACTTGAGGTCAGGAGTTCAAGACTACCAGCCTGGCCAACATGGGGAAACCTGGTCTTTACTAAAGTACAAAAATTAGCCGGGCGTGGTGATGTGCCCCTGTAATGCCAGTTACTCTGAAGGCTGAGGGAGGAGAATCGCTTGAACCCAGGGGGCGGAGGTTACAGTGGTTGCAGTGAGCCAAGATTGCGCCATTGCACTCCAGACTGGACAACAGAGTGAGACTCAGTCTCAAAAATTAAAAAAAAAAAAAGGGAATCTGTCTGTGGGGTGTCTCCATTGCTCTAGGTCACTTTAGGATGTTTGGACTTGTGCCTGGAAGGTATTACTATTATTATTATTATTATTTTGATATGGAGTCTTGCTCTGTCACCCAGGCTGGAGTGCAGTGGCGTGATCTTGGCTCACTGCAAGCTCAGCCTCCTGAGTAGCTGGGACTATAGGCATATGTCATCACGACCGGCTAATTTTTGTGTTTTTAGTAGAGACAGGGTTTCACCGTGTTGGTCAGGCTGGTCTTGAACTCCTGACTTCAGGTGATCTGCCCCCCTCAGCCTCCCAAAGTGCTGGGATTACAGGTGTGAGCCACTGCGCCCGGCCATACACATTTGTTAACCTGTTTGCACGTCTCCATCTCCCCCTTGCTCTCTTGTAAGCCCCTGCAGGTCTAGAATGGTGTCACTCACTGTCTCAGTGTCCCAGGGCTGCCATCACAACATACCACAAACTGAGTGCCTTGAAACAACAAAGCTTGATTGTTTCCCAGTCCTGGAGGTCACGCATCTGAAATCAGACATCAGCAGGGCCGTGCTCCCGCCGAAACCTGCAGGGGAGAACCCTCCTTTGCCTCTCCCTACGTTCTGGTAGTTGGCTTGGTTTTCCTTGGCTTGTGGATGCATCACTCTCATCTCGGCCTCTGTCACCGCCTGGCATTCTCCTAGTGTGTCTGTGCCTTCACAGGGCTGTCTTCCCTCTTCTCAGAAGGACACCAGTCATATTGGATTAAGGGCCACCCTACTTCAGCAGAACCTCGCCTTAATTTGATTACATCTGCAATGGCCCCATTTCCAAATAAGGTCATATTCCGTGGTGCTGGGAGTAAGGACTTCAACATTTCCTTTGGGGGGATACAATTGAACCCATGACTATCCGCAAGGCACCTGGCACAAGAGATATCTGCGGGATGAACAACAGATACAAATAAATAGATCCTTCTGATTGTGAGCCCCCAGGGGCAGGGCTCAGCACCCCATCTCTGTGTCCTGGGCCCTAGGTCAGAGCCTGCTCTCCTGAGGGCAGGTAGATGGATTTTCATTGAGATGTATCACAGGGAATCTGCCCAGCCAGCTGGCTGACCAAGCCACCCCTGATGAGAGTCCTCTGGCCGGGGCTGGGGGTGGCCCAGGGAGGGGTTTTCACCCCTCAAAGGTGCAGGCCTGACTGCTGAGTCCAGAAAAGCTGACAGTTTGCTCAGTACCGCTGCCACTCAGCACAGACGGGGCAATCCCCAGGGAGATGTCGCAGGCAGCCGGGGGCGACTGATGTCTTGGTGACACTGCTAATCCGGGGCCCAAGCTACCCTTGTGTGTGTGCGTCAGGCTGACTTGCAGTGGGAATACAAGGGGTCCTGGCTGGGAGAGGGCAGCGGATGCTGAATCAGGGAAGAGTGGGCTCCTCCTGCATGGGTTGGGGAGGGGAGGGCAAGCTGGGTTCTGCAGGGCCTACCTTCCCGTCCCCCATGCCAAACAGCCCCTGGCCACCACCACCTGCCCCCTCTTCCCCTTCAAGGCTCCAGCATCCGGTGGCCAGCCTGGCTGCACTCAGGGAGCTGGAAGGGGAGGAAGGACCAAGGCAGCAGCCGTAAAGGTCAGCAGCCCTTGGGGCTGGGAACATCCATGATGCAAATGTGGAATTTACACTCCTGGAGTGCCTGTTGGCCAGCCTCCCGCCTGTTTCTATGCCAGCCAGCAGCCTGGGCAGCACGGGCACAGCAGATGTTGTGGGCCCTGGCTGGAACGGACAGCTCTGGGACTCCCCACTGCTCTGCGCACCTCCCCAGTAGAGCCTTGATGTGCATGGGGGAGTGCCTCGGTGGGACTGGGCAGGTCTGCTCCGGCTGGATGAGCGCAGTGCATCCTACTGGTTGCGGGCTGTCTGCCTGGGATCTGCAACCTCAACTCTCCTGGTTCCACGGCTGAAAGGGCCAGACGTGGGGAGAACAACTAGACACTAACCGTGCCCTTTCCCATTCATCCTGCTCCACCCAGCTTCTTTCCAAGACCAGTTCCATTCAATGACTTTCCTGATCTTCACAGGGACTTGGGATGAGGGGAGGGAGAGGCAGGACCATGGAGCACTCCTCTGTGCCAGGGGTTTTCCTTTAAACCTTCTAACAGCCCTGCTCTTATCATCCTGCTATTCCAGGAGAGGAAACTGAGGTTCAGAGAGAAAGCCTCCCAACAAGATCACACGCCCAAAGAATGGCAGAGCCGGGACTTAAATCCATGTCTCTATCATTTCCTACAGCTCAAGGAGCTGACTCTAATCTTTACTCAGTATCCCCCGTTCCTGGCCACTGTTCTGCAAACTGCTTAGCCTAGCAGACCTGAAACGATGGCCTCCGAACCTCACACCAGGCACTGAGAGTCACACGCCTTTGCTGTGTGTGTGTGTGTGTGTGTGTGTGTGTGTCTCTGTGTGCGTGTGTCCCATGCAGTTGTGCAGTGTCGTGGGACTGTGTGGTGACTGAAAGGCCAGGAGTCCCAAGCCCAACACCTCATCTGCCTCACCTAGCCTCTCTGGACTTCAGGCTCCTCTGTCCTCTGTAAGTCTGGAATCCCCAAGGCAGAGTCGACCTCCCTCTCTCTTTGCTCTTCCAGCTCCTGCCTGCCCCCGGCAACCACAGCAGAGCCTGACACCCCGTGGGTGCTTGATACATCTCGTCCTTGCCTGACTGACAAAGCTGCCATTCTGAGTCCCTGGGGATGCCGTCCATAGATTCCTCAAAAGGCTTCCCAGGGCGGAACCCTTCTCAGGGCTCAATCTTCATTTTTCTCTCATTTACAAACTTGCTTGTCCCCTCCCCCATCCCTCTGCACTGTCACACTCGCTGGCATGTGCGCACAGGCACTCTCTCACTCAATCTCTCTCTCTCTCTCGCTCTCTCTCATTCTCTATGTCTCTCTCTTTCCCTCAATCTCTCTGGTTTCTCTTGCTCTATCTCTCTGGTTGTAACTGGGATTCTGTCTCTCTCAGTCTTTCTTTTTTTCTAAACTTTCTCCTTTCTTGGTCTCTCATGCCTTCCTTTCTCTCCTTCTATCCTCTGTCTCTGGCTTTTCTCTCTCTCTCTGTCTCTGTCACTTGTCTCTGTCTCTCTCATCTTTGCTACTATGCCTCCCTTCCCCCTCTCTATCACACACACACACACACACACACACACACACACACACACACACACACACACATAAACGGGACCCTACCCCCGGGAGCCCTTCCATGCATCTGTCATAATGTGTCACGTCACACTTTTCTCCTGGACCATCAGTGCCTTTAATCCTATTGACATTCAGTTAACGAGTTTCTCTCACTGTTGACAGAACCTCCTGCCCCACCCGTGCTGGGCTGACTGGGATCAGAGTTCAGAGTTGTTGCTGGGCCATTTAGGGCCTGTGGGGAAAATAGTCTTGGTTGTGAGGGGCTCATAGTCTCCCACAGCGGCCTGAGGGGTGCCATGGGGAGCAACCCCTTGAGTAGTGGGAGTCGCCTCCACTTTCCTTGGGATGAGGCTGGCACTGGAGGAGCTGGCACATCGGGGAGGTGCTTTGTGGCATGCAGGAGGCTGTGGACACAGTGAGGCCCCGGGAGGCAGAGGAACCTGTCAGGGCCATGCAGTGAGGTGCACTCATGGCTCAGGGCCCTTCTTCCCCCATCTCTGGGCTCGCCAGCCAGTTGTGGGTTGTGCCAAAGAGATCTGGGGGCACGGATCCAGAGAGGAGTGGGGCCAAGCCCAAGGGATCAGGGGTCCAGCGCTAAATGTGACCAGGCTGCTGGGGCTGTGGGTTGCCTGGAAAAGGCCAGGGAAGGGCTCAGGAAAGGGACAGAGGCCTGGGGGAACAGCCTTCGGAAGCTGCTGCTGAGAGACGAACCCTTGGGGGTGCCAAGGGAGGTGTTGTCAGCTTTGCCCTCTGGGGATGCTAACTTGTCAGAGCTTAGGACCAGTGGAGCCCACCTCCCATGGAACCGCACCCTGGGAGAGCAGAGCTGGGCTCTGGAGATCCTTCTCAGGGAGGGCCTCTACCCCCATGCAGGGCCGTGGGGGTCCAACTCTCACTCAACTCCAGAGAAGCAATAGCCCTGGGAGGGTCCAGAGCCTTGGTGGGCCAGGTGGGGTGGCTCTTGGCCTAGGGTATCCTCAGCAGCCTGTCGCTGAAAGGCAGCCTGGAATAAGGAAGGAGTATTGGCCCGAGTCAGACAAACTGGGTTCGAATCCCCACACTGCTTTTCAGGGCTGTAAGGACTGTAGGAAAGTCCCTAACCTCTCTGGGCCTCAGTTTCCTCCTGTATAAAATGGAGCAACTGCTCTCTGCCTCCAGTGGCTCCCCATGAGAAATGAGCAGCATGTCATATGTAAACGTGCCTGGCATGGCATAGTCCTGCTCGGTAAACAGCCACCAATATAATTGTTGCTTTAAAATGTCTAACCACGCTGATATACCATTATTCAAATATCAGATTAGCAAAGCTCACAGAGTTTGATAACACTGTTCTGGCAAAGCTATGGGGATCAGACAGATGCAGACAGGGCCAGCGGAAGTGTAGCCTGGTGTAACCTCTAAGGAGGGCCGTCCAACCTCTCCATTCCTTGATAACTGTGCATAACCACGTCTAACTCGGCGGTTCCACTCCTGGGAATTTCCCTACAGGTCTGCTAGCACACATGTGAAGTGGTGTGGGTACAAAGTTATTTATTACAACGTTTCATGTAATTACCAAACACTGGAAACAAGCTAAATGTGCATCAATAAGGGATCAGCCGGGCCTGGTGGCTCATGCCTGTAATCCCAGCACTTTGAGAGGCCAAGGTGGGTGGATCATGAGGTCAGGAGTTCAAGAAGAGCCTGGCCAGCATGGTGAAACCCCGTCTCTACGAAAAATACAAAAATTAGCCGGGCGTGGTGGTGTGTGCCTGTAATCCCAGCTACTCAGGAGGCTGAGGCCGGAGAATCACTTGAACCCGGGAAGCAGAGGTTGCAGTGAGCTGAGATTGCGCCATTGCACTCCAGCCTGGGTGACAGAGCGAGACTCCATTTCAAAAAACAAAAAACAAAAAATAAGGGATCAGTTAAATAATGTGCAGTCCTTCCATATAATGAAGTCATCTGCAGCTGCAAAATAAGAACAAGGAACCTGTTTTGCAAGTGACATAGAACAATAATCAAGATGTGTTTTTAAGGGAAGAAAGCCAGGTACAGAGCAGGATGTGTGTGCATTTTAAAAGGATAACAAATGAGAATCCCTATGAGGGTGACGGTTTATACATAGAAAATTTCTGGAAGAACACACAAGAACTGGCAACAAGGTTCCCTCTGCAGAGGGAAACTGGGTGGTGGGGACCAAAGGAGGAACGACTTTGCACTGTCAGTCCTTTTGGAATTTTGAATTTTGAAGCATGTGAGTGCATTAGCCATTCAAAATATAAATCATGCCTTCAAAAATAAATTCTTATTTCTGTACACTTAAAAAATATCCATTTTATGATTAGCCTCTCCTGGTCCAGACTGAGCTTCAAATGGGCTTTTGGCTCCATGTGAAGTTTCTAGGGGTAGAAATGGCATCTAGGAATACTCAGAAGCTGGGTCCTCGTGTCTTCAGTGAGTTAAGACCCCCCGGGGGTCCCAAGCCCACCCCAAAAGTAAGGGAAGGGGGAGACTGAGGGGCTGCATTAGCACCTGCCCATCCATGGCTTTGGAACAGCTATGAAGTCCTTGTGGACAGGTAAGTCCTCATTACATTCTGCTCCACATCCAACTGAGGCTGGCAGAGAGGTGGGAGTGGGTGGGCGTGAATGGGCAGAGAAGGGTCCTGGCGTTGGGGTCACTACTTCCTCTCATGGAGAGGGGAAATTGAACATGCTATATCCTCCCGACAGCCGTTGTCAAATGCCTGCCTCCTCCCCTAGGAATTCTGACTCTGCTGGTACCCAAAGTGTTCAGAATTCCACCAAGGGAAGATTCTCCCCATCACTGAGCACCTACTGTATACCTGTGCCAGGTGCTTTCCCTCTCGATGGCACAGGAGCCTAGGGCAGCCAGGACCTCGATCTCACATGCCACACTCCTTGAGGGGGGCACCATGCTGGCACCTGCCCCTGGGAGAGCAGGCACTCAGACTGGCCCTGTCTCCAGTGTCCCTGGCTGGAGTCCCCTTCCCACTCCCAGGACCTAGTCAGTCCTGATGCTGGAGTGCCTGCAGCCCCCAGTGGGCCCGGCAGCGCCACAGACACCCATGGCGGGGAGCAGGAGCTCCGCTGCCAGGAGACTGTCTCCCTGGATTCTGACTCTCTGAGGTGGCAACAATGTGGAGGAAGGAGGGTGCCGCCCACCCCCTCCCGGAGCTGGGGATGGTTGGTGCTGGGCTACTGGAAGTGGGATAAAGGCCCTCTGCCAGGCCTGGTCACTAGGGACCAACTGGTGTACAGTGACCCCTTCCTGGCGCTGTTGCTCCGAGAGGCACTGAAGGTAGGGTTCTCCCTAGGGATAAGGGGCTCAGGGGACAGGTTTTCCTGCACTGCCAACACCGGGGGCCTTCATTTGACTTCACAAGTGGGAAACTTATCACAAAATGTAGTTATAGATTCATTGTGTGCCGAACCTCACAGATTACCATTATAAACTTCGGGAGAAGCTGGGATGGATATCTTCATTTTGCAGAAACTGGGGCTCAGGGAGATGGGGACTTGCCCTGAAGCCACATAACTGACCCCAAAGCCCCAAACCTCGTCACTGACCTACCCACACTGACACACATACCACTGCCTCCTTCCCCCAGGCTTCCATATGTGCTTGTATGCCATGGATCAGCTCAGGCAGGGGGCATTGGAGCTCAGGCATAGGGCATTGGAGCCCAGGCAGACATAGGGGAAAGAGCCCTCCGGGAAGCGTGCACAGCTTAAGCAAAAGCACAGAGGTGGGACCATTCGGCAGGGAAGTGTGAAACTGAAGCGTGAGAGTGAGAGGTGAGCTGAGGCTCCAAAGTGTGGAGGGCCACCTTGGGGAATGGAAGGTTAGTCAGGAAGGATGTAGTTTGAATGCCAGGAGGGATGCCTATTCAGGGAGCCCTAGGGCAGCACCCGAGGCTTCCGGCTGCAGGACTGGCAAGATGAGAGGCGTCTTCCCAGAAGACGATGAGCAGGGCAGCAGCGAGGCACCAGCTCAGGCGAAGAAGCCCCGGGGCAGGTGCAGAAGGTGGTAGTTCAAATACACTTTTGGAGTCAGGATGGTTGGATTGAAGCCCAGCTGCTTACCAGTGCTGTGACCTTGGGCCAGTTACTTAACCCATCTGAGACTAAGTCATCTCATCTATAAAATGGATATGACAATGATGACAACAATACAGGTTGAATACCTCTTATCAGAAATACTTAGAGCCGGGCATCATGGCTCACACTTGTCATCCCAACATTTTGAGAGGCTGAGGTGGGAGCCCACTTTTACAAAAATTTAAAAATTAGCTGGGGGTGGTGGTGCACACCTGTAGTCCCAGCTACTCAGGAGGCTGAGGCAGGAGGATCACTTCAACCCAGAAGGTTGAGGCTGCAGTGAGTTATGATTGCACCTCTGCACTCCAGCCTGGGTGACAGAGTGATACCCTGTCTCAAAAAAATAAAAAAAGAAAAGAAAAGAAAAGAAAACAGGCTCACGCCTGTAATCCCAGCATTTTGGGAGGCCAAGGTGGGTGGATCACCTGAGGTCAGGAATTCAAGACCAGCTTGGCCAACATGGTGAAACCGCATCTCTACTAAAAATACAAAAATTTGCCAGATGTGGTGACAGGCGCTTGTCATCCCAGCTCCTTGGGAGGCTGAGGCAGGAGAATTGCTTGAACCCGGGAGGCAGAAGTTGCAGTGAGCCAAGATTGCACCACTGCACTCCAGCCTGGGCAACAAAGCCAGACTCCGTCTCAAAAAACAAACAGGCTGGGCACGGTGGCTCATGGCTATAATCCCAGCACTTTGAGAGGCCGAGGCAGGCGGATCACGAGGTCAGGAGATCTAGACCATCCTGGCTAACACGGTGAAACCCCGTGTCTACTAAAAATATAAAAAATTAGCCAGGCGTGGTGGCAGGCGCCTGTAGTACCAGCTACTCAGGAGACTGAGGCAGAAGAATGGCGTGAATCCAGGAGGCGGAGCTTGCAGTGAGTCGAGATCACACCACTGCACTCCAGCCTGGGCGACAGAGTGAGACTCCGTCCCAAAACAAAACAAAACAAAACAAAACAAAACAAAACAAAAAAACGGCCCGGGTGCAGTGACTCATGCCTATAATCCCAGCACTTTGGGAGGCCAAGGCAGGTGGATCACCTGAGGTCAGGAGTTCAAAACCAGCCTGACCAACATGGAGAAACCCTGTCTTTACTAAAAATACAAAATTAGCCAGGCATGGTGGTGCATGCCTGTAATCCCAGCTACTGGGGAGACTGAGGCAGCAGAATTGCTTGAAGCTTGAATCTGGGAGGCGGAGGTCGCGGTGAGCTGAGATGGC
Organism: Macaca mulatta; assembly: GCF_049350105.2. Lineage (NCBI taxonomy): Eukaryota > Metazoa > Chordata > Mammalia > Primates > Cercopithecidae > Macaca > Macaca mulatta. The sequence goes on from NC_133419.1 coordinate 12,434,644, forward strand.
ACCATTGCACTCCAGCCTGGGCAATAACGCCAAAACTCCATCTCAGAAAAACAAACAAACAAAAAAACCGAAAACAAGTTTTGGGTTTCAGATTTTGGAATATTTATATTATTCTTATCTGTTGAGCGTCCCAAATCTGAAATCCAAAAGGCTCCAATGAGCATGTCCTTTTAGCATCAGTCATGTGGGTACTCGAAAAGTTTTGAATTTTGGAGCATTTTGGATTTCAGCTTTGGGGGTTCGGGACGCTCAATCTGTTCACACATGGGGCTGTTGGGAAGACAAAGTGGATAGACACATGTCCAGCACTCAGTGCCTGTTAGGACATAGTAAGTGTCCATCAGTCTCTGCGAATCGGTACTCGGAATCATTACTACCCCGACACCCAGCCCCACCTCCCAGCCCTGGGCTGCTGGGACAGATTGCTTCTGTTTCTTGCTCTGAGAGGGAGCAGAGGGGATGACATGGGCCAGTGGGGAAGGAGGAGCCTCCCCCCTTGGAGATTGACATGTCCCTGGCCCAGACCTACAGGAACCTCACTGGTTTTAGAGCTCTGGTAGGTGACCAGAGAGACAAGGACTGGCCCTGGAGGCTGAATCCCTGCCACACCTGTCCTTGCCCCAATTCTAGGTGGGTGGGGAACTATACACTTGTTTCCCTAGTCAGGGATCACTGTGTCCACTTATCGAGGCCCCACGTCAGACTCCTGTGTCCCCCTGACACACCTGGGAAGAGGAGCGGGTGGGGTGATGTCTGGGCCATGGGCTGGTAGGCATGCCCCGGCAGCTCTAATGAGGTGTGTGAAGGCCACAGAGGCTGCCTTGGCAGCGGTGCGGTCAATAAGAGGGCAGGGGAGAGGCGGGCCTGGCGTGATGGCCATGGCAGCCGTGGGCGATCAGCCCTTTGCCGACGGTTGCTCGGGTGAGCAAGTGCGCTCCGAGCCATTCGACTATAATAACCCTAATCTGCTCATTACCACTCCCGGAGCTGACGGGTGACTCAGGCATGAGCTGCCAAGGGTTTCTGCCTTCGTAACCCCCATTGCACCCTCCCCCCTCACATCTGTGCAACAGCTGGGCTCCAGGGCAGCCAGTTCCCAGCAGACTCCGGCACCATCTGCTTCTCCTGTGGGAGTCAGGCTCTGAAGAGGGTGTGCTCAGGGAGCCTCCTAGAAGAGTGGAGCTAAGGGACACCTGGTCTAGTGTTAGGGAGCTCTGTGTCTTACTCTGCTCCCCAGAGGGGGTGCAGGGGTCCAGGCTGGGGGCTCAGGAGGCTTGGGTCCTGATGGATGTTAAATGACTTGTTTCCCTAACGCCTGAGACTCTAGGTCTCTCCATCTGCATGATGGAAGGGCTGTCTGGCTCCCTCTCCACTTCTCCAGCCAACCAGACCTAGTGCCAGACGGTGTTTTTCCCGTCTGAGGGCTGGGGCGCCTGTGTGTTGTGTGTTGGGGTGTGGGGTGCATTAGAGGACAGCTGAACTGCTGACTTCTATGGAGTGTGGACGGGGTACAGTAGAAGGGGAAAAGGCAGAGGCATCGCCTCCTAGTACCTTTTGCCCCACCCAGCCCCAGGCTGCCTATCAATTTGGGGATTCTCAATCCCCCTCTCCTGCTCCTGCTGGCTTTTGAGACTTGTTCTGCATGGCTGCCCCTTCCTAGAACTGGGAGGACCACCAGGATCCTTGGTAGTCACAATAGAAGCTAAGGCTTGCTGAGCACCCACCTTGAACCCTTAGAAGGCATTGTGTTGGCGGTCACAGCAATCCAGCTAGGTTGGCGCTATCATCCCAGTTCCCAGATGAGAGACCTGAGGGCACAAAGGGGTTACAGAAGGTCACACCACTAGCAAATGGCAGCTCTGGGGTATGAACCACAATGCATGTGACTCTGGGTCTCCTCACAGAACCACAGAGCCACACGTGGCCCCAGTGTACAGTTGGAGACGGAAGACTTCCCTTCTAAAGAAGGAACACACTGAGACTGGAAAACCTGGCTGCCCCACATGACTTTGTGCCCACCTGGCATGCAGTAGACACTCAGCAATTGCTCAGGGCCTAAAGGGCTCATCAGACAAACTGCTTAAATCGGAACTGCTCTGGTGGAAGCAAAGATGGGGTCCCGCCGGGCGCGGTGGCTCACGCCTGTAATCCCAGCACTTTGGGAGGCCGAGGCAGGCGGATCATGAGGTCAGGAGATCGAGACCATCCTGGCTAACACGGTGAAACCCCATCTCTACTAAAAATACAAAAAATTAGCCAGGCACTGTGGCGGGCGCCTGTAGTCCCAGCTACTCAAGAGGCTGAGGCAGGAGAATGGCGTGAACTCGGGAGGCGGAGCTTGCAGTGAGTGGAGATTGCGCCACTGCATTCCAGCCTGGGCGACAGAGTGAGACTCCGTCTCAAGAAAAAAAAAAAAAAGATGGGGTCCCATAAACCTCTCCCCAGCCTCTCATTTTCAGAGAATGAAACTGAAGTTGAGAGGGGGAAGGGACTCCCAGAGCCACTCATCAAGTTGGTGGCAGAGTCAAGACTAGAACTCATGTGGTGGGATGTCCCCAGGGGAGCAAGCCGGGAGAGGTCAGGAGCAGGTGGAGGGCTCTCTCCCCTCCCAGAGTGGGTTGGGTTACGCCCCTGCCCCTTTCCTCAAGCTGAGCCAGAGAGACAGGGGAAGAGGCCTGGAGACTCGGCCTGGGCTGAGCCATCTGAGCACCCAATGGGTAAGTGCACTGGGCTCCACAGGCTCCCACCAGCCAGTGCCCTACATGGTCCTCTTGATGGCCTAGTCCAGGGACAGCCCATGTGTGTGTAGTGCAGAGCCACCTCATTCCCCACTGTTGACACACCCGACTCCCTTATTCCATCAGTAAACACTGGGCCTGGAGAGACAGTCCAATTGGCTGGCAGTGTCCTCCTCCCAGCTCCACTCCTTGCCTAAACAGACAGCTCTGTTTGTCCTCCCTGCCCAGCCACCAGAACTTCATTGTCACCCAGATCCCTGCCCTGTAAGCAACTCACCTCCTCTCACTCCCACAGAATACCCGTGTCAGAGCTGGAGAGGCCGATGGGAAACTTTTAGGACAACTTCTAACCCCCTACCCAAGCAACACCACCTCCACCTCTTTTTTTTTTTTTTTTTTTTTTTTGAGACAGAGTCTCACTCTGTTGCCCAGGTTAGATAGAGTCCAGTGGAGTCATCTTGGCTCACTGCAACCCCCCACCTCCTGGGTTCAAGCGATTCTCCTGCCTCAGCCTCCCAAGTAGCTGGGATTACAGGTGCATGCCACCACTCCTGGCTAATTTTTATATTTTTAGTAGAGATGGGGTTTCGCCACGTTGGCCAGGCTGGTCTCGAACACCTGACCTCAGCTGATCTGCCCACCTCGGCCTCCCGACCTCAGGTGATCCACCCGCCTCAGCCTCCCAAAGTGCTGGCATTACAGGCATAAGCCACCACGCCTGGCTACCACCTCCACTTTTACAAATGACAAAACAGAGACCCCAGAGGGGAGGCGTGGCAAGAGCCATGTAGAACAGGAAGGCAGGCCTCACCTCCAACCACTCACTGCTGGGCGTGGCCTCTGTGTCTTGGCATGTGCTGTTCCTTCTGCTAGGACAGCCCTTCCTCGACGAAGCTTCAGCCCACTGAGTGAATGACAACTTTGGCTGTACCCACACAGCTGTCTCTATTGTGGCTCATGATGCCCGGCCCCCTTTCCATCACCCTGCAAGCTTCCGAAGCCCGAGACCTGGGTTGGTTCATTGCAGATCCCCCAGCTCCCAACCCAAGGTGCCCAGAGTGAGCTACTGACAAAGGCTTGGACATGAATGAATCGGTGGGCTTGAACCAGAACAAATTCTCTCAATCCTGGCCCAGCTTGGACCCCCAAATCCCAATCCCTGTTCTCCTAGGCCAAAGCTATTCTGAGAGGTCTTTCAGGCCCCTGTTTCCAGATCCCAGTGGGCTTTGAAGACATGGTCTCCCTTGCTTCCCCTGGGCCTGGGCCCCGCCTGGGCAAAGCCTTCTCTCAGTTGTTGTGGGTGAATCATTGGCAGGCTGTAAACAGCTCTATGGAGCACTGGCTGTACCACCAAGGCCCTGGCACTGATCCTAGCCGCGCCAGGGGGATCTAAAAGAAGACATGGCTCCCACGCACCCACGATGGAAAGGAGAAGGTGGAATAGAAACAGGGGGGAGGTTTCCAGATTTGCATACCAACACGTGCACAGGAGTCTGTAATGCAGCCCAGCCTAGGAGGGGACAAAACAGAACCTGGAGGACGAGAAGGGGATGAATCAGAAAGTCTTCCAAGAGGAAGGGACCTGCAGCGAGGAGGTGGGGTGGCTTCTGGGAGTTTAGAAACCACCAGTATTTACTGAGCACCTACTATGCAACAGGCACTGCTCCAGGGCTACAGGTACTGCCATGAACAAAACAAAGACCCTATGCCGCACAGAACAGAAAAGCAGAGCAGGGCCAGGGTGTGGGCAGCTGCCTTATGTATCATTTGCAAGATTCTGTAGCAGGCCAAGAGCTTGGAGACTTTTCCAGCCACTGAACAGATGAGGAAACCGAGACCCAGAGAGGGCTGAGGAGTTGCCTGGAGTCGCACAGGAAGACAGGGCAGAGGCAGACCCCAGGCCCTGCGTGTGGGCTCAGAGGTGAGGATGCCTCTTTGGCCTTCAGAAAGGAGAGGCTTTGACCTTCAGGAAAGCCCTGAGCTCAGTCCCTCCCCATGTGGCCCAGGTGGGGCCTCATTTCCACGGTAGGTATTTGGGGGCTGGCTGAGGGAAGGACCCCTCCCCTCCTGCCCCCCAACTAGGGGTCCCAGGGCACTCAGAGAAACAGCAGAGGCTTGTGAGGAAAGCCAAACTCGAGTCACTCAGCGGTGGGTTCCCCAGGGCTACACCTCCTCGCCGCCCCGTCTGTAGATGGGCAGCTCTGACTCCGGGCTTTTGGCCTTTCCAAGACCAAAAATGTTGCTTCCTTTCCTCCCCCAGGAGCAGCCAGCTGGGGCCGACAGCATGGTCTGGCGTCTGGAAACTCAGACTTCTTCCAGCCCCACACCCCACCTACACCAGCCCCAGCACAGAGCTTGATGTCTGCCGAGTGACTCGCTTTCCATGGCTTCAACAGCCTCGGCCGCAGCAGGGTCAGAGCGCGGGCACTGACTTTTCAGACTCTCACTCTCCTAAGTGAACATTAGACCCACATTACGTAGCCGCTGAAATTTGTGGCTGCCTCCTACAAGCCATTTGATAAGTTCTTATTGTCACCTCCCCCTGGTATGCGTGCACCCTCAGGGACTGGGGCAGCTTGTTCACTCAGAGCCAGGGTGCTGCCAGGGGGTAGGAGCGGGGCATGGGTGGCACAGAGCCCTGGCTGGGAGCTGTGGCCCATCTGTGTTGCCTTGAGCATGACGCTTGCCCTTTCTGGTTTCACCTGGAAATGGCTCTCCAGAACGTGACTCAGCTTCCCTGTTCAGCCAGCCCCCTCACTGGTCCGTTCCTAGGCATAGTCCTGGGTTTGGGACAAAGGAGCCTCTTCTGAGGTCACTAAACCAGCCCCCAGCCCTAAACCTGCCCCAAACAATTTGTCATCCCAGGCCTCTTGGACCTCCTCCCAGAGCTTCCCAGTATCCCGACTCCAAAGCTATCCTTTCCTTCTCTGAGCTCTCACCTCGCCTTGTCCAGGTTCTGTCCAGACAGCGTCCTGGGCCATTGCACAGGTGGGTACTCCATGGGGCTCTGGCCTCCTTTACATTGGAACCCCCTGCACAGGCCTGGCACATAGTCGATCTCTATAGATGCCCATTCAGTCACTCACCAATTCAACAAACAGCTCTTTGGGCCAGCTTTGTACTCAGCTCCACACTGGGCCTGGGGATAGATATTAGAGGCTAATAAGGCACAGCCTTACCCTCAAAGAGCTCCCTGTCTGCGGAGAAGAAATACAATGACAAAGCAGGTGATTCGTGCCCTAATGGGGGAAGCCCTGGGAGCAGCGGGAGCACACAGCAGTGCTACCTAACCCTGGGGAAATGAGGGAAGGCTTCCTGGAATAGGCAACATCTAAACTGAGACCTAAAGAATGAGTAGGAGTTAACCAGATAGAGGAAGCAGTTCCAGAAAAAGGGAGCACCCAGGCAGAGTTCTGGAGTCTAGAGACAGCACATGGACTCTGGGAAACCTCAGGAGTCGGGCTGGCCTCTTTGCTTCTTCTGTTGACTGGTTTTTCCCCACCCCTCTAAGAAAGAAGGGGAGATAGTTCTTTCCCATTGGGTGGGCTTCCCAGACCCCTATCCCTGCCATAAGAGGCCCGATAACTCCCAGGTGGCTGGTCACTTACCACATGCACCTAACCTGCCTATCACTTCTCTGCTCTGAGCCTCAGCCTCAGCCTCGTCTGTCAAATGGGGTGGGGCACTTACGCCCCATGTCATTCTTACGAGAGACCTGGAGGAGAGAGGAGAAGCCCTAGCCCTTCCCCTGCCTAACTAGGGGTGCAGCCCGGATTGGGTCTGGGTCTGCAGGGGGAAGTGGGGTGGGGGAGACCCTGAGTGCTAGTGCCCACCAATCTGAGCCCAGGCCGGCCACAGACCCCTGGCTTCTCTTCCATCTCAGGAGTCTTTCTCCCTCAGCCCCCTCACTCCCAGCCACATTGGAAGATGATAAAAAAAGAAAAGAAAGAAATGGTCCTCCCACTACCTGGCAGGCGTGCCCACGATGAGAAATGCCTTTCCAGGGGAGCGTGGTCTCTGCAGAGCCCTTGCCAACCCCCAGTCCTACCTGTCGTGATCCTCTGGCTGCTCCCTTGTGTTTTCTCCCCCTATTCCCACCTCCACCTCACTGGCTGGAGGGAAGCGGGGAGAGAAAACAGCCTTCACAGTGGGGCTAAGGACTCAGAGACTAGGCATGGGGGAACGGGGGACAGAGGGTGGGAGGGGAACCCCAGGACCAGCGTGAAGCAAGTCATTCTTCCCTTCCTGGTTTATAGGGAGGTAGAAGTGAGGGGTGGGAGTGGAGTACCTGACCCTCATAAACTCTAGGACAAATTCAAGGCCCAGAAAGGGCTGGGCCCCGATGAAGGGCTCAACAAGCTTATAGGATTAGATCAGAGAGCCAGGGGGACATCAGGAATGGTCTTACCCAGCAAATGTGCAAACTGAGGTCCTAGAGGGGCCAAGACTTCCCCAATCACACAGCAAGTTAGAGGAGGTAGAGGCAGGACTAGAACGTGGGCCTTCTGTATCCAGTCCCAGTGGTGGGAACGGAATGCAGGATAACTTAAAGAGGATAGTGACAAAGCCAGGTCAGGCTGCCACGGAGGTCAGAGTCCAAGCCTGACCATGGCTTTTATTCCTCCCCTACACACTGAGCTCCTGTGCCACCAACTTGGATGCAATAACAAGGAGAAGAGAAATTCTTGCCTGGATCTTCTGGGGAGCCAGATTTCCAGGTCTTTCAATGTTCCAGAATTGCAGAAATGCTGGAAGGAACCTCCTGGATCACCTATTCATGAGAGAACTCAGGCCAGGGAGAGGAAGGCCGTGCCAAAGGCCAAGCCCCAGTGAGTGACCCACGCATGTCTCAGGTTCCCAGACCAAGGCTCTTTCTGGTGTATCACAGTGGTTAGGAGGCCAGGCTATGGATGGGTCTGACACACTTGGGTTCGAATCCCTGCTCTGCCATTCACTGGCTATGGGACCTCACTTTACTTCTTAGTCATTTATCTGAGCCTCAGTTTCTCCACCTGTAAACTGGAGATGGCAGCACTTACCACATAGGGTGTTATAAAAATTTAATGTAGGCCAGGTGCGGTGGCTCAAGCCTGTAATCCCAGCACTTTGGGAGGCCGAGACGGGCAGATCACGAGGTCAGAAGATCGAGACCATCCTGGCTAATACGGTGAAACCCCGTCTCTACTAAAAAATGCAAAAAACTAGCCGGGCGAGGTGGCGGGCGCCTGTAGTCCCAGCTACTCGGGAGGCTGAGGCAGGAGAATGGCATAAGCCCGGGAGGCGGAGCTTGCAGTGAGCTGAGATCCGGCCACTGCACTCCAGCCTGGGCGACAGAGCGAGACTCCGTCTCAAAAAAAAAAAAAAAAAAAAAAAGAATTTAATGTAATAACATTAGTTCCATGGGGACAGACTCTGTCTCACTTACTATCGTCTTCTTAGCATCTAGAACACTGCTCAGCACTTAGTAGGTCCTCAACAAAATGGAACAGTCATAGTCATTATCACGCTGTACTATGCTGCTTCTGGCTTGATATCAGTAGCAGGGGCAGAAACAGGATGACCTCTTTTATTCCACTGGCCCCTGAAGAGAAGCCAGAGTCTGGCTGTTGCAGAGGGAGGCCACCAGCCATGCTAGAAAGAATGGCTGTGCAGCCTTAGACAAGTTCCCTCCCCTTTCTGTTTGGTTTCCCCCCAGCACAAGGAGGGCATTGCTAAGTGATGACTTAAGTCCCCCAGCTTGAGGACTGCTCCTGGACCCTGTGCCATGGCTCTGCCTGAGATAGTTAAATTTTCTCCTCTGGGATGCCCAGAGGGAAGGGCTGAGGGGCAGGGCTGGGCATCCCAGATGAGAAAAAGGGTGGGGATGGGGCAGTGGCCAGGCTCTGCCAGGCTCCTAGGAGCCTTTGCTCTATTAGGCGGTCAGCTTATAGGACACAGGAATGATCAGGGTAGCCAGGCGTCAGTGCAGGCACCAGCCTCCACTGGGGCCTGAGAATGAAGCTTCTGGTGGATGATGGCTGGTTCATTAAGGGGATGAAGGGCAAGGCTGGAGACTTGCTGAGCACTTCATCTGCCCCCACTCCCAGGCCAGCCTCACACTACCTGGCACTTAGCGGTTCCCTCCCCAGCAGGCACTGGGGAATGGTGAGGAACCTTGATGCTCTCATAACAGTCTCCAGTGCCCGCTCTGCCCATTAGCTCCTGCTCCTTGCGGCTCTTTATTGTGAGGGAGGCTTTATTGCTACCTCTGGGTTGTAGGGTGGAGGGTGAAGTTCTAGGAGCAAGAGGCCCTGGCTGGGCATGACAGAGCAGGTTCCCTGCAGGACTGGGAGCCCCCTCCCAGGGCTGCCAGCTCCCAACCTGGGGTCTTGCCATGGTTTGTTGCCAGCCAAGTCACATTTGTCCCCGTGAATCCTCTTGTCCCCTACACACACACACACACACACACGCTGACCACACCCTCAGCAGAGCTCCACCCTACTCCTGGCATCAGGGCCTCTGGGGAGGGGCCAGACAGCCAGGCTATTTTCCAGGGGGTTTCAAAGGCCCAGATCTGGAGGTTCATGAGCCCAGAAAGCTCTGGGCTCAGGAGAAAACAAAGCAACACCCTTCCCTGAGCCCTTGGAGGAAATGGCCTCCAGGGGCCAGGGAGGAAAAACAGGAAGGGCCAGGCTGGGGAGGACGTCCTGAGGGTGGGGACGGGGAAGAGGGCCAACCTATCCCTGTCTTCCTCCCTACACTAGTGGGCTCTGCAGAGGGAGCGGCCAGCGTGGTCCTGGCCTTGGGCTGCGCTAGGGACTGTCCTGGGCTGCACTGGGAGGTCTGTCCTCAGCTGGTGGCTGCCCACCTGAGAGCTTCCTCAGGGATCCCAGTTCACGTGATGGGAGCTGAGCGCTGGGGTTAGAGAGTCAGAGTCCTCCGTGGGTGGGGGCAGAGCTGTGACACCTGCCCTCCTCTCTCCACTCCTTGGCCTGTGGGGGCCCCAAGCAAACTCCCCTCCCCTCATTCACCCTTCACTCTTCATTTACTGAGCCCTCCTCAGTACAAAATAGCAACAACAGAGTAGAGGATAGCAATAACACAAACTGCTTCCTCCTACCTCTGCCTCCACTTTACAGATGAGAAGACTGAGGCATGCGGACAATGAACGAAAACAAACAAAAACTTTGCCCAGGTTACACAGCCAATGAGCACTGGAGGAGAATTCAAATGCTGGCTGCCTGCCGGACTGCACGGGGCTTGCTGGTAACCCTTTCCTGGAGCAGTAAAGGCTTAAACCACAGTGGGGTCAGGGAGCCCCAGGAGCCCGGAGGTGGGCAGCTGACCCCGGCCCTAGTGGGGCAGGAAGGCTCACGGCTGGCGATCCTTCACACTTACCATTGACTCCGTTCACCCTCCCCTGCTCGTGGGCGACTCACGCTTTCTCACGATCTCCTCTCCTCAAACCCCACCCCACCCTCCCCCGTCCTCACTCTCAGCTGTTGACCTTGTTTTTCTCACTCCCTGAAGACAATCCAGTCTCTCAGAAGTACTTCCAGATTTGCACGGGCACATCCGCCCCCACCAGCCTCTGCACCCACACATTGCCTCCCCGAGTCCTAGGAGAGATGACTGTCCACGCCTGCCCTCACCCACCACCCAGGCAGGCACCAGAGCCCAGTCCCTCTGATCAGCAAGTCATCCCGTCTCAGTTCACCAAACCATTCCCGTCAGTGGCTGTTTTTCCTCCCATCTTACACATACCTGCTCTTGATCCTGCTTCCCCTGTGGCTGCCACCCAATTCCTTGTTCCCCTCTGCAACAAAACTCCTCCCAGGGTTGTCTTTATCCACTATCAGCGGTTCTTCTCCTCCTGTTCTTTCTTAAACCCACTCCAATCTGGCTTTCATCCCCACCACTCTATCAAAAATACTCCTATGGGCCTTGCATGCTGGCTGATACCTGTAAGCCCAACGATTTGGGAGGCCGAGGCAGGAGGATTGGAAACCTGGAGTCTGAGACCAGCCTGGGCAACACAGCAAGACCCTGTCTCTACAAAAAAATTTTAAGGCTGGGTGTGGTGGCTCATGCCTGTAATCCCAGCACTTCATGAGGCCGAGGAGGGCAGATCATGAGGTCAGGAGATCGAGACCATCCTGGCTAACACGATGAAACCCCATCTCTACTAAAAATACAAAAAATTAGCTGGGCATGGTGGTGGGCGCCTGTAGTCCCAGCTACTTGGGAGGCTGAGGCAGGAGAATCGCTTGAACCTGGAAGGCGGAGGTTGCAGTGAGCCCAGATCACGCCATTGCACTCCAGCCTGGGCGACAGAGTGAGACTCTGTCTCAAAGAAAAAATAAATAAATAAATAAAAATTAGCCGGGCATGGCGGCGCACATCTGTAATCCCAGCTACTCAGGAGGCTGAGGCGGGAGGTGGGATGATCGCTCAAACCCAGGATGTTAAGACTGCAGTGAGCTAGGACCATACCACTGCCCTCCAGCCTGGGTGACAGAGTGAGACCCCATCTCAAAAATAAATAAATAAATAAAATGCTCCTACCAAGAAGGAGCTTCTCCATGGCTAAACTCAACTGTCAGTTCTCAGTCTTTCTGCCACTTGCCCCTGACCCCATGGCATTTGGCAGCATAGCCCTCCCTCTTCCCTGAAACACTCTTTCCACTGGGCTCCTAGGTCACCTGCTGTACTCACTTGGTTTTCTGTTACTTCTCTCACCTTTCCCTCTCCGTCTCCTTTGCTGCTTTTTTCTCTTCTTCCAGACAGCCCAACATGGGGTGCCTCAAGCCCAGACTTTGGTTCTGATCTCATTCCTCATTCCTCTGGTGAGCTCACCCAGTCTCATGGCAACAGCATATATACACCAATGACTTTCACATCCATACCTCTAGCCTGGACCTCAAATGTTCCACTGTCCACTCAGCATCCCCTCCCTGCACTAGATAGCTCAGGTCCAACGCATGCCAAGCTGAGCACCTGTTCTCCGTTACACAACTCGCTCTGACACATGCCTTCTTCACAGGGATGCCACCTTCCCCAGTGGGCAAAAATTGGTTCTTGGGGGGATAGAAAAATATTGATATTACAATGGTTTGTAATTTTCCACAGGGCCAAAGTACATGAACATGTATACGTCATAGCTGTGGTGTTAAAATTCCATTGTGGGCCGGGCACGGCGGCTCACGCCTATAAACCCAGCACTTTGGGAGGCTGAGGTAGGTGGATCACCTGAAGTCAGGAGTTCAAAACCAGCCTGGGTAACATAATGAAACCCTGTCTCTACTAAAAATACAAAAATTAGCCAGGCATGGTGGTGCGCACCTGTAATCCCAGCTACTCGGGAGGCCGAGGCAGGAGAATCGCTTGAAATCAGTAGACAGAGATTGCAGTGAGCCCATAGCCCATATCATGCCACTGCACTGCAGCCTGGGCTATAGAACAAGACTCCATCAGGAAAAAAAAAAAATCTGTTGTGCGGGGAAGTGATTAGAGAAAAATGTCTTCAAAGGCTCCTGAGGGTGGGTGATAGTGAAAAATTGATTGAGAAAAGGCACTGCTCCAACACAAACCCCATTTCAGCCAATGGCAATCCAAGCCTTCCATGGCTCAGGCCAAAGCCTTGGAGGCGATGATCTCGGCTCCTCCCTTTTTGAAACAACCCACGTCCAATCCATGAAGAAATCCAGTTGGTTCTGCCTTCAAAATAGATCCAGAATCCAAGCCCTCCCAACCACCCCCACAGCACCCACCCTGATTCGAACCACCATCATGTCTTGCCTGGATTAGTGCAGCAGTCTCCTGACTGGTCTCCTTGCAGCTGCCCCCGCTCCCTACACACACACCCAGAGTGATCTTTTTACAATATACGCCAGCTCATGTCCTTCCTCTTACAAAAGACACTCCAGTTGCTTCCCATCTCCCTAAGTTCTCATAGTGACCTGTCCTCCCCTCTCCCCCAACACTCTCCCCCTACACTCTTCTGACCACTTCCTCCCTCCGCTCCAGCTCCACAAGCCCCGTTGGTTTCCTCCAACAAACCAGGTATTATCCCACCCTACAGCGTTTGCACTGGCTGTTCCCTCTCCCTGGTACACTGTTACCCAGATAACTGCAGGGCTAAATCCCTCTCCTCCTTCAAGTCTTTGCTCAGATGCCACCTTCTCAATGAAGCCTGCCCTCATTACCCTGTCTCAACATTGCAATCCACCCCCAGATAACCCTCACTTCTCTCCACCTTTTCTTTTCCCAAACACTCACCACCTTCTAACACACTATAACATTTCCTTCTTTTGCTCATTGCTGATTGCTATCTCCCTCTGCTAAATGCCAGCTCCTGAGGGCAGGGATCTTTGTTTTGGTCACTGTTGCATCTTCAGCATGACGACAGAGCCTGGCACACACTAGGTGTGCCTGATACACCCTGGACACTCACTGCAGCCTCCTGCCATATCTGCTTTCTGATGTTTCCCACCCCAGGTTCCATCATATCTCCCCACCTTTGAAACCACATTTCCCTGTCCCTGAAATGCCCCCCACGCCCCCATCCCTTAGTGAGCTCTTTCTCAGCCGCAGAACTCTCTCAAAGATGACTTCGCCTCTCTGGTTAGGTCAGGAAGGGCCCTGCCTGCCAGACAGGGAATCTGAGCTTTTTCCTAAGAGCAATTATGGATCCATGGAAGGGCTTTGAGCTGAAGAGCAACCTGGTCACACTTGCGCTTTGCTGCCCTTAGGATAGTGGACAGGAAGGGAGCCAGGCTGGAGGCAGAGGAGGAGACCTAGGGAGGAAGTCAATGCAAGATGGAAGGACTGGGGCTAGGGCCATGAATGAGGGGCAGGGGAGGCTGCGAAGGACTGGAGCCAGGAAGGAAAAAGACCAGGACTCACTACCAACAAAATGTTTCCAGGTAAGGAAAAGAGGGAAAGTAGGGACATGGCCAAGGTCTCTGCTTTGTAGGGTCAGGGTTGTGGTGGTGCCTTAGCTAAGGACAGGTCATGGGGGAGCTTCTCTCCTGTGCGAGAAGCTTCTCTTCTCTCTCACTACAGCTTCCATCCCCTTTCACTGAAGCATCTGGCACCCCAACACTTCTGGCCATAAAGAGAGAGGTCAATGGGGATTTGGAGAGGGATGGGCCTTCCCCAGGGGAACACAGACCTCAGACCTGGAGTGGAGGGAAGGGGCTCACACAGAGGTCTTTTTCAGAAAACAGGCCTTAAGGCTGTTCCCCAGAAATTAGAGAGGAACTTCCGGCCGAGAAGCCCATACTTGCCTCATGTTCTGCGTAGCCTTGTTTGACCAGAAAGACAAACAGCACAGGGAGTGGCCTTTGTGACATTTTATGAGGACTCCCCAACTCAGCCCAGGGTGTGGCAGTCAAGAGAAGACAAAAGGCATCCCCTAGTCAGACACAGCTATCCCTGGAGCATCTCCCTGGAGGAGCCAGAGACCCTCAGAATCATCTCATGGTATGTCCTCATGTTGCAGATGGGGAAACTGAGGCCCAGAGACAGAGAGAAGCAAATTGCCACAGGGCACAGTTGATATTACCAGGAGGGAACTGAGGCCACAAGGAGAGGACTTATCTGGTCTGATAGGGATAGACTAATAATAGCCCCGGTATTTGTATAGTTATTTTCTTCCCAGGCGTTCAGAGCACTGCACGTCCATGATCTCATTTGTCCACAAGACATCCCTCTGGGATGGGTGACAAGGCGACTTCATGCAGATGTGAAAATGCTCTGTCATCCCCCGCCGCCTGCCCCCAATAACCTTAATTTTCTTTTTCAGTCTCTATTATGTCCCCTTTCTTCCCATAACCAATTTAATTCAACAAAGATTTATGAGGCTACTGCTTGGTGCAAGGTGCTGGGCATTTGGGAAGCTTCAGGATTTCCCCAAGGCCAAGGTCATTGCTCTGCTTTCTGTAGTCCCAAAGCACTGTGTTCAGACCTGCATTTGTACACATCCTATTGTCTCCATACAGCTACCATCTTGGAGGGCAGGGCTTGGTCTTGTTCAAGCTTGCACACCCCCATAGTGCTCAGGCCAGGGCCTGGCATTCGGGAGCCTGGAGAAATCCTTGACCAGGGCCATGCTTCCCTGAATCCACCTGTTAATGCACTTGTCGCATTGTATGACAATTACTCAGAGAAAGAGCAGGATTCTGTATATGCAGTGCCTAGCACATAGCAGCTACGTCATTAATATTTGCTGAATGGATCAATAAAAAATGTGAAAGGAGGAAGATGAGGGTGGATAGTAATGGGCGATCCTTGCCCTGAAAGAGCTCCCCGTCCGTTGCAGGGGTGGAGCAGGTGGGCAGAAAGCGGGATTGAAGAGCTGTATAAATGCTATCAACTTGGACGATTCCATCACCGAAATGCTGAGAAGTGCCATGGGGCTACAGAAGAGGGGAGTTCAAACTCACCTGGGAGAATCAGGGATGGCTCCCTGGACAAAGTGACAGTGAAGACGGGCTTTGAAAGGTGGAAACCCATAGGGAGGAACTCAGTTTTTAGCTGAAGGCAGGGCACTGGGCAAGACGAGGAGGTCAAAAGTCATACTGGGGCAGACTCTGTCTCAGGCTAAGCTGCTCCTTTCCACAGGCGCGGGGAGCCATCGAAGGTCCAGGGGCTGAGAAGACAGTAGCGCAATTGGATCTTGTGTCTCAGAAAACCACAGAGAGGCCGGGCGCGGTGGTTTATGCTTGTAATCCCAACACTTTGGGAGGTGGGCGAATCATTTGAGGCCAGGAGTTCAACACCAGCCTGACCAAGATGGCAAAACCCTATCTCTACTAAAAACACAAAAATCAGCCAGGCATGATTGCAGGTGGCTGTAATCGCAGCTACTCAGGAGGCTGAGGCATGAGAATGTCTTGAGCCTGGGAGGCGGAGGTTGCAGTGAGCCAAGATCATGCCACTGCACTCCAGCCTGAGTTACAGAGCAAGACTCTGTCTGAAAGAAAGAAAGAAAGAAAGAAAGAAAGAAAGAAAGAAAGAAAGAAAGAAAGAAAGAAAGAAAAAGAAAGAAAGAAAGAAAGAAAGAAAGAAGAAAGAAAGGAAGGAAGGAAGGAAGGAAGGAAGGAAAGAAAGAAAGAAAGAAAGAAAGAAAGAAAGAAAGAAAGAAAGAAAGAAAGAAAGAAAGAAAGAAAGAAAGAAAAGGAAAGGAAAAAGAAAACCACGGGGAGGGAGGGCATGGATGGAAAAGACTGGGGGAGGCAAGTGACTGGGCAGGAGCCAGGTGAGGTGGAGGGTGAGCGGCTTGAGTGTCTGACTTAGGGAGGTGGCTCAGGAGTCTGAGAAGAGGGTGTGAGAGGCTGGGCAGAGAAAAGGGTCTGAAGGATATGGACACTAATTAGGTGTGGGGGAAGAGCAGCTGGAGGATTTGGGGAACCGATGTGGGGCTTGAGAGAGTGATGGGGCCTTAGCAGCTGTGGGGTAACTCCAGGGAGGTAATGAGTTTCCTCCACCTGGTGGAGAGGCTTCACTAAGTACACAGCTGCGGAGCTTGGGAGGGAGGTCAGGGCCCCAGAGACAGTGCTGGGAATGGGGATGAAGCAAAAGCTGAGGCCGTGGGAGTGGATGAGGTCACGAAGAGAGTGGGTGAGAAAGAAAAGGGAAGAGAGGACGGAGCCTTGGGGGACGCCCACCGTTGGGAGGGGTGGGAGCAGGAAGAGAGCGGGAAATGAAGCAGCCAGGAAGATGGGGGTCCCCCATTCTTCCTCCTTTCCAGGGTGCCCGGCCTCTGCGCCCCCTCACCTCCCACGGGCCACACCCAGCTGAGGAGCAGGCTCTGTTGCCTGCTCAGCCTCCAGGAGAGCTCTGAGGAGTCGAAGGCAGGAAAGCCCAGGCATTGAAGGTTTGGGCTCTAGACCTGGTTGGAGCTGGTGTGAATCCCACCTGTCCCTCCACCCCGCCGGCCGCCCGACCTCAGGCAAGCCACGCCCCAGGCAAGCCACGCCCCTCGCCTCCTCAGCCCCCTCACCTTCCTAAGAGGATCACAACGGGACTTCCGTGACTATTAAATGGGATAATGCGTGTTATGCACTTGGCACCCGGGCCTGGCAGTCCCTCAGAGCTCAGTAAGTGCTGCCGGCTGCTCTGACGATTATTATTGAGCAGGATTGGATTCTGGCACTCAGGCCGGCAGGGCCAAGGAGCCCAGCAGCTCCCGGAGGCCTTGGTGAGGGAGGGGGCCTGGCCACCTGAACTCGCCCAGTCTCGGAGTGCTGGGGCCTCTCCTGTCATCCTCCTCAGCCCAGAGCCAGGGATGGCTGAACTGGGACAGTCCCAGCTCTCCCGGCGCAGATCACCCTTCCACCTGCGAGGGATAGGCCCCCACCCCCACTGCGGTCTTCAACTCCAGCTAGGGCAGAGGGTGGGGCCTCAATCCTGGGGCTGGGGATCCCTCAGAGAGAGTCATCTCCCCCGCCCCCCGTCTGTGTACCGGCCCCCTCCTCCTTCCGGGCTGGCGCGGACGCGTCCTCTCAGGTCCGCGGTAATTTGTCTGCTCACGCGGGCTCCGCGGCACCCCCTCCGCGCACGCGCATCCCCGCCCCGGGCCGGATACTCGGGGCGCTCTGGGTGGGTCAGTCCAAGTTGCGGAGAAAGACTTCTATGCTGGGGGCGCCAGTCGCTGGAGGCGCCGGCCTCGAGCCCAGGCCGGGCGTTTGCGGGCGCTCAGCTATTAAGAGCGGAGACGCCTCGTCCCCCGCCCCCCAAGAATTCTGCAGCTGGGACTCAGCCCAGGCGCGCCTTCTGCGCGGCCCTGGAGGACCAGGAGCGCGGGCGGCGAGTGGTGCTGGCTGGGATGGGGGCTGCTGGAGCAGGTCTTGGGTTGGCGGATTCTGGCTCCTGCCCCCTCACACACCGAGGCCTGAACCCTGGACTTCTCAGAGCCTCAGTTTCCCCTTCTCAACCTCAGCCTCAGACCTGGAAACAGGTCAATTGCTCTCATCGTGGGCCTGCATGCCTGTCTGTGCAACCTCAGCTGGGCGGCAAGAAGAGTCATGGCCCGCTGAAGCCTGGGGAACAGGTCCCCATCCCACACTACCAGACCTGGCCTGGGCTCCCTCAGAAGAGGGGGGCTTGACCCCTCTACCAGCTGGGCTCGGGTCTGGGGTTCAAACTCAGGCCAGAGTTGTTCAGCGCTAGGAGGCCCCCATTAACTAGGCCACCCCTGGGGATGGGCGGTGGAGGCTGGAGCTGACTGGCCTGGGTGCCCAGGGGAGGTGGCTGCAAGGCCCAGGGCTTTGAACAAACCACAGAAGGTTTCTGCAATATCAAAAGAGCTCTTAGAGACTAATCATATGGGGGGAGGGGGGACAGTTGGCCAAAGAGCTTCTGCTTGGTTCCCATCAGCGAAGGATCAAAAAGCATTTGGTCAAAGAACCTTTAAATACCTTGAAAGGCAGGTGAAGCCAGTTCAGTGGGTTCCAACAGGGACTGAAACGCTGGTCTGAGCTGCAGACAAGCTGGCACCAGCCACAGGACATGCTGGGGGAGGGGCCCACTGAGGCAGGAGGGAGAAAAGGTGTGGATAGACCAGCAGTCTACCTCCCTAACTGTCCCCTCTTCCCCCACACCCAGAAGTCACTGTGGAGAGGATGGGGAGGGCAGAGAACTGGGTTCAGACTGACAGAGCTGGAAGCAGTCTTGCAGGCTTCTGGGCCAGGGCTTTTCATCTGGAACCCAAAGGACTCCCACCCCAACACACACCCAATGATGGGCAAAATGTTGTGTCTCTGTTTGTATATGCACTTTTCTAGGGAGGAGAGGTCCACCGGCTTCATTAGCTTTTCACAGGGGTCTAAGACCCAGTCAAGATTAACAAACAACATCCTTATGGTACAGACTGGTAAAATGAGGCTCAGAAGGACTGAGGGGCTGACTCCGGGTCACTCACCTGGTAATCAGCAAACCGAGGTGCTTCCACAGTGCATCCCAGGAAGGGGGTCTTGCTAGCCCCCATGGCCCTCAGTCAGTCTCAGGGGTGCCTGAGCTGCCCAAGGGATAAGGAATGTCTCAGAGCAGAGTCCCAAGGCCAAACTTCTGACCAAGGCTGGGGCTGTCCCAAGCCAGAAGAAGGGATACCAACTTTAATCTTTTGAGGGTGGTGAGGGATTTGAGGGGCTGAGCCAAGCACTTGGGGAGTGTCAGGATGACCATGGAGAAGAGAGAGACTGAGAGCCAGAATCTGGATAAAGAGGAGGTTACAGGGTGAAGGGGTGTGGGAAGACAGATGGGGTGAGGGTGGGGTAGGAATAAGGTTTCTGGCCCTGTAACGTGGCCTGAGAGACCCTTGGGGGCCTATAGCTATGGTAGGTCAGCTTGGAGCAGGGTCTTTGGTGCCTGGGGTTACCCCTAGGGAACCAGGAAAGATCTAGACCTTGCCATCTCCCCAGGGTATTCTCACATCTTTGTGTGGAGCAGTTCTTAGCCTTATTTTACAGATAAGAAAACTGAGGACCAGAGATGTCAAGTAACAAGCCAAAGCCAAACAGAGAAACAGGCAGAGGCAGGACCTGAGTTCGAGTATCAGATTCTTCCCTTGATGCTGGGGTCCAAACCCTGCCTTTTAGTACCAGGCCCCCAAAGCAGAACCCGGCAGAAGTGTGACAAGCATAGACTCTGGGTGGGCCTCTGAGATCTGGTAGTTACTGGGTCTTTCGAGAGGAGGCAATTTTGTATTGATGGTGATGAGGTGGGTATAGAGATGGCTGCAGCTGCCTCCTAGGAGTTTGCTGTCATGTCCTTTCTGGGGTGGAGACATCTGTTAACTTTATACTTTTGTCTTCTCCAGACTCGTCGTCTGCAGAGGAGGAAGGGAAAGACTAGGGGGTAGGAGCAGGGACACGATGACAGAACAAATCCTCACTCTCCTGGCCTGTCACCATCAGTGGGCTGTGCTGTTGCCCTGCACAGCCACCTTCCAGCTAGTCTCAGCCTGTCTCTCCTGAATCAGGCGAATGCTCAGCCTGGGTCTCTTGCCACGTGGACGATGGCAAGGAGAGAGGTGTGTTTGTTCTGTCACGTGAGCTGCACAAACAGCTTCCTCAGCATTTTTATTAATAATTCAGCCCATAGCCAAGGGGGTGGGGATGGGGGAAAGGACTGTGGGGAGACAGCAACATGAAGACCGCGCCAGGTAGAGGCCAGAGGGGAACTCAGGAGCCCTGCCTCCTAGCCGTGGCCTAGCAACAGAGCCAGGCAGCCTCAGGGGCCCTGTTTGGGAGAGTGCAGGCCCAGCATCTGCTCCTGAGGGACAGAATGTCCCTCCTTGAAGCCGACCCAGGACTCCTGGCCCTGAGGATGGTGCCAGATCGGAAACAGGCCTGAAGGGTCTGCAGCACACAGCACGGCAGTCCTTGGGGAACCAGGTGCTGCCCGCATTTCCTGCCATGTCATGGAACCCAGGACGGGACCAGCAACCAAACAGAATGAGAGGGGCTCTTTGGGCCCCCCTTCTCTGTGGACTGGAAGGGGAGAAGCTGAACGTCCAGAGGCTCGGGCCCTCCCCAATGAGAGACAAGACCCAAGGGCAGGGCAGGGGTGATTTACAGCCTCTGATCTTTTTCCTCAGAGGACCTGCTCACTCTTGCAGGCTCCATTTACTGCCTCTACCCAGTTCTCTGTGAGTACTTAGAAGACAGAATTGGGATTGGATTCTGGCACTCGGGCTGGCAGGGTCAAGGAGCCCAGCAGCTCCTAGAAACTCCCAGTTGGCTCGGCTCTCATCGATATTCCGGCAGGAGAGAGTAGCCTTCTAATGCAGCAGAATGGTTCACAGTTAGACATCTGGAAGAACTTTTCTGACAGGCAACACATGGGAATGGGGCGTATGTGGTGTCTCTGTTAAGGATAAACAAATAGCAACAACAACAATAATAATGGCATTCAAAAAGTATACAGAATAAATTATATGTTCCAAGTATCTTTTTTTTTCTTTCTTTTTTTTTTTTCTTTTTTTTTGAGAAGGAATCTCATTCTGTCACCCAGGCTGGAGTGCAGTGGTGCGATCTCAGCTCACTGCAACCTCTGCCCGGCTAATTTTTTTTTCTTTTCTTTTTTTTTTTTAATAGAGACGGGATTTCACCATGTTGGTCAGGCTGGTCTCGAACTCCTGGCCTTGTGATCCGCCCGCTTCGGCCTCCCAAAGTGCTGGGATTACAAGTGTGAGCCACCGCGTCCGGTCTCCCAAGTATCATTTTAAGTGATTTGATTTTTTCACCATGCTTAAACGTAACAATAACCAAAGGTAATAGTTGTTATTATTACCCCATTGTAGAGATGAGGAAACTGAGGCTCAGAGGTGTCTGCCCAGGGTAAACACAGCAATGATGGCAGAGCCACGTAAATCTGTATTCTTTCCTCTTTCCCATGACTCTGCATCCCCTAAACAAAGTGACTGAGACCCAGAGAAGGGGTGTCTTCAAAGTATTTTCTGTGTCAATGCTGCAGGCAGGAATTTAAAAACCACCCAAGATTCCCAATGCCCCAGAGCCTCAGTTTGCACAACTATATTTCATGGCGTTCCTCTTGTGTGTCTGAGGAGCTGTCCAGCTCTGACATCCTGGAACAAGGACTGTCCAATGCCTGTGAGGAGAGGATGAGACTGGACTTCGTACTCTTGTAAGAAACAGGCTATAAGCCCTCAGATGGGAGCAAGCACTGGATCTCCTCATGAATCCCACAGTGGTTAGCAAAGGGCTGGGAGTCTCAACCAAGAGTGATTCTTACTCCAGGTTCTCTCGCCAGCTCCCCAGGGTGCTGGCTCCGGGGCCTTTAGCTCCCTGGGTCAGTTCCTTCTCCTCTAGAGGCCTTGCCTTCATCACCTGACACTTGCAAGGGGCAGCCTGGGGCATCTCTCAGATGTCCTGTCAACTCTGAAAAACTTTAGATGCTTAGTAAAGACCTGTTGAGTGGCAGTGATGAGGAATTCTGCTGTCCCTCTCTGGACTTTCAGATTGATGGGTGAAGGGATCTGAAGTGGGGAGATTCCTCAGCAGGGAACCTGTCTGTGTGCCCATCTGGGGTGGGGGGTGGTGAGGGTGCCCTATTTGCTCTTTTCCTTTCGAGACCAGGCTCACTCTGTTGCCAAGGTTGGAGTGCAGTGGTGCAATCATGGCTCACTGCAGCCTCAAACTACTGGGTTTAAGCCATCCTCCTCCCGTCTCACCTTCCCAAGTAGCTGGGACCACATGGGCGCACCACCACACTGGGCTAATCTTTATTTATTTATTATTATTTTTTGGTGGATATGGGGTCTCACCATGTTGCTCAGGCTGGTTTCAACTCCTGGGCTCAAGTGATCTCCCGCCTCGGCATCCCAAAGTGCTGGGCTTACAGGTGTGAGCTACCATACCCAGCCCCTGTTTACTCTTTACTAGGGCAATGAGAGAGGCAGCTGGGGCGGGTGGGGGAATGAGCCAAGATTGCAGACCCTGCAGTCTCAGCCTGTTGGCTTAGCTTTCTGGGGTTTGCCAGGCCCCAAAGCAGAGTGTAGATAACTCGTGGGTTCTTGGCTGCACATGGGTGAGCTGGGGAGGACAGCTGCAAGGTGTATGAAATAGGATGGCCCTTCCCCAGAGGGTGAGGGCTGAGATTTCTGGCCACTGAGGAATGGTGGCCTTAACCTACAGATGCCTTTTTTCCTTCCACTTTTATTTAGAACATTCATTCCCAGGAAATCTGCTCTCTACTGGAACAGTCTTCATGGAGGTTTGCTGGGGAACTTCCTTATCTTTTTCTCAACCGGAAGAGCTATAGGTGGAGGTGAATGTGTATGTGTGTATGTGTGTGTGGTGGTGGTGGTTGGGGATAGACTCCATGTGATTTCAAGGGGATGGGGTCTGTTTGTGTGTGTGTCGGGGAGAATTGAGATAGAGCGGTGTTCCTGGCTGCCTTCTGCACTGTGGGCAGGTGGAGGTGTGGCAGGGCGTGAGTAGTGCAGTATAAAGCCAGCAGAAGTGGATTTCTCAGGGTGGAAATAAGAATCCTTGACTCTGGGAAGCGTAGCTCACCTGCAAACTGCATTCTCAGCACAGGGGAGGGCAGGATGCTGCCACAGACCCAGGGATTTTACCCTCTTACCTAACCCATCTGTGAAGGGTAGGGGCAGCACCTGTATTGCGGGGAGCGTCAGTGTATGTGTCTCTTTGTGTGGGCAGCATGTCTGTGTGGGGGGGAGGGGGCAGCATGTCTGTGTGTGTGTGTGTGTGTGTAGGTGATTAGGTGTGTAGGTGCGTGCAGGGAGGTCTCTGTGCCTGATACCCCTAATGGTTCAGTTCCGGGTTTTTCATATCCTTGGGAGACAGGTCTCTTCTCCTCCCTGCCCCAGAATCAAATCATCCCAATTCTGTAGAGAAATGAGAACTAGTGTTCACCTGATTTAGACTGTACTGAGCCGGCAGAGGGGCAGAGAGGACCAAGAGAGGTCCAGGGTTGGAAGGGGAAGGAGGGATTTCCTTCCTACCCTCCGAATTGCTAGGGTCAAGGAAAAGAGGGGAGGATCAGAGGAGGAGCTGCTGCTGGAGAGGGATAACCAGAGGCTGAAAAGCCTATTTTCTTCTTTCGTGGGGCTGGGTTAGGTGAGGAGGGTCACTAGGCGTAACCTGCCACCGAGGGCAGGGATCTTAGCCCTTTATGCTCCACCTGTGTGCGAGCTTGGAGAAACACGGGACTGGTGGACCCAGGCTCAGCGCTGCCAAAAATTCCACTCCTGGTTTTTGCACATACCAGCCCGTCTGCCCCGGACCGCCGCGGTGTTGAGTTCGGAGCTGACGCCCTCGAGCCGCCAGCAAGCGGAAATCCCGGAGTGGATCTCTACGCCTTTTGGATCGGAGCCAAAGGGCACTTCGGAGGAGGTGGCCGGCTCTGCGGCCCTGCCCGGTGCCAGGACGCGGCCATCGGGGAAGCACGGGCCGGGGGTGGGTCGCGCTGCGGAGCCGGACCCGCTGACCGGACAAGCCGGGCCGTGGGGCTCGGCGGCCCTCCCCGCCGGGGCTGCGGGCGGGCGGAGCACGGGGCGGCGGCCGTGCCCTCGGGGCGGCTCCGGGCGGCGGCGGGCGCGGGTGCAGTGCGGCGCGCGGCCGGCAGCGGGCGCAGGCGGCGGCGGTGGTCGCGGCGTTTGGCGGCGGGCGGGCGGCGCCGGCAGTGCCCCGGGCGCGCTCACACACGCGCTCACACACACACATACACACGGCCTCGTACACACACACGCTCCGGCGCGCACACGCGGCGCGCAGGCCGGAGGGAGGAGGCTCGGCGCGGCTCGGCGGCGGCGGCAACGTGCTCCGCGGGCGGGCGGGAGGGCTGGCGGGCGGCCCCCGCTCCCCGGCTCCGCGGCTCGGTGCAGCCCGCGCGGCCCCCGCCCTCGGACCCGCCCCCGGGGGTCGCCCGGCCCCATGCCCAGCGGCGGCGGCGGAGCAGCGCGCGGCCGCGGGCGGCTCTGAGGAGCCCGGAGGGAACCGGCGACGAGGGGACCATGTACCGGGACCCGGAGGCGGCCAGCCCAGGTAAGCGCGGCCCCGGCGGGCTGGGGCGCCCCGCACCGGCGGGCAGGACGGCGGCAGCGCCGGACACCGTCTCGGAGCCCCAGCCTGGGGCTGCTGTCCACTCGGAGCCGCACGAGCTCCCCCAGGGGTCATCCCAGCCCCGGGGGCGCGGGCTTGAGCGGCAGCGGCTTGGACCCCGGTCCCCCGCAGTCCGGACACTGCCAGGCTGGATGTCCGGGACGGGCTTCGCAGTGTCCCCACAAGGACCTCCCCCCCCCACCCCCCAGCAGCCCAAGGACAACGTGTGTGGCGGAGCGAGGAGCCGCTGCCCCTGTGGGAGCCGGGCAGTGCCCTCAGAGACACCCGCGGCTCCCAGCACCGGTGCCTCGGGGGTGCCAGCTCTGGCGGACCCCAGGGTGAGGATCTCGGCAGCTCTTGGCCAAGATTGTGGGCACAGGGGAGCGGAGTGGCATCGCAGTGCCAACTGTGAATTGAGAGGGTGCCAGGGGGCAAGTGGGAATCTGGTGCGGCAGCCGGGCAGGGAGGCTCTGGGGGGTGGGGAACCGCAGGGGCGTTGATGGGGGAGACGGGGTGCCTGAAGGGAAAGAGAGCAGGGGCTCTTGAGAATGGGGGTGCCAAGAGAATGTTCTCCTAGGTTTGGGGAGGGGGAAGCAAACAACCCCAAACTCTCTCACATCCTGGGGGAGAGGGCCGAACTGCTTTGCCTTCTGCTTCGCCCGCCAGGGGAGTGGCCTGGGAGCCCACTGTCTGCTTCGAATCCTCTAAGCCAAAGCCAGAGAATCTTCCCGTCTTCCTCGGAAATTGCTCTGCCATTTCCTCCTTGGCTCCCGATGCCTCCTCACCCAGTGCCCACCTGTAGGCAGGTCCCCTGCAGCTCCTGCCCAGGCTCTATCCCTGTTCCCACCTGGGGTGCTCCACCCAGTCCCAGCACTCCCAGTCTGCCAGTTCTGGCATCAGGGTCTGTTTCTGGGCTTCTCTCTGATGCTAAAAGCGTAACTCCTCAGCCCAGGACGTGCTCCCAAATGCAGAGCCTCCAGGCTCCCTGCTGCCAGCCTCCTGGGGGTGGTGGTGCTGTGGGGAAGGAACAGCTCTAAGACCCTGCACAGAAGGAGCCTGCAGCCGTGAGGCTCCTGAAGGCAGTCCAGTGGGTGCTGGCTTTGCCCACTCTTGCCCCAGCCCCACATTTGCTCTTTCCCCTCTAGGGGCAGCCTCAGCCTGTCTCTGCCTCCTGAGGAATCTGCTCCCACCCGCCCTCAATTCTTTTCAGCCTAGTCGATATTGAGGACGACCCACTGGGCGCCAGACTTGCCCTCACTCAGCACTTGGATATGAGGGTGATTCAGTCTCCTTCTCTGGAACCTTGCGCCCTTCTCTGAATGTCCTCTAGGTGAGGGCTGAAGGGGCATTGCCTGTGGAGAGCCCTCCCCTCATCTGTCTGGACCCAGGTCACCTACCCTGGCATCTTCCTCCAAGATGCCGCCAGCTTCCAGCACATGGCCCATGGCAGGAGCGTTCTCTTGCTCAGCTCACCTTCTCAGAAGCCAGTAGCTTAGTTCAGAAGCCAGCTCTGGGGTATGAGGATAGAAGATAGGGAAGCAGTAAGGACACTCTCTGTCCCCTCGCCCACCAGGCTGGCAGCCTCCCCTCTGTCCTGTTAGGCCGCTAGCCTGGGGCCATGCCCTTGTCCCCTCTCCCTCACTCCTCTTCCCTCCCATGCCTGGGCACCATGACATCACCACTCCTTCAAGCACCTCTGCCCTCGCCACGGAGGCCAGCTTGACGTGCTTGGCATCTTCTAGGCAAAGGGTCTGGAGTCCAGTGCCATCCCTGGTGTGCTGGCAGCCCCCAACTCTTCCCTCACCCCCTCCTTGAATGCGCCTCTCTGGCTGCAGTTGGGACCTGTCTTGCCCACCCTAGTTGCAGCTGCAGGACCCACCAGTGCCTGTGGTGGGGCAGCTGTGACTGGGAAAGGGGTTGGCCTGAGGCTGACTGCTCTCTGGTGTGGGCATTAGGCTGGGTGGGGTCAGACATAGGCTGGAGAGGGCAGAGTCTGCCTTTGAGCCTAGTCGTCTGGGGTCCTTAAGGAGTCAGAGATCTCATTCTGGCCTCTGCCCTCTGGCATCCCTGCCTACCTTCGTAGGCCCTATAGTTCCAAGTCAGATTCCCCTTCCCCCCAGCTCCCCCAAGGTTCCCCAGACTCAGCTCCCCAAGCCAGGGCTCTGTGTCCCCCATTTCTGCCCCCCCCCCAATCTCCCCTTGGCTGGTACTGGTTGGGACTGAGATATGCAAATTGATTTCTGCGTAACTCAGGCCACCCCTCCCCTCCCCTCTGGTCCCCCAGGGGCCGGTGCCTTTATATCCTGATCCTCTCATCCCACTCTCAGGAACACCTGCGGCCCAATCCTTAAAAAAACCTGTCCTCTCCTGCTCCCCTTTGCCTCATGCTGGTTCCAGAGGATCCCTGTGGCACTCCCTCCCTCATCCCCGCAGGGCTCAGCTACTGCTAGGACCTTACCTGACAGGTGTGGTTCTCTCCCTACTTGGGCCCCAGGCCCCCAGGCCCTTGGCTCCCTGATCTATTGTGAATGAAGAAAGGGACTGTGGGCAATAATCAGAGTCCAATGAAGAACCCAGACCAGCCCCCTCCCATGCACACCCAGGCTCCAGCTCCACGCTCTGCCCAGCTTCCCTAGGCCATCCCTGCAGCCTCCCTTCTGCCCCCTCCTAGACTTCAGGGCCTCTCTGTGCCCTCGGCCTTCACCCTCTCGTTCATCCTGAAGTCCCTGTGTCTCTCGGACTGCTTGTCCCCAGACCAGGCGGGCCCCAGCAGGCCTGCAGGGGTCAGCGTTGCAGTGGGCAGGCAGGACAGCGGCAGGAAAAGAGAGAGGGAGGGAGAGGTGACCTTGCAGTGAGCTGGTGAGCAAGGCCAGAGAGGGAACCACTAGGACAGAGGTTAGGTCCTGAAGGCTGCCTGCCCTGCCCCCAGCCCTCTGTGAGCTTGTCCCTGGGGACAGTAATGCTTGAAGCCTTCTTTTGTCCCACCTGTTAGTGGGCTCTGTTCCCTGCAGGGCAGGGGGCCTTGGCACAGCAGGCCTCCTCTCTCAAGGCGAAGGATCCACGAGATTGTCCAGGCCAACCCTCCACTCACTGGGCACAAGTTAGGGGAAGAGGCTGATGGCGGGTGAAGGAGGTGCAGAAGTTAGGGGTGTGGCTGAAAGGGCAGATCAAGGGTGTGCCCTGAGGACCACCTGGGTTAGAGGCCAGGGCTGGAGCGTGGGAAGATCCAAGGAAGCCTGACTGTGTCCACCTATTTCACCAACAACCTCTCTCCTCCCACCTACCTCCCCAAAGCCTGCCCCATCGGCACACGCTCGGGCCTCCCTGGCCTGCATCCTGGGCTTGGGTCAGAGTCCGGGCTGAAGATCAAATGATCTCCCCACAGGCCAGGACACAGTGGAGGACCTGAGGCTGGGCAAGTCTAAAACCCAGAGGGGACGAGGATGGTTTCAATGGGGCATGGGCCAGGGCAGCCAGTGCCCCCAAGCTGTTGTGTTACCGTGGAGACAGGCCCCCTCCTTGGCGCTGGTTCACACTGTTCTGTGGCCTTGCAGGGAAGCTTGATCAACAAGCTGCCCGCTTGAGGGCTGGGGGATAGCGGGCAGGGAGACAGCCCCAGAGCCCCTCCTCACACTGGGGAGGGCGTTAGAGCAGGCTGGTTTGAGGTGGGAACATACAGGCCAGTAGGTGACAGGTAAGGGGACAGCTGGAAGGTAGGGCAATAGGTGGGTGCCGGGTGAGCAAAGACAGGTCCTGGGCAGCTGGGTTCTGCTCCTGGCTGACCTCAAGCTCAGGCTTAAGGGGCATTGAGGGCAACATGGAGTGCCCGTGGGGTCTGTCCCCTTGTTATACCCTCTAGCCTGGCCATTGCAGGATGTTGTGTGGGACAGGCAGAGGAGCCGTATATGGTTCCCTCCCCCTCCTGAGTCCCCTCATCCCACTCCCCACCCACCCCCTATTCTCTCAGGGACTTTGAATCCTTATTGAATCTGATGGACCGTTTTTGTTGTCAATAACTGGTTCCCCCAGGGGAGTGAGGCCAAGAACAGCAGGGAGAGGAGCTGGGAAGGGTCACGTGGGGGCGGGAGGCCCAGTCCTGAGCTGATGACCCCCAGCTGGAGAATGAATTGGCTTGATGGCTCCTCAGAGCGCTGTGGCATCCCAGGTGGGCATGGGCAGCCCTGTATAGAGCTGGTCCTATAGTGCTCCACGGACAGTGCCCGGCAGGTGGCATATGTGGCCGAGAGGTCAACTTTCTCTTGTCAGGGCAGTGACTGGTCTGGCCAGGTGCCGGCACCAGCCGGTGCCAGGCCCAGCCCGGGTGCCTGCCTGCCTTGCCAGGGAACCCCAGCTGGCGATGCCAGGCAAATTCTGTCAGTTCCATGGGCATGGAGGTCCCTGACCTTCCAGGCAGCAGGGGCAGCCCTGCTGGGCCCTATCCAACTAGTGTCTAGAGGGCAGAGCTTTGGTCTCACCCAGCAGAATTCCCCAAGGGCTGGAACAGAGTTGGCAGACAGCATGGGACCTGTGGAAGGGGCTGGACTGTACCCAGAGCTTGCGCCTGGAATTCCAGGTCCAGTTGGTTGGAAGGTGGGCGGGTGCATCCGGCCTGCTCTGGGCGGTCTCTGCAGCCTCCACCTGGAAGGCCCCCTTGGGATAGAATGGACCAGGAGCTGAGGTATTGTGAGCTGGAACCCCTGCAAAGCTGCATGTTTGGGGAATTGGTATCTTCATGTGATTGAGCCCACGCGTGGAAGGGGAGGGCGGAGCCGGGGGGAGAGGCGCTGTCTGTATGTGTACCTAGTATGTGTGCCGGTGGCAGCTGGATGGCCATAATATCTGCATTCATCTGAGTGCCAGGACCGCTGTAAACAGCAATTAAAGAGTGTATTTGTAGCAAGGTGCGTTCAGGTGCGTGGGGAGCTGTGACGGAAAGCTTTAGGGTAGGGCCCCTCCCCAGGCCCTGTACCTGGCCAGGCAAGGCCTGTGTGCCAGGGACCCTGCCTACCCCCTGCCACACCCTCCCACCTGCTGGCATGGCCACGAAGTCCTCATCTGCTAGGAGCAGGGCCTTACCTGGCTGTATGGCATACATGGGTGTGGACGGGAGTGATCATGGGAGCTTTCATGTGTACAGATACAAGCGTTTCCATGACGGTGTGGGGCTGTTAGCATGTGTGTATGTGTCTGGGTCAAACTGAGATCACCTGTGTGTTTGTGACTGGGTCTGTTTCTGTGCATGTGTGTATGCACTGCTTCCCCAGGCCCTAAGAGGAAGACTGCCATCGTCTCTGTAGTGACCCTGATAGTGACAAACCCTGATAGTGACAAAACAAAAGATGCTGGTAAAACAGGCATGTGCTGCTGGCCCTGCTCCTTCAGTGCCCTTCCTGGAGTGCAGAAGGCTGGGGGCTTCCATGGCTGACCGAAGGAGAAAGGGGGGTGACTGTTCTACCCATTAGAGCAGACAGGAGGGAGAGGTTTGAGCTCCAGCCCCAGTGGGCTCCCATAGTTGCTGCTTGCATCACAGATTGGGGAGAACCTGAGGGCTAGAAAGCCCTCTGGTTCTAGAACCCCCAGGAGCCCCAGGAATGAGAGAGGAATGGTGCCTACCTGTTAGTCCTAGCTGGTTGGTGGAGCATGCACCCTGCCACCAGCCAGGGTAGGCTGGCATGAGAGGTCGGAGGCAGAAGGGGTGCCTGCGTGAGGCTCTGCATGAGGGGAGTGGAGGAGAGAGCGTGCGGCTAATGTGTCCAATTAAATTACTTCAAACCCTGCCGCGGCAGCTGTTCCCGGCGGGGCCCTGGGTACAAATTGGATCCGTCTCATTACCATGGGGTGGTGTCAGCGGGGCCAGAGAGTGGCGGCCAGCATGGCCGGCACATAGCAGGCCCTGTCCCGCTCTGCCGGGCCTGGGCCCGGGTTGGCCCCCTCAAGCATTTGCTTGCTCCAGCACCCCTCAGAGGAAGTGCCCCAGGTCCAGATACTGGGGCTCCCCGCACACCATCCAAGGATGAGGGTTAGGGATGGCAGCCAAGGGACCCTTGGAAACACTTTCTCCAGGAATGGGGGTTTTGTGCTTTGCAGAGGGACCAGCTTAAGGAATCCCGCCTCTCAGGTCACCAAACACATTCTGTGTCCTCCCCTGATAATAACAATAGCATGATAATAGCAAGCCTTGTGGAGTGCTCAGTATGTGCTGAGCACTTTACATATGTGCCTCCAGGGACAGCTTGCTTGAGCTAGGGCTCTGGGGTCAAACAGCTATTGATTTGAATCCTGGCAGAGACACTTGCTGCTGTCTCTGGAGCAGGTCAGTCCACCTCTCTGGGCTTGGGTTTCCTCTTCTGTTAAATGGGTATGATGATGGTTCTTACCTCCCAGGTGGTTGGAGGTTGAGGTAAGGCAGAAAAAGTATTTAGCAGAGAGCCAACCCATAGTAAACACTCAGCCAGAGGCAGCTGTTCTCAAAATTGTCCTGTACCAAGCAATTGATACGTGGGATGAGGGTTCTGGATCCTCCAAGGAGGACATGCCTGCTACCTCCATGGTGGAGGAGTTGGGGAGGGCTTCATGGAGGCAGTGTCAATTAAGTTACCATCAGAATAGCAGAGACATGTGTGCTCACTATGTGCCGGGTGCTGTTCTAAGCACATAACATGCGTTAGCCCCTCCGTCCTCAGAACCACCTTGGGAAGTGCGAACTTGCAGTTAGAAGTAGGTCTGGGATTCCAGCCACGAGCCAGACCTAAGGGTGCGAGCTTCAGATACAGGGCCTTGAGTCCTGAGGGAAGAATAAGAGCTTTGCCATGTGAGCGAGCAGAGGTGAGGCAATCGGTGAGGTGGGGACAGCACATGCAATGGCTCAGAGGTTTGAGGGATGTTGGCCAGTTGAGGCAGCAGTGAGTGCTTGAGCATGGCCAGAAGGGAGACCTTTGGGGCACAATAGCAGGAAGTGAGGCTTGGGAAGGTAGGTTGGTCCAGATTATGAAGGGGTTGGCATTTTGAAAGAGGAAAACTGAAATTCTTTTAAAAAGTAAGGCATTTGGAGAGCCATGGATGGCTTTTGAGCAGGTCTCTATAAAGAACTTTGAAAGCACGGTAGTGTGGAGGGTGGGAAGTCGGGAGGCAGGCGGATAGATGGAGCTAGAGTCTCAGCAATTAACACATCTGCTCCTACCTCTGCCGGGAGATCTGCAGTGTCCAGCCAGCCTGGGCTCTGCCCTCGGAAAGCTTGAGGCAGATTATAGGCAGTCAGGGGGTAACCAGGTGCAGGTGGGCATGAATGAACACCCTGAGGGGGCTTCCCAGGTGCTTGGGGTATCAGAGACAGCCTCCCAGCAAGGGATATAGAGCCAAAATGGGCAGGCCCAGGGCCCTATGGACACAGTTAGTCCTCTTGAGGATTTGTTCTGTACCCACATAACCCTCCCAGGCATTAGGGCCAGGCCTGGGAGGGGCCACACAGCTCCTGCTCCAGCTGCCAGGCCTGAGCTCCAGAGCCCCACCAAAGCCAACCTGTCTCCATGGCAACTAGGCGGGCCACCCCCCTCTCCATGCCCACGGCCCCTGGCACAGGGGCCCATTCACAGCAGGGCCTAGGTATGTCTTCCCAGTTCCCTCAGGGGCCATCCCAAGGCAAATGCCCTCACACAGAAGCACTGGCAGCACACATGCATGTTGGCATTTGGGTACGTGTGCACACATGATGTGTGTGTGTGTGTGTGTGTGTGTGTGTGTGTCCTGCAGCAGGGAGGTGGGGACTGTCTGTGTTGACTACCCACCTTAGCTAGAGATTTGTTCCCCCTGAGTGGGGGTCAGATAGGTGCCAAGGACCCTGATGCCAGGATGAACTGTGGGCTCCTGTCTTGGAGATTGGGATGAAAAAGGCAGCCCAGAGAAGGGGCAACTAGGAGAAATGGAAGATTAGGGAAAGCCACAAGGGAGAGGCTCCCGGTGGTGCCTGGGGGGTCCACAGACCACCTTGTTCTTTCCATTCATCATGTCATGTCATCTTCACAGCAGTCTTGCAAGGGAGATATCCAATTCACTGCGGTGCAGATGAGGAAACGGAGACTCAGAGAGGTTGAGTGTCTTGCCTGGGTCACTCAGTAGAGCAGGAATAAGATTGCAAGTTGGCCTCACTCCAAAGCCTGGGTCTTAACCACTGGGCTACGTTGCCTGGTGCCTCCTTATCCTACTAGGCTCCAAGCCAGCCCGTCTCTCAGCCTGTCTCTCAGAAGGGAGCACTACGAGTTGGTACTGGCTGCAGAGCTGGACTCAAAGGGTGTCCCAGTGCCTCTTCTAATGCTAGGGTATCCCCTAAAGCCTTTGTTCTTCCTGGAATGGCAGGGAGTCTCCTTCCCACCCTGTCTCCATTCTCTCTACTGGCAAGGTGGAGGGATCCTCTCACTCATGGGAGAGGCTCTCAGGAGAAGGGGAGGAACCCCTCTCTCCCTCCTTGGCACCTGCCAGCCCTGGAGGAGCCTGATGAATTGTCTGTGTGCCCCCCCCAACCTCATTCCTCCCTCTCCAGCCCCCGCCTGGTTGGGGAGGTGCGAAGGGAGTGATTTCACAGCCTGTCAGCTGAGGCCTAAAAATACCCAGAACTCTAAGATGCTTGGGCAGGGGGAGGAGAGAGCAGGGACCAGGGATAGGGTGGTGAAGGGTGCAATGGTAACTTGGCCAGAGGAGCCCAGGTGGCACCACAGTCCTGCTCAGGAATGATGGGAGACCCGCTGTCCCCAAGGTCCCCATCTGACCCCTATCTGGCAATGACAGCGGGGGCCAGTGTCTCGAGGGTCTTGAGAGCTCAGCTCTGGCACTCAGACCTAAGGGAGGGCTTAGTCTCAGATAGGAGCCATTGTGGACCCGAGGCCCCCTGGAGCCTCCAGTTGATGCCTCTCTCTCCCTCTCCACCCCCAGGTTGGCTGGCATCTTTGGGCCGTGGGAGCCAGGCTGTGCCTGAGTCTGCTTCCTTCCTGGAGAAGGTGCCTGCTTCTGCTAGGGGAGAGGCGTGAGGAAGGCAGTGTGGATGGGGGTGCCGGCAGGTGCGGGATGTGACGTGCCAGCCACCCAGGCACTAGAAGGAAGCAGAGGAGAAGGGGTGTGGTGGCCCACGTCACTGCCACATGGCTGTGCGCTGCAGCATGGCACATGGCCCCCACAAGTCAACCAGTGCTCAGAGACGGGAACACGTGTATATGTGTGTGTGTGCATGGACCTGCTAGAGTCGGCTTGTTCTGGTGCTGGGATGCTTGTGGACATGTGTGACCCAGCCTGGCTACCTCAGGTAGAAACTGGGTGAAGGCACAGGAGTGGGCGTGGGAGCATGAGCTAACATACCTCACTTCGTGCAGATGCATGACTGTGTGTGTGCTTCCCACGTGGAAACACGATGGTAGGTGTGTCTGTGCAGAGGCACATGGGCACACGTCTGTGGGGTGCCAAGCAGGGGCTGAGAGGGTCCTTAGGGAAAGAATGCAGAGTGGCGGCCAGGGCATAGGGACTCTGGATCAAAAGTAATGAGGCTCAAATCCCAGATGTGCCATGTGCTGACTTACTTTGTGGCCCTGGGCAACTGACTTAACCTTTCAGTGCTTCATTTCCCACCTGTAAAACAGAGGGAATAATAGCACCCTCATGGGGTTGTTGGGAAAATTCGGTGAGTTTGTATCTGTAAACCACCTAGAACTGTGCCTGTCACAGACTTAGCACCATGTACGTAGTAGTTCTTCTTCTTATCTTGTCCTACCCTTTGATGGTACAGGTGGGAATATGAAGGCCCACAGAGGGACAATGACCTGGCCAAAGTCACACGGTAAGTTAGTGGCAGAACCAAGACTAAAAACCAGACTCTAACGCCTTAAGACAGGGCTTGTTCAAGTCGTGGACCTCATGGATTGCAGTCCTACTGGAGTGTGGGGCTTAGATTGTGCCAGGGCTGTTCTGGGACCTTGGGAACTCAGGGACCTGCACATCTTCAGATAATGTTGAGGGGTCTTCAGGGCAGTGGCCTCAAAATGACCAGCTGCATGAGTCAGAACCATGCCACTGGCTAGCTGTGTGGACTTGGCCAGGTCACCCAACCCTGCTGCGTCTCAGTTTTTTTCCCTATAATGGAATAATAGTGATACATACTTTATAGCGTTGTTGGGATCAAATGAGATCCTGTATGTAATGTCTTAAGTGGCTGGCACACTGTACCTAGTAAGTGCTCAATAATGTTTGTTACAATTATAACCCTCTCACCCTGTGCTCCATAAATGTGATTTCCTTTGGTTCCCTTCCAGCCCCTGGCCACCCTCACTCCCTTCTGCCTGCTACCCCACACTCCAGAGAGCTTTGATCAGGACTGACTTGCTGGCAGCCATGACTTATCTTTGTCTGCTGTTGTTGCCCTTTGCCCAGAAGGGAACAGGACCCACCAGTAGGACTTAGTCCCTGAGCCCTCTGCGTCTGGCCTCATCACTCACTTGACCTTGGACAGGCACCGTTTCCTCTCTGTGCCTTGATCTTCCCTCTGAAAGTGGAGAGGCTGGACACAGCCCCAGAAGCTCCTGGTTGTGTTGCTGTGTGGCCCAGGGGGGCCCCTGGCTCGGCCTACTTGAGGGGGTGGCAGGTTGGCAGGGAGGGAGGTCAGCTGGCTGCCCCGGGTGAGTGGAGCATCTGGGGCCTGAGCCGGCTGGTGGCCTGCCATCATGCCCGCCCGCACCTGTGGCTGCGTAGGAGGGTGTGCAGGCCTGGCTGGCTGGGCACTGACATTGGGGGAAGCTCAAGGACAATGACGTAGAGAAAGCCCTTCTTGGGGCTCTGGGAGCTGCCACTCCAAGCCGTCCTTCCCCGCTCTCCTCCTTCTCCCTGGGGTTTTCCTTCAGCAATTCCTCCTTCCTCCCTGTCCTTCCTCTCCCCTTCCCCTTCCTGGAGTCTTCCAGTATCTCTCTCTCTGCCTCTGCCCCTTCTGTAATCTTGACCATTTTCTGGTGCATCTTCTCACTTCCTCTCCCTCCATAGAGGGGAGATTCCTGCCCCTTCCTGTCTCTCTGGTTCCTGAGATTCCTCCTTTCTTCCTTTGATGTGTCCCCATTTTTCTGGCTCCTCCTGGCTCCCTCTGCTGCCCCAGAGCTCAGGTCTCTCTCACTTACTCTGCATGGGCATGTCCAGGCTCCTTCCAGCTTTTTGTCCCCTTGCTCTCTCTCACTTCAGAGTCCCTCCCTCCCCAGAATCCCTGCCTCCCTTCTTCCAGTTCTGTGGAGTTCTTTGCTCCTCCACCAGCATCCCCTGCCCTGACAGGACCCTGACCCAGGCAGTTTCTGTGGCTGGAGCTGCTACCCAGTACCTCCACTACCCCCCTGCCTTCTGTGAGTTGAGAAAAGGGTCAGTCCAGGGCCCAGGGACTGGCAGCCCTGCCTCCTAATTAGCAGGAGGTAATTGCCTGGAAAAAAAAAATTCATTTAGAATGAGACTCCGAGACTCCGAGTTAAAGCTGAGCCAACCAATGGACCCCAGGGAGGAGGAGAGGGGAAGCAGCCCAGGCCCCGACCTCAGGAAGCCCCTCAGGAGATGAAAGCCCCTATGACTCCCTGCCTGGCTTGTCCGCAGCACCCCAGCCTTAGGGAAGTGGGAAGAGTGCACTGGACTGAGTGTCCCACCGTCTTTGCCTGAGTTCTGGTTCCACTGCTCACTGTGTGACTTGGGGCAAGCCATTTATTCCTTTGAGCCATACTTTTCTCTCCTATAAAATCAGAACAGGGCCATCCCTGCCCACTTCACCCCTCAGGATCATGAGGGTCAATTCAGACAGTGGCTCTGAAAGCATTTGGCAGGCTGTAAAGTGCTATAGAGTGCAAGGTGTTACTCTCTTCCTCCACGTGGCTCTCAGCCGAGAGGTGAGGATGGTGGGTGGCTGGAGTGGTCTTGGAGAAACCTGAGGGATAGTGTGGCCTCTAGGACTGAAAGGATGGTGAGGTAGATCCAGCTGAATGACAAGAGTAAGGGCAGACGATGCGCTCTCCCATGCCCGTCTCAGCACTGGCTGGCTGCAGCAGCCCGAGTGGTCACCTCCCTTTCTGATCCTTACTTTCCTCCTCTGTAGGAGGCTGAGCATGATGCTCCCTCCTGGGGAGGCAGGGTGGCTGGAAGGCTAAATGAGATCATGTTTGCAGAGCTCTTAGCACAGTGCTTGGCATACAGTAAGTGCTCAATAAATGATACATATATCTCATTTAGCTATGTCTACTGTAATTAAGGGCTATTATCTTGACTCCCTTGACTCCAGAGAAGCTGTGGTTTTGGGTGCTATCTTCAGGTGGTATTATTTGTTTTGCTTTTTGTTTTTGGAAGGGGGAGAATCTCTACAACCCAGTAAGGTTCATATCAAGCAGTCCCTAGAAACACCAAGCAGATCTGCCTCTCAAAGAGCCCCCCACCTGTAGGGTGGGGAATCAGGAGTGGACTGCAATTACGGCATTCTCCTGCAACCTCACTTTTTCCTGGGGGGGTGTGGGCAAAGTTCTTGTTTGGGTCGGGGAGAGGTGTGGAGCCTGTGCTGGGGGAGGCCTTTGTGTTCATCTTGGCGGAACTGGCCCTGCCACAGAGGAAAGGTTGGTGTTTGTTTAAACAAGCCTTCCCCACCCACCTTGGAGGAGGGAGCAGGAAGTTTTGCTTACCCCAGGTCTGCCCACCTGTGTTGAGCCTGCACTGTGACCCGGGCAGCCCCAAGGCAGCCAGGACGCAGTCAGACAGACTGGAGTGTGCGGGTGTCGGGCAATGCTGCAAGCTCTGAGCGCCAGATTGCCCCGGGAGCGGTGAGAGGGCGGCGGGGGCCGGAGAACCGTCTGCCGCTGCTTCCCCGCCGGCCCAGGCCGCCGCTGGGGACCGTCTGTGCGCCCGCCGGGGTGCAGTGCCCGCGCCAGCCACCAGGAGGCAGTGCGGCGGGCCCCGGGAGGGAATGGGGCGTGGTATTTACCACGTTCGTGGGGCGGCCCTTTTTGTCCTGAGTCAGGACTGGGGTCTTCAGCATCCGAGGACCTAACTCGAGGAAAGGGGGCTCTTGTCGCTGGTTGCTGCCATAGCTTCAGCTGAGGGTTGATCAGGGAGGCACTGGCAGAGGAAGGCGGAATCACTATGCACAGTCTCTCGGATCCTGCTCGCTGGGAGCTGCGCAAAGGGCGACCTGGAAGAGGGCGCAGCCCCAGGACTGACTTCTGTTTCAGCACCAAGGACAAGGAGCCGCGTGGCCGACAGCTGTTTCAGCACCGCGGACAGCTCTCGGGGGCGGGACACTCAATGGCTCCATCCTAATATTTGCCGTGTAAATGATACCCCTGAATATGATAGAACGGCATGTCGTGGAGGGACTCTGAGACCCTGCATTCCAGCCAGGAGGCTTAGGACCAGAGAGTTGAGTGAGTAGCCTAAGGTCACACAACTGGCAAGTGACAGAACGGGATTCAGATCCGCAGTGGTCTCTCTCTGTCCGTCTCTCCTGCCCCTGGATTCCCACTAGTTATCTCTGTCCTGAAGCCTCTCTGGGAGCTTCACATTATGTTGCATCCCCCAAGAGCCCTCGAGCTGGCAAAGATTAAGTGTACTTCCCTCCCCAACCATAAGCCCTGGCCATGGATTTGAATCCCAGGATGGAAGATTTCTAGCCCCGGTGGCCTTCACAGCTCCAAGCCTCAGGTGGGAGGGCATTCGGGCAGGTGGCCCGTGAGGAAGCCTATGACTTGGGGAGATAAAGTTGAGTCATCAGCATGAGGAGCTTTTAAGTGCTCTGAGATTTTCAAATGAAACATAGCATACAGTTCCAACCCCAGCTTCTCTGCAGCGTGTATTATTAATAACAATAAGATGCTGATTTAGGCCAAGGCACAACAATGCATTATTCATAGGAGTAACTAGTGGTCAAGGCCCACACTTAATCATCACATGTCCCTGGTCCTGCCTCTGCTCCACATTCCCGGCGAAGAGGCCCCCCCGCCCCCAGTCTGAACCCCTCCTTTCTTGGACTCCGGATGCTCTGACTGACGTGATCATTTTCACAGCTGCTCAGGTGGCTCATCAGCTTTGGGATCAAGGTGGGTGGGGAGGGTGTCAGGTTCCCAGCTAACTCCTGGCTAGCCACTCTTCAGCCTGGGCTCCCAGTTCAGAGCTGGCACCTGGCCCTTTCCATCCTGAATGGCTTTGGCCCTGAGATTTCTGGGCTTAGCAGCTCTCTGGGGTCTACAGATGGCCAGTCTCCCTTCCCCCTCTTTTGAGGCTGAATACTCAAGCCAGATGCACCAGGCCTCCCTAGGCCAGGAATTGTGGGAGGTAGGAGTGGCTGTGGTGAGGTGAGGTGAGGTGAGGAGGTCACTGAGCAGAAGATACCATCACCTCCATTAAATTCAATAATGCGTGTGAAACCCTCGGTAAACTGTGGAACACTTTATAAACTGCTCTGCACTGTACAGATATGAGCAATTATTACCAAGGCCATGTGTCGACTGGAAGGGAGAGAAGAGGTAGGGAAGGTATGGACAAGGTCCTCATAGCTTACCAGGCCTCGCTCTCTGATGAGGAGTAGGTGTGCTTGTGGATCCCTACATGTCCCCGTCCAATTTCTTGCTGGAACGGCTGCTGGCCCATCCAGATAATCCTTCATTGGCTGTTTACTCACTTGGCACCTCCTCTGAATTCTAAACCGTCTGCATCCAGCCGGCCTCTGCGGCCCCTGCCAGTGCACTCTCCCTAGCTCACTCACACATTATCTGTTTTTATTACAGTCAAGGTTGAGGAAGCTTGCTCGTGCTGAGCCCCTATTTTCAGCTACTTGTAACTTTCCAAAACAATCCCCCTTGGGCTTCCTCTTTTGCTAGCCTAGTTCCCACCCTAGGTGAAGCCCGAGGGGTTGTGGGCACCTCCACAACTTTCCAAAGGACACTCAGAGAATGTCCAGAGGGCATGGGGTGGGGGTAGGTCCAAGGCCCAGCTTTCCTGGGAAATAAGTGCTGGTCGTTCTCCCCTCCTTCTTTTTTCCTTCTCGCCTATCTCAATTTCTTTGTCCTCTTGCAAGAGAAGAGCTGGCCCTGTTCCCAAGGTGGGTGGCCTGGAAGGGGGAGCCTTACAGTGGAAAGAGGTCAGGAAATTCTGCAAGATGGCAAGACCTGGAGCTTTACCTGATTGTCTGGGGTGCAGGGTTTAGCTCACTGGCTTTCTATTCCTTTCTCCCCAACTCTGCCTTTCTGGCTTTCTTGTGTGTGTTGGGTTGAGGGGAGGGAGGGAAGCAGGATAGGCACCAAAAATGTCCCCCTTCCCATGCCCGGATCACCCTGGAGCTGGTAAGCTCTGCCCACTTGTAAATGCCTGCCATCTTCCCCCATTTCCATCTGCTCAGCATGCGCATGAGGGTGCTTCCTATGGAAACCTGTGACTCCAGCTTTCACTGTTTCCCACCTTGAACGTCATCGGGAGCCACCAAAAGATGGGGGTGGGGAAGTGCTGGGGCTTGACGTGTATTGCAGAATCAGGTGGGAGGAGGCAAGCTCAGGATGGGGACGTGCTGGCAGATGTAGCCCCAACCACCCCCAGCAGCATTCTGCTTTATCTCCAGAGTAGTGGTTGCACCCTGATGAGTACCAGAGACAGAGCCCTGGGCAAGTCCTTGGGACACCCCATTTTCCTCCTCTTCCCACTCCTAGACTGTCCAGTGCCAGACACCCAACCCCCAACCTGTCCTGGGATCCTGAGGCCAGCCGAGCCTTTATCTATTGAGGGTGCTTCTCTGAGGCCAATGCCTGGGCCAGTGGAGGGGGAGAAGGAGCCCCAGGACATGTGTATGTGTCAGAGGAGTCTCTGAAGTACCTGGGGTAATTTGGGCATGGCTCTAACTGGTAACATTCTTGGGAGAGTGGGAGCCCTTTCCCTGACTGCTGTTTGTGTCCACTCAGGTTCTTTCTTCTTTTCTGTCTATTCTCAGAGTGTCTTATTTCAAGGCATGGCTCCCCTAGGGTGGAACAAGAGTAACAGCCACAGGGTTTGAGGTCTTATAGACCTCCAATCTAATCCTGGCTTTACCTTTCTTCTGCTGTGTGTTACTGGGCAAGCACTTAACCCTCCTGAGCCTCAGTTTCCTTCTTTGTAAAATGGGCATAAGAGTATTTACCCTCAGAGGGGTGCTGAGGTCTGCGGACATGATTCAATGCCAAGCATATGTTAGTTACTTTGATGAAAGACACTTGGGAAGGAGAGCAGTGGCCTGGGACCTGTGAATGCCTGTAAGAGCCTCCAGGAGCAGAAGCAGTCTAGGTCAGGAGGGCTTGGGGGTGATGGAACAACTCTGGAAGGGCTGGGTGTGGGGAGTGTGCATGTCACCATCTGAGAGTGTGAGCACACATGAATTCTGGGGGAAAGAGCCTGTAGGCACAGATTCCCAGTAGGTCCAGCAGCCTCTCTGCACCTTGACCTAGGCTACATGCTGTGGGAGACCCTGAGCAATTGGGAGACAGGATATTATCCTGTTGCCCCTGCTTGTGGGGGTCAGGTCTATCCCCAAGAAAAGGGGGTTGACAAATGGATCCATTAATTCAAGTTTGGAGAAGGAAGAGATTGCTATGAGTGCCTGTCATTGGGGAGGGCTTCTTGGAGGAGGTGGGCTTGTCTGAGACCTTGAATGATTTCATGAATTTGTTTAGCAATTACTTATCCAACCTCTCCTGTGTACCAGACTTTGGTCTTCAAAGATGAGTGAGCTGGGGGTCTCAATCCTCTAGGTGTGCCCAATTGGGGAAGGACATAGAAAGAGCTAATTATTAACCCAAAATAGTTAATTGTCATAGTTACTAGGGAGGCAGAAAGGACTGTAGGAGGGGAGACCATCTTTGTCTAGTCGCTTTGAAGATAGAGAAGGAAAGGCATTCCAGGAAGAAGGAATAGCCTAGGCAAAGCGTCATAAGTGTGACAAGGGTTGGCCTGCTTGTGGGAAAGAGGAAAGTGTGGCTAGGTTGTACAGTCTAGCACATTATAGAATGCCATCGCATTTGTCAGCTCAAAGGGAGGTCACTGTGGCTGGGTAGGAAAGGATGGGCTCAAGCACCCATTATTCCCCATGCCTTAGTTTCTTTCCCTGTGAAATGGAGATAATAACGGTCCAAGGTTGTGGAGATGGTTCATGGTGCAGTATCTGCCACACTGTGTGCACTCAACTAATGTTAGCTATTATTTGATAGTGACAGCACCCCAGCAGGGAAGGTCAGGGGTTATAATCATCATTTGAAGGTAAAGTGTTCAGGCCCAGCATGGGC
Source organism: Macaca mulatta (assembly GCF_049350105.2). Taxonomy (NCBI): domain Eukaryota; kingdom Metazoa; phylum Chordata; class Mammalia; order Primates; family Cercopithecidae; genus Macaca; species Macaca mulatta. The sequence goes on from NC_133419.1 coordinate 12,476,236, forward strand.
CTTGCCCTGGGTAACGTAGTTGGCCAGGGCCAGAGCTGGGGCGTGAACCCAGGTCATCTGCCTCCAAGTCTACAATATATCCCACCTCTCTACCTGAGAAGGACAGACAGAATCTGAGTAGACAAGTGATGGCAAATTCATGGGCAGAGAATTCCAGGCTAGAGGAAGTACGTGAATGCCTAGAGCTCGTGAATGGCGGAGCTGGCTGGGCATCTGCTTGTGGCCACGGCCATGGGTGTGTGTGCATGTGTGCATGGGTGTCTGTGCCAGGGTGAGTCTCTGTGGCTCGTGTCTGTGGCCTGTGTGCATGTGCCCACTGCTCCTGCGGCCCCCCTCCCGTTCCCCTCTGGGCAGCTGGTGAGCTTGCCCTCAGAAAGCCATTCCCTCTCCTGCAGCTCCCCAGGGCATCCCAGCAGCCAGCAGCCCTGTTTGATTCTGTTCATCCATAAATCATGTCTTGCTGAGGAGATGAGAAGGAGTTGGGAGTCAGGGCTGAGCCCTGGTGAGGGACTGGGTTGGGTCGGCAGTTCACACCTGAGGCCCAGCCTGGCTTCCACCTGTCACCCCTGACCCCATGTCCCCATGCCTTAGCCCTCCCTCTTCCATACCATAGGTGCTCACTGATGCTTGCTTTGGTCAAGCCCTGCAGGTCCTGGGAGGGGTCAGTGGTGCACAAAATTGAGTGAGATGTGACCTCTGACCTCTGCCGTCCTGTGGAGAAAACTAGAGTGTATCCAGTCCAGTATTTCATTCAACACCATTGAGTGCCAACTCCGTGCCCCAGATATCTCTAATCCAGGGCACGATGTGATAATGCTATGATAATAGCTAGCATTTAGTGCCTACTTATTCCGTGTCAGGCACTGTGCTGAGTGCCTTGTACATGCTAATTCCTTTAAACCTCACCATAGTCCTATGAGACTATGCTATTATTAACCCTCGTTTACAGATGGGGAAACCAAGGCACACAGCAATTAGGTTACATGGCTTGGAAGAATCAGAGCCAGAATTTGAGCCTGAGCAATCTGACTTCAGAGGCCTGGCACTAATCACTATACTCTAAAAGAAGAATGTAGGCCCAGTATGCTGAGAACTCAGAGGCAGGAGCAATTAATTCCCACTGGGCAGACTAAGGGAGGCTTCCTGGAGGAGGTCTTTTCATCTGGGCCTAAAAAATTCAGGAGTTTGTCAGGCAAAGTTGAACATGCGGAAAGAACAGAAGGGGTCCTGGTGTGTGTGTGTGTGTGTGTGTGTGTGTGTGTGTGTGTGCGCGCGCGCGCGTGCACACACCTGCTTGTAAAAGAGAGCTCTCAACTCATCACTGCAGCCTCTCCCATCTCTTCTCTTCCATCTTATTTGGGTGACAAATGAGATAACATACAAGCATTGAACATTCAACAAATGTTTGCTGAGCACCTCCTGTGTGTCAGACACCGAGCTTGTCGTAGAGGATACTGGAGTGAGCAAAGCAGATACAGCCCCTTTCTTTGTGGACCCTGTAGTGTGGTATGTAGTAGGTGCTTAATAAATAGTAGCACCTATTATTATCTTTGTTCCTGGAGGCCTGGGATTCTTCCTCCTTCAGTCTTTCAATAAGCATTTATTGAGCACCTATTATATGCTCCACCATTGGTGCTGGGAATACAGTGGTGAATAGGAGACCAAGCCCTGCTCTCATGGCACTGAGATGCTAGAAGGGAAGGCTGTGCGTGGGCATTTTGTCCACCCTCAGAGGCAGGCCACTTCCTGGGGTACACAGACCTTACCCTGCGATCTCCTTGGGGGGTGGCCTGGCCAGGGGCATAGGCTGTGCCCACAGGACACAGCAAAGCACACAGGACTCAGTCAGACCCTTCATCCTGAGCTGTAGTCAGCTGATATGCCCACCACAGGCCTGGGCAGAGGGGCAGCAGCCTGCCCCAGCTCATACCTCACTCCCAAGACACGCCCCGCCCCAGCATTGGACCCAGGAGGTCTGGCTCTGCCTATCTCCTGGTTCACCCCGCCTCCCAGGTTTCCTGATGTTGCCTGTCTGCCCTTGTCTATGCTGTGCCTTACCCCCCGGGACCCAGGATGTCTCCTCTGCCCAAGGATAGGTTGTGGCACTCAGCCCTGTCAAAAGGCTGACTAGGGCTGCAATATTTTCTTTCCCCCAGTGTTAATATGCTGACAGTAAGGGGACTTGAAACCATGTATGTCATCTGAGGAGGGGTTAGAGGGCTGGGGTGGCTTTGCCTGGAGAAGACTTGAAGGGGACGTTAGAACTGTCGGCAATGATTTGGAGGCCTGTCATGTGGTAGAGGCAGCCGGCTCGTTCCTGGCAGCTCTGGAGGGCAGGCTCAGGACCAGCAGGGAAGTTTCTAGGGAGACAGATTCAGTTCTGCAAGAGGCACAGCAGCCCTCCCTAACAGTGCCCATCCAGGAAGGACCTGCTTCCTGCCTTCTGCTCCCTGCGGAAGCTCCCTGTCACCAACAGGGCTGCCCATGGGCTTTGTGCATCCCTGGGGCCTGACTTCATGACTTTCAAGGTTCCTTCCAGCTGGAGACACAGTGACTCCATACGCAGGAAATGGTTCACTCTGGCTGGTAGGCAAGAACACGCTTGTACCCCTTGATGGCGACATCTCCCTTAGGATCTCCTTAGGATCTCCTTAGGATATCAGCATGCTGGCCGAGGACATCAAGTCACTTTTATTCACAACATCAGTGCAATTTGCAGTGGCAAGTGTTTGTTTCACCCTGCCTTTGAGGGCTGTCCGAGGGAGGCTGAAGGGTCTGGGGAATCTGTGGGGGCTGCACCAGCTGCCTGGAAGATGACAGCAGCCACCCACACTATAGGGGACCCTGGGGTCACTCATCCAGAGGAGTTCAACTTTCCTTAGCAACACAACCCCTTCTCCAAATGGAATTTTCTGCAAAAACTCAAGAGCACAGAAGGAAACAGTGCTACTGTGACTGAAGAGGGCTTGAGGGATCACAGCCTTATCGGCTCAGCCTCCACTCCCCAGAGCCCCAGAGAGACTCCAGGCAACCCTAGGGGTTCCAAAGAGTGCACCTTGAAAACTAACTATGTACCTCTGTAGTTGGTGTGATGTCAAAGCAACGAGTATAGAATCCGAGTCGGACTGCCTCAGTTCAAACCCTGGCTTTGAACTTGGACATGGTATTTGACCTCTCTGTTCCTCAGTTTCACCTCTGTAAAATGGGGATGACTCATAATGCTTATCTCTGTTGTCGCTGTGACTGCATGTGGAGCACCTGGAATACCTGGCTTGTCCTCTGAGGGGGAAGGGTCAGGGTCAGCTCTTCCCCAGATGAAAGCACTGATATCCAAGAGTTGAGTGTCTTGCCTGCCACACGGCCGGTTAGCAGCTGGACTAGGGTCTCAGCCTAGTTCTCCTAGACCCCAAGCCTAGGGCTCATTCTGCCATGCCCACAGAATGCTAATTGCTTAAGATGGGTGTTCTTTTGGGTTTCTGGGGGCCTTTCAGAGTGTGCCCACTGGACTCTGGGATTGATAGGCTTCTGTCCCTAGGGACTCTCTGACCTGAGGATTGAGGATTAGTTTTTGAGAAGGATCCTGTTTGACAAAAAAAGGAGGGAGCTCCAGGAAGGTGACCCCTTAGAGAATTCCCTGTGGCAAAGAGGTATATGGGGGAGGGTGAAGTGTGGAGAGGGCACCAGAGCAGAGGAGCCTACCTGGAGTGTGGCCATGACCTCCAGCTGCTTCCTACTGTAGCTACCAGATCATGAGCTTGTGAAACACCCCTCTGATCCCATCCTTCCCCTGCTCAAAAGCCTACCATGGCTCCCGTGGTCTACAGAACAAAACAAGCCCCTCAGCTGGATAGACGAGCCCCTTCCCCATCAGGCCCTCCTTTCCTTCCAGGCTGGTCTCCCTGAATTCACTCCCCATACCCTAAGTCCGGCTCCTCAACAATGTGCCTAACACTTTTCCCACCTCCACACCTTTTCCTCTGCGTGGACTATCCTACTTTCGCCTCACTTCCATCTTCAGACTACGCCAAACACCACCTCCTCAGGGTGTCCTTCCCAGATAGCTCACTTGTCCCGCAAGATTGATAAAGTCCTCATTTGTGCTCTCAGGGCCCTTTGTTTATGCCTGAGATAAAACAAACACCAACAACCATACTAATGGTACCCATCCATTGAGTGCTAACAGCAACCCTGTGGGAGACACTGAGTGGTTAAGATACTTGTCCAAAGTCACACAGCTGTTAAGAGGTAGAGGTGTGGCTGGGCGCAGTGGCTCATGCCTGTAATCCCAGTACTTTCGGAGGCCGAGGCGGGTGGATCACCTGAGGTCAGGAGTTCAAGACCAGCCTGGCCAACGTGGTGAAATCCCTTATCTACTAAAAATACAAAAAATTAGCCGGACGTGGTGGCGGGTGCCTGTTATCCCAGCTATTCGGGAGGCTGAGGCAGGAGAATCGCTTGAACCCTGGAGGTGGAGGTTGCAGTGAGCTGAGATCACGCCATTGCACTCCAGCCTGGGTGAAAAGAGCAGAACTCCGTCTCAACAAAAAGAGGCTAGGTGGTACTCACACTTGGGTCTTTTTCTCACGTCTTTTGGAGTCTGGGGCCCGCTGGCTGGGTGTCCTGCGTTTGATGGTTCTAGAGCACCTCGCATGCTAGGAGATAACTTTTTTTTTTTTTTGAGACAGACTCTCGCTCTATTGCCCAGGCTGGAGTGCAGTGGGGCAATCTCAGCTCACTGCAAACTCCGCCTCCTGGGTTCACGCCATTCTCCTGCCTCAGCCTCCTGAGTAGCTGGGACTACAGGCGCCTGCCACAGTGCCCGGCTAATTTTTTTTTTTTAATTTTTATTTTTAGTAGATACGGGGTTTCACCATGTTAGCCAGGATGGTCTTGATCTCCTGACCTCGTGATCCACCCGCCTCGGCCTCCCAAAGTGCTGGGATCACAGGCGTGAGCTACCATGCCCAGCCGAGATAACTCAATTCTAACTTGTCTTCCCCATTGGAGTGGTAGTTCCTTGTGGGCAGGGCCTGTCCCCCCACAAACACATACCCTCATAATTTGTGTGTGTGTGTATGTGTGTGTGTGTGTGTATATATATATATATATATTTTTTTTTTTTTTTTTTTTTTGAGACAGAGTCTTGTTCTGTTGCCCAGGCTGGAGTGCTGTGGTGCAATCTGGGCTCACTAAAACCTCCGCCCCCCTCCAATCCCCATGGCAGAGTTCAAGCTAAGCGATTCTCATGCCTCAGCCTCCTAAGCAGCTGGGACTACAGGCACACATCACCACGCCCAGCTAATTTTTTGTATTTTTAGTAGAGATGGGGTTTCACCATGTTGGCCTCAAATTCCTGACCTTGAGTGATCTGCCTGCCTCTGGTTCCCAAAGTGCTGGGATTACAGGCATGAGCCACCATGCCCACTCATAATATATTCTTAATAGATAGTTGCCGAGGAAAGCTCGGCGTAAGAATGGAGTTTACTTTATTTCAAAGTGAGTTAAACAAAGGAAAGTGTGGGCTCACTTGCTTTTAGCCCACATAGCTCCCCTAGCCCTTCCAGTGGGGCTGGGCGGGTTCCATGGGGAGAGCTGGGAAACAGATCTCATGTCCAGAAGGCACCTTTGCCCATCCCTTCCCTGGAGGCCTGGCCATGGGCCATGGGGCTGTGATGGAGTGCCCTGCGCCTATTCTCCCTCAGAAGCTTGGAGATCAAAGTCCTAGTTCTCCTATTTGACCTGAGAACTTTGACAAATGTGGCCCCTCCAGGCTTGCAGAGCTGTGCTCCTCAGCCCAGGAGAGGGAGGGGCAGGACCTTGGTGTCTGCAGGTTGTCCAGGTCAGAGCTTATGGGTGCCCTGGGCCCTGAGGTTGAAAGTGAACTGGGTGCAGGGGCTTCCGGGGGGTTGAGGCTGTAGACTTGGTACAGGAGGAGACTGGATTTGCCTGGCAGGTGGACAGGTGGGAGCCTCACAAGGGTGGCCTTTCCCCACAGCTAGGAGGCTCAGGAAGTCAGGAAGGGAGAGGTGGGGCCCAAAGAGGGTTCTAGTAGAGCAGGTAGAGAAGGGACTGCCCAGGGTGCTGGAGTGGAGGAGGGAGGGAGCCCAGAGGCCCCTGAGAGTTGATGAGAGTCATCCCTGAGGGTGACTGCTGGGCCCTCCTCCACCAGGCTGCATGGCCAAGTAAGAGAGACTGGGAGAGGAAGAAAGGCAGAAGCTAAAACCGCAGGAACCAGGACCAGACAGATATCGTCAACTCTTAATTACTATGATCACTGGCACCAAAAAGCCCACGCAGGCTCCTCTGTAAATAAACAGCATCTCCTTGGCTTTAGGACGCATCCTAGCACACACAACAGATTTATAGCGCATGTGTGATCTATGCGGGTCTCCACTCACTGTCCCACATGAGAATTTTTCCTCCAGGCTTTTGCCTTCCTTTCATTTGGTTTGGGCTAATGTTTACAATCACCCGTGAGGAGGGTGGGGGAGGAGGTCTGATCTGCATTTACAGAGGAAGAAACTAAGTGCTTCTGTGACTGGTGGAAGCCACACAGCCTGGGAAGGGGTGGGATTCAGACAGAGGCCTGAGATTTTCCTCCCAGGACAGGTCTCATCTTTGGCAAGGGTGTCAAGGTTTCCACTCCTGAGGTTTATGGCCCCTTGGCCCTTGGGATGAGAGCATTTAGGAATTACAGATGGGCTGCAGCCATGGTGTTGCGGGGGGGTGGGAGCTCGGGGGATAGGGATGTGCAGAGGCCAGTGGGTGGGCTTCCAGACCAAAGAAAGCTGGGCTAAAGGGGGCAACAGCTGGTCAGAGGGTTCCAGAGATTCCTTTGACTACACATATGGCTGGTGAATCTTGGGAAACAAGACGATCGGCTAGTGCCCATGAGGCAGATGCCCTCAAAGGGGCTGTCAGAGCTAATAAGGACCCTTTGGACAAATTTGACTGGAGTTTCGACTCAGAGTGTGTGTGTTGTCAGGGTAGCGACTGGAAGAGTGCTGTGTGAAAAGGCCATCCAGGAGCAGTGGCCTGTGGAGGGATTTGATGGACAGATGAAGTCTGGCTGAGCTGAGGAGCACATTTGGCCCTCCTTTGAGGGTTTCAAGTTTGGAGGATGGCACAGATCCCATGGACTCACACAGGGTCCATGCAGGGAGAGACAGAGAAAGATGCCAACTGGCACAGTTTCCCCATTTTACAGATGAGAAAACTGAGGCACACAGAGAGAAACTACCCAAGTTCATCAAGCAAGGCAGAACTGGGAGTAGAACCTGGGTTCAGAGCTCCCGGTGAAGGGGCCAGATGGAAGGGTAGGGTGGTTGTTCTGGAGGGCTCTGGGCTGAGGGAGGGTGGCCTTGGCCAATGAGGGTCTGACCTGTACCTGTCCTCCCCAGGGGCGCCCTCGCGCGACGTCCTGCTGGTCTCTGCCATCATCACCGTCAGCCTTAGCGTCACTGTCGTCCTCTGCGGCCTCTGCCACTGGTGTCAGCGCAAACTGGTGAGGCTCCTGAGGGCCCCCCTTGGAGGGCAGTGCCTGGCCCTGCACACTGCCCCCCCACAATTACAGGCTCGGGAATTTTCCTAAGGGTGCACACAGGTGACTCACCTGTCCACATAGTCAGGGGCACTTCCATAGAAATTCAGACCACATGCACACGCATGCATGCACACACACCCTGCGTTTACCGGAGTCTCGGCCCTATACTTTTGTGTATATGCCCAAAGCCATGTATTTAGGGACACATTCAGGGACAGACTTAGGACTCACAGGCATTCGCACGCGAGCAGCTACACACACACACACACACACACACACACACACACACACACACACACACACACGCCCTGCCTTCCGCATAAAGCACCGCAGGCACACACGTGCAGACTGAGAATCGAGCCCCCAGTCTAAGCGCTGCGCCCCCTCCCCTCCGCCCGCTCCCCCAATGGGCGTAGCCGAGCCGGAGGCCAATGCGGTGGCGCCGCCCGCCCCACCCCCTGCACATCCATCCTGGCTCTCGGGTTTGTACAAGCACAAACGGCTCCTTTTCATTTTTAACAAGGGCTGGGGAATTAACGAGCAGGATTAGTCCATCAATAAGTAAAGAGACCATCAGGAGGGACATTCATCCCCCGAGGGCGCCGGTAGGGGGAGCGGGGCTGAGCCGCCCGCCCTGCATCGCGCCACCCCACCCCGCCCCGCCCCGCCCCGCCCGCAGCTCCCCGGGCTTCTGCTTCGCAAGACCCCGACTCCCGTCCCCCTTCCTGCCGCCCGGCCCAGAAGTGTGGTGGGGCTTTGGGGGCAGCAGGGGGCAGAGGAGCAACGGTGGGTCCAGGGTGTCCGAGGTGCGACGCCTTTGGCGGGGTGAGGTGAAAGAGGGTCACTGGCAAGCGCCCCCAATGGTGGGAGTGGGGGCAGGGCGCCACCTCTGGGAACCCCATTCTCTTCCTGCGCAGTCACAGAGGGGCCTTAAGGACAAGGGGGGAGCGCTGTGGCTGTGGGCACTGGGTGGGTAGAGGCTTCATGCCCCACTCCTCTGGAGGAAGAAAAGGGGCAGATACCCCTGGGAAAGGGTTTTGGGGTCTTGTGAGAGACCCGTGGGAAAGACCGGAGAGGTCCCAGAACCCAGCATGCCTCCTTCAAGAAAGGCAAACTCAGGGCTTGGGAGCATGCGCCTCCATCCTGGGTGTTGAACTTCAGGCAGCTCCGACCCCTGGGGAGGAGCCGTAGTGGAGGCCAGCTCTGCTTCCTGTGTGAGTGTGTGTGCATGTGTGCGAGTGTGTGCGTGACCCGGTCCCCCTCTGCCTGCAGGTGTGTGGAACTGGGCTGGCTGCCCTGCTTTGTTCCTGGGTCCCCTGTGTCTGCGTCTGTCTCAGAATTTCAGGAAAGGTGGTAGAGGAGGCTGGGCCATGTGCCTCTGTGTGTGAGTGTGCTCGGAGGCTGGGGGAGTGGCTGAGCGTAGCTGCAGCGCTGAGCATCTTGTTGCAGAGCCCCTTAGGCTGTCTTGCTGTCTGTCTGGATTTGAAGGCCAGGGAAGAAGGCTGGCTGCATGAGCAGGCGCTGCTGGCGACCTTGTGTGTGTGTTCCGTGTGGGGTCTGTGCTGAGTATGCTGACTTTGAGGGTATTGGTGCAGTGTGTGTGTGTGTGTCTGTCTGTCTCTCTGTGTCTGTGTGTCTGTTCACCCCTCAGCAGTGGGATGTGCATCAACTCATCAGATCCCTGTGTGAGCCAATGCTGGGGTCTGCCCCACCCTCGTGACCTCCTCTGCATATATGCTGCAGTGTGTGTGTGTGTGTGTGTGTGTGCGTGCAGTGAGAGGTGCCTTCCAGGACCTGGGTACAATTGAAACTGGTCTCTACCCCACCCCCATGCACCTCCAGTCAGGTGCAGGGCCTGGGGACAGGAGTTCAAAGGCGACAGCTTTTGCAGCAGATGGGGGCTGTCAGCACCAGAAGGACTTTGGGAGCTGAGAGATACAGATGCAGCCTCTTCCCTGGTCCCAGCCCCTCCCCTCAATCCCCAGCCAGGAGCCGTCCCAGGGTCCAGACCACAGGCTGTCCCTCTTGACTTGCTCTGGATAGAATGCTACTCTCCCCAGTCATCCAAGCCCTGCCACCCGCTCCCCTCTGCCTCAGGGGTTCCAGAAGCCAGGGAGCTCCTTGATCAGGCTGTCTCCTTGCTCCATGGAAGGGACTTTAAAATGCTGTCCCCTCCCCCAACACACACAGTTGTTGGGCTCTCCTTGCCTGCTTGTCCCCTCAGCAGCAGTGACGTGATACCCTGACAGCCCAGATCCCATTTCCAAACATTAATAACTTCCTTAATCTCCAGCTGGCTTTTTCCGGATCAGCCTGGCCACCCCTCCCTGAGAAGCGGGCTGGTGGTGTTGGGCTCCTTTGAAGCTGCCTAATGTCACCCGGACCCTGCCTGATTTCCTGTTAACTTGGGTTATCCCCCTGCCCTCCAAATCAAGTCCTGGCCTGGTTCCTGTCCCCCATAGCGCCTTGGCTCCTGCTGCAGAGCAACAGTCGAAGCCAGAGGGGAAGGTTCTCGTAGTTGGGGAAGGAAAAGCGGCAGACAGAGGCTCCCAGAATGTCTGTGGGGGGGCGGCTCGGAAAGGGCTGACCCTGCCTTTCCTGGCCTTAGGAAAGGGGCAGTGGACCAGCCCTATGAGAGGGTGCTGGCCGGGGCAAGCTCTCTTGCCAAGCCAGAAAGAAGGAAGAGAAGAGTGAGGGGCGGCATGGGATGCCCTCAGCAGCCCCCCTCTTGCCCCACACTGCCTGTGTGCTGCAGAATAGTGGGGCGGGGCTCCTGCCTGAGGGTCCTGCCGAAGGGGGCCCGAGGTCACTGTGGCACAGCCTCGTCGGATCTTCCCAGTTGGAACTGGGAATTGAGATTTGGACCTCTGGGTAGTGATGGGAGGGATTGGAGAAGGAGCTGTGAGTGGCAGCTTTTGTGAACCCAGGGTGTCCGGCATCTCAGTATTTCAAGTCTTAAAGTTCTGACTTAGAGGCAGCTGCTGGGGGCCCAGACTCCAGGGTGGGCGGGGCCATAGAAGGGACACTGCCAGGTGATGATTTCTGAGAATTGCCTAGTACCAGGTTCCACACTAGGTACCAGAAACCCACAGCCTTGCTTCTGTGGGAGCACGTGCCAGGAGATAGGAGCTCAAGTAAGTAAACAGAAATGCCCATATCTGTGATGAGAGCCTGGAGGGATGAGGAGTCTTCCTCCTGAGGTTCACATGGCAACACCATTTCAGAAAGGAGGAAAGAGGCCAGAGAAGGGAAGGGACTTGGCTAGGACGATGGGGGAACATGCGGTATTGCTGGAGCCAAGCCTCAGGCAACCCTGAGGTGTAGGGCACTGCTAGTGGCCTGAGGGAGCTTTGCTGCCAATCTCCCTAGATAGGCAGCTCCCGTGCCTGGGAAGGGGCTGCCCCTGGCGGGAGCGTCAGGGAGCATGGCCGTGACAGGGATCATGGCAGTGACAGCTCTTACTTTGCTTTAGAGATGATGGAATAATCGACTGTTGTGGCTGTGGTGCTGGTGCACATGACGGAGTGTTGGGAAGCATTTGCATGCGCACGTGTGTGTGTGTGTGTGCGCGCGTGTGTGTGTACAGCCAGGGAGAGGTAGGCCAGTGCCCAGTGGGAGAATGGGCTGGGAGAGGCAGCCCCAACCCCCGCATAGCCCCTGTTCCCCCACTGCCCACATCAGCCATGGACCTGGACCTGGCCCAGGTCCGTGGCCCATGGGTGCGTGTGAGGACGCTTGGTGGCAGCCAGGAATGTTAATGGGGCTGGGCTCTGCATGAGCTAAATTTAGAAACCCAAACTGAGAAGGTGAATGGTGCTCACCTTCCCAGCAGCAGGCCCAGTTGCCACTGTGGCCACGGCCCTTCCTTTAGCTGGAGGACCTGGGGTGCCCACCCGCTGCCCTGCCCCCTCCCTCCTCCTGCTAGTGTGAGGGACTCTGGGAAGCAGGGGCCTAGGCTGCCTCCCCACAACTGCCTCTGAGTCAGTGGGCAGTCTGTCTTCCTAAGACTGCCTTCCTAAAACAGCCTTGCTCCTGCCTCACAGCCCCAGGGCACAAGGACCCCCAGAGAGCCCGACAGTGGTGGACACAGCCCCGAGCAGGACTGGGGACATGGCCTTCTCCCCGCCCCCACTGCTCACATCACTGGCCACTGCCAACCTTGCCCTGCAGGATGCCACCCCCACCATCTGGGGGTGATGACGTGGACAGTGTGACGTGGCCAGGCGCCTGAGAGCCGTCTGTCCATGGCAGAGGGAACTGTGTTTCTGGGAGCTAGGCCAGAGCCCCAGGAGATAGGCAGACAGGAGGGGCTAATCCCTGGGAGTCAGGGATGAGGTTCAGGTCGAGGCAGATGAGGCAGGTCCTAGAGCCCAATGGGGCCCAGGAGCTGCCAACCGGGGAGCAGGCATCCAGGGGATTGGCCCCCACCGCTGTGACATCCTCACACACTGGTCCTGGCCTTGTTGCCACAGCCCAACTCAGGTCTGTCTCCTTCCCCTCTGGGTCCCTGTTCTGGGGAGGTGGGGAGGGTACAGTCCTGTTCCCCAGGAGTGACCCCAGTGCTATCTCCACAGGGCAAACGCTACAAGAATTCCTTGGAGACGGTGGGCACGCCAGACTCAGGGCGTGGGCGCAGTGAGAAGAAGGCTATCAAGTAGGTGCCAGGCTGCCAGTTTGGGATGGGGCCACACAAGCAGCCCAGGTGGGAGGAGCCCCTTCTCTCCCTCAGCCCCACAGACCTGACCACACACTTTCGGTTCCCCCACACCCTGATGCCATGCTCTCTACACCCTCCACATGCCCCAACAACTCAGGGGCCCTGTCTTTTCTGCCTGTGCCCAAGCCCCTTGCAGTGTTCCGGAGTCCCTGGCCTCCGTTTCTGCTGCTGTCACCCCCAGCACTGTCTGCACCCACCTTAACCCTGGTTGCCGCTTTCCCATCCAACCTTCCTGTCACACACACTGTGCCCACCACCCACAGGCTCCCCTGGACCTCTAAGACCCTCTCATGGGGCCCCTGCTGCTAGGCCAGGGAGACCCCTCCCTAGTAGACCCCAGGTTCTTTTCTCAGATACTGCCAGTGTTTAAGGATGGCCTGGAAGTGGGGAGGCAGACACGCCTTGTGGACCCCAGCTGGCCCCTGTGCTGGGCCACTCAGGGAGCAGAGCGCTGGGGAGCAGTCCCTCCCTCCCCGTCACCCCCACCAGCCGCTGCGTGTGTGGCTGTCTCTGCCTTACCCCGATCTCCTTGTTCTGCTGTAGAGCCCTCTTCAAGGGGTCTGCCCTCCCACTGCAGACCATCTTAGCCAGCCCTCTGCTGAGGTCACTGGGAGACACCAAGAGAAGCCCCCCACCCACCTGGCTGGGGACTCAGGCCACCTGGGCTCTGGAAATGGAGGCTTTCGCTGGGGGGGAAGCCTCTGTGTCCACTGGTCAGTGGCCCCAGCCCCTTCCTCTCTGCTGAACCCAGAGGTCAAGGTAGGGGTGGTAACCCTACACGTCAGCCTGGCCTGGACCAAGCCTCCCAGCCAAAGGGCTCTGCCTAGAAGCCGAATGCCCACAGCCCTCCCTACCCCCACTCTTCATCCCTCTGAAGGCCCAGCCACCCTCCCTTGCCCTCTGGCCCTTGCCCACTGCTGGTCTCCCTTGCCTTCCCCTGTGCATCTTTCCCCTTCCCTTCCCTTTCCTCTTTCTCCACCTTCTCTTCTCAACTCCCCGACCCTGCACCCCGCTCCCGAGGGCTCCCTTCCAGGCCTTCCTCTGCCCCATTTTGTTCATCTCTTGCACTGATCCTGTTTGGGGCCTTGGTAGAATCTGTGTGCATGTGTCTGAGGTGGGGCAAGAGGAGGGGTGGGCCAGGCTGAGGCTGGGGGAGGGCAGGAGACTCAGGAGGAGGCTGCGGGAGCCTTTGAAGCTGCGTTGGTTGCGCAGGCTCCAGTCTTCAAAGCCAAGTGCCGGCAGGGCTCAGGGGCTCTTGCAGAGTGCAGGCCCGGGCTTTCTGAAGGCGAGAGAGCGCGTGGGGGAGCACGGCCAGCGCAGCACCTGTGCCTCCTCCAGGACAGGCCGTTTACAGCTGCGGGCCAGGGCTGGGGGCCTGTCTGTGCCAGGTGATCATAACCTTCCTGGATAGGGGTGCGTGTGGCAGGGCCTGGAGTCCTGGAAAGGGCCCACGAGAGGAGACAGGATTCCCAACCAGAGGGAGGGCAGGCAGCAGGCTGTGCCAGGCTGGGACCAGTGCCCATGAGGGCTCTCTAAGACAAGGTGAGGCAGCCACGGCCATCCAGCCTGCCTCTGTGTGGTGCTGCAGCTCCCGCACTCAATCCTAGCCTGCCCCCGATGCTGCTGAGTGGTCAGGCCCTCTGCCCCGAGGGAAGGAAGCCACCACGTGTGTCTACATGCACCTCAGCCTTTGCTTCTTTCCAGAAGAGAACAGAAAGGGCCCAAGTCAGTGGAGTCACAGGAGGGAGAGCCTCCTTCCTGCACAGCCCTCCACGGGCTTAGGACCCCCCACAAAGGATCGTCTTATCAAGGATTCTAGGAAACTGTGTTCTTTAGCAGTGCTTTCCAAACTGTGTGCCTCAGGGCCCTTGTGCCCCATAGATGAGTCATAGCTGTTCCATGAATCAAGGGTCTCATGGTCGACTAAGTTTGGGGAACACTGTACACTCTGTCTCCCTCTTGGCGATACTGATATTCATGGGCACATTAAAGGCTCTGAGAAGTCCTGCGGTAAAGGAATCAGTGTTTCCCAAATTTCTTTAATCAAAGATCCTTTTTTCCAGTACCACAGTGGAAAAACCTGAGGGACCCTGTAGCTCTTCAGAACACAGACAAGTCCGGCAGTGGTGGCTTTGGGTGGATTTTTTTTCTGGGACCTAGGGTTGGGTGGCCCTAGATTCTGGAGATCTGGAGGGAGTGGGAAAGGGAGGCACCTACCTGCTCCATCTCTGTTATACCTGACACGGGGTGCCCCAGCCATGCCCTCGTGTGAGGCTCTGCTGGGAAGGGACATCTGTGGTGGGAAGGGGGTTTTTTGTCAAGGGGTTAGGTTCCCCTGGGGCCTGTCCTACCTCCTCCATACCCACCACTTACTGCCGCTGTGAGCTGGCTCTACGCTTTGGCTTTGAACCCTGTACACAGAGTCCCCTGTGAGACATTTCCAGGGTGTACTCTGGACAGAGAAATCTGTCTACGCCAGGGATGCCCAACGCCACCATCTCATCTGGGCCTATGGTGGCAGCTCAGCCTCTCTCCATCTTTCTCACTTTTGTGCCTGAGTCTGAGGTTGAGAACCAAGGTCAAGGTCAAATTCTAAATGGAGGAAAAAGCAGGTCCCACAAGAACATGTTTGCTTGATCCTGAGGGGTGGTGTGTGCCCCCGATGGCACCCTTCCCCACACTGCCCCACCTTGGCTTTGGGGAGCGGCACAGCCTCAGTCCTCCCCAGGCCTACCCCAGTGCTCCTCCCGGGGCCTCTTCTCTAGAGGCATTCCCGTGCCTGAAACATGGCTGCCTTCCATAAAAGTCACTGTCTCTATTCCCCTGTACTTCCAGCCCTGCTTCTTGGGGTCCCAGTGGCCTGATTAGCTGGTGGCACCCCTTGTCCTTGGCTCCCAGGGGTTCCAGGCTGTGCCCTCCACCGGCCAAGGCTTCTGCCACCCACCCCACCTGCAAGTCCCCACGTTCTCAGGAGAAGGTGGAGAGTCCGGGGTGAAGGTCCCTTCCAGACCCAGCAGCTCCACCTTGGAAAGGGATAGGGACCCAGGGAGGGGCTGCCCCAGCAGGCAGGCCAGGGACACACCCAGAGGACAGGTTCCCGCTACACAGGCCCCAGAACAAAGGACTGAAGGGTGCCCTGGTTACCTTAGTGACATCCTCAGCAAGGTCAGAGGCCTGGGAATGCTCCCCTTTCAGGGGGGTGGGGTGACCCAGCTGCCACATTTGCAAGGAGTAGAGATGGTCTCCAGTTCAGCTGAGATCCCCCAGTCTTAGGTTAAGGCTGCAGCCCCACCTCACAGAGTAGAAGAGAGAGCAGAGGAAGCCAGGGAGCCCCTCAGGCCAGTAGGAGGAGGAGGTGAAAGATGGTTAAGGGGCTGGGCCTGCCCCAGGAGGGCCTCAGTGGAGAGAACATGGAAGAGGAGAGAACCTTGAGTTCTCCAGTACTAGAGCTTTTATTCTACAGTGAGAGAGTTGATAGTATAGCAGTTACAGCCAGTCTTCTCCTTTGACCGGCCAGGAAACTGAGGCCAGGAGAGGTAGGGCCTAGCAAGTTGGCACCTGGGCCTGATCTGCCTTTCAGCTCCATCTAGCCAGAAACCAGCACTCTCCTTCTCCCACTCCCCCTGCTCACCCCGGGCCTCGTCCCCAACCCTTCTCCCCCACGTCCCCGCCTCTCATCATTTTCTCTCTCCCACCAGCTTCCCAGGTGCGAGGCTCCGGTCTGCCGCCTGCCGCTTGCCTCCTTTCTGTGTGGCTTCCCGGCCCTCGGGTGCGTGCGTGTGTGCATGGGTATGCTTGCACGTGTGTGCGTGTGTGTGCGTGTGCCCGTGTGTGCGAGGCACAGACTGTGGTGCCCGCCTGCCTTTCTTCCTCCCGCAGGAGCTGACCACGAAGCCCCGCCCCCTGTGTGCCCGGCCCCGGGGTCCTGGTCCCTTCTGCCCCTGCAGGACTTGCAGTTCTTGTTTCTTCTTGTATCTCCCTGTTTTCTCCCCTCTCTCTCTGCCCCTCCAGTGATCTAGACAGAGACTTTTGGAATAACAATGAGAGCACAGTGCAGCAGAAATGGAGCTCCTACCCTCCCAAGGAGTTTATTCTAAACATTTCACCCTACGCCCCTTATGGCGACCCACGACTGTCCCTCAAGTGAGTGACTTTACCTGGTTTGATCATATGTACCGAGTATCCGCGCACGCCCTCCTTCCCTCCTCCCGCCCCCACCCACCCCTGGCCCCCCTCACTCCCTCCTCTCGCTCCTGTCCCCCAACGTCCCCACCCATCCACCCCATGGGCAGGCCGACCATGGAGACGAGCAACCCCTCCTGCCCCCGCCCACCTGCCTGCCCGCTCCTGTCCCCTCCCCCAGGGCCAGCCTTGTAGGAGAGCCCCCTCGGCAGCCATACTTGGCCCCCCCAGCTGGTCCCGGGGCCCACCCCACCTTCTGTGCAGTCAGGATGGGGTTGCCCGTTTGGGTCCCGCCCCCTCGGTTGTGGTCGCTTCTTCCTCCCCGCTGTGTGCTGCCGTGGCTGCTCGGTGGTCGGTGGTCGGTGGTCGGTGGTTCGTGGCGGTGGTGGCGGTAATGGTGGTGGTGGTGGTGATGAACTCTGACTAACACGGCTTTCTCTTTCTCCCTGCCTTGGGGCCTCCTGGCCTGGACAGCCCGCTCTTCCTCCGTCGTTAACCCTTCGTTGTCCTGTGGGATAGAGTTGGAGGTGGCTGCCCTCCCCCAACCCCCGCCGCCCCTGCCCCAGGCGGTGGGGAGGGGCCCCCCCTCCGTTGTCGTGGTGCGTTGTTCTCCGACCCCCAGCCCGCCCGGTCCCCCTCTCTCCTCTCTGCAGGCTCCGCTGTTAACCCATTTGCAGTGCTGATGTCTCTCTCTCTCTCTGTCTGTCTCTTGTCCGTCTGTCTCTCTCCTCCTCCTCTCTCACTGTCTCTTTCTTCCTTTTATCTGTTGTTGTTTTTCTTCCTCTTCCACCCCCCCACCCCCACGTATGGCCCGCCCTCTCTCCCCCACCGCCACCCCCGGTGCCCCTCTGGCCTGGCTGCCTTGTGCATGCCTCCAGTGGCACCCTCCTGTCGGGCGCCAAAGTGGCCGCCGCGGCGGGGCTGGCGGTGGAGCGGGAAGGCCGGCTGGGGGAGAAGCCGGCGCCGGTGCCACCACCCGGAGAGGACGCCTTGAGAAGCGGCGGGGCTGCCCCCAGCGAGCCGGGCAGCAGTGGCAAGGCCGGGAGAGGCCGCTGGCGGACGGTGCAGAGCCACCTGGCCGCAGGGAAGCTCAACTTGTCCAAGTGAGTGATGGCGCCCCATGGCTGCCGGAGCCGTGAGCTCAGGCCTGCCCTGTCAGGGTGGACAGCGGGACCCCTGGCATGCCCGCTGCTGCCCCCAGAGGTGCCGTCCTCGGCCCCTGGCTCATTCCATCCCTTCATGAGACTCTCCCATCATCCTTGCCATTTGGCACGACGAACTCAGCCATACAGCGATGCATTTCAGCCTCTGGCTGATGCCCCATCAGTCCCTTCCTTTGCCAGTGACCAGGTCATTCCATTTTCTGCCCCCAGGGCAGCTTCATTTCAGTTTCCGGGTCATCCCATCCTCTTTGATTGGCCGCCCCATCTCAGCCACCAGGTCATCCCTCCACGGGCAGCAGGCCTGTGGTTGTTCCATCTCATCCTGGGTATCTGGCCCACTCTCAACCTGACAGTCACCCATCAGCTCCCAGGCTTTCCCTCTTACTGCCAGCAGACGGCTGTAGACCCAGAAGTTGAGCCATTCCATTTTTGACCATGGGGTGACTCCACTGGCTGTCCCAGTCTTGCTCGAACCATACATCATCTGTTGTGGAAGCCACTCACGAGCAGCCACAGGCTGCCCCATCGGTTCATCCTCATCTCAGCCATCCCTGTTGGCTGTCCCAGTCTTGGTTACCGAGCTATCCCACCATTGGCTGTTGGGACCGTGTATTCCTGGAGGTTGGGTTGTCAAACCCCAGCTAGCTTCACTCGCCAGATGTCATGGGGTGTTCTAGACATCAGGCAGAAGGAGCTGTCCCCTCTGTAATAGCTGTCTGAGCTAGTCAAAGAGTCAGGCCCACTCTTGGCTGATGGACGTAGGATTGGCCCCTGTTTTCCACAGATAGTATATCCCCTCTCATGGGGCAGCTTTATTCTCATCTTGGCCTTTGGAAACTTCTGATTCCCCTCCGCAGAGCCCTTCTAGACCCTGAGTCCTTTGAGCTGTGACCAGTTTCCCTTGGGGTATAAATTCCATTTTCAGAAGTTGGAACTCCCAACTAATGGAGCAGCCTCCCACTTAACAGGTCAACAGCCCTGCCCCTTTCTAGCTGTTGGGCCATCCTGTTGCCTCAACTGAGGGCCCTCCTGATTCTCTTCAGAAGATCTGTGGTTCCTGCTATTGGGAGCACTGAAGGCCACCGTACTGAGATCTCGTTCGCTAGTTGGCTTGAGTGCACACAAGCCAATTTCTCCCAACATCTGGCCTCAGGAGGGTCCCACAGGGAAGCCACACACCCCTTTAGAGAGCCTGGCCCAGTGCCCCACCCTCCCAGCCTGCCCCAGCCAGTCTCCAGGCCAGTTAGGCCTCCATGCCATCCTCTGGCTTCAGGCCTGGAGGAACCAATTTTAGTTTCCTGTGACTGAGAGGTTGTAAATTGGACTAATTTTGGATGTGATAGGAAACCAAAATGAGGTCACCAAGGAGGAGGAGGAGGCAGCTGCCAATGTGCCACCCTCCCTCTGCCTCCACCTGCCCCCAGGGAGCCGTGGGCCTACCTGGCCGGCCAGGCCTGGGCCTGCCCCTGGAGGTAGCCCTGATTTCAGGCCTGAGTCAGGCAAGGCTGCCACCCCTCCAAGACCCCAGCTAAAGCCATGTTTTGCTTTCTTCTCTCTCTCTTTCGCTCTCTCTTTACTATACTCTTTCTTTCTCTCTTTCACTCTCTTTCTTTCTCTCTCTCAGCCCACAGGGGTAGCCTAACTGTTGTCTTTTGGTTCCCAGGGTAGGCTCAGAGGGTGAGCAAAGCTGAGGTCTGGTTGCAGTGGTGAAAGTGGCTCCCAAGGGCTCTGGGGCCTCCTCCCTTGGGCAGCCCGGGAGATACTTGACTGCCCCATGGCTCTAGACCAGAGGTCAGCAAACTTACTCCCAGTAAAAGGCCACTTGGAAAATATTTAGGCTTTATAAGCCATATAGTCTCTTGCATAATGACTCAACCCTGCCATTGTGGAATGAAAGCAGCCAGAGACAGCATGTAAACTAATGCCAATGGCTTGGTTCCAGTAAAACTTTATTTACAGAGACAAGCAGCAGGCCAGATGTGGCCCACAGGCAATGACTTCCCAACCCCTCCCCAGGGCCATTGGATTGAGAGGTGGAGGGAAGGGACAGAGGAGGAGACGATTGGAACCCTGAAGTTCCAAGATGAGAAATGATTCACCCAAAGCTGCTCATTCAGCCCAGTCTCCAGCTCCGCTCTGGTGCCTGGGGGCAGCCTGGCTCTGGCCCTGCCTGTGGGATATGGTGAAATCTCCAGCCAGCGCATGAAGCAGACAGGTTCTCCAGGGGAGGCCAGGGACTTCGGACTCCAACCACTGGCATGGGGACCTTTTACCAATACAGCATTTTCAATACAGCCCAACCTCATTAGATCCTCATGGCAACTCTGTGACAGAGGAAGCTCGGGGATTATTTTATTACTCCCATTTCGTAGATGAAGAAACTGAGGCCCAGAGAGATGGAGTCACTTTTCCAGAGTCCCATATTTAGTAAGTGGCAGAGGTGGGGTTCAAACCCAGGTCTCTATGAGGCTATACAGAATCTGACCAGCCATGTCCTAGTTCTCTGTCCTTGCCCCACTTCCCAGTGCACTTCAGAGATGCTGATGGGCCTGTGGGAGAGCACCCCCTTGCAAATGCATCAAAGACAGTCACCCTCTTCTCTGCTAGAACTGCGGTGAAGTGTCGGATGAGTGGATACTGGGCTCCCACCCTGTCTGCACTCTTTCCTTGGTCCAGTCCTCTGACTGGGAGATACTTCCAAGATCCCAGGAGAGGATGCTGGACCTTTGAAACAAAGAACCCTGGAAAGAGGGCAAAGACCCATGCCAGAGCCTGAATCCTAAGGAGGTGCTGGCCACAGGGCAGAGGTCTGCCGCTTCCTCACCTCTGCGGACAAAGTATAAGAACTGATGGCTTCCCCGGCCTCCCCAGGATTACTAGGCCAGCTCTGTGCTGGCCTGGATTTCTTCCTGTCTCCAAAGGATGGCAGTACTTAGAACACAGAGGCAGACTTTCCTCGTGTCCCCCAGCGAGACAGCGGGAGGAGCCACAGCAGCTCCCTCCACCCCTCCCACTCCAACATGACAGGCAGCCGCAGGGCCCAGGGGACCTGCCTTCACCACGCAGCCTTGGCAGCACTGGCAGCCCACTCAGACCAGCAGGGAGGTCGGCTTAGCCAGGAGGTATTCGGGCACTAGCTGAGCCAGGGCCAGAAGGTGGGCGGGCGGAGCCGACCTGGGGACTCAGGGTGGGTGCGAGGGCTTTGCAGCCTCCTGGGAGAGGCAGTGGCGGCGACGGCAGCGGCGACAGCTCCGATGGAGGCCTGGCGAGGTCCGACAGCGCGCACCCTGCACTGGGGCCTCCTAGTCCTGGCCCTCGGCTTCTTTCTCCTCCACTGTGATCCCTTCACCTGCTTCTCCTTTCTCTCCTCTCCTCCACCTGCCCCAAGTTTCGAGGACTCCACCCTGTCCACGGCCACTACCCTTGAGTCTATCCCCAGCTCCACGGGAGAGCCGAAATGCCAGCGACCCCGCACCCTGATGCGGCAGCAGAGCCTGCAGCAGCCGCTGAGCCAGCACCAGCGGGGCCGGCAGCCCAGCCAGCCCACCACCAGCCAGAGCCTGGGCCAGCTGCAGGCCCACATGGCCTCGGCGCCGGGCCCCAACCCCCGGGCCTATGGCCGGGGCCAGGCTCGGCAGGGCACCTCGGCCGGCTCCAAGTACCGGGCGGCGGGGGGCCGCAGCCGCTCCAACCCGGGCAGCTGGGACCACGTGGTGGGGCAGATTCGAAACCGAGGCTTGGACATGAAATCCTTCCTGTAAGTCCTCCCCTTGAGCGGGCCGGCCCCCACCTCCCCGACCCAGCCTCCTGCCCCCTAGATCTCCTTGGAAGCAGCTGGTTGTGTGTACCTCCCGGCCCTCCATCCCCTTGGCAGGGTGCCAAGCAGACTTGGCAGCCCCCTCCTTAGCCTCTTGTGGCTCATGCCTGAAGGCCACCATGGAAGGATTCTGAGCCACCTCCCTACGAGGACCCCTGCCTTTAGGGAAGTTCCCCCCTAAAAGTTAGGTGGAGACACTGGACAATGCCCTGAGATACATCTCTTCTCCCCAGCTAGTCCCAGGCTGCTCTTGGCCTCCCAGCCGGTCTTCCTTCACTCCTGCAACCTCTCTCCTCCCTGCTCTGCTCCCAAACCCATCCCTTTTACTCATCTCCAGCCCTGCCTCCTCCCCTTCAATTTACTTCTCCCCTGTAACCCGACTCTGCTAGCCTTCCTGGCCCACACCCCTCCCTCCCTCCCTCTCACTTCCTCTATCCCTGTCCCTGCCACCAGCCCTCCCCCATCTCTCTGACCTTCTGTAGCCACCTGTCCTCTAGCTCCCGCCCTGACTTCCCAAGTCTCCTTCCTCCAGTAATGACCCATCCCCTGAGGACAAATCTGAGATGTTGCCCCAAAGCTTTAGAAAAGGTTGTTTCTAAATGGAGCTTTCTTTCAAGCATACAGGTCTAAGAAGTAACAACACACCATCAGTGTCTAACCTTAACCATTCCCTCCAGCCATTCGCCCACCCCCTGCTCTTCCTGGAGGGGCCCCACCCAGGAAGCCCCTTCCCCAGCATCCCTCTGGACATCTGCCCCCCACTCTCAGAGCCTAAGACAGGTCTGGGCTGCCATCCCCAACATCACCTCCCTCCTCTGCCCTAACATGAGCTTCCTTCCAGGCCCTGGGGATTTTTCCCATCGCCCAGGTCTTCCCTGGGAGCACTTTTCACGGAGCAGGAGACCAGCACACTAAGCCTGGGAGAGGAGAAAGGGAGGAGGAAAGGGAAGCATTGGCAAGATATAGGGATTCTGAAGGCCAGCAAGTTCCTCGGAGCGTCCTGTCTCTCCTCTGAGACCTCAGCCAGGGCTTCCTGGGCAGGTGGGAGCGCTGTCCTGGGCGAGACACCCCATCCGAAGAGGCCCTGCCATGCCAGCTTCCCATACCTGTGCGAGTGGCCCATGGCCAGCAAGACATGCTGCCCGCGACTCTCCTTGGCAAATCAGGACACCCTATTCTCTGGGGCTCTACCCCACTCAAGGACCTTCAGGAATCTAACTGGACGCCTGCACAAGACGAGATGCCCAGAAAAGCCTCCTGTCTTCCAGGTGGCGGTTTGTTTTGGGACAGAGGCTTGAACAGGACTGAGAGGCTTCCGGGCGCCTGCACGCCCCTGCTGCTCCCCACCTCAGACTGTCTCGTCACAGCTGTCACCCCACTTCCTGTTCCAGCAGCCATCAGACTGGGCCAGGGGCCTGCCAGGAACCTGGGTACCATCTCTTCCCTGCCTGCTGCCTTCTCAGCGAACCGGGATTGGTCCAGCATCGCACATGCGGAAGCATCCTGTCCCTGCTCTGCGTCCCAGGCCAAGTCTCACGTTCCCCTAGTCGCTGGCAACCTCCAGAGCTCACATCAAGGGTCGGCCAACTTTTCCTAGAAAGGTCCAGATAATAATTTAGGCTTTGCAAGACGCATGTGATCTCCATCACACATTCTTTTTTTCTTTAAAACAACCATGCGAAAATGTAAAAACCACTCTTAGCTCGTGGGCCGTACTTTGCCCCCTGCCTTACAGTTTAGCTGCCCTGCTTCTGAGGCTCTTTTCTTGCCCAAACGCTGGTGGCTCCAGTAGAGAAGCAGGTGGCAAGGGTTGTCCTGGCCCCCCATGATCCCACCTACGCCTTGCAGGGAGGGCAGCAGCCCTCTGCTTGATGGTCGTGACTCCCCTAACACTGCCAGCTTCTCCCTCCACTCTCCAGCCCCTGCCCCTCATCCTAAGCCTCGCGGCCTGCAGAGCTGGAGAGAGTGACGAATCAGGAATTTATGCAGAGGAGCTGTTCTGTTTTTAAGAAGAGAAAAAGGAGTATCTGAAAAATGCATTAACCGGGGAAAAAACATGTTGTTTTCACTGAGTTTGCCTTCCCCCAGCACAACTAGCTCCCGAGCAGCCAAATGGAATTTTACCAACTCTGAAACAGTACCGGTGGGCAGAAAACAAAGAAAATGAGGATTTGTCCTGAGGGAGGGGGCAGAGTTTTTTTTCCTGAAAGTTAGATCCCAGCACAAGGGTCAGCCTGGAGTAACTGTGCCCAGGACCAAAGATGCAAAGACAGGGAGGGGCACAGCAGCCACTTAGCTCCCTCCGTGTGCTGAGACCCCAGAGGTAATGTCCCATTTTCCAAGACCCTCGTGCCCTCGCCCCTCACCTCAGAGGCTGTTTCTCACCTGTTTGTTCCCTTTTTGACAACCGCTCTGAGAAGTTAGAGCAAGCTCTTCCTCTGTAAACCTCGCCTCCCTTCACGTTGAAGTGGTAGACATCCTGACCCAGCATCCTCTCCCTTCCAGAATATTCCATCAGCCCTACTGTCTTCCCTTTGGCCCTTCTTGAGACGTGCTTTCCTGCCTGGCCTGTCCGAGAACCCCTCCCTCTCCTTTTGTTCTGATGAGAGGCCCCACGCTGGAGGAGCTCCACAAAGCACCCAGAAAACGCTCACGGACTCTGATGGCCTATGGGGACAGCAGGGTCACCACTGATGCTCCCTTTTCCCCCCTCCCGGCAAATGCGGGTAACCTCGCAAAGACCCTGGCAAGTTGCCCAGTGGTTCTCTGAGAATGCCCCTACTAACGGTGTCACACCTGGCCTCATACAGCTGCCACATGTCCACTCCAAGAGAGTCTCGCCCTCTTGCCTACCCCCCGCCTGTTCAGCGTTGACTGTGCTCCCTCAAAGTGCGCTCTCTCACTGCAGGCACAGGCCCCCTGCAGTCCTGCCAAAACTTCTCCAGCCCTTGCCAAGTTCCTGCACTTTCTTGCCGCCTTGGCTTGTGGTGCCTTCTGGACCTCTTCTCCAATGAAAGGCCCTTGACCTGGACTCAGCGGTGGTGCTCTTTCCCTGGATCTCCAGCAAGGAGGACACAGGAGACAGCCACTGTGGCCGAGTTGCCATATACCACAAAGGACTTTCATTCTCCTCTGATGGGCTTGTTTATCCAGGAGCCTAGGGGAGGTAGCTCCTTAGACCCTGCCTGGCTTCAAGGACATCTGGTTGACCGTGACACAGCATTGTCTATGAAGGGCTTCCATAAGGACAGGGTGCAGGACCCATTGGATTTTGAAACTTTCTAAGCCTGCGTGGTGCCGGTGCAGAATACTGACGGAGCCCGATACTGACGGAGCCCCTCCCTCTTCTCCCAGTGGCCCAGATGGTCAGAGCGAGTCCAGCTGGGCATGCATTAGCCTTTGAAAATCTGTGGGGTCCCAGGGCCTATGCTCCATTCCCCCCACCCTACCCCCCGTGTTCCCTTGGGACTGTCCCAGCCATAGGCCACCTCTGCAGGCCTCTGCCCAGCCCCTTGCAGTTTAGCTCTGGAGAATCTTGCTCTTGGCTCGGGCCAGTGGAGTCTCAGGCCATAGTCACCTCCCCTCCCTCCCTGCCTCCACTCTCCCCACTCTATCCTGCAACTGTTGACAGTGCTGAAGTTTGCTTTCTTTCCTGCAGGGCCAGTTTCTTACACTTTTTTCTTCTCTCTCTTTGTCTCTGTCTCTCTCTCTCTCTCTCTCTCTCTTTCTCTCTCTCTCTCTCTCCTTCCCCCCTGCCCCTGCCCACGGGGCCTCCTCGTTTCACCCTGGCCGGTGGGCTGCCCACCCCGGGCAGGGAAGGCCGGATGGTGGTGCTATCCTTGGTCTTAGGGCTTTCGGAACAGGATGACTTTGCCAATATCCCTGACCTGCAAAACCCAGGAACCCAGCAGAACCAGAACGCTCAGGGGGACAAGAGGTACGAGCACAGGCGAGGGCCTGCGGCGGCGGCGGCAGAGAAGGAGGCGCGGAGAGGCCGCCTGCCTCGACCGGCCCCGGCTGCTGGATGAGGTGGTGGTGCCTTCAGCGGATGCTGGAGCAGGAGGACGAGCCCCCTCCCCAGCCGGTGCCCTCACACACAGCCACCTTGGTGGTGTCCCTGGGGTCTGAGGCCACTTGTGGCCATCCTGGGACCATTCTGGATCAGGCCTGCTCTCCGGCATGCTTGCCCCAGCCCGGAGCAAGCGCAGCCTTTTCTGCCCCATCTTCCTGCTTGGCTCCTCTCTGCTGCCCTCCATCTTTCATCTCTGTCCCCACCCCAACCGGAAATCCCTGTTTCTCTGGTGGTTGGTGGGCGGGGGGGATGTTAGGGAAGGGGCACCAGCCTGTTCTCCCTCATCCCCACCCCCTCAACCTCCCTCTTGCCTGGAGGTCCTGTTGGGCTGCTTGGCTGATGGAAGAAGAGCCCATGGTGGGAGGGTCTGGGGCATGGGAGAGATCTGGTGACCAGAAATAACCAGAAGGTTCTCCCCTGAGCCGGGGCACCAGGAGAGAGCTGGGGAGGGCCCGGAGCAGTGAAGGCAGCCGTCCTGAGCAAGGGTGAGGCCTGGCTTTGTTGGGCTCCCTGTCACTGCGGCTGGCCTCGGGACCCTATGGAGACCGGGCATAGCCTGTGTGGCCACAGCACAGGCCAAGCAGAAGCCTGGGCATTTAAACTGCCACAGCCTCAGCTATCAGGAATTCAGGAAAGCATCTCCTACTGTCCCCGTCTCAGGAGGGGGCGGGGCGCTGCTCACGGGCAAGGGGTAGGGTGGGAGGTCCCAGGGTTCAGGCAACATCCCACAGCTGGGCCAGTGGATGCCTGACCTTAGGTTGGGTTGACCACACCTGTGGTTTCCAGGATGAATTAGCCTTTGGGAATCATGGGAGGAGGGCTTCTCACCTTGATCGGGTCTGCTTTCCATCAGACCAAAGGCCTGCAAGACAGCGTGTGGCCTGGCAGCCAAGACATCTGCCTTCCAGCTCTGGTTCTGCCAGAGCCTCATTCCGCAGCCCTGGGCAAGTCACAGCCCCTCTCTGGGTTCTCTGCTCACTTATCTGTCCAGTGAAGGATTGGACAGGGTAACCTCTAAGGAATGGCCCCTCAGGCTCAGATATGCTAAGCTTTTCATGAGGGAAACGGGCCTTTAGGCTGGGGCATGTGTCCTGTGAGCTGGGCAGGGACTGTTTGGACAGGCCATCCTGAGGCTCTTGAGAGGCCCCAGGGGCCAGAAGGGACTGTCCCAGGCTGCTGCCCTGGGCTTGTGGGCTAGGGAGGGTGGATAGACTGAGAGGCAAGATGGCTGGCTTGCCTGTCCCTCTGGTGGTTCCTGGAGACCATCCCTCCCAGTTTCTTCCCATCCTGAGTCCGCAGTTGCATGGTCTGTGGTGGGCAAGGCTGGAAGTCCCCAGAGAGTGGGGCCAGGTCTTTTACTGAGTGGCACAAATGGTGTCAGGCCCTGAGCCCATGTGCAGGGGTACCAGAGGAGTGGAGCCTGCCACCCCTGACCCACCTAGGCACTACTACAGGAGCTGTGACTTCCTGAGCCAGGGTCTCAAAGCTAGGCTGCAGGGCAGTCAGAGGGCCACTGGGAGGGCCAGGAGCCAGGGGCGAGAAGACATAGGGGGTGGCTGGAGTCCTCTGAACGCCCACTAAGAAGCTGAGACTGGTGCTGGGAAAGGTGTGAAGCGTGAGGGAGCAGAAGCAGGCTGGAAACAAGATTTCACATCACCCATGTGTTAATGAACCGGCTCCATTGTCACCCACAGTCTATTTTTACCTCCTTGCCACTTAGGTCTCACTCCATATTTAACACACCCATCCCTTCTGATCATCACATCAGCTTGTCCCCTGCCTTCCTGGGAAAGGTGGGTGTGGGGGTGGAGGCCGTGCGCTCTCGCCACCACCCAGCCTGACTTTCCAAGTGGACCGTGCCATTCCAGCCTCGTCATGCCCACCTATCCTGGAAATTCATTCCTCATGGACACTGGGGTGCTTCTCGGCTGGTGGGCTGCCACAGGGGTCCAGAATCCAATGCTTCCTTCCCAGCAGACTCTCCCCTTCCCAAAGCTTGGCATCAGCACCACCCACTGGGCACCAGGCAGCTTAGGGCCCCACCCCTCTGAGCTCCTGGACCCTCAGACTTGGGAGTGGTGGCCTTGGGGTGGCTGTCCCTCCCTCTTCAGCCTTTCCTTCTAGACCCAGGGTCTGCCCTTCTGACCCCAGCCCCACCTTTCCCTCCCCAGCTGACCCCTTGACCAGATCTCTCTGGAGGAAGGGGTAGTGGCCCTTGGCTGTCACTGGGGAGGACACTCAGCCCCCTTGGTCTGTGAACAGCAGGCTCATGGGAGACAGCGCCCCGGGAGGAGGAGTGGCCATTCCAGGTTCCAAGCAGCGTGGGAGTGTGTCCAACAAGCAGCAGGAGATGGGAGGGCCAGTCACTGCCTCTGTCCCCACGATTCTTGGTGTCCCTGAAGTCCCCCCTCCGGGATCCTTCAGCTCCTGGGCCTCAGCACCACACTTCAGACTGCACTCCCAGGAGGGAGGGAGGCCCTGGCTCCACGCCCTGCTGTGCCCATTCCACCCTCAGCCACTCTGCTCGTGTCCACCCCCTCATGCTGTCTGCCATCGTTTCACCACTGCTCCTTGGGATCCAAATGGTTTCCACCGCGGCCCACCCCCACCCCGAGTGGGGGACAGGGCAAGGCGGGGACCAGGCCACCCCCATTGCTCTCCCTACTCTGAAGCCACCATGTTCTGTCACGGTGTGTGTCCCCCGCCTCCTCTCTGCCTCTCCTGTTGGCCGCACGCTCCTCCCTGTCCCCTCGTCCACCCGGCAGCCTTCACACGTCTCTGACTAACTTTCTTGGCCTCTCTCTCCCTCTGTCTCCTTTCTCCCATCTGCTCCTCACAGGGCTGCCCTGGGCCGGCGATGGGCCCCTCGGCCTCTCCCTCTGCCTCTCTCTGTGCCTCTCACCTCTGTCTCTCTGTCCTGTGACCTCCGACAGCTTCAGTGGCGCTGACCATCTCTCCCAGGCTGCTTGGCAGCTGTGCCGACGCTGCGGCGTGGCCAAATAACTCTAACGTTCTCATACCTTCAGCAGCCAATCTCGCACTCTCCCTGCTCTCCCTCTCTGTTTCTAACCTGACTTTACCTCTCCAGCTGTTTCGGGCTCCTTTCCTTCCCCCTGCCTGCCCGTGTGAGCACGTGTCCTCTCCTGTGCGTGTGTGTGTGGTGCGTGCGTGTCCACATGTCCATGCGTGCCATGGCCCTCTGGGAAGGGCGCCCGCGTGTCGCTGGGTGGAGTGGGCGTTTCCGTGTTGTAGAGGCAGGGCCAGGTTTTCACAGCAGGTGTATCGTGCTTCTGATAATCAGGATGTTGGGCCCTGAAACCACTCCCTGCCCTTTCTGTTTCAGTTTGTCCCCCTTCACGTGCACTCGTGGCATGCCTGGGTCTCCCCAACGCATCTCCTCTCGGGATCCCTGTGTGCCATCGCTGTATGTGTGTCATCACTGCTGCTGTGGTTGGCCTGCCTGTGGCCCCTGCCATCCTCTCCCTGCCCCTCTGGATGTCTGTGAGGCTCGTGTGCATGTGTGTGCCTGTGTGTGCACATGTGTGTGTGCATGCATGTGTGTGTGTATGCATATGTGTGTGTGCATGCATGTGTGTGTGTATGCACATGTGTGTGTGCATGCTTTGTGTGTACGTGTGTGCATGCTTTGTGTGTACGTGTGTGCATGCGTGTGTGTGTGCACACACGCACCCTGCTTTGGGACCCTGATATCTCCCCTCCAGGGCCTGGCATATTCTGTGCATGTCTGTCTGTGCCTGTCGTGGTCGCCTATGTACTGGAGGCTGGTCTCTACCCGAGGGCCATGGCTCATGTCCACCCTCAGCGTGTGGCTCCCAGTTTGTGGCTGTGTGTTCTCAAAGCTGTTCTATTTTAGCCTGTCCTGAGCCTGATGCTACTGGTCCCCCGTCTCTTCCTCCCTGCCTTCCTCCACCTCTCTTCCTCCTCATGGGACATGCCAGCCTGGTCCCTGGGCAGGCTTTTAGTGCCCCTTCCTGATACCCAGCTGAACGGAGCCTGGGCTCACCACCCAGCCACTGGGTCAAAGAGCCCAGCATCCTGGGAACGTCATGGAGTCAGGTGCAGACAGGGCTTCTTGGGGGTGCCTGTCTTTCTGTGACCCTGGGTGAGAGCCTTACCAAATGCACAGTCTTCAGCAAGTGGGAGAAGGATGGGAACTGGGGAACAAGGGGGTGTAGACTCACCCTATCCAATATGGGGCCATTAAACCTAAATGAGCTTACATTCAACAAAATTAAAATTTCAGCTCTCAGCCACACTGGCCACATTGCAAATGCTCAAATGCACACATGCGGCATGCGGCTGTTCCACTGGACAGCACAAATACAGAATACTCTGTCACTGTGGAGAGTTGTCCTGACCTCACCTGGTCAGTCTCATGTCTAGAGGGTGGGAAGAGGATTCTTGATGAGCCCAAGCAAACACAGGTGGGGCGTCTGGGAGACAGACCTTCTGGGTGTGTTTGCAGAGGGTAATGACGCAGAGAGGCACCTGGACACACCACGCCACGGCGGAGCCTCCCCCTTCCAGGCTGGGGGCGGATGGGATAGAACAAGCCTCTGGGGAGTGGGGGCGGTGGCCAGCTCACAGACCAACTATGCAAGCCAATGACTGGAGGGTGGGGGGTTTCTGGGGAACAGGAAGAATGGGGACACTTCCCCCAAATATCCCCTATAGGAGTAGTTAAGCCACAGTCGCCTGGGGCAGGGGCTGCAAGGAGAATGGGCCCCAGGCATGGGTTTCCAGGGAAAACCAGGTGTCCATGTGGACAGGAGTACCACTCCTGCTGGCCCGTCGGGGATGGCAGCTGCTGGGGTCTTCAGAGAAGGTCCTGCCGCCCCTCAGGCCAGGGTGCCCAACCCAGCTCACTTCCCAGCCCAATCTCATTTGGACTCCCCTGCCCCCAGGTTGCCTGCAGGAGGGAAGGCGGTGAACACAGCCCCGGTGCCAGGCCAGACACCCCACGATGAGTCTGACCGCCGGACCGAGCCACGCTCCTCTGTCTCAGACCTCGTCAACTCCCTCACCAGCGAGATGCTCATGGTGAGAATGAGGGAGCCTGTGCTGCTCCGAGGAACTGGGCTGGGAGGCCAGGGGCAGGAAGAAGAGGGACGTGTGTGGGAACCAGCAACGGCATGGGAGTGGCCAGGCAGGGGAACCGGGTCAGAAGCAGCCTGGAGAGCCAGGCCCAGCATGGTGGCCACTCGGCGCTTGGTGACTGAGTGTGCAAGGCCGGGGTTTGCTTCCCAGCTCTTTCATCAAAATATCTTCTCCATGTCTCAGTTTCTTCCTTTGACAAGTGAAAATAAGAATTCCCATCCTGCTTTGATCCCTTTGTGGATTGAGAAGGCACCAAAGAAAACCCACTCATGCAGGATACTTGCAGGATCCTAGAGGGAAAGGCTGGTGGGCAGAGGACTCAGGACAGAAGGTGTCCCCTCCCGAGAGTGATGTCCCCTTAAGTGGAGGTCTGGGGTGGAAGGCCTAGCCTGCGACCTCCCCCATTCCCATGGCTAGAGGCCCCTGAGAACAGGAGAGCAGGAATCCACTGGTCCCGGCTCCTCTGAGGGACAGCTGTGATGGGGTGCTGCTGTCCACACCCGTGCCCCACCAGAGGCCTCCAACCCTGTGGGATCCTAGTTCTAGGTTGCTTGGCCCAGACAGAGGTTGTGGTTCCCACGGTGCCCCCACGGGGGCAGCAGTGAGTCACAGCCACTTGCCCCACCTGTACTTTTCCAAAGAGGTCCTGGAGGGAGAAAACTGGGGAGATTGACAGACAGAGATCAGTTAAAGGTCGGAAGTCCCAGGAAGGCTTGAAGAGGGGACGAAGTTGGGAATCCAGCCCCTGCTCTGTTCCTACTGGACTTGACCTGGGACGCTTCATCTCCTTGGATTGAACCCCTCACTTCTCTAGAGAGAAGGAAGTAGGCTTGGGAGCTCCCAACCCCTCCCCCACTGCCCTGGCACCAGAGCCCCCACCCTTCTGCCATGTAGAGTTCCAGCCAGCTCTAACCATCCATCCCCACTGCCCCTTCTAGCCTGGCGTTTCTCAAATTGCTACGTGTGCAGGAATCACCCAGGAACCTTGTTAAAATGCAGATTCCTGGTCAGTGGGCCTTTGGTGGGGCCTAAGAGTCTGCTTTTTTCCTTATTTTTTATTTTTTATTTTTTTGAGACAGAATCTCATCTGTCCCCTAGGCTGGAGTTCAGTGGCACAATCTCAACTCACTGCAACCTCTGCCTCCCGAGCTCAAGCGATTCTCCTTCCTCAGCCTCCCGAGTAGCTGGGATTATAGTAGTGCACCACCACGCCGGCTAATTTTTCTATTTTTAGTAGAGATGGGGTTTCACCATGTTGGCCAGGCCGATCTCAAACTCTTAGCCTCAAATGATCCACCTGCCTTGGCCTCCCAAAGTGCTGTGATTGCAGGCATGAGCCACCGCGCCCGGCCTATCCTGTGGTTTTCTTGAATCCACATTAGAGCATCAGATTTTCCACATCCTAGGTCTGGTCGCCTTGGGCCTCTCCACCTCTCCCCTTCTCCCCGCCCGCCAGGCCCCTGTGTGTCTGGCCCTCCACTGCCCTCCTTCCATCTTCCCCCACCCAGGCAGACTGACCCTGGCTGTCTTCTCCTCTGGATGGGCCATTACCACAGCCCACCCTGCCTCCCTGCATAGCCCCTTAATTGGTTACAGCTTCCCGGTAGCCAGGTTCCCAGAAGGGACGGCCCCTTCACAGCCAGCTTGCCTGCCCCTTGCTGCCCCCAGGGAGGGGCCAACAGCTGCAGCCTGCAGAAGGAAGCGCAGGCCCCATCTCCCTCTCCTGTGCTGGGAAGATGCTCAGAGGTGGGAGGGCAGAGTCTGATGGCACAGCTCTGTTCCAGTGCTAGGCCGTTGACGTTAACAGCCATGATAAGATAAGCAGGGCAGAATCAGCCCACTGTGACCTCAGCCTGTCCCAGTCTCCGGACCCTGGGCTGTGGAATCTGGGGGTCGAGAGACAAGAGTTAAGCACCCAGAGCTGGCCAGAGAAGGGGCTGAGGGGCAGGGGTGTCCGAGAAGAGGCGAGGCCACACGTGCTTCTGGGCACCTGCTGCCCTGGTACAGGGGTGACTTGCTGCTTTTCGAGGCTGACTTCTGCTAGGCCTCGGGAAGCACCTTCCCTGACTGTGATGGGGTGGCCAACCTGGTTGCCAAAGAGATGGCTCTGCCCCAGCTGAGTAATTAGGGCTCAGGGCTGTGGCTTAAGAAGGCTGGGAGTGGGCACAGAGCTGCCACCCCTTTCCGAGGTGAAACCCACCTAGCCAGCCCAGGCCTTCCCAAGACCACACCGTTTGGGAGCCAAGAGCCAAGGGACCAGAGGGACCTCAGGTGGGGTGGGGGCCACCTGGGCTCCGGTCATCAGCAACTCCACCCCAACTTTAGAAGCAAGGGGGTGGGCGAGTGGTCTTTGCTGGCACTGTCTACACATGCTATGCCCCAGGTGCTCGGTCCCTCTGCCAGTGGGTCAGGTCACGGGGCAGAACTCTAGAAGGGACCCCTTCTAGCTCTCCCAGGACCCCTCAAAGTAGGTGTCATGGTCCCTACTCTGCAGATGTAAAAACAGGGTCAAAGCGTGCGTGTGGGGCTGGCATAAGCAGAGAAAAGAGCGTCGGGGAAAAGCAGACTGTGGACAAGGAAACCACATTCTCCATGGGCCTGCAGTGGGGCTTGAGGGGTTATCTGGATCGGCCAAGGGGTGGGGGCTGGAGGGAACATCTTCTGCTGTAAGGCAGCGCGGTGCCCCCAACTAGGCAGGACCGGGGTAAAGCCCCAGACTCTAGATCTGAGTGCAAGAGCAAGGCGCAGGTGGAAGGGACTCAGGATTCCTGGCCACTCAACTGGGTTGCGTTCCCACTGGCCATTCAATCGCAGGCGACTTGAGGCAAGTGACCCAACCTCTCTGTGCTGGCAGCCACAGTTGGAACACCGGGAAAGTGTTCCAGCGGGAGTGCCTGCCTCGTTGGGATGTTGTAAGAGGTCAGTGAGGACAAGGCACAGGTTACAGGCGGCCAGCCAGTTCGTGGTAGTTACTGTTGTGAGTGTGAGGCTGGATGCATGGCTCATGCCTGTAATCCCAGCACTTTGGGAAGCCAAGGCGGGCAGATCACTCGTAGCCAGGAGTTAGAGACTAGCCTGACCAACATGGTGAAACCCTGCCTCTACTAAAAGGACAAAAATTAGCCAGGCGTAGTGGTGTGCGCCTGTGGTCCCAGCTACTCGGGAGGCTGAGGCATGAAAATCGCTTGACCTTGGGAGGTGGAGGTGGCAGTGAGCCGGGATTGCACCACTGCACTCCAGCCTTGGCAACAGAGCGAGACCTTGTCTCAAAAAAACAAAAACAAAAAACTCTCACGAGTGTGATTCCGACGGTTTTCACCTGGCACGGTGAGTCCGCAGGTCTTTGCCAGCTTGAGGGGAAACCTCAGTGTTGTGCTGGGGTGTGGGCCTGCTTCAGTGGAAAGAGCAGGATTTTGAGTCAGAGAGGATTCATACTGCTGTGCAGTCTTGGCCATGTGACTTAACCTCTCTGAACCAGTCTCTTCAGTGAGGGTGGTGCCACCTGCCTCGCCTGGCTATGATCAGGATTCAGTAAGGAGACGGCGATGGGAGAGTCGCTGGTCATGGCAAGAGCACACTGGATACATTATTATTATCTGTATTATTTAGTCTTTCAGAGCCTAGGACTGCCTCTCGAGGATGAAGGAGAGGGCACAGAGCAGGTTTCTACGGGGGAAGCGGGGGAGAGAACGGATGCCTGCAGTTTTTCTTACTGTGGTACCCAGGGTCCTGCTCCTGTCTCTCATCCAGTCATCGTGGGAGACTTTCGAGCCAGGGGTACCTGAGCCATGCAGCCCCCTAACTGGGTCTGCTGTGATCAGTGGTCTGGGGCTGCACTCAGGCGGCTGGAGGGTGGGCAGGGTTCCAAAACCTCCTAGGTACTACCAGTGTGCTCACAGGTTCAGACACGTGGCTGGGAGACCCTCCTCCCGGCTGCTTCCTGTGGTTGGATGTCAGGATGGGATGAGATGCCCACCCTGCCTCTGTGTGACTGTCCGTTCCTGGGTCAGCCCAAGCGCCCTCCCTCCCAGCACTCCTCAGCCCCTATGGACAGTACAGTCATCTGAGGCGCCTTTTACCCAGCACTGATACCCAGGCCCACCTCAGCCCCATCCAGTCAAAGTGCTTGGGGACAGGGCCTGGGGGGTCTACAATTTTCTTGTCCCTGGTGATTTTGCCTAACACAAACAGACATCGCTCCTGAAAACGTACCTCTCTCATTTTGTAAATCACATCATTCTCCGCACCCTAGAGAGTCACTTTGCAAAGAATTGTTGCGGTACACTCTTTTTGATGTGAGCAGCCTCCCTCATCTGCTGTGTAGCCCAGGTTTGTGTCAGTGCATCCCACAGTTGGCCCTACCGTGCCACGAGAGGGCAGGGAGGTCTGGGGGGCTCGGGAACCCCAGCACGCACCAGGGCAGCTACAACCAGGAAGGTGAGGCAGCGGAACTGGAGCTTGGGGCCGGCGGCAGACCCAGGGCCGCGAGGAGAGCCTGGGAGGTGGGTGTCGTGCATACGACTTTGAGGTTCAGGAGACAGAGCTGTCTAGGCTCTGCCATCCCCCCTTCCCCTCCCCTCCTGGGAGACCCCGGTCAAGGCACCTGCCCTCTGAGCCTGAGCAGTGTCCATGGGATGTGGCTGGGCCACCACCTTTGGCCTCTCACCCGTGCTGGCCAGCAGTGGGGACATGGGGGGAGCAGAATCCTCCCCAACCCTGCCGGCCTCTCCCCCACCCCCAGCTCTCCCCAGGCTCCGAGGAGGACGAGGCCCACGAGGGCTGCAGCCGAGAGAACCTGGGCCGGATCCAGTTCAGCGTCGGCTACAACTTCCAGGAGTCCACGCTCACCGTGAAGATCATGAAGGCCCAAGAGCTGCCGGCCAAGGACTTCAGCGGCACCAGTGACCCCTTTGTCAAGATCTACCTGCTGCCTGACAAGAAGCACAAGCTGGAGACCAAGGTGAAGCGGAAGAACCTGAACCCCCACTGGAACGAGACCTTCCTCTTTGAAGGTGAGGCTAGTGCCCCCCTTCCCCCGCCATGATCACCTCTTGCCGTCCACCATCCCCCTACCCAACCACACATGTGGTCACATGGACAGATGCATATGGGCACACACCTGCAGGCCCACAAATGCACAAACACATGCAATCAGATACACTTATGTGCACACCTGCATGCGTGCACAGGCACAGATCCATACACGTGCGCTCACAAACGCCCACACAGGCAATGACTTGGCCCGGTTAACCTGATGCATTTTGTGTCTAGTTGGGATCAGGTCACAGGAGCCAAGTGGAGCCAGCATCACAGCCAGAGGCCGAGGAGGGAAGCTGGGCCACCGCCTGGTGTTTCAGTCCAGACACAGAGCTCATCCTGAGGAGGGCAGGGAGGGAGGGAGGCACCCACAGGACTCAGAGCTGGAGCACCCTGGAGCCACCAGAGCATAGTGGTTCAGTGCACAGGCTGTGGCCTAGGCTGTCTGGGTTTGAATCTCAGCTCTTGCCACTTACTCGCTGCGTGACCTTGGGCAAGTTCCTGAGCCTCCCTATGATTTGGTTTCCTCATCTACAAAATAGAGATAATAATAGTGAGGGTTCAACAAATAAGTGAATTGTAAAAGCACTTAGAACAGTGCCTGACACCCAGCAAATGCTTGATACCAGGTTGTTAAACACACGCCATCTGTTGCCGTTCTCTGCCCCCCTCCCTCGCATGGGACAGGAACAACAGCTCTGAACCATGCCTGGAGGCCGCGGAGACAAATGTCCTTTCTCTCTCCTGCAAGCCCCCTCTGAAGGCCGGTCTTTATCTCTTATCTCTGAGGATTCAAGGTAACCAGGAAGCTGGGCATGCGATTAAGCAGTGATTTCTATCCCAGGGCCTTTGGGTGCTAGGACCCCGCTTAGAGAAGCTGTAACCCTTTGCCAATGGCTCCCCATTCATCCAGGGGGAGTAGATCCCTACTCCAGCTGCCCCAAGCCCTAGCCTTCCAGAATCTTCACCGTGTATCCCAGGGACCTTTCCCCACCTGCCGTCCCACCCACTTAGCACCCCACCTCTTCTGCAAGGTGACAGCCAGGTCACCCACTAAATGGCACTGAGGGTGAGCAGTGAGTGTCCGTGTGCTTCTGGATGCCCTCCTTTGCAGGCACCACGAGGGCCAGGTTAGAGATGGCTCAGCCAGCGAGAGGTTCAGCTGTCTGGAGGTATAGGTAGCCAGCTGGCAGGGCGAAGGTTCTGAGCAGAACTCCAATCCTCCCATCTCTTCCACAAGCACGTGCCCAGCAACAACCACGAGCTGGGCACTCTTCTAGGTTCCGGGGGTGTAGAAAAGCATGAGGCACCGTTATGGCCCTCAAGGCATTTCTGGCCTAATGGAGACACAGATGTGTAGATAAGCCAGCCACACGCAGCATGACAGGAGCTGCAGGAAGCCAGTATGAGCTCCCTTTGATGGTGCTGAAGAAAATTTCCCAGAAGAGGGACCATTCCAAATGGGTTCTGATGGATGAGTAGGAGTTTGCCAGCTAGGAGCCTGCCTCCTCTGGTGTTGATGAGAGCTGACTGGGGTGCAGCGACTTCTTGGAGCTTCCAATATTCCCAGAACACTTGTCCTCGTGCATTTTACCTGAATTGATGCCAGGGGTCCCCTGGGCAAGGTCCGTGGGGGACTCTGAAATAAAGAGGACACAGCTTCCCACCATATGAGGAAAAGGACCCTGAACAAATTCAGAGCGTCTCCTTTTCCCACTCACCTGCTCCTGTCGGAGCTCCTCGGTGCTTCCAGAGTCTCTGGGGGAAGGTGCTGGAATCCTCCGGGGCTCCTCCTTCCCTTCATCTTCTGCACCAGCCAGGCTTAGGTTCCAGGCATCCTCCGTCCTGCTCACACCCGGGTTCAGAATCTCCTCACCTCAGACCTCCGGGCTGGCCTGTGCCCCCTGCACCTCCTGGGCCAGCCCCACCTCTGACTAAGCCTCCCAAGAGCTCATGACTCCTGGCTTCAGACCTTCACCTGGCCCCCTCTTCCCTTCTCCATCCCATGCAAGCCCCGTCTGCTCCTCTCCCTCTGACCTTAGCTGCCACTTCACCTCAGCACAGTCCTGCTGCTCCATCAGGCCATTTCATTGGCATTGATTCATCTGTTCAATTATGCATTCACTTAACAAATATGTATCGAGTGCCTACTATGTGCCAGAAACGGTGTTAGACACCGAGATCCAGTGGTTGGTAACAGAGAGGCCTTTCTGGGAATCCTTGCCTTCCGGGAAAGCCAGACAAAAATCAGGGAAAGAGACAGAGAAATCTATTACCGTGTGTGATATGTTTCGCGGAAGAAAAGGTGCTAGAACGTATAACGGGATCCAACACTGTCTGGGGTGCCAGGAAGGAATACTGAGACTTGAAGGATGAGAGTAGCCAGAAGGGGGGCGCATGGTGGGGCCAGTGTGCGCCCAGCCCCGAGGCGGGAGGAGTAGGGGTGTTGAAGGGCCAGGAAGGAGGCCGATGTGGCTGGAGCCCAGTCATTGAGTGAAGAGCGGTCACAAGCCAAGCAGGGAGAGGACAGCCGGGCCAAATTGTGGAAGGACTTGAAGCCAAGGTAGGGTGCCCGGCTTTTATTCTAAGTGCACTGGGAACCATTGAAAGGCTTTAAGCAGGAGCACATCATGATGGAATTTCTATTTTTAAAAGATCTCTCTGGCTGCCGCGTAGAGAATGGACGGTAGGAGAAAGCGTGGATGCGGGGAGGGCGGTTTGGAGATGCTTGCAGCTGCCTAGGCAAGAGGTGCCAGCGGCTTGGACGAGGGAGGTGACAGTAGAGAAGGGGACACTGTGGGAAGAAGGACAGAAGCACAGGCGAGAGGAGGGATGCCGAGTCACAGGACACTTGTCACCTCCTGCTTCTATGCCTTTGCCTTTTCCCTCCCACTGATGCTTCCCCACGTCCCTCTGCCCTGAGTCCTCCTGGGGCTTGTGTACTGGCAGCTGTGGCCACCTAGGCAGAGCCACTTGCCCAGACCTGCCTCGGGACGATTGGCAGCGGCTGCTCAGCCACTGAGATGGACACAAGGTGCACAGGTGAATGGATGATCGCAGTTCTACTCTTTACTAGCTGGGACTCTGGGCAAGTACTTTAAGCCGTCTGAGCCTCATCTGTAAGATGGACGAGATGCCATTCACCTTGGAGAATTGTTGAGGGAACCCCATGAGACGGTGACAGTTCTTGCTAGCACTTCAGTAAGGTCTAATTGCAATCCAGTGTGCCTGCTGGCCCGGTGGGGTGGCAGCGGGAGGGCACAGGGCCTGCCTCCTCTTCCCAGGGCCTTCCTTGCCTCCCGGGCCCCATGTGGCCCCTCTGTGCCCCTCTTCACTCGCACCCATCTATACCACCAGGTTTTCCCTATGAGAAGGTGGTGCAGAGGATCCTCTACCTCCAAGTGCTGGACTACGACCGCTTCAGCCGCAACGACCCCATCGGGGAGGTGTCCATCCCCCTTAACAAGGTGGACCTGACCCAGATGCAGACCTTCTGGAAGGATCTGAAGCCATGCAGCGATGGGAGTGTAAGGCCCCATGGGTGGGCCTTAACTGGACAGGCAGCAGGGCAGGGCTGGGAGATCTGGTCCCAGACCCTCGTCAACCTTAGAAAGGCCAGGAGGGCTGTGGGAGAGGGTGCAGATGGGCAGGCCCGATGGAGCTCAGTCCTCACTAGTAGTCAGAGCACTGGTGCTTGGCACTTGGGGGGGACTCACCGGATCTGTAAGAAGGAACCTAGGGCTGTGTTCAGGGAACAGAGAGGAGATGGTGGACCTGGGAGGGGCAGTACACACACCTGCCAGAGGAGGGGAGACAGAGTGAGACAGAGGTGACAGACAGGGGCATGGGTAAGCGCCAAGGTCAGGGTAGAGGGGGCCTGGGGGCAGCTGGACCAATCAGAGAGCTCTGCTAGCCTAGTTCCCCACACCCCTCCTGTTGTGCCTCCCAGGGGAGCCGAGGGGAGCTGCTCTTGTCTCTCTGCTACAACCCCTCTGCCAACTCCATCATCGTGAACATCATCAAAGCCCGGAACCTCAAAGCCATGGACATCGGGGGCACATCAGGTGCGGGGCTCCTCCAGCAGAGGACGGGCGGGCCGGGGATGTGCTGGTGACACAAGGGTTACACTGGATGTGGAGAGCAGGGTCTGCAGCGATCCTCACCCCAACCCGCCACACCCCCACCTCCAGTCCTCACTCCTTACCCTAGAGGCCTTGGGGGCCCCCTTTGGAGCACCCTCATCTTGGACTCTGTTCAAGAGTCAAGATGTCAGCATCATCCTGGACTCTGTTCTTCCCAGAATCAGGAAGAAAGGGAACATTGTGGGAAGACCTGGGTTCTATCCCCAGCTCTGATGCTACTTGTCTGAGATTTTGGACAAGACCTGGCCTCTCTGGGGCTCAGTTTCCTCATTGGTAGTAACAGGAGGGCCCAGGTGATCGCTAAGGTCCATCTGCTGATTCTCCCAGGTCCCTCTTGTTCTTGCCTGGGTCTCTCCTTGCCTCTGGGGAAAGCACACGGCCCTCCTGCCTCAGCTTCCATTCCTGGAAGGGGAAAGGGATCCTAGGAAGTCCCTCCCCCATGGTCCCTCTAACCCTTCCCCACTCCCTCCCCCAGACCCCTACGTGAAGGTGTGGCTGATGTACAAGGACAAGCGGGTGGAGAAGAAGAAGACGGTGACGATGAAGAGGAACCTGAACCCCATCTTCAATGAGTCCTTCGCCTTCGATATCCCCACGGAGAAGCTGAGGGAGACGACCATCATTATCACCGTCATGGACAAGGACAGGCTCAGCCGCAATGACGTCATCGGCAAGGTAGGGGCGAGGCAGGTGGTGTGGTGCACGCAGCTGGTACCAGCGAGGCTCCGTTCCTTAAAAGAAGCAGTGGGTGTAGTGGGCACAGGCTGGACACCAGGAGAGACTGGGATCAGTCTCCTCCCCTCTCAGGCCTCTGTTTCTTCATCTGAAAATAAGGGTGTGAGATGACCCCCTCGCAAGGATTCCTCTCTAAGCGTCCTCCTGTGGGTAGGTCAGCTTAGGACAGACCACCAGCGGGCAGGGAAAGAAGTAGTGCAAGAGAGGAATGGCCTGGATCTCAAAAGAAAGTTTTCTGGACAGGATGATGACATTGGGGCAGTATTGCCCGGGATCCTGTCTACACAGGGTGAGCTGCGTGGGGCAGCGTTGGGAGCTGCGATCAGACTCCAAAGACCTCGTTTCAGTTCCCATCCCATCTTCAGATAAACCGTATAACTTTGGGCCAGTGGCTTGGCCCCTCCAAGCTTTAGTGTTCTCATCTGTAAAATGGAGCAACTAGTACTGTCCCTGTAGAACTTTACAGGGTGGTGTAAGAATTGCTTGAGGCATGTGGATGTTCTTCTCGTAGAAAGTTGGCCGGGCACAGTGGCTCACGCCTGTAATCCCAGCACTTTGGGAGGCCGAGGTGGGTGGATCACCTGAGGTCGGGAGTTCGAGCCCAGCCTG
This sequence comes from Macaca mulatta, assembly GCF_049350105.2. Taxonomy (NCBI): domain Eukaryota; kingdom Metazoa; phylum Chordata; class Mammalia; order Primates; family Cercopithecidae; genus Macaca; species Macaca mulatta. The sequence goes on from NC_133419.1 coordinate 12,517,371, forward strand.
ACCAACATGGTGAAACCCCATCTCTACTAGAAATACAAAAATTAGCTGGGCATGGTGGCGGGTGCCTGTAATCCCAGCTACTCAGGAGGCTGTGATAGGAGAATCCCTTGAACTGCAGAGGTTACAGTGAGCCAAGATTGCAAGACTGTACTCTAGCCTGGGCAACAGAGCAAAACTCTGCCTGGAAAAAAAAAACAAAAGTGATCTCTTCATATCACATAACCAAAAAATTCATACCTGACCTTGAGTTTTCCCAGGATGGGATTCTGTGACATAAGCCCTTCCATGTTTCTACCTTAAAATGTCTCTTTCTGTGTTTATTTATGGTTTAGTGTTGAGAGAATGGGCTTGAGAGTCAGAGAGCCTTGGTCCAAATCCTAGCCTTACTTTTTAAGGCTGTAACCTCTCTGAGCCTCATTTTCTCCTCTCAAAACGAGAGTAGGACGGTCCTACCCTCACAATGCGCTGGGAGGATTAAGTAAGATCGCACAGGTGAGCTAAACAGCTCACTAAACAGCACAGGACTTGGAACGCATGTTAGCTAGTATGATAATAAAGGGGCATGTATATCCATTCAGGCAGGGCGGTTTGACCAGGACCATGTGAGGAACCAGTGCTCAGGGCAGTCATGGGAGAAGGGGAGATGCCAGGAGTGAGTGAGGGGCACACACCTGGGCATTACCCTGTGTAGGGGAAAGGGAAAGGGGGACTGGATACCCACAGGGAAGGGAGCTGAGTTGGAGGCAACCCTCAGACAGATGGGAATGGAGAACTCACCTGCTGGGGTGAAGGAGGCAATCTGGCCTGAAAGAGGAGAGCTAGCCCTGCCTGCCATCGGGTATGGCACGGGGAGTATGACTGGCCAATCTGTGGTCACAGGTGGGACAACTCCCCAGGACATTGCCACTCATACTCCAGAGAGAGTATGCGCCCCTGCCTGGCCAGGGTTCAGGTCCCGCCGATGCCCCTTTGACCAGCTCAGCCCAAAGGCCAAGTGACCATATCTACTTTGATGTTCTTTTGAAGCTTAGCCTTTTGGAGTTGGGTGTCCCTTAGATACCGATTAGGGCTCCTTTTGAAACAGTCCTACCTTCTGTTGGCTGAACCAAAGCAAACGTGGATTTGTTCTCACTTCGGCCTGGGTAACTTATGGAGCCCAAGGATCTCTGAATCCTTCTGACTCCCGGCTCCTGCTCAGCCCCTGGAAGCCAAGAGTCTGCCCCTTGTCTGCCTGGCATCATCCAAGGCTGTAGGTATCATGCTGGGCTGAGGTTGCAATGGGGGCAATGCTCATACTCTTATTCGCCCCCAAGTCCCAAAGCTGAGGTCAGCGGGGCCCATCCTGGGGGTTCTGGGGGGATTCATGCATGCAGCCCCGTGAGGCTGTGAAGCAGGATTAGGCCGGTAGCGTAGAGCTCCAAAGACCTGGATTTCAGTCCCTCTGCGCCACTTATAAACACTGTGACTGTGGGTAAGTCTCTTACCTCTTCGTACCTTAGTTTCCCCATCTGAAAAATGGAGATGATCGTATAACCCTACCTCGCCGTTGTAGGATTGGATGATCGCTGTGTATAGCTAGTGTATAAGTCCCTAGCTCAGTACTCACATGCAGCGAGCGCCCAGGAGCTGGGAACAATTATAATTAACGGGGGCTGGACAGCACCCAACAGATAGGGCAGGGAAGGCCGTGGAGACGATCTGCCTCCACCCCCACCATCCAGACCCCACCGCAAAGTAGGTTGGCAGTCTAATTCCAAGAGGTCAGGCGTGCCCAGACTTGGAGGTGTGGGGGTAGACAACCAGGAAAATAGACCAGGCTGGCCGGGGAGGGAGGAGGGCGCCTCTGTGGAGTAGGTTGTCACAGCATGTGGAGGTTGGGGGGCCACAGGCTAGGGCATCATGGTGGAGTTGGGGTGTCACCCCTGTGGGGGAAAGGGCCAGTGCCCTGGAGCCTGTGCCAATGCCATCCTCTCCCCTTTCTCCCCAGATCTACCTGTCCTGGAAGAGCGGGCCAGGGGAGGTGAAACACTGGAAGGACATGATTGCCCGTCCCCGGCAGCCCGTGGCCCAGTGGCACCAGCTGAAGGCCTGAGTGGGGCCAAGGGAGGCCCAGGGGGCCGAGGGCCCGGGTCCCCATCATGCCCTCACCACTTTATGCACAACGCCCGGCCTGAGCCCCCTGCCATAGGGAGGGGAGGACCCTGAGGGCTCAGCCAGGGAGGGGTCCCAGGACTCAACTGGGCCCCGTGTCTAGGAAGTACCAGCCCCGTCCCCCACGGTCCAGCTTGGGGGAAGGGGCTCTGGGAGGCATTTTCCTGCTTTGCCCCTTTTCTTCCTGACTTACTAATACTAAAGAAGTTGGGGGACCTCGAGAGCCAGACGGCCAGACAGGCAGACCCCTCCAGAGGCCCGCCAGGTGGGCATGGTCCCCCGTTTTCTTTAAGGCAGCACCTGGAGTAGAGAGAGGCCACTCCCTGTCCAGCCCCCGAGGTGGACCCAGGGGAGGGGAGGCTGAGGCGTTTGGCCCCAGTCTGGCCAGGAGAGGCCCGTCCCCAGGGCAGTTTCAGGTGCCAGCTGGGCCCTGAATGCCGAAGACAGTATCTAGCCCGCTCCTGGGTCCTGGAGCCGCGGCCCTTTGTACTTGTGTTGTGTCCATTGTGTGTGTGCGTGGGGACAGAGGCCTGGAAGTGCGGAGGACTATGCGGAGAAGGCAGGTTTCGTGAAGGCCAGGCAGGGGTGGAGGCCAGGAGTGTGAGAGGAGAGGCCCGTAGGGCTGAGTGGGGTAGGGTGAGGCAGAGGTCAGGAACAGAAGAGCGGCAGATGCTGGAGCTGGGCTGAGAGCTGGGCTGCCTCCTGCCATCCCCCCATCTCCTCCCCTTCTCCCCTTGGTGCCCCCTTCTGCTCAGAATCTGAAATAGCTCCTTTTTCAGCAATTTCATCTCTTGAACACTGACTCACACCTTTTAGGCACCTACTGTGTGCATAGCATTCCACCAGGACTCATCTCCCTTCCTTCTCAAGGGGTCCTGAGCCCTGACTAGCTTTGCCCTAACTCCTTCATCAAAAGACCCCCCGCCAGCTTCCCACACCTCATACGCAGCCACATCTGCCCTATTCTCCATGCTTTCCAGCTTCCCTGCCCTTCCTCGTCTCTCCCTGCCTGTGCAGACCCCCACCCTTCTTTCCTCACCCCTCCATCCCCCGATGCTTGTAGGCCTTCCATTCATTCCCTCTCATCGTGTGTAGTCTCTGATCTTCCATCACCTGATCTTCTCCAGGACTGTCTTCCCACCCTCCCCACTCCCTGGTCCCCGGGAGCAGCTCCTTCTGCCTGGCTCACTCACAGTGCAGGGAAAGGAGGCAGGGAGAAGACGAAGGTTCTGAGAGTTCTGAGGTTGCCACACACAAAGAAGCCGTGGTTTCTCTGCCTCAGCCACTGATGAGACTAGAACTGGCTTCCCCCTGGAGATGGCAGATTTCAGGCTGATCCCTGCTTAAGCCCTCTCATCCCCACGCTGGTCCTGGTATTGATAAAAGACCCAGCTGGTGACAAAGCCTCCAAACCTGGGGGTCCATGAGCCTGGGCCTGACATTCCAAGAACCACCGCCAGGTGGCGCCAAGCCCCCACAGTCTGTGGCTTGGTCAGCCCACAGTTCCACCCTGGATGGGCCTGTGACACCCCAAAGAGAAGAAGGGGACTCTGGATAGGGTCCCCACATCCAGGGCGTGGGGAGAGCATAGGCATTTGGGAACCATTTTCCTTTGGTCGGCTTCCCCTTGAGCTGAGCATTCTGCTTGCTGCAGTAGATGGGTCGCCTTTTGCCCATAGCGAAATTTTCTTAAATTGAATCTCACACCCCCACCATTTCCTCTCCCTGGGATCTGGAAGAACATCATACATAGTAGGTGAATCGTTTTGTAGAGTGAAGAATGCTAATGTAAAGCAAATAGTCACCCACGTTCCTTGTAAATCCAAATGTTCCTATATTGTAGCTTTGCTTAAAATGGGGTCGGCCCCAACTGCACCCTCCTCTTTGGCGGGCTGGGGAGCGGCCCCCAGCAGGGACGGGAGGGCAGCGACCCCGAGGCCACGTGGATGTGGGAGAGGGCGTGGTGGGAAGTTTTGAGTGGAGGAGGGGATCTGCCCTTCTCCACCCCTCCCTTGGATCCGCCTCGGTTTCCTGTTCCCCCACCACCACCCGCCTGCCCCGCGGAAGACTGCCCAGTGAGCGAGCCCCCGCCTCCCAGGCCCCTTCGCCTGCTAGGGAGGCCCCTGGGAATCCAACCAACTTGTATCGAGTGGGCGGGGCAATGGCTTCACCTTTTCCCGAGCCCCGCCCATGGAGCTCTTAGCCAATCCTATGCAGAGAGCATCTCCTGGCAGGGGTCTTTTCCCAACCAGACCCCATCCAGGCACATTGGCGACCAGGCTTGGGCTTCCCCAGCTCCCCCACGTGCAGGTGGAGCTCTGGGATGCTATGTCGGGGCGGCAAGCGGTGGGCCAAGGGCTGAGTAGGCTAGCACGGGAGGCAAGGGTGGTATGGGATGGGGCAGGGGTGGTCTAGGGTGATAGGAGAGCAGGGAATGGGGGAACTTGAGGGTGGGGGGAGGGCACTTGGAGCCCTGTCACCATCCCAGGACTTTGGGCAAGTCACCCGCACTCCCTGGGCCTCAGTTTCCCCATCTGTAATATGATGGTAATAATACTTCACCTACCTCACAGGGGAGGTTGTGAGGCCACCATCACCTGACCTGAGGGTCAAGAGAGAAGGTGCTACCCGTGAGCAAAGTGTAATTAGCGAATCCTGACAGCAAGGCCCACCTGCCCCTCCCCCTCAGAGCCTCCAGAGCTAGCCGAGGCCAACCCAGGCCCATCTGTCTCTTCACTGTGTCGCAGGCCCCTTCATGGGCCTCATCTGCCATCTTTGTGGGTGCCCTAGACTTAGTCCTTATCTTGTCCTGGTTTCCTTTCTTGTGGCCATCTCCCCACGAAACTGCTGTATAAATTCCACCTGCCCCAGGACCCCCACACCTGCCCTCCGGCACCAGATGCCAGGGAAGGGACAGAGGAAAACAGCCACAAACAAGCCAGGGGCCTCCCCTGAGTCCGCCAGGGGTGGGGATCGGTGGCCACTGTTTGTATGTCCTTGAGTGCAAATGTTTTATAAAAAATAAAACAAAAACCCACCATCACCAAAAAAAAAAAAAAAAAAAAAATTTGCAGCGAAGAGAAATGAAGAAAAACTGAAGAAAAAAAAAAAAAAACAGGAAAAAAGAACCATACAAAATTTTTCCACCACACATACCCTCTAAGCCAGCAAGATTTCCTCTTTGCAAAATCATATTTTTGTGGGAATGGGTCCTGCTTTTTGTGGCAAGGCCTGTTCTGATTAATAAAGGATCGTGAAAAAGTAGGGCCTTGGCTGTTTCCTCCTTGGGTCCCAGCCCTCCCTCACCTCCCCAGGGGCAGAGGCAGTGGGGTGAAGGGGATGGGGGCCCCGGGGCTGAGCCTCCCCCTCAGTGTGTCACCTTTGGGATTTGACTTCACTGGTGACCAGGCCCTTCCTGAGCGTCCAGCCCATCCTCAGATCTCTATAGAATATGATCCCACCGGCTTCCCAGAAAGCAGAGAGGCAGCTACATCTCCCAGATCAGGCCTGACGCAAAGCTTTTTGGGAGTAGAGTCCTCTAGGCCTCAGAGGTGCCCTCCAGGGTCACCCAGCCTGATGTCCCCTCCCTCAGTTCCCAGAGGACCCTCACCACCCTTCAAGGCAGCTCAGACAAACCAAAGGGGGACGCTCCAGTTTTCCCACTACCACCCACGGGGCCACTGTAGTTTCAGGCCAGCGCCTCCTTCCTGGTCCCTGAGGTGGGAAAAGGAAAGATAAGGAGCTCTGTGTCTGTTGGCTGGAACTGTGGCTTCTCTCAGCCCTCTTCTACTTTTGTTCTTTTAGAAAAGTCTTTTCTACTCAATAGAACAGGTTCCAGCCTGAGGTGTGGGAAGCTGGGTTGTAATCCCTTCTCCAGCCTCTGTGGCCCTGGGCAAGCTCTTTTCTTCCTTCCACCTGTTTCTTCTGACCACGACAAAGCAATAACCATCCCCATCCCCTGCCCTTTCTTCCCCACCCAGCCCAGGGGAAGCTGAGCCCCCGCAGCTCTCAGGGTACTTCAGAAGGAAGGTGCTACATCTGTTTCAGACACAGGCACAAAAGGAACGAGCACATCCCCGTTGTCATGTGTCCACCTGCTGGCCCCTGGCCCTGCCAGGAGTGAAGTGGGCCATCCCATCCGCCCCCTGCTCCCAGCACCTGGGGCCAGCAGCTGCCTCCTGGAACTGCACTAAGTACCCCACCCAAAGCTGTCTGTCTCTTGTTTCCCCACAACCTGGTTTAGATAGCCCTTCTGATCTCTGTTCCAGAGATCGGAGGAAGCCCTGGGGTCAGGTAAGTAGCCTCAGGGGCGCCCTTGGCCAGAGCTTCTGTTCAGGCTTTCTCTGTGAGAGCAGCCCCGGAAAACGGAGCCTAAGTCAGAGACAGCCAGGCCCAGCACAGGTGGCAGTCTCTTGCTGCTGGCTCGGGCCCTTCCCTGGACTTTTTGCCTTCCTCTGTTTTTACTTCTCTGGGTCTGTCTTCATCCACGCCTGATCTGAGATGCTCCCCCACCTCTCCCTGTACCTGGGACCACCGCCCTCTGGTGTTTTCTTTCTCCTGTGAGTCCCCCCGCCCCCGGATACTGCTACTTTCTGGAAGGCCATCCTGGGTTACGTCCTGCGCTCCTCTCCCTCCCCCGCAAAGACAACCAGAAAGACAAGGCTTGAGCACGCCGATGCCCCCGCTCGTGGCTTCCCTGACCATCTGTTTCCCGTGAAGACGCCCCGCTCCCCGTGTCTGTGTCCTGTGTGTGTGTGTCGTGTCTTGTTTAGATTGTGAGCCCCCTGGGCAGGGATCCCTGTCTGCATACGTGTTCCCTGTGGCACGCCCGGGTGTGCTAATAAATGGTCATCTTCAGAACAAGAGCGCCAGGTGTCTTGAGGAAGCTTTGGGACAGATGGCTGAGTGAGCCTGTGTGGTGGCACTGGAGGCAGGGAGGGACTTCTGGGCAGGGCCCCCAGCTCCAAGAACCTGTTCTCCCCCTTTCCTGAGTCCCATGAGGGTGGGTGGGAAGGGGGTGAGGAATGGCATTCACGAGGCTGGAAAAAGCTCAGCCCTGGGTCTCCGCTGCCACACCGGCCAGCAGGGGTGCTTGCCTGGAGGCTGGTGGGGGCGGGGGCCTCAAGAACAGGTGCAGTTCTCAGCCATTCCACTCACAGACCTGACTGCCAGCCAGGGACTACGCAGCTCTTCTGTGAGCACTGGGTTGGGAGTCCTCACACGGCTTATGGGTGAGTCACTCGCCCTCCCCACCCTGTTTCTTGCCCTGCCGCCTCCTCTGCCTTTCCCTCCACTTGGTTCCCACAGCAGGAAGGAAGCTTCTTGCTCTGACCGCCAGCTCCCTTGGCCTCTGCCCCTGAATCCCTGGTACAAACATGACTCTTGCGGAATTTCCCTACCCTATTCCCCCATGGCCTGCCCACTTCTGACTGCCCCGGAACGATGTGGGGAACCGCAGAGGCAGCCCATCCATCCCATCCCATTGTTAAAGCGTCCCTTCCAGTCTCCCCTGCCCCCTGCTCCCCGGAGGCCAAGTGGGAATCACAGGAAGTTGTGGGTGGGGGAATGCTAGGACTCCTAATACAGTGCTCTCTCTATCACCAAGGGGAGCTGTGACACCCAGCTGTCCCTGGCAGTAGCTCCCTCCCTACTCACATGGAGACAGAAACCCTCAGTCATGCTCTATGGCATCAGTACCCAATTTAACCACATTCAAACTTTCCAGAAGGGACTGGCTTCTGAGGGTGTAGAGCAAGTGAGTAGCAGAGCCCGGGACAGAGCCCATTCCCATTCCTCGGGGGAGCTCCTGCTCAGCTGGCGAGTAGTCACGGCTGCGGGTGCCACGTTTGACAAAGCAAAAGGGTAGGGCCCTGAGTGCCTCAGGATGTCCCAGGGGGACTCGTTGCCATGACTTTGCCCCAACCTAGAGTCCTCAGGTGAGAGCAGCAGGGATGAAGTACAGGGAAACAGACCAGACAGAGGGAGGAGACCTGAGCTCACTAATGACAGCAGTTACTGCAAGTGACCATGGCTGCCTCTGCACCCTCCTGCTCCTGTGTCTAAGGTTTGCATAAAGGAAGGTAGACAAACCCCTTGCATCAAGTATTGAGCTGCAGCATCAGATCTAAATAAACCCAATTCCTTGGGCCAGGTGCAGTGGTTCACGCCTGTAATTCCAGCACTTTGGGAGGCCGAGGCAGGCAGATCACATGAGGTCAGGAGTTCGAGACTAGCCTGGCCAACATGGTGAAACCCCGTCTCTATTAAAAATACAAAAATCAGCCGGGCGCGGTGGTGTGCACCTCTAATCCCAGCTACTCAGGAGACTGAGGCAGGAGAACCGCTTGAACGTGGGAGACAGAGGTTGCAGTGAGCCAAGATTGTGCTGCTGCACTCCAGCCTGGGCAACAGAGGGAGACTCCATCTTGGAAAAAAATAAAATAAAAGTAAATAAATAAGCCCAACTCCTCATGTACAGATGAAGAAGCTAAGGCCCAGGGGGGTCGTGACTTGCTCAAGATCACTTGGTCAACAGCAGAACTAGGCCTGGAACCCCTCTTCTGATTCCAGGCCCAAGGGTATTTTCCCTATGCTGCGATACAAGTGGCAGGTCAAGAGGACAGTCCCCAGTCAGCTGCAGCTCCTACCCCACCTGAGTGATCATCAAATTACTTTCTCCAAGTTTCCAGACCCTGGAAGGCCCACTGGCCCTGACGGAACCCCAACAGGGGGAGCTATGGGAGGGACAAGGTCTGCAGCAGCCAGGCCCCAGACCCGCTTCCTCCTCGGGAAGGAGGCAGCCTCCGATCTTCCCCACCCACTTCCTCTTTCTGTCCATTCAAGGCCTTCACTCTCATTTGCAAGCTGACTGCCCCAGATCCATGCCCAGCCTCCTCCTTAGCCAGGGCCCAACCCCGTGTGCCCACAGAGCTTCTGGGCAGGGCCTGACCTTTTGGCCTGGTATGCCCCTGTTGCCATGGTGATGAAGGCCTGGCAGGATCTTCTCCCATGAGATGGGCCTCCAGGCTTGGGGTTTTACAACTTTCTTCCTTTCTTTAAATCGTTATTCTTTTCCTGAACAAGGGGAGAAAGAAATGCCAAAACAGAGCAAAAAGAGACTAAGAAGGAGAGAGACAGAAAGAGGAAAACAGAGCGAGAGAGATGGAGTCATGGAGGGGGTGGAGGGGCAGCGCCAGTGAAAGAATAGAGAACGATCTGCCCAGCTTGAGGGTGATTCAAAAACATACAAAATCTTCTGCAGAATTAAGCAGTGAGATTCCGCAAGACAGGACAGCAGCCTCGAGGGGCAAACGCCACTGCTGACGACAGTACTTGTTCCCCAGACAGCACACAACAGCTGGCAGGGTCAGTCTGACATGGAACGGGAGGTACGTGGGGTGGGGGCAGTGCCAGAGGGAGTCCAGGGTCCCCACAGCAGTGGGTTCCGGTGCTCCCAGGGATTATAAATAAACAGGCACATGGGAAATGCACATTCTTTCTCCAAGAAATATAATTTATGTTTACAGCCAGTTGTTTTTTCTTCTCCCTAAAGAAAACATTACCATGTGGGGCTCCGGCCCCAACAGTGTCCCTGAGTGTCCTTGGCCCTGGCTCCCTCGTTCCGTTATTGCTTGGATGAGGAAGATCTGGCTCTGGGAATTGCAGAGCAAGGCCCCTTTCCTCACCCCCTCGGGGCTGTCCCTGGTGACGGAGTGGAGGTACAGAGTGCCAGTCCCGTGCCAGCCACCCTGGCTGTGCCCATTTAAGGGAAAGGAGAGTGCAGGCTGTGGGAGAGGCGCTGAGCAGCCTCCCAGAGCAGAGAGCCCCTCTCTGCGGTGCAGGAGGCCCTGGAGGCACGGTGGCTTCTTTTCAAACTTGACAGTTGGAAGGCTCAGGCTATGGGGTGGGGAGTGGAGGGGGAGCTCCCTCTTCCCAGCAAGATTCCAGGCACACGCTGGGAGGCTGGGAGAAGAGAACAGAATAGGGTGGGGGTGACCCCCTGCCTTCTGTGCCCCATACGAATCTCAGGGGGCCGGGGAGGGAGGTATGTACTCAGCTCTGGTGGAGGGGTGAGGGCAGCTTCGGTGCTGGGGCCCCCATCTGTTTCCCACTTCTATTCCGGGCACCAGCCCCACTCCAAGCCCCTGCTCCTGGGCCAGGCCCTCCTCCCAAGGGCAGTCCGACCCCACACAGGCAGGCAGTCCACCCCAGAGGTAGCGGTTCCTGCCCTAGAAAGGGTGGGCCTAGGAGACCCAAACCCCAGAAGGAGGGAGGGTGGTGGGCGCCCTGAATCCAGACTCAGCGAGACGTGAAAATTCTGTAACCCTCAGTGACCCTGGTTCCAGGTGGAAGCTGGCGCCTCTGTTATCAGTGGCTCCATCGGGGACTGGACCCAGCCCAGACTTCTTGGTCTGACAATTGCCCACAGATCAGCCAGGGGATAGTCAGTCCTCTCACTACCTAGGAGTGTCTGAAGATGCGCCCCTGCCCTGCCTATGCTCGGCAACTCGCCAAAAGTGGCCGCTCCATTGCCCCAAGTAGGGGCCCGCCGGTCCCGCAGGCCTAAGCAGCCAAAGCTTCCCAGAGCCCCTCCTCTCAGAGGGGCTGAAGCCCGTCAGCCAGAACATAGGTTCAGGTGCCCAGTCCTGGAGCGGCTTCCAGGGCGCGGAGGCTGCCCCTGGGGGCGCCCAGAGCCCGGGAACCAGCGCCGCCTATGAGCAGGTCTTCCTCCTCCTCATCCTCAAAGGCCCGCGCTGGGCGCCGGGGCGGAGGCCGGTGCGTGGGCTCGTCGCGCTCCGCCATGCGCTCGACGGCGCCTTCGCCCACGAGGAACACGGTGTCCGCGACGCGCGGAGGCCCGGTGACGGGGTTGTGGTCGTAGGAGAAGACGCGCAGCGCGCGCAGCGGGTGCAGGTCGGGGAAGCCGCCCAGGCGGTTGCGGTCGAGGTCGAGGATGTGCAGGCGGCCCATGCGCAGCAGCGCGGGCGGGAACTCCTCGAAGCGGTTGCCGTAGAGCCAGAGGCCGCGCAAGCCCGTCATGCGCGGCAGCTCCGCCGGCAGCGCGCGCAGCCGGTTGTCGCCCATCTGGAGCGACTGCAGCGCCACCAGGCGCAGCAGCGGCCGCGGGAAGCGCCGCAAGAAGTTGCCCTCGATCCAGAGGCAGCGCAGGCTCTGCAACTGCGCGAAGTCGGCGGGCAGCGCCAGCAGCCGGTTGCCGCCCAAGTAGAGGCGCGTGAGGCGCGGCAGGCGGCAGAGGCCGTCAGGCAGGCGCTCGAGCTTGTTGAAGTCCAGCGCCAGGATGCGCAGCTCGCGCAGCTCCTCGATCTCCTCGGGCAGCTCGCGCAGCCCCGTGCCGCTCACATACAGCTTCTGCAGGCGGCTCAGCGCGCACACGGCGCTGGGCAGCCGCCGCAACCGCCGCCCGCTCAGCTCCAGCTGCTGCTCGCCGCTGCGCAGCTGCTCCTCCGCGTCCGACGGCAGCTCATCCGGCGTGGACTCGGCGATGCCCATGGTCACGGGCCCCGGCCGGGGCCGCCACCACCGCCACCGCCCGGCATCGCCCCGCCCCGGCTGCCCCCCGGCCGCCCCGACGGTGTCGGAGCCGCGCCGGCCTCCGGGCCCCCCGCCCCGGCCTGCCCCCGCGCCGGGAGGGGGGCCGTGCGGGGCCGGGAGGAGGCACCCACTTGGGGCACCGCCGCCGCGCGCTGCGCTCCACCGCCCGCCCTCTGGCCTCCCCCGTTGCCTCCGCCGGAGGCCGACTGGCTAGGGTTCGCACTGACTCGCAGCTTAGCGACCCGTCTCCCTGGCAACCCCGACGCTCGTGCGGCTGCCAATGAGGCGGAGGGAGGGCGGGGCGGGGCGGGGCCAAGGCGCCACCCGAGCGGGGTCCCAGCGCCGGAGCCCGCCCCCTACCTGCCCATCCAGCCCACCGCAGAGAAAGCGCAAGCCGAGAGATTCCCCTCCGGCCAAGCCTGGCACTGAGACCCGACGCCCGACGCCGTTTGGTGTGCAATTGTGTGCGCCCCAGAGCCGTGGGTCCAAGAGGAAGGCCAAGGAAACGCCGGCGGTGGATCAAAGACGCCGTACTAGAGGCTCACAGGGAGGGGCTGAGGGGCGCGGTCACTGCCGGTCATTCACGTCCAGCGGCGTGCGGCCGGCCTACCTGCTGTGATCACTTCAGTGTAGTAACTCGAAACTGTGTTACTGTCTGGCCCTTTTCACATCTGCTGGCTTTACCGGGATCCAGGGCTTGGCTCCGCCCTGCCTAATTGCCCTACAGCTTCCTCATTGCTAAACTCACAACCCTCTCTCCTGCCAGGATCCCTCCACCGACGCTCAAAGTCTGTGTGTGGCTGCAATGGACAGAGGACTGGGACGTGTGAACGCCTTTGAGCCACCAATCATGGCCACTCGCATTCCATGACTCTTCCTTTGCCTGCTACCACCAGCAGCTGTTCCCCACTGCCTTCTCCCCCCCACCTCCCATCGGGAGCCCACCTGCCGGAGCTCCTGGCAGAAAAGCACTGGCTGCCACTGGCTTCGAGCACACGTGTGCCCAGCACTATACTGAAAGCATTGCTTTGGGTCCTTGACACAGTCTGAGGTAGACACCTTCATCACCTCGATTTAAAAGATGGATAAACTGAGGATCAAAGAGACATGACTTGAGCTGGGTCAGTCTGACCTGGGTGAAGTGCCCAAGGTCACCCAGTTGATGAGCAGCTGGATTCGAAGCCAGGTAGTATGACTCGAGAGCCTGTGTTCCTAACCATAAACCATACCGACAGATGGAAACAAGGGTCACTCCACCTCCAGCAATGAGTTCTCTCACAACAGAGCTTCTGATTCTCCGGGCAAAGCTACAAAGAGAGCATTATAATCCTATATGAAAGATGAGAGAAGTGGCCTCACGGCGATTAGGCACCCTGCTTACGGTCACACAATGCATAGAGATTGCAGCCCGGGAGCTGAATTTTCGGGCTCCAAGCCTCCTGCCTCCTGCCTTCTCTTGAACCCGGCTGGTGTGACCCATGTAACTGGCTGAATGGACTGACCTCAGGACAGCACGCTGCCCTTTGGCCCACCCCCATTGCCATCCCCACTGCAGGGGAAGGGGAATGGAAGACAGCCCAAGGGCAGAGAGCAGTTGCCAATGCAACGTGAGGATGGGAACCATCCCCACTGGAATGTAAACTGCCCAGCCAGGGAGGTTTGGAAATCTTCCCTACTGGCAGAGGCTCTAGAGCATACAGTAGACATTCAATGCAAATTTTTATTTATTTATTTATTTAATTTTGAGACGGAGTTTTGCTCTTGTTGCCTCGGTTGGAGTGCAATGGCGCGATCTCGGTTCACTGCAGCCTCCGCCTCACCTCCTGGGTTCAAGCGATTCTCTTGCCTCAGCCTCCCAAGTAGCTGAGATTACAGGTGCCCACCACCATGCCTGGCTAATTTTTGTATTTTAGCAGAGACAGGGTTTCATCATGTTGGTCAGGCTGGTCTCGAACTCCCGATCTCAGGTGATTCACCTGCCTCGGCCTCCCAAAGTGCTGATATTACAGGCATGAGCCACTGCACCTGGCTGAAAAAATTTTAATGTTAAAAAAAGTGGAGGCAAACATTGCATACAGTGAAATGCATAGTCGTAAGTGTACTCTTGGATGCATTTTGACAAACATACACACCCCCGTCCCATTTCCATCACCCCAAGAGTTCTCTCAAGCCTCTTGCGGTCAATCCCCACCTCGCAGAGGCAACTACAATCCTGACCTCTATCCTCATGGATCAGTTTTCCCTGTTCTTGAATTTCACACAAATGAAATTATTCAGCACATACTTTTTTTCAGATAATATGTATTTGTTGGATAAACAAATGAAAGGGCAGTGCAATAGCAATTCTAATATGGCAAGAGGTGTCGGGGGCGGACAGGTGTTGGGGGACATAGAGGCAGATGTTGCTCTGAACCAGGAACCAGCCATGCACCCCCATCCTGGGAGAGTGGCAACAGGAAAGCAGGGATCCAGGCCAAGGTAGAGGACCCAGGTGGAACCCAGACACAAGACTTGGGGTATAGAAGTCTCAGCCCCAACCGGAGGGGCTTCAGGCTCCTCCCAGATGTCACTTAAGTCCCAATCCAGCTCTCTCCCTTCTACTCATTCGGGAGGACTTCTTGGAAGAGGTAAGGCTCTCAGAGACCAGAAAGGTAGGTAATACCCAATGAGGCTAATGGGATGAGGATGAGTCCCTACCCCCCCACCCCGCCCCCAAGCAGTTTCACCAAGGGAACATTGGCTGTGGAGGAGGAGGCTCAGCAGCCCAGCCTCGCCACATGCTCAGGCTGGCACCCAGCGCCAGGCTGCCCTCTTGGGCTCCATCCGCACGAGCAGCACCACATGAGCCCACATGAGCCTCTCTCCACCCTGGCACCAGCTTGGCAGAGCTTCCTGGGGCTGAGAGCAGGGAGGACCAGCCGTCTTCTTTCTCAGAGTCTTTTTGTTGCTCTCGGCAGATCCTGTACCTTCACCTCCCACCAGGCCCTTCTCAGTGGGTAAAGGTAAAATGTGCTGGCGTTCCAGGCCCACGCAGGCTGGCAGTGGGGCAATCATCATGATGAATCACGCTGGCACTGCAGGCACCTGGTCCTTGTTGAGGCGTAACTAATGAATTAGCTTCGCCCCCAGCATGGGGCCTCTCAGCCTTTCCCCACTTCCCAGGAAGGCAGGAAACTGAGACCTGGGAGTGGGAAGCAGGGGAGGAGAGAGGGCTCTGTCAGCTCCAGGCATGGGTCCCGAACCCTGGCCAGCCCCTCTGCCCACACACACACTGCAAAAACACCCAAAGTGCAGGTCCCCCAGGCCCCCAGAAACTGCCTCTCTGTTACTAATCATGAGCTATAACTATTAGTGCCCACCCCCAACTCTGTATTTTTAAAGAATTTCTTAAAATACAGGAAAAGTGTGGCGCTGTGAGAAACACCCCCATGCCCAGTACCCAGCATTGACAATTGTTCACATTTCGTCAAACTTGCTTTAAACCTATTTTCTTTTAAACAAAAGGAAGAAAACAGCACGTGTAATATACAAGTCTCCTTTGTCTCCCCTCCAATGTCCCCATAGGCACTACCGCCCCCTCCACACTGACCCTGCCAAAGTCCCCTCTGGATTCCCCTCCCTGCCTTGGGGCCAGGACATCCCTGGCTGCTGAATAAGATGATGGGATCTTAGCATCCTAGGTTCTTAAAAAACAAGGATTCAATCTATTAGAGCCAACTACGAGATGTCAGAGCTGGGAGGCTGCTTAGCTCCTCTGGGAGGTCACAGGCTCTGTTCAATGTCTGCAAGAAGGTAGGGCCCCTTGTTCCAGAAAAATGCGTGGAGGCAGAGACTCACCCAATGATGTGCGCCATTCCCAGGGGTTCACGGTCTCTTGGGTGTCTAGGCCAACCCCTTCATTTGGCAAAAAAGGAAAGCAATGATGTGCTCACCTCATGGCCCACTCCCCTTACCTGCACCAGCCAGAACTTCAGTTCCTGCCGTCTTTCAGGTATTCATTCAACAAACCTTAAGCACCTACCTCTATGCCTAGGCAGGGGGAATTACTATGAATGTGAACATAATAGACAAACCCCCTGCCTTTGTGGAATTATTCATGCAAGTGGAGATCATCAACAAAACACGTGTCAGGTCATGATCAGGCTATGGAAGAAATAAAGCAGGGATAAGAAAGGAGGAGGACTGGCTGGGCGCAGTGGCTCATGCCTGTAATTTCGGTACTTTGGGAGGCCAAGGTAGGCAGATCACTTGAAGCAAGGAGTTCAAGACTAACCTGGCCAACATGGTGAAAGTCCATCTCTATTAATAAAAAATTTAAATTAAACTTTAAATTTTAAAAAAAGAGAGAGGAGGACTAAGAAATGTGTGGGGGGTGGGGAGGGGCTATCATTTAAAACTGAGTGGCTAAGGTCAGGTGCGATGGCTCACGCCTGTAATCCTAGCACTTTGGGAGGCCAAGGTGGGCAGATCACCTGAGGTCAGGAGTTTGAGGCCATCCTGACCAACATGGCGAAACCCTGTCTCTACTAAAAATACAAAAATTAGCCAGGGTGGTGGTGGATGCCTGTAATCCCAGCTACTTAGGAGACTGAGGCAGGAGAATTGCTTGAAGCCGGGAGGTGGAGGTTGCAGTGAGCTGAGATTGCACCACTGCACTCCAGCCTGGGCAACAGAGAAAAAAAAACAAAACACCTGAGTGGCCAGAGGAGACCTCATTGAGATCATGGCATTGAGCAAAGACGGCAGGGTACACTCCTGGCAGTGGAGATGGCAGTGCCAAGCCCTTGGGGCAAGAATATGCCTGGGCCTTTGGGAGCAGCAACGGGCCCAGCCCAGGAAGCAAGGGGAAGCATGGTGGTCGAGGAGATCAGAGAGAGAAAGTAAGAACGGGGCAGGCCGAGGAGGGCCCGTGTCGTTCACAAGGACTTTGGCTTCGACTCTGGGCGAGAGGTCATGGGGGAATTTTGCACAGAGGATACACATTTTAACATGATCCCTTTGGCTGCAGCTGCAGGATAGGGGTGTGTGCATGTGTGCGTGTGTGTGCATGTGTGTGTATGTGTGTGTGTTGGGGGAAAGGAGTTTGTGCAACTTTAACCTCTCTCCTCTTGGTTCTCTCCCACAGGGTAATGATAGCTGTCATTTACTGAACACCTACAGGTTGTCAAATGTATTCTTCACAACAGCTCTGCCAGGCAGGTACTATATTCCCCACCACCCTCTGGCTCTACAGATGAAGAAACAGATTAGATTCCGAGACGTTAAATAGTTTGAGTTTCAATGTGGTTAAACAGCCACTGCCAAGCTACAAGGTCACACAGCTGGTAAGGGGCAGAGCCAGGATTCAAACCCAGTCCATCTTATTGCAAAGCCCGGGCTTTGCCTGCTATGTCTCATTGATTCTGTGGGCTGGGAGAAATTAGAGAAACCACGCTGCGTGCTCAAACGCTCACCCCCATCCTGCAAACAGCAAAAATATTTCTGGGGGTGCCCTACTTGGAGATTTTGATGTTGTCAGAGAGGACAAGAGTGGCTACGAGCCATACCACTTCCCCTTTCCCATCCCAGGCCCCAGGGCTCATATGTTTGCTTAACTAGGGGGTATCCTGAAATCCTCAGTGCAAACCTAGGAACCCCAAATCAGGCCCCAGAAGACAGAACAAAGAGGTCCCCAGGTCCTGGGTCATCCTAGGCCTGTGATCTGGGCTCAGGGCTTATCTGATAGCAAATTCCAGGCAGTCTCTGGCCCACCATTGGCCTAGAGTCCATCAGTGATAGCCAAACTCACCAGGCTGGCTCAGCCACCGCCAAGTTACTCCTCCCACCCTGCCTAAGAAACCAGAGCCTAGGCATGGCCTGGGGATCATATTTACCTGGAACCCTAGCTCTGTGAGTTACCTGCCTGATCTGTTGAAAGCTGAGAGTCCTCCCAGGTCCCCCTCAGAGACGCCAGAGCTGGAGCAACAGAGGCCAAGGGAGTGTGAGGAGGGGGAGAAGCTGACTGGTTCCCAAGGCCACATTCCAGAATGTTGTGGATGGAACTCTGACCACCCCGGTGGGTTCTGTTAGGCCACCACGCCACAAAGTGGACTTGACTGTAGCAGGACAAGCCGCAGACAAAACCTCTCAGACACCAAGTTGTAGAAGGAAGGGCTTTATTCAGCTGGGAGCGTCGGCAAGCTACCGTCTTAAAATCCGAGCTCCCCGAGTGCACAATTTCTGTCCCTTTTAAGGGCTCCCAACACTAAAGATTTCACATGAAAGGGTTGTGACTGATTGAGCAATCTAGGGGGTGTGTGACAGGGGCTTCATGCACCGGTGGTCAGAGTGAAACAGAACAGAGCAGGGAGTTTCACAATGTTCTTCCATACAGTATCTGGAATCTATGGATAACACTGGTTGCTAAGTCATGAGTTGATTTGTAACTACTAGATTTAGGCCAGGCAGGCCTAGGCCTGGTTTCAGGTCTGGTTTCAGGTCTGGTTTGGGGTCTGGTGCCTGGCACTGGGCTGCCTGCCTTTGGTTTCACTTCCTTGTTTCTTCTTAAAACAGGTACTGAGTATAAAACAATATAAAACAATATGACAGGGTCTCTCTCTTCCCTCATTTCCCCCCTTTGAGACTTTCACTCATTTTACCAGTGGGAGTTCTCACTTTTATTTTCACTACTTATATCTTCCTGTGCAATAGACTGATAGTGATTCATATAATATGCTTGTGCTGAAGCATTCTGGTGAACTAAGGTAGCGATGAAGCTTTTTATCATTTGGAAAAGTATAGGTGGCAAACAAGGGAGCAGGAAGCAGGTTCCCATTACTATCATTACTCCTATTATGAGAGTTTTAAATCCTCCTATTGCTGGGACCCAATTTCCAAACATGGCTCCCGGATTAAATCCGTGCCACACTTGCACGGTTACATGTGCCAGTTTTGTTATATCTTTAACTACATCCTTAACTACTTGCCCCTGATTATCTACGTGTAGACAACAGTTAGTAAGGTTGAATTTTCCACAAACTCCTCCTTCAGCTGCTAGCAAGTAGTCAAGAGCTAGTCTATTTTGATAGATAGCATTTCTCATCAGAGTCTCTTGCCGGGCAAGAACGGTCAAGGCTTGACCGGTTTTATTAGTAATAATTTCTAAAACAGCTTAATGATCTGGTTGAGCATGTAGATGGGGGTCCAATATCCCCACGAGCCATCTTCTGCCCAAGTGGTGGGTCCATAGTATTGTATAATTTTTTCAGGTGGCCATTCATTATCTTTCCAATTACCTATGGCTATGCTTCATTTTTCACGGGAAGCATAGTCAGGGAAGCCCAGAAGTTCACCTGTTTTTATGGGCAGTAAGAAGAAAGATGGCTTAATGGTGCCAATTACACAGCTACCTGTCCACTGATCAGGCAGCTTAGCGTAGGCTCTATGTCCACATATCCAGTATAACCTGGTGGGGGTGGAATTCCACCGTCCAGTCCCGGTGGAATTCTGGGTGGGCCCAAACACTCTGCAACTTTGGAAATTTACTGAATGGATTTCTTTGTGTGTAATTGGAACTCCACCATGTAACTGTTTTTGCGGTACCATTATACAGCTTTTGCCCAAGACAACTAAGCCGCCCTACAGGATGAGTGGATCCCTTTCCTTCTCTAGCTATGCAATACTGTCCAATAATTGAGGCTTTTAGAACCCAAAAAGTGTCAGGGTGGTTCTTTTGGGCCAGGAATTCATCAGGAACTGGGTCTGTAGGAACTAACTCTCGGGCTTCCCATGGCCATTGATCTCCTGTTACAGTTCCTCCACAAACATAACATGAAGTGACTTTTAGAGACTGGGCTACATGTTCAGCTAATTGCAAAAACAAATTTCTAGTTTTTCCAGGAATCTCAGGTACTGGCACATTTAGTTCATCATAGAAAGTCTGAAATACTGGTTCTGGAGAGCATCTTCGAACCTCCCCTTTTATTAGGATGCCTACTCTAGGATCTAGTCCTTTTCTATCAATGCCTAATGATACGTATTCTCCTTTATTTTATTTTGGGTCTGAGGAGTTTGTGATGACCAATTCTAAAAGGTTGCAGTTCCCACTCATGCAGGAGGGGCTATCTTTTCCTTCCCGGAGCCAAACAGTATCTTTTTTATCTTCTTTCCAAGTAGTCCAAATAGCACAAGACCAGTATTGACACATCTCACATAAATATGATTTTTGACAGATATACTTATTTTCTGCTGTGTAACTTTTTTCCCAATCTAGAGACTGCATCCTATTCCTTGCTGATTACTATTAATAGCAGCGCAAGTGTCAAATTTTAAGGTTATATGTTTGGGGATCCCTCTTTCTTCTGTTCCAGCTATTACTTTACTTGTGTCCCTTAGGAAAGGACCAGTCCTTAGTCTTACTTCCAAGACTGTGATCACGGAAGGTTCAGAGGGGTCATAGCACACATCAGGCTGGTCACTTCCTGGATTACATACTTTGTACTGAGTGTTATTATACAAACAGGTTCCCTTTGGCGTTCCTAGGCATTCATAATAACTATAAAATAAAAAGATTGTCTTAACTTGTCCTACCTCAGTGACCTGAGGTGTGCACTGAAAATAGTCCTCTGTGTGGGAAGAAGCAGTGGAAGCTTTTACCACACAAGTCCATGTTATAAGGAAAATAAGTCCTACGACGATTTTCCTCATGCTTCAGCTGTGCGTAGACCAGTCAGCTTCTGGGTGTGACTGGAGCAGGGCTTGTCGTCTTCCTCAGGGTCACTTTGCAGGGATTGTCCAGGCTTGGTTTGGCCTCCCAGGTCTCAGCGGCTGCAGGCTTCATGTGGCTGTGGTGAATCCAGGCTGGGATTCCTTCCACCTTTACAGCTATGGGAGTGGTCAGGATAACGGTCTGGGGTCCCCTCCACCGTGGCGGCAAAGGAGCCATGTTCCAGTCCTTGATCCACACATGGTCACCTGGAAAAAAAGGCTGAACTGGGGAGAATAAGCTGACTGGGCACCTCTCATTTACCCAAGTTGAGATTGTCTGGGTGATTTTCCCCAAGGCCTGTAGCTGTCGTTGTAATTCAATTTCACCTAACTCTTGGGGAGTACCTGGAAGTCCTCAGAGTATAGGAGGAGGCCTCTGATACAGAATTTCACAGGGGGAGAATCCTGTTTTCTTAGAGGGGATACACCTAATTTTAAACAATACCATAGGGAGGGCTTGTATTCATTTTAATCCTGTCTCCTGACATACTTTCCCTAAACTATGTTTGACAGTTCGATTCATTCCCTCCACCTTTCCGGAACTCTGAGGTTGGTAGGCGGCATGTAACTTCCATGTGATTCCTAATACCTTTGCCATCTTTTGTACCAAGTCAGCCACAGATGCCAGCCCATTATCTGAGCTGATTTGTAGAGGCAGTCCAAACCTAGGGATGAGATCTCGAAGAAGCACACAGGTTACTGCACGAGCTTTTTCAGTTCGTGTTGGATAAGCCGCCACCCACCCAGAGTAAGTACACACTAGAACCAGTAAATACTTGTTATCTCCACATTTAGGCATCTCTGTGAAGTCCACCTGAAGATCTTCAAAAGGAGCCGCTCCATGGGCTTGTATACCAGGAGGCACAGAGGGGCCTTGCTTTGCATCGTTCTGTCGACAGGTAACGCATCGCTGTGCTACTGTTTTAGCAAACGCTGGCAAGTGTGAGATGTAGAAATACCAGCCTAACAGCTTTTCAAGTGATTCTTGGCTTAAATGGGTAGTTTCATGTGCAGCCAGCACGACTGCAGCTCCTAGCAGCTGTGGCACGGCTATTTTTCCATCTGGTAACTTTATCCATCCTTCCTTTATTGTTTGTCCTCCCCCTGCCTCAAGAAAGTCTTTTTCCTCTTTAGAATAAGTAGGCACCAGATCAAGTGTTTGAGGGAGTAGTGGGGCTGTGACTGATGCCCAGTAAGGAATAAATGCTGCTTTTTGTGCCTCTGTGTCTGCTCGGGAGTTTCCTTGGCTCACCAAGGTGGAAACTCGCTGGTGTCCCCTGCAATGCGTGACTGCTACCTTTTGGGGTTTCCACACACTGCTTCTAATAATTGTAGAATTTCTTGTTGATATTTTATGTCCTTTCTCCCAGAATTTAGTAGGCCTTTTTCTTTATATAATGCTCCATGTACTTGAAGGGTTAGAAAGGCATATTGAGAATCAATATAGATGTTTACAGTCTTACCTTCACGGAGTTCCAGAGCCCGAGTTAAAGCAATGGGTTCTGCTTTTTGGGCCTAAGCGCCCTGAGGCAATGGTTTAGCTTCAACAACATCATCCAAGGTTACTACCTTATATCCGGCGCACCTTTCTCCTCACGAGTTGATGAAGCCGCTCCCGTCCACGTATAATTCCCAGTCTATCGATGCCCTTGGCTGGTCTCAAAGATCGGGTCTGCTAGAATAGACTGAGTCCAACACCTCTACACAGTTATGTTCAACAGGGCTGTCGGATACTGGGAGCAAGGTGGCAGGATTTAAAGTGTTAGACTTCAGTGGTTATGTGGGGGTTTTCACATAATAAGCCTTGGTACTTAGTTAATCTAGCATTTGTTAGCCAATGGTGTCCTTTGGTTCATCAGAGTTACCACGGCATGGAGGGCTTTTATGTTTGGGTTTTGTCCAAGGGTTAGCTTATCTGCTTCTTGTGCTAATAGGGCCGTTGCCGCCCAGGCTCTTAGACACGAAGGCCAGCCTTTAGAAACCCCATCTAGTTGTTTTGAGAGGTAGGCCACTGGTCTTGGCCGGGGCCCCACAGTTTCAGTTAAAACTCCTACTGCCATTTTTTCTCTTTCTGACACATAGAGCGTGAAGGGCTTTGTCAAATCTGGTAGTCCTAGACCTGGGGCTGACATAAGTTTTTCTTTTAACTTACGAAAGGCTTGCTGTTGTACAGGCCGCCATTCAAAGGGCTCTTGGTCGCCGCCCTTTGTAACCCCGTACGACGGTTTGTCTAGCACCGCAAAGTTTGGAATCTATAATCTGCAAAACCCCACAGCTCCTAAAAATTCCCTTACTTGCCTTCTGGTTTTAGGTTCTGGTAGGCTCCAGATGACCTGCTTTCTTTTTGACCCTAGGCTGCACTCCCCGCTTCGAATAGTGAATCCCAGGTAGCGTACCTGCTGTCTGCAGATCTGAGCTTTCTTTTTGGACACCTTATACCCACAGTCCTCCAGGTGCCGAAGCAGGGCATCCGTCCCTTCTGCACTCCCGACTGCTGTGGAGTGTCCTAGCAGAAGGTCGTCCACGTACTGGAGCGGGATGCAGCCTAGGTCTTTAGCAGGGAACTTCTGGAGGTCTCGAGCCAACACCTCCCTGAAGATGGTGGGGGAGTTTTTGAACCCTTGGGGAAGCCGAGACCAAGTGTACTGAGTGGTGACACCTGACCCCAGATCTTCCCACTGAAAGGCAAACAGCTCTCGGGAGCTGGCCTGATGCTAAAGAAGGCATCTTTCAGGCCGGACGCGGTGGCTCACGCCTGTAATCCCAGCACTTTGGGAGGCCGAGGCGGGTGGATCACGAGGTCAGGAGATCGAGACCATCCTGGCTAACACGGTGAAACCCCGTCTCCACTAAAAATATAAAAAATTATGGCCGGGCGCGGTGGCTCAAGCCTGTAATCCCAGCACTTTGGGAGGCCGAGACGGGCGGATCATAAGGTCAGGAGATCGAGACCACAGTGAAACCCCGTCTCTACTAAAAATACAAAAAATTAGCCGGGCGCGGTGGCGGGCGCCTGTAGTCCTAGCTACTCAGGAGGCTGAGGCAGGAGAATGGCATGAGCCCGGGAGGTGGAGCTTGCAGTGAGCTGAGATCGTGCCACTGCACTCCAGCCTGGGCAACAGTGAGACTCTGTCTCAAAAAACAAAAAACAAAAACAAAAACAAACAAAAAAAGAAGGCATCTTTCAAGTCCAGGCAAGTAAACCAGCCGTCCTCAGCCGGCAGCAATCCTAACAGTGTGTAAGGGTTAGGAACTGCTGGGTGCAGAGTCACTGTAGCTTGGTTTACCAAGCGTAAGTCCTGTACGGGTCAATAGTCTTTGGTACCTGGTTTGGGGACAGGTAGGAAGGGGCTGTTCCATGGAGACTGGCAAGGAACTATAATTCCAAAGGCTTTTAAGAGTCTAAGATAAGTCTGTATTCCTTTAAGGGCTTCCCTGGGAACTGGGTACTGCTTTTGTCTGATTGGCTGGGCCCCAGGCTTAACTTCTATGAGTACAGGGGCTTCATAGATTTCCAGCCCCGGAGGGTCGTCCTCCGCCCATACTCGGGGCCGTCGCTTAGCTAGAGATGGTTTTATTTCCTGACCTGGCTCTGTTAGAGAAAGTCTCCATTTTTCTTCCCAGGGGACTGTAAGGGCCATGATGACTCCTGTTTCTGGTAACTTCAGCTGTTTTGTAAAGGAAATGGTGGCTCTCAGCTTGCTAAGCAAGTCTCTTCCCAACAAAGGCAAGGGGCAGTCAGGCATATACAGAAATTGATGAGTCACTTTATGTCCTCCCACCAGGCAGGTCCGCGGTAGGCAGAAAGCCTGCTTGGCAGAGACTCCTGTTGCTCCAATTATATCAGTGGTCTTTTTAGATAAGGGGGCCACTGGGGTAGTTACCACTGAGTGTTTGGCTCCGTTATTGACCAAAACTTAATGTCCTTGCCCCCTATTGTCATCCTGACCATGGGCTCCTTGGGGGCGTTTGAGCCTGGTCCCCTTCAGTCTGGTAGCCCTTTGGCCAGATTGAACAAAGTCCTTTCATCTTTGTCTGAGGTCTTTTGCTCTGCATCACCCTGCTTCTCCTTTAGTTGGGGACATTTATCCTTCCAATGCCCTATTTCTTTACAGTAGGCACATTGGTTACACTGCAGACGTGAGCAATTGGACAAGGCGTTCCTCCCAGAACCCCCTTTTCCCTGCCCTTTCGGGGGGGATTCCTCTAATTGCTGCAGCCAGCAAATCAGCATTTCGCCTGGCCTGGTGTTCGCCCTCCTTACGGCTTTCTTGGCGGCTTGTTGCATCTCTGTTTACAAATACTTGATTAGCTATCTCCAGCAACTGCGAGGTATTCATTCCTGCAAATCAGCCTGTTTTTGTAATGTTCTCCGGGTATCTTCTGCGCTTTGACTAACTAAGGCCATGTTAATCATACGCTGATTTTCAGGACTATCCGGATTGAAAGGAGTGTACATACGATAGGCCTCACGCAGTCTTTTATAGAACTGGGCTGGGCTTTCCTCCTTTCCTTGGATGACTTCAGAAACTTTATTTACATTGGTGGCCTTTTGAGCCCCTTTTTTCAGACCTTTAATTAATGCCTCTCGGTACCGTCTTAGCCTCTCCATATCTGGTCCTTCATTTGGATACCACTGAGTGTCTGTTCCTGGCAGCTGAATTCTTACGTATTCCTGCGGATTTTGGTAATCTACTGGGATGTGCTCCTCTAGCCATTTAGTTGCCGCCCGCAGCACCCTTCGCCTTTCATCTGTGTTAAAGAGGTACATGAGTAGGTGGCAATCAGCCCAAGTAGGATTATGAGTCTGGATAATTGTTTGGAGCAAGTCTATTAGAGCTTGAGGCTTTTCAGTGTAAGATGGAGCGTTATTTTTCCAATTGAGGAGGTCAGCCGAGGTGAAACGGTGATACACAAAGGCACGCCTTTCCACCATGTGTCCGTCCTCATTTATCCCAGTATATCGCTGCTCTCTCAGGGGCATTTGGATTCCAGTCTTGGGCCGTAAGCAGGTCGCCAGGGGAGGAGTTTCTCCTGCAGCTTCACTTCCCTTCTGGTCTACTCTGGGTAGTCTAGGGGCTGTGGGCTCAGGAGAAGGGGGGCTCTCCGCTTGATAAGGGTCGGGGGGGAGCACTGTTGGTGCCATCTCCTGCCATGAGTCCTCGAGCTCTGAGTCAGACAGAACTTTAGGTGCCGGCTTCCCTCGGCGGGTGGAGTGAGAACCTTCCTTAACTAACTGTCCCTTTGCTACTAGTACTGCTGCTCCCTGTCCTCTCAACCACCGTCTTAAAATCCGAGCTCCCTGAGTGCACAATTTCTGTCCCTTTTAAGGGCTCACAACACTAAAGATTTCATATGAAAGGGTCGTGACTGATTGAGCAATCTAGGGAGTGTGTGACAGGGGCTTCGTGCACCGGTGGTCAGAGTGAAACAGAACAGAGCAGGGAGTTTCACAATGTTCTTCATACAATGTCTGGAATCTGTGAATAACATTGGTTGCTAAGTCATGAGTTGATTTTTAACTGCTAGGTTTAGGCCTGGCAGGCCCAGGCCTGGTTTCGGGTCTGGTTTTGGGTCTGGTGCCTGGCACTGGGCTGCCTGCCTTTGGTTTCACTTCCTCGTTTCTTCTTAAAACAGGTACCCAGTATAAACCAATATGAGAGGGTCTCTCTCTTCCCTCATGACGACTCCTTCCTCCTGGGAGGAATGCTGGGGTCATGGGTGGCAGCCGCTCTTTATGTTAATACCTTCTTGGATCTGTGGCCAAATGCAAATCAGATAATCTGTTCCAAGAATACAGATCCAGGTCCCAATCAAGACTACCAACGACTTGCCTGGCCCGGTCCCCCTGTGGCAGAGGCTACTGACAGTGACCAACTTCTGTTTTTCCTCCTCTTCTTCCTGAGCCCTCAGTATAACTACTTTTCCTGGCCAAGAGGGTAAGACCCTGGGATGACTGCTGGGCTAACAGATGTGGGCAGAAGTGAAACATACCACATCAATGCACAATCGTCCACGCTCTGTGTATCTACTGGGATGTTAAAGATGGAAAGGATCCTGGATCCCAGAGTCACCACTTGGAGATGAGCTAACCTGATGAGCTTCTTTCCACCCCAGGACCTTCGGACATGCCAGTCCCTCTGTTTGGAATTCTCTTCTTCCCATTCTGCTTGGTTCACACTACTCATCCTTAAGGTCTCAGCTGAAACCTCCTGATATGATTTGGATGTTTGTCCCCCTCAAATCTCATATTGAAATGTAATCCCTGGCTGGGTGCGGTGGTTCACACCTATAATCCCAGCACTATGGGAGGCCAAGGTGGGCGGATCACCTGAAGTCAGGAGTTCGAGACCAGCCCGGCCAACGTGGTGAAAACCCATCTTTACTAAAAATACAAACATTAGCCAGGCGTGGTGGTGCACGCTTGTAATCCCAGCTATTTGGGAGACTGAGGCAGGAGAATTGCTTGAACCCGGGAGGTTGAGGTTGCAGTGAGCCAAGATCACCCCATTGCACTCCATCCAGCCTGGGCAACAAGAGCAAAACTCCATCGAGAGAAAGAGAGAAAGAAAGAAAAAGAAAGAAAGAGAGAGAGAGAGGGAGGGAGGGAGGGAGGGAGGGAGGGAGGGAGGGAGGGAGGGAAAGAGGGAGGGAGGGAAAGCCTCAGGTATTTCTTTATAGCAACGCAAGAACAGACTAACACACTTCCCTTCCAGGATCTTTCAGAGCACGTCCAGCCCTGCTATAGATTCTTGAGCTCCCACATTTCTCCTTCAAAGTAATTATTCCAATCATACTAAATAAATAATAACTGTGAATGATTTATTTGAAGTCTGTTTCCGATGTACTAGGATGTGAGCTCCATAAAGACCAGATAAGAGGGCCGGGCATGGTGGCTCATGCCTGTAATCCCAGCACTTTGGGAGGCTGAGGTGGGCGGATCACAAGGTCAGGAGTTCAAGACCAGCCTGGCTAACATGGTGAAACCCCATCTCTACTAAAAATACAAAAATTAGTCGGGCATGGTAGTGTGCACCTGTAATCCCAGCTACTCAGGAGGCTGAGGCAGGAGAATCGCTTGAACCTGGGAGGTGGAGGTTGCAGTGAGCTGGGATCATGCCATTGCACTCCAGCCTGGGTGACAGAGTGAGACTCTGCCTAAAAAAAAAAAAAAAAAGACCAGATCAGTGCCAAGGCTGTGTGGAGCCATTATAGGAAGCTTCGGGCAAAAGAAAAATCAGTAATATGAATCTCATCTTCGTTTAAAATTTTGATATTTTGTTCATCATGGATTTTTGGCAATAATTTTTACTTTACAATGATTGCATCATTGGAGGTGGTGGTTTCTGGCACTTCTTTAAATATGATGCCTAGAGCAAGTGCCTTGCTCCCCTCACCCTCGTCTCAGCTCTGGATTGGGCAAAATCACCCTTCCTCGAAGGATTATCACAAAGCATCGGTGAGAGCCTATGGGAGCTGAGTGCTGTCATTTGAGATACTTATTCCACTGTAGACAATTTCCTTGTATCCATTGACTTGCATTCATATGCTAAGTTGGTTTCCCATATTGCCTGCTCTCCAGGGAAACTCAGAACAAAGAATCAAATCCTTGGCTTTGAGTTGCAAAAGCAGCTTTGAAATCCAGAGCTGAGACTATACCCTTACAAGAGCTGGTTTTGAAAGAGAAATCTTTTGTGTAGGTCCAAAAAAGCTTGGCTTTGAACTTCGACAGCAAAGAGCTGATGCCATAAGCCCTGGAGAGGGGAAGGATGCGTCATCCCAGAAGATATCACCCCAAAGGAGATTAAGGTTCCACCGGCAGGTGGGAGAGAAGGGGCAAGCAGCGCCCAGAAACACGCATGCCGGCCCGAAAACCAGTCATCAGCCCCATCTGGGCAGAGCCTGGGGGTGGCATGAGAAAAACTATATACCCCAGGTATACTGGGGGCCACCAGGGCAAATGGGACCCACCTGCACTTCCCTTACCAGCTGTGGCCTGAGGATGTAACAGGCCTCCCACAAGTCACTCTATCTGTATGGAGAGGCCTCAGTAGAGTAGACATAGAGGTGAACTCACAAGGGCGGGCATCCAGAAGTTTCCATACATGCAAGGCAGACATGGGTGTCCTGAGAGATTAGACTTGGGGAGTCCACGTCTTTGCCAAATCCAGTTACTGATAGACCAAGATACACTTTTTTTTGGTCACCCAGGCTACAGTGCAATGGCGCAGTCTCGGCTTACTGCAACCTCTGCCTCCCGGCTTCAAGGATTCTTCTGCCTCAGCCTCCCAAGTAGCTGGGATTACGGGTGTGCGTCACCATGTCCGGCTAATTTTTGTGTTTTTAGTAAATACCAGGTTTTGCCACGTTGGCCAGGTTTGTCTCAAACTTCTGACATCAGGTGATCCACCCGCCTCGGCCATCTGAAGTGCTGGGATTACAGGCGTGAGCCACCGTGCCCGGCCCCAAGATACACTTTTGAGGTCTTGAGTATGGCTTATGAAGTCCATACTCACAATACTTGCTCTGTCTGGCTATACAAGTCATGCCATGTACAATGGAGCCATATCTAACTGTTCCTTTTGACAGCGGGATCCTACGCTGGAGGTAAGTATCTCGAGGAACAGCACCTTTGATCCATGTCCCATAAAGGGTCTTCACAGGCCAACAGCAAACTCCCTAGGTGTGTAAAAGCACCCAGAGCACCCTGCTCACAGAAGACACCCCACAAATGCCCTTATTAGTGATGGTAACCCGCGTGGGAAGGACATTTGAATTCTTTGGGCCTCCCAGCATCTGAAGTCCCTGGCTATGTTGGAGAATCCACCTGCCTTGCAAAACAGAATCAACTCTCCTCCCAAGGCAGCTGAAAACGCTGGGAGCTCACTTTCCCAGCATCCCTTGCAAGCAGGGTGGAAGCCTGTGACCCGGAAGTCGCCCCCAGATACACCCACGTCAGATTCTGAATGAAAAATGAGAACTGCTGAGCAAAAAAACCACTCAGATGCCTCCTGAGGGCGGTGTGAGGAGCGGCAGCAGGGGCTGTGTCTGAGGAGCAGCGGTGGGGAGGCCTGGGGTCTTTGTGGTCGCAGGATGATGGGGCGATTTTCTCTGTGCTTCCTGGCTGAGTGGGCTCTAAGTGTTTTTTTTTTTTCTTTTTTTGAGACAGAGTTTTGCTCTTGTTGCCCAGGCTGGAGTGCAATGGCGCCATCTCGGCTCACCTCAACCTCCACCTCCTGGGTTCAAGTGATTCTCCTGCCTCAGCCTCCCGAGTAGCTGGGATTACAGGCGCCCACTACCACGGACCTGGGTAGTTTTTGTATTTTTAGTAGAGACGGTTTCTCCATGTTGGTCAGGCTGGTCTCAAACTCCTGACCTCAAGTGATTCACCCACCTCAGCCTCCTAAAGTGCTGGGATTACAGGTGTGAGTCACCACGACCGGCCGGGTTCTAAGTTTTATTCTCAGGTCCACCTGAAGATTCTGTGAGTGCCCAAGACCTTTTAAGAAATTCCTTTTCTAGGCCGGGTGCGGTGGCTCACGCCTGTAATCCCAGCACTTTGGGAGGCCGAGACGGGCGGATCACGAGGTCAGGAGATCAGACCATTCTGGCTAACACAGTAAAACCCCATCTCTACTAAAAATACAAAAAACTAGGCCGGGCGCGGTGGCTCAAGCCTGTAATCCCAGCACTTTGGGAGGCCGAGACGGGCGGATCACGAGGTCAGGAGATCGAGACCATCCTGGCTAACACCGTGAAACCCCGTCTCTACTAAAAATACAAAAAACTAGCCGGGCGAGGTGGCGGGCGCCTGTAGTCCCAGCTACTCTGGAGGCTGAGGCAGGAGAATGGCGTGAACCCGGGAGGCGGAGCTTGCAGTGAGCTGAGATCCGGCCACTGCACTCCAGCCTGGGAGACAGAGCGAGACTCCGTCTCAAAAAAAAAAAAAAACTAGCCGGGCGTGGTGGCGGGCGCCTGTAGTCCCAGCTACCCGGGAGGCTGAGGCAGGAGAATGGTGTGAACCCGGGATGCGGAGCTTGCAGTGAGCGGAGATCTCATCACCGCATTCCAGCCTGGGCCACAGAGCGGGACTCCGTCTCAAAAAAAAAAAAAAAACAAAAAAAGAAATTCCTTTTCTGCTTAAATTAGCCAACTGTGGTTTTTGTTGCTTGTGATGAACTCTGACTGATAGCCTCCACCGTCAGACCTCATCAGCCTGTGACCACTCAGGGAGTCGCATGATCATTCTCCCTCCCCCTACCCCCGCTTCCACTGTCCTCCCAGGCACCCCACACTGTCAAATGCTGTTCTGTGCTCCGGAGAAGCTTTGCCCGTGTTCTTCAACGCCAGCCACCCGCCCCCAGTGCGAGAGCCCACCAGGAGAGCATGGCTCTGCGCCAAGGCCGTCTGGCCATAGGGACCACACCTTGTCATCAGGCCCCATACGAGGCTGCTTGGCCCAGGGGCTCATATAGCCTTTTCTGAGCACAGCGCCTTCAGCTTCTCACCCAAGCTTAGGCCCGGTGAGCAACACACATACCTTCCTGCCCTGGCCCTTTAACTGGGGACTCTAAAGACACACACACACACACTTGGCCGGGCGTGGTGGCTCACGCCTGTAATCCCAGCACTTTGGGAGCCCGAGGCGGGCAGATCATGAGGTCAGGAGATCGAGACCATCCTGGCTAACACGGTGAAACCCTGTCCCTACTAAAAATGCAAAAAATTAGCCAGGTGTGGTGGTGGGTGCCTGTAGTCCCAGCTACTTGGGAGGCTGAGGCGGGAGAATGGCGTGAACCCGGGAGGCGGAGCTTGCAGTGAGCCAAGATCACACCACTGCACTCCAGCCGGGACGACAGAGCAAACAAAAAAAAAAAGACACACACACACTCACATGCTCGCCCACTCTCACACCCTCACACTCATGCACTCACATATACTCACACAAACGCATTCTCTCACACACATACACTCATACACTCACACACCCACATACGTACACACATACACTCACACATATACACACACACTCTCACACATACACTTATATTCACACTCATACACACTCTCATACTCACTCTAACACACACATACCCATGCCCACAGACACACACATACACACGTATACACTCTCACACACTCATACACTCTCATGCACTCATACACTCATACCCACATACTCTAACACACACCCACACATCTACACTTACACTCACATACACACACACACATTCACACACACTCATATATACCCACACTAACACCCACACATGCAGACACACACATATGCAAATACACACAATCATCTTCACACACACACACACACTCATACACTCCCACATACACACACTCACATATATACACACACACTCATACATACACACATTCATACACACTCATATGCACACTGTAACACACTCATACCCACACACTCATACATACACACACGCATACGCACACTGTAACACATTCACACCCACACACACTCATATATACACACATACACTCACACTCCCACACACACTCACACTTATACACTCACATACACTCTCACACTCATACACACATATACTCACACTCTAACACCCGTATACTCACACAGATGCACAAAATACACACACACTCATACACTCATATCCCACACACTAACATACCCACACATATACACTTACACACATAGACCCATGCATACACACACTCATATACCAACTCACTAACAGACCCCCACACACAGACACAAATACAGTCTTCACACTTTCACATATACTCCAACACACACCCACACATACACATACACATATACACTTACACACCACACTTACATATACACTCTTATACATACAACTCTCACACTCACATTCACACACACTCATATACTCACACTCAGGCGATACAGTCCCAAACTCACACTCATGCACTTACACTAATGCTCTCACACACATGCTCTCACACACTCATATTCACACACTCTAGCACGCACTCACACTCTCACACAAGTGCACTCACCTCTTTAGCAAAAGAAGTCAAAGCCCCTACCTATCACTGCCTGGCTCTCCCAGGAAGTTCCCAGGCCCCATTCCTGCCCATCCGAGACCCCGGGGAAGTGATGGGCTGGGGAGAGGCTTGGATTCCGAAGGGAGTGCAAGCGGGCTCACCGGGCCAGCGCCGCATGGCTTTGGGCAGGTTGCCTCACCTCTGGTCAGGTTGACCTGCCCATCACAATGGTCCTGGGCAGAGCCCGTCTGCAGCAGCGTGGGGAGGAAGCGAGGGGTGGTGGGATGTCCCATAGGCCCTGCCAGACCCCTCTGACTCTTCAACAGGGGCCCTCAGTGGGGCCGGCTGGGTCTGATTCATCCTCTGCCCTTGCATACTTGCTTGTTCAGTGAACAGTTCCTCGGGAATGGGTGGCCCTCCAGATGGTCAGAGAGGAGCCTAGGGAACCGATTCAGAACCTCACGCACTCCATCTGTCTGGGTGTACCATACGCCCCGTCCTCAACCTCCCCACGCAGGGCCTCCCACCACCCCCAGGCCTCCAGTTCCCAAAGACAGATGCCTCTAACCGCCCCCACCCCCAGGAGCCCTGTGTTCCCAGCTGGACAGCTGTCAAGCCCACGAGCCGGTGTTGCTGCCTGCCAGCACGTGACCCAGGCCAGATGGCACCTGTCAACATCAGCCGCCACCAGGCCATGACGGACAAACAGCGGCCTCACACGCGTCACAAGCCGTGCCTGATCTCACAGTACCCAGCACCCGCCCCACCTGCTGTCCCATCAGCCCTCTGGGCAACACACCCCCACACCAAAGCCGTCAGCGCCGCACCCACCTGTGTCCCCAAACTTCCCCCTGCGGGAGGCCCCTCTGTGTTCTTGCTGGAAAGGTGAAGGCCCACGAATATTCCCAGCACCCAAAGGCTGTGGGGGCTTAATGAAGGTTAATCATCATCCCGTACACCTCAGCAGGTTTTTAAAAATAGCCACTGGGGAGTGTGCAGGAAGCTTCCGGCAGCAGCAGCGTTGTCACCCGCTGGAAGGACTGACTCTGTGAACACCCGAAGTCTGGTTACCAGGTGAAGGGAGAAGCAGGCAGCTGCCAGGAGGGCCTGGCAGAAGTGGGCCTTAGGGACGAGGCGGTTAAGTGGGGGCAACCCCCTGGAAGGTCAGCCAAGGTCTTCCAGGTCAGGCTGTGCAGGTGATCACCCACCCTTGATAGAGAGGAGGCCTGCTCTCAGGGAAAGGCTTGTTTGGTTTGGTTTTGTTGAGACAGGGTCTTACTAGGTCACCCAGGCTAGAGTGCAGTGGTATGAACACAGCTCACTACAGCTTCAACTTGCTGGTCTCAAGTTCTCTTTCCACTTCAGCCTCCCGAGTAGCTGGGACTACAAGCACGTGTCACCAAGCCCAGCTAATTCTTTAATTTTTTGTAAAGATGGTCTCACTTTGTTTCCCAGGCTAGTCTCAAACTCCTGAGCTCAAGTGATCCGCCAGCCTCAGCCTCCCAAAGTGCTGGGATTATAGGCATGAGCCACCTCTCTTGGCCTCAGGCAAGGGTCTTGAGGGGGCCCACCCAGGGCCACGCAGGAGACAGAGGCCAGATTCTGTGACAATCTGCATTGTGGCTTTTTTTGGGGGATGGGGGGGTGGTGGGCGAAGTTTCACTCTGTCGCCCAGGCTGGAGTGCAGTGGCACGATCTCCGCTCACTGCAACCTCTGCCTTCTGGGTTCAAGCAATTCTCTGCCTCAGCCTCCTGAGTAGCTGGGACTACAGGCGCCCGCCACCACACCTGGCTAATTTTTGTATTTTTAGTAGAAACAGGGTTTCACCATGTTGACCAGGCTGGTCTTGAACTCCTGACCTCGTGATCCACCTGCATCGGCCTCCTAAAGTGCTGAGATTACAGTCATGAGCCACCACGTCCGGCCTGCAGTGTGGCCTTGACCAAGTCTCCACCTCTGTCTTGGCCTCTGTTTCCTCTGCTCCAGCATCAGGGCAGCTTCTATTTGTGTGCACTCTGTGCATGTTGGATTTTATCCAGAAGGCAGCTGCTGCTATTAGCTGAAGCTCAGAATGGTTAAGTGACAACTGGAGGTCACAGAAGGCTTAGGTGACTGACCGATGGCAGGGAGCTGCCTTGGGTTGTGGAGAGCTGGAATTTGAACCCAGGCAGTCGGATTCCAGGGCTCAGGCCTGTGACAGGTACAGTCTGCTGACTGCCTGGGCCTGGGAAGGAGCTCTGGGCTGATGCTCTCTGGAAGCAAGGGGATGAGGCCACTGAAAATGAAGCCGCGTGGTCAGCGCCCCTGGCCTGCTCCTCTGGGCCATCCCCTAGAGACTAACTGCCTTACATGTCTTGTAAACGCTCATGCTGAGAGGCCGGAACTCTCCCGCTGTCCCCTGACATCACAGAGCAGGAGAGGGAAGCCACACAGCAAGATGTCCCTTCAACAGGGACTGGCATCCTGAGGAGCCACCAGATAGAAAGTGTCCCCTCCTCCTGTCCTTGGGACACAGAGAATTTCCCAGCACTGACTCTACCCTGGTCTTGGTGCCTACCAGGGGCCAAGGCTGGAATGTAGAGGCCCTTAGGCCACTGCAGGAGAGCTTGATGAGGTTGGTCAGAGGCTGGGCTGTGTGCGACGGGAGACCAAAGGCCACACTCAGAGAGGAAAGGTGCATCCTGGGGGCAAAGCCATGGCAGCTGGGCAGGTAGGGGGCAGCAACACGGGAGCCAACTGCATGGACTCAGGGAGGCTGGGCGACTGACATCCTGGTGTTAAGGTGGGTGATACCCAGAAGCCCACATCTGCCATATCCATTCATTCATTCATTCATCTGGTATTTACTGAGCACCTCCATATGTGCCAGGCACTGTTCTGGGCTTTGGACTTTCAGTGTGAACAAGGCATATACGGTCCATGCCCTTGTTGAGGCTCATAACTGAGAAGGGCTCCTTAGCATGGCCTTCGAGCCTCCCCCAATTCTGACCAACCTGCCTTCTCCGATGCAGTGCCTCATGAACTGTCCCCCTGCCCTGGCCAAACTGCTGCCCGGTGCAGGACAACGGAGGTGGAGACGATGGAGAGAGGGTGTAAACAGGCGCCAATGTCCCTGGCACCATAACTCCTGCACCCCCCATTGAGCCAGATAGAGGAAGGACGGGCAGGAAACATGAGCTGTAAAAGGACACTCGGAGGAAAAGAAATGAAGACACGAAATAGAGATGAGGTGCCGTGTGTGTGTGTGTGTGTGTGTGTGTGTGTCTGTCTGTCTGTCTGTGTGTCTGTTCTGTAAGTCTCTGTACATCCATCTGTTTTTGTGTCTGTGTGTCCAGCACGGTGGCTCACGTCTTTAATCTCAGCACCTTAGGAAGCCAAGGTGGGAGGATCGCTTGAGCCGAGGAGTCTGAGACCAGCCTTGGCAACATAGCAAGACCCCCATCTCTACAACAAATACAAAAAGTTAGTTGGGTGTGATGGTGTGAGCCTGTAGTATCAGATACTCAGGAGGCTGAGATGAGAGGGTCACTTGAGCCCGGGAAGCTGA
The DNA here is from genome assembly GCF_049350105.2 of Macaca mulatta. Classification (NCBI taxonomy): domain Eukaryota; kingdom Metazoa; phylum Chordata; class Mammalia; order Primates; family Cercopithecidae; genus Macaca; species Macaca mulatta. The sequence continues at coordinate 12,553,361 of NC_133419.1, forward strand.
GGCTGCAGAGAGCCGTGGTTGCACCACCGCACTCCAGCCTGAGTGACAGAGGGAGAGCCTGTCTCAAAACCAAACAACAACCCTGACACTTGGTAATTTCTAAGAAAAAAGGTTTAATGGGCTCACGGCTCTGCAGGCTGTAGAGGAAGTACAGCACCAGTATCTGCTTCTGGGAAGGCCTCAGGAAGCTTCCACTCATGGTGGAAGGTGAAAGGGGAACAGGTATTTCTTTTGTTTTTTTTTTTAGATGGAGTCTTACTCTATTGCTCAAGCTGGAGTGCAGGGGTGTGATCTCAGCTCACTGCAACCTCTGCCTCCCAGGTTCAAGCCATTCTTGTGCCTCAGCCTCCTGAGTAGCTGGGATTACAGGCATGCACCACCACGCCCAGCTAATATTTTGTATTTTTCGTATTTGTATCTTTGGCCAGACTGATCTCAAATTCCTGACCTCGAGTGACCCACCTGCCTCAGCCTCCCAAAGTGCTGGAATTACAAGCGTGAGCCACTGCGCCCAGCCAGGATCAGGCACTTCACACACAGGAGCAGGAGCCAGAGGTGGGGGGTGCCACACACTTTTTAACAACCAAGTCTCATGAGAATTCACTATAGTGAGGACAGCACCAAGCCATGAGGGATCCACTCCCGTGACCCCGTCACCTCCCACCAGGCCCCACCTCCAGCACTGAGGATTCCAATGCAACATACGATTTGGGTGGGGACAAATACTCAAACCACATCAGGCTGGCTGTGTGTGTGTCTGCGTGTCTAAGAGTCCTGGGTGTTTATGTGAAGATCTGGTGTTTGTGCACGTTCGTTTGTGTTTCCATGTGTGTGGTTGTGTTAGTTTATGTGTACTTCCGTTGGCATTTATGTGCCTAGATGTGTGTGTGCATGCCTTCAGGGGTCTGTGTGCACTTGCGTGTTTGTATTTGCGTGTGCTTTTGTGTTGAGTGCGTGTGTGTGTGTGTCTTTGGGCAGGGAGAGGCTGGCTGATCCCGCACTCGCTCACTCTCCACCTTACTATGGCCATGGCTGGGGCCCAGCCCAGTCCCTTTGGTGACTCACTCCTATTGCTGGGGCATGGACTGGCAGGTCACCACCCACAGTCTGGGCTGTCACTGGGTCCTGAGTCTGGCTCTGAGACTCTGTGTCTTCTGCTTCCCTCCTCCCACGCTGGGACCAGCTGGAGCCACCCACAGCCCACATGGAGCCCCAGCCAGGCTGTGGACAGTCCCCAGGCCTGCCGTTCAAGACTATGCTGGGTACGGCCAGGCTCTGGGGCCAGCAGCACTGCTCCACAGACCTCCACTAAGGAGCACAAGTGGAGGCAAGGGGTCGGAAGACACCCCCTCTGCATGCCCAGACGGGGATGCAAGGCACAGGGGACACCCCCAACCCAGCGCTGCCGCTGCCTTTCTGCGCTGTGTGACCCTGAGCAGCTCACGCACCCTCTCTGGTCCACACTCCTCATTTATAAGGAGCTGGTGCTAGCAGGGCCACGGCATACAGTTGTAGTGTTGTGCACTGCACAAATGCACCTGGCTGAGGTGACAAAAGGTGCTGAGAGCTGGCCCAGATGCTGGCCCTCAGTCTTGCAGGCTGAGGGCCTATGTCAGGCTGCAACATCTGGAGGAAGAGATACCCTTCTCTTCTCGTGCAGGATGTTGGCTCATCAGGGCCTGCGCTCACCTGGGACATGTAAGGGCCAGCTTGTTCTCTTTCTCACAAACAGGCCGCCCTGCTCTGGTCACCTTGGCTGGGAGGGAGAGTGGCACCAGCCTTTGTGATCAGCTCCCCCGTGCCGTGTCGGTGTCCAGGTGGCCATGCGTCCGAGACTCTCCTCTTTCTCCTTGCCCTGAGTCTGCTTCCCTCCCCTTCTCTGGCCCACCGGCCCCTCCCCTGGGGTTGTTCCACCCACACTTGACCAAGTACTTTCCCAAACAGCACGGGCCATAAAGGACCCTTTAAAGGACAAGAAACTGAGTCGGGAGAATGAAGTGCCCATCCATCGTGTCATGGTTCTTCAGAGGTTCCAGCTGAGCCCTTCCGACTCCAAATCTGGCCCAGCTCCTCCACCCCTGCACCCACTGCCCCAGCTGACCCCTCCTTTTTCCAGCCACCCTGATAGTGATGTCACACTTCTCTGCTTCAATGCTGTTTATTTCATTAGGAAAGTAGCCGGGCGGGGGTGTCACCCTGGGGGATCGAGTGGGGGTACAGACAATAGCCTGGCTCCTGTGCCCCAGGGTTGACAAACCTGTGGAGGAGAAGCAGAGGCGAAGCCTGAGCAAGGGGCTCTGGGGTGTTTCTGTGTGCTTGCCTGGCACAGAAGAGGTTCTGAGAGGCCCCCTGATCTCGCACCCCCCACTCGGAAGCGGGGGTCCCCAGGCAGGACTGGCTTAACCCAGGGCTGGGGAGGCAGGGCTGGCCCACAATGGCTGCCCACAGACCGGGAGCAGCTGAGTGTGGGAGTCCCCAGCCCCTTACCAAGGGCTCAGGGCTCAGCTGTGTGCCATGAAGCGGCTGCTGTGAGGTGCGTCCCGGTAGAAGGGGTCGGCTGAGGTCAGGGTTCTGCAGGGAGGCAAGAGGAGAGTGTTGGGGGCGTTGGCAGGCAGGGAGGGACCTTGTCTTCTTCTCTTCTGCCTGACCCTCCCTGAGAGAGCACAGCCAGGGCTCAGCCAGGGCAGCCAAGCCACAAACATTCTTTGCCTGCCAACTCTGGGCATTTGTTGGTATAAATGTAATTTCTGAGGAATTGAATTGAGCAGAAAGGAGCTGAGTGAGGCGGAACCACAGTCCATTCATCTCTGGATCCGTCCCCCCATCCCCCTCTGGATCCAAACCACCCCAGAGCCCCTCGCTCAGATCCTCTCCCTCCAGCCCTCCTGGCCTGGGGTACTGGGGCAGGAGAAGGAGGAGGAGACATCTGAGGGAGGGGTCACTGGACGGAGAGGAGGGGAGGAGTCAGTGCTGGCAGGAGAAGGGACGCCAGAGCCAGCCAGAAGAGATGGGCCTCTCATAGGAATGAACCAGACTAACAGAGCAAGAGAGGAGAGGAAGGGAAAGACCTGGCGCAGGGCCTGGATGAGGGGTAGGGAGAAGGAACAGAGCTGGGGGGAGTGCCACCTTCCCACGTGGGGATGCAGGTGCCGCAGGCTCTCCGTGGGGTTGGGGGCGGCCTCCATGCAGCTGACTGGCTGGCTGAGGGCGTAGCCTCCCGGTATCTGGGGCTGGATGCCACCTCGAGTCCAGCCTTCCCGGTCTAGACCTTTGGGGATGTTCTCGAAGTACCTGGAGGAGAGGAGGGGTCCTTGGCTGGAATCTGGCCTTTGCCCACCTCTGCAGCCCCTCCTGCCCCTCTCCATCGGCCCTCAGATCACCCAGCCTCCCCGCCTTTGCTCATGCTGTCCTCCTCGTCTGACTCTCCCTAAGCCCACGTCCACTGGGTGAAGCCTTACTTGAAAAGCCTGCCCTGCCCTCTGCCTGACGCTGAAACACTCTTTGGAGTGTAAAAGGACAGTTTCAGTGACGCCCTTGTCCCTGGCCTGCCAGCACCTTGGGGTGGAGACCCCGTCTCATCCACTTCTCTAGGCACTTAACTTTCCTTCCATTTCATTTCCATCTCCTTCCATTTAACTGAGCACAGCCAGGTCCGGAAGGTGCAAACACAAGTAAGATGGGGGTCCCACCCTTGAACTTATGAAGAGGGGATGCAGACAGATCAGTGCAGAAATCGGTGATGGCAACCCTGGGGCTCTGCGCGCACCAGAAAGCACCAGCAAGTGTGCCTGACGGCCAGAAGGAGCTCAGGACACGACAGGACACGACAGGCTGGAAGGACCCAGCAGAGAGGGCTGGAGCTGGTCTCTGCCAGAGCCACAGGAGGAGATGTTTGCCTAAGAAGGGGTCGGAACATCGTTGCCCTCACACCCAGACTGAGCCTCTGGCCCTCCCCGCACCTCCGTGGGAACTGGAGCAGCCACTGTGCGGCGAGTCAGCTGTGCGAGGCGCAAGCACTGCTCCTCCCCTCTGAGCCTCAGGGGTTAGGCCAGAGGACAACCAGCGGCCCTTCCAGCTCAGACTCTCTGTTGCTCCTCCAGGTCACCGCCCTCCCCTCTTTTCAGTCTCAATTCAAACGTCACCTGCTCAAGGCCACCGATTTCAAATCTGACCCGTGCCCACTGCAGCCCTCCCGATCCCTCTCTCCCTGCCCATCACCTAACAGCTCTCACTAACTGACCGCAGCCACATGCATGCCCCCTCCCGTGCTGAGGTCTGAACTCCGTAGGGCAGGAGCTGCACACACATTCCCAGGGCCTGCAGCAGGCCCTGGCACCCAGTCAGGGCTCAGTTAAAGTCTGTTCCATGAATGGATTCTGGGAGGTATCCTGGAGCAGGGGGTGGGGCAGGGGGAGCCTGAGGAGACAGGGAGGTTGCAGGGACACCTTGGAGGACCAGGAGTTGGAGAGGAAGCAGGGTGGACACAGATGACTGATACTGTGAGGAAAGCTTGCGCTTCCTGGCTTAGAGGAGTTTGTCTGAAAAATTATACTTCCTGGAGCCGGGCAGATCACGAGGTCAGGAGATCGAGACCATCCCGGCTAACACAGTGAAACCCTGTCTCTACTAAAAATACAAAAAATTAGCCGGGCTTGGTGGCAGGCGCCTGTAGTCCCAGCTACTCGGGAGGCTGAGGCAGGAGAATGGTGTGAACTCCAGAGGCGGAGCTTGCAGTGAGCGGAGATCGTGCCACGGCACTCCAGCCTGGGCAACAGAGCGAGACTCTGTCTCAAAAAAAAAAAAAAAAAAAAAAAAAAAGAATTATACTTCCTGGCAGGGCACGGTGGCTCACGCCTGTTATCTCAGCACTTTGGGGAGGCCGAGGCAGGCAGATCACTTGAGGTCAGGAGTTCAAGACTAGCCTGGCCAACACAGCAAAATCCCATCTCTACTCAAAATACAAAAATTAGCTGGGGCATGGTGGCACATGCCTGTAATCCCAGCTACTCAGGAGGGTGAGACAGGAGAATCACTCGAAGCCACAAGGCGAAAGTTGCGGTGAGCTGAGATCATGCCATTGCACTCCAGCCTGGGCGACAGAGTGAAACGCCATCAAAAAAAAAAAAAAAGAAGAAGAAGAATTACACTTCCTTTATACCATTCCTATAATGCTCTCCCCACCCAGTCCTGGCCCCAGAAGCCTTCCCCATGGCTCTGGGGCCACCTCCTCCTGGAAGCCCTCCCTGATGCCCAGGACAGTCACTCTTCATCCAGGGAATGCAAAGCACAGAATTTACCTTCTGAGGGAGCTTCGAGCCCACCAACCATTGGCTGGATGGAGTGTCTTAGCAGATGCTGCTGCTCCAGACTCCCTCAATCTCCCCTGTTCTTTCCATGTCCACCAGCCTGGCCACCAATGCCCTGTACTGCATATCTGTGGGAAAGCTACCCTTGGGATGCTAGAACCTGCTTTGCCTGAGCAAGGAGGCACCTGGGATTTAATGTTGCCTGAGGATAACCTTTAACCAATGACTGATGGATGTGGGGGTATAAATACCCCAGCTTTCTCACCTTTGACTGGGGTAGTTCTGAGTTGTGTGCTTTACACTGTTTTCTAGAGTTTTCCCGGTGGAATACCTGGCTTAGTAACATGCTCATTATTACTGCCTTCCCTCCCTCATCCCACTTCTCCACTCCCACACGCCTAATAACTGCCTAATAATGTGCTTGCACTCCAATCCTTGGCTTAGGGTCTGCTTCTGGGGAACCCACATTCACTCAGCGTTGATCTTCTCCACGAGGCTGTGAGCTCATTACTTATCCTCATTACTTAAAGAGTCTCCGTCTCTTTCTCAAATGGTTTCAGCTTTGGACCAGGAAGCGGACCTCACCCTTGGTTGTAGGTGGTCAGGTATCGCTGATCCCTGTCAGGATCACAGGGGCTCCGGACATACATAGGGTTGTTAAGGCTGAACCCTGTGGGCTCCTGCATAAGGGGGTAGACAGGAGAATTGTCAGGTCAGAAGGGGTGGGGATTTGGGGGTGGAGGTTGGGTGTAGCAGGTCTCACCTTTTTCCCCACAGTCTCCCGGCCAAGCAGGGCAACATTTGTCTGTTGCATCCGATGAAGTGGCTGGAACTGCTGGTGGCTCACGCTGCTGGGTTCTGGGCAGGGAGGGGGCACCTGCAGGGGACAGAGCCACCAGAAGGGAGGCTGAGGTGGCCAGGCTGAGGCAGCAGGGATGGAGAGGGGGCAGGCAGAGGCACACACAGCTGCGACCTGTCCCCAGCCCCAGCGACCCTCCCTTCCCCTTCCAGTCAAGTCTATTTCAGACCACACCCCTCGTCTTCCAGCCCCCAGGAAGGCCCAGTCTCTCCTCGCCCTCTACCTGGGGCCCTACCTCCACATCCCCAAATATTCTAATTCTTCCCATTCCTCAATGCCTGACCCAAATGCCACCTCGTCCCAGAAACCTCCCTGTCTCCTCCCTCCTCTGAGCGAGGAGCCAAGGCCACTCACTTTGGGGTTCAGAATCCTTTCATTCCCTCGGCTGAAGGCTGTTTCCCACTTGGAGCCTCTGGCCAACACAGGTAGGAACTCATCTCCCTGGAGGGAGCAAAGCAGCCACTGGCACCAGGATGTGGCTGCTTCCCCCACCACCTTCCAGAGCCATGTTCTTTTTTTTTTTTTTTTTTTTTTTGAGACGGAGTCTCGCTCTGTCGCCCAGGCTGGAGTGCAGTGGCCGGATCTCGGCTCACTGCAAGCTCCGCCTCCCGGGTTCGGGCCATTCTCCTGTCTCAGCCTCCTGAGTAGCTGGGACTACAGGCGCCCGCCACCTCGCCCGGCTAGTTTTTGTATTTTTTAGTAGAGATGGGGTTTCACCGTGTTAGCCAGGATGGTCTCGATCTCCTGACCTCGTGATCCACCTATCTCGGCCTCCCAAAGTGCTGGGATTACAGGCTTGAGCCACCGCACCCGGCCCAGAGCCATGTTCTAACTGCTCCCTGCCAGGCGGTCCCCAGCCTCCCCCTAGCTCAGCTTACGTGCAGGTGAGTCTTGGGGAGGAAGTCAGACTTGGTGACACTCTGGCCTGGGAGGAGGGCCTGGAAAGAGGCCCACAGAGGATGTCAGCTCCCCAGTGGCAGGCTGGGCCCCGGCGGCTCCCACCCGCTCTGCCTCCAGGCCCCGGCGGCTCCCACCCGCTCTGCCTCCAGGCCCCTGCTGTGCTGAACACAGAGGAGAACTCAGCTCAAATGGGCATCACTGAGAAAAGGGAAGTGTTTGGGGAGAAGACAGGGGAAGGCATGACCCTGAATGGGACCAGCAGGCCAGGGCTCTTGTCTGAACTCTGAATGACCTTGGCTACACCTCTTCATCTCTTTGGACCTCAGTCTTCTCATCTATAAAACGGGGGAACTGGACCAAAGCAGTGGGGACAAGGATGAGGACAAAGGGGAGAAGCTCTTTCATCTTGTGCTTGAACAAAGGGCTCTGCAGCTCACATTCTTTAGGAAAGCTAGGAACCCTGAGACTGGAGGGCGTCAAGCCCCCTAAAGTTCTAGCAGGAGCCCAGCCGACTTACAGGGTCCCCAGGGAGGGCCTGTGAGGGTGGTTGGAAGACAATGGGGCTCTGGCGGGACTGTTTGGTGAAGCTGCTCCCCTCCTTGGCGCCGATCGAGTTCTTCTGCAAGAAATCTGCAAAGGAAATGTCTCATGTGCTGCCAGGCCACCTGGCCCCCCGCGTGTCCTCCAGAGGCTCAGTGTCCCAGCAGGTGCGGAGCGAGTGGATCCCAAGATCCTGGAGACCTGTGCCATGAGGATCGTGGGTGGCAGGGCGAGGATTCCAGAGTCCAGGCCAGAGGACAGGAGAGGGAGCAGCAGGAAGGGCATGCACCAGCCAAGCCGCCCTCCTGAGAGGCCCAAGGCACCGAGGTCAGCCTGGGAGAGGCGCTTCCCCGCAGCCACCTGTGCATCCTTCTTTCTTCCACTGGTGCCTTCTTAGTCCTAAGCCAGCTCCAGGGCCCCTGGGGCAGGAAGTAGGGAGGTGGATTGGAAGGGCCTACCTGGCTGGTCTAGAGGCTCCCTGAGATACTTGGAATTGTACTCCGAAGTCATGAAGCGTGGGCCCTGGAACACAGAGGTTGGAAGAATGGCGGCACCGGCCCACCAGGGCCCCAAAGGCATGCGGCGGCAGTGGAGTGGCGCCTCGGTTATCTGTGCTCTGAGGAGGCCTGTGTGGGCCACTACAGCACCCTGGACACAAGTCTCTCTGGGGTGGGGCATCGCAGGGCCAGGAATTTCAGCGTAAGAGCACAGTGCCCCTGTGACTATGAATACCACGTCACACCCCACACCAGACTCCTGGTAATGAGCGGGGGGCCCAGAGGGACCGAGATCAGGAGGGGCTGTGAGCGAGAGGAGGAAGGCTGGGGGAAGAGGATGAGCGTTAAAAGGCGAGAAGTCACATTGATGCTATTTTGGAAATAGCCAATATCAAATCCTTTGTTTTCCCGTCTTTCTTGGTGCCCTGAGCTCACACTAAGCTGGCTTCTTGGATAAGTTGGTGCAACACTTTTCTTGAGGTGGGAGGAGGAGGCGGATGTGGCCCCTCTGCCCCACCCCGAAGACCTTAGCCCGGCTGCCACTCACATATCGGAAGTTCTCCCGCTCCAGCGGGCCCTGGCCCTGCTGCTGGTGGAGCAGGGGCACTTCCCTGGGCTCCAGCCCGGTGATGGCCTGGGGCCCATGCTCCTGGGTGTCAAAATGGACCTTCCGGACCTGGAAGGAAGAAGGGCCAATTACAGGTGAGGGGGCGGCAGTCACTGCCTGACTCTGCTTCTGCCCTTGACCTTTACAGAGTACAGTATCTGCAGAGCAGCCAGAGGGGGTCCCTTCACAATGAAACCTGTGCTTCCCTCCTCTGCTTAGAGCTCTGCAGCCTTCCTATCATGCTCACAGGGAATTCCACGTCCTCCTGGTGGCCCACAAGGACCTGAGTGCCTCACCTTGCTCTAGCTGCTCGTCTCCTTTCTGTGCCCCCCTCGGGGCCTTTGCACTCGCTTCTGACACTGCCTGGGCCACTCCTCCCTCAGACAGCTGCATCTGGAGGAGCTGGCCTCCCTCAAGTCTTTGTCCAGTGTCTCCATAGCAAGCTGTTTCCCAACCCTCCTGATTTGCAGGTGCAACTCCTTCACTTCTTATTTATTACTTTTTTTTTTTTTTTTTTTTTGAGACAGAGTCTTGCTCTGTTGCCCAAGCTGGAGTGCAGTGGCGTGATCTCAGCTTCCTGCAACCTCCACCTCCCGGGTTCAGTCAATTTTTGTGCCTCAGCCTCCCAAGTAGCCGGGACTACAGATGCAAGCCACCACATCCAGCTGATTTTGTTGTATTTTTTTTGGCAGAGTTGGGGTTTCACCATGTTGGCCAGGCTGGCCCACCAGCAGTTGGCCTCAAGTGATCCACCCGACTTGGCCTCTCAAAGTGCTGGGATTATAGGTGCGAGCCACTGTGCCTGGCCTTTTTTTTTTTTTTTTGAGACCAAGTCTCATTCCATTGCCCAGGCAATCTCAGCCTCACTGCAACCTCTGCCTCCCGAGTTCAAGCGATTCTCCTGCCTCAGCCTCCCAAGTAGCTGGGATTACAGGTGCATGCCACCACTCCCAGCTAATTTTTGTATTTTTAGTAGAGATGGGGTTTCTCCATGTTGGCCAGACTGGTCTCGAACTCCTGACCTCAAGTGATCTGCCCACTTCAGAGCCATCATGCCTGGCCTGCAATTCCTTCACTTCTCTTCCTCCCTGCTTCTCCCCGTTATATTTCCTACCACCCATCCCACCCCGCACTCTACCAGCTCTTATCATCTTCAAATACGAAGGAGGATATTCAGAACATACTGGCGGGATGAATGAATGAGTGTCCATTCTGGTGGTGGTGCTGATGATAAGAAGGGTGGTAATAATGAGGACAGAAATGAAAAAGATGGGGCCATGCCTGTAATCCCAGCACTTTGGGAGGCTGAGGCGGGCGGATCACAAGATCAGGAGATCGAGACTATCCTGGCTAACACGGTGAAACCCTGTCTCTACTAAAAATACAAAAAATGAGCTGGGTGTGGTGGCACATGCCTGTAATCCCAGCTACTGGGGAGGCTGAGGCAGGAGAATCACTTGAACCCAGGAGGCAGAGGTTGCAATGAGCCGAGATCGTGCCACTGTACTCCAGCCTGGGCAACAGAGTGAGACTCCATCTCACAAAAAAGAAAGGAAAAAGATGGGGTGAGGATGTCGATGGTAGGGGACAGTGGTGGTGGTAGGGACGGCGATGGGGCTTGCAGGTGTGGAAGGAAGTGTGAGGCTCATGGGAATGGGACAGCGATGGGGATGGAAATGGAGGCGGAGGTAATGGTGGGGCTGGGGCAGGGAATGGAGGTGGTGGGAATGGTGGGGACAAGGATGAGGACAAAGGGGAGAAAGATGAGTGGCCCCCATCCCTACAATGTGGCTGCTCCATGCCCTGTCACCCCCACCTTGACCAACTGTTGGCAGTGCAGCCCTAGCCCCACCCTACCCTAAGGCTTCCCTCTCCTAGCCCTGGACCAGCACTGACCTCCTTGGTGGGGAGACCTGCACTGGCCTTCTCCCGCCCGTAGCCTGAGCTGGTCTGGTGCATGCTCCAGGGCAGGGGATGCTTGCCGTCAGGCACCTCCAGGGGGCGGTAGCTCTGGCTGGCCACAGACTGGAAATGGTCCTGGGCTTGTTCCCTGAGGGTGAGGAGGAGCTAGAACCCCAGGCCGCCTGCCTCTGTCCTCTGCTCAGGAGCTACCTTCCTCCCTGCACCCTCCCACAGATGACTCAGGGGTCGGCCGTGCCCTGTGTCACCCAGGACCCCCAGCCTAGGCCAGGCAAAGCTCAGGGTCCCCATTCACGGAGCCTGGAGTTGGTCTGATGAGCAGGGCAGGGGCTGGGAAGGAGCCGTACAGACCGTACCCCCTGGCCGGGTTGTCTAAGGCCTCCAGACTGGCTTGGCATGAGACCACGGGCCGGAAATTTGATTTGTAGCCGGTGCCTGTGTGACTGCCCACACGGGGCTTGAAATCCTCTCGACCTGCCAGAGGGGCAACGAGGAGACAGACCCCAAGGTCAAAAACAGGCAGGGCTTCCCAGGCAGGGCCAGCGTCCTCCGAGGGGCACAGGGGTCCCAGTGACAGGAGAGGGCTCAGAGCCACGGGCAGGAGCTTTGCAGGCCTGCCCTTTCAGGACTGATGGCAGGAAATGGAGTGGGTGGGCTGGGGACAAGGTCGGTGTGGCAGAATCACAGTGACAGGGTTGCAGGGACAGAACTGGAGAAGGGAGCAGCCGGGCCGGGCTCAGGGGACAGACGGATTCAGCGTGACAGGTTGCTCTGCAGTGTGACAGCCAGAGGGGCTGCTCCTCCCTCAGAGAGAGCCCCTCCCTTCCCGCCATTGTCCTGGGGGAAGCTGCTGCGCAAAGGTGCCCTCACCGTAGGCTGTGCAGTAGCTGGTGGCGTAGAATTTCAGGGGGTCCGTGTAGCCCCCCGAACTCATCTTCACATAAGGGGAGACGACCCCCAGGGGAAGTTTCCCCATCATGATGCTGTGGGGCAGGGCCCCGGGGGGCCTAAAAAGGAAGCACGGGGAGCCTCGTGGGTCCCAAGCCCAGCTTAGAAGCCCATGGGGCAAAGATCTGCGCCCCCACACAGCTGGCCCCTTCTCCCAGGCCTCTGTCTCTCTGCCCCAGCTCCCACGTCCCTAAACTGAGGGCGAAACTGATCATCCACACTTATCCCAAGAGTCCTCGTGTCTCCTCTCACTTTCCCACACCTTCTTATTAACTCTTCCTGTCTCCATTTACCGCGGGGACAGTGAGGTTTAAAGAGATCAAGGATTTGCTCATAATAGGTGGTACTGCCGGGATTCAGACCTAGATATTTGACTCCTCGGCCCCCGACCTGAACCTTACATATCCACCTCTCGGAATGAATGAGCCGACAACCCGCTATCTGGGGAATTCTTGGCTCCCACCCAAGAAGTCAGGCTGGGACGCTCACTCCCAGCTCCCGGCTCCTCTCTCTCCCTCAGCTCCCATGGCCTTGCCTGCCTCTGGCCTTGCCTGCCTCCCCTGGGAGTTGGCTCCGCTCTCCCCAAGGCCCAACCACAGCGGCCCCACCCTCACCTTTCCTCTGCAGAGGCTCTGAGGTCAGGGAGAGGCTGCAGGAGGCAGAGCTCTGCAGAGAAGCCAGCCCTCCTGGAGGTGGCCAAGCAGGAGAAACAATGTGTAGCCTAGCAACTGGTGCCTAGCAACAGCGTCCCCAGGCCTCTGAGCCCTTCTAGGGCCAGGGCCCACTGAGGGACTGACCTGGCCAGGAGGGGAGGGTCAGGAGCTGCCCCAGCAAGGCCCTGCCTCCAGGGCTCCAGCCCCCACCTCTGGCCTCCTCCACAGGGCTGGGAAGAGTTGCTGTCTGCATGACATAAAATAAAAGATAATCCCGAACACTCATTCCCATAAAGTACCCACTTCTCGGCAGATACTTTACATCCTCTATCTCTGTCCTCTGAGCAGCTCTTCAGTAGCTATGATTATCCCCATTTTCACTGGGGGAACATGAGGCTTAGAAAAGCAAAGTGACTTGACTCCAGAGATCTCGCAATCAGAAAATAGCCAAGTTGAGATTCAAACGTGGGTGGATCTGGATCCCGCTCTTCTGCCTCGCGGTAAATCAATGTTTACTACGTTCCGCTGGAGCCACATCTGTGCTAAGCCCTTTAACACACATTACGTTGTGTACTCCCCCAAACCACCCTCTGAACTGGGCACTATTATTGTAGGGCCAATAAACTGCAGCAGTTAAGAGTGCGGTTCAAATCCGATCTGTCACCTTTGATGAGGTACTTATCCTCTTCACGCCCCCATATCCCCGTCTTCACAAGAGATGTGACTGCACCCACCTCACAGGGCTGCTGGCAGATTTAGCAAGAGCATGGATTCAGTACCTGGCAGGTAGTAAATGCTCATTTTTTTTTTTTAAGAGAGACAGGATCTTATGCTGTCACCTGGGTTGGAGTGCAGAGGCACCATCATAGCTCAGTCCAGCCTCCAACTCCTAAGCTCAAGCAATCCTCTTGCCTCAGACGCTCAAGTAGCCGGAACTACAGGTGTGTGTTCCCCCATGCCTGACTTGCTTATTTATTTATTATTTGTTGTAGAGACAGCATCTTGCTATGTTGCTCAGGATGGTCTTGAACTCCTGGCCTCAAGTGATCCTCCTGCCTCAGCCTCCTGAGTTGCCAGGATTACAGGAACAAGCCACCACACTCGGCAAATGCTCAATTTGTAAAAACTGCTGTACTTTCAGCCTTATTTTGCAGATAGGAAAGGTGAGGCTCAAGGGCAAGCAGCCCAGGCCCCACAGTGGGTGGAGATGGAGCCTGGACTCAAATCTGAGTGCGCAAACTCCACAGTGACAACCTTCTTCCGTGACAGCCTGTTTGCCTCAAATTGGCTTTCGGGCTTGTAAATGGTGTAACAGTTGGATCTCTGGGTGGGGTGGGATAGCCCTACTTTGTAGCATTTGCCAATTTCTGTGATGTCAATAGTCCCATCAGGGCTGCTTTCAAACCACCACTACAATTGTCTTTGAACTGGGACGTGGGGAGGCCGTTCAGCACTGTACAGGAGTAGTTCCATCATGCAGACATAATGGGCATAAGTAACCTCGACAGCACAAATAATAGAAAAATGTACTCACATAATTAAGGGGTGATGAATTTTAGGTATGTAGTTTTGGTTTTTAATATAATTCATTAAATTGCAGGTTTAAGTTATTTATTTATTTGAGATAGAGTCTTGCTCTGTCTCCCAGGCTGGAGTGCAGTGGCACGATCTCAGCTCACTGCAACCTCCATCTCCCAGTTCAAGCAATTCTCCTGCCTCAGCCTCCTGAGAAGCTGGGATTACAGGCGCCCGCCACCACGCCCAGCTAATTTTTGTATTTTTAGTAGAGATGTGGTTTCACTATGTTGGCCAGGTTCGTCTCGACCTCCTGAGCTCAAGTGATCTGCCTGCCTCAGCCTCCCAAAGTACTGGGATTACAGGCATGAGCCACAGCGCTCAGCCAGTAATTTAATTTTTAACAATGGCAGAGTTAAAAACCAGCTCGCTGATTTCCTGGAATTTTCGCCTTCAGCTCTCCTGGAAGCCGGTGGAGCTGGCTCCAGAGCACCCCTGCTCTCAGGGGAGAGTGAGGGATGAATGAAGGCTGAATAAAGGGAAAGGAGGCATCTCCTTTCCTCACCCAGGAGATGCCCTTGCCGCATTCATCCTGTAGCGACCTGGTCTGCCAGGGTGGAGGTTCGCTCATGTCCTCACCCACCCCCCATGGGAAGGCAAGCTGAAGCACGTTTGGCACCTACCCTCCAGACTAACAATTCTGTTCAGGGATCACAGGGGGCAAGGACACAGGAGTGAGTGCACACAGCCCTGCCCTTCGGCAAGCTGCTCCCAGTCTACTACAGAGGCTCATGTGAGCTCCACACATGAAGCACAAAGGGTGAGACCACCACAGGTGAGGTGCTCACAGGGTGAAGGGAGAGAGAGGCCCTCCTCTAAGTGTGCCTGGAGAAGTGGCTACGAGCAAGAGCTTGGACTCTGAAGCCAGACGGTGTGGGTCCTGTCTCTGCCACTAGATAACTGCAAGACAGTGCACGGTCCTTGTGCCTCCGTTTCCCCTTCTGGAGAATGAGTATAATAATGCTAACTACCTGCAGGGTTGTGGCACGCACGAAGCATTTAGCCCAGTACCTGGCACACGGTAGGTGCCATCTAAGAGTTAGGGAAAGGCCCTGGAGAGAGGTGCCTTTCTGAGTACTCACTGCCTTCTAGGCAAAGGGTTGGGCCCAAGGGTTATAAACAGGAAATCCACATGGCCCTGGCCTCAGAGAGCCCACAGTTTAGGAAGGATCTCAGATGTAGCAAAAGAAAGCTCACTGTGGGAGCCCGAGTTCAAAACCTGCTTTTGCTGTGTGTAACTCGGGGCTTCCTCTTTTCGAGCCTGTTTCTGTACCTGTAGGCAGGGGTAACCGTGTCTACCTAGCAGGGTCGCTGGTGGATTTGAAATACCCTATGTCCAAGAGGTAACAGGCCTGCACCAGGCAGAGATAAGGAAGGGCCCTCTATGTGGAGGGCCCGACAACACAAAGGCGGACAGGCGTCCAGCAGGCTGGGAGCCCTGACGGGTGCAGCATGGCTGGAGCACTGCGTGGGGAGGAGGAGCTCAGCTGGGAGAAGCAGCCCCCAGGTAGGCTGGAGCCAGGTTTTCCTTTTAACAGGTGGAGGGGGCCAGGAGGGGTGGTAGAAAGGTTTGAAATCGTCCCTTAGGGCTTCTCTTCTCTTCTCTAGGCTGTAGCCGACCAAGGACCTGGGCAGGAGTTCTGGGGTCGTGGATCAAGGTCTGGCGGCGCTGTCCCATCAGAGCCTCCGTTATGTCCTGTCCTCCCGGCGGCCGGTGGGTTTTTTGCTGTGTGGCGACACCCAGCGGCCGTAACTCGGAACTGCAGGAGATGACGCAGATGCATCCCTAAGACTGGGGTGTGGGGGCGGGGTCCTAGGGGTTGGACACAGAGCAGCTCCGTCGACCGGTCACAGCCCCACCCCAAGCCTCACTCACCCATCCCTCCAGAACAGAAGGGTTGGGTCTGGGCAAGGAGTGTCCCGGGAGGGCAAGCGCTGGAGCCCGCAGGGAGCAGGAGCCCAGGGGCCCCTCCCCTGGTTGCAGGTGCCAGGTGGCCCAAGAGCAGTGTTACTTTTGGACCTGTCACCTGTGGACCTCAGTCCTTCCATCTACAAAATGAAGGGACAGACTAAAAGTCCTTCCATATTGGAAAATCTAGGCCCACCTCATCCTGCTCCCTTCCATACCCGTCCCCATTTATTCAGCACTTCGTTGTGCCAGAGCTGAGCTATGAATCACCTCGTCGCTTTTCACCCCCAGCCCTATGTGGGAACTACTGTAATCGTGCCCATTTTACATGTGAGGAAGCTGCCTGAGGCCTTGCAGACAGGGAGCGGTGGAGCTGGCTTTGAACCTGGAATCTATGCCCTGTCCTCTGGAACACACCAGCAAATTCTCCAGAAAGCGCCGGGACCGTAGCACTGGGTTTTTCCAAAGGGATGATTTTCCAAAGGGATGGACTGCCCTGGCCAGATGGGCAACTGCCTCCTACTTTCTGGCTCTGCCAGTCCTAGGCAGTAAGATTCCCGTTTCCGGCCGGGCACGGTGGCTCACACCTGTAATTCCAGCACTTGGGCAGGCCAAAGCAGGCAGATCACCTGAGATCAGGAGTTCGAGACCATCCTGGCCAACATGGTGAAACCCTGTCTCTACTAAATATACAAAAATTAGCAAGGCATGGTGGCAGGTGCCTGTAATCCCAGCTACTCCGGAGGCTAAGGCAGGGAGAACTCCTTGAACGTGGGAGTTAGAGGTTGCAGTGAGCCGAGATCGCGCCACTGCACTCCAGCCTGGGCGACAGAGCAAGTCTCCATTTCAGAAAAAAAAAAAAAAAAAAAAAAAGATTCCCCTGTTTCCCTACCATAGGAAGGCAGAGGCTACAGATACACTAGGTTAGCAGAGAGGACCCAGTGAGAGGGCATGCTGGGTCTCAGCCCATAGAGCTCCTTGGCTGGGATCAGTGGGGTAGGCCCTCACAGGCTTCCGAGGCCAGAGCACACCACCGCGGAATGCCGAGTCCTGAGCAGAGACAGCCATCTGCACTCTGTGCTGGGCCGTGTGGGCTGCAGTTCCCCAAAGGAGGATTAACTCAAGTGAATAAGCCACACACCACCAAGTACGTGTCATTTTGCTTCGGTTGACGTGGGTCTTTATGGCTGCCCTCAGAGGGAAGCCAGGGCTCTTGTAGGGAAGAGACAGGTTGGCATACTTCAGCTTAATGGATAGAAAAGCCTCCTAACACACTAAATAATCCAACAGGGGAACAGGCTGCCCTGGGGGGAGTGAGTTCCCCATCCCAGGAGGCATGCAAGCAGCTTGACAGGATGACAATAATAGCAAGCTTTCACTGGTTTATTAGGTATCAGGGACTGTTTCTAAGCACTTCCCATGATTAGCACAATTAAACTTCACTGCATTCCTACCTGGTGGGTGGTATCAGCTCCTCCATTTTATAGATGAAGAAACCCAGACACAGAGAGGCTGCGTAACTTGTCACAAGTCACACGGCTAGTAAGGGGAAAAGCCATTATTTGAACCCAGACATCCTGGCTTCAAAGGTCATGCTGGTGACCACTTTGATATTGCCTCAAAGGTCAAGCTACGGGTTCTCTATTTTCAAAATCTGACTTCCAATGACTTTTTAAATCTCTTTTTAAACCTGATTACCTCTATAAAGAAAAAAAAATTAAAAAGCAAAGATTAAAAAAAAAAGTTTTTATAGAGACAGGATCTTGCTTTGTTGCCCAGGCTGGTCTCAAACCCCTGGCTTCAAGGGATCCTCCTGCCTCGGCCTCACAAAGTGCTGGGATTACAGGTGTGAGCCACCATGCTAAGTCTAAAAATCCTTTTAAAGAGTTCATCCCTCTCATGTTCCTTAGTTTGTGCTGGGCACTGCTGGGTGAAAAATTCAGAGAAGAAAGGTTTGAAATTGTTCGAATCAGCTAAGATGATTGAGGAATGAGAAACAGATCCCTGGGATACAGCTAAAGGCACTAAGCCCTCCCAGCCCAGGAGGCTGGGGGTGGCAGGGAGAGGGTAATTATACTCCTACTTTCAAAATTCCCATGCTGGAGGCTGGGACAAGCCTAGAGTAATGTTTCTTGGCTTCAGGTGAGTTGAGGTTACATCCCTGCCCCTTTCTGAGCCTCTTCTAAGCTTGAGTTTGAGGTCTGGCTCTGGCACAAATAGTGCTATGTGACCTTTCTTAATTAACTGCCTCCATCTGATCCTGTTGCCTGTGAAGAGGGGGTGGAGCCAGAATAGGAGGTTTGGCTTGCTTTAGTTTGAGAAGTGTTGTTTGTTTGGCCTGGAGGACTTGGAGCTCTATCTTCATATGCTCAAGTGATGGCTGGCTCCACGTCCCCTCCCCCTGGTCCCCTCACCTGCCATCTGTGAAACAGCAGGACCCCAGCCTACCCCTTCCAAGGTCCTTCCCCTCTGCCTTATTACAGCGGGGCATGGAGGGGAGTCGGCCTCATGCCAACCCACACTCAGCCCGGCCTCTAGGCTGGCTGGACCTGCACAGGGAGTTTCTCCCAAGCCAGACTCCGAGGTGCCCACAAAGGACACAAGAGCTCACTGAACGCCTCATTCTGCCCACCAGAGTACCGTTTCCCAGCCCAGATTCTTCTGATCTCACCAGCAAAGCTCACACAGGTGAGATGCCTCAAGCTCAGCTGCTCCAACTGACCTTTTCAGGGGAGTAGTTTGAAGCTGGGATGCACCATAAAGGGGATAATGACAGAGAAGAGCTGACCGGGAGGACACCAAGCCTGTGAGGCCCTGTCTTCCCTGTGATGAGGTAGAGCAAGGAGCCCTGGATTCATGTGACCACCTTTCCATCTAGTGCTGGGGGTGGGGGCTGCCCTGCTTTGTGGGCTCAGCTGCGTGAGCACCAAGGAGTGACGGGTGACGTAATGACCATGGTTGCGCAGGTTGGGTTCAGGGAGTGGCCCGCTGGCAGGCCTCACTGTCATCAATTTTGCCCATCTCCAGTTTCTCTGCTCTGTGACTTGCAGTGCTTAAGGCAGGAGAGCTGCCCAGGACTGGGGTCCCCCTTCCGAAAGTGCTTTGGGGGTTCTATTCACTGAGCTGTGTCATTACCAGGAACTGAAATAGCCCAAGTCTAATGGCTAAGTCCCATCTCTCTCTCTTTCGTAAAAGGAAATGATTCCCCTGATGACTGGATTGCTTTCCCTCCCAGCCTCCCACAGTCCTGGCCTCACTTGTGGTTCATTTCTCCCCTTGGTGGGCATTTCCTGGAAGACTCTATCCTGTGTATCTGATGGCTGTTCTGTTCCTGCCTGTTCTGTTCTTTTACTGTCTCCTCTGGGTGAACTTGTTGATCTCACGCAAGGTTTAAAAATTCATGACTCCCGGGGAAGACGAAATGAGATGGAGCAGAAAATAAGAAGCCATTCCCAATCCTCAGGTGGAATGAAGATGTTCTTGGCAGAGATGAGCAAGAAACCAGGACGGGGTCAAGGGATGGGTTTCCAATGCACAGAGATCTGGTTCAATTCTGCAGCCCCGCCTTTATGAGGTATGTGCCCTTGGACAACTTCCTTAACTTCTCTGAGCCTGTTTCCTTGGCTGTATGATGAGGTCACAGTAGAACTTTAAGAGACTTAGGGCTTGGAATACAGAAAAGACAATATTTACATGCTTAGCACACAGCCTGGCATAGAGAAAGCACTCAAGAAATGTTTGTGATTATCATTGCATTTTCCTGCCTTCCTTGCAGTTAGATAAGGGCCACATGGCTGGTTCCGTGGGTGGAATTGAGCAGTGCCACTCCCAGTCTGAGTAGTTAGGGGTGGGTGTTAGTTTTCCATTCTCTGTGGGTAGAAATCACACTTGGGATGGAAGAACCAAAAGATGGAAGCAGGCTGGATCTCTGAGTCACTGCATGGAGTCAGCTGCCCTGGAGCTGCTTTTTCTGCAGCACACCAGGATGTGATAGAGAGATAAACCTTGCTGCTTTAAGCCTCTGAGCTTCGGGGTTTTGTTTGTTACTGCAGCGTAAGCAAAGAAATGAAGATTTGAGAACTTCTTAGGAAATAAATTAGGATGTGATTCTGTATTAGTCAGCATTCTCCAGCAAAACAGAATGTGCACACACACACACACACCCGAGAGACACAGAGAGACATATTTATTATATGGAATTGGCTCTGGCTGGGCCAGTGATGCCCGTAATCCCAGCACTTTGGGAGGCTGAAGTGGAGGGTTGCTTGAGCTCTGGATTTCAAGACCAGCCTGAGCAACACAGTGAGACTCCGTCTCTACAAGAAAAAAAAATTTTTTTTTTAATTAGCTGGGCATGGTAGCGCGTGCCTGTAGTCCCAGCTACTTGGGAGGCTGAGGGGGGAGGATCACTCGGTCCCTGGAGGTTGAGGCTGCAGTGAGCCATAATTGTGCCATTGCACTCCAGCCTGGGCAACAGGGCAAGACCCCATCTCAAAAAAAAAAAAAGGAATTGGCCCACGTGATTATGAAGGCTGGTGAGTCCCAAGATCTTCAGGATGAGTTGGTTGGCAAGCTGACGACCCAAGAGAGCTAATGGCTTAGTTCCAGTGTAAGTCCAAAGGCCTGAGAACTGAGAGAGCTGATGTGGTTCTTGTCTCAAGGCCAGCAGGCTTGAGACTCAGGAAGAGCCAATGTTCCCAGGCCAGTCTGAAGGCAGGATAAAAGCCCGTGTCTCAGTTTGAAGGCAGCCAGGCAGAAAGAATTCCCTTTCACTCGGGAAAGTGTCTTTCTGTTGTATTCAAACCTTGAGCTGATTACATGAAGCCCACCCCCGTTAGGGGGACAGACTGCTTTACTCAGTCTACCAATTTAAATGTCAATTTCATCCAAAAACATCCTCACAGAAACACCCAGAATACATATCCTCGATCACATACCCGGGTACCCAGTCACCCAGACAAATTGAGACATAAATTAACTGTTACATTCAGGCATATGAAACTCACTGGAAGCAGACAGATGAGAAGCCTACTGAAATTTTTAGAAAACAGTAATGCCCAAAAAACCATGAGCTTTTTTTTTTTTTTTTTTTTTTTTTTTTTTAGAGAAAGGGTCTTGCTCTGTCACCCAGGCTGGAGTGCAGTGGCGCAATCATAGCTCACTGTGGCCTCAGCCTCCTGGACTCAAGAGATGCTCCTGCCTCAGCCTCCCAAGTCGTTGGAACTACAGGCATGAGCCGCCGCCCCTGGCCATGAGCCTGGTCTTTAAAAAGACTGTGACTGTTTGAAACTTAAAACTTCCATGGGCAGGAAGTGGGTCAAGAAATCCACACGACCCTCAAGGAGGGCGGAACACACAATCCCTGCTTCAGATATGATTAAGGAAGGTAAGGTAGGGGAAAAAGAGCCTCAAATGAGGGAGCCAAGTGGCCCTGAGAGCAGCAATGAAGGTAGTTCCTTCCAGAAACTTCCCTACCCCTCCACAAGGTCTGCCCAGCAGACCCCAGCTCCCACTTCCCGGGGTATCCTTACTGTGGTTATCCTGCCCCTGCCCCTACTCTGCCTTTGCGTATGGCGTGGGGAGGGGGAAGCAGGTAACTTGCCTTTTTTTTTTTTTTTTTTTTTTTTAATCTAGAGTCTCATTCTGTCACCCAGACTGGAGTACAGTGGCACAATCTCGGCTCACTGCAACCTCCACCTCCCAGGCGCAAGCGATTCCTGTGCCTCAGCCTCGCGAGTAGCTGGGATTACAGGTGTGCACCACCACACCTGGCTAGATTTTATATTTTTTAGTAGAGATGGGGTTTCTCCATGTTGGCCAGGCTGGTCTCAAACTCGTGTCCTCAAGTGATCCACCTGCCTTGGACTCCCAAAGTGCTGGGATTACAAGTGTGAGCCACTGTGCCCAACAGGTAACTTTTTAAATTTATTTTTGTTTTTTGAGACGGAGTCTCACTCTGTCACCCAGGCTGGAGTGCAGTGGCACAATCTTGGCTCACTGCAACATCTGCTTCCTGGGTTCAAGTGATTCTCCTGCCTCAGCCTCCTGAGTAGCTGGGATTACAGGCATGCACCACTACACCTGGCCAATTTTGTTTGTATATTTACTAGAGACATGGCTTCATTGTGTTGGCCAGGCTGGCCTTGAACTCCTGACCTTAGGTGATCCACCGCCTTGGCCTCCCAAAGTGCTGGGATTACAGGTGTGAGCCACTGTGCCCGGCCCCCAACAGGTAACTTTTTAAAATTCCTACATCTCTGGACCAAAAAGGGCCACCTCTAGACCTCATAAGGAGACCCCAGGGCAGCCCATGAGACCCTGGCTGGAGGCAGGAGCTGCACATCACTCTGGGTTTTCTCTCTTGGAAAGGCATTTCATTTTGTTTGTTGTGTGTAGGAAGAAGAGCGAATCCAATGTGGTACAAGGAAACCAGCAGAACAGACTGTGGTAGACACTAAAGGCTCAGCCAGATCTGCTTCTCTTTTCCTTCCTGGGTACCAAGGAGAACCACACCTGCCAGGCTCCTTGCAGTTCCACAGGAACATGTGACTGGCTGTGGCCCAAGGGCTCTGAGAAGTGTCACGTGTTGCTTCCGAGTTGCAAGCAAATGTGAGTTACCCGCACTTTCTCATTCCCTTTAGTAGCAACCGTGGGGACCACATGTTGAGATGGCAGAGCCTGGATCCCTGGGCCGCCACAGAAAGGAGCTGTCCTGAGCAGCTGCCCGATTCGCATTGGACTTGGCACAAATGCGAAATAAGCCTTGCGTTGTTAAGTCGCTGAGATTTGGGGGTTTATTTATCATCAGAGTCTAGCCTAACGTGACTAGTACACCTTTCTATTAGAAAGATAGTGGCTAACTATATCATGCATAGGAGGGAGAGGAAACATCTAGAGAGGATGGTAAGTATGGGGTTTTAAGAGAATCTTGTGGCTGGGTGCAGTGGCTCAGGCCTATAATCCCAGCACTTTGGGAGGCTGAGGCAGGTGGATTGCCTGAACTTGGGAAATCAAGACCAGCCTGGGCAACATGATGAAAGCCCATCTCTAACAAACAAAACAACAACAACAACAAAAAAGCAGCCAGGTGTGGTGGTGTGCGCCTATGGTCCCAGCTACTTGGGAGGCTGAAGTGGGAGGATTGCTTGAGCATGGGAGGTGGAGGTTGTAGTGAGCTGAGACTGCAGCATTACACACCAATCTGGGTGACAGAGTGAGACCCCATCAAAAAAAATTTTTTTTAATGCCACCACGCCTGGCCTTAAATAAATACATAATCTCTCTGTGCTAACCCAAGGGGTGTGTAGGGTAACAGTACAAGCATGCTTACTGGAGGCCAATGTGCCTGAGTTCCAATTCCAGTTATTTCCATGTACTGTGCTTGCTTAGCACAGTCTCCCTCTCTCTCTCTCTCTCTCCCCCTCACACACACACACATACACACACACACACATATAAAGGCACAAAACAAAAATCAGATGAGTAAGATTCAAATGCAGGTCTGGCTGACTCCAAAGCCTGCAAGCTTAGCCGCAATGCAATGCTGCCTCTCCAATGGCCAGGTCACAGTGCTAGGTGCTTTATCCATACAGTGTGCCAAAAGCATTGTCCATATTTTATTTTTCTTGAGATGGAGTCTCACTCTGTTGCCCAGGCTGGAGTGCAGTGGCATGATCTCAGCTCACTGCAACCTCCACCTCCCGAGTTCAAGCGATTTCTGGCTAATTTTTATATTTTCAGTAGAGATAGGGTTTCACCATGTTGATCAGGCTGGTCTTGAACTCCTGACCTCAAGTGATCCGCCCACCTCGGCCTCCCAAAGTGCTGGGATTACATGCATGAGCCACTGTGCCCGGCCACATTGTCCATATTTTATAGATGTGTACACAAAGGCTCAGAGATGTGAAGATGCTTGTGTAAGGTCACACAGCATGTCAGCCAAGGAGCCAGGGCTCAATGCTAGGATGGTCTCATTCTCACCTGGTGAGCTCCACTTCAGAATGTGCCGTTTTCTCGTATAAAACCTTCTCCCACTGCTCCCTGGCACCTGATTCAAGAAAGCATATAGGACAGGCCCTGCACTTAGTAAAGATTCAAAAGTTTATTATGATGGTGGAAATCAATGCTGCTCGACCTTACTTCTGACTCCCCACCACTGGGGCATGGGATGGGACTGTACTTCTGGGCTCCCCGTGGGGCTATGTGACCAGTTCTGGCCAAACGGTTGTGAGCAATAGTGAAGAAAAAGTGTCACATCCAGGACAAGCATTTAACTGCCACCGTGCGACCCTCCAGAGCTCTCATTTCGTTAGGGACTGAACTGTGTCCCACTACAAATACATATGTTGAAGCCCTAGCCCTCCCCCGATGTGATCGTTGGAGACAGGGCCTTTAAGGAGGCAATTAAAGTTAAATGAGGTCATAGGGCAGAGCCCTGACCCAATAGAACTGATGTCCTCAGCGGAGGAGATGCTGGAGCTCTCTTCCTGCCATGTGAGGACACGGCCAGAAGGCTGCGAGCCAGGAGGAGGGCCTTCACTAGGAAGCAAGCCCTGCTGACATCCTGATCCTGGGCTTTCCAGCCTCCAGAATCACGAGAAAATTTCTGGGCTGGATGTGGTGTCTCACATCTGTAATTTTCAGCACTTTGGGAGGCCGAGGAGGGAGGATCACTTGAGCCCAGGAGTTCAAGACTAGCTTGGGCAATGTATTAGTCTGTTCTCATGCTGCTAATAAAGATGTACCCAAGGCTGGGTAATTTATAAAGGAAAGAGGTTTAACTGACTCAGAGTTCCACATGGCTGGGGAGGCCTCACAATCATGGCTGAAGGCGAATGAGGAGCAAAGTCACGTCTTACATGGTGGCAGGCAAGAGAGCTTGGGGAATTCCCCTTCATAAAACAATCAGATATCCTTAGACTTATTCGCTACTATGAGAAAAGCACAGGAAAGACCCGCCCCCATGATTTAATTACCTCCCACTGGGTCCCTCCCATGACATGTGGGAATTATGTTACGAGAGCTACAATTGAAGATGAGATTTGGGTGGGGACATAGCCAAACTATATCAGGCCACATAGTGAGACCCCATCTTTGCAAAATTAGCCAGGTGTGATGGTGCCAGCTACTTGGGAGGCTGAGGCAGGAGGATCACTTGGGCCCACGAGATGGAGACCAGCCTAGTCAACAAAGGGAGACCCCATCTCTACAAAAAATAAAATAATTAGCTGGACCTGGTGGTCCCAGCTGCTCAGGAGGCTGAGGTGAGAGGACTGTTTGAGCCCAGAAGGTTGAGGCTGCAGTGAGCCGTGATCACACCACATGACTCCAGCCTGGGTGACAGAGTTGGACTCTTTCTCTGAAAAAAAATTTTTTTTAAACTTTAAAAATTTAAAGTTATAGCTTTAAATTCAAGTAACCAGCATACCGAACCCCTTTTCTCAGGAAAAGGCCATACAGCAGAGGGGTTAAGCAGGTTGGCCATGCAACTAGGCTGCTTGGCTCCAAGCCCCACCTCCCCCACTAACCAGCTGAGCCACGTTGGGCAAGTCTCATGACTTTTCTGCACCTCAGTTTCTCAGTTCAAGTAGGGCTGACAAGAGTGCCTTTGTTCTTCCTTATGAGAAAGAAAGGAGATAAATTAGAAACGTGCTTCACACACAATAAGCGCATATTATTAGTCTCAGGATAAGACCAAGGAAGATACTGATTGGCTAAAGGAGGCTTTGTCTTGGGTATCTTCCTGACACTGACTGGGACACAGATCATGTGACCCCAGTTCCCTGAACCTCCCAAGGCACTGTCAATGGACAATAGATGTGGCAGGGATGTCCGGTGTGGATTTTTGAGACCTGAACTTAAGCACATGTCACTGCAACAAAGCATTACCTCTGCATATTGATGACCTCTTTTTTTTTTTTTTGACGGAGTCTCACTCACTCTGTTGCCCAGGCTGGAGTGCAGTAGTGCGATCTCGGCTCACTGCAACCTCCGCCTCCCGGGTTCCAGTGATTCTCCTGTCTCAGCCTCCCGAGTAGCTGGGTTAACAAGTGCCCACCATCACGCACGGCTAATTTTTGTATTTTTAGTACAGATAAAGTTTCACCATGTTGGCCAGGCTGATCTCAAACTCCTGACCTCAAGTGATCTGCCCGCCTTGGCCTCCCAAAGTGCTGGGATTATAGGCATGAGCCACCACGCCCGGCCTTGACAACCATTTTTTTTTTTTTTTTTTTTTTTTTGAGATGGAATCTGGCTCAGTCACTCAGGCTGGAGTGCAGTGGCGCGATCTCGGCTCACTGCAAGCTCCACCTCCCGGGTTCACGCCATTCTCCTGCCTCAGCCTCCGGAGTAGCTGGGACTACAAGCGCCCGCCACCACGCCCGACTAGTTTTTTGTGTTTTTAGTAGAGACGGGGTTTCACCATGTTAGCCAGGATGGTCTCGATCTCCTGACCTCGTGATCCGCCCTCCTCGGCCTCCCAAAGTGCTGGGATTACAGGCGTGAGCCACCGCGCCCGTCCTTGACAACCATTTTTTATGTGACAAACTGGTAAGCACTGAGAGAAGGCAGTTAAAATCTTTTGCTCTCTCCACCCACATGCATATAGCTTTGGCATTCTCAATCCTGGTTAATATCAAAGTTCAAAAAGAACTTTGTCTTTTGATGAAGAATTTCATCTTCATTTTCGATATAAATGACATCAAACTGAGCATCCTTTATTATAGCCTAGTCACAATCAGTTCCATTTTTCTCAGTGAGGAGCTGATTTTTAAACATGAATTTTTGTAACTCAGACTACTTTTACTCGCGCTTTATTTTCACTTAATTTATTTTTTTTTTCCCCGAGACAGAGTCTTCCTGTGTCGCCCATGCTGGAGTGCAGTGGTGTGATCTCGGCTCACTGCAACTTCCGCCTCCTGGGTTCAAGCAGTTCTCCCTGCTTCAGCCTCGCGAGTAGCTTGGATTACAGGTGCATGCCACCACACCCAGCTAATTTTTGTATTTTTTAGTAGAGATGGGGTTTTGCCATGTTGGCCAGGCTGGTCTTTGAATGCTGGACCTCAAGTGATCCACCCGCCTTGGCCTCCCAAAGTGCTGGGATTACAGGGGTGAGCCATCGCACCCTGCCAAATATTTTATTTAAAAAAAATGTATGTGAGACAGGGTCTTGCTCTGGCACTCAGGCTGGAGTGCAGTGGCGCAATCACAGCTCTCTGCAGTCTGGATCTCCTGGGCTCAAGCGATCCTCCCACCTCAGCCTCCGGAGTAGCTGGGACTATAGGCACGTGCCACCACGCCCAGTTAATACATTTTAAAAATTTTTTGTAGAGACATGGTTTTGCCATGTTGCCCAGATTGATCATGAACTCCTGGGCTCAAATGATCCACCTGTCTTGGCCTCCCAAATTGCTGAGATTATAGGGGTGAGCCACTGTGCGCAGCCTAAACATTTCAAAAAAAATAAATAACTCGTTGTAGTTGTTTTACATTTGTTTTTATAGTCACAGATATGTTTTTGTTTGTTTGTTTGTTTTTTTGAGGTGGAGTCTTGCTCTGTCACCCAGGCTGAAGTTCAGTGGCGTG
Organism: Macaca mulatta; assembly: GCF_049350105.2. Lineage (NCBI taxonomy): Eukaryota > Metazoa > Chordata > Mammalia > Primates > Cercopithecidae > Macaca > Macaca mulatta. The sequence continues at coordinate 12,580,661 of NC_133419.1, forward strand.
ATCTCAGCTCACTGCAACTTCCGACTCCCTGGTTCAAGTGATTCTCCTGCCTCAGCCTCCCGAGTAGCTGGGATTTACAGGCATGCGCCACCACGCCCAGCTAATTTTTGTATTTTTTTTTTTTTAGTAGAGATGGGGTTTCACCATGTTGGCCAGGACGGTCTCGACCTCCTGACCTCATGATCTGCCCACCTCGGCCTCCCAAAGTGCAGAGATTACAGGCGTGAGCTACCACGCCCGGCCACAGATATGTTTTTTGATGAGATGCCAAACAATCCAATAGGAAAATAAGTTTTTAAAAATAAATGATGGGGGGAAAATAAAATAAAAATGATGGGGGCTGGGCATGGTGGCTCACGCCTGTAATCCCAGCACTTTGGGAGGCCAAGGCAGGCAGATCACTAGAGGTCAGGAGTTGGAGACCAGCCTGGTCAACATGGTGAAACCCCATCTCTACTAATAATACAAAAAAAAAAAAAAAATTAACTGGGCGTGGTGATGTGCACCTGTAGTCCCAGCTACTCGGAAGGCTGAGGCAGGAGAATCGCTTGAATGCGGGAGGCAGAGGTTGCAGTGAGCTGAGATTGGGCCACTGCACTCTAGCCTGGGTGACAGAGTGAAACCGTCTCAAAAAAAATAAAAATAAAATAAATAAATAAATGATGGGGCTGAGGCAGAGGCTCAGGCCTATAATCCCAGCACTTTGGGAGCCCAGGGAGGAAGGATCCCTTGAGCCCAGGAGTTTAAGGTCAGCCTGGGCTACATAGTGAGATCTTGTCTCCACAAAGAAAAAATGTTTTTTAATTAGCAAGGTGTGGTAGTGTGTGCCTGTGGTCCCAACTACATGGGAGGTGGAGGTGGGAGGATCACTTGAGCCCAGGAGTTGGAGGCTCAGTGAGCTATGACCATGCCACTGCACTCCAGGCTGGGTGACATAGTGAGACCCTATAAGAAGGGCAGGGCAGGGAAGAAGGGCAGGGCAGGGCAGGGGGGAAGGGAAGAGGGAAGGGAAGGGAAAAGGGAAGGGAAAGGAAGAGGGAAGAGAAGGGAAAAGGGAAGGGAAGAGAAGGGGGAGGGAAGGCAATAGGAGAGGGAAGAGATGAGAGAAGGGAAGAGGGGAGGGAAGAGGAGAGGGAAGAGGGGAGGGAAGGGAAGAGGGGAGGGAAGGGAAGAGGGGAGGGAAGGGAGGGGAGGGAAGAAGAGGGGAGGGGAGGGGAGGGAAGAGTAGAGAAGGGAAGGGGAGAAGGAGAGGAGAAAGACAAATTACGAACTGGGTAGAAATATTTCCAAACACATGTGGCAAAGGACTGGTATGTAAGATATATAAAGAATGACCACAGCTGGATGCAGTGGCTCACGCCTGTGATCCCAGCACTTTGGGAGACAGAGGCAGGCAGATTGCTTGAGCTCTAGGAGTTTGAGACCAGCCTGGGCAACATGGCAAAACCTGGTGATATGGTTTGAATTTGTGTCCCCACCCAAATCTCCTGTTGAATTGTAATCCCCAGTGTTGGAGGAAGTGATTGGATCATGGGGGTGGATTTCCCCCTTGCTGTTCTTGTGATAGTGCGTTCTCTTGAGATCTGGTTGTTTAAAAGTATGTAGCACCTCTTCATTCACCGTCTTCCTCCTTCTCTGGCCATGTAAGACGTGCCTGCTTCCCCTTCACCTTCTGCCATGATGGTAATTTTCCTGAGGTCTTCCAAGCCATGCTTCCTGTACAGCTTGCAAAACTGTGAGTCAATTAAACCTCTTTTCTTTTTTTCTTTTCTTTTCTTTTTTTTTTTTTTTTTTGAGATGTAGTCTGACTCTGTTGCCAGGCTGGAGTGCAGTGGCATGATCTCGGCATGATCTCACTGCAACCTCTGCCTCCCAAGTTCAAACAATTCTCCTGCCTCAGCCTCCCAAGTAGCTGGGACTACAGGCGTGCACCACCACACCCAGCTAATAGGATAGACAAAACCAGAGATAAAGTTGTCTGGAGCTGGGACGTGTGGTGGGGCACGGGGATGGAGTAGGAGGGAACTTTCTGGGGTGATGGCAATTTTTCCATTTCAGTAAGAGTCTGGTGTAGGCCTTTGTCAAAATTCAGCAAACATACACTTAAGATGTGTGAATTTCATTGTATGTAAATTTTACAGCAAAAGAATAACTTTAAATATTGAATTCTAGTTAATAACATACATTGTGAAGCTTTTAGCGAGAGGGCTCTGATGTCTGTAATTTGCTTTGAAATGTACCAAAAAGGAGATGGATTAATGGGTGGAGAGAGGGATGGAAAGATAAACTGATATGTGAAGAGCCCAGCAGAGTAAAAAATTAAGGGTAGGCCGGTGCAGTAGCTCATGCCTATAATCCCAGCACTTTGAGAGGCAGAAATAGGCGGATAGGTTGAGCCCAGGAGTTCGAGACCAGCCCGGGCAACATGGTAAAACCCCAGGTGTGGTGGTATATGTCTGTAGTCCCAGCTACTTGGGAGGCTGAGATGGGAGGATCACTTGAGCCCAGGAGGTTGAGGCTGCAATGAGCTGTGATCACCATCCTGGGCAACAGAGTGAGACCCTGTCTCAAAAAAAAAAAAAAAAAGTTAAGGGTAGAATCTAGGTGGAGGCTATACCAGTGCTCACTGTAAAACTCTTTCAACTTCAGCTGTATGTTTGAAATTTTTTATAGTAAAATGTTAAAAAAAACTCTGACAACATTGAATGTATTTGTTTTTAGAGTTTTAATTGTGGCACGAGACGCTATTGATGAGATTTTTTCACTTATAGTTGTCATGTAAAATTTCCTTTTAAAAGTAATTCATTTAAATAAAAAAGGGGCTCTATTTAAGAAAAGAGACTAAGTGAATATCGGTATAAATGGTCACAGATCCGCAGTGCTCATGAAGGCAATGAGTGAACGGAGTAAGTCTGGGAGGATGAGTAGGGAGTTGGGAACACCACCATCTCTAGGGCAACCTGGGTTTAAATTTCAGCCCTGCTGCCTCCCAGCGGTGTGACCTTGGACAAGCCTCATGTAGGAAATGGGATGATACAATCTCCGAAGGGAGGTCTGCGAGTATGAATGAGAGAACCCGGGGAGAGCGTAGTTTGGAGGCCTCAGTAAGCGGCACCTCCCTCGCACTGAGGGGAGAAAGGCAGAGGACATTCTCTTCTGGGAAAACAGTTTGAAGAATACAACTGGAGCAGGGAGTATATGTGTGTGCACTGGGGCTAGGCAGTGGGAGAGAGTCAAAGATGGCCCACCAGATTGAATGGGGAGTAAGGAAGCAGAAAGAGCTAGTACAGAGCACCCACACAGTCACTTAGATGGCCAACTATTTCTGCTTCTCCAGCACATCCTCCTCGTGAGAAATGTAATGCCCACCCTCGGCGGGGGTGGACGGATCTTGGAGCCCCAGGTTCCAGGACTATGTGATGCAGCTTCTATTTCCTGGAGCACACCTGGGTTTGGGAGTTTGCTTCTTTTAACATCCCAGGTCTTCCAGAGGCCTGGGCAGAGAACCAAGAACTCTCCACTTTGCACAAGAGAGACAGACCTAATTCATTAAAACTCTTCTCCCCAGCCACAGGGCATCCAGCCACCTGGAAAGCGGGACTAATGCTTCAGGCACACTGAACCTGGGAGGGGAAAAAAATCTGTCATCACAGCGGGAGGCCCAAGACGCCTCTGGCTCCTGCACCTGCATAGCTCTCACTGTTAGGAAGGTTTACTCTGAGTTCTGAAATCAGAGGGATCCATCAACTGATTTTTTTTTTTTTTACTTTTTTTTTTTGAGATGGAGCCTTGTTCTGTTGCCCGCCCAGGCTGGAATGAAGTGGTGCAATCTTGGCTCACTGCAACCTCTGCCTCCCGGGTTCAAGCCATTCTCCTGCCTCAGCCTCCAGAGTAGCTGGGACTATAGGTGTGCACCACCATGCCCGGCTAACTTTTTGTATTTTTAGTAGAGACGGGGTTTCATGGGGTTTGACCAGGCTGGTCTTGAACCCCTGGCCTCAAGCAATCTGCCTGCCTTGGCCTCCCAAGGTGCTGGGATTACAGGCATGAACCATACTCGTTTCTTAAACAATTAGGAACACCCTCTATATGCCAAGGGCTGTGCTAGGCGCCAGGATATAAAGTCAACAAAAAATAGATCTAGTCCTTCCTTGTCTTCATGGGGCTTAAAATTCTGGTGGAGAGACAGGCATTCCCGGGAGAATCACCATATGGATTTAAAATGGAGACCGGGTATGGTGGCTCACATCTGTAATCCCAGCACTTTGCAGGGCTGAGGCAGGTGGATCGCCTGAGCTTAGGAGTTTGAGACCACCCTGGGCAACATGGTGAAACCCTGTCTTTACAAAAATACAAAAAATTAGCTGGGCATGGTGGTGGGCGCCTGTAGTCCTAGCTACTTGGGAGGCTGAGGCACGAGAATCACTTGAGCCTGGGAGGCAGAGGTTGCAGTGAGCCGAGATCATGCTACTGCACTCCAGCCTGGGTGACAGAGCCAGACTCCATCTCAAAAATAAATAAATAAATAAATAAATAAATAAAATGTAGACGTTAGGCCAGGTGCGGTAGCTCATGTCTATAAGCCTAGCATTTTGGGAGGCCAAGGCAGGAGGATCAGTTGAGCCCAGGAGTTCAAGACCAGCCTGGGCAACATAGTGAGACCCCCATCTCTACAAATAAAAAAATAAATAAATTAGCCTACTTGGGAGGCTGAGGTGGGAGGATTGCTTGAGTCTGGGAAGTCAAGGCTGCAGTGCGCCACTGTAGGTTGTGTTAAGAATTTTCATTTTTTTAAGAGCAATCAGCAGCCACAGAAGGGTTTTAAGGAAGTGGAAGACATGTTCAGACCAAGGTATTGAAAGTCAAGTGACCCTTCAACAGTAAGTTTGAACTGCATGGGTCCACTTATATACCGATTTTTCTTTTCTTTCATTTTTTTAGAGACAGGGTTTCATTCTGTTGCACAGGTTGGCATGCAGTGGTGTGATTATTGCTCACTGCAGGCTCAACCCATGGGACTCAAGCAATCTACCCACCTCAGCCTCCCACGTAGCTGGGACCACAGGTGCGAGCCACCATGCCTAGCTCTTTTTTTTTTTTGAGACGGAGTCTTGCTCTGTCGCCTAGGCTGGAGTGCAGTGGTGCGATCTTGGCTCGCTGCAAGCTCCACCTCCTGGGTTCACGCTATTCTCCTGCCTCAGCCTCCCGAGTAGCTGGGACTACAGGCGCCCGCCACCACACCCAGCTAATTTTTTGTATTTTTTTTTTTTTTTTAGTAGAGATGGGGTTTCACCGTGTTAGCCAGGATGGCCTCGATCTCCTGACCTCGTGATTCGCCCACCTTGGCCTCCCAAACTGCTGGGATTACAGGCGTGAGCCACTGCACCTGGCCTTTTTTTTTTTTTTTTTTGAGACAGAGTCTGCTCTATTTATTGCCCAGGCTGGAGTGCAGTGGCGCGATCTCAGCTCACTGCAACCTCCGCCTCCCAGGTTCAAGCGATTCTCCTGCCTCAGCCTCCCGAGTAGCTGAGACTACAGGTGCACACCACCATGCCTGGCTAATTTTTTGTATTTTTAGTAGAAACAGGGCTTCACCATGTTAGCCAGGATGGCCTCGAACTCCTGACCTCAGGTGATCTGCGCACCTTGGCCTCCCAAAGTGCTGGGATTATAGCTGTGAGTCTTCACACCCGGCCATGCCTAGCTAATTTTTTAAAAAATATTTTTTGTAGAGACAGGGTCTCTCCAGGTTATCCAAGCTGATCTTGAACTCCTCGACTCAAGCAATCCTCCCAACTCAGCCTCCCAAAGTGCTCGGACTACAGGTGTGAGTCACTGCGTCTGGCCTTATACACCGATTCTCTTTCACCTCTGTCAGCCCTGAGCTCCCATCTTGGCCTCCCAAAGTGCTGGGATTACAGATGTGAACTACTGTGGCTGGCTTATACACAGATTTTCTTCCACCTCTGTCACCCCGAGACAATAAAACCCACCCATCCTCTTCCTCCACCTCCTCAGCCCACTCACTGTGAAGACAACACAGATGAAGACTTTTATGATGATCCACTTCCACTTAATGAACAGTAAATATATTTCTTCTTCTTTATGATGTTTTTAAGAGACAGAGTCTGACTCTGTTGTCTAGGCTGGAGAGCACTGGTGTGATCACAGCTCACTGTAGCCTCGACCTCCTGCCCCAGACCCCCAGTAGCTGGGACTACAAGGTGTGCCACCACACTTGCCTAACTTCAAAAATTTTTTTTGTAGAGCTGGGGTCTCATGCAGTCCAGACTGGTCTCCAACTCCTACCTTAGCCTCCCAAAGCTAATTACAGGTGTGAGATGCTGTGCCTGGCCTGATTTTCTTAATAGCATTTCTTTTCTCTAGCTAACTCTCTTCTAAGAATACAGTATATAATACATGTAACATAAAATATATGTTAATCAACTGTTCTCAGTAAGGCTTTTGGTCAACAGCAGGCTATTAGTAAAGTTTTTGGAGAATCAAGGTATACGCAGATTTTCGACTATGCGGGGTTGGTGCCCCAACCCCTGTGTTGTTCAAGGGTTAACTGCACACTCATTTGGGAGCTGCAGGCAGAGAACAGATTCAAGGGAATGCCAGATGATGAAGGCAGATCAGATGGCCGTACCTGTTGTCCATCAGAGAGATGAGAGTACCTTTGACTACAGTGATGGTGCTAGAGATGGGAAGAAGTGATGGATTCAAGAACTATTTTGGAGCTAAGTCAACAGGCCTAAGTCACCATATTGATAGCCATGGAGGGAGGAGCAGCAGCATAGGACAATTCCTAGCTTGAGCAACTGGATGATTGATTATGCCATTCACCGAGGCTCTCACGACGAGGGAGTTTTTGGTGAATAGAACAGGGAGGGAGGGTGGCCTGGCTGAGTTTGAAGGGTTTTTCAGCCTCTTTCAAAGGAGGAGTCAAGTTGGCAGTTAGATATGCAAGCTGGAGCTCAGAGGAAGATGTGAGAACTGTCCACATATAGGCGGTGATGGTTACCCTGGTATGGGTGAGATCACTAGAGAGAGTATCCAGAGGAGAGAGGAGGCTCCTAGGAGAGCACTGTGAAGAACTCCAAATAGAATGACTGGGAAGACGACGGTGTGCCTCACAGAGGCAGAAGCATGGCTAGAGAGGCAGAAGGAAACAGAATAATGAAAATCAAGGGAAGTGGAGGTGTCCATAATTGGTCAGAGGCAAAGACAAAATTTTAATAAAGCCTATTGGATTAGCAACACGGAAGTCACAGGTGACTTTAGTTAGAGATGCTTTCATAGCATAATGAAGTGGAAACATGGATAGATTAAGATAAAGAATGAGTGAGATTTTAAGAAAGTGGAGACGAGTATAGTCAACCCCTTGGAGAAGCTGGATTACGAAGGGGAGGAAAGGAAAAGAAGAGTCAGCCAAGCGCGGTGGCTCACGCCTGTAATTCCAGCACTTTGGAAGGCCAAGGCGGGCGGATTACTTGAGGTCAGGAGTTTGAGACCAGCCTGGCCAACATGGTGAAACCCTGTCTCTACTAAAAATAAAAAAATTAGTTGGGTGTGGCGGCACACGCCTGTAGTCTCAGCTATTCAGGAGGCTAGGGCAGGAGAATCACTTGAACCCGGGAGGCGGAGGTTGCAGTGAGCCGAGATTGCACCACTGCACTCCAACCTGGGTGACAGAGTGAGACTCTGTCTCAAAAAAAAAAAAAAAAGAAAGAAAAGAAAAAGGAGAGTCACTGGATTTGACAAAGAAGCCGGGGCTTGGGAGTAGCACTGAGCCAAGTGGGACAGATGAGCATACAAGAGGCAGGCTGCTAGTGATGGTGCGGAACAAGGTAAGGGTAGAACCCAAAGTCCCTGTGTCACAGGAGAATGGGTGTGCAGATGTGGGAAGGTAAGGGAGTTCCTGAGGGCTTCAATGTCCTCTGATGGAAGTCAGTGAGGTCATGGGAGAACGGAGAGAAGGAAAAGTCACAGGTTTGAGGAATGGGTGGGAGGTTTGACCCAGTCATTGCGGAGCATGGAAGAGCAGACTGGCCAAAGACATACAGCATGTACAAAGGTCCTGTGTCAGGAAGAATTCTGAAACCGTGAGGTTGAAAGACTATCTTAGAGGCTGGACCACAGAAACTGAGGGCCTGGCCAAGATGAGGTCTGATATACTAAGATGTGCCAGCGATATCCTATGAGCCTGCTACACTAAGAGGTGCTAGTCAGGATCGAATAGACGATGATGAGGAAATGAATAAAGCACGAAATCCCCCTTGACTTAACACAATGAAGGCTTACTTCTCATTCACAAGTAGTTTGCAAGAGTTTAGGTGGCCCTCCTCCTTCGTGTGCCACATTGTCTGGACGTGTGGTCTCCGGAATGTCTGCAGCAGGGTAACAGCGGGCTGCAACTCAAGATGTTTCCCAGGACCAGGCCTGGAAGTGGTTTTCATTGCTTTCACTTACATTCAATTGGCCGGACCCAATCGCATAGCACCAGCCTTGTTATCAGGGCGGCTCCTTGTTTTTTTTGTTTTTTTTTTGAAACAGAGTCTCACTTTGTTGCCCAGGCTGGAGTGCAGTGGCACCATCTCAGCTCACTGCAACCTCTGCCTCCTGGGTTCAAGCAATTCTCTTGCCTCAGCCTCCCGAGTAGCTGGGATTACAGGCACCTGCCACCACACCTGGCTAATTTTTTATATTTTTGGTAGAGACAGGGTTTCACCATATTGGCCGGGCTGGTCTAGAACTCCTGACCTCAAGTGATCTGTCCGCCTCAGCCTCCCAAACTGCTGGGATTACAAGTATTAGCCACTGCACCTGGCCCGGAGAGTCTGCTTCTAATTTCCCACATGCTCAGGGCATTTCCAGGATGCTACAGGAAATGGTCTTTCTATATGCTCAGGAAGAACAAATGGTGTGGTGGGTGGACACCATCATCTCTGCCACAATCCACCCTTCTGTTTGCCAAACCATCAAGTTTTTCTTTTCACTCAGGGAACACACTCACCCTCTTCCCGAGGGACCCAAAGTCCTATCTAGTCCTTATATCTGGCTCAAAGCCCAGGGTCTCTGGTGATGTGCAGTAGTCACTTCTCATCCAGTGTGGCTCTTCTCAGTCCAGTGAGCCATGACCAAAAAGACAGGCAAGTTGCCCCCCTCACCCCGTGCCACACAGTGGTGGAGCAGGGACAGGACTCAGGGGAGACCCGTTCATTAAACGCCAGTGCTGCTCCCCGGGAGACACTCTCCTTATCCACTCTCCACACGGGCCCTGGCTCTTCTCTCTGGGACATTCCTCCTTTTCCATCACCGTCTCTGGCTACAGCTGAAATGGGAGTGGCAGAGCCTGTCCTCCCTGGGGGCTGAGCACCGTCCCTCCTGCTCATGGATGATTGGAGGCCCAAGAGTTGTTTTATAGCTGGAACTGTCCAAAGGGCTGGCTCCCGGTTCCTTGGCGATACAATTCTTTACATAGTGAGTGTCTAACCTACTTGCTCTGGTCAGTTTTGTGGGCCAGTGGCCAAGCTCACATGCGCCACGTCTTTTCCTAGATCCAGCTCTTAGGTCTGTATGTTTTGCCTGTTCATCCTTTCTGCCTGGCCTTTCTACTCAACGGCCAGCTTGGGGCTATGTGGAACAATAAATAGGAGGCCCACCTTTAACCTGCCCCTTGCCCTGAGTAACTGCATCCAAGAGAAAAGTTTCACCCGGCTTTCCTTGCCCAGATGAGTCTCATATCTCATCTCTTCCTATCTGAGGTGTAGCAGATTTTCCAACCCTGAAAGACCCTGGGTTTCTGGACTTTATTTCCTTTCATTACTGCTCAACCACCAGGCAATCCTCACCTGAGCTCATCCCTTCCTTATAAATCCTCAACAAATATCAACAAATATAGCCTACAGTAGCCAAGAGAGATGACAAGTTTTCTGCTTTCCAACCACGTTGCCTTTGGCTGTCAGCCTGGAAAGCACATGGGATACCCTCCCAAGTTACAGCAGGCAGTAGTTTTACCAAACATGTTGCTAATGCATAACACAGATATCCAACTTTCCAAGGGTCCTACATCAGTTTGTTTGCTTCTGCCCAAGTGCTAAGCCATTGTCACCACAGGTGTGTAACTCAGTCTCTCTGGGCCTGTTTCCTCATTGGCAAAATGAAGACAATATAAGCAACTTCATCAGACTGCTATGGAATTCAGCAGAACAAGCCACGTATGGTGTTAGCCTAATATCTGCTCTGGAGTAAGTGCTCAGTAAATGTTATTGCTGCTGTTCAAATAGATCAATAGGAATCACGTGTGTTCATATGCGATTGCTATACTAAGTTCACTAGAGTCTGATCTATACTAGGCAGCTGCCTTTTTAAAAATTCAAGGGCCTGGCATGGTGGCTCATGCCTGTAATCCCAGCACTTTAGGAGGCCGAGGCGGGTGGATCATGAGGTCAGGAGTTTGAGACCAGCCTGGCCAACATGGTGACACCCCGTCTCTATTAAAAATACAAAAATTAGCTGCGCATGGTGGCACATGCCTGTAATCCCAGCTACTCAGGAGGCTGAGGCCAGAGAATCGCTTGAATCTATAAGGCGGAGGTTGCAGTGAGCCAAGATCGCACTATTGCACTCCAGCCTGGGCAATAAATAGAACAGACTCCATCTCAAAAATAAAAATGAAAATAAAAAATAAAGAAAAAATCAAATGAGAGATCGACCCATCCAAGGGACAGGATGTTCACTCATGCTGGCCAGTCAGTGATTTTTCTCCCTATAAACAAATCTACATGGAAAGCTCTGTTGCCATCTGTATCTGTTACCAATTGCTACAATAATGCTGCATAACAAATGACCCCAAAACTTGGTAACTTAAAATAATAAGCATTCCTTAGCTTAAAAGTCTGCGGGTTCACAATTTGGACTGGGTTTAGCTGGGTAATTCTTCTGGTCTTCACTGGGCTCACTTAACTGTCAGCTGACTTTGGCTGAGGCAACTGGAGTGACTGGGCCACACATCTCATCCTCCAGAAGTCTACCATGGGCAGGTTGTCAGGTGGTGGCAGGGGTACAAGAGCTAAAGGGGAAGTGCTTTCTGAGGCTGTGCTTGCTTCCCAATTATTGATATCTCATTGATCAAAGCAATGAGTTGACCCCAGCGTCAGGGCGGAAAGCCCTAAAAGCTACATGGCAAACAGCAAGGACACAGGGTAAGAATCTACCAGACAGACCTGGCTTAGTGACTCATGCCTATAATCCCAGTGCTTTGAGAGGCTGAGGTGAGAGGATCACTTGAAACCAGCAGTTCAAGACCAGCCTGGGCAACACAGCAAGACCCTGTCTCTACAAAATATATATATATTTTTGAGACGGAGTCTCCCGCCCAGGCTGGAGTGCAATGGCGTGATCTCGGCTCACTGCAACCTCCACCTCCTGGGTTCAAGCGATTCTCCTGTCTCAGCCTCCTGAGTAGCTGGGATTATAGGCACGTGCCACCACACCCGGCTAATTTTTTGTATCTTCAGTAAAGACGGGGTTTCACCATGTTGTCCAGGCTGGTCTCAAACTACTGACCTCAGGATCCGCCCGCCTCGGCCTCCCAAAGTGCTGGGATTAGAGGTGTGAGCCACTGCACCAGGCCCAAAATAAACTTTTTTTAAAAAATTAGCTGGGTGTGGTGGCATGCGCCTGCAGTCCTAGCTTCTCGGGAGGCTGAGACAGGATAATCCCTTGAGCCCAGGAGTTGATCACATCACTGCACTCCAGCCTGGGTGGCAGAGTGAGACCCTGTCTCTATGAAAATTAAATCTACCAGACGATCATAACTGATTGCTGAGGGTGAATTCAGAACAAAAGAAATTATTTCTGTATTAAAAGTAGGTGTCTCAGAGCTCAGTGGCCTGGTGTCCTCATCTATGCTGTGAGGATAGACCTGGCATACAAGGCTAAATGTCCTGCTGTCTGCTCTCACAGGGTCAGTACCTAAGACCCATAGAGAGATCCTTGCGTGCCTTCCATTCACTTATCTCTTCTTCAGAGGACCTCTGGGGCACGAGCTCTATCTCACTGATCTCCGCGTCTTCGTGTCTGGCACTGGGTGGAGCACACTGTGCTAGTGCAGACAACTTCTGCTAGGCAATCAATGAAATAAAGCACAAAGAACAATGAGTTCCTCAAGGACAGACAAGATGCATTCTTCTCCACCCTCAGCATTTAGTGAAGACCATGACAGTGTCTTTCCAATTAGCTTTTTTTCTTCTTTTTTTTCTTTTTGAGATGCAGTTTCACTTGTTGTCCAGGCTGCAGTGCAATGGCGCCATCTCAGCTCACTGCAATCTCCACCTCCCGGGTTCTAGTGATTCTCCTGCCTCCGCCTCCTGAGTAGCTGGGATTACAGGCACATGCCACCAGGCCCGGCTAAATTTTTTTGTATTTTTAGTAGAGACGGGGTTTCACCATGTTGGCCAGGCTGGTCTTGAACTCCTGATCTCAGATGATCCACCCTCCTTGGCCTCCCAAAATGCTGGGATTACAGGCATGAGCCACTGTGCCCAGCCTCCAGTTAGATTTCTAAGCATCACTTTTCCAATTTGGACCAAGACAACTACCTGTTTCTGCTTCTGCTGGAAACACAGTATCTCACACACCATCTATAAAAACCTTCTCACCGCTGCATGACTCTGCTGAGATGGGAGCCCCGAGAGACAGGTGAGTGAGGGTCCTGCTCACAGAGGGCCTGGCCCCAGAACCTTGGGCCTTGGGAGGAACCAGCACCAGTTCGTCAGCAAAGGCACTGGAGCCAGTGGGTGCGATAGAGGTTGTGCAACTCATCTTGGGACGTGGAATGAGTTCTATGTGGGCTTCCTAACAGGCACATCCAACTCTCAGAGGCAGCCTCCCACTTGGATAGAAAGGACAGCCAGTGATGGGAAGGCCAGAAAGCATCAGAGCTCATTTCTACTGCTCAGGGTAAGGAGAAAACCCTTGAAACAGGGCAGAACTTGAGCCCTTCCCTCTGGCTCCCCTCCAAATCCACAGGAAGTCTCTGAACTCCAAACTCTCACCTGGAGAGCTAGGCTGCATGTGTCCTCCTTATAAGGCTTAGGTGGTTAAGTCTGGAGCAGCTGAGGCTGTGACATTATGAGTCATGGTCCCCAGGTCCGATAGGGAGACAAGAGAGGGTAGCCCAATCTGTGCAAAGTTGTCCACGCCAGCAGTCTTCCATGGACCAAGACAAGATTCAGGATGAAAAGTCGTTAGAAGAGAGATGATGATGGTTTTCATGTTTTGAGGCATGGTAGCACATGGCACCTAAGTGCAAGGGCCCTGGGGCCCACTGCCTGGCTTCAAACCCTAGCCCCACCGCTTCCTATCTGTGACTTTGAGCTAGCAACTTCATCTCACCGAGCCTCACTTTCCTTATCTCTAAGAGGGGAATCATCATTGCACCTATCTCATGGTATTATGGGATGAAATGATGTAAAGCACTCAGCAGTGTTGGGTACACAAGCCTAACCATTAGCAGTTACTACTACCAAGTGTTACTTGGGGCACAGGGGCTGTACGAAGCTCTCCAGGGGCAGGACTTTACTTGGTCCTTATACCCACACTGTGAGGTCGGGTTCCTTTTCTTTCCTTTTCACAGATGAGAAACAGAAGCTTGGAGAGGTTAAATGACGTGTCTGAGGCCACCCAGCTGATCAATGGGAGCTCCAGGATTCTAGGTTAGGCCTGATTCCTAAACAGCTCCTCTTAACTACTCTATTTCCCCTGAACACATGTTCCAGGGCATCACCAGAGGAGAACATTTTGTTAAACATTAGCCAAATCACCTGAAATCCACTGGGAAACAGAATGTACATCTTAACGTCCTCACTTGCTGAAAGTTCCATGCTGTGATGTGTTGTTACAGAAAGTGATATATCCACCCTCCCCCACTTTTTTCCTTTTATACTCTAATCTCATGACAGATTATACAATCCCCTTCTTAAAGAAACATTCTCCTCTTTGAAAGGAATATTTGGCACTTTGGGAGGCCGAGGCAGGCAGATCACGAGGCCTGTAGTTCGAGACCACTCTGGCCAACATGGCGAAACTCTGTCTCTACTAAAAACACAAAAATTGGCCAGGCATGGTGGCCTGCACCTGTAATCCCAGCTATTCGGGTGGCTGAGGCATGGAATCGCTTGAACCCAGGAGGTGGAGCTTGCAGTGAGGGGAGATCCTGCCAGTGCACTCCAGCCTGGGCGACAGTGAGACAATGAGACCCTGTCTCGAAAAAAAAAAAAAAAAAGAGTATCTGGGGTCTGAGATCCGGGATCCAACGAAAGGCTTTAACTCTTCTTTTGCAGCTATAGGTGATGATAAATCTACCCATTTCCTTTAAAGATTGATGTTGTCCTGGATAGCTTAAACTTTCTACCACCCCTCTAACAAACTGCTAACAACATTTGTTTCTTAAGTCACACAAAGTACTGCTGGCCTGAAGCCACCTATCCTACCAATGCCATCTTCCCTGACAGGAAAATTCGAACACCACTCCTCATTTCCAGAGGGCTCACTGGGAAACTGTGGTGTCAGGAAGTAGCTTAAGTGGGTACTCATCAGTGTCATCAACTTGATAGCTGTGGGATGGTGAGTCCACTGTCCTCAGATACTACAGAACATACTATTAAGTGGGGCTGTCAGGTCAAAAATCTCACAGACCTGCTTGCCATTTTTTTTTTTTTTTGAGACGGAGTCTAGCTCTGTTGCCCAGGCTGGAGTGCAGTGGCCGGATCTCAGCTCACTGCAAGCCCCGCCTCCCGGGTTCACGCCATTCTCCTGCCTCAGCCTCCCGAGTAGCTGGGAGTACAGGCGCCCGCCACCTCGCCCGGCTAATTTTTTTTGTATTTTAGTAGAGACGGGGTTTCACCGTGTTAGCCAGGATGGTCTCGATCTCCTGAACTCGTGATCTGCCCGTCTCGGCCTCCCAAAGTGCTGGGATTACAGGCTTGAGCCACCGCGCCCGGCCACCTGCTTGCCATTTAAGGCTGTTTAGCTTATCATCAAACCTTCCTCTCTTTGTCTAGCCACAAATAGCTACAGATGGACTGAAGGATAAATGTGAGCCCTCAACTATCCCAGCGGAATCTTTTCCCGGTGATGTTTAAAAACATGAACCAGGTCTGTGCTGGTGCCACCCTGGCTGGAGCAGAAGAGACATACCAGATGACCTCCAGATAATGCTCAAAGTCAGTAAGAGGTACCGGTAAGAGGTGCTTCTACAATGACCCCCAAAAGACATACTCTATCTAAGGCAGAGACAGCTCCAGCACAAGGTGTTTGGCTCATGGATTTTTAAGACTTAGGATGATTAAAAGGAAACGATGGGAAGAGAACAGCCTTTCCTGACCCAATTTAAGGTGTCACGCGGGGAGCCTGTGCAGGAGGACTCACAAGACCACTTGAGTCGGTCAGGACAGGGCCAGACGCTCATCTGCCCCACGCAGGCTCTGAATGAGGTCAGTAAGCAGGGATATGTCAAAGTAAAAGGAGTGAGTCTAGCTTCTGTTCATCAGGGGTCCTTCGAGGGCTGCTGGCCCTTGCTATATGTTTATTAATTTCTTAAAAAATGCACTGTGGCCAGCCTAGTTTCACTTAATGCCTAATGAAGGGAAAAACTGTTCACATAGCACCCCTGGGCCTGACAACTGAGCAGCTGAACTTAGCAAGATCCTTCACTTTCAAAGATGACACAATCCAGCAGCCTGGGAGGAAAACAATTCCTCTAGAAGCATGCCATTCCCAGGTGAAAGTGGCAGCAATTGAACATTGTGTTAAATAAGACAAAATCAGGCTAAGAAGGGATCAAACCCGAGGGGAAGAAAAGTTCCAACTACATCCTTGGCTACTGGGGTTTGTTGCATAACATGCAAAGGATAAATGGGTAAGTAACCGCCCGATTCATGTGCACTTCGTACAGTCCAGATCTATGTCTATATATAAACTCTGGGCCTGCTTAACATTCTCCCCAGGGTACCTCAAATGCAGCCCGAGAGAATAGCCAGAGTCTTCAGCAAGCTCCCAGGGAGATGTCTCCTCCCTCGCCTGCCCTGCTTCTGCGAGTCTCACTTCCATTCCTTGCTTAGGGGAGAGTGCTAGATTTTTCCATCAAAGGTCTCGTCACCAGGGTCTGTTTTCTCTCTAGTCTTCACTGGGAGGTAAGACACTCTGTGCTTCTATTAATAGGCTCAGCTTTCCAACCTGCAGATGAGACACCCTGGATGTAGCTATGGTGACCTCACTGATATGCCAGGCAATTTGTGTTAGGGACAGGTTTTAAGTCTCAGACTGAGGCTATGACTAAATGCTGACATTCACATCTACAGAGTACGTACTGTGCAAGTTACCCTGTAAGAGCTTTGTGTGTTTCATTTCATCTCATCAACTAGCTGAGACAGGAAGCATTATCATCCCCATTTTATAGAAGAGGCAACTGAGGCTCAGGTCAATTAATGTATCCAGCAGGTAAGCAGCAGAGCCAGGATTTGAATGTGTAACCAGTGCACTGCGCTGCTTCCTGAGTGGCCAAGTTCAGATCTACTCACTTGACGAAGCACCTGGCAGATTCCTACCCACCGTGTAACACAGAGGTCATGTCTCAGAATTGTCACGTTTAACTTGCCACAGCTTCTCCAAACAGAGACGTCTATTAAATTTCCAGCAGTAAAACAGGGTGTTCTAGTAGACAGTTCAGGAGCTTTGGAGGCAGACGGAGCTATACTAAATTCTGCTTTTTCGACTCAATAGCTACCTGACCTTGGACAAATTACTTCCTCTCTCTGAGCCCACTTTCTTATGTATAAAATACAGATACCACCACCAGTCTGGAGGAGTGCTGAGGCTTTACTGTGATTATGTAAAGGCTACATCTCTTCCCTTTCCTCCTGAGCCAGGGATACTGAAGGGCAGGCAGGAACCATGAGGTGGCTCTGTAGGAACCCTGGAGCTCAACAATGCTGTAAACATGTACGTGTGTCTTTCCCTTGTGCGGCTCCTATAATCACCCACCACCTGCTCATCAAATCTGGCCGAACTTCTTCTGGTCAACACCTTTAGATGCACCTGGTCCAGTTTGGGTGACTGATTCTACTGCCTAGATTACAGCTCTGAGGGCAAAACCCCTCCAGGGAGGGCACCACTAGCAACACAGAAGTCACACAGAGCTTTTAAAAACACTTCTAACTAATTCATTCTAATATATTATTTCTTATGTATTATTATTTAGTCAACTAAAATAACTGTGAAGACTGTAGGAATGAGGGGGAAAGTTTTCTATAGTGCTACATGAAAATAGAACCTGTAATTGTGAATTTGTAAAACTCCATAAACATATGACTATGGGTTATATGAAAATAGACAAAATTAAAATTAATTGTGAGGGCTGGGAAATTGTAAATTTCCTTTTCTCAGTATTCTTTAATAATTCTCTTTCAACTTACAAAGTGTATGTTTTAAAGAAAGCCCAATGATGAAGATGTTGACTCTTAAGCAGCGTGCCTACGCCATTCTTGCCTGTGGCCCTCATTCTGCCTGCTGTGCCTTTGAAGGATTTGGCTCAGGAGGCTGGGATCAGCTTCCCTTCGCAGAAGGAGCCATACCAGGTTGGAAGTGGGGAGTTCCACTTCAACAAAGCCCTGGGCCACTGAGGGCAGGGAGCTGCAGGGAGGGCGGGCCGCTTTCCATTCCGAACGCACAGCTGGCTGCCTCTTTTCTTTGAGTACACTTGGGCTGAGGCAATGAACAAGCACAATTGCTTCGCCTGCAGCGCCCTCTCGTGGCAGACTTCCTCTAGAGATAGCAGCCAGGCAAGGCCTGCATGCCAGCATTGCTGACAAATCACTTTTGAGGCTCACAGTTGAACAAAAAAGTATGAGAATGAGTCACATTGCATTTACATGTATGTCCTGGGAAAGGGTTGTGTCCATCACTTGAGGCGGGACCAATGGTCTGGGGTGGGGCAGCTGGGCATCTAAAGAGAAGCTGGAAGCCAAGGCTAACGTCCATCATAAGTAGTTACCATCCGCAGACTGAACCCCTATGCCAGCACAGCTCAACGTGGCTTTTCAAAGAGGTATTCGAGATCTGGGGCACGCAGTCTCTGCTCTTTGTTTTTGTTTTTAGCAAAGTCTCTCAGCAGGGCCATGACTTCATTTTCAAATATTTCTGGGGCTGGTTTAGCTTCTGCAAGAGAAGAGTGGGCAGAAAAAATTATGCCATAATCAGTCAATGCTCAGGTATGAGAATCTTAAAACTTGAAACATTGGCCAAGAACCACAGATGGATATATAGACTGTCTCCATCCTTCTTCTAAATATACACGATGTTAGCCTATACCAGGGGGTGGCAAACTGTGGGAGCCTATATTTGCAAGTCGTTTTATTGGAACAGCTGCTCCCAATGGTTTACATATTATCCATGCTGCTTTTGTGTTACGACAGCAGAATCGGGTACTTGCAACAGAGACCATATGACTACAAGTAAAATATTTACTATCTGATCCTTTATGAACAAGTTTGCTGACCCCTGGCCCGCACAATCTTAGCTGTACTACTTTGCTTTGCATTTGTCAATTCCATTGTTCCCCAGACATTGTGTTTTCCCTTGCAATGTATACATTTCTTGAAACAAAACCTCTTTCTCCTTTGTCAATCAGTTAGAGGTCCTCAGTTTTAAGAGACAGAAACTAACAACTCTAGTAAACATAAGCAAAAAGGAATTTATTGGAAGGATATTAGAGGCACACAGAACTGTCATGGGCCTAAAGAACCAGATTTCAGTGAACGGGCAAGAAAGATACTGAGTCAGAAGAATGAGAAGGTCAGCCTCGGTCTACGGCAGCAGGTCTGGCAGTGCACTGCTCCCTCTGACCTTTCTCTACACCCTCGGGACACTTATTTAAGATGCCAATTACAAGCAAAGCCTCCCACTGCCAAAGCCGAGGAAATGTGCTCCAGAATTACCCTTCCACCAACTCTAGGTATGATGCCAGGAGAGAGAATTCCTCAAAACCAAGTCAGATTCTCCCTTACTCGGCACAGGGCCTGGCATCTAGTGAGGGCTCTGTTTTCATGTGACAATCAAAATAAGATCAAAGAGGTTTTGGCTTCCTCCAAGAATGCAGAAAGTTGGAAAGAATATCACACTCACTGTAACAACAAAAAAAGCCACATAAACTACAAATATCATGACTCTTCTCAAAGATATCAGAGAGCTGAGGTCACAGGGTAACCCAACAGATGAAACCTAAGAAAAAAGAGGCCCTTCAAAGGAGAAACAAGAGCCGTGTACTTGCTCACCTGTGGCAGGCACAGGAATAAGAGACACTGGACAACATACAAATGGGTAAAAGAAATTCAGCTAAAAAAAATTTTTTTTTTTGGCCGGGCGCAGTGGCTCAAGCCTGTAATCCCAGCACTTTGGGAGGCCGAGATGGGCGGATCACGAGGTCAGATCGAGACCATCCTGGCTAACACGGTGAAACCCCGTCTCTACTAAAAAATACAAAAAAAAAAAAACTAGCCGGGCGAGGTGGCGGGCGCCTGTAGTCCCAGCTACTTGGGAGGCTGAGGCAGGAGAATGGCGTAAACCCGGGAGGCAGAGCTTGCAGTGAGCTGAGATCCGGCCACTGCACTCCAGCCTGGGCGACAGAGCAAGACTCTGTCTCCAAAAAAAAAAAAAAAAAAAAAAATTTTTTTTTTAAATTAATACAGACAGGGCCAGCCTTATGTTGTCCAGGGTAGACTGCAGTAGCTAGTCAGAGGTGCAGTTCCACTATTGATCAGCACAGGAATTCTGATCTGTTTCACTCCTAGCGTGGGCTGGTTCACCCCTCCTTAGGGAATCGGGTGGTCACCTGCTTCTGAGACGTCAACATATTGATGCCAAGCTTATTACAGCAGACACCTGACCTGTATAGTGCACTGCAGCCCAGAACTCCTGGACTCCAGCAATCCTGCTGCCTTCCAGGGCAGCCGGGACTGCAGGCCTGTGCCACTAAAATTTGCAATGAATTGTTAAAAGCCAAGTGTGGAGGCTGAGCGTGGTGGCTCACGCCTGTAATCCCAGCACTTTGGGAGGCCAAGGCGGGTGGATCACGAGGTCAGGAGATCGAGACCATCCTGGCTAACACGGTGAAACTCCGTCTCTACTAAAAATACAAAAAATTAGCTGGGCGTAGTGGCGGGCGCCTGTAGTCCCAGCTACTCGGGAGGCTGAGGCAGGAGAATGGCATGAACCTAGGAGGTGGAGCTTGCAGTGAGCTGAGATCGTGCCACTGCACTCCAGTCTGGGAGACACAGCGAGACTCCATCTCAAAAAAAAAGCCAAGTGTGGGCTAGCATGAGTGTATAAAACCACAGATACAGGTTGGGCACAGTGGCTCACACCTGTAATCCCAGCACTTTGGGAGGCTGAGGCGGGTGGATCACCTGATGTCAGGAGTTCGAGACCAGCCTGGCCAACATGGTGAAACCCGTCTCTACTGAAAATACAAAAATTAGCCAGGTGTGGTGGCGGGCGCCTGTAATCCCAGCTACTCGGGAGGCTAAGGCAGGAGAATTGCTTGAACCCAGGAGGCAGAGGTTGCAGTGAGCCAAGATTGTGCCACTGCACTCTAGCCTGGGCTACAAGAGTGAAACTCCATCTCAAAAAAATAAATAAATAAAAATAAAAATAAAACCCCAGACAAATGGAATATGCACCCACTCACAGGTTCTTCTCACAAAGGTGTGCTCTTGACAAAGACTGGGTAGAAAGCAGGAGGCTAGAAAGAACCTCCCTCATTGATAAAGACCAGGAGGAGGGGAAAAGCCAATGCGGCCAAAAAAATGCACATCCCAGTGCTTTGGGAACCCAAAGCAGAACTGCTTGAGGCCAGGAGTTTGAGACCAGCTTGAGCAACACAGTGAGACCCCATTTCTACAAAAACAAACAAACAAAAATAGCTGGGTGTGGTGGCATGCACCTCTAGTCCTACCTACTTGGGAAGCTGAAGCAGGAGGATTATGTGAGCCGAGCTCGAAGCTGCAGTGAGCTAAGATTGCACCACTGTACTTTAGCTTTGGTAACAGAATGAGACCCCGTCTCAGGAAAAAAAAAAAAAAAAGCATAAAGCCCAGCCTGGACTCTTTTCCTCTACCCCTATGGGAGAGGCACTATCACTGAGAAATCCCAGCTCCAAGACCCAGGACCACATGGGCTACTTGGGACTAAGGCTAGACCAGGACAACAGAGAGTGCCATCCCAACCTCTCCTCTCCTGAACCAAGCATCAGGTGGAAAGCAACAGGAAGGCTGCTGCACTGGGGGATGACAAGAACACGGACAGAGATTCCCTCTGAGACACAGAAATGCAAGGAAGGCTGAGAGCTGAAGGTAGAATAGGGTTTCTCTTAAGAAACCCTTGGCCAGGCGCGGTGGCTCAAGCCTGTACTCCCAGCACTTTGGGAGGCAGAGGCGGGCGGATCACAAGGTCAGGAGATCGGGACCATCCTGGCCAACACGGTGAAACCCTGTCTCTACTAAAAATACAAAAAATTAGCCAGGGGTGGTGGTAGGCACCTGTAGACCCAGCTAGTCGGGAGACTGAGGCAGGAGAATGGCGTGAACCTGGGAGGTAGAGTTTGCAGTGAGCCGAGATCGTGCCACTGCACTCCAGCCTGAGTGACGGAGCGAGACTCCGTCTCAAAAAAAAGAAAAAAAAAAAAAAAAGAAGAAACCCTTTGGAGGCCATGTGCGGTGGCTCACGCCTATAACCCCAGCACTTTGGGAGGCCCAGGAGGGCGGATCATGAGGTCAGGAGATCGAGACCATCCTGGCTAACACGGTGAAACCCCATCTCTACAAAAAATTAGCCAGGCGTGGTGGCACGCACCTGTAATCCCAGCTACTCAGGAGGCTGAGGCAGGAGAATCGCTTCAACCCGGGAGGTGGAGGTTGCAGGGAGCTGAGATGGCTGGGCGACAGAGCCAGCTTCCACCCTAAGCACATGTTAACTAACACTAGACACTGGTAATGCAATGAAGGTAACCAAAGCAAAAACAAAACCCAAGTTGAGCTTACCTCCCAACTCACTGACTTGATCCCCATACTAACAGTAAAGCAGAAGCACCCCGATTGTAAGCATAAATACATACCTCAGTCTTTACTGTCTTACCCCAATGTCTAATAATCAACACAAAATTACTAGAGACACATACACGAAAGAAGGAAAAACAACACGCTGTCAAGGGACAAAGAAATCAACAGAAGCAGATTGAGGGATGACCCAGACGTTAGAACTATCAGACAGGGAATTAAAAATGACTATGACTAATATTAAAGGCGCCCGTGGAAAAAGCAGACAAAATATATGAACAGATGAGAAATTCTAGCAGAGTTAGAAACTCCAAAAGTCAAACGGAAATGCTAAAAATAAATACAGTAGCAGATATGCAGAATGATTTCAACAGGCTCATCATGAGATTTGGCATCATCAAGGAAAGAATTAGTGGAAGATAAGTCAAGAGATATTATCTAATACAAATTACCCAAACTGATATACAAAGAGAAAAAAGAGTGAAAAAACACAAAACAGAGAACCCAAAAGCTGTTGGACAGACTGAGCACAGAGGCTCACGCCTGTAACCCCAACACTTTAAGGGGCTGAGGTGGATGGATCACTTGAGGCCAGGAGTACAAGACCAGCCTGGCCAACACGGTGAAACCTGTCTCTACTAAAAATACAAAAAAATTAGCTAGGCATGGTGGCACGTGCCTGTGGTCCCAGTTGCTCAGGAGGCTGAGGCATGAGAATCACTTGGACCCAGGAGGAAGAGGTTGCAGTGAGCCAAGATCACGCCACTGCACTCCAGCCTGGGTGACACAGCAAGACTGTCTCAAAAAACCAAAAAACCAAAACAAACAACCCCCACAAAAGCTGTTGGACAATATTAAACCATTTAACTAAGTATAACTAGAATCCTAGAAGGAAAAGAGGGAGAAAACAAAGCAGAAGAAATATCTGAAGGGATAATAGCTGAGAATTTTTCAACAATAATAAAAGATGAAAACGCAGATCCAAAATGCCCAGAGAACCCAAAAGCATGATAAATATCAAATAAATACCTACATATATAATATTGAAATAGCTAGAAACCAAAGACAAACTATTGAAAAGATTCAGAAAAAGAAGATACACACAAAGGAACAAAGATACAGCAGACCTCGTCACAAACTATGGAAATGAGAAAACAGCACATGGTAACACAAGAGGGAATGTGAAGCTGGCGACACACCGAAGGTAACCAGAGCAAAACCAAAGCCCAAACCCAGTGGAACTCTTGACTACCTGATCTTGTACACTAAGAGCTGGAGGTAGAAGTATATCTATTTAACAGAAGAAAAAACATTGTGACCCTCGAATTCTGTATCCAGTGAAAGTATCTTCCAAAATGGAAAATCTGGCCAGGCATGGTGGCTCACACCTGTAATCCCAGCACTTTGGGAGGCCAAGGCAGGTGGATCACTTGAGCTCAGGAGTTTGAGACCAGTCTGGGCAACATGGCAAACCCTCATCTCCACAAAAAATACAGTAACAACAACAAAAATTAGCTGGGCATGGTGGTGCAGGCCCATAGTTCCAGCTATTATGGAGGCTGAGGTAGGAGGATCGCTTGAGCCCAGGAGGTGGAGCCTGCACTGAGCCATGACTGCACCACTGTACTCCAGTCTGGGTGACAGAGTGAGATCCTGTCTTAGAAAGAAAAAAAAAAAAGGGAGGAGGCGGGGGTGGGGGGCAAATTTGAAGAGACACGTCACCAAATATACATAAAGGGCTGATAAGCCCATGAAAAGATCCTCAATATTATTAGTCATTCCAGACATGCCAATTAAAGCTATAGTGATATACCAATATATACTTCTTGGAACGGCTAAAAACAAAAACAAAATCCTGATAATACAAAGTGTGGGTAAAGATGTGGAACACCAATCCCTCCCTTCAGGTCCAACACCCTGGCAATCACTGATTTGTCCCTGTAAATTTTGCCTTTTTCAGATTATCATGTAAACAGAATCACATTCTTTGAGCCCGATTATGTACTGAGTATGTACTCTTTGAGTCTGACCTCTTTTTTTTTTTTTTTTTTTGAGATGGAGTCTCGCTCTGTCGCCCAGGCTGGAGTACAGTGGCATGATCTCAGCTCACTGCAACCTCCGACTCCCCGGTTTGAGAGATTCTCCTGTCCCAGCCTCCCAAGTAGCTGGGATTACAGGCACCCACCACCACACCCAGTATTTTTAGTAGAGACAAGGTTTCACCATGTTGGCCAGGATGGTCTCGATCTCCTGACTTCATGATCCGCCCACCTCAGCCTACCAAAGTGCTGAGATTACAGGCGTGAGCCACCGCGCCCGGCTGAGTCTGACCTCTTTTGCTTAGCACAGAAGTTGGCAAACTATGCCCTGTGAGCTAAGAATGAGTTTTAGAGATTGGATCTCACTCTTGCCCAGGCTGAAATGCAGTGGCGTGATCATAGGTCATTGCAGTCTCTGAACTCCTGGGCTCAAGTGATCCTCCCAAGTAGCTAGGAATACAGCGCGCACCACCAAGCCCAGCTAATTTATTTTTATTTTTGGAGACGGGGTCTATGTTGCCCAGGCTGGTCCCAAACTCCTGGCCTCAAGAGATCCTTTGCCTCAGCCTCCCAAAGCGCTGGAATTACAGGTGTGAGCCACTACATCCAGCCAAGAATGATTTTTCAATGGTTGGGGGAAAAAAATCAAAAGTATATTTCATAACTGGTGAAAACAGTATGAAATTCAAATTTCAGTGTCCACAATAAGGCTTTATTGAAACACAATCATATTCTTTTGTTTATCCGTTGTCTGTGGCTGCTTTCATGCTACAAAGGTCGAGGTTTGAATAGTTATGAAAGGCTGTATGGCCTGCAAAGCCTAAAATATTCACTCTCTATATGTACTATCTATATTTACCTATTACAGAAAAAGCTTACTATCTATATTTACCTATTACAGAAAAAACATATTAAAAGTTTTATTTATTTACTTATTTTTGAGACAGAGTCTCATTCTGTTGCCCAGGCTGGAGTGCAGTGGCCTGACCTTGGCTCACTGCAGCCTCTGCCTCCCAGGTTCAAGCGATTCTCCTGCCTCAGCCTCCTGAGTAGCTGGGACTACAGGCACCCGCCACCACACCCAGCTAATATTTCGTAGTTTTAGTAGAGACGGGGCTTCACCGTGTTAGCCAGGATGGTCAGGATCTCCTGACCTCAGGTGATCCACTCGCCTTGACCTCCCAAAGTGCTGTGATTACAGGCGTGAGTCACTGCACCCAGCCTTATTTATTTTTTTGAGAGAGTCTCGCTCTGTCACCCAGGCAGGAGTGCAGTGGCATGATCTCGGCTCACTGCAACCTCTACCTCCTGGATTCAAGCGATTCTCTTGCTTCAGCGTCCAGAGGAGTTGGGTGCACCACCACACACAGCTAACTTCTGCATTTTTAGTAGAGACGGGGTATTGTCATGCTGGCCAGGCTGTTCTCAAACTCCTGGGAGGCAGGAGTTTTGTATCATTTCTGATACAAATATTGAGACACAAAAACAGCAGTCGCAGAGTGTGGCAGAAATGAATGACACATCCCCTAATATCCAATTTTCATCGATAACAGAATCTCCAACATAGCGGGGCAGATGGAATAGACTATATTATTTTTCCTTATGGTCAGATGTAGCCAAGTAACTAAGCTGTGGCCAATGGCAAATAAGTGGGAGTATGCTGGATAATTTCCTGAGCGGGATCTACCAAGGAGGGGTATGCACTTCCACACACTTTTTCCGGGCTGAAATGTGAACAGGACAGCTCCAGCAGCTGTCCTGCATCAAGAAGTAGACAATACATGCTAGGATGAAAGAGCAGCAAGTTGGGGTGACCTGGACCCATGACTTTTTGACGCCCCTCTGTTAGCTCTGGAGTGTGCCTTCCTCTGGACTTCCGTCATGAGAAAGACCGTTCTACCTGGTTTAAGCCATTATTGTTTTGGATTTTTTTTTACTCACAGCTAAAGTTAATCCTAACTATACACAGTTAGAATTCATTCCTCATAAAGGCAGTGTCTGAATGAAACTTTTTTTTTGAGACATAGTCTCACTCTGTTGCCCAGGATGGAGTGCAGTGGTGCAATCTCAGCTCACTGCAATCTCTGTCTCCCAGGCTCAAACGATTCTCTTGCCTCAGCCTCCCAAATAGCTGAGATTGCAGGTGCCCGCCACCTTCCTCGGCTTATTTTTGTATTTTTTGTAGAGATGAGGTTTCCCTGTGTTGGCCAGGCTGGTCTCAAGCTCCTAACCTCAAGTGATCCATCCGCCTCAGCCTCCCAAAGTGCTCAGATTAGAGGCATGAGCCACCGCGCCCAGCCAGAATGAAACTATTGAGGAGCTCTGGCTATGCAGACTTAGTTGTCTGATTCCATTCCATTCCCAGCATGGTTCTTCTTCAACCTTTGACACTGTGAGCGTCACATACCCTTCCACTAAACTCCTTTTTGCTTAAGTGAGACAGACAAGTTTCTACTCTGTCTTGCAAATAAAGAACCTTAACTGTTAAAACAAATTTTATACACTTAACAAAAATTTGAACAGTGTTTGGGTTGAGTGTCTACTTCATGAATAAAAGAAAAAAATTATAGGCCAGGCACGGTGGCTCATGCCTGTAATCCCAGCACTTTGGGAGGCCGAGGCAGGTGGATCACCTGAGGTCAGGAGTTCGAGACCAGCCTGACCAATACAGAGAAATCCCGTCTCTACTAAAAATACAAAATTACCCAGGCGTGGTGGCACATGCCTGTAATCGCAGGTACTCAGGAGGCCGAGGCAGGAGAATCGCTTGAACCTGGAAGGTAGAGGTTGCGGTGAGCCGAGGTTATGCCATTGCACTCCAGCCTGGGCAACAAGAGAGAAACTCAGTCTCAAAAAAAAAAAAAAGAGAAAAAAAAAGAAAGAAAGAAAGAAAGAAAAAAATTATCTAGGATACAATTCTAGACTCAAATCAGCCTATTTTCACATTATGCTGCTTATCGTGCCCAGTACCTGTGGCCCAGTAGTAAATATCCCAGTCATTACTAGGCTCATTAATCAGGCGGTCATAGAGATTCAGCTGCTTCTCTGTCATGTGCTGCAGGTGTTCTTTAGCAAAAAGGCTAAAAACAAGAAAGAGAAAAAGAAAAAGAGGTTGAGAAGGCTATGTCTAATAAAAGAGAAGTGACACCAAGAATCCTACTCCCGGGAGTCTCTCTGAACCTACTCTGGCTCAGGAGGCTGCCTGATTTAAAAAAAAAAAAAAAAAAAAAAAAAAAAGGCTCCCAGTCCCATACCTAAGAAGAATGCAGTTTTCCAACATTCCCCTCTTTCTGCTCTCATAGAGCAGGCGGGCTCTTTTGGTTTCTATGGATTCATCAGTTCTCTCCTGCCATGGAGGCAAAGGGATTTCAATCATGTCCTTTTGGGAATCTGTTGGGCTGTCACCTCTGTAGAAGCGTCTGAATGATGTCACGCTGAGCAAAGGAGACAACAGGCTGTGCCTTGACAGAGCAAGCATCTGAAAAGAACAAACCACAAACATCTTTACAGTAATGACAACTATCATCACTATCATTTACTCAATGCTTACTAGGTGCTGAATGCATTCAATCACATTTAGTCATGAGGAAATTATGCTGCTGGCCAGGCATAGCGGCGCATACCTATAATCCCAGCACTTTGGGATGTTGACGCGAGCATGATTACTTGAGTTCAGGAGTTCGAGACCAGCCTGGGCAACATAGTGAGACCCTGTCTCTACAAAAAATACAAAAATTAGTCAAAGTGGGGTAGTCCCACCATGATGCCTGTAGTCCCAGCTACTCAGGAGGCTGAAGTGGGAAGACCATCTGAGCCTGGGAAGGTCAAAGCTGCAGTGAGCTGTGATCGTACCACCGCATGCCAGCCTGGGCAACAGACCCTAGCCCCCCGAAAAAAGAAAAGAAATTATGCTGATATTGTCCCCACTTTACAGCCAAGGAAAGAGAGGCTCAGGAAGGTTCAAAAACTCACCCCAAATCATCCAAATAGTAACTGCAATTAGAATTAAAACGCAGTCCTAACTGCAAATGTGTCCTTAGCCAGTTCCTTGCCAGAAAGTATGCCGGCAGAAACAATTTTTCCTTCCTTTGCACTCCCTTAACATTCTTACCGTATGGTTTATACTCTACTCACTCACCTGTGTCAAATCCTGAGCACACAGAGACAGCATGACCCCTAATCCCCCAAAGGCTCCCAATCCAGAGAAGTGGACAAACTATCAAGATATGATGTCAAGGTGGTGACCTCAGCAAGAGGTGAAGATGGTGGAGTAGGAAACCCCAGATCTTCCTCCCCTGATGGAGACACTGAGCCAACAGCAACAAACAAACCAATTCCCTATGAGAAATCCAGAAACCAGTGAGAGGCTCCTGCTCCCCAGGTGAGCACAAAACCAGTTGCATCAAAGCCAGCAGAACAATTTGTAGCACTCATATGCCAGTCTCTCCCCTCCCTGCCCAAGCATGATCATGAGATAACCCCCAGCTCCTAGCTTCTACCTAAGATGGAAAGAGAAGACTGAAAAGTATGTATAATGTTCGGACCTTTGGGAGGATCAGGTTTCTGTTTTGTTTGAATCTAAGTACTGACAGAAAAGGGCAGCAGGTTGAGGGAGAACAAAGAACCATGGAGAACAAAGGTGACAGTTTAGACTGGCAAGCACTCACTCCCTCATCACTCATCCTTGGCTCAGTGCAGAACAAGCAGGAGAAAACTCCCACCTCCCAGCTTCTCCCTAGGGAGGGAAAGAGGTGCAGTGTGCATCCAACATTCTAGCTTTTCAGGGGCTCCCTGGGGAACTGGTTTCTGTCTCTAAGCACTTGAAAGGATCTAGCACACTCTAAATGCCTCGTGGCTTGCTGCTGATCCAGAGCTTCCCTGAAACCGCAGAGAAAGGCCAATACAGCCCATTGGCCTCTCCCAGGGTTAGGGGGAGTGGAGTGTGCATCTAACATTCTGACTTTTTTTTTTTTTTTTTGAGATTGAGTTTCGCTCTTGTTGCCCAGGCTGGAGTGCAACGGCGTGATCTCAGCTCACCGCAACCTCCGCCTCCCAGGATCAAGCGATTCTCCTGCCTCAGCCTCCCGAGTAGCTGGGATTTCAGGCATGCCCCACCACGCCCGGCTAATTTTGTATTTTTAGTAGAGACAGGGTTTCTCCATGTTGGTCAGGATGGTCTCGAACTCCTGACCTCAGGTGATCCACCCACCTTGGCCTCCCAAAGTGCTGGGATTACAGGCGCGAGCCACCACACCCTTGTAACATTCTGTCTTTTGGAGAAGCTACCAGAGGGACTGGTTTCTGTCTTGCCCAGCTTGGGGCACTGATGGGACATGGCATACTCTAAAAGTCTGGAGGCCACCGAAGAAGACAGCTGGGAGACTTGCAGCAGCTCCAGAGAAACTGCAGTATCACAGGCAGACACTAGAGGGAGCAAGAAATTACGAGCTCCTGCAAAAGGAAACCGGCAAGTCCCTCTCATTGGGAATTTACATCCACAAGTCCAGAAAAGACACATCCTCAGGAAAGGATTGAGAGGTCCTCAGAATCTCTATCCATGCTGACTGGTGAAGGCCAATCACCAGTACAAAGACCAGGAGAGACAGATGATTTTTCAAATGTAGAAATCACCAGTACAAGTTGCCAAGTACATGAATAAAGAGGGAAACATGGTCCAATTAAAGGAATGAAATAAATCTCCAGAAACGAACCTTAAAGAAACAGAAGTATATGAATCACCTGATAAAGAATTCAAACTAGTCATAATAAAGATGTTCAATGAGCTTTGGAAAGTGATGCTTGAACAAAATGAGAATACCAATAAAAAGACAGAAAACATTAAAAAATAACCAAATGAAAATTTTGGAGCTGAAGAATACAGTAACTGAATTGAAAAATTCACTAGAGGAGGCCAGGCATGGTGGCTTACGTCTATAATTGTAGCACTTTGGGAGGCTGAGGCTGGAGGATCACTTGAGCTCAGGGGTTCGAGAACCAGCCTGGGCAACACAGTGAGACCCCGTCTCTAAAAAATAAAACTATATAAAAATTTGAAAATTAGGCCGGGCGCGGTGGCTGACGCCTGTAATCTCAGCACTTTGAAAGGCCGAGGCGGATGGATCACGAGGTCAGGAGGTGGAGACCATCCCGGCTAATGTGGTGAAACCCCATCTCTAATAAAAAATACAAAAAATTAGCTGGGCGTGGTGGCGGGCACCTGTAGTCCCAGCTGATAGGGAGGCTGAGGCAGGAGAATGGCGTGAACCTGGGAGGCAGAGCTTGCAGTGAGCCGAGATCGCGCCACTGCACTCCAGCCTGGGCGACACAGCGAGACTGTATCTCAAAAAAATAAAATAAAATAAAATAAAATAAACACAAAAATTTACTAGAGAAGATCAATAGTAGACCTGATCAAGCAGCGGAGTCAGCAAACTCAAGGACCAGTCATTTGAAATAAGGGTTTTTCCTAAAAAAAAAAAAAAAAAAAGAATGAGAAAGAGTGAAGAAAGCCTTAGGGACTCCATCAAGGAGATCAATATACACATTATGAGAGTCCTATAGGAGAAAGACAGGGGCGGAAAGCTTATTAGAAGACATAATTGGCTGGGCTCAGTGGCTAATGCTTGTAATCCCAGCACTTTGGGAGGCTGAGGTGAATGCATCGCCTGAGATCAGGAGTTCTAGACCAGCCTGGCCAACATGGCGAAACCCCGTCTCTACTAAAAATACAAAAAGTAGCCAAGCATGGTGGCGCATGCCTGTAACCCCAGTTACTGGGGAGTCTGAGGCAGGAGGATTGCTTGAACCCAGGAGACACAGGTTGCAGTGAGCTGAGACTGTGCCTTCGCACTCCAGCCTCAGTGACAGAGTGAGACTCCATCTCAAAAAAAAGACATAATGGCTGAAAACCCCCAAAGTTGGGGAAAGAAGTGGACATCCAGATTCAAGTCCAACAGATCTCAATTAGCACGAACCCAAAGAAGTCCACACTGAGACATATTTTAATCAAACTGTCAAAAGTCAGAAAAAGCTGGGTGCAGTGGCCTGTGCCTGTAGTCCCAGCTACCTGGGAGGCCGAGGTGGGAGGACTGCTTGAACCCAAGAGTTAAATTACAACCTGAGCAACAAAGCAAGACCCTATCTCTTTAAAGTCAGAAAAGAGACACCAGGGATGTGCACGCACACAGAAATGTGAGGACACAGTGAAAAGGTGGCCATCTGCAAGCCAAAGAGTGAGGCCTCAAAAGAAACCAAACCTGCCAACACCTTGCTCTTGACTTCTAGCCTCCAGGCTAGAAATTTCTATGAGAAAATTAATTTCTGTTTTTCAAACCACACAGGTTATAGCAGCCCCAGTAAACTAACACAGCATGCAATGAAAATTCAGATTCCCAAGCCCCACCATAAACATTCTGGATCAGAATCTCTAGGACTGGGCCTTGGTGAATGAATTTTTAACAGCCCTCTAAGAGATTCTGATGCAGACTGAAGGCAGGGATTCCTACTTTCTGTACTAAAATAACATGGTTGAGTAAATTCTACAGAAATAAATGCGGATGGGGAGGACTATCATCATCAGTACAAGGTAATTATTCTAATAATTGGGATGTCTTATTATTTTAGCCAAATTTCACCCTTTTTTTCCTGTTACTATCAAGGCAGCATTCCATACAAGAAACAATAATGGTTGTCACATAGTTCCAGGGAATTGTGTGACACTGTTACGAGTTGCGTTAAATAATCACCGGAAATTTCTATTGGAATATATTTGTCTTTGCAGGCAGGAATAGCTCTCTATAAAAAATAGCTGGGCGCAGTGGCTCATGCCTGTAATCCCACCACTTTGTGAGACTGAGGCGGGCAGATCACTTGAGGTCAGGAGTTCAAGACCAGCCTGGCCAACACAGTGAAACCCAATCTCTACTAAAACACAAACATTAGCCAGGCATGGTGTCCTGTAGTCCCAGCTACTCAGGAGGCTGAGGCAGAAGAATCACTTGAACCCGGGAGGCATAGGTTGCAATGAGCTGAGATCGGGCCACTGTACTCCAGTTTGGGCAACAGAACGAGACTCCATTTCAAACAACAACAACAACAACAACAACAACAACAACAAAATGCAGCCTAGATAGAGCAACAATAACAACAACAAAATCCCCAAAACTCTAAGAATAAAGGTTTATAAGACATTACAAAAAATTTATGAAAAATAATTGTATGCTTCTCTGGCTCATGTTTTATATCCTGTCAGTTAAAGACAGTTATCTTTCCAAAAAAAAACTGTCAAAAGTCAAAGACAAATTTTGGAAGCAGCAAGAGAAAAAGCAACTTACCACATATGAGAAGGCCTCCAAAAGACTATCAGATTTCTCAACAGAAACCTTGCTGGCTAGGAGTGGGATAATATAATTCAAGATGCTGAAAGAAAAGAATTGCCAACCCAATATACTTATATCTGGCAAAGCTGTCCTTTAAAAACGTTGGAGAAATAAAGACTTCACCAGATAAAAGCTAGGGAGTTCATCACCACTAGACCTGCCTTACAAGAAATGCTAAAAGAAGTCCTCCAAGTAGAAAAGGAAAGACACTAGACAACAAAAGAAAATCACGGTCTATAATCCCAGCACTTTGGCAGGTCAAGGCAGGCGGATCATGAGGTCAGGCGTTAGAGACCAGCTTGGCCAACATGGCGAAACTCTGTCTCTACTAAAAATATGAAAATTAGCTGCGTGTGGTGGCACACGACTGTAATCCCAGCTACTCAGGAGGCTGAGGCAGGAGAACTGCTTGAACCCGGGAGACAGAGGTTGCAGTGGGCTGAGATCACGCCACTGCACTCCAGCCTGGGTGACAAGGCGAGACTTTGTCTCAAAAAAAAAAAAGAAAGAAAGAAAACATAAAGCTCACTGTTAATGGTAAATGTATAGACAAATACAGGGCTGGATGTGGTGGCTCACACCTACACTCCCAGCACTTTGGGAGGCCGAGGCAGGAGGATCACGAATTCAAGAGATAGAGACCATCCTGGCCAACATGGTGAAATCCCATCTCTACTAAAAACACAAAAATTAGCTGGGCCTGGCGGCACGCACCTACACTCCCAGCTACCCAGGAGGCTGAGGCAGGAGAATCGCTTGAACCCAGGAGGTGGAGGTTGCAGTTAGCCAACATCGTGCCACTGCACTCCAGCCTGGCAACAGAGCAAGACTCCATCTCAAAAAAAAAAATATATATATATATATATCTGCGTGTATATATATATAGACAAGTACAGAATACTATAATACTGTAACTATGGTATGTAAATCACTTTTAATTTTGGTATAGAAATTAAAGACAAAAGTATAAAAATAACTATAAAAATTTGTTAATGGAGACAATATAAAAAGATGTAATTTGTGACACCAATAACATAAAAGGGGTCATAAAAGAGCAGAGTTTTTGTATGCAATGGAAATTAAGTTATCAATCAAAACAGATTGTTATGTTTTACATAAGCCACGTGGTAACCACAAAGAAATACCTGCGTAAGACATACAAGGAAATGAGAAATTCATTTCTCAAACTATGTGACTACAAAAAGAAAAAAAAGTCAATGAAATATAAAGGATGACAAGAGTGGAAAAGAGGAGCAAAAAAGTTGTAAGACAGAGAACAGTTCACAAAATGGCAACAGCAAGCATGGTTGGCCCTCCATATCTGTGGGTTCCACACCTGCAAATTCAACCAACTGCACACTCAACCAACTGCACACTCAACCGTGGATCAAAAATATTCAAAAGAAATAACAAATAATACAACAATTTAAAAACAACTGAGATATAGTATAACAAGTATTTACATAGTCTTGACATTGTTTTCGGTATTATAAGTAATCTAGAAATAATTTAAAGCATATGAAAGGATGTGTGGGGTGGGGGAGACATACCTAATGTAAATGACGAGTTAATAGGTGCAGCACACCAACATGGCACATGTATACACATGTAACAAACCTGCACGTTGTGCACATGTACCCTAAAACATAAAGTATAATTAAAAAAAAAAGGAAAGAAAAAAAAAGAAAGGATATGTGTAGATTATATGCAACTACTATGCCATTTTATATGAGACTGAGCATCTGCAGATTTTGATATCCACAGAGGGTCCTACAACATTCATCCCATGGATACAAAGGGATAATTGTACTTCCCTATTTTATTTTATTTATTTTTTGAGACAAGGTCTCACTCCTAATGCCCGGGCTGGAGTGCAGTTGCAAAATCACAGCTCAATGCAGCCTTGACTTCTCAGACTCACTCCCACCTCAGCCTCTCAAGTAGCTGGGACTACAGGTGTGCACTACCACACCTGTAAATTTTTTTAGTAGAGAAGGGGTTTTGCCATGTTGCCCAGGCTGGTCTCGAACTTCAGGACTCACATGATCCACTCACCTCGGCCACTATTTACTTTAAGTATAAATGGATTAAACTCCAGGCTGGGCACGGAGGCTCACGCCTATAATCCCAGCACTTTGTGAGGCCAAGGTGGGCGGATCACGAGGTCCGGAGATCGAAACCATCCCGGCTAACACGGTGAAACCCAGTCTCTACTAAAAATACAAAAAATTAGCTGGGCATGGTGGCGGGCGCCTGTAGTCCCAGCTACTCGGGAGGCTGAGGCAGGAGAATGGCATGAACCCGGGAGGCAGAGCTTGCAGTGAGCTGAGATCACGCCACTGCACTCCAACCTGTGCAACAGAGCGAGACTCTGTCTCAAAAATTTAATAATAATAAAATAAAATAAACTCCCCAATCAAAAGACATGAAATGGCTGAATTAATTTCTAAAAAAAGATTCAACTATATGCTGTACAAGAGACATTTTATTAAAACCTGGAAATCAATGGCAAAAGAAAAGCTGAAAAATTCACAAATATGTGGAAATTAAACAACACACTCTTGAATAATCAATGAGTCAAAGAAGACATCAAAAGGAAAATTAGAAAATACCTTGAGACACGCCGGGAATGGTGGCTCACGCCAGTAATCCCAGAACTTTTTGGAAAGCTGAGGCGGGAGGATCACTTGAGGCTAGGAGTTTGAGACCAGCCTGAGCAACATAGTGAGACCCTGTCTCTCCAAAAAAAAAAAAAAAAAAGAAAAAAGAAGGAAAACAACAAAAAACAAACAAAAAGGAAACATCCTGAGACAAACTACAACCCAACATATACAAAATTGTGAGATGCCACAAAAGCAGTACTAAGAAGGAAGTTTATAGTGTAAACACCTACATCAAAACAGAATAAAGATCAAGTCCCTGGGTCTATAGGAAAAAAAAAAAAAAAAAAAAAAAAAAGAACAAAGACAAGGATGGGGGTAGGAGGGGAAGATAGAGACAAAGTTCGTTACTTTGTAAGAGCAGGATAGGAAAAAAGAATAAGTTCCAGTGCTCTATTACATATTAGAGTGACTACAGCTAGTAACACTGTACTGTGTATGTCAAGATGGCTAGAAAAAGATCTTGAAAAGTTATCACCACAAAGAAATGATAGAGATTTGCGGTGATGGACATGCTAACTACGCTGATTTGATTATACAATGTACACACGTATTAAAACATTACACTGTACTCCCATAAACACGTTCAATTATTATATGTCCGTTATAAACAAAACAAAGAGCTCAAGATACTATGTGAAACCACGAAAGGCATTAACGACTAAAGAACGCGGAGAAGGGGCGTCCAGAGGAAGTTGGGCTAACCCCACCTGCGACGTAGGTGAGAGGTGAATTGAGTCTTGGACGATGACTTATCGTTTAAGCAGTTATTTCCAGACCGGCACACAGTAGGCTCACCAAAGAATGGAAGCGACCTTTATTTCCTGAGCTGCAGAATCGGCCTCTCCCTGGGCCTGCCCTTGCCCTAGGCTATCGGGCAGACGAACGCTCCCCAAGATAGAGACCACAGAAGAAGACAAAGTGTAATCCGCGCTGCCGCCCGCCCCGGACGCTAGAACGTTCTCTCTCCTCACCCGCGATGAAATCGAGAACACTGTGGACACCGCCATTTTCCCCACCTGCACCGGAAACCGGCTGCCCGGGCACTTCCGGGAACTCCTAGCCTCACGGCCAGCCGACTACGGCAGCCACGGAGGACCTGAAGCGGAAGGTGCGTCCTTGCGTATGCCGGAAGTGGCGGTGCGTGTGACGCCGGCGGCGGGGGGGGCGGGACCTGGGGCGGAGAGCGGTTCGCGCGCTTCGGGCCTAGTCCGGACTCGCCGCTGCCGCCGCCATATTCCCGGTAACGGGGGCGCGCGGCCGGGGGCAGGTTGGGCCGGAAGAGGGGTCCGGGCCGGCGCTGAGGCGGGGAGGGGGTCGGTTGAGATGGGACGGCCGGAGTCTGCGGGCGGAGGGAGGCGCGGGCCTTTGAGGGAGGGGGCAGAGAGAGCGCCGGGCCGGGTGTGTGGGGAGGGAGCGGGGCGGGCCTAGCTGGGGGCGAAGAGTAGGCCTGGGTGGGGAGCAGAGGCGGCTGGAGTAGCTTGACACCCGGGGGCCCTGGCCGGAGCTGCTTTGGGGCCTAGGCAGGTGCGACGGACAGGGGATGCGGGCTTCGCCGCGGTCTTTCTTCGCAACGCGGTCCTAGGGCCCCTAGGAGCCGAAGGTGGGACTTTTCCGTCGCGCCATAGGCAGCTGCGGCGCCGACGCGGCGCTACCCGGGTCGGGCCCGAGGGTGATGGGCAGCGACCCCCGGCGGCCTGGGAGAGCGGGGGGCGGCGCGAGGCCGGGGGCGGGGCGGAGCGGGTGGGGCCGAGCTCGGGCCGCTAGGATGCTGCGTCTCTGGAGATGGGAGGTTAGCAACCATTGCCCTCCTCCCAGGCCAGGACCCTCATGCCTTCTAATTCTTGCATTTTTCCGAATCCCGCAGTGGCATCTTCCTTACTTTGTCCATCCTCCGGGCTCGCGATCTTCCTTCCGGAGCCATGTCAGAAGGAGTGGACTTGATTGATATATATGCTGATGAGGAGTTCAACCAGGTGAGGGGTCATCAGGAGCTTTGGGATTTTCCTTGATCATCTGAGGAATCATTTTCAGCAAACTGGCAGTGGTTTCAAGCTGTACCAGTTCTAGGCTTGAACACGCGTCTATCCGGTCTAAAATTTTTCCCCTGCAGAAACTTTAAAGACTACACTCCGTTCCTCTTTGTGTTAATTTGAAGCTCCAGGCTTAATTTTAAAGGCTTTGATTTAAGAGCAAATAAAAAACAAGTGTAATAGAATGGTGAATCAACCTGTAGAATTTACTCCCCAGGAAGCCAAAGTTGGATATCAGACTAACCACACTTAAAAATCAAAAGTACATTTGCTACAGTATTCATGAGGACAGTGTTGATACCTGTTCCTTTACATTCTCAGCCTGCAGCTGGAGAAGTATAGTCCCCTCCACCGAAACAGTGCAAAGACAAAGTAGAAAAGATAACTTTAACATTTAGTTTCAACTCCATTCCAATTAAGTTTTACTTGCTTTTATAAGTAGTTTGGCCCGGGCGCGGTGGCTCAAGCCTGTAATCCCAGCACTTTGGGAGGCCGAGATGGGCGGATCATGAGGTCAGGAGATCGAGACCATCCTGGCTAATACGGTGAAACCCCGTCTCTACTAAAAAATACAAAAAACTAGCCGGGCGAAGTGGCGGGTGCCTGTAGTCCCAGCTACTCGGGAGGCTGAGGCAGGAGAATGGCGTGAACCCGAGAGGAGGAGCTTGCAGTGAGCTGAGATCCGGCCACTGCACTCCAGCCTGGGTGACAGAGCGAGACTCCGTCTCAAAAAAAAAATAAGTAGTTTGACTCCAGTCATGAGAAGTCCACAGGCATTTTGGTATAATAAATTGTATTGATTAACTTTAGTCTTTCTAGAGGGAATAAAAGGGTAAAGACGTTAGACACACCATTTAGATGACAGATATAGACTCATGCACAGACCCTCAGTTGGATTTGTTTTTATTGTACCAGGGAACATTATACAGAAATTTATCTAGAGCTGGGCACGGTGACTCTTGACTGTAATCTCAGCTGCTCCAGAGGTTGAGATGGGAAGATTGCTTAAGGCCAGGAGTTCAATACCAGCCAAGGCAACATAACAAGATGCAGTCTCTACAAAAATGTAAAAAAAAAAAAAAAACACAACCAGATGTGGTGGCTTGTGCCTGTAGTCCCATCTGCTCTGGAGAGTGAGGCAAGAGGTACTCCCTGAGCCCAGGAGTGCAAGGCTGCAGTGAGCCATGATTGGGCTGCTGCACGCTATCCTGGGCAACAGAGCAAGATCCTCCTGACTCTTAAAAACACAAGAAAAATTCTCTCAAAGGAATAATCTTCCATGCAGTTCAGTTTTTCCGTCTTGAGGTCAGTTCTCAAGAATGTTCCAAAGTTTCTACTGAAAACTTACTAATACGTTGCCTGGGTTATTTTCAGCACCATTCTACATAAGTTAAGCTGGCTCTTCCCATTTGCATCTTCCAGTGGGTACACATAAGGACCTGGTAAGAGCGAGTAATGAATGGGCTAGAAAAGGAATGTTCCCTGGTTGGACCCTGACTTTGATAGAAGGCAACAGAAGAGGCGGATACATGCCATTTATTTTTCACTTGGCATAAGTTTACATTAAAGTCTATTTTTTGATGCATTATGGATTTGTAACGTGGAAATTATAAACCATACACAAAAGTAGAATAATATATTGTACCCATTATACAGCTTCACCAATTATACATTTTAATGACAGGTTTCTTGTCTCTGCTCTGGCTAACTATGGTCCTTTAAATATAGCTGCTGGTTGTCTTAAATACATGAATTTTCCTCTTTTTTTTTTTTCTTTTTTCTTGAGACGGAGTCTTTCTGTCACCCAGGCTGGAGTGCAATGGCGCGATCTCGGCTTACTGCAACCTCTGCCTCCCAGGTTCAAGCGATTCTCCTGCCTCAGCCTCCTGAGTAGCTGGGACTACAGGCGTGGGCCACCACGCCTGGCTAATTTTTGTATTTTTGATCGAGATGGGGTTTCACCATGTTGGCCAGGTTGGTCTTGAATGCCTGACCTGGTGATCTGCCCGCCTTGGCCTCCCAAAGTGCTGGGATTACAGGCGTGAGCCACTGTGCACAGCAAAAAAAATTTTAATTTTAAATAAATCGAATAGTTATGGATAAAAAAGTTCCAGATGTTAATTTAGTTACAAAATCATTGTTTTCCATATTCACTTGAATCAGACTTTTACTACCTTAAAAAAAAAAGAAACAGTCTTGCTGTGTTGCCTAGGCTCGTCTCTCAACTCCTGAGCTTAAGTGATTCTCCCACTTCAGCCTCCCAAACTGTTGGGATTACAGGTGTGAGCCACTCTGCCCAGTTCAGACTTTTTGCAGATTATATTTTTCCCCCACTAAGATAACAAGAGCGCTCCTTAGTTCTTCTCTTTTTTTTTCTTTTTGAGACAGAATCTTTCTTTGTCGCCAGGCTGGAGTGCAGTGGCACCATCTTGGCTCACTGCAACCTCCGTTTCCCGGGTTCAAGTGATTCTCCTGTCTCAGCCTCCTGAGTAGCTGGAACTACAGGTGCACGCTGCCTCGCCCAGCTAATTTTTGTATTTTTAGTAGAGAGCTTCACCATGTTGGCCAGGATGGTCTCAATCTCTTGACCTTACGATCCGCCCACCTCGGCCTCCCAAAGTGCTGGGATTACAGGTGTGAGCCATCACACCCAGCCGCCTTCTCTGTTATTAATGAAAAGTTTTTCCCCTTCTAATTTCTTATCTGTGGATTGATAATGGTGCCATTCATTTCATTTTGAGAAATAGGCAGAATCCATTGTCCAGTGGAACTGCTTTGTTAGAGTAGAAGTTATTGACCTCGACAGTTTGTTCTCTGGTCTCCTCTGTTAAAAAGGACTTTTTTACAGGTCTAAGACAGGCTAAAGATAGTATGTGGACTTTAATAGATGTATATATCCAACAGGCAATATTTGACACGGGGCAAGCTGAAGAAAGTGTGAATTTTGAATATCTTATGTTTTGTGGAAGGTGATGGGATGAGTGTTTCCCCCCCACACACATGCAAATTAGTTATTTTTGACAAAGTTAGCGTTAGTGTCATCTGGAACCTACAGAAATTATTTAAAAAAAAAAAAAAAAACTTTGGCTACAATTGTTAGAAGCTGGCTTAGTCTGAAGGCACCCAGTACAAATTGTGTTTTAGAATGTTTTAAGAATGTTACCGATTTCGCCCCAGGCTGGCCTATGCACAGGAAGCCTTTCATGTGCACTTTGCTCCCCAAGGAAAATTAATATTTTTCCTAGATGGAACCCTATGGTGCTTATTCCCAGATTTCTCAGAGCATTTGCTGCAAAAGCCTTTTTTGCCAGAGCTACTTTATTCCTGTAACATAGGGAGTCCTGGGATTCACACTGGCTCTCTTGGACCAGGGAGAACTCTGGAAAGGTGACTGAGATCAGTTGCTCTGCTGGGAGTTTTGGCTTCTCATACTGAGACAGGCTTTGCACAGTGTGCCCAGTTCTCTTCCTTACGTCCATCAATAAGTATTTATTTATTGAGCTACTTGTGTTTGCTAAGCGCTGTGCCAGGACTAGTGAAGTGAAAGGAAAAAAAAGGGTCCCTGTACTCAAAACAGATTCCACTCCTGGTGGGTAGGGGTGGTGGACAATGGCAATGTACAATGAAGGAAAAGGAGGGTGTAAAGTGAGAACTGTGGAAATGGTCATTATAAAGCCAAAATTTTTGATTAAGCCTTGGTTACAATTAAAAGAAACAATGGTATCAAGTTGGTTGCTCTGAGAAAAATAAATCCTAGGCTAGTTACTTCCCTCAGTGGGATATCAGGAAGAAGAGGATGGAGGGTAGGAACGTTGAGCAGACAAGTGGAGAAGATCTTACTTAAATTGAAAATCACACACCTCTTTTGTTTATAGAGAAGCAGGAAGTTTCATGAGACAGTCACAGTTCTTTCTGTGCTGTTGAACACAAAATTATTTGAGATAGTCGTTCAATATTAAATATATGTTTCATGTTTAATCTCCCTGGAATGAAACTTTGAACATCATCAGTGCATGTAAAATGTACTTTTCACTTAATTTATAGAATTTGATTTTAGTTTAATCTATCACTGCATAAATCGCCTGAGAAAAATCTCTGGCCCTTAACTGTGTTTCTGTTTTACTAGCTGAACAAGTAAAATGAATTATGATGCTGGGGGATTAAAATCCAAACAATTTGATACCTTGTTTCTTCAGTAGAACCCTCAACAGTCTTGCCCTGTGCAGTTCCCACCAACTTCTTTGAACTGAGACTCTATGGCCCACAGAGACCATTTAAATCTTGTGATAATTTTGTATTCATTCAATCCTTTTGTTTCTAAAAGTGGTAGCCATACCAAGATCCTCCAGGATCTAGTCTATCCTATTTTTTAAGGGATCTTAAAACAGTATATTGGTTGCCTAAGCTTACAGTATGAAGGGTTTCCTGGTGATGCATTTGGTCTCTGAGCTGTCCAAATCTGCATGTTAGTCCACTACTCAATTTTCAGTGATGATTTTTACATTAGAAATTTTAGACACATATATCTGAATTACAGATACTGCATGGAAGGGAATCTCAATTTGGTTCCATTTGATTATCTGAGATAATGTGTCTCCTTATTCCCTTTAAGTTTCATTTGAAAATCCTTGATTTAAAAAAAAGAAGGCTGGGTGCGGTGGCTTACTCCTGTAATCCCAGCACTTTGAGAGACTGAGGTGGGAGGATCACCTGAGGCCTGGTGTTTGAGACCAGCCTGAAAGAAACCCCGTCTCTACTAAAAATACAAAAATTAGCTGGATGTGGTGGTGCACACCTGTAATTCCAGCTGCTCAGGAGGCTGAGGCAGGAGAATTGCTTGAAGCCAGGAGGCGGAGGTTGCAGTGAGCTGAGATCTCGCCACTGCACTTCAACCTGGGTGACAAACTGACACTCTATCTCAGAAAAAAAGAAGAATCTTGGTGTGAAGTAGTGCTTTCTAAGGATTTGAGCGTTGGATAGGATCAAATGATGTGTATAAATCCTTTCTCTACCTTGAACCACAGAAGCAACTCACCATACCTGGTACATGAAGAGTGATTTCGTCTAGAGTTAGGATGGTTTGAGACATAAGAGCTATGAAATATTTTATGGTGATTACTTACACACAAAATGTTTTCCCACTTATTAGCCCTAGCTGACCTCATCTTCTTACTTTATTATCCACCCTGTCCTCTGCAGTGTTAGCTTCTCTCCTCATTCTTTATATGCTGATCCTTTTTGTGTACAATCCTTTCTTATGGGTTTGACTACATGGAACAAGCTTCCTGTGCTTATTTGCCTCGCTGATTCCTTTTCTTGTTAAGTTGCCCCCTAAAAGTTTACTCTCTCTTTGCTATTCTTTTTCTAACGTTTTTAGAAGGGTTAAGCTCTCCTGGTGGGTTTCCTTTTTTTTTTTTTTTGAGACAGAGTCTTGCTCTGTCGCCCAGGCTGGAGTGCAGTGGCCGGATCTCAGCTCACTGCAACCTCCGCCTCCCGGGTTTATGCCATTCTCCTGCCTCAGCCTCCCGAGTAGCTGCTCCTGGTGGGTTTCTTAGAGTGTTTATAATATTTGAAATTATGTATATGCTTCAGGAAGTAGAATCCTTCCCCCTTCTCTATCAGAACAACCCAAGATTATTCTCTTAGTGTGCGTTTTCTTCCACTGTACTTCACATAAACTAAAAAACTAAAAGATTGTTTCCAGAGGTTCTTATAATACAAGGATTGGTCTAAGAGTAAATTTTTTAGTGAGTCTTCTTCAGATCACTTCAGAATTAGCAGTTCTTGCCGTGATATTGGAGGGAGAAATTTATGGGAGTTACCTGTCTTTAGTTGCCTTGAAGAAAGTATTTCTTCAGGGTACTGGACAAGTGGCCCAACTTAGGTGCCTCCTTTATTCCCTCTTTAAAAGAATAGCAATGTGAAACTGCTGTAGCACCCTTAAAACACTGAACTACTTGCTGTCTCTGTCATTTTGGCAGCATTGTCTTTAGCATTGTTTGAATGTTTTGTCTAATTCTTGCAATAAAAATAAAATATTTGTCTAATCCTTAAAAAGATTTCTCTGAGGCTAGGCACGGTGGCTCACGCCTGTAATCCTAGCACTTTGGGAGGCCAAGGTGGGCAGATCACGAGGTCAGGAGTTCGAGACCAGCCTGACCAACGTGGTGAAACCCCATCTCTACTAAAAATACAAAAATTAGCTAGGCATGGTGGCACGCACCTCTAATCCCAGCTACTCAGGAGGCTTAGGCAGGAGAATCGCTTGAACCCAAGAGTTGG
Source organism: Macaca mulatta (assembly GCF_049350105.2). NCBI lineage: Eukaryota > Metazoa > Chordata > Mammalia > Primates > Cercopithecidae > Macaca > Macaca mulatta. Next base: position 12,624,171 of record NC_133419.1, read on the forward strand.
AGGTTGCAGCAAGACTCTGTCTCCAAAAAAAAAAAAAAGAAAGAAAGATACAATTTCTCTGAGATAATTACGTTGTAAAATCCTGAACACTTTTTTTTTTTTTTTTTTTTTTTAAAATAACAGGGTCTAACTCTGTTGCCCAGGCTGGACTGCAGTGGTCCACTCATGGCTCACTTCAACGTCAACCTCCCAGGCTCAAGTGATCCTCCTGCCTCTCAAGTAGCTAGGATTATAGGTTTGTGCCACCATGCCCAGCTAATTTTTGTATTTATTGTAGAGATAAGGTTTCACCACGTTGCCCAGGCTGGTCTGAAACTTTTGGGCTCGAGCAGTTTGCCTGTCTGTGTGTCCTAAAGTGCTGGGATACAGGCGTCAGCCACTGCACCCGGCCTGTAAAATCCTAAACATTAAGGTCCCATATTGTAGTAGTAGTAGTAGTAGTTGTAGTTTAGGGGTTTTGGTATATAGTAATATATCACATAGGCAGAATGTATAATTTGCACATCTTCTGTAATACATATTCATATTATAAATGCTCACTGTGATACAGTTTATGGTATAGGTTCTTGTCGTATTTTCTGGCCCTTATATTTTAGAGAACTTTAACTGTTTTTTGTATATCATTGAATATCGGCTGGGCATGGTAGTCACCCCTGTAATCCCAGCACTTTGGGAGGCCGAGGCCAGTGGACACTTGAGTCCAGCAGTTCCAGACTAGCCTGGGCAACATGGTGAAACCCTGTCTCTACAAAAAATTTGAAAATTAGCTGGGCATGGTTGTGCATGTCTGTAGTCCCCAGTTACTTGGAGGCTGAGGTGGGAGGATCACTTGAGCCCAGGAGGTTGAAGTTGCAGTGAGTTTTAATTGCACCACTGCCCTCCAGCCTGGGTGACAAAGTGAGACCCTGTCTCAGAAAAAAAAAGTACATCTCCTAGATACATGTCATGGTAATGCATTGGGTCTGTATGTCATTTAAGAAATAGAACTTAGTAGGGGAAAACCACTGTTGTTATTCCCTTCCCTTTTATTTATTTTTTATTTTCTCTAATGGAAAGATGGGATTGTATACAATGAGTTTAGAGCTTTCCTAAATCATTTGTACCAATCAAGGGATTTAAATCAGTAACTCCCAATCTTTTTTGCATTTTTGTACCCACTTTCATGCTTTTCCTCTGCATTCAGTTTCTAAATAAATTTATTATTAAATAGACAAGTGAATTTTATATAACATTTGATTTTGGAAATAGCATAAGATGTTGAAAATAAGTTTTCATTAGCTTATCTTAGATGTGGTCTTTAGAAGTTGACCTTATTGATCATAGCAGCCCATGCATCTCATTATGCATTCTTTCTTTGCTTGCTTAATCACCCAGTGCCTTTTGATTCTTGCCAGTGGCTAAAGCCATAAACTTTACAGACTGTTACCAGAATCTTGAGAGAAAAAAAAATGTACATAATCTGAATTAAGTGATACAGTTTCAACAGGAAGTTTTTCTTACCTTGTTTCCTAGGGTAGGACAAGGAAGTTTTGTACATGTTTTATCAAGTATTTAACTGGATTGTAATAAACTAGAGTGAAACAGAATGAACAAAATGAAGTTTGCAAACCTACCTTTGCCAACCCCTCATCTCTTAGGACCCAGAGTTCAACAATACAGATCAGATTGACCTGTATGATGATGTGCTGACAGCCACCTCACAGCCCTCAGATGACAGAAGCAGCAGCACTGAGCCACCTCCTCCTGTTCGCCAGGAGCCATCTCCCAAGCCCAACAACAAGACCCCTGCAATTCTGTATACCTACAGTGGCCTGCGTAATAGACGAGCTGCCGTCTATGTGGGCAGCTTCTCCTGGGTGAGTGTGGGTAACCAAAAATGCTTATGGGTGGGCTGGAGGGAGAGCACTGGGAGGTGATGGCATTTTCAGAAACCACTGTTGCACTGTTTTGTGCTCTGATGGGGTTGGATTTCTTTTTCCTGGGATCAGGTTGGATTGATCTCTGAAAGAGAACTATCCTGAGGACGTACTGGTGCCGAAGAAAGCAATGATTAAGTGGGTAGTTGCTTTTTCTGCCATCTTGTTACTGCCCCTGACCCTGGGGCTTTATGTCTAGCAGGGTCATCTGTGGGACGAGATTTCAGAGTGAACACCTTGAACTCTTGGTGGTCATTAGATGGTCCTGTGATAATGGTGGGTGATGGGGATTAAAGACCTTGATAACTCTAGTATACTTGGGGTAGGTGGTGACTGTTGTTCTGCAAGTTATTTTGTCATGTTTTGGGGCTGGTGGTGGGGGTGGTTTTTCCAAGTTAGAAAATATATTTACTGTGGGGAAGTTCTGGCAATGGTCAACTCTAGCCTGTCAGATCTATAATTTAAAAATTGCTAGCTGTCAGTGTTTGAACTGATGACCAGCCAGTCCAAATGGCAGTCAAAGTTACAATAAGTTTTAATCTTCTCAGTCTCTAAAGATGGGGAATGGGGGTGAGTGGGTTTGGAATTCTGTATGGGTGAGGACAGTAAGAAAAGTCTGCACTAACTGAAATATTGCCAGGCTTTTGAGTTTCCTCTGGGGGGATTTAGTTGTGACTAGAATCCTGGGTTTGGGGGGCAGGGTCTGGGACATTGGCAGGCGGGGGTATAGCTCTTGACATCTCTTCCTTTTCCATCTTGCCGGCCCCAGTGGACCACAGACCAGCAGCTGATCCAGGTTATTCGCTCTATAGGAGTCTATGATGTGGTGGAGTTGAAATTTGCAGAGAATCGAGCAAATGGCCAGTCCAAAGGGTGAGGTCTGGATTTGAGAAGCCCCTTTTAATTTGTAACCATTGGGATAACAGATCAGCACTATATTTTGGCCCTGAATTTTAATCCCTCCCACCCCTGGCCCAGCTTAATGCCTTGGTTTTGGCAAACTGCCTTAGAAAGGGACCTAGCTGCAGTGTGGTAGAACATTTATCTCTTAAGGGGCGAAGAATACTGATTTTTAATTCCAAAAAAACAAAGATTTAGGCTCTTTGTTGTTAGTAGTGCTGTGTGTGTGTTTAGTTTAGCAAGATGTCCTCTGCTTTATCAAGTTTTACTAAAAATAGAAGAGAATTTCTTTTTTCTTCTCTTGGTTGTCTACAGATTTCATTCATTTTTAATTTTTCCTTCCTAAGGTATGCTGAGGTGGTGGTAGCCTCTGAAAACTCTGTCCACAAATTGTTGGAACTCCTACCAGGAAAAGTTCTTAATGGAGAAAAAGTGGACGTGAGGCCGGCCACCCGGCAGAACCTGTCACAGTTTGAGGCACAGGCTCGGAAACGTGAGTGTGTCCGAGTCCCAAGAGGGGGTACGTGGAGACCATCTGTATGAAGGGGGGGATGTTTGTGGGTTTGTTTTCTGTGGTGTAGGCTCAGCCTACAGTGTGGATGAGTTTGGGGGAGGGTGATGGTGGTTGTAAGTGGTGTCATGGTCGACAAGTAGTCCCCAAAATAGGTCTGTATAGAAGAAAGAGCATTGTGCTGGGAGTCAAGCAGGTTCAGGTTGTAGTTTGGTTCTGCCAATAATTCATTGTGTGACCTTGGCCAAGTCACTTTACTGCTTAGGGCCTGTTTCCCCATCTGGACTAGTGACATGATATTTAAAGTTCCATCAGCTCTAAATTCTGTGTTTCTGTCTAAAAATTGGCATATGGTGAATGGGCTTAATTTTTAAGACATGCCTCTCTATAAATTATCAAGAAGCAGCCACCCTAAAATGTAACTAAAAGGTGCCTATAATCTTTTCATAAACGTTAATTGGAAAGATATTGAAAGGAATCAACCAAGAGGAGTGGTGGAGAATAAGAATTGAACAATATTTCTCCAGCATTGTCCAGGGGAGAGGGTGCTCTTTTGATTACCAAATGTTTTAGTCTGTTTGGCAGGTATATCCCATTAGTAAAGTTAGAGGCCGGACGCAGTGGCTCACGCCTATAATCCCAGCACTTTGAGAGGCCAAGGTGGGTGGATCATGAGGTCAAGAATTTGAGACCAGCCTCACCAACATGGTGAAACCCCCATCTCTACTAGGAATACAAAAATTAGCTGGGTGTGGTGACACATGCCTGTAATCCCAGCTACACGGGAGACTGAGGCAAGAGAATTGCTGAAACACGGGAGACGGAGGTTGCAGTGAGCTGAAATCAGGCCACTGCACTCCAGCCTGGGCGACAGAGCAAGACTCCGTCTCGGGGGTGGGTGGGAGAGTTAGGGGCTGGGCGTGGTGGCTCACACTGTAATCCCAGCACTTCAGAAGGCCAAGGCGGGCAGATCACCTGAGGTCAGGAGTTGGAGACCAGCCTTGGCAACATGGCAAAACCCTGTCTCTACTAAAAATACAAAACTTAGCCGGTTATGGTGGCACATGCCTGTAATCTCAGCTACTTGAGAGGCTGAGGCAGGTGAATCTCTTGAACCCCAGAGGTGGAGGTTGCAATGACCTGAGATTGCACCATCACCCTCCAGCCTGGGTGACAGAGTGAGTCTCAAAAAAAAAAAAAGCAAGCTACACCAGACTACCCTAGTTTGAGGACAGTTTCCCTTACATTCATCTTACTCTCTTTATTCTGACTGTACTCACTAAGCCACTTTCTTATGCTAATTTGGTTTCCCAATTAGGGTCTCCTACTGGGAAGAGTACTAAGTACTCCGGTTTGCTTGGCAGTTACATTTTTCATTGTAAATTAATAAATTGGTGTTCTGGTTTATGAGTCAGTCTCTTGTGAGTTTGGTTAGCATGAATCAGTCTCCTATGGCCTAGTCACCCCGGTTGAAGCAAGTTTCTGAATCTGAGAAACCTGAGGACTAGACCTTGGATTTTCCTGACCTGATAAAGTGCAGCCACCCTGCAAGGCCCTCCCTGAGACAGTCAGCCACCTTATTTTCTTTTGCTACAGTGGGAGGAACAGCAGAGTTTCATCACCAATGTTCTGTCACTGCTTAGGTCCAGCTCTCAAAATAGTGCCTTGTATTGATTGGGTTTATCCTCCAAGTAGAAATAGGACCACTTTGTTCTTGCATAGGAACAGCTGTTCTTTTAACTAGATTGACAGCCTAGATAGATTTGGTGTGAACTCTTACTGCTCCATGTTAGAAAGGACACACTTTTCTTCCTTGACAAGTATTTTCAAGTTCCCTCTGTTTTGGAGTCTTTCTGTAATTCGCCGCTGACCTTCCTTAGGTATGTAATTTTACAGTTGTATTGGGAATAACATTCCTACTTCTACTCAGCTGCTTTTCATGTTACCTTTCTTTGCTGAAAAGATTGTAGTAACTGAGTGCAGTTTTTCTCTGTCGTGCTGATAAACCTGGGCTCTGTTAATCACTAAGTAAAGCTGGTGGACTTCCTCTGCATAAAAATGGTTGCCTCTTTTGGGACTTGTAGCCATAGATAAAAAACAGAATCCTTGCAGATGTGACAACAGTAGTAGCTGGGGAAGTGGTTAGCTGTCAGATGACACTTGCCTAATACCTTTTTGTTCTTCAGTTTGAGAGAACTCTAGGAAAGAGCCAGTTGCCATGTGTTTGAGACATGAAGAACAAGACAGCACTGACACTGTTTCTGCAGTAGAGAAGTCTAGGTGGTTGTCAGCATAATTGATTCCAGCTTAGGCTTTACTCAGGAGCTGGGATTAACTATCGTGTTCTAGTTTAAGGAGCACTCTTTCCCTCCACACTTGCTGCCAATGGCATCTTTCTATTTCTAAGACTTCCCTGGTGTAATGTGATCTTGTTCTATTGGATTCCACATTAAACAGGCTTAAACTGTTAAACTGGAGAGAAGGAACAAGTTTAATCAAGTGACTTGACAGTGTCAGAATCCATGCTTCCAGCTGTTTAAAACATGTTCTGAGCTCCTGTTGTGCACAGCGCCATACTGGCATGTGGTGATGGTGTTCCTGTTAGGCTGCCCTGAGGAGTAGAGGATTTTGGCCATTGAAATGTAGCAGGAGTTCCCCAGATTTGAGACATGGTTTGTAGCAAGCTTTTGCTAAGCATCCTTACTGTCAGCTGTGTGTCATGTGCTCGTGCTGTGGGCAGATCTTTTATTGGCCTATCTCCCAATTTTTCTTTCACTTAACCTCTAATTGTCTAGTCTTTATGCGTGTCTCTTTCTCACCCTGATTACTGGTTTTAGTATGTAAATAGAAGTGTCATCCAGTTCCTGCCACTCCCTCTCTTCCCATAAATTCCCTAGCCAACACCCTGTGGCAAAGAGAACATTTTAAATGTGCAACAGGAAGAGGTTAACTAGTATTAGTTTAAGGAGAGAGATCCTGAACTCTTCAGGAGATGTGGGGTTTCAAGTCAACTGCAATTCACCTGAACATCAGTGAATACTGTCATTTTCTCGTGGGCTATCAGGATCCTTCTACATTTAAAAATAGAACATATATGTAAGGATAAATTAAATCTGTTCTGAAGCACTTCTGGAGTTCTGGATGAAAAACATTCTTTGACAGGATTTAGGACGATACTGTTTTTTGGATTTAATGTCTTTGTCTTTACTGAGTTGCTTCTGACCTTCTCTGAAGCCAAAGAAAAGGCAGATGATTTTACCTTCTTAGCCACTTTAGTCACCTTCCTCTGTGGGGTGTCTGGTAACTCCTGAAGGATGAACTGGTCCTGTGGGTTTGTGTAAAGCCTGGGCAGTAACGTTAGTTCTGTTTTGCTTCATAGGAATACCTCCACGGGCCCATTCCCGAGATTCTAGTGACTCTGCTGATGGACGGGCCACACCCTCTGAGAACCTTGTACCCTCATCTGCTCGTGTGGATAAGCCCCCCAGTGTGCTGCCCTACTTCAATCGTCCTCCTTCGGCCCTTCCCCTGATGGGTCTGCCCCCACCACCAATTCCACCCCCACCACCTCTCTCCTCAAGCTTTGGGGTCCCTCCTCCTCCTCCTGGTATCCACTACCAGCATCTCATGCCCCCACCTCCTCGATTACCTCCTCATCTTGCTGTACCTCCCCCTGGGGCCATCCCACCTGCCCTTCACCTCAATCCAGCCTTCTTCCCCCCACCAAACGCTACAGTGGGGCCTCCACCAGATACTTACATGAAGGCCTCTGCCCCCTATAACCACCATGGCAGGTAAGGACTATCTTGTTCCTTTCAGATTTGAGCCAGGGTTAACAAGTGTGTTAAGCATTGTATTCTCCCTGAGAAAGTGAGCACTGAATCCTTGTTCTTTCCCTTATGGATATTCTGTTGTCACAGCATTGACTCCTGGGAAGTAGTTTACAATTTGTTAGTGTTTTCATTTGATGTTTTGATTGCATCTTAACCACTTGACCCAAACCATGTCCTTTATACCCCTTTTAAAGGTACTTAAATTAAATGCTGGAGCAGGTGTTGTGAATACTACAGATGTCTAGCATTGTTGTGTGTTATGCCAAAATTACAAAAGTATTGTAGAGTACAGTAAAAATAATAAGGGATGTGAGCAATCAAGGATGGTATTTTCTTTGTACAGCCGAGATTCGGGCCCTCCACCCTCTACAGTAAGTGAAGCCGAATTTGAAGATATCATGAAGCGAAACAGAGCAATTTCCAGCAGTGCCATTTCCAAAGCGGTATCTGGAGCCAGTGCAGGTAACTCATGCCTACCTTCACTGCCTTCTCCTTAACCTTTACTTTTTTTCCTGATTTTGTCATTTCTTGGCTCACTACAACCTCCTGGGTTCAAGCGATTCTCCTGCCTCAGCCTCCTGAGTAGCTGGGCAAAAGTTCAACAAGATAAAGTTGGAGTACTGTAGGTATCAAGAGCGGCACACTTTGAAGAGCAATACGTAACCTGATTTCTTGGCCTTGGGGAAGTCCGACTGTATTACTTAGCCTGTATCTAGGCCTGCCCACATGAAAACCAACTTAATGCCTGGAATATAAAGAATTAATACAATCTCAATATGGTATTTGCTGTAGAATGAAATTCCTGCCTCGTGGAAATCTCCATCTCAGTGGTTGATCTTTAGGTTTAGTGTCTACCGAATACCAGATATAGACCCTAGGTTTTTTTTAGGAATGATGTCTTGACTGGATAATGTGTTTTTTTGTTTGTTTGTTTTGAGAGGGAGTCGCCCAGGCTGGAATTCAGTGGCGCAATCTTGGCTCACTACAACCTCCTGGGTTCAAGCGATTCTCCTGCCTCAGCCTCCTGAGTAGCTGGGATTACAGGCACTTACCACCACGCCCAGCTAATTTTTTTTTTTTTTTTTTTTTTGTAGAGACAGGGTTTCACCATATTGGCCAGGATGGTCTTGAACTCCTGACCTCAAGTGATCCGCCTGCCTCAGCCTCCCAAAGTGCTGGGATTACAGGTGTGAGCCACCACATCTAGATAATGGTTTGCTATGAAATCTCATTACATTTGGGAGTCTAAGCAGAGCTGGTAGGTAGCCTGTTCTAAAAAGAGGCAAGTCTATAGATAGTCATCTTAAAGCATGTTATGCCCTTACAGCAAACTTTTGCCCTGCTCTCAGTAGTAAGTGGGTAGAACCAGCAGCCACGATTCCGAAAGCCCTGAGCATAAGATCTTTGGTTTCTAAAAGAAGAGGCTACAGGAAGTTTCAGAGTACTGGTCCAGTTTTCACATCATGACATTAGCCGTATTCACTTCCTTCCTGCGCGTTCCCTACATGAATGTAAATGTCTGTGATTATCAGATCTCCTGAGAAATAACTTAGCCCTAAATATTACCATCTGCTTTCCCTCAGTTTTCATCTTTGCATCATCCTGCCAAACTTTTTTTTTTTTTTTTTTTTGAGACAGAGTCTCGCTCTGTGGCCCAGGCTGGAGTGCAGTGGCACGATCTCAACTCACTGCAAGCTCCGCCTCCCGGGTTCACGCCGTTCTTCTGCCTCAGCCTCCCGAGTAGCTGGGACTACAGGCGCCTGCCACCTCGCCCGGCTAGTTTTTTGTATTTTTTAGTAGAGACGGGGTTTCACCGTGTTATCCAGGATGGTCTCGATCTCCTGACCTCGTGATCCACCCGTTTCGGCCTCCCAAAGTGCTGGGATTACAGGCTTGAGCCACCGCGCCCGGCCCCCATCTTGCCAAACTTGAATCCACAGAGTAGGTTAAAGACAGAAAGTATGTATGTTCCCTTCATTTTTTCCCACCAGAAAAATCTACATTGACATCTAAATTAATCTTTTTAGGCCAGGTGCAGTGGCTCATGCCTGTAATCCCAGCACTTTGGGAGACCAAGGCGGGTGAATCACTTGAGGTCAGGAGTTTGAGACCAACATGGCCAACATGGCAAAACCCCTTCTCTACTAATAATACAAAAATGAGCCAGTCATGGTGGCACACGCTGTAGTCCCAGCTACTTGGGAGGCTGAGGCATGAGAATTGAGAAGTGCTTAAGTGCTTGAGCCCAGGACGTGGAGGTTGTGGTGAGCCAAGATTGTGCCACTGCACTTCAGCCTGGGCAACAGAGTGAAACTGTGTCTCAGAAAAAAAAAAAAAAAATTCCTCTTTTTAAATTCGAAAGTAATATATACCCATGGATTATATGGGTTAAATACACAGAGCAGTATAAAGAAAGTACTCATTGTTCCTTCTTCCTCATCAACCCTTTCACACTAAGATGATCAATAACTGAATCTTGACCTCCTTCCCTTTTTGTTGTTCTCATTCCAGTCATTCAAACCACAAATACTTATTGAAGGTGCCTACAAAAACAGGCAAAAATTCCCTGCCAGGATGGAGCTGATGTCTTCATATTCTTGCGCCTCCACTGGACAGTTTCTCCATAGTTTCTATTCTTGTTGCCTTGCACAGAGGAAGCTGCCAGGCTTCATTTTCACTGGACCCCTGCCTAGATTCATATTTTCTTTGTATTAACTTCTGTCCTTAATGCTCTTGACTTAGCTTGGAAAAGCAAAGTGCAGGTACCCGCCCCATGACCACTATCCCTGAGCCAGGCATTGCTCAGAGTTGGGAAATGAAAGGTCTAGTTTTTTATGACAGCATTATTTTTTTTTTTTTTTTGAGACGAAGTCTGGCCCTATTGCCTAGGCCGGAGTAGTGTAGTGGTATGATCCCGACTCGCTGCAACCTCTCCCTCCCAGATTTAAGCAGTTCTCCTGCCTCAGCCCCCCAAATAACTGGCATTACAGGTGCATGCCACACCACCTGGCTAGTTTTTGTATTTTTAGTAGAGACCGGGTTTCACCATGTTGGCCAGGCTGGTCTTGACCTCTGGCCTCAAGTGATCTGCCCACCTCGGCCTCCCAAAGTGCTGGGATTACAAGCGTGAGTCACTGCATCCAGCCATAATTTTTTTAATGTATACATATACTACACATATGTATTTTATGTAAATAACATATATATACACATATACATCTGATTGTAGGTTAAAAATAATTTGTAGAAATACACATTGTTTAGAAAGTCTCATGAGGTACAGTGGCTCATACCTGTAATCCCAGCATTTTAGGAGGCCCAGGCAGGAGGATCACTTGAGGCCAGGAATTTGAGACCAGCGTGGTCACCATAGTGAGACTCCATCTCTACCAAAAAACTTTGAAAAATAAGCCAGGTGAGGTGGCAGGAGGATGGCTTGAGCCCAGGAGTTCAAGGATGCAGTGAGCTATGATCATACCACTGCACTTCAGCCTGGATGATAAAACAAGACCTGTCTCAAAAACAAAATAGTCCTCTATACAAGGACCACCAATAAGACCACCTTTTATAGTTTAGTATATATTCCTCCAGAATTTTTTTTGTGCATATGACAATTTATATATAATTTTTATTGTTTTACAAAAATGGGATATGGTTTTGAAATTTGCTTGTTTCAATTAGTATATTCTGGACACCTGTTATATCAACATATAAAATTTACTGATCCTTACTATGTGCCTGGCACTGTGCTAATGGCTTTACATGGATTACTTTGTTTACATACAGGTTTACCTCCTGCTTTTTAACAACTATGTAATACTCTATAGAACCAATGTTCCTTTATATAGCCAGATCCTATTGAAGATAATAAACAACACTAAAACACTGTTAAACATACACACTTGTGAACAGAAGTAGAAAATTTTTAGTAGAATTGCTGGCTCAAAAAATATGCACATTGTTTATTTTAATAGATGTCAAATAGCCCCTGGACAGCAACGTGTCAGTTTGTTCATCTGAAAACATCTGTCAGATTCTAAACCGCTGGAATATAGGTGTCATCCAGTTTTACATTTGCAACATCTGCCTCGTCTCTTTTACCGTGGTTGTTTAGGACAGCTAGCTACTCTTGGTTTGTGTCCTCCTGAGTTCTCCTTTTGGTCTAGTTAGTTTACCATCTCTCCTCACCCTTGGCCTTTCTCATTCATCCTTTTTCAGGGGATTATAGTGACGCTATTGAGACGCTGCTCACAGCCATTGCGGTTATCAAACAGTCCCGGGTTGCCAATGATGAGCGTTGCCGTGTCCTCATCTCCTCTCTTAAGGACTGTCTTCATGGCATCGAAGCCAAGTCCTACAGTGTGGGTGCCAGTGGGAGCTCTTCCAGGTGAGTTGGTGATTGTGTCCTCACCTACCAGCCCCAAGCAGCACTCTTCCAGGGATAGGGAGTATGGACAAATGGAGCCCAGGGAATCTGGGAAAGACCTGGCTGAAAGTCTGGACCTAAGCCTTCATGTCTTTATGGGGAAGAAACTAATCAGATACTTTCATTAATAAGTATTGTAACATCTGAAATCTGGTAGGTGAGGCATGGGCTCATGTAGGAAAAAAATACAGAAAGGTATTGTTAAGAACATGGGCTTTGGAATGCTACAAGCTTGGATTGGAATCCCAGTTCTGCTGCTAACTATCTGTATGACCTTCTTGCATATGGAAGTTAGTTAACTTTCCAAGCCTCATTTTTCTCATTTTTTAAAATGGACAATGATGGTATTTATCTTATAGACCTGCTGTAAAGATTAGGTCAGATAATCCATACAAAACTATTAGCACTGCACCTGATAAATTATGTTCTCAACAGATAAATTTACCCGTTAATCATCTTCCCAAAAAAGACTAGTCCTCAAAGAGCTAAAATTCTCAGACAGTGGGCCTATGATAGAGTAATAGAGGAGTAGTTTAGGCAAATATCGGAAGACACCAAAACACCACATTCTTTCAGAAAGAATGTGGTAGGCCCTCTGAGTGAGGCTGAAGGATCTTTCTAATTAGGAAAAGACATCGGTCCCGGGAAAGATCACCTAGCCGGTCCCGGGAGAGCAGCAGGAGGCACCGGGATCTGCTTCATAATGAAGATCGGCATGATGATTATTTCCAAGAAAGGAACCGGGAGCACGAGAGACACCGGGATAGAGAACGGGACCGGCACCACTGAGAAAGGTGGGAGAAGCCCCGTTCCTGGCTGCTGGGGGATCTTTTGTTAAAAAAAGATTTATAGTGAAGAGTTCTCTCTCTTTAAAGCAAAAGTAAATGCAGCAAGGGTAGGGGGAACTTCTGATTTACATAACTGGAATTGCAGGGCAGATTTTCTGCACATTTGTGGGGAATCTGACTCTGAGATTCACCTCTTTCTGAGATTTCTGCTTGTTTCTTAACTGAAAAGCTTGGTATCTGAGTGAGAGCATGGTGTCTGCATTCAGGCAGCAATTTGAATCCCAGTTCCTCCACTAATAATTGGCCATATTACTTTCTGTTCCACAGTTTCTTCATTTGTAAATGAAGATAATAAAAGCAACTGTCCCAATGACTTGCTAAGTTTTAGTGTGAGAGTCCATGTAGACCATTTAGCACTCATGGTACCTGTCACATAGTTCTCAATAATTAATAGCCATCGTTATTATTATGAACTTTCAATTTAAAAAATTAGGAAAATTGACTAAGAATAGTAACGCCATTGCCTACTTAGTTTTCAAGGTGCAACATTAATGATTTTAAGAATTAGGCTCGGTACAGTGGCTCACACCTATGATCGCAGCACTTTGGGAGGCCAAGACAGGAGGATTGTTTGAGCCCAGGAGTTCGAGACCAGCCTGGGCAACATAGGGAGACCCTGACTCTACAAAAAATACAAAAATTAGCCAAGTGTGGTGGTACACATCTCGTCGTCCCAGCTACTTAGGAGGTGGAGGTGGAAGGGTTGCTCAAGCCCAGGAGGTCGAGGCTGCAGTGATCTGTGATTGCACCACTGCACTCCAGACTGAGCAAACAGTGAGACCTTGTTTCAAAAAAGGTGGGGAGGAGGGGTAGGCGGGTGCCTCATGCCTGTAATCCCAGCACTTCAGTAATTTGGGAGGCAGAGGCTAGAGGATCACTTAAGCAGGAGTTTGAGACCAGCCTGAGCAACATAGTGAGACCCTATTTTTTTTTTTTGAGACGGAGCCTCACTTTGCTGCCCAGGTTGGAGTGCAGTGGAATGATCTTGGCTCACTGCAAGCTCCGCTCCCCGGGTTCAAGCCATTCTGCCTCAGCCTCCTCAGCAGCTGGGGCTACAGGTACGCCTCACCACGCCCAATGATTTTTCTATTTTTAGTAGAGGCAGGACTTCACCATATTGGCCAGGTTGGCCTTGAACTCCTGACTTCGTGATCAGCCCACCTTGACCTCCCAAAGTGCTGGGATTACAGGTGTGAGCCACCACACCCGGCTGATACCTCATCTCTTATTAAAAACAAAAAAAAAAAAGAGGCCGGGCGCGGTGGCTCAAGCCTGTAATCCCAGCACTTTGGGAGGCTGAGACGGGCGGATCACGAGGTCAGGAGATCGAGACCATCCTGGATAACACGGTGAAACCCCGTCTCTACTAAAAAAAAAAAAAAATACAAAAAACTAGCTGGGCGAGGTGGCAGGCGCCTGTAGTCCCAGCTGCTCGGGAGGCTGAGGCAGGAGAATGGCGTGAACCCGGGAGGCAGAGCTTGCAGTGAGCTGAGATCCGGCCACTGCACTCCAGCCTGGGTGACAGAGCCAGACTCCATCTCAAAAAAAGAAAAAGAAAAAGAAAGAAAAATTAGTTTATTTAAAAGATTTTGAAAATTAATATGCTTTAGTCCGAGAGGAGAAAGCTGATCTGAAAAATTATCTTTTAATAGGTTTAGGGGCTTTGTGGTGGATAATTAACCTCAACAAAAGGGTTTTTTGCTTTTGGAAAAGACTTAGTGACAAGGTTGTTTATTTTGTTGTGTTTTTTGTTTTGTTTTGTTTTGTTTTTGAGACAGAGTCTCCCTCTTTTGCCCATGTTGGAGTGCAGTGGCGTGATCTCGGCTCACTGCAACCTCTGCCTCCTGGTTTCAAGCAGTTCTTTGCCTTGGCCTCCCGAGTAGCTGGGATTACAAGCGCCCACCACCATGCCTGGCTAATTTTTGTATTTTTAGTAGAGACGGGGTTTCACCATCTTGGCCAGGCTGGTCTTGAACTCCTGACTTCGTGATCCACCCGACTTGGCCTCCCAAAGTGCTGGGATTAAAGGCGTGAGCCACCGCGCCTGGCTGTTTTGTTTTGTTTTTTTTAAATAGACACAGGGTCTTCCTCTGTCACCCAGGCTGGAGTGCACTTCCGTGAGGCACTATCATGGCTCTGTAACATCAACCTCCTGGGCTCAGGTGATCTTCCTGCCTCAGCCTCCTGAGGGCTAATTTTTAAGTTTTTTGTAGAGTCTCGCTTTGTTGCCCAGGCTGGTCTTGAACTCCTGGCCTCAAGTGATCCTCCTGTCTCAGCCTCCCAATGTGCTGTGGAATTATGGGCATGAAGCCACTGTGACTGGTTATAATTTTCTTTTGAAGCAAAATGAAAGCAGGAAGCTTGGAGAGAAAAACTGTTAAGTAATGGAGAAGTTCAGTTAAGATTAGTTGGATCCAGGAGCTCTGGCTGTGTCATCCAGACTTCATCTGCATCTCTCAGCTCTGCTTTTCTCTGTTGCTTTCATTCTTAGACAGGCTCCATATTGGTAGGGAGTCAGAAGGGATGCTGCATCTTTAGGTTGCATTCTACCAGCTTAGCAATCCCAATTGAAGGAAAGCTTCTGGAAAGATCGTTTCTAATATATAAGCATATAGGAGCAGGTGTTGACTCTGCTTCTATGGAAATCTTTAAAATAGGCCAGACTGGCTAGGGGTCTATCTGTAGTTCCTGGAGGCTACTGCGTGACCCAGGTAACTTCAGGGTCCTTTCTCAATTTTGTGGTTGCAGATTGTCTCTAGGACTTCTCATTTTTCTGTCTCATATCAAGTACATTAAGAAGATGTCCTTGGCTGGGCGCAGTGTCTCACGCCTGTAATCCCAGCACTTTGGGAGGCCAAGGTGGGCGGATCACAAGGTCAGGAGATCGAGACCATCCTGGCTAACACGGTGAAACCCCGTCTCTACTAAAAATACGAAAAATTAGCCGGGCGTTGTGGCGGGCGCGTGTAGTCCCAGCTACTCGGGAGGCTGAGGCAGGAGAATGGCGTGAACCCGGGAGGTGGAGGTTGCAGTGAGCTGAGATCGCACCACTCTACTCCAGCCTGGGCGAAAGAGTGAGACTTTGTCTCAAAAAAAAAAAAAAGAAAAAGATGTCCTTGATCTTTTGCCTGCTTGATCTAAAGTAATGGTAATTGAAAAGGAAGGTGAGGGGAAAGAATAGTAGTTCTGTTTGGTGTTTTTGGGATGGTGATGTCTGGATAAAGAAGGAGAAAGAAACTCTCACCACCTGTGAGCCCCTGTAGTTTGAGCAATAGCTGGAATGTAAATAGTTGGAAAATACTAAAAACCAAAATACTCCTTTTAGGTTTGGCTACTGCCCTCTATCTTGTCCTTTGGCCATTAGCTTAAAAACATTTATAGCCAGGAATTGTTTTTATCTTCTCCCAAAAGAGGCAAATAAGTGGGAAGATGAAAAATTACTAATATTTTTGTCTCTGTTCTCTGTTGTTAGCCACTCATTTATTCCACAAAATCCTAGAGTGCTTAACATCATTGAAATCTAGGATAACCCATGTAGAATCAACAGTTAGGCTGTGGGTTCTAGGTACTTCTTTCTAGATTTTGCAACAGGTTGAGTTTGGGGAGATGCCCACGTATCCTCTGGAAAAGCAGACACTAATGTAGATGGAGACCACAAACAACTTTGGCCTAACTCAGTCTCAGGTGGGCATGAGGGCAGGCATTAGAGTAGGTCTTGGTCCAGTCCTCACTCCGTTTTCTTGTTTTGAGTCTGCACAGTTGCTGGTGTTACTTGTGGATTGAAAAGCACATGTAGGCTACAGTGTATGTCTTTTGGAGCTGACTGGGATGAGAGTGACCAGGGAGGTGATGGCTGACCTGTGCAGAGCATGAACTGTCGTCTTTGGGGCTGCATTCAGTTTAGTAGTTAGAACATGACTGCATGTCACCATTCCTGATGGCTTTGCTCCTGACAGCCTAGGACAGGGAAATTACCAGCGAGATCCACTGATCCAGCAGTAGTTTGAGAATTAAACATCTCAACCTGAGTCTTTAGCTGTCACTTTGCATTATTTCTTCCACTTATAAAATGGGGCCAGGCACAGTGGCTTACTCCTGTAACTTCAACTATTTGGGAGGCCGAGAGGGGCAGATCACTTGAGCTCAGGGACTGGCCTGGGGAATATGGCAAAACACTCGTATCTACCAGAAATACAAAACTAGCTGGGCATGGTGGTGTGCTCCTGTAGTCCCAGCTACTTGGGGGGGCTGAGGCGGGAGGAGTCCCAGCTACTTGGGGGCACTGAGGCGGGAGGATCGCTTGAGCCGGGGAGATGGAGGCTGCAGTGAGCCATGTTTGTGCCACTGCACTCCAGCCTGGGCAATAGAGCAAGACCTCGTCTCAAAAAATAATAGTAATAAAAATAAAATAAGACGAGACTATTTCTCCCATTATGAGGATAACTCTCTTTTGGTAACTTTGAAAATGCCGTAACAGGCCGGGTGCGGTGGCTCAAGCCTGTAATCCCAGCACTTTGGGAGGCCGAGACGGGTGGATCACGAGGTCAGGAGATCGAGACTATCCTGGCTAACACGGTGAAACCCCGTCTCTACTAAAAAATACAAAAAACTAGCCGGGCGAGGTGGCGGGCGCCTGTAGTCCCAGCTACTCGGGAGGCTGAGGCAGGAGAATGGCGTGAACCCGGGAGGCGGAGCTTGCAGTGAGCTGAGATCCGGCCACTGCACTCCAGCCTGGGCGACAGAGCGAGACTCCGTCTCAAAAAAAAAAAAAAAAAAGACAGAAAATGCCGTAACAATATTGCCTAGAAAACAGTCATTTGACTTGTGTAGGCCCATGACAAGATGGGAAAAATTAACTCTGAGGCACGTTTTCTACTTCCCCACTTTTCCTGGTCACCCCTTTGATATGGTGGTTATTTCATCTGAATAATACAGTCTAAAAGCACTGAATCAGGCACCCCAAGAATGTCAATTTCTTACATTCTCACCCTAAGGACTCTTATTTCCATCTGTAGTGACCAAGTAATGGCTTAGGAAGTTTCATGTTGGGAAGATGGTACATGGTCCTCATTTATAGCAACCTTTTAGTTAGAAATGAATCGTATTTATATTCTATGATGACAGGTGTTCCGTGAGAGTGAAAGGTACATTTTGTTCAGAGGCAGCAATAGAACAGTAGCCTTCTTTGTCCATCTTTTCTCAGCATAGGACCCAGTTCTGGGGCCTGAAGGCTAATTGGCCCAGTGAGGGAATCTCTGATTTCTGCCTGCATTCCAATATTGGCACCAAAATGTAGCCATGGAGATTTAAGAATTGAGTGCTGTGGCTTGCTTCTCTTGGTGTACAAGTTATTCTCTGCAACCTGTGTCTTCGACTTTTTGTAGTTCTCAACTATGTCAGTTATCTCAGTATTTTAGGATATTATGCTACTTGAAATACAGTCATTCTCACCTCTTTCCTATACTCATTATCCATTGAAAACTGAGCTTTCTCTTCAATTTGGATCTAATTCAAAGATTAAGAAGCCCTAATGGTATGAAATTGAGTGCACTGAGGGCTTCAGTTTTCCCTTAGAGAAAATGGGACAAATACCAGCCTGCATAGGTGTTTAGACAGGCCAGGAAGGCTTAGGTCATATAGATTCTGAGGACCCAAGCTGAAAATAGTGTCATTTCGGTGTGTAGAAGGATCAGGGAGGACGTAGATGTCTCCTCTAGGTTTTATAAGGCCACTTTACAGAAGTAGTTATGTAAAAGGTAAACATTTGTGTGTAGGCTGTGTTGCTGGTTTGGGCATTAGGAGAAATTCTAATTCCTCATTTTCCCTTTGACTATTAATAATGTTTTATATGCTCAGACTGACCATACCACCACCCACAGATGGATATTGCAGCATTGGAACAGGGGCTGAGTGTACTAGGAACTTTGTTTGGTGGCCATGTGACAGGTGGCTTAATAGACCCTTACTTTTGGGTAAAAGTTTTTTTTTTTTTTTTTTATGAGACGGAGTCTCACTCTGTCACCCAGGCTGGAGTGCAGTGGCGTGATCTGGCTCACTGCAAGTTCTGCCTCCTGGGTACATGCCATTCTCCTGCCTCAGCCTCCCCACTAGCTGGGACTACAGGCACCCACCACCACGCCCGGCTAATTTTTTGTATTTTTAGTAGAGACGGGTTTCACCATGTTAGTCAGGATGGCCTCAATCTCCTGACCCTGTAATCTGCCCTTCTCGGCCTCCCAAAGTGCTGGGATTACAGGCATGAGCCACCGCACCCGGCCGGGTAAAAGTTCTTAACTGCATTTAGGTTTCTTCCATGCTCTGCTTTCTGTTCTGGCCTGGCCACGTGACTCCTGCTTAGTGTTAGTATGTTTCCTGGTTCCTCACGCATGGCTGTCATGCGAGGAAAGACTTAAAAATCTCTTGAGTTTTAGTACATCTTGGAAAATCTCTGGGGCTGTGTTTGTGCATACACGTACTCATAAAAGCACTTTTAGCCAGGACTCCTTTAAAAAGAAAAAAAAAAAGGATTTAAGAGTTTCCTGTGTATGTGCATCCTGCCTGCTAGAACCTCTTGGGTGTTTGGGGATTAATGGATTTGGTTGTGTACATACTTGTTTCCTTACCACTAAACCTCCCATTTCCAGATTTTTCCCCCTTCCCCTTAAGGTAAGCTATGACTTGCACAGAATAGATTTCTGAACCCATATTTAAACTCACCTTATTCCCTTTTAGTAACTTTTCTTGAAATGTGTCAGAGTTTCCATACTTTGGCAGCCAAAGTCTCCTTTTCAGTCAAACTTTCAGAGACCTCATTTCATTCTGTTTTTTCACCTAATCTTTATAGTGGATGTCACTGCTTTTTTTCTCTCTACACACTGTAGCTTCTCCTCCAACCATTCCTCACCACTTCTAGTGTCAGACAATGCTGCTTTGTTTTCCCAGGCTTGCATTCTCTGTCTGCATTCCCTACTTCTTATGTTGTAGTGTTAGAAAATGTGTGTTTTATATAAGCCCCTGTCATTCAGAAAGTAACCTCTAACTTGTGTTTTCTTTCTTCTCTTCTGATGTTCTCATTGCAGGAGTCTGGTTGGAAGCAAATGTTTTTTTAATGGACTTGCATCTCCTCACCTTGATCAGGACTAAAGGACGGAGGCCGCCCCACCCCCTTCCCTTTCCTCCAAACCCCTAACTCCCTCCAGACACCCAGGGAATACCCTCTGCCCCACAGGATTGAAGACTGCTTGGCAGCCCTCCCAATCCCACAGCTCCTGTTTGCCAGGGGAAAGAACCTAAAGACTTCGTGTGATTGGGAGGGGTGGCAGACAGGAAGAAAAGAACATGTCCAGGCCCCTGGTCTCCATAGAGAATGGTGCTTTGTCCAAGAAAACGTATGAGTTTCTGATTCTCCGGGAGCAGTTCAATGGTGAGGTTGATGGGAAGACTTCCTTCCCAAAGAAAATAGATCCTCCATGCAGGATCTAGGAGAGTGACTGGGTGTGCCAAAATATGCCCAGGGTCCTGCCCTCAGCACTAGATTTAATGGGGCCAAGAGGGTCCAAACCCCCTTGCTAACATACCACTTCTTTGTTTAACTCCTTTACCTTCCCAGCCCTTTGAGGAGGGACCATGAGAACAGAAATTACCTTATGCAAAGCTACTTCTGTTCCTGCTTTCCCTCTCACATATTGACGGTTTATTTCCTTGACCTCCCAGAGGGCTGAACTCTTTCAACTCTGCGCTGCCCAGCCTTCTCAGTGGACTTGCCCCTCCTAAGCAGAGAAGGCCTATGAGGTTGCTTTCTGCTGGGAAGCCTGGCAGAGCCAATTACCACCCTCTGCTGCTTAGTGCTTGGGTACCTCTTGCAATAACCAGCTCTTAGTTGTTCCCTTTCCCTGGGGCTTTTCCATTTAACACATGGAGCCCTTCCCCCAGAAGGCTACTTCCTTGTTTTAGAGGAAGGTACTGCCCATTGGGAGATGGGGACATTGGGACCTCAGCAATGAAGAACCCTTGTGAAGTAACCAGGAGGAATGGGGAAAGAAGCAAGTTGGGCAGGATATGGCCTACTTTCATAGGCTTTTCTTCTTTCAGGTTTGATGTAAGCATGGGCTTGCATCGCCCAGGTACATACTTTTACTTATTGTGGGATAACCTGGCACTAGTAGGCAGGTAAAGTCACAAATTTGGTGTCTTTTCACCTTTTGACTGTTGACTTAATAGCTCCTCTCACTCTGCCTGGAGATACTTCCTGCCTCAGATGAGGAGCCAGAAGAAACAAAGCCCGACTTGAATGAACTCAGCTCAAGAGTTCTAAGGACCAGCATTCTGGGGGCCATTTTCTCTACAGGCAAATGGAATTGCTTTTCCATAACATCCAAATTGTAATGTGGTTGCTGCTGAAGGAGGAGGCAGCAGCGAGGTCCTGCGGTACCCATGGGGCGATGCTACTTCTGCATGCATCTACAGGGCATCTGACATCTAACATGAGATGTGGCATGTGAGATGAGACTTGGCATGTGAGACATAGGGTCACTAGAGACCCTTCTGGGTCAGAGGAGAGAGACTGAATTGGACTAAACCCTTCCTCTGTTCCCAGCACGTTTCTCATATAGCCCTCAGTCACTGAGGAAGTCCCCCGCAGGGTTGGAGAGGCACATTCCCTTGGGACAGAGGCTACAGGTTGGAGCTTTTTTTCCCCTGTCCCCCAATCCCATCCCCACCTCCACTTCAGAACATGGCACCCCACCCACAACTGGCCAAGTGTTAAGTGATGTGCTTATTGAGAGCAACTCCGGGTGTCTTTTAAAATGTAGAGAAAAACAAGGTGACAGTTTAAGGAAAAATATATATAGAATACCAGAAATGCCGTTTGCCCGGAGAATTTTTTTCTCCCCATTTTTGTTTTGTTTTTACTCTCAATGACACAATTTTTAGTTTTATTTCCTGATAGCAAAAGGAAAAAAAAACACCCATCCCTCAAAAAGGCCAAGGTCCCGTCCCCCTGTTGTCGGTGATTTGTTTGTCTTTCTGATAGGTTGAAAATTGTGTAATAAACTTGATGACGCTGTCAATCTTTTATACTGCATTGTATTTTTTTCCTTTTGTAACAAAATATTTTTAAATAATAAATGGGGTGTGAGCTGTTTTATGGATTCTGCATTGAATAGATTTGTTGAGGTGTCTGGGGTATGGGCATGGGCTGATGTAGACACACGAATACCGTGAAATGCCAAGTTCTTAGCCAGGATTGCATGTCAGGCAGTGATACATGGCTTTAGTTGACTGTGGAAAGCCTCCTAAGAGACCTCTAATGCAAACCTTTGGAGGCATCCCTTAAGGTTTAGCTTTTTTCCTTGGCCATCTAAACGTTTAAGCTGGTTAAACTTCCAAGTTATTATCCTTTACCCTTCAAGATTCCTAAGACTTATTTTCAGAGCAAATGTTCTACCTTGTACAGTCAAATTCCAATGTCAAGTTCAAGAAGGGAAGAATCTTTTGATAGGAGTTAGAAGACCTGACTGGTAGTGCCTAGTTCACCACCTGTAAATATGGACAAGCAGTGTAACCCTGGTCTTTTTCACCTACAAAATGAAAATAATAGCTGTTCTGCCTTCTGCACGTGAATGTTTTAAGAAACATAACAAATGTGAATGTTTTATAAACTATCTAAATATGAGGAAGTATATAGTGTGGGTGATCTTGGGCTCCAGAAAAGCTTTTGGCTTTAAAAAGCCAGGTGAAGGAGGGTTCAGTGATAAAAAAGTGAGCCACAGACCAGATGATAATGTGTATTGGTACCAGGAATGGCAAGATGAGTGTAAAAACAAGCTTTAGGAGAAGAGACATTCCATAGAGGGGCTATCAAGATGTGAAACTTAAAGGAGGAAAAAAAAGTAGTTGGAATACCTCAGAATGTAAACTATTACTTTCAAATTGGGTTCCATGGTAACCCACATCTTAGTTGTACGTCATGCTTGCTAAGACACCTGTTCCTGTGCTGTAGCAATCTCTAGTTAAGGTCTAGGTGTCTGGTTTTTATGCCCCAGATGACTTACAAACTAAATTGTGAGGACTGGTAGCTTAGAGGCAAAATTGAGCTGCATCTAGGAGGTACCATGGTGGTATAGAAAAGGAAGGACTTTATGGTTACTCTAGGTTCAAATCCCAATTCCATTTCTAAGCTGAATGCCCTTGGACACATGACTTAACATCTGATTAATTTCCTTCTGCCTCATAGGATCATTATATGAATGAAGTAACACTTTGCCAGGCACTGGATGATTAGTAGTCTCCACAAGCTGCTGCCATGGTATGGAGCCAGAATCTGAATCTGTGTCCTAAATGCTTCCTAAACTGGGCCAGACCACTGCAGTCACTTGCTGGTTCTAGCCATGAGTGTGAGTAGCTGAGCAGGCCTCTGCCAGTTTATGCCCAGGGCCTGTTGCTTTGCTCAGTTCTCGCCACTGTCCCAGAATGTTGGCACCTCCAGTTCTGTGTGGATTGTAAAGCGCTTCCCTTGACTCTAGTGAGCACAGCCTCTGGCCACGATAAATCTCAAAGACTAGCTACACTGATTCCTGTCCTCCACTGCCTCGGTTTCTGTTGTATGTCTTAATCACGTGACTAACTGCATCTACACAGGTGGTTCCATCAAGCATCAGAAAAATGAACATTTATCAAGCAACCCACAGGAAGCACAATGTCCTAAACCTCCACATAACCATCCAGTAAACAAGAGGACTTCCTATTCCTAATCACAGCCTCATTTTCAACCATCATCCTCATCCTCATATATGAGGATATGGAATTTCCTTGATCCGGACAGACTCCTAAGGCAAGAGTTCTAGTTCTACCTGTTAATAACCAGATGTGTGGTGCTGGTTACGTCACTTCTCACCTCTAAGCCTGCAAAGTCTGGGGTTAGACTTGGTTCATCTCTAAGATAGGTCTTTAAATTCTAATGGATTTTATAAGGTGCCCTTAAACTTCCAATTGAGCCTTTCAATCATTTATCTATATTGCTGTGGGGGTGAGCTTAACCAGTGAACCTCTAAATTAAATAGGCCATACAGAATGGGCTCTCTTCCAGTTTGATACCAGTGATTTCTTCAAAACAGGGATAAAGTAGCAGAAAATTGGTATTAGTGGGATTTGTGATTATCAGGGCAGTTCCTATTGAAGGTTTTGTTACTGTTTCATGGTTGATTAGATCCATCTACTCTGGTTTTTGGATAGTCCCCAAGGGCAGCTGGGAGGCAAGGGCACATAAGGGGTAGGAAACAAAAAAAAAGCATCAGTGCTTTGGACAGCAGAGCCCCTCAGGATGAGAATGAGCCTGATCATAGTAAGAGTTAAAAACCAGCATAGAATGCTTAAAGTTACATTTTACTTTGAGTAAGAGCAGATAATCTAGGATTCATCTGAAAGCAGACAGAAGAGCCTCAAGGTTTTCTGAAGTGGATTCTGTCACGGCTCCTCGTGGCTTCTTGGAATTAAAAAACATGGCCACTGCTGGGTGCAGTGGCTCACGCCCGTAATCCCAGGACTTTGGGAGGCCGAGGCGGGTGGATCACCTGAGGTCAGGAGTTCGAGACCAGCCTAGTCAACATGGTGAAATTAGCCGGGCGTGGTAGCGGGCACCTGTAATCCCAGCTACTTGGAAGGCTCAGGCAGAAGAATCGCTTGAACCTGGGAGGTGGAGGTTGCAGTGAGCCGAGATCGCACCATTGCACTCCAGCCTGGGCGACAAGAGCGAAACTTTGTCTCAAAAAAAAAAAAAAAGAAAAAACACACAGCCACTACCAAGAAAAACAGGAATAATATTAAAGATGCTTACTTGGAGAAAGGAAGTATGCATTGATCTAGAGTGACAGTTCTCCAGCTTAAAAAAAAAAAAGTGTTCCTTTTATGTTAATTCCAAATTTTGTTTTTGAGACAGGGTCTCACTCCTGCACAAGTTGGAGTACAAACATAGCTCCCTGCAGTCTTGACCTCCTGGGCTCAAGCTATCCTCCTGCCACAGGCTCCTGAGTAGCTGGGACTACAGGTGTGCCTCACTACACCTGGCTCATTTTTAAATTTTTTTTTTTTTTTTTTTTTTTTTTGAGACAGAGTCTTGCCCTCTGTCATCCAGGCTGGAGTAGAGTGGCGCAATCTCGGCTCACTGCAACCTCCGCCTCCTGGGTTCACGCCATTCTCCTGCCTCAGCCTCCCAAGTAGCTGGGACTACAGGCGCCCACCACCACGCCTGGCTAATTTTTTTTTTTTTGTATTTTTAGTAGAGATGGGGTTTCACCATGTTAGCCAGGATGGTCTCAATCTCCTGACCTCGTGATCTGCCTGCCTCACCCTCCCAAAGTGCTGGGATTACAGGCTTGAGCCACCACGCCTGGCCGAATTTTTAAATTTTTTTGTAGAGACAAGGTTCTCATCATATTACCTAGGCTGGTCACAAATTCCTGGACTCATGTGATCCTCCTGCTTCAGCCTCCCAACGTGTTGGGATCACAAGTGTAAGCCACTGTGCCAGGCCTCAAAATACTAAAATAAGTGACCAAAAAAAAAATCAGCTGGTTGCAGTGGCTCACACCAGTACTCCTAGCACATTAGGAGGTAGAGGCAGGAGGACTGCTTGAGCTCAGGAGTTAGAGACCAATCTGAGCAACAGAGTGAGACCCTATCTCTACAACGAATACAAAAATTAGTTGGCTGGGCACGGTGGCTCACGCCTGTAACCCCAGCACTTTGGGAGGCCAGCAGGCAGATCACGAGGTCAGGAGTTTGAGACCAGGCTGGCCAGCATGGTGAAACCCCGTCTCTACCAAAAATACAAAAAAAAATTAGCCCGGCATGGTGGTGCACACCTGTATTCCCAGCTACTTGGGAGGCTGAGGCAGGAGAATCGCTTGAACCCAGGAGGCAGAGGTTGCGGTACGCTGAGATCGTGCCACTGCACTGCAGTCTATCCAGTCTAGGTGACAGAGTGAGACCCCGTCTCAAAAAAAAAAAAGCCAGGCATGATGGTGTGTGCCTGTAGTCCCACCTACTTGAGAGGCTGATGTGGGAGGATCGCGTGAGCTAGGGAGGCAGAGGTTGCAGTGAGCCAAGATCATGCCACTGCACTGCAGCCTGGATGACAGACTGAGACACTGTCTCCAAACTTTAAAAAAAAAAAAAAGTTAGTTTGGAATACGCTTCTTCCAGTTACACATGGCCCACTGGAAAAGAGCTAACAATTCCCTGTAAGAAGAGTGAGACCAGATGCTGACTTTGGGGCAGAGTGAAGCAAATAAGCAGTCTTTTGCATGATGAGAGACTTGAAGAAGATACAGAGGATGGCAGTGCATTCAGGGTTTAATTTAGGCTGCAGCTTGGGGAAGAAAATCAGTGGTCATCACTGCCTTTGTGTGCACACTGTATCACTAAGCAAAGCTCCTGAGAACAAACCGCTGGGATAGTCACGACCCTCTCTTGGAGTAGATGAATTCTAGGGACAGGTGCCATAAGGAAAGGCTGCAACCCCCACAACAGAAAATACATATTTATTAAAAATAAAGTTAGTTACATGATGACAGTAGAAAAATAACACTATGAGCTACTAAAAACGTTCTGGAAACTCAGTCTCCGAGGACTGGGGTGAGAGGCTTTCGCATCACTCTGGAAACCCACCAACATGAGGCTCTCTGTGCTCATGTGGGACAGGTATGGCACAACTCGTACAGGGAGCATGTGGCTCAGGTCCTGCTTGAAGCCCAAGGAGCCTAGATGGTCCACACGAGATGCTCTGGCCACGGTGATCAAAGAGGAGAACTTGAGGTCAGCAGGGGACTGGTTCTGAGAAGGGGCAGGATGGGAATAACCTTGCCCGTCCCTATGCTGGAGTGTAGAACAGTCTCTCGGGTTGATGGTCCTGGTTTAGAAGATGGCACCCACTGGCCTTATGCTGAGTTGCTTGCCCAAATGTATGTGCTGAAGAAAAGCCACACAGCCTTTCTCAGGATAACTTGCCCCACCAATTCTCACTGGTGTGGCTAAAGTACCAGAAGCAATATGTGTGGTGTCAGCCTGATGGGCTGCTGGCTGAAATTCTGTACTTCAAATTCTGTCCATACTGATGGCAGAAAGAAAGAAAATGTTAAAAGACCAGTGAATGAGAGTAGCTGGCCTCAACTGTTCTATATTCCAAGTCTCCTGGCCCCAAAGAATAGGGAGAGTATCCTCCCTGAGTGGGAATCAATCTACCTACCCTAAACAGGAAAGGCAATCCACTAGCCACCCCTTTCCCCCACTAGAGAAAAGTCTTCTAGATCCCTTAGGCTTCAGAAGAATACTGAATCCCTCCCTGGGATGGGAACCCAACCCTCTGGTGATGAGAAATGGTCCCTCAGCGAAGCAGTACCTGGAGAAAGCAGCCAAGGTGAGCACCTCAAGTAAAAGCTCTGAGCCACAGAAGAAGAGCAAGATGCCGTTCATGATGGCTTCCAGGCGGAGTACATAGGTCTGCAGCAGCAGGTAATAGGAGGCCATCATGGCAGATGGGAAGGTCAAGGCCACGCTAATACTGAGTGGCATCTTTCGTTGGCAAAGGTTTCCCTTTGTACCTGTGTCAGACAGAACCCATGGAGTCATCTCCAAATGGTCTGCTTTTCCTGGCCCAGGGGAAAGATGTGGGAGATGTGATGGAATGGCAAGGCACAAAAAATGATCCTGAGTGGGGTGCACAGATTTATAAATGGGGTCCCACTGTACTGAAAGTTTGAGGCTTGGCAGAGTTACAAGATTAAAGTCACTTAATCCAGAGGTCCTGCTTCCAGTCTGGTCCCCACTCAAGAGACAATGGGATCTTTATTTGGGAAAAAAATTTTTTTTGATTATAAAAATAATATATAATCATTTAAAAATTTTTAATGGCCGGGCACGGTGGCTCACGCCTATAATCCCAGCACTCTGGGAGTCCGAGGCGGGCGGATCACAAGGTCAGGAGATCGAGACCATCCTGGCTAACACAGTGAAACCCCGTCTCTACTAAAAATATAAAAAAATATAGCTCAAGCCTGTAATCCCAGCACTTTGGGAGGCCGAGACGGGCGGATCACGAGGTCAGGAGATCGAGACCGTCCTGGCTAACATGGTGAAACCCCATCTCTATTAAAAAATACAAAAAACTAGCCGGGCGAGGTGGCAGGCGCCTGTAGTCCCAGCTACTCGGGAGGCTGAGGCAGGAGAATGGTGTAAACCCGGGAGGTGGAGCTTGCAGTGAGCTGAGATCCGGCCACTGCACTCCAGCCTGGGTGACACAGCGAGACTCCGTCTCAAAAAAAAATAAAAATAAAAATAAAAAAATAAAAAAATTAGCCAGGCGTGGTGGTGGGCACCTGTTCCCAGGTACTCCAGAGGCTGAGGCAGGAGAATGGCGTGAACCCAGGAGGCGGGGCTTGCAGTGAGCAGCTATCATGCCACTGCACTCCAGCCCGGGGAACAAAGTAAGACTCTGTCTCAAAAAAAAAAAAAAAAAAAAATTTCAACACAGAAAATAATTTTTGAGTATATAGAAAGTGAAAGGCCTCCATGTCCCTGCACCCTGAAGATTATTAGAGAATGATGTGTATTGTTTCAGATTTTTTATATGTATATATTCACATATTACTATTTATTATTATAAAAATAGAAGCATACTCTACATCCTGTTTCACAACTTATTTTTCCCCACAGACATTTTTCCACACACATAGCTACCCTAATTTTTTTTTTTTTTTTAGATAGTGTTTCATTCTGTCACCCAGGCTGGAGTGCAGTTGCATCATCATAGCTCACTGCAGCCTCAAACACCTGGGCTCAAGGGATCTTCCCACTATAGGTACACGTCACTATGCCCAGCTAATTTTTTTTTTTTTGAGACAGAGTTTCTTGTCACCCAGGCTGGAGTGCAATGGAGCGATCTTGGCTCACTTCAACCTCCACCTCCCGGGTTCAAGCGATTATCCTGCCTCAGCCTCCCAAGTAGCTGGGATTAGGTGCCCGCCACCATGCCTAGCTAATTTTCATATTTTTTAGTAGAGGCACGATTTCACCATGTTGGCCAGGCTGGTCACGAATTCCTGACCTCAGGCAATCCACCTGCCTCGGCCTCCCACAGTGCTGAGATTACAGGCGTGAGCCTGGCCAATCTTTATTTTATTTTTTGTCTCACTATGTTGACTAGGCTGGTCTCAAACTCCTGGCCTTAAGCAACCTTCCTGTCTCAGCCTCCCAAAGTTCTGATTACAGGCGTGAGCCACTGCATCTGGCCTTAACTGTTCTTTTTTATTTTTAAATTTTTAAAATTTTTTTATTTTTTGAGACGGAGTCTAGCTCTCTTGCCAGGCTGAAGTGTAGTGACGCGATCTCGGCTCACTACAACTTCCGCCTCCTGGGCTCAAGTGATTCTCCTGCCTCAACCTCCCTAGTAGCTGGGATTACAGGCACACGCCACCACACTCAGCTAATTTTTGTATTTTTAGTAGAGACGGGGTTTCACCATGTTGGCCAGGATGGTCTTGATCTGACCTCGTAATCTGCCTGCCTCGGCCTCCCAAAGTGCCGGGATTACAGGTGTGAGCCACCGTGCCTAGCAACTGTTCTTTTTTAATGGTTATATCTAAGTCCGTTGAATCAGTGCCATAACTTATTTAACAAGCCCATATGGACAGGTTTCGTTTGTTTATAGTGTTTTGATGTTACCAAATTTTTGGCAATAAACATTCTCATATAGTTATCTTTGCATATCTGTGGAATTTTTTTTTTAATCTAGTTTTAGAAGTGAAATTGTTGGGGTTAAGAGTAAAATATTACATGGTAATAACTATTACTGAAAAGAGTTGTACTAAATTAAATTACCACAAAAGTATATAACAATCTGTTCCCTACACCCTAATACTGGGTGTTATAAATCTTTATCTCTGCCAGTCTGATGGGTAAAAAACATTACTTTGTTTCAATTTGATTTTTATTAGCGAGTTTGAGCATCTTGTCAAGTTTTACTGGTTCTCTGTAATTATTTTTACATGAAATGCCTATTAATGTCTCTTACCAAATTTTTTTTTTTTGATTCTCACTTTGTCGCCCAGGCTGGAGTGCAGTGGGTCATCTTGGCTCACTGCAACCTCCGCCTCCTGGGAGTTCAAGTGATTCTCCTGCCTCAGCCTCCCGAGTAGCTGGGATTATAGGCGTGCACCACCACAACCGGCTAATTTTTGTATTTTTAGTAGAGATGGGGTTTCACCATGTTGGCCAAGCTGGTCTCAAACTCCTCACCCGCCTTGGCCTCCCAAACTGCTGGGATTACAGGCGTGAGCCACTGCGCCCAGCCAATATTTAAATTTATTTTGTCTTTTCCTTAGTGATTTATGTGAGCCTTCTTTTATCCTTTCTTATGTGTTGCAAGTAATTTTGTTCCTAAGTTTGTGCTTTAACATTTATTTCTGGCCGGGCGCGGTGGCTCAAGCCTGTAATCCCAGCACTTTGGGAGGCCGAGACGGGCGGATCACGAGGTCAGGAGATCGAGACCATCCTGGCGAACACGGTGAAACCCCGTCTCTACTAAAAAATACAAAAAAACTAGCCGGGCGAGGTGGCGGGCGCCTGTAGTCCCAGCTACTCGGGAGGCTGAGGAAGGAGAATGGCGTAAACCCGGGAGGCAGAGCTTGCAGTGAGCTGAGATCCGGCCACTGCACTCCAGCCTGGGCGACAGAGCAAGACTCCGTCTCAAAAAAAAAAAAAAAAAACCATTTATTTCAGGGATGACATATTCTAACAAATAAGGGTTTTGCTCTGTATTTCTGGGATTATAAAACTTGTCCTACAGGGCAAGCATGTTGGCTCACGCCTGTAATCCCAGCACCTTGGGGAGGCCAAGGCGGGAGGATTGCTTGAGGCCAGGAGTTTCAGACCAGCCTGGGCAATGAGGCAAGACACTGTCTCTACAAAAAACACAAAATGAGCCAGGCATGATGTTGCATGCCTGTGGTCCCAGCTACTCAGGAGGCTGAAGTTGGAGGACTGCTTGAGCCCAGGGCTTCAAGGCTGCTGTGCGTTATGATCGTACCACTGTACTCCAGCCTAGGTGACAGAATGAGATCCTGTCTCAAATAAGTAAATGTTTAAAAAACAAAATCCGGTCAGGTGTGATGGCTCACACCTATAATCCCAGCACTTTGGGAGGCCAAGACAGGTAGATCATGAGGTCAGGAGATCGAGACTATCATAGCCAACATGGTGAAACTCCATCTCTACTAAAAATACAAAAACTTGCCAGGCATGGTGGTGGGCGCCTGCAGTCCCAGCTACTCAAGAGTCTGAGACAGGAGAATCGCTTGAACCCGGGAGGCGGAGGTTGCAGTGAGCCGAGATCGTGCCACTGCACTCCAGCCTGGCAGACACAGTGAGACTCTGTCTCCAAAAAAAAAACAAAAATCCGGCCAGGTGCAGTGGTAATCCCACCACTTTGGGAGGCTAAGGCAGGCGGATGACAAGGTCAAGGGATGGAGACCATCCTGGCCAATATGGTGAAACCCCGTCTCTACTAAAAATACAAAAATTAGCTGGGAGCAGTGGTGAACGCCTGTAGTCCCACCTACTCGGCAGGCTGAGGCAGAAGAATCGCTTGATCCCGGGAGGCAGAGGCTGCAGTGATCCGAGATCGTGCCACTGCACTCCAGCCTGGCGATAGAGAGAGACTCCATCTCAAAAAAAAAAAAAAAATCCTACAGAGATCCTTATTCAGAGTATTGTTAGGGATCTTAGTACTGATCTGTGCAGGATATGCTGCCTGCCCTGACATGGAGCTACAACTGAACCTGCTCCCCCAAGAATACTAGTGAGAAGAACCAGGCACTCCTTTTGCTGTTAGGCAGCTGGGAAGGAATCATCTAATATCACATTCTATTGCCCATCTCTAGCCTTACAGAGCAACAAACAGGTAAATCCTGACCCCAATGTATGAAGCAGCAACTTGAAACTTCAGAGAGGGAGTAATGGGATATACAGATCCAGTCTCTGATAGTCAACCTAGGTGATGTACTTTTCTTGTTAATCAAGTTAGAGATACCAGCTTGTCTCATAAAGAGTGGAAATATTCTCTGGACAACACTCACCAAAAAACAGGCGAATTACTTCAATTCCAAGATAAAGGAGGAGCATCACCACATCCAGTACTAGGTTAGCTGTTGGATATGGTAGCAGAACACCTGCGAATACAAAAGCCAGTGTTTGCAAATAGCATAAAACAGCATCCACAAGAACTGCCACACACTTGAGACATCAGTCTCAAGGACATCAGTCTCAGCTTTCCATGAGCTAGTGAAATGTGGGCATTATTACAGCTGCAGGATACATAAACTCACAGTGCAACCCAGGCTCATTATTATGCCATTTTACTCCTAACTCCAAAAGACTCTGGGGACTCCTCTCTCCAGAATGAGTGGATGCACATGGGTACACGGGCCACTGAATAGTTTCTAAGGGTCATCAATGGGCTTACAGTGGAGCTCAGCAAAGACCAGTGATGTGGGCAGAGTCAGAATGGAGAAGCCCACATTTCCCAAACTCAAGAAATTCTTGCTGAGGGGATGCCATACTCATACTCAAAGAAGCCATCTGATGAGGAGGCCTGCCTTGCAGCGACAAAGAACCGCAGGGGGCAGAAAAGAGCGGAAAATAAGAAGGTTCTTGGTCGGAGTTGGCTCTGAGCTGAAGTGGGGAAGGGGTGCTGTCGTCAAGCCCCATGCCTTCCTTACCTTTATACAGAAATATGAAAAGTTCCAGCAAGAAATAGGTAGCATTATACCACGCGTTCAGAAAGAACAGGATTTCCAGCGGGGTGGAGGACAACCGTTTACCTGAAACAGCAGCACAGAAAAGTGGGATGGGCAGGAAGGCAGCTCCCTCTCTGCTCCTATGGGTTGGTGTCTAACTGGGGAAACCAGACGCCGCAACTAATGGGACCGGCCACCCAGGGGCACTTCTGGTTGCTGATAATGAGGGTACGGGGTGGATGTGGAGGAGGCTTCACTCGTTTCCCAGGAATCACCGCGAAACTCGACTCTTCGGCTTCAGGAGTAAAAGTTAAGAGGTAACTCGCAGCTGACAGACATCTCAAAGATCTCACCCTGTCACTATTTGGGAGGGGAAGTTGGGGCGTGGAGACCAACAGATTCGTACCTGAGCCATCCTAGAAGTGGCCCAGCCAAGGATCTGCGGCTATTTGACCCACGCACCTTGAAACCTTCAGGGACCCAGGGTGGGCGGGTCCGCGGAAGCCCGCTTTGGACCAGGGAGGCGCGATGTCCCTAACGCTACAGAATGGAGGGTTTAGGTCAAGCTCTGGGACAGAGGTGCGAGGGAGGGATCAAAGGGAAAGGGACCAGCGACTCACACACCTCCGGAATCTCACCTCGCGGCGCCATCTTCAGTCCCCGTGGAAACTGCGTACGCTGCCACAGCTGCTCCCGGAGCAGCGCGCCGCTGCCGGAAACAGGGACTGAGCGGCCGGGGTTTCCGGCCCCTCTGCCCGCCCGCGGCACTCTGTGGTCACCCGGAGCGGGACGAGCTCGGGCCAGGCCGCAAGTGGCCCTCGCTCGGATGTCCCCTCTCCAGACCTAAGGGAAAACAGTGACCGCCCACGACGCCGTCGTCTGCAGGAGCTCGGGGTTGTGGGGTAGGACCCTGGAGGCCCTTGGGCTACCGGGCGTTGGGCGGAAGTGGCCAGTTGTGACAATGTTACCAGGAGACTGGCAAATAGGTCCTACTCCCACGATTCCCATTTTTCGACGGAAGACGAGAAACGGTGTGAGCGACGGATCTCTGCAAATGCGGGATGGGAGTTAGCATTGGTCTTTTCTGCGGCCTATTTACCTACCAGGTAGAGACACTAGGGAAATAGAGCGTCCTTTCCAGGAGCACACGTAAATAAACTGAAACGAGTCACCACGCGATCCCTAAAGTGGTGCAGTGGGAGCTGAGAGGACAAAGTGCTCCCAGGTGGAAATCTAAGTCAGTTTCCAAGAGACGGGCTTCAAAATGTGAGCTGGGCTTCAAAGCCTGCCTGATTCGGGTTTGCAGCGGTAAGAGCGTGTTGCTGGCCGGGCTTAGTGGCTCACGCCTGTAATCCCAGCACTTTGGGAGGCCGATGCGATGGATCACCTGAGGTCAGGAGTTCGAAACCAGCCTGGCCAACATGGCGAAACCCCGTCTCTACTAAAAATACAAAAATTAGCCAGACGTAGCGGCGCGCGCCAGTAGTTCCAGCTACTTGGGAGGCTGAGGTAGGAGAATCGCTCGAACCCAGGAGGCGGAGGTTGCAGTGAGCCGAGATTGCGCCACCACACTCCAGCCTGGGCGACAGTGAGACTCTGTCTCAAAACAAACAAAAAAACAAACAAAAACGTGTTGCTGCAGGCGGGGAAGTGCAAAAAGAAGGGTTTTGAGAGGACTCAGGTTGACTTGACTTGGCTGTTAGCCCGTTGTCAATCAGGGTAAAGCCGGAAACAGATGGCACGCTCCAACCAGGTAACCTGAGGAAGGTGACTAGGCTTTATTTTATTTATTTAATTTTATTTTTGAGACGGAGTTTTGCTCTTGTCACCCAGGCTGGAGTGCAATGGCGCTATCTCTGGTCACTGCAAGCTCCACCTCCTGGGTTCAAGTGATTCTCCAGTCTCAGCCTCCCAAATAGCTGAGATTACAGGTGCCCCCCACCACACCCAGCTAATATTTTTTTGTATTTTTAGTAGGGACGGGGTTTCACCATCTTGGCCAGGCTGGTCTCAAACTCCTAACCTCAGGTGACCCGCCCCCCCTCGGCCTCCCAAAGTGCGGGATTACAGGCTGGAGCGACTGCCTCCGGCCAAGAGTGACTAAGCTTTAAGCCAAGTGCTGTACCCCTCGCTAATTGGGATGGGATGGGGCAGTAATTGTTACTTCTAGGCTTAAAAGGGAAGGGCCTGAAACAATTCCCTGAAGCTGGAGAGAGTAATATGTGCATAGAAGGCCTCCCACTAGGAAACCCCACACTCTAGGAGGCTAGTGGAGAAATAGCAGGGACCTCCATTTCCCTTCTCCCGTCTCTGATCTCTGCTTGTGTCTCCCACTGGTACAACTTAACTGCAAGCTGGAGGGCAAGGAAGCCCTTAAATACATTTTTTAGGGTCAGTAGGAAAGCACAGAGCACAGAGGTTAAGGTGGAAAGGGATCCAAATCCTGCTTCCCCATCTTCGCTGCCTACAAGACAAGAGACATTACACAAGTTCCTGCTCTGAGCCTCATGGAAAGAAAGTGGGCCAGCTGCACCGGCTGCGGTGGCTCACACCTGTAATCCCAGCACTTTGGGAGGCCGAGGCAGGTGGATCACCTGAGGTCAGGAATTCAAGATCAGCCTGACCAACATGGTGAAACCCCATCTACTAAAAATACAAAATTAGCCGGGCATGGTGGCGCATTCCTCTAATCCCAGCTACATGGGGGGCTGAGGCATAAGAATCGTTTGAACTTGGGAGGCGGAAGTTGTAGTGAGCTGAGACCGAGCCATTGCACTCCAGCCTGGGCAACAAGAGTGAAACTCCATCTCAAAAGAAAAAGAAAGAAAGTGGGCCAGCTGCTTGTTTTTGTAAATGAAAGTTCTTTGGAGAACATCATCATGGTCACTTACTTACATGTTATTATATATTGCAGCTTTCATGCTGTTATGGCAATGTTAAGTAGTTGCAACAGAGACTACATGGCCCACAGCCTTAAATACCATCTGACCCTTTAAGAAAAATTTTGCTCACCTATGTCAGAGTATGCCACAACGTCACAGATGCCAAAAGCTGACAGTGAGGCCAAATTACTGATGGCAAACAGCAGGAACATCAGCAAGGCAACCTGGGCCCCCTGCTCCCAAGTCCTATGAGTGACACACTGACCCCAGATGGTGCTGCACTCAAGGAGTTATGCCACAGCTTGGCAGAGTCCAGAGCCAAAGGCTCAGTACCTGTTTTAGTAAGCAGCAAATAAAGCCAGGCCCCTTCCACCGGGGTGGGAGAAATTACACTGTCATCACACTATGGTCACTTTGGTCTACTTAATTGCGATTGCTTGTGGGCTCAGTATCAGGAGACAGACTTTTCAGTTTGACATAGTAAGAACATGCAGGGATGCTTAGGACCCATATAAGACTGTCCCAACAGCCAGTGCCCTTGCTAAATTGATTATTTCTAGGAGGCTTGTTATGTACATGATCACATCATCAGTAAATAAACACATTTTTACTTCTTCCTTCTCAATCTCTGTACCTTCAATTTCTTTTTCTTGCCTTATTGCACTGGCCAGGACTGCCAGTGTAATGTTGACTAGAAATGGTGATGATGGATAGTCTTGTCTTGTTCCTAACCTCAGGGGAAACATTCAGTATCACACCGTTAATATGGTGGCTATAGGTATTTTTTGTAGACACTATCGGATTAAGAAAGTCCCTTATTATCCTAGTTTGCTAAAAGGCTTATGATACATTTTATTAAGTGTGTTCTCTTAATCTATTGAGAGGACTATATGATTTTTCTCCTTTATTCTGCTGATATGAATTACATTGATTTTCAGAGGTATGACCAACCATGTCTTCTTGGAAAAAATTTAAAAAACCCATTTGCTTATGATACTGTACAGAAAAAAACTTAACATAGCAGACCTGAGGCTGCTGTCTTTGGAGAGGCCTAACTGCAAGGTTGAGCCTTGCCTGGTGTAAGGGAATTTGGCTTTTGGGAGTGTTCCCACCAATTTAAAGTGGCTCACAGTGCCTAAACTGCACAAACAATGTGGCTTATGCTAAATACCTGTTCTCCTTCTCAGAATCTGGAGTTTTGAGAAGTGTTAGGCAGAGGGTGCCTTCATGATCAGCTCCCAATAAAAACCTTGGGGGCTGGGTCCAGTGGCTCATGCCTGTAATCCCAGCACTTTGGGAAGCTGAGGCAGGAGGATCAGCTGAGCTCAGGAGTTCAAGACCAGCCTAGACAATATAGTGAGACCCTGTCTCTACCCAAACAAAAAAAAAATTTAGCCAGGCATGGTGGTGCACACCTGTAGTCCCAGTTACTTCGGAGGCTGAGGCAGGAAGATTGCTTGAGCCCAAGAGGTAGAGGAAAGAGGCTGCAGTGAACCATAACTGTCTCAAAAACAAAACAAAACAAAACAAAACAAAACAGCTTGGACACTGAGTCTCAAGTGAGCTTTCCTGGCAGACAACATTGCACGTATGTTATCAGAATTTGTTGCTGCAGGAATGATGAATGTCTTGTGTGATTCCCCCGGGAGAGGCCTCTTGGAAGCGTGCTGCTGGTTTCTCCTCGATTGCGCCCCATGTACCTTTTCCCTTTGTTGACCTTGCTTTGTATTTCA
The DNA here is from genome assembly GCF_049350105.2 of Macaca mulatta. Classification (NCBI taxonomy): domain Eukaryota; kingdom Metazoa; phylum Chordata; class Mammalia; order Primates; family Cercopithecidae; genus Macaca; species Macaca mulatta. Next base: position 12,661,010 of record NC_133419.1, read on the forward strand.
CTGTAATAGATCAGAGGCCTGAGTACACCTGTATGCTGGGTCCCGTAAGTCCTCATAGCAAATCATCCAACCTGGGCATGATCTTGGAGACCCCCGACAAAGATGTGTTATCCTTTTTATATGTCACTGGATTTCACTCGCTAATTTTGTTCAGGTTTTACATATGTTCATGAGAGAGATTGGTCTGTAATTTAACTTTCTTTGTCAAGGACCTGCTCAAGGGTGGGTATCCAGGTTAAGGTGCCTTCATCAAACAAAGCAAGAGGTGTTTCTTCTTTTTCTATTCTCTGGAAGAGATAGTAGAAGCTAGGTAATATTTCTTCTTAAAATATTTGAAAGAATACACTGATGAAGCCATCTAAACCTAACATTTTTGGTGGGGGGAAAGTTTAAAATAATGAAATCCCTGTACTGTATATAAGAGCAGTCAGATTTTCTACTTCTCCAGCAAGGTTTGCGTGAATTTGTGTTTGGGTAAACCTTGAGTAAAGTTTGAGTAAATCATTTTGTATACATTTCCAGATGTATTGGCGTGAAGGTTTTCATAACATTCCTCAATTCTTTTTTTTCTTTTTTCTGTATTATAAGTCACTAGTCGGGCTGGGCACAGTGGCTCACACCTGTAATCCCAGCACTTTGGGAGGCCAAGGCGGGCGGATCACTTGAGGTCAGGAGTTCGACCAACATGGTGAAACCCTGTTTCTGCTAAAAATACAAAAAAATTAGCTGGGCGTGGTGGCGCCTGCCTGTAGTCCCAGATACTCAGGAGGCTGAGGCAGGAGAATCGCTTGAACCCGGGAGGCAGATGTTGCAGTGAGCCAAGATCATGCCACTGCACTACTCCAGCCTGGGCAACAGAGCGAGACTCTGTCTAAAAAATAATAATAACTAATTAATTTTTAAAAATTAGAAAAGTCACCAGGCAGTCCTTAAATATTACTTAATGGATGTAAGAACTGCAGTGATGTCCCTTTTCTTTCATATTTTTTCTTCAGTAGTTTTGATAGGTGTTTATCAATTTTATTAATGTTTTATTTATTTTTTTTATTATTTTTTCATGAGACAGGATCTCACTGTATCGCCCAGGCTGCAGTGCAGTGGCATGATCTTGGCTCATTGCAACCTCTGCCTCCTGGGCTCAAGTAATTCTCGTGCCTCAGCCTCCCAAGTAGCTGGGACTACAGGCATGCACCACCACATCTGGCTTTTTTCAGTAGAGACGGGGTTTTGTCATGTTGCCCAGGCTGGTCTCGAACTCATGAGCTCAGGCAGTCCACCTGCCTCGACCTCCCAAAGTGCTAGGATTACAGGCATGAGCCACCATGCCTGGTTTATTATTATTATTATTATGAGATGGAGTCTCACTCTGTCGCCCAGGCTGGAGTGCAGTGGCGCAATCTTGGCTCACTGCAGGCTCTGCCTCCTGAGTTCATGCCATTCTCCTGCCTCAGCCTCCCAAGTAGCTAGGATTACAGGCGCCCGCCACTGCACCTGGCTAATTTTTGTATTTTTAGTAGAGATGGGGTTTCACCATGTTGGCCAGGCTGGTCTCGAACTCCTGACCTCATGATCCACTCTCCTCAGCCTCCCAAAGTGCTGGGATTACAGGTGTGAGCCACCATGCTGGCCTTATTAATTTTTTAAAAAACAGCTTTTGACTTTCTTTTTCTTCATTGTATATTTGTTTTCAATTTTACAGATTTTACTCTTTATAATTTCTTTCTTCTTACTTTATGTTTTTTGTTTTGTTTTTGTTTTTTGAGACAGAGTCTCACTCTTGCCCAGGCTGGAGTGCAGTGGTGCGATCTCAGCTCACAGCAGCCTCCACCTCCCAGGTTCAAAGCAATTCTCCTGTCTCAGCCTCCCGAGTAGCTGAGATTGCAGGTGTGTGCCACCACACCCGGATAATTTTCTCAGCGGGAAGGCTGAGAACTTCACTTTTATAGAGGAGATATCTTGTTAGTAGGAATGTAGCTACTAAGGGAGTTCAAAGTTTGTGTAAAGAGTGCATATGGTAGTGGGTAGCCGGAAGAATGGTCTCTGCCAGTTACCTGTTTTTTACCTCTCAGCTTCATTATTTACCTTTCAGTGTCTGTTAAGCGATAATAACTGGACTCGAAGCATTTCTCCCTACAGTGAGTACAATTTTAGGCCTTGTCAGCAGAGGACGCTAGAAGGACATTGCAGGAAGGAAAGGGCTTGTCTTCTGGTTCCAGTGCACTCCAACTAGGGGCTTTGCTCCGTTGTCCATCAGCAGGGCACGCCTTGGGAGATCTGCTGGTGCTCTGCTCCAGCTGCACGCCCAAAGCTGGCACTCCCTTGGCAACTTTGCCGATCTGGTCTAGGCCCTGTGACCCACTTGCTGTGGACTCCCTGTGATGGTTGCCGCTTACTCCAGGCCCTCCGCCCGGGGCAGCTCCCTAACTCTGTGCACCTGCCCCCTAGTCTTGGCTTACCTATGCCACGGATGGTTTTCCCCAAAGCCCTGCAGGCATGGACAACGTACGCCCAAGGCTGTGCCCCCAACTTCCTCTGCGCGTCTGCTCATCAATCTGAGTTCTTGTGCATCCCAGAGGGTTGATTCCCATCCTCCATACCCTGTGTGGACACCGTGCACTCCAAGCACATGGAGCACTCCAGCTCTTTTGATGCATCTGTCTGACAGCCGGGGCTCACCTGTGACCTGGAAGATTGTTTCCTAGGGGCCTCCCAATGCGGGTGCTGTATGCTCTGGGCAGGTGGTGTCCGCATGTGCTCTGAGCACCTGCCCACCAGCCTTAGCTTGCTTTTGGCCTGGAGGGTTGTTTCTTGCCTGGCAACTGTGAACCAGCTCTGGCCTGGGCTAATCAGTGAACTTCACCACCCACCCAGTGGGCGGCTTACAGTGAAGTCTGAACCCCAGCCTTGGGGGTGGGGACTCTACTGAGTTTGTCCTTCCTTGGGTACTTTCCTCTTTACTTCCTTATAATTCCTCTCATTATAGTTTAATACTTTTTTACTTTTTCTATTTTTTAAAAAATTTTTTGAGACAGGGTCTTGCTCTGTTGCCCAGGCTGGAGTGAAGTGCTGCAGTCATAGCTCACTGCAGCCTCGACCTCCTGGGCTCAAGCAATCCTCTTGCCTCAGCCTCCCAAGTAGCTAGGACTATAGGCACATGTCACCATGCCTAGCTAATTTTTTCTTTTTAATAGAGACAAGATCTTGCTATATTGTCCAGCCTGGTCTCAAACTCCTGGTCTCAAGTGATCCTCCTGCTTCAGCCTCCCTAAGTGCTGGGTTCGGCTGGGCATAGTGACTCACTCCTGTAATCCCAGCATTTTGGGAGGCCGAGGCAGCCAGATCAGTTGAGGTCAGGAGTTCGAGATCATTCTGGCCAACATGGTGAAACCCCGTCTCTACTAGAAATACAAAAATTAGACAGGTGTGGTGGCACATGCCTGTAATCCCAGCTACTTCGGGAGGCTGAGGCAGGAAAATCGCTTGAACCCAGGAGGCAGAGGCTGCAGTGAGCTGAGACTGTGCCACTGCACTCCAGCCTGGGCAACAGAGCAAGACTCCATCTCAAAAAAAAAAAAAAAAAAGGTGTTGGGGTGACAGGTGTGAGTCAATACACCCAGCCCTAGTAATTTTTTTTTTTTTTTTTTTGAGATAGAGTCTCACTCTGTCACCCAGGCTGGAATGCAATGGCGCCATCCATGCCTGGCTAATTTTTGTATTTTTAGTAGAGATAGGGTTTCTCCGTGTTGGCCAGGCTGGTCTCCAACTCCTGACCTCAGTTGACCCACTTCGGCCTCCTAAAGTGCTAGGATTACAGGCATTAGCCACCGTGCCCAGCCTATCTTTTGTTTGTTTTTGTTTGTTTGTTTGTTTTTGAGACAGAGTTCAGGCTGGAAGTGCAGTGGTGCCATCTCAGCTTACCACAACCTCTGCCTCTCGGCTTCAAGCGATTCTCCCTGCTCAGGCTCCCAAGTAGCTGGGACTATAGGCACACGTCACCAGGCTTGGCTAATTTTTGTATTTTTAATAGAGATGGGGTTTCACCATATTGGTCAGGCTGGTCTTTAAGTCCTGACCTCAGGTGATCCGCCTGCCTCGGCCTCCCAAAGTGCTGGGATTATAAGCGTGAGCCACTGTGCCCAGCCTTGAGATACTATTTTCACTGATGTTTTCATATTCTTGTTTGTTAATTCCGATATCTGGACCATCTCATTGTTGGTGGCAGTTGTAAATGTTGGAGACTCGTTTCTGTTACTTTTCTCCAAAGAGTGATGATTCTTTAATTTTATCAGGTGGTTAGCTCAGTTACATATATACTGCAGTCACCCTTATTGAGTTGGCAGCTCCAATCCTCAGTTTAGATCTTTTTTATTTTATTATTTTATTTTTAGAGATGGGGGATGATTCCTTGCTATGTGGCCTACACTGGTCTTGAACTCCTGGGTTCAGCCTCCTGAGTAGCTGGGATTATAGGTGCAAGACACCACACCTGGCCAGTTTAGATCTTCTGTCTTTAACTGAGCTGCGTGGAGTCTGAGTTGCCTGTGTGGGGTTCAGAGCTTGGGTGGAGGTGTGGGCAGATGGAATGTGGGGATTTCCCTCAGTGGCTCTTTCCTTTCTAAGATTCCCATCTTCCTCTCTAGTGGTTTCAGTTGCTCACATGCAGGACCCTGTTTAAATATTGAGAAAGAGGCCGGGCGCAGTGGCTCATGCCTGTAATCCCGGCACTTTGGGAGGCCGAGGTGGGCGGATCACGAGGTCAGGAGTTCGAGAACAGCCTGGCCAACATGGTGAAACTCCGTCTCTACTAAAAATACAAAAAAAAATTGCCGGGCGTGGTCGTGGGCGCCTGTAATCCCAGCTACTCGGGAGGCTGAGGCAGGAGAATCTCTTGAACCCAGGAGGTGGAGGTTGCAGTGAGCTGAGATCGCGCCACTGCACTCCAGCCCGCGTGACAGAATGAGACGCCATCTCAAAAAAAAAAAAAAAAAATTGAGAAGGAGAAAAATCTTTTGTCTGAGGAACATGGGTCTCTTTAAATTGTCAGGCTCAGAAATGCATTTAAAAACATAGCCACAGTCACGTCTCATTTCCCCCTTGAGTTAAATAATCACCTCTTGAAGCCACTTGCTATGTGGACTCTAGACTGACGCCAAGGAGCCATAAAATACCATAAACCTGACAGTTCAACAAGGTATAGCCAATCACGAACCAATGTTCCTTCTGTAAATCAATGATAATTCCTGACGAACAATTTTATAACTACTCCCTCTCTTAATTAGCTTGGTTTAATTTTTTTTTTTCTTTCGAGACAAGGTCTTGCTCTGCTGCCTACGCTGGGGTACAGTAGTGCAATCACAGCTTGCTGCAGCCTCAACCTCCTGGATACAAGCAATCCTCCCACCTCAGCCTCCCGAGTAGTTGGGACTACAAATGCATACCACCACACCCAGCTAATTTTTAAAATTTGTATGTAGAGATGGGAGTTTTCCTATGTTGCCCAGGCTGGTCTTGAACTCCCAGTTTCAAGTAATCCACCCTCCTCAGTCTCCCAGAGTACTGGGATTACAGGCATGAGCCACTGCATCTGGCCAGAATCTTTGCTCTTGAATACACTCTTTAAAATACATTCTGACCCTTTTGATTATTTTAAGTTAATGATATTTTGTTTATTTCTTCCATATTTTCCTTTTTTTTTTTTTTTTTTGAGATGGAGTTTCACTCTTCGCTCTTGTTGCCCAGACAGGAGTACAGCGGCACCATCTCAGCTCACTGCAACCTCCACCTCCTGGGTTCAACAGATTCTCCTGCCTCAGCCTCTCAAGTAGCTGGGATTACAGGCATGCGCCACCATGCCTGGCTAATTTTTGTTTTCCTCTATTGTTGACTCCTTGTCTGCCTTTTTTAACACTGAGATCACCTATTTCTATGTCCTAGTTTTTCTCTTGTTTTATTGATATGGCCCTACCTCTTAGCAAGCTAGTAATTTTTATTAGACCCAGAAATTGTCTATAAAAACTTACAGATGTTTTTTTCTTCCACCCTTTCCTTGCTAGGCAGATAGAATGGGTGCTGATCACTTTAACCCCCTCAGGGACTTTATGGTTTGAGGCTGCACTACAATTTTTTTTTTTTTTTTTTTTTTTTTTGAGATGGAGTCTCACTCGGTCACCCAGGCTGGAGTGCAGTGGCGTGATCTCGGCTAACTGCAACCTCTGCCTCCCAGGTTCAAGCGATTCTCTTGCCTCAGCCTCCTGAGTAGCTGGGACTACAGGCACGTGCCACCGTGCCTAGCTAATTTTTTGTACTTTTAGTAGAGACAGGGTTTCACCATGTTAGCCAGGCTAGTCTCGATCTCCTGACCTCGTGATCCGCCCACCTTGGCCTTCCAAAGTGCCGGGATTACAGGTGTGAGCCACCACACCTGGCCTGCACTACAATTCTGACAAATTTCAGTCCACCTGTTTCATCCTGTTCCAGTAAGAAGCCCTCCTGAGCATTCATATGAAAGCCCTGTGTGTTTGCCAATCCCTTTGCCCAGGTGGGTCCTAAATTCTAATCTTCATCAGTATCAGTCAGAAATTCTACTCTGCTTCTCAGAGGTTTGGGGCTTATTTTATTATTATTATTATTATTATTTATTTTGAGACAGAGTCGTGCTCTGTCACCCAGGCTGGAGTGCAGTGGCATGGTCACTGCACCTCCGCCTCCTGGGTTCAAGTGATTCTCCTGCCTTGGCCTCCCAAGTAGCTGGGATTACAGACACACGCCACCAGGCCCGGCTAATTTTTGCAATTTTAGTAGAGACAGGGGGCTCACCGTTTTGGCCAGGCTGGTCTCGAACTCCTGGCCTCAGATGATCCACCCACCTCAGCCTCACCAAAGTGCTGGGAATACAGGCATGAAGCACCGCACCTGGCCGGAGGCTTTGATTTTTATAACCTCTAGTTCTACACAGCTTCAGAATTTGGCAAATATCTTAAGGAAAAATTCTGTTATGTTTTAAAGGCTCTTTGACGTCCTGATTTTCTTCCTTCAGGGTTAGGAGATGACTCAGCTCAGCTGGCTTTTCTGCAACCTTGTCTGGGCAATGCTTGGATTCTTAGCCTCTTGCTCAATCATAGAATTAGTAAATGCCCCGGGGAGGAATCTGTGGCAATTGTCAGCTGGCTTCTCTATGATTCTCCCTACTCTAGAATTTTAGGCCTGCTGGTCCTTCTTTCTTCACCAGCTCTCTGAGAATATTAAAAATATGATTTTTAAACATTATTATTTAGGCTGGGCGCAGTGGCTCATGCCTGTAATCCCAACACCTTGAGAAACCGAGGCAGGCAGATCACCTGAGGTCAGGAGTTCAAGACCAGCCTTGCCAACATGGCGAAACCCCGTCTCTACTAACAATACTATATATATATATATTAAATATTATATATACATATATATACATATATATCTCTCACGCCACTGTACTCCAACCTGGGCAATAAGAGTGAAACTCCATCTCAAAAAAAAGAGCCTCAAACTGAAAATCATATATATATATATATATATATGATTTTTTTTTTCAATCTGGCTTTTCTAGTTCGTCACTGGAGTGTTGGTCAGTTAGAAGAATGGAAGTCTCTAAGGCCTTTCAAAGTGCTTTTTTCCACCAGGTGCAGTGGCTCACACTTGTAATCCCAGTACTTTGGGAAGCCCAGGCAGGAGGATTGCTTTAGGTCAGGAGTTTGATACCAGCCTGGGCAACAGTAGGAAGGCCCCATCGCTACAAAAAAAAAAATTAAAATTAGCCAGGTATGATGGTATGTGTGGGTGTTTTCCCACACTGACAAATTATTCAACATTAGCTGGGTGTCCTAGAATTCGATTCCATTCTGACACTACATGGAGTTAGCATCAGAGCCCACAGGTTAAGTAAGGCTCAGTCCCACAAGAATGCCCCCACTTCGGCCGGGCGCGGTGGCTCAAGCCTGTAATCCCAGCACTTTGGGAGGCCGAGACGGGCGGATCATGAGGTCAGGAGATCGAGACCATCCTGGCTAACACGGTGAAACCCCGTCTCTACTAAAAAATACAAAAAAACTAGCCGGGCGAGGTGGTGGGCGCCTGTAGTCCCAGCTACTTGGGAGGCTGAGGCAGGAGAATGGCGTGAACCCGGGAGGCGGAGCTTGCAGTGAGCCGAGATCGCCCCACTGCACTCCAGCCTGGGCGACAGAGCGAGACTCCGTCCCAAAAAAAAAAAAAAAAAAAAAAAAGAATGCCCCCACTTCAAATGCTGATCGCAAGTCTGGCTCTGTGGTACTTCTGACCCACTGGCTATGAATCAGAGATTCCCACAGCCCTCTCCTTGGGTTCAGTAATTTGTTAGGATGGCTCATAGAACTCAGGAAGACAGTTTACTTACTAGATTGCTGGTTTATTACAAAAGGAAAGAACTCTAGAATAGCCAGATGGAAGAGACGCATAGGGCAAAACAAAAGGAAAGAACTCTAGAATAGCCAGATGGAAGAGACGCATAGGACAATGCATAGAAAAGAGCCAGGGAGCTTCCATGTCCTCCCTGGTGTAGACCAAAAGTAATATTCTAAGTCCCCTAATAGACTGAATGAACCCTCCTCTCGGCCAAGGGGATTCCAAACTAAACCTGAAAAACTAGTTCAGGTCGTAATTGGAAGAGGTGTTTGGACATGCTTCATTATACTCTCCTCCCTTTGGAATTCAGGCACAATTGACAAGTGTGAAAGGAAAATAAATCTTGGATCGCCAAGTTAGTGTAAACCCAGAAAATTTGAGACAGTTCTTAGTTAATTTAGAAAGTTTATTTTGCCAGGTTGAGAACACGTGCCTGTAACAACACAGCCTCAGGAGGTCCTGACAACATGTGCTCAAGGTGGTCAGAGCACAGTTTGGTTTTATACATTTTAGGGAGACGTGAGACATCAATCAGTATGTGTAAGATGTACACTGGTTTGGTCCAGAAAGGTGGGACTACTCTAAGCAGGGGAGTGGACTTCCAGGTCATAGGTAGATGAGAGACAACCAATTACATTCTTTTGAGTTTCTGATTAACCTTTCACTAAATGCATAATTTACATGTGAGAGGAGGGTAGAGGAATAGTCACGTATGCCTTAGTCTGGCTCAGTGAAACAATATGGCGGGACAACTCAAAGCAGGGAGGGGCTTACAGGTCATAGGTAGACAAGAGACAAATGGATGCATTCTTTTGAGTTTCTCATGAGTCTCTCTAAAGGAGGCAATCAGATATGCATTTGTCTCAGTGAGCAGAGCAGTGACTTTGATTAGAATGGGAAGCAGGCTTGCCCTAAGCCCCAGCTTGACTTTTGCCTTTAGCTGAGTGATTTGGGGGCCCAAGATACTTTCCTTTCACATTTCCTCCTTTTTCTTTTTAAAAATCTTTTAGAGAAAGCATTTTAGAAAAAAATGAGTCTATCGTCTCAGGTTTCATCTGATCTCTCATGGCTAGGAAGGTTTATTTCTAGACAAGTAGGTCCTGAGTTATTAGGAAAACTCATTTTTAGAAAGTTGTGAAGTGTCATGTCCTACGAAGAGAAAATGGGGGAGGAAGGGAGAACAACAACAACAAACAAAAGCACAATCCTGGAAAATCGCTATAAGCCACATGACTCTGAAGTCCATACATCGGTAGGCAGGTATGTAAGTGGCTTACGTCTGTAAATAGTTGCTGTTACTTTCTTCTGAAGTTGTCTAGATTCAGTTTGCAGGGCTTGACGAAAGCACAGCTTAGTTTTCCGTGACTCTAAATTAGAAAAAAATGGAAAAAAGAAGAAAAAAATTGAAAACATTATTTTGAAGACTTGTAGCCAAGAAAAATTAGAATTCAGTCCAAACTGTAGAAAATAATAAAATTGAAAAATATTAGGCAAGACTAGACTCTAACAACAGGTGTGCTATAGTCCTTGAAACAGTTTTTCTCTTTCCAGTTTTCTTTTCTCTTTTTTTTGAGATGCAGTCTCGCTCTGTCATCCAGGTTGGAGTACAGTGGCATGATCTCGTCTCACTGCAACAGAAGAATTCACGCCATTCTCCTGCCTCAGCCTTCCCAGTAGCTGGGTCTACAGGTGTCCGCCACCACGCCCAGCTAATTTTTTGTATTTTTAGTAGAGACAGGGTTTCACCATGTTGGCCAGGATGGTCTCCATCTCCTGACCTTGTGATCCGGCCGCCTCGGCCTCCCACAGTGCTGGGATTACAGGCGTGAGCCACCGTGCCCGGCCGAAACTTTGTAGTGCTTTTGAGACAGAGTAGAGACAGGGCATGGCTTCAGCTCACCCCCACTACAGCATCCTGTCATGCATCCCCACTGACACCTCTACCTTGCTGATGTATCCACTATTGCCAACACGTTAGTCATACAAAGTAAATTGCCATTTTGTATTCATCTTCTGTGCTCTCACAATGTTTACCCAGGCCTTTTACTTAGAATTCCGGGAACTGGCCTTAGGAGGTCCAAAATATCAAACCAACATTGTGTGTGGAGTGTCCCTCCTCAGGAAAGAATACAGATTTGTTGCCGTTGGCCAGACCACCTGGTGGTCCATTATTCAAGATAACCCTCACAGCAAGATGCTGACCTGCACACCCTACCCGTCACGTGCTTTGCTCAGCCCAGCCTGCCTACCCTACCCGAGGTCAATTCCAACACTTTGCCTAAGAGAAAAACCCTGCAGGCTTTTTTCGGAGTCAGTCAGGAAACTCTTTCATTTGTGTTGTGTACCTTATGCCCAGGCATAAGCTCCAATGAAGCCTTGTTGGCAAATTCTTTTAGCCTCATGTCAACTTCTATAGCAATGAGAGTCTAAGAACTTGTGGTTGGTAACCATTTCCCACTTTGATTCTGGGCTTAGTCGCATGACTTGCCTTGATCAATAGGAGTCTAAGAGATACAAGACAAGCACAGGCTTGAAATGGGGTTGCACACGGGACTTTCCTGCTCTGCCACTGGCGTGTGAGCAGACACAGGCTAGTCTGTGGGAAGTGAATCCTGCAAACCAGAGCTGAGTAACTCGTCACTCCAGCTGAGGTCATTGCAGGCTAGCCAACTGCCAATGGATCCCAAGGCCATCACAGATGCCTAGTTGACCTGCGGCTGACCAGACACATGAGTGAGCCCAGCTGAAACCACCCACACACAGCCTTGATCAGCTGAACCCAGGACAGAGGGCCTGGCAGCTGTTTATTGCTGTATGCCCCTGAACTTTGGTGGTGGTCTGTCACACAGTATTCCGGCAATAGAAAACTGATACTATGGACACATGAATTTTAAAAATTGCTTTTGCCAAAACTGGCTAAGGAATATTTTTATTCTTCTGAGGGCAGTTAAGGTTTCTGATAAGGAGAGTCTGAACAGAGCACAGAAATCTGGAACTCCAGGAGTGGGGGATGCAGCATCAGATTCCATCTTGAATTTCCACTAAAATACTTTGTACTCACAGTGGAACTCAATAAAGATCTGTATTTCGGCCGGGCGCGGTGGCTCAAGCCTGTAATCCCAGCACTTTGGGAGGCCGAGACGGGCGGATCACAAGGTCAGGAGATCGAGACCATCCTGGCTAACACGGTGAAACCCCATCTCTACTAAAAAATACAAAAAACTAGCCGGGCGAGGTGGCGGGCGCCTGTAGTCCCAGCTACTCAGGAGGCTGAGGCAGGAGAATGGTGTGAACCCGGGAGGCGGAGCTTGCAGTGAGCCAAGATCACGCCACTGCACTCCAGCCTGGGCGGCAGAGCGAGACTCTGTCTCAAAAAAAAAAAAAAAAGATCTGTATTTCATCTGTGGCTCAATCTTCCCTCTGGGTCAAGTAGATGCTAAGCTGGACGTTAGCATACCTCTTAACCATGAAGAGATCTAGCTAGACAGACAGACTCCACCATTTATGGAACAAGAATTCAATTTATTCTCTATTTATAAAACATTTTTTAAAAGTGCCTTGGTTATAAAAATCTAAATGTCTGCGGTGTGATCGGTCAGTAGCATGTAACTATCACTCTTCGCATCCTTTGGTCATCGGGAGATCCTTTGGGGCTGGGAGGTCCTTCTGTCCCAGGCTAAAGGAAGAGCTTCACAAGGGTAAGAGCCACAGAATTCTCAGCAAGAAAGGCGGGTCAGGGAGAATGAATGGTACAGAGAGGAAAGGATGGAAAGGGGGTGGAACGGAGGTAGGAGGCAAGGAAGGGATGCTGCACTGGAGACCGATGGGGACACTCTGATTTGCAAGAGGTAAGATCTTCCTTCTTGAATGCTGAACACAGCTGGTCTGAACCTTCCTTGGAAAGTCCAGCTGTTTCCTCATGCATAGGGCCAACTCTCCCTGCAGAGCAGCAAACGTAGCTTCTATCAGGAAGGAAAAGTATCCATCAGTGTGACAAGAGGTCACCTTCGAACTTGCATGAACTCCTTGCGCAGCCACAAAGAGTCCTGGTAGAAGTGAGGGTCGCCTAGTCTTATGGCTGTCCGTTTATAGAAGTAGCAGTACAACACTGCCGCTGCAGGGAGGAAGCAGAAGAGAAGCCTCAGGGGTGCTCCTGAGTATCATTTCAGGTTAAGAACAGAACCTAATGAGGCTGGGCAGCTCTGCCTCCTGATTTCCCATGGTCTTCCAGCAAGGGCAGGGGCAGTAATCCCTCCTGTTCCTGGTGTGGCTGTTGCAACCATCCCAAACCAGCTGGGACAGGGCTGAGAAGCCGGAATCAAGGGCCTTACTGAAAGAGACACATGTGGGACCCAAGAGAGGACTGATCTTGCTCTGGTCCTTACCTAGTCTCTGGAATACAAACAGCGTTTGAAGTCCATCTGTCCATATGAAGCTGTTGGAGTTTTTCCAGCGTAAGTTCTGAAGGAGATGTGAGACACACAAAAGTTAATGGCCACAAGAGGCCCTAATGTCTCCAACTTGGTTAGCTGCAGATGCCAGTTGGTTTAAAATCACGCTAACCTCTCCCTCCTTTCTGCAACCCCAACGAGTGTTTCTCGAAGGAGCCTCAAGCTCCCTTTTTTGCTGCAAAGGGAATATCCTTTTAACTTTGAGGGAGGAAGTATGAACTAAGTTATTTATCCTCTTTCATTCTATAACCTTTGCCAAGGAGAAATGATATACTCATTATCTCAGGAGTTCAGCTGGTCACTGTCTTGCCTTGAAAAACGCTGGCTCAGCTCTTGTCAGATAAAGACTTTGGTGCACTCAGGGTTTAATGAGATTAACGGCTTTTATAGTACAAAGCTAGGACCTATTTTGGCTCCAGGAACCAGAGCACAGAATCCTCTTCAGGAAGCACCCAGAGACTCTGGTGTTGCTTTGCTTCTTTCCTGGGAGTTCTACTTCTCTCTGTGGAATCACAAGCGCAACCTAACAGGGGGTTCGGGTGTGAAAGTGGCTTTAATAATGAAGTGACAACTACAGAACCCTGAGGTTTTAAAGAGTTCAATTCAATCGAGTGCATGAGAAACATATAAGATATTCAAAGAGCTGGAAGAATTTGTGAAGCAGAAGAAATCTGAAACCATGGACACTGGATCTGATCTGAGGCCTATGTTAGAACCAAAGGGAGGCATCTTGGAGGCCGGTTCTCCTAGTTAAAGTGATGGGAGCTCGGCAGAGGGCATGGAGCGCTCAAGGGCAAGCAGCAATCCTGCTTGGCTACTTCCCAGAAATGGCCACTGCCTACAGCATTAGCCATGGGGCACTGATGCCTAAGAATAACCTGTATCGACATCCACCTGCCCAAATAACTAATGATGAAACACATTCAACTACCTGTTTTAGCCCTGGTAGGCCTGTTTGGGGCAAAGGTGAATTGCATGTTCTGGAAGAGTCCGGTGACTCTTGGACAAGGCTGTTTTTCAACACTTAAGGTTGGTCAAGAGCACCTTATGAAACTCTCACATGCCCAGAGTTCCAACTCAAACCACTTTCATTTCACCTGTTCTCTATGAAGGATTGCCTGAGATGTCAAAGAATGAAGCTGAGTTCCCAGAGAAAAGATATCCCAGTGGCCGGGTGCGGTGGCTCATGCCTGTAATCCCAGCCCTTTCAGAGGCCGAGGCGGAAGGATCACGAGGTCAAGAGATTGAGACCATCCTGGCCAACATGGTGAAACCCTGTCTCTACTAAAAATACAAAAATTAGCTGGGCATGGTGGCGTGTGCCTATAATCCCAGGTACTCAGGAGGCTGAGGCAGGAGAATTGCTTGAACCTGGGAAGCAGAGGTTGCAGTGAGCTGAGATTGTGCCACTGCACTCCAGCGTGGCGACAGAGTGCAACTCCATCTCAAAAAAAAAAAAAAAGGAAAGAAAAGTTATCCCTAGCCCTTTAGGGATTCAGGAATTCAGAGTTCAGCCTGGGCACAGTGACTCACGCCTGTAATTCCAGCACTTTGGGAGGCAGAAGCAGGAGAATCGCTTGAGCTCAGGAGTTCGAGACCAGCCTTGGTAACATAGTAAGACCCCATCTCTATTTAAAATAAAAATTAAAAAAAGAATCCAGACTTCCACTCTTACCATGACCCAGACATGAAGGGAGATGCTGAGGGCAAAGTACACAGCTGTCAGGATGATGGTCCCTTTGAACTTATGGAATAGGAGGTTGACCAGGCCAGCCTGGAAGACGAAGGTGTTGAAGAACATGAGGAAAATGATGATGATGTTGAAGAGGACTGCAATATCCTGGATGCTGTAGACATAAAAAAAGTATAACCAATGGAGGCCTGTGTGAGGACCCAAGAGCAGGTACTATGTCCTGAGGGACACCACGAGGCCTGTCCTTTCCTGTGAGATAGGCATCTGACATCTTAAACCCTCACAGAGATAACATGGGTTTTGGGACCTGAATGACAGGAAGCTAAAATTACCTAAAATTACCCACTGGCCCCATCAGTTAGATTGCAGTCCATAGTCAAGGCTTTCCTGCTCTGATACTCTCTTTATTTTTAAAATTTCTTCTATACATAGTCCTATAGAAGATTCTCTGAGACTCTTCTTTTTCGAGACAGGGTCTCATTCTGTTGCCCAGACTGGAGTGCAGTGGTATGATCACAGCTCACTGCAGCGACTTCCTGGGCTCAAGTGATCCTCCCGCCTCACCCTCCTGAGTAGCTGGGACCACAGGTGTGTGCCACTATACTCAGCTAATTAAAAAAAAAATAGCTCATGCCTGTAATTCCAGCACTTTGGAAGGCTGAGGTGGGTGGATCACTTGAGGTCAAGAGTTTGAGACCAGCCTGGCCAACATGGCAAAACCCCATCTCTACTAAAAATAGAAAAATTAGCTGGGTGTGGTAAATTAGCGGGGTGTGGTAGTGCACGCCTATAATCCCTGCTACTAGGGAGGCTGAGGCAGAATTGCTTGAACCCAGGGGGCGGAGGTTGCAGTGAGCTGAGATTGTGCCATGCCACTGCACTCCAGCCTGGTGACAGAGCTAGACTCCGTCTCAAAAAAAAAAAAAACAACAACTATTTTTTAGTAGAAACAAGGCCTCACTATGTTGCCCAGGCTATCTGACACTCTTAACATTTTTTTTTGTTTTTGGAGATGAAGTCTTGTTCTGTTGCCCAGGCTGGAGTACAGTGGCATGATCATGGCTCACTGCAACCTCTGCCTCCCAGGTTCAAGCAATTCTTCTGCCTCAGCCTCCCAAGTAGCTAGAATTACAGGCATGTGACACCACGCCCATCTAATTTTTGTATTTTTAGTAGTGATGGGGTTTCTCCATGTTGGTCAGGCTGATCTCGAATTCCTGACCTCGGGTGATCTGCCCACCTTGGCCTCCCAAAGTGTTGGGATTACAAGTATGAGCCACCGTGCCTGCTTTTTTTTTTTGAGATAGGGTCTTTGTCACCTGGTTGGAGTGCAGTGGCATGATCATGTCTCACTGTAGCCTTGAACTCCTGGGCTTAAGTAATCCTTCTACCTCAGCATCCTGAATCACTGGGATTACAGGTGTGTGGCACCACGCCTAGCTAATTTTGCAAATTTTTATTAGGTACGGACAGGGTCTTGCTATGTTGCCCAGGCTGGTCCTTAAACTCCCAGCCTCAAAAGATCCTCCTGCCTTGGTCTCCCAAAGTCCTGGGATTAAGGGTGTGAGCCACTGTACCCAGCCTACTAATAACTTTAGACACTAAATCACCACTGTCAGGGCCTTTGAATTGCTTGGGTTCAGCTTTCCAGAGTGCCTTACTGCACGCACATGAAGAGCACAAGCTGGATGACAGGAGCCTTTCGGAGCAGTTCTGAGAAGGAATTGACAAAGAGGTCATAGGACAGCAGCAGGAACTGCAGCGAGAGCACCAGGCTGTAGTTACTGGTCTGGAGCATCTTCCTTCTGTTTTCTTGGGCCCCCAAGGGCACATCCCACAGTTCCCAGAAAACAGCTCCTGGCTCTCTCCCTACCACTAAGGGAGATGCTTCTAGTTCCTTTGAATCAGAGCTGTTTCCCTTGCTCTAAGGCAAGCACCTGTTGGGGCGAAAAAATAAGCAAGGTTAGAAGTGTATTAATACCATAAACATTTACTGAGGACCTACTGTGTGCCAGGTACCACTCCAGTCGCATGGGATACTTTAGTGAAAAAACCAACAACCAAAAATCCCCAAGAAGTCATTTATTCTAGGACCTTCACCAACTTTTCTCCATGCCTGGAACCTTCTAAATGCAGAGCTGTCTCTAACCAAAGGAACCTAGTAGTATTACTGAGAAGAATGACTGCCTGGTCATGTAGTAGCAGTGGTAACAAAAATGGCAGCAAATCCTTACACATTGCTTACAATGTGCCAGGGGGTGTTCTACAAGCACTAACATTATTTAAACCTCACAAGGTAGATGATATAATACATTATTACCTTCTCCATTTTACAGATGAGAAAACTGAGGCCAAGAGAGGTAAAATAATTTGTCCAAGGTCACATCGTTAGTAAGTAGCAGAGATGGTATTCGGATGCAGGCTGCCTGGGTCCACAGTCTATGCTCTTAACTACTAGACTTAAGCTGTCTCTTACAGAACTAATAGACCGATACTTAACTAGGCAGGAAAAATGCCGGCACAGAAGTGTGAAGTGCCTGTGTGAAGTGCGGTAGGCAGAAAAAGCAGAGAGGAAATAGGGGTCTCCCGGAAGGCTTTATCTTTAGGGTTATGGTAGCAACACAGTGGCAGTTGTTTCTTTTCATCTATTCCAAGACCCACAGGTTGCTCTGGGGGTGTCCTATGACCCTGCTGCTGTGCCAAATCTATAAAGAAATTTCAAAATGCTTTGAGTATTAGCGATTAAATTAGCATCGGTAAAATGTTTTGCAATGTATAAGCTCTTTTCATATTTCTAACCTTACTTAATCCTACAACCATCTTGAGAAGTAGCCATTATAATGTATATTATCCCCATTTTACACAGAGGCTCCAGAGGGTTAAGGCACCTCCTCCACCTCAGCTGGTGAAGTCCCACCTTACTGGACGTATGTACGCGCTTTCCTCATTCATTTTATATATATATATATATATATATATAATGAATATATATACACACCCACACATATATATATGAAGAGAGAATATATATACACATATATATATATGCGGGGGGGAGAGAGAGAGAGAGAGTCTTGCTCTGTTGCCAGGCTGGAGTGCAGCGGCATGATCTCGGCTCACTGCAACCTCCACCTCTCGGGTTCAAGCGATTCTCCTGCCTCAGCCTCCCGTGTACCTGGGACTACAGGCGCGTGCCACCACGCCTGGCTAATTTTTTGTATTTTTAGTAAAGACGGGGTTTCACATGTTAGCCAGGATGGTCTTGATCTCCTGACCTGGTGATCCGCCCGCCTCGGCCTCCCAAAGTGCTGGGATTACAGGCGTGAGCCACCGCGCCCGGCCGCATTAAATAATACTGATAGCTACTACCTAGGTACCCACACCACGATAAACTTGTCAACCAAGATCATTTCCTTTAATCCTCCCTACAACTCTGCAAGGTGGGAATTATTCCCATTCTACAGGAAAGGACACAGGAGTCAGAGTTCAAGGCATTCCTCCAGGTCTCAAGTCAGCAGAACCAGGCTTCGTAACTGCGACGCCAAATCCGTGCTCTTAATCACTACTCACAGGCCACCATCCAGGGCTGTTTTGAGGATCCGTTATGCAGAAACGCCCATGGCTGTCTCTACGTACGACGATCCCCTCCAGTTTAGGGCAGTGGGGATTCGCAAGCTCATGAAGCTCTTTAATTCGTCCACCGCTACCTGCCGCCTTCCCTTTGTACCTAGGGCAGTATTCTTCACGCCTCCCAATCCATTTAAAAACAAGGCTTCCTTGGCAAACAACAACAAAGCATAAAACCCAAGCCCAAAACAACAGCACCAAAAATTCTGACTTCTGGTCTCTTAACCCACTTCTCGTCAATCACTCTCACCTCCAAACGCCAACGTCGGTTGTCATGGGGACACCGTCCCGGCTTCCGGAAGCCGGCTTTAAATCCCGGAAGTAAAGGGAGGACGCGGGCCACGTCTGCGCCGTGCTGCCTGCTAGTCTTCCCGCTCAATCGCCAGTCCGGCCGCCATGTTGGAGCCTTCGCCGTTCGGGGCGCGGCCTGCTCCGGGCCCTCCCAGCTTCGCCGCTAGCTGACTTAGGGCTCCCGCCCACACTGCGCATGGCCTTGCTTAGGGCCGGCTAGTGGTGGGAGGCTTCGCGTTCACCTGAGCGTTTCCGTCCCCTCTAGATGGGGGATGAGAGGCGAAGCTGATGAATCACAGCAGTCCTGGACCCTGACTTCGGACCTGGGGAAGAAACGCCGAGGAGGAACGGGAGTTAGGGGGCTAGCACCTTGGCGCGCTGGGAGCCGGCAACCCCGGGCTTCTGGACTTCACTTCCCAGGAGGCCTCGCGCGCGACCGGAAGTGCTGCGAGCCTATAAGAAGGCGAGCCGGCGCCAGCCCGCTGTAGGCATTCGGGGTAGTGTCTTCTGCATCTCTTAAGAACCTCGGGAGCTGCAGCTCCGGCGCCTGGTAGCGAGAGGCGGGTTCCGGAGATCCCGGCCCCACTTCGTCCCACTGTGGTTAGGGGTGAGAAAGATCCCCGGCTGGGAGTTCAGGGACCTGGGTTCGAATGCTGGCTCCGCTGCTATCTCGCTTCGCACTGTCGCGACCCCCTTGCTCGGCCTCAATTTTCTCTTTTAGAAAGTAGGCACCTTTCTCCGCGCTCTTCCTTCCAACGTGGTGGTTATAAAAGCACAAAAGCTCTTCAGAGGGCGCAGAAAGCAGCTTGAGCTCCTCGCCCCAATTTTCACCCATTGTTAGCTGGCACGAGCACCCAGCAGAGGAGTCAGGGATCACCCCTCGGGCCCCTGGAACGGTTCTTTGGTCACCTGAGCCGGACCTGGGCACAGGCTGAAGTCCGGGTGTGTAATTATTCCAGTGCTAAGGGGTAACTTGTTCACCTACCTCCTTGGCTGGAATATTGAGCCCCTCACTCCTGATGTTCCGCCTTTAACAGAAGCTACTTTTGAGAATAAGGAATCCTCAGAGCTGAGAGGGAGTGGACCCGAATTCCTGTACCAGCCCTGCCACTTACCTTGGCAAAGTCATTTTCTCGTTTTAGGCCCCAGTGTCACAGTGTTTTTGATTTGTAAGATGAGGGTTTAGGACTTATATCCTAAGTCTGGTCCTCAAGATTCTTGAAGTACCCCAGTCCATCGGGGAAGGAGAGCAGCAAACTGATTCTCTACCCCTTCATTTATTTGTGGTTCTAAATTATAAAAGTAACACTGCAAGAGTTTGGAGTAGAGCCTTTTTCTTTCTTTTTTTCTGAGACGGAATCTCACTCTGTCGCCCAGGCTGGAATGCGGTGGCATGATCTCGGCTCACTGCAACCTCCGCCTCCCGGGTTCAAGCGATTCCCCTGCCTCAGCCTCCTAAATAGCTGGAATTACAGGCGCCCGCTACCGCGCCCGGCTAATTTTTGTATTTTTAATAGAGACGGGGTTTCCCCGTGTTGGCCAGGCTGGTCTTGAACTCCTGACCTTATGTGATCCGCCCGCCTGGGCCTCCCAAAGTGCTGGGATTACAGGCGTGAGCCACCGCACCCAGCCTGAGTAGATCCTTTTTCAAAGACTAAGGGCTGGATGGGAACTAACATTTCTTTTTTTTTCTTTTTTTTTTTTTTTTTTGAGACAGAGTCTGGCTCTGTTGCCCAGGCTGGAGTGCAGTGGCTCAATCTTGGCTCACTGCAAGCTCCGTCTCCCGGGTTCACACCGTTCTCCTGCCTCAGCCTCCCAAGTATGTGGAACTACTGGCACCCGCCACCATGTCAGGCTAATTTTTTGTATTTTTAGTAGAGACGGGGTTTCACCGTGTCAGCCAGGATGGTCTCGATCTCCTGACCTCGTGATCTGCCCGCCTCAGCCTCCCAAAGTGCTGGGATTACAGGCGTGGAGCCACTGCGCCCGGCCGGGAACTGCCTTTTCTTACCCCTGGACCTGACCTGTTTTAGCTCAGCCGGGAGAATCCTTTTTCACAAGAAATTAATAATATTTTGTGACGTGAAAATTATGTGAAACTCAGACTTCAGAGTCCATAAATAAATATTACTGGAACACAGCCGTGGTGCTCATTTGTTAAGATGTTTATGTGGCTGCTCTTGCATGGGCAGAGTTGATGACATAGTTGTGACAGAGACCATGTGCTCTACAAAGCCTAGAATATTTACTACCTGGACCTTTACAGAAGAGCTTGCTGACTGCTGCCTTAGAATGGGGCTCTGCAAAGTGAGGGCACAACAGGAGGCCGAACCATGGTGAGCACACCCTGGGATCACAGCCCAGCCTGCCCTCTTAGAACAAATGAGAGGATATTTTCAAGCATTTGCGTTGCAATTTTCACTGGTTTCCTTTGTTTTTGAGACAGGCTAGCTCTGTTGTCCAGGCTAGAGTGCAGTGGTGTAATCTCAGCTCACTTCAGCCTTCTCCTGGGCTCAAGCCATCCTCCCACCTCAGCCTCCTGAGTAGCTGAGACTACAGGCGCATGCCACCACACCCAGCTATTTTTTTTTTTTTTTTTTGTGGAGATGAGGGCTCACTTGCTCAGGCTGGTCTGGAACTTCTGGGTATTTATTTATAGACAGAGTCTACCTCTGTTGCACAGGCTGCAGTGCAGTGGCGTGATCTTGGCTCACTACAACCTCTGCCTCCTGGGTTCAAGCAATTCTCGTGCCTCAGCTTCCTGAGTACCTTGGATTACAGGCTCATGCCACTGTGCCTGGCTAATTTTTGTATTTTTAGTAGCGACGGGGTTTCATCATGTTGGCCAGGCTGGTCTCCAACTCCTGACTTCAGGTAATCTACCTGCCTTGGCCTCCCAAAGTGCTGGGATTGCAGGCATGAATCACTGCTGGTCCTTCACTGCATTCTTCCTTTTCTCCTGTTTTGCTCTATTTCAGGAAGTAGGAGGGCTTATCTGTGTATTGTGAGCAGGGCAATATAACTCTGCAGCTCTCTGTCAGGAAAGTGTGCCCAGGGTCTATTCTAAGTCTGTCACAGAGCAGTAAACCAGGACCTCTTCTAGGGTATGGCTTCAGATCCTTTTGGACTACATTTATTTTTTACTTTTACAAAGAAAAAAAAAAAACAGTTGTGGAAGTCGATACTGTCAGATGAGTGAGCCTGCTGATCAAGATCTCTTATATTTCATTGAGGGATGGAGAGGGTTTTAGGTGAACATCTGGTGACCTGAAACGTCCTCTGCCCTTGGAGGAATTGAGGAGGCAGTTCTAAGGCTGGGTAGTAAATCTCTGAGTTAAGTAGTTGAGTCACAAAGCTTCTAGGAGCTGGTGGCATGATTTGCTCCTGCCAGCTTCATGGAAGCTTTTCCCCCCCGTCCTTGGACCTTCTTTTCTTTTTTTTGAGACAGTCTCGCTCTGTCCCCCAGGCTGGAGAGCAGTGGCATGATCTCGACTCACTGCAACCTCCACCTCCAGGGTTCAAGCAATTCTCCTGCCTCAGCCTCCCTAGTAGCTGGACTTATAGGTGAGTGCCACCACACCCAGCACATTTTTGCATTTTTAATAGAGACATGGTTTCACCATGTTGGCCAGGCTGGTGTTGAACTCCTGACCTCAGGTGATCCGCCCACGTCAGCCTCCCGAAGTGCTGGGTTTACAGGCTTGAGCCACCGTGCGTGGCTGGACCTTCTTTTCTCAGAGATTACTGCCAAGTTGGGTCACCTTGTGAAAGTGCAGCATTTTCACCTAAGTAGGTGGACCCCTAGCATGGGGAGAGCTGGTATGGCATGACTGAGGGCCACTGAGAGGCCTGGGCAGGCACAAGGAACATGAGTTGCATGTTTTTGTTAGTAGTTAGGATGAAGTGCGTGACAGCAATTACTAAGAATTCTATTTTTTTTTTTTAGACAGAGTCTTGCTCGGTCGCCACGCTGGAGTGCAGTGGCGTGATCGCGGCTCACTGCAACCTCCGCCTCCTGGGTTCAAGCAATTTTCCTGCCTTTGCCTCCCGAGTAGCTGAGACTATAGGCATGCGCCACCATGCCCAGCTAATTTTTTAGTTTTAGTAGAGATGGGTGTCGGGGTTCACCACGTTGGCCAGGATGGTCTTGATTTCTTGACCTCATGATCTGCCCACCTCGGCCTCCCAAAGTGCTAGGATTACAGGCGTGAGCCACTGCACCCAGCCTATTTATTTATTTATTTATTTATTGAGATGAAGTTTCGCTCTTGTTGCTCAGGCTGGAGTGCAATGGGCACACTCTCAGCTCATTGCAACCTCTGCCTACCTAGGTCAAGCAGTTCTCCTGCCTCAGCCTCCCGAGTAGCTGGGATTACAGGTGCCCACGACCACACCCAACTAATTTTGTATTTTTAGTAGAGATGGGGTTTCACCATGTTGATCAGTCCGGTCTCGAACTCCTGACCTCAGGTCATCCACCTGCCTCAGCCTTCCAAAGTGCAGGATTACAGGCGTAAGCCATTGCGCCTAGCCAAGAATTCTAATACTTGACTTCTACAATGTGCTACATTCATTTTCTCACTTGATCTGCCAACCTGTGGTCAAGGAAGCGCGTGGGCCTTGAAGCTAAACATACAGGATTTGGAACTCCCCACCCACTCACTGGGTCCTCATACTAATTACTTCTCTCTCTCAGCCTTAGTTTCCTCATGGGTAATATGCCTCCCAGGGTTAAGAGGAATAAATGGGATCTTGTGTGTAAGGCTCTGGCGCTCGTAGCTGGTGTTCGTTTTGTTTTTTTTTTTTTTTTTTTTTTGAGACGGAGTCTCGCTCTGTCACCCAGGCTGGAGTGCGGTGGCCGGATCTCAGCTCACTGCAAGCTCCGCCTCCCGGGTTCACGCCATTCTCCTGCCTCAGCCTCCCGAGTAGCTGGGACTATAGGCGCCCGCCACCTCGCCTGGCTAGTTTTTTGTATTTTTTTTAGTAGAGACGGGGTTTCACCGTGTTAGCCAGGATGGTCTCGATCTCCTGACCTCATGATCCACCCGTCTCGGCCTCCCAAAGTGCTGGGATTACAGGCGTGAGCCACCGCGCCCGGCCATGGTGTTCGTTATTCTTATTGTTCAAGTATTCTTATTGCCACGTCTTTCTTGCAGGTGAGTCCTGCAAATGTTAAGCGATTTGCTCAAGGTGCCCATTTCGCAGGTATTGGAGCCCAGGCCAGTTCTCTGAGCCTATCATTAGGGCTAAAGGTGAGCAGTCAAGTGTTTTACCTCCATGGGGGCTATTGGCTATTTCTTCTCTCTATTGGCTGGTTCTGAGTGAGGGGCCTCAATGCAGGAAGCCACATTGTTGCCTTCTTGGCGTGAGTCCATGGGACAGGGTGACTACCTTGATGCCTGGGCCCATGCTGCCTACGTATTAGCTGAAAGCAGGGCCAGTCCTGCGGCTTTGCCCACTTGTCTAGGGTTTAAGAGCAACTGCTCAGGGCTTTAAGCATTTGCCATGCCTGAAACCAGAGTTGGTTTCTGGGTTTATCAAGGACTTGCGGAAATCTCAAAATAAATCTCTTGCTTTCTGGACCATGAGTTGTTGCTTCCTCTTTTCTTCTCTGGACTTTCCCCAGAGGAAGAGAAAGCAGAAGTCTCAGGGCTGGAGACAGCTGAGGGGCATCAGCTGGTTCAAGGTGTGGAGTGTGGGCAGTGGAGTGAAGGCCTGGTTACCTCTCCAGTGAAGATTAGCCCCGTAGCACTCACTCTCTGGGGAAGAACTTCTCTGACTTCTTCCTGTCTAGTGTAATAGTGGGGTGTTTGCTCTTTTCAGATTGTAAGTTTCGCCTTCTTATGTTAGAACCCAAGGCCTGGGCATTTGCGTGATTTAGCCTGGATTTTGATTCCTGTCCCTTTTTTCCTGGGGGGTGTGGGGTGGTAATTCTTTACCTTCTGGTCCTGTGAGGGGAGAGCAATCCCAGGACTCTGGGCCTTGGGGCTTGGCATCTGGCCTTCACCACGGCCAGCCACAGCCTTGAGCTTGCTGCTCTGTCTGGGCACTGCCAGGTGCTGGGGTGGGGCCTCAGTCATTGTGATCAGGCCCACCCAGACATTGAGGCCTCGGGGGTGGGGGGGTGGTGCGCAGGCTGATGCAAGGGAACTGAAGCAAAAAGATTCCGTCCCACAGGTCAAGAGCGAAATCAGTGTTACGTCCTTTAGCCAGAGAACTGGCTGCACCTGAGCCAGTGGAGACTTGTGACTTCTTCTTCCAGGAGTGCATGATCAGAATGGCGTCGGGATGGTTCTACCTGTCCTGCCTGCTGCTGGGGTCCCTGGGCTCCATGTGCATCCTCTTCACTATCTACTGGATGCAGTACTGGCGTGGTGGCTTTGCCTGGAATGGCAGTATCTACATGTTCAACTGGCACCCAGTGCTTATGGTTGCTGGCATGGTGGTATTCTACGGAGGTGGTGAGTAAGAGGTCAGGAAGGGAGGCGGGGTAGGGCCCAGACTGGATAAAGCTGCACTTTCCCTCTCCAAGGCTGGCCCTTGTTAATGTTGGGTTTGGGGCTATGTGGGTAGGGTGGGTTGGGCTGTCTCTGGGCCCAGCTGTCATTTGGGGGAGGAAGGGGTTAAGACTGGGGGCATCTCAGAAGGGTGGCTTCACAGATACTCTAGGGCAGGAGTTGGCAAACTTTCTGTAGAGGGTCAGATAAATATTTCAGTTTTGCAAGACATAGAATCTGTGTTGCAGGTACTCAGCTCTGCCACTGTATTGTGAGAGCAGCCATAGACAACAGATAAACACTAGTGTGGCTCATGTGTTCCAATAAAGCTTTATTTGCAAACATAGGTAGCGAGCTGGATTTGGCCTTTGAGCTGTAGTGTTGTTTTTTTGGTTTTTTTTTTTTTTTTTTTTTTTGAGACGGAGTCTCGCTCTGTTGCCCAGGCTGGAGTGCAGTGGCATGATCTCGGCTCACTGCAAGCTCCACCTCCTGGGTTCACGCCATTCTCCTGCTTCAGCTTCCCGAGTAGCTGGGACTACAGGTGCCCGCCACAACGCCCGGCTAATTTTTGGTATTTTTAGTAGAGACAGAGTTTCACCATGTTTGCCAGGATGCTCTCGATCTCCTGACCTCGCGTGATCCGCCCACCTCAGCCTCCCAAAGTGCTGGAATTACAGGCGTGAGCCACCGCGCCCGGCCTGAGCTGTAGTTTTTTTTTTTTTTTTTTTTTTTTTTTTTTTTTTTTTTGAGACGGAGTCTCACGCTGTTGCCCAGGCTGGAGTGCAGTGGCGCGATCTCGGCTCACTGCAAGCTCCGCCTCCTGGGTTCACGCCATTCTCCTGCCTCAGCCTCCTGAGTAGCTAGGACTACAGGCGCCCGCCACCGCGCCCGGCTAATTTTTTGTATTTTTAGTAGAGACGGGGTTTCACTGTGGTCTCGATCTCCTGACCTTGTGATCCGCCCACCTCAGCCTCCCAAAGTGCTGGGATTACAGGCTTGAGCCACCGCGCCCGGCCTGAGCTGTAGTTTTTAACCAGCTCTAGAGAACAGGAGATTGAAGCCTCTCATGGTTTAGTCAGGCCACTGAATGAGGGACTTGCTTGCTTTTCCGGGATCTTTTTTTCTTTTTCTTTTTTTTCTTTTTTTGAGATGGAGTTTTGCTCTTGTCACCCAGGCTGGAGTGCAGTGGCATGATCTTGGCTCACTGCAACCTCTGCCTCCTGGGTTCAGGCTATTCTCCTGCCTCAGTCTCCCAAGTAGCTGAGATTACAGGTGCCTGCCATCATACCCAGCTAATTTTTGTATTTTTTAGTAGAGATGGGGTTTCACCATGTTGGTCAGGCTGGTCTCGAACTCCTGACCTCAGGTGATCCACCTGCCTCTGCCTCCCAAAGTGCTGGGATTACAGGCGTGAGCCACCGTGCCCAGCCTGGGATCCATCTTTGTAATCTTTGTCCCATGCTTTCAAATCTATGCTTTGGGGCCCCGATGAGCCTCATTTTCCCCACTTGCAAAATGGCAATACAATGCCATTGATCATAGCAGCCTATCATGTGCAGTTCACATGTATCATCCCATTTTGTTCTTACAAGTTTGTGAGGTGGGCTCTGTTATGTCCCTTTTACAGATGAGGAAATTGAGAGTTAGAAAGGAGAGGCCAAACAGCTAAGAGGCAGAGCCTGGATTTGGACCTATGTTGCCTGACCTTAGTACCTGTGTTTTTGACAGCCAGCCTCAGTTGTAACAATTCAGTTTGATGAAATAATGACTGTCACGATGCTTTTTAGCCTGGAAACCGCAAACAAGCTGAATTTATTATTGTACAAATAGAATGAGAGGTCTAAGAAACCTGCTTCTCCCCTCCACTTTTTTTTTTTTTTTTTTTGGGAGACAGGGTTTCCCTCTTTTTCAGGCTAGAGTGCAGTGGGATGATCATAGCTTGCTGCAGCGTTGAACTGTTGGGCTCAAGTGATCCTCCCACCTCAGCCCCTAAGTAGCTGAGAGTACAGGCATGTGCCACCACGCCCGGGTAATTTATTTTTATTTTTTTTTGTGGAGACAGGATCTTGCTATGTTGCCCAGGCTGGTCTTGAACTTCTCGCCTCCCAAAGTGCTGACATGAGCCACCGTGCCCAGCCCTCCTCCCTTTTTAATTTGAATCTATTTATTTTTTTCTCTCTGTGGCCCAGGCTAGATTGCAGTGGCATGATCATAGCTCACTGTAACCTCAAACTCCTGGTCTCAAGCAGTCCTCCCACCTTGGCTTCCCAAAAAGTGCTGGAATTACGGGCATGAGCCACGTTGCCCGACCCCTCCTCCCTTTTTAACTGGCCCTTCTCTCCTCCCTTCGTGGCTGACTGTTACCCCCCAAATTATGGGAGGATAAAAGATGCCAAGGAGTTGATACCAGTGCCCTAGCATTTCCTGTTCCCTTGCTGGGAAACCGTGTAGGATCCTATCAGGGTTATTCCCTGATGTCTGGGTGAGCACGAGGGGAGAGGCTGAGCCCTGGGACTGCCCTCTCCTGGATGCTGAGCCCTAGGACTGCTCTCCTGCAGCGTCACTGGTGTACCGCCTGCCCCAGTCATGGGTGGGGCCCAAACTGCCCTGGAAACTCCTCCATGCAGCGCTGCACCTGATGGCTTTCATCCTCACTGTTGTGGGGCTGGTTGCTGTCTTTACGTTTCACAACCATGGAAAGATTGCCAACCTCTACTCCCTGCACAGCTGGCTGGGCATCACCGCTGTCTTCCTCTTCGCCTGCCAGGTGGGTTCTCTGCGCTCCTCCTCGAGGTTCCTAGAGCCATGAGCTCTGGTTGGGGGTTCACTTGCATGAGCACCAAATATTCCTTCTGCTCACTGCCTGGAGAGAGCCTTGGAGGTTGTATCCTGTAGAATTGACAGTTTCTTCAAGGGCTGTGGGAGGTCAGTGGCCTGAACTTACTCTGTTCCTTTTATCCCTCCCATTGCCTGTCTGTTGTCCCAGAGCCCTCTCTGCTAACGTTGTCATGGCACGTACCATGCGGACTCTAATCAGCCATCTGGCTTCCACTTTCCCCACTCCCACCTCTGTGAACCAAAAGAATTCTAGAAGTGCTTCCCATATTCTGATCTCAGGCCTGTGCAAGTGAGGAGTTTTATGAGCAAGGACTGGAAGGAAGCAGAGACAAACAAGGTGGTTAGGTTTGCTGGAAGTGGGATGGTAGCTAAGCATGTCATTTACTGTTCTTGTTGCTTGGGTAATAGGCCACATTGAGGAAGCTAGCATGGTGGTGGGCAATGCCTGGTGGGAGGGTCTGAGTTGTGAAAGAAGATCCAGGGAGTAGAGATGGGGAGGAGGCGCTGCTGGGGTGGGCTGTGCTTTGGTCACACACAGCACAGTTGGGTGCGTCCTCCCTTTTGTCCACAGTGGTGCCTGGGCTTTGCTGTCTTCCTCCTGCCCTGGGCGTCCATGTGGCTGCGCAGCCTCCTGAAACCCATCCACGTCTTTTTTGGAGCCGCCATCCTCTCTCTGTCCATCGCATCCGTCATTTCCGGCATTAATGAGAAGCTTTTCTTCAGTTTGTGAGTGCAGTGGGGTCCCCAACTCTAAGGTGAAGAGGAGGGAATAGGGTCTTCAAAAGATACACCCTGTGATCACAGGACTCACCCAAGGGAGGAGAGCTTTTGGGGTTGGGCCCATTCCTGATCTGGAAGGTAACAGAATTGATCTTTCTTTAGGTTGAAATTGGTAAGTCAGCAGATATTTATTGAGCATCAGTTTGATTTAGCACCTGCTTTGTGTCAGAAACTGTCCTAAGCACCTTACATTTAATCCTGTCAACCACCCTACATCATTGGTATTGTTGTCATTGCTATTTTCTTTATTTTTGAGATGGAGTCTCGCTCTGTCGCCCAGGCTGGAGCGCAGTGGCACAATCTTGGCTCACTGCAACCTCCACCTGCCGGGTTCAAGCAATTCTCCTGCCTCAGCCTCCCAAGTAGCTGGGTCTACAAGAGCACGCCACCATGCCCGGCTAATTTTTTGTATTTTTAGTAGAGATGGGGTTTCACCATGCTGGGCAGGCTGGTCTCAAACTCCTGACCTCGTGATCCGCCCGCCTCAGCCTCCCAAAGTGCTGGGATTACAGGCGTGAGCCACCGTGCCTGTAATGCCATCATTGCCATTTTCAATTGGAACAGATTCTGCAATAGGACTGTTCAGGTAAAAAGGAAAAAAACAAAACAAAACAAAACAAAACAAATGAGGGAACAGAGGGGTTACGTAAACTTACCCAACGGCACACAGCCAGTAAGTGGCAGAGCTGAGGCTCGGGTTAGGCAGTCTGACTCTAGAGCTTGCATGCCTGACCACTACTGTCCATTTTTCTGAGGCAGTGGGGTGTAGTGAAAAGCAACTAGGACTTAAGGTCAGACTGTGGTTTCGATCTTGGCTGTGCCATTTACTAATTATGCATCTTTGGGCAAGTTAATTTCATTGCTTTGAGCTTCAGTTTCCTCATGGGTAAAAGGATTATTACAGCTGGGTGCAGTGGCATGCACCTGTAGTCCCAGCTACTAGTGAGGCTGAGGTGGAAGGAGTCCAGCCTGGGCAACGTAGGAAGACCCTCTCTCTCCTTTTATCTGCCCCCCCAAGAGATAGCATCTCACTCTGTTGCCTAGGTTGGAGAGCAATGGTGTCACCATAGCTTACTGCAGCATCAAACTTCTGCACTCAAGCGATCTTCCCAATTTAGCCTCCCAAGTAAGCTAGGACTACAGGCACGGACCACCTCACCCAGCTAAGCTTTATTTTTGTAGAGACAGGATCTCACTATGTTGCAATGTTGCACAGGCTAGTCTGGAACTCCGGGGGTAAAGCAATCCTCATGCCTTGGCCTCCCAAAGTGCTGGGATTACAAGAGTGAGCCACTGTGCCTGGCTCATTATACAAATATTTGCAGGGACTTAGAAAGGGTGTTAAAATTCTAGATCACATGTGGCCCCGGGAAGGTTTTCTCACCCTCTCTTAGTGACATCGAGTCTCCCACTAGACAAAAATAGGTGGAAAAATCTCTCGAGGGCTCACATTGTTTTGTCATCTTCAGGAGAAACACCACCAGGCCATACAACAGCCTGCCCAGTGAGGCGGTCTTTGCCAACAGCACCGGGATGCTGGTGGTGGCCTTCGGGCTGCTGGTGCTCTACATCCTTCTGGCTTCATCTTGGAAGCGCCCAGAGCCAGGGATCTTGACCGACAGACAGGTATGGGTTCCAGTCCCACATTCCAGGGTGAGACAGGGCCAGGTTTAGAGAAGGATCTCCCACAAAAGGCTGGGGCCTTGACAAGAAGACTAACCCTGTGGCACAGTGGGAAACCAAGTAACTTGAGGGTGGAGTTAGGGTGGCTGATGGGGAGCACTGGTTCCAAACCAGCGCATCCCAGCGAAATGCTGGGACTCCCCAGGGTCTGTCCATTGGGCGACAGAATTTCCCCCCAAATTACTGTGGTTCTGTGGGGTGAAGTGTGGCGTTATCTTCTTCCCCAAGGAAGGGCTTGACTATGACAAGGGTGTGTGATTTCTCCTTTACCAGCCTGGGGGCTAGTCTAGTGGGATGGGTACGTGGTGACCAGCTGAGTGCTCAGAGCAGGTCTTGATGGGGTGTGTACCAGGCTCAGGGACTTTGGGGCTTCCCTGAGGGATGTGGTGGCTTGGGTGGGGACCACCCTGCAGGTTGGGGGTCTCTCTGAATAGCTTGGGCCTGGTGTGACTCCTGCATCATGTCATTAACTCCTCGGCATCTGCCTGTCTTTCCAGCCCCTGCTGCATGATGGGGAGTGAAGCAGCAGGAAGGGGCTCCCAGGAGCTCCTGGTGGTGCAGCCTGTGTCCCCCAGAAGCTCTGCTCTTCCCAGGGCTCCCAGCTGGTTTCAGCAGGCAACTTTCTTCGAATGCTGGGCCCAAACTTCTCGCCTGGGTACTGGGCCTGCCTTCTCCAGCCGCTTGCTGCCTGTCTGCTTTTCTTGGTGGCTTTGGCTTCTGTTCTCCTTGGCATCAGCCTCTCAGGTCCTCCATTCACACGAGGTCCTCCTTGCTCTGGCCACTCTTGCTGCTCCTGTCTGAAGAAATCAGACTGATTTCCTCTTAAGACTCCTAGGGATGTGGTGAAGAGCTGGGACTCAAGTGCAGTCCACGATGTGAACCATGAGGGAGGTGAGGTGTCCGTCCGCTTCCCCCATGAAGGCGTGCGTTTCAGTTAGGCTGCCCCGCCACAGAGCAGGCTTCATCTGCTCTGCCGTCCAGCCCTGTCTGGATGTGATGGGGGGTGGAGACATCATGGGGTGATTGCAGAAGCGGGGAGTGGCGGCCCACACAGCTTCTGCTGAGGAGCTGACTGTTCTGAGCCGTTGTTTCGTATTGCTGCTCTGTGTCTGCGTGTATTGTGACCGCGCGGCTCCACCTCTTCCAGCTGCTGCTACAGCCGAGGCCTGGATCCCGGCCTTTCCCTGTGACTTACATGCCTGTCACCGGCAGGCAGCCCTATGAATCCTGGTAACCTGCTCTCCCAAGAACAGAGCCTGTCCCCAGATGTCCCAGTAGCGACGAGTAACAGATGGCTGTAGACTTCCTTTACTTCCCCTTGCTGGATCAGGGCCTTCCTGCCTCCTGCTGGGCCGATCTGGCCTTGCTCTCTTGGCAGGGCCCCAGCCCCTCTGATCACTGCAGCTCACCATGCAACTGATGCCAACGTTGTGGTGTCCTGTGTGCAGCAGCCCTGGGAGCCACCGCCACCTTCAGAGGGGTTCCTTGCTGAGACCCACATTGCTTCACCTGCCCCCACCATGGCTGCTTGCCTAGCCCAACCCAGTGTTCTGTGCCATGCTAGAGCTTGAGCTATTGTTCTTCAGAGGAGGAAATACGGTGGGGAGGGGGAAGGGTCTTGCTCCTCTCCTAAGTGTTGCTGCTGTGGCTTTTTTGCCTTCTCCAAAGACGCACTGCCAGGTCCCAAGCTCCAGACTGCTGTGCTTAGTAGGCAAGTGAGAAGCCTGGGGTTTGGAGCCCACCTACTCTCTAGCAGCATCAGCATCCTACTCCTGGCAACATCAGGCCAACTGTCCGCCCCAGCCTCACATTGCCAGATGTTGGCAGAAGGGCTAATATTGAACATCTTGATTGGCTGGAGCCTTCAAAGCCACTGGGATGTCCTCCAGGCACCTAGGTCCCATGACCAGCTCCCTGTCGCCATAGGGGTAGGCATTTCACTGGTTTATGAAGCCCGAGTTTCATTAAATATGTTAAGAATCAAAGCTGTCTTTGTTCAGGCTGCTATAACAAAAATATAATAGCCTGGGTGGCTTAAACAACAAGCGTTTATTTCTCACAGTTCTGTAGGCTATAGACATCCAAGATTGAGGCACTGGCAAATGTGGTGTGTGGCAAGGGCCAGCTTCCTCAGAGACCGTCTTCTCACCATAACCTCACATGGTGGAAAGGGCATGAGAGCTCTCTGGGGCTCCACCCTCATAACCCAACCACCTCCCAAAGGCCCCATGTCCTAACACTACCATAGTAGGGGTGAGCCTTTCAACACAGGAATTTGCGGGGGGGACGTATTCATTCAGTCTCTAATAGCAGCCCTCTGATGAAATGATGCTGTGGTTAAATGAGTTCTGGGCCAATTTGTAAAAGCCTCAGGACAGGTCTGACCCTCACAGACCTAGGGAGGGGCCAACTGGAAGGCACCAAAGATCCACATGATCCTCTGTCTTCATGGAATGGCATGTGTGGATTCACATGCAGCTCATTTATGTGCAGATGTCCTTAATTGCTAATGGCACTTGCTTATCTCACGAGGAAGGAAATTTTTCCTATTTCATAATCTGAGAAAACAAGACTCAAAAAGGTTAAGTGACTAGGTTGAGGTCACCCAGCCAGGAAGTGACAGAGCTGGGATCCACAGGCCACCGTCTGAGGCCAGCCTCCTTCGCAGCTGCTGGGCACACACCCCTGTGCAGGACGCCTTGTGGTCAGGGACATATGGTGCAGCTGACAGGACCCTGGGTAGAGAAGCCCAGGCACTGGGGAAGCCTACAGCCAATTTGGGCGAAGTAGGTGGCAGGGGTTGGGGGGCACAGGAGGCTGTTTCCTACCAGCTAGTGGTGGAGCGGATGACCTGGGAGGGGCTGGGGGCCCAACCCTTGTGATAACTCCCAGTGAGTGAGCACTTGGACTGTGCTGGGCTTCATCTTCATCAGTTCATTGGAATCCTTTCATGTCCCCGTGAGGTGGGTACCATTCTGATTTTACAGATCCCAAGGAGCTAAAAAATAGGCCTTAGCTCATGTAACCAGGTTAAAGCAGAACCAGATTTCAGATCATGTGTATAAGTCAACAGCCAGTGCCTTTAACCACTCCCTACCCTACATGCGTGCCCAGGCACGTGCTATTGGTCTCCACATGCACAGAATGCCCCTTCTCACCCTGGTGCCATCAGTGATTGCTCTAGAAAGAGACCTAGGGGCTGGCTTGGCCACAGCCCTCCTCTCCCCTCCCCTCCCCTCGCTCTGTTGCCCAGGCTGGAGTATAGTGGCATGATCACGGCTCACTGCAGCCTCGACCACCTGGGCCCAAGCCATCCCCCCAACTCAGCCTCCCAGGAAGTTAGGACTACAGGCACACACTACCATGCCTGGCTGATTTTGTATTTTTTGGTAGAGCCAGGGTTTCACCATGTTGCCCAGGCTGGTCTTGAACTCCTGAGTGTAAGGGATCCCAAAGTGCTGGTATTGCAGGTGTGAGCCACCATGCCCGGCCTGGCTGCATTTTCTGATCTACAACTGAACCTTAGACTATGATGATTTATTTTCCTTCTGGTGTCCCAAATGCCCATTTGACTCCCAAGGAGCCACTGAATTGTTAATTCGATGCTGAGAAAAGCCTGCCTACCATTCTTACACGAATCAGGTGTGTGTACTGGAAAGGGGACAGGTCGGGGGTCTCGGTGGAAGCAGCCCAGCTGAGGAGACACTGATTTAGGGGCTCAGGTAATAAAGATCTGCCTGGTAGAAGATGGGTCATGATGCCTGCAGCCAGGGCTGTGGGCCCCTTTGTTTACATGCATGGGAAAACTCCCTCAGAGGAGGCAGTGGCTTTCTTGCTTCCATGTATTACAGTTTATTAACTTTCTTTTCCATGCTCATTGGGATTAAGGTGCAGAAGGCATTTC
The DNA here is from genome assembly GCF_049350105.2 of Macaca mulatta. Lineage (NCBI taxonomy): Eukaryota > Metazoa > Chordata > Mammalia > Primates > Cercopithecidae > Macaca > Macaca mulatta. Next base: position 12,695,183 of record NC_133419.1, read on the forward strand.
ACAGAGAGTCTTAAAACAGGATTGCCAGATAAAGGCTGCACAAGGAAAATGCCTTATCTCTGAAGCCCAGAACTGGCAGGGGAGGGCATGACCCAGGGACTCCACCCTCTCACAAAGGGAAAGGGCATGCTGGAGAGGCACGGGGACCCACTCCAGCTCGCTCTGGGTGCTGTCTGTAGTTCTGGAAGCTTGGTGGAGGATTTCCTGCTCAACTTAGAGGGTGGGCCAATGGAGCCAGGCCAGGGGAAAGTGACGGTTGGAAGGCAGAAAGAAGTGCCAAAGGCCACCTCAGCACAGCAGTGAGAGGAGCTGAGGCCAAGGGAGGCAGTCACACATCCTAGCTCTGCAAGACCTCCAGGATGGCCCGGAGGATGGCAGCAGCTGCCACTGCCCCGGGGTCTGGCTGCTCCAGCCGTGCTGAGCTGATATAACTGGCTCTTCCGGCTCCAGCTTCCATATTCTTGGTGGCCTCCGCTGCAGCTTCGGCACTCTGGGGGATGGGGTGTGGGAGCAGGTTCAAGGGCAGGCCATCAGGCCTCCTCCTTCCTGCCATGGGCAGAACGTCTCTGCCATGCAGCCTGGCCCTGCATGCTCTTGCCCTGGCTCTGCCAGCACCCTCTGCTCTGTCACCAAATGGAAAGTTACCTCTCATCTACTTCCAGCAGGGAAAAGGGTCACCATTCACTGAGGCCCTGTCACATCCCAGGCGGTGTGCAGGGCTCTACATATTTCCTTAGCCACATAACCACCTTCTAAGATAGGTGCTCATCTCCATTGTACAGAGAAGGAAACTGTGATCCAGGAAGGTTATTAACTTGCTCAGGGTCACATGGAGACAGGAGTCTGGTGGCTAGAAGCCTGTCTCCCTGGGTGGCTGGGCCCAGCCTCACTCACCTTGACTGCTTTGGTCAGGACTTGCAACAGATCGGCTCCTGGGCTCTTCCAGGCTTGGAGCTCCTGCCCTGCTGCCCACAGAGAATCCAGCTGGACAAGGTGAGGGAGAGGGGGCTGAGCACAGGCCCTGCAACTGAGGGTGCTCTTTAGGGCTTACAGGCTCAAAAGGAGAAAGGTCTAGGGCCACAGCCCGAGTACACACCATAGTCCTGTCCCCTGGGGCAGCCTTTCCATACCTAGCAGGGAGAGAATGAAAGAGGCTCACTATAGGGAACCAAGGGAATCACTCTGAGGGTGGGGCTAGGGCCTGGCGGGGGGCAGATGTCACCAACCACCTCCCCCAGCCCACCCCTGGTCTGATGCACAGGGCCCCGGCTCACTTCTGCATGGCTTCCAGGCCGGCATCCATGGCAGCAGACCAGGCTGGGAGGCTGGTCTTGACCTTGAGGGGCTGGGCAGCTGCAGTCAGGAACAGGCCATAGAGCTGGGGAGGATGAGAACACTGAGCATGTGGTGCTGGCCTGGACCCCAGCCGGCCCAGCCACCTCCCTGTCAGCCCTTCAGCCCCCAGGCACCCACCTACCTCCCTGTCAGCCCTTCAGCCCCCAGGCACCCACCGCTCCAGATGAGCCTCCCATCTTCTCCAGGAGCAGGACAGACAACTTGGAGAGCAGCTGGGCAGGGCTGGCAGGGGGTGGGCCCTCCTTCAGCCACTCCCGGATTGCTGCAGGCACCGAGAGACGGGGAGGAATTCAGAGACCCTCCCTCCATCTGCCAGACTTCCAGCCAGCACCAATGACGCTGGAAAAGGCTGACAGGGAGGTGAAATGAAGGCTTCCCAAGATCCCTTTCCACATTCAGTGTGCAGTCTAGAGAGGGGCTGGACTGTAGAACCGAAAGGGGCCTGGGGAGGTGAGGCCTGCCTCGAAGCCCCTCCACCTGACACTGTGTACTCCGCTTCCTGGCTTGGTTTTTTCTCCTTAGCCCTTTGTGCTAACATCCTCTGTTTTACTGATTTATCTTGTTGACTGTCTTCCACCCAGAACATAGCCATGAGGGCGGTGATTTCTGTCTGCTCTGTTCACTACTGTATCCACAGTTGAGAGCAGTGCCTGCCCCATGGCAGACACCAAATACCTTTTTCTCGAATGAATGATGCTGGACAGTTAAGAGCTTTTCACTGGTCTGGGTAAACTGAGAAAAATAAGGACAACAGAATATGTTTTGCTTGAGTTGTAAGTTATTCACTGTGAAGGATTTCATTTAATTCTAAGATAATAACCTCATACATTTGTGCTGTTAAGAAGGTCACTGTCGGCCAGGTACAGTGGCTTATGCCTGTAATCCCAGCACTTTGGGAGGCCAAGGTGAGCGATGGCTTGAGGTCAGGAGTTAGAGAGCAGCCTGGCCAACATAGCGAACCCTGCCTCCACTAAAAACACAAAAATTAGCCAGGCGTGGCTGCGCACGCCTGTAATCTCAGCTAGTCGGGAGACTGAAGCAGGAGAGTTGCTTGAACCCGGCGGGACGGAGGCTGCAGGGAGCCGAGATCACGCCATTGGACACTCCAGCCCGGTGACAGAGTAAGACTCCTTCTTAAAAAAAAAGAAAAGTCCCTGTCTTCAAGGCAACAGGTGGAAGGGGGGCTAGGGTTTTGTGGATGACCTAACTTGGAAAAGTCCCTGGCACCAACCTCTGGCCGCACGGCTGTGGGTGGTGCCACAGTCGCCATCACCAGCAGCCCGGTCCAGGGCATTCAGGTGTTCCTCCAGGCCCAGGAGGGTGCTGCACACCCGTTCCAGCACCAGCGCCATCCGCTTCGAGGCTGAGCCTAGAAAGGGAGGATGGTGAAGAACAGGCCCACCAGGCCCTTCTCACAACCACACTTGACTGGGGTGGGAGATGTGGGTGCCAGGGCCCCTACCCACCCCACCGCATACCCCTGCATCCTTTGGGAAGCCTGTCCCTTCCCCAGAGGCAGGAGTTGGTACCTCCTACAGCAGTGGAATCAAGGGCCTCCTGGGGCTCGGCAGGGGCTACCCGGTTCCGCTTCCGCCCAGTAATGGAGACTGCGGCCACGTTAGGCCAGGCTACTGCAGTGGTTTCAGCATCTAAGAGCAGCAAGATAACTCTCTTAGACATGGCTGTCCAACAGGGATTCAGCAGGGCTTGGACCCCCCCCATCCTGGCCCTGGTGGACTGGCTCCCTCAGCAGCCCTGGAGGAAGGGAGTCCACCTCAGCAAGCATGGACTGAGTGCCTACTGTGTACAGGGGTATGGAGAGAGGGTCCCTAGGAAAAGGGTCAGGCCTATCTGAGGAGGATCCTAATACCAACTCCTCCTAGTACCAGTGACAGCTGGAGAAGGCTGGAGAAGCCCAGAAAGGTCCTTCTTCACAGGCTGCAGAGCCCTGATTGTCACGGTCAGCCCTGATGGAGTCTCCAAGTCTCCCTGACTCCTTCCAGCTACAAGGAGCCCTGGCTTGGGTGACCCCAGGTTCCAAGTCTCACCTATCAGTTTCAGGAGAGGCTCATCCACCAGCAGGAGGGTGAGAGAAATGCCAGGCATCTCCAGTGCTGACATGAAGGTGCCCACCAGGGCACGGGCAATCTTCACCCCGCGGCCCTCTGCAATACCAGAGCATGGCGGTCCAGAAGGGAAAAATGGGCATCAGGGAAAGAAACAAAACAACAGAAAAGCAAGGACCTTGCAAGCTGGGGCACTGAGGTCAGGACGGGGATGGCCTGATTTCCTCCTGGCAGGCATCCCTCAACCCCACAAATGACCATGTTCCCTGGAGGTGTCCCCTACTTCACGGCGGATGAGCAATTACAGGTCTCATTTACTCAGTTCGTGCCAGGTGCTGGGTGCTGTGTGGAGTGCCTTACATATGTTTAATCTCACTGAATCCTCACAACAACGGTATAATGCAGGTACCATTATTATTACCCCAAATTTGCAGACAAGAAAATAAACAGAGGCTCAAGGTATCCAGCAATTAGGTGGCAGAGAGACGATTTAACTCAGACTTATCCGACGCACAGTCCGTGTTCTCTGCCATCACAAGGCCCTCCCTCAGCCCTTTCCAGAGGGCTGCAGGCTCCCCTTCCCAGTGCATGGCTCACCCAGGGAGCGAACGGCAGCATCGGCTATGATGCCCAATTCCAGGAATGACAGGCCACCCAGGTTGTTGACCATCATCACAACTGAAGAGCCTGTGGGTAGACATGACACCCCAGGTGAGACCCTCTGGGCGTCTCCTGCCCAGAGGTGTAGGAAGGGTTGGGAGACGTGGGCGAGAGGCTACCCACCGGGCTGCACAGGCACATGGGACGCATTGGTGGTGTCTGTCATGTGGTCGAGCATGAGTTTCACAATCTCATCAGCAGTTGCCATCTGTCACAGGGAGCCAGGAATGAGCTACATCTGGGAGGCCTTGGCCTTAGGGTGGCCTGCGCCAGGGCGACCACTTACCTTTATCCGGCGCACACCAGCTTCCCCGTGGATCCCTGCGGATAGACGTGGTCACTGCTGACCCACTCAGGGCCTGGGGATTTGCTCATCGTTTTTATCAAGGACACACAAAGTGCTGGACTCACACAGTAAGTGGGCGGGAGTCGGGGATGGAAAGGGACAGAATAATGAAAAACATGGTCTCTGTTCTCTGGGAGCTCGTGGCTTGGTGGTGGAGACAGCTTTAACTGGAGGTAGTCAGGGTGGAAGCACAGGGGAGGAAGCAGAAAGCTTTGCAGCCAGGGGATCTCTGAAGAGCCCTTGAAAGAAGGGTGTATTCTGGCAGGGACAGGAGGACCTGGGAATGGTCGGCAAAGGCAAGGAGGTGGGCAGCGTACAGAGCTCCACGTGGCCAGAGCCCTGGGTGTAGACGGCAAAGCCGGTAGGAATCAGGTAGGTTGGGCCAGGCTGGGCCTCAAATGCCCAAGTAAAAATGCTAAGACCACCTGGGGAGAGAAGCAGGTTGATGGCTCTCAGGGTATACAAGGTGGGCAAAGTCCAGGGCTAAGGGGCAGGCAGGGCTGGGATGGGCGGCCACAAGCTTACCCAGGCCCAGCTCCACCTCATCGGCCGAGAGCTCGAAGGTGGGTTTGGAACCAGGGACGCTGCAGGAGGATAAGCTCACCCCCAGGGTACCTATGAGAAACAAGGCATGAAGGGATGACTGTTCCACTCTCAGCACTGGGCATCAGGAAGGGCGGCAGCAGCATCTCAGAAGCCCTGCCCACAGACACCCTCTTCTCTGAGAAAGCTGCCGGACTCTCCACCTCAGCCATGGTACCCAAGGCCACCAGTCCCCAGGAGCTCCCCCAGGGATACCTTCCCTAGACCCCTGGGAAATAACCTGGGGAGCACCGCTAGGCAGCCAACAGGAACCTGCTCCTCATCCTGGGGATGTCCCAACCTTCCCCACTCTCCTGCCCAACTCCCAGGCCGGCACTCACCCATGGCCTTGGCGACCACGTTCACCCGCTTTGTGATCTCCTCCAGCCCCACACCTGCCTCAGCCAGAGCACCTGCCACCTGCAGCCACACAGAGTTAAAAGCCCCAGCGGGGCGGGTATCACTGTACCACGTGGGGTAGAAGACAGGCAGGGGGTGAGTTTCTTGTTGGGAAGGGGGAACCTCTTACGATTTCCACACTCAACCTGGCCCATCACATTTAGGGCAGAAGAGCAAACTCCCGCCATTCACATTGTACCTGCCAGAAATCTTCAAAAATTCTAGTCTGTTGGAGTCAGAAGAGACTTTACAAATGGGGAAATGGACCCAGAGAGGGGAGGTGACTTGTCCAATGTCACACAGCCAGTGGGTGGCCAGTTTCCCAACTCTAGAGTTCCAGAGTTCTCTCTCCCATAGCCTTGCTATTGTGGGTCACTTTACCCATCTATCCATCCATCCATCCAGTCAATTTTTACCAAGCATCTAGCATATGCTGAAAAGGAAAAAAGGCACCTAAGTCACAGTCCCCACCTTCAAGAACTCACAGCCTGGAGAGAGGCTAGGGAAGCAGACACGCACAGATGGAAAATTTATGTGAGGTGGTAATTACAATTACACTAGGAGGGGCTGCCAGCCAGCTCAGGGTACTGGGGAGATGGAGATCAGGGAGAGCCTTCCAGGTGGGGAGACATCAGAGTTGGGCCTCTGCAGAATGGTAGGAGTTAGCCAGGCCAAAAGGAGGCAGGACAAGGAAAGAATTTTCCAGGCCACAGACACTGCATAAGCAAAGCCAGAGATGACCCACAGCCTGGCAGGTACAGGAGCTGGCGTGAATGGACCGTAAGAGTAAGGCAATGATGGCAGGGTACGGTGGCTCACGCTTGTCATCCCAGCACTTTGGGAGGCCGAGGAGGGCAGATCATTTGAGGTCAGGAGTTCGAGACCAGCCTGGCCAACATGGTAAAACCCCATCTCTACTAAAACTACAAAAATTAGCCGGGCGTGGTGGCAGGCGCCTGTAATCCCAGCTACTGGGGAGGCTGAGGAAGGAGAATCGCTTAAACCTGGGCGGCGGAGACTGCAGTGAGCCAAGATTGCGCCACTGCATTCCAACCTGGGCAACAGAGTAAGACTCTGTCTCAAAAGAAAAATAAATTAAAAAATAAATAAATAAAAGAAAATTTAAAAAGAGGAAGGCAGGGATGATGGGAGATGAAGGTGGGGAGTCAGGGAGCTGGGGTGAGGGCTTGTGTTGATTCCAAGACCCAAGAAGGCTTTCAGTGGGTGAACCTAGTCAGATACACATTTTAAAAAGACACCTCCGGCAGTCGTGTGAAGAATGGATGAGCAAGACCAGAAGGCAGGAAGCAGCAGGGGAGCCCAGTGAGGAGGTGGCTGCAGCCATTAGGCATGAGCAGATGACCCCCGAACCAAGGCAAAGCAGGAGGGCAGGGTCTGAGGAGGATGTGTGTTATATACATTTGGGAGTAGAAGCGCCAGAACTGGGCAACTGATTGGGTGTGGAGAAGAGAAGGGCACGAGTCTGGGAAAATGCCTGTATCTGGGCTTAGGTAGCTGAGGGGATGGCGGGGCCTTCTGAGATCAGGGAACACTGGAGAAAAAAGTAGCTTCTTGGGGAAGGGCTGGAAAGGTCCAGTTACAGGGTGCTGCCAGGCAAGGGAAGGCTGGAAGGGGCTGGCCAGTCTCTGTGTCCCCAGTGGAAGCCTACCTTGTGTATAAGCACCGTGCCACACAGCCCCCGCCGGCCTGCCTTCTTCAGGACGGTGAAGGCGCTGTCATCCCCGATCACCACCATCTCCACCGGGATGCCTTCAGCCCGGGCCTGCTCCCTGGCCAGGCCGAAGTTGAGCCGATCCCCAGTGTAGTTCTTCACGATGAGGAGGGTCCCCACTGCAGGAGCAGCCGGCAGGGCTCAGCACCCTTACTGTGCCCTCCCCGCCGCAGCCCCTCCTGCATGCCAGGCTTACCTGTGCCAGCCTGGGCCACTGCCCTGATGGCTGCCAGGATGCTGCCCACTGCTGGGGAGGTGAATACGGCTCCTGCGATGACCCCGGTCAGCATCCCCTTCCCTATGAAACCTGGAGGTGGAAGGGGTAGAGTGAGCATGGCAGGTGGGACTTGCGCCTATAGTCACTGGGGCTTCCCATGCTCCGGGGGACATGGTTTGGTGAGCCCTACTGTGTGCTTGGTGCTCAAAGATCCCCCAGGTCTTCAAATGGCTGACTCCTTCTTAGGAGGCACCTTAGAGAGGCCTTCTGCGACCTCCCCGCCTGAAGCAGTCACCAACTCCCTCCCCAGGGACTCACTGTTCCTTTGCCCTGTTTTACTGTCTGTACTAAGTCACTTAGCACCCTCTGAAATGATCTCATTTCCTTTCGTGTTTACCTGGCTATTGTCTATCTCCCCTAAGTAGAATAAAAGCTCCACGAGGGCAGGGACCTTGCCTGTCTGCTTCATTGCTGTATCCCTAGTGCCCAGTACAGTGCCAGGTACACAATGGGCTCATGAGTGTTTGCCAAATGAATGGATTTTGCTGAAGGAAGACAGGAAGGGGACAAATGATGCGCTTCCTAGTCCCTGCCCTCCAGCAGCCCTCAAGGAGAGTTCGCGTCCCTGGCTCCAGGTGTGGGACACGGCAGGTGGGAATTCAGAAGAGGGGCGCTGCTCTAGGCTGGAAGAGTCAGGAAGCCTTCACGGAAGAGGGGGTGGGTCTGCTGGGCCTGGAGGGTCCAGAAGATTCATGGACTCACCGACTCTCAGAGCTAGAAGGACTTGAGGGATTGTTTGGCCCAACTTCATAGTTTTGTAGATGTAGAAACAGATTCAGAGAGGCCGTGATGGGCCCCTGATCCCAGCCGGAGGGAGTGGGAGAGTGGGAAGCGGCCCCAGTTCCTGAGTCTGGGTTGGGCTCCGTCCTGCACCTCGTGGCAGCACTGAGGATCTCACAGGAGGCCCTGTCCACTCCACCAGTACCCCCTGCCCCACCCCAGGGTACTCACCAGCATGGGCAGGCTCATGGCCAGAGCCCCCACCCGATAGCAGTGCCACCTGGCCCTTGAGGCTGTCCAGGTCAGAACGGAGGGCCACGCGGTGGCCCTGCAGGAGCTGCAGGTTGGGGTTGCAGGCCACCAGGCCAGCAAGGGCGTCATCAGCACAGCCAGCCACCGAGTTCACCAGCTTCTTGGAGGTCTGCAGGGGAGGAGTGAGAAGGATGTCAGAGTGTGGTCAGCACAGACACCCCCATCCTGCCCAGCCACACTGCTGTTGTGTAGACCCCTCTCCCGCATCCACCTACGAACTCCAGGAGCGCAGGACTTCCTTGAGTTGGGTGACAGGTGGGTATTTCTGTGAGTTTTCAATAATGTGTGACTTTCTATTCAGTACCTAATTTATGAAGTGTCTTGCACCATACCTTCAATTTATTCTGAAAAAATGGCTGCAATACAAAGAAAATGGGGGAGTTGTTGTCTGCAGTGTAAAATATTTTAATAAAATGGGGCCCAACACCTTCTTCTGTCAAAAGGAAGAAAAGCCCCAGGCTGAGGCTCCAATGCTGGGGGAGGAGCTGAGCAGGTTTCACAGCCACCGCTGCTCCCTGGTGCTCCAATGTGGGACCAACATTTCCCCAGCCTCTTGGCATGCCAGGCCCAGTGCTAGACAGTGTGTAGAGATAACAGCCCACGTGCGGTGGCTCATGCCTGTAATCCCAGCACTTTGGGAGGCTGAGGCAGGCAGATCGCTTGAGCCCAAGACTTTGAGACTGGCCTAGGCAACATGAGACTCCATCTCTACAAAAAATATGAAAAATGATCCAGGCATAGTGGTGCATGCCTAGAGTCCCACTACTGGGAATGCTGAGGTGGGAGGATCGCTTGAACCTGGGAGGTCATGGCTGCAGTGAGCTGTCATCGTGCCACTGCACTCCAGCCTGGGTGAGAGTGAGACTCCATCTCAGAAATAAAAAAAGAGATAACAACGCTATTCCTGCCCTCAGGGGAAACACAGCAGAGGTCACAACCATGTGTGGTGGGCACCGCTATGTGAGGAGTGCACGTGCACCATGGGAGCATGGAGGAGGGGCCGCAGCCTTCTGAGGGGCCTGGAGGTCTCTGTGAAGGATAAGCAGGACCGGGGTAGGCAAAAGGGGGCAGGAGGTATGGGGGGAGGGAAAAGGGAGGCTCTTCCAGCCAGAGGGGGAGCATAAGCCAAGGCCTGGATGAGTGAATAGTGTGGTGGTGCCAGGAAGCATGGTTGACCAGCAGGGAGGGGTGAGGAGGAGAGGGCTGGCCACAGGCAGCCTCAGGAGGGGTTGTGGGCAGGCTGGTGGAGGGTTGCAGAGCAGCACCACCAGGCTTGGCTGAGTGGATACGGGGTGCAGACAGAAGTGAGTAGCGTGGGGGCCAGAATGGGGCATGGCTTGAGCTCTGCTGTTACAGGGACTTGGGTTCAAATCCCACTTCTGCCTCTGATTAGCTGCCGGAACTCGGGGAAGATAACATCGTTGTTGGGAGCTATAATTCTTCCTCTGTAAAATAGGGATTTACTAGAACAGAGTATATGCCCGTGATATAGTGGAAACTCAATCACAGGAAGCGACTCCCTTTTTCAAACAGGCTGTGAAAAGCCTGAACAAGGGCTGTAGCCCCTGGTTTTGTCCTGAAGACAGAGACTGGGGCGCAACCTGGACTCAGAGGGCTGGGCTCCCACCGCCACCTGGTGGCCCAGTGGGAACCTGCAGCTGAGCCAGGGCCTGGCAAGGTGAACTTCTGGCTGTGGCTTCTTCCTGACCCGGCTAGCACCAGCTCCTTTGTACAAAATTTGGCTCTGCTGCCTCCCTGCCAACCTGTCCTGCACCCAGCCAGGGCCAGGGCTAAGCCACCTGCTTCAGAGTAGCCTAGGTTTGTAGGGAGCGAGAAGAAGAGTAAGATTGGTTCCATTTGCCGAGCAGTGACTAAGCGCCAGGCTCAGTTCTAAGTGTTTTTGAGCATGTCTCATTTAATCTTCCCAACAAGCCGGGTGTGGTAGCTCATGCCTGTAATCCCAGCACTTTGGAAGGCCGAGGTGGGCGGATTACCTGAGGTTGGGAGTTCAAGACCAGCCTGACCAACATGGAGAAACCCCATTTCTACTAAAAATACAAAGTTAGCTGGGCGTGGTGGTGCATGGCTGTAATTCCAGCAACTCAGGAGGCTGAGGCAGGAGGATCACTTGAACCTGGGAGGCAGAGGATGCAGTGAGCCGAGACTGCGCCATTGCACTCCAGCCTGGGCAACAAGAGCAAAACTCCGTCTCAAAAAACAAAAAACAAAAACCAAAAACAAACTTCCCAACAACCCTATGGAGGAAAGATGAGCCCAGTGAGGCAACTGAGGCACAGTTAAACGATTTTGCCCAAGGTCACACAGCCAGCAGGTGTCCAGGTCTGCCTGGCTCCAAAGCTGGTTCCCTTTTGGCCATATCATGCTGCTTTCTCGAGGGGCTGGAGGGAGGTGGAGGGTGACGGAGGTGGAGGGTGATGGAGGTTGCCCTAGAAAGGGCATGGGCTTGTGGCTCTCAGAGCCTATCAGGGACTGGAACATACAATGAAGTTGTGAGTTGGCCTCACTCCAAGCCCAGCCTCCAGCACCACTACCCTCCAAGAAAGTGGCCTGCTCCCCATCTTGATAATCTGTCTTGCCTGAGATTTTCAACAATCCCTCTGCCAGAGCCAGAGGAGGGTTTAGGGACCAGTGCTATCCCTGGTTTCAGTGGCCTGAGAGGATGGAAAAGGAAAGGAAGTCAGGTGAGGCCTCCAGGACTCTGCTTGATCAACACCACACAACCACTAGAGATAGGCCTTAATTTGCCTTGTAATGCAGATGAAGAAAAAGAGGCTCAGAGAGGTCAAATCTTCTGCAAAAGGTCATGCAGCTGGTCAGTGGCAGGCTGAAATTTGAATCCAGATATGTTCAAGGCTTGTTTTGATTCAAATCAGTGGGCCTGGAGCAAAGCCCAGGGACATGGCCAGCCTCCCACACTGTAGATCCCAGCTCCAGACCGGCCCACATAAGCCCCAAGGTTAGGAACAGTCACATGATCATTCTTCATGGTTCCTTCTGTGACTGGTACAGTATCTATTACAGAGCAGGTAACTATTACTGTTTCACTTTGAATGCAAGACCCAGATAGGGGGCACAACGGCTCTGAAGGGACTCAAGAGGCTGCAGCCCCAGGCCTGGCTGGGACTAGTGGCCTCCAGGAAATGAAGAAAAGCAGGGATCAGGCCCTGGGAGAGAGGACCCTCTCTCTTCACCTGTGAGCCTCAGGAGGCAGCAGCATCTCTCAGTCAAGGTGTAAGAAGCTCTAGCATGCCCAAGGCTGGGATCCTGCTTTGAGACCATGCTGCCATTCCCCTACCCCGGCCCTGTATGACTCACCATGGTGGGGAGGCTCTGAAACAGGCTGAGTTCACACCGTTGCACTGAACTGCTGGAGGATGGACAATCTTGTGCTACCCGGGTCTGAGTACAGTGGAGGCAGCAGCAGCACCTGCAGGAGTGGGTAATGGTACAAGCTGCAGAAGGCACTCACAGCCGACTGGCACAATCACGCTTAAGCGCCCTAGTAATTAGGGAGCTGCCCCAGACTTCGGTCCAAGTCCAAACTCTAGTACATGGGCTACGGATGGAGAAGAGTGTGGGGTTGACCAAGGTTCACGCCTGCACTTGGCTGCCAGAAGACAGATCAATCCATGTCAAGCACAGGGCTGCCTTTATGCCCAGGAACAGCACCCACTTCATCACTAAAGAACAGTGATCCTCAGAATAACTATCTTTTACACGGGCATCACGTGCAGTGAAAAAGTTAACAAAGCTCTTCACACGCTTGCCCTCACTGTCCTTGGCACCAAAAGGGCAGGGAATGGGGAGAGCTAGCCAGGTTTGTGACCCATTTTACTTCTGGCAAACAGACTCAGAGAGCTCTAGGGACCTGTCCAAGGTCATACAGGTAGGAGCCAGGATCTAAATCCATGTCTAGCTTTTCTACCAGGAGTGTGTGTTTACTACTGATAATTCCGTGCCTCCAAAGTCAGGCAGAGTCTCTGCTGTGGCAAGGGCAAGACGTAAACCACGATGACGTTCTAGCTTTCCTCAGTTCAGCCTGGTTCAGCCGCGTGTTGGCCTCTGTGTGGGTGCACAATAGGAAGAATCAACATAGCTCTGCCTCAGCCTACTTGGGGTTGGGCGGAGGGTCTTAGGTAAACCAATTTCTCCCTAAGCCTCAGCTTCCCCATCTGTAAAATGGTGGTTGGCTCCTCTCTGGCATTCTGCTAGTGTGCCAAGCCATGTGGTTCTCCTCTTGTTCCCGGGGAGCCTGTTTGATGTGGGGCACCCTGGAGGCTGCAGGGCTGACTGCCCTCCTGGCTCATTAAGGTTCCCTACGGAGAAATGTTGGTTTTGTGTTTGAGGTTCGAATTTGTAGAGTAATAGGGGCACCAATCACGTTGGGCAAGCAGACCAGTGGGCCTTTCGAAGTCTGAAGAATCAACGCGCAAAAGGGAGGAGGTGAGCCGGTGGTCGTTCTAACGTCAGGCGAGGGCACCAGCTAGATCTGGAGGAACTGAGAGAGTGAAAGGAAGGCACGCAAGGTTCTAGTCTGGGATGTGCACGAATAGCGGTCGTCTCCCTTCCCTCTCTAGGCCTCCGCAGTCCTTCCCGTTCCAAAAGGAGGAACAGTCCCGAGGGCTCCTGGAGCAACGGAAGAAAGAGGACTGGATGCGGGGAAGGGCAAAGGGCGCGGAACGGGGTGGGGAGTCCGCGGGCGAGCTCCGAGGACACTGGCGCACCTCCCCCGCCAGCTCACAGCCACATCCGCCACCTCCGAAGTCTCCGCGACTTCCCGGGTACCCCTAGTGGTGAGCTCTCATCCGGGTCCTGCGGGCGCTGGCGGAAAGAGGCGAGGCGGCGCCTCCGGGGGCGGGGCCTCCTTCGGTTGGCGGCCTCGGGCTTCGGGAGTCCTCCAAGAGGCCAGGTGAGGCCGTCCCGTGATGCCCCGCGCCCCGGCCGCTCTGGCCTGCAACGTGTCTCTGGGGCGGAGGCAGCGGCAGTGGAGTTCGCTGCGCGCTGTTGGGGGCCACCTGTCTCTTCGCTTGTGTCCGTCTCTCTAGTGTCGCGCTCGCGTCCCGACGAGCCGCTCTAAGCCTCGACATGTCGTACAACTACGTGGTAACGGCCCAGAAGCCCACCGCCGTGAACGGCTGCGTGACCGGTGAGGCTGCCGGGACCGGAGACCCCGGCGAGGGAGGGAGCTGGGGGGAGCCGCGGCCTAGGGAGGCCCGCGGTCCCCGGGGCGGCCGGGCAGGAGTCGGCTCGGCTAATGGAAGGCCCTGGCGGCCGAGGAACCTCGCCAACCCCGCGACCTCGAAAGAGCCGTCCCAGTACGCGCTTTTTGGGGCTTGGAAGCCGCTCTCGAGGGTCCCCTTTCGTCCTGGGGAGGTCACTCGGCCTCGAGGACAGGGCGGGCCCAGTGAGACAGAGGAGTGTGAGTTGGTTGTGCGGTGTTATTTGGCCCGGAAGATTGGCCTCCTGTGGCCGGGAAAGGGGGAGGTGGTAATGGCGACTTTGGGGTCAGGATTTTCCTGTGGGGATGTCTGGGGGGCCCAGGAGGTGGAGGGATGTGAGGAATGCCCGCATTATCCTACAGAGGGAGAGGAGCTCTCTTCAGGCTAACCCCTTTGCCTGGGGCAGTTGTTTACATGAGGGCCGTGCTAGAGAAGAGGGTTTGGTTTGCCTGGCCCAGTGCTGGGTTTTCCTTATTGACGATGCGCTTGGACTGTTAAGGACACCGAAGTCCAGAACCCGGGAAGAGTCCTCTTAACCCACATTCTCAGCTGAATATGCCGACCCCAAGCTTGCATGTTTATATACACCCTAATCACGATTCCAAAACAAAGCTGTTTTTCAGAGTTGGAGGTAGCTGAGTGTGGATGGGGGTATTGGTAGACTACCAGGAGGGCAGGGAGTGTGGACAAAACAGTGTTTTCGTGTAAAGCTCGGGGACTTTTCATTTGACTTGGTCTGTCAGATAAAAGTTTTGTGAGACTTTAGATGAACACTGGAAGAAATGAACACTTTCTCCGGCATTCTCAATTAGAGCCTGCCACTGTAACTGTAATAGGAACAGTAAAATTTGAGGGACGAGAGCCATGAGAAGGGATTACGAAGTCATTGTCAGTTGGAGGACACACGGCTCTTAGGTCCAGTCCAGTTTTCTTAGTCTGATTAGGAAAGTAGCTTTGTTGAATGCATGAACTGAGACTCTTTGAGGTGCCGGGTATGATAAGAAGGGGAGTAGTACCTGGAGGGAGTTGGAGAAGTATGTGAAGTAAATGAGAATTTTGGAGGTATTTAGGCATAAGTTATAGGATTATTTTGAAGGGATGGGAGGCCCTTCCCCTGAGTTCAAAAGTTAGACGGTCTGTTCTTTCAGGACACTTTACTTCAGCCGAAGACTTAAACCTGTTGATTGCCAAAAACACGAGATTAGAGATTTATGTGGTCACTGCCGAGGGGCTTCGGCCCGTCAAAGAGGTGGGCATGTACGGGAAGATTGCGGTCATGGAGCTTTTCAGGCCCAAGGTAAGTGTTGCAGTTGGGACAAGCAGTGGAGGGAGAACTGTTGGTTGTAGGTTGTTTTATGTTATTTTTGTTTATTTATTTCCTTTGAAACGGGTGTCTCACAGTGTTGCCCAGGATGTCTTGAACTCTTGGGCTCAAGCAATCCCTCCGCTTCAGCCTCTGGAGTAGAGTAGCTGAGGGATTGTAGGCATGCGCCACCGTGCCTGGGCTGTGTTACATTGTTTTGCGAATTCTTGGGATGGGTGGAATATACCTTAGGAGAGAAACTCTCTTCTCTTTTTTCTCTCTTTGGATGGCAAATTTCAGTATGTACTCTTGACCAAGCTTTCTAGAAGTAAAAGGAGAGATTTATTAGGGAAACATTTATGAAGTTGACTTCTTTAGGAGACAGAAATTAAAGCAGTTTGTTTCAGAGGATAGGTTACAGAGTGGGGCAGTCCTGGCTTCATTCCTTGTTAATTCTGACTTTAGGTGTCACTTGAGGCACCTTTCAGATCAAGTCCCCTAGGTTATTTTGAAGATGAAATGATTCGGTAACACAGGGCCTATCATATAGCAAGCATTTAAAGTTATGTTAACAATTACCAGGCTGGATGTGGTGGCTCACGCCTGTAACCCCAGCACTTTGGGAGGCCAAGGTGGGTGGATCACCTGAGGTCAGGAGTTCGAGACCAGCCTGGCCAACATGGTGAAACCCTGTCTCTACTAAAAATACAAAAGTTAGCCAGATGTGATGGCATGCGCCTGTAATCCCAGCTACTTGGCAGGCTGAGGCACGAGAATTGCTTGAACCCAGGAGGCGGAGGTTGCAGTGAGCAGAGATGGTGCCCATTGCACTCCAGCCTGGGTGACAGAATGAGACTCCGTCTCCAAAAAAAAAAAAAAAGAACCAAACAACAACAACAAAAAAACAATTACCATCAGTATTTTTATTATTTTAGTGCAAATGTATTCACCCAAATCACCACTACATTCCTTTATGATGTCCTAACTGAATCTGGCAAGAAAGCAGTGGGTTCAGAATTTTAATTATAACCCTTTGAACAAAACAGTAATTTTTTGGAGTCTGTGTTAAATAAGTAAGACTTTGTTGATCCATTTTAGCTTCCGTTGTTATTCCCACATTTTTTTTTCTCTTTCTTCAAATACTTGGAGAGGAGTGGAGGAGGCATTACATTCGTGTTTCAGAATTTGAATGGGATAATTGAGATTAGCTTGAGATTGAAATAGATGAAGACTTTGTATATAGAACAGAGAGATGGAGAATAATGAAAGTGAGAAATAGATGTTTACCAGCTTCAGTTCTGGCTTTTTGTACGTGCCCTTAGGGTGTATGTGTACCTAGTGTGGGTTACAAGCTCACCATATATTTTCTCTTTAGGAAGAGAAGAATTTGGAAAATTCTTAAAGAATTTGGTGTGCTTAAAGACTAGACAGGTTGTTCCTGTTTTAAAAAGAATCTCTTTTGATAGCATAACATTGGTTTCCAGGGGGAGAGCAAGGACCTGCTGTTTATCTTGACAGCGAAGTACAATGCCTGCATCCTGGAGTATAAGCAGAGTGGCGAGAGCATTGACATCATTACACGAGCCCATGGCAATGTCCAGGTGAGGTGGCTGCTTTAGGCTGACAAAAGTTTTCTAAGTAGGACTGTCATGATTCATGGAAAAAAATTAAAATGCTGGGGGCAGCTCGCTATTTGATCAGAGAAACGAGGAGAAGACACTATGGGTTTGAGCTTTTTGGAGAAAAGACTCCTTTAGTTCACTCAAGGCCCAAGGGACAGAGCAATAATTCATTCATTGAGATTCAGTGTTTCGTGAAAAAGACATGCACTGACATTGGGTCTCCAACTATTTGGCCTATCAAATAGATCCATTAGTTTTACTTCCTCTCCTAAAGTTTTTCTTTGCAAGTGGTGCCCAGTGTCTTCTGTTGCTCTGTGGATGTTGAGGTTCTTCCCTAATCCCAATTTTGTTTCTCAGGACCGCATTGGCCGCCCCTCGGAGACCGGCATTATTGGCATCATTGACCCTGAGTGCCGGATGATTGGCCTGCGTCTCTATGATGGCCTTTTCAAGGTTATTCCACTAGATCGTGATAATAAAGAACTCAAGGCCTTCAACATCCGCCTGGAGGAGCTGCATGTCATTGATGTCAAGTTCCTATATGGTTGCCAAGCACCTACTATTTGCTTTGTCTACCAGGTACTGGATCGGGAGGAGAGGGGGAGAAACTGTGAGGCTGATGTGATAGGAGTTGTTTTTGCTAACTGGAATATCTGGGTTTGGTAGGCTAGAGAGAAGTGTTTACTGTGTTTGTCCTGAAATGTTTTGAACAACACAATTAATATGGGTCAGACTTTTGTTGCTTCTTGAGTGCAGTAGTGCTTATTGTGGAGGCAGCAAGCTCTCTGGGGCTTGTAGCAGGTTTTAATCCTGAGATTACACTCTGGTTGTGGGCCTTGGGAGATTTCACAGGATGACCTAGTTTATACTTTGATTCTCTTACTGGAATGCTAGGGGATTATTAAAACTTAGCTGTCGAGAAGTTATCTAGATCTTGCTTTTGTATTAAGTAAAGAGAAATTGTCTTGGTGATGCTTTATATGTGTTTTTTAAGAAGAGGTTTACATTTTGTCCAGCAATCACTTGTGATTTGCTGGCTTGTTTTTATTTTATTTTATTATTATTTTTTTGAGACAGAGTCTCACTCTGTCACCCAGGCCGGAGTGCGATGGCCTGATCTTGGCTCACTGCAACCTCTGCCTCCTGGGTTCAAGCGATTCTCCTGCCTCAGCCTCCTGAGTAGCTGGAATTACAGGTGCATGCCACCATGCCCAGCTAATTTTTGTGTTTTTAGTAGAGACGGGGTTTCACCATGTTGGCCAGAATGGTCACGAACTCATGACCTCATGACCCTCCTGCCTCGGCCTCCCAAAGTGCTGGGATTACAGACATGAGCACCCGGCAACTTGCTGGCTCTTCTATTTTAGTCTGTGCCTAAAACTTTAGCAGAGCTGATCCTGGGCAGCTGTTCTCTGGTCCAGATCTGTTAAGTGGGGGTGGGGTGGTAGAGCACCAGGCTAACATGCCAGTATCTTGGTAAAATCTCAGCCCTTTAACAAAAGGCCATGCAGCCTTAAGATCAGTTCATTTGTGTGTGGCTGAATGAGTGACGGAAAGAGATGATAGTCTAGTCCCACATAGAGTGTGTGGGCACGTAGACAGCTTGATGGCCTTGTTAGGTGTTGGAAGTGCTGATATCTTTTTGTATATTTCTTAGTGTTACTGTAGTTCTGAGGCTATTGGAATAAGGCCCAATTGAATAAGGTTGAAACCAAGAGATTTTGTTTGATCTTACCAAGTATGAGTTAAAATAAAAACTTAGAATATCTCTCTGTTTAGTTTTGTAAATATTAGGTCATTAGAACTTTGATGTTGTTGATTATTCAAGGTTGGTTGTTCTCAGCTTCAGGGCTGCCAGTTGTGATCAGATCTTCATTTCTGCATGTGTGTCTCAGAGGCCCAAATCCACACTTGAACTTTTTGCGAAGCTGTGTCATAACCCTACTCATTGATGGGAAAATGTTTTCATCAGCCAAAAATTACTATCTCCTGTTTTATGCCAAAAATTCAATTTGACAAATATTTAGTTGCTTAATGCTATGTGAAAGGTATTCCTGCTTCAGGAGCTATAACAGTGACTAAGATGTGATCCCTGCCCTGAAACACATTGCTGAATTCCTTCCATAACTTCTTTGTTGAAGCCGTCTTCCACTGGCTGAGTGTAGCTTTCTTCCCGTCCCTGCTCTTTAGCATCTTAAAGGTGACCTTGGCAGTCCCAGGACTGACATGAGTCATAATTCAGAAAAAGGAGGGGAAGATGATGTTGACAATGGCAGGACTGAAAGGTTTCACTTAACAGAGCAATCAATTGTGTTCTCTACTGTTACTCCATCAGAATGCTTTTGAGAATTGTATCAGTTTTAAAAAATCTCATAGGTATAGCTTATCAATGCGTTTTGTAAATTTCTTGAGGCTAAGGAACACACACAGGCACACACACAGTATCTTTTTTTTTTTTTTTTTTTTCTGAGATGGAGTCTTGCTCTGTTGCCTAGGCTGGAGTGCAGTGGTGCCATCTTGGCTTATTGCAACCTTTGCCTCCTGGGTTCAAGCGATTCTCCCGCCTCAGCCACCCGAGTAGCTGGGATGGTAGGTGTGCGCCACCACGCAGGGCTAATTTTTGTATTTTTAGTAGAGACGGGGTTTTGCCATGTTGGCCAGGCTGGTCTTGAATTCCTGACCTCAGGTGATCCACCCACCTCAGCCTTCCAAAGTTCTGGGATTACAGGCATGAGCCACTGTGCCTGGCACACAGTATCTCTTATAGTACCTAGTGCAGTGTGACAAGTTCATTTTTCTAATTCTTTAAACCTTTCTTGGTTGGTTGAATTGTTAGGAATGGTAGATCTCAGATGCTGCAGTCTACCTAGGAATTAATCCCAGGCTCACCTGGTGATTGTCAGTGTACTGATGGATGAGGGTGGGAGGGCTGACGTGACGGGACTGTCAGATGCTGGGTGGTGGTAGCTTGTCCCTTTCAGCACCTCTCTTTAGCCCAAGGCTTACCCTTCCTAAGGGCTAACCATTTCACCTTTCCCCCACCCAGGACCCTCAGGGGCGGCATGTAAAAACCTATGAGGTGTCTCTCCGAGAGAAGGAATTCAATAAGGGCCCTTGGAAACAGGAAAATGTCGAAGCTGAAGCTTCCATGGTGATTGCAGGTTGGTTGGGGGTTTAGGAAATATGCCTCCACCCGGGTCTAGGCTAGTTCCCTGTTCTTGTTCCCTCTCTCACCTTCTCTGCCCTTCGTTTTGGCGCTCAGTATTATTGAAGGTGTGCATTGTTTACCACACCTTTATGTCTGCTTTCTCTATGTCTGCTTTGTTTTTTTCTGTCTTTGAGATTTTCTGTTTTTCATTCCTCCCCCCAAAAGTATAACTTCTGTTTTACTTGGGTGGAGGGATTGACTGTAAAACACTGAGATTGATTTGCACAGTGGCGTATGGAAATGAGTCTCATTATTTTATTGCTGGGCATAACATTTAAAATTGAAAGGAAGCCAGGATCTATAGTCCCAGCTACTCAAGAGGCTGAGTTGGGAGGCTCATTTGAGCTTAGGAGTTTGAGTTTAGCCTGGGCAGCATAATGAGACCCCATCTCTTTAAAAAACAAAAAACAAAAAACCAAAAGGGAGCAATAGCGCTTATCTGATTTCTTTACCTCATAGATGAGGAAACAGGGCCAGAGGGACCTGCCCATGTCTGTCCATGATCTAGCCTGGGCTAGAATCCAGGCCTCTTCACTCCTTGTCCTAACTCTGCCCTTACATTATGTTTGTCTCACTCAGTAGGGAAGTTTTAAAACTCTTAAGAGGCCGGGCGCGGTGGCTCAAGCCTGTAATCCCAGCACTTTGGGAGGCCGAGACGGGCAGATCACGAGGTCAGGAGATCGAGACCATCCTGGCTAACACAATGAAACCCGTCTCCACTAAAAATACAAAAAAATTAGCCGGGCGTGGTGGCGGCGCCTGTAGTCCCAGCTACTCGGGAGGCTGAGGCAGGAGAATGGCGGGAACCCGGGAGGCGGAGCTTGCAGTGAGCGGAGATCGCACCACTGCACTCCAGCCTGGGCGACAGAGCGAGACTCCGCCTCAAAAAAAAAAAAAAAAAAAAAAAAAAAACTCTTAAGAGAAGACTGGCTCTTCTAAATGGTGGCCCTGATAATGGGGGGAAGTTAAGCTAAGAAACAAGAGTAGAGACCAGGAAAAAAAAAGTAAAAGCTTTTACTTGGAAAGGATTAGAAGTTGAGAAGAAAAATGGGGGAGAATGCATGGGAAAGAACATGGAGAAGACTTCCCACCCATAGGAATAGTCAAATACCAGAAGAGTGGCAGTAAAAATATTACCGGGATTAGATAATGGCCAGTCAACAAATTCTAAGAATCTCCGTAAAGGCTATCATGTTCCCTGGGTTTTGATGTCCTTTTTAAAATAATGATGATCTTAAAGTTTGTCTTGGGGCTAACTAGACCTGTGCTCTTGCCAGTCCTGGCTTGGCAGACCCAGAGTGCTGAGCGTTCTAATTTTGCTGTCTTTCCTGCAGTCCCAGAGCCCTTTGGGGGGGCCATCATCATTGGACAGGAGTCAATCACTTATCACAATGGTGACAAATACCTGGCTATTGCCCCTCCTATCATCAAGGTGAGCAGCAGTCCTCTACCTTTTTTTCCTTTCATCTTTCCTTGTCCTCACCTTGCTCCTCCCTTTCTCTCGTGTG
Source organism: Macaca mulatta (assembly GCF_049350105.2). NCBI lineage: Eukaryota > Metazoa > Chordata > Mammalia > Primates > Cercopithecidae > Macaca > Macaca mulatta. Next base: position 12,716,514 of record NC_133419.1, read on the forward strand.
TCAAAAGGAGATTCACAGATGCCTGTTACACGATTTTCTGTTTATACAAGATACTGCGTTGGCCTTTGGGAACAGGGAAAGAGATTAGCCTGGATTTGCTTACAGAGAGCTTGGTTGCTAGCTTAGATAAATGATAATCAAAACAGGCTTCCCCTTTTCATTGACTGGGGCACTTTTTTTTTTGTCAAAGAGACAGGGTCTTACTCTGTTGCTTAGGCTGGAGAGCTAGAATGCAGTGACATGATTGTAGCTCACTGTAGCCTTGAACTCTTGGGCTCAAGTGATCCTCTTATCTCAGCCTCTCGAGTAACTAGAATTACAGGCATGAACTACCACATGGGGCAACTTTAAGAAGGGAAAATTTTGGCAATTCCTTCCTTTTTTTTTTGAGATGGAGTTTTGCTCTTGTTGCCCAGGCTGGAGTGCAATAGCACGATCTCGGCTCACCGCAACCTCTGCCTCCCAGGTTCGAGCGATTCTCCTGCCTCAGCCTCCCTAGTACCTGGGATTACAGGCATGTGCCACCATGCCTGGCTAATTTTGTATTTTTAGTAGAGATGGGGTTTCTCCATGTTGGTCAGGCTGGTCTCAAACTCCCGACCGCAGGTGATCCACCGCCTCGGCCTCCCAGAGTGCCGGGATTACAGGCATGAGCCACTGTGCCTGGCCATAATATTGGCAATTTCTGTTGCATGTAATGTTTTCAGGGCTCAAATCATATAAAGTAATATATTGATAAATTATAAAGGCTAAAAAAGTCAAAAATTTCACGGACTTAGAATATCAAGTTGTAAAAATTAAGCCTTAAAAGTTTCATTTTACTTACTTTTTGAGAAAAAAGAACAAAATCTAGCTGGCTACAGTGGCAAGTGCCTGCAGTCCTAGCCACTTGAGCGGATGGCTTGAGTCCAGGAGTTAGGCTGCAGTGCACTGTGATCATGCCTGTGAATAGCCACTGTACTTTAGCCTGGGTGACATAGCGAGACCCTGTCTCTAAAAAAGAACAAAATCTGTGGTAGCATTGCCACAGTGGTAGGGGGTAATTAGTGGTATTAAGAATAAATAACTACATTTGTAATAGCATGCATAGTTCAGTGAATTTTGGCAGCAGCTTCCTATTCTGTGTATTTCTATTTTCCTGCAGAATGACGACATATCAGTAAACATATAAGATATATTGATGGAGCTCCTCAGAAAATTATCTTCAAAATAAAAAAGCTCCCCATTTTGTATTAATGGGGAATAGGATCTATCCTCATTTTCATGTAATGTTATCTGAGCGATTTGTCTGCCGGTAAAATGGCTGGGTTTGGTAAAGGGAGTGGTCCAGTAGGGTTTGTTTTCTGGTGTGGAAGATGCTGAATATCTAATGACTGTTTCCTCCCCATTGGCAGCAAAGCACGATTGTGTGCCACAATCGAGTGGACCCTAATGGCTCAAGATACCTGCTGGGAGACATGGAAGGCCGGCTTTTCATGCTGCTTTTGGAGAAGGAGGAACAGATGGATGGTACCGTCACGCTCAAGGATCTCCGTGTAGAACTCCTTGGAGAGGTAGAACTTGTTCTCCCTGTTGCTCTACAATATTCTCTTAGGTTCCTAAAGATCCCAAGTGTGTGGTCCCACACCTCAACTCTGGGAATTATGTTACTTAACACCTAACAACAAACTGTTGTTCTTGCTGTGGAAGTTGACTATTGAATGAGTTAGGTATTGTCTCACAGGATCCTGTGAGAATCTACCCAAGCTGCCCGTGAGAAAAGGAAAAGAAAGGGAAACAAAAGGATATAATCTGGAATTAAATATCAATCTAGCTGGTTTTGGTGGCTCACACCTGTGATCCCAGCACTTTGGGAGGCCGAGTCAGGCTGATTGTGTGAGCCCCAGGAGTTCGAGATTAGCCTGGTCAATATGGCAAAACGCCATCTCTACAAAAAGTACAGAAATTAGCTGGGTATGGTGGTGTGTGCCTGTATTCCCATCTACTTGGGAGGCTGAGGTGGGAGGATTACCTTAGCCTGGGGAGGTCAAGGTTGCAGTCAGTGAGCCAGGATTGTACCACTGCACTCCAGCCTGGGTGACAGCGAGACCCTGTCTCGAAAAAAAAAAATTGCTGATTTCAGTTCTGGGAGGAGGTTCCCAAAAAGTTTAATATTAATACTTAGAGCCGGGCGCGGTAGCTCGCGCCTGTAATCCCAGCACTTTGGGAGGCCGAGGTGGGCGGATCACGAGGTCAGGAGATCGAGACCATCCTGGCTAACACGGTGAAACCCTGTCTCTACTAAAAAAATACAAAAATTAAAAAATTAGCCAGGCATGGTGGCGGGCACTTGTAGTCCCAGCTACTCGGGAGGCTGAGGCAGGAGAATGGCATGAACCCGGAAGGCGGAGCTTGCAGTGAGCAAGATAGCGCAACTGCACTCCAGCCTGGCTAATGGAGTGAGATTCTGTCTCAAAAAAAAAAAAGGAGGCCGGGCGTGGTGGCTCACGCCTGTAATCCCAGCACTTTGGGAGGCCGAGGCGGGCGGATCACAAGGTCAGGAGATCGAGACCACGGTGAAACCCCGTCTCTACTAAAAATACAAAAAAAAAAAAAATTAGCCGGGCGCGGTTGTGGGCGCCTGTAGTCCCAGCTACTCGGGAGGCTGAGGCAGGAGAATGGCGTGAACCCGGGAGGTGGAGCTTGCAGTGAGCCGAGATCGCGCCACTGCACTCCAGCCTGGGTGACAGAGCGAGACTCCGTCTCAAAAAAAAAAAAAAGGAAGTATCTTTTGGAGCAGGAATATGCAAGACAAATGATAGATTTTTCTGACTGTAGGGATGCAACAGATGAAGAATCACAAACTTCAGAGATTTAGAAATGTTTGCTTAGTGTGACCTGGGAATTTGAAACAGAACTGTCCTGAATTATGGCTGCAGTTGGGATTTTTCTCAGCAGATGTCTGAGATGTGGGTAGTATCTGGATCCCATGTGGAGTCCATTCTCATTTCTTTCACGTTGCTTACTTTCTTCCAGACCTCTATTGCTGAGTGCTTGACATACCTTGATAATGGTGTTGTGTTTGTCGGGTCTCGCCTGGGTGACTCCCAGCTTGTGAAGGTGAGAAGACACTTGTTTCTGGTTTCTTTTTCGCTGTCCTCACTGTTTCTTCATCAAATTTCTCCTATGTTTGGTGCCTCTCAGAATCTCTCCATTTTATCCACATCCCTACTGTCCAGCTTTCTACTTGGTTAATTTAACATCCTACCTCTGACCAGCTCTTTGTCTTTGTGGTTCATTCAGCAAATTTGCCGGGCAAGGTGCTAGGTGCTGTGGATACATTGACGAGTAAGACCCAGCTCCTACCTTCAAACAGGTTATAGTTTAATGTAATGGACTTCTAGAATATGAAAACTTCGGACCTTCTCTGCAGGAAAATGCATGCAAACATTTTACATTAATTTTCAAACATTCACCACTTCTCTGAAATCCATCCATGGACTCTAGGTCAGCCATCCTTGGCTGATTAATGGATCACCTGTAAGACAACCATATTCCTTAATCAACAATCCCCTTTTGGAATCATCCCTTGGAACACAAGAATGGCAGATCTAGAAACTAGTTATTGAGAGTTTCTTTTGGACAATAACCATCCCTTTTGGGTAGGTCTGTTAGGGTGTTCTAGGACTAACATAACATTGTTCTTTCTTCTTAGCTCAACGTTGACAGTAATGAACAAGGCTCCTATGTAGTGGCCATGGAAACATTTACTAACTTAGGACCCATTGTGGATATGTGCGTGGTGGACCTGGAGAGGCAGGGACAGGGGCAGGTAAGGGCCATTCTGAAAGTGGATAGTTGGTATATGCCCACTCAAACTGTGTCCTCCTAGCTATACTTATCTAGAATGGGGAGGGTGCAGTGAAAATACTTTTAAGAGCCGCCTCATGAATCCGAATGATATAAGGATAACTACTGTTTATTGAGTGCCTATCTTGGTCTGCCAGGCACTTTATATATATTATCTCTAATTATACAAGTACCCTAGATAGGGATTTTTGGCCATCTCAGAAGTGAGGAAAATTAGTGCTGAGAAAGATTAAGTAACTTTTTCCAAAGTCACCTAACTTAGTAAGTGGCAGGTGTATATAACTCCAGATCCTTTGCTCATTCCAGTAAACTAGGTCCCAGGGATCTAAGCAAGCTTGCTAGGAGCAGTGGTAGAAGCTTTTTGCTTCCTGCACTAGGATGTCCTGTCTGCTCCGTAAATTTGAAAAACTTTGGAAATCAACCTCTGCCAAGTCTGCATTCTCAAACCAGCCCCACAATAAAGGTTCTTGGATTTAGGTATACCGTGTTTGCTTTCTGGGCATCAGTATGACTGGCCCAGTATCTTGAGGGGGTTCTTTAGAAATGTTTTCTCTGCTTGCAGCTGGTCACTTGCTCTGGGGCTTTCAAGGAAGGTTCCTTGCGGATCATCCGGAATGGAATTGGAATCCATGAGCATGCCAGCATTGACTTACCAGGCATCAAAGGTAGCTTTTTTGGTGAACACAGGATGCAGATCTTATATGAGGGACTTTGGCCTTGTTATATGTTGTGAAGGTGTTTTGGTGAGAGCCAGAGGAAAGCAAATCAAATGAAGAGTGAAGGTCATAACAACAGATCAGAAGCTTAAACATATCTGAAAGTATAAAAGTAAACTTTAAAAAAAAATGCTACTAATCAAAATTGGTAGTAGAATAGAGGACAGGGGATTAAAAGATTATAAATTAAATTTAATGTTTTTATGAGGGAACTGGTAGAATTCATAAAGAGACAGGATATTTTATGAAGATATATGTATAAATGTAACTTCTAGATAAAAAATATAAATCTTCCTAAATTCCAGGAGAATTTTAATTAAAAAAAGATCAGAGGCTAGGCAAGGTGGCGTGGCTCATGCCTGTCATTACAGCACTTTGGGAGGCCAAGGTGGAAGGATTGCTTAAGCCCAAGAGTTTGAGACCAGCCTAAGTAATGTAGACCTCATCTCTATAAAAAAATTAAAAATTAGCCAGGGGTGATGGTGCATGCCTGTGGTTCCAGCTACTTGGTTCTAGCCTAGGTGGTTGTAGCCTTGAGGCTGTAGAGAGCCATGATTGTGCCACTGCACTCTAGCTTGGGCGACAGTGAGATCTTGTCTCACCAAAAAAAAAAAAAAAAAAAGGCCGGGCGCGGTGGCTCAAGCCTGTAATCCCAGCACTTTGGGAGGCCGAGACGGGCGGATCACGAGGTCAGGAGATCGAGACCATCCTGGCTAACACGGTGAAACCCCGTCTCTACTAAAAAATACAAAAAACTAGCCGGGCGAGGTGGCGGGCGCCTGTAGTCCCAGCTACTTGGGAGGCTGAGGCAGGAGAATGGTCTAAACCCGGGAGGCGGAGCTTGCAGTGAGCTGAGATCCGGCCACTGCACCCCAGCCTGGGCGACAGAGCAAGACTCTGTCTCAAAAAAAAAAAAAAAAAAAGGCTACACAGTGAAAGACATTTACAATGTATAAGCGTAACCTAAAACAATATGGCAGAATTGATATGGATCATAGCTGTCATGTCAGTAAATGTAAATGTCCTGTTAGAGGACAACATAATTAGATCAAATCATGAAACAAAACCACCTTAAAGTTGTATATAGGAGGCACATCTTTAAAAGAGTAATTCTGAAGGCAGGTGCAGTGGCGTGTGTCTGTAGTCCCAGCCACTTGGGAGGCTGAGGCAGGAGGATCGCTTGAGTCCAGGAGTTTGAGACCAGCCTGGGCAACGTAGCAGGATCCCATCTCAATTTAAAAAAAGGAGTAATTCAGAATATGAAAAAAAAAAAAAGTATGGGAAAAGGTGAATAAAGAAATAGAAGTATGGCCAGGCATGTTGCCTGATGCCTGTAATGCCAGCAGTTTGGGAGGCTGAGGCAGGTGGATCACTTGATTTCAGGAGTTCGAGACCAGCCTGGCCAACATGGTGAAACCCTGTCTCTACTAAAAATACAAAAAATTAGCCAGGCATGGTGTGGGTGCCTGTAATCCCAGCTACTTGGGAGGCTGAGACAGGAGAGGCACTTGAACCTGGGAGGCAGAGGTAGCAGTGAGCTGAGACTGTGCCACTGCACTACAGCCTGGGCCACATAATGAGACTCCATCTCAAAAAAAAAAAAAAAAAAAGAAATAGAAGTATATGAAATTGCAAAGGAAGAGATCATGTAACTATAAACCCAAGATAATCAACTGAAAAACTACTATAGACAATAAAAATTCACTGAGGTAGCAGGATATAAAAGTAATGTACTAAAATTAATAGCTTTCATGTAAACACAATTAGAAAGTATAGTAGAGGAAAGGGGGCAATTTACAATAACAAGAAAATGATAAAGTACCAAGGAGTACATTTAACAAAATTGTGCAAAACCTATACAAGGAAAACTTAAAAATACTCCTAAAGGATGAAAAGAACAAGTTGATCAAATGAAAAAGACACACCAAGGTCTACAAATCAATATAAAGTTGTTCTCTCTTTGTATATAATGTACCTCAATATGTATACATTTTTTCCTTGACTTAGACAAGTCCGAATGGAAAAAGGAAGAAGCAGGCATAACCAGGAAAACTTTAAAAAGAGCAGTGAGAGGCAGGGCATGATGCCTCACGCCTGTAATCCCAGTACTTTGGGAGGCCGAGGCGGGCAGATTATGAGGTCAGGAGATCGAGACCATCCTGGCCAACATGATGAAACTCCGTCTCTACTAAAATACAAAAAATTAGCTGGGGTTGGTGGCGCGTGCCTGTAGTCCCAGCTACCCGGGAGGCTGAGGCAGGGGAATCATTTGAACTCGGGAGGTGGAGGATGCAGTGAGCCGAGATTGCACCATTGCACTCCAGCCTGGCGACAGAGTGAGACTCCATCTCAAAAAAAAAAAAAAGCAGTGAGGCTGGGCGTGGTGGCTCACGCCTGTAATCCCAGCACTTTGGGAGGCCGAGGTGGGCGGATCATGAGGTCAGGAGATCGAGACCATCCTGGCAAACATGGTGAAACCCCATCTCTACTAAAAATACAAAAAATTAGCCAGGCGTGTTGGGGGGCACCTGTAGTCCCAGCTACTTGGGAGGCTGAGGCTGGAGAATGGCATGAACCCGGGAGGTGGAGCTTGCAGTGAGCCGAGATCTCGCCACTGCACTCTAGTCTGGGCAACAGAGCGAGACTCTGTCTCAAAACAAAAAACAAACAAAAAAAACCAGTGAGACAGGTTAACCCTACCAGGTACTGAAACGTACTGTTAAGCCTCTATAATTAGAAGTGTTGTATTGCTGATGAATAGGCAGAGTCTAATGGGCAGATTCAGAAGTCCGGAAATGACAATTACACGTGGAAATTCAGTGTATGATAGTGGTGGCTTCTCAGTTCAGTGAGTAAAGTTGGGACTTTTAAAATTTTTATTTTTATTTTTATTCATTTTTTGAGATAGGGTCTCACTCTGTCACCTAGGCTGGAGTACAGTGGCATGATCATGGCTTACTATAGCCTCAGTCTCCTGGGCTCAAGTGATCTTCCCTGTCTCAGCCTCCCAGTAGCTGGTACTGCAACCATGTGCCACCATGCCTGGCTAATTTTATTTTTTTGGTAGAGACAGGGTCTCCCTATGTTGCCCAGGCTGATCTCAAACTCCTGGGCTCAAGCGATCCTCCTGCCTTGGCCTTGTAAAGTGCTGTAATGACAGGCGTGAGCCACTGAGCCTAGCTTAAAGTTGGGACTTAATAGATGGTGTTTTTGGGATAACTGATAGTCATTTGGGAAAAGACAAGTTTGGGTTCCTACTGCCTGCCAAATGTACACTTGGCTAGAATCTAAATGGATGAAAAACTTAATGTAAAAAAATGAAGCCATAACTATGACTCAAAGTACAGAAGCCAGAAAGAAAGATTGATAAATTCAACTATATAAAGATAAAACACTTCATAGCAAAAGCAAAACAGAACACTATTAGCTAAGTCAGAAGAAATGACAAACTGGATAAAAATACTCTGTAGTTCATCTTATAGACAAAAGGCCCAGTCTTCCTAATTTATAAGAAATTTATAGGAAGATCACTAAATTTTCTGTCCCCAAACTAGCAAAGGACATGAATGGACAGGCAACAGTCCTGAGAAATGCACATTAACACCAAACAACTCTACTGGTTGACCAAAATCCAGAAGTTTGGCCATACGTGATGTTGGTCAGGCATGAGAAAATAAACGTGCTTGTGCATCCTCTATAGACGGGAATTGGGCAATATCAAAAACAGCATTTAGCAGTTTACTTAGTAGTCCCAGTTCTGAGCCTCTACCTGACCTTCATATGTGTAAAGTGACATAAAAATACAAGCTTATTTCTTGTGGCATTGTATGTTATAGCAAAATACTATGTAAATGTCATGAGAAGGAATTTGTTAATCTGCATGATTTAATAATAATTGTATAGATAAATGATTTACACAATTAAATACTGTGTTCCGATAAGGGCTTTAAGCATATATTGTTAAACGAAAGAACAAGGTGCAGAATAGTGCTTGATAAACTATATTATATTTGTATTTGCTTATAATACTCTATTTCCTTAAATTAAAAAAAAAATTAAGCTTGGTGTTGAGTGGTGGGCCTGTAGTCCTCTCTATTCAGGAGGCTGAGGTGGGAGGATCACTTGAGCCCAGGAGATGGAGGCCAGACTGGGGCAACATAGTAAGATCCCCCCACACCCCATCTCTTTACCAGAAGGCTAAACAAGATGCCTTTATTGATTACTTGTTTGGGGAATGGGTTGGAGGGAGGTATGGAAATGAGACTTTTCTGTGTACTTTTAAAAAATATATTTAGGCCGGGTGCAGTGGCTCATACCTGTAATCCTAGTACTTTGGGAGACTGAGCTGGCTGATCATGAGGTCAGGAGATCGAGACCATCCTGGCTAACACGGTGAAACCCTGTCTTTACTAAAAATAGAAAAAATTAGCCGGGCGTGGTAATGCACACCTGTAGTCCCAGCTACTCAGGAGGCTGAGGCAGGAGAATTGCTTGAACCCAGAGGCAGAGGTTGTAGTGAGCCGAGATCGTGCCACTGCACCCCCGCCTGGGTGACAGAGCAAGACTCTGTCTCAAAAAAAAAAAAAATAAAATAAATAAATTTAGACTTTGGGTAATGGAAATGTATATAATCCAGTCCCAAATTTAAAACAGGCTCAAAACAGCTTTAAAACAATCTAACTTTTGGCCGGGCACGGTGGCTCACGCCTGTAATCCTAGCACTTTGGGAGACCGAGGAGGGCGAATCACGAGGTCAGGAGATTGAGACCATCCTGGCTAACACAGCCAAACCCTGTCTCTACTAAAAATACAAAAAATTAGCTGGGCATGATGGTGGGCACCTGTGGTCCCAGCTACTTGGGAGACTGAGGCAGGAGAATGGCATGAACCTGGGAGGCAGAGCTTGCAGTGAGCTGAGATCGGGCCACTGCACTCCAGCCTGGACGACAGAGCGAGACTCTCACAAAAAAAAGGCCAAAAAAAAAAAGACCACTAACTTTTTAGAGCCTTAAAACCAAGAAGGAGCGAGAGGGGGTTTCAGCTCAGGGCTCCAAGTTCCAGCCCTTCCAGTGGTGTCAGGCTGCCCTATCCATATATATACCTTTTTTTTTTTTTGAGGCAGCATCTTGCTGTGTCACCCACGCTGGAGTGCAATGACATGATCATAGCTGCAGCCTCTGTCTCCTAGTCTTAAGCAATCCCCCGACCTCAGCCTCCCATGTAGCTGGAACTACAGTTTTGTGCCACCACACCTAGCAAGTTCTTTTGTATTTTTGGCAGAGACAAGGTCTGTCTCTCCATTTTGCCCAGGCTTGTCTAGAACTCCTGGTCCCAAGCAGTTCTCCTGCCTCAGCCTTCTCAGGTGTTGAGATTACAGGCATGAGCCACTGCCCCTGGCCTTCCCTGTCTGTAGATATGCACGCTAAGTGTTGGTCTGTCCTATACATCTGAATCCTTGGTCCTTGTTCCAGGATTATGGCCACTGCGGTCTGACCCTAATCGTGAGACTGATGACACTTTGGTGCTCTCTTTTGTGGGCCAGACAAGGTAAGGATGGGTCTAGTCCCAGCTGTTGGTGCTGGTGAGAAGGTTGTGAGGTGGGGAAGCTGGTCCCAGGCTGACCCAGGCCCTCCATTCTGCTGCAGAGTTCTCATGTTAAATGGAGAGGAGGTAGAAGAAACCGAACTGATGGGTTTCGTGGATGATCAGCAGACTTTCTTCTGTGGCAACGTGGCTCATCAGCAGCTTATCCAGGTGATAACTGAGAAAGGGGCAGGTGTTACCATGTACTTGAATTGACCTAGAGTGCAGTACAGAGCACCACGGGATTTTAAAACAACCAATTTTTATGGCTCCAAAAACAATGTAAAAATTCTAGGGGAAAAAAATTATAGATAACCCACTACTCAGAGATCACAGCTCTTAACCTTAGAGTTGCTCCTTTTAGCTTTATTTTTTTCTGCAAATGTATGTGTATTTACAATTTCTTTTATAGACTTGGATCGTTGTATACATAAATATAAAAATATTGTTTCGGATCCTGTTTTAGCGCTAATTTTATTTTCCGAGACACTCAAATTTTTTCCCTTTGTTAAAATAGTGATACATCCTTATTTAAAAAATTGGAAAATACCAAAAAGCACAAAAAAAGAAAAAATTTATCATGATGCTACCATCCAATATGACTCTTTCCACATGTTAATTATAACTGAAGCTTATCCTATTCTGATCCTTACTTTCAATCTATCTGCGATATGGGGACAGATAGCCTTCTGGCATTTGTTATCCACGAGAACCTCATTTCTGACACCCTTCCACCCCTCAGCAATTGTTTGAAGTTTGGAGTGACCCTGACATCCTTTAGCTTTTTGCACTCTCTCCTAACCTTCTGAGCTGTTCTTGACTCTGTGGCCAGAGTCCATCTTGCCATTGGTGGGTAGGGCACTGGAGTGCCTAAGGATTAATGAACTGTCTCCTTCTTTTTATCCACCCGGTTTTCCTTTTAGCCACCTGGCAGTGGTAGATTGGTAAAACTGGAGGGAAATTCTGTCAGTTTGCAAACCAAGTGTGGGACGTGCCCAGATACTGAGTCATTGCTTTGTCAGTGTTATCTAACTATTGGCCTGAAGACTGGCACCAGCTCACCTATCTATTATTAAAGAGCTTTCATCCTTAAATATAAACTCAATCATGCTAGGTAAGATGAATGAATAGATAACTGTCACCAACCTACTTCCTGTTTTATTTCAGTGATAAATTTATACAATATATTTCTATACAATTTTGTAACCTTTATTAAGGAACTTTAAATAATTTAACTGGCTCATACACAGTAAAGAACTTAGATATTTTAGAGGTCTGATTTGGGGGATAAGAAAAACTGCTGAGACTGGTGGTTACAGCCAGATATGGTGGCTCACGCTTGTAATCCCAACACTTTGTGAAGCCGAGGTGGGTGGATCATGAGGTAAAGAGTTCAGGATCAGCCTGGCCAACATGGTGAAACCCCGTCTCTACCCAAAATACAAAAGTTAGCCAGGTGTGGTGGCATGCGCCTGTAATCCCAGCTACTCGGGAGGCTAAGGCATGAGGCAGGAGAACGGCTTGAACCCGGGAGGCGGAGGTTGTGGTGAGCTGAGATTGCGCCATTGCACTCCAGCCTGGGCGACACAGCAAGACTCTGTCTCAAAAAAAAAAAAAATAAGCCAAAAAACTGGTGATCACAGGGTCTTACTGTATTCATATCTTCCCACAGGATGCAGTTTGTATTACCCAAGTAAGCCTCAATTAGAATGAAATAGTCCTTTTCCCCACTGGCTGTAGGTTTGAAAGCTGTAAGCTACTTTTAAGCTGGCCTCCTTCAGGCGTTCATCCAAAAATGATGTCTATTATAATCATTAGCAGGACTTTGGGGAATAAGAAATAGAAGCCTCGTGTAGCTTATTCGTAGGGCTTTATTAGGGCTGTATTTACCACCTTTCCACTCCTGTGTGGACCCTGGCAGATTCTTGGAGACATTTGCTCATCTGCTCTTTATCTAGATCACTTCAGCGTCGGTGAGGTTGGTCTCTCAAGAACCCAAAGCTCTGGTCAGTGAATGGAAGGAGCCTCAGGCCAAGAACATCAGTGTGGCTTCCTGCAACAGCAGCCAGGTGGTGGTAGCTGTGGGCAGGGCCCTCTACTATCTGCAGATCCATCCTCAGGAGCTCCGGCAGATCAGGTGTGTGGTTTTTTTCCTATCTGCTTGCTTTCCTCCTCTTTTCTCTAGGACTTCTTTGATCCTTGGATTCCTTCCTCTGCCATATTCTTCTTTGTTCAGCCACACAGAGATGGAACATGAAGTGGCTTGCTTGGACATCACCCCATTAGGAGATAGCAATGGACTGTCCCCTCTTTGTGCCATTGGCCTCTGGACGGACATCTCGGCTCGTATCTTGAAGTTGCCTTCTTTTGAACTACTGCACAAGGAGATGCTGGGTGGAGGTATGTGTCATTTAGGGACCTGGATTGGGACAGAGTCAAAATGTGGAACAAGAACATAATGTCCCCATTTCTCACAGAGATCATTCCTCGCTCCATCCTGATGACCACCTTTGAGAGTAGCCACTACCTCCTTTGTGCCTTGGGAGATGGAGCGCTTTTCTACTTTGGGCTCAACATTGAGACAGGTGAGAGTAGTATTTTGAGTGAGGGACTCGTTCAGAAATGGAGTCTTAGAATTACACAGAATTCTTAGTCCCAGGGTTCTGCTTTTGAACTTTCACATGCCAGCTATTTGTCCTGTTTTCTTTCTTCCTTTCTCCTGATGTCATTCTCTCTGTAGGTCTGTTGAGTGACCGTAAGAAGGTGACTTTAGGCACCCAGCCCACCGTATTGAGGACTTTTCGTTCTCTGTCTACTACCAACGTCTTTGCTTGCTCTGACCGCCCCACTGTCATCTATAGCAGCAACCACAAATTGGTCTTCTCAAATGTCAACCTCAAGGAAGTGAACTACATGTGTCCCCTCAATTCAGATGGCTATCCTGACAGGTGAATCTCTTTTTCCTTATGTAATGAGAGCTATTGATTGAGGGGATCATGATGTTTTCCTCAAACCCTTACCTCAAAGCCTTTTTCCGGTGTCAAAGTCATAAGTAACTGAGATGGGAGGTATAGTGCAGAGGTTCTCAAATCTGGCTACCAGGCCGAGCGCGGTGGCTCAAGCCTGTAATCCCAGCACTTTGGGAGGCCGAGACGGGCGGATCACGAGGTCAGGAGATCGAGACCATCCTGGCTAATATGGTGAAACCCCGTCTCTACTAAAAATACAAAAAACTAGCCGGGCGAGGTGGCGGGCGCCTGTAGTCCCAGCTACTCGGGAGGCTGAGGCAGGAGAATGGCGTAAACCCGGGAGGCGGAGCTTGCAGTGAGCTGAGATCCGGCCACTGCACTCCAGCCTGAGCGACAAAGCGAGACTCCGTCTCAAAAAAAAAAAAAAAAAAAAAAAAAAATCTGGCTACCCACTAGAAACACCTGGGAAGTTTTTTGAAACTGCAGAGTTTTTGGAATCTTCCTCAGAGTCTGATTCAGTAGGTCTGAGGTTGAGCTCTGGAATCTGTATTTTCAGAAAACTTATCAGGTGATTCAGATGATTGTTTCATAACCCCTAATTCAGAGATCATTTTGTGTCCCTCTAGAGCAGGAGTTCTCAAAGGGTGGCCCCAACCAGCAGCTACAGCACTACTTGGGAACTTGTTAGAAATGCAGATTCTCTGGCTGGGCACGGTGGCTCACGCCTGTAATCCCGGCACTTTGGGAGGCCGGGGCAGGAGGATCATTTGAAGTCAGGAGTTTGAGACTAGCCTGGCCAACATGTTGAAACCTTGTCTCTATTAAAAATATAAAAATTAGGTATGGTGGTACGTGCCTGTAATCGCAACTACTTGGGATGCTGAGGCAGGAGATTCCCTTGAAACTGGGAGGTTGCTGGGCACAGTGGCTCATGCCTGTAATCCCAGCTCTGGGAGGCTGCGGTGGGTGGATCACTGGAGGTCAGGAGCTCGAGACCAGTCTGGCCAACATGGCAAAACCCCATCTCTACTAAAAATCTCTACTAAAAATACAGAAGTTAGCTGGGTGTGGTGGCAGGCATTTGTAATCCCAGCTACTCAGGAGGTTCAAGGAGAATCGCTTAAACCCAGGAGGCAGAGTTTGCAGTGAGCTGAGATCTCACCATTGCACTCCAGCCTGGTGACAAGAACAAAACTCTGTCTCAAAAAAAGAAAAAGGGAGGTGGAGGTTGCAGTGAGCTTACTTAGATTGCACCGCTACACTCCAGCCTAGATAACAGAGCTGAGACTCTCTCTCAAAAAAGAAAGAAAGAAAAGAAAGAAATGCAGATGCTTAGGCCCCATCCTGACTCACAGAATCAGAAACTGGGAGGGGACCCAGCAGACTGTTTTGACAAGCCCTCCAGCTGACTCTGACACAGGCAGTAGTTTGAAAGTCACTTTCCTGGAGCGGTGATTTTTTTAACTGGCTGCACATTATCATTAAATGGAAAGCTGTTGAAAATCTCAGCCTAGGCTCACCCAGACCAATGAAATAAGAGTATCTTGTGGATGGGACCAGGAATCAGAATTGTCTGTCTCTCCAGGTGATGTTTAGCGTGGAGTCAAAGCTGGTATAATCCTGCCTTGTTTTTCTTTTTTTTTTTTTTTTTTTGAGACGGAGTCTCGCTCTGTCGCCCAGGCTGGAGTGCAGTGGCGCGATCTCCACTCACTGCAAGCTCTGCCTCCCAGGTTCACGCCATTCTCCTGCCTCAGCCTCCCGGGTAGCTGGGACTACAGGCGCCCGCCACCGCGCCCGGCTAATTTTTGTATTTTTTAGTAGAGTCGGGGTTTCACCGTGTTAGCCAGGATGGTCTCGATCTCCTGACCTCGTGATCCGCCCGTCTTGGCCTCCCAAAGTGCTGGGATTATAGGCGTGAGCCACCGCGTCTGGCCCCTGCCTTGTTTTTCTTCCTCTGTGGAGTTGCCTCATAGAATCTTTGCCTTCCTTGAGTCTCCTCAGTCTAAACCCAGACCCTTCTTTCCAGCCTGGCACTGGCCAACAATAGCACCCTCACCATTGGCACCATCGATGAGATCCAGAAGCTGCACATTCGCACAGTTCCCCTCTATGAGTCTCCAAGGTGAGGCCTGGGGTGGGAGAGTGGGGTGTGGGAGTTGGTGTAGGGCGCTTCTGACTTTGTAAGTGACACTGTTGTTCCATACTTGTTCTGCAGGAAGATCTGCTACCAGGAAGTGTCCCAGTGTTTCGGGGTCCTCTCCAGCCGCATTGAAGTCCAAGACACGAGTGGGGGCACAACAGCCTTGAGGCCCAGCGCTAGCACCCAGGTAAGGGCAATGGACAAAGAAAGATGACATTAGAGCAGGGGCCAGCAAGCTTTCTGTAAAGGCCAGGTAGTAAAGGCTTTCAGCTTTGCAGGCAATGTGGTCTCAGTTACCACTAACTGTTCAACTTTGCCATCATAGCCTGAAAGCAGCCGTAGGCAACAGGTGAGCATAGCTGACTTCTATAAAAGTGTATTTATAAAAAACAGTTCCTACTTGGTGGCCTTGCAGCATGAATAATTCCTTTTCTGTCACCATCATTTTGGGTCCTTTGTAGGGCAGAGTAGTAGAATAGGGGAGGAGCATGGGGTTTGGAGTCCGACAGAACGGACTTCCAGGTTTTTTTTTTTTTTTCTTTTTTAAAGATAGAAACCAGCTTTTCAAAAGTGCCTACTGGGTTTATTTTATTTTATTTTATTTTATTTTTTAAATTTTATTTATTTTATTTTATTTTTTTATTTTATTTATTTTATTTTATTTTATTTTTTATTTTATTTTATTTATTTTTTTGAGACGGAGTCTCACTCTGTTGCCCAGGCTGGAGTGCAGTGGCGCAATCTTGGCTCACTGCAACCTCTACCTCCCAGGTTCAAGTGATTCTCCTGCCCCAGCCTCCCGAGTAGCCGGGATTACAGGCACGTGCCACCATGCCCAGCTAATTTTTGTGTTTTTAGTAGAGATGGGGTTTCACTGTGTTGGCCAGCTTGGTCTCGAACTTTTGACCTTTTGATCCACCTACCTCGGCCTCCCAAAGTGCTGGAATTACAAGCGTGAGCCACTGTGCGTGGCCTGGCTTCCAGGTTTATTGCTAGCTGTGTGACCTTGGGAAAGCCTAAACTTCAGTTTTCTTACCTGCAGAATGAGGCAGATAACAGGACAGTCTGGAGCTACACATAACTAGGCTCAGTGGAGATACCAGCTGGTCATTTTCTTCCATGTATTCTCTGCCTTTCTTGTTTCCATACATCTGCGATAGGACCTCCCTCTGTAGTCCAGAGTTGAAGTCTTCATGGCTTCTGTTTTTATTTGAAGTGCCCCGCTCCTCTTCCCATTGAGGGCAGTGGAGTCTGTCCCTTTATTAGGTCACTTGAGTTCCTTTTTAACTGTATTTGATTGACTTGCAGGATCACTGTTTTGTCTTTAATGACCCTTAGAATTTTACTGTGTTTCAGATTGATGTTTCAACTGTATGTTTCCTCTGAAACATTCTCCTCAGACTCCTTGAGCTGCCAGCCATCAGAGTTCTTGGCTAGCTGCAGCCTCTGTCCCAATCTGACGGGTCCCCTCACAATGATGTCTCAGCGCCTCTTCCGCGTTTGAGAAGGATGATGTGCATTCTCTCTGTTTGCAGGCTCTTTCCAGCAGTGTCAGCTCCAGCAAGCTGTTCTCCAGCAGCACTGCTCCTCATGAGACCTCCTTTGGAGAAGAGGTGGAGGTGCACAACCTACTTATCATTGACCAACACACCTTTGAAGGTGCACATGAGCTCTTTCGATAATTTTTATCTATGCCCTCCCTAATCCAGCTGTTCTGGGCTCTGTTACCTACAAAGCCTGACAGATGTGGCAGATTATCCCAGGAGGAACAGAAAGGAGGGGTGGGACCTCTTTGAGATGGCAGTGAGTTTGGAGGGCTGGTCATCCTCTCCTTAGCTTAGGCTGGTGGGGGACGGATAATCTGATGAGACAGGGACAGCAGGTGGCACACGCTTTGTCACTGCCTAAGCCGCAGGCCTCACAGAAATACATGGTTACTTGTGCATGCAGATATGGGTAACCTATCGTCACATAGTCATCTCTGTACTCTCTATTTAGTGCTTCATGCTCACCAGTTTCTGCAGAATGAATATGCCCTCAGCCTGGTCTCCTGCAAGCTGGGCAAAGACCCCAACACTTACTTCATTGTGGGCACAGCAATGGTGTATCCTGAAGAGGCAGAGCCCAAGCAGGGTCGCATTGTGGTCTTTCAGTATTCGGATGGTAAGGGGGCGCACTCTCCGGTTTCTGAGGGATGTGAAATGCTGAGAAAGTCAGCAGGCCATTGTGAGGTTTCAGAGAGCCTCAGTTAAGCAGTAGAAGAAGTTGGGTTCATTGCTGTAAAGAGCAGTTCTCTTCTTTATTTGATTGAATTTTGGAGCATGTGAACAGTACACAGTAAAATTTAGCTTACATTTCTTTCTTTGTTAGTCTTTGAAAGGCCAAAAGAACAAAAGGAGGGGTGGGAGAAGTGAATGATGGGTAAGGGAATCTAGTGACGACAGGTGTAAAAATTAAGAATCCTAGAATTGTTTTCCACTTGGTTGCTCAGGCATTTAGGTGCTCTTTCCAGCTTCAGCACTGTGTTTATCTTTTAATATCTTTTCTCATTACTCCCACCCAAGAGGGCTCTAAAGACTATCAGCCTGGAAATCTCAGATCAGATAGGTGAAATCGGATTTGGTTTCCATCTTGAGAGACAGATCTAGAGTTTCAGGGTGGGGGGCAGATCCTAGACACCAAGTGTATTTCTCTGCACTTTATCTTGGGGCTCATACTTCAGGTGGTGGTTAACTCCAGTAGATACTGAGTCTGTGTTGTTTTTTTAGATGAGTGGCTTTGCGGGGGCAAGAATTAGTACCAGAGGGGCAACCAGAGGATTCTTTTGACAAGGTAAAGTATGGGCTTATAGAGAGACTCAAACATATTTTTTCCACCCCCAGGAAAACTACAGACTGTGGCTGAAAAGGAAGTGAAAGGGGCCGTGTACTCTATGGTGGAATTTAACGGGAAGCTGTTAGCCAGCATCAATAGCACGGTGAGGCCTGGACCACTTGGTACTTACTTTAGGCTGCCCATCATTGTCTGCAGAATGTGTCTCTCTCAGGTTGTCCGGTGCCGCGTGTGTGTCAGATTTGAAGGAGAACAAAGTAGTGGGTGTGGAGGATAGATCTCTGAGTTGAGAATCTGGGAAACTGAGGTTGAACCAGGCATTGAACTAGGTTACATGAACCCCCATGTGTTTCAGATCCTGAGTGCTGTGGGACTTGAGAAACGAGTGAGACCTATGGTCCCTGCATGTAGGGTGTTCCATGCCAAAAGAAAATGAGCCAAATCAGAATATCCTGAGTGCATCCCTGAAAGCTAGTCCTTTGAAATATTCCACTGCTTCTGCCATGACCCTACCTCCCTTGCTAAAAAGTTTTTTTCCATCTTTATTGAGGTATAATTGACAAAAATTTTGTATATCGAAAATGGACAACTTGATGTTTTGGAGTAGGGAGATAGCAGCAAACAAAATGGACAGTGAGCTGCCCTTTTGGAGTTTTTGAGCAAATAAAGTACATAGTACATGAAATGGTGAGAAATAAAAGGGGCACAGGACTGGAGGAATGCCGGGATGAACATGGGAAGTGGGGTTTGCTGTTTCATATCACATGGTCGGGAGGGTCTCGTGGATACACAGTGGCATTTGAGCAGATTCCAAAATGAAGGGAGGTAAGAACCCTACCTGTGCTTGGGGAAGACAAGGAAGCAAGGGGTGGTAGGTCACAGGTGAGAGTGGGCGGGCCTGGTGTCTGCGGGGACTGAGCTGATGGTCTGGTGAGAGATGAGTCCAGTGGACAGCCAGGGACCAGAGCGTGAAGAGCCTGGTAGGCTTGTCAGTGTTTTATTCAGAGCGTGATGGCAACCTCTGGAGGGTTTGAGCAAGGGTTTGAACATGATTGAACTTGTGTTTTAAAAGATAATGTTGCTTCTCTGGAAAGGCTATAGGGGAGCAGGGGTAGAAGCAGTGGTAGAATAGGTCAGTTAGGGGAGGCTCTTCTAGTAATCCAGATGTGGTTGGTGGTTGCTGGGACCAGGCGATGATGGAGGAGATGAAGAAGAGTAGTCACATTCTGCTTATATTATGAGGGTAGGATTGAAGGACTTCGATAGATTGAAGATGAGGTATGAGAGGCAGAGGAATAAAGTGTCAGGGGTTTTGGCTTTGCCATTTACTGATGGAAAGATAGTGCAGCAGGTTTGGAGTGGAAACCAGAGGTTCTGGATATACTCAGTTTCAGTGGTTATCTAAGTGGAGATGTTCACTAGGTAACAATGAGAGAGGTATGGAATCCAGGGAAGAGGTACACTGCAGATACTAGCATGGCAGTTAAAGCTAAAAGTCTGGTTGACATCGCCAGACCATCTGCTGAGAGCCCGTAGAGACAGGATCTGAAGATAGCCCTGGAGCTGTCCAGTATTTCAAAGACAGGGTGAAGATCCAGCCAAACGAAGGGTGACTTGTGAAGTAGGAGAACCAAGAGAATAGTGTTTTGGAAGCCATGGAGAAAAAGTATTTGAAGCAGGAGGGAATTGGTAAACTGCAAGTGTTGCCGGCAGGTCAGGTAACATAAAGATTAGTAACATGGGGCCGGGCGCGGTGGCTCAAGCCTGTAATCCCAGCACTTTGGGAGGCCGAGACGGGTGGATCACGAGGTCAGGAGATCGAGACCATCCTGGCTAACACGGTGAAACCCCGTCTCTACTAAAAAATACAAAAAACTAGCCGGGCGAGGTGGCGGGCGCCTGTAGTCCCAGCTACTCGGGAGGCTGAGGCAGGAGAATGGTCTAAACCCGGGAGGCGGAGCTTGCAGTGAGCTGAGATCCGGCCACTGCACCCCAGCCTGGGCGACAGAGCAAGACTCTGTCTCAAAAAAAAAAAAAAAAAAAAAAAAGATTAGTAACATGGAAGTCAGTGGTAAACTTGATCAGAACTCTTGGTTGAGTGGTGGCGCTAGAAACCTGATTGCAGTCGGCTCAACGGAGAGTAGGAGGAAAGGAGGCTGGTACAGAAAACCCCTCAAGGAGTTTTGCAGTAAAGGAGAGAGTGATGTGGACAGGGAAATTTCAGGATAATAATTTTCTGTTTTTAAGTTTTCAAGCTGGGAAACACTGCTGCATGTTTTCTATGCTGATGGGACTGATGTTAGAAAGAGAGCCATTGTTCTTGGCCAGGCAAAAGGAGGTGGGATCTCAAACCCAGTGGTAGAGAAGGGAACAGACATGGAAGTTCATGAAAATGCCCTTTTGGCTGTGTCTCTGTTCTCTGTAAAATTGCTGAGAGAGAAGATGGGAAGGAAGTATTGGCAATTTGAGTAGAGTGGAAAAAGGATGACTTCATTGTTTTAGGACCAGAAGAGTGAATGGAGTAGGAAAATGCATGATTCCTGAGAGGTTTAGGAACCCCCTTTCAGTTATTAGTCTTGAATTTAAAAGAACAGTCATCCTGTTGGTTTTTCTTACCTGTGGTGGAAGATGAAAATTTTATCCAAGTCGAGTTTTGTTGGGTGAGCATGAGAAAGGGGAGAGGGGTCAGGGCATTGGAATCTGCAAGACAGTTACTATGTGATTATGGTGGTGGACTATGGGCATCTGAGAAGAGGCAGAGTGGAGGACACAAGATTCAGGAAGAGTGCGGTTACTTGTAATGCCAGGCTTTAAGAGGTGGTCATAAGAGTGGACTAAGTGGGAAAGGAGGGGTCAGAAAAGCTAAGATGTGAGGGTATTAGAAGGACCTTCTCTGTGAATATTATAGTCATCAACACTTATAGGAGGTTGTGTGGGAGAGAGTGATGGGTGGGGTGGGAATTCAGGTGACTGCTTTAGTGGGTGATGGTGGTTGTGTGGTCTGGTGGTATGAGCCTCAAAACTGGTGTTTCAAGGGAGGGAGTGACAAGTCTGAAAGAGCAGACGAGGAGCATGGGAGACTGTGCTACCTCCTGTTCCAGTGTTACGAGGGACAGTGGAAGAGAAAACAGACAAGAGTGCCACAAGGCCCTTAGGAAAAAGCCATGGATATCGGTTAGAATGAGAAGGTGAAGGGTTTGCCCAGAGAAGAGGCTGTCCATGATTAATGACTGTTCCAGAGGGTGCAGTGAGTGGGCACAGGGATTAGGAGGGTGGAGGGTGGCATTGAGGTCAGGTGAGGACATATCTATTCTGTGGCTGGCCAGTAGAAATACTATATGAGTAATGTATGTCATTCTAAATTTTCTAGTAGCCACATTAACAAATGCACAAAGAATCAGGTGAAATGAATAAGGTATTTTATTTAACCCACTATCTAAAATATTAGCATTTCCACATGTAATCCGTATAAAAAACACTTAAGATATTTTACAGTTTTTCATACTAATAATTCAAAAATCTGGTATGTATTTTACAGTCAGAACACATCTCAGCATGGACTAGGCACATTTCAAGTGTTTCATAGCCATGTGTGGCTAGTGACTACCATGTTGAACAGTGGAAATCTACAACCTTTTGGGAAGAGAATGGGAGTCTTGGGCTTCTGGCGGTGTCTGGCCTTGGTCTTGACTCTCTCCAAGGCGATGGGGAGGTTGAGAGTGTGGAGAGAGAGTGGTGGCAGGTGTTTGCAGGAACATGTGGAACTCTAAGGCCCCCCACCTTCACTCTCCCTGTTGGAGGTGTGTAGGCCCAGCAGGGTGGGCTTACCTGAAGAGGGGGCACTCTGGAGGTACCTTGTACCCTGTGATAGAGGTGTGGTAACCATAGTATGTATGTATGTATATATGTATGTATGTATGTATTTATGAGATGGAGTCTTGCTCTGTTGCCAGGCTGGAGTGCAGTGGTGTAATCTTGGCTCACTGCAACCTCCACCTCCCTAGTTCAAGCAATTCTCCTGCCTCAGCCTCCCGAGTAGCTGGGATTACAGGCATGCATCACAATGCCTAGCTAATTTTTGTATTTTTAGTAGAGATGGGGTTTCACCATGTTGGCGAGGATGGTCTCGACCTCCTGACCTCATGATCAGCCTGCCTCGGCCTCCCAAAGTGCTGGGATTACAGGTGTGAGCCACCGTGCCTGGCCAACCATTGTAATTATTACAAATGACTCTTGGAATATATTCCTGTGTTGCTAGGGTTCTTTGGACAAATCTTGAGAAATTGTGGTTTAATTAATATGTTCTACTCAGGAGTTTCTAGATGTGCAGAGGCCATGGGGATTATCTGGATCCTGAAGGATGTGCCAGGGAAGGCTTGTCAGTTCAGATGGGTTGAGTCTGTCTTCTTCAGCACTGGGCCATGCCAAGTATCTCTCCATTTGTCTACTGATGATAAAGCATCTTCATTCTTTTGGAGATGTGGTTGTAATTGAAGAAGCTCTACGGTGGAGACAGAAAAAAGCATGTTTTTTTTTTTTCGAGACGGAGTCTCACTCTGTCCCTTAGGCTGGAGTGCAGTGGTGCGATCTTGGCTCGCTACAAGCTCCGCCTCCCAGGTTCATGCCATTCTTCTGCCTCAGCCTCCCGAGTAGCTGGGACTACAGGCGCCCGCCACCATGTCCGGCTAATTTTTTTTTTTTTGTATTTTTAGTAGAGACGGTGTTTCACTACGTTAGCCAGGATGGTCTCCATCTCCTGACCGTGTGATCTGCCCATCTCGGCCTCCCAAAGTGCTGGGATTACAGGCGTGAGGCACCATGTCCGGCCACACAGTTTCTTTTTCCCTCTTGTGGGATGGTAGAGGGTGGCCATAGAATCAAGTTCTTTGGGTTCCTTTAGTTATTTGACAATGTTTTCTGTTGGACTTTTCTTTCTTTCTTTCTTTCTTTTTTTTTGAGACAGAGTCTCGCTGTGTCACCTAGGTTTGGATGCAGTGGCATGATCTCAGTTCACTGCATCCTGGGTTCATGCAATTCTTATGTCTCAGCCTCCTGAGTTGCTGGGATTACAGGTGTACGCAACCAAGCCCGGCTACCCACATTACTGTTTCCTTTACATGGACTTATTGTTTTGTGTAAAGGAAAACTTGGAAAGTCTTGTATTCCTAGTTTGGTGTGTTCATCGTGTTTTCGTATTCCATAAATGTACAATAGCGAAATAATAAATGTTTACCCCAGTGCCTCATAAAACTGGTTCCCGTCCCGCATTGCACTTTGAGAAGTGGTGCTGTAGATGGAGGGTCGAGGAGTCGGGGGGCAGTCGTTCTGAGAGTGCTCTGGCCCCTTTGACTGAGAGAGACAATGCCCTTCCCAGGTGCGGCTCTATGAGTGGACAACAGAGAAGGAGCTGCGCACTGAGTGCAACCACTACAACAACATCATGGCCCTCTACCTGAAGACCAAGGGCGACTTCATCCTGGTGGGCGACCTTATGCGCTCAGTGCTGCTGCTTGCCTACAAGCCCATGGAAGGAAACTTTGAAGAGGTGATGCTGGTGGGGGGATGGGAGCAGACTTCTTTCTTGAGCCATGGCCCCTGCAAGTGTCTCTGGTGGGGAAGGATAATCCAGCCGAGTATTAGGGGCAGAAATGTTTTCTGTGGAGCAGACATTCTACCTTGATTAAGTATTTTTAGAGACTCCCAACTCGAACTCTGAGTAGGCTCCATCTCTGGGCAGTTGGCAATCAAATGGGCTGCGTTGGCAGAGAGGTCGGGGGAGAATCCCTCTAGGGTGACACTTGTTGAACACTGGGCTACATCTTCTGCAGGGTGGGGCCTTGCTCCTGAATAAAGGAAACACAAGTCCCAGAACTGGATTCCATGCAAACTTCTGATTGTGTTTTCTTGTTTCACCTTGTCTGTTTTAAGATTGCTCGAGACTTTAATCCCAACTGGATGAGTGCTGTGGAAATCTTGGATGATGACAATTTTCTGGGGGCCGAAAATGCCTTTAACTTGTTTGTGTGTCAAAAGGACAGGTGAGTAGTGGCCAGCTCTGGGAGTGGTGGGGAGGTTGGGAGCTCCCGGGTCTCTGGTGGATACAAGCATTGGGTTCTGTGTCAGGTTCAGGTGCTCCTCTTTACAGAGATAGCACTTTCTTCGTGAGAGAGTAAAAGGTGACAGAAATCCACCTCTTTAGATTGGCTCCCCTACTGTGGAGTATGTCAGCTTCCCAGGGAAGTTCAGCACCGTGACCACTGCACGTGGTCCTGTCTCAGGGCCTGTGGTGGAAACAGGAGGTTCAGAAACTTACTTTCTCACCACCTTTCAGCGCTGCCACCACGGACGAGGAGCGGCAGCACCTCCAGGAGGTTGGTCTTTTCCACCTGGGCGAGTTTGTCAATGTCTTTTGCCACGGCTCTCTGGTAATGCAAAATCTGGGTGAGACTTCCACCCCCACACAAGGCTCGGTGCTCTTTGGCACGGTCAACGGCATGATAGGTAAGGTTACCCCCGTGGGGCATACCCCCACACAGGCCTCCTTCCTGATACCACCATTCTGAGGGACTGGGGAGAGCAACTGGATAAGACCTAGGTGTTTACTAGAGGAGGCTGCAGCACATTAGCCCTCCCCGAGCTGCTCGCCTGGGCTGCCCTTTACGTAGAGGATGCGTGCTGTGAGGTTGACCTCCCTGCAGCTCACTGCCTCCTTCACTTCTTCAGGGCTGGTGACCTCACTGTCAGAGAGCTGGTACAACCTCCTGCTGGACATGCAGAATCGTCTCAATAAAGTCATCAAAAGTGTGGGGAAGATCGAGCACTCCTTATATCCTTCCCAGAGCCATCCCCTTGCTGGGAAGCATGTCCCGGCATATGTGGCACATGGAGTCACATTACCCGGAAGCTGCTACATGTCTTGATTAGGTTCCTGTACAGAACAGGTTTTTTGTTTTGTTTTGTTTTTGACTTTTTCATGTGGAAAATTTCAAACATACACAATAGAACAGTATAGTGACTCCCAAAGCACTTATCACTCAGCTTCCGCTGGTCCATCTTGGAAATGCACGTTTATATTCCTGAAATGTGTCCGCCTCTGGCCCTTGGTGTAGCAGGTGAAATGTAAGTTTAGATCACAACACAGGAGCACATCCTTTCAGGGATTTGGTTGAGGGCAACAGTGTCTGAGACTAGAGAGACTACCAGAAGAAAGGGAAAGGTGAAGAAGCGGAAAACGCTGAAGCGCAAGAATTTACCACCCTGGGACCCCCAGAATCCAAGTGCTATTGGAAGTTGGTTTAGTATAGGAGATATAAAGGGCCCTCCCTGCCCCCGCTGGAGGTCGGAGGAGCTCCTGCCTGTGACTCTGGCCCGGCTCTAGTCAAGGAGGGCTAATGGGCTGATTTATTGTTTTTTGCTAACTATCAAGACTTTTGGCAGCCCTGTCTCACTGAATCTCAGTTTATTCATCAAGGGAGCTGCTGCTTTTCTTCTTTTTTTTTTTTTTTTTTTTTTTGAGATGGGTTCTTGCTCTGTTGCCCAGGCTGGAGTGCCGTGACACGATCATGGCTCACTGCAACCTTGACACCCTGGGCTCATATGATTCTCCCACCTCAGCCTCCCGAATAGCTGGGACTATAAGCACATGCCTCACCTGGCTAATTTTAAAAAATTTTTGTTTTTTGTAGAGACAGGAGTTCATGGTGTTGCCCAGGTTTGGTCTTGAACTTTTGGACTCAAACGATCCTCCTGCCTCAACCTCCCAAAATGTTGGGTTCACAGGCGTGAGCTGCCACCACACTGACTCCTCTATGAAGCTCTGAGGCTAGACTTATACAAGTGGTTTTTGTGCATCAGCTTTGCCTAGAGCACGTTTAAAGAACTTGCATACACGTATGGTCTTCACATTAATAGACTCTGATCTGTACTTTTAAAAACTTTTGAAGATCACCCCAATTGAGAACCAATTAGATTAGGTCATATTTTTACATTTTTTTCAATTCCAAAAATGTCCAAAAAAAACCAAGGCGAAAGGAAAGTGTCATTTCCTTTTGAATCCTGATGATTGCTTTTAGATTGTGGTCTTATTCAAAGGTGGGGATGACTGAGGAAGGTGTTTCCTGATAAGCACATGTTCCTTAACTCACCCGTCCACCTGGAGATCCTTTCACACCGAGCGGAAGACAGAACCAGCCACAGGTTTCATCGATGGTGACTTGATTGAGAGTTTCCTGGATATCAGCCGCCCCAAGATGCAGGAGGTGGTGGCAAACCTACAGGTGAGCTGTGTGTTGTTTAGCCCTGGGCCGGACAAGTCCGGTGCAGGTTGGGGCATGCCAGGAGACTGTCTCTGGGCACCTCTCCCCCTCAATTCCAAGGTGCGAGGGGCCCTCTGTGTAATCCTTACCAGATAGAAGGTGGAGTCTGAGGGAAAAGAGATGTTTGTAGTTGTGGCTTGTGGGTATCTACTAGGTACCAGATGCTGTGCTAGTAACTCTACCCATGTTAACCCCATCCTTGAGCAATGAAGACACATCTGGGATCTCTGGCAAGACCCAAAGGTAGGAGGCAGGGTCAGGATCCTGTAGGGAGGAGAAATGGCCACTATTCTGGAGTTCAGGATATTGCTCACTGGAGATGGTGTCTGAGGGACAGCAGAAGAGGGAGAATCTCGAAGAGGGAGAAATAGACCAGGTGGTGTCCTTGCTGACCTGTACCACTCAGGGGGAGGTGTGGGTTTCTGGTGAGTCCTTTCTCTGCCATGACGATGGTGGAGTCTTGTGCCTCCTTCACTGGGGGCATTCCCTTCCCCAGCTGTGGGTGAGCGCCCTCTTGGTCCTCACAGCCCCGCCCGTCTTCTCATTGCAGTATGACGATGGCAGCGGTATGAAGCGAGAGGCCACTGCAGACGACCTCATCAAGGTTGTGGAGGAGCTAACTCGGATCCATTAGCCAAGGGCAGGGGGCCCCCTTTCTGACCCTCCCCAAAGGCTTTGCCCTGCTGCCCTCCCCCTCCTCTCCACTATTGTCTTCTTGGCCATGGGAGGCCTTTCCCTAAGCCAGCTGCCCCCAGAGCCGTAGTTCCCCTACGTGGAAGTGGGGCGGGCTTCATAGAGACCTGGGAATGAGCTGAAGGTGAAACATTTTCTCCCTGGATTTTTACCAGTCTCACACGATTCCAGCCATCACCTTGGACCACCAAGCCTTGATTGGTGTTGCCAGTTGTCCTCCTTCCAGGGAGGGATTTTGCAGTTCTTTGGCTGAAAGGAAGCTGTGTGTGTGTGTGTGTGTGTGTGTGTGTGTGTGTATGTGTGTGTGTGTATATCTCACACCCATGCATTGTCCTCTTTTTATTTAGATTGGCAGTGTAGGGAGTTGTGGGTAGTGGGGAAGAGGGTTGGGAGGGTTTCATTGTCTGTGAAGTGAGACCTTCCTTTTACTTTTCTTCTATTGCCTCTGAGAGCATCAGGCCTAGAGGCCTGCCAGGCCATGGGCAGCCTGTGTGTAAAACCTGGAGATGGTGGATGATCCCCACACCACAGCCCTTTTGTCTCTGCAAACTGCCTTCTTCGGAAAGAAGGAGGTGGGAGGATGTGAATTGTTAGTTTCTGAGTTTTACCAAATAAAGTAGAATCTAAGAAGAAAGGTACGTTTGTTTTTGCTTTTATTCACCCTGCCCAGCTATCCAGGACCTCAGGTATACTATTCCTAATTTACTGCGAACGTAGGCAGTATTCTACTGTTTATGGCAGCTGTTGCATTCACTTGCCCTTGCTGTTAGAACAAC
Organism: Macaca mulatta; assembly: GCF_049350105.2. NCBI lineage: Eukaryota > Metazoa > Chordata > Mammalia > Primates > Cercopithecidae > Macaca > Macaca mulatta. The sequence goes on from NC_133419.1 coordinate 12,744,387, forward strand.
TCTTTTCAGGTAGTGAAAGTGAAGACATCTATACCTCTTCTTGATCACGTGATTGTTTGATGGGATCCCAAGGATGATGGGTTTAGAAATTCACTGGTCTTTTTGGTTGTCCTTGACACCATTTGATTCTTACTTGCCTCTGCCAGTAACCTGCTGGGCCTGGGCTGCCTTTCCTGGTTTTACAGCCAGCTGTGTGTGCAGTGTCTAGTCATCTAGCCTGCAGGCCACCTAGTAGCTTCTCATGTGCCTTCCAGCTGCTTGTTGCCACATGCCCTTTGAACCCTCATTTTGTTTCCTCTGATCTAATCAAGTGACCATTTGGTGCTTTTGGTTTGAAAATACAGCAGGAGTAGGGCACATATGGGTTCACTCTTCTGTCTGGCAAACAAAGCCTGTCTTCTTTTCAGCTCGGTGGGCCAGTGTCTGGGCCCACGTTTCTCCCAGTGATCCAGTGGGAAGAAAGGCTGCTCTGTCCCCACAGTGGAGTAGGGTTGATCCTAGGCATATTGGTGGCTCCTTTAAGACCAGCCTTTGATACAGTGTCAGGAAAATTGTGGTTACAAGTTCAAATTGTGGTTTTGAGAGATTCTAGCTTAAAAGGAAAAGAGCAAAGAAGCATCCCTGGTTTGAGGGTCTTCTGGAGGAAGTTTCCTTCCCTGAAGGAATTCCTTGTGTTTTACTACCCTTTTTTCCCCTTAGTCTTCTGAGAGTTCTGGGGGTGGGGGATAAGGTCTTAACAAAAAATAATCAGCATCTCAAAAACCACAGTTTGAACTGGAAACCTAACATTGTGATTTGAATTCTAAAAGTCATGGTTTGAATTTGAAAGGGCCTCCCCGCCCCAGAGGCCAGCTTTAATGAGGCAGGCAAGCAACAGTCTCCACATTGTAAAAATTTAATCCTAGGTGGGAGTGCTGACTATAAGGTGTCATGATCAGAAAGACTGGAATGTGTTGGGATGATCATTCTGGTCTGACCTGCAGCTGCTGAGACCTGCTATTGAAGAAGGTTGTCAATGACTTGTCTTGAATTTGGAGGCTTGTGGAGTCCTTGCTATGTTTTGCTGTTTTTTTGTTTCATACACTCTTGGGTATATTCACTCGGGATTGAATTCCAACTTCGGAAACTGATGTTCTGCTGCCATACTCCCACATCCCCTCTTAAAAACCATTAATCAGCTCTCTAGGGTGAAAGGTTGTCTTTGGAGCATGGCTCTAGCCAGCTGGAACAGCTCCATTCCATGTAGGCGCTGATGAGCTAGCATCACTCCAGGCCTCTGCACGAAGGGACCTTTGGGAGAATAATAGAAACACTGACTCATCACATGACCATTTGGAGGGATCACAAGCCAGAGGCCGTCATTCTGCAGCCAACAACAACTTGGATCCTCCACCCTCGGTGGAGGGTCCCTTTTGTTACCGAGAAACCACAAGCCACAGAAGTGGGGAAGGAACACAGGAACTGCAATCAAGGGATATGCCTGAACTAGTCTTGAACAATAGTAAGAGACTCTGTGTCCAAACTGAGAAACCTCAGGGTCAAACAAAAAGACAAGAAAAACAAAAACCAAACTAAAGGGGCAAATGTTGATAGGAGCAAGGTGAATGCCATAAGGTCACCACAACTTTATGGGGAAATGAAAGAAATGCCAAGGGCAGTTTGGACGTTATTTGGAGATTCACTAACAGGAATTTACTATGTATTAAGTATCCTGAATTCCTTAGGGTAGATGTGGGTTTTCTTCAAGCACAAAGTTGCATCTCAGCTATTGCAGCTGCTCTTTGGCCAATATGGAGCAAACTGCCAGAGAGTGAGTTTTACAGGGTGAGGTGGAGTGGGTGGGGCTCCATAATGTAGCTAAGAACAGAGGTAGCTGAGGTGTGCTGGAGTGTGAGAAAGAAGATGGCATGAAATATGGTAGTCATGTGGACACTTGTTCTGTGTATGCCTGTTGAAAATTTGGGTAGCTCCCCTAGGGCCAGGAAGAAAGAGCACCTATTTGACATTGGTGGTTTAGGGGCAGTGGAGGGGGAAAGTGCAACCTTCAGATGTTTGGGTAAAGAGAGAAAGATGCCTTAGGATTCTGAGAGTCCTTGGAACTCAGAATGGATATGATGGACGTGGCATTCATCTTATATTACAGAATATTTTGGCTCCTACTTGTTGAGAATATGTTGACTAGATTAGAAAATGGGCCAAAACAAACAAGGTGAGATAAAGCCTCAAGGTGAATGTCTGCAAAAATGTAGCCACACAGGTTCAGGTAGGAAGACCACTTGGCAGCTTGTGTTTAAATAACGTAAAAGCACAACAAAAAATGCCTGCGTTTTGTTTTTGTTTTTGTTTTTTTTTTGAGACAGTCTTGCTCTGTCACCCAGGCTAGAGTGCAATGGTACCATCTTGGCTCACTGCAACCTCTGCCTCCCGGGTTCAAGCAATTCTCCTGCCTCAACCTCCTGAGTAGCTGGGATTACAGGCACCCGCCACCGCGCCCAGCTAATTTCTGTATTTTTAGTAGAGATGGGCTGTCACCATATGGCTAGGCTGGTCTGGAACTCCTGACCTCAGGTAATACACCCGCCTTGGCCTCCCAAAGTGCTGGGATTACAGGCCTGAGCCACCACACCGGGCCACCTGCAGTTTTTCTTTACTGCAAACTCAGTGTGTCATAATTAACATCATGGGGTTGCCAAAAGTAATATTAGGGTGCATTAGTAAATATGTTGTCTGCAGGAAGGAGGCATGAGTCCAGGCCACCGCTGGTATGCCATGTCCATTTGTGGCCACCAATGTTAAGCACCTCAGTAAAGGCAGAGGTAGCAGGAAGGCTAAAGGACCTGGGATTGTTCAGCTGGGAAGTGAAGACACTTTAAATGTGGTTCAAAACTGGATGGGCTGCTTCTTAACAGGTAGTGAGTTTCTTACCCCTGGAAGTATTTAAGCAAAATCTTGACTAATTGTGAGTGGCTAAGGGAAAGATTACTGCATGGAGCAGAAGGTAAAATCAGTTATCCTTTCAGCTTTCTCCCAGCGGGATGATTTTTATTTCCACGCACCCATTTCCGCACCCCTTCCTTACCTAAATCCCTACGCGGACCCCCAGTCTCTGACCACAGCCTGGGGCAGCTGCAGAAGGGGCAAAGAGGAGCGTTCCAGATCTGCTTCTGCCTCTCCACTGCCAACGGCGCCAGCTGCTTCATCGCCTTGCCACCAGCAGTCGGGAGGCCAGCCATCTGCCCCCTGGGTGCCCAGAGGAGGCCGGGGCTTCAAGAGTGGCTAGGGCCCCCGGCCAGGGAGCGGTTGGACCTACAGATCAGCGCACGTCGGCCAGGGGGCGGTTGGACCTACAGATCTACGCACTCCGGTGTTAGGGTGCAGACCTGCTGGCAGGCTGGGGGCAGGCCTAGAACTGCCCAGCGGCGCAGCGACCTGGCGTCCTGGGTTCGAATTTCCACGGTTCCCACCTCATGAAAACAAGGCGTCTCAGGTCCCACCGACAGGGGCCATGCCCGGGGCGCGCAGCCTCGGGCGCTAGCCTTATTCCTGAAGTCTGTTTCCTCCTGGGGCCTCGGTCTGACGCCCTCAGTCAGCGCTTCGCAGGAAGCCGACTCCCAAACCCGGGCAGGGGGTGTGGGCCAAGGGCGAAACCCCGCCCCCAGGGGTCCCTGATCTTTGCCCCGGCCCCGGGCTCGGCGCCTCTCGGAGAGGCATCAGCAGGCGGACGGCGTTGCCTTTGTGTGTTTCGCTTCGAGGTGCCGGAGACCCTCCCCAAAGCCGTCCGCCGCGTCCCCTCGCGGCCCTCGGCCCCTCCTCTCGGCGTCCCCAGCCCCCCTGCTCAGCTCCGCTTGCCAGTTCGGGAATTGCTGGTTCGCTCCCCGCGGCGCCAGGAGGAGGGGCGAGAGCCGGCAGCCCCCTCCCCCGCGCGCGGCGCAGGAGCTGAGCCCAGCCCGGGGGACCCGCCGCCGCCGGTCATGTGGGCCGGACTGCTTCTTCGGGCCGCCTGTGTCGCGCTTCTGCTGCCGGGGGCTCCAGCCCGAGGCTACACCGGGAGGAAGCCGCCCGGGCACTTCGCTGCCGAGAGGTAAGCGCCCCGAGCTCCTCCCCGCCCCCTCGCCCGGGAGAGCGCTACCCGCGTGCAGCCGAGAGGCGCGGAGCGGCGCCTAGCAGCCGCAGGCAGCCACGGGTCGGGGATTCCTCTGGGGTGCTATCAGCGCGGGCATAGCTCGGGGACGGGACAAAGAGACAGCAACTTGTGCCTCTAGGCGGGTGCTCCTCGTGCGCCCCTGGCTGGGGCTGTCCTGACTGGGACCTAGGGGGACGGAGGTCCAGGCGCTGGGTGACTCCTAATGTGCCCTGGAGCGCGGACCTCCGGAGAGGGGAGCCCAGGACGTGCCATCTGGTATCCGGACTGTCTGGCTCACCCCGCAGCGTGCCCATGGCTCTGTCTGGGCAGCGCCTGGCCTCCCCCACTGCGCGGGGCTTTCCCTAGGTCTTGGCCCTAAGAACGTCGTGGACCTTGGAACCGCAGGGGTCTCTGGGTCACCTTTCGTTTTCTGTCCGTGCGTGCGTGCGCGCGTGGCGGGGTGGGGGGTGGGGGTGCATGCCCCTCCGCCGTCTTTCGCGAGGAATGCCGCCCTCCACGCGTGCTTTCCCCCGGACTGCGGCGGCGGGGCGGTGAGCGTGTGTGCGTGATGCTCGGAGCTAGGGAACACGGTGTCAGCGGGCGGCCTGGCCCGCGGCCACGTCCTCCGGGGGGCGCACAGCGGGGGCGGCCCGGCCAAGCTTGCAACTCGCACGTGTGTTCCACAGCCACCGCCAGTTCCTGCTCAGATCCGGCCCCGGCGCCGCAGCGTTCCACAGGCTCCCACCACCTGTCCCTCTGTCACCAGCCCTAGGAGGCTCCTTGGGGCAATCTGGCGGGTGCTCGGTCCCGGCTCACCTGAGAGTTCGACTCCATCAGCCTCCCTGGGCACCCTTTTATCTGCCGCCTTGGTGGCACTGCCTGTCAGTTTCTGAGAGTCCCAAGGCTCCGCTCATTCTCCTGGTCCCCTCCTTGTCAGACTGCTGCCATATTCACTCCAGCAAGGGGGTGGGTGAGGCTTCACTGCCAGCTCCCGCCAGCAGGAGGGCCCCCCTTTCCTCTGTGATGACCTCAGAGAGGGAAAAAGGCCCCAGGGACAGCTTTCCTCAGACTTTTCTGTGCTGCCATGGCGCCCTGAGCTTCCTTTTCCGGAATACTTGTCACATTTTGGCACAGATTCTTCTCCCCAAGAACGCGATAAGTTTGCCTTGTCCCATGTCCTCAGTGCCTGGTGCGGTGCGCAGCGCAGAGTGGGTGCTTTACAGAGTGCCTGCCTCACAGCATCGTCTTCCCTCAGCTCTCAACACTGGTGGAATACCGTTGGGAAGGGGTTTCTTGTCCCTTTTCTGTTGCGGTGGGGTTGGAAGCTCAAACCAGGCTGGATTTCATCACCCTCTGTCCAGTCCATGACTGGAGCTGGTTGCAGTTGTCCTCTCTGTCCCCCTCGAGGCCCTGCAGTTGTGCTGTTTCTCCTGCTGGAACACCCTCTCCCTTCCTCTTCTTTTGCTGGCTGCCCCACGTGTTTTTTTTGAGACAGAATCTTACTCTGTCACCCAGGCTGGCGTGCAATGGCTTGATCTCGGCTCACCACAAGCTCCGCCTCCTGGGTTCAAGCGATTCTTCTGCCTCAGCCTCCCAAGTAGCTGGGATTACAGGCATGCGCCACCATGCCCGGCTAATTTTGTATTTTTAGTACAGATGAGGTTTCCCCATGTTGGTCAGGCTGGTCTCGAACTCCTGTCCTCAGGTGATCCGTCCGCCTCAGCCTCCCAAAGTGCTGGGATTACAAGCGTGAGCCACCGTGCCCGGCCTGTATTTTTTTTTTTTTTTTTTAGTGGAGACAGGGTTTTGCTGGGTTGACCAGGCTGCTCTCAAACTTCTGACCTCAAGTTATCCACCTGCCTTGGCCTCCCAAAGTTTTCTCTCTGACCTCAACCTAGATGCTGCCCTTCCAGGAAACCCACCGACCCTCCTCAGGGCTCCACAGCCCGTTCCATTATGGCATTTGTCACTCTATGCTGTTATCATCTGGCTCCTGGTCTGCCCTACGTTCCTTGAAGGCGGGGGCAGTAGCTTGTTTATGGCTGTATGGTCACGCCTCACTCAGCACCCAGCACCAGTTGGATGCATCTGGCTTCCCACCCTTTCTGGACCTCATTCCTGGTTGAACAGACCCCCACTGCCTCCAGTTTTGGGCGGCTCACTGATGACCCCACACCCACTCCAGAGATGTCACCTATGCCATTGCCCTTCTCAACCTTTCCCTCAACAGCCATTTATTGAACACCCACTATATGCCAGGCACTGCTCTGGGTGCTGGGGTAAATAGATAAGAAACCCTTGTCATCAGGGAATTGTAGGGGAGACAATGAATTCATAAATTAAAAACTAATCTATTGTCCCAGGAAGTAAATGTTGTGGAGAATAAAGCAAAGTAAGGGTCGACAAGGAAGGCCTCTCTGAGAAGGTGCCTTGGGCAGAGATCTGGGTGAAGGGAGAGAGGGAGCCCAGTGTGTGTCTGAGGAAGAATCTTTCTTTCTTTCTTTCTTTTTCGAGATGGTCTGGTTCTGTCACCTAGGCTGGAGGGCAGTGGCACCAACTTGGCTTGCTGCAACCTCTGCCTCACAGGCTCAAGCCATTCTTCCACCTCAGTCTCCCAAGTAGCTGACCCTACAGGTGTGCGTCACCATGCCCAGCTAGTTTTTGTGGAGACGAGGTTTCGCCATGTTGCCCAGACTGGTCTCAAACTCCTGGGCTCAAAATGGTCATCCTGCTTCGGCTTCCCAAAGTGCTGGGATTACGGGCATGAGCCACTGCACCCGGCCGTAAGAACCTTTCTTAGAGCAGGAACTGTAAGTGCAAAGGTCCTGAGGCAGCCACCCCTGGGGCTCCTCATCCATTGCACAGCCTTTCTTCAGCTCTGAGGCCCCTCTCCTGGCCACTCTGCTGTGTGTTCATGTGGCAGATGTCTGTAGGAGGCCAGTATCTATTGTCTCACACTTGTCTGTCTTGCCTCCCGGAGAGACTGTCTGGGTCATTTTTCTTTGGCACTTCCCATTGCCCCTCCGGACAGTTCTTGAGAACTGTTCGTTGATTGACTTACAGACTGGCTGGGAGACTTTCCTGTTGACCAATGTCTCCTTTAGTATAGGATGAGGAACGTGCTTTCTCTTCTCTTGCAGACGCATGCTGGGCCCCCACGTCTGCCTCTCTGGGTTCGGGAGTGGTTGCTGCCCTGGCTGGGCGCCCTCTATGGGTGGTGGACACTGCACCCTGCGTAAGTGCTTGTCCCTGTGCTCCAAGCCTTCTCCTCCAGCAGTGTGTGTTGCCAGCCCTCAGTCCCTGGTCCGAGGGGCAGACGGGGGTCCCCAGTCCCTTGTCTCTCACCTGCACTTCTCCTCTCAGCCCTCTGCTCCTTCGGCTGTGGGAGCGGCATCTGCATCGCTCCCAACGTCTGCTCCTGCCAGGATGGAGAGCAAGGGGCCACCTGCCCAGGTAACTGGGGATGGGCAGTGGCTGATGGGAACAGATGAATGAGCACTGAGATTATGTGCTGGGCAGTGAGCACTTGAGATGGGTCCTGGCATCTCAGCTTCAGACAACTCTATTAGGTAGACATTTTGTGCCCATTTTATAGATGAAGAAACTGAGACACAGAAGTTATTGTCTTGCCCCGGGTCACACAGCTGGTAAATGGCAGAGCTGGATTTAAACCCAGGCCTGTTTGCCTTCAGAGCTACTCCCAACAGAATTCAGGAGGATCCTGGTGAGGTGGGGGTGGCTGGGACTGCCACAGGGTGCACGCTCACCCATGCGATGCCTGCTCTAGAAACCCACGGACCATGTGGGGAGTACGGCTGTGACCTTACCTGCAACCATGGCGGCTGTCAGGAGGTGGCCCGAGTGTGCCCCGTGGGCTTCTCGATGACGGAGACAGCTGTTGGCATCAGGTGTACAGGTGAGACCTCTGGGAGTGGTGGGGGAGGGGGACAGCGGGAATTATATCTCCTCCCCATCCTGCCAGGATGGTCTCCAGTGTATTGCAAGAGCCAGGCTGAGCCAAGATAGGCTCTGATGTATCAGAGTGGGCAGAGAGACATAAAAACAAGAGAAATGTGTCACTTCTGTTATTTTACAAATATATATATATCTTAGGGGCAGGAACTGAGCCAGGGACTGCGGTTATGGGAGCCACAGTCTGTCCCTGTTAGGGAGTTTTTTTTTTGCTTTTTTTTTTTTGAGACGGAGTTTCGCTCTTTTGCCCAGGCTGGAGTGAAGTAGCATGGTCTCAGCTCACTGCAGCTTCCACCTCCTGGGTTCAAACGATTCTCCTGCCTCAGCCTCCCGAGTAGCTGGGATTACAGGTGAGTGCAACCATACCCAGCTAATTTTTGTGTTTTTAGTAGAGATGGGGTTTTGCCATATTGGCCAGGGTGGTCTCGAACTCCTGACCTTGTTATCTGCCCACCTCGGCCTCCCAAAGTGCTGGGATTACAGGCGTGAGCCACCGCACCCGGCCCCTGTTAGGGAGTTTCTGAATATGAGGAAGGAAGACAAGTAACAGCACAAGAACAGCCCAGTTGTCGTGGGGACCTTAACTGGGAAGGGCAAGGTGCCAGGGTCCACAGAGGGGCATGGAACCCAGAGTCGGTGGGGTTGGCCAGGGGAGGCTTCTTGGGAAAATAACATTTGAAAGATGAGGGAAGCTAAACTCAATAGTTATTTTGTGAATGTATTATTTGTTTATGATTTTTAAAACGTTTCTACGGACAAAATCTGTTACCTTCCCCAGAAACAGCCACTGTGACCAGTTTCTTGCCAATCTTTCCAGAGCGACAAAAGCCTTTTTGGAGTTTTAACTTGGTAAAAATAATGTTTCTCCCCCTGAATAGAAAATCAGGAGATAGTTCATTGTAGAACATTTGGAAAGTAAGAGGAGAAAAATGAAAATAAGCATTCTCTGGAAGTCCCCACCCGGAGATATTTGTTACTAAAATCTAGTTTTTTTTCCTGCCCTTTTCCCTGGGTGTGTCTGTGTTTGTGTGTGTATATGTATGTTAAGCATGCATAGATGTATGCTTTATAAAATTGGGGTTGTATCTTACCTGTAGTTTTTATTATTTCTCCTATCTTATTTTATGTTGTAGGTATCACTAACAATTTCTTGCAACGTAATTTTTTTTTTTTCCCCTGGGCTTGGTGGCTCACGCCTGTAATCCCAGCACTTTGGGAGGCTGAGGCGGGTGGATTACTTGAGTTCAGGAGTTCAAGACCAGCCTGGCCAACATGGTGAAACCCTGTCTCTACTAAAAACACAAAAACTAGCCGGTGTGGTGGTGCATGCCTGTAATCCCAGCTACTCAGGAGGCTGAGGCAGGAGAACTGCATGAACCCAGAAGGTGGAGGTTGCAGTGAGCCAAGATCGTGCCACTGCACTCTGGCCTGGGTGACAGAGCAAGACTCTGTCTCAAAAAAAAAAAAAAAAAATTGTTTTTAGCAGTTACATATGTGGTTGCTGTAACTGAAATAAGTATTTGTCTGTTGTCCCTTATTTAAGAGGTTTGCAGTGTTTCACCACTATAAATAATGCTGCCATAAAGAGGCTTCTTGTCGGCTTCTCTGATTATTTCCCAGAAGGATGCTGTTGGGTCCGAGGGTCTCACTAAAGGTGTCTTGGAGTTCCTTGCTTGTTGCAGCATCTCCTCCAGATAGGAAAAACAATGGAAGCAATTATCTGCTCCCGAATACCTTTCACCTTGGGGCACTTTCTGCACGTACTTCTTATTTCTGAGGCAAACGGAATCAAGGAGAAGCCAGAGAACAAAGTCAGAGCACTTGCAGGACAGGGTGGTACTGACTGTAGCCACTAGACATCCCAGTGGAATGGGGTTAGTCAGGGTCGGTTTCTTAGCAGTGTTGAGCATGGTCTTGACCGTCCAGCTGTTGGGAACAGTGGGTAGATGCTGGGTAGAAGGCTAACTAGGGGATAAGGAGAGCGGGGGTGTCCCATGGGCTTGGGGGCCACAGTGGGGAGACTCACTACACAGTGAGTGCAGACTGAGTACACTGAGCTGAGCCCTTAGGTCCTCAGAAGCCGCCGCAGATCTTTGGCAGGGAAGGGATCGCATGCAGCATGATTTGGGGAGATCTGTCTCCCAGCTCCTGTCATCCCTCAGATCAGAACATCTCACTAGGCTCGCCTTCCTAAAGTACTACTTGGGTTTAGTCACCACAACTTAGTCTTTTTTTTTTTTTTTTTTTTTTTTGAGACGGAGTCTCGCTCTGTAGCCCAGGCTGGAGCGCAGTGGCCGGATCTCAGCTCACTGCAAGCTCCGCCTCCCGGGTTCACGCCATTCTCCTGCCTCAGCCTCCCGAGTAGCTGGGACTACAGGCGCCGCCACCTCGCCCGGCTAGTTTTTTGTAGTTTTTAGTAGAGACGGGGTTTCACCGGGTTAGCCAGGATGGTCTCGATCTCCTGACCTAGTGATCTGCCCGCCTCGGCCTCCCAAAGTGCTGGGATTACAGGCGTGAGCCACTGCGCCCAGCCTACCACAACTTAGTCTTATCTTTTTTTTTTTTTTGAGACAGAGTCTCGCTCTGTAGCTAGGCTGGAGTGCAGTGGTGCAATCTCAACTCACTGCAACTCTGACTCCCTGGTTTAGCGATTCTGGTGCCTCAGCCTCCCAAGTAGCTGGGATTACAGGCACGTGCCACCACGCCCAGCTAATTTTTGTATTTTTGGTAGAGACGGGGTTTCACCATGTTGACCAGAGTAGTCTCGATCTCCTGACCTCGTGATTCGCCCACCTCGGCCTCCCAAAGTGCTGGGATTACAGGCGTGAGCCACTGCGCCTGGCCTTAGTCTCCTCTTAGTTCACATCTTCAGTCCTGTCTCCTGCTGCCTCGAAAGGAACCCAAGCTTCAACCAGTCTGGGCCTCAGGACAGTTTGAAAGGAGCTGCTGCCTGGAAGCACATCAGACCCTTTCTTCACCTGGGCAGTCCCTCCCCCGATACTCCTGGTCCTCTCAGCCAGTTGCTCTTCCAGGGCATGCCTGCTGGGGCCAGTCTGTCCCTGGTGAGGCATATATCACCCCAGCAGGCACTGTTCTCCCTTGGGTGTGTGTCTTGGCTCCTGTGTTATCAGACTGTGAACATCTGGAGTCAGCACTGTGTCTTACACTTGCGTCCTCAACAGCCCCACTCTGGTCTGCAGCACACAGTTGGTGCTCAGTGAACCTTTAAGAGAATGACTCTGTTGATTATTTAATCGGCCTCCCTGTCTACTACCCTCTGCCCTTTTGAGGGCCCCTTGGGGCTGCCCTGCAGGCAGGGCCATTGGAAACAGTTGGGTCCGTCTTCTCTCATCTGATCTCCATGGGCTGAAGGGGGCCCCAGTCCCTTGGCCTCTTCCTTCCTGGGGTTTCCTCATAGCCAGTGACCTTCCTGGTATCTGCTCTTTCTTCCTGGGGTGCAGGTGGGGATTCCACGCTGCCGAGGGCAGGCTTGGTGTGGGCTCAGGGTCCTTGTGGGGTTGATTTGTTCCTGAGTCACAGTCATGTTCAGATAGGGCTGTGGAAGGGTGCTTTCTTTTCTTTTTTTCTTTTTTTTCTTAAGACGGAGTTTCGCTCTTGTCGCCCAGGCTGGAGTGCAATGGTGCAATCTTGGCTCACCGCAATCTCCACCTCCTGGGTTCAAGCGATTCTCCTGCCTCAGCCTCCCAAGTAGCTGGGATTACAGGCATGCACCACCATGCCTGGCTGATTTTGTATTTTTAGTAGAGACAGGGTTTCTCCATGTTGGTCAGGCTGGTCTTGAACTCCTGACCTCTGGTGATCCGCCTGCCTCAGCCTCCCAAAGTGCTGGGATTATAGGCATGAACCACAGTGCCCGGCCTGCAAGGGTGCTTTCTTCCCAGACACTGACGAATGTGTAAGTTCCCTTGCGAGGACCACTGTGTCAACACGTGCTTTCTCTCTTTCCAGACATTGATGAATGTGTAAGCTCCTCTTGCGAGGGCCACTGTGTGAACACGGAAGGTGGGTTTGTGTGTGAGTGTGGGCCGGGCATGCAGCTGTCTGCCGACCGCCACAGCTGCCAAGGTGAGCTGCAGAGAAGGAACGGCTGTTCTGGGAGGGGTAATGGGGATGCCACATTGAACACTCAGCCCTGCCATGCCCAGCACAGTGTGCTCTGTGCGCCACTGGATTGAACCTTCACCACGGGCTTCTGAGGGAGATGCTGATATGGTTCCTGTTTGACTGATGTGGAGACTGAGGCTTGCCCAAGGCCAAGTCATTAGTAAGAGGTGGAGTCAGAGTTTGAATCCCAGCACATCTAACAGTTGGTTAACGACTGCTGCTGGCCTGGCGGGATGGCTCACATCTGTAATCCTTGCACTTTGGGAGGCCGAGGCGGGAGGATCACCTGAGGTCAGGAGTTTGAGACCAGCCTGTTGGCCACATGGTGAAACCTCATCTCTACTAAAAATACAAAAATTAGCCAAGTGTGGTGGCGAGCACCTGTAATCCCAGCTACTTGAAAGCCTGAGGCAGGAAAATTGCTTGAACCCAGCAGGTGGAGGTTGCAGTGAGCTGAAATCGCACCACTGCACTCTAGCCTGGATGACAGAGTGAGACTTCGTCTCAGAAAACAAAGTACCTGCTGCTGCTGTTGCAGGATAAAGGGATGGTGATGGAAGAGGGGTCATAAGGAGAGCCAGGGCAGAGTGGGCCGACCAACCTGGGGAAGGAGGCCACCGAGAAGCGGGAGGGCCAGAAGAGACTCAGGCTGTGAGACCAGAGGAGCCGTGGGAGGGGCATACCAGGATGGGGTCATTCACTGACTTCATCAGTTTCACCTGCCCCAGTGCTGGCCCAGGCTCTGGAACTACCCTGGGGAGTAGGATCCCCCAAGTCTGGTGGGGAGCGGAAGAACAAGGTTAGGATGAGGGATAAGTGTTGGGGAAACCCAGGGAAGAGAAGGAATCCTTCTTCAGTTTGCAGGATAAGAGATCTTACAATTATTACTCATTCTTTTAAAATGCCTTTTATTTACGCGTTATGGAAGGAAAGAATCTCACAAGGCGGATAATCGTGAGCTCCCCCTGAATCTTACATTATTATTTTCTTTGTGTTTGACATTTTCTTTTTTTTTTTTTTTTTGAGACGGAGTCTCGCTCTGTCGCCCAGGCTGGAGTGCACTGGCCGGATCTCAGCTCACTGCAAGCTCCGCCTCCCGGGTTTACGCCATTCTCCTGCGTCAGCCTCCCGAGTAGCTGGGACTACAGGCGCCCGCCACCTCGCCCGGCTAAGTTTTTGTATTTTTTTTAGTAGAGACGGGGTTTCACCGTGTCAGCCAGGATGGTCTCGATCTCCTGACCTCGTGATCCACCCGTCTCGGCCTCCCAAAGTGCTGGGATTACAGGCTTGAGCCACCGCGCCCAGCCGTGTTTGACATTTTCATAAATTATAAGAAAAATTTAAAAAGCCATGGTGCTAGCCCAGGCCCTCTTTCCCACTGCTGCCCTCTGCCCTCCCTGGAGAATAGCCTGCACGTCTTAGTCTGCTCGGGCGGCCATCATAAAATTCCATAGGCTGGGCCGGGCGCGGTGGCTCATGCCTATAATCCCAGCACTTTGGGAGGCCGAGACGGGCGGATCACGAGGTCAGGAGATCGAGACCATCCTGGCTAACACGGTGAAACCCCGTTTCTACTGAAATACAAAAAAAATTAGCCGGGCTTGGTGGCGGGCACCTGTAGTCCCAGGTACTCGGGAGGCTGAGGCAGGAGAATGGCGTGAACCTCGGAGGCAGAGCTTGCAGTGAGCTGAGATCCCGCCACTGCACTCCAGCCTGGGTGACAGAGCGAGACTGTCTCAAAAAAAAAAAAAAAAAAAAAAATTCCATAGGCTGGGGGCTTATACCACAGACATTGATTCTCATAGTTCTGGAGGCTGCAAAGTCCAAGATTAAGGCACCGGCTAATTCAGTTTCTGGTGAGGGCTCTTCCTGGCTTTCAGAAGGTAGTCTTCTTGCTGTGTCCTCACTTGGAGAGAGAGCTCTCTGGTATCTCTTCTTCTTTTTCTTCTTCTTTTTTTTTTTTTTGACATGGAGGAGGACAGAGGACATTCCCTCTGTCGCCCAGGAGTGCAGTGATACAATCTCGGTTCACTGCAACCTCCACCTCCTGGGTTCAAGCGATTCTCCAATCCTCCCAAATAGCTAGGGTTACAGGTGTGTGCCACCATGCCTGGCTAATTTTTGTATTTTTAGTAGAGACGGGGTTTCACCATGTTGGCCAGGCTGGTCTCGAACTCCTGACCTCAAATGATCTGCCTGCCTCAGCCTCCCAAAGTGCTGGAATTACAGGTGTGAGCCACCCAGCTAGGCCTCTCATGTTTTTTCCTACAAGGACACTAATCCCATCAATAGGGCACACCCTAATGACCTCATGTAACCCTAATTATCTTCTTATCTACTTATCTTTGTATCTTCCAAATGCCATTACATTGGCGGTTAGGGCTTCAACACGATTTTTGAGGGGACAGAGTTTAGTCCATAGCACGCAGACATTGGTCTGCTGTGTGCCCTGACTGCCCTTTCCCATGATGTGTACGTACATACACCAGCACTTACAGAGATACGATAGTTGCTAAACTCTTGGGTCCTGGGTCCTGGACTAAGCACTTTACATGCATTTTCTCCTTTCGCCCTCAAAATTACCCAGTGAAGTTGATATTATTTATCTCCATTTTATTGATAGGAACGCTGAGGCTTAAGGAAATTGTTACTTGCTTAAGATCACATTAGCGCTAAGGTTTTTTTTCTTTTTTCTTTTTGTAGAGATGGGGTCTTGCTGTGTTGCCCAGGCTAGTCTCAAATTCCTGGCCTTAAGCCGTCCTTCCCCCTTTGGCCCCCAAAGGGCTGGGATTCCAGGCATGAGCCACTGCGCCCAGCCAGAGTTGGGATTTGAACCTAGTCATTTCTTTGCCTGTTCCCCCCACCCCCGCCCAATGTTGGTCTTGAAGATCTTTCCACATCAGGGTAAATAGACTTGCCTTGTTCCTTTTAACTGCTGACTCTGCAGTGCAAATATTTCATAGTTTACTAACTCTTCTCTTATTGATGAACATGGAGATTATTTCCAGTTTTTCACAATTTCAAACAGCACTAGGGAACTTTTACAGAGGAGGTTCCACTGAAGCTGAGTTTTGAAGTATGACTAGGAGTTTTCCAGCCAGACAAGAGAGAAAGGCATTCCAGGCATACAGAGAACATGGGCAAAAGGGGAGCACCAGAAGAGCATGGTGCATTTGGAAGATGGCAAGAATTTAAGCCAGTGGCCAGGTGCAGTGGCTCACGCCTGTAATCCCAGGCGTGGGATTTGGGAGGCCAAGGCAGGTGGATCACCTGAGGTCAGGAGTTTGAGACCAGCCTGACCAACATGGTGAAACCCCATCTCTACTAAAAATACAAAATTACCCAGGCGTGGTGGCGCGTGCCTGTAATCCCAACTACTTGCGAGGCTGAGGCAGGAGAACTGCTTGAACCCAGGAGATGGAGACTGCAGTGAGCTGAGATTGTGCCATTGTACTCCAGCCTGGGCAAAAAGAGTGACACTCTGTCTCAAACAACAACAACAACAACAACAACAACAACAAACAAACAAACAATAAAAGAATTTAAGCCAGAGTGAAGGTCGGGGCAAGGAAGGAGGTGGGCAAGGCAACCAGGACTATGTTCAAAGGCGTCGTGAGCTGTGGGGCGGCATTGGTGTCTTACCCTAAGATGAGGTCTGTGACCCGTGGGAGCAGCGGAGGGGTTTTGAGCAGGGAGGGCCCTGATTAGAAGTGCCCTTTGGTCAGACATCCTGGAGGCTGTGCAGAGGATGACTTGAAGGAACCTAGGTAGAGACAGAGAGACACACTGGAGGCTGTGGCTATTCTCCAGACTAGAGATGAATGTGGCTGGGCTAAGGGGTAGCAGTGAGGATGAGAGACGTGGGCTGGTCCAGAGAGTATTTAGGACTGGATGTGGGCAGTGCAGAAGAGTGGCAGCTAAGGTGGTTCCCCACAGCCCTGTGTGGGATAGGAGATGGAGATGAGAGAGGAAGAGGGGACCACATGTTTCCAAAGTTCTCTTGGGGAAATGAACCCCAGTCTTGTCCCTTTTCCTGCCAGACACTGATGAATGCCTAGGGACTCCCTGTCAGCAGAGATGTAAAAACAGCATTGGCAGCTACAAGTGTTCCTGTCGAACTGGCTTCCACCTTCATGGCAACCGGCACTCCTGTGTAGGTAAGGCGGGGAGGACGCTGTGGTCTGCACACTTAGGCTGCCAATCAGGAAGATGGACAGGGAGCCCAGGGACCTGGGAAGGTTAACAATCAGACCTTCTGGTCCTCTGGAGCCTGAAGGGGCTTGAGCCTTTGCTCAGAGCCTGCCTGTCCCTGGGGTTGGCGTGGCTCTGCATGAAGACCCTGTCTTGGACTTTTCCTGGCCATTTGCCACTTTCATCCTGTTATGTTTCTCTTCCGCTCCTCTCCCAGATACACCCCAAGGATTCCTCTCTGCTCACCCATTTTCTTGGCTGCCTTTGCTCCCCTTGGTAAATAAAGCACGTTATGTCTTGGTTCCTCTGGTTTAGAAGGAGACCCTGTTTTCTCAGCCCATTAGCAGAAATTTCCAGAAAGGGATTGGCATGTTTGGTTTGAGCTTGGCTCATGGGCTGAAGGTGGGGTCCCATGGGCCTGAAAAAAGACCTTGTTCTAGCGGAGTTAGGTATTTGTCCCGAAGCCTACCTTGAGCAGCTCAGTGAGTTTTGAGACTTTTTTCGGAAAGAAAAACGGGAGGGTGGAAGGTTTGGAGATGAGCTTCTCAGCGGGATTTATCCCCACCAGGCAGCAATTAATTACCACTGCATAGTGCTGGGGCTGAGTCTGATACTCGCATTAAATGCCTGCTGGATATGTGAACCTATCAACGAGACTAGCACTAGATTTCAGCCCCGCTCCGAACTGCCTGAGTCACATCCCGCACCTTGGGGCAGGGATGGACCTTGTAAGAACGTGGCAGGGAAACTCCCCAAGTCTTCTGAGCTAAGGGATGGGCGGAAGAAGGGCTCGGTACCCCAAACAAAGCAGCTGTCCGCAGCGAGGCTCTCCCGCAGATGTAAACGAGTGTCGGAGGCCATTGGAGAGGCGAGTCTGTCACCATTCCTGCCACAACACCGTGGGCAGCTTCCTATGCACATGCCGACCTGGCTTCAGGCTCCGAGCTGACCGCGTGTCCTGTGAAGGTGAGGTTCCCCGTCCCCTCCCTACAGTCGGCGACTGGCCACGCCCCCTCAGAGCGTGTCCCCTCCCCATTCACGCCCTCCGGGCACCCAGCCACGCCCTCTCAGCGCCTGGCCCTGCCCTGCCCCGGCCCCGCCCACCTGGCGCCAGGCCCCCTTATTTCCGTCTGCCCTTGTTTTCAGTTCATCTTGTTTGTTACTTCCAACACTCTCCTTTCTTCCTCGCTTTTTTTTTTTCCCACTTCTTTATCCATTCTTCCCTCTTCTTTTCACTGTTTCCCCAGCCCTTCTGTTTTTTCCTAAATGATAAAAGGATAAAACCCAACAAGGAGTCAGAATAACATGGGCTGCAGCGACAACCATTTCCGTGGTTCGCTCTGTCGCAGGGCGACAGTGTGCCCATAAACATAGTAGAATGTTGCGCGGACCACGGGGGGAAACAGGGGCTTGTGGTGGAGCTGAGCCCAGGTCTCCCTAAACCTTGCCTCCTGTCTCTGCTACCCACCCCAACAGACCTCCGTGCTTCTGTTTCAGCTTTCCCGAAAGCTGTGCTGGCCCCATCTGCCATCCTGCAACCGCGGCAACACCCGTCCAAGATGCTCCTGTTGCTTCCTGAGGCCGGCCGGCCTGCCCTGTCCCCGGGACATAGCCCTCCTTCTGGGGCTCCAGGGCCCCCAGCCGGAGTCAGGACCGCCCGCCTGCCATCTCCCACCCCACCACTACCCACATCCTCCCCTTCTGCCCCTGTGTGGCTGCTGTCCACCCTGATGGCCACCCCAGTGCCTACTGCCTCACTGCTGGGGAACCTCAGACCCCCCTCCCTCCTTCATGGGGAAGTGATGGGGACCCCTTCCTCACCCAGGGGCCCTCAGGCCCCCTGGCTGGCAGCAGGGCCCTCTCCCTGCTGGCACCTGGGAGCCATGCTTGAATCAGGGAGTCGCTGGACAGAGCCTGGATGTTCCCAGTGCTGGTGCAAGGTGGGTACTAGGGGTCCCTGGAACTTCTTTGGTCTGGAGTCTGGGGCCTTGTGATGGCTGTAACTCCTGGTTGTGCTTCTAGGATGGGAAGGTGACCTGTGAAAAGGTGAGGTGTGAAGCTGCTTGTTCCCACCCAATTCCCTCCAAAGATGGGGGGTGCTGCCCATCATGCACAGGTGAGAGCTGGTGCCAGGGAAGGACATAGCCCTGCCTCTTCCTTTCTCTGCACCCTCCTGCCGCCAAAAGGCTGTTCTTTAACATTAGTGTACATTAGAATCTCCTGGAGGGCTTACCAAGCCACACTTTCCTTGGCACTGCCCCTAGAGCTTCTGATTCAGTAGGTCTGGGATAGGGCCAGAACATGTGCATTTGAACAGGTTCCCAGGTGATACTGATGTGCCTGGTCTAGTGACCACACTTTGAGAACCACCCGTTTATGCTGTAATATCCCTCAAGGGGGACTTTTCATCTTCTGGGCATTGTTTTCAGCTTCATTTGCTCATTCATTTATTCAGTCATTCATTGAGCCTCTTTAAATCCACTGTGCAGTCCCCTTCTCCTGCCCCAGTTCCCCTCCTACAGGGGGAGGAGTCATTGTTTCTAAATTCTGTCCCCTTTTTGACTGCCCCCGCCATCTGCTGATGGTTTTTCATTTGCTTCTCATTGCTGGAAGGATAGGGACCCAAATTCTTCACAGATCCTTCACAGAGCTTCTCGAAACTTGCTCTGCACTTGGATCAAGGGGACTCTTATTAAAATGCAGATTCTTGGCTAGGCATGCTGGCTGAAGCCTGTAATCCCAGCACTTTGGGAGGCGGAGGTGGGCGGATCACTTGAGCCCAGGAGTTTGAGACTAGCCCTGTGTCTACAAAAAATACAAAAAATTAGCCAGGTATGGTGGCGTGTACCTGTAGTCCTACCTGCCTGGGAGACTGAGGTGGGAGGATCACCTGAGCCCAGGAGGTTGAGGCTGCAGTGAGCCATGATTGTGCCACTGCACTCTAGCCTGGGCGACAGAGCGAGACCTTGGCTCAAAAAAAAAACAGGCATGAGCCGCCGTGCCTGGCTTGATTTTCTTAGTTACTGTTGTGGGTTATGTCCCCGATACATGCTGAGTCCTGAGTGCGAAGTATTGGGTACTTTATTGCCCAGGTGTTGGATCCTTCCAAGTTCCCTGCAGGGTACATGGTGGTGTTTTCATTTTGCAGTGAAGACAGCTGGGTACCAGAGAGGTGAACATGTCCAGGGCCAAGCTGGTTAATGGAGCTGGAGGGCCAGGGTTTTCTTCTTCTTTTTCTTTTTTTTTTTTTTTTGAGACGGAGTCTCGCTCTGTCGCCCAGGCTGGAGTGCAGTGGCCGGATCTCAGCTCACTGCAAGCTCCGCCCCCCGGGTTTACGCCATTCTCCTGCCTCAGCCTCCCGAGTAGCTGGGACTACAGGCGCCCACCACCTTGCCCGGCTAGTTTTTTGTATTTTTTAGTAGAGGCGGGGTTTCACTGTGTTAGCCAGGATGGTCTCGATCTCCTGACCTCGTGATCCGCCCGTCTCGGCCTCCCAAAGTGCTGGGATTACAGGCTTGAGCCACCGCGCCCGGCCTCTTTTTCTTTTTTTTAACATGGAGTCTCACTCTGTTGCCCAGGCTGGAGTGCAGTGGCGCGATCTCGGCTCACTGCAACGTCTGCCTCCCGGGTTCAAGCGATTCTCCTGCTTCAACCTCCCCAGTAGTGGGATTACAGGCACACACCACCAGGCCTGGCTAATTTTTGTATTTTCAGTAGAGACGGAGTTTCACCATGTTGGCCAGGCTGGTCTCAAACTCCTGACGTTGTGATCTGCCAGCCTCGGCCTCCCAAAGTGCTGGGATTACAGGTGTGAGCCACTGCGCCTGGCCTCAGATTTTGAACCCAGGCTGCCTTTCCTGCCCTCTGGGAAGAAAATGCTGTGCCCTCCAGACAGTTGTGAGTTTGTGAGACAGGGATGGACCCTCCTGGGGCCACCACAACTGATCCTTGCAGGACCACACAGTCAGAGTACCCTGAATCTGCCACTCCTGGGACACCTAGGGCAGTGAGAGAATGTTCCAGGTACATTAAGCATGGAGAAGCAGCGAGACCTCAAGCTTCCTCTTTGAAGAGGTCTGATGCTTTTACCTCCTATTTGTCCTTCAAAGACTGTTTTCACAGTGGTGTCGTCCGAGCTGAAGGGGACGTGTTTTCACCTCCCAACGAGAACTGCACCGTCTGTGTCTGTCTGGTAAGCGTCACAAGATCCTCAAAGCCTCATGGGTGTTTTCTTAACCTTTGGGGGTTTTAGAGGAAGGGGAAAACACCGGATGTTAAAGGTGAGCTTGTTGAGTGGAAGGGAACATTCTCAGGTTGTGGAATTTGGTTAGAAGCTGTAGAATTTAAAAGGGGGAGGGAAGTATAAAGCGGGAAGGTTGGTGGAGTCAGGGAGGCTTCTACTCCGCAGCAGACAGCCAGCAGGCACACAGGGTCGTCTGTTTAGGAAGGGGAGGGGACGAAACTCCCTCGGAAACTTCCCACCAGGGAGGCTGTTTTTCTCTCCAGGCAAAATATTTGCCAGCACAATAAAGGTCTCCACATTTGGGAGAAAGAAGGCTCATTACCAAACCCAGCTTGTTAAAAGTATTTGGCTTTGGACAAATTCACTCCTGCAAGAATAGTTATTAAGCACCTACTGTGTGCCTGCCCTGCCAGATGCTGTCCCGTGTATTTGATTAGGAGCATCTACTGAGTGCCAGGCCCAGGGTTGGTGCTTCTCATCTCTTTCCTCACTGAGGCTCCCAGCAGCTTTTCAGACTCAGCTTTACTGCCCCTATTCTGCAGATGAAAAGACAGAGGCTGGGAGGTGGCAGAGTTGGGATTTGAGGTCTCTCTGAGCCCAAAGTCAGGGCTCTGTCCACCAGCCCTCACTGCCACCTTCTGACCATCTTTATTTTTTATTTTAGAGACAGGGTCTTGCTCTATTGCCCAGGCTGGATTATAGTGGTACAGTCATAGCACGTTGTAGCCTCCAATTCCCGGGCTCAAGCGATCCTCCCATCTCAGTCTCCCAGGTAGCTGAGACCACAGGCGCATGCCATTACACCCGGCTAATTTTTTTTTTTTTTTTTTTTTTTTTTTTGTAGAGACAGGGTCTCACTGTGTTGCCCAGGCTGGTCTCAAATTCCTGGGCTCAAGTGATCCTCCCACCTTGGCCTCCCAAAATGCTGGGATTACAATGATGAGCCACTGCACCTGGTCATGACCATCTTTAAATGTCTGTTGTTCTGGCATCAAAGGTGGAAGCTGCAGTGTGAAATCGGGCATGCAGACAACCACCAGCACCCTTTATCCAACTCTTCCTATGTGCTACATGAAAGCACAGCAGCCAAGTTCCCTCCCTCCCTCCTTTCTTTCCTTTCTTTCATGTTTCTTTCTTCTCTTTCTCTTCTCTCTTTCCCCCCTTCCCTCCCCTCCCCTCCCCTGCCCTCCCCTCTCCTCTTGTGCTCATCTCCTCTTGCTCCTCTCCTCCTCTTTCCTCTCCTCTCCTCCCCTCCCCTCCCCTCTCTTCTCCTCTCCTCCCCTCCCCTCCCCTCTCTTCTCCTCCCCTCCCCTCCCCTCTCTTCTTCTCCCCTCCCCTCTTTTCTCCTCACCTCCCCTCTCTTCTCTCCTAATCTCCTCCCCTTCCCCTCTCCTTTCTCCCCCCTCCCCCTCCTCCTTCCCCTCCCCCTCCCCCCATCCCTCCTCTCTCCTCTCCTCTCCTCTTTTCTTACTTATGGGATCTCATTTTGTTGTCCAGGCTGGGGTGCAGGGGTGCAATCATGGCTCACTGTAGCCTTGACTTCCCATGCTAAAGCAATCTTCCCACCTCAACCTCCCGAGTAACTGGGACCACAGGCATGTGCCACCACCCCAGCTAATTTATTTTATTTTATTTTTTGTAGAGACAGGGTCTCCCTATGTTGCCAGGCTGGTCTGAAACTCCTGGGCTCAAGCAGTTCTCTCGTCTTGGCCTCCCAAAGTACTGGGATTACAGGCGTGAGCCACGGCATACAGCCCCAAGTGCTTTCATGCATGATCTCATTTCACGTAATCCTTGGAAACCCCGAGAGACACGCCAATTCCAGCCTATTTCTTAGATGGGGAGAACGGGGCTCAGAGATGTGATGTACTTGGCCCAAAGTGTTGATAGGGGAGGAGCAGATATTGGAACTCAGGTGTGGCTGACTCCAAAACTGGGGGCTCTTTGGTCTCAATGTCAAATTTAAAACACTTACTTTGAAATTTAATTCTTTGACTAGCCAATATGAGCCACCTGATTCAAAACTCGGATGCACGGGAAGGTGTGTGGGGGTCTCCTTCCCTGCAGGAGTCAGCTCTGTTCTCTGCTCCCCGGTACCTTCCAGAGCTCCCAGGCATATTTGCATAAGGAAGGGAGCACGCTCTGCCCGCTGGGCTGCCCTGGCCTTTTTCCTGGAATGGTGTGTTACGGCCTGGAGGTGTTCTAACCACACCATATGTATTAGTCCATTTCCACACTGTCGATAAAGACATACCTGAGACTGGGTAATTTATAAAGAAAAGGAGGTTTAATGAACTCACAGCTCCATGTGGCTGGGGAGGCCTCACAATCATGGTGGAAGGTGAAAGGTACGTCTTACATCGCAGAAGGCAAGAGAGAACGGGAGCCAAGCGAAAGGGGAAACCCTTTATCAAACCATCAGATCTCGTGAGATTTACTCACTTCCAGGAGAACAGTATGGGGGAAACCGCCCCCATGATTCAATTCAATTCAGTGTGAGAATTATGGGAGCTACAATTCACGATGAGATTTGGGTGAGGACACAGCCAAACCATATCAGCATCATAAACACCGGGAATGTGTCCCTGTGACACGGCAGCATTTAAAGGTTTCTGGTGGCCTCCTTTAGGCAGCTTTCCTGTTCGAAGGGCCTGCTGTGAGATGGGGAATGAGCCCTGTTCTACCCCTGCACCCCCAGTGCCATCTCTTGCCTCCTCCTCAGGCTGGAAACGTGTCCTGCATCTCTCCCGAGTGTCCCCCCGGCCCCTGTCAGACCTCCCCACAGTCAGATTGCTGTACTTGTGTTCCAGGTAAGTGACACTCTTGGAGCATTTTTCTTTTTCTTTTTTTTTTTTAGATTTTTTGTAGACCTCGCTATGTTGCCCAGGCTGGTCTTGAGCCTCAGGTGGTCCTCCTGCTTCAGCCTCTCAAAGTGCTGGGATGACAGACATGAGCTCCCAAGCCCGTTTTTGCATTTTGCTTTTTTTTTTTTTTTTTTTTTTTTTGAGGGGGAGACTTGCTCTCCAGGCTGGAGTGCAGTGGCATAATCTCAGCTTGCTGCAACCTCCGCCTCCCAGGTTCAAGTGATTCTCCTGCCTGAGCCTCCGGAGTAGTGAGTAGCTGGGATTACAGGTGCCCGCCACCACGCCGGTCTAATTTTTGTATTTTTAGTAGAGACAGGGTTTCATGATGTTTGCCAGGCTGGTCTCGATCTCCTGACCTCAGGTGATCAACCTGCCTTGGCCTCCCAAAGTGCTGGGATGACAGGCGTGAGCCCCGGAGCCTGGTTTTACATTTTGCTTCTTCGTGTGTGCAGGGGAGGTTGTCTTTTGAGTATGCGACGGCGTGGGGTGAGTGGAGGAGTCAGGGAGGAGATTGGTTTCTGCTTTACAAACTCAGATCAAGTGAAGCATTTCAAAGTGGCTGTTTTTATTGTGTACTTTTTATGTGTACAACAGTTTGATGCTAGACTGTACTCACAGCCCAGCTTTCCCCTGCCTTAGGAGGCACCTTCAGCTCAGGCAGGACTGGGTTTCAGTCCACCTTTGTCATTGCTCTGTCCCAGGGCAGGGAGGGGTCTCTCCTTAGCCACTAATGAGTTGGTCCTTTGTTAAAAACAAGGTTTTATTTCCTGGGATGGCTTCATCACTGTCATGGATGTTCCCTGCTGACCCTGTGCCCCTTGCTGTGTGGGGCACTTGCCGGAACTCCATCTCATGAAACCCTATGTCACCACTCTAAGGCAGTACTATTTATTGCCCCATTTTATAGATGGGAAAACTGAGACTCGGAAAGTTCAAGTCACTGCCTAAAAGCACACAACCATTAAGTAATGGAGCAGAACTTGAATTCAGGTCTACCTGATTTCAAAGCTGGTGTTCTTTTTAAGTATTTTTTTCTAAATATTTAAATGTTATATTATTTTTAATTGACTTATTTTTGCATAGTCAATGTAGTCTGGATGAGATAGGAACCCTTATCAGTCCCATTGTACAGATGAGAAAACTGAGGCTTAGAGAGCTTTAAGTGTCTTGTCCAAAGTCATTCCCTGGTGAGTTGTGTAGCTAGGATTTGAGCCCAGGGCATTCTAACAGCAGGTGACCCTGGGCAGTTTCTAAGGCTGTTTTTTCACTGGAGTGGATCTTCAAATCAAAGGCTCTCCCCAGATTCTCATAGCCTCCGGGGGGGTGGTAGCAACATTTGTCTAACGTGGCACCTTTGTCTTAGGTGTCTGGGACAGTCTCTTTTTCTTTCTTTTTTTCTGTTACTCTTTAGTTATTTAGGGCTTCCCCTGCCTTTTTTAGTTAAGGACCTCGTCTTACATGTGATTCATTCTTTGTCAGATTTTTTGTTGTTGTTGAGATGGAGTCTTGCTCTGTCGCCCAGGCTGCAGTAGAGTGATGCAATCACTATAACCTCAACCCCTGGTTTCAAGCCATCCTCCTGCCTCAGCCTCCTGATTAGCAAGGACTACAGGCACACACTGCTGCACTCAGCTAATTTTTAAAAGTTTTTGTAGAGATGGGGTCTCGCTATGTTGACCAGACTGGCCTCGAACTCCTGGGTGCAAGAGATCCTCCCACCTCGGCCTCCCAGAATGTTGGGATTACAGGCGTGAACTGCCATACCCAGCCCTTGTTTTGTGTCTGGGGTTTGGAGGGGCAGAAGTGCTTTGGGTTCCTGGGCATGGAGCATGCTTGGAGCATGCTGTGGAGTGTCGTGGGTGGGTGTTAAATGCCCTGGGGCTCCCCACCCATTTGTTCCCCCTTTTCTTTAGCTGCCTCTGCCCAAAGACCTTGAGCTGCTTCCTTTCTCCTCTGCAGTGAGATGCTATTTCCACGGCCGGTGGTATGCGGACGGGGCCGTGTTCAGTGGGGGTGGTGACGAGTGTACCACCTGTGTCTGCCAGGTATGGTGGTGGAGCGTCCTGAAGCCTGTGGAATTGATGGGGAGGGGAGCGAGGCACAGCGCTTTACTCAGGTTGACTTGACTAGGAGAACATGAGCTGCCATACAGCAACAGGGAAACTGAGGAAACAAAGGCACTACAGGGATCCCCCAGGCCTTCCCACAGTCTCTTTGAACTTCATCTTTCAGCACTGCTATTTACAGAGCACCTACTGTGTGCTGGGGACACAGCTGAGCACAAGGAAGTCCCAGTCCCCTTGGTCCAGAAGCCCACAGCCTAGGTGGGTTGATGGCCAGGGGCCCAGGACTCCTGATGCCTTTTTGGAAGGCGGGATGTTAAGTAGAGATCTAGAGGGTGGCGGGGACTCATCAGGCAGGGAGCTGAGGTTGCTGTACCCAGCAGAGGGTGGAGGACTGGAGACGGCCATTCTGGCTAGAGCACTGAGAGAGGCAGGCAGGCAGCAAGGCTGCAGGACGGGGTTGCATCTTGGGTTGTGTTCCCTAGAAGCAGGGCCTGTGCAGGCAACTTACCAAAGGAGTGCTCTCAGGAGAAACCAGCGAGGGAAGCAGGGTGAAGGTGTGGTTTCACACTGATCCCTGGGAAGCTCTGGACAGTGGACCGCGCTGGGGAGCAAGGCTCTTGCACCCCCGGGCCAGTCAGTTATAGAGACTCTCTGTGTTCCCCAGGGAGTGGGGGCAGTGACCATCCAGGCATCTCTGGAGGATGCAGCTGCCGCCAGCCACTGGCAGCACTTCAGAGACAGGACCTGGGTGGGCACTGACAGCCTCTGCCCTGACTCAGTCCTGAAGGGCTCCACCAGCTGCATTGAGGGCTTTGCACTCAGTCAAGCTGCGGAATGGTTTTATGCGTGGAAGGATACGATCAGATTGTGCTGGAGAAAGTTCTCTGGCTGCGGACCAAGAGACGATTGGAGGGGCCAGAGTGGAAGACAGTGGGGAGCCTGGATGGCAGCAGGAGGCTGAGAGATGGTGGACACCACGCCTATTCCCAGCATGCCCTCCTGGGCTCACACCCAGCCCCCATTGAAGGACTGCGGGTTCTCCCCACCCCACTGTTGTGCTCCCTGGAGATTTCTTTGTCAGTTTCACTTGAGTAGTGGGAGGGTGATGGCAGCCTGCCAGCCTCCTCTAGCTCTCCATGGTCTCCAGGCGGGGCGCTGCCCTCATCATTCTGTGCCTGGGCTCTCTTCCAGAATGGGGAGGTGGAGTGCTCCTTCATGCCCTGCCCTGAGCTGGCCTGCCCCCGAGAAGAGTGGCGGCTGGGCCCTGGGCAGTGCTGCTTCACCTGCCAGGAGCCCACACCCGCGACAGGTGAGCTGGCCCAGGGCTGCCCCGACACAGGCAGGGCGTGGATGCTGGGGAGAGAGGCTGAGCTCCACCTGTTGAGACTGCTGGTGTGTGTGTTTGTGTGCGTGTGTATGAATGTGAGTCTGTTTTGTGTAGTGTGTCTGAGTGTGTGCCTGTATAAGTTTGTGTGTGTCTGAGTTTGTGAGTGGTTGTGTGTTGGTGTGTTAGTAGTACCTACGTGTGGGAGTCTGTGTATGTGTGTCTTTGTATTTATGTATATGAGTGTGTGTCTGTGTTTTGTGTAGTATGTCTATGTGTATCTCTGTGGGGGTGTGTGTGTGTATGTGTCTGTGTTTTTGTGTGTGCCTGTGTGAGCATGCATGTTTGTGTCTCTTGTGTCTGCATATGTGTCTCTCGTGTCTGCATGTGTGTGTGTGCATGTAAGTGTATGAGTGTGTCTGAGTGTAAGTTTGTGTGTCTGTGTGAGTAATGTGTGTGTCTGTGAGCATGTATATGTATGTGTGCATTTGTATGAATGTGTGTAAATTTGTGTACATGTGTCTTTGCCCGTGTACAAGTGTGTATCTGTGTGTTGTGTAGTATGTCTTAGTGTGTGCCTGTGTGTGTGTTTCTGTGCTTGTGAGTAGTTTTCTGTGTGTGTGTGTCAGTGTGTTAGTGGTATCTGTGTGTGGGAGTCTGTGTACATGTGTCTTTATGTATGAGCATGTGTCTGCTTTGTGTAGTATGAGTGTGTCTCTGTGGTATTTATGTTTGTGTCTGGTTTTGTGTTTTTGTGTGTGCCTGTGTGAGCATGCATGTTTGTGTTTGTTGTGTCTGTATATGTGTATGTGCATGTAAGTGTTTGATTCTATGAGTGTGTCTGTGTGCAAGTTTGTGTCTCTCTGTGTGAGTAGTATCTGTGTGTGTAAGTATATGTATGTAAGTGTATTTCTATGAGTGTATGTTTGTGTGAGTTGTATCTGTGTGTGTATGTAAATGTGCATTTGTGTATGTGTGTGTCTCTATGTTTGTGCATGAATGGTATCTGCGTGCATGTGTAAGTGTGCATTAGTATGAGTGTATGTGTGTCTCCGTGAACTGTATCTGTGTGTGTGTATATATAAATATGCATTTGTATGAGTGTGTGTGTCTGTGCATGAATGGTATCTGTGAGCTTGTGTCTGTGTACGTAAGTACATTTGTATGCGTGTATGTGTGTCTGTGTTGTATCTGTGTGTGTATGCAAATGTACATTTGTATCAGTATGTGTGTGTCTCTGTGTTTGTGCATGAATGGTATCTGTGTGTGTGTATTTAAGTGTGCATTTGTATGAGTATGTGTGTGTGAGTTGTATCTGTGTGTATATGTAAGTGTGCATTTGTATGAGTGTAAGTTTGTGTGTCGATGTGTGTGAGTGATATCAGTGTTTGTGTGTGTGTGTGCGCATAAGGCGTCTGTCCTTGCTGCTGTTGTAGTCTAGGTCTTGTGCCCACTGTCTTTTCTTTGCCATTGTCCTCATCCAGGCTGCTCTCTCGATGACAATGGGGTTGAGTTTCCAATTGGACAGATCTGGTCGCCTGGTGACCCCTGTGAGTTATGCATCTGCCAGGTGAATGACAACCTGCTCGCCTTCAGCTGCTTTACCCGGCTGCCCCGCCTCACCCAGAGGAGACAAGCGTCCTGGCCCCTCCAGAGGCTGGCCTCAGGCTGGCTGCAGTCTCCCTCCAGCACTGTCAAGTTCCACTTTCACAGAAAGGGTTGGACGCAGTTTATCCTGCCCTCGGTAGATGTGTGAGGACCGTGGTGCTTGGCAGTTGGCCTTAAGAAGTGCGTATGGTTGGCTGGGCGCAGTGGCTCACGCCTGTAATCCCAGCACTTTGGGAGGCTGAGGTGGGTGGATCACAAGTTTAGGAGATCGAGGCCATCCTGGCTAACATGGTGAAACCCCGTCTCTACTAAAAATACAAAAAATTAGCCAAGCATGGTGGCGGGTTCCTGTAGTCCCAGGTG
Organism: Macaca mulatta; assembly: GCF_049350105.2. Classification (NCBI taxonomy): domain Eukaryota; kingdom Metazoa; phylum Chordata; class Mammalia; order Primates; family Cercopithecidae; genus Macaca; species Macaca mulatta. Next base: position 12,773,266 of record NC_133419.1, read on the forward strand.
CTTGGGTGACTGAGGCAGGAGAATCATTTGAACCCAGGAGGAGGAGGTTGCAGTGAGCTGAGATCGTGCCACTGCACCCCAGCTTGGGCAACAAAGCAAGACTCCATCTCAAAAAAAAAAAAAGTGTGTATGTCCAAGAGTGGTGGCTCACGCCTGTAATCCCAACACTTAGGGAGGCTGAGGTGGGAAGATTGCTTGAGCCCAGGAATTTGAGACCAGCCTGGACAACATGGAGAGACCCTGTCTCTACAAAAAAAATACAAAAACTAGCTGCGTGTAGTGGCATGCCCCTGTAGTCCCTGCTACTTGGGAGGCTAAGGTGGGAGGATCGCTTCCTCAGCTCCTGAGGCTGACTCAGGAGGTCGAGGCTGCAGTGAACTGTGATCACATTACTGCATTCCAGCCTGGGTGAAAGAGAAAGACCCTGTTTCAAAAAAAAAAAAAAAAAAAGTGTGTGTAACACACTGTGCATGTGCAGGGAGCTGCTGGCATGAGGAGTAAGAATTAGGAATCTTCATAGAAGGTTTTCCCCAGGCATGGATAACTGAGGGAGTGGGGCAGCCTGAGACCTAGTTGTTCAGGCTGTTTCTGTGAAATTGCAGTGTTTTCTTCATGACTGCAAATTGTGTGACCTCACCATTTCAGAAATGGGTAAGGAGGTGCATGAGTTTGAGTCAGATGGACAGCAATGCAAACATAGCTATCCAGCCAGAAATACAACTCTTTTAGCTCATTATTGAAGCACTAGTCATTGTGGGTTTTTTTTTACCATTACGTATAATGGCAAAAACCGCAGTTTTGCACCAATCTAATACATGCTGGCTTTCCTTTCTACTTGAAGAGCTTCGAGTCTTTTAGAGGTTTATTTCTCAAAAGGAGGTCTCTTGCACCTGCGTTGGGAGCCCTGGTTAGACGTGCAGGCTTTCGAGGCCCCGCCCACACCTCTGCCCTCAGAAACTGCATTTTAACCTCTAGGTGATTTGTGTGCACTTTCATGTGGGAGAAGCCCAGCCTTCTAGTGCCTTCGATGAGCCGTTGGTTAAAAAGCTGTAAGCTGAACACGTCTCATTGAAATTAGAGTCGGGAGGAAAGTCCATCCTGTGCTATCTTCTCCTTTATGACTGATTTCGGGCACCCATAATCAGTCACCGAGAGAGTGATACAAAAGGTTCAAACTGTCAGATTTTTTTTTTTTTAAAGAAAAAGAGTCCGGGTGCGGTGGCTCACGCGTATAATCCCAGCACTTTGGGAGGCCGACATGGGGGGATGATCTGAGGTCACGAGTTCAAGACCAGCCTGACCAACATGGTGAAACCCCGTCCCTACTAAATATAAAAAAATTAGCCTGGCATGGTAGTGCGTGCCTGTAATCCCAGCTACTCAGGAGACTGAGGCAGGAAAATCGTTTAAACCAGGGAGGTGGAGGCTGCAGTGAGCCAAGATTGCGCCATTGCACTCCAGCCTGGGCAATATTGAGTAAGACTCTGTCTTAAAAAAAAAAAAAAGAAACCTTGTATGGCACTTTGGCTCTCTGAAATAGACGTTTCTGGTGGCATTGTTTTTTCTAAAAATAATGTTTTATGGTACTCTGTAGGTTCCCGGTGAGCCAGGTTTCCAGGGAAAAGGTGAGAAAGGATTTGGATGGGGGTAACGGTGCAGCCTTTGGCTGCTACAGGAAGCCGAGGAGACCAGAATCCCAGCCCTGACTTTCCTTCTCCTTAAAGATGCGTAGACTTCCTGGAAGGCTCACATGGCCTTTCCCAAGTAACCGGTCCTCTTTAGGGGGACCTGCCACCTTTCAGCTGCATCATGGTGCCTTTCAGGGCAAGCCTTGGCCAGGTTGCTACATTGCCGTTTCTTTTGCAGGGCGGGGAGGCAGGGGCTGGTGTCACCGGTGGGGTCTTGGTGAAGTTCCTCCTTCCTCCAGGCAGATGGCTCGGTGAGCTGCAAGAGAACAGACTGTGTGGACTCCTGCCCTCACCCGATCCGGATCCCTGGACAGTGCTGCCCAGACTGTTCAGCAGGTAATCCCCTGCCTCCGCCCCCAGCCCCCAGGGCAGGGCATCTCAGGGGGTCCCACCTCCAGGTTCACCCTGCACCGGGCTCCTTTGCGCTAAGCCCTATACAACCTTCATCTCTTGTCCTAACAACCCCAAGGGACAACCCCATTGCACAGATAAAGAAACTGAGGTAAAACAGTTTGCCCAAGTCAGGCCGCCTCTGAGTGCTGGAGGCAGATCTGAAGACATGCAGGACTTACAGTGCAGGTGGGCGGTACAGGAGCTGTACCTGTGAGACAATGGGAAAACAGCAAGAGGAGAGCAGTTTTAATAGTCATTTTTGCCTTTTAATAGTCATTTTTACCTTTTCCATGATTTCAGAAGTAATGTTTTATTATAGGAAATTTATTTTATTTTATTTTACTTGTTTTGAGATAGCCTCGCTCTGTCTCCCAGGCTGGAGTGCAGTGGTGCAATCTCAGCTCACTGCACCCTCCGCCTCCCGGGTTCAAGCGATTCTCCTGCTTCAGCCTTCTGAGTAGCTGGGATCACAGGTACCCACCACCACGCCCAGCTAGTTTTTGTATTTTTAGTAGAGACGGGGTTTCACCATGTTGGCCAGGCTGGTCTCGAACTCCTGACCTCAGGTGATCTGCCTGCCTTGGCCTCCTAAAGTGCTGGGATTACAGGCATGAGCCAACGCACCCGACTCCATTATAGAAAATTTAGGAAAAAAGCACAGAGAGCAAAAATAAAAAATATTAACAAGGACCTATTATGACTGTTAAATTTGTGTTTATGTCCTTCTAGTCTCTTTTTGTGATTCGCACACACATTTAGTAGATGTACATTTTACATATATATATATATATATATTATTATTTTTTTTTTTAAAGCTTCCCCTACTATCACATCACCTGCTTTTACACTTACCAGTATGTTATAGTATCATCACTCAGATCAGGCTTCTGGGGCTGTCAGGAATCAGAGAGGGGAGTGGTGTTGGGGAATGTTCTGGACAGGCGGGGTTGGTGGTTTGACTGAGTTTGGAAGGCAGAGAGGAGTTGGGGGGCCTCACACACACCTCGTATTTCCAGTCCTTCCGCCTGATCCCCCCTGGTGAGGAGGTAGAGGAAGAATCTCCCCACTCTCCAGGGTGAGAATACTGAGGCCAACAAGACACTTGATCCTTTTGCTGAATCCGGTGGGAAAAAAGTCAATACACGATTGAGACAATCCAGACAGGCATTTCGTCCCTTCCCTAACTCCCAGGGTGACTGCCTGGGGAGGCACATGGCCTCCCGTTTGCTATCCAGATAAGCCTCTGACCTTGGCCCTGGCGGGGAGCCTGGTCCCTGGCCACTCCCAGCTGGTGCTCAGCACGTGCTCTCTCTGGCAGGCTGCACCTACACAGGCAGAATCTTCTATAACAACGAGACCTTCCCGTCTGTGCTGGACCCATGTCTGAGCTGCATCTGCCTGGTATGGACCACCCAGATCTGACCCCCGCCTCTGGAAACTCCCCCACAACTGACATCGGCTCCTGAATCCCAGAGGCAAAATCCAGAGACCTCCACGACAAGGGATGCTTCTGGTTCATGGTGGAAGTCAGCTCCCTCCAGTCCTGCCCAGGGTGACCCTTTAGACAGGGCCAGATAAATTTTTTTTGTTTGTTTTTGAGATGGAGTCTTGCTTTATCACCCAGGCTCCCAGGTTGGAGTGCAGTGGTGCAATCTCAGCTCACTGCAACCTCCGCCTCCCGAGTTCAAGCGAGTCTCCTGTGTCAGCCTCCCGAGTAGCTGGGACTACAGGCATGCACCATCACGCACGGCTAATTTTTGTATTTTTGGTAGAGACGGGGTTTCGCCATGTTGGCCAGGCTGTTTCTGAACTCTTGAACTCAGGTGATCTGCCCACCTCAGCCTCCCAAAGTGTTGGGATTACGGGCATGAGCTACCATGCCCAGCCCAGATAAATGTTCTTAAACCTGGCTGGCAAAGTCCTCTGCTTCGGGGTTACCCACTAGAGATGGTCTCAGGGATTCTTGATGAGGGTGGAGGTGAAGCGCACAAACCTAGAACCTGGTACTGGAACCTTTTCAATAGACCCACATGGTCAAGCTCTTGCTGTGTGCCAGGCCCCTCATAGGCATGCACTCAGCTAATCCATTCCAGAATTTATCATCTCATTCTTCTGGATGAGAAAACCAAGGCACAGAGAGAGTCTTTGCTTAAGATCCCATAACTAGTTAATCAAAGTACTGAGAATGGAACCCTAGCATTGTGATTCCGAGATGCACATGTATTCTCCTGAGTCATACTGCCCCTCAGTCTGAAAAAGCATGTCACGTAGTATCATTTAATTTTTGGAGAATGAAAACAATTTTTTTTTTTTTTTTTTTTTTGAGACAGGGTGTTGCTTTGTCACCCAGGTTGAAGTGCAGTAGTATGATCATGGCTCACTGCAACCTTGAACTCCTAGACTCAAGCGATCGTCCCAAGTAGGTGGGATCACACCCAGCCAGGATTACCGCCACACCTGGCTAATTAAAACGTTCTTTTCATAGAGATGGGGTCATGTTGTATTGCTCAGGCTGGTATGGAACTTCTGGGCTCAGGCAGTCCTCCCACTTCGGCCTCCCAAGGTTTTGGGATTACAGGCATGAGCCATTGCACCCAGGCAAAAAGTTTTTTCTTTTTTAAAAGTTTATTTTATAAAATTTTTATATAAAAAATATTTTTATATAAAAAATATTTTTTTAAATAAAAAAAAATCTTGCTGTGTTGCCTAGGCTGGTCTTGAATTCCTGGCCTCAAGTGATCCTCCTACCTCACCTTCCCAAAGTGCTGGATTATAGGCGTGAGCCACTATGCCCGGATGAAAAAAAAATACTTTTATTTATTTTTTTTGAGACAGTCTCACTCTGTCGCCAGGCTGGAGTGCAGTGGCACAATCTTGGCTCACTGCAACCTCTGCCTCCCACGTTCAAGCAATTCTCCTGTCTCAGCCTCCTAAGTAGCTGGGATTACAGGTGCGTGCCACCACGCCCGGCTAATTTTTGTACTTTTAGTAGAGTCGGAGTTTTGCCATGTTGGCCAGGCTGGTCTCGAACTCCTGACCTCAAGTGATCTGCCCGCCTCGGCCTCCCAAAATGTTGGAATTACAGGAGTGAGCCACCGCTCCGGGCAAAAAATTCTTAATGCTTATTATGCTGACGGTCTGAATGTGGGATGACGCTGCTTTGCTGGCGTGGGTACAGATGCAATACTCCTTTGGTGATCTGTGAGCCTCAGCAGAGTGCATGCGTGACAAGGGACACGATCTGCAGAAAGATTGAGAAACTCAGGGTAAACAGCCCTGTGCATGTAAACAGCCCTGGGCTACTTACCCTGAGTGACCCACTGCACGTAGGCCCCAGTTGTTCTCAGCCTCGGGCTTTGGGGAACTTTGGCCCCTGGATCTTCCTCTCTTGGGTTTTGGTGCTCATCTTTTCTGGGCAGTTCATGCAACAGGCATCTGTTAACAGATGCACTCCGTGGACAGGGCCATGTTCTTACCTTTGAGGGGCTTGAATTCTAGTGGGAAGATGGACCCCAACAGAGAAAATGTGCCCACTGCTCCACTGTCCCACCATAGTCTCCTCCCACAGTGTTGATCGTTCTGATGAGCACTCAGTGGCTATAGGAGCGGCATTTTCCTGAGTGTCTCATCAGCTGCCCTGAACCGAGGGCCTTGTGTGTTTTCTGTGTCTTGCAGCTGGGCTCAGTGGCCTGTTCCCCCGTGGACTGCCCCATCACCTGTACCTACCCTTTCCACCCTGACGGGGAGTGCTGTCCCGTGTGCCGAGGTGAGTGGGACCAGCTACCCCACGTGCAAGGCTCCCGGCCAGGCCTTGGCTCTCATGGGCTCCTGTCTCCTCCGCCTCCACAGACTGCAACTATGAGGGAAGGAAGGTGGCGAATGGCCAGGTGTTCACCTTGGATGATGAACCCTGCACCAGGTGCACGTGCCAGGTGAGCTGGGCCTGGGAACCCAAGAGCGGCCCCAGAAGAGGGCGGCTTCTTGCCTTTTGTCCCTTTGCAAAACATGGAGCCCCTTAGCTGGCATGAGTCCATCCTCCTGCCATCCTCCACCTTTAATTAACTGCCAGAATATCTGTGGTTTTGACCATCTCTCCCTCTGTGGAAGTCCAGAGGGAGAAGTGGTTTCCCTAAGGGGTTCCTGCCATGGCTGGCTTTACCTGTACTCCAGGCGAGGGCTCAGGCACTGCAGCCTCTGTCCCGGGATCTTTCCATGGGTCCTGCTGCTGGTGCAAGAGGCCCTTGAGGGCACTGCCCAGGGCAGGCAAGATGCTCTGGGCTTCCTCATGGGGGTCCTTCTGCTTCCCCAGCTGGGAGAGGTGAGCTGCGAGAAGGTTCCCTGCCAGCGGGCCTGTGCCGACCCTGCCCTGCTCCCTGGGGACTGTTGCTCTTCCTGCCCAGGTAAGTGGGCCTCTGGGTCCTGGAGTGTCTCCACCATTTTCTTCCATCTTGCTCTTCTTCCCCAGTACGTAGAACTTATAAAGGGCCGGATGAGAGAAAGCTAGGCTCAGAGAGGGAACACAGCTCGCGCACGGTTGTACAGCTGTGCTGTGACCTGCTGACCCTCGTCCCATGCTCATGATGCCACACACGATGGTGTTTGTTTATTTGTACTCCCTTTTTCTTCTTTATCTCCTTTCTTAATCTCTTCCTCTGCTTTCTTCTTTATTTTAAATTACAACATGGGAACTAAGTCCGTTTTACAGAAGAGTAATCTCTAACATGCATTGAGCACCCACTGTGTGCCGCGACACCTCATGTGTCTATACCCCTGCAATACTCCTGTCATCCTGTGCCAGGTGAGGAACAGACCCAGGGAGGTGAAGTGCTGTGCTTGAGTTCACATAGCTGATTGGTGGTAAAGCCAGGATTTCAGCCTGGAGTCGATGCTTTTAGATAGGACAGTGGATTGATTCCCAGCAACTGATGCCACTGTACTCCAGCCCGGGCCACAGAGAGACACTGTCTCTAAACAACCCAAAACACAACACAACACATATTCCTCCTGTCCCACTGAGATTTTGTACCCTTTGACAATCATCTCCCCATTCCCCTCGCCGCCACCAGCCTCCGTAACCACGATTCTACTCTCTGCTTCTTTGGGTTCAATCATTTTGGATTCCACATAAAACTGAGATTTTGCAATGGTTGTCTTTGTGTGTCTGGCTTATTTCGCTTAGCAAAATGTCCTCCAATTTCATCCATGTTGTTGCAAATGACAGAATTTCCTTTTTCTTTTTTTTGAGGATTCTCACTTTGTCACCCAGGCTGGAGTGCAGTGGCGCTATCTCAGCTCACTTCAACTTCCGCCTCCCAGGTTCAAGTGATTCTCGTGCCTCAGCCTCCTGAATAGCTGGGATTACAGGTGCACACCACCACACCCGGCTAATTTTTGTATTTTAGAACAAGGTTTCACCATGTTCATCAGGCTGGTCTCGCACTTCTGACCTTAAGTGATCCGCCCCCTTCAGCCTCCCAAAGTGCTGGGATTACAGGCGTGAGCCTGTCATTTCCTTGTTTTAAAAGGCTAAATAATATTCCATTCTGGATAAAGAAATGTGGTATATGCAAAATAATGTGGTATATGCACACAATGAAGTACTATTGACGGACACTTAGGTTGGTTCCATAGCTTGGCTACTGTGAATAGTGCCACAGTGAACACAGGAGTGCAGCTGTCTTCCCCAAACTGACTTTAAATCTTCTGGGTAAATACTCAGCAGTGGGATTGCTGGATCTATTTTATGTTTTTTAAAATTCTAGGAAGACAGGGATTTTTTTTCACTGATGGTGGCCTGAATTTCCTTTTTTATAAAATATTTGTTTAACTCCTTTGACCTTTCGAAGAGTATGCTCTCTTTTCGGGGGCAGCTCTTCAGATCTGTGGATGATGAGCTTTTAGGGCGGGTGGCACCGGGAATATCCACTGAGCCTTTAAATCCATCATGTTGGGGACATCATAGATTGTACTTCATTATAACCACCACAAACTTCTCTGCATGCTAGTGGATATTAGTCCCCTGAATGTCTAGAGACTGATTGCTAGCTAACGTGCCAGGCACATTACTCAGCATTTTATACCTTACTTAAATGTATTACCTCATTTAAATGTTCATGGAATGTTCCAGCGTGGCTGCTATGTTCCCCATTTTGCAGGTGGGGAAATGGAGGCTCAAAGAAGTTAAGTTTCTAGTTGGTATGTAAGACTTAAGCCTAGGTCTCTCTTATTTCCTATCCTTTGCTCTTTCCCATCCTGCCCTCCTACCTCCACATGGGGAAACTGAGGCCCAAAGAGGTGACCTTCAGGCCTGGCATGGTGGCTTATGCCTGTAATTCCAGCACTTTGGGAGGCTGATGTGGGCGGATCGCCTGAGGCCAGGAGTTCGAGACCAGCCTGTCCAACGTGGTGAAACCCTGTCTCTACTAAAAGTAGAAAAATTAGCCGGGCGTGTTGGTGCACGCCTGTAATCTCAGCTATTTGGGAGGCTGAGGCAGGAGAATTACTTGAACCTGGGAGATGGACGTTGCAGTGAGCTGAGACTGCCCCCTGCCCTCCAGCCTGGGCAACAGAGCCCAGCTCTGTCTCAAACAAAAACAAAACAAAGAGGTAACCTCCAGAGCCCAGCTCCTTCTCCTGAAACACGTTATGTTTACCACATACTTCTTATTAACAAGAACTCCCTTTAAGGGAAAACAACTTTTTATTGAAGTAGAATATGTTTTCTTTTGATGATTTTTTTTTTTTTTTTTTTTTTGAGACAGGGTCTCACTCTGTTGCCCAGGCTGGACTGCAGTGGTGCGATCACAGCTCACTGTAGCCTCGACCCCCTGGGCTCCAGCAATCCTCCTACTTCAGTCTCACAAGTAGCTGGGACTACAGGTGCGTGTCACCATGCCTGGCTAATTTTTTGTTTTATTTCCAAGCCCATGAAGTGATAAACGCTTGGCTAATTATTTTATTTTTTTAGAGACACTGTCTTGCTGTGTTGCCCAGGCTGGTCCCAACTCCTGGACTCAAGCGATCGTCCCGCCTTGGCCTCCCAAACTGTTGAGATTATAGGCATGAGCCACCGAGCCCAGCCTCTTTTGATGATTTTTTAAAAGTATAACAGCTTTCTTAGGATATAGTTCATATATCATACGTTCACACATTTAAAGTATATGATTCAATCATTTAAAGCGTATTTTTAGAGTTATGCAACCATCTATTAATACGAATAGTTGATTTTTAAAATATAATCATTCCAGTTTTTTATGTGCTTGACAACATCTGATTTTTCCTTGATCATACCTTTGATACTCTTTCTTTTTTTTTTTTTTTTTTTTTTTGAGACGGAGTCTCGCTGTGTCACCCAGGCTGGAGTGCAGTGGCGCGATCTCGGCTCACTGCAAGCTCCGCCTCCCGGGTTTACGCCATTCTCCTGCCTCAGCCTCCGAGTAGCTGGGACTACAGGCGCCCACCACCACGCCCGGCTAGTTTTTTGTATTTTTAGTAGAGACGGGGTTTCACCATGTTAGCCAGGATGGTCTCGATCTCCTGACTTCGTGATCCACCCGCCTCGGCCTCCCAAAGTACTGGGATTACAGGCTTGAGCCACCGCGCCCGGCCTGATACTCTTTCTTCTTCTTCTTTTTTTTTTTTTTTTTTGAGATGGAGTCTCGCTCTGTTGTCCAGGCTGGAGTGGAGTGGCATCATCTTGGCTCACTGCAACCTGCATCTCGCAGGTTCCAGCAACTCTCCTGCCTCAGCCTCCCGAGTAGCTGAACTACAGGCACCACCATGCCTTGCTAATTTTTGTATTTTTAGTAGAGATGGGGTTTCACCATGTTGGCCAGGATGGTCTCAAGCTCATGACCTCAAGTGATCCATCCACCCGGCCTCCCAGAATGCTGGGATTATGGGCATGAGCCACTGTGCCTGGCCTGATACTCTTTCTTTTTTTGCTTCTTCACTCTTCATTTTCTTTTTGCTGAGCTTCTTCCTTTTTTCACAAATGATTCCTAACTTTCTGGTGGTTTATCTTAATGATTTTTTGACTTTACAAGGTACAAAACCATCAAAATTTTGCTGTATTTTGAATTTTGATCTTTTCCTGGGTTATCAATATGTGACACATGGATATTCAGCACTTTATTAAAAAAATAGGATTTGACTTAGATGATTTTGCCCAACTGTAGGCCAATGTAAGTGTTCTGAACACGCATAAGGTTGGCCAGGGTTCAGGAAGTGAGCTGTATTAAATGCATTTTTGCTGGGCACTGTGGATCACGCTGATAATCCCAGCACTTTGGGAGACTGAGGCAGGAGGATCACTTGAGCTCAGGAGTTTGAGACCAGCCTGGGCAACAAAGTAGGATCCTGTCTCTACTAAAATAAAGTAAAAGTAAAGTAAAGTAAAAAGTAAAGTAAAGTAAAATAAAATAAAATATAAAATAAATAAATACTAGCCAGGTGTGGTAGCATGTGACTATGGTCCCAGCGACTAGGAGAGCCAACGTGGGAGGATCACTTGAGCCCAGGAGGTCTAGGGTGCAGTGAGCCATGTTCACACCACTGCACTCCAGCCTGGACAACAGAGTGAGAACCTGTCTCAAAGAAGGAAAAAAAAAAAAAAAAGCCTTTTTGGTTTTTTTGGTGAAACGGAGTCCTGCTCTGTCTCCCAGGCTGGAGTACAGTGGCATGATCTCAGCTCACTGCAGCCTCTGCCACCCGGGTTCAAGTGATTCTCGTGCCTCAGCCTCCCGAGTAGCTGGGACTACAGGAACACACCACCACGTCCGGCTAATTTTTGTATTTTTAGTAGAGATGGGGTTTCACCATATTGACCAGGCTGGTCTCGAACTCCTGACCTCAGGTGATCCGCCCGCCTCGGCTTCTCAAAGTGTTGGGATTACAGGCGTGAGCCACTGTGCTTGGTCAGAAATGCATTTTTGATTTACAGGTTTATTGGGATGTGACCCTATTGTAAGTCGAGGCACATCTGTGTTTATTTTCTCCTTGTGTGCTGAGCCTTTATGATGTGCCAAGCCCTAGGCTGAGACTTTTCTAAAAATTCTTCAAAGAAACTATTTTTTAGAACAGTTTGAGGCTCATGGCAAAATTGAGTGGAACGTAGAGAGTTCCCATATGTTTCGGACTCCACACGCCACAGCATCGCCCCCTATTAGCACCCCACACCAGTGTGGCATGTTTGTTATAATCGGTGATCCCACACTGACACTGACATGTCATTGACATCCAGTGTCTATAGTTCACATTGAGGTTTAGGCTGAGACTCTCCATGCACCCTTTCATTCACACTCGGTCCTTACTGCTGTGCCCATTTTACAGATGAGGAAACAGGCCCGGGGGAGTTGCATGCCTTGTGTGAGGTCACACAGCTAACTGCCTGCCTCCCTCCGTTCATGGCTCCTTCAGTCTTCCCTTCCTGGAGGCAGTTGCTGGCCGGTCCTCACCAGGTGTGCTGAGGCCCCTCTGAGGACAGAGCTTGGGTGTCCCTGGCGTACCTTGTCCCAGAGCCACCTTGGCCACTGGAGAGAACCATTGTGCATCTCGTTTCGCCCTCCTCTCTCTAGATTCCCTTTCTCCCCTGGAAGAAAAGCAGGGGCTCTCCGCTTACGGAAATGTGGCGTTCAGCAAAGCTGCTAGGAGCCTGCATGGAGACACTGAGGCCCCTGTCAACTGTAGCTCCTGCACTGGGACCCCAATAGCATCACTCTCGAGGCCGGCGCTCCATCTGCTTCAGCTCCTTTTAAGAACGAACTTGACAAAAACACAGACTTTACCTACAAGCCCAGCAGGAGCTCTTGGTCTACACTCACCCGCTTTGGGGCCCACAGGCACTTTCCCAGGGGAGCCTGGGGCCTCCCCTCGACTCTCACCAGGGCCTTCGACCCCTCCAGGAGCCCCCACTCTACCTCTAGCTTCCCCAGGGGCTCCTCAGCCACCTCCTGTGACTCCAGAGCACTCATTCTCAGCCTCTGGGGCCCAGATAGCATCCAGGTGGCCTCCTCTGCCTGCCACCCTCCTGACAGAAGCTTCAGCACTTTCCATGATGGACCCCAGCCCCTCGAAGACCCCCATCACCCTCCTCGGGACTCGCACGCTTTCTTCCACCACCTCTAGACTCTCTGCAGCCCTTGCAGCCACCACCCACCATGGCCCCCAGCAGCCCCCAGTGGGGGCCTCTCAGGGGGAAGAGTCCACCATGTAAGCCGGTCACTGTGTCCGGGAGACTCAGGAGAGAGGACACTCTGCCAGTGGCTCCAAGGGTGAACCTAGTGGGGATGCCTGGGCTCCCTCCTGCAGGGGCCCTGGTGAGGATGGAAGACCCCCAAGGCTGGATGTAACCTTGTTCCCAGGAAGTGTTTGGAATGTGCTGTAAGAATGGAGGAAGTGGTTTCCACTGTCAGCATCCTCCCTGGACCGCGTGGCCAGCTCATCTTTTGAGAAGGGTTGGGGGCTGCCAAGTTCTCCTAGAGGAAGAGTCACGTCCAGCTGGGATTCCACTCACTGGGCCTGTACCGCCAGGTGTCATGCGTCCCCCTGAGGTTTCCTGATTAAAGGTTGTCTCGGTTTCCCCAGGCTGCACTGCTCATTCACCACTTACCTGTGGGAAGGTGGGAAACGTGGCCCCAAGCCCACAGGTGGTTAGTGAGCGCCCACCTTTACCCCACTGCTGGGGAGAAAAGCTGGCACTAAATTGTGACTGGGCTGGGAAAGGGTCTCCTGTAAGCACTTGGCGGCCTTTTTTTTTTTTTTTTTTTTTTTTTGAGACGGAGTCTCGCTCTGTCGCCCAGGCTGGAGTGCAGTGGCCGGATCTCAGCTCACTGCAAGCTCCGCCTCCCGGGTTCGGGCCATTCTCCTGTCTCAGCCTCCTGAGTAGCTGGGACTACAGGCGCCCGCCACCTCGCCCGGCTAGTTTTTTTTTTTTTTGTATTTTTTAGTAGAGACGGGGTTTCACCGTGTTAGCCAGGATGGTCTCGATCTCCTGACCTAGTGATCCGCCCGTCTCGGCCTCCCAAAGTGCTGGGATTACAGGCTTGAGCCACCGTGCCCGGCCTTTTTTTTTTTTTGAGACGGAGTCTCGCTCTGTCACCCAGGCTGGAGTGCAGTGGCCGGATCTCAGCTCACTGCAAGCTCCGCCTCCCGGGTTCACGCCATTCTCCTGCCTCAGCCTCCCGAGTAGCTGGGACTACAGGCGCCTGCCACCTTGCCCGGCTAAGTTTTTGTATTTTTAGTAGAGACGGGGTTTCACTGTGTTAGCCAGGATGGTCTCGATCTCCTGACCTCGTGATCCGCCCGTCTCGGCCTCCCAAAGTGCTGGGATTACAGGCTTGAGCCACCGCGCCCGGCCTTGGCGGCCTTTTATATTGGGAGACTTCTTTTTATTTTTTTCCCCAAGATCATGATTTTAGTTTCTGTTTCTTTTTTTTACTTTTATTTTAAGTTCAGGGGTACATGTGCAGGTTTATTATATAGTTAAACTTGTGTCACAGGGATTTGTCATACAGATTATATTATTTCATCACCCAGGGATTAAGCTTAGTACTCATTAGTTATTTTTCCTAAGTCTCTCCCTCTACCCTCCCTCCACCCTTCCGTAGACCCCAGTGTGTGCTGTTCGCCTTTATGTGTGCATGTGTTCTCATCATTTAACTCCCACTTATAAATGAGAACATGCCGTATTTGGTTTTCTCTTCCTGCATAACTTTGCTAAGGATAATGGCCTCCAGCTCCATTCATGTTCCTGCAAAGGACATGATCTCATTCTTTTTTATGGCTGCATAGTATGTACACCATGGAATACCATGCAGACACTGGGGGTCTTCCACAGTGAGAAGGGAAAAGATGATGGAGGGGACTTGCTTCTGGGAAGGAATCTCTGAGACTAAATGACAGGCCAGCAGTTTCTTTTTTGACACGGAGTTTCGCTCTTGTTGCCCAGGCTAGAGAGCAATGGTGAGGCCTTGGCTCACTGCAACCTCTGCCTCCCGGGTTCAAGCAGTTCTCCTGCCTCAGCCTCCTGAGTAGCTGGGATTACAGGCACCCACCACAACACCCGGCTAAGTTTTTGTATTTTTAGTAGACATGGGGTTTCACCATGTTGGCTAGGCTGATCTTGAACTCCTGACCTCAGGTGATCTGCCTGCCTTGGCCTCCCAAAGTGCTGGGATGACAGGCGTGAGCCACCACACCCGGCCGGGCCAGCAGTTTCTTAAGACGTGTTTTCAGCACGAACACCTGTGGGCAGAGGGGAAGGAGCGGGGAGGGAGAGTAGGGCTGCTGGGCCTTCTCGAAGCCCCAGCCAGCCCCCTCTGGGAGCTCTGGGGCTAGGCTGGCCCTTCAGAGCTGTCCTGAGCTGGGGCCACGGGGCAGGGCTTTCTGCGGAGATTGATCCTTCAGTCCTAGCAGGGGGTCTGAGCAGTGCAGCACAGTGTGCATGAGAGATGGGAAGAGGACAGTGCCATCATGAATGGGGGAATGAGGATTTGTGATAAGGGAAGTGATGTGGGGCTAGGAAGCAGAAGCGGCCCTGTCACCAAGTCACCACTTGCTACCATTTTTTTTTTTTTTTTGAGACAGGATGTTGCCCTGTCACCCAGGCTGGAGTGTAGTGGCATGATCAGGGCTCACTGCAGCCTCAACTTCATGGGCTCAAGCCTCCCTCCCACCCCAGCTTCCCGAGTGGGTGGGATTAGAGGCACACGCCACCACGCCTGTCTAATTTTTAAAAAATTTTTGTAGAAACAGGGTCTCGCTGTGTTGCCTAGACTGGTCTTGAACTCCTACGCTCAAGTAATCTTCCCACTTCAGCCTCCCTGAGTACTGGGATTACAGGCATGCGGCCCCACACTTGCTGCCGCTGAAACCCATGGAGGCTGCAGAGTGAAAGCACCCCCAGGGCATGGCCTGTCACTTTGCCGAGGCCGCCCTCTTCTGAGCCCTTCTCTATCCTGCTGCTCACTCTGTGTCCCAGGGCGAAGCGTCTGCTGAAGTGTTCCCTGGCTGCAAAGGCAACCTGGTATCCAGTCGGGATGACAGTGTAGTCAGGCCTCTCACCTGAGCATGGTGGCAGGAATAATGAATGTGGGAGATAGGAGCATGGAAACCAAAGAGTTTGGAGAGGCAAAGGACTTAAGAGACTGTTTTGTCCAGTAAGATACAAAGGGTCATGGTCATGAGTGAGGTTTGGGGCCTATGAAACTCAAGTGTGAACCTCGCTCTGCTGGACTAGCTGTGGGATATTAGGTCTCTGCTCCCTTATTATTTTTTGAGATGGAGTCGTGCTCTGTCACCCAGGCTGGAGTGCAGTGACGTGATCTTGGCTCACTGCAACCTCCGCCTCCCAGGTTCAAGCGATTCTCCTGCCTCAGCCTCCCGAATAGCTGGAATTACAGGCGTGCACCACCATGCCCAGTTTTTGTATTTTTAGTAGAGACAGGGTTTCACCACGTTGGCCAGGCTGGTCTCAAACTGACCTCAGGTGATCTGCCCGCCTTGGCCTCCCAAAGTGCTGGGATTACAAGCATGAGCCATCGTGCCTGGCTTTTGCTCCCTTATTTGGACAATGGGGATAATAACAGGTCTGCTTTATGGAGTTGTGACATTGACGTGTGATAATGCCTCCGTAAGTCTCAGTGGTTTACACTTGTGGCCCTGTGGCCCCTAAGCTTGCTACAGCCCACCGGGCTTAGTGATGCCACATGGGGTCTGATTTCAGGATGAAAGCCTAGAGTGCTCATTGCCCCCGTGCTGCAACTTTTCAAACAAGTCCATCTGTCAAAATGATAGTGGCTAAAAATTAGTGTCAATTTCCTCATTGCTATTCTTTTATGCAATAAGTTAGCATGCATTTTAAGTTTAATACTAGTCCCCCCTACCTGCCTCTGCAAATAGGACTCATGTCAATAATGTTCATTTTGAATGTTAAAAAAAAGAAAAGGAGTCCGGGCACTGTGGCTCATGCCTGTAATCCTGGCACTTTGGAAAGCTGAGGCAGGTGGATCACGAGGTCAGGAGTTCAAGACCAGCATGACCAATATGGTGAAACCCCATCTCTACTAAAAATACAAAAATTAGTTGCGCATGGTGGTACGTGCCTATAGTCCCAGCTACTTGGGAGGCTGAGGCAGGAGAATCGCTTGAACCCAGGAGGCAGAGGTTGCAGTGAGCCGAGATCGCACCACTCCACTCCAGAGCCTGGATGACAGAGTGAGACTCCATCTCCAAAAAAAAAAAGAGTCGGGCGCGGTGGTTCTCGCCTGCAATCCCAGCACTTTGGGAAGCTGAGGCAGGTGGATCGCTGTGAGCTCATGCGTTTGAGACAAGCCTGGGCAACATGGCAAAACCCTATCCCTACCAAAAATACAAAAATTAGCCAGGCGTGGTGGCGCATGCCTGCAGTCCCAGCTGCTAAGGAGGCTGAGGCTGGAGAATCACTTGAGCCCAGGAAGCAGAGGTTGCAGTGGGCTGAGATCACACTACTGCACTCCAACCTGGGTGACGGAACAAGACCCTGTCTCAAAAAAAAAAAAAAAAAAAAAAAAAAGGTTAGTGGGGGGTGGGGCAAGGGGACAGCTGTAAACAATTTTCCTAAGTTTTTCCAAGTATAAAAACAGGCTTAACTGGACTGTTCCCCATCCAGTATCACAGCTGAGAAGCAGAGGCTCAGAGAAGTTAGGAGAGTGTTCTAAGGCTACACAGATTATGACGGCTGAATGGGAGGAGAGCCCCATTTTTCTGACTCCCAGTCCAGGCATTTTTCCTTTGCTTCACATGTCACCTGATGAGGTTTTCCTGCTGGCGTTTGGAGAGACAGCTGATGGCCCACAGTTGAGGAGGGTCCCTGTGAACACTATTTGAGTTTGGGTTCCCCCTAAAGCAGACCCGGAGATGGTATTCGGATGAGAGCCAAGAGAAAAAGACCAAGGGGCATTGATGAGCCGGTTACAGCTATAGGCAATTGGCACTTTGTCCTTCTAGGGACCCTCTGAGAGAATGTGGAGCCCATGCCTTGCCTCAGGATTGTCCCCCAAGGATGTGAAGATGCACCAGTAGTTGTCCCTCAGCTTTCGTCCCTCACTGGTGGAGCCTCGTCCTGGGCTCTTGGCTCTCTAGCACACCCAGCTGGCCTTGCCATAGTACTGAGCCTGCCTTTCTGCTCGTCCCCAGGCACCAGAAAACTCTTGGGGCAGAGGTGCAGGAGCCATCGGTGGAGGGCTGGGCCAGGGCTCTCACTGGGCCAGGTAAGAACATGTTCTGCCCACGATAAACCACAGTGCACCAGGAGGCAGGAGTCCACCTGAAGCCCCCAGCGGGGTGTGCAGTGCCTTTAATGGGATGAGCTGCTTCGAATTCTCAGGAGCCTGGGCTCCAACAAGCAAGGGGGTGTTTGTTCTTGGATGGAGACACCCTGCATTTTTCCTGAGCTAGGATTCCACTTTCAGGGTTCTGAGAAACAGAACAGAATGGGGGTGTGTTGGAAGCCTATTCTATGGCCTCAGTTTCCCTTGCACCTGGGAGCTTCCCAAAGGGCAGAATGATCAAATCTGTTTCAAGAGACCCGATTTTGAAGGTTATTAGATGCATGGCCTGAAGGCAAGTCACAGTAGGTTTCTAAGTAGGACAAACTTTCAGAGGCTCAAAATCATATAATTCACTTTGTTTTTTTAACTTACCTTCTTTTTAAGATCTTTCTGAGGCTGGGCGCAGTGGCTCGCATCTGTAATCTCAGCATTTTGGGAGGCTGAGGTGGGTGGATCATGAGGTCAGGAGTTCCATACCAGGCTGGCCAACATGGTGAAACTCCGTCTCTACTAAAAATACACAAATCAGCTGGGTGTGGTGGCAGGCGCCCGTGATCCCAGCTATTCGAGAGGCTGAGGCGGGAAAATTGCTTGAACCTGGGAGGTGGAGGTTGCAGTGAGCTGAGATCGCGCCACTGCACTCCAGCCTGGGAGACAGAGCAAGACTCTGTCTTAAACAAACCAACAAAAAACTTTCCATCTTAGCACCTAGTGAGCACATTTGCTTTTTCCTTTTCCAGCTGTACATTGTGTGGATGCAGCATAAGCTGTTGAAGCAACCCCTGTGGATGGACTTTTCGGTCATTTCAAATCTTGCTTTTCCACATGATGCTGCAAAGAATCATGTCCTTATATCATTTTGCACATGTACAAGTGTATCTTTAAGGTGAATTTCCAGAAGTGAAGTTACTGAGCCAAAAGGCATATGGTTTTTTTTTTTTAAATGGAGTTTCACTCTTGTTGCTGAGGCTGGAGGGCGGTGTGGTCATCTCCTCGGCTCACTGCAACCTCCGCCTCCCAGGTTCAAGCAATTCTCCTGCCTCAGCTTCCCAAGTAGCTGGGATTACAGACATGTGTCACCATACCTGGCTAATTTTGTATTTTTCTTGTTGTTTTGAGATGGAGTCTCGCTCTGTTACCCAGGCTGGAGTGCAGTGGCACGATCTTGGCTCACTGCCAGCTCCACCTCCTGAGTTCATGCCATTCTCCTGCTGCAGCCTCCCTACTAATGGGACTACAAGCTCCCACCACCACAACCAGCTCATTTTTTGTATTTTTCGTAGAGGCCCGGTTTCACCATATTAGCCAGGATGGTCTCGATCTCCTGACCTCGTGATCCGCCAACCTTGGCCTCCCAAAGTGCTGGGATTACAGGCATGAGCCACCGTGCCCGGCCTAATTTTGTAGTTTTAGTAGAGAAGGGGTTTCACCATGTTGGCCTGGCTGGTCTCAAACTCCTCACCTCAGGTGATTTGCCTGCCTTGGCCTCCCAAAGGGCTGGGATTACAGGCATGAACCACTGCGCCCGGCCAGTATATGCTTCTTTAATTTTGATAGAAACAGCCACATCATGCTCCTTAGGGTGGTGCCAATTTACACTCCCACCAGCAATGTGTCGGAGTGATCATTTGGGACAGGTGAGGATGGATGGGGCAGGAGACCTGTGAGATTAAAATAACACTCCTGGACGAGTGTGAATGAAAAGGACGGAAGGAGCTGTGCTTAGACCCCCAAGGCCCTTAGAGGAAGATGCATGAAGCAGAGACCTGAGACTGCAGCAAAGGCTTGTGAATTCATCTTCTCTTGTGCAGCAACATAGGATCAAATCGGATACATTGGCACGGGGCTTTCTGGTCAAATGATCTGTCTGATGAGGAAGCTCTTTAGATGCTGGCTGGGTTCGGGAATCCCAGGTTGGGAATGGAAGAGGTGCTGGGAGAGAAAGGCTGAGTAGCAGCTGCTGGGGTTGACATGGGGAAGGAAGGAAGGATGGGGCCAGACCCAGGAGAACAGATAGGATCCAGGAAAGTCTGAGATCAAGCTCAGCTGAATTAAAATGAAACAGATCACTTTGCAGCAGGACTTGTCAGAGCCTTTGATTGGGAACTGTAGCTGGTGAGCCCTGGGGAAGGGCCTAGAATGTAGCATGTTCTATACTTACTTTGAAACTATATTTTCCATCGAACATTTTGCTACCAAGCTCAGTCTGAGAAACTGCTCCATTTCCTCTTTGCCTTTCTAGGGAATATAAGCTACTGAGCGTGCTTAATTCTCTGTCTCACAGCCTCTGCTCAGGGAAGTGGAACACCATTCTGTTTGTTACAGACGGGGGAACAGATGTGTTCAGGGTCTTGTGCCTGGGACCTTGCGGGAGATTGACAGTGAGTCTTGGTCACCAGCGAATCACAGGGGCGTCCTGGAAGACTGTGGGGTATCAGCTTCTTCCACTTCTCCTGTCCATGTCTTGTAGACAACACTGCCCTGTCCTATCTACTTAGGGACATCGCCATTAGTGTCCACCTCTCCTGTCTCTCCTGATTGCTTTCTTTTCCTCATGATCTTTGTCTCTTTTTTTTTGAGCTGCAGTCTCACTCTGTTGCCCAGGCTAGAGTGCAATGGTGCGATCTCAGCTCACTGCAACCTCCACCTTCCCGGTTCAAGCGATTCTCCTGCCTCAGCCTCCCGAGTAGCTGGGATTACAAGCATGCACCACCACGCCCAGCTAATTTTTGCATTTTGAGTAGAGACGGGGTTTCACCATGTTGGCCAGGCTAGTCTCAAACTCCTGACCACAGGTGACCTGTCCATCTCAGCCTCCCAAAGTGCTGGGATTACAGACCTGACCCATTGCGCCCAGCCTTGTCATAATCTCTTATTGGCTTGGGAGAAGTAGGAAGTTGACTCCCATAACTAAGAGCTTCAGTCCCCTATTTTTACTTTTCTTTCTTTCTTTCTTTTTTTTTTTTTTTGAGGCGGAGTCTCTCTGTGTTGCCCAGGCTGGAGTACAATGGCACGATCTCAGCTCTCACTGTCCCTTCTATGAGAAGAGAATGAGCCCAGCATTTTTGGCCCCCAGGTGTTTTTATGATGCTTCCAGCACAGCCCCCTGCAGGCCTCTGTCTTCCTGGCTCTACCACGAAGTGTCCGCTGCTGGGGTCACTCTGTTGGGTGCCATCCAAGTGGATGTGGTCATTTTGGTCCCTGCCCTGGCGTTCTAACCCCAGTGATGTGAAGGAAAAAGACCAGCAAAGAGAAGCAGCTCCACAAAACCTGTTTCAGTAGGTTACGTTTTTATTCTACATTATTGGTAAGACAGGGAACAGGGCCAAGACCTCCACACTCCCCTGGGAAGGACAGTCAGGAGAATTAGATACATCTAAAGTGGGCAGAGGACGGAGGTCAGATCTTCCTGGGAGGTGGCTGGAAAGACCTGGGCTTAAGCCACGGGAGCCAGGCCGACCTGGTTGTTTGCCCTGTCGAAGACAGTGAAGTACTGGCGGATGAAGACATCACCCAGGATCCAAAGCTCTCCAGATTCGGTGGGGACGTCCATGCCCTGGAAGCCGCTGGTGCAGCTGCCCTGGCTCTGGAGAAAAGGAGAATAAAAGTGGAGTTGAGACGCCGATTCAGCAGTGACAGGCACTGGGTGATAAACATCCAGGGCGCCCTGGTCCAGCTGCAAGGCACGTGCAAGGAGGAGCTTCCTGGCTCAGTGTCCAGGGACTCGGCTGTTCTTGGCCTGGAGTCGGCCTGTAGAAGCTGTCCACAGCACGATTGGTTTCTACGCATTACTGGACATTATCTGGCGTTTCTGGCAGGCACAGGAACCCTGACATCAGCATCAGAGCTAAGGCCTTGGGGAGAATTCAGCTGGTAGGAAGGAGTGTGAAAACTCAGCCCACACAGCCTTTTCTCATGATTATTCTGATCCCGACCAGGGGCAAACCGGAGGAGCTGTTAGCCTCTTGCCTCACTAAGTCACTGGGCTATGACCTTGTCTGCACGTCACCTGGGGAGCTTTGAACCCCCGTAGCCCATCCCATTGCTCAGGCCTTGCCCTCTCCTAATGTAATCAGAATCACTGGGGGAGCCCAGGCATCAGTGCTTCTTGTTGAGTAACATCAGTCCACTGGCAAAATCAGTTTTCCACCTGACGTTATAATAATAGAAGGGAGAGTTTTCCTGTGGCTCGTACAGCTAAAGATTTGCTACCTGGTAGAGACGGTAGGAGTGTCGGAAGCCCCAGCCTGTGGAAATGAGGATTTCCATTTGTCCAACCCTTGGTAGTTCTGATGTGATGAGTCTCACTTGGTTAACCTAACCACACTCTGAGGGTGGGGAAAGCTGCCATGTCTACATTTTGGATGAGAAAACTGAGGCTGAGATGAGCTGTGGCTTGCTCAGAATCAATGGGCTGGTAATTCAGACCCAGGACTTGGACCCAGGGATCCAAATAGAATCCTCTTTTCCCTCCATTAACCTTTGCTTCACTTGTTCCCTTAGGGGGCTGTATCCGAGTTCTTATTCCTGCGTTTGTTTTCAATCTGTTCCTTCTCTCCGGAGCTGTCTGGGGCAGATGTTCGTCTGCCTCTGCCTCTCGGCTTCAGCTCGTGGAAGCGCACTTTCCCTCTGCAGAGGGGACTCTGTGGCCACATTCTGTGTGAGCCCCTCTAGTGGATGGTCCAGAGCCCCCTCACCTGCAGGATGTAGGCACTGGGTGGCAAAGGGTACTGGACTCCGTTGATGGTGAAGACGATGTCGGGCAGGCTGCTGATGGCTGAGCAGCTGACCACCATCTGGAAAGAGTGAGGTGAGAAAAGTTACAAGGGTTTTGGTCCCGTGTGCCTGGCACACCCACTATTTGAGTGTAGAACAGAGCCGTCGGGGCTGGACTCACCTCGCCGTCTGAGTTCTCACTGGCTCCGATGTCGCTTTGGATGTTGGCAATGGGGCTGGTTGGGCCGGTCAGCAGAGAGGTGCCGGTGTCAACAATGGCTTGACAGCCCTTAGCGCAAGCGATGGTCTTTCCGTTCATGGTGATGCTGAGGGCAAGAAGCAAGTGAAGGTTCCTGAGCCCTCAGGGGTACATCTCTCCAAGGGGGAACCAGGAGGTGACCCCAGACATTTCTTCCCCACCCATCCATTGGCCAGTGCGTGAAATTTCTGTTCCTCTCGTTTACACATTCATTCATCCTGCATTCATTTACCCAACAAATATTTTGCAAGTGCCTACTCTCTGCCAGGCATGGGAAACGCAAAGCTAAACCAGACAGCCTCACAGTTCCAGGCTGCAGGGAGCTCCCGGCCTGGCTGGCAAGATAAGTTATGGTGGCAGAAGGGCAGGATGATAAGCCAGGCGTGCGGCAGGGAACAAAACAGGGTCCAGGGTGAGAGGTGGTGGAGGGAAGCAGCCAGGGGAGCAGACACTCAGGGATGCCAGGCAGGTGAAGAGAGAAGGAGGACATCAACAGGGGACGGTATGCGGGGAGGGACAGAGACCAGAGGACTGGGGCAGGAGTTGGAGGAACTGGTGAAATGCTAGCATGGCTGGGCAGACATGAGGTGATCAATGTGTCCTGGTTTGCCTGGGATGGTCCCAGTTTTAGTACCAAAAGTCCTTGTCCTGGGAAATTGTTCACTCTTGAGAAATGACTTCACACAATTTCTTAGCCATTTTGCCCTACTTCTACACTGAAAGTGACACGTCTCCTCGAGTGGGAGGGGCATTGCTGGTTCCCAGGCCCGTTAAATTGAGATGTGTGGACAGGTGGTTGCCCAGCTTTCCCCAGGGATGCTGGTGGATTGTTCTGCCTCCGTGACTATTAGGACAGTGGCTATCTGACCCTTGCAGAGTCTCGGCTTCCCAGACAGCTCTTCCCTCCTCCGCCCGGGACGTGTCTTTCTAGGGTTTCTCTGGCTGGGTCAACTTCCGCCTTCCCCCTGGAGTGTGTTCCCCTGTGTCAGCTCTCCCTGGGGGGATTCTGGAAAGCTGGTTAACTATGAATCCATAAGGAAATGGGATGTGGGGCCCAGGCCTGGATGCTGCCTGTCTGTGGCAGTCTCACCTGTCCACGGAGATCTGCCAGTAACCCTCGACAGAAACAGGAACCCAGTTCAGACTTCCAGTGTAGTAAGAAGAGTCAATGCCACCAAATATCACCACGCTGCCACTCTGGTCATCGCTGTGGAAAGTGAGGGAAGAAGACATGAATTTCTCTGTTCGTTCATTTGTGTGAACATCTGCTGTTGGCTCCTCAGAGCTACCCTTGATTGGGCACTTGGCAGGCTGTCCTGGGGTGTGACAAATGTGGTTTCTTGTCCTCATAGGCCAGGGCCCACGCAGTGGACACTGTCACTGTTATTTCCACTTACCATGAGGACACTGAGCCTGAGGGAGGTGAGGCCACCTGCCCAAGGTCACACAGCGGGGGAGTGGTGGAACTACGTTTGGAAGAACACGGGTCTTTTAGGTTGAGTGTGTGGTTTCCACCGTGGTACTCACTCTAGTAGCCATGGCGACCCCAGGGATGTGAATGGGTGACAGTGTCGGCTCTTAAGGACTTGATGGTAGACATCTCTTGTTCTTAGCTGGGAGGAGTTTCACCCCCAGGGGAATGTATTTTTTAGTAGAGACGGGGTTTTGCCACTTTGGCCAGGCTGGTCTTGAACTCCTGACTTGAGGTGATCCTCCCGTCTCAGACTCCCAAAGTGCTGGGATTACAGGCATGAGCCACTGCGCCTGCCCAAGTGTATTCACTTTCAATGGCATCTTTGGGGGCCAAGTACGACGGA
This sequence comes from Macaca mulatta, assembly GCF_049350105.2. Lineage (NCBI taxonomy): Eukaryota > Metazoa > Chordata > Mammalia > Primates > Cercopithecidae > Macaca > Macaca mulatta. Next base: position 12,797,447 of record NC_133419.1, read on the forward strand.
ACTGGCACTGGGGGGCAAATGGCTGATGACATTTGAGTTGTGCACATCAAGGGACAAAGACGCTGGTAAATGAGATGGAGTGCACATGGCCCGACAGAGAGAGACTTGGCCCTATCACTCTCCAAAGACACATTTCTCGTGGCCGGGCGCGGTGGCTCAAGCCTGTAATCCCAGCACTTTGGGAGGCCGAGACGGGCGGATCACGAGGTCGGGAGATCGAGACCATCCTGGCTAACACGGTGAAACCCCGTCTCTACTAAAAAGTACAAAAAACTAGCCGGGCGAGGTGGCGGGCGCCTGTAGTCCCAGCTACTCGGGAGGCTGAGGCAGGAGAATGGCGTGAACCCGGGAGGCGGAGCTTGCAGTGAGCTGAGGTCCGGCCACTGCACTCCAGCCTGGGCGACAGAGCGAGACTCCGTCTCAAAAAAAAAAAAAAAAAACAAAAAAAAAACAAAGACACATTTCTCCACCCTCAGACATTGACTTTCCAAATCCCTTGCTTCCCAAGACCCTCTCCATCGCAGCCAGCCTTGGACAGCTGCTGCTGGGCCAGAACACTGTGACCTCTGGAGGGGGAGGTGGGAGGAGGCCCCTCTCCACCCAACTTACGCGCTCAGGTAGACAGAGAAGAGGTCCTGAGAAACCAGGCGCTGGTTCCAGATGTTGTCAAAGACAGGTGTGGCCCTGGAGGAGGAAATGCTGGGGTAGGCCAGCCCCAAGATGCCGTCGAAGGGAGCAAAATACAGGAAGAAGCCGGGTTCGGTCTCGCTCAAGCCGAAGATCTGATTGGTGTCTGAGATGCCTCCAACCTGGGTGGGGGAACCGAGATGATGTTCACCCTCAGGTCACGTTCACTGAGCTCTGGGTGCCAGCCTCAGGCCTACAGCTGCCCTGGTTCATCCCATGCAGGACTTGGCTGCCAGGGTATCAGCCCGGAAGGAGGGGAGAGGGACTGTCTCCTGGAATGCTCGTTCCTCTGCTGGAGGTAACCATGGCAGCTGATCTGCAGATGGCCACGGTCTATGACTCAGTGTGAGATTTTGCTGGAGAACAGATTCACTGTGTGTTTGTGTTACGGATGAAGAAATGCAAAGCAGACCCCGGGCGAATCAGGGCCTTTGACCTCTGCCATGCCCCAAAAGTAGCAGAGAGGGCTTGTGGAGATTTCCTGACGTGGGGGGGCTGCTGCAGGTCGGGAGAAGGAGGAAGTGGAGGAGGTGCTAGTAGAGAATTGAGCCTTTACGGACTCTCCCCACCCTCCATACCATTCTGCTTGGGTGGAGCTGAGGCTGGCTTATGGCTCCCGGCAGCCCACCCTTTTACTCACTGCCACCCGAGCTAGCAACGTCTGTGACATCTCTGCTGCTTCTCCCCCAGCCCGTACCCCCAATCAGGTTACTTTTGTGATCACCGAGACTCATCGTGCTGGAATAAGCTGATTCTGGGGCTGCCTGATGGCAGGGTTCAGCGGCAGCCTGCAGGCGCCCACCTTGACAGTGTCATATCCGAGGATGCCTGTCATGCTGCCGGTGCCGTAGGTGATGGAGACTGTCTTGCTGGTGGCCCGGTATGTGGAGGAATCCTGAGGGTTGAAGAGGTTGTGGTCCACTGCAAGGGAAAGCGGTGATTGTCAGCCTCTGAGAGCTGGGTGAAGGTCACAGGCTGGGATGTCTTCCTGGGATGGGGTGCCCTGGCCCCAGGAAGGGCTCTGGAGGTGAGCAGTGACCTTTCCCCCAGACCCTTGGACCCCAAGAGACGCCAAGTTCTGTCCTGTCTCATTGAACTACTGGGACCCTTCACTGATGGCAGGTCCCCAGCCAACCCGAAGGGCCTGCTGGGGACCCCCCAAGGCCAACATTGAGCTGAGCAGGCTGGTGGCTGCCCAGTGATGAGCGCTTTCACGCTCCAGCCCCCGGCCAGTGCTCCTGTTACGATGTGGAAGAAGCCAGAGGCACCTCATGTTAATTAAAACTCAGGTGAATACATTAGAAGAGGAAGGAACCCGCAACACACATTGCTCATGACCTCCAAAGACAAGCTCTCTTTCGTTAGCAAACCAATCATTTTTAAAATTTTTTTGTTCTTAAAAAAACGAGCTCAGCACTCATCTCCAGCATGTCCTAGCCAGGCTTGGGAGCCATTTTCTCACACACACTGGACTCTTTCCTGGCGGGCTCTCCTCCAGCCCTTTGGCCCTGTCTTGCTTTGGGCCCCTACACTTCCTCTCCCAGGCTGTGGTTATTTTGGGGAGCTTCTCTCTCCCTTCAGCCTGGAAAGTCTTTGACCGCAGGGGTCATATCACTCATCCCTTTACCCCGTGGAGCACCTGCGCCCAGTGCTTGGCACGTAGTAGGTGCTCAGTAAATGCCTGTTGAGTGGCTCCAGCAGGTTTGAGGGGGGAGGTGTCTGAAGCCCACGGGTGTCCAGGGTTCCCCAGGGTCAGCTGGTGCTGGGGAGCGAGAGTGGGGTGGGGCAGGCTGGGAACTTACTGCACGCGAGACTGTAGCAGTAGACTGAGGGCACCCACAGGTTGGAGGAGCCAGTGTCAAAGACGACGGTGAAATTCTGGGCAGGGGTTCCGATGCCGATAGTGCCGAAGTACTCCACCTGCCGAGGCCGGGACAGCGCAGTTCATGGACCGGGGTCTCTGTCGGGGCCTCCCTAGGGGCTCTCTCTGGGTCACCTCCTCGGTTGCCCTCTCTACCTTTTCCTTCCCTCCTCACAGTTCTTGTCATTCCTTCCCAGCCACCGCCTTCATCCCTGAAAGCCCAGTCCTGGTGTGCCTTCCTCCTTGAAGTATTCCCTGATTGCTCCCCCAATTTACCCTCTGCTCTCTCCTAAGCACCACAAGCATCTAACAGTCTGCTGTTCCCTCTTCAGCCATTGTCTTGTCTGTCACAGTCTTCCCATCCTTACAGCACATGTTCTCAGAGGATGGGGGTGGAATCTTCTAGCACCGGGCAAGTGACAGCTTAAGTGCTTGTGCCTTAAATTGTTTATCAGAAGCTAAGCAAGCCACCTAAAGATGGAAACTTGGCCAGTTTTCTTATTTCTACATCTAGATGTGTGAGCAGGTTGCAAGAAAGGGCATTGCCAGTAGTTTTCTTCTTTTTTTTTTGAGGCAAGTCTCGCTCTGTTGTCCAGGCTGGAGTGCAGTGGCGTGATATTGGCTCACTGCAGCCTCTGCCTCCTGGGTTCCAGTGATTCTCCTGCCTCAGCCTCCCAAGTAGCTGGGATGACAGGTGTGTGCCATCACTCCTGGCTAATTTTTGTATTTGTAGTAGTGACGGGGTTTCACCATGTTTCCAGGCTGGTCTGGAACTCCTGACCTCAAGTGATCCACCCACCTCAGCCAACCAACCAGTATTTTTCTTCTGAGTGGCAGCATTTTCCCCCCTTGCTGGCTCTGTTCTCGCCACACTGGTCTGCTTGCTGCTCCTTGACGATGAGCAGTCCCTCCTGCCCTAGGGCTTTTGCACTGGCTATACCTTGTGCTAGGAAAATGTTTATTCTAGATCTTTCTTTGGTTGATCCTTTTTTCAAAAATCAATGATTCAGGTATCTAGTCAAATGTCCCCTCTGCCAACAGGCCTTCCATGACCACTTTATCTAAATTTGCCCTCTCTCGATCTTCTTTTTCCTCATACTCCAATAAATTAATTTGTCTTGGCCCTCATCAGTACCTGAAATTATCCTCCACGCTTGCTTATCTGTCATCCCCTTTAGAATATAAGCTCCAGGAACTTTGCTTATTCACCATCATTTTGGCAACTTGCATAGCCTCTGGCACATAGAGAGGTGCCAATATTTGTTAAATATTTGTTAACTAAATAAATGCGCTAACTAAGCCTCTTACCAAGGGCCTGCCAGACCCCATGCTAAGCACTCCAGAAAACATGATTGCGTGAATTCCTGGCAACAACCTCTGTTGGTAGATATTAGTGTTTCTGTTTTCCAGACCAAGAAACAGGCTCAGAGGATTTAAATGTCTTGGCCAAGGTCCTGTGGCTTAGAGGCGCTAGAACCCACATTTGCACCAGGTCTGCTGGATGGCAGAGGCCAATCTCTGAACCACAGTCATCACTGCTCTGTGCCCTCTGCCCTGTGCCAGGCACAGAGGGGACATACGATATCTGTGGGAAGGCAGGGTGTTTGCTGTCGGGTCTCAAATAATAAAGTCAGAGTGATCTTTCTGAAACTCAGATCTGGTTTTGTCACCCCCTGTTTGAGATAAATCAGTGGCAGTTAGGACGGAGCCTCTCTCCGTCCACCCCTCGGCTCCTCGGGCCACAGTCTGCAGCACCCTTCTTCCCTCCCTCTGGGCTCTCCTTCAAATGCCCTGTGCTCCCGCCTGCACAGGGTTCGGCACAAGTGATCAGGCTGTGCGGAGTTCTGTCTTCTCTTGGAAATTCCCGCTCTTCCTGCATGGCTCCCGGGAGGCTCCCTGCCCAAGTGGCAGAGTCTCGCAGTGTGACACCTTCACTCTGTGGTCCTCCTGCTGCCTGTTCTTTTCATTGGTTTGCAAGACTCCTTGATTACTGTCTTTGTCTCCTCGGCTATGACTTTGCTCACCGCTGTTTTCCCCTGAGCCCAGCACAGGCCCTGACATGTAACGAGGAGCTCAGAAGGAATAAACATTGCATGAACGAGCGAAGGAATGAATGAATGAACAAAAAGCAACAGCTCTGAGTGTGAGCTTTCCTGCCTGCCCGGGGCCACTGATATCAAGGGGGAGACCCTGGGTCACTGCCTGGAGCCTCAGAGCCCCGGCCCGTCCTCCAAGACCCCAGGGAAACCCTCTTTCCTGCCGGCCAAGTCCTCAGAGCCGGCCCCGCCGCTTGCCCACACACTCACATCCAGGTAGTTCTCCAGGGGCTGTTCGTCTATCAGGGTGGGCACCTCCGCCTGGGGGAAGTACTTGCTGGCTGGGTTGAGGTTGTGCTTCTTCAGGAAGTCCTTCAGCAGGCCATGCTCGGACAGGTTGCGCCTCAAGGACTTCTTTCTGACGAGGGGGACCCTGTGGATTGGAGGAGGAAGAGGAATTAGGCGAGGATTCTGCTCACCGGGTGCTGTGGCAGCCCCAGAAGGGAAGGGAAGCTGGTCTAAGAGAGGAAGAAGGAAGGGAGACGCTCCCATGTCTGCGCAATAATGCAAAGAAGTTAAGTAGACTAGGGATGGAGCTGGGAACCAGACTCAGGCTAGGCCTGAGTTTTAACCACGTCTGCAGAGCTGCCTCCCAAAGGTTGGAGAGAGAGGCAGAGAAGGGGGATGGAGACAGCCGAAGAGAGAGAGAGAAAAAAGGGAAGAAGGAAGACAGAGGAGTAAAGAAGGGCGATGTGGGAGGCAGGCGTCTTCACACCCATGCCACTGGGACTCACTTGTAGATGATGCACTCAGAGAGCGCCACCAGACCCAGCAGCAGCAGCCACTTCATGGTTCTTCCCAGGTCCCAACTCCAGGGAGAAGCAAGACGGGAGGAAGGTGCAGAGCAGCAGCATGAGCTGCCCCTTATATACAACTTGGGTCCTGTCTTATCATTCTCGGAAAGTCACCCGTTCCCCTGATCCCAAACAGAAAAGCTCCTGATAAGATTGTCGCTGACCCGAGCCAAGTTCTGAGACTGTCCCAGCGGAGGCACTTTCCACTGTAACCTTGCACCATTGTGGGGGTGGGGGGGGTTGCCATGGGGGTGGACCCGCAGGGAAAGAGAGGAGCAATGGCCTGGAGGGTTAGTTTTTCTTTTCTTTTCCTTCTCTTTCCTTCCCTCCTTCCTTCCTTCCTTTCTTCCTTCCTGCCTCCCTTCCTCCCTACCTCTTTCTTTCTTTTTCTTTCTCTGTTTCTCTTTCTTTTCTTTCTTTCTTTCTTTCTCTTTCTTTCTTTCTTTCTTTCTTTCTTTCTCTCTCTCTTTCTTTCTTTCTTTCTTTCTTTCTTTCTTTCTTTCTTCCTTCCTTCCTTCCTTCCTTCCTTTCTCTTTCCTTCCTTCCATCCTTCCCTCCTTTCCCTTCCTTCCTTCCTTCCTTCCTTTCCTTTCCTTTCTTTCTTCCTTTTTTCTTTCTGACATTCTTTTGCTCTTTCTTTCTGACTGAGTTTTGCTCTGTCGCTTAGTCACAGACTTATTTCTTAAGCATTGACAAAGGCCCACATTAACACTTTACAAGCTGAGCATTTCCACAGAGTTGGTTACAAGTGCGTTTGACACAGCATTGGACAGATGGGAAGGAGCCCCAGGTGGCCTGATGTGCCCCAGTGGGGCATGCAGCTGGGGTTCTTAGAGAGCAGCTCCCCGACTCAGTGATAGGTGGTACTGGTTGTGGTCACTGCTTATCCACAGCACACTGGGGGTTCGGTCATTTGGGACTAAGGACACAATTCCCCACATAAGTTCATTGTGTGAGGTTGTTGGACATCTGTCTAGGCTATGGCACTTCTGGCTTGCTTTTGGTGGCTACTGGGCTGAGTCTGGGAAGGAGATGTGCGCAGTACATGGGGGAGGAGGGAGAGAGCACCGGCAGAATGCTGCCTTCCCTTCCTGGAGGAGGCAAACTTGAGACCGACCGGCCAGGTATTTCTTTGGAATCTGTGTCCCTCCCTTTCTGCACCTCTTCTCTTTCTTTTGCTCCCTTCCCACCCTCTCCACCTTTGAGATCCCACCTGGGTGTGATTTCTCCAGGTGCTCCAGGCTTATAACTGGGCTGAAGTCAGCTACAATGGAGCACAGCAATCTGGGCAAAGAATTCATACTCGTGGGTGAGTGACTTAGAAAGAGGATGCTTAGCTGGGTGCCGCGGCTCACGCTTGTAATCCCAGTATTTTGGGAGGCTGCGGCAAGTGAATCACCTGAAGTCAGGAGTTCAAAACCTGCCTGGCCAACATAGAGAAACCCTGTCTCTACTGAAAGTAGAAAAGTTAGCTGGACATGGTAGTGGGTGCCTGTAATGCCAGCTACTCCACAGGCTGAGGCAGGAGAATCGCTTGAACCCAGCAGACAGAGGTTGTGAGAGGTGAAGCCGGCTGGGCTTCTGAGTCGGGTGGGGACTTGGAGAACTTTTGTGTCTAGCTAAAGGATTGTGAATGCACCAATCAGCACTCTGTTGCTAGCTAAAGGTTTGTAAATGCTCCAGTCAGCACTGTGTGTCTAGCTAATGGGGTGGGGAGTTGGAGAACTTTTGTATCTAGCTAATGGATTGTAAATGCACCAATCCGCTCTCTGTAAAATGGACCAATCAGCAGGATGTGAGTGGGGCCAAGTAAGGGAATAAAAGCAGACCACCGGAGCCAGCAGCGGCAACCCGCTCGGGTCCCCTTCCAGGCTGTGGAGGCTTTGCTGTTTCGCTCTTTGCAATAAATCTTGCTGCTGCTCACTCTCTGTGTCTGCACTACCTTCATGAGCTGTAACACTCACTGCGAAGGTCTACGGCTTCACTCCTGAAGCCAGTGAGATCAGGAACCCACCGGGAGGAAGGAACAACTCTGGACGCCACCTTTAAGAGCTGTTACACTCACCGAGAAGGTCTGCAGCTTCACTGCTGAAGCCAGTGATACCACGAACCCACCGGAAGGAAGAAACTCCGGACACATCTGAACATGTGAAGGAACAAACTCCGGACTCACCATATTTAAGAACTGTAACACTCACCATGAGGGTCCGCGGTTTTATTCTTGAATTCAGCGAGGGCAAGAACCCACCGGAAGGAACCAATTCCAGACACAGTGCAGTGAGCGGAGATCCTGCCACTGCACTGCAGCCTGGGCGACAGAGCTAGACTCCGTCTCAAACAAACAAACAAACAAACAGCAACACCAACAACAAAAAAGAGGATGCTTACCACCGCAGTGTATCCTCCACTTTGTGAGCTTTTATTCAGTGGACAAAGTAGAGTGAGAACTCTGATGCATAAATTACTGGGGAGGAGGACAGGGGAGTGGGGTGGTCCCCAGGTAGATAGGAAGCCCTGTCTCAGGGTCTTGTTCTGAAATCACATCCCCTGGGGAATCCTCAGACTGTCCAGCCATAAGAGCCACAGGTTCTATAAAAGCTCCAAGTTGCCCCTAGTGTCTCCAGGTAAGTATTCAGAAGTGGGCAGTGTGGATAAGTTCAGGGACAGTGGTGGTTAGTAGGAAACATGTGGACATTTCAGACTTCCCTGTTAGTTGACATGTTTGTGCCCCAAATGTGAATCCTGGGCCCATTATTTTTCTTTTGTTTGTTTGTTTGTTTGTTTTTAACTGTCAATCTCACTCCAGTATGACTAGCCCTTGTATTTCCCACGTTCACATCTTCTGGTGCCTGCTTCTCTTCCTCTCTCTTTCCTCCCTCTCAAGCCTCTCTCTCTCTTTTTCTTTTACTTTTTCTTTCTTTCTTTCTTTCTTTTTTTTTTTTTTTTGAGACAGGGTCTTATTCTGTCACTCAGGGTATAGTGTAGTGGCGTGATCATGGCTTAGTGCAGTCTCAACCTCCCACGCTCAATCAGTCCTCTGGCCTCAGGCTCCAAGTAGCTGGTACTAAGGGCATGAGCCACCACACCCAGCTAAGTTTTGTATTTTCTATAGAGACAGGGCTTCACTATGTGGCCCAGGCTGGTTTTGAACTCCTGGGCTCAAGTGATCCACCTGCCTCAGCCTCTCAAAGGGCTGGGATTACAGTGAACCACAGTGCACCTGGCCCTCTCTCTCTTTATGGAAACATAATATTTTACATATTTTTTGGGTATCTGTGATATTCTGTTACATGCATAGAAAGAGTAATGATCAAGTCAGGGTATTTGGAGTATCCATCACCTTAAGTATGGGTTGATCCTAGCACTCATATGAAGAACTTGATGGTCCTGAAGATGCCTGCCTAAGTTTTGGGGGCACTAGATGAAATCCCTTCACTCAAGGCTGCCACCAGAAGGAAGGGGAGGGAGTTTGGAGCCCAAGGATGGGTGCTGGTTTTGGGGGCACAGCTTGTCTTGGGCCCACATGGGAATTTTGAGCAGAGGAGAAGTATATTTGGGAAGTAGAAGAAAGATTCCCCAGGCAGAAACCTGCAAGCACCTTAACACATTCATTCGAATGCCTGATTGTGCACTCACTGTGTATCGTGCAGGGATGCTCTAGCTGCTGGGGGTACATCCCTGAGCGTGGTAGGAATACGCCATGCATTTGGCGGGTTTGTGATCAGTTAAAGGGAAAGCTGGTGTGGAAGGGGCTCTTTCTTTCCACCTGGATGGATATTTGGATCGCATTGAGGGGAAGCTCTCAGATTGGTGAGGATGAAAATGTTTCTCCACATTGGAGATTTTAGCACCCTGAGGGATGCTGGCATGCTTGCTGCCACCAATTCAGGGGTATGGCAGAGAGACTCTAGGATGGCCTCAATTATTCATGCTGCTGGTGTTCACACCCCTGTGTAATCCCCTCCCCTTTTGTGTAGGCAGGACTTGCTTCTAACCAACAGGATACAGCAAAGTAGATGGGATGTTGCTTCTGCGATTACATTATACAGGCTCGTAGCTTGTGTCTTGCTAGCACACTCTCTGTATAGACTCTTCCCCTTGCTGGCTCTGAGAAAGAAAGCTGCCCTATAAAGAGGCCCAAGGGGAAGGAACCAAGGGTGGCCTCCAGCCAACAGCCAGCAAGGAACTGAGGCCTTCAGTGTGACAATCTGTAAGTAACTGAATCCTGCCAGCAACCGTGTGAGCATGGAAGCAGATCCTTCTCCAGTCAAGCCTCAGATGAGACCACAGACCAGGCTGACATCCCTGACTGACAGAGGCCTCAGTTGAATGGAGCCTGGATTCCTGAGCCACAGAAACTGTGAGATAGTCAATGTGAGTTGTTGTAAGTCATGAAATGTGTGTTAAGTTGTCATCAGTGTCTTCAGCAATAGAAAACAGGACTGGAAACCTCGTTGAAATCTCCAGAAAGATCCACCTGGCTGCCTCTTGCTCTTCTGTGTTTTGAGACCTTTTCAGTGCTCTGCTAGGTGGTTTTCTGCTCAGGCAATGTGAGTGATCTGAAAAGGGGAAAGGTGACATTGTTGGTCAGGTCATTTGCAAACCTCCCTCAACACAGCAGTGCTTATATTTCTGTGGCTCTTTGTGCTTTTCTGAATGCTTTGAATTATTTTTAAAAAGAATTATTATACGATTACCCCCAGTTTTTCCCAACTGACATAGCTCAGAGGGGTTAAGTGATCAGTGCAGGTTCACATAACCAAGTAATGACACAGGTGGGAGCTGAACCTGGGTCTCAGGGGACTCTGGTCCCTGACCAGACTGTGTGACCATGTACATCCACCCGGTTTCTGTTCATGGGTTAGTGTGTGACATGTACATTCCATGATGGCTGCAGCCTCCATCCCAGGAGCACTTGGAGAAGCCATTCCACTCAGCCCCTGTTACCAGAGGAACCCTTGGGATGGAAAAGGGAATCCTGATTCTGCCATCACATGCTCCCATGAGATCTGATTGTCAGCCAGGGCTGATCTGTGGCTGCCAGCAAGGAAGCCACATCATCTCATTGTACCAGACTGGCCCGGCAGAAAGATTAGATAACAACGTTTATTTTGCCATTAGCCCTGCCTGGTCCTCAGTATGGTAGTGCCTGGCTTTCAGGGGCACTGGTTGCAGTGTCTCTGATGCAGGGTAGCCCCTGCCAAGGGCCCAGGTGTTCAGAAATGTTCCATGAACGAATCAAATCAAGCAATGCAATGAGATCTAAGGAACCCAATTATGGCAAGCCTGAGACGGAGCACTTAAGCAGGATAAGTGTTATCGAGCTGGTCTGATAAGCATTGTGGCGGCTGGTCCCCTAGCAGCTTTCAATCAAGGTCTCACCCCAGGGACACGATCTTCCAACAACAAAGAGAACAATGTGTTTTCTACTCCCCAGTCCCAGAGCTGGGCTGTTTCTCCAAAGATGCAAGCAGGTTTTTAAAGTTAAATTTATGATAACATTTTTGGCTCAACTATAGAAGTAATACATGATCATTTTAGATTATTCATAGGTAAAGAAAAATTGTGTAATGACTTATAACCCCGCTACCCAGCGCTAACGACCGTTAGCATAGTAAATTAATATATTGGTTTACTTGCAAATATAGCACCACAAGATATGGCACATGTTGCTTTGCAACCAACCCGTTTTGATGAGCTCAGCTCACATCTGCTGTGCTACTTTATCTGTACCCTGAACCTGCTTTTAAAAGAAATACTGTGGTCCTGTACTTTGCAAGTAATTTTTTAGAAATCTACGTTATCATTTTTAAACCTTTCTTGAAATATTGTATGCACACAGAAAGGTGCATATCGTAAGAAATAGCTTGATGAATTTTCACAAACCAAGCACACGCATGTAACCACAACCCAGACCCAGCAAAAGAGCATGTCAGGTACCCCCGGACCGCACCCCAGGCTCTTCCCAGTCACTACCCCAGTGCCAAACCAAGCGTATCACTACTCTAATATCCAAACAGCAAAGATACATTTCACCTGTTTTTGTACTTTTGATAAGCAGTACCACATAACAAGCACTTTATTTGCATTGAGCTTCTTTGCTCAAAATCATGTTTAGTTGAGGCATCCGCGACTGGTGTCGTGTGGAGTTGTTACTCAGTCCTGTTCATTGCTATGTATTATTCCACTGCATCAATATACCCTTTACTTATCTCTTTTTCAGTTCCTAGGCATTTGGGTAGCTTCCAGTGTGGGGTTCTTAGGAACAGTGCTCTATGAATATTCTCTTATAATATACATCTTCGTTCTTTTCCTCTTATTTATTTATTAAAAACAATGGAAATGAAGTCTTGCTGTGTTGCTCAGGCTGGTTTTGAACTCTTGGGCTCAAGCCGTCCTCCCACCTTGGCCTTCCCAAGTGCTGGGGTTACACCATGAGCTACTGTGCCTGGCTCCTTTCTTTTTAATTCAAATGTAATAATTGTCCATATTTATGGGTACATAGGGGTGTTTCCGTACATATAATGTTTAGTGATCAGATCAGAGTAATTAGCATATTTATCGTCTTGAACATTGATCATTCTTTTGCTTTTCTTGGAGACAGAATCTCGCTCCGTTGCCCAGGCTGAAGTGCAATGGCGCCATCTCGGCTCACTGCAACCTCTGCCTCCCAGGTTCAGGAGATTCTCCTGTCTCAGCCTCCCAAGTAGCTGGGAATTACAGACATGTGTCACCATGCCTGACTAATTTTGTATTTTTAGTACAGATGAGGTTTCACCATGTTGACCTGGTTGGTCTCAAACTCCTCATCTCAGGTGATTCACCTGCCTCAGCCTCCCAAAGTGCTGGGATTACAGGCATGAGCCACTGAGTCCGGCCAGCATATGCATTTTTAGTTTTTGTGGGGAAAAGAAAGAGATCAGCCTGTTACTGTGTCTATATAAAAAGAAGTAGATATAAGACACTCCATTTTGTTCTGTATTTGAGATGCTGTTAATCTGTGACCCTACCCCCAACCTTGTCTTTGCAAGAGACATGTGCTGTGGTGACTCAGGGTTTAATGGATTTTGTGCTGTGCAGGATGTGTCTTTGTTAAACAAGTGCCAGAAGGCAGCTTGCTGGTTAAAAGTCATCACCATTCCCTTAATTTCAACTACCCAGGGACACGTACAAGGCCAAAGGTCGCAGGGACCTCTGCCTAGGAAAGCTAGGTATTGTCCAAGGTTTCTCCCCATGTGATAGGCTGAAACAATGCTGCTCAAAGGTTTATGGAGATGTTTGCATATGCATCTCAAGGCACAGCATTTTCCTTTAAACTTATTCATGTCACAGAGATTTTTGTTCATATGTCTTACTGCTGATTTCCTCCCTACCATGATCCTATTGTCCAGCCACTCCCTTATCTTTAAGATGGTAAAGATAATTATCAGTAAATATTAAGGGAACTCAGAGACTGGTGCTGGCGTGGGTCCTCTGTAAGCTGAGCGCCGGTTCCCTGGGCCCACTTTTTCTTTCTCTGTACTTTGTCTCTGTGTCTCATTTCTTTTCTGAAGTCTCTCGTTCCACCTAATGAGAAACACCCACAGGTGTGGAGGGGCAGGCCACCCCTTCAAGTTTTGACAGAAACAGCCACATCATGCTCCTTAGGGTGGTGCCAATTTATACTTCCACCAGCAATGTGTGGAGTGATCATTTGGGACAGGTGAGGATGGATGGGGCAGGAGACCTGTGAGATTAAAATAACACTCCTGGACGAGTGTGAATGAAAAGAACAGAAGGAGCTGTGCTTAGACCCCCAAGGCCTTAGAGGAAGATGCATGAAGCAGAGACCTGAGACTGCAGCAAAGGCTTGTGAATTCATCGTCTCTTGTGCAGCAACATAGAGAGGATCCCTTCGGATATGTTGGCACAGGGCTTTCCGGTCAAATGATCTGTCTAATGAGGAAGCTCTTTAGATGCTGGCTGGGTTCGGGAATCCCAGGGTGGGAATGAAAGAGGTGCTGGGAGAGAGAGGCTGAGCTGCAGCTGCTGGGGTTGAGATGGGGGAGGAAGGAAGGATGGGGCCAGGCGCAGGAGAACAGATAGCATCCAGGAAGGCCTACCCGTATCCCTGGAGCCTAGCACACTGCCTAGCTTCAAAGTAGCTACGTGGGAAATGTCAGAAAAACAAATCCAGCAAAGGAGCCAGGACAGGGTGAAATTCCTTCCCAGAAACTTGAGAAATCCACCTGCTTATCCCATGACAAAATGTGAGGAGGATGGAATGTTGGTGGGGGTGGGAGCTGACCCCCCTGTTGTCATTCACGTGGCCTTCCTCAAACCCTATCCACATCTCATACTCTCATCCGATCTGAGTTGTTTCCTTTTAAAACATCGTCGCTAATCACTCATTCAGCAACAATTTAGGGACCACCTACTATGTGCCAAGCCCTGTTCTTTCTGCTCAGGCTTCAACCCTAAATACGATAACCATCCCTGCCCTTGTGAATCTGAAACACTTAAATGTGTCATTACAAGTCGTGCCAAGTACCATGAGGGATAAGGTGGGCCCAGGCTCTATGGGAGAGTGGTCAGGGAGGGCTGATCACTTTTACAGGGAAGTGACTTTTTTTTTTGAGGTGGGTTTCACTCTTTTTGCCCAGGCTGGAATACAATGGCATGATCTCAGCTCACTGCAACGTCTGCCTCCTGGGTTCAAGCGATTCTCCTGCCTCAGCCTCCCGAGTAGCTGGGATTACAGGTGCCCACCACCACGCCAAGCTAATTTTTTGTATTTTTAGTAGAGACGGGATTTCACCATGTTGACCAGGCTGGTCTCCAATTCCTGACCTCAGTTCATCTGCCCACCTCGGCCTCCTAGAGTGCTGGGATTATATGTGTGAGCCACCGCACCTGGTTGGGAAGTGACATTTAAGCCACGTCTGCAGATGCTAGGTGTTAGCAAGGCAAGAAAGAGGGAAAGGCAACCCAGGCAAAGGAAACAGCATGTGCAAAGTCTGGAGGTGGGAAAGCACTTGGGTTATCGTGGCCGTGGGAGCCAGGGTGGAGGGAGCTCAGGGCAGTGGGATCAGAATGAGGCAGGGAAGGTTTTGAGGGAAAGGAGCACACAGGACCTGGAACTATGCCAAAGATTTGTTGTTTTGTTCCAAAGGCAATGGCAAGAAGGCATTAAGAGTTTTAAGTAAGGAAGGGATGAGACGAAATGTATGTTTCATAAAGTTGACTCAGCTATGGAAAGTGGGCTTGGGAGGGTGAGAGTGACCCCGGGGAGACAGGGCGTTGGAGATCATCCCTGGCCCTCCTACAGCCCAGCTCCAGCCTCTGGCCCTGCCTTCAGCAGACAGCCTGGGTTGGCTGTTACCAGAAGCAGGAGCTATGGAAATTTTCCCAGTGTGCATGCTGAGAGGCCCAGGGCTGTAATAGACTTCCTAGCAAGAGAGAGTCTGAGATCAAGCTGAGCTGAGTTAAAATGAAACAGATCACTTTGCAGCAGGACTTATCAGAGCCTTTGATTGGGAACTGTAGCTGGTGAGCCCTGGGGAAGGGCCTGGAACGTAGTGTGTTCTGTACTTATTTTGAAACTATGTTTTCCATTGTACACTTTGCTACCAAGCTCAGTCTGAGAAACTGCTCCATTTCCTCTTTGCCTTTCTAGGGCATATATGCTACTGAGCGTGCTTAATTCTCTGTCTCACAGCCTCTGCTCAGGGAAGTGGAACACCATTCTGTTTGTTACAGACGGGGAAACAGATGTGTTCAGGGTCTTGTGCCTGGGACCTTGCGGGAGATTGACAGTGAGTCTTGGTCACCAGCGAATCACAGGGGTGTCCTGGAAGACTGTGGGGTATCAGCTTCTTCCACTTCTGTCCATGTCTTGCAGACAACACTGCCCTATCCTGTCTACTTAGGGACATCGCCATTAGTGTCCACCTCTCCTGTCTCTCCTGATTGCTTTCCTTTCCTCACGATCTCTCTCTCTCTCTTTTTTTTTTTTTTTGAGATGGAGTCCTGCTCTGTTGCCCAGGCTAGAGTGCAATGGTGCGATCTCAGCTCACTGCAACCTCCACCTTCCCGGTTCAAGCGATTCTCCTGCCTCAGCCTCCCGAGTAGCTGGGATTACAATGACGCACCACCACGCCCAGCTAATTTTTGCATTTTGAGTAGAGACGGGATTTCCCCATGTTGGCCAGGCTGGTCTCAAACTTGTGACCTGTCTGTCTCAGCCTCCCAAAGTGCTGGGATTACAGGTATGAGCCACTGCTCCCAGCCTTGTCATAATCTCTTACTGGTTTTGGGAGAAGTAAGAAGTTGACTCCCTCAACTAAGAGCTTCAGTGCTATTTTTTCTTTTTTTCTCTCTCTTTTCTTTCGTTTTCTTTTTTTTTTTTTGAGATGGAGTCTCTCTGTGTTGCCCAGGTTGGAGTACAATGGCACGATCTCAGCTCTCACTGTCCCTTCTATGAGAAGAGAATGAGCCCAGCATTTTTGGCCCCCAGGTGTTTTTATGATGCTTCCAGCACAGCCCCCTGCAGGCCTCTGTCTTCCTGGCTCCACCATGAAGTGTCCGCTGCTGGGGTCACCTTGTTGGCTGCCATCCAAGTGGATGTGGTCATTTTGGTCCCTGCCCTGGCGTTCTAACCCCAGTGATGTGAAGGAAAAAGACCAGCAAAGAGAAGCAGCTCCACAAAACCTGTTTCAGTAGGTTACGTTTTTATTCTACATTATTGGTAAGACAGGGAACAGGGCCAAGACCTCCACACTCCCCTGGAAGGACAGTCAGGAGAATTAGATACATCTAAAGTGGGCACAGGACGGAGGTCAGATCTTCCTGGGAGGTGGCTGGAAAGACCTGGGCTTAAGCCACGGGAGCCAGGCCGACCTGGTTGTTTGCCCTGTCGAAGACAGTGAAGTACTGGCGGATGAAGACATCACCCAGGATCCAAAGCTCTCCAGATTCGGTGGGGAGGTCCATGCCCTGGAAGCCGCTGGTGCAGCTGCCCTGGCTCTGGAGAAAAGGAGAATAAAAGTGGAGTTGAGACGCCGATTCAGCAGTGACAGGCACTGGGTGATAAACATCCAGGGCGCCCTGGTCCAGCTGCAAGGCACGTGCAAGGAGGAGCTTCCTGGCTCAGTGTCCAGGGACTCGGCTGTTCTTGGCCTGGAGTCGGCCTGTAGAAGCTGTCCACAGCACGGTTGGTTTCTACGCATTACTGGACATTATCTGGTGTTTCTGGCAGGCACAGGAACCCTGACATCAGCATCAGAGCTAAGGCCTTGGGGAGAATTCAGCTGGTAGGAAGGAGTGTGAAAACTCAGCCCACACAGCCTTTTCTCATGATTATTCTGATCCCGACCAGGGGCAAACCGGAGAAGCTGTTAGCCTCTTGCCTCACTAAGTCACTGGGCTGTGACCTTGTCTGCACGTCACCTGGGGAGCTTTGAACTCCCGCAGCTCCATCCCATTGCTCAGGCCTTGCCCTCTCCTAATGTAATCAGAATCACTGGGGGAGCCCAGGCATCAGTGCTTCTTGTTGAGTAACATCAGTCCACTGGCAAAATCAGTTTTCCACCTGACGTTATAATAATAGAAGGGAGAGTTTTCCTGTGGCTCGTATAGCTAAAGATTTCCTACTTGGTAGAGATGGTAGGAGTGTCGGAAGCCCCAGCCTGTGGAAATGAGGATTTCCCTTTACCCAACCCTTGGTAGCTCAGTCTCACTTGGATGTGATCAGTCTCACTTGGTTAACCTAACCGCACTCTGAGGGTGGGGAAAGCTGCCATGTCTACATTTTGGAGGAGAAAACTGAGGCTGAGATGAGCTGTGGCTTGCTGAGAATCAATGGGCTGGTAATTCAGACCCAGGACTTGGACCCAGGGATCCAAATAGAATCCTCTTTTCCCTCCATTAACCTTTGCTTCACTTGTTCCCTTAGGGGGCTGTATCCGAGTTCTTATTCCTGCGTTTGTTTTCAGTCTGTTCCTTCTCTCCGGAGCTGTCTGGGGCAGATGTTCGTCTGCCTCTGCCTCTCGGCTTCAGCTCGTGGAAGCGCACTTTCCCTCTGCAGAGGGGACTCTGTGGCCACATTCTGTGTGAGCCCCTCTAGTGGATGGTCCAGAGCCCCCTCACCTGCAGGATGTAGGCACTGGGTGGCACAGGATACTGGATTCCATTGATGGTGAAGACGATGTCGGGCAGGCTGCTGATGGCTGAGCAGCTGACCACCATCTGGAAAGAGTGAGGTGAGAAAAGTTACAAGGGTTTTGGTCCCGTGTGCCTGGCACACCCACTATTTGAGTGTAGAACAGAGCCGTCGGGGCTGGACTCACCTCGCCGTCTGAGTTCTCGCTGGCTCCGATGTCGCTCTGGATGTTGGCAATGGGGCTGGTTGGGCCGGTCAGCAGAGAGGTGCCGGTGTCAACAATGGCCTGGCAGCCCTCAGCGCAGGCGATGGCCTCTCCGTTCATGGTGATGCTGAGGGCAAGAAGCAAGTGAAGGTTCCTGAGCCCTCAGGGGTACATCTCTCCAAGGAGGAACCAGGAGGTGACCCCAGACATTTCTTCCCCACCCATCCATTGGCCAGTGTGTGAAATTTCTGTTCCTCTCGTTTACACATTCATTCATCCTGCATTCATTTACCCAGCAAATATTTTGCAAGTGCCTACTCTCTGCCAGGCATGGGAAACGCAAAGCTAAACCAGACAGCCTCACAGTTCCAGGCTGCAGGGAGCTCCCGGCCTGGCTGGCAAGATAAGTTATGGTGGCAGAAGGGCAGGATGATAAGCCAGGCGTGCGGCAGGGAACAAAACAGCGTCCAGGGTGAGAGGCAGTGGAGGGAAGCAGCCAGGGGAGCAGACACTCAGGGATTCCAGGCAGGTGAAGAGAGAAGGAGGACATCAACAGGGGACGGTATGCGGGGAGGGACAGAGACCAGAGGACTGGGGCAGGAGTTGGAGGAACTGGTGAAATGCTAGCATGGCTGGGCAGACATGAGGTGATCAATGTGTCCTGCTTTGCCTGGGATGGTCCCGGTTTTAGTACCAAAAGTCCTTGTCCTGGAGAATTGTTCACTCTTGAGAAATGACTTCACACAATTTCTTAGCCATTTTGCCCTACTTCTAGACTGAAAGTGACACATTTCTTCGAGTGGGAGGAGCATTGCTGGTTCCCAGGCCCGTTAAATTGAGATGTGTGGACAGGTGGTTGCCCAGCTTTCCCCAGGGATGCTGGTGGATTGTTCTGCCTCCGTGACTATTAGGACATTGGCTATCTGACGATTGCAGAGTCTCGGCTTCCCAGACAGCTCTTCCCTCCTCTGCCCGGGACGTGTCTTTCTAGGGTTTCTCTGGCTGGGCCAACTTCTGCCTTCCCCCTGGAGTGTGTTCCCCTGTGTCAGCTCTCCCTGGGGGGATTCTGGAAAGCTGGTTAGCTATGAATCCATAAGGAAATGGGATGTGGGGCCCAGTCCTGGATGCTGCCTGTCTGTGGCAGTCCCACCTGTCCACGGAGATCTGCCAGTAACCCTCGACAGAAACAGGAACCCAGTTCAGACTTCCAGTGTAGTAAGAAGAGTCAATGCCACCAAATATCACCACGCTGCCACTCTGGTCATCGCTGTGGAAAGTGAGGGAAGAAGACATGAATTTCTCTGTTCGTTCATTTGTGTGAACATCTGCTGTTGGCTCCTCGGAGCTACCCTTGATTGGGCACTTGGCAGGCTGTCCTGGGGTGTGACAAATGTGGTTTCTTGTCCTCTTAGGCCAGGGCCCACGCAGTGGACACTGTCACTGTTTTTTCCACTTACCATGAGGACACTGAGCCTGAGGGAGGTGAGGTCACCTGCCCAAGGTCACACAGCGGGGGAGTGGTGGAACTACGTTTGGAAGAACACGGGTCTTTTAGGTTGATGTGTGGTTTCCACTGTGGTACTCACTCTAGTTGCCATGGCGACCCCAGGGATGTGAATGGGTGACAGTGTCGGCTCTTAAGGACTTGATGGTGGAGATCTCTTGTTCTTAGCTGGGAGCAGTTTTGCCCCCAGGGGAATGTCTGGAGACATTTTGGATTGATTGGGTGGGGGTAGTGGATGCTACTGGCATCTAATGTTTAGAGGCTGGGGATGCTGCCAAATGTCCTACAATGCATGGGACGGTCCCTGGCAAGGACTTATGCTGGTCTGAAATGTTAATAATGCCCAGATTGAGAGACTCAGATCTCCCCACTTGAAATATTTAAGTGCTCATAAAGGCAGATTATGTTTCAGAGCCACCTTGAACATCAACTGGCCAAGAGGAACACATGACAAAGAGCCTTCCTGTTGTAAATTGCAGGAGTCCTTGTTATTTCAATATTCATTTTCTAAATCTTTGCAGTTTCAGGGTAGATGCAGAACAAATGTAGATGGCAATAAGAAATCAGTCATCGGAGAACTGGCCATGTATAAAACAGGACCCCGTCACTGAACCCACCCACCTTTGCTGTGAACGTCTCACAGTGTAATGCTATATAGCGAGGACCTAGATGTGTAGTTACGAACCGAGGAAACAAGTGAATGACGGCAAATCCTTTCAAAAGACGAGGACGTTGTGAGTGTTAGAGGAACGTTGAGTGTCTTAAGAAAGTGGATGATGCCCTCAGATATTCTTGCGTAACACTCTACTCAGCCCAATTGACATTTGATTATTCTTTGTTCATTTGTTTGTTTATTCATGTATTTCTTTGTTCATTCCTAGAATTAGCCCACGGTCACAAATGGAACCTAGGTTTTATTAAATCACAAAAGAAACTTGCTTTCATGATTTAAAAATGTCATCATCCATGATATATCTTGATCAAATCTTTTCATTTTTGTGTTATGGAATTTTGTTCTGTTTTAAGTGTATTCACTTTGTTTATTTATTTATTTATTTTCTGAGATGGAGTCTCGCTCTGTTGCCCAGACTGGAATGTAGTGGCACGATCTTGGCTCACTGCAACCTCCGCCTCCCAGGCTCAAGCGATTCTCCCTGCCTCAGCCTCCCGAGTAGCTGGGTGTACTGGTGCCTGCCACCACGCCTGGCTAATTTTTGTATTTTTTAGTAGAGACAGGGTTTTGCCATGTTGACCAGGCTGGTCTCGGACTCCTGACTTCAGGTGATCCTCATGTCTCAGACTCCCAAAGTGTTGGGATTACAAGCATGAACCACCGTGTCTGGCCAAGTGTATTCATTTCAGTGGCATCTTTAGGGCCAAGGATGAGGGAACTGGCACTGAGGGGCAAATGGCTGAGGACATTTGAGTTGTGCACATCAAGGGGATAAAGATGCTGGTAAATGAGATGGAGTGCACATGGCCCGTCAGAGAGAGACTTGGCACTATCACTCTCCAAAGACACATTTCTCTAGCCTCAAAAATTGACTTTCCAAATCCCTTGCTTCCCAAGACCCTCTCCATCGCAGCCAGCCTTGAACAGCTGCTGCTGGGCCAGAACACTGTGACCTCTGGAGGGGGAGGTGGGAGGAGGCCCCTCTCCACCCAACTTACGCGCTCAGGTAGACAGAGAAGAGGTCCTGAGAAACCAGGCCCTGGTCCCAGATGTTGTCAAAGACGGGTGTGGCCCCGGACGAGGAAATGCTGGGGTAGGCCAGCCCCAGGATCCCGTCGAAGGGAGCATAATACAGGAAGGAGCCGGGTTCGGTCTCGCTCAAGCCGAAGATCTGATTGGTGTCCGAGATGCCTCCAACCTGGGTGGGGGAACCGAGATGATGTTCACCATCAGGTCATGTCCACTGAGCTCTGGGTGCCAGCCTCAGGCCCACAGCTGCCCTGGTTCATCCCATGCAGGACTTGGCTTCTAGGGCATCAGCCCAGAAGGAGGGGAGAGGGACTGTCTCCTGGAATGCTCGTTCCTCTGCTGGAGGTAACCATGGCAGCTGATCTGCAGATGGCCACGGTCTATGACTCAGTGTGAGATTTTGCTGGAGAACAGATTCACTGTATGTTTGTGTTACGGATGAAGAAATGCAAAGCAGACCCCGGGCGAATCAGGGCCTTTGACCCCTGCCATGCCCCAAAAGTAGCAGAGAGGGCTTGTGGAGATTTGAGGACGTGGGGGGCTGCAGGTTGGGAGAAGGAGGAAGAGGAGGAGGTGCTAGTAGAGAATTGAACCTTTACTGACTCTCCCCACCCTCCATACCATTCTGCTTGGGTGGAGCTGAGGCTGGCTTATGGCTCCCGGCAGCCCACCCTTTTACTCACTGCCACCCGAGCTAGCAACGTCTGTGACATCTCTGCTGCTTCTCCCCCAGCCCGTACCCCCAATCAGGTTACTTTTGTGATCACCGACACTCATCGTGCTGGAATAAGCTGATTCTGGGGGTGCCTGATGGCGGGATGCAGCGGCAGCCTGCAGGCGCCCACCTGGACAGTGTCGTATCCGAGGATGCCTGTCATGCTGCCGGTGCCGTAGGTGATGGAGAGTGTCCCGCTGGTGGACTGGTAGGTGGAGGAATCCTGAGGGTTGAAGAGGTTGTGGTTGGCTGCAACGGCAAGCGGTGATTGTCAGCCTCTGAGAGCTGGGTGAAGGTCACAGGCTGGGATGTCTTCCTGGGATGGGGTGCCCTGGCCCCAGGAAGGGCTCTGGAGTGAGCAGTGACCTTTTCCCCTAGACCCTTGGACCCCAAGAGACCCCATGTTCTGTCCTGTCTCATTGAACTCCTGGGACCCTTCACTGATGGCAGGTACCCAGGCAACCCCAAGGGCCTACCGGGGACTCCCCAAGGCCAACATTGAGCTGAGCAGGCTGGTGGCTACCCAGTGACGAGCGCTTTCACCCCCCAGCCCGCGGCCAGTGCTCCCATTATGTGGATGATGACACAGGCACCCCATCTTAATTAAAACTCAGGTGAAAACATTAGAAGAGGAAGGAACCCGCAACACACATTGTTCATGACTTCCAAAGACAAGCTCTCTTTCATTAGCAACCAATGATTTTTCTTTTTTTTTTTTTAAAGGAGCTCAGCACTCACCTCTAGCCTGTCCGGGCCAGGCTTTGGAGCCATTTCCTCACACTGGACTCTTTCCTAGCGGGCTATTCTACAGCCCGTTGGCCCTGTCTTGCTTTGGGCCCCTACATTTCCTCTCCCAGGCTGTGGGTATTTTGGGGAGCTTCTCTCTTCCCCACAGACTGGAAAATCTTTGACCGCAGGGATCATATCACTCATCCCTTTACCCCGTGGAGCACCTGCGCCCAGTGCTTGGCACGTAGTAGGTGCTCAGTAAATGCCTGTCGAGTGGCTCCAGCAGGCTTGAGGTGGGAGCTGTCAGAAGCCCACGGGTGTCCAGGGTTCCACAGGGTCAGCTGGTGCTGGGGAGCGAGAGTGGGGTGGGGCGGGCTGGGAACTTACTGCACGCGAGACTGGAGCAGTAGACTGAGGGCACCCACAGGTTAGAGGATCCGGTGTCAAAGATCACGGTGAAATCCTGGGCAGGGGTTCCGATGCCGATAGTGCCGAAGTACTCCACCTGCCGAAGCCGGGACAGGGCAGTTCATGGACCGGGGTCTCTCTGTCCGGGCCTCCCTAGGGGCTCTCTCTGGGTCACCTCCTCGGTTGCCCACTCTACCTTTTCCTTCCCTCCTCACAGTTCTTGTCTTTCTCTTCCCAGCCACTGACTTCATCCTTCTAAGCCCAACCCTGGCGTCCCTTCCTCCTTGAAGTCTTCCCTGATTGCTCCCCCAATTTACCCTCTGCTCTCTCCTAAGCACCACAAGCACCTAACAATCTGCTGCTCCCTCTTCAGCCATTGTCTTGTCTGTCACAGTCTTCCCATCCTTACAGCACATGTTCTCAGAGGATGGGGGTGGAATCTTCTAGCACCGGGCAAGTGACAGCTTAAGTGCTTGTGCCTTAAATTGTTTATCAGAAGCTAAGCAAGCCACCTAAAGATGGAAACCTGGCTGGTTTTCTTATTTCTACATCTAGATGTGTGAGCAGGTTGCAAGAAAGTATGAAAGAAAAAAAGAAGTATTTTTCTTCTTTTTTTTTTTTTGAGGCAAGTCTCGCTCTGTTGTCCAGGCTGGAGTGCAGTGGCACGATCTCGGCTCACTGTAGCCTCCGCCTCCTGGGTTCCAGTGATTCTCCTGCCTCAGCCTCCCAAGTAGCTGGGATGACAGGTGTGTGTCATCACACCCGGCTATTTTTTGTTTTTGTAGTAGTGACGGGGTTTCACCATGTTTCCAGGCTGATCTTGAACTCCTGACCTCAAGTGATCCACCCACCTCAGCCAACCAACCAGTATTTTTATTCTGAGTGGCAGCACTTTCTCCCCTTGCCGGCTCTGTTCTCGCCACACTGGTCTGCTTGCTGTTCTTTGGTGATGACTAGTCACTCCTGCCCCAGGGCCTTTGCATTGGCTATTCCTTGTGCTAGGAAAATGTTTATTCTAGATCTTTGTTTGGCTGATCTTTTTTTCAAAAATCAATCATTCGGGTCTGTAGTCAAATGTCCCCTCTACCAACAGTCCTTCTGTGACCACTTTATCTAAATTTGCTCCCTTTCGATCTTCTTTTTCCCCATAGTCCAATTAATTAATTTGTCTTGGCCCTCATCAGTACCTAAAATTATCTTCCACGCTTGCTTATCTGTCATCCCCTGTAGAATATAAGCTCCAGGAACTTTGATTATTCACTATTGTTTTGGCCACTTGCATAGCCTCTGGCACATAGAGAGGTGCCAATATTTGCCAAATATTTGTTAACTAAATAAATGCACTAACTAAGCCTCTTACCAAGGGCCTGCCAGACCCCATGCTAAGCACTCCAGAAAACATGATTGAGTGAATTCCTGGCAACAACCTCTGTTGGTAGATATTAGTGTTTCTGTTTTCCAGACCAAGAAATGGACTCAGAGGATTTAAATGTCTTGGCCAAGGTCCTGTGACTTAGAGGCGCTAGAACCCACATTTGCACTAGGTCTGCTGGATGGCGGAGGCCAATCTCTGAACCACAGTCATCACTGCTCTGTGCCCTCTGCCCTGTGCCAGGCACAGAGGGGACATACGATATCTGTGGGAAGGCAGGGTGTTTGCTGTCGGGTCTCAAATAATAAAGTCAGAGTGATCTTTCTGAAACTCGGATCTGGTTTTGTCACCCCCTGTTTGAGATAAATCAGTGGCAGTTAGGATGGAGCCTCTCTCCGTCCACCCCTCGGCTCCTCGGGCCGCAGTCTGCAGCACCCTTCTTCCCTCCCTCTGGGCTCTCCTTCAAATGCCCTGTGCTCCCGCCTGCACAGGGTTCGGCACAAGTGATCAGGCTGTGCGGAGTTCTGTCTTCTATTGGATATTCCCGGTCTTCCTGCATGGCTCCCGGGAGGCTCCCTGCCCAAGTGGCAGAGTCTCGTAGTGTGACACCTTCACTCTGTGGTCCTCCTGCTGCCTGTTATTTTCATTGGTTTGCAAGACTCCTTGATTACTGTCTTTCTCTCCTTGGCTATGACTTTGCTCACTGCTATTTCCTCCTGAGCCCCACAGAGGCCCTGACATATAACGAGGCGCTCAGAAGAAATGAACATTGCATGAACGAGTGAAGGAATGAATGAATGAACAAGAAGCAACAGCTCTGTGAACTTTCCTGCCTGCCCGGGGCCACTGACACCTAGGGTCAGACCCTGGGTCACTGCCTGGAGCCTCAGAGCCCCGGCCCATCCTCCAAGACCCCAGGGAAACTCTCTTTCCTGCGGGCCAAGTCCTCAGAGCCGGCCCCGCCGCTTGCCCACACACTCACATCCAGGTAGTTCTCCAGGGGCTGTTCGTCTATCAGGGTGGGCGCCTCCGCCTGGGGGAAGTACTTGCTGGCTGGGTTGCGGTTGTGCTTCTTCAGGAAGTCCTTCAGCAGGCCATGCTCGGACAGGTTGCGCCTCAAGGACTTCTTTCTGACGAGGGGGACCCTGTAGTTTGGAGGAGGAAGAGGAATTAGGCAAGGATTCTGCTCACCGGGTGCTGTGGCAGCCCCAGAAGGGAAGGGAAGCTGGTCTAAGAGAGGAAGAAGGAAGGGAGACGCTCCCACTTCTGTGCAATAATGCAAAGAAGTTCAGCTGCCTAGTGGTGGAGCTGGAACCAAACCCAGGTTGGACTCTTAACCAGCTGGTCTAAGAGAGGAAGATGGAAGGAAGGGAGATGCTCCCACGTCTGTGCAATAATGCAAAGAAGTTAAGTTGACTAGGGCTGGAGCTGGGAACCAGACTCTGGCTGGGCCCGAGTTTTAACCAGGTCTGCAGAGCTGCCTCCCAAAGGTTGGAGAGAGAAGCAGAAAAGGGGGATGGAGACAGCCAAAGACAGAGAGAGAAAAAAGGGAAGAAGGAAGACACAGGAGTAAAGAAGGGCGATGTGAGAGGCAGGCGTCTTCACACCCATGCCACTGGGACTCACTTGTAGATGATGCACTCAGAGAGTGCCACCAGACCCAGCAGCAGCAGCCACTTCATGGTTCTTCCCAGGTCCCAACTCCAGGGAGAAGCAAGACGGGAGGAAGGTGCAGAGCAGCAGCATGAGCTGCCCCTTATATGCAACTTGGGTCCTGCCTTATCGGCCTCTTGGAAAGTCACCCGTTCCCCTGATCCCAAACAGAAAAGCTCCTGATAAGATTGTCGCTGCCCCGAGTCACGTTCTGAGACTGTTCCAGTGGAGGCACTTTCCATTGTAACCTTGCGCCATTGAGGACAGGGGCGGGGGTGGGAGGTTGCCATGGGGGTTGACCCGCAGAGGGAGAGAGAAGCAATTGCCTGAAGGCTTAGTTTTTCTTTTCTTTTGCTTCCCCTTCCCCTTCCCCTTCCTTCCTTCCTTCCTTCCCTCCTCTGTCCCTCCCTCCCTCCCTTCTTTTCTTTCTTCCTTTCTTCCTCCCTCCCTCCCTCCCTCTCTGTCTCTCTCTCTCTCTTTCTTTTTCTTTCTTCTGATGGAGTTTTGTTCTGTCGCCCAGTCACAGGCTTATTTCTTTAGCATTGACAAGGGCCCACATTAACATTTTACAAGCTGAGCATTTCCACAAAGTTGGTTACAAGTGTGTTTAGCACAGCATTGGACAGACAGATGGGAAGGAGCCCCAGGTGGCCTGATTTGTCCCAGTGGGGCACGCCGCTGGGGTTCTTAGAGAGCAGCTCCCCGACTCAGTGATAGGTGGTACTGCTTGTGGTCACTGCTTAGTCACAGCACACTGGGGGGTCGGTCATTTGGGACTCAGGACACAATTCCCCAGTTTAGTGTCATTGTGTGGGGTTGTTGGGCATGTGAGTAGCCTATGGGACTTCTAGCTTGCTTTTGGTGGCTACTGGGCTGAGTCTGGGAAGGAGATGTGCGCAGTACATGGGGGAGGAGGGAGAGAGCACCGGGAGAATGCTGCCTTCCCTTCCTGGAGGAGGCAAACTTGAGACCGACCGGCCAGGTATTTCTTTGGAATCTGTGTCCCTCTCTTTCTGCACCTCTTCTCTTTCTTTTGCTCCCTTCCCACCCTCTCCACCTTTGGGATCCCACCTGGGTGTGATTTCTCCAGGTGCTCCAGGCTTACAACTGGGCTGAAATCAGCTACAATGGAGCAAAGCAATCTGGGCAAAGAATTCATACTCGTGGGTGAGTGACTTAGAAATAGGATGCTTAGCTGGGTGCCGTGGCTCACGCTTATAATGCCAGTATTTTGGGAGGCTGAGGCAGGTGAATCACCAGAGGTCAGGAGGTCAAAACCTGCCTGGCCAACATAGCTAAACCCCATCTCTACTAAAAGTAGAAAAGTTAGCTGGGCATGGTGGTGGGTGCCTGTAATGCCAGCTACTCGAGAGGCTGAGGCAGGAGAATCGCTTGAACCCAGCAGACAGAGGTTGTGAGAGGTGAAGCCGGCTGGGCTTCTGAGTCGGGTGGGGACTTGGAGAACTTTTGTGTCTAGCTAAAGGATTGTGAATGCACCAATCAGCACTCTGTTGCTAGCTAAAGGTTTGTAAATGCTCCAGTCAGCACTGTGTGTCTAGCTAATGGGGTGGGGAGTTGGAGAACTTTTGTATCTAGCTAATGGATTGTAAATGCACCAATCCGCTCTCTGTAAAATGGACCAATCAGTAGGATGTGAGTGGGGCCAAGTAAGGGAATAAAAGCAGACCACCGGAGCCAGCAGCGGCAACCCGCTTGGGTCCCCTTCCAGGCTGTGGAGGCTTTGCTGTTTCGCTCTTTGCAATAAATCTTGCTGCTGCTCACTCTCTGTGTCTGCACTACCTTCATGAGCTGTAACACTCACTGCAAAGGTCTACGGCTTCACTCCTGAAGCCAGTGAGATCAGGAACCCACCGGGAGGAAGGAACAACTCTGGACGCCACCTTTAAGAGCTGTTAAACTCACCGAGAAGGTCTGCAGCTTCACTGCTGAAGCCAGCGATACCACGAATCCACCGGAAGGAAGAAACTCCTGACACATCTGAACATGTGAAGGAACAAACTCTGGGCTCACCATATTTAAGAACTGTAACACTCACCATGAGGGTCCGAGGTTTTATTCTTGAATTCAGCGAGAGCAAGAACCCACCGGAAGGAACTAATTCCGGACAGTGCAGTGAGCGGAGATCCTGCCACTGCACTCCAGCCTGGGCGACAGAGCTAGACTCCGTCTCAAACAAACAAACAAACAAACAAACAAACAACACCACCAACAAGAAAAAAGAGGATGCTTACCAACGTAATGGATCCTCCACTTTGTGAGCTTTTATTCAGTGGACAAAGTAGAGTGAAAACTCTGATGCATAAATTACTGGGGAGGAGGACAGGGGAGTGGGGTGGTCCCCAGGTAGATAGGAAGCCCTGTCTCAGGGTCTTGTTCTGAAATCACATCCCCTGGGGAATCCTCAGACTGTCCAGCCATGAGAGCTACAGGTTCTATAAAATCTCCAAGTTACCCCTAGTGCCTCCAGGTAAGTATTCAGAAGTGGGCAGTGTGGATAAGTTCAGGGACAGTGGTGGTTAGTAGGAAACACGTGGACATTTCAGACTTCCCTGTTAGTTGACATGTTTGTGCCCCAAATGTGAATCCTGGGCTCATTATTTTTTCTTTTGTTTGTTTGTTTGTTTGTTTGCTTTTTAATTGAGACGGAGTCTTGCTCTGTCGCCCAGGCAAGAGTGCAGTGGCCGGATCTCAGCTCACTGCAAGCTCTGCCTCCCAGGTTCACGCCATTCTCCTGCCTCAGCCTCCCGAGTAGCTGGGACTACAGGCGCCCGCCACCTCGCCCGGCTAGTTTTTTGTATTTTTTTTTAGTAGAGACGGGGTTTCGCCATGTTCGCCAGGATGGTCTCGATCTCCTGACCTCGTGATCCCCCCGTCTCGGCCTCCGAAAGTGCTGGGATTACAGGCTTGAGCCACCGCGCCCGGCCGTTTGTTTGTTTTTTTAACTGTCAATCTCTCTCCAGTATGACTAGCCCTTGTATTTCCCACGTTCACGTCTTCAGGTGCCTGCTTCTCTTCCTCTCTCTTTCCTCCCTCTCAAGCCTCTCTCTCTCTCTCTTTTTTTTTTTTTTTTGAGACAGGGTCTTATTCTGTCACTCAGGGTGGAATGTAGTGGCATGGTCATGGCTTACTGCAGCCTCAACCTCCCACGCTTAATCAGTCCTCTGGCCTCAGGCTCCAAGTAGCTGGGACTAAGGGCATGAGCCACGACACCCAGCTAACTTTTGTATTTTCTGTAGGGACAGGGCTTCACTATGTGACCCAGGCTGGTTTCCATCTGCTTGGGTCAAGTGATCCACCTGCCTCAGCCTCTCAAAGTGCTGGGATTACAGTGAACCACAGTACACCTGGCCCTCTCTCTCTTTATGGAAACATAATATTTTACATATTTTTGGGTACCTGTGATATTCTGTTACATGCATAGAAAGAGTAATGATCAAGTCAGGGTATTTGGAGTATCCATCACCTTAAGTATGGGTTGATCCTAGCAGTCATATGAAGAACTTGATGGTCCTGACAATGCCTGCCTAAGTTTTGGGGGCACCAGATGGAATCCCCTCACTCAAGGCTGCCACCAGATGGAAGGGAGGGAGTTTGGAGCCCAAGGATGGGTGCTGGTTTTGGGGGCACAGCTTGTCTTGGGCCCACATGGGAATTTTGAGCAGAGGAGAAGTATATTTGGGAAGTAGAAGGAAGATTCCCCAGGCAGAAACCTGCAAGCACCTTAACACATTCATTTGAATGCCTGATTGTGCACTCGCTGTGTACCGTGCAGGGATGCTCTAGCTGCTGGGGGTACATCCCTGAGCATGGTAGGAATAGGCCGTGCCTTTGGTGCGTTTGTGATCAGTTCAAGTGAAAGCTGGTGTGGAAGGGGCTCTTTCTTTCCACCTGGATGGATATTTGGATCGCATTGAGGGGAAGCTCTCGGATTGGTGAAGATGTTAATGTTTCTCCATATTGGAGATTTTAGCACCCTGAGGGATGCTGGTATGCTTGCTGACACCAATTCAGGGGTATGGCAGAGAGACTCTAGGATGGCCCTCAATTATTCATGCTGCTGGTGTTCACACCCCTGTGTAATCCCCTCCCCTTTTGTGTAGGCAGGACTTGCTTCTAACCAACAGGATACAGCAAAGTAGATGGGATGTTGCTTCTGCAATTACATTATACAGGCTCGTAGCTTGTGTCTTGCTAGCACACCCTCTGTATAGACTCTTCCCCTTGCTGGCTCTGAGAAAGAAAGCTGCCCTATAAAGAGGCCCAAGGGGAAGGATCCAAGGGTGGCCTCCAGCCAACAGCCAGCAAGGAACTGAGGCCTTCAGTGTGACAATCTGTAAGTAACTGAATCCTTCCAGCAACCATGTGAACATGGAAGCAGATCCTTCTCCAGTCGAGCCTCAGATGAGACCACAGACCAGGCTGACATCCCTGACTGACAGAGGCCTCAGTTGAATGGAGCCTGGATTCCTGAGCCACAGAAACTGTGAGATAGTCAATGTGAGTTGTTGTAAGTCATGAAATGTGTGTTAAATTGTCATCAGTGTCTTCAGCAATAGAAAACAGGACTGGAAACCTCGTTGAAATCTCCAGAAAGATCCACCTGGCTGCCTCTTGCTCTTCTGTGTTTTGAGACCTTTTCAGTGCTCTGCTAGGTGGTTTTCTGCTCAGGCAATGTGAGTGATCTGAAAAGGGGAAAGGTGACATTGTTGGTCAGGTCATCTGCAAACCTCCCTCAACACAGCAGTGCTTATATTTCTGTGGCTCTTTGTGCTTTTCTGAATGCTTTGAATTATTTTAAAAAAAATTATTATACGATTACCCCCAGTTTTTCCCAACTGACATAGCTCAGAGGGGTTAAGTGATCAGTGCAGGTTCACATAACCAAGTAATGACACAGGTGGGAGCTGAACCTGGGTCTCAGGGGACTCAGGTCCCTGACCAGACTGTGTGACCATGTACATCCACCCGGTTTCTGTTCATGGGTTAGTGTGTGACATGTATATTCCATGATGGCTGCAGCCTCCATCCCAGGAGCACTTGGAGAAGCCATTCCACTCAGCCCCTGTTACCAGAGGAACCCTTGGGATGGAAAAGGGAATCTTGATTCTGCCATCACATGCTCCCATGAGATCTGATTGTCAGCCAGGGCTGATCTGTGGCTGCCAGCAAGGAAGCCACATCATCTCATTGTACCAGACTGGCCCAGCAGAAAGATTAGATAACAACGTTTATTTTGCCATTAGCCCTGCCTGGTCCTCAGTATGGTAGTGCCTGGCTTTCAGGGGTACTGGTTGCAGTGTCTGTAATGCAGGGTAGCCCCTGCCAAGGGCCCAGGTGTTCAGAAATGTTCCATGAACGAATCAAATCAAGCAATGCAATGAGATCTAAGGAACCCAATTATGGCAAGACTGAGACAGAGCACTTAAGGAGGATAAGTGTTATCGAGCTGGTCTGATACGCATTGTGGCAGCTGGTCCCCTAGCAGCTTTCAATCAAGGTCTCACCCCAGGGACACGATCTTCCAACAACAAAGAGAACAATGTGTTTTCCACTCCCCAGTCCCAGAGCTGGGCTGTTTCTCCAAAGATGCAAGCAGGTTTTTAAAGTTAAATTTATGATAACATTTTTGGCTCAACTATAGAAGTAATACATGATCATTTTAGATTATTCATAGGTAAATAAAAATTGTGAAATGACTTATAACCCCGCTACCCAGCGCTAAGCACCGTTAGCATAGTAAATTAATATATTGGTTTACTTGCAAATATAGCACCACAAGATATGGCACATGTTGCTTTGCAACCAACCCGTTTTGATGAGCTCAGCTCACATCTGCTGTGCTACTTTCTCTGTACCTGAACCTGCTTTTAAAAGAAATACCATGGTCCTGTATTTTGCAAGTAATTTTTTAGAAATCTACGTTATCATTTTTAAACCTTTCTTGAAATATTGTATGCACACAGAAAGGTGCATATCGTAAGAAATAGCTTGATGAATTTTCACAAACCAAGCACACGCATGTAACCACAACCCAGACCCAGCAAAAGAGCATGTCAGGTACCCCCGGACCGCACCCCAGGCTCTTCCCAGTCACTACCCCAGTGCCAAACCAAGCGTATCACTACTCTAATATCCAAACAGCAAAGATACATTTCACCTGTTTTTGTACTTTTGATAAGCAGTACCACATAACAAGCACTTTATTTGCATTGAGCTTCTTTGCTCAAAATCATGTTTAGTTGAGGCATCCGCGACTGGTGTCGTGTGGAGTTGTTACTCAGTCCTGTTCATTGCTATGTATTATTCCACTGCATCAATATACCCTTTACTTATCTCTTTTTCAGTTCCTAGGCATTTGGGTAGCTTCCAGTGTGGGGTTCTTAGGAACAGTGCTCTATGAATATTCTCGTATAATATACATCTTCGTTCTTTTCCTCTTATTTATTTATTAAAAACAATGGAAATGAAGTCTTGCTGTGTTGCTCAGGCTGGTCTTGAACTCTTGGGCTCAAGCCGTCCTCCCACCTTGGCCTTCCCAAGTGCTGGGGTTACACCGTGGGCTACTGTGCCTGGCTCCTTTCTTTTTAATTCAAATGTAATAATTGTCCATATTTATGGGTACATAGGGGTGTTTCCGTACATATAATGTTTAGTGATCAGATCAGAGTAATTAGCATATTTATCGTCTTGAACATTGATCATTCTTTTGCTTTTCTTGGAGACAGAATCTCGCTCCGTTGCCCAGGCTGAAGTGCAATGGCGCCATCTCGGCTCACTGCAACCTCTGCCTCCCAGGTTCAGGAGATTCTCCTGTCTCAGCCTCCCAAGTAGCTGGGAATTACAGACATGTGTCACCACGCCCGACTAATTTTGTATTTTTAGTACAGATGAGGTTTCACCATGTTGACCTGGCTGGTCTCAAACTCCTCATCTCAGGTGATTCACCTGCCTCAGCCTCCCAAAGTGTTGGGATTACAGGCATGAGCCACTGAGCCCGGCCAGCATATGCATTTTTAGTTTTTGTGGGGAAAAGAAAGAGATCAGCCTGTTACTGTGTCTATATAGAAAGAAGTAGATATAAGAGACTCCATTTTGTTCTGTATTTGAGATGCTGTTAATCTGTGACCCTACCCCCAACCTTGTCCTTGCAAGAGACATGTGCTGTGGTGACTCAAGGTTTAATGGATTTTGGGCTGTGCAGGATGTGTCTTTGTTAAACAAGTGCCAGAAGGCAGCTTGCTGGTTAAAAGTCATCACTATTCCCTTAATTTCAACTACCCAGGGACACGTACAAGGCCAAAGGTCGCAGGGACCTCTGCCTAGGAAAGCTAGGTATTGTCCAAGGTTTCTCCCCATGTGATAGGCTGAAACAATGCTGCTCAAAGGTTTATGGAGATGTTTGCATATGCATCTCAAGGCACAGCATTTTCCTTTAAACTTATTCATGTCACAGAGATTTTTGTTCATATGTCTTACTGCTGATTTCCTCCCTACCATGATCCTATTGTCCAGCCACTCCCTTATCTTTAAGATGGTAAAGATAATTATCAGTAAATATTAAGGGAACTCAGAGACTGGTGCTGGTGTGGGTCCTCTGTAAGCTGAGCGCCGGTTCCCTGGGCCCACTTTTTCTTTCTCTATACTTTGTCTCTGTGTCTCATTTCTTTTCTCAAGTCGCTCGTTCCACCTAAGGAGAAACACCCACAGGTGTGGAGGGGCAGGCCACCCCTTCAAGTTTTGACAGAAACAGCCACATCATGCTCCTTAGGGTGGTGCCAATTTACACTTCCACCAGCAATGTGTGGAGTGATCATTTGGGACAGGTGAGGATGGATGGGGCAGGAGACCTGTGAGATTAAAATAACACTCCTGGACGAGTGTGAATGAAAAGAACAGAAGGAGCTGTGCTTAGACCCCCAAGGCCTTAGAGGAAGATGCATGAAGCAGAGACCTGAGACTGCAGCAAAGGCTTGTGAATTCATCGTCTCTTGTGCAGCAACATAGGGAGGATCCCTTCGGATATGTTGGCACAGGGCTTTCCGGTCAAATGATCTGTCTAATGAGGAAGCTCTTTAGATGCTGGCTGGGTTCGGGAATCCCAGGGTGGGAATGAAAGAGGTGCTGGGAGAGAGAGGCTGAGCTGCAGCTGCTGGGGTTGAGATGGGGGAGGAAGGAAGGATGGGGCCAGGCGCAGGAGAACGGATAGCATCCAGGAAGGCCTACCCGTATCCCTGGAGCCTAGCACACTGCCTAGCTTCAAAGTAGCTACGTGGGAAATGTCAGAAAAACAAATCCAGCAAAGGAGCCAGGACAGGGTGAAATTCCTTCCCAGAAACTTGAGATATCCACCTGCTTATCCCATGACAAAATGTGAGGAGGATGGAATGTTGGTGGGGGTGGGACCTGACCCCCCTGTTGTCATTCACCTGGCCTTTGTCAAACCCTCTCCACATCTCATACTCTCATCCTATCTGAGTTGTTTCCTTTTAAAACATCATCGCTAATCACTCATTCAGCAACAATTTAGGGACCACCTACTATGTGCCAAGCCCTGTTCTTTCTGCTCAGGCTTCAACCCTAAATACGATAACCATCCCTGCCCTTGTGAATCTGAAACACTTAAATGTGTCGTTACAAGTCGTGCCAAGTACCATGAGGGATAAGGTGGGCCCAGGCTCTATGGGAGAGTGGTCAGGGAGGGCTGATCACTTTTACAGGGAAGTGACTTTTTTTTTTTGAGGTGGAGTTTCACTCTTTTTGCCCAGGCTGGAATACAATGGCATGATCTCAGCTCACTGCAACGTCTGCCTCCTGGGTTCAAGCGATTCTCCTGCCTCAGCCTCCCGAGTAGCTGGGATTACAGGTGCCCGCCACCACGCCAAGCTAATTTTTTGTATTTTTAGTAGAGATGGGATTTCACCATGTTGGCCAGGCTGGTCTCCAATTCCTGACCTCAGTTCATCTGCCCACCTCGGCCTCCCAGAGTGTTGGGATTATATGTGTGAGCCACCGCACCTGGTTGGGAAGTGACATTTAAGCCACGTCTGCAGATGCTAGGTGTTAGCAAGGCAAGAAAGAGGGAAAGGCAACCCAGGCAAAGGAACCAGCATGTGCAAAGTCTGGAGGTGGGAAAGCACTTGGGTTATCGTGGCCGTGGGAGCCAGGGTGGAGGGAGCTCAGGGCAGTGGGATCAGAGTGAGGCAGGGATGGTTTTGAGGGAAAGGAGCACACAGGACCTGGAACTATGCCAAAGATTTGCTGTTTTGTTCCAAAGGCAGTGGCAAGAAGGCATTAAGAGTTTTAAGCAAGGAAGGGATGAGACGAAATGTATGTTTCATAAAGTTGACTCAGCTATGGAAAGTGGGCTTGGGAGGGTGAGAGTGACCCCGGGGAGACTGGGCGTTGGAGATCATCCCTGGCCCTCCTACAGCCCAGCTCCAGCCTCTGGCCCTGCCTTCAGCAGACAGCCTGGGTTGGCTGTTACCAGAAGCAGGAGCTATGGAAATTTTCCCAGTGTGCATGCTGAGAGGCCCAGGGCTGTAATAGACTTCCTAGCAAGAGAGAGTCTGAGATCAAGCTGAGCTGAGTTAAAATGAAACAGATCACTTTGCAGCAGGACTTATCAGAGCCTTTGATTGGGAACTGTAGCTGGTGAGCCCTGGGGAAGGGCCTGGAACGTAGTTGTTCTGTACTTATTTTGAAACTATGTTTTCCATTGTACGTTTTGCTACCAAGCTCAGTCTGAGAAACTGCTCCATTTCCTCTTTGCCTTTCTAGGGAATATATGCTACTGAGCGTGCTTAATTCTCTGTCTCACAGCCTCTGCTCAGGGAAGTGGAACACCATTCTGTTTGTTACAGACGGGGAAACAGATGTGTTCAGGGTCTTGTGCCTGGGACCTTGCGGGAGATTGACAGTGAGTCTTGGTCACCAGCGAATCACAGGGGCGTCCTGGAAGACTGTGGGGTATCAGCTTCTTCCACTTCTCCTGTCCATGTCTTGCAGACAACACTGCCCTGTCCTATCTACTTAGGGACATCGCCATTAGTGTCCACCTCTCCTGTCTCTCCTGATTGCTTTCTTTTCCTCATGATCTTTGTCTCTTTTTTTTTGAGCTGCAGTCTCACTCCGTTGCCCAGGCTAGAGTGCAATGGTGCGATCTCAGCTCACTGCAACCTCCACCTTCCCGGTTCAAGCGATTCTCCTGCCTCAGCCTCCCGAGTAGCTGGGATTCCAGGCACGCACCACCACGCCCAGCTAATTTTTGCATTTTGAGTAGAGACGGGATTTCACCATGTTGGCCAGGCTGGTCTCAAACTTGTGACCTGTCTGTCTCAGCCTCCCAAAGTGCTGGGATTACAGGTATGAGCCACTGCTCCCAGCCTTGTCATAATCTCTTACTGGTTTTGGGAGAAGTAAGAAGTTGACTCCCTCAACTAAGAGCTTCAGTGCTATTTTTTCTTTTTTTCTCTCTCTTTTCTTTCTTTCTTTCTTTTTTTTTTTTTTGAGATGGAGTCTCTCTGTGTTGCCCAGGCTGGAGTACAATGGCACGATCTCAGCTCTCACTGTCCCTTCTATGAGAAGAGAATGAGCCCAGCATTTTTGGCCCCCAGGTGTTTTTATGATGCTTCCAGCACAGCCCCCTGCAGGCCTCTGTCTTCCTGGCTCCACCATGAAGTGTCCGCTGCTGGGGTCACCCTGTTGGCTGCCATCCAAGTGGATGTGGTTATTTTGGTCCCTGCCCTGGCGTTCTAACCCCAGTGATGTGAAGGAAAAAGACCAGCAAAGAGAAGCAGCTCCACAAAACCTGTTTCAGTAGGTTATGTTTTTATTCTACATTATTGGTAAGACAGGGAACAGGGCCAAGACCTTCACACTCCCCTGGAAGGACAGTCAGGAGAATTAGATACATCTAAAGTGGGCACAGGACGGAGGTCAGATCTTCCTGGGAGGTGGCTGGAAAGACCTGGGCTTAAGCCACGGGAGCCAGGCCGACCTGGTTGTTTGCTCTGTCGAAGACAGTGAAGTACTGGCGGATGAAGACATCACCCAGGATCCAAAGCTCTCCAGATTCGGTGGGGACGTCCATGCCCTGGAAGCCGCTGATGCAGCTGCCCTGGCTCTGGAGAAAAGGAGAATAAAAGTGGAGTTGAGACGTCGATTCAGCAGTGACAGGCACTGAGTGATAAACATCCAGGGCGCCCTGGTCCAGCTGCAAGGCATGTGCAAGGAGGAGCTTCCTGGCTCAGTGTCCAGGGACTCGGCTGTTGTTGGCCTGGAGTCGGCCTGTAGAAGCTGTCCACAGCACGATTGGTTTCTACGCATTACTGGACATTATCTGGCGTTTCTGGCAGGCACAGGAACCCTGACATCAGCATCAGAGCTAAGGCCTTGGGGAGAATTCAGCTGGTAGGAAGGAGTGTGAAAACTCAGCCCACACAGCCTTTTCTCATGATTATTCTGATCCCGACCAGGGGCAAACCGGAGGAGCTGTTAGCCTCTTGCCTCACTAAGTCACTGGGCTGTGACCTTGTCTGCACGTCACCTGGGGAGCTTTGAACCCCCGTAGCCCATCCCATTGCTCAGGCCTTGCCCTCTCCTAATGTAATCAGAATCACTGGGGGAGCCCAGGCATCAGTGCTTCTTGTTGAGTAACATCAGTCCACTGGCAAAATCAGTTTTCCACCTGACGTTATAGTAATAGAAGGGAGAGTTTTCCTGTGGCTCGTACAGCTAAAGATTTGCTACTTGGTAGAGATGGTAGGAGTGTCGGAAGCCCCAGCCTATGGAAATGAGGATTTCCCTTTACCCAACCCTTGGTAGTTCTGATGTGATGAGTCTCACTTGGTTAACCTTACCGCACTCTGAGGGTGGGGAAAGCTGCCATGTCTACATTTTGGATGAGAAAACTGAGGCTGAGATGAGTTGTATCTTGCTCAGAATCAATGGGCTGGTAATTCAGACCCAGGACTTGGACTCAGGGATCCAAATAGAATCCTCTTTTCCCTCCATTAACCTTTGCTTCACTTGTTCCCTTAGGGGGCTGTATCCGAGTTCTTATTCCTGCGTTTGTTTTCAATCTGTTCCTTCTCTCCGGAGCTGTCTGGGGCAGATGTTCGTCTGCCTCTGCCTCTCGGCTTCAGCTCGTGGAAGCGCACTTTCCCTCTGCAGAGGGGACTCTGTGGCCACATTCTGTGTGAGCCCCTCTAGTGGATGGTCCAGAGCCCCCTCACCTGCAGGATGTAGGCACTGGGTGGCACAGGATACTGGATTCCATTGATGGTGAAGACGATGTCGGGCAGGCTGCTGATGGCTGAGCAGCTGACCACCATCTGGAAAGAGTGAGGTGAGAAAAGTTGGAAGGGTTTTGGTCCCGTGTGCCTGGCACACCCACTATTTGAGTGTAGAACAGAGCCGTCGGGGCTGGACTCACCTCGCCGTCTGAGTTCTCGCTGGCTCCGATGTCGCTCTGGATGTTGGCAATGGGGCTGGTTGGGCCGGTCAGCAGAGAGGTGCCAGTGTCAACAATGGCCTGGCAGCCCTCAGCGCAGGCGATGGCCTCTCCGTTCATGGTGATGCTGAGAGCAAGGAGCAAGTGAAGGTCCCTGAGCCCTCAGGGGTACATCTCTCCAAGGGGGAACCAGGAGGTGACCCCAGACATTTCTTCCCCACCCATCCATTGGCCAGTGAGTGAAATTTCTGTTCCTCTCGTTTACACATTCATTCATCCTGCATTCATTTATGCAACAAATATTTTGCAAGTGCCCACTCTCTGCCAGGCATGGGAAACGCAAAGCTAAACCAGACAGCCTCACAGTTCCAGGCTGCAGGGAGCTCCCGGCCTGGCTGGCAAGATAAGTTATGGTGGCAGAAGGGCAGGATGATAAGCCAGGCGTGCGGCAGGGAACAAAACAGCGTCCAGGGTGAGAGGCGGTGGAGGGAAGCAGCCAGGGGAGCAGACACCCAGGGATTCCAGGCAGGTGAAGAGAGAAGGAGGACATCAACAGGGGACGGTATGCGGGGAGGGACAGAGACCAGAGGGCTGGGGCAGGAGTTGGAGGAACTGGTGAAATGCTAGCATGGCTGGGCAGACATGAGGTGATCAATGTGTCCTGGTTTGCCTGGGATGGTCCCGGTTTTAGTACCGAAAGTCCTTGTCCTGGAGAATTGTTCACTCTTGAGAAATGACTTCACACAATTTCTTAGCCATTTTGCCCTACTTCTAGACTGAAAGTGACACATTTCTTCGAGTGGGAGGAGCATTGCTGGTTCCCAGGCCCGTTAAATTGAGATGTGTGGACAGGTGGTTGCCCAGCTTTCCCCAGGGATGCTGGTGGATTGTTCTGCCTCCGTGACTATTAGGACATTGGCTATCTGACCCTTGCAGAGTCTCGGCTTCCCAGACAGCTCTTCCCTCCTCCGCCCGGGACGTGTCTTTCTAGGGTTTCTCTGGCTGGGCCAACTTCCGCCTTCCCCCTGGAGTGTGTTCCCCTGTGTCAGCTGTCCCTGGGGGGATTCTGGAAAGCTGGTTAGCTATGAATCCATAAGGAAATGGGATGTGGGGCCCAGGCCTGGATGCTGCCTGTCTGTGGCAGTCCCACCTGTCCACGGAGATCTGCCAGTAACCCTCGACAGAAACAGGAACCCAGTTCAGACTTCCAGTGTAGTAAGAAGAGTCAATGCCACCAAATATCACCACGCTGCCACTCTGGTCATCGCTGTGGAAAGTGAGGGAAGAAGACATGAATTTCTCTGTTCGTTCATTTGTGTGAACATCTGCTGTTGGCTCCTCGGAGCTACCCTTGATTGGGCACTTGGCAGGCTGTCCTGGGGTGTGACAAATGTGGTTTCTTGTCCTCTTAGGCCAGGGCCCACGCAGTGGACACTGTCACTGTTATTTCCACTTCCCATGAGGACACTGAGCCTGAGGGAGGTGAGGTCACCTGCCCAAGGTCACACAGCGGGGGAGTGGTGGAACTACGTTTGGAAGAACACGGGTCTTTTAGGTTGATGTGTGGTTTCCACTGTGGTACTCACTCTAGTTGCCATGGCGACCCCAGGGATGTGAATGGGTGACAGTGTCGGCTCTTAAGGACTTGATGGTGGAGATCTCTTGTTCTTAGCTGGGAGCAGTTTTGCCCCCAGGGGAATGTCTGGAGACATTTTGGATTGATTGGGTGGGGGTAGTGGATGCTACTGGCATCTAATGTTTAGAGGCTGGGGATGCTGCCAAACGTCCTACAATGCATGGGACAGTCCCTGGCAAGGACTTATGCTGGTCTGAAATGTTAATAATGCCCAGATTGAGAGACTCAGATCTAGCTGGGGAGATACAACGGCCCCACGTGAAATATTTAAGGGCTCATAAAGGCAGATTATGTTTCAGAGCCACCTTGAACATCAACTGGCCAAGAGGAACACATGACAAAGAGCCTTCCTGTTGTAAATTGCAGGAGTCCTTGTTATTTCAATATTCATTTTCTAAATCTTTGCAGTTTCAGGGTAGATGCAGAACAAATGTAGATGGCAATAAGAAATCAGTCATCGGAGAACTGGCCATGTATAAAACATGACCCCCTCACTGAACCCACCCACCTTTGCTGTGAACGTCTCACAGTGTAATGCTATATAGCGAGGACCTAGATGTGTAGTTACGAACCGAGGAAACAAGTGAATGACGGCAAATCCTTTCAAAAGACGAGGACGTTCGTGAGTGTTAGAGGAACGTTGAGTGTCTTAAGAAAGTGGATGATGCCCTCAGATATTCTTGCGTAACACTCTACTCAGCCGAAATTGACATTTGATTTATTCTTTGTTCATTTGTTTGTTTGTTCATGTATTTCTTTGTTCATTCCTAGAATTAGCCCACGGTCACAAATGGAACCTAGGTTTTATTAAATCACAAAAGAAACTTGCTTTCATGATTTAAAAATGTCATCATCCATGATATATCTTGATCAAATCTTTTCATTTTTGTGTTATGGAATTTTGTTCTGTTTTAAGTGTATTCACTTTGTTTATTTATTTATTTATTTTCTGAGATGGAGTCTCGCTCTGTTGCCCAGACTGGAATGCAGTGGCACAATCTTGGCTCACTGCAACCTCCGCCTCCCAGGCTCAAGCGATTCTCCCTGCCTCAGCCTCCCGAGTAGCTGGGTGTACTGGTGCCTGCCACCACGCCTGGCTAATTTTTGTATTTTTTAGTAGAGACAGGGTTTTGCCATGTTGACCAGGCTGGTCTTGAACTCCTGACTTCAGGTGATCCTCATGTCTCAGACTCCCAAAGTGTTGGGATTACAAGCATGAACCACCGTGTCTGGCCAAGTGTATTCATTTCAGTGGCATCTTTGGGGGCCAAGGATGAGGGAACTGGCACTGAGGGGCAAATGGCTGAGGACATTTGAGTTGTGCACATCAAGGGGATAAAGATGCTGGTAAATGAGATGGAGTGCACATGGCCCGTCAGAGAGAGACTTGGCACTATCACTCTCCAAAGACACATTTCTCTAGCCTCAAAA
The DNA here is from genome assembly GCF_049350105.2 of Macaca mulatta. Classification (NCBI taxonomy): domain Eukaryota; kingdom Metazoa; phylum Chordata; class Mammalia; order Primates; family Cercopithecidae; genus Macaca; species Macaca mulatta. The sequence goes on from NC_133419.1 coordinate 12,838,851, forward strand.
ATTGACTTTCCAAATCCCTTGCTTCCCAAGACCCTCTCCATCGCAGCCAGCCTTGAACAGCTCCTGCTGGGCCAGAACACTGTGACCTCTGGAGGGGGAGGTGGGAGGAGGCCCCTCTCCACCCAACTTACGCGCTCAGGTAGACAGAGAAGAGGTCCTGAGAAACCAGGCCCTGGTCCCAGATGTTGTCAAAGACGGGTGTGGCCCCGGACGAGGAAATGCTGGGGTAGGCCAGCCCCAGGATGCCGTCGAAGGGAGCATAATACAGGAAGGAGCCGGGTTCGGTCTCGCTCAAGCCGAAGATCTGATTGGTGTCCGAGATGCCTCCAACCTGGGTGGGGGATCCGAGATGATATTCACCCTCAGGTCACGTTCACTGAGCTCTGGGTGCCAGCCTCAGGCCTACAGCTGCCCTGGTTCATCCCATGCAGGACTTGGCTGCCAGGGTATCAGCCCGGAAGGAGGGGAGAGGGACTGTCTCCTGGAATGCTCGTTCCTCTGCTGGAGGTAACCATGGCAGCTGATCTGCAGATGGCCACGGTCTATGACTCAGTGTGAGATTTTGCTGGAGAACAGATTCACTGTATGTTTGTGTTACGGATGAAGAAATGCAAAGCAGACCCCGGGCGAATCAGGGCCTTTGACCCCTGCCATGCCCCAAAAGTAGCAGAGAGGGCTTGTGGAGATTTGAGGACGTGGGGGGGCTGCAGGTTGGGAGAAGGAGGAAGAGGAGGAGGTGCCAGTTAGAATTGAGCCTTTACTGACTCTCCCCACCCTCCATAACATTCTGCTTGGGTGGAGCTGAGGCTGGCTTATGGCTCCCGGCAGCCCACCCTTTTACTCACTGCCACCCGAGCTAGCAACGTCTGTGACATCTCTGCTGCTTCTCCCCCAGCCCGTACCCCCAATCAGGTTACTTTTGTGATCACCGACACTCATCGTGCTGGAATAAGCTGATTCTGGGGGTGCCTGATGGCGGGATGCAGCGGCAGCCTGCAGGCGCCCACCTGGACAGTGTCGTATCCGAGGATGCCTGTCATGCTGCCGGTGCCGTAGGTGATGGAGAGTGTCCCGCTGGTGGACTGGTAGGTGGAGGAATCCTGAGGGTTGAAGAGGTTGTGGTTGGCTGCAACGGCAAGCGGTGATTGTCAGCCTCTGAGAGCTGGGTGAAGGTCACAGGCTGGGACGTCTTCCTGGGATGGGGTGCCCTGGCCCCAGGAAGGGCTCTGGAGGTGAGCAGTGACCTTTTCCCCTAGACCCTTGGACCCCAAGAGACCCCATGTTCTGTCCTGTCTCATTGAACTCCTGGGACCATTCACTGATGGCAGGTACCCAGGCAACCCCAAGGGCCTACCGGGGACTCCCCAAGGCCAACATTGAGCTGAGCAGGCTGGTGGCTACCCAGTGACGAGCGCTTTCACCCCCCAGCCTGCGGCCAGTGCTCCCATTATGTGGATGATGACACAGGCACCCCATCTTAATTAAAACTCAGGTGAAAACATTAGAAGAGGAAGGAACCCGCAACACACATTGTTCATGACTTCCAAAGACAAGCTCTCTTTCATTAGCAACCAATGATTTTTCTTTTTTTTTTTTAAAGGAGCTCAGCACTCACCTCTAGCCTGTCCGGGCCAGGCTTTGGAGCCATTTCCTCACACTGGACTCTTTCCTAGCGGGCTATTCTACAGCCCGTTGGCCCTGTCTTGCTTTGGGCCCCTATATTTCCTCTCCCAGGCTGTGGGTATTTTGGGGAACTTCTCTCTTCCCCACAGACTGGAAAATCTTTGACTGCAGGGATCGTATCACTCATCCCTTTACCCCGTGGAGCACCTGCGCCCAGTGCTTGGCACGTAGTAGGTGCTCAGTAAATGCCTGTCGAGTGGCTCCAGCAGGCTTGAGGTGGGAGCTATCAGAAGCCCACGGGTGTCCAGGGTTCCCCAGGGTCAGCTGGTGCTGGGGAGCGAGAGTGGGGTGGGGCAGGCTGGGAACTTACTGCATGCGAGACTGGAGCAGTAGACTGAGGGCACCCACAGGTTGGAGGATCCGGTGTCAAAGATCACGGTGAAATCCTGGGCAGGGGTTCCGATGCCGATAGTGCCGAAGTACTCCACCTGCCGAGGCCGGGACAGCACAGTTCATGGACCGGGGTCTCTCTGTCGGGGCCTCCCTAGGGGCTCTCTCTGGGTCACCTCCTCGGTTGCCCTCTCAACCTTTTCCTTCCCTCCTCACAGTTCTTGTCTTTCTCTTCCCAGCCACCGCCTTCATCCTTCTAAGCCCAGCCCTGGCGTCCCTTCCTCCTTGAAGTCTTCCCTGATTGCTCCCCCAATTTACCTTCTGCTCTCTCCTAAGCACCACAAGCATCTAACAGTCTGCTGTTCTCTCTTCAGCCATTGTCTTGTCTGTCACAGTCTTCCCATCCTTACAGCACATGTTCTCAGAGGATGGGGGTGGAATCTTCTAGCACCGGGCAAGTGACAGCTTAAGTGCTTGTGCCTTAAATTGTTTTTCAGAAGCTAAGCAAGCCACCTAAAGATGGAAACCTGGCTGGTTTTCTTATTTCTACATCTAGATGTGTGAGCAGGTTGCAAGAAAGGGCATTGCCAGTATTTTTCTTCTTCTTTTTTTTTTTGAGGCAAGTCTCGCTCTGTTGTCCAGGCTGGAGTGCAGTGGCACGATCTCGGCTCACTGCAGCCTCTGCCTCCTGGGTTCCAGTGATTCTCCTGCCTCAGCCTCCCAAGTAGCTGGGATGACAGGTGTGTGCCATCACGCCCGGCTAATTTTTGTATTTGTAGTAGTGACGGGGTTTCACCATGTTTCCAGGCTGGTCTGGAACTCCTGTCCTCAAGTGATCCACCCACCTCAGACAACCAACCAGTATTTTTATTCTGAGTGGCAGCACTTTCCCCCCTTGCCGGCTCTGTTCTCGCCACACTGGTCTGCTTGCTGTTCTTTGGTGATGACTAGTCACTCCTGCCCCAGGACCTTTGCATTGGCTATTCCTTGTGCTAGGAAAATGTTTATTCTAGATCTTTCTTTGGCTGATCTTTTTTTTCAAAAATCAATCATTCGGGTCTGTAGTCAAATGTCCCCTCTACCAACAGTCCTTCTGTGACCACTTTATCTACATTTGCTCCCTCTCGATCTTCTTTTTCCCCATAGTTCAATTAATTAATTTGTCTTGGCCCTCATCAGTACCTGAAATTATCTTCCACGCTTGCTTATCTGTCATCCCCTGTAGAATATAAGCTCCAGGAACTTTGATTATTCACCATTGTTTTGGCCACTTGCATAGCCTCTGGCACATAGAGAGGTGCCAATATTTGCCAAATATTTGTTAACTAAATAAATGCACTAACTAAGCCTCTTACCAAGGGCCTGCCAGACCCCATGCTAAGCACTCCAGAAAACATGATTGCGTTAATTCCTGGCAACAACCTCTGTTGGTAGATATTAGTGTTTTTGTTTTCCAGACCAAGAAACGGGCTCAGAGGATTTAAATGTCTTGGCCAAGGTCCTGTGACTTAGAGGCGCTAGAACCCACATTTGCACTAGGTCTGCTGGATGGCGGAGGCCAATCTCTGAACCACAGGCATCACTGCTCTGTGCCCTCTGCCCTGTGCCAGGCACAGAGGGGACATACGATATCTGTGGGAAGGCAGGGTGTTTGCTGTCGGGTCTCAAATAATAAAGTCAGAGTGATCTTTCTGAAACTCGGATCTGATTTTGTCACCCCCTGTTTGAGATAAATCAGTGGCAGTTAGGATGGAGCCTCTCTCCGTCCACCCCTCGGCTCCTCGGGCCGCAGTCTGCAGCACCCTTCTTCCCTCCCTCTGGGCTCTCCTTCAAATGCCCTGTGCTCCCGCCTGCACACGGTTCGGCACAAGTGATCAGGCTGTGCGGAGTTCTGTCTTCTATTGGATATTCCCGCTCTTCCTGCATGGCTCCGCGGAGGCTCCCTGCCCAAGTGGCAGAGTCTTGTAGTGTGACACCTTCACTCTGTGGTCCTCCTGCTGCCTGTTCTTTTCATTGCTTTGCAAGACTCCTTGATTACTGTCTTTCTCTCCTTGGCTATGACTTTGCTCACTGCTGTTTCCTCCTGAGCCCCACAGAGGCCCTGATATTTAACGAGGCGCTCAGAAGAAATGAACATTGCATGAACAAGTGAAGGAATGAATGAATGAACAAGAAGCAACAGCTCTGTGAACTTTCCTGCCTGCCCGGGGCCACTGACACCTAGGGGCAGACCCTGGGTCACTGCCTGGAGCCTCAGAGCCCCGGCCCATCCTCCAAGACCCCAGGGAAACACTCTTTCCTGCCGGCCAAGTCCTCAGAGCCGGCCCCGCCGCTTGCCCACACACTCACATCCAGGTAGTTCTCCAGGGGCTGTTCGTCTATCAGGGTGGGCGCCTCTGCCTGGGGGAAGTACTTGCTGGCTGGGTTGCGGTTGTGCTTCTTCAGGAAGTCCTTCAGCAGGCCATGCTCGGACAGGTTGCGCCTCAAGGACTTCTTTCTGACGAGGGGGACCCTGTGGTTTGGAGGAGGAAGAGGAATTAGGCAAGGATTCTGCTCACCGGGTTCTGTGGCAGCCCCAGAAGGGAAGGGAAGCTGGTCTAAGAGAGGAAGAAGGAAGGGAGACGCTCCCACTTCTGTGCAATAATGCAAAGAAGTTCAGCTGCCTAGTGGTGGAGCTGGAACCAAAACCAGGCTGGACTCTTAACCAGCTGGTCTAAGAGAGGAAGATGGAAGGAAGGGAGATGCTCCCACGTCTGTGCAATAATGCAAAGAAGTTAAGTTGACTAGGGATGGAGCTGGGAACCAGACTCGGGCTGGGCCCGAGTTTTAACCAGGTCTGCAGAGCTGCCTCCCAAAGGTTGGAGAGAGAAGCAGAAAAGGGGGATGGAGACAGCCAAAGACAGAGAGAGAAAAAAGGGAAGAAGGAAGACACAGGAGTAAAGAAGGGCGATGTGAGAGGCAGGCGTCTTCACACCCATGCCACTGGGACTCACTTGTAGATGATGCACTCAGAGAGTGCCACCAGACCCAGCAGCAGCAGCCAGTTCATGGTTCTTCCCGGGTCCCAACTCCAGGGAGAAGCAAGACGGGAGGAAGGTGCAGAGCAGCAGCATGAGCTGCCCCTTATATGCAACTTGGGTCCTGCCTTATCGGCCTCTTGCAAAGTCACCCGTTCCCCTGATCCCAAACAGAAAAGCTCCTGATAAGATTGTCGCTGCCCCGAGTCATGTTCTGAGACTGTTCCAGTGGAGGCACTTTCCATTGTAACCTTGCGCCATTTGCGGACAGGGGCGGGGGTGGGAGGTTGCCATGGGGGTTGACCCGCAGAGGGAGAGAGAAGCAATTGCCTGAAGGCTTAGTTTTTCTTTCCTTTTGCTTCCCCTTCCCCTTCCCCTTCCTTCCTTCCTTCCTTCCTCTGTCCCTCCCTCCCTCCCTTCTTTTCTTTCTTCCTTTCTTCCTCCCTCCCTTCCTCCCTCCCTCTCTCTCTCTCTCTCTCTCTCTTTCTTTTTCTTTCTTCTGATGGAGTTTTGTTCTGTCGCCCAGTCACAGGCTTATTTCTTTAGCATTGACAAGGGCCCACGTTAACATTTTACAAGCTGAGCATTTCCACAAAGTTGGTTACAAGTGTGTTTAGCACAGCATTGGACAGACAGATGGGAAGGAGCCCCAGGTGGCCTGATTTGTCCCAGTGGGGCACGCCGCTGGGGTTCTTAGAGAGCAGCTCCCCGACTCAGTGATAGGTGGTACTGCTTGTGGTCACTGCTTAGTCACAGCACACTGGGGGTCGGTCATTTGGGACTCAGGACACAATTCCCCAGTTTAGTGTCATTGTGTGGGGTTGTTGGGCATGTGAGTAGCCTATGGGACTTCTAGCTTGCTTTTGGTGGCTACTGGGCTGAGTCTGGGAAGGAGATGTGCGCAGTACATGGGGGAGGAGGGAGAGAGCACCGGGAGAATGCTGCCTTCCCTTCCTGGAGGAGGCAAACTTGAGACCGACCGGCCAGGTATTTCTTTGGAATCTGTGTCCCTCTCTTTCTGCACCCCTTCTCTTTCTTTTGCTCCCTTCCCACCCTCTCCACCTTCGGGATCCCACCTGGGTGTGATTTCTCCAGGTGCTCCAGGCTTATAACTGGGCTGAAATCAGCTACAATGGAGCAAAGCAATCTGGGCAAAGAATTCATACTCGTGGGTGAGTGACTTAGAAATAGGATGCTTAGCTGGGTGCCGTGGCTCACGCTTATAATGCCAGTATTTTGGGAGGCTGAGGCAGGTGAATCACCAGAGGTCAGGAGTTCAAAACCTGCCTGGCCAACATAGCGAAACCCCATCTCTACTAAAAGTAGAAAAGTTAGCTGGGCATGGTGGTGGGTGCCTGTAATGCCAGCTACTCGAGAGGCTGAGGCAGGAGAATCGCTTGAACCCAGGAGACAGAGGTTGTGAGAGGTGAAGCCGGCTGGGCTTCTGAGTCGGGTGGGGACTTGGAGAACTTTTGTGTCTAGGTAAAGGATTGTGAATGCACCAATCAGCACTCTGTTGCTAGCTAAAGGTTTGTAAATGCTCCAGTCAGCACTGTGTGTCTAGCTAATGGGGTGGGGAGTTGGAGAACTTTTGTATCTAGCTAATGGATTGTAAATGCACCAATCCGCTCTCTGTAAAACGGACCAATCAGCAGGATGTGAGTGGGGCCAAGTAAGGGAATAAAAGCAGACCACCGGAGCCAGCAGCGGCAACCCGCTCGGGTCCCCTTCCAGGCTGTGGAGGCTTTGCTGTTTCGCTCTTTGCAATAAATCTTGCTGCTGCTCACTCTCTGGGTGTGCACTACCTTCATGAGCTGTAACACTCATTGCGAAGGTCTGCGGCTTCACTCCTGAAGCCAGTGAGATCAGGAACCCACCGGGAGGAAGGAACAACTCTGGACGCCACCTTTAAGAGCTGTTACACTCACCGAGAAGGTCTGCAGCTTCACTGCTGAAGCCAGCGATACCACGAACCCACCGGAAGGAAGAAACTCCGGACACATCTGAACATGTGAAGGGACAAACCCCGGGCTCACCATATTTAAGAACTGTAACACTCACCATGATAGTCCACGGTTTTATTCTTGAATTCAGCGAGAGCAAGAACCCACTGGAAGGAACCAATTCCGGACACAGTGCAGTGAGCGGAGATCCTGCCGCTGCACTCCAGCCTGGGCGACAGAGCTAGACTCCGTCTCAAACCAACAAACAAACAACACCAACAACAAAAAAGAGAATGCTTACCAACGCAATGGATCCTCCACTTTGTGAGCTTTTATATAGTGGACAAAGTAGAGTGAAAACTCTGATGCATAAATTACTGGGGAAGAGGACAGGGGAGGTGGTAGGTCACCAGGTAGATAGGAAGCCCTGTCTCAGGGTCTTGTTCTGAAATCACATCCCCTGGGGCATCCTCAGACTGTCCAGCCATGAGAGCCACAGGTTCTATAAAATCTCCAAGTTACCCCTAGTGCCTCCAGGTAAGTATTCAGAAGTGGGCAGTGTGGATAAGTTCAGGGACAGTGGTGGTTAGTAGGAAACACGTGGACATTTCAGACTTCCCTGTTAGTTGACATGTTTGTGCCCCAAATGTGAATCCTGGGCTCATTATTTTTTCTTTTGTTTGTTTGTTTGTTTTTTAATTGAGACGGAGTCTCGCTCTGTCGCCCAGGCTGGAGTGCAGTGGCCGGATCTCAGCTCACTGCAAGCTCTGCCTCCCAGGTTCACGCCATTCTCCTGCCTCAGCCTCCCGAGTAGCTGGGACTACAGGCGCCCGCCACCTCGCCCGGCTAGTTTTTTGTATTTTTTTTTAGTAGAGACGGGGTTTCGCCGTGTTAGCCAGGATGGTCTCGATCTCCTGACCTCGTAATCCCCCCATCTCGGCCTCCCAAAGTGCTGGGATTACAGGCTTGAGCCACCGCGCCCGGCCGTTTGTTTGTTTTTTTAACTGTCAATCTCTCTCCAGTATGACTAGCCCTTGTATTTCCCACGTTCACGTCTTCTGGTGCCTACTTCTCTTCCTCTCTCTTTCCTCCCTCTCAAGCCTCTCTCTCTCTTTCTTTCTTTCTTTTTTTTTTTTTTTGAGACAGGGTCTTATTCTGTCACTCAGGGTGGAATGTAGTGGGATGGTCATGGCTTACTGCAGCCTCAACCTCCCACGCTTAAACAGTCCTCTGGCCTCAGGCTCCAAGTAGCTGGGACTAAGGGCATGAGCCACCACACCCAGCTAACTTGTATTTTCTGTAGAGACAGGGCTTCACTATGTGACCCAGGCTGGTTTCCATCTGCTTGGGTCAAGTGATCCACCTGCCTCAGCCTCTCAAAGTGCTGGGATTACAGTGAACCACAGTGCACCTGGTCCTCTCTCTCTTAATGGAAACATAGTATTTTACATATTTTTTGGGTACCTGTGATATTGTGTTACATGCATAGAAAGAGTAATGATCAAGTCAGGGTATTTGGAGTATCCATCACCTTAAGTATGGGTTGATCCTGGCACTCATATGAAGAACTTGATGGTCCTGACGATGCCTGCCTAAGTTTTGGGGGCACCAGATGGAATCCCTTCACTCAAGGCTGCCACCAGATGGAAGGGAGGGAGTTTGGAGCCCAAGGATGGGTGCTGGTTTTGGGGGCACAGCTTGTCTTGGGCCCACATGGGAATTTTGAGCAGAGGAGAAGTATATTTGGGAAGTAGAAGGAAGATTCCCCAGGCAGAAACCTGCAAGCACCTTAACACATTCATTTGAATGCCTGATTGTGCACTCACTGTGTATCGTGCAGGGATGCTCTAGCTGCTGGGGGTACATCCCTGAGCATGGTAGGAATAGGCCATGCCTTTGGTGCGTTTGTCATCAGTTCAAGGGAAAGCTGGTGTGGAAGGGGCTCTTTCTTTCCACCTGGATGGATATTTGGATCACATTGAGGGGAAGCTCTCTGATTGGTGAAGATGTTAATGTTTCCCCATATTGGAGATTTTAGCACCCTGAGGGATGCTGGTATGCTTGCTGACACCAATTCAGGGGTATGGCAGAGAGACTCTAGGATGGCCCTCAATTATTCATGCTGCTGGTGTTCACACCCCTGTGTAATCCCCTCCCCTTTTGTGTAGGCAGGACTTGCTTCTAACCAACAGGATACAGCAAAGTAGATGGGACGTTGCTTCTGCGATTACATTATACAGGCTCGTAGCTTGTGTCTTGCTAGCACACTCTCTGTATAGACTCTTCCCCTTGCTGGCTCTGAGAAAGAAAGCTGCCCTATGAAGAGGCCCAAGGGGAAGGAACCAAGGGTGGCCTCCAGCCAACAGCCAGCAAGGAACTGAGGCCTTCAGTGTGACAATCTGTAAGTAACTGAATCCTGCCAGCAACCATGTGAGCATGGAAGCAGATCCTTCTCCAGTCGAGCCTCAGATGAAACCACAGACCAGGCTGACATCCCTGACTGACAGAGGCCTCAGTTGTATGGAGCCTGGATTCCTGAGCCACAGAAACTGTGAGATAGTCAATGTGAGTTGTTGTAAGTCATGAAATGTGTGTTAAGTTGTCATCAGTGTCTTCAGCAATAGAAAACAGGACTGGAAACCTCGTTGAAATCTCCAGAAAGATCCACCTGGCTGCCTCTTGCTCTTCTGTGTTTTGAGACCTTTTCAGTGCTCTGCTAGGTGGTTTTCTGCTCAGGCAATGTGAGTGATCTGAAATGGGGAAAGGTCACATTGTTGGTCAGGTCATCTGCAAACCCCCTCAACACAGCAGTGCTTATATTTCTGTGGCTCTTTGTGCTTTCTGAATGCTTTGAATTATTTTTAAAAAGAATTATTATGCAATTACCCCCAGTTTTCCCCAACTGATATAGCTCAGAGGGGTTAAGTGATCAGTGCAGGTTCACATAACCAAGTAATGACACAGGTGGGAGCTGAACCTGGGTCTCAGGGGACTCTGGTCCCTGACCAGACTGTGTGACCATGTACATCCACCCGGTTTCTGTTCATGGGTTAGTGTGTGACATGTACATTCCATGATGGCTGCAGCCTCCATCCCAGGAGCACTTGGAGAATCCATTCCACTCAGCCCCTGTTACCAGAGGAACCCTTGGGATGGAAAAGGGAATCCTGATTCTGCCATCACATGCTCCCATGAGATCTGATTGTCAGCCAGGGCTGATCCGTGGCTGCCAGCAAGGAAGCCACATCATCTCATTGTACCAGACTGGCCCAGCAGAAAGATTAGATAACAACGTTTATTTTGCCATTAGCCCTGCCTGGTCCTCAGTATGGTAGTGCCTGGCTTTCAGGGGCACTGGTTGCAGTGTCTCTGATGCAGGGTAGCCCCTGCCAAGGGCCCAGGTGTTCAGAAATGTTCCATGAACGAATCAAATCAAGCAATGCCATGAGATCTAAGGAACCCAATTATGGCAAGCCTGAGACGGAGCACTTAAGCAAGATAAGTGTTATCGAGCTGGTCTGATAGGCATTGTGGCGGCTGGTCCCCTAGCAGCTTTCAATCAAGGTCTCACCCCAGGGACACGATCTTCCAACAACAAAGAGAACAATGTTTTTCCACTCCCCAGTCCCAGAGCTGGGCTGTTTCTCCAAAGATGCAAGCAGGTTTTTAAAGTTAAATTTATGATAACATTTTTGGCTCAACTATAGAAGTAATACATGATCATTTTAGATTATTCATAGGTAAATAAAAATTGTGAAATGACTTATAACCCCGCTACCCAGCGCTAACGACCGTTAGCATAGTAAATTAATATATTGGTTTACTTGCAAATATAGCACCACAAGATATGGCACATGTTGCTTTGCAACCAACCCGTTTTGATGAGCTCAGCTCACATCTGCTGTGCTACTTTCTCTGTACCTGAACCTGCTTTTAAAAGAAATACCATGGTCCTGTATTTTGCAAGTAATTTTTTAGAAATCTACGTTATCATTTTTAAACCTTTCTTGAAATACAATATGCACACAGAAAGGTGCATATCATAAGAAACAGCTTGATGAATTTTCACAAACCAAGCACACGCATGTAACCACAACCCAGACCCAGCAAAAGAGCATGTCAGGTACCCCCGGACCGCACCCCAGGCTCTTCCCAGTCACTACCCCAGTGCCAAACCAAGCGTATCACTACTCTAATATCCAAACAGCAAAGATACATTTCACCTGTTTTTGTACTTTTGATAAGCAGTACCACATAACAAGCACTTTATTTGCATTGAGCTTCTTTGCTCAAAATCATGTTTAGTTGAGGCATCCGCGACTGGTGTCGTGTGGAGTTGTTACTCAGTCCTGTTCATTGCTATGTATTATTCTACTGCATCAATATACCCTTTACTTATCTCTTTTTCAGTTCCTAGGCATTTGGGTAGCTTCCAGTGTGGGGTTCTTAGGAACAGTGCTCTATGAATATTCTCTTATAATATACATCTTCGTTCTTTTCCTCTTATTTATTTATTAAAAACAATGGAAATGAAGTCTTTCTATGTTGCTCAGGCTGGTCTTGAACTCTTGGGCTCAAGCCGTCCTCCCACCTTGGCCTTTCCAAGTGCTGGGGTTACACCATGAGCTACTGGGCCTGGCTCCTTTCTTTTTAATTCAAGTGTAATAATTGTCCATATTTATGGGTACATAGGGGTGTTTCTGTACATATAATGTTTAGTGATCAGATCAGAGTAATTAGCATATTTATCGTCTTGACATTGATCATTCTTTTGCTTTTCTTGGAGACAGAATCTCGCTCCGTTGCCCAGGCTGAAGTGCAATGGCGCCATCTCGGCTCACTGCAACCTCTGCCTCCCAGGTTCAGGAGATTCTCCTGTCTCAGCCTCCCAAGTAGCTGGGAATTACAGACATGTGTCACCACGCCCGACTAATTTTGTATTTTTAGTACAGATGAGGTTTCACCATGTTGACCTGGCTGGTCTCAAACTCCTCATCTCAGGTGATTCACCTGCCTCAGCCTCCCAAAGTGCTGGGATTACAGGCATGAGCCACTGAGTCCGGCCAGCATATGCATTTTTAGTTTTTGTGGGGAAAAGAAAGGGATCAACCTGTTGCTGTGTCTATATAAAAAGAAGTAGATATAAGACACTCCATTTTGTTCTGTATTTGAGATGCTGTTAATCTGTGACCCTACCCCCAACCTTGTCTTTGCAAGAGACATGTGCTGTGGTGACTCAGGGTTTAATGGATTTTGTGCTGTGCAGGATGTGTCTTTTTTAAACAAGTGCCAGAAGGCAGCTTGCTGGTTAAAAGTCATCACCATTCCCTTAATTTCAACTACCCAGGGACACGTACAAGGCCAAAGGTCGCAGGGACCTCTGCCTAGGAAAGCTAGGTATTGTCCAAGGTTTCTCCCCATGTGATAGGCTGAAACAATGCTGCTCAAAGGTTTATGGAGATGTTTGCATATGCATCTCAAGGCACAGCATTTTCCTTTAAACTTATTCATGTCACAGAGATTTTTGTTCATATGTCTTACTGCTGATTTCCTCCCTACCATGATCCTATTGTCCAGCCACTCCCTTATCTTTAAGATGGTAAAGATAATTATCAGTAAATACTAAGGGAACTCAGAGACTGGTGCTGGCGTGGGTCCTCTGTAAGCTGAGCGCCGGTTCCCTGGGCCCACTTTTTCTTTCTCTATACTTTGTCTCTGTGTCTCATTTCTTTTCTGAAGTCTCTCGTTCCACCTAACGAGAAACACCCACAGGTGTGGAGGGGCAGGCCACCCCTTCAAGTTTTGACAGAAACAGCCACATCATGCTCCTTAGGGTGGTGCCAATTTACACTTCCACCAGCAATGTGTGGAGTGATCATTTGGGACAGGTGAGGATGGATGGGGCAGGAGACCTGTGAGATTAAAATAACACTCCTGGACGAGTGTGAATGAAAAGAACAGAAGGAGCTGTGCTTAGACCCCCAAGGCCTTAGAGGAAGATGCATGAAGCAGAGACCTGAGACTGCAGCAAAGGCTTGTGAATTCATCGTCTCTCGTGCAGCAACATAGGGAGGATCCCTTCGGATATGTTGGCACAGGGCTTTCCGGTCAAATGATCTGTCTAATGAGGAAGCTCTTTTTTTTTTTTTTTTTTTTTTGAGACGGAGTCTCGCGCTGTGTCACCCAGGCTGGAGTGCAGTGGCGCGATCTCGGCTCACTGCAAGCTCCGCCTCCCAGGTTCACGCCATTCTCCTGCCTCAGCCTCCGAGTAGCTGGGACTACAGGCGCCCGCCACCACGCCCGGCTAGTTTTTTGTATTTTTAGTAGAGACGGGGTTTCACCACGTTAGCCAGGATGGTCTCGATCTCCTGACCTCGTGATCCACCCGCCTCCTTCCCAAAGTGCTGGGATTACAGGCTTGAGCCACCGCGCCCCACCGAGGAAGCTCTTTAGATGCTGGCTGGGTTGAGGAATCCCAGGGTGGGAATGGAAGAGGTGCTAGGAGAGAGAGGCTGAGCTGCAGCTGCTGGGGTTGAGATGGGGGAGGAAGGAAGGATGGGGCCAGGCGCAGGAGAACGGATAGCATCCAGGAAGGCCTACCCGTATCCCTGGAGCCTAGCACACTGCCTAGCTTCAAAGTAGCTACATGGGAAATGTCAGAAAAAGAAATCCAGCAAAGGAGCCAGGATAGGGTGAAATTCCTTCCCAGAAACTTGAGAAATCCACCTGCTTATCCCATGACAAAATGTGAGGAGGATGGAATGTTGGTGGGGGTGGGAGCTGACCCCCCTGTTGTCATTCACGTGGCCTTCCTCAAACCCTCTCCACATCTCATACTCTCATCCGATCTGAGTTGTTTCCTTTTAAAACATCGTCGCTAATCACTCATTCAGCAACAATTTAGGGACCACCTACTATGTGCCAAGCCCTGTTCTTTCTGCTCAGGCTTCAACCCTAAATACGATAACCATCCCTGCCCTTGTGAATCTGAAACACTTAAATGTGTCGTTACAAGTCGTGCCAAGTACCATGAGGGATAAGGTGGGCCCAGGCTCTATGGGAGAGTGGTCAGGGAGGGCTGATCACTTTTACAGGGAAGTGACTTTTTTTTTTTTGAGGTGGGTTTCACTCTTTTTGCCCAGGCTGGAATACAATGGCATGATCTCAGCTCACTGCAACGTCTGCCTCCTGGGTTCAAGCGATTCTCCTGCCTCAGCCTCCCGAGTAGCTGGGATTACAGGTGCCCGCCACCACGCCAAGCTAATTTTTTGTATTTTTAGTAGAGATGGGATTTCACCATGTTGGCCAGGCTGGTCTCCAATTCCTGACCTCAGTTCATCTGCCCACCTCGGCCTCCCAGAGTGCTGGGATTATATGTGTGAGCCACCGCACCTGGTTGGGAAGTGACATTTAAGCCACGTCTGCAGATGCTAGGTGTTAGCAAGGCAAGAAAGAGGGAAAGGCAACCCAGGCAAAGGAACCAGCATGTGCAAAGTCTGGAGGTGGGAAAGCACTTGGGTTATCGTGGCCGTGGGAGCCAGGGTGGAGGGAGCTCAGGGCAGTGGGATCAGAGTGAGGCAGGGAAGGTTTTGAGGGAAAGGAGCACACAGGACCTGGAACTATGCCAAAGATTTGCTGTTTTGTTCCAAAGGCAATGGCAAGAAGGCATTAAGAGTTTTAAGCAAGGAAGGGATGAGACGAAATGTATGTTTCATAAAGTTGACTCAGCTATGGAAAGTGGGCTTGGGAGGGTGAGAGTGACCCCGGGGAGACTGGGCGTTGGAGATCATCCCTGGCCCTCCTACAGCCCAGCTCCAGCCTCTGGCCCTGCCTTCAGCAGACAGCCTGGGTTGGCTGTTACCAGAAGCAGGAGCTATGGAAATTTTCCCAGTGTGCATGCTGAGAGGCCCAGGGCTGTAATAGACTTCCTAGCAAGAGAGAGTCTGAGATCAAGCTGAGCTGAGTTAAAATGAAACCGATCACTTTGCAGCAGGACTTATCAGAGCCTTTGATTGGGAACTGTAGCTGGTGAGCCCTGGGGAAGGGCCTGGAACGTAGTGTGTTCTGTACTTATTTTGAAACTATGTTTTCCATTGTACACTTTGCTACCAAGCTCAGTCTGAGAAACTGCTCCATTTCCTCTTTGCCTTTCTAGGGCATATATGCTACTGAGCGTGCTTAATTCTCTGTCTCACAGCCTCTGCTCAGGGAAGTGGAACACCATTCTGTTTGTTACAGACGGGGAAACAGATGTGTTCAGGGTCTTGTGCCTGGGACCTTGCGGGAGATTGACAGTGAGTCTTGGTCACCAGCGAATCACAGGGGCGTCCTGGAAGACTGTGGGGTATCAGCTTCTTCCACTTCTGCCCTATCCTGTCTACTTAGGGACATTGCCATTAGTGTCCACCTCTCCTGTCTCTCCTGATTGCTTTCTTTTCCTCATGATCTTTGTCTCTTTTTTTTTGAGCTGCAGTCTCACTCCGTTGCCCAGGCTAGAGTGCAATTGTGCGATCTCAGCTCACTGCAACCTCCACCTTCCCGGTTCAAGCGATTCTCCTGCCTCAGCCTCCCGAGTAGCTGGGATTCCAGGCACGCACCACCACGCCCAGCTAATTTTTGCATTTTGAGTAGAGACGGGATTTCACCATGTTGGCCAGGCTGGTCTCAAACTCGTGACCTGTCTGTCTCAGCCTCCCAAAGTGCTGGGATTATAGGTATGAGCCACTGCTCCCAGCCTTGTCATAATCTCTTACTGGTTTTGGGAGAAGTAAGAAGTTGACTCCCTCAACTAAGAGCTTCAGTGCTATTTTTTCTTTTTTTCTCTCTCTTTTCTTTTTTTCTTTCTTTTTTTTTTTTTTTGAGATGGAGTCTCTCTGTGTTGCCCAGGCTGGAGTACAATGGCACGATCTCAGCTCTCACTGTCCCTTCTATGAGAAGAGAATGAGCCCAGCATTTTTGGCCCCCAGGTCTTTTTATGATGCTTCCAGCACAGCCCCCTGCAGGCCTCTGTCTTCCTGGCTCCACCATGAAGTGTCCGCTGCTGGGGTCACCCTGTTGGCTGCCATCCAAGTGGATGTGGTCATTTTGGTCCCTGCCCTGGCGTTCTAACCCCAGTGATGTGAAGGAAAAAGACCAGCAAAGAGAAGCAGCTCCACAAAACCTGTTTCAGTAGGTTATGTTTTTATTCTACATTATTGGTAAGACAGGGAACAGGGCCAAGACCTTCGCACTCCCCTGGGAAGGACAGTCAGGAGAATTAGATACATCTAAAGTGGGCAGAGGACGGAGGTCAGATCTTCCTGGGAGGTGGCTGGAAAGACCTGGGCTTAAGCCACGGGAGCCAGGCCGACCTGGTTGTTTGCCCTGTCGAAGACAGTGAAGTACTGGCGGATGAAGACATCACCCAGGATCCAAAGCTCTCCAGATTCGGTGGGGACGTCCATGCCCTGGAAGCCGCTGATGCAGCTGCCCTGGCTCTGGAGAAAAGGAGAATAAAAGTGGAGTTGAGACGCCGATTCAGCAGTGACAGGCACTGGGTGATAAACATCCAGGGCGCCCTGGTCCAGCTGCAAGGCATGTGCAAGGAGGAGCTTCCTGGCTCAGTGTCCAGGGACTCGGCTGTTGTTGGCCTGGAGTCGGCCTGTAGAAGCTGTCCACAGCACGACTGGTTTCTACGCATTACTGGACATTATCTGGCGTTTCTGGCAGGCACAGGAACCCTGACATCAGCATCAGAGCTAAGGCCTTGGGGAGAATTCAGCTGGTAGGAAGGAGTGTGAAAACTCAGCCCACACAGCCTTTTCTCATGATTATTCTGATCCCGACCAGGGGCAAACCGGAGGAGCTGTTAGCCTCTTGCCTCACTAAGTCACTGGGCTGTGACCTTGTCTGCACGTCACCTGGGGAGCTTTGAACCCCCGTAGCCCATCCCATTGCTCAGGCCTTGCCCTCTCCTAATGTAATCAGAATCACTGGGGGAGCCCAGGCATCAGTGCTTCTTGTTGAGTAACATCAGTCCACTGGCAAAATCAGTTTTCCACCTGACGTTATAGTAATAGAAGGGAGAGTTTTCCTGTGGCTCGTACAGCTAAAGATTTGCTACTTGGTAGAGATGGTAGGAGTGTCGGAAGCCCCAGCCTATGGAAATGAGGATTTCCCTTTACCCAACCCTTGGTAGTTCTGATGTGATGAGTCTCACTTGGTTAACCTAACCGCACTCTGAGGGTGGGGAAAGCTGCCATGTCTACATTTTGGATGAGAAAACTGAGGCTGAGATGAGTTGTATCTTGCTCAGAATCAATGGGCTGGTAATTCAGACCCAGGACTTGGACCCAGGGATCCAAATAGAATCCTCTTTTCCCTCCATTAACCTTTGCTTCACTTGTTCCCTTAGGGGGCTGTATCGAGTTCTTATTCCTGCGTTTGTTTTCAATCTGTTCCTTCTCTCCGGAGCCGTCTGGGGCAGATGTTCGTCTGCCTCTGCCTCTCGGCTTCAGCTCGTGGAAGCGCACTTTCCCTCTGCAGAGGGGGACTCTGTGGCCACATTCTGTGTGAGCCCCTCTAGTGGATGGTCCAGAGCCCCCTCACCTGCAGGATGTAGGCACTGGGTGGCACAGGATACTGGATTCCATTGATGGTGAAGACGATGTCGGGCAGGCTGCTGATGGCTGAGCAGCTGACCACCATCTGGAAAGAGTGAGGTGAGAAAAGTTACAAGGGTTTTGGTCCCGTGTGCCTGGCACACCCACTATTTGAGTGTAGAACAGAGCCGTCGGGGCTGGACTCACCTCGCCGTCTGAGTTCTCGCTGGCTCCGATGTCGCTCTGGATGTTGGCAATGGGGCTGGTTGGGCCGGTCAGCAGAGAGGTGCCGGTGTCAACAATGGCCTGGCAGCCCTCAGCGCAGGCGATGGCCTCTCCGTTCATGGTGATGCTGAGAGCAAGGAGCAAGTGAAGGTCCCTGAGCCCTCAGGGGTACATCTCTCCAAGGAGGAACCAGGAGGTGACCCCAGACATTTCTTCCCCACCCATCCATTGGCCAGTGCGTGAAATTTCTGTTCCTCTCATTCACACACTCATTCATCCTGCATTCATTTACCCAACAAATATTTTACAAGTGCCTACTCTCTGCCAGGCATGGGAAACGCAAAGCTAAACCAGACAGCCTCACAGTTCCAGGCTGCAGGGAGCTCCTGGCCTGGCTGGCAAGATAAGTTATGGTGGCAGAAGGGCAGGATGATAACCCAGGTGTGCGGCAGGGAACAAAACCGGGTCCAGGGTGAGAGGCAGTGGAGGGAAGCAGCCAGGGGAGCAGACACCCAGGGATGCCAGGCAGGTGAAGAGAGAAGGAGGACATCAACAGGGGACGGTATGCGGGGAGGGACAGAGACCAGAGGGCTGGGGCAGGAGTTGGAGGAACTGGTGAAATTCTAGCATGGCTGGGCAGACATGAGGTGATCAATGTGTCCTGGTTTACCTGGGATGATCCTAGTTTTAGTACTGAAGTCTTTGTCATGGGAAATTGTTCACTCTTGAGAAATGACTTCACATAATTTCTTAGCCATTTTGCCCTACTTCTAGACTGAAAGTGACACATTTCCTCAAGTTGGAGGAGCGTGTGCTGGGTCCCAGGCCCCTTAAATTGAGATGTGTGGACAGGTGGTCACCCAGCTTTCCCCAGGGATGCTGGTGGATTGTTCTGCCTCCGTGACTATTAGGACAGTGGCTATCTGACCCTTGAAGAGTCTCGGTTTCCCAGACACCTCTTCCCTCCTCTGCCCGGGACGTGTCTTTCTAGGGTTTCTCTGGCTGGGGCAACTTCCGCCTTCCCCCTGGAGTGTGTTCCCCTGTGTCAGCTCTCCCTGGGGGGATTCTGGAAAGCTGGTTAGCTATGAAGCCATAAGGAAATGGAATCTGGGGCCCAGGCCTCGATGCTGCCCATCCATGGCAGTCTCACCTGTCCACGGAGATCTGCCAGTAACCCTCGACAGAAACAGGAACCCAGTTCAGACTTCCAGTGTAGTAAGAAGAGTCAATGCCACCAAATATCACCACGCTGCCACTCTGGTCATCGCTGTGGAAAGTGAGGGAAGAAGACATGAATTTCTCTGTTCGTTCATTTGTGTGAACAACTGCTGGTGGCTCCTCAGAGCTACCCTTGATTGGGCACTTGGCAGGGCTGTCCTGGGGTGTGACAAATGTGGTTTCTTGTCCTCTTAGGCCAGGGCCCACGCAGTGGACACTGTCACTGTTATTTCCACTTACCATGAGGACACTGAGCCTGAGGGAGGTGAGGTCACCTGCCCAAGGTCACACAGCCGGGGAGTGGTGGAACTACGTTTGGAAGAACACGGGTCTTTTAGGTTGAGTGTGTCGTTTCCACCGTGGTACTCACTCTAGTTGCCATGGCGACCCCAGGGATGTGAATGGGTGACAGTGTCGGCTCTTAAGGACTTGATGGTGGAGATCTCTTGTTCTTAGCTGGGAGCAGTTTTGCCCCCAGGGGAATGTCTGGAGACATTTTGGATTGATTGGGTGGGGGTAGTGGATGCTACTGGCATCTAATGCTTAAAGGCTGGGGATGCTGCCAAACGTCCTACAATGCATGGGACAGTCC
This sequence comes from Macaca mulatta, assembly GCF_049350105.2. Classification (NCBI taxonomy): domain Eukaryota; kingdom Metazoa; phylum Chordata; class Mammalia; order Primates; family Cercopithecidae; genus Macaca; species Macaca mulatta. Next base: position 12,858,439 of record NC_133419.1, read on the forward strand.
CTGGCAAGGACTTATGCTGGTCTGAAATGTTAATAATGCCCAGATTGAGAGACTCAGATCTAGCTGGGGAGATACAACGGCCCCACGTGAAATATTTAAGGGCTCATAAAGGCAGATTATGTTTCAGAGCCACCTTGAACATCAACTGGCCAAGAGGAACACATGACAAAGAGCCTTCCTGTTGTAAATTGCAGGAGTCCTTGTTATTTCAATATTCATTTTCTAAATCTCTGCAGTTTCAGGGTAGATGCAGAAGCAAATGTAGATGGCAATAAGAAATCAGTCATCGGAGAACTGGCCATGTATAAAACAGGACCCCCTCACTGAACCCACCCACCTTTTCTGTGAACATCTCACAGTGTAATGCTATACAGTGAGGACCTAGACACATAGTTACCAACCGAGGAAACAAGTGAATGATGGCGAACCCTTTCAAAAGAGGAGGACGTTCGTGAGTGTTAGAGGAACGTTGAGTGTCTTAAGAAAGTGGATGATGCCCTCAGATGTTCTTGCGTAACACTCTGGTCAGCCCAGATTGACATTTGATTTATTCTTTGTTCATTTGTTTGTTTGTTCATGTATTTCTTTGTTCATTCCTAGAATTAGCCCACGGTCACAAATGGAACCTAGGTTTTATTAAATCACAAAAGAAACTTGCTTTCATGATTTAAAAATGTCATCATCCATGATATATCTTGATCAAATCTTTTCATTTTTGTGTTATGGAATTTTGGTCTGTTTTAAGTGTATTCACTTTATTTATTTATTTATTTATTTATTTATTTATTTATTTTCTGAGATGGAGTCTCGCTCTGTTGCCCAGGCTGGAATGCAGTGGCACAATCTTGGCTCACTGCAACCTCAACCTCCCAGGCTCAAGCGATTCTCCCCGCCTCAGCCTCCTGAGTAGCTGGGTGTACTGGTGCCTGCCACCACGCCTGGCTAATTTTTGTATTTTTTAGTAGAGACAGGGTTTTGCCATGTTGGCCAGGCTGGTCTTGAACTCCTGACTTCAGGTGATCCTCCTGTCTCAGACTCCCAAAGTGCTTGCATTACAAGCATGAACCACCATGTCTGGCCAAGTGTATTCATTTTTTTTTTTTTTTTTTTTTTTTGAGACGGAGTCTTGCTCTGTCACCCAGGCTGGGGTGCAGTGGCCAGATCTCAGCTCACTGCAAGCTCTGCCTCCCGGGTTTACGCCATTCTCCTGCCTCAGCCTCCCGAGTAGCTGGGACTACAGGCGCCCGCCACCTCGCCCGGCTAGTTTTTTTTTGTATTTTTTAGTAGAGATGGGGTTTCACCGTGTTAGCCAGGATGGTCTTGATCTCCTGACCTCGTGATCCACCCGTCTCGGCCTCCCAAAGTGCTGGGATTACAGGCTTGAGCCACCGCGCCCGGCCAAGTGTATTCATTTTTAATGACATCTTTGGGGGCCAAGGATGAAGGAACTGGCACTGAAGGGCAAATGGCTGATGACATTTGAGTTGTGCACATCAAGGGGATAAAGTCGCTGGTAAATGAGGTGGAGTGCACATGGCCCATCAGAGAGAGACTTGTCACTATCTGTCTGCAAAGACACATTTCTGTAGCCTCAGACATTGACTTTCCAAATGCCTTGCTTCCCTAGACCCTCTCCATCGCAGCCAGCCTCGGACAGCTCCTGCTGGGCCAGAACACTGTGACCTCTGGAGGGGGAGGTGGGAGGAGGCCCCTCTCCACCCAACTTACGCGCTCAGGTAGACAGAGAAGAGGTCCTGAGAAACCAGGCCCTGGTTCCAGATGTTGTCAAAGACGGGTGTGGCCCCGGAGGAGGAAATGCTGGGGTAGGCCAGCCCCAGGATGCCGTCGAAGGGAGCATAATACAGGAAGGAGCCGGGTTCGGTCTCGCTCAAGCCGAAGATCTGATTGGTGTCCGAGATGCCTCCAACCTGGGTGGGGGAACCGAGATGATATTCACCCTCAGGTCACGTTCACTGAGCTCTGGGTGCCAGCCTCAGGCCTACAGCTGCCCTGGTTCATCCCATGCAGGACTTGGCTGCCAGGGTATCAGCCCGGAAGGAGGGGAGAGGGACCGTCTCCTGGAATGCTCGTTCCTCTGCTGGAGGTAACCATGGCATCTGAATTGCAAATGGCCACGGTCTATGACTCAGTGTGAGATTTTGCTGGAGAACCGATATTCGCTGTGTGTTTGTGTTACGGATGAACAAATGCAAAGCAGACCCCGGGCGAATCAGGGCCTTTGACCCCTGCCATGCCCCAAAAGTAGCAGAGAGAGCTTGTGGAGATTTCCTGACGTGCGGGGGCTGCTGCAGGTCGGGAGAAGGAGGAAGAAGAGGAGGTGCTAGTAGAGAATTGAGCCTTTACGGACTCTCCCCACCCTCCATAACATTCTGCTTGGGTGGAGCTGAGGCTGGCTTATGGCTCCCGGCAGCCCACCCTTTTACTCACTGCCACCCGAGCTAGCAACGTCTGTGACATCTCTGCTGCTTCTCCCCCAGCCCGTACCCCCAATCAGGTTACTTTTGTGATCACCGAGACTCATCGTGCTGGAATAAGCTTATTCTGGGGGTGCCTGATGACAGGATGCAGCGGAAGCCTGCAGGCGCCCACCTGGACAGTGTCGTATCCGAGGATGCCTGTCATGCTGCCGGTGCCGTAGGTGATGGAGACTGTCCCGCTGGTGGACTGGTAGGTGGAGGAATCCTGAGGGTTGAAGCGGTTGTGGTTGGCTGCAAGGGCAAGCGGTGATTGTCAGTTTCAGAGCTGGGTGAAGGTCACAGGCTGGGATGTCTTCCTGGGATGGGGTGCCCTGGCCCCAGGAAGGGCTCTGGAGGTGAGCAGTGACCTTTCCCCCTAGACCCTTGGACCCCAAGAGACCCCATGTTCTGTCCTGTCTCATTGAACTCCTGGGACCATTCACTGATGGCAGGTTCCCAGCCAACCCCAAGGGCCTCCCGGGGACTCCCCAGGCCAACATTGAGCTGAGCAGGCTGGTGGCTGCCCAGTGATGAGCGCTTTCACCCTCCAGCCCCCAGCCGGTGCTCCCGTTATGATGTGGAAGAAGCTGGAGGCACCTCATCTTAATTAAAACTCAGGTGAAAACATTAGAAGAGGAAGGAACCTGTAACACATATTGCTCATGACTTCCAAAGACAAGCTCTCTTTCGTTAGCAAACAATGATTTTTCTTTTTTTTTAAACGAGCTCAGCACTCACCTCTAGCATGTCCTAGTGGGCTATTCTACAGCCCGTTGGCCCTGTCTTGCTTTGGGCCCCTACACATCCTCTCCCAGGCTGTGGTTATTTTGGGGAGCTTCTCTCTCCCCTCAGACTGGAAAATCTTTGACCGCAGGGATCATATCATTCATCCCTTTACCCTGTGGAGCACCTGCGTCCAGTGCCTGGCACATAGTAGGTGCTTAGTAAATGCCTGTTGAGTGGCTCCAGCAGGTTTGGGGGGGGAGGTGTCTGAAGCCCACGGGTGTCCAGGGTTCCCCAGGGTCAGCTGGGGCTGGGGATCGAGACTGGGGTGGGGCGGGCTGGGAACTTACTGCACGCGAGACTGGAGCAGTAGACTGAGGGCACCCACAGGTTGGAGGATCCAGTGTCAAAGATCACGGTGAAGTCCTGGGCAGGGGTTCCGATGCCGATAGTGCCGAAGTACTCCATCTGCCGAGGCCGGGACAGGGCAGTTCATGGACCGGGGTCTCTCTGTCGGGGCCTCCCTAAGGGCTCTCTCTGGGTCATCTCCTCGGTGTGCCTCTCTACCTTTTCCTTCCCTCCTCACAGTTCTTGTCTTTCTCTTCCCAGCCACCGCCTTCATCCTTCAAAGCCCAGCCCTGGTATCCCTTCCTCCTTTAAGTCTTCCCTGATTGCTCCCCCAATTTACCCTCTGCTCTCTCCTAAGCACCACAAGCACCTAACAATCTGCTGCTCCCTATTCAGCCATTGTCTTGGATGTCACAGTCTTCCCATCCTTACAGCACAGAGTATCTGGGTGGAACCTTCTAGCACCAGGCAAGTGACAGCTTAAGTGCTTGTGCCTTAAATTGTTTATCGGAAGCTAAGCAAGCTACCTAAAGATGGAAACCTGGCCGATTTTCTTATTTCTACATCTAGATGTGTACAGTAGGTTGCAAGAAAGGGCATTGCCAGTATTTTTCTTCTTCTTCTTCTTCTTTTTTTTTTTTTTTGAGGCAAGTCTCGCTCGGTTGTCCAGGCTGGAGTGCAGTGGCATGATCTCGGCTCACTGCAGCCTCTGCCTCCTGGGTTCCAATGATTCTCCTGCCTCAGCCTCCCAAGTAGCTGGGATGACAGGTGTGTGCCATCACTCCTGGCTAATTTTTGTATTTGTAGTAGTGACGGAGTTTCACCATGTTTCCAGGCTGGTCTCAAACTCCTGACTTCAAGTGATCCACCCACCTCAGCCAACCAACCAGTATTTTTCTTCTGAGTGGCAGCATTTTCCCCCCTTGCTGGCTCTGTTCCCGCCATACTGGTCTGCTTGCTGCTCCTTGGCGATGAGCAGTCCCTCCTGCCCTAGGGCCTTTGCACTGGGTATTTCTTGTGCTATGAAAATGTTTATTCTAGATCTTTCTTTGGTTGATCCTTTTTTCAAAAATCAATCATTCAGGTCTCTAGTCAAATGTCCCCTCTGCCAACAGGCCTTCTGTGACCACTTTATCTAAATTTGCCCTCTCTCGATCTTCTTTTTCCTCATACTCCAATTAATTAATTTGTCTTGGCCCTCATCAGTACCTGAAATTATCCTCCACACTTGCTTATCTCTCATCCCCTGTAGAATATAAGCTCCACGAACTTTGTTTATTCACCATCATTTTGGCAACTTGCATAGCCTCTGGCACATAGAGAGGTGCCAATATTTCCTAAATATTTGTTAACTAAATAAATGCGCTAACTAAGCCTCTTACCAAGGGCCTGCCAGACCCCATGCTAAGCACTCCAGAAAACATGATTGCGTGAATTCCTGGCAACAACCTCTGTTGGTAGATATTAGTGTTTCTGTTTTCCAGACCAAGAAACGGGCTCAGAGGATTTAAATGTCTTGGCCAAGGTCCTGTGGCTTAGAGGCGCTAGAACCCACATTTGCACCAGGTCTGCTGGATGGCAGAGGCCAATCTCTGAACCACAGTCATCACTGCTCTGTGCCCTCTGCCCTGTGCCAGGCACAGAGGGGACATACGATATCTGTGGGAAGGCAGGGTGTTTGCTGTCGGGTCTCAAATAATAAAGTCAGAGTGATCTTTCTGAAACTCGGATCTGATTTTGTCACCCCCTGTTTGAGATAAATCAGTGGCAGTTAGGACGGAGCCTCTCTCCGTCCACCCCTCGGCTCCTCGGGCCGCAGTCTGCAGCACCCTTCTTCCCTCCCTCTGGGCTCTCCTTCAAATGCCCTGTGCTCCCGCCTGCACAGGGTTCGGCACAAGTGATCAGGCTGTGCGGAGTTCTGTCTTCTTCTCTTGGAAATTCCCGCTCTTCCTGCATGGCTCCCGGGAGGCTCCCTGCCCAAGTGGCAGAGTTGTAGTGTGACACCTTCACTCTGTGGTCCTCCTGCTGCCTGTTCTTTTCATTGGTTTGCAAAACTCCTTGATTACTGTCTTTGTCTCCTCGGCTATGACTTTGCTCACCGCGGTTTCCACCTGAGCCCCGCACAGGCCCTGACATGTAAGCACAGGCCCTGACATGTAACGAGGTGCTCAGAAGAAATAAACATTGCATGAACGAGTGAAGGAATGAATGAATGAACAAAAAGCAGCAGCTCTGAGTGTGAGCTTTCCTGCCTGCCCGGGGCCACTGACACCTAGGGGGCAGACCCTGGGTCACTGCCTGGAGCCTCAGAGCCCCGGCCCATCCTCCAAGACCCCAGGGAAACTCTCTTTCCTGCGGGCCAAGTCCTCAGAGCCGGCCCCGCCGCTTGCCCACACACTCACATCCAGGTAGTTCTCCAGGGGCTGTTCGTCTATCAGGGTGGGCGCCTCCGCCTGGGGGAAGTACTTGCTGGCTGGGTTGAAGTTGTGCTTCTTCAGGAAGTCCTTCAGCAGGCCATGCTCGGACAGGTTGCGCCTCAAGGACTTCTTTCTGACGAGGGGGACCCTGTGGATTGGAGGAGGAAGAGGAATTAGGCAAGGATTCTGCTCACCGGGTGCTGTGGCAGCCCCAGAAGGGAAGGGAAGCTGGTCTAAGAGAAGAAGAAGGAAGGAAGGGAGACGCTCCCACATCTGTGCAATAATGGAAAGAAGTTAAGCTGCCTAGTGGTGGAGCTGGAACCAAACCCAGGCTGGACTCTTAACCAGCTGGTCTAAGAGAGGAAGATGGAAGGAAGGGAGGAGCTCCCATGTCTGTGCAATAATGCAAAGAAGTTAAGTTGACTAGGGCTGGAGCTGGGAACCAGACTCGGGCTGGGCCCGAGTTTTAACCACATCTGCAGAGCTGCCTCCCAAAAGGGCAGAGAGAGAGGCAGACAAGGGGGATGGAGACAGCCAAAGAGAGAGAGGAAAAAAAGGGAAGAAGGAAGACACAGGAGTAAAGAAGGGCGATGTGGGAGGCAGGCGTCTTCACACCCATGCCACCCGGACTCACTTGTGGATGATGCACTCAGAGAGCGCCACCAGACCCAGCAGCAGCAGCCACTTCATGGTTCTTCCCGGGTCCCAACTCCAGGGAGAAGCAAGACGGGAGGAAGGTGCAGAGCAGCAGCATGAGCTGCCCCTTATATACAACTTGGGTCCTGCCTTATCGGACTCTTTGAAAGTCACCGGTTTCCCTGATCCCAAACAGAAAAGCTCCTGATAAGATTGTTGCTGCCCCAAGCCAAGTTCTGATACTGTTCCAGCGGAGGCACTTTCCATTGTAACCTTGCACCATTGTGGGGGTGAGGGGGGTTGACATGGGGGTGGACCCGCAGGGAGAGAGAGGAACAATGACCTGGAGGCCCCTTCCCTTCCCTTGCCTTCCCTTCCCTTCCCTTTCCTTCCCTTCCGTTCCCTCCCCTCCCCTCCCTTCCCCTCCCCTCCCTTCGCCCCCTCTCCCCTCCCGTCCCCTCCCCTCCCCTCTCCTCCCTTCCCTTCCCTATTTCTCTCTTTCTCTCTCTCCCCTCCCCTCCCCTCCCTTCCCCTCCCCTTCCCTTCCCTTCCCTTCTCTTTTTCCCTCTTTCTCTCTTTTTCCTTTTTTTTTGTGACGGAGTTTTGCTCTGTCGTCCAGCCAGAGGCTTATTTCTTTCCTTTCCTTTCTGGCTTACTTTTGGTGGCAACTGGGCTGAGTCTGGGAAGGAGATGTGCGCAGTACATGGGGGAGGAGGGAGAGAGCACCGGCAGAATGCTGCCTTCCCTTCCTGGAGGAGGCAAACTTGAGACCGGCCAGGTATTTCTTTGGAATCTGTGTCCCTCCCTTTCTGCACCTCTTCTCTTTCTTTTGGTCCCTTCCCACCCTCTCCACTTTTGAGATCCCACCTGGGTCTGATTTCTCCAGGTGCTCCAGGCTTATAACTGGGCTGAAATCAGCTACAATGGAGCAAAGCAATCTGGGCAAAGAATTCATACTCGTGGGTGAGTGACTTAGAAAGAGGATGCTTAGCTGGGTGCCGTGGCTCACGCTTGTAATCCCAGTACTTTGGGAGGCTGAGGCAGGTGAATCACCTGAGGTCAGGAGTTCAAGACCAGCCTGGTCAACATAGTGAAACCCCATCTCTATTAAAAGTAGAGAAGTTAGCTGGGCATGGTGGTGGGCACATGTAATCCCAGTTACTCAGGAGGCTGAGGCAGGAGAATCGCTTGAACCCAGGAGGCAGAGGTTGTGAGAGGTGAAGTCGGCTGAGCTTCTGAGTCAAGTGGGGACTTGGAGAACTTTTGTGTCTGGCTAAGGGATTGTAAATGCACCAATCAGCACTCTGTGTCTAGCTAAAGGATTGTAAATGCACCAATCAGAACTCTGTGTCTAGCTAAAGGATTGTAAATGCACCAATCAGCACTCTGTGTCTAGCTAATGGGGTGGAGACTTGGAGAACTTTTGTGTCTACCTAAAGGATTGTAAATGCACCAATCAGCTCTCTGTAAAATGGACCAGTCAGCTCTCTGTAAAATGGACCATTCAAAAGGATGAGGGTGGGGCCAAATAAGGGAATGAAAGCAGGCCACCGGAGCCAGCAGTGGCAACCCCTTTGGGTCACCTTCTAGGCTGTGGAAGCTTTGTTCTTTCACTCTTCTCTTCGCAATAAATCTTGCTACTGCTCAACTCTTTGGGTGTGCACTACCTTTATGAGCTGTAACTCTCACTGCGAAGGTCTGCAGCTTCACTCCTGAAGCCAGCGAGATCACAAATCCACCAGGAGGAAGGAACAACTCTGGACGCCACCTTTAAGAGCTGTTACACTCACTGAGAAGGTCTGCAGCTTCACTCCTGAAGCCAGCAAGACCACGAACCCACCAGAAGGAAGAAACTCCAGACATATCTGAACATCTGAAGAAACAAACTGTGGACACACCATCTTTAAGAACTGTAACACTCACCGTGAGGGTCCGCGGCTTCATTCTTGAAGTCAGCGACACCAAGAACCCCGGAAGGAACCAATTCTGGATACAGTTGCAGTAAGCTGAGATCCTGCCACTGCACTCCAGCCTTGGCGACAGAGCTAGACTCCGTCTCAAACAAACAAATAAACAAAAAACAAAAAACAAAAAAAGAAAGGAAGAAAGAGGATGCTTACCAAAGCAATGGATCCTCCACTTTGTGAACATTTATTCAGTGGACAAAGTAGAGTGAAAACTCTGATGCATAAATTACTGGGGAGGAGGACAGGGGAGTGGGGTAGTCCCCAGGTAGATAGGAAGCCCTGTCTCAGGGTCTTGTTCTGAAATCAGATCCCCTGGGGCATCCTGAGACTGTCCAGCCATGAGAGCTACAGGTTCTGTTAAAGCTCCAAGTTGCCTCCAGTGCCTCCAGGTGAGTATTCAGAAGTGGGCAGTGTGGATAAGTTCAGGGACAGTGGTGGTTAGTAAAAAACACGTTGACATTTCAGCCTTCTCTGTTAGCTGACATGTTTGTGCCCCAAATGTGAATCCTGGGCCTGTTTTTTTTTCTTTTTTTTTCTAAGCAGTCAATCTCACTCCAGTATGACTAGCGCTTCTATTTGCCACGTTCACGTCTTCTGGTGCCTGCTTCTCTTCCTCTCTCTTTCCTCCCTCTCAAGCCTCTCTCTAGCACTCTCTCTCTCTCTCTCTCTTTTTTTTTCTTTGAGACAGGGTCTTATTCTATCACTCAGGGTGGAATGTAGTGGCATGATCACGGCTTACTGCAGCCTCAACCTCCCACGCTTAATCAGTCCTCTGGTCTCAGGCTCCGAGTAGCTGGGACTAAAGTCATGAGCCACTACACCCAGCTAACTTTTGTATTTTCTGTAGAGACAGGGCTTCACTATGCGACCCAGGCTGGTTTCGAACTCCTGGGCTCAAGCGATCTTCCTGCCTCAGCCTCTCAAAGTGCTGGGATTACAGTGAACCACAGTGCACCTGGCCCTCTCTCTCTTTATGGAAACATAATATTTTACATATATTTTGAATACCTGTGATATTCTGTTACATGCATAGAAAGAGTAATGATCAAGTCAGGGTAATTGGAGTATCCATCACCTTAAGTATGGGTTGATCCTAGCACTCATACGAAGAACTTGATGGTCCTGACGGTGCCTGCGTAAGTTCTGGGGGCACCAGATGGAATCTCCTCACTCAAGGCTGCCACCAAATGGAAGGGAGGGAGCTTGGAGCCCAAGGATGGGCACTGATTTTGGGGGCACAGCTTCTCTGGGGTCCACATGGGAATTTTAAGCAGAGGAGAAGTATATTTGGGAAGCAGAAGGAAGATGCCCCAGGCAGAAACCTGCAAGCACCTTAACACATTCATTCGAATGCCTGATTGTGCACTCGCTGTGTACCGTGCAGGGATGCTCTAGCTGCTGGAGGTACATCCCTGAGCGTGGTAGGAATAGGCCGTGCCTTTGGCGTGTTTGTGGTCAATTCAAGGGAAAGCTGGTGTGGAAGGGGCTCTTTCTTTCCACCTGGATGGATATTTGGATCACATTGAGGGGAAGCTCTCGGATTGGTGAGGATGATAATGTTTCTCCACATTAGAGATTTTAGCATCCTGAGGGGCGCTGGCATGCTTGCTGACACCAATACAGGGTTATGGCAGAGAGACTCTAGGATGGCCCTCAATTATTCATGCTGCTGGTGTTCACACCCCTGTGTAATCCCCTCCCCTTTTGTGTAGGCAGGACTTGCTTCTAACCAACAGGATACAGCAAAGTAGATGGGATGTTGCTTCTGCGATTACATTATACAGGCTCGTAGCTTGTGTTTTGCTAGCACACTCTCTGTATAGACTCTTCCCCTTGCTGGCTCTGAGAAAGAAAGCTGCCCTATAAAGAGGCCCAAGGGGAAGGATCCAAGGGTGGCCTCCAGCCGACAGCCAGCAAGGAACTCAGGCCTTCAGTGCAGCAATCTGTAAGTAACTGAATCCTGCCAGTAACCGTGTGAGCATGGAAGCAGATCCTTCTCCCGTCGAGCCTCAGATGAGACCACAGACCAGGCTCACATCCCTGACTGACAGAGGCCTCAGTTGAATGGAGCCTGGATTCCTGAGCCACAGAAACTGTGAGATAGTCAATGTGAGTTGTTGTAAGTCATGAAATGTGTGTTAAGTTGTCATCAGTGTCTTCAGCAATAGAAAACAGGACTGGAAACCTCGTTGAAATCTCCAGAAAGATCCACCTGGCTGCCTCTTGCTCTTCCGTGTTTTGAGACCTTTTCAGTGCTCTGCTAGGTGGTTTTCTGCTCAGGCAATGTGAGTGATCTGAAATGGGGAAAGGTGACATTGTTGGTCAGGTCATCTGCAAACCTCCCTCAACACAGCAGTGCTTATATTTCTGTGGCTCTTTGTGCTTTTCTGAATGCTTTGAATTATTTTTAAAAAGAATTATTATATGATTACCCCCAGTTTTTCCCAACTGACATAGCTCAGAGGGGTTAAGTGATCAGTGCAGGTTCACATAACTAAGTAATGACACAGGTGGGACCTGAACCTGGGTCTCAGGAGGCTCTGGTCCCTGGCCAGACTGTGTGACCATGTACATCCACCCGGTTTCTGTTCATGGGTTAGTGTGTGACATGAACATTCAATGATGGCTGCAGCCTCTGTCCCAGGGGCACTTGGAGAAGCCATTCCACTCAGCCCCCATTACCAGAGGAACCTTGGGATGGAAAAGGGAATCCTGATTCTGCCATCACATGCTCCCATGAGATCTGATTGTCAGCCAGGGCTGATCCGTGGCTGCCAGCAAGGAAGCCACATCATCTCATTGTACCAGACTGGCCCGGCAGAAAGATTAGACAACAACGTTTACTTTGCCATTAGCCCTGCCTAGTCCTCAGTATGATAATGCCTGGCTTTCAGGGGCACTGGTAGCAGTGTCTGTAATGCAGGGCAGCCCCTGCCAAGGGCACAGGTGTTCAGAAATGTTCCATGAACAAATCAAGCAATGGAATGAAATCTAAGGAACTCAATCCTGGCAAGCCTGGGACAGAGCACTGAAGCAGGATAAGGGTTATCGAACTGTTCTGATAGGCATTGGGGCAACTGGTCCCCTAGCAGCTTTCAATCACAGTGTTCAGAAATGTTCCATGAACAAATCAAATCAAGCAGTGGAATGAAATCTAAGGAACTCAATCATGGCAAGCCTGGGACAGAGCACTTAAGCAGGAAAAGTGTTATCGAGCTGTTCTGATAGGCATTGGGGCGACTGGTCCCCTAGCAGCTTTCAATCAACGTCTCACCCCAGGGACACAATCTTCCAACAAGAAAGAGAACATTGTGTTCTCCACTCCCCAGTCCTAGACCTGGCCTGCTTCTCCAGAGATGCATACAGCTTTTAAAAGTTAAATTTATGATAACTTTTTTGGCTCAAGCATAGAAGTAATACATGATCACTGTAGATTATTTATAAGTAAATAAAAATTTTAAAATTACTTATAATCCCACTACCCAGAACTAACCACCATTAGTGTAGTAAATGAATATATTGACTTACTTACAAAGATAGGACCACAAGATATGGCACACATTGTTTTGCAACCAACCCGCTTTGATGGGACCAGCTTGCTTCTGCTGCGCTGCAACCTGAACCTGCTTTTAAAAGAAAATTCACGGTCCTGTATTTTCCAAGTCATTTTTAATGAATATACATTATCATTTTTAAACCTTTCTTGAAATATAATATGCACACAGAAAGGTGCATATCATAAGAAACAGCTTGATGAATTTTCACAAACCAAGCACACGCATGTAACCACAACCTAGACCCAGCAAAAGAGCATTTCAGGTACCCCCGGACCCCACCCCAGGCTGTTACCAGTCACTATCCCAGTGCCAAAGCAAGCGTATCACTACTCTAATTTCCAAACAGCAAAGATTTATTTCACCTGTTTTTGTACTTTTGATACACATCAAAAGTACCACATAACAAGCACTTTTTCTGTGTTGAGCTTCTTTGCTCAATATCATGTTTAGGAGAGGCATCCATGAATGGTGTTGTGTGGAGTTGTTACTGAGTCCTGTTCATTGCTGTGTATCATTCCACTGCATCAATATACCCTCTACTTATCTCTTTTCCAGTTCATAGGCATTTGGGTAGCTTCTAGTGTGAGGTTCTTAGGAACAGTGCTCTATGAACGTTCTCTTATAACACACATCTTCTTTCTTTTCCTTTTATTTATTTATTAAAAACAATAGAAGTGAAGTCTTGCTGTGTTGCTCAGGCTGGTCTTGAACTCTTGGCCTCAAGCAGTCCTCCCGCCTTGGCTTTCCCAAGTGCTGGGGTTACACCATGAGCTACTGTGCCTGGCTCTTTTTTTTTTAATTGAAATGTAATAATTGTACATATTATTGGGTACATATGGATGTTTCCGTACATGTAATGTTTAGTGATCAGATCAGAGTAATTAGCATATTTATCATCTTGAACATTGATCATTCCTTTGTTTTTTTTGAGACAGAATCTTGCTGTGTTACCCAGGCTGAAGTGCAATGGCGCCATCTCGGCTCACTGCAACCTCTGCCTCCCGGCTTCAGAAGATTCTCCTGACTCAGCTGCCCTAGTAGCTGGGATTACAGGTGCCTGCCACCACGCCCGGCTAATTTTTGTATTTGTAGTAGAGATGGGGTTTCACCATGTTGGCCAGACTAGTCTCGAACTCCTGAACCCAGGTGATCTGCCGACCTCGGCCTCCCAAAGTGCTGGGATTACAAGTGTGAGCCACTGCGCCTGGCCTTATCATTCCTTTGTTTTGGGAGCATTCAATATCTTCCCTCTAGATATTTGAAACTATATTACATACTATAGCTAATTACAGTCTACATTCTAATGTGTACATTCTAATACACAGTATTTTATTTTACTTTATTTTATTTTGATACAGTGTCTTGCCCCTGCTCCATCACCCAGGCTAGAGTGCAGAGGCACAATTATGGCTCACCATAGCCTTGACCTCCCGGGCTCAAGCAATCCTCCCACCTCAGCCTCTCAAGTAGCTGGGGCCACAGGCTTGTACCACCATGCCTGGCTAATTTTTTTATTTTTGTATATATGGAGTCTCCCTATGTTGCCCGGGCTGGTCTCAAACTCCTGGGCTCAAGTGATTCACATGCCTTGGCCTCCCAAGGTCCTGAGATTACAGGCGTGAGCCACTGTGCCTGGCTTCTAATACACATCTTTTAGAGAACATAAGCATGTGTTTCTGTTGGGTGTATACCCAGAATGGAGTGTGTCCTTGAGCAGGAAGGGTGCTCGGGTCTATGGTCCAAGCTCTCAAGGGAGAATCAGGAAGCAGAGAGAAGGCACTGGAGGCAATGTGCCCAAGCCCTGGGAAGGGAGTAGGAGAGCCGGGAGTCTCAACCACAGCCTTCTAACACCAAGCTGCTTGGCCCTCAGAAAGGGTTCTGACACCTGCTTTGGGCAAAATACAAGAGAAGGTCTTGGAGGAGGCAGTGACAGAAATTTGGTACTGGGCAGAGCAAGGGTTAACTGGAAGCAGAAAAGAAAATGTTTGGAAATTGAGAGCGGGCTGGGGGCAGATGGAGAGAGGATGGAGCTATTAAGCAGGAGCTGGAAAATTCCTGGGAACTGGGGCACGACCAGGAAGTTGGACTGCAGTCTCCAGGCGGGCACAGGGAGATTCTGGGCCAGCCTCCTCAGCCCCTCACAGCCCTGCTCTCCCTCAGGGCACCTGCCCTGAGCTGCACCTGCCCAGAGCCCCACTGTAAACCCACTGAAGCCGGTGGCCTGGGGTGTGAACCCCTCTTGGGGGCAGAGGTTAAGGTCCTCTGATAGTGCGTCCTGCCCCCGACGGCCGCAGCTCTTTTGTCCTCGGTATCTCAAATACCACGTTACTCCCAAGTGTGCACAGCTCTGGACCTGGCCTCCTCAGCCTTTTCTGATTCAATGTGATCCCATCTATGCCCTGTTCCTTCTAAGGGGTGACCTGAATCCTGGTTTCTGACCTGTGACTCTCACCATTGGTTCCAGGGGCAGTAGACTGGGGGTGTGGCTGGAGGGTATTTAAAGCGCCTGTCCTGGGCCTCCTGCTCCAGATGGAAAAGCCAGGGAGCCCAGCTGCCTTCCCCTCCAAAGGACCTGCAGCAGCAGCTTTGAGGGTCTTTGTGCCTTAGCCTGCGGTGGGTGCAGGCAGCAGATTCAAGCAGAAGGCTCTGCCGTCTTCTTACAGCCTAACTGGCCAGGCTCATGAGCCCTTTGCCTTGTTCATCTTCTCATTCATTCACTCATTCATTCATTCCACATGCCATACTGGCCAGGCTCATGAGCCCTTTGCCTTGTTCATCTTCTCATTCATTCACTCATTCATTCATTCCACATGCCATACTGGCCAGGCTCATGAGCCCTTTGCCTTGTTCATCTTCTCATTCATTCACTCATTCATTCATTCCACATGCCATACTGGCCAGGCTCATGAGCCCTTTGCCTTGTTCATCTTCTCATTCATTCACTCATTCATTCATTCCACATGCCATACTGGCCAGGCTCATGAGCCCTTTGCCTTGTTCATCTTCTCATTCATTCACTCATTCATTCATTCCACATGCCATACTGGCCAGGCTCATGAGCCCTTTGCCTTGTTCATCTTCTCATTCATTCACTCATTCATTCATTCCACATGCCATACTGGCCAGGCTCATGAGCCCTTTGCCTTGTTCATCTTCTCATTCATTCACTCATTCATTCATTCCACATGCCATACTGGCCAGGCTCATGAGCCCTTTGCCTTGTTCATCTTCTCATTCATTCACTCATTCATTCATTCCACATGCCATACTGGCCAGGCTCATGAGCCCTTTGCCTTGTTCATCTTCTCATTCATTCACTCATTCATTCATTCCACATGCCATACTGGCCAGGCTCATGAGCCCTTTGCCTTGTTCATCTTCTCATTCATTCACTCATTCATTCATTCCACATGCCATACTGGCCAGGCTCATGAGCCCTTTGCCTTGTTCATCTTCTCATTCATTCACTCATTCATTCATTCCACATGCCATACTGGCCAGGCTCATGAGCCCTTTGCCTTGTTCATCTTCTCATTCATTCACTCATTCATTCATTCCACATGCCATACTGGCCAGGCTCATGAGCCCTTTGCCTTGTTCATCTTCTCATTCATTCACTCATTCATTCATTCCACATGCCATACTGGCCAGGCTCATGAGCCCTTTGCCTTGTTCATCTTCTCATTCATTCACTCATTCATTCATTCCACATGCCATACTGGCCAGGCTCATGAGCCCTTTGCCTTGTTCATCTTCTCATTCATTCACTCATTCATTCATTCCACATGCCATACTGGCCAGGCTCATGAGCCCTTTGCCTTGTTCATCTTCTCATTCATTCACTCATTCATTCATTCCACATGCCATACTGGCCAGGCTCATGAGCCCTTTGCCTTGTTCATCTTCTCATTCATTCACTCATTCATTCATTCCACATGCCATACTGGCCAGGCTCATGAGCCCTTTGCCTTGTTCATCTTCTCATTCATTCACTCATTCATTCATTCCACATGCCATACTGGCCAGGCTCATGAGCCCTTTGCCTTGTTCATCTTCTCATTCATTCACTCATTCATTCATTCCACATGCCATACTGGCCAGGCTCATGAGCCCTTTGCCTTGTTCATCTCATTCATTCACTCATTCATTCATTCCACATGCCATACTGGCCAGGCTTATGAGCCCTTTGCCTTGTTCGTCTTCTCATTCACTCATTCATTCGTTCCACATGCCAGGAAGTAGGCTTGATAGGGATGAATCAGCAATGAGTTTTGCCCTCAGTGGGTTTACATCTGAGTGGGAGTAGTAAGACCCACACCTCAGTCACTGTAATAAAAAGCAGAAAACAGAAATTATTAACTAGGGCAGACACTAAGAAGGATATGAAAGGGACAGAGTGCTATGGGTCATTCAGGAAAAGGAGCTCACTTCCAGGGGACATATGGGAAGCCATCGTGGAGGAGGAGGCATTTAAACTGTCTTGGTATCTGGAGGCTGAAATCAACCCAGGAGTGTGTTCCTCCTTCCTAGGGGAACATCTCATTTTTACAAGGATCTGGACCTGGGGCAGTGTAGATGTTGAGGGAATGGTTGAGCATTAAGCATCCAGGTTGACTGTCAGGTATGAAGTTTTCATTGCTAGCAAAAGTAGAGGAGGGCTGGGCATGGTGGCTCACACCTGTAATCCCAGCACTTTGGGAGGCCAAGGTGGCCGGATCATGAGGTCAGGAGTTCAAGACCAGCCTGACCAACATGGTGAAACCCCATCTCTACTAAAACTATAAAAATTATCTGGGCATGGTGGCGCGTGCCTACAATCCCAGCTACTCAGGAGGCTGAGGCAAGAGAACCACTTGAACTCGGGAGGCAGAGGTTGCGGTGAACCGAGATTGCGCCACTGCACTCCAGCCTGGGCGACAGAATGAGACTTTGTCTCACACACACCAAAAAAAAAAAAAAAAAAGAAAAGAAAAGGTAGAGGAGCTTCTGGATCAGGCTGGAGGCTCCAAAATCACACCACTGTGGAGGAGGAGCACAAGCCTCCTGTTTTCGACCTCAGCAAGGGGTGTGCCTGGGTCATCCATGGTGGAGCCCTGAGCCTGCTCCTCTGTCCCAGTCCATGCTCCAGGACGGGCTCAGGTAAGGCTGTAGGCAGGCCCTGGCCAATGCATCCTCTGGGGGTGGTGGATGTGGGGCTCAGGTGGGAGGTGTCAGAGTTCTCAGTTTCAATGCTGAGAGCTGTGACCTGGGCTGGAACAGCTTCCCTTCCTGCCCTTCTGCCCTGGGCCATCTGAATTCTCCCACTGGGCCATGTCCTTCCCTAGCTCTGAGCCTTGGCACAGGCTGTTCCCTTTGAATGCGTTTCTCTGTCATTACCTAGAGTGTCAGGGTCCTTGCGGAAGCAGGTGGCCCACCTAGAGGTTTGAAGAGATTTAGTGAAGGGGTGGGCAAGGGTAAAGGACCCCCAAAGCGATGTTGAGGCACCGGGAGTCAACAGCAGTGGAAAATCAAAAGGAGCACAGGGAGGGACCAGCACTGCCAGGACCCGACCTGGGGCTGAAGGTGGAGGGCCCTGGAGCCTGTGGGCCAGTCTCTCAGCCTCAGAGCAAGGGGAGATCCTGGTGGAAGGCAGGAGAGAGGAGGAGGAGGAGGGCCCCTGCTAATGCTCCCCTTTAGACCCTGCTCCCCTGTACCTTCCTCCCATGTCCTGCGGCCGCCTTGCCCCTCAGCACCCAGCAGATGGTGTGTGACTACCTGCAGTCCACCCTGTGCACGAGGGCAGGGGCAGGGTCTTATCCTTTCCCTCCGGCACCCACCCTAGTCTGGCACAGAGCACAGAGGTATGTGAAAATGGGAAGGAGAGCCAGGTGCGGTGGCTTACTCCTATAATCACAGCACTTTGGGAGGCCAAGGTGGGTGGATTGCTTGAGTCCAGGAGTTTGAGACCAGCCTGGGCAACATGGTGAAACTCTGTTTCCACTAAAAATAGAAAAAATTAGCCGGGCATGGTGGCGCACGCCTGTAGTCCCAGCTACTCAGAAGGCTGAGGTGTAGAATCACCTGAGCCCAGGAGGTCGAGGTTGCCTTGAGCCATAACTGTGTCACTGCACTCCAGCCTGGGCAACCTGAGTGAAACTGTGTCTCAACAATAACAAAAGAAAATCTTTTTTTTTTTTTGAGACGGAGTCTTGCTCTGTCGCCCAGGCTGGAGTGCAGTGGCCGGATCTCAGCTCACTGCAAGCTCCGCCTCCCGGGTTCACGCCATTCTCCTGCCTCAGCCTCCCGAGTAGCTGAGACTACAGGCGCCCGCCACCTCGCCCGGCTAGTTTTTTTGTATTTTTTTTTAGTGGAGACGGGGTTTCACCATGTTAGCCCATGTTGGGATGGTCTTGATCTCCTGACCTCGTGATCCGCCTGTCTCGGCCTCCCAAAGTGCTGGGATTACAGGCTTGAGCCACTGCGCCCGGCCAAGAAAATCTTTTAAATCTACAGAAAAAGTGCCAGAATAGTGCAACAAATTCCCATATATTTCGGAGGCTGAGGAGGGCAGATCACCTGAGGTCAGGAGTTGGAGACCAGCCTGGCCAACATGGCAAAACCCTATCTCTACTAAAAATAGAAAAAATTAGCCGGGCGTGGTGGTTCATGCTTGTGATCCCAACTACTAGGGAGGCTGAGGTGGGAGAATGCTTGAACCTGGGAGGCAGAGGTGGCAGTGAGCCAGGATGGCACCACTGCACTCCAACCTGGGCGACTGAGCGAAACTCCCTCTTCAAAACAAACAACCCCCACTCCCTACAAATTCCCAAATATATTTCACTCAGATTCATCATTATTATTATAATTGTTTTTAGATTCACTTATTGACATTTTACAGAATTTACTCTCTTTCTCCATACACATGCATACATGTGTATTATTATCATTTTGGCTGAATGATTTGAGTCAATTGCAGACATCACGATCCTTTGCTCCTAAATCTTTAGTGTGTGTTTCTAAAGACATTTGCTTACGTGGACGATGTCAAAAAGACCACGTGCAGTAAATCTAACATTGATACGATACTATTATCTAATACACAGCACATATTCAGATTTCACCAGTTGTCCTAAAATGGCTCTTTTTCGTGATTTTTATATTCTGATCCACAACTCAATCCAGGATCGCACATTCTTTTGGGTTCCAGGTCTCCCGGGTGTCCTTTGGTCTTGAACAGTCCCTCCCTCTGCCTTTTTCATTCATCACGTTGATACTTTTGAAGAGTAGAGGCCAGTTGCTTTGCAGAATGTCCCTCAACTAGGGTTTGTTTGATGTATTCTTTCTTTATTATTATTATTTTTTGAGAGTGAGTCTCACTCTGTTGCTCAGGCTGGAGTGCAGTGGCGCAATCTTGGCTCACTGCAACCTCCGCCTCCCCAGTTCAAGCAATTCTCATGCCTCAGCGACCCCAGTCGCTGGGATTACAGGTGCATGCCACCACACCCAGCTAATTTTTTAATTTTTATTTATTTGTTTATTTATTGAGATGGAGTTTCTCTCTTGTTGCCCAGGCTAGAGTGCAATGACGTGATCTCGCCTCACTGCAACCTCCGCCTCCCGGGTTCAAGCAGCTAATTTTTGCATTTTTAGTAGCAAATTTTTATATTTTTAGTAGAGATGGGGTTTCACCATGTTGGCCAGGCTGGTCTTGAACTCCTGAACTCAGGTGATCCGCCCTCCTCGGCCTCCCAAACTGCTGGCATTATAGGTGTGAGCCACTGCACCTGGCATAATTTTTGTATTTTTAGCAGAGCCAGAGTTTCTCCATGTTGGTCAGACTGGTCTCAAACTCCTGACATCAAGTGATCTGCCCGCCTCGGCCTCCCAAGGTGTTGGGATTATGGGCGTGGCCACCACGCCCAGCCTAGGGGTGACTTTCTGATTCTATCATTTCTTTTACATTTTTACTTGGCATTCTATGGCAAGGAAGAGCTTTTCTTCATCCTATCTATTTATTTATCTGTCTATCTGTTTGTATTTCTTGATCAGTGTGGTGTCAAAGATTTCTGCTTTGGTCAGTGAGTTATAACCCACTATTGCCATTTATTTTCATGCTTAAATTGTCCAGTGTTCTTTAAACACATTCCAGCACTTTTTGTGTTTCTTGTTATGGGCTGAACTATGTCCCCACTAAAATTCATACATTGAAGTCCTTGTAGAAAGTAAAAAGTTCCTCTTCAAAGTTTCCCTTCTTGTTAAAGAATAAATCGTAAGTGTTAAAAATAACAGTTTCTTTCAAAAACTAACTTCCTTCAAGCCTCTGTACTTTATGCTAATAACTCTTTGCTGGGCCCTGTCCTATGTAGCTGTTAGACATGCTCACAGGCAAGTGGTACATTCTACGTCCTTGTACCTTAACCAGTCTATTTGTGCTAGACATGCTCACAGGCATGTTCCAGCTCACAGCCTATTCCTCTTCCCTCTTTGGCATAAGCAACTTCCTCTTTTCCTTTATTTTTCCATTACTTTTATCTATTTAGAAAAGTTTTAAGCTGTTAGCCAATCGGATTTTAGTTTAGATCGTGCGGTCTGGCTCCAGCCAATGAAGACAGGACACAGTAGCAGGGACAAACTGCGTAAGGGATAAAAATTGCTTCCCTCCTTTGTTCAGGTGTGCTCTTGCCATTGTTCCATCTGCGATGAGCACCCTTTCTGCAGAAAGTAAAAACGGCCTTGCTGAGAATTAAATTTATGTTCAAGTACCATTTCTTTGCAGCACTGGGGAGCAAGCATTCTATTTCTAAATAACCATTTTTACATATAACAGCTCTGACCCCCAGTACCTCAGAATGTGACTGTATTTGGAGACAGGGTCTTTAAAACGGTGATTAAGGTTAAATGAAGGCCGGGTGAGGTGGCTCACACCTGTAATCCCAGAACTTTGGGAGGCCGAGGCGGGTGGATCACCTGAGGTCAGGAGTTCGAGACCAGCCTGGCCAACATGGTGAAACCCTGTCTCTACTAAAAATACAAAAATTAGCCAGCCATGGTGGCGGACATGGTGGTGGGCACCTGCAATCCCAGCTACTGGGGAGGCTGAATTGGAGTTGGAGTTGGAGGTTGCAGTGAGCCGAGATCACAGCACTGCACTCCAGCCTGGACAACAGAACAAGACTCCACCTCAAAAAAAAAACAAAACAGAAAACACCAGGTTACATGAGGTCATCAGGGTGGGCCCTAATCCAATATAAGTGGTGTCCTTATAAGAGGAGGAGATTAAGACACAAACATACACAAAGACCTTGTGAAGACACTGGAAGAAGACAGCCATGTACTAGCAAGGAAGGAGGCCTCGGAAGGAACAACCCTACCAATACCTTGAGCTTGGGCTTCTAGACCCCAGCATTGTGAGAACATAGATTTCTGGGTTTTCTTTGGTGTTTTGTTTTGTTTTATTTGAGACAGAGTCTTACTCTGTCGCCCAGGCTGAGTGCAGTTGTGCAATCATGGCTCACTGTAGCCTCAACCTCGAAGGCTCAAACAACCCTCCCACCTCAGTCTCCTGAGTAGCTGGGACTATAGGCATGCACCACCACGCTTGGCAAATTTTTGATTTTCTGTAGAGATGGGGTCTCACTATGTTGCCCAGGCTGGTCTTGAACTCCTGGATGCAAGCAGTCCTCCTTCTTCAACCTCCCAATGCTGGGATTACAGGCATGAGCCACCATGCCCAGCGATTTCTGTTGTTTAAGCCACCGCGTCTGCCGTATTTGTTGTGGCAGCCTGAGCACACTCAGGCAGGCGGCAATGTTCACGCTTCCTGCTTTTGCGGAGTTGCACTCAGCGTCCACCTACAACGTTGGGTTTTCTTAACATTGAGTTCACCTGATGTTCATTCCAAAAGTATTTATTGAGCAGCTATTATTTTAGGCACAGAGGATTCATCAAGGAACAGGACAGACCCAAATCTTTGCCCTCATGAGTTTACACACCAGGGAAGGAGACAGATAACCAACAAGATAAATAAGCAAATTATAGTGTGTGATTCTGTGAAGCCAGAAGGAAACTACAGTAAGGAAGAAGATGGGGAGTGTCAGGAGGGTTGATATTTTAGATAGAGGGACAACAGAGGGCCCCACCCTGGAGGGGCCGTGTGAGTGGAGACTGGAAGGAGGTGAGGGAGGGAGAGTGCTTGTTACTCATGATTTGAGCTGTGCTTTTCTTTTCTTTCTTTTTTTCTTTTTATAGGCAAGTCAACTTTATTTTTAGTTTGCATTTTATCTTTTCCGTTGTTCATCCATTATGTATCTACATTCTTATTTTTTATTGTTTTGAGACTTCATGTTTTTAGTTTGCATTTTATCTTTTCCATTGTTTATCCATTATGTGTCTACATACGTTTTAACATTTTTTTGATACTGAGTTTCGCTCTTGTCGCCCAGGCTGGAGTGCAATGGTGCAATCTCAGCTCACTTCAACCTCTACCTCCTGGGTTCAAGCAATTCTCCTGCCTCAGCCTCCGGAGTAGCTGGGATTACAGGCTTCCGCCACCATACCCAGCTAATTTTTGTATTATTAGTAGAGATGGGGTTTTGCCATGTTGACCAGGCTGGTCTCGAACTCCTGACCTCAGGAAATCCACCCACCTCAGCCTCCCAAAGTGCTGGGATTACAGGCATGAGCCACTGCGCCCAGCTACATTCTTATTATTAGATCTTGCTGGGTGCAGTGGCTCACTCCTATAATCCCAGCACTTTGGGAGGCCAAGGTAGGGGGATTGCTTAAGCCCAGGAGTTGTAGACCACCTTGGGAAACATAGCAAGACCGCCATCTCTACAAAAAAATTTAAAAATTAGTGGGGCATGGTGGTGTGTGCCTGTAGTTCCAGGTTCTTGGGAGGCTGAGGTGGAAGGATGGCTTGAGCCCAGGAGGTTGTGGCTGCAGCGAGCCATGATTGTGCAACTGCACTGCAGCCTGGGCGACAAGTGAGACCCCGTCTCAACAAGAAACAAATTTAAAAACTTTAAAAAGTAAATGAATAGCCCTTAAAGTAAAACATTGTCTACCTAGGAAATATTTTTAAATAGCCAAATATATAAGCATCTAACCACTGGAAACATTTAAAAGTCATAGTATTTATTTAGAAGATAACATTAAACGTAGACTTTCTCTAGGAAATATGATATTTATTGTAAAACTGTATTCTATAGTTCATATAACCTTTGCAATAAAAACTCAGGCAGCTAATTTTTCATTGTATTCTGTTCTACACAACACATTTTTGCAATATATCAAAATTGTGTATCCATAAAAATAGTCTGTGCTTTTCTTTAGATGGATGGGCAGATATTGTCCATGCTCATCACTTTAAGAGCGAGGAGCAGGTGGGGCATGGTGGCTCATGCCTGTAATCCCCGCACTTTGGGAGGCCGAGGCAGGCAGATCACGAAGTCAGGAGTTTGAGACCAACCTGGCTAACATAGGAAACTCCATCTCTACTAAAAATACAAAAAATTATGTGGGCATGGTGGTGAGCGCCTGTAATCCCAGCTACTTGGGAGGCTGAGGCAGGAGAATCGCTTAAACCCGGGAGGTGGAGGTTGCAGTGAGCTGAGATGGAGATCACGCCATTGCACTCCAGCCCGGGTGACAGTGCGAGACTCCGTCTCAAAACAAAACAAAACAAAACAAAACAAACCCACAAAAATTAGCCTGGCATGGTGATGCGTGCCTGTAGTCCCAGCTACGCGGGAGGCTGAGGCAGGAGAATCTCTTGAACCCAGGAGCCAGAGGTTGCAGTGAGCCGAGATTGTGGACTGCACTCCAGCCTGGGCGACAGAGCAAGACCCTGTCTCAAAAAAAAAATAAATAAATAAAAGAAAAAGAGCCAGGAGCAGATTTCTTCCTACTGATAATTTCCTGCTGTTAGAATCTGGGGCAGCTTCCATCTTTCACTGGTAATTGATTCCCTGGGAAAATCTTTGTAGCCAATACATATTTTATAACTAATAATAATAAACATATATTTACTAATGTGAGATGTATTTCTCAAAGTGGAATTCGCAGGTCTAAAGGTAGGAGAGTTTATATTACAGTGGTTTCGTGTTGCCAAGTAACTGTTCAAGTAGATGGAACCAATGGGCGGGTCTAGGACCACCACGCAGAGTGTGCGCCAGTGCGCGCATGCATGTAATATCCGCCTTGGCCAGTAGGCGTCAGTCCTCCACTGACAGTCCGCTTCCTGATGGCCTTTTTTCTCTGGGGAACATTTCACTCCAGCAGGAACCCAGGCAACCCCAGCAAAGATATAGCCTTCTCTCTCTTGCGGGTCTTTCTCTCTCTTTTATAGAATAATGCTTAGCTTTGCCACGATCTTAAAAGTAATCACGGAAAAAACTCAGAGAAGTATGAGAGAAAAAAATTGTCCATACAGTTGCCTTTTGGATAGAATGAGTGTTACATCCTTTGGCTAACTGCTGTTAATCTTTTGGTCTTTGTGTGGTGTTGTTTAAAACAGAAATAGCTCATGCTACGAGGTGACAGGCATGTTCTAAATGTTTTATGTGATACATTCGTTGAGTCCTCACTGTAGCCCTAGAAGGCAGAAACTGTTCTTTCCTGTGATTTTTTGTTGTTGTTTATAAAATTTAACAGCTTTGGCCGGGCGCGGTGGCTCAAGCCTGTAATCCCAGCACTTTGGGAGGCCGAGATGGGCGGATCACGAGGTCAGGAGATCGAGACCATCCTGGCTAACACGGTGAAACCCCGTCTCTACTAAAAAATACAAAAAACTAGCCAGGCGAGGTGGCGGGCGCCTGTAGTCCCAGCTACTCGGGAGGCTGAGGCAGGATAATGGCGTAAACCCGGGAGGCGGAGCTTGCAGTGAGCTGAGATCCGGCCACTGCACTCCAGCCTGGGAGACAGAGCGAGACTCCGTCTCAAAAAAAAAAAAAAAAAAAAAAAATTAACAGCTTTATTGAGGTGTGTTTCACATATCATAGATTCGTAGTTTACTGGTCTTTGGCATGTTTACGGAGTTGTAAAAGCATCACTGTGATTTAATCTCGGAACATTTCCAATGCCCCAGGAAGAAATCCACGAGCATTAGCATACCTACTCTTGCCCTTACCCCAGACTAGAAGTGACTATTCTTATCCCAGATTTACAGATTAGGGCACTGAGACCCAGAAACAAACTTTTCCAAGGTCGTGTGACTCGTACATCTCAGTGCTGGGATTTGAACTCGGGCAGAAAGGCTCTGGGCCCTGAATGCCTGGCTGCTTGCAGACATCATGATCCTTTGCTCCTAGATCTTTCGTGTGTGTCTCCAAAGACATTTGCTTACATGGGCAATGTCACACTGTTCACATGGGGGAAGTCTAACATTGATGTGCGCTCAGCAAGACCAGGGTCACGTGACTTAAGATGGCTTCAGGAAAAAACAAATTAAAACAAATATATGTATATATATATATATTTGAGACGGAGTCTCACTCTATCTCCCAGGCTGGAGTGCAATGGCACAATCTCAGCTCACTGCAAGCTCTGCCTCCCAGGTTCACGCCATTCTCCCGCCTTAGCCTCCCAAGTAGCTGGGACTACAGGTGCCCGCCACCGTGCCTGGCTAATTTTTTGTATTTTTAGTAGAGACGAGGTTTCACCATGTTAGCCAGGATGGTCTCGATCTCCTGACCTCGTGATCCACCCATCTTGGCCTCCCAAAGTGCTG
The DNA here is from genome assembly GCF_049350105.2 of Macaca mulatta. Classification (NCBI taxonomy): domain Eukaryota; kingdom Metazoa; phylum Chordata; class Mammalia; order Primates; family Cercopithecidae; genus Macaca; species Macaca mulatta. The sequence goes on from NC_133419.1 coordinate 12,884,272, forward strand.
GGATTACAGGCATAAAAATATTTTTTAAAAAAGGCCAGGTGTGGCGACTCACACTTGTAATCCCAGCACTTTGGGAGGCTGAGGCAGAAGGATGGCTTGAGCCTATGAGTTCAAGAGCCTATGAGTTCAAGGGCAACATGGTGAGACATCGTCTCCACAAAAAAATACAAAAAAAATTAGCCAGACTTGGTGGTGCATGCCTGTAGGCCCAGCTACTCGGGAGGGTGAGATAGGAGAATTGCTTGAACCTGGGAAGTTGATGCTGCAGTGAGCTGTGATCATGCCACTGCGTTTCAGCCTGGGCAACAGAGTGAGACCTTGCCTCAAAAAAAAAAAAAATACATAAATAAAAGAAAAAAAGAAAAAGGCCAGGTGTGGTGGCTCACGCCTGTAATCCCAGCACTTTCAGAGGCCAAGTCAGGCGGATAACTTGAGTTGAGGAGTTTGAGACCAGCCTTGGCAACATATTGAGATCCTCTCACTCTAAAAAATAAAAAATTAAAAAAAAAAAAAGGAAAAGAAGAAACAAAAACGATAAAAAACCAAAAAGATGGCTGCGTGATTTGTCTACCTATGCTGTGGGCACTCTGCTTAAGAGATGTTGGGAGGCTCCAGATTTTCCCTTGTGTAAGAGACTCTGAAAATTATATCCCTGCTCATATATGTTTCTGGGGATTTCTGACCCTTGTGTTAGCCTAAATCCTGAAAGCAAAATTGCTGGGACAAAGGCCGTACACATGTTTTTTTTTGAGACAGAGTTTCGTTCTTGTTGCCCAGGCCAGAATGCAGCGGTGCAATCTCGGCTCACTGCAACCTCTGCCTCCTGGGTTCAAGCGATTCTCCTGCCTCAGCCTCCCATGTAGCTGGGACTACAGGCATGTGCCACCATACCTGGCTAATTTTGTATTTTTAGTAGAGATGGGGTTTCTCCATGTTGGTCAGTCTGGTCTTGAACTCCCGATCTCAGGTGATCTGCCCACTTTGGCCTCTCAAAGTGCTGGGATTACAGGCGTGAGCCACCACGCCGGGCCTGGCCATACACATTTTAAGGGCAAATCATCTCCAAAAAGACTATATCAGTTTACACTCACAAGAAGTGTCCAAGAGCTGTCTTTTTTTTTTTTTTTTTTAAGGGCTTTATTTCTTTCCTTTTTTTTTGAGATGGAGTCTCGCTCTGTTACCCAGGCTGGAATGCAGTGGTGCGATCTCTGCTCACTGCAAGCTCCATCGCTCCATCTCCCAGGTTCACACCATTCTCCTGCCTCAGCCTCCCGAGGACTACAGGCGCCCGCCACCACGCCCGGTTAATTTTTTGTATTTTTAGTAGAGATGGGGTTTCACCTCGTTAGCCGGGATGGTCTCAATCTCCTGACCTCATGATCCACCCGCCTCAGCCTCCTAAAGTGCTTTATTTCTTAATATGCTTTAATGCTTTTTTCACTTTCCCCAAATTATAAACTGCAGGCTAATGACACCACCTAGAACTAAGGACATTTACTCAACACAATCTGCTGATAGACGTTATAGTCACTTGCTCTAATTTCTTCTCACTTCTTAGGAAACAGCATAAAAATAATGAGAAGAATAGGCTGGGATTCTTTTCAGAAGATTAGAAATTAATCCCAGGCAACGTGCATGAATAATAAAAAGCCTCCCAAGCTTAAGGACTCTGATAATTGGGAATGATATACTCCGTTATCTTTTTGAAGTCCCATACAACACAGAGATCCTACAATTCGAAAACGTTTTAAAGACAGAAATTTTAATTTTGATGAGAGCCATCTTTTTCTGCACATTCTCTCTCAACAAAGGTTATAAATCTGTTTGGTCTGCAGTTGGTTAAGGATAAAAGTGGAGGGGGCAGAATTTTGCTTTGTTACTTACATTTATTTTATTTTTCATTTTCTTACAGACAGGGTCTTGCTGTGTTGCCCAGGCTGGAGTGCAGTGGCATGATCATAGCTCACTGCAGCCTCAATCTCCTGGGCTCAAGTGATCCCTCCCACCTCCAACTCCCCACATGCTAGGATTACAGGCATGCACCACTATGCCTGGGCAGGGTTTTGCCTTGAAGATCAGAATTCATCCTCATGCTATTGGCACAGGCTACAAATATAGAACCTCAAAAAAGAGGGTTTTTTTTGTTGTTGTTGTTGTTGTTTTTGAGACAGGGTCTCACTCTGTTATCCAGTCTGGAGGGCAGTGGTGGGATCTCGGCTTACTGCAACCTCTGCCTTCCCGATTCAAGCAACTCTCATGCCTCAGCCTCCCAAGTAGCTGGATTACAGGTGTGCACCACCATGCCCAGCTGATTTTTTGTATTTTAAGTAGAGACGGGGCTTCACTGTGTTGGCCAGGCTGGTCTTGAACTCCTGGCCTCAAGTGATCTGCCTGCCTTGGCCTCCCACAGTGCTGGGATTACAGGCATGAGCCCTGCCTCAAAAAGAATTTAACTCCCCTCTTCTTACCCCTGCACTTGATGAGTCTTAAAAAAAAAAAAAAAGAGTTTGAATCATTAATAGACACCAGCTCCAGCCTGTGCCGTGGAAACCTTCCCTTGGCTCCCCGAGGACAGAGGCAGACATTTAAGGGGCAAACCCTGACCTCTTATGGTTGATATAATGGAAGTAAGCCATACTGACACCATATGTGTCTCCTGCCGAGAAGCACAAGGTGCTATAGTGGGGGCATTTACTACTCATCCATTCGTTTATACAAGACGTGTTTACAGAGTGCTTACTACGTGCCTGGTACTCGGTGCTGGAGCCAGACAGATCTGAGGAAATTTCCCTTATCTGTACAATGGGGACAACATTACCTGCCTTGCAATGAGAAAACATATGTAGAGCCCTCAAAAAATTAACTGGAGCTATTCTTCTTACTTTTTGTTTTTAGATGGAGTCTCTCTGCCGCCCAGGCTGGAGTGCAGTGGCGCAATCTCGGCTCACTGGAAGCTCCACCTCCCGGGTTCAAGCGATTCTTCTGCCTCAGCCTCCCGAGTAGTGGGATGACAGGTGCCCACCACCACGCCCAGCTAATTTTTGTATTTTAGTAGAGACAGGGTTTCACGGTGTTAGCCAGGATGGTCTCCATCTCCTGACCTTGTGATCTGCCTGCCTCGGCCTCCCAAAGTGCTGAGATTACAGGCATGAGCCACCGCGCCCAGCCTTCAAATTCTTAACATTTTTTGAAGAAGGGGCCCTGCATTTTCATGTTGCACTGGGCCCTGCAAATTGTGTAGCTGGTTCTGGGCTCACGGTAAAATCATAGCAAGGGAGGAACAGCTCTGCAGACCCCTCTCCTTCCACATCCAATCCGTCAGCACATCCTGTTGGCTCTTCCTCCACACACATCCTCACTCCCCGCACTGTTCTTCCTCTTCCCTGGACCAAGCTACCACCTCTTTCTTCTAAAGAGGCTGTGTAGCATCTTCCCTGGCATCTCTGCCTCCACTCTGGTCCGTGGGCATCCTCCAGTGGGCACCCAAGGTGAGCTTTCAAAACTGCAAATTGGATCATGTCTCTTCCCTGCTTACCCCGCTGCCAGAGGCCTCCACTCCACTCAGTACAAAACCCCAGGGTAGCCTTGCCCCTGCCTCCGCCTCCCGTGTTCCAGCCACACAGGCTCCCTTGCTAGTCCTCAGACGCTGCATGCTCTCATTTCTCCTCTGCATTCGCTCTTCCTTGCTCCAGGCACTTAGTCACTCCAGCCTGACTCTCTCCCATGATAAGGTCTCGGCTCAGGGAGGACTTCCCCATTGCCCATCTCACATCCTCATCCCTGTCTGTTCTATTGCCCTGATTTGTTGCTTTTACAGAACCAATTGCTATCAGAGTTATCTTTTTCCTTTATTTATTTACTTATTTCTCGTCTGCCTTCTCTTCTTCTTATCTGTCTCCTTCACGTGTACAGAGCAGTACCCAGCACATAGTAGGTGCTCAACGAATCATCTCCTTTGATTGAGTACAAGTGTTCCTGAGGCTCACAGAGGTTAAACACCTTAAGGTCATGCTGTGGGGCCAGGGTTTGAACTCATGTCTCCCAGAGCCCATAGCCTCCACCATCATACTGTCCTGCTTCCTACATGGATCTATGGGGTCAACCACTGCCTTTGTGGGGAGGGCGCAATCTGTCAACAGGGCTGTCCTGTTGTCTGTGCTTCTTCCTTCTCCCCTACCTTCCACCAGACCCTAAGTCAGTCAGGAGACCAGCTTTCCTTTACCAAGCCCAGCGACTGGAGGCTTGCTGATAGATGGACCACTTGCCATGGGGGAGAGTCCTGAGGCTGAGTTCAAGTCCTGCCACTACCAGTACCTGACTGGGCAGTCTTGTGCAGAGCCCCTTTCTGAATCTGTTTCCTCATCTGTTGAATGAAAGGACTGGACTGCAAGGGTCAGCACACTTTCTGTAAAGGGCCAGTTTGTCCCTATTTTAGGTTTCATGGGCTGCACAATCTCTATCACACTGCTCAGTGCTGCCATTGGTGCTCAAAAGCAGCCACAGACAATCATAAATGAATGAACATTCTTCTGTTACAATAAAACTTTATTTACAAAAACAAGTGACGGGCCAGGTTTGGCCCCCAGGATATAGTTTGCTGACTCCTTGGACCAGACTATCTCTAAGGAAACTTCTGGATCAGAGAGTCTGTAATTTTTCATGCAAGTAAAAGCTTCTTACAGCCAAGTTGGAGAAAGGGCTTGTCTAGCCCACACTTACCTGCTCAAGTAGAAGGCAAAGAGGTTCTGAGAAAGGAGGCCTTGGTTCCACAGGTTATCAAAGACAGGGGTGGCTCTTCAATGCCAAGGCTGGGGTAGCCCAGTCCCAGGATGCCATCGAAGACCGTGTATTTCATGAACTTGTCAGGCTCCTTGACACTCAGGCCGAAACCCTGGCCTATGTCCACAAGGTCCCCGATCTGTGGGAGAGGAGGGTGTTTCCGTGGAAAGATTTGGGAAGTGGGGCTGGGGCTGGGGCTGGGCTGAGGCGCAGGTGGCTGAGGAAATAGCACTAACTCTATGGGGAAGCCTAGGGCCACTGTGCCGTGGGCGGCACCTAAGCGAGTGTGGGTCCCTGTGGGCTATCATTCTAACTAACTCCAACGCCTCCTTCACATCGTCCGAACTTAGCCACAGAGGCCACATTCCCTTTTTACAGTTGAGACTCCGCGTGTGACCACATGGTTCCCACTTGAGGACAAATGGGTAGAGAGCAGGATTGTCCCCTTTTTGGTGTCACTATGATCTGATGACAGAAACAGAGAATTCATTTCGGACTCCAAAGGTGGTCTTTTCTCACCCCCTGGGGGAAACAGTAGCCCGTTACACCATGTAGCCGCTAGGGTTCTTATGAAAATTCTGCCTGGGAAATGCTCCTTTAGATGTGTGTGTGTATGCATGTGTGTGTGTGTGTGTGTGTGTATGTGTATGTGTGTGTATGTATGTGTATGTGTATATGTGTGTGTATGTATATGTGTGTGTATGTGTGTGCATGCGTGTATGTATGTGTGTGCGTGTGTGCATGTGTGTATATGTGTGTATGTGTGTGCGTGCATGTGTGTATATGTGTGTATATGTGTGTGTGCGTGTGTGTGCATGTGTGTATATATGTGTGTGTGTATGTGTGTGTATGTGTGTATGTGTGTGTATGTGTGTGTATGTGTGTGTGCGTGCATGTGTGTGTATGTGTGTGTGTATGTGTGTATGTGTGCATGTGTGTGTGTATGTGTGTATGTGTGTGCGTGTGTGTGTGTATGTGTGCATGTGTGTGTATATGTGTGTGTATGTGTGTGCATGTGTGTGTATATGTGTGTGTATGTGTGTGTGTATGTGTGCATGTGTGTATATGTGTGTGTATGTGTGTGCATGTGTGTGTATATGTGTGTATGTGTGTGTGTGTATGTGTGTGTATGTGTGTGTGCGTGTGTGTATATGTGTGTGTCTGTGTGTGTGCATGCATGTGTGTGTGTGCATATGTGTGTGTGTATGTGTGTGCATGTGTGCGTGTGTGTGTGTGTGTGTGTGCAGGCACTTTTGGGGAGGAGTCCCTAGTTTTTTTAGACTCTGAGTGTGACCACATGGTTCCCACTTGAGGACAAACGGATAGAGAGCAGGATCGCCTTCTTTTAGAAGACAAATGGGAAGAACTCATTTATGAGGCAGGGCTCCCCTGAAGCTGTGACCCCTGTTTTCCCTGCCTGGTGCCTGTAGCCCTCGGTCCCAGACAAGTTCTATCCTCTTCCGAGAATACTCCACACCCATGTGAGTCCTGCTTCGCCTCCCAGCTCTGCTGCTTGCCAGCTGTGTGACCCTGGGCAAGGCACTCACTCTCTCTATTCCCTCATATGTAAAACGGAGATAATAGTAGAGTCTGCCATGCCAGGTGGTTGTGAGGATTAAGCAAGTTATTCCAATGGAAGCGTCCAGCATGGCACCTGCCACAGTGTGAGAGCACAAAATTGGGTGGTTTTTACCCACCCACCTCTGTCCCTGTGCCCAGCAAAATCAGCCTCGTACTCATTGTGGGAAAAGGGGCTGCAGATTTGTGCCTCCCTCACCCAAGCACCTCCAGCAGGATGGTCCCGCTCTCTGGGGAAGCTGTTCTGGAGGAGAGTGCATGCCAGCGGGGGCATCATCTCCCCAGGTCACAGCCCCACAGGGCAGGCGTCCAGCTGCTGATGGACTTTAGGAAAGATGGACACTCCCAGCTGCTTCTGCATCTGGTCCCGTAAGTGACGGTCACGCCTAAGGCCAGCCCGGCCTCTGCCTCTGGTTTCCATGTTACCTTAACATTGTCATAGCCAAGAAATCCCAACATTTGCCCGGTGCCATAGGCGATGCTGATGGGCCGGCCTGAGACCCGGAACGTGGAGGACAGCAGAGAGTTGAAGATATTGTGGTTAGCTGCAGACACAGGGGTAGGCATCTGTCAGGCCTGCTGGGGACCGAAGAGGAGGTGCTGGGAGGATATGAGATGGGGGAGGGAGCACTCACTGCAGGCTTGGCTGGCACAGTAGATGGAGGGCACCCACAAGTCAGTGAAGCCTGTGTCCAGAATGACCTTGAATTCCTGAGGCGGTGTTCCATTGGTGATGATGCTAATGTAGGCCAGCTGCCAGGACCAGGGAGGGATGGTGAGGGAAGGCCTGGCATCCTGGCCATGCCCCTGGTTCCCAGGGTGCCTGCCCTCATCAGGCATTCCGTGTTTCCTGAAATCACTTTCCAACAGCCCCACCACACAGCCTCTGCTCAAGCCACCACCTTCATTTGAGAAGCTCTCCAGTGTTCCCCACAGCTCTCCAAATCCTTTCCACCCTTGAAGAACTGGTCTGAGTGCCTCCTCCTCCAGGCAGCCCTCCTAGGTTGCCCAGGCCACTGTGCTCTTTCCTTCCTTTAAACTCAAATCACATAATATTAATACCACACAGTTGGTCCTCTTATCTGACATTTACTTACTTTTGCCTATTTCTCTGGGTGGGCTATGAGTTCTTGAAGAAGAGATGAGACCTTTGGTTATATAAGTAACAATAACCATATTGTTAGTTTATCATAGCATCCCGCACCACAGGGACTCAATAACTTAAACTTTTTTTTAGAGTCAGAGTCTCTCTCTTTTGCTCAGGCTGGAGTGCAGTGGCATGATCATAGCTCACCACAGCCTCGACCTCCTGGGCTCAAGCAATTCTCCCACCTCACCCTCCCAAGTAGCTGAAACTATAGGTGCACACCACCACACCCAGCTAACATTTAAAACTTCTTGTAGCGACATGGTCTCGCTATGCTGCCCAGGCTGGTCTCAAATTCCTAGCCTCAAGGGATCCTCTTGCCTTGGCCTCCCAAAGTGTTGGGATTACAGAAGTTAGCCACTGCATCTGGCCTCAATAACTTTTTTATTGGTTTGATTCTTGGGACTGAAAAGGCTAAACTTTTTTGTTGTTGTTGAGATGGAGTCTCACTCTGTTGCCCAGGCTGGAGTGCAGTGGTGCGATCGTGGTTCACTGCAACTTCCATCTCTCGGGTTCAAGTGATTCTTGTGTCTCAGCCTCCTGAGTAGCTGGGATGACAGGCACGCACCACCATGCCCGGCTAATTTTTGTATTTTTAGTAGAGACGGGCTTTTGCCATGTTGGCCAAGCTGGTCTTGAACTTCTGACCTCATGTGATCCACCTGCCTTGGCCTCCCAAAATGCTGGGGTTACAGGCGTGAGCCACTGTGCCTGGCCTAAACTTCTACATAGGGTGTCAAACTTGATTTGCAGTTTTCTTTGTTGTCATTTGATCAGACATGGATTGCCCTTCAATGTGGCTCCTTTAGCTCAGTGATTAGCCTTAGTTCAGAAAGGGCAAAGCTCCCATAACAAGCACTGTCTTGGTTCAAGGGTGCCCAGTGACACTATCACTGGCACAGAAATGGATGCTATCTAGCACCTGGTCATTGCTGGGCCCAGTCACTACGGACCAACAACAGAGGGCAGGAATGCTTTCTCCTCTGGAAACGGGTCGTGTTCCCCGGTCGTGTTCCCCACTCTCTGCTGAAGCCCCAGCCCTAACCCGCTGGCTCACAGCCCCACATGAGCCCCAGTGCTTGCTAGGGGCCCTAGGGGGCGCTCTGGAGCTCCATCCTGCCAGCATACTCACATCCAGGTAGTTCCTCATGGGTTCCAAAGATATTCCATTGTCCTGATATTGATCAAGAAACTTATAGGCCAGGCTGTAAGGATATTTCTCAAGATAATCTTTCAGCATGTCATTTTCCTGGAGGTTTTCTCGAATGGATTTGATCTTCATCAGAGGGATTCTTCAACCGAGCATTGGGAAGGGAAACAAGTAAGAGACAGTCATCGGCTGCTTCTTACTATAATGTGACTGTCACACTTTGCACTGTAATTACACCGTGCATTTTCCAAGCTTTTTAATGATTGTTATCTTATTATCAGGAAAAGACACCCAATGCAAAGGAAAGACCGCGGCAGTGGATCTAGGTTTAATTCCAGGTTCTATTGTGTCATCTTGGGCAGGTCATATGATCTTTCTGAGCCTCCGTTTCCCTATCTATCTATAAAAAAGATGGAATGATGATACCCTCCCTAGCATAGAATGTTTGGAGGTGTTAAGTGAGACAGTGGATATAATGCGCCTGCCATATAGCAGGTCCTGACAGTGACAGCCCTTCCTATTGCTAATGCCATCTCAATGTCTCTTTCTCGGGCAGCCCTGGGAGGGCGGTAGAAGGGGAATCATTATCTTCTTTTATAGGGAAGGAATCTGAAATGCAGGGACTTTGTGACTTGGCTCTGGTTACACTGCTTGTTAGTGGCAAACCTGGGCCTAGAAGTAGCCCTCCTGATCTCTCCAGGGTTCAACCAGAAGAAAGGGGTAAGAGAGGAAGCCAGGAAGTGAGGAAAGTCATGAATGCTGAGATGGGGAATAAAGTGGGGAAACGAAGAGAGTAGAGAAACAAGAATGAGTCAAAAGAGAGAGAAACACAGAGTTTTGCATACACAGAGACACCCAAAGAGACAGAGAGCTAAAAGAGAGAGATGCAGAGACAGAGGTGTAGCCACAGAGACACGTATATAAGGAAACAGAGAGGGAGTAGAGAGAAAACCTAGAAAATTGCACAGAAGAAATTCTGTTTCTAGGTGGGACCACATGTACAGCTGCACAGGTTGGGCACCGAAAAATTCTAGGGAGTCCCATTCACATAGCCCATGATGTGACTGGTGCCCCTGAAATTGTGCAGCTCTGCAGACGTGCCCCAAGACCTTTCAGCCTCACAGCACACATGGCTATTCATCAATAAATGGAGACTTGAATTTTATATGAGCATCAGAGAATGATTACATTTCCTTCCCCATCCCTGCACTGGAAGGAGAATAAGAGGCAAGAGAAGAAGAGGGCAAGAAGGAGCCCACAGAGACAGCTGATGTCACGTGTCTCATACTTACTTGACCAAGCATTCTGAGAGAGCCACCAACCCGAGGATCGTAAGCCACTTCATACTTCCTTCGTGGGTTTAAAGCACTCAGGAAAGAGTGAATTCTGAGCATGCAGTGGCTGTCAAGAGGAGCTCATTTAAATGCACTCTGATCTGCCCTAGTCATCCCCTTGAGGGCCAGTATCGACTCGATAAGAAATACAAACCTTCCTGATAAAGTCTTCGCCTGCTTCGTGTTTGTGAGGAGGGGACCTAGAAAATTCTCAGAATACAGAGATTTCTATTCTAATCTCTTCCTTGGGGCATGGCTGAAAAAACAAAAATAAACCATACAGGGGAACAAAGAATGGGGAGACTCTTGCTATCTTGGAGATAAAGGCACTGAGCATAATGTGATAAAAATAAGTGTTAGATGCTATGCTTGACATTTATGATCTCATGCAGTCTTCCCAGTGACCCTGTGAGGTGTACATTGCTGTCCTCATCCGGGAGGGGATTGCTAGGACGAAGAGAGGTCAAATCACAGAGTGAAAGTGTTGGGAGCGGCCCACTGACTTATGAGTGGATTTAGGTAGTGGGATGGCACACAGCAGGGCCACTTATGCTGCCAATCTGCTTCAAAGAGCCAGGCTAGAGCAGTATGACCATCGGACAATTTTAATATTGGAAGAAATGTGACGCATGCAACCGAAAAATATTGTTTGTATCCAGTAAACATTTACTGAGGACCTGCTGTGTGCTGGAGAGCGGGATAGATGCTGGGAAATCAAAGTCAAATGAGACATGAGCAGGCCTTGCCTTCAGGGAGTTTGCAGTCTGGAGTTTGCAGGCAGGAATCACAAGCTGGAGACCCAGTCAGCAAAGGAAACAAATGGAAGGGCTGGGTGGGCATCTCGGGCACGGGCACGACTGTCTCCCCACAAGGGAGCCGCCTCTTCTCTGTTCCACCAGCAGTTGCCACACTGGCAGGTGGGCTGTGACGCCAGGTTGGCCAAGTTTTCAAGACGTGTAAGTGGGAAAAACTAAAATTGTGTTTCTCTTACTACACTCTTTTTTTTTTTTTTTCCCTTCCTTTCTAAGACGGAGTCTCGCTCTGTCGCCCAGGCTGGAGTGCAGTGGTATGATCTTGGCTCACTGTAACCTCTGCCTCCAGGGTTCAAGTACTTCTACCTCAGCCTCCGAAGTAGCTGGGATTACAGGCGTGCACCACCACGCCCGGCTAATTTTTGTATTTTTAGTAGAGCTGGAGTTTCACCGTGTTGGCCAGGCTGGTCTCGAACTCCTGACCTCAGGTGATCTGCCTGCCTCGACCTCCCAAAGTGCTGGGATTACAGGTGTGAGCCGCCACGCCTTGCCTCTCTTACTATACTCTTGCGACGTGTTTCTTACACCAGATGCGTGGGGCTTTTCTTCCCACCAACAAGCTCACAGTCAACTCTGCAGCAGACACCAGCCAGCTGTCCTCCAATTCAATTCTGACACCATCCACCTGGGGATAGCATCAGATCCCACAGATTGAGGGCTCAGTCTCATAAGACTGGGCCCCACTTCCAATGCCAATTGCAAGCTCCAGGTTGTTTGACCTGTGCTTCTGACCAACTGGCCGTGAGTCGGGGTTCCTAAGACCCCCTCTTTGCATTCAGTTAATTTGCTAGAGCAGCTCTTGGAACTCAGGGAAACATTTATTTGCATTTACCTGTTTACTATAAAGGATATTACAAAGGATACAGATGAAGAGCTGCATGGTGGGAGGTATAGGAGAGGGGGTGTGACACTTCCATGCCTTCCCTGGGCGCCCACCCTTCAGGAATCTCACGTACTCTGCTCTATGGAAGCTCTCCGAACTCCGTCCTCTTGGGCCTTTCATGGAGACTTCATTGGATAGGCATGATGGAAGCACAGACAGCCGTGTAGAAGTGTGATTGAATAGCTGGGCACGGTGGCTCATGCCTGTAATTCCAGCACTTTGGGAGGCTGAGGCTGAGTGCTGTAATCCCAGCACTTTGGATCACCTGAGGTCAGGAGTTCAACACCAGCCTGGCCAACAGGTGAAACCCTGTCTCTACTAATAATACAAAAATTAGTCAGGCGTGGTAGTGCACACCTGTACTCCCAGCTACTCGGGAGGCTGAGGCAGGAGAATCACATGAATCGGGGAGGTGGAGGTTGCCTGTGATAATCCATGGTGACAAATTTGGGCAGTAGGGGTAAAACTGACACAGAACCCCAGCCAGGCACTGTGGCTTATCCCTGCAATCCCAGCACTTTGGGAGGCCAAGGTGGGAGGATAACTTGACCCCAGTTCAAGACCAGCCTGAACAACATGGCAGAAGCCTGTCTCTACAAAAAAAAAATGCAAAAATTAGCTGGGCATGGTGAGTCAAGGTCGCGCCATTGCACTCCAGCCTGGGCAAGACTCTGTCTCAAAAAAAAAAAAAAAAGAAAGAAAGAAAGAAAGAAAAAAAAGAAGTGTGATTGAACAAAAAGGGAATGATCTATGTTGATAGACTGAGTGGGAAACCCAGCAATGCCTGTCTGCTGAGATGCTTGGTCTCTCCGTGCAGCATTCCTTCCTGCAGCGTGTGGGGCAGGACCCCTCTGAAGTGGAGTTTTACGACCTGCAGTCATGCAAGGCCAGTCAGAGAATTTCTTTATGGACAGAGGCAAGGGAAGATTAGAATATATTTTTAGGTGCTAAGGCCTGCCTTGGAGAGAAAAAGGAGCAGGTGAAAAGAAGGCCGGAGGAGGTCTGGGAGAAAGATTCTGTTTTTCCGAGTCCTGGTTAGGGGCCTAACACACTCCAACCTTATAACAAAACACTGTAACAAGGGCTATGGGAGTTATGAGCCAGGAACTGTGGATGAAAACTGATGTGTGTGTGTGTGTGTGTGTATGTGTGTGTGTGTGTATATATATATATATAATAAGAAGTCAAAAGTCTGGATATTTATGTGAAATCCCTGATCTTTAGATGTTAGCAGCTAATTACTTTGTTTTTCAAGAAACATAGTGTGCGCCAAACCTTAAGCAACCGTGGGATGTGCAGGTTTTTATTTCTGGCCTAGAGGTGGGAGTAGAAGGGGGCCTAGAAAGGGAGGGTGTAGAGGGCTAGAAAGGGAGAGTAGAAAGGGGGTAGAAAGGGAGGGTGTTCAATTCATGTTTGCTGAATGAATAACAGATGGAATGCATTGATTTTCCTTCCGCTTGTAAGGAAAGACTACCAGGGTCCGCTAAACCAGCTGACTTACTGAGAGCTCCCACCTGATGGGCAACTGCTGTAATTCCCCTGATAGGATCCAGGCTGGAAACATTTTGTCTGCCAATTAAAAAGAAATAATTAAAGTGTCTCACCAATCAAAAAAGATACTAAATGACCACCAGGAGCTTCTGCTTGCCTGAGATGAGAAGAGCTACCTTCTTAAACTGGTATTATTCCAGGCAAAGTAAAGAAAATGGAATGGTATGGCTCCTTCTGGACTTCCAGGGTCCTCATGTTCCCATACAAGATCCGGATCCGGTCCATGCCCATCTTGGGTAGAGCAATGCCAAGGCTGATCTGATCCCCAGGGTTGGGTTGCAAATGACGTGGGGCCAAGATTGCTCCACTGTCACAGGGATAAGCCTGTAACACAGGGATACGCCTTTTCTATATGAACTATATTTTGGGTAATCACAAATAGTTGACTAAAAAAAATTTTTTTTTTTAAAAAACATTAGTTTAAGGAATAAGGAAAAAAAGTTGTTTTATTAAAATTCCTGGCTGCGTGTGGTGGCTCACACCTGTAATCCCAGCACTTTGGAAGGCTGAAGTGGGAGAATCACTATGAAGTATTGTAATTAAAATTTTGAATTCAAGTCGAGCTCTCATGACCAATTTTCAGGAAATAATGTAGGTAAAGGAGCATGTATCATTCAAATCCTATACATGGGACATCCTGTAGGACAAATGACCTCTCCATGCTCCCCCTACTTAAAAAAATAGACTTTACTTTTTAGAGCAGTTTTAGCTTCACTGCAAAACTGAGCAGAAGGTGCAGAGATTTCCCACATATCCGTGCCACCCCACCTCACATGCACAGTCTCTCCATTATTAATATCCTGCCCCAGAATGGTACATTTGTTACAATTGATTAACCCATGATGATGCTTCATTATTACCCCAAGTCCACGGTTTGCATTAAGATTCACTCTTGGCATTGTACATTCTATGGGTTTGGACAAATGTGTGATAGGTACCCACCATTATGATATTATGCAGAAGGCTGGGCGTGGTGGCTCACGCCTGTAATCCCAGCAGTTTGGGAGGCTGAGGCAGGTGGATAATCTGAGGTCAGGCGTTCGAGACCAGCCTGACCAATATGGTGAAACCCTCTCTCTTCTAAAAATACAAAAATTAGCCATGCGTGGTGGTGTATGCCTGTAATCCCAGCTACTCGGGAGGCTGAGGCAGGAAGCTCGCTTGAACCCAGGAGGCGGAGGTTGCAGTGAGCCACGCTCGCACCATTGTGCTCCAGGTACTGGAAAAACTGGGTATGCTATGCAGAACAATGATGAAACTAGATCATGCAAAAAATTCAAATCAAAATGGATTAAATACTTAAATGTAAGACCTGAAACTATGAAACTAGTAGAAGAAAACATTGGGGAAATGCTTCAGGACATTGGTCTGGGCAAAGATTTCTTGGATAAGACCTTAAAAACACAGGCAAACAAAGCAAAAATTAACAAATGGGATGTAAATCAAGCCAAAAGGTTCTGCACAGCAAAGAAAACAATCAGCAAGGTGAAGAGACAACCCACAGAATGGGAGAACATATTTGCAAACTATTCATCCAACAAGGGATTAACAACCAGGAATATATAAAGAACTCAAACAACTCAACAGCAAAGAAACAAATAATCTGATTAAAAATAGGCAAAAGATCTGAATAAACATTTCTCGAAAGAAGCATACAAATGGCCAACAGGCGTAGGAAAAAAACTCAACATTCCTAATCATCAGGGAAATGCCAGTTAAAACCACAGTGAGTTATCATCTCACCCCAGTTAAATAGCAGTGATCAAAAAGACAGAAGATAACAAGCACTGGTGAGGAGACCAAGAAAGGGGAATGCTCATTCACTGTGGGTGGAAATTTAAATGAGTACAGCCTCTATGGAAAACAGAATGCAGATTCTTCAAAGAACTAGAGATAGAACTATCATATGATCCACCAGTGCCTCTGCTGGGTATATATCCAAAAGAAAGGAAATTAGTCGGCCAGTCTGTGGCTCACGCCTGTAATCCCAGGACTTTGGGAGGCTGAAGTGGGTGGATCACCTGAGGTCGAGAGTTCGAGATCAGCCTGACCAACATGGAGAAACCCCGTCTCTACTAAAAATACAAAAAAATTTATAGCCGGGAGTGGTGGTGCATGCCTGTAGTCCCAGCTGCTGCAGAGGCTGAGGCAGGAGAATCGCTTGAACCCGGGAGGTGGAGGTTGCCTTGAGCCGAGATCGTGCCATTGCACTCCAGCCTAGGCAAGAAGAGCAAAACTTCATCTAAAAAAAAAAGAAAAAAGAAAAAAAAGAAAGGAAATCGGTCTATTGACGAGATATTTGCACTCCCGTTTTTATTGCAGCATATTCGCGGTAGCCAAGCTAGATATACTAATTACCAGATTTGATCATTACACACTGTATACTTGAAATCAAAATATCCCATGTACCCCATAAACGTGTACAACTATTATGTATCCACATACACATTTTTAAGACTGGCTGTTTTCACTTAGTTATATGCATTTAAGGTTCCTCCTTTTCATGGCTTGATAGCTCATTTCTTTCTTTTTTAAATTTTTATTTTCATTTTTATTTTTTGAGACAGGGTCTCATTCTGTTGCCCAGGCTGGAGTGCAATGGTACCATCTTGGTTCACTGCATCCTCTGCCTCCCAGGTTCAAGCCATCCTCCCACCTCAGCCTCCCAAGTAGCTGGGACTACAGGTGCACGCCAGCATTCCTGGCTAATTTTTCTATGTATATATTTTTTGTAGAGATGGGGTTTCACCACGTTGCCCCTGCTGGTCTCAAACTCCTGAGCTTAATGGATCCACCTGACTCAGCCTCCCAAAGTGCTGGGATTACAGGTGTGAGCCACCGTGCCCGGCCAATAGCTCATTTCTTTTTAGTGCTTAATAATAATCCATTGTCTGGATGGACTACAGTTTATCTACTTATTCACTTACTGAAGGGCATCTTAGTTTCTTCCAAGCTTTGACAATTATAAAGCGGCTATAAATAGTCATATGCAGGTTTTCATGTGGATATAAATTTTCAGCTCCTTTGGGTAAATCCAAACAGTGTGACTGATGGGTAATATGGCAAGAGTATGTTTAATTTTGTAACAAACTGCCAAGCTATCTTTTAAAGTGGCTGTGCCGTTTTGCATTCCCACCAGCAACGAATGAGAGTTTCTGTTGCTCCATATCCTCACCAGCATTTGGTCTTGTCAGTGTTCTGGATTTTGGCCATTCTAACAGGCCCCATACACTTACTTTATAAATAAATTAATGGCATATAAAGGGGGACTGCTATCTATTAAAAGTATTTATTATTATTACTTTTTGAGATGGAGTTTCGCTCTTGTTGCCCAGGCTGGAGTGCAATGGTGCAATCTTGGGTCACTGCAATCTCTGCCTTCTGGGTTGAAGCGATTCTCCTGCCTCAGCCTCCTGAGTAGCTGGGATTACAGGCACCTGTCACCAGGCCTGGCTAATTTTTGTATTTTCAGTAGAGATGGGTTTCACCATGTTGGCCAGGCTGGTCTTGAACTCCTGACCTCAGGTGTTCCACCTGCCTCGGCCTCCCAAAATGCTTGGATTGCAGGTGTGAGCCACTGCACCTGGCCTATTAAAAGTCTTAAGAAACAGCCACCAAAGGCAACACATGCAGATGATCTCGAGATCTTGATCCTGGATCTGAATATATCAACTGTTAAAAGGCATTTTTGAGAGAATCAAAGACATTTGAACATGGACTGGATATTAGGTGATATTAAAGTTGGTAATTAAAAAAATAAAGTTGGTAATTTTGTTTGGAATAAAAGAGCATTGCCTTTATACATATATATATATATATATTTGAATATATATATTAATTACAGCTGTGTGTATATATATATTATATATATGACCCTTGTCTCCTAGAAATGTACAACAAAATATTTACAGTGAAATGGTAAGCTGTATGCCTTAAAATATTATAGCAAATATAAATATATAAAGAATAAAATTTAAAAAAAAAGAGTGTTGCCAGGTGCCGTAGCTCATGCCTATACTCCCAGCACTTTGGGAGGCTGAGGCAGGTGGATTGCTTGAGGCCAGGAGTTTGAGACCAGCCTGGCCAACATGGCGAAACTCTGTCTCTACTAAAAATACAAAAATAATCTGGGTATGTTGGTGCATGCCTGTAATCCCAGCTACTCAGGAGGCTGAGGCATGAGAATTGCTTGAACCTGGGAGGCAGAGGCTGCAGTGAGCCGGGATCGCACCAGTCCACTCCAGCCTGGGCGACGAAGTGAGACAAAAGAAAAAAAAAAAGGGGGTGGGTGTATATAAAACAAAGATTTGCAGAACGGTGTGTAATTCTTGATGCTGAATGATGGAGTATGAGGTCCATGACACTATTCATTTTTACTTTTATGTTTGGCCCTTTTTTGTAATAAGTTGAAAACATTTCCATTTTGAAGGTTCTGTCTTTAGTGGTACCCCGAGGGTTCCAAGCAAGGCCGACTTGGGTGGGCCCCACACTGGCCAAGTTGCTCCTGAGCGTCCCCTGCCCACGGCTCCGGCCCTTGTCCTGCTGTCTCCCACCACTACCTCTTGAGGTTGTCTGACCATCAGCTTGAGACTTTGAGGAGCCGTATCGGGGCCTGAAAGTGGAAAGGATGAGAACAGCTTTAGGAACAACAAAATGGGGGTCTCCCTCCCAGCTTTGTCTGCTTTAGTATCATCTGCAGGGAAGGGGCAGGGCCCTGGGTAGGGAGGGAGCCAAAGACTGAAGCAGTGGGGGTGTGTTGAAGGGAAGGGAGGAGGGATTCATAACTAAATAACAGAGAGGAGGGCAGCTTGCACAAGATGCAAGACAGACTGGGATGGAGAGAAGCCCGGGGCGTGAACAGAGGGTCTGCAGAGCAGAACAAGATGTTGGAAAAGGGTCTCCTCTGGCAGTGGGACGTATGCAGTGAGTCAAGTTTAAACAGAGAACAGCCGGCTGTGAGGAGAAGAGAGCTAGGATTTCTGTAGTACCTACCAGCAGTCCAGTCCCATTTGGATCTTCTGGTCAAATGGTGCTGGAGGCTGTGTCCTTCCTGCTGGAACTCCTGCTCCAGACATGGAGGTGGTAGAGATGCTTGCTGCACGTGAGCCATGGGAAAGAGGCCACATTCAGTGGCCCTTTTATTACTCTGTGGCCATTGGCATCATCTCAAGCTGGACAGCAAAATAGCAGGTCACCCAAAACATCTCTGCTTTTAAAATATTATCTAATCTATCTAACCTTTCTTGGCATGTCTTGGACTTAGAACTTTTTCTTTTTTTTTTGTTATTCATTCCTTTAGTAAAGGTAATTCATCAGCCTGACTCAGTTTCCGTTGAAGAATCCACAAGCTTCCCAGTTGGTAACTTCTGCCTGTGGCTGTCAGATCTCATCCCACAGAATCCAAGTGTTAGAATGTTCCATCGGGCAGGGGTGCAAAGGTCCTTTAGCTCCTGCATGTCAGTGACGTGGCACCTGGTCTACCATGTTCCATTCTGAGTCCAAGACAGATGTTGCCCGCGAACCACAGCACCCCCGACCACTGGATGTGGCCCCAGAATCCTGAGCAACACGTGATCCCTTCAGCCATGTGTTCTAGCAACCAGCGTCGGCACTGGATCGGGAATGATTGCTATTCTTGGACAAGTCCAGTCTGTTATCCTGGAGATGGGGAAACTGAGAGCTGGGGTGTATAATTTGCCGAATGGATGCAAGGTAGGTTAGTGAAGTGCTGGGACCCAGGGCTTCTGGCTCTCAGGTAATCCTCTTCCCACTGGCCACAGGCTTGGGGAGCTCCGAGAAGGGAAAGGTGAGAGAATGCCCAATTGCGGTCCCTGCTGCCAGCTTCCGTAGGCCACTTTCAGGGGTCTGCAGGTGCCAGAGCTGAAGTTCTTTCCTCTTTCTCCTTAAGTCCGGCTCCACTTCTGTTGCCAGACCTGCTGTCTCATGGCAGCAGGAAAGCAGTATTGGAAGCTGCCAGACACAGTGTGGGCAGCCCCGGCTGGAGTGGCACCAGGAAGCAGGAGGCAGTGGTGCCGGTTAGTGCTTGACTTGTGCCCAGCTTGGCAGTCCCGCAGCTTCCCCTCCTTGTTCATACCACACCGACCCTCGTAAGTTGGTGTGGCATTGGCCTGTATTAGAGCAAGGAACATGTTCTGGTCAGACTTTGACAGCTGAAACCCAACGTTCTATTTCATCTTTAGGGGATAAGAATCCCCTGAGTTGGGAGGGTCAGACAAGGGTGCATTCGAGGACCTGTTGCCTCTCTGATGCTCAGGAAAGACCTTGGAACTTTGAAGGCCCTGATGAGGGATGAACAACTCATGCTTTCTGGGGGCTTTGCTGTATGGAGACAAAGAATGGATCAAGGAAAACCCACCGAGAAAGCCCGGGGAATTACTTGGGTCTCAACTTATCTCAGGTTGAATTCTAGCCACCAGTCCTCCTGGTCAGGTGCTGGTGCCCCATGGCCATCTTCCAAGAAGGAATGCAAGAACCAGACCCTGCCAAAGGAGCAGCCACCTTCAGGGGGCCCCTGTGATCCCACTGGGGGAGATTAGACAGGAGCGTTTACTTTCCTCCTGGCCCTATGGGTGTGCTGGGGGTTCCACCCAGGAGGACAAGCAAACCCCAGAGTTCCTGGTGGTGGCAGTGACACCCACTGTGCCTCTTGGAGCTGGAGCTGCTGATGATAACCAGCTTATCTACGTGGCCCTGGGCCCAGAGCAAACTCAGTTCTATTGACACCTCTTATTTTCCCGCCTCGGTTTGCACGTAGCCCCAGGGCTTGCTGTTCTGGGAAAGGGGTTGATAACTCATTGCTGGTAACTTGCTCCGAGTCAACAAATCAAGTGCGTGATGAGGTCATGGTGTGTAACTTGTGGCCTCAATGGCCTGGTTGACGATGGTGTGTTCGGGCGTGGACGGAAGACTGGAGATGGAAAAGTGGGCCTTTGCTATTGCTCTTCCCCCTGTCTAGAAGGTTCTTCTCCCAGCTCTTTGGCTGGCTCCTCCTCAATATTCAGCCGCCATCTCAATGTTCCTTCCTCAGTGAAGCCTTCCGTGGTCACTCTGGTCTCCCAGCAGTGAAGCCTGACTCGGAGGAGCCCTGGAGACACCTGTTGAATGCCTTTTCCCACGTGTTCTTCGTGGGTGCCCTGTGAGGCTGATAGTGTCTCCAATTTACAGATGAGGAAACTGAGGCTTAGTGGAGCTAAGTAAATTCCTCAAGGATTTATGGCAAGTAAGTGGTAGAGTCAAGATTTGAACTAGGTCTGTCTGACTACAAATTCTAGGCTCTTGGCCACTCTGCGGCTCATTAGTACTGGGCTTGGGAGATCAGGAAATGAGGCAGAACAAAAGGAGGAGAGGATGGGTGGGAGGAGGAGGGAATAACTGAGGACAGGTTTCATCTATTAGGAAATATTGATTCTTTCAGTGAACACTTGAGGGTGCTCGAAGCCAAGTTCATAAATTGCTCACTATTTGTGAATAGCCTTGCAGACAGGGCCATGGAGGACAGTGTACAAATTGTGCCCAGAACACAGGTGTCAGGCCATGGGGGAAGGAGGCCTGAAGTCAAGTCATGATTCACTGCTGAGCCATGCACCTGGGCAGCTGCAGCCACCTGGAGGAGGCCAGCTTTTTCTGAATCTAACAAAGGCTCTAAGTGGGCTAGCAGTGGCCCTGAAGTCCAGGAAACAAAACATTTAGAAAGGCAATGTGGCAGCACTGCAATGGAGGCATGCCCCGGGCATCCTGCAAAGAGGATGCCCAATGCTGCCTTACGTGGAAATTTAGGAAGGCTCCCTAGTGGAGGTGGCAACTGAGCCGAGTCTCAGTGGATGAGAGAACTTAGCCAAGTGGGCATGGGGAGGAGGGAACACCAAAGAGGGCAGCACTGGCATGATAATAGACCTAAGGGATTATAAGTCACCTGGTAAGGTTAGACGGCAAGGGTCATGGTCCCAACTGATGCATGGTATTAGTCAGCATGGGCAGTATATGCTGCAGTAACAAGCAACACCCAATTTCACAATAACAAGGTTTCTCTTTTGCTTTCCCTATTTGTCCATTACAGGTCATCTAGGGCTCTGATTGAGACGTCTTCACTCAGGGATGCAGACCAATGGAGACTTCACCATCTATGGTGTCACTGGTGGCTACAGCAGGGCAAGAGGCACATGCCAATTCATGCACCCGCCATGCCAGGAGTGCCTGCAGGAGTGAAATGGGTCACTACTATTTGCATTTCATCGCCCCAAGCAACGCTGAATTTCAAGGGACTATGGAAGTATAATTCAACACGGTTTTAGAATGAGGACTAGGAAAATCTGAAGAACAGTGCTAATGATATACGGCTTAACATGGGGAAGGAGAGCAAGGACCACATCACGGTAGGCTTTGAGTGCCATGGTCAGGCACTTGGAATGTTTCCTGTAGGCAATGAGGAGCTTTGGGCGGGTGGATGAGGTATGAGCCTGCAAAGAAGGCAGCAGAAGAGAGGAAAGTGAGGTTTAAACATGAGAAGGGTGCCAGAGCCAAGGGAAGAAGAAGGAAATACGAAACATCAAACAGAGAGGGAAGCCGGAGAAATGGGCTGGGGAAGCACTGGACAGTGAGTGGAAGTCAGGCCCTCCTGCCTCCAACCCTCCCTTTCACTGGAAAGAGAGAGACTGGAGAGAAAGGGATGGAGGGAGGAGGTGGGGAAGACAGAGCCCAGACAGACATTTTGAGGGGTTGCTTAGACTGGAAAAATCAAGACTTCAGTGGAGCTTGGGGACCAACCACAAATATCTAAAAGCTTTTCGCGAAAACAAGGGACTAGACTTATTTGATGGCAAATGTTCAGAGTAGCATAGGGACAAAACCTGGGAATTATAGGGAGGCAGATTTAACTTTTATTTGATAACAACTTCTGTTATCAACTTAAGCTTGTTGTTTGAACTATGTACAAGCACCTTGCTGGGGTGAAGAGGCGTGTAATGTTTTGAAATGTTAATTTCCTTCCTGTTCTCGTGGCTGAAGGAAAGAATGAATGAATATTTAATACTGCAGGCTAGGACTGTTCTTTGAGAGTGGGAGGTGACAGTTAATGGCTTCGTGGTATTCTAGGGCTGTACCGAAGAAAACTCCCACCCAAGCCAGTGTTTAGAAGATGAAGTTAAATGAGAATGGGGAGGTAAATAGAGAGGTAAGTGCCATGTTAGAAAGGAAGAGGAAAAAGCTGGTTGTGGTGGCACACACCTGTAGTCCCAGCTACTTGGGAGGCTGAGGTGGGAGGATTACTTGGGTCCAGGAATTGGAGGCTGCAGTGAGCTGTGATCGCACCATTGCACTCCAGCCTGGAAGACAGAGTGTGACTCCATATCTAAGAAAAGAAAACCAAAAATCCCCCCAAAAATGAAAGGAGGAGGAGGCCTTCTCTGGGGGAAAGAGGGGTGATGACTTCCTTACACAGCTGAGGCTGGTTATGCTACCAATTCTGGGCCACAGAAAGGGGCAGAACTTATGATCCTAGGTAGGTAGATGCCAGAGTCTCATTTCTGAGCATGTGTCTTTGGGAGGAGCTGGCAGGATACCCTAGGAATGGTCCTTGCCCTGGCTTGGGCCCTTGGAGTGGCACTCTGTGACCTGCCCAGTGACAGAAGGCATTGCCATATCACCCTGTGGCAGAGGAAGCTGTGGCTAAGAGGGTGATCACCATGGTGTCTAAACTCAGTCCCCATTCCCCCTAGTTTTCCTTTTCTTTCTTTTCTTTTTTTTCTTTTTTTTGAGATGGAGTCTCGCTCTGTTGCCTAGGCTGGAGAGCAGTGGCACAATCTTGGCTCACTGCAACCTCCGCCTCTCGGGTTCAAGCAATTCCCCTGCCTTAGCCCCCTGAGTAGCTGGGACTCCAAGTGCTCGCTGGCATGCCTGGCTAACTTTGGTATTTTTAGTAGAGACAGGGTTTCGCCATGTTGGCCAGGCTGGTCTTGAACTCCTGACCTCAAGTGATCCACCCACCTTAGCCTCCCAAAGTGCTGGGATTATGGCATAAGCCACTGAGCCCTGCCTCCCCCTCGTTTTTCTGACACCGTGGTAGTCTGGAAATCTCACAGGATTCTATGGAGTGGGAGGAAGGAATGAATGTGCTGCTTTGGGAGCCTCCAGGCCTGCACGAGGATCGAGCAGAGGCTGTTTGACCTCTGGCTGGTCCGAGGGCTGTTCTGGGATGCTGCCCAGAAGAGAGGCTGCCCTTTCATTCTAATGTCCAGCTGATCTCAGGGGTTGGGGGGATTTCTTTGACTCCCTGTGGCCTTATCTGCTGATACCATGTCATTTCCAAAAACTTGAGAACCTTCGCAACGTTCCTGGGCAGGTCCTTGTCCAGAGACCAATACGGATCCAGGTGTAGGGAGCTGCAGTGGCGGCCAAAGTTCAGAGTTCCTAGGGGCTCAACCTAATGGGATGGAGCCTGCTGGTCTTGGCCGAAAGCTTTATAATAATCACACCACTCCCTGAATCTTGCTCTTAAAAAAATTTGTGTTGGGGGGCAGGGATTTAAATGCCATGGGTGCCACTGGGGTGAATGCATTCTTCCTCCAGTTGCTGGCTTCTCCACAGCTCACCAGAAATATCTTTTCCTACTGGGTGCAGTGGGGCACGCCTGTAATCCTAGCTACTGGGGAGGCTGAGGCAGGAGGCTCACCTGATGCCAGGAGTTTGAGACCAGCATGGGCAACATAGCAAAATTTCATCTCTAAAAACAAAAATCAGGCCGGGCGCGGTGGCTCAAGCCTGTAATTGCAGCACTTTGGGAGGCCGAGACAGGCGGATCACGAGGTCAGGAGATCGAGACCATCCTGGCTAACACGGTGAAACCCCATCTGTACTGAAAAAAAATACAAAAAAAAAAAAAAAAAACTAGCTGGGCGAGGTGGTGGGCGCCTGTAGTCCCAGCTACTCGGGAGGCTGAGGCAGGAGAATCACTTGAACCTGGGAGGTGGAGGCTGCAGTGAGCCGAGATTGAGCCACTGCACTACAGCCTGGTGACTGAGCAAGACTGTGTCTCAAAACAAAACAAAACAAAACAAAATTTTATTTATCTTTCATATAATAGTCCAGGTGGCTCTCCAGTGGTTGAAACCCAAATTCCTTCTTGTTGCCTTGCCTTCCTCAACATGTGGTATTCGTCTCTTGGTCCATTATGGCTGCTTCAGCTCACGTCATTACATCTGCATTCCAGCCAGTGGGAAATAGAGAAAGGGAAGTGGGATACGCCCCTTTCCTTATAGGAAAGGCATAGTCCAGAAGTTGCAAAGATTACTTCTGCTCATATGTCACTGGCCATAATGAAGTTAACAGGGGCACTGCTAGGTGAAAGAGAGACTGGGAAATGTAGTCTTTAGCTGGGTGGCCACAGACTAGGGTGATAGTTGGAGTTGGATTACTGGAGGAAGTAGATGATGAGCAGTTCCTGTTATACCCTCCTGCTTCAATGAAGATAAGCCGGTTTCCATCCTCCAGATCTCAGAGGATCAACACAACTAAGACTGATTTCTCACTCACAGCCGACCTGGGTTGACAGAGAGCTCTGCTCCTCGCAGCCACGCAGGGACTCAGGCTGAAGGACGCTCTGTCCTGATGCAGGGGAAGGGGATGGGTGAGAAATGGGACTCTGGTTCCTAAAGACTTCCGCCTGGAAGTGACACACATCACCACCTCTGCTCACATTCCATTGGTCAAAGTATATTCCACCGCCATGGCAAGCGGGGTTGGGTGGCGGGAGGGATGAGGGCGGGAGGGGGATGGTGGTTTGGAAGAGGGAGAGGAACTGCTGCTGTGGTTATGAAGAGCAACAATGGCCACACCCTTCACCAATGTGCTCATGCCTCACTCACCTTTGGTTCTCTCCACTCCCGCCCTGAGCCTCTTTTGGCCAACATACACAGATTGGATAAGATTATACAGGAGGACGTGTACTAGGCTGTCAATCAGCAGGAGAGCCAACCAAACAACCAAAGAAGAAAAAGAAAATAAAACATCCCCAAACTAGGCTTAACCATGTTTATAATCACAATTTGCATTTATGCAAGATTATGTATATGTGCATTTTTTTTTTTTTTTTTTTTTTTTAGACGGAGTCTTGCTCTGTTGCTGAGGTTGCAGTGCAGTGGCTCGATCTCAGCTCACTGCAACCTCCGCCTCCCGAGTTCAAGCAATTCTCGTGCCTCAGCCTCTGGAGTAGCTGGGATTACAGGTGCCCGCCACCATGCCCAGGTACTTTTTTGTATTTTTAGTTGAGATGCGGGTTTCACCATGTCAGCCAGGCTGGCCTCAAACTCCTGACCTCAGGTAATCCACTCGCCCTGGCCTCCCAAAGTGTTGGGATTACAGGCGTGAGCCTGTAATAGTCTGTGTTTTATTTATTTATTTATTTGTTTATTTATTTATTTATTTATTTTTATGGCAGCCTGAGCAGACTAAGACACACTGTAACTGTGTAGTAGTATCAGGTTTAAGTTTAGGTGTATATTATAGAAAACCTGAAATAACCACAACTTTAAAAAGATAAAACTTATTTTTTCCCCCTTAAATAAATCTGGAGATAGGCTGTTCAGAGTTTGAATCGTTTCCATTTCCAAAGTCACCTCATAGTCCAATATGGCTGCAGGAGTTCCAGCCAGCACATCTGACATCTAGTGAGTAGTTAGAAGAAGGCGGGGGAAGGCAAAAAGACTCACGTCCCAGCTGAATCAGCTCCTTTAAAGCAGCCTTCCAGGAAATCCCCCTCAACACTCCTGCTTATATCAGAGTCACCTAGTCACAACTAACAGCAAAGGCAGTTGGGAAATGCAGTCTTTTAGCTGACTGGGCACATTGCAATCCTGAATGAAATGTACTGTTTTTAAGGAAAAACAGAGAACGGATAATTTTGTAGGCAGCTGCCAGGCCCTACCTCAGAGGCATAATCCATTGTCTGAGTTGTGCAGGCTGAACGGCTCAGCACAGCACGGGAGCCACAAGGAGGAAGTAGAAGAGAGAAACCAGCCAGACAGATCTGACTCCCAACTCTAGAAATAAAAAGATAAAGTAACTCTTCACTGGTGATCTTCTGAAGACCAAATTAGAGATTCTACATGCCACAAATCAAAACTTCCTTTAAAAACTGCTCTTCCAGCCGGGCACAGTGGCTCACACCTGTAATCCTAGCACAGTGGCTCACACCTGTAATCCTAGCGGGCGGATCACGAGGTCAGGAGATCGAGACCATCCTGGCTAACACGGTGACACCCTGTCTACTAAAAATACAAAAAATTAGCCAGGTATGGTGGCAGGTGCCTGCAGTCCCAGCACTTGGGAGGCTGAGGCAGGAGAATCGCTTCAACCCAGCAGGCGGAGGTTGCAGTGAGCCGAGATCGTGCCACTGTACTCCAGCCCGGGCGACAGCGAGACTCGTCTCAAAAAACAAACAAACAAACCCCAAAACAACAACAAAACTGCTCTTCCAACCCAGTTCCCAAATCTCTCGCAATACCTCAGCTTCTCAAATGTCTCGTTACCTCGAACTCTTAACTTCCTTGTCTTGTCTTCCTTGTTTATGTCACTTGTCCGTCCATTCAACCAGTATGACAAGGTCCAGGGCTGAGCAGCTGAGCAAACAGGCAAGCAAACAAGCAAAACCAAACTCCCCTTTTTAGAAGGGGGTAGAGAGGCAATGAAATATATACTGCAATGTACTGTCATATTTTTTCGTTCCTGATCAGGGTCATTTGAAGGACTGAGGCATCTTGGGCTAGAGATACCTTGTTTTCTCTCCAATCTCAACCAAAAACGTGACTTCCTTGAGGCTGGAGAGGGTATCTGTTCATCTGTGTATCCGCAGGTCTTAGCAGTGTGGGTATTCAGTGAATGCATGTGGAATGAACAAAGGAATTAAGTGAATGTGAGAAACAGAGTAAGGCACCACCTTCTCTAACTGGGGTTGTTTGTGTTTATAACTTTTTTAAATTTTTCATTTATCAGGGCCACTCCAGATATGAATGAAATTGGGTGTAACTGAGGTACAGAATGTGGGAACATAGGTGTATCTGATAGGAGATCAGGACTGGAGAGGATGGGGCTAGAGCCAAGGGAAGCTGCAAAAGGTCCAAAGTGGAAAATAGCAGGAACCAGATAAAAAGAGTACCCTTTTTCCCAATGCCACGTCCCTCCCATGACCTGAATTTCCTGCAGTTTTCTCTTCCTCCCTCCTTTGTCCTAATTCTCTATCTTTGGTTATTCAGGAGGGCCAGCACCCTCTGCCCCCATAAGATAATGTGGCAGTGACTCAGGACACGCAGAGAGAGCATAGGCAGCAGTGTGTCGTTTCCCCTCAACATCCTTGGTAGAATCATTGTGTCTGTCTCATTCACAAGTTGTTGTTGTTGTTGTTGTTGTTGTTGTTGTTGTTGTTCTTCTTCTTCTTCTTCTTCTTCTCTTCCTCTTCCTCCTCTTCCTCCTCTTCCTCTTCTTCCTCTTCTTCTTCCTCTTCTTCTTCTTTTTTTTAGCGTTAGCAGTTTCCAGCATCTGCATAAAATGATGTGTAAAATAGAGTCTCGGCCTGTCCTTAGAGAAGTTACTATCTAGGGGGAGTGAAAGGTCAACTACAGAAAAGTGTAGAAAATGCTAAGAAGGGTGGGGTGTTTGAATAACACATAAGGGGGCACTTACCCAGTCTTACGGTATAGGGGCTTTCTAGAAGTAGAGTCTAAGACTTAAAGGGCACGAGTGACAGAAAACCCAAAACAACAGTGACACAAGGTGGTTTATTTCTGTCTCACACAGAACGTAGAGGCAGCCATCCTGCGGTGTCATGGTCCATTACGGAATCAGGGCTCAGGTTTCTTCTATTTTGTTGTGCCACTAGTGTGACCTCTATTCCTATGGTCGCCTCATGGTTCAGGATGACTACACTTGTTCCAGCCATCATGTCCATGTTCTGCCTTCCAACATGGTACCAATCAGTGAAGAGATTGCTGGATATAAACTCAAGCTAATCCATCAATAGCGTTTCCTAATTACTTTCCTTCAGAAATGAAACACATGCAGAGTTAAAAATCACATAGCAGCTGGGCGCGGTGGCTCATGCCTGTAATCCCGGCACTTTGGGAGGCCGAGGCAGGTGGATCACCGGAGGTCAGGAGTTCATCAGCCTGGCCAACATGGTGAAACCCTGTCTCTACTAAAAATACAAAGACTAGCTGGGTGTGGTGGCAGGCGCCTGTAATCCCAGCTACTCGGGAGGCTGAGGCAGGAGAATCACTTGAACCTGGGAGGCAGAGGTTGCAGTGAGCAGAGATTGCACCATTGCACTCCAGCCTGGGAAACCAGAGCAAAACTCTGTCTTAAAAAAAAAAAAAAAAATCACATAGTACAAAAAGGCTTATGACAAAAAATTAAGGTCACCTGGCCTGGCCCTCCCTACCCCTCAGAAACAATTTCAACCTAGCTTTCAGGCAGGTGCTGTCAATGGGAGTCACTCTGACATTATGTACCACGTGACACGTTTGCAAAACCAACATGGCACCCCCAAAGGAGTCACTAGTGTCTCGGAAGGGTCAGCAGCAGCTGAGACTGCCTTCTTTATGGACCCCTTCTGTTACAAGAAGGAGTTTTGACAAATTTAGTTTGACAGAGTTTAATTGAACAAATAATGATTTGTGAATCAGTCAGCCCCCAGAACCAGAATAGGTTCAGAGTAACTCTGAGGCTGCCATGTGGTCAGATAACATTTATGGATAGAAAACAGAAAGTAGGTTGGGCGTGGCGGCTCATACCTGTAATCCCAATACTTCGGGAGGCCGAGGCTGGAGGATTGCTTGAGCCCAAGAGTTCCAGACCAGCCTGGGCAACATAGTGAATCTCCATTTCTATTAAAAAATAACAATCATTAAAATTTAAAAATAAGAAAAAGGAAAGAGATGTCCAGAATACAGAAGCGAAGTACAGAAAGAGTTGGACCCGTTATGTAAGCACAGAACCAGCCCCACCTGGTTCAACTTTGTGTAATAAAGTGGTGAGTTGTTTTTTCAGTTGCCAGGACCCCAGGTTGCAAGTTATGTAACCTGAGCGTGCCCAGAAGAACCAAGCATGCAACCACAGGCGCAACCTAAATGCTCAGACCAAAGAACGGGAACGGAATTAAGAAGTAGATACATGGTATAATCCATGATCTAATCAGATTGAGGCATGGCATCATCCCATGGCAAGATCTAGTCAGATCATTGCTCACTGCAAGACTCAATCAGATCACGGCTCATTACCCTCTGCCTATAACACCTGCCACAGCCCCTGGCTTGGGGAGACAGATTTGAGCATGTCTCCTCGCCAGTTGACTTGCAACAAATCTTCCCGTCTACAAAAACCTGGTACTTCGCTGTTTGGCTTTCTGAGGGCAAAGGGATCCAGTTTGGTTCCCTAATAATGACAGATTGACATTTGCCTTATTGGAACAAGGTTTGAACAGTTGGCTGCCTGTGATTGGCTGAAACTCTGTGATTGGTATGAGTAGGTTCCAGTTCACTATGTACGGAGAAACCTTTAGGACAAACTTAAAATATGCCAGGAGAGAGCTTTAGGTTAGGCTTAACACTTCTTCCCTTTTGGTCAATCTCTTGATTTTGAGAGGTTGGAAACTTAAGACATTGACATCAGTTACCATTGTAAATAGACTTATTTGGTCTCAAATCCCGCTGGGAAATAGCAGAGCAGTGGGTTTCGTAGATGGGAAAGGAAACAGAATAGAAACAAAACAAAACAATAAAACAAAAAAACACCTGATTAGTTAACATCAGGTCACTTCAGGGTCCTTTTTTAAAGGGTTAGAGCAGAGGCGGCTTCCTAATTATGCTGCAATCTCCTGTTTCCAGGGGGGAAGGGAGGAGATAGGGAATATCGGTAATTCTGTAGAATAAATGGGTGGGGGAAAGAGATTAACTAGTAAATGGAAATGAGTGTGTGGTGGCCTTGGGGCTCCTCAGTCTGAGCTCAGCCCATCTGGGGCTCCTCCTAGGTTCTGGGCTTCCATCTGCTTCCCGCTCCTTTGGGGTCCCTCCGAGCAGCCTCCCAAGGTCGAGCTGTGTACTGAGCGAGTCTTCGGGGCCACTCGGAAGACAGTGGACGTCCGCGCCGGCGCACTCGCCCAGAGCGGCCTGGTCTCCGCCCAGTGGGCGGGGCCTCTTCCGGGGGGCGTGCGGCGTGCACGGGAGGGGTCTCGTGGGCGCTCCCGTGGTTGTGGCACGGGTGACTGCGAGCGTGTGTGTGTGGCACGATATCGTGGTAACCCAGAGGCGCGCGAGGCGGGGCGCCCAACGGGGTGGCGGGGCGAGCACGCGCGCCACTGGGGCGCCGGACGTTGAAAGGGGGGTCACATCCGGCAGGGGGCGGGCCTGGCGGACCCCGGAAGTGTGGGCGCGGCTGCGGTTTAACCCGCGGTGGCGGCGGCGGCGGCGGCCCTGGCAGGTGAGCCGGGACTGGGGAGGGTCCCAGCTCTGCCGCAGGCGGGCGGGGCAGAGGACGACGGTGGGGGCGGCGCCGGCGGTGGCTCCCGGAGCGCCCCCGCCTGCCCGCCTCATCCTGGCAGAGGCCGATGATTGGGCACGAGGGGCGCGTGACTCGCGCCGGGGGCCGGCGCCCCTGCCCCTAGCGGTGGGAGGGACGCGGGGAGAGCGCGAGGCGCCGCCCCGGCTCCCCTGCGGGTCGCACCTCCAGTTCCGCTTCACCCCTCACCGCCACCCTCCTTTCTCCATCTCCGCAGGCCCTCGCCCCGTATGTGAGCATCTTGCGGTCACAATTCTGATGACATTAGAGCCAATTAGCCCATTGTATAGATGGGGAAGCTGAGGCCTAAGAGTAGGGTCTGACTTGCCAGAGGGCACGCGGGAGACCAGTGGCAGGGTGAGAGTTGGAGGGACTTTGTCTTTGACTTACTGGCTTGTGCCCTTTCTCCAGGACTTTGAGAGAGGAGACTTTCAGCTTTGGCTTTGTTCAGGACTCAGACTTGGACCTCCCGGTATCATTGACCATTTCTTACCGCAGGACCCTCTGGGCGCAAAGGGCAGTGATGCATACATACCCATTATATGCCTGGTTCCTCTCCATTTCCTCCTCAGCAGATGAGGAGATTTCCCACTTTACCGATGGGAGAAGGAGTTACCTGGAGCTGTTTTGCGAGTTACTGGCAGAGTTGACTCTACAACCTGGGGTTTTAGTCGCTGAGCTGAGGCAGTGCTTTCCTAGCTACACCTTGTCTGGGCTCACTTACCCTGGGAATGTCAGTCTTCAGCTCCAGAAACTTCCCAGACTCATTTCCCTTCTCTCAGTTCTCCTGTTGCTACCTAAGGCCTTTTCCACCCTTTTTATTGGCTCCTGGAGTCCCATTTCCTACCAATGCATCAAGATGCTGCCACCAGACTGTCATTTCCGTGACTCTTGGCCTTAGAGCTGGAGGTGGTGGTGACCGAGGAACTGGGGAAGGAAAGACTCTTACTTTGTTGTCCAAAGCTGCAGCCCTGCAGAGACCTGAACTCTGTAGTTCTGGGTGGGATTGGGGACTGTTGCGGTGAACATACTGGACGCTAAAGTGAGTCTTGGTTCTTTGCGGTGGTAGTGCTCAGAAAAACCTTTTTCCTAGATTATCTTGGAAATGTGATTCCATGCCTTTGTAATTTCCATTAAGTAGCACATTTTCATTGTAGACTTTCTGAGCAGTTTCTGCCGCTGTTTTGCAGGTAGCAATAGCTGTGATTTGTTGCTTGGCTTCATATGCTGGGCGCTGTTCTAGGGCTTTCTGAACATACCGAATTTTGTGAACATGTCCAAATAGGCGATGATCCCATTTTACAGATGAAGTGAGTTGCAGAGGTGTTAGATAACCTGGCTAGCGTCACACAGCCAGTAAGTGACCAAGTTTGGATTTTTTTTTTTTTTTTTTTGAGACGGAGTCTTGAACTGTTGCCCAGGCTGGAGTGAAGTGGTGTGATCTCCGCTCACTGCAGCCTCCGCCCCCTGGGTTCAAGCGATTCTCCTGCCTCAGCCTCCCCAGTAGCTGGGATTATAGGTGCCCGCCACAACGCCCGGCTAATTTTTGTATTTTTTAGTTCAGACGGGGTTTCACCATGTTGGCCAGGCTGATCTCGAACTCCTGACCTCAGGTGATCCACCCGCTTCTGCCTCCCAAAGTGCTGGCATTACAGGCGTGAACCACTGTGTCCAGCCGCAAGTGGGATTTCTAAGCCATCAGTCTCATTTCGAAGTCAAGGTGCTTTTAACTGTGTGATACTGCCTCTCAGACCCTTTAGTTTACCAAAGGTGCTGGACCTTAAGAATAATTTCTGATGCTTGTTAAAAATACAGAGCTCCACCTCTAGAGATTCCTGTGCTATTGTCTGGAGGAGGGCCCAGAAATCTATTTTTAACGAACGCACTGGGTGATTCTTACTGTAAGGCAAGTTTGGGAAACACCGCCTGTTAAGAACTTTGTAGATTTGCTAGGCCACTGGTAGCTTGGAAGTGAGATTATTCCTGAGGATTCTTGTTTTCTTTTTGTTTATTGCTTTGAAATTTGTTAATTTGCCCTTAAGAGTCCTTTGGGTTAGCTAGCGGTACGAATCATTTCTGGACACTGTTGGCCAGTAATAGTAGGGGTTTTCCAGGCTGACAAAATCAGATCACTGAAGACCTGGCTTAATGGATTTAGCTCTTTTAATCCAGCTGGATCTCTGTTGTGTGGAAATTCTGTTAGAAGTGTCCTTGAAAGGTGGCGTTTCCACAAGGTTTTGGTCTGTTCCCAGGAGCTTACCAAAAGAGAGAGAGGTGTCTAATGGCAGCCCTGTCTGAGGTTTTGCTAGGTTTAAAGGCGTGTTTACTTAGTAGGTGCTCCTTCCAATTCATATCTCACCTCTTTATCTTCTTTTACTGGTTTACGTGAAAGACTAAGCAAATATCAAACAGGTTTGTCTTGATTTAGCCGAGGCTGACAAGTAGGACCCCTGGGGCTTAGGATGGGCTGGAGAGGGAGTCTCTCCAGTGAACGTCAAACAGATAGCTCAGGCAGGTAGGCCTACCTTTGAAGACCTGTAAGTATTTTCAGTCCCGCTACTGATTTATCTGGTCCCACTTCAAGCAGGATTACAACTAGTCACAGGTAAAGTCAGCATTATAGGATTACTTTATTCTCCTGTCTGGTAAACACTGATTTCTAATTTATTTTCTTTTAAATAGAGAACATATTTCCCTGTTACATTTGCTGAGACTTGTTTTATGGCCCAGAGTATGGTCTATCTTGGTAAATGTTCTGTGAGCCCTTGAGGAAGTTGCCTATTCTGCTATTGCCGGATCAAGTGTTCTGTAACTTTCAGTTCAGGCAGGTTGGTTTGTAATGTTCAAGTCTTCTGTGTCCTTACTGATTTTTGGTCTTCTGTTCTTTCAGTTATTGAGAGAGGGACATTGACACTTCTGATTATAATTGTGGATTTCTCCATTTCCCCTGGTAGTTTTATCGGTTTGTGTTTCACATGTTTCGAAGCTCCGTTGTTAATTGCACAAACCTTTATGAGTATTATATTCCATGTATGAATTGACCTTCTTTGTTGTATTGTATTAGGCTGTTTTGCGTTGCTATAAAGAAATACCTGAAGCAGACGATTTATAAAGAAAAGAGATTCATTTGGCTCACGGTTCTACACGCTGTACAAGAAACATTGCATCAGCATCTGCTTCTGGTGAGGACTCAGGAAGCTTTTACTCGTGGCAGAAGGTGAAAGGGGAACAGGTGTGTCACACAGCCACAGAGGGAGCAAGAGAGATGCCAGGCCCTTTTAAGCAACCAGCTCTCATGTGAACTAAGAGAGCAAGAACTCATTACTGCGGGGAGGGCCCCAAGCCATTCATGAGGGATCTGTCCTGTGACCTAAACATGTCTCACCACTAGGCCCTACCTCCAACACTGGGAATCAAATTTTAACGGATTTGGAGGGGGCAGATATCCAAACTGTATCATTTACCATGAAATGGCTCTTTTAGCCCCAGGAAGTGTTCTTTGCTCTGAAATCTGCTTTGTCTGATATTAGTATAGCTAATCCAGCTTTAAAAAATTAGTGTTAGGAATTGATTTCCAGAATATGCGAACAACTTCTGCTACTCAGCAACAAAAAACACAGCCCGATTCAAAAATGGGTGAAGGACTTGAATAGATACTTCTTCAAAGAAGATACACAAATGGCCAGTAAGTACATGAAAAGATGCTCAACTTCACTAGTCATTATGGAATGCAAATCAGTACCACAGCGAGCTACCACTTCACCTATTACGATAGCTATTAAAACAAACAAGCAAACAAAAAAAACCAGTAAGTAATAAATGTTGACAAGGATGTAGAGAAATTGAAACCCTTGTGCTTTTTTGGTGGGAATGGAAAATGGTATAGCCAGTGGAAAACAGCATGGCAGTTCCTCAAAAAATTAAACATGGAATTGCCATATCATCTAGCAATTCCACTTCCGGGTATATACCCAAATAAGTGAAAGCAGACACTTGAGCAAGTATCTGTATACCCATGTTCGTAGCAGCATTATTTACAATAGCCTAAAAGTTGGGAACCACGCAAGTGTCCATGGACAGGTGAATGGCTAAGCAAAATGTGGTATATATATTAGATAGAATATTATTCAGTCTTAAAAAGGAAAGAAGACTTGATATATCCTGTGATATGGGTGAACCTTGAAGACATTATCCTTAGTGAAACCAGCCGGTCACAAGAGAACAAATATTGTTGTATTCCTCTTACATGAGGTTCCTAGAGTGGTCCAGTTGTAGAGACAGAAAGTGGAATGGTGGTTGCCAGACGATGGAAGAAAGGGAGAATGGGAAGTTAGTGCTTAATGCGTACAGAATTTCGGTTTAGGGTGATGAAAATGTTCTGGAGAGGAATGGTGGTGATGGTTATACAACAAAGCAAATGTATTTAATGTGAAAGAACTGTATACTTAAAAATGATTAAAATGGTAAATTTTGTTGCGTATAAAAGGGTTTTTAAAAATAGAAGATTTAAAAATTATGGTTTATCTCTTAAAAAGTGTTTTTACTTCTAAACAATTTGTGTCTTTATATTGAAAGTGGGCTTCTTGTAGGCAGCATATAGACGGGTGTTTTTTTTGTTTTTTTTTTTGAGACAGAGTCTCCTTCTGTTGCCCAGGCTAGAGTGTAGTGGTGTGATCTTGACTCACTGCAATCTCCTCCTCCTGGGTTCAAATGATTCTCATGCCTCAGCTTCCTGAGAGCTGGGATTATAGGCATGTGCCTACCGTGCCCAGCTAATTTTTTGGTATTTTTAGTAGAGACGAGATTTCGCTGTGTTGGCCAGGTTAGTCTTGAACTCCTGACCTTAAGTTATCTGCCCACTCCTCCCAAAGTGCTGGGTTTACAGGTGTGAACAACTGCACCTGGCCGGGGGTTGCTTTTTAATCCAGTCTCACAAGCTGCATTTTAATTGGGATGTTAAGACTATTTAGATTTAATGTGATTATTGATACGGTGAAGTTTAAATCTACCTTCTTGCTGTTTGTTTTCAATCTGTGCCATGTGCTTTGTTCCCTTTTTCCTTTCTTATGACTTCTTTGGGATCGAGTAATTTTTATGATTCCATTTTGTTTCCTTTGTTGGTTTATTCTAACACTTTTTTTAGTGGTTGCTTTAAGATATATAGTATGCATCTTTAATTTGCCACAGCCTGTCTTCAAGTGATGTCATACCACTTTAGTGTAAGAATCTTGCAATAGTTTACTTTCATTTCCTTCCTCCTGGACTTCATACTGTTGTCACCTGTTTTACCTCTACACATGCCATAAATCCCATAACACATTGTTATTTTTGTTTTAAATAATCATTTTTTAAGGAGATTACAATGTAAAGTTCTTTTATATTTACTCATCTGTTTAACATTTTTGGTGCTCTTTATTCCTCCATGTAGATCCACATTTCTGCCTTGTTTCATGTTCCTTCTGACTTGAGGATGTCCATTTAACATTTCTTGTGGTGCTGGTCTGTTAGTGATGGATTCTTTCAGCTTTTGGGTGTCTAGAGAAGTCTTTATTTTGGCTTTGTTTTTGGAAGGCATTTTCCCTGTATAGAATTCTGGATTAACTATTTTTTTTTTTCAGTGCTTTAAAGATGTTCCAGTGTCTTTTGCTTGCATTGTTTCATATGAGTAATCTGCTATTTTTCTTTCCTTTTTTCTTCTTATTTTTTTAAGAGGCAGAGTCTCACTCTGTCATACAGGCCAGAGTGCAGTGGCATGATCATAGCTCACTGAGGCCTCAAACTTCTGGGCTCAGGTGATCCTCCCACCTCAGGGTCCCTAGTAGCTAAGACTACAGGTGTGTATACCATGCCTGGGTAATTGTTTTAAATGATTATTCTTTATTTTTGTAGAGATAGGGTCTTGCTATGTTGCTCAGGCTGGTTTTGACTTCCTGGCCTAAAGTGACCCTATGGCATCGGCTTCCCAAAGTGGTAAGATTACAGGCATGAGCCACCACACCTGGCCTGTTTATTTTTA
This sequence comes from Macaca mulatta, assembly GCF_049350105.2. Classification (NCBI taxonomy): domain Eukaryota; kingdom Metazoa; phylum Chordata; class Mammalia; order Primates; family Cercopithecidae; genus Macaca; species Macaca mulatta. The sequence continues at coordinate 12,921,081 of NC_133419.1, forward strand.
TTTTTTGCTCTTCTGTTTTTAATGTATCTTTTTCTCCTTCTAACTGCTTTTCTTTCTTTCTTCCATTTTTTTTTTTTTTTTTTTTTTTTTGAGACAGAGTCTCACTCTATCATCCAAGCCAGAGTGCAGTGGCATGATCATAGCTCACTGCAGCCTCAGATTTCTGGGCTCAAGGGATCCTCCCACTTCAGCCTCCCAAGTAGTTGGGACCACAGGTCTGTGCCACCATGCCGGGCTAATTTTTTATTTTTTCTAGAAACAGGGTCTCACTATGTTGCCCAGGATGGTCAGAAACTCCTGAGCTCGAGCAGTCTTCCCATCTTGGCCTCCCAAAGTGCTGAGATTGCAGGCATGAGCCACCATGCCTGGCTCTGACTGCTTTTCTGAGTTTAAACAATGTAATGATGATGTGCTTTGTGTAGTGTAGTTTTCTTCATGTTTTTTTGTGCTTGGGTTCATTGAGTTTTTTGGATTTGTGGGTTTATAGCTTTCATCAGATTTGGAAATTTTTCAGTCAGTAATTCTGCAAATATTTTTTTCATTCCCTTTTCTCTTTCCTCTCTTTCGGGGAATCCAGTTACATGTATATAAGGGTGCTAGAAGTTGTTCCATAGCTCTCTGATCATTTATTTTTCCCGCTAGTCTCTTTTTTTTTTCTCTCTGGTTTGTGCTGGATAGTTTCTGTTGCTATGTCTTCAAATTGACTGGTCTCTTCTGCATTGTCTAATCTGCTGATACTCCCTTTCAGTATACTTTTTATCATAGACTTTGTAGTTTTCATCTGTAGAAGTTTGATTTGGGTCTTTTAAATATCTTCCCCGTCTCTAACATGCTTAATCTTTCCTTTTGCTTCTTGAACATATGGAATACAGTTTTAGTAACTGTTTTAATGTCCTTGCCTGCTAATTCCATTATCTGTGTATTTTTTGGGTCTGTTTCTATTGTTTCCCTCACTATGGGTCTTATTTTCTTGTTTCTTTGTATGTCTGGTAATTTTTAATTGTATATCACATGTTGTGAATTTTACTTTATGGGGTGCTGGATATTTTTGTATTTCTATAAATGTTCCTGGCATTGTTTTGGAACACTGTTAAGTTACTTGGGAACAGTTTGATTCTTTAAAGGTTGCTCTCAAGGCTTGTTAGTTGGGGTCAGAACAGCCTTAGGCCCAGGCCTGATTTTTCCTCACTACTGAGGCAGTACTGTCCTTAGTACTTTACCAATGTCCTGTGAATGATGAGGTTTTTCCACTGCGGCTGGTGGGCACACAAGACTATTTCTGTTTCAATTTGAGGTCCAAGGATTGTTGCCTTGGACGGGTACAGATCAGTACCGGCTGAGAGCCGGAGGGGGACCCTCTGTAGGTTTCTGGGGTTCTCTGTGTGGCCCTTTCCTCTCTGGTACTCTGCCCTGTGAACTCTGGCTACCCTGGCCTCCCTGGAGTTGGAATTCCTCTCCTCCACTCCCTGTGCCTTGGGCCTGGAGGCCCTCTAGGAGTAACTTGGAGCAGCTGTAGTACTCAGCTTTTTGTTTTCCACTGTCAGGGGTCACTCTTCTGTGTTGTCTGATGTCCAGCGTTTACAAACTGTTGTTCTATGTGTTTTTTTTGGCTTTGTCTGGCTTTTTAGTTTTTTGAGGCAGGAGAGTAAATCTAGTGCCTCTCCCTCCATGTTAGCCAAAAGCGGAAGTCCCTGTCCAGTCAGCATTCCTTGGATGCCTGGTGTATTAGTCTGTTTTTTTCACACTGCTGTAATATAAAGAACTGCCCAAGACTGGGTAACTACTAAGGGAAAGAGGTTTAAGTGACTCACACTTCCGCATGTTCGGGAGGCCTCAGGAAAGTTACAGTCATGGCGGAAGGTGAAGTGGGCTCGTCTCACATGGTGGCAGGTGAGAGAGTGTCTGTGGGAGAAACTGTCAAACACTGATAAAACCATCATAGCTCATGAGACCTCATTCACTATCACGAGAACAGCATGGGGGAAACTGCCCCCATGATCCATCCAATCACCTCCCACTAGGTCCCTCCCTCCACATGTGGGGATTATGGGGATTACAATTCACGATGAGATTTGGGCGGGGACACCGAGCCAAACCATATCACCTTGTATGTGCCCAGTGTTGACCTAGGCGCTGGGATGCAGAAACAAACACGACATGGGCTGTGTCCTTGGGGAGCTCACACTCCTGCTGGAGGAACATGCTGATTTCTAAATAAGAAATGCTATGTGCTGTGTACAGAGTACCATGAAAGGCAGGATGAACTCTTTGGGAGGAAGGAGCAAGGAAAGCTTTAGAGAGTTGCTGGCTTTTGAGGGATGGAGCAGGCATTTTCTAGATGGGGAAAGTGTAGGAAAGAGTATTCCGGGCAGAGTAGAGAGGAAGAGCAAAGGCAGGGCAGCTTGTGCGGTGAACTCCTTCCCGGGCAGGATCCCTGTTTGACTGATCTTTAGAGATGAATGTATGTCAAGTGACTGGAAGTATGGTTTTTGTTCTGGGACTAGTAGGTAGAACAAAGAGAGTTGGGATGGTGTGAGCAACCCATGGAGAAACAGAGGCTCGGGGTCAGCTGATACAGGGCGTTGTATACCAACCCAAGGAGCACAAGATTTGGAACATAATACCAAATGCTGGGGAGCCATGAGAGGGCCATGGGAGCTCTGACTGTGTTCTCCCAAGGTTGCTGGGGGGTGTCAAAGAGGGCTGGAGAGGGCTGAGGCGGGCTCAGGGCAGACTTTCTGTACAAGCATGAAAATGAGTCCAGAGCTCAGTGTGGTCACAGATACAGCTTTGCCACCCTTTGTTTGATAATGGTCTTCATGGATTCCTGCCTGAGTCAAGAATTGATTTGAGAAGGCCTGGCTTGGTTTCTCTTTTTCTGTGGCTATACCCGTCTGCCTGTGGATGATTCCACTGGACCCGGAAGTTCTGGGTCTGGCTTATCACTGGCAGGGGTAGGATCTGCAGCTGCCCCACCTTTTATCCGCCTAGGATGGCCCCACCTCAGCGATCTCATCATCTTGGGCTTTGAATACACACCTTGCATGACCGCTGCACACTCCTGGATGTTGGTCCTGAGTGTGTCTTTGCCTTGACTTTCCTCTTGATCCCTCCTTAAGGGACAGTTGAATCCTCTTGCTCAGCTTGCTCTGTGCAGATTAGAAGTGGGGGCGGATGGACAGCTGCAGATTGAAATCCTTTCTGAGTCATCTGAACAGTAGGGACAAAGGAGATATAAGTGGAAGTGGGGTGAAGTCAGTATGTTTTTCTTTTCAAGTCAGTCGTGGGCCAAAGAAGGAAGAGGCCTTGCCAAGTGGCTGGGCTTTACCGTCAGGAAGTTTCAAAAACCAGCTGCCTATTCAGTCACCTGTTTCTTGGCCAACATTTTGACTGACGCTGAATGCTGTTGATCTGATCACATCCAGCCATTGGAGTTATGTTCCTCTGTTGACTGATGCCATCTCTGGAGGAATCTTAAATTCTCTGTCCTCAGAGTCCACACGGGAAGTGCTTGAGTTGCAGAGGTAAGAATGGGCTGAGTTTCTGTGCCCAGCCACGGTGATAGAAATCATGAGCGGCTGTTTATTGATCCCTGCCTGAGAGCCAGACTTTAGACTTTCTAGCCATGAAACTCAATTCGTTCTTACAAAAGCTCCATCTTATAGAAGACACTGAGGCACAGAGATTTTAAATCACCCATCCAGGCTCTCCCCAGCCAGTAAGCAAGAGTGCAGGGCTGTCTGCCTTACAGATTCAGAGTCTTTAATCCCTGGGTCTCCTGCAGAGCTGAGGTTCAAAGGAGGCACTGCTCCTGTGCTGCCGGGGCTCCTGGGCCTGTACACCTGTTCGGACTTCAGTCTGAGGGCTGGTGAAGGAGAGTAGTTACCACTTTAGTATTTGTTAGGACAGCATCATGCTGGGTTCTGAAGAAAATAGAACAGGTTCTACTCTTGAGGGGTCTAGTTGAAGATATCCTTACCAATGACCATTGATGAACTTGGTCCCCAGAGCCAGGCCTGGTGTTCTGTGGATGTGGACTTGATCGAGGCAGCCAAGCACAGTGAGGTGCATGGGCCGTGACGCTGGACGGCCTCCGTTGCAGTTCAGGCTCTGCGTTTCCTCCCTGGGAAACTGTGGGCAGGCACAGAACCTCAGTGTTCTCCTATTTAAAATGAGGAAAGCCTGAGGATGGACAGCGGCGTAGGCATGGTGAGGGTTACCCGAGTTGCTGCATGTAGAACACCTGGGCCAGCCACCGGCCTGTGAGCAGCCTCTAAACCTCAGACACAGGGCCTGTCACCGTTCCTGACACTGATGGGACAGTGAGGCTCCGGAGGGCAACTGGGCAGGAGGCGGTAAGGCCTGGTTTGATGACTCCCCACGCTCTGCACTGCTGGCAAGACATCACAGCTGAAAGGGAGTGGAGGAGGGGACCAGGGGAGGGGCTGGTGAGGGTTGGGAGCAGCAGGGATAAGGGGTTAGGACGGTGGTCTCAGGGGCCAACTCTAGGTCAAGGGGGAAACTGAACTGTGAGGACAGGGCTCTCCCCAACCTATTTGCCCAGAACATATGTGTTGTGAAGTGTTCTGTGCAGTATGGCTTGGATTAAATGTTTGTTTGGGGGAAAAAAAAAATCTCCTTTGAAAAAGGTTGAAAGTGACAGGATTAGGCCAAACTGGGCAAATGGGCAGAGGAGGGAGGCGTCCTGTCCAGACTGGTTAGGCTACTCGACAGGTGGTAGGTGAGGGGAGGAGCGGGGCAAGACGGCCAGCCTTAGGGAAGCAGTGTGATAGGACACACATCCGGGGAGCCTGGTGGGATGGTTGTGAGAAAGAGACCCTGGAGACGGGAGGACTAGTTTGCAGCCTGCACAGGGCAGGGATGGGTGTGTGAGAGAGCCTTTGGAACACTGACTAGCTAAAACTTGGTGATTGAACCTCACAGGTAGAGGGACTCACATGTCTGAGCTGACCTGGAAGTCAGGGCCAGGAGCTGAAGCCACTGATAGAAAAGGAGACTGGGAGGAGAGTCTGGTTGGGGGAGAAAAAACGTTGATGAGTGAGGGGAGTGGAGATCTAGGAATGCTGGAATGCAGGTGTGTGTGGAGGTTCAGCAGGTTTGGGAGGAGTCCCTTTAGGGGACGGACTGGGTCAGCAAAGCCAAGCCTGTGGCGTACGGGGCAGGGTGTGAGCGCTGGGCTCTGCGGCCTGCCCGGTGCTGTTAGAGCCTCCCAGCCAGCCGAGCGGCTTAATTTCCTGAAGTCCTCTGCCACTCCGGGTGCCTCCCAGCATTTGGCACAGTGAGTGGGCTCGTTATTCTTAAGTCTTCTCACTTGATGGCCCTGCCTCTGGGCAGAGGGGGGTCAGATGGAGTTTTTCAGTGGATTGAGGAACAGTCAGTTGTTATGTAAATATTTATGTAAAGATGACAGTTTCCTTCATAAAGCAATTTCCTTATGAGAGATTGTGCATTCCCCCATGTATGCTTATATTTGAGGCCTCTTGTCTAGATTGGTTTGGAGCTTCTTTCAGAAAGCCACACCCTTTGCTTCCGTCTGGGATCAGCTCTTTCAGAGTCATCTGGTTCTAGACCTAGCTGGGTGCCTGGCACAGCTGACAGGCAGCATTTCTTAACAGTAAGCTGTGAGGGTGTGGGAATGAGTACTGCCGGGTGCCGGACCTGCTGCTTGGTGGTCTTGTTTAATTCTCATTTAATCCTTACAATCCCATAGTGTTGGTAGTATTAGCCCCATTTTACAAATGAGAAACAGAATGAGAAAGGCCGAATAATGTGCCTATGGTGATAGAGCTAGTGAAGGGTCAGGATGGGATTGAAATCCAGGAGTTTTCGTCTCTAAAGCCTCTTCATGTGGTCTTTTTTTTTCTTTTTTCTTTTTTAAGACAAAGTCTCACTCTGTCGCCCAGGCTGGAGTGCAGTGGCGAGATCTCGGCTCACTGCAGGCTCCGCCTCCTGGGTTCACGCCATTCTCCTGCCTCAGCCTCCCGAGTAGCTGGGACTCCAGGCGCCCGCCACCACGCCCGGCTAATTTTTTTGTATTTTTAGTAGAGACGGGGTTTCACCGTGTTAGCCAGGATGGTCTTGATCTCCTGACCTTGTGGTCCGCCTGCCTTGGCCTCCCAAAGTGCTGAGATTACAGGCTTGAGCCACCGCGTCCGGCCCCTCTTCACGTCGTCTGAACTATTTGTCCCTGGTGGGTGGGAGGAATCTCCAACCCCACCCCAGCCCCAACCCCAGCAGTTCCTTAGAAAGGATGAAAAACAGGTGGGGGCAGTGGCACAGGCCTGGACTCCCAGCTACTTGGGAGGTGAGGTGGATTGCTTGAGCCCATGAGTTTGAGGCTGTGAATTGAGCTCATGTTGCGCCCCTGCACTCCAGCCTGGGCAACAGAGTGACAGAGTGAGTCCTTCATCTCTTAAAAAAAGAAAACTAAAAACGCCTCTCTCTCCATGGTTTACACGGTAACTTTTCCAGTTGTGGGAAGGTCAGTTCAGTGCTGCTTTGGGACCAGTAAGAAGAACTTGATGATTTGATTTTTTTTTTTTTTTTTTAAACTTCCTGTGGGAAGTCAGGAAACAAAACAGTCTGGCACTTGGATACACAGCTGGAATCATTCTGGGAAAAGAAAACCAGATCAGGCCCACAAGTATTTCCTCATTCAGTAGCACAATTAGGAAGGTTTCTAAGGCAACAGCAGGTGTTTCTGACATACGGGGTAAGATGGGGCCAGTTCCTTTTTAACATGTGCAGATTGGACTTTGCAGGTTGCTCTGGTAGTAGCTTTTTCTGGTGCCATAGGTGGATGTGGGGAATTGTAAGAAACCAGGGGATATCACAGCCGTCCTTGCAGTGTGATTTCGGGCTTGAGGTCACTGACAAGTAAGTGTTGTCTGGTAAGGCGAGGGGAGTGGTGGGAGCTGTGCTTCAGCTCCTGGGTGCTGGAGCCAGTGGAGGCTGGAACCCCCCTGCCCAATGTCAGCAGCCATTTCACTTGACACAAGATTGCAGCCCAGGGGTTGCAGGAATAACCCCAGGAGGTGGAGTAATTTATATTTGTTCAGTGCTCAAGAGTTTCCAAAGCTCTTTTTGGGCTGTTTGCTTCTCTGAGCCACACAGCAACCCCTAAGGTAGGATTATCACCATGGTGCCCCATTAAGGAAACCCAGGTTAAAAGACTTGATGACGGCCACACAGTTAGAGAGCTGTGGAGCCAAAGCACAAACTCAAGGCATCTGTTTTCAAATTCCTTGCTGCACAGGACAGAATTCTGTGCAGACACAGAATTTGGGGGGAGACTTGGCATGAACCACTTAGGGGCAAGGGGTGAGGGCAGTGCAAGTTGTCTCTGGGCCTGGCATCCTACACTCTGATCTCAGTGCCCTCACTGTCTAGAAAATGCTGCATTTTACAGTTCAGCTTTTTTTTTTTTTTTTTTTTTGAAGGTTATCCTTGGAGAGGATCTCTGATCAGTGGAAACGATTTGTTTTTGAGCTGATTAGCTCATTGAACAAAACCATCAGTGCATGACTTTTTTTTTCCGATAAGAACAGATCTGGAAGGCTGCCCTAAGTTTGAACCCCCCCCCCCAGAGTCCCCCTTCCATGTCTGTTAGGAAGTTCTGTGGCCTCCCCTGCTGGGGACATGGCCCTGCCTTTGGCGTAGATCCACCGGCCCTGCGCTATCTTTTACCAGATCGTGTACCCTGTGCTCAAGACCTGTGGGATCGATTTAGTCAAGATAAAAAGTAATGGAAAGAAGTTGAGACCAGAGATCAAAGCAACAGGTGCCAGATGGCCGGTCCGGCTGCACCCAGAAATGCTGCTTCCTTGGTTCTGATAGCAAAGCTCCAGCGCGTTCAGCCTGTGTCCCCACCCCAACCTCCTTTCAGTGCATTGTGGCAAACGGTGGGGCTCCAGGACTCCCGTGGGATGTCTTTGTCACCTCTCCCCTCTGCCCCACTCCCTTTTCTGTGATCTGTACCCTTGCACTTGTCTCCCATAGAGGATATGGCGTCAATTCAGGTCACACACAGCAGCCAGTGGGTTTTGGTGGCCTACTCAGAGTTTCTCACAGCTTTGAGCTGAAATTTAAAAATGGGAAGATGCACCTAGATGTAGATTTCTGGCTTCCCTTTGGAGAGCGGAAGGGTCTGGGAAAGCTGGCAAGGTTGCAGGAGGGGCCTGGAATCAGCAGGGCAGCTTTCTAGCCAGACACACTCCCTGCCTGGCGCTTGGCCTCCTGTTGCCGGCCTGGCCCTTGCAGGCCACTGGGTTTGAGACCTTTGGTGGGGGTGAGAACTGCAGAGAGACAACTTTAAAAAGCAAAAGGAAAAAACAAAAGCAAGTGTTCTTCCTTCTCAGGCGCTGTTAGTGAAGAACCAGGGGCACTATTCCTCTTCTCTGTGCAGGGAACACAGACTGGCTCACGCATAGCTTTCTCACCTTGTTCCCTCCCAGCCAGATCACTTTCGAGTTGATGATATCGCTCTAGAAAAGGTGTTTTCTGCTGTACCTGTGAAGCTGTGCAGCCGCCTGCCCCGCAGCCCTCCCTCCTTCTCCCCTGCCAGCCACTTGGATCTGCAGTGGCTCCACCTGGGCTGGCACGCGCAGACCCCTGTGGCCAAGCTTTCCAGGCCCACAGAGCAGCCTGTCTCTCCTCCTTAGTCCATTGGTCTCTGCCTCTGTTACGCCACTCTCACCTATATTCATGATAAATTATTGTGAGTATTTTTGGCTTTTTAAAATGAAACTGAGTTACTTGAGAGTTAGGATCAGCTCTTACCTGTGAATGCCGTGTCTGGCTCATAGTAAGAACCCCACAAATATTTGCTCACATCCTGCTTACCCCATTTATCCTTCCTCCCTTGATGCGGGTCTCCCAGTGTTCTTGGCAATGCAATTGCTTCATAAGTATTGATTCAGTCAGGGAGTGGAGAAATGGGAGCAGGCGGGGGTGAGGGGAAGAAGGCCCCGTTCTGTGTCCCCGTGTCTTCACTGACTTGTTCTCTCCTTCCCGTCTCCATCACTTTTTGAGCAAACGTTATTGTGAGCTCTCTGAGAGCCAGTCTGCTGGGCTTGGGTTGATGAAGATGAGCGAGACATTCTTGTCTTCAAGGGATTGGTTTATTCTCACCCTCAACAACTCCCCACTCCTGCGTAGCAAACCCCGGAGGTCACCAGAGCAGTGCCACATCCTTCCGGGCATCTTGGCAGTGGGAGGGGCTCTGGGCCAGGGCCCTGGTACTGAGGGGCCCAGGTAGTTGGACTCGTCACACCCTCCAGAAGCAAAAGCGCAAGGACTCTGGGTCCCCGAAGGATATCTTAGGAACCCCCAAGTTCTCTACTTTGAGACATCCACGGTGGCTGGAGTCACTCCGAGAAGTGTTATTTTGGAGTTGCTCTCGCGTTGGGTGATGGAGTCAGACGCCGCCAGCAGTGGATGGCCAGGCTTCAGGGGCATCTTCTTAGTTGGTAGCTCTGTGGGATGTGGGCAGAAGAGTTTCCTGTTCTTCCTTCTCTGTATTAGGGACTCGGGAAAGTGCCTTGCTGCTTCCAGCCTCGCTGGTGGCTCTGAGGAGCGGGTGATGGCTGTGGCACTGGTGAGAGAAAGGGACCCGTAATTTCCAGGGATGGGTGATGCTGCAGTAAACCCCACAAGGTGGCACTTGCCTGCCCAGCCTGAGATGCTGTGTGAGGGCGGCGAGGTGGGCCTCCCCAACCTGGAGGCAGAACAGGGAGGGACGGGATAATCAGCGTGCTTGCGTGGGCTCCTAATCTCTGGATCTCGGGCCTTATGGCTAAACACCTTATCCTCATCACAGCCCTCTGATAGGCCGAGCAGGTGGGGCAAAGATGTTGGTGAAATGGAAACACCCACACAGGGGTAGTATCCTTCCTGCTTCTTTCTGGAATTCATTTTATCTGTGAAAGAGGGAGCACTTAAGCTCATGCCGGCTTTACGTACTGGAGAGGATGTGGAGTTTACAGAGGGCTTTGATCTCTTTATTGTTTCAATTAAAGACCAGTGTGATAGTACAGAGGGCTTTGATTTCAGAAGAACAGAGCCATGTAAGGGTTTGTTTGCCCATTTTACAGATAAGGAAAATTGAGTCCCAAAAAGAACATCTGGCCTCCAGCTATTTGGCAAAGTTGGTAATAGGGTTCTGAGCACTCCTCGTTTGGGACATGTTTGTCTGGCACATGCCGGCAGTGCCTTCTGAAATGGTAGCCCCACGAGCAGAGGAGGTACCAGCTTGGTGGAGGCCCCCAGTCCCTTTCCCAGACTCAGCCTCCGTGTAGGGGGGACTCCTGGCCTGTTAGAAGCCTGACATTGTGGCAGGCACTGTTTTCACGTGACTCTCCCCCGCGGAGCTGGCCAGAGCTTGGGCACTCTTCTCATGAGCCGTGGCCGTGACGTTCAGCCCCTTGGTCTTGACAGTGTGTGATGCTGCCTCCCTCTGTAACGTGCATTGTTACATCACTACAAATCTGAAGCCTAAATCCCAGCATGAAGACTCCTGTCTTGTGCACCTGGGTGTCACCTGTCCCGCTGTGTCCACACAGAGCCAAGTCTTAGGAAGTGCCCTTGGGGTCCTGTGTGGGGACTCACTCTGTAGAAACAGCACTGCCTGTGTTCTCCTCCTGCCTTTGCTGTGACTGGGTGACAAGGCCCTTCCTCCCCTGGGGTCTTTGCTTTTCCTCTGTCAGATGGGGTTGCATCCACCTGAGTTCCCCCAGAGTGGTGGGGAAAGGGGAAAATAAGATAATAGATGCCAAACTCGTCAGACCCGGGTAGCCTAGTTAAAATGAAAACTTCGTTAAAAATTAAGAATCAGCCAGGCGCGGTGGCTCACGCCTGTAATCCCAGCAGTTTGGGTGGCTGAGGCAGGTGGATCACTTGAGGTTGGGAGTTCAAGACCAGCCTGATCAACATGGAGAAACCCTGTCTCTACTAAAAATACAAAATTAGCTGGGCGTGGTGGCACATGCCTGTAATCCCAGCCACTGGGGAAGCTGAGGTTGGAGAATCACTTGAACCCGGGAAGTGGAGGTTGCAGTGAGCCAAGATTGCACCGTTGCACTCCAGCCTGGGCAACACGAGTGAAATTCCGTCTCAAAAAAAAAAATTAAGAATTGGCTGGGCGCAGTGGCTCACACGTATAATCCCAGCACTTTGGGAGACTGAGGCAGGTGGATCACTTGAGGTCAGGAGTTCAAGACCAGCCTGGCCAACATGGTGAAACCCCTATCTCTACTAAAAATACAAAAATTAGCCAGGCTGGTGTCAGGCATCTGTAATTCCAGCTACTCAAGAGGCTAAGGCAGGAGAATCGCTTGAACCTGGGAGGTAGAGGTTGCAGTGAGCTGAGATTGCACCACTGCACTCCAGCCTGGGTGACAGAACAAGACTCCGTTAAAAAAAAAAAAAAAAAGAATACTGGAGATTCTGCAGTTCTAGGTCTGGAGGAGGACTTAGGACTCAAGGACTCTAAAAAGAGGCACATGTTGAGAATTCCTGGACCAGTAAAGACATTGCCATTCCAAACTGCATGACCTTGGGCAAGTAACGTCACCTCTGTCAGCCTCCCCTGTGAGGTTGGGGTGATATTGACGCCCACTGTGTAAGACGGTTGCCGGTGTCCTCATAGCAGCAAATGCTTAGTGGTGCTTATCATGTTCCTCACACTGCTCTGTTTTACAGATTGAGAAACTGAGGCACAAACGGGTTCGATGGCACAGCTAGTAAGTGGCAGACCTGGGTTCATACTGAGGCAGTTCGGCTCCAGAGTCTCATCTGTTAACCTCTAGAGCAGTGGCTCTCAAAGTGTGTTTCAGGGGGACTCCTGGAGGTTTCCAAAAACCCTTTCAGGCCATCCGTGAGGTTACAGTGGTTTTCATCATCATTCTGAGACATGACTTTCTCTCATCACCCTCTTTTCTTGCGTGAGTATACAGTGCAGTTTTCAGAGGCTGCGTGGCCCATGATCATGTCGTCATTCAGGAAGCTAATGGAAGGTGTTGTTTGTGTATTCTTGTGTTTTAAAAATTTCTCGGCTGGGTGTGGTGGCTCACACCTGTTATCCCAGCACTTTGGGAGGCCAAGGCAGGAGGATTACTTCAGTACAGGAGTTTGAGACCAGCCTGGATCAAGTAGTGAGACTCCATCTTTACAAAAAATTAAAAAAATAAATTAGCTGGGTGTGTGGTGGCACATGCCTGCTAGTCCCAGTTACTCAGGAGGCTGAGGTGGGAGGATTGCTTGAATCTGGGAGATGTGAGGCCAAAGTGAGCTGAGATCACGCCATTGCACTCTAGCCTGAGCGATAGAGCGAGACCCGGTTTCAAAAATCTTTTCTTCCACTTTTAATTTCTAACATGGTAAACACCGATAGCTGTAATCCACATAAACAAAACTCTTTGGCGTCCTCCATAACATTGGGAGCGAAAAGGGTTCCTGAGACCAAAAAGTTTGTGTTGTGTTGTTGGAGGCTGTGTTACCTTATTCAATGTGATACTTGTCGAACATCTGGTGGCACCTCCCATGGTAAGCAGCTGGGCGGGGGAGTTGGTGCCTGTCCCAGGGAATCTCAGCTCTTCTAGGGGCCTCCCCACACGTGAGACCTCCGAGTATGAGACTGAGTCCTGAACCTGCTGGACAGATGGTGGTGCTGACTGTGCTACGTGTGTGTGTGGTCGGCCAGCTGCCCGCGACAGAGCTTCCGTCCTCCACTTGGCTGCACCTGTGGTGCTGTGCCCTGACTGCAGAGTGAGCAGATGCTTGGTGGCGGGCCTCCCCTGGGGTGGAGCCGGTGTGGGTGCAGCTGCTGTGGCCCGGCAAGTCCTGTTCCAGGCCTGGCACCGAGCCAGCACTTTGCCTGTGCTATTCCACTGGACCTCGTACCCGCCCTGTGAGGGAGGTGCTGCTGTGAGTCTCATTTTACTGGTGAAGAACTCAAGGCTCAGGGAGGTTCCACCTGTGCGAGGGGCAGGGCCTGGACTCGAGCTGTCTCTGGCTGGCTGGAGCCTGCGCCCCTGATGTGTTTCGGTATCTCCTGTTTGTGGCCAGTTCATTTGGGTTTGGATTTGGAGTGTGCTGCCAGTGTTCCTCCCAGAGTTCTGCTCCAGCCCAGGCCAGCTGCAGGCTGCTCTTCCACTGCTCCAGTGCCAGCTTTTACTTCTTTTTTCTTCTTCTTTTTTTTTGAGACCAAGTCTCTCTCAGTTGCCCAGGCTGGAGTGCAGTGGCATGATCTGCGCTCACTGTAACCTCTGCCTCCCGGGTTCAAGTGATTCTCCTGCCTCAGCCTCCTGAGTAACTGGGATTTAGGCATGCGCCACCACGCCAGGCTAATTTTGTATTTTTAGTAGAGACAGGGTTTCACCATGTTGGCCAGGCTGGTCGCGAACTCCTGACCTTAGGCGATCTGCCTACCTCGGCCTCCCAAAGTGCTGGGATTACAGGCATAAGCCACTGCGCCTGGCCCAGCTTTTACTTATTTTCATTATTTTATTTCATTTTACAATTTTTACAATCAGATGCTATATTGCCTAGGCTGGTCTTGAACTCGTGGCCACAAATGAGCCTTGCACCTTGATCTCCCAAAGTGTTCAGATTACAGGTGTGAGCCACCATGTCCGACCTGGCTCTGGGGCTTTTAGACCAAGGGTTTTGGAGCAGTAAGGTGATGTGTGGACAGAATGCAGATTTGAATTTTGGCTCTGCCGTTTGCTGGCTGTGACTCTAACCTTTCTGATACCCCGTCTGCATATGACGTGGCTGGCTGCTGCTACCTCTCCTTGTTAGGGGAGAACAGCACAGGGAAAACTGACGTTGTCCTTGCTCAGAAACCAGGGATCTCCACTGTGATATGACTGGCATGGAGCTGTTATCTTCCCAAAATCTGGCCCTGGACCAACTGTGTCAGTCTCTCCAGGAGGAATTCCGGATTTCTGGACCCTGCCCTGACCTACTGATGCAGAGCTCTGTGGGAGGGGCCGGCCACCTGTATCCTCAGTGAGCTTTCCCGGCATTCAGGTGCACACTGAAGTTTGGCAATCCCTGCTTAGAGGTTGGGGCCACTTTTAACCCTCAGGACATAGCAAACACTGGTCACGTCCCTGTATGGGTAGCTCTTTATCAGTGGCCATATGATTTGTTGTTTAAACCAGGGCACCCTTGAGCGGGTGGGGGAGTCCCCTGAGGAGTGCACTGGGACTTCCTGGTGCATGGGAACATGTGTCGTTTCTCAGTCCTCCTTTTATCTTTCTGATGGCCCTAGGAGATGTCATTCCCTTCCTGCTGCGAATGGGGAAACTGAGACCTGGAGAAGGTTGCATCTGACCACACAGCTGTAACCTTGGTCTTTGATTCTAGAACGCCTTCTCAGCTGGGTTGTCAGCCTTGGCTCACCCTAGCTGAGTCTTGGTGCAGGTGGGCTGTGGAGGACCCTAGATTTCTGTGGTGCTGGAATCTTTTGAAAACTAACATAACCTTTGTAATGAGAAAAACCAACGTGAAAGCTATGGAGCCGGACATGGTGGTGCACACCTGTAATCCCAGCGCTTTGGGAGGCCAAGGCAGGAGAATCGTTTGAGCCCAGTAGTTCGAGACCAGCCTGGGCAAACTAGTGAGACCCTGTTTCTACAAAAAATGTAAAACTTAGCTGGAGGTGGTAACGCATGCCTATAGTGCCAGCTATCAGGAGGTTGAGGTGGGAGGATCATCTGAGCCCAGGAAATCAAGGCTGCAGTGAGCCCTGTTTGTGCCATTGCTCTCCAGCCTAGGCAACAGAGCAAGACCATGTCTAAAAAAAAAAAAAGCTATGGAATGCACCTCTGGAAAAGATACCAGATGAAAATGGAGGACCCTGTCAGCAGAAAGGAAGCAGGTGCTGGGTGTATTTGTGCTTCCTGTCTTCAGTCCCTGGGGTTCCCTCCTAGGCCTGGCTGTGAACCATCTACCACACAGACAATCGATAGCCCTCTAGGCAGAGTGACGGAGAGGGCCGCTGACACCAGCTGTCCATCAAAGCAGATGTCCTCTTTAGGTCAGTCAATTTCCTTCCTTCCTGATTGCCTGCGAGGCCAACTGGCTGATTTTTTTTTTTCCTGCTCCTATGAGGATGCGCATATGACAGTCCATTTTGGTGACACATGGAGAGGGCTGCAGTTGAGGGGAATTCTGGAGGGAAACCTGAGGTTTCTGGAGCACTAAATGTAACAAGCAGTGACATAGTTGAACCGGTGATGTCGAAGCCAGCAAAGCCCCCATGTGAGGAGCTTGGTGTATTTTTGGTTCAGACAGAAATAGACACCTACCAGAGGACATGATGGCATCAGTGCTTGCAGGCAGCCTTGGGCCAGACTTAGTCTCCGTCCCTGCTGCCTGTCCCTCTCCTCCTGCCTTTTCCTCTGCTCCTTGGGGAGCTCCATCTAGCACCCGAGGATTGTGGTTTTGCTTCTGGCTGCAAGTGCTTTCACATATCCTGTTTATCAGGAGAGGGTGGAAGGGGCAGCTCCTTGGTCTCCCTGGGGAGGGGGTGGGCTGAGCCGCAGGAACGTGCTCTCAGAGATCTCTGCCCGTCCTCGAGCCTCCCAGTGGAGTGGTATTATCGCAGGAAAACTCCGGTTTGTTTTTGATCAATCATATGTACAGGCTCGGGGGTCCCTTCCTGTTGGGCTGCCCGTTCGTTACTTTGGTGTCGCTGTGTTCACAGGGAAGGATGGAGACGCTGAAGGAGAAGACCCTGCAGGAGCTGGAGGAGTTGCAGAATGACTCGGAGGCGATTGACCAGCTGGC
The DNA here is from genome assembly GCF_049350105.2 of Macaca mulatta. Classification (NCBI taxonomy): domain Eukaryota; kingdom Metazoa; phylum Chordata; class Mammalia; order Primates; family Cercopithecidae; genus Macaca; species Macaca mulatta. Next base: position 12,936,894 of record NC_133419.1, read on the forward strand.
CCTGGAGTCCCCTGAGGTAGAAGGAGGCTGCTATGGGGCCCGACAGAGGCCAGCAGATGAGGCTTGTTAAGAGGCGCTTGTGAAGGATGCTGGCTTATTGGAAGTTTTGGCCAAATTCATCCCCCTTTTCTGTGAACTTCACCCTGGTTTGGACTCAGAGGAATCCCTGAGGCTTCAGACCAGTTCCTGGGAGTTCTTGGCAGTGCTGGGGAGTCCACGCCTCCTGGTGCCTTCCCAGGACCCGGATGCCCCAGGAGTCCCCACACTGTCGTTCCAGCCCAGATCTGGAGGCAGCTCCTCAGAGCACTGGCATGGTTTTGTACCTACTTTTCCCCAAGAGCCTTGTGCGATCCCATGTCTCCAGGTGACTCTAAGGCTTCTAGGAGCCATTCTCGGGCTGAGATCTGGCTCATCTCCCATTGGATCCTGTTTCTCCTCATAACTCCTCCCTAATCCTCTCGCTCTTAATCACAGAGTCCCTGTGGAAACAAACAGAATCCTGCCTGTGCAGAGATTTAAACTTAATAAAAGATGTTCCCTGCCCCTAGTATCTCCTGTGACCCTGGGATGTCCCCTGCGAGATGGGAGAGGTCAGGCCACACAGCCAGAAATACCCACGGTCACCCATTGAGTGACTGCAGCTCATCCGTTGTTCTGGAAGCTCCCACTTCCTGTCCCTAATGTGAGGGAGAGACACGAATGCAAGTCATGCCAGCTCATTTGATTTGTATTTGGAGTACATGTTTGCTTGCACGGATGAGCAGGTATGGTGCATCTCTTCTGTGAACATGTAGTATTTTGAAAGAAATAATGACGCTCCCCCATCCAGTGTCTCTGCGCTTCCATGCCACGGGGGGGCGCCAGGCCGGTGAGTCCCCTGCTCCTGTTCTGGCTTGCACTCTTGCCGCCTGCTGCCTGCTCTGCTTCCTAAGTGAGGAATCTTCACTGGGATGGAGGTGACTGAGCATTGGGTTGAAAAGACCTCCTGGTGGGCAGATTGTGAGGAGAGGTGGACACCATGGGGCACATCCTGCCACCCTAGGGCTTTTTCAGTCCTCAGCAAGGATGTGGAGCAAAGCTCGCTTGTCAAAGCCCCAGGGCCGACTCAAATGGCCTGTGAGGCTGTGAGCTCTGCCAGGGCATTGCTCCTGCCTGGCCTGGTGCTAGGCACAGTGCGGCTCTGCCTGCATTCCTTTGTCACATAGGAAGCACTGTGAGCGTGGTGCCATGGGAAGCCCAAGGCCTGCCTCTAGAGTGTGCAGAGCTGAGCAGGCGGACAGAATCGTGACAAAGCAGAGAATCATGGGAAATGTGAGCAGAAGCGACCTCTTGGGCAGAAGGCATTTGAATTTTGTGGTGTGCAGCCACACCTGTCCCATCGATCTGAACTCTCTGAGGGAAAGAAACACTCATGGATCAGGTGGAAATGAAGCAGGACAAGCCACTTAGACTTCAGACCACTGGCAAACTTTTTTATCGTGGGCTGTAAGACAGTAATTGAGTCACTGTGGGTTTGTGAGAAGAGACAGGAGCTCTCTCTTAGTTTGGGGCATGGACGCGGCTTGGAGAGAAGGGAGGTGGCAGGGGCTCTCCATGTAGAAGAGTGTGCATGGAGGGGCGTGTGGAGGGCAGCTGCTTTGGGGTGGGGGCCAGATGTAGAAAGGAAACACTGTAGCTTAGTAAGGATAGTTAGTCAGAATGGTTTTATCTCCCACTTTGCAATTTTTTAAAATTTTTATTTTTTTAGGCAGGGTCTTACTTTGTTGCCCAGGCTGGAGTACAGTGGCACCATCATGGCTCACGGCAGCCTCGACCTCCTGAACTCAAACAACCCTCCCACCGCAGCCTCCCAAGTAGCTGGGACTACGGGTGCACACCACCACACCTGGCTAATTTTTAAATTTTACATAGCAACTTTTAAGAACTTAGATACTTCTTGTGGAGTTTTGCTGTAGATTCAAAGAAAATTGATAATTATCTATAAAGGTTAGTAGCGACTCCTTCCTTTTCTAGCTATATATCTGTATGAGTATAGATTCTTCCTGCTTATTTCCACCAAAGTAATATACTAGGACAGATTGAATTCAGAAGCAGCAAAACATGTGAAAACAGCTTTTATTTACCTATTTTTAGTCTTACCTCTTTTGGGAGGACTTCACACTGAACCTCTAATATGCATCGATATGCAATTTTTAAGATTGATGCATATTTTGCATATTTATGGGGTAGATCCGAGTCTTTGTTGCATGCATAGAATGTGTGATGATCAGGCTGAGCGCAGTGGCTCACGCCTGTAATCCCAGCACTTTGGGAGGCTGAGGTGGATGGATCACCTGAGGTCAGGAGTTCGAGAGCAGCCTAGCCAACACGGTGAAACCCCATCTCTACTAAAAATACAGAAATTAGCTGGGCATGGTGGCACATGCCTGTAGTCCCAGCTACAAGGAAGGCTGAGGCAGGAGAATCGCTTGAACCCAGGAGGCAGAGGTTGCAGTGAGCCGAGACTGTGCCATTGTACTCCAGCCTAGGCAACAGAGCGAAGCTCTGTCCAAAAAAAAAAAAGAATGTGTAATCATAAGGTCAGGGCATTTGGGGTCTCCATCACCTTGAGTATTTGTGGTTTCTGTGTGTTGGGAACATTTTATGCTTCTTGCTACTTTGAAATATACTATACATTGTTGCTGACCATAGTTACCCTACTCTGCTGTTGAACATTAGAACTTATTTCTTCTAACTGTATGTTTCTACCCATTGACCCACTTCATGGAGAAAGATGTCAGAAGGCTGTGGGGACCGGGAGCAGAAATAAGTAGGGCAAGATTTAGGGGAAAATGATACAGCGTAGATTTGTTGGTTTAGACGCAATGAAAAGGCAGTGGACGTATAGGAAGGCCAGAGGATCCATGGGGCCCTGCAAGGGATGGGTGAGCAGGAGGGCTTTAGGCCTTTCACTCTGGGTCAGCCATGTAAATAAAGTTTCCATGGCTAATAAAAATTAGATTGAGAGTCACATATGGTGGTTACTGCCTGTAATCCCAGCTATTGGAATGATGAGATGGGAGGATTGCTTGAGGCCAGCCTGGGCAACATAGGGAAACCCCATCTCTACAGAAAATGAAAGAACTTAGGCGTGGTGGTACGTGCCTGTAGTCCCAGCTACTGGAAGGGCTGAGGCTGAAAGATTGCTTGAGCTCAGGAGTTCGAGGCTGCAGTGACCTATGGTCATGCCACTGCACTCCAGACGACAGAGTGAGACCATGTCTCTAGAAGGCAGCAGCATGGGCTCTAGGCTGGATAGACCCCTGGGCCCTACAATCCCTGAACCATGGCAGCTTCGTCTGGAGGGCTCAGGAAGGGCAGGGAGCTGTGGCATTCCTCTTTCCAATCTGGAGCACAAAGAAGAGGCTATGGGCCTGCCCCAGAGTGCAGGGCCTAGGCCCCTGTAGCTGGGACAGCAGGAGGGGCAGCCTTTCCCTGAAGCCTCCTCTTTCAGAATGCCCATGGGCTTCCTATGTCTGGTGGGGCATGAGTCAGTCCGGCTTGGTCTGTCACACGCTGACCATGGTGGAGAAGCTGCACAGTGAGGGCCTGACTCAGAGTCGGTCTTGCTGAGCTGTTCCCTGCACCCTGTGGCAGGTGCCGAGGCCTGTCTTCTGGTGCCCCATGCTGCTGTCAGTGTACTGTCACCGCTGGCTCAGCGTGCGGGTCTGACTCCTCAGCCCTCCTCTCAGGAGAGGACTCTTTGGTGGATTCATGGGGCATGAGATCACAGCAGCTGGGAAGGGTGCCTTGGCTTCTGCCTCACTGGCTGGCAGTGACGAAGAGCTGGCAGAGGAGTAGTGTGCCACTTGGCTTGGGGAAGTGTTTGCAGCAGGGAATGTCCAGGGTGGCCCCTCTGGCTCATCTGTGCAGCTTCTCTGCAGGACACACGTGCCGCATAGGAGGCAGGTCCAGGTGTCTCCTAAGTCAGTGGCATGGTCTGGTCCAGGGCCCTGGCTCTCTCACCCCTCACAATAACTTTGGGGCCTCATTGCGTGTCTTGCCTGTGCATCTGGCCAGGGCCACCTGAGTCCACCATGGTAGGTCTCTTCACTCTGAAGCTTGGGGATAAGTAATTTGGACTTTTGGTCCCTTCCCAGAAAGCCTCTGATTTTCTCATGTAAATTGGTCCAGCCCCTCCTTGGGGCTCTGCACACTCCATCATGGATATCAGTCACGTGGCCTTGGGCAAGCTCTTCACCTTTAGCTCCAGGTTCCCATGCGTCTCCACCTTGTGGCTGTGGGTTAAAAGATTAAGTGAGGTGCAGAGTACTTCGTTCAGGGTTTGAACCTGGCTTTGTCTGACTAGTTGAGGGCTGAGTATCGCCCACGGATGAGCCTCTCCACCCCAAGGTGAGGATGTGCCCCGAAGGCCCTGACCCAGGCTGCCAGGAGGTTCAGGGTGGTGGACGTTTTCCTTAGGTTCTGTTGTCCTGTCCCTTTAGGTCCAGGACCTGCAGCTGGAACGGGAGATGGCACTGGCCACCAACCGGAGCCTGGCGGAGCAGAACTTGGAGTTCCAGGGACCCCTGGAGATCAGCCGCTCAAACCTCTCAGATAAATACCAGGAGCTCCGGAAGCTTATGGAGCGGTGCCAGGAGCAGAAGGCAAAGCTGGGTAGGGTGGCTCCTCTGTGAACTCAGGGTCCCCATTCAGGGTTGGATGGGGCTGAGCAGCTGGAACAGCATGAAGGATGGATTCCCTGTCCCCTCCCCAGGATGGGCAAGGCCCATAGCTACTGAGGCCCACCGTGTTCCCAGCCCTGTGCTAAGTGCTTTATGTACGGTTTTTGACAACAGCCGTAGAAGGGTGGGGACTGTTGTTACTCCGTTTTATAGGTAAGAAAAATGAGGCTCAGAGAGATTCAAGAACTTGGCTACGGTCACCCAGCTTAGAAATAGGTGGAGTTGGGATTTGAATCCAGACAGCCTGCATCCTTTGCTGCCGCTGTTACCCCTGGCAGCTCGGCTTCTGTGCTTTGCTGAGCTGCTCCTGAGCTGCTCTGGGCTCTTTGTGTCCCAGGACCTGTCACGTTTGAAGGTGGGAGGGCAGTCGTCCTGATGGTGAGACAGCTTCACGCTCAGATTAGGTGACTCCCCTGGCTGGCAGGCAGAACCGGGTCGGTCGGGCTCTGAAGCCCGAGTCGTTTCCCTTCCCAGGATGGTGCAGGGGAGGCTTGGCCAAGGTCGAGGCTGGGTTCAGTCGGGCCCTTCTCTGCTCAGGAAAGTAGTCTAAGGAACTGGACCAAAAGTGCCCATTAAGCCCACCCGAAAGGACCCTTTGGTGGACCCTGGGGTGGTGGCTGGGCCTGGATGCACACAGAGGGCATGCTAAGTGCCTTTAACACCGAATCAGGAAGCACTTTTCAAATGCCAGTCGTTCTGCCCTCCCTCCTCCCTTCCAGAGAAATTTTCTTCAGCACTGCAGCCAGGGACCTTGTTAGACCTTCTGCAGGTGGAAGGCATGAAGATTGAAGAAGAGTCCGAGGTGAGAGGGCAAGGCGACACCCCCCTTCCCTCGCCGGGGTGTCAGTCCCTGAAGCAGGGGCCCTTGGAAGGAGGAGCAGATGTCTGCAAAGCATGGGACAAAGGAGCTTTCGTAGATGGCAGAGGTGAAGGACATCTTTAGTCCTGGGGAGGCCTTTTGGGTACAAATAACAGGAACTCAGTCCCCCTAGCTGAAGCAGAAACGAGTGATAGTGGACAAGGGCAGCTTGCAGCCCTGGATGAGAGGGCAGCACAGCAGGAGGCCCCCAGGGGCTGAGGCCAGCCCCCTACTCTGCTCTCCTTGCTTCCCGCTTCCGTCCAGGCCACCTCTTCAGCCTCTGTGGGCAAACTGGTGCTGTCCACTTTGGGTGGAAGAAGCTTCCAGGCCCTGCCAGTCCCTGGGCTAGTGCTCGGCCAGGTGTTCAGTACATACATGCAGTGGCCACTGTGGGCCTGGCCTGATGCCAGGGCGCCAGGACAGAGGTGACCATGACAGAGGCAGTTCTTGCCCTCGAGGGACTGACGTTCTAGTGGGGGAGACAGTGCATGTACCATCTGTCAGCTGTGAGAAGGGGCATATGGCCAGGGAGGAGGAGGGGGTGCCCGAGGCAGCGCGAGGTGGGAGGGCTGTAGCTGAATTTGGACCCTGGGGAAAAACAAGAGACCTTGATCCCAGCCTGCTCCTGTTGTCACTGGACCTTACGTCTTCCAGGCCATGGCTGAGAAGTTCCTGGAGGGCGAGGTGCCCCTGGAAACGTTCCTGGAGAATTTTTCCTCCATGAGGATGCTGTCCCACCTGCGCCGGGTTCGCGTGGAAAAGCTCCAGGAAGTGGTGAGGAAGCCCAGGGCTTCCCAGGAGCTGGCCGGCGATGCCCCCCCACCCCGCCCGCCACCTCCGGCACGCCCAGTCCCCCAGGCAACGCCCCCTGTGGTTGAAGAGCAGCCGCAGCCACCATCAGCCATGCCTCCCTACCCTTTGCCCTACAGCCCGTCCCCCAGCCTGCCTGTGGGCCCCACTGCCCATGGAACCCTGCCACCGGCCCCTTTCCCGGTGGTGTCCCAGCCCTCCTTCTACAGCGGGCCTCTGGGCCCCACTTACCCGGCAGCCCAGCCTGGACCCAGGGGTGCCGTGGGTTACTCCTGGTCCCCACAGAGGAGCACGCCACCCCGGTCGGGCTATCCTGGGACCCCGACTGGCACCTCTGGGCCTGGTTACCCCTTGGCGGGAGGCAGGGCCCCCAGTCCTGGTTATCCTCAACAGTCTCCATATCCTGCAACAGGAGGAAAGCCTCCCTACCCAATACAGCCCCAGCTCCACAGCTTCCCAGGCCAGCCCCAGCCCTCATTGCCCCCGCAGCCCCCTTATCCCCCCGGGCCCGCCCCTCCCTATGGGTTTCCACCGCCCCCGGGGCCTGCCTGGCCTGGGTATTAGCCGTACTCCTGGCCCTCGGCCCCTCCCGAGTCCCACCCACGCTCAACCTTTGGCCCAGCCATCGCCGAGATTCGAGGGTCAACTGGAGGTGGCGTTGGTGCTCCCTGTGGACTTGCGTTGGCACCCAGAGGCCTTGGAGGGACAAGGCACTGGGCAGTGTGACTGGTCACGGCACTTGCTGGCCCTCTGGCCGGAGGTCCTCCTAGAAGCCCCTACTTTCAGTGCCTGGCTGTAGTGGTGCTAGCCAGGCTGGGGTCCGGCACCTCTCGCCGGTGTCTGTGTGAGTGAGCGTGTGCGCACATTTATGAGCATCTACTTGCGGCTGCGCTCAGGGCCATCTGAACCCAGTGCAGAGTTATCTCGAGGAGGAGGCCCCGGGTCTCCGGCCCCTCCGGCTCCCCTGGGGTTTGGCATATTTGACGTGGAGCCCCATGCCAAGGGATGCAGCTGTTGGTGTCTGTCCAGTCCATTCAAGGCTAGCCTGCCCACGCACTGTGGCAGGGGTTGGATTGGAGGGAGAGAACAGAGTTGGGAAAAACAACAGGTTTGAGTCCTATAAAGCCATAATTTAACTCCAGTACCTGATGTCAGGCAAGCTTGTCCTGTGTCCTGTTTGAGTGGCGGCAGCGCCAGTGCAGCAAGAAGGCTGGGGGTCGTGAAGACTGTCCCCAGACCTTGCTTGCACTATTTGGAGAACCCAGGGGGCTGCCTTGGGCCCTCTGGCCAGAGGGAAGGGAGCAGCTCTAGCCCTGGAGATTGTGGTCACATTGGGGCTCGTTTAGGAGTGGAGGGCCAGGTCACCTCCCCAGCCACCCTTCTCTCCTCTGGGACCCCCCACTTTAGGGTGACTTTGCCCGAGGCCCACGCATCCATCCACTCCTTTAGTGCCTTGAATCTCATTCACAAGCAGCCCCCTCCCTTTCCCTCCCCTGCCCCTCACTCCTTTGATGTAATCCTCCCACCCCCAGTGTCCATCCTAAGGCATCAAAAGAGGCCCTAACGTAACTTCCCAAATGGTGCTTTTTAAAAAACACCATCACTACATAGGGGCAGTTTTTTCGCACCTCCCTGTCTTCAGAATGTAAAGGGTGGGGATTATGGCTCTGTGTAATATGCAGCCCCCTGCACTGTGGGGATTGGGGCATGTTCAGTAATCAGAATGAAGACAATAGACAAAGGGGTGTGATGAGTGTTAACTTGGTTGTTCCAGAGGTAAACCAGGTCTCAGGGAAGAGCCTGGAGCTGCTATTGCTTAGGAAGTTGTACGTGCCTTGAAATGTCCACTACCTGAGGACCCAGCGTCTGGTGGGCCCGGGGCTGCTGGGGCCAAGGAGAGACCTTGACCTTCTGGTGCCTGCCCCTCCCCGGCCTACGTGCCATCTGTGTGACGCTCAGTCCGCGGTGCCGGTTCTTTACCAAATGTGCTTGCTTCTCCTAAGTTATTTATAAAGAGAAATCACTAATGGACTCTACTGGTTTGAGTGCTTCTGAGCTGGATGACCGACCGCCTGTATGTTTGTGTAATTAATTGCCATAATAAACTTTGATGAGTCACATGTGGTGTGGTGTTGGTGGCTTTGAGTGAAGACGTGGCTGCATGTGGATGCCTTGATTTCTTCTGCGGCCTTCAGATCGTGCTCTGTGGAGGGGCCTCTGTGATTCACATCCCAAAGCCCCATCCGTCTGGATGTCAGCCCTCCCCTGCCTGCTCACCCCAGGGCTGGCCCTGGGAGCATTTACCTTCCCTCTCCCGCTCTTCCACTTTCCTTCTTAGCGGTTTTCCTGTTGGAGCCTGCGTTTTGCCTTGTCCTGGACCGAGAGCAATGGCATGCAAGGCCACAGGATGCCACGAGGGGGCGTCTGGTCCTCAGCCCGCTCGGGAGGTGCCGTGATCCTGCCACCTGCCGGACTGGCGGGACGTCGGCATGTTAGCCTGTCTGAGACCCATCTAATTCTAACCTGGGCTTACAGGATGTGCTCAGAGGGACAGCGGGCCGCTAAACTGGCTGCGGCACCAACGGTCTTCTAGGCCTTGGCCCAGCGTGCCTCCGTCCCCAGTGTCACCCTGAGGTCTGCTGCTGAGCTGCCTATCCCGCGGCTGGGGAGGGCGTCTTCAGCTCAGCAGGACGGGCAGCTTTGAGGGAATCCTTAGACCAGACTTCTAACAGTCCCTCAAGTCAGGTCTCTGCCTCTCCTTCCCTGCAAGGTGACGGATGGCTGCCTGCGGAGGATGCCTAGAGATGCCCTGAATCGTTAGTGTTAAATACTCAGCAGGGCTGCAGGCTGTGCTGTGCTTTCAGGCGCATTATCTCCTGGAGTCTTCGCAACAGCCCTTTCATCCCCAGTTTAAATGGGAGGAAACCACAGGGCAGGTGGTTCGGTGAGCATGTTGCACAGCCTTGGGAGGAGGTGGGACTTGGACTGGGTCAGTTGGATTTCAGAGGCACAGGGGCTCCTCCCCACTGCCTTGGTGGTGCCAGAAGCGCCTCCCAAGGACAGAGCTGAGAGTCGCTGGGCTCTGGTCAAATGTTTACTGCCCTTCACCCCCAGCTGAACTCTGGCCTGGCCTTGCAGGTGTCCAAGGCTGAGGACACAGGACATCAGGGACAGCTGGAAGCTATTTGGCTTTGTAGGAAGAGGCTACAAATCTCCCTCTAGGCACATAGGTCACTTGCCTTGGGTTGGTGCCAGAGTGGTGGCAGGGGGCACGGAGGGGCCGACTTTCTAAGAAAGGACCGTCATGAGCTGCCTCAGCTGGTCAGCCCACGTGTCCCGCCCTGTGCTTTTTGCCTCCCGCTCTCCCTGGCCACCTCACCTCAGAGGGCAGCACACACACGCGCTCCTCGCGCCTCCCTCCCTGCATCCCTGGGAGATCACTGGCTGCCTTTCACCAGACTACAGTGGGCCTCCCGCTGCAGGGGGACAGACCCTAAGCATCAAATTTAGAGTCTCTAGATTCCTAGCTTAGGACACTGCTCTGCTGGATGTGGTGAGGCCATATGAATGTCACGTCCTTACAGCTCTCTTCTTCTCCATACTCCCAGGTCCCTGGGTGCATGATAACTTTTTCTTTTTTCTTTTTGAGAGAATCTCACTCATGTGGCTCCCAGGCTGGAGTATACTGGCGCCATCTTGGCTCACTGCAACCTCCACCTCCCAGGTTCAAGCGATTCTCCTGCCTCAGCCTCTTGAGTAGCTGGGATTACAGGTGTGTGCCACCATGCCTGGCTAATTATTTGTATATTAAAAAAAAAAAAAAAAGCCTGTTGCCCAGGCTGGAGTGCAATGGCAAGATCATGGCTCACTGCAGCCTCACTCCTGGCCTCAGGTGATCCTCCTGCACCAGCCTCCTGAATAACGGATTACAGGCATGTGCCACCATGCTCAGCGAATTGAAAACTTTCTTTTTGGGAGAGATGGGGTCTCACTTTGTTGCCTAGGCTGGTCTGGAACTCCTGGCTTCAAGCAATCCTTTTACATTGGCCTCCCAAAGTGCTGGGATTATAGGCATGAGCCACCATGTCCGGCCACGTGACAATGTGAAAGCTAGACTTGTTGCTTGGTCCTTGGTATCCTTGACCTAATGTGCTAGAATCAGGGGTTGCACACCCAAACACTTATTGGCCAGGTCCCATGATTTAGCCAGGAACATAATTTACTTTGGGGAATGGGCAGTGTTTGAGAGACACACAGGTGAGTGGAAGGGGTGGTCCTGTTCTAGCAGGTTGCTGGGATGCAGGAATGGGAAGGTTGTCCAGGTCACGGAAGTGCGTCCTCCACAGCCGGGGGAAATGGACACCAGCCTCCTGAGCACTGGCTGGGGGAGCAGTGGGTTGCCTTTTCTAGCCAAGGCAGGAACTCAACAGCGACACCTTGAAGACTAAAATGCTTCTATTCCATCGCATCACCAAACATCTTTTTGAAATGCATCACCTAAGTCAGCCACCCCTTGAAAAACAGTTTTCTAAAGACTCATTTCTCCTCAACTAAACTCTTTATTTTTGGTTTGGTTTTTAAGTAGGCCATGGTTGCTTTGAGGCCACTGTATGGTGGCCAAACTATAGATGAAAGAGCTTTTATTAAAAAAGGCACTGATGGGAGACACTGCCTGCCCCAGATCCTTTGCCCTCCCTAAGAGCAGCCTCTCAGTTCCCTTTTGAGGAGCCCCCTCACCTCCACCAGATGTGGGAAGAGAAATGGGGTTCCTGTTTCTGGATTCCCAGCATGGTCAGGGGAAGATTTATGACCTGGGCTTGGCCACGGGGGCTCTCAGAAGGCAAGGCCTGGTTGGAAGGTGTTGGTGGTGGGTGGAAAGCTGAGCAGATTCTGGGATTACCCCACCTCATGTCCTAGTAACTTCCTTTTGCTCTTCCAGACTTAGATTCTGTGGCTTGGACCATTGATGCCTATGCTCTCAGAAGATAACAGCATCAAATGGTGTGGAGAAAGGCCCCGTCCTCAAGATGTGTTCCCACATTGCTTCACCTTCTTAGGGAGCCGCCACAGTGAGCTCTGCATGGCCTCTCCCTTGATCAGACCCGAGGCTCCTGGGTGGACCTCCCCTTCTCACTTGTAGTTAAGGAAGCCAAGGTCCCACTGGATTAGGTATATGTCCAAGATCTCCAAGTACTAGAGGAGTCTGTTTTAGTCAAGGGAGTTATTTAAACCAAAGGGAACATGACCAGCCTCATCTCTGACTCTTGGGTTAGAAGATGAACTGTGATGGGCTGATGCTACCTCAGCTTGGGACGTTTAATTGCTGGGTGAAGCAAAAAACCAAGTTGGTTAAGGTTTACTAGGCATCCCTTTGCGCAGGGCCCTGGCTGGCACTCGTGCCCTGTGGGCTTGACAGCTGGTGGTCCCTGCTCTCTGGAGAGGAAGGTGTCTTTGGATGAGGGGGTTGGGGAGGGGAGTCGCAAGACAGAGGGAGTGGGGTGAGGCTGTGGGTCAGCGGTCACCCTGGCTGGCAGCTGCGGTGAACGCGCTGAGCTGTCTTTGTGCTCAGGTGAGCAGCCTCTGACCACCATGGCTGCAGAGGTCCCCGGGAGTCCTCTTCTTGTGCCTCCCCTGAGGGATCCGCAGGGGTGGAGGCTGCACAGAAGAGGCCGGAGCGCTTGAGTTGTCAGGAAGGAGGAAAAGCACTACTTACAAAGAACTATTCAAAATGCACTCGCCCGGCTGTGAGCTTCCTTGTCACTGCTTACCAGGGACAGAGTCTGAGAAGAAAGCCAATTTCACTCAGGTGCCGCTCCCCAGCGGGCAGGGAAAGGGGGCCCCCTTCGGACACCCCTGAGTCTCTAGTTGGAAGGCTGCTTGTTTTGGGGCTCTGCCCGCCACAGCTTCCACGCGTGGAGGGGCGGCCGAGCTGTCATGCAGCAGTGTAAGCTGGCCTGCCACTCGGAGCAGCAGCGCCTGTCTGGAAGGCTCCTGGCCTCTGTCCATGTTCTGGCCGGGGTAGAAATAGGGACATCATTTCACGTGAAGAGTGGACAGTTTTCTCAGGACAAGCAGGTCTGGCTCTTGGCATTTTGCTCCTGGATCCCAGTTCTGTGGGGTGAGAAGGAAACGTGTTAGAGGAAGACGCTGCAGAGGTGATGCAGGGAGGTGGGGGACAGGACCCATGCTTTGGGCTCCATCTTGGGGATGGCTGCTGTCCTGAGCCGGGGGCTCCTTCTCCCCGCTGGCAGGTTGGCAGCTCTGGAGGGGTGTGGTTCCATCACGGAGCTCGTAGGGACTCTGCCTGTGTGGCCTTCCGCATGGAGTTAAGAGTTGATTGTTAAGGTCCATGATTCCTCTGCTCTAGTTGTCAGACCAGCTCGTATAACCTAAACAGCTGACATTTGTCTTTCCCTTTACAACAATCAAGATGCTGGGGGTCCCCGGGCCGGGCGCGGTGGCTCAAGCCTGTAATCCCAGCACTTTGGGAGGCCGAGACGGGCGGATCACGAGGTCAGGAGATCGAGACCATCCTGGCTAACCCGGTGAAACCCCATCTCTACTAAAAAATACAAAAAACTAGCCGGGCGAGGTGGCGGGCGCCTGTAGTCCCAGCTACTCGGGAGGCTGAGGCAGGAGAATGGCGTGAACCCGGGAGGCGGAGCTTGCAGTGAGCCAAGATCCGGCCACTGCACTCCAGTCTGGGCGACAGAGCAAGACTCCGTCTCAAAAAAAAAAAAAAAAAAAAAAGATGCTGGGGGTCCCCTATTCATGTATGGGCAGGGCGGGACCAAGGGGAGGCACTGAGTGGCTGCTGATCACCCCCAGGACTGTGGGGGACCCCGGGGTGCTGGGGTCAGGCTGGAGACAGGCTCACCGTTACAGCCGCTGAGCCCCGTGCAGGTCGTAGTCACTGTCGGAGGAGTTGTCAGGCTGTGTGGACGAGCGATGCAGGGCCCCTTCCAGAGCTGGGGAAAGAAAGGACGCTGTTTGCAGAGGGTTTGTGACTCCACAGAGCCCCTTGGGTCCTAGAGCCGCTGCCCACAGCGGGTTGGAAGATCACAGCGGCTTTATGAGCCGGTGACAGCCCGGTATCTGTTTTGATCAAATCAGCCAAACGTTCACTAATGATGCTGAACTCCAGGCTCCCTGGGGCTTCATTGGTAACGGCCAGTCAGGGAGCCTTTAGTGCAGCGCTCCTGCAGCCCACTTAATGACTCTCTTCTGGCCCGGGGGAATCCAAGGGGCCTCATTTACCATCCAGGCCCCTCAAGGCCCTGCAGCGAAACAGGCCCATTAGGTCACAGCAAGGCTGGGGTTGATGGCTTTCTGAGTGCATTCTTCTCTCCAAATGAGTAGTTCATGGTCTCAAACAGGACAGCTGGGGCCTGTAAAGGCTACATCCCTTCCGCAGCCCTGCTGCATCCTGCGACGTTTGATCCCCCTGCGCCCTGGGGTCTCCCTTCTCTCTTTGGGCCATCACCCCACCTTCAAGGGCATCACGTGACCTGCCTTGGCGGCCTGCTCCAGCCCTGCCTGCGTGCCTGGGAGCACCCACTGGAGCTTACCTGGATAAGCTGACAGGCGGGAGTTCCTGGGAGGTTGGCTGTATTCGTTATCCACATGGGAGGCTGTGGGGTTCTCAACATGGGACCGGACGGTCGCTGTGTGGTTGCGATGGAAGGACACTGGGCAGATGGTAGGAGACAGTGTCATTAGACTTGTGGCTGTGTCCTCTGCCTCCTTCCCCAGCAGGTGCCCAGAACGTTAACCTCCTATTCCCATGATGTTAGCAGGGAGAGGGCAAAGGCACTCACAGCCCCTTCAATGCATCCCCCTCTCCTCTCTTCCCGGGAGGTTCGTGCTAGCAGGATCAGCAGCAGACTTTGAGAGCAGGTTTGGGAACCCAGCAATCTGACTGGCGGGGTGGGGCGTTCCATGAGTCAGTCATCAAGCATTTGCCAAGCAGGAGACTGGAGCACAGATGACAGGACAGATATGCTCCCTGCCCTCCAGGAACTGAGGGTCTGTGTGTTATTAAGCAAGCCTGGGCAACACAGAGCCTTCTTGAAGGATTTGGCCCTGGACTTAGGAAGGAGGAAGAAGGTGGAATGGGAGGCAGGAAGAGCGCCATGTCTCCATCCATTAGGGTGTCTCTGGCTGTGGCTGGAAGGAGGGAGGATGAAGACCAGGGATGGTGTTGGGCTGGCTGCACCAAAATGTCCTCATACTGGCCCTGTAAGTTGTTCCATGATAAAAATAGCTTGGACAGCCCTTCTTAATGGATCCTTGCTTTGGAGATGGGCAATACAAAAATGCCCATTAAGGTTCTGATAAGTCCTGACATAGCCATGCTTTGCTGTGCCTAACTCATGGTTTTCCAGATCTGTTGATCAGGGAGGCCTCTTTTGTGAGTGCCGCCTGTTAACATCCACTGGCCACTGCGTTGGGGAATACTGCTGGAGGAGGCGAACGCTGTTGGGGACCCTAGAGATGAGGCGAGGCACAGAAAGGATACCATGAGATGTTTCTACACTCTGAGGCTTCAGTGGTAGAAACCGCTCAGCCATCTGCCCATCAAGAAGCCTCCACCCTCCCTGGTGTGGGGACGTCTGTTGGCCACAGTCACATGTCAGACAAGCACCGTGGAGATCAGAGGCTTCAAGCAGCCACAGGCTCCATCTGTGGTCAGCAGAGAGCCTCAACTCTGCCTCCATGGTCTCTGTCCAGCACCTGAGGGAGGCTCCAGCACCTGAGGGAGGCTCCTGCCTGCGGGGACACTTACTGTTCTGGTTCATTCCCGTTGGGCCAATCCACTGGCGCTGCTTCTTCTGGCGGACTGGGCAAGAGACAGGAAAGCGCATCAGAGTGGTGGGGGAAGGTGGGGGTGGGGGCAGGCAGGGGTGGGGGCAGGGCAGGGCCTGGGAGGGAGATGGTGGCAGCAGGTGCAGCTGAGGGCAGGGCTGCTGGGCTCTGCCCCCCGGAGTCTCTCGTCAACCTCGGTTTCCTAACTTGCTTGGGAAGGGAATTGGAGCCATCATATGCCAAAAGAGAGGCCAAGGATGCTGTAGAGGTGGCTGGCTCCCCAGGAGAAAAGACCACAGGCGTTTAGAACTAGACCTGGGCAGGCACTAGGACCCAATACTCCCCTGCTGGGCCTTCCGTTCCCAATCTCTCCCCTCTCATTTCTTTGTCTGAATAATTTCCTCTTAAGTTCTGCGAGGCAAGGAGAACAACCCGCCGCGTTCACAAGGTGTGCGATCGCCCATTTGGTAGATGAAGGAACTGAGGGTCGGAGAGAGGAAGTGTCCCAATCAGCATCCCGGGCAGTGGTAAGTGGTGGGGCTAGGCCTGGGATGTGTGTCTCCTGCCATCAGAGGCCGTGCTGAACACCCTCTGGGCCTGCCACAGCCTCGGGAATGGCCGCACCCCTGGCCTGGAGTGGGTCTCAGCTGGGCGCCAGAGATGGACATATGGGCAATTGCAATTTTGTTTACTTTCTGTTTCTGTTACTTGGGGCAGAAAATGGCTAATGGGCAGGAGAAGGGAAGGCTGGGGGGCGAAGCAGAGGTGCCCTGCATGCCCAGCTCTCTGGAGGCACAACTCCTCCTCTGGGAGACTCCAGGGCAGCCCCTCCAGTCTCTGCACATGGAAATGGAGCCACTCAGGGCCACGACACCTACATTTCTTCACCAGCTTCTTGTAGGCAAGGGGGCCGCACACGACCAGCAGCACCCCCAGGAGCACCAGGGCCAGGATGATGCTTGCCACGGTGCCTGCGGCTGGGCCTGCTGGATTTGGATCCTGGCCTGGGGAAGCAGGAAGAGTTAGGTCAGTCCCAGCCCTGGGGGAGAAAAACTGTGGGAGGGAAGCTGCTGGCTGCCTGGCTTCCACCAGTCACCCTTGCTCATCCGAGAAATCATCAGCATGCACGGAAGGCAATGATCTATTTGACTGTCCCTCCATCCATCTCTAGAACTCCCTGCTACCCTCTCACCCACCCACCATTTATCATCTAACAGTTGATCATCTAGCTATCATTTGCCGCACTTGTTATAAGTTATTTAATTTTCTACCGTTTGCCAGTTGTTAGTGATCACCTTGCCATCATATACCATCATAAAGCAACATATGATCTTATACCAATAGCCAGCTGGGCCTCTATTCTTTTTTTTTTTTTTGAGACGGAGCCTCGCTCTGTTGCCCAGGCTGGAGCACAGTGGCACAATCTCGGCTCACTGCAAGCTCCGCCTCCCGGGTTTACGCCATTCTCCTGCCTCAGCCTCCTGAGTAGCTGGGACTACAGGCACCCGCCACCACGCCCGGCTAATTTTTTGTATTTTTAGTAGAGATGAGGTTTCACCGTGTTAGCCAGGATGGTCTTGATCTCCTGACCTCGTGATCCACCCACCTCAGCCTCCTAAAGTGCTGGGATTACGGGCGTGAGCCACTGCGCCCGGCCGGGCCTCTATTCTTGATCCATCCATCCATCTGTCCATTCATCCTTCTGTTCATCCATCCATCCATCCATCCATCCATCCATCCATCCATCCATCCATCCATCCATCCATATGTCCATTCATCCTTCTGTTCATCCATCCATCCATCCATCTATCCATCCATCCATCCATCCAACCATCCATCCACCCACCCACTGATCCATCCATCCACCCACCCACCCACCAATCCATCCATCCATCCATCCATCCATCCATCCATCCATCCATCCATCCATCCATCCATCCATTTCTCTCTTTTACTTGCCATTTAGTTACCATTCATGTAGCAAATATGTGCTATCTACCATTTGATTTTCTGGCTTCCACCTTGCAAAAGTAGAAGGTAGAAAGAGAAGTTCTGTGACTCATCAGCTGCCTGACAGTGATCTCTGCCTGTTGCTTGCCCTGTCTCCTGTTATTGTTCATGCCCATTGCTGTCTGAGTACTCTTACTCCCTGGCCCTCCAATTTCCCTCTCTCCATCCTTTCTGGGTCTCTGGGACTCTCTGTCTAGCTCCCCAGGGCTGCCCTTTAGAGACATGCACCCTGACCGGGTCCTAGAGGTAAAGTTGTAACTGCTTCCACCCACTGTGGGCTGTGGCCAACTCACATGTGACAAACACCTTCTTGCAGTAGGACTTTCTCTCTGTAAGTTCGTGGCACTGTGACAGCTTCTGATGGGGACAGGAGAGCCCCCGGGATGTTGGGTCACCAGCGTCCAGCGCTTGATAGGAGTTGAAGCTGCCACACTGCTGCTCCCGGCATACCTCCTCCCATCGCAGAGAGCTCTTGGCTGAAGAGCTATCGCACAGGGCTGCCCACTGAGCCCCCTGGCGCACCTCCACGGTGCCTTCACAGATGCTGCTGCCCCCTACCAGACGGCTCTGCACCTTGGGCTGGAAACCTGAGAGGGGAAGCAATGGGAAAGGAGGGTGCAAATGTGGTCCTGAGCCTTTGTGCTGCTTCCTGGGGCCCCATGCCACTGGCAAATCGGGGCCCTGGCTAGGGGAAGGCACTGTGTGGGACCACCAGAAGAGGCAGCCTTCCTTTCTGCCCTTCCCTTCTTCTGGTACCCTCTGTGGCTCTTCCCCTGACCCAGCGCTGTCTCTGGTGCCTCTGGGCAGCTGCCAGCACCATCCTGAGACACAGCAGCGTAGGCGCTTTCTGCTAGGAACCTGTTGGCAGCCACCAGCAGGGAGTCGGCCCCATGCCAGGTGGAGGTAAGAGAAGAGCGTGGGAAATAGGCTCCACCTGGGTCCGCTTCCCACTTGGAAACATCCTGTCATTCTCCCGCTGCACTCTGGGAAGAAGAAGGACTTTTCAGAAGAGGTAAACTGAGGCCCAGGGGTTGGAAAGACCTACTGCCCTGAGTCCTGGCAGTTCACAGTTGGGACAGATCCTGCTGCCCAGGCACTGAACGCTGAGGGCCAGGCTTTCAGCAAGGGGGGCCTGGCTCAACAGAGGCACGCATTTATTTCTGCCTGCCGAGGTGGGGCCTGGGAGTCCGTAGCTGAGGCCCACACACGCTCAGTTTAGAGAGAGTTGGGATCTCACCAGCTTTGGCCAGTTTCCATAGCAACATCCACCTTCAAAGCCCTAGTAAATCTATTTAGAAGAAGCTTCAAAGGTAAGAACCCTGGGTATGGTTTTACAGGTTGTAGCCTGCAGGAAGGATAGTAGCTGAGGGGCGGGTGGGAGTGTGAGCCAGCCCCTGCTTCCCTCATCAGGCCAAGAGACCCCTGGGAGCTGCTTGTGCTGGGGGAGGGGCAGCATTTTACTAATTTACACCAGGTACTCAGCGTGCTGGCAGGACAGCCAGGTGGCCCCGAGCAGTGATTCCTAGATTTGTGCACGTAAATCACTGAGGACCTTGCTGAAAAGTGGATTCTGATTCGGAAGGTCTGGGCTGGGGCCTGAGCACCTGCATCTCTAACTGGCTGCTGCTGGTCCAGGACCACATGGAGTCACCAAGGCTGAGACAACAGGCTCTAGAGTGACCCTGCTTGAACAGAAATCCCAGCAAGTGCTCCATAGTACTGGGCAAGAGGTTTAGCCTCTCTAAACCTCAGCCTCCTCACTGTAAAGAGGGGTGATAATAATAACACCCGCCTCCTAAGGCCATGTGGAAAATTTAGAAGGCCCAGGAACGGTCCCTGCACGAAGTAAGCTCTCGGTAAGTACAATCCAGACTTTACTGAGAACACTTCTGACCACAGGAACCCGCTACTTCCGGAGGGAGGCGTGCTGCGAGGATTCTCCCTTCATTTCAGCTGTGGTTTCTTCCCTTTAGTTTTCTTCATTGATCCTGGTTTGGGCCACTGGGGTCTCACAGACTCAGGCTCACCTGCCCCCTCCCCTCAACCACACAGCGGCATCGTTCTCTTTATTTTGTCAGCGCGCGGCGCAGGACCCTCTGCAGAGCCCTCCTGGGGGCTGTCTGTTTCTCTCTTTGCCTGCTGTGCTCTTACCTCCGGGCCTCAGGGCCCTCCCACCTCTCACCATTGCTGCAACGTCAACCCTTGGGATTTACAAACGCCCCTCCTGCAAGGCCCACCCCTCCAAGTGCCCCATCTTTGGCACACGCCACAATTCCTACCTAGACATTTTTTTCTCCCCTGAACCCACAAAAAGACCTTGCCTCCTCCTGGAAGTCCTGCCGACTCCCCTTCCCCATGTGGCAGCTGAGCCAGTGGTTCCTTTGGGCTTGGGGTGTGTAGCTTTGCAGAGATTACCCAGGCGTTGAGTGTGGATGCATCCTCCCCACCCCAACCCTTCTTGCCTCTTAGAGGCCAAGACCAGGCCTCCACTTCCCTTGTATTCTCCATAGTGCCCCGTGCTGCACATATGTTCCCTGACCTTCTGGGATGCAGCAGAAGGTGTCATGGGGCTTGGCCAGGTCTCACTTACCTGAGCAGAGGAGGGCAAGAACTTGGCCACTGTTGCGGGGCTTGATTTTCCGGAAGCAATGCTCCAGGGAGGTACAGCTCGAGTTCCGGATCGTCCATTGGATTGGCAAGGGCTGGTGTTCCCGCAGCTCCCCTGGGTCTTGGGCTGTGGCTGCCTCGGTCTCTGGCAGATGCTTCAAGAAGGAGCCACACTGGAGGCTGCTGCAGAGAAAGTTCTCCAGGACCTGGGTCTTGTCCTGGGCCTTGTCCTGGGCCTCATAGCTGATGGTACCCCCCAGGCTGCCGCTGTAGAACTCCACCACGCCGGCACAGTGCCGGCCTGCAGCCTGTGCCACCAGCTGCAGCCTGGGAGGAGCTGGGAGAAGAGAGAGCGGGAGGGGGAGACAGCTGAGCGCCGAGGGCTCCTGGGCACTCCTTGCTGTTTGGCCCCAACTTGTGGACAGCTGCTGACCAACACTTGGCCTTGGGAGGTGGTGGGGTCCCAAATATTACGTAGAACAACCAATACTAAACATTTCCACTTTATCGGAAATTCAAATGTAACTGGGCGTCCTGGGTTTTTATTTGCTAGCTCTGACTCCCTGCGGGGGGTTCAGAATCCTCTTACCTGTGGGCTCTGGAGTTGTGGTGGGCGGGGGCCTTGTGGGTGGAGGTGTTGTCGTCTGGGGCTCTGCAATGAGACAGTCTGGTGAGGGAGGAATGGGTGGTGTGGGGAGGGCCGGGGGCAGCTGGCAACCTTGAGAGGACTAGGAGATCCTGGCATGAACGCCGCTTGGTACACCAGGTCCGCTTGACCCACACGTTGTCTGTAAGCCTCCTGAGAGGCGGGAAGTACCACCCCACTTCCCAGATGGAAGAATAGACGTTCAGAGGCGCCGATGAAGTCAGTGATGGGCAGAACTAGGTCCTCCATTGCCATCCTACAGATGGGTGCTGGCCCCTTCCAGTCTCCCTCCTGGGTATGTGTCTTGGGGAGTGGTTATAAACTGGGGTCCCCCGACCCCTTCCACCAGCCTGCTCAGACCCTAGATCACAGGCCTTGGGCGGTCTCCTTGGGGCTGACGCCCAGGCCCAGGGTGCCCATGTGGCTGGCTAGTTACCCACCTAAGCAGGTCAGGCCCAGAGGGCGACACACATCTCTTCCGCTGTGGCTGCAGTTGGAGAAGGAGCCCAGGCGTCCGTAGCAGGTGATTTGGCTCTGATGTCTGTCGGTGATAAGGAAGGGACCAAGGCTTAAGGGCACCCCACAGTTCAGTCGCTGGCAGACTTTTGACGCTTGATTGGGGTCCTCCCACTGGTTGGAGCTCCGGCCCCAGCTCTGGCTGCAAACCATGTGCCATCCGTACTTGATGTAGACCTCCAGCTGGCCCTGGCACCTCGAGTTGGAACGGGTGAGCCTTGTCTGGAAATCTGGGGGTCAGAAAAGTGTGGTGGGGGTCAGGCTGGGAGGGGTTCCCCACTGGAACCCCTCACTACCCTCTCCCTACCAGGCCCCACGCCCAGTCAAGCTCCCTCCTGACCCGTGGGCTGCCTGCCTCACCCCCTGTGAGCTTCATCCCTTCTGGGGCACTGCAGGGGCTTCCCAGAGGGCCCTGACCCAGGAGGGTGGGGCTCCAGATTTCAGAGCCAGAAGGGAGCTCAGATAAATGGGCAAGGTGTTCTTGGCACCCCCTGTCCAGCAGGATGGCCCCTGTCCTAGAAATTCTGTCTCAAGGGGTCTGAGATTGGGGCTGGTGTCTGCTTTTTAAATGATCTTTAGAAATTAATTTTAGGCCAGGTGTGGTGGCTCATGCCTGTAATCCCAGCACTTTGGGAGGCTGAGGCAGGCAGACCACCTGAGGTCAGGAGTTCGAGACCAGCCTGGCCAACATGGTGAAACAGTGTCTCTACTAAAAAAAGAAAAAATACCAAAAATTAGCTGGGTGTTGTGGCAGGCGCCTGTAATCCCAGCTACTCGGGAGGCTGAGGCAGGAGAATCGCTTGAACCAGGGAGGCAGAGGTTGCAGTGAGCCAAGATCGTGCCACTGCACTCCAACCTGGGTGACAGAGCAAGATTCCATCTAAAAAAAAATTAATTTTATTGAGGTAAATTTATACAGTGAAATGCACTTATTTTAAGGGTACTGTTCAATGGAATTTGACAAATGTATACATGCATATAACCACCACCATAATCTAGATATGGAACATTTCCATCATCTAGAAAGTTCCCTAAGGCCCCTTTATAGTTAATTTCCCTGAATCTAGCCTCAGGCAAACACTGATCTGCTTTCTGTCACAAAAGATGAGTTTTGCCTGCGCTACAATGTCATAGACATGGACTCATACAGCAGATGTTTCATTTTGTTTGGTTTGGCTATTTTTGCTTAGCACGTATTTGAGATTTAGCTATGTCGTTGGGCGCATGAGTAGTTCATTCCTTTTTATTGCCGAATAACAGTTCACTACATGCACATGCCACATTTGTTTTCCATTCACCATTTGATTTGTTTCCGGGTTTTGCCTACTACAAACAAAGTTGCTGTGAACATTCACGTACGGGTCTTTGTGTGGGCGTTTCCATTTCTCTTGGGTAAATACCTAGGAGTGGAATTGCTGGGTCATGGGCAGACATGTGGCTTGTGTGATTTTAATCGAACTCCATGAGGGGAAAAATATACATGTGTGTGCAGTGTGTGTGTCTGTGTGGTGTGGTGTGTGTGGAGTGTGTGTGGTAGGTATGTGTGTGTGGTGTGTGTGGTGTGGTGTGTGTGCGGTGTGTGTGTGTGGTGTGGTGTGTGTGGAGTGTGTGTGGTAGGTATGTGTGTGTGGTGTGTGTGGTGTGCTGTGTGTGGTGTGTGTGGTGTGTGTGCGGTGTGTGTGTGTGGTGTGGTGTGTGGAGTGTGTGTGGTAGGTATGTGTGTGTGGTGTGTGTGGTGTGTGTGGTGTGGGGTATGTGTGATGTGTGTGTGGGGTGTGTGTGGGGTGTGTGTTGTGTGTAGTGCATGTTGTGTGTGTGTGGTGTGTGTGGTGTGTGTAGTGTGTGTGTGGGGTGTGTGTGGTGTGTGTGGTGTGGGGTGTGTGTGTGTGGTATGTGTGTGGGGTGTGTGGTGTATGTGGTGTGCGGTGTGTGTGGTGTGTGAGTGTGGTGTGGTATAGTGTATGTGATGTGTGTGTGTGTGTGGTGTGTAGTGTGGTTATATTTATGTGGGGTGTGTGTGGTGTGTGTGGTATGGTTGTGTGTATGTTGGGTGCGTGTGTGGTGTTTGTGGTGTGTGTGTGGTGTTTGTGTGGTTGTGTGTATGTGTGGTGTGTGTGGTGTGTGTGTGGTGTGTGTGTGGTTGTGTGTATGTGGGGTGTGTAGTGTGTGTGTATGGTTGTATGTGGGGTGTGCGTGGTATGTATAATGTGTGTGGTATGGTTGTGTGCATGTGTGGTGTGTGTAGTGTGTGTGTGTGGTTGTGTGTGTGGTTGTGTGTGTGGGGTGTGTGGTGTGTGTGTGGTGTGGTGTGGTTGTGTGTATGTGTGGTGTGTGTGGAGTGTGTGTGGTGTGTGTGGAGTGTGTGTGGTGTGGTTGTATGTATGTGGGGTGTATGTGTGGTGTGGTGTGGTTGTGTGTATGTGGGGTGTGTGTGGAGTGTGTGTGGGGTGTGTGTGTGTGGCATGTGTGTGTGGTTGTGTGTATGTGGGGTGTGTGTGGGGTGTGTGTGTGGTGTGGTGTGGTTGTGTGTATGTGTGGTGTGTGTGGTGTGTGTGGGGTGTGTGTGGTGTGTGTGTGGTGTGGTTGTATGTATGTGGGGTGTGTGTGGTGTGGTGTGGTTGTGTGTATGTGTGGTGTGTGTGGAGTGTGTGTGGGGTGTGTGTGTGTGGCGTGTGTGTGGGGTGTGTGTGTGTGGTTGTATGTATGCGTGGTGTGTGTGGGGTGTGTGTGTGAGGTGTGGGGTGTGTGTGGTGTGTGTGTGGCGTGTGTGTGGCGTGTGTGTGGTGTGTATGTGGTGTGTGTGGTTTGGTTGTGTGTATGTGTGGTGTGTGTGGGGTGTGTGTGTAGTTGTATGTGTGGTGTGTGTGTGGGGTGTGTGTGGTGTGTGTGGTGTGGTTGTGTGTGTGTGGTATGTGTGGGGTGTGTGTGGTGTGTGTGGGGTGTGTGTGGTATGTGTGTGGGGTGTGTGTGGTGTGTGTGGTGTGTGTGTGGCATGTGTGTGTGTGGTGTGTGGTGTGTGTGGGGTGTGTGTGGCATGTGTGTGGGGGGTGTGGTGTGTGTGTGATGTGTGTGTGGGGTGTGTGTGGCATGTGTGTGGGGGGTGTGTGGTGTGTGTGGTGTGTGTGGGGTGTGTAGGGTGTATGTGTGGTGTGTGTGGGGTGTGTGTGGCATGTGTGTGGGGGGTGTGTGTGGTGTGTGTGGGGTGTGTGTGGTGTATGTGTGGTGTGTGTGTGGTGTGTGTGTGGTGTGTGTGTGGTTGTGTGTATGTGGGGTGTGTGGGGTGTGTGTGGTGTGTGTGTGTGTGTGGTGTGTGTGGGGTGTGTGGGGTGTGTGTAGGGTGTATGTGTGGTGTGTGTGTGGGGTGTGTGTGTGGTGTGTGTGGTGTGTGTGGGGTGTGTGTGAGGTGTGTGTGTGTTTGTGCATAAAGAGCTTCTTGAAGAATATACAAGAAACAAATAAACGTGGTCATTACCTGGGGTGTTGGGGCCGACGTGGGGGTGACTGGGATAGACGGGAATAGAGATGGAAGTGAGACTATTCACTATAGATCTTTATATATTTTTTAGAATTTTTGAGCTGGATGAGTGTGTCACCGATTCAAGAAATTTTTAGAAATGTGAAAGGCTTTTCCAAGTGATTCTGAGGGGAGGTTTTCCCTGGTCGGGAACCACGGGTCAGGCTGCCCTTTTCTTCCGACCAGGACAGTCTGGGGCCAAAGCTGAGGGCCAGGGCTTGCCAAAGACGCTTGGCTAGTTAGAGGCAGAGCGAGCGCGTCTCAACACCTGACATTGGTGGGGCGCTTTGCAGGCTGTCTGCCCAGCGAGCTGGCTCGTTGCAGCTTCACCAGGCAAGAGATTTTCTGCCCATTTCACAGCTGGGGAAACTGGGGCTCAAGGAGGTCAAGCAGTGTGCCAAAGCTTGGAGCCAGGATGTCAGTGCAGGGTCCAGGTCGTGCTTAGGGCCTGCTAAGGCCCCTGTCACTCCCTCTGGCTGCACAGTGGCATCTCAAGACCCTTCAGCTACAATTCACCCCAGATACAGTCAGCCCCATGTTATCCCAGTCAGTGTGAAGGAGAGGTCTGTGGTGAAATGAGGGTGCAAACTGCTGAGTTAAAAAGTGTAATAATTTCTTCGCTGCAGGATTTCTCAGAGCCTTTACTAGGCTGATGGACACCGTCAGTCTCCAGTGGGAGATGTGGTGTTGCCTGCTCTTTCTCCAGCATGCTCCATGGAACCCTATTTGGGAAACAGTCTCTCCGACTAAAGTCCAACCTCTAAGGCTGGACATTCCACACACCTCACAATCAGTCTGCAGCCTCTCTCCGCAGACTCCCCTCTAAACATCTTTGACCATGGAGTGTCTGTCAGGATTGGGTAGGAAATAGGACTTTGCAAGGTGCATTTATGAGCTGGAATGTTTCCTGTGCATGGTGAGTGGGTCATAGTAATAATTATCATGACATCTGGCATTTGTGGGTGATTTATGGCTATCGAGGGCACCCATCTGCATGTGAGCATCTTAAATGTGCAGTGTCTGCATCTATGTGCCTGTGTATATGCTGGGGTTCACCCTCTCTGTAGGGTGGGGTTCACTCTGGCAGAAGCGATGGCTTCATCGAGAGGTCCCCTATGGTCTGACAAAACCACAGCCCCACTCTCCCCCTGCCCCAGGCCTTTCTCCATGTGGCTCTTCCTTACCTGGGTCATCCCAGCTGAGCCGTCCGAGGCAGGAAGCAACTGCAGAAAGGAGAGAGGAGGGTCAGGAAGTGAAGCCAACCGCCCTCTCCCTTCTCCCCAGCTCACCCGCCCACAGCCTGAGCAATGGCCCTTTCTGCCTCCCCCTATCCACACTCATGGGTTTTAGGGACAGGAATTTTTGTACTCCAGGTTGGAACCCCTGAGTGATATGAATTCTATTTAGTGGGTTGCAACCATCGATTTTTTTTCTTCTTAAAAACCCATTGCTTTTAAAATGAACATACATGAAGTTGATTTTTCTTTACTGCATGATTCCGTGAATGTCACATATATAGATGTGTGTGACCACCATCACAATCAAGGTATATGCCAGTTCCATTACTCCCTACCTCAAATTCCCTCATGCTAACCTTTGTAATAATGTAACCATCAATTATTATTATTACTTTTTGAGGCAGAATCTCACTCTCCTCACCCAGGCTAGTGTGCAGTGGCACGATCACAGCTCACTGCAGCCTCAACCTCCCTGGCTCAAAAGGCTCCTCCCACCTCAGCCTCTTGAGTAGCTAGGATTACAGGCATGAGCCACCGTGCCTGGCTAATTTTTTTACAATTTTTTTTTTTTTTTTTTTTTTTAGAGACAGGGTCTCACTATGTTGTCCAGGCTGGTTTTGAACTCCTGGGCTCAAGTGATCCTCATGCCTCAGCTTCCTGAAGTGCTGGGATTACAGGTGTGAGCCATGGCACTCGGGCCATCAAATTTTTTAAAAAAATGAAATGGAATAGAATAGAGAGGCCATGCACGGTGGCTTATGACTGTAATCCCAGCACTTAGCGGGGCCAAGGTGGGAGGACTGCTTGAGCCCAGGAGTTGGACCCTGCAGTGGGCTATGATTATGCCACAGCACTCTAGCCTGGGTGACAGAGTAAGACACTGTCTGAAAACCATTAAGATAAAATAAAAAAGAATGTCAGAATGCACTATACATTGTGAGGGTGAGGACCACTTTTTGTGTGTTGAGGGTTGTAATGTAAAAATGTCCTGTGTGTTGCTTCCTCTCGAAAACATTTGAGCTCCTTAGTTCTAGAGAATGGAGAAATGAGCCAGAAAAGGGCCAGGCGCCGTGGCTCATGGCTGTAATCCAAGCACTTTGGGAGGCCGAGGTGGGCGGATCACTTGAGGTCAGGAGTTTGAGACTGGCCCAGTCAATATGGTGAAACCCTGTCTGTACTAAAAATGATAAAAATTAGCTCGGCGTGATGGTGCATGCCTGTAATCCCAACTCCTCGGGAGGCTGAGGCAGGAGAATTGCTTGAACCTGGAAGGTGGAGGCTGCAGTGAGCTGAGATTGCACCACTGCACTCCAGCCTGGGTAAGAGAGTGAGATTCTGTCTTTAAAAGAAAAAAAAAAAAAAGGAAAGAAAGAAATGAGCAAGAAATGAGCAAGAAAGGGAACCCAAGAGAACATTTGCTACTTTCCAGCATTCCCAAGGCAGAGTAAGACTGACAGCCACTTATCTTTAACAGCTGCGCATTTCTGGAGAAGACGAAGCTCAAAGAGATGGCGGGACCTGCCCACAGTAGTGTAGCCAGCTAGTTGGCAAGGGAGCCGAGGTGACAGGTCAGGGAACAGGGGTCTGTAGGGAACCAGCCTTCCTCCGTGTGGACCACATGGAAGCTCTGCCTCCTTGTAGCCCTGTCTCACTGTGGAGCGGGGGCAAAGTGGCCCACTGCAGGGCTCTCAGCAGAGCAGCAGCTGGCCAGCTCATCTGTGGCTGGGGAAGAGGTTTAATTTGGGTGGGGACAAGGTGGAGTAGCAAGCTCACGTGACTTCAAAGCTTAACCTCTGTATTCACCACCTAGCATGATCAGTTAGGGTGCAGGTAGAGTATTTTGATTTCCATCTGTCTGACTTGGGTTTACTCTTGGATTTATGGCACTGGGTCAAGGAGACTGTTGACTATTTTATATTAATATAATATAACTTTCACTATTATATATTAATAGTGAAAGGCTGTGTTCAAATTGTTTGTGAGAAATTGTTGCTGGGTGTTAAAAAATAGGTGTGTTGAGCTGGGCCAGGGGCTCAAGGCTGTAGTCCTACCTACTCAGCAGGCTGAGGCAGGAGGCTCCCTTGAGCCGAGGAGTTCGAGTCCAGCCTGGACAACATAGCAAGACCCCATCTCTTAAAAAATAGGTGTGCTTTGAAAAAGCTGTTCTTGCTTGAGTGTTCTCAAGCTGGTGGTTGAATTTTAAGGGGTGATGTGCCCCACAGTTCATCCTTGCCCCCGAATCAAGACTTTTCATGATGAAGTCATCATGGCCCTGTGGTAAGTTTCCCTTGAATCTGCAAGATCCTTTCACAGCTGTTGCTCTAGGAGTCACGGGCCTTGGAAGGGGAAGGTTATTCTCATCAACAGGGAAGTGTGCAGAGGTCTGGCCTGGGTGGAAAGGGATGGCCCAGTTGTCAAGCATCTGATCAATTTTTTATTTTTATTTTTTGAGACAGAGTCTTGCTCTCTTGCCCAGGTTGGAATGCAGTGCCATGAATTTGACTCACTATAACCTCTACTTCCCTGGTTCAAGCA
Source organism: Macaca mulatta (assembly GCF_049350105.2). Taxonomy (NCBI): domain Eukaryota; kingdom Metazoa; phylum Chordata; class Mammalia; order Primates; family Cercopithecidae; genus Macaca; species Macaca mulatta. The sequence goes on from NC_133419.1 coordinate 12,965,158, forward strand.
ATTCTCCTGCCTCAACCTCCCAAGTAGCTGGGACTACAGACTTGCACCACCATGCCCAGCTAATTTTTGTACTTTTAGTAGAGACGAGGTTTCACTATGTTGGCCAGGCTGGCCTTGAACTCCTGACCTCAGGTGATCCACCTGCCTCAGCCTCCCAAAGTGCTGGGATTACAGGCATGAGCCACCACACCCAATCAATCATCTGATTTATTGCAGTGGGCAGGGCAGCCGCAGGAGGCCATTGGGGAGATGTCCAGCCAGCAAGAAAGATCGGGAGGGAGGCCCTTTTGCTCTGCCCGCACCTCTCGCTCCTGACCTCTCATTCCCACCTCCCTCTCATCCCAGCTGCCCATTAGAAGCAGGGCAGTGCGCCTTGAAAGAGTCATCCCTCTGGCTAAGTCTCGAGGGCTAAGGCAGCTTGAAGTGCCGCCTGGGGGAGTGGGAGTCCGCAGATCTGCCCTTCAGTGCTACACAGTTCAGGATGGGTTTTCAGTCACCAGTAACTTTCTACTGCTCCAGTTCTGAGTATCAGCTCTGCCACTTCCTGCCTATAGAGTCTGGGGAGCACGTCTGTCCTGTCTGTATGCCTCCGAGCCTTGACTTCCTCACTCATAGCATGAGGATGAGCATGGGACTAGCCTTCTCGAGCTGTTGTGAAGACGAGATGAGTTAATCGGTGTAAAGGGCTTAGCCCAGTGCCTTCCTGGCCTGTGTTCGGTGCTCAGAGCTGGTGCTACTAGTCTGCAGAGTAGGCTGGGCTGGGGGACACTGTGCCCAGGGCGGCAGACCCTCGGGGACCTTTCCCAGCGGGAAGATTCCCTGTCCAGGAGCACAGAGAGCCAGACCATGGGGCTCACCACTTCTTTCTTCTAACTTGGAAACTTTGCGCAGACGGTCCAGACTTAGGGTGGTTCAACTTATGACTTTTCAAGTTTGCAATGGGTTTATTGGGGTATTAGATGATTTTTGACTTAGGATGTTTTCAGCTTACAATGGGTTTATTGAGAGGTAACCCCACTGTAGGTCAAGGAGCATCTCTATTTCCTGAGTCATCATACTCAATGTTCATTATTAACAGCAGCTGCCAACTATTGAGCACCTGCTGCATACTTAGCCCTCGGGATGTTCATCATAGATATTGTTGTTAGTCTTCCACACAGCCCCATCACGAGAGTTGAGTACGCTCCTGGTATAAATGTCAGGAGAGGGCAAATGCCCTGTCCCGGGTGATACGGCAGGCAGGTGGAGTCGAACCATGTGTCTGACTCCAAAACCCATGCTCTCTGCTCCCAGCCACCCAATCGCTCCTCCAGAGTGCCAGGTTTGGAGATGCAGAGATGGACACCACCTGCATCTGACCTGGAAGCGCTCGTGCAGTCAGACCCTGAAGGCCTGGGGACAGGGACCGGGCCTGACAATCATGGCAAATTCCACACAGAATAGCCTAGGCCTTTCTCAGAGAATGTTCTTGGGGAAGACTGAACAAGCTGGAAAACCAATTGAAATTCTTTAAAAAAATGCTCTAACAAATGCTTTAATAAAAAAGATATTTATGCGTTCTATAGTGTCGCCCTGGAACCTTCCTCCGGGTGCCTGTCTGGTCCCCAGATGAGCAGCACTTCCTCTCTTCTCCTTCCATCTCTATCACTGTCACCATCATCATCCCCGTCACCGTCATCATCATTGTCACCATCACCGTCACCATCACCATCACTGTTACCATCACCATCACAGTTACCATCATCATCACCATCACTGTCACCATCATCACCATCACTGTCACCATCATTATCACCATCACCGTCACCATCACCGTCACCATCATCACCACCATTACCGTTACCATCACCGTCACCGTCACCATCACCATCAACATCATCATCACCATCACCGTCACCATCATCACCATCACTGTCACCATCACTATCATCACTGTCGCCATCATCACCATCACTGTCACCATCATCATCACCATCATCATCACCATCACTGTCACCATCATGACCACCATTACTGTTACCATCATCATCACTGTCACCATCATCACCATCACCGTCACCATCACTGTCACCATCACCATCACCGTCACCATCATCACCATCACCGTCAACATCATCACCATCACTGTCACCATCACCAACATTTTAACAGTTTTCACTCTTTTGGGTCTTTTACATGTTAACTCTCCCAGTCCTCACCACAATGCTATGAAGTAGGTACGATTATTTTGGTCCCGATTTTACAGACCAGGAAACTGAGAAGGGTTAAATGACTTGTCCAAGCAACTAATGAGTGCTGGGGCCCAAACTCCACCCTAGCCGTCTGGCACCGAGTCTGAGCTTTTGCCAGTGAGACCCAAACTGCCTCCCTTCACTCCAGCAGGAAGCCCATGATGGCCTGCCCCAGGTTTCATTGATTCCTGCACGGCCCTGGTGTGCAATCCTGATCAACAGGAATGAATCTGTGATACCGTTCAGTCAGTAAAACATGCAGTGGGAAGACTTAGCTATGAATGTGCTGTGTGACCTTGGCAAGCCACTCAACCTCTCTGGGCTCAGTTTCTTAATCTGTAAAGTAAGGAAGTTAGATTCCACAATCCCTCACCTTCCCCCTGGTTCAAACACCTACGATCTCTAATCTTTAGCTCCTGATGGATTTCAGCGGCTGTTGGAGAAGGGCAGTGAGATGGGCAGCTGACTTGGAAGCTACCTGAGTGTGTAGTGTATATTCTTTCTGCCTGTCCATGAATGTGTTCAGGGTTTTTTTGTTTGTTTGTTTGCTTGTTTGTTTTTCACTTATAATCTAGGGAGCAGAATGAACATTGAGGTTTTGAGGGTCCACAACCTATTTTCATTTTTTAGTTGTTTCTCACAGGGGTCAGACCAGCACCCTCCTTCCCCTGAGCCCTGCAGTCTGTGTTCAGGGTCTCCCTGACCCCTCTGGAGAGTCTACAGCTTACTCCTGCGCCATCCTTTCTAGCCTCAAGAAGCCTGAGGCTCCTGCTGTTGCCAAAGCTGTGGACAGAATCCCTGACACTCGAGACCAGGAGGCCTCCCGAGGCCTGGAAGCACTATGCCGTTTCCTTATCCACCAGCCACGCCTCACCCCGAGCAACTGGGGCTACGGATGAGAATTCTCTGAAGACCCCTTCCTTCTCCTGCCCACCTCCCCTTGGAGCTCTCACAATTTAGGGCCTGGACTGGGCAAACTCAGGCAAAACTCAGGGCTAAAGAAGTTACAAGGTTTATCACACCCCAGGAGCCCCCGTCTCTTGTCTTTGCATTGGCAGAGACAATATTTTTGGCCCTGCCTGCCCTGAGGTCTTGGTGAGGATTCGAAAGCAGCTCCAAGACATTTATATCCGCCTCCCCATCCCTCTCATTCCTCTTGCCCCCAAGGTATCCAGGGTAATTCTCACTTTGGCTCTCATGACGGCGTCCCATGAGTTTTATTTGCGCTGCACAGTGTTTAAAATTTTGAGCCAATTTTTAAAAAAAGGTTTCTTTTAATTTTGTTTTGCTTTTTAAACAAATTTCAAGATCCAGGCGTTTTTGAAAAATAGGACATCCTGGCCGGGCGCGGTGGCTCAAGCCTGTAATCCCAGCACTTTGGGAGGCCGAGATGGGCGGATCACGAGGTCAGGAGATCGAGACCATCCTGGCTAACACGGTGAAACCCCGTCTCTACTAAAAAATACAAAAAACTAGCCGGGCGAGGTGGCGGGCGCCTGTAGTCCCAGCTACTCGGGAGGCTGAGGCAGGAGAATGGTCTAAACCCGGGAGGCGGAGCTTGCAGTGAGCTGAGATCCGGCCACTGCACCCCAGCCTGGGCGACAGAGCAAGACTCTGTCTCAAAAAAAAAAAAAAAGAAAAATAGGACATCCTGGTTCCACTGGCTGTGCCTCTGGCGGCCCCAGGCAGTGGCAGTGGCCCTTGCCTTCTGTTTTGTCAACGCCTTGCTGGCACCCTACAGTTGCCATGTGTCTAGAGAGCCCGGGCTTCAAACACATGGCAGTGTCTGCAGCGAAACATATGCAATTTCACACTAAGTGGGATGCGTCAAGATTATAAATAGCCTCCCATTCGTTCAGGTCAGGATTTGCACCAGATGCATTTGCCAGAAACTTACAAATGTTTTTTGGGCTTTGGAATTACAGATGAATATTGTTGTCTTCCATGATGGGTCCCAGTTTACAGAGGAGGAGGCCGTCGTGGTGCACGGGAGTAAGAGCTCGGCATGGCCAGAATTCAGCCTAGGGCGGCTGGCTTTGTGACCTGCCCTCCTGGCCCCCGCCTCTGGCTCACTCCTAGGTCCTGCGTGGACCCTTCGGGATTTGCCTCTGACGCCCCTGAACCCTGGGAAATGGAGGCAAGGGTGTGGCCTGCTTAGGGTTCCGCAGGCACCCGGATTCACAGGGAGGGGCCTGTGATCGTGACCGATGATAACAAAATGACAGCATCCTTACCCTGTGCAGACCCCAGGATGAGGATTTTTCACCGAAGACCCTATTTCGTCCTGGAGCCTCAGAGGACAGGGCGCCATCACCAGTTTGTTTCACAAATAAGAAACCTATGACTGATTTAGTGTAGTTTGCAAGTCAGGTGTTCCCTTTTTCCCGTAAACATGATTGCTTCTAACAGTCCACAGACCTCCCCATAGCTACAGCCATTGATGTCCATCAAATACAGTAGCTCTGCCTGTGTTTGGGGGAGGATTCTGGATCTTTCTTGAATCCTCTATGTTGGCTGAGTTAAAGGCCAGAAGCCCCTCTGTTTCTGAAACGACAGTCATCTGTGGAGTTGGAGCCGTCTCAGGGCTTTAGGGAAACGAAGATCGTAAAGGACCAAAATTCCCTTTCTTGGGTTGCGCACAGATGAAATGATTGATTTATGATTAGGCAGCTTTTATGTGCAAAATACATACAGAATCACACTGGGCTGAAACCAGGAGAGGCCTGGGAATGGAGCCCGCAGGAAGGAACAGCAGATTCAGGTCTCTAATCTGGCTCCCCGAGGGCCTGTCCCAGTGAGCGGACAGTGGGTCGTGGGCAGAATGGCCTTTGCTGTTGGAATTGTTATTTCTCTCTCGCGCTAGTGGTCTGCTCTTGCATGAGTTTCGCACCATATACGGTGTCTCTGCCGTCACAGCGACAAGCCTTTGGTTTTGTTTAGAGCTTTACCTACCCCAAAGCTCTCTCATGCACTAGGCCCCTTCTTTCCACCCACAGCCCTGTGAAGAAGGGACCATGCTCACCCCCATTTTCAGATTAGGAAACCGAGGTTCAGAGAGGCTGAGTGACTTGCCCAAGGTCACACAGCTAGCTGGTGGTAGAGTCAGGAGAGAAACCCTGTCTCCATCGCCTGGCAGGGCCTGTGGGAGTCTACCCCAGGGAGGCCCCAGAGCCTGCTTGCTCTGGAGTGCAGATGGGGGAAACTGGGGCCAGAAGGAGGGAGGGGTTCATTCCAGATGCTTCTGTGGGAGTCTGTGGCAGTGCCTGGGACCCTTGTCGTCTGTGCAGACTGCCACCACCCATTTCCTACGCTATTCCTACCGTATCTGTCCCCTGGAGAGGAGTATTAGGGTCTCTCTGGACACCATGAAAGTCAGGCCTTGAAAGGTACATGTTGATGATGATGATGCTGGTCGCGGTGATAGTGGCAGTTATAGAGGAAGTGATCCAGGCCCACAATCTCTTATCTGCAATTCAAAATCCAAAATCTAAAAGTCTTGTTCTAATGCATTTGGTGGGAGGGTGTTTGCTGTCTTTACATCCCTCTAAGTGTGCAAATTCATGTTTCACTGCAGAAATGGGAATGTGTTGAACGCAGGGCGCTGCCCCAGGCCTCACTGCGTGTGTTAAGAGCACACAGTATGTACACAGTATTTCCTTCTACAATCTGAAACCTTCTGAATTTCCAAATGCATCTGGCCTGGGGTTCAAGATGCACTTGAGGACCTGGAGAGGTGAGAGTTATGCTCACCTCTCTGCTCCTGTGTGGCTCTCCAGTGCATGGGAGAAACAGCCCAAGTCCTCAGGGAGGCCTCTGTGGTCCTCGTGGCTGTCTCATGGACCCCCTCGCTGACCTGCGGCTGGATGCCCCTCTGCCTGCAACACTCCTCCTCAGGTCCCACACGGTGGGCTCACTGCCTTCTTTCAAACATTGACTCAAATATCTTCTCATGAGAACCGCTGAATCCTCCCTAGGTACCACACACCCCACCAAGGCTTCCGGTCCCAGCCCTCCTCTCTGTCTGTCTCCATACCTCTCCTGACCGTCTAGTATTTGCATAATCACTAGCTTAGCTTGTCTCTTGTCTGTCTCCCCATCACACCCTGACTGTTATGGCAGATCCACCAGGGCAGGGATTTTCCACTGTTTTGTTCACTGCTGTGTCCTCAGCACTTAGAACAGTGTCTGGCACATAGTAGGTGTTCAGTCCATAGGTAGTCTCTGAATAAACCCGATGTAATGATTGCAGTGATCTTTTGAGGTGGGCACAGCAAGGAACCCCTATTTTTATAGATGAGACCCTGAGAGATGTTCATTTGTGAGTGGCCAAGCAGAAATCAAACTAGGTCTGCATTGCTCCAAAGCTCCCCTCCACAGGGCTGTGCATATCTGTGTTCACAGGCACACACAGCACATGTGCACATGGACACACACAGTAGATGTTCAATCAGTTACACACACACACACAGTAGATGTTCAATCAATTTCACATACACACACAGACACAGTAGTTGTTCAGTTTCACACACACACACAGAATAGATGTTCAATCAATTTCTCTCTCTCTCACACACACACACACACACAGACACACACACAGCAGATGTTCAATCAGTTTTGTCAGGTTGAGCTGAATTTGCCGCCTGGTCACTGCAGGGAAAACCCCTCTGAACTGGTGGCGACAGAGTGACCAGGAAGGCCAGTGCCAGCCCCCGGGCCCCCAGGTCCCTTCATTCCCTGCTGGAGGTGGGGAGCTCTGGGTCTTCGAGGAGCATGATCCACCCAGGGCCTCACCCAGCCTGGGACAGTGGACCTGCTGCCCTGCTCCAGTGGGAGCCCCACGCTCTCAGGCCTGTCTTTTCCTCTTGCCTTTGCCCTGCCATCCGCTCGGCCTGGGACCCTCTTCCCTTTCTTCTCTGCCTGGCTGGCTCCATCCCTCATTCAGGTCTCAGATTCTCAGATGAGACCTCGCGTCCTTAGAGAGGCCCTCTCTGCCTGCCCAGCCAAGGGGGTGTCCTCCTAGTGCAGACTGTATTGTGCCCGAGGCACTTGCTGATCCCCGCGTTGCACTCAGTATTTCAAAATGTGTAAATATTTCAGTTGCCTTTTTTTTTTTTTATTTTGAGATGGAGTCTTGCTCTGTCGCCCAGGCTGGAGTGCAATGGTGCGATCTCGGCTCACTGCAACCTCTGCCTCCCAGGTTCAAGCGATTCTCCTGCCTCAGCCTCCTGAGTAGCTGGGATTACAGGTGCGTGCCACCCCACCCGGCTAATTTTTATACTTTTAGTAGAGATGAGGTTTCACCATGTTGGCCAGGCTGGTCTTGAACTTCTGGCCTCAGGTGATCCACCCACCTTGGCCTCCTGAAGTGCTGGGATTACAGGCATGAGCCACCATGCCCGGTCTTTGGTGCTTGTTTACTTGTGTTCTCTAACAGGTCTCCTGTTAGCTGGTCAGATCCTTGAGGGCAGGGACTCCTGCCTTGGTCTCTGTATCCCCAGTGTTTTGCACAGAGCCGGATGCACAGGAGATGCTCAATAATATTTGTAGATGAATAAATGAATGAATTAGTGAATAAATAGCCTATGCAAGAGGATTGAGGGGTAGAGAGATGGATGCCCGTGCAGGCCTCTGGCGAGACCCTTATCCCCATTGGCTCCTACCTCGCATTGTTTCTTGCTGGTAATAATAATAATAATAATAATAATAATAATAATAATAATATTTTTAGTAGAGATGAGGTTTCACCATGTTGGCCAGGCTGGTCTTGAACTTCTGGTAATAATAATAATAATAGTTGTTGCTGTTATTATTGTTTATTGAGTACTTACTATACTATATGCCAGGATTGTACTCAAGCTCTGTGTGCATTGATGCATTGCATCCTTATAAGCCTCTATGAGGTACTGTTGTACCCAGTTTACAGATGAGGAAACTGAGGCTTACGGAACTAGTCCAAGATCGCCCAGTTGGTAAGTGGCAGACTGGAATTCAAACTACAGAGTTCATGACTTTCCCATGTCCCAATGCTGGCTTTTAGAGTCGCATCGCCTGGGCCAGTCAGGGTCGTGCAGTTGTCAGAGACGCCTCCCCACCTCACTGCCTGCAGCTGTCCAGGCGGGGTAGGGCTGAGAGGGGAGTAGCTGTGGGAAGCCCTGGCCTGTCGCGAGCACCCAGACATGCTGGGGGCATCTTCATGCCTCAGGGTCCAAAGGTCCCCAAGCCCCGATGCCAGCCAGGAGGCTGCGGTGTCCCCAGGGCTCTGGCGTTGCGGCATCTCTCCTTGGAATGGCTCAAAGGGTGCCTGCACTGTTTGACTCCAGCCCCAGCCCTGACCCTTGGTGTCCCCAGCTCTGGTGGCTGTATCTCTGCTGGTGGAGGTTGTGTCCCGGGGCCATTTTCCCACAGGGGAGTGGCCTTCCCTTTGGTGGCCTTCCTTTTAGCTAAGGGTACAGGGAGGGGCCTCTGTGAAGGCAGGAATGCTGGGCTGGGGGCAGCTCGGCTATGCACCAGCTGCTGCACTCTGGGTTTGCACTTGGCCTTCCTGGGCCTCGCTTTTCCCCACTGTAAAATGGGGCCAATGGGCCCACCTACTTCATTGGCTGCTGTGAAGCTTGCAGCAGAAAATGGCTTTAAAAGTGCTTTGTAAACAGTGACGCACTGAAAAATGGGAATGCTTGGTACCCACCGGCTCACTCAGACGCTGGGAACTGCCTGTTCCTGGGGTCCCAGCTGGCCCCCATACTGGGGGTGAAGGGGGTACCTCCAAGCCTTCCTGACTCTGGCCTGTGTTGGGCCAGGGAACTTGCCTGGTCCCATCAGGAGCCTCACCCATGATGGGATTCAGGTAGGAGGGCCCTAGAGCAGGACATGGGCTCCCATACTTGGCTGGGAGCCTCCCTATCTCAATGGAGTCTGAGGCCAGAGGTGAGGAGCAGGTGCGGGGGGTTAAGGGCCTGGTCCCTCCTCAGCAGGGTGCCCGAAGCCAGCCAGGGGTCTGTCTCTAGGCCTCTTACTTTGGGACAGAAGGCATTTTGTACCTGTTGTTGTTACATGTGAGAAGAGCCATGTGAACATGTGTGCACAGGTGCCATTGTCACATGTTGGGGAGATAATCCTGTATTTGGAGGCCGCGTTGTACTCATGAAAGCACACACACACAGTTCTCACACACATGCACACAGACTCACAGACTCACACACACAGACTCACACATTCCCCCCCACACAGTTCTCACACATGAACACAGACTCACACACACAGACTCACATACACACAGACTCACAAATTCCCCCCCCCACAGTTCTCACACACATGCGCACAGACTCATAGACTCACACACACACAGTTCTTACACACATGAACACAGACTCACACACACAGACTCACACACACACAGTTCTTACACACATGAACACAGACTCACACACACAGACTCACACACACACACAGACTCACACATTCCCCCACACACAGTTCTCACACACACGAACACAGACTCACATACACAGACTCACACACAGACTCACACACACAGACTCACACACACAGACTCACACATACAGACTCACACACACAGACTCACACATTCCCCCACGCACATTTCTCACACACATGAACACAGACTCACACAGACTCACACACAGACTCACACACAGACACATACATACAGACTCACACATTCCCCCATGCACATTTCTCACACACATGAACATAGACTCTCACACACACACATTCCCCCCACACAGTTCTCACACACATGCACACAGACTCATACACACACACATTTCCCCACACTCACACCTGCACGCCCAGCTTCCCTAGGAGGCTGCCGAGGCTCCCTGCTCAGGCAGGCGAGGCCTCCAGACCCTCTCCCTGCCAGCCTGGAAGCCGCTCGCATCCTCCTGTTTCCAGCCCGGAGTCACGCACCTCTGTCACCCTGCCAGACCTTCCAAATCCTCAGGAAGTGGTCAGGTCTCATCCAGTTCACACCCCAACCCCCACATTTCATAAATGGGGAGATCAAGGCCTGGAGAGGCTTGGGGACCTATCTGAGGTCACACAGCGTCGGGCTTACAACCCAGGGCTCGAGGGAAAGCAGGCCCAGAGTGTACTCATCCCAGCCGGCCTGGCTGGGCCCCTCTGGGACTGACCCAGGACTGGGTGTGAGAGGGCCTAGGACTTCCGCTTTGAGTCCTTGACATCTGCTCAGACATTGTCCTCAGAGGCGGCTCCACTCTCCCTTGGCCCACTCTCTGTCCAGAGCATCATCAGAGCTGCATCAGAGACGGTGTTTCCATGTCTCTGGAGGCCACCAAGTAAAGGCTGGGCTGTCAGGGGGGACTCTGCAGAGGGAGGCCTGTATGCGCTGCTAAAATCCAACTCAGCCTAGGAATCAGGTTGTCTGGGCCCCATGGGATGCGGGTCCCCCCTGCAGTCTCTCTTGCACTGGAGGGGTAAAGCAGGGCTCTCAACAGCGCAGGGAGAGAGGCAAGGTTGTGCTCCTGGTGGGTGGGACATGCAGGGCAGAGGGCCAAGTTGCAGCTGGGCAGTGGGGGCAGGGCCGGGATCCCAGTGGCCCCAAATCTCCACAACGCTCCAGAGGGGTGACATGTGGACCCCAGAGTCAGCCTTGGGTAAAACTGGGATCTCCTTCCTTGCACTGGAGCGAGCCCGGATGTTCGCAGGACACCCGGAAGGGGTACTCACCCAGCATTCCCAGCAGGTACAAGGTGGCCAGCGGTTGCGGAGACCCCATGGGCATGGTCTCTGGCCTTCTCTTGCCTCAGCCTGGGTAGCTCGGCACTGCAGGTGAGGATGTCTGGCCCGGTGTCTCGCTCTCAGGGAGGGAGAGGGCGGGGCGGCATGCTCAGGGAGGGGTGGGACGGGGAGCAGGCAGTGTGGGGCCTGCGTCACCCATGTTTGAAGTTGAACTGTCAACTTCCTCCTGGCAAAACCGCCTGCCCCTGTTTGAATGGTAGCCCTGGCCTCTGCCAGCTTCCTGCCCAAGGTACCCGGGGCTGGGGCAGTGCTCTCGGCCACCCCCACACAGGACAAGGCCACGCATCCTGGAGGGACAGGGCTGCAGGGAGTGGGGACCCTGAGGGGGTTATGGGGGGTAAAGGCCTGGCTGCAGCTGAGGGCTGGGCTGAGGACAGGCGTCTCTGAGGCAGGGGTCCGGGCGGAGAGAGGCGGGAAGTGGGCAGCATGATGCCAGTTCTTGCTGCAGACTCCAGTGAAAGCCGAAACCAAACCCTCCATTTCTCCTTTGTGAGGGATGAGGTTGGAAGTTTGAGGTGACTTTCCACGGGTGTTGTTTCGCTAGCAGATACAAGAGATGGCTCTGTCATGAATGATGGGGCTTGTGCCTGTGTGTGTGTGTGTGTGTGTGTGTAGAGAGAGCGATCTCCATGTTGACTTGTGTGATCTCTGTGCTGTGTGTGTGATCTCCATGTTGAGGTGTATATGTGAGCTCCATGTTGATGTGTGTGTCATCTCCTGTTGATGTGTGTGTGATTTCCGTGTTGCATGTGTGTGATCTCCATGTTGATGTGTGTGAATGTGATCTTCATGTTGATGTGTGTGTGTGTAATCTCCATGTTGATGTGTGTGTGATTTTCAGGTTGTGTGTGTGTGATCTCCACGTTGACTTGTGTGATCTCTGTGTTGTGTGTGTGATCTCCATGTTGGGGTGTATGTATGAGCTCCATGTTGATGTGTGTGTAATACCCATTTGATATATGTGTGTGTGATCTCCATGTTGATGTGTGTGAATGTGATCTCCATGTTGATGTGTGTGTGTGATCTCCATGTTGTGTGTGTGATCTCCATGTTGATGTGTGTGAATGTGATCTCCATGTTGATGTGTGTGAATGTGATCTCCATGCTGATGTGTGTGTGTGATCTCCATGTTGATGTGTGTGTGATCTCCATGTTGATGTGTGTGAATGATTTCCATGTTGATGTGTGTGATTTCCGTGTTGATGTGTGTGAGTGATTTCCATGTTGATGTGTCTGTGTGATCCCCATGTTGATGTGTGTGAATGTGATCTCCATGTTGATGTGTGTGAATGTGATTTCCATGCTGATGTGTGTGTGTGATCTCCATGTTGATGTGTGTGTGATCTCCATGTTGATGTGTGTGAATGCGATCTCCATGTTCGTGTCTGTGAATGTGATTTCCATGTTGATGTGTGTGAATGTGATCTCCATGTTGATGTGTGTGAATGATTTCCATGTTGATGTGTGTGATTTCCATGTTGATGTGTGTGAGTGATTTCCATGTTGATGTGTCTGTGTGATCCCCATGTTGATGTGTGTGAATGCGATCTCCATGTTGATGTGTGTGAGTGATTTCCATGTTGATGTGTGTGAATGTGGTCTCCATGTTGATGTGTGTGAGTGATTTCCATGTTGATATGTGTGAGTGATTTCCATGTTGATGTGTGTGAGTGATTTTTCCATGTTGATGTGTGTGAGTGATTTCCATGTTGATGTGTGTGAATGTGATCTCCATGTTGATGTGTGTGAGTGATTTCCATGTTGATGTGTGTGAATGTGAGTTCCACGTTGATGTGTGTGAGTGATTTCCACGTTGATGTGTGTGAATGTGATCTCCATGTTGATGTGTGTGTGTGTGATCTCCATGTTGACTTGTGTGATCTCCATGTTGTGTGTGTGATTGCTATCTTGGGGTGTATGTATGAGCTCCACGTTGATGTGTGTGTAATCCCCATTCGATATGTGTGTGTGTGATTTCCATGTTGATGTGTGTGATCTTCGTGTTGTTGTGTGATCTCTGTGTTGGTGTGTGGGTATGTATGTGAGCTCCGTGTCCCTGTTGCTCTTGGAGGGTCTGGAATCAACCCCGTTGAAGAAGAGGCAGGGTCTCTGCAAAGAAGATGGGGAAGCCTGGGGCAGGGGAAAGGCCATGTGTTTCCCTGGGCTGGGTTCCATTTTTTCCTCACATCCTTTGTGCTCCCAGATGAGAAAGCTCCTGGCTCCTGGGGCTTCCTGTACTCTGGGCCACCCCAGGCAGGTGGGAAGCAGTTCAAGGATGTGATCACTGCTCCAGGTCCACCAGGGCCAGGGGCATCCCCCTCCCTGGGCTGGAGAGACTGGCTTGGTGATGCATCCACTTAGATTCCTCTTAGACCTGTAGCAGGACAAGCCACAGACAAAACCCCTCAGACACCAAGTTAAAGAAGGGAGAGGTTTATTCGGTCGGGAGTATCAGCAAGACTTCTGTCTCAAGAGCCGAGCTCCCCAAGTGAGCAATTCCTGTCCCTTTTAAGGGCTCACAACTCTAAGGGAGTCTACTTGAAAGGGTCGTGATCAATTGTGCAAGCAGGGGGTATGTGACTGGGGGCTGCATGCACTGGTAATTAGAATGGAACAGAACAGGACAGGGATTTTTACAGTGCTTTTCTATACAATGTGTATAATCTATAGATCACATAACCAATTAGGTCAGGGGTTGATCTTTAACTACCAGGCCCAGGTGTGGCACTGGGCTGTCTGCTTGTGGATTTCATTTTTGCCTTTTAGGTTTTACTTCTTCTTTCTTTGGAGGCAGAAATTGGGCACAAGACAATATGAGGGGTGGTCTCCTCTTTTTCCCCCCGCCTCAGAGAATCTCACTCATTAGTGGGAGTTCTCACTTTCATTTTCACTACCCATGTCTTCTTACAAGACAGATCGATAGCGATTCACATAGAACACTTGTGCTGAAGCATTTTGGTGAACTAAGGTAGCGATAAAGCTTTTTATCATTTGAAGAAGTACAGGGAGCAAACAAGGGAGCAGTAAGCAGGTTCCTATTACTATTAAAACTCCTATTATAAGAGTTTTAAATCCTCCTAGCGCTGGGAACCATTTTCCAAACATGGTCCCATGATCAAATCCATGCCACACTTGCACAGGCACATGTGCCAGTTTTGTCATATTTCTAACTATGTATTCAACTACTTGCCCTTGATCATCTATTTGTAGACAGCAATTAGTAAGGTTAAATTTCCTACAGACCCCTCCTTCAGCTGCTAGCAAGTAGCTAAGAGCCAATCTATTTTGATAAATACCATTTCTCAACTGAGTTTCTTGCTGGGTCAGAATAGTCAAGGCTCTGCTGGTTTTATTAGTGATTATTTCTAAGACAGCTTGTAACCGTATGATTTGGTTGATCATGTAAATGGGGGTCTGGTATCCCCACGAGCGTTGTTGTGCCCAAGTAGCAGGCCCACAATATTGTATGATTCTCTCAGGGGACCATTCATCATCTTTTTAATTTTCTATAGCTATGCTGCTCTTTTTGCAGGAAGCATAGACAGGGAAGCCCAGGAGTTTGACTGTTTTTATGGGCAGTAGGAAGAAAGACAGTTTAATAGTGCCAATAGCACAACTACCTGCCCACTGGTCAGGTAATTTGGCATAAGCTCTATGCCCACATATCCAGTCTAATCCAGTGGGGGTTGTCCAGTCCCAGTGGGACTGCGGGTCGGTCCACACAGTTTGCAACTTTGGGAATTTACTAAATGGATTCTTCTCTGTGTGATTTGAACTCCACCAAGTGACTGTCTTTGTGGTACCATTATACACTTGCTGACCCAGACAACTAAGTCATCCTACGGGGTGAGTGAATTCTTTTCCTTCTCTAGCTATGCAATATTGTCCAATAACTGAGGCTTTTAGGACTCAGAAATTATCAGGGTGATTCTTTTGAACTGGGAATTCATCAGGAACTGGGTCTGTAGGTACTCATTCTCAGGTTTCCCATGGCCATTGATCTCCCATTACAGTTCCTCCACATACATAACATGAAGTGACATTGAGAGACTGGGCTACATGCTGGGCTAATTGCAAAAACAAATTTCTTGTTTTTCCTGGAATTTCTGGTACTGGCACATTTAGTTCATCATAGAAAGTTTGAAACACTGGCTCAGGAGAGTGTTTGTAAACTTCTCCTTGGACCAAGTCCTGTACTGGCCACTAGTCCTTGATCCCTGGCTTAGGGAACAGGCAGAAGAGGGGTGTTGCATGGAGCCTGGCAAGGAACTATAATTCCATGGCTTTCAAGCACCTGAGATGAACCTGGATTCCTTCAAGAGCTTCTCTGGGAACCGGATACTGCTTTTGTCTAATTGGTTTGGCCACAGGCTTAACTTCTGTGAGTATGGGGGCTTGGTTGACCGCCAGTCCCGGAGGATTATCCTCTGTCCATGCTCGGGGCCATCACTTAGCTAGAGCTGGTTTTATCTCTTGGCCTGGCTCGGTTAGAAAAAGTCTCCATTCTTCTTCCTGGGGGACCATAAAGGCCATGATAACTCCTGTTCCCAGTAAGTTTAGCAGTAAAGAGCCCTGCTTTGTGAAGGAGATGGTGGCTTTCAGCTTGCTAAGCAAGTCTCTTCCCAGCAAAGGCAAGGGACAGTCAGGCATGTACAAGAACTGGTGAACTATCTCATGTCCCCCCACCGAGCAGGTCCGTGGTAGATAGAAAGTCTGCTTAGTGGAAACTCCTGTTGCTCCAATTATATCAATGGTTTTCTTGGATAAGGGGTGACCAGGGTGATACTGAATGTTCAGCACCAGTATCGACAAAAAACTTAATGTCTTTGTCCCCAGTTGTAATCCTGACCATGGGCTCCTTGGGGGCGCTTGAGCCCAGTCCCCTTCAGTCCAATAGCCCTTCAGCCAGACTGAACAAAGCTCCCTCATCTTTGTCTGAGGTCTTTTGTTCCGAATCGCCTTGCTTTTCCTTCAGTTGGGGACACTTATCTTTCCAATGTCCCACTTCCTTACAATAGGCACATTGGTTACGTTGCAAGTGTGGGTGATTAGACTGGGTATTCGTCCCAGAACCCCCCTTTCCTTCTCCTTTCGGGGGGATTCCCGTAATGGACGCGGCCAGTAAGTTGGTGTTTCACCTAGCCTGGCGTTCGCCTTCCTTACAACTTTCTCCGTGGCTTGTTGCATCTCTATTCACAAACACTTGATTGGCCATTTCAAGTAACTGTGAGGTATTCATACCCGCAAACCCAGCCTGTTTCTGCAATTTTCTCCAGATACCTTCTGCACTTTGACTAACTAAGGCCATGTTAATCATGCGCTGATTTTCAGGGCTATCTGGATCTAAAGGAGTGTACATATGGTAAGCCTCACACAGTCTTTCATAGAATTGCGCTGGACTCTCCTCTTTTCCTTGGATGACCTCAGAGACCTTATTTATATTTGTAGCCTTTTGAGCCCCTTTCTTTAGACCTTCTATTAATGCCTCATGGTACCGTCTTAGCCTCTCCATGTCTGGTCCCACTGGGGGTGCCGACTTCCCTCAGCGGGTGGGAGCGAGGACCTTCCTTAACTAACTGTCCCTTTGCTACTAGTACTGCTGCTGCCTGTCCTCTTAACCATTATGGGGGGTTCAAAACCAGCTGTAACCAAGAATCTATATATGGGAACTGATCTGGGTGCCCTGGCTTATAGGTTACCCTGTGCCATACCTTTGAGACAAGGGACCTGTCCAGGCTTCCTTCTGATGGCCAACCCACCTCTAATGCTGGCCAGTCTATCTCACACAAAGTTCTAAGTTTTCCTGGTGTTATAGTGACTCCATAGTCTCCCTTAAATCCCTTTTTGAAAAATTTCAACATAGTTCCTAGTGGGGTGGGCTTACTTTGTGCCTGACCCATGTTTCCTTGAGACAAAACACCACGCTCACACCACATGCACACCACAAAACAAAGAACGGGTAAAAAGGGCACACACACACTTTTAAAGTTTACACCAAACCAGAATCAAAACCAAAGTCAAAGTATCAAGAAATCCAAACCAGGTCAAAACCAAAACCAAAGCATCAAGCAATCCAATTCAAGTCAAAAACAAAAACCAAAGTGCCGGTACAGGCACACCATGGGTGATCAGGCCCTGCTTCCACTCAAATGGAGTCGGTAAGTTCCAGAGACTAGTCTTACCAAGTTTCAGTTGTCCGGACTCCAAGTGCCAGTTCCTTCCTGGTGTTCGGTCACTGCATTGATCCTCCACAGGGGCCTGCCATGCGCTGCTCTGGTGAGGCGTTCCACCGGGGCAACTGCCTACCTGGGAGCGCTCTCAGGATCCGCGTTGCTCAAGCTGGCCGGAGTCCCCAACAGGGATGCTCCACAGGGCAGGCCTAAGCCGCCTAAGGGCCTATGTCGACTGTCCATTAATCACCTTGCTTCCGGGTCAGGGAACCAAGAAATGTAGCAGGACAAGTCACAGACAAAACCCCTCAGACACCGAGTTAAAGAAGGGAGGGGTTTATTCGGCCGGGAGCATCAGCAAGACTCCTGTCTCAAGAGCCGCGCTCCCCGAGTGAGCAATTCCTGTCCCTTTTAAGGGCTCACAACTCTAAGGGAGTCTGCTTCAGAGGGTCGTGATCAATTGTGCAAGCAGGGGGTATGTGACTGGGGGCTGCATGCACCGGTAATTAGAATGGAACAGAACAGGACAGGGATTTTTACAGTGCTTTTCTATACAATATCTGTAATCTATAGATCACATAACTGATTAGGTTAGGGGTCGATCTTTAACTACCAGGCCCAGGGTGTGGCACTGGGCTGTCTGCTTGTGGATTTCATTTCTGCCTTTTAGTTTTTACTTCTTCTTTCTTTGGAGGCAGAAATTGGGCACAAGACAATATGAGGGGTGGTCCTCATATTGTCTTAGACCCACTTAGACACTCCCTGGTTTCTGCTCACTCAGGGCTGGAAGGTACTGTGTGCTTGAACCTCTTTAGCAGAGGGAAGCTTTGATCCCCACCCCAGGATCAAGGAAAGAGGACTCCTAAGGTAGCTGTGATTGGGGCCACACCCATCCTTCATTCAGCCTTCAGAGGTGCCTCTCCCTCCTGCCAGAGGTGGCCTCAGCCTGGGATGGGGAGACCTCACCCAGCCCCTCCTGGCCAGGCCTGGCCCAGTTCCCTGCCCCATCCCTCACATCCATCCTTCCTGGTCCCTTGACTCTGGAAATCCCAACCTCTTTCATGCATTTGTTTGTTCATTCATTCATTCACTCATTCATTCATCAATATTTGCCCCGTGCTAAGCACAGGGATGTGAAGACGAAAGAGACAGACATGGCTCCACCCTTCTTAGCACCAAAGACTCTGCAGGGATGTTTTTTCTTGATGAGTGCTGTTCGTGAGTCACACAACTGTGTATCGTAAGCAGCCCTTCACAGCCCCTGTTCCCACACTCAGTGTACATAATTGCAGCCCAAAAGAGTGAGGGAAGTTTTACTAAGCACCTTCCTCTAGCCAGGGGCATCAGCTCCTTCAGTCTTCCCAATTATCATGGGAGTGGGCACAGCTTTCCATTTCACAGATGAGAAAACTGAGGCTCGGAGGGTAAAGTATTTGGCCCCAGGAGGTCAACGCTGAAGTATGATCCCACATTTTCCTCACTCTGCCACCCTTGCCACCACTCCCCACCTCTTTACCCAAGGAAAAGAAAACAAACCGAACATTTGGGCTTTGCTTTGATCTCGGAGTCTTCATCACGGCATAATTTCTACTCTTTTTGTTTGTTAGTTTGGTTTTGGAAAACTGAAAGTAGCTCAGGGCCTCGGGTTGCCGTCTTTCAGGCCCCCAGGGCTTGGCACTGCCTTGACCCTAGAGAAGGGGGCCTCTGCCCTCCGAGAACACTGCCCCGTAGGCTCCCTCCCTGCTGCCCACCCCCATAAGTTACCCCCCCCGCCCCTTTCACCCCTCCGGGCCTCTAGGTCCAGAAACCTCTGGGCCCCGGTCCCCGCTCAGACCCCAGATCCCTGGCGGGAGTTTCCTGTCCCCATCACTGCACTTTCCATGACACAAGAGGAAGTCAGCTGAGCCCAGGCTGGGTTTTCCAGGCAGCACGGCCCAGTAGAGGCTGAAGGTGGGGGAGGGGGTTGCTGAGCCCCCAGGGCCAGGTGTCAGAACCTCCTCAGCCTCTCCCGGAGAGGTGCCTGCCGGTGCTGCCCTGGGCCACACCAGGTAACCTGGGGTGGGGTGTGCCTGTGTCTGTCTCCCCTCTGGACTCGGTGACTCCTCAATGCCCCCAGGTGTGCCCTCTTCACCGGGGCAAAGGGGCACTAGGGATGTGGGGAAGAGGGAGGAGCTGAGGGTAGGAGGGAGGAGAGGAAGGAGACTGAGGAATGTGACTGGTGCATAGTAGGACCTCAGGGTTTGTTGAATGAATGAAGGAAGAAATCTATGGAATGATTCCCAAAGATGATGGATGGCCTGGTGGCCAGATGAGAAGGGCAGGAGAGGCCTGCAGGTGTGTGTGGATGACTCAGTGACCTGGATCCTTGGAAACCTCTGTTTGGCTGTGGGGGTGGGGGAACCCAGGCAGCCGACTTTGCAACACTCCCCTCCCTGCCAGCTCAGAAAGTGCCTCCCCACCCCCAGCTTCGCTCCCGCCCAGTTTGGCTGTTGGTGGAGGGTGGGGAAGGGGAGAAGGAGAGACCTAGGATCCAGGTCTGGACATGCATGTGGTGTGCAGTGTGGTGGAGACACGCTGGCCTGGTGGCACCTGCATTCGAGTCCCACCTTTGTCACCTTTGTGGTCAGGTCCCTGTCATGCTCTGGGCCGAGGTTGGCGCATCTGTAAAATGTGGAGATTGGATGATCCCGAGGCCCAGCTCTCTTGTCCTAGGAACCCCACATGAAAGTGTTCGACTGGAGTCCAGTCGGAGGTGGGGAATTTCTCTGTGTGGGGCCTGGAGGTTTGCCTCTTTTGCTAGTGTGAGAGGGGCTGAGTGTTGAGTGAGTGTCAGGGCTTTGGGGAAGGGCAGGAGACTGAGGATTCCAAGTGCCTGAACAGGGTCCTGCTGGCTTGGGAAGGTGTCTCAGTGTCAGCTGGGGAGGGGGCTGTCTTGCCTGGAGAGACAGAGAAGGCTCCCCCACGGACCCCCTACTTTCCTAGCCCCTCACGGACAACACTAGACAGCCTCCTGTGGCTTCTGGAAGATCTGTGATCAGTGGTACCCTGGAGTGGGAGGGCTGGTTGGCTCAGGCCGCGTTCACCCCCGCCTCTGCTGGGCCCCCTCAAGTTCCCCTCAATGGGGCTGTGTTCCTGGAGCCCCTTTCCATTGCTACCTGCCCCCAACCCAGGCCTGCTACAGGCCTGCCCACAACCCGGGGTGCCAGTCATACATCCCACAGCCTGAGGCCCTGAGGACTCAGCATTCATGTTCACTCTTCCGCTGCTACTGTAAGATTAGACTTGTTCCACCATACGGCATAGGCTTTGGTTGAGAAAATAAGGCCTCCTAGTAGTGTACGACAGGTGTTAATGAAAGCTGTTGTTCACATGAAATAACTGAGGATCAGAGAGGTTATGTGAATTTCCCAAGGTGCACAGATAACCCACAGTGAACTTTGGACTGGACCGCCAGGCCTCCTCTTCTACGGGCACCCCTTTCCCTGGTGCAGCCTCTCTCTCTCATCTCAGGCTGGTGCTTCTCCTGGCCATCTGGGGGTTTTGCTGAGATGCTGGGGGCCTAGGAGGCCGGCAGACCCAGCTGTGTGTCCTCAGTGTCGCTCTTGGAGCCTCAGATCCCATCTATAAAACGTGTGGAACACAGCCTGCCTTGAAGGGATGTTGGGAGACTGGCTGGGCACACCTGTGGCAAAGGCTCACGGTGGCAGTCAGCATGCCAAACTTCAGCATGGCTCTCAGCTTCTTAGAGCAGTGCTTAGCATTCCTGAAGGCCTGACACTGGTCAGGAGTGCTCCTGCCTTCTCTCCCCCGCACCTAGCACCTGGCACAAAGCTATTTCTTGAACAGATGAATGATTGACAGGGAAGCTTTCAGCAGGGACACATGAAACAGACTGACAAGCACACCCTGCCCACCCACCCCCACCTCCCTGAGCTTCCAGCCCAGTGGGGAGGTTACCCGACAGGCAACTGGGACACAGCATGGAAAGGCCAGGCCTGAGGGAGCACAGTGGAGGACATGTGTCCAAGCCAGCCTTTGGGAAAATCAGGGAAGGCTTCCTGGAGGAGGTGACATCTAGATGAAGACCCAAAGGATGAGTGATTTTCCACTTTGGTGGTGGGATCAATTTTCCAGGCTGAGGGAAGCACAAGGACAATGGTTTCTGAGTCCTGCTAGCGTAGTGGCTTCTAGATGGGTCCAGAAGTGGGGTGCTATGGGCAGCATCCTGGCTCAGTCCCTCACCGGCACTGTGCCTAGGGTGGAGTCTCTCTCCCGGCTCTCAGTTTATCTGTGAAATAAAGGCACTGCACCAGATGGTCTGCCAGATTCCTCAATCTGTGAGTTGAAGCTTGGAATCTCATTTAAAGAATATCAGTTACTAGAAGCTGGAAAATCGATACATCCATTTTTAAGGGACAAAATGGCAAAAGCCACATTAAAAAAAAACCTCATATACACTATTACCTTTAGAGAGGCCTCCTATACTCACCAGGGGGCAAGGCAGTCTGCACAGGGGTGTTGAAGCCACCAAGGGATAATAAAAACATGGAAAGATAGGGCAAAGGGCAAATAAGTTCGAGACCAGCCACAATCTGGAATAGTCAGACTACAGCCGTCAAGAAAGGGCTCATAGATCCCCGTATCCTGACACACAGAAATGGCCATGATATTTTGCTCAGTGAAAACATTAAATTTCAGAACAATTTATATATTGCAATCTTATTTTCATAAAATAAAAATATGAATGAGTTGAACAGTTTCTACATTTACAGAAAAAGGTTTTGCAGAATATTCATCAAAATAATAATAACAAATTAATTGTGGGGGTGAGAGTCGATCAAGATAGCAGCGTGAGGTTGGGTAGGGATTTTATTTTATGCACATAAAAGGGGTCTGCAGAAAATATTTTAAAGAAGAAAGTTCTGGTATTTGTATAATTATATATAACATATAACATTTTTATAACATGATTTTTTTTTTTTTTGAGACATGGTCTCACTCTGTTGCCCAGGCTGGAGTGCAGTGGCCGATCTTGGCTCACTGCAACCTCCGCCTCCCGGGTTCAATCAAGTCTCCTGCCTCAGCCTCCCAAGTAGCTGGGATTACAGGTGCCCGCCACCACACCTGGCTAATTTTTTGTATTTTTAGTAGAGATGGGGTTTCACCACATTAGCCAGGCTGGTCTCTATCTCCTGACCTTGTGATGTGCCCGCCTCGGCCTACCAAAATGCTGGGATTAAAGATGTGAGCCACTGTGCCTGGCCCAACATGATATTTTAATAATAAAAATAATGCATATTTTTGTGAAAAATTAGCAAAACTATAGAATATAAAGAAAAAAATAAAACCAGTCACAATCCTATCATTCATTATGACCACTGTTAATATGTCATATATTTTATTCTTTTCAATTTATAATGATAATCTACTGTTTCAAAATTAGTATCATGTATTTGTGATATACATGTTTATATGTATGAGGTATATATATTTTATATAAATTATATATCTTTTATAAATATACTTAAAAGGATATATACATACACAAAGATATCTATATGTAGATATAGAGAGAGAAATATCTTTGTATCCTGCTTTTTTTTCTTAAAATATATCTTGAATGTCGTGCCATGTCATAGACTTACATAACATGGTTTTAAAAAAATGGGTCTACAATAGCTAATAAAAGTTCTGATGTTTACTTAACCAATTCCTATTATTGGACATTTGTGTTGTTTACTCTTTTTTTTTGTTTTGATATTTTGAGACAGTATCTCAGTCTGTCGCCCAGGCTGGAGTGCAGTGGTGCGATCACAGCTCACTGCTACTTTAACTTCCTGGACTCAAGTGACCCTCCCTCCTCAGCCTTAGCTGGGACTACAGGCATGAGCTACCATGCTTGGTTAATTTTTAAAAACAAATTTTTTGTAGAGATAGGATCTCACTGTGTTGCCCAGGCTGGTCTCAAACTCCTAGGCTCAAGCAATCCTCCTGCCTCAGCCCTGCAAAGTGCTGGCATTACAAGTGTGAGTCACTTTGCCCAGCTCCTCTCTCTTTTTTTTTTTTGCTGTTAAAAATAACTGTGATAAATATTTTGGCACAATCATATCCTTATTTCCTTTAATTAGAATTATTTGAGTCAAGGATTATGACCATTTTAAATACTAAAAGCACACTATAAAAATTGAATTAAAAACATCCATCCCGACTTAGTTCTAGTAGATCTGAAAACTGATTGGCTGAGTTGACTTAAAGAGGGACACATTTGAGTAGGTTTATAACTACTTTAGGGATCAGGATGTTTCTGTTCCATGATGGGCACTCCAGGTGCCCTGTGACTGTCAGTGTGGAAGAGGTGCAGGCCTACCTCAGGGGACAAATTTGATAAAAGAATAAGACATGTTTGTGATCATTTATTGAGTGTCCAGGAGACTCCTCGAGTGACTTCTGTTTGTCTTTGATGGCGTGTCCTTCCCTTGGCCCATTGCTGGGAGGTTTGGAGGAGCCGAGGTCACCAGCTTGGTTTCAGAGATGAGGAGACTGAAGTTCTGAGAGATGAGGGGATGGGTCCAGGTGCAGTCAGCCTTGGCCTGCGGCAAGAGGCAGGTCCCCAAGGCAATCTGGGGAGAGTCAGTTCTGGTCTGGTGTGGAGGGTGGGAGGGCATAGCTCAACAACTTCTACCCCATCCACACCCATGTGGAGCGCTCACCTCGATATGCGTCCCAGCAAACCCCAACACTTCAACATGGGTTATATGTTCCTAATTCTGTAAGCTCTTCTGAGGCCAGGGCTGTGTTGGGTTGACTCTGTGGGATGATTGGGAAACAAGTACTTATTGGTGTTATACGTGGTGATAATGATGATAGTGATGATGGTGTCAATGATGATGATGGCAGTCATGATGATGACGGTGATGATGAAATGATGAAGATGATGGTGATGATGTCAGTAATGTTGAAGATGTCAATGATGATGATGATGATGATAATAGCTACCATTCACTAGGGGCTTACACAGTGCTAGGGACTCTATGTAATTACGTTATCTTGTTTTTTTCCCCAGAGTGAGTATGCCACCTTGGCCAGGCGTAGTGGCTCCTGCCTGTAATCCCAGCACTTTGGGAGGCCGAGGCAGGAGGATCACTTGAGCCCAGGAGTTAAAGACCATCCTGGGCAACATGGGCAAAACCCTGTCTCTATAAAAAAAAATAAAAAAAAAATTAGCCAGGCATGGTTCTGTGTGCCTGTAATCTCAGCTACTTGGGAGGCAGAGATGGGAGGATTGCTTGATCCCAGGAGGTTGAGTCTGTAGTGAGCTAAGATCAAGCCATTGCATTCCAGCCTGGGTGACAGAGTGAATGTATACATGCCACCTTCACTGATATGGAGGATGACTTGAGGCGGCTCACAAATAAGCATTTTTATCTTAATAATGTGTTTGTTTTACTTTATATTAATATATATACTGAAAATAACTAGCTCACCAGATTCATGGTTTACACATTTCATTTTTAGATTAACTAGTGAGTTGATTTAAAGCAAAAATATTAAGTGAAAAATAATACTTGGTATTTGGATAAGGTAAACGTGAACGGAAATTTAAATCATTGACATTTGGAAGCATTTGGGGCAGATATCATTTTTATTCTATTTTGCAGAGGAGTGAGTAGATACTCAAGAGAGTTTAATTAGCCTGAGCTTATACACCATCCAGGTGGTAAAGCTGGACTGGAACCCCGATGCTTAATTTAAAATGACAACAACAACTTTTTACTTAAATATAGGATACACACAGCACAGTGCACGCAGTATGTTATAAATGTAACTTCACACACTGCACGTGCTTGTGTAACCAGCACCTGGGAGGCTCCCCACTGTCCCCCACTGCTCCCTACCCAGGTATCCACTGTCCTGACTTCTGTCATCGCGGATTGGCTTTGCCTTTTCTTTGAACTTTATTTTATTTATTTATTTTTTTGAGACAATAGTCTGTCACCCAGGCTAGAGTGCAGTGGTGCCATCTTGGCTCACTACAGCCTCCACCTCCCAGGTTCAAATGACTCTCCTGCGTCAGCCTCCCGAACAGCTGGGATTACAGGTGTGCACCACCACGCCGGGCTAATTTTTATATTTTTAGTACAGATGGGGTTTCATCTTGTTGGCTAGGCTGGTCTTGAACTCCTGGCCTGAAGTGCTCCATCTACCTCAGCCTCCCAAAGTGCTGGGATTACAGGCGTGAGCCACCGTGCCTGGCCCTTTTCTTTGAACTTTAAATGTATCACAAAGTTTATACCTTTTGTGTTTTGATTTTTTTCACTCATTATACTTGGATGATTCATTCATATTATTGTGTATAGGAGCTTGTTCTTTTTCATTGCTGTATAGTATTCTGTTGTCTCTATAGAGACAACCACCATTTATTTGCACATTCAACCATGACAGGCATTTGGTCATACAAAGTCTACATCTTTTAACCTTGAAGCTCTGCTGCCACCCGCAGATACCTGCATATCACAGTAAACAGGACTTTCTCAGAGAGCTGGAGATAAGGAGGGTGTGAAACACACAAAGCCACAACTACAGAGGCGGGGTGCTTTCCCAGTTGTAGAGTGGCCTTGAGGTGGCCTGGGTGGTGTATGGTTTGGACACTCTTAATGCCTCTCTTGGAGCACTGCACTTTACAAAGCATTTGCACGGAAGCATCGCACTTCACGTCCCTGACAGCCCCGTCAAACGGGGAGGTGTCCTGTCCCCGCACAATCAACGAGGAAACTGACTACGACGCCCACAGTGAGACAGAAACAGAAGCAGAGCCTGCACTTGCATCTCCGGACACTAAGTCCTTGGCTGTTTATACTTTGTTCCAGCTGCCTGGTAAATCCAGGGGAGATCTGGGTCCCTGGAGATCCTTTCTGTCCCCTTGCAGGGAACTTGTAGTCTGGGATTTGAGTCTCCCTCTGTGAAGGGTTTAAAGGCAAAGTAAGTCTCTGATGTTTTTGGAGTGGAAACCTGCCTTCCCTAGAGCCTCACTTTACTTCATCTGCAAAGCAGGGGAGGGTCCCTGCTCCCCTGCAGGGCAAGGGTTGTTGTCACTGTTGTCAATAACAACCCCTGCCTGTGTCTGCCTCGAGTCATCCTCGCCGAGTGTGGCACTTTCACATTCATCACTGAGATCAACCTGATCTTCATAACAACCCGGGGAGGAAGACAGCAAAGATGACATTTGCCCCATCTTTCAGAGAGGTGAAGTGCCCTGCCCATGATCACACAGCAAGTTAAGGAACCAACAGGGACCCAGGGCTCCTGATTCTCCTGCTGAGAGGATACCCTCCACTCCATCAGGCGTTGTCCTCTACGGGAGGCCTTCTGTTAGGACATACCCCACTCTGAGGCCATGGGGCCCAACACACAGGGGCATGGTGGTCCAGCAACATTAGGGGGCTTCCCCAGGATGCTCAGGAAGAAGGGTTGGGCTGGTGGGAACCCACAGCTCCTGCGTCCTAACCTCTCTGCAGGACAGGGAGGCTGGGGGGGGGAAGAGGGTCAGCAGGAGGTTCCGGGACAGACTGGTTCTCAGGGCAGCCTCCCTGGCAGGGACAGGGGGTTAAAATGGGTTTCTAGAGCCCCCTTTTCTTCTCTGTCAATCACCAGCTGTGCAAGCTCCTCTGAAAAGTGGGAATAACACTAGTACCTGCCTCATCGGATTGTCATGAAATTGTCATGAAATTCTCATCGGATTGTTAAATGGGGTGAGGTCGGTAGAGCAGAGGCCAGCATCTGGCAGGAACATTCACTGCTCACCCGCTTCCCCACATGCTCTGCCAAGGAGGGCAGCTTGAGATGGGTGTGTGCCTGCAAGCACAGGGCCCCTCCCGATATTCCTGAAGGGATGTGATTTGTAACTGTGAAAAACACAACCCAACTGTCAGAAGCAGATGGCACCTGCCAGGTAATCTGTGACCTCCGTGTGTCGTTCCTTTGATTCTGTACCAAGACCCCTCTGCCGCGTTGGTACCAGGCTGGAAAGTCAAGCGTGCCCCGTGGCATACAAACCACACCCTGCCTGTGCGCTTGCCCGGCAGGGAGGGGCTGCAGGGGAGTCCCTTTACTGGGTTGTGTGTTTCTGTGGGGGCTGGCTCCTGCCCTCCGGGGGGGCACTCTCAGTGCCTGCTCTCTGTGCCCCTGTGAGGTTTCTTGGACCAGTGTGCAGAGCTGCTGAGGTCCCTGGATGAGACAGGCACTGGGCAGGAAGCCCCGGGGTTGATGCTGGGCAACACACCCACGGGTGAGGTCTGGGTAGGGTGTGGAAAGGAGTGTGGGGAGTGGAAGGAAGCTGGACCTGGCCCTGCCTCCACTCTCACCCTCAGCCAGGCCCTGCCAAGGCTTCCTCCCCCAGGAAGACCTCCTCGGTTCCCCCTCTGCATTGAGGTATGGCCTGCTCCTTCTTCCTCCATCTTTTCTGGAGTCTAAGCTCCCTTCTGAGTTTCCCCTCTGACAGAGGGATTGGATAGAAAGGTGAGAAGTCTCCAATTCTGTAATCCTGAGAGCCCATTCCTCTCCAGACCCCGCTAATACACAGTGTGGACAGAGCTCGTCCAGTCGGGTGCCAGGACAATTTCTGATACAGGATGTGTGGAGAAAAGGGATTATTTAAAGCACAAATGAGGATTTCTCCTGTGGGGTCCAGAGCTTAGCTGCAAGTCCTTCCAGCATCTGGATCCCAAAGAAGGAGGCTGCATGATGGGGACAAGGGCTGATGTCGGGGAACAGAGAGGCTTCCCTATGTTGAGGTCCAGAGTCGGGCATGCCACAGAGCAGCCACCCCTGGAAATGGGATCTTTCAGCCCAAGAGACCCTCAAAGGCCTTGGGACAGAGAACTCCTTTGTTGAGGTCCTGTTATTCACTGCCCCTCGGTCGTAAGTGAATCTAAAGGCAGGCCTGTGGGGCCCAGCTAATGAGCTCCCTTTGTTCTGGCCAGAGTTTGGGAATCCCAGGGAGCGGGGAGGAGTTTCTACTCCCAGGTTCTCAAGGTAGCCAGAATGACGCGTGGGCCCCAGAGCTGGGGACAGAACTCCCTGTCCAGGCAGTTCATTGAGAGCTACTGGGGCTCTAGTCTGGTTTCTGGCTCCTCCGAGGGTGCCCCTGGCATAGGAAGTTGTCTAGGGGCACACTGAGCCCCGGGTGGAACAGGTGTCCTGACCTTGGGATCCAGGTTTGTCCTTCAGTGTTCCAGCAGCTGCCTGACATCATGGGTGGGCATTTGTGTGTTTTCCTGGGGAGAAGGCCTGCACCTTTAGTCTGTACCTCAGTGCCTCCCATGCCCCTAAAAAAGGCTCTATGCTGGGCTTACCCCTGTAATCCCAATACTTTGGGAGGCCGAGGCAGGCGGATCATGAGGTCAGGAGATGGAGACCATCCTGGCCATGGTGAAACGCCGTCTCTACTAAAAATACAAAAATTAGCTGGGCATGGTGGTGTGTGCCTGTAGTCCCAGCTACTCAAGAGGCTGAGGCAGGAGAATCGCTTGAACCCAGGAGGTGGAAGTTGCAGTGAGCCAAGATCGCGCCACTGCACTCTAGCCTGGCAACAGAGTGAGACTCAGTCTCAAAAAAAAAAAAAAAAGAAAGAAAAAGAAAAAGAAAAAAAAGAAGAGAAAAGGCTCTAGAAGCTCTGGTGCAGTACAAGACGGCTCTGCCTGGAAGTGTGGTTTCATGTTTTGTTGGTTTGCCAGGTTTTGCTGCAGAGAATGCAACTTCTCCCCACTTCGGAGACCGCGACTTGGTGTGTCTTGATCGTTGAGCTGCTTGTGCAGTTGCTTGTTCTGCTAGAGATTATAGCATTTCTTTCGTCTTCCCAGCTCCTGCAGTGAGGTGAGGATGCCCCTGTTCTGAGGAGCCTCGGGTAGGGTGCTGGGGCTTGTCTGATTCAGAGTTGGAGCTGAAATGAATCCGTTATACAGAGAAGAAAGCTGAGTCCCCGCCAAGGTCAAGTGACTGACACAGACCCACATAGCTGGTCCAGACTTAAGGTTCTGGATCCCGGGTCCATTCATCCCATTATTCCCCAACCTTTCCTGTTGCTGTGGCAACAACAAAAGGGGCCAGAGAGGGTTAATCCTAGTACTTTCCATGCAGCCGCCGTGTAACCTACTGCACCCAGCACCCTACACGCATGGATTCTTGTCTGTGCATTACAGCTGTGGCCCAGAATGGATGGTTCTGTTGTCTGACCCCAGAGTCCCTGAGTGTCCCACAAAACTATCCTGTTCCTTTGGATTTTCTTGATCTCTTTTTGCATCACCACAGGCTTCTTTGACTCCAGAAACAGCCCATTCGTGTCAACCAAAATTCTAAATTCAGCACCTCAGAAGTATGACCAGCCGGACAGAACTGAACCTAAGTCCCACTGGCCCCTACTTTTAGTGGACAAAAAGGTCTCACGGGCTCCGTCTCTCCCAGGAATCTGAGGAGTTCAGAGATCAGGAGAGGGGCTCGCACACAGCAAAGCCTGGCCTGGCAGAGAGCGGGTGGGCGAGCCTCACCCTGAGAAGGCGTTTCTTCCTCTTTATGGCCGTGGTCCTTTTTCATGTTAGATGCTTTGGTCTCCCAGGTGTATGGGGACCCGGGACCCGTGGGTTTTGGAGTGCTTGTCATGACTAGGGCCAGCTTTGGGGACAGGGTGGGGATGACTACTCCCAGGTTCTCAAGAGGAAAAAAATTCTGTACGTTTCAGAACTGCAATAGATCTGTTATCAGCTCCACGCACTGCAAAACGCAAGTTCCTTTCCTATTTGATCTGACAGTGAAAAAATTCACGGATGTTTTATTGGAAGGTTAGAAAATAAAAAAGAACCCCTTCTCAGTCCAGGTAGTCTGCCCCCCATCACCTTGGCGTGTCTGCAGCTGTGCTGGCCTCGGCTTGTGGGTGGATGAGGAGACAAGGCTCAGCGTGGAGCGGGGGGAGGCTGGGAGGCCTTTGCTCTGCAGCCCCACCCACAGGCTCAGCAGGGTGGGCCCCTGTGCTAACACTCCCCCCCACCCTGCCCCTCAGTTCTTGTTTCCATCTACCTTCGTCCCTCTCACCAGTCCCAACGCAGAGGGCCAGGTTTGCTTTACTTTTCTTAACGACCTGTCTTTTTCTAGTTAGGAAAAATAATACTTATTTATGACCTCTTGTACAGTTTGGAAATACATCAAATATATACAAAAAAATTAAATCTGGCTGGATGTGGTGGCTTGTGCCTATAATCCCAGCACTTTGGTAGACCGAGGCAGGCAGTTCACCTGGCTGTTGGTCAGGAGTTCAAGACTAGTCTGGCAAATGTAATGAAACAACGTCTCTACTAAAAATACAAAAATTAGCCAGGTGTGGTGGCAGGTGCCTGTAATCCCAACTACTCAGGAGGCTGAGGCAGGAGAATTGCTTGAACCCAGGAGGTGGAGGTTGCGGTGAGCCGAGATCGAGCCATTGCACTTCAGCCTGGGTGACAGAGCGAGACTCCGTCTCAAGAAAGAAAAAAAATTAAATAAGCCCAGAATCCCACAAGGCAGAGGTCTCCCCAGTAATCCCCAGCTGCGGAGGCTGTGTGCCTCACTTGTGTGCCAACTGATGACCTCCTCAGCACAACCAGTTAAACCTTTATTCATTTCAGCTTTTTTCTTTCTTTATAAAGCTTTTTCCCCCTTCACTGTGAAGATAGCATGCTCATTGGAGACAATTTGGAAAGCACAGAAAGTTATTTTCATGTTTCTTTAAGCAAAGAGAGGACATTTATTCCCATCTCCCCAAGGTGACTGCCATGAGCAGTTTGGAGTAGCTCCTGGTCTTTGTGGACTTTTGAAAAAGCGTATGTTGTCCAGGCGCGGTGGCTCACACCTGTAATCCCAGCTCTTTGGGAGGCCAAGGCGGGCAGATCACAAGGTCAGATCAAGACCAGCCTGGCCAACATGGTGAAACCCCGTCTCTACTAAAGATACAAAAATTAGCTGGACACGATGGCATGCACCTGTAATCCCAGCTACTCTGGAGGCTGAGGCAGGAGAATCACTTGAACCTGGGAGGCAGAGGCTGCAGTGAGCCAAGATTGCACCACTGCACTCCAGCCTGGGCAACAGAGCAAGACTCTGGCTCAAAAAAAAAAAAAAAAAAAAAAAAGCATATATTTTTTCCAGTTGAGAGCATGTTCTGTAGAGGATTCTGGGTCCTGGTTTGTCACGCAGCAGCTGAGTAACATAAGCATTTCCCATGTTAATACAAAGAGCAGCCCTCACTTATGTTCTGGGCTCATGTGCACAGACTCTTCCCAGCACTGTGCAGGCACCATCTTGCTCACTTCTCAAGAAACCTCATGAGGCGGGTGTTGTTGTTAATTTTGCAGACAAGGAAGCTGAGCTGACCTCATCTGAGGTCTGAGAGCCAGGGAGCAACAGGGGATTGGTGTCGAAGGCTCAGCCGGCTTAGGTCCCTGCTCTTAATCACTAAGTTACCTCTCCTGTGAATTTTTAATGACCTGTCTAGTTTTGTATAAAACCAGAAAATGGCCATTGTTAAAAATTCAGGAATTACTGAACAGCAAAAATAATATTCAGAATCCTATCACCCAGTGATATTTATTCTGGCGATTGGCAGTTTTTTGCGCATAGTCTTCATATTTTTATAGTTGATGTTATCCTAACCATTCAGTTTCGAATGCAGTGTTTTTTATATGTATTTTTGTAAGTATTTTCCAAGTCATTAGTTCCTCTTGGCAAAACGTAGTGTTTATTGATGGTTTGTTCGTCTATTGAGTGGTTGGTCTTGATGGGTGGAATCCCTTCCCTGAGGTTTAGCTTTCAGGCTGCGGCTCTCTGAAATTATAAATAATTTAGGAATCAATACGTTTCTGCACAAAACGGTTTGTGTATTTCCGATAATTTCTTTAGGCTGCACATAATCCCAGGAACTGAATTGCTGGGCTAAGGGTTTTTACAGTTCTTAACTTATATTGCCAAATTATTTTCCAGATGGTCCGTAACTCTTTACTCTTCAATTAGCAATACCCTGTTTACTCCTAACTAGATGAATATGTGACCTTGTTTTAGTTTGCATTCCTTTTATTGCTAACGAAGCTGAGTTTCTAAATGTGTTTATTGGTCACTTTTGTGTCTTCTTTTGCAAACTGTCTAAAGCAGTGCTTTCCAATCAAGCTTTCTGCGATGATAGAAATGGCCTATATCTTCCTGTTTAATAGGGTCCATATGGCCTATATTGCCTGTCCAATAGCAACCAGCCAAATGTGTCCATTGAGTACTTGAAATATGGCTAGTTAACTGAGTAAATTTTAAATTTAATTGTATTTAAATTTAGACTTAATTTACCTAAGGTTTTAATTTAAATTCTAAATTAATTTAAATTTAAATAGCCATGTGTGGCTAGTGGCTACTATATTGGATAGTACACTCCTAAGCCTTTCCCCAGTTAGGCATTTGGGTCTCAGTGGGTGATTTATATTGATTTGTATGAGCTCTTTATTTATGATGGCTACTAATCTTTTTTACATTTATTGCAAACATTTTACCCCACTTGCTATTTGACCTTTACTTTTTTGTTCAGGTTGTTTACAGGGTATCAAAATGTTAGGTAGCCAAATCTAGTGATCTTTTTTTTTTGTGGTTTCTCCCATAGCTTTAGGTTAGAAAGTCCTCCCCCACACAGAGGTTTGATAAATACTCTCATCAACTTTTTTCAAGTCTTTCTGTGATTTTTTTCCCTTTAGCTCTTTAATCCACCCAGAGTTAATTTTGCTGTGTGGTATGAGGTACAGCGTGTCTTCGTCACCCCTCTGCTTGGTGTAGAATATATACCGAGTATATTTTATCTTAGATGGGACACTGGTGCTCTGCTGGTTGGGTTTGGGTGGGTGGTAGGTAAGCAGGATGAAATTAAATAGTAAGTAAAATACTACTATTTAAAAATGTTGATGTTTAGGAAGACTTTAATGACAAAAGAAAATGACTCTGATACAGTGTTGTTTTCAAAGAAAGATGCAAAATCACACCTACAATGTAATATGAACCGTGTTTGTAAATGCAATGAAAATATTGGAAGAAATATTACAAAATATTAATGGTAATTGTCTCTGGGGGTTGGTATGTTTTTTCCTGCTTCTTAACAATTCAATACTTCCCCAGTATTTTTGATGATCTGAAATATCATCAAACAAATAATATCGAAACAGCATTTGGAGAAACAATGCATGCTCACTCGCTACCTCTAACTCCCCACAGCCGTCATCCACCAAGTCTGCAATTTGCACAGCCAAGCTCTGTGCTTAGGGAAGGGGACTTGGCAGGGAAGGGTACTCCCTGGTTTTCAGTTCCGGCTGGGACTAGAATTCCTTTGTAGTCACTCGCAGCATGTGAGTTTCTCGGGCAAGTGACATAACTCAGGACTGTTTC
The DNA here is from genome assembly GCF_049350105.2 of Macaca mulatta. NCBI lineage: Eukaryota > Metazoa > Chordata > Mammalia > Primates > Cercopithecidae > Macaca > Macaca mulatta. Next base: position 12,998,777 of record NC_133419.1, read on the forward strand.
CTCATTCCTAAAATAAACATTGTAACTGCTTTGCACAGTGCCAATGAGGATATGTTTTGTTGTTAATTATATAGGCCTGCACACACACACACAATGTATGTATATGCAAAACTGCAAATATCATCAAAACGCATTCAAAGAGCACCAACGTATATTTATTTTATTTTTATTTCTTGCTTTTCTCATTATTGAAATATGTGAAGGATATTTTTAATTTTTTTCAATTTGACCAACATACATTTTTAAAAAGCAATGTTCCATCATCCTATCACTCCCACCAGCTCCACTCCTCAGCGGTAGCCACCACTAAAAGTTTTGTCTGAATCTTTATTTATTTGTTTGTTTTACAAAATGGAAATGTGATAATATTATACTGATTACTACATAATTATTTCTTTTTTTCCCACTTTCCAATAAATTGTGTGTGACTTTCCATGTCAATACAGGCAGATTTATGTCATTCTCTTTAATATCTGCACAGCCATCCATAACATGAATGTGCAATAATTTTCTTTTTGAGATGGGGGTCTTGCTATGTTGCCCAAGCTGGGCTCAAACTTCTGGCCTCAAGCAATCCTCCCACCTCAGCCTCCCAAGTAGCTGGGACTACCATGATTTATTTTATCCTTCTTTATCATTCATCAACCATTTGTCTGCCTGTTACAAGGAGAGCACAACAAACATGTCTTTAGGCACTTGTGTTTAGTATCTTGGAGGATGGATTTCCAGATATGATGCTGCTGCATGGATATGAACATTTAAAAATGTTGAAAGATAATGCCCAAGTGGTTCTTTTAAGAAAGCTGAACCACTGACATTATTACTGTCAAGGAAGAAAAGCTTTGATTCCCTTCTACATCCTCAATTCTGAATGTTACCAATATTTTTTGACTTTTACCAATATGGTAGGTATAAAATGTCAACTGAGTTTAAAATTTTTATTACTTTAATTAGCAGAGAGATTGAACACTTTTTAAATATGTTTTGTGTCCGCAAAACATTTGTGTTTCTTCACTGGTTATCTATTCATATTTGTTACCTGTTTTGGTGGGGGTTGTCAGTCCTTTCCTGATTGATTTGTAGGTGCTCTTTATATATAATGGATATTAATCCTTAGTCTGTTCCATGTGTTGAAAATATTTTCTCCCAGACTGTCATTTGTTATCTACAATTTTAATGATATCTTCCACTATTCATACATTTTATGTTTTCATGGGGTCAAAATTCTTTCTTTTCACGATTTTTAGTTTTTATACCATGCTGAGAAAGATATTTTCCACGTTCAAGTTATAAAAAATTTTCCCCTATATTTTCTTCTAGTATCTTTTTTTATTACACAGAAATCTTTAATCCAACTATACTTCATTTTTGAGTAGGTGTGAGATGTGACTTATTTTAATTATTTAAAATTACCTTTAAAATTTTTTATTTTTCAGTTTGCTTTCCCCAAAAGGAGAAAAACTGCTTCAACATCACTTTTTGAAAATTCCAGGTTTTCTTCCACTGCTTAGGATTAGCACTACATTATTGAATTTTAAAATAAATGATATGAATTTCCTTTTCTGAATTCTTCCTTCTTTTCCATTAATTAATCTGTTCCTAAAATGGTATACCCTGTTTTAAATTGTGTAAATGTTTAGATTGAACTATACTCTTATTATGGGGAAGGACATTATTCTTCTGCTTCTAACACTTCTTAGCTATCCTTCTTCATTTTCAAATAAATTTGTCAGATCTCCCCAACTCCCCCCAGTCCAATTAGATTTAAATTTCAATGAATTTCTGGATTGATTTGAAGTAGAATAAACATGTTTACAACATTGAGCCTTTCCACCGAGGATCTAGTATTAGACCAAATAAAATTTACTCTCTTGGGTTCAATTTCCCCATTGGTAAAGAGAGGAGGTTGGATTAGTTTTGAAGTTTCCTTCAGGTTCTATAATGAAAATCATTAAGAACAGCCACAATGATGACAACAGTCATTATCGGGCCTAAAGCCAGGCTGGACACGAGGGGAGAAAATTATGGAAGACATAATCCCCATTCCCCAGGAGTTTTTCATCCAGAGGGAAGAGGTAGCACGTACATGAAATTTTGACCCAAATGCTCGGTTAATGTGATTCATGGGCAGATTCATGGGCAGAAGTAGGTTTTTTTAAAAAAACCATTAATAAATGGCTGGAGGGAGCTGCAGCTGTCAATATGGCCAACAAACATTGTTGACAATGCTTTGTACATGGAAACTTTTTTCACTATTTTTTGTGAAATGAAAATATGAAAAAAGGGAAATAAATTTAATAAAAATAAAAATAACAATGGTGCCTGTATCTAAAAATTCCTAGGCCACCCCACACCTTTTTTTAGTGCCTTTCCATTTTTTATTTTTTATTTTTATTTTTATTTGAGACAGAATCTTGCTCTGTTACCTAGGCTGGAGTCCATTAGCGTGATCACGGTTCACTGCAATCTCTGCCCCCTGGGTTCAAGTAATTCTCCTGCCTCAGCCTCCCGAGTGGCTGGGATTACAGGTATGCGCCACTATGCCTGGCTAATTTTTGTATTTTTAGTAGAGATGGGGTTTCACCATGTTGGACAGGCTGGTCTTAAACTCTTGGCCTCAAGTGAACCATCCCCCTTGGCCTCCCAAAGTGCTGGGATTACAGGCATGAGCCACCTTGCCCAGCTGCCTTTCTATTTTTAGTAACCAGCTAGTTTGGCTGTTTGCCTCTGACACAGTAAGAATGTGTCCAGGCTTGGATTCAGAGCTTCTCAGGGTCAGATGAAACCTTGGAGACCAAACTCTATCATGCGGATCAGGAAAATGAGTCCCAGAGAGGGGAAGGGACTTCCCCAAGGTCACACAGCAAATTAGAGGCAGGAAGACTCCTGAAGGCGCTGGGGGTGCCTTATGGTTTATCCTATTTCCCTCCTGGCCTCTGGAATTTGGGGCACAATTCTTCTCTGTCGGGGACAATTGCAACCCTGGCTGCCCCAACTCCTGGATGGGTAGCGTGAGGGTCGATGAAGGGTCTGGTGGGTGAGGAGTGGGGACGTGCCCCAGGAAAGCAAGGTGCTACCACTTCCTGCTGATTCAGGGCTCTTGGGAAGCCCTGACTTTTATCGTTAAAACTCCCCATGGTGCACTGCACATGGGGCCTGGGGCCCTGGCTTCTGATCCCGGATTGGATTCTGACCTGAGCTTGAGCAAGTCTCCTCTCTCTGGGCCTGCAGAAAGAGGACACCTGAGCAGATGGCTTCCATGTCTTCCTACCAGGGTTCCCGCCCACTGGAGCCAGCTGGGCTGTTTTATGGTATCTGCCAAGGGTTGGGTCTGCAGCTCTGTGTGTCCATCCTGGTGGTCTGGGTGTGACCATAGCCCGAGTGTGTGTGGTGGAGGGTGATGATTTGGCAGTGGTGACTGAAGTGGGCCCCAGGGTCGTGGCAGAAGATCAGGGAGGAGGGGCACAACGGCCTCACACTCACGCTCACTGTGAAGCCGTCTTGATGCACCGAGAGGCCCATCTCCCAGAAGCGCCCAGTCCTCTGGCATCTGGCCACATGCACAGGGGGCCAAGCTGTGCCCAAAGAGAGCTAAGTCTCCCAAGTGACTCAGTCTAACAGAAGTCCTCATCTGGGAGGTGGGGAGCCGGCGGAGAATGGGACTTGGGCCTTATGATCTGAGCTCCTGTAGACTGGCCCTCACCCTCTAAAGGCAGGAAACTGAGGCCCAGCAATACTGTCATCACCTCCCTCCTGTGAGACTGCTCTGGGTGGGCCCCACTTCTTCCCAGAAGCTGGCTGCCCTTCCTCTGCACGATCAGGAGGGGTCCCCTGGTTTGTCCAGTAACCAGGCCTCAGGCATTCCGGGCTCAGTCCTTCCTTCTTCTCTCTCTTTAAAAATAGCTTCTTTGTTTGGAACACAGTTGCACCTCCACCCGCTGAGAAGCCCAGCTCACAGCAAAGACATTTCTTTCCAAAGTAGTGACGTGGGTCATCTTTGTGGAGGGCTCGTTCATTCATTCATCCTCATTCATTCATCCCTTCATTTAATAAATGAGTACTAAGCACCTGGCCTGGGCCGGGCACCCTGAGTATGAAGTGGATAGAACACAGTCCACCTCATGGATCCACATTCTACCTGCAAGCATGGCTTTCCTTTGCTGGTGGTTGTAAGGGGTTTGGTAAGGGGTTTCCTCCAGGCTGTTGGGGACCTGCCCAAATGCTCCTTAAAGAGCAATGGGATCCTATCTGGAGGCTCTGCCATGGGTGTGGCCCTAGAGACCCGCAGGGGAATCCATGGGTTGAGGCTACCTGCTGGCTCTTGCTTCAGACTCTGTCCCCTAAAGCAGGACTAGCTCCATCCCCACAAGGCCCACTGGGCTCATCCCACCCGCAGGCCTCTTCTGCCTGTGATCACCGGCCTTTGGTCGATGGCAGTGACAGTGCAGCTAAGCCCTGGCCACCGTGAGGGCCACACTGCCCTGTGAGTCAGGGCGGCGTCCTGAGTCGCGTTCATGTTTGCTGAAGGAGCCTCTGGTCCTCACCTTGGGTGGGTGTCTCTCCTCCCCGAGATCCGCCACCACCACCAGCTCTGCAGGAAGTGGTTCTTTTCTGTTTCTTCCCCCTCACTCACACACAGAGGCTTGGCTGGAGGTGTCAGGCCCTCAGCTTCAGAGGCTTAGAGGCTGCCATCAACGGGCAGGTGCGGGGTCTGGCTGGAGAGAGGGCCCTGGTGGGCCTGGCCCCTTGGGGAAGTCTTTGGAGCATTTAATTTGTTTTTGTAAAATGCATGCACCTTTACTGTTTTATTTACTAAAAATATTGATATATGCTAGTCATAAAATTATTCATAGTGAAACAGGAATTAAAAGAAATTAAAAATTGTGTTACAAAAACTCAGTTGTGTGTAAGAAAACCCAATTCCCCTTGAGGAAGAGAAAGGGCTGGAGTCCTTTAAAATTAACTGCCTGTTTTTCTTTCTGAGGCTAGTGAGCCTTATCTCTCCCTTTCCCAGCCATTGTGAAGACTCTGTTTCTCTAGCTGTGCAGCTGCAAGGTTGCTAAACAGATAATCTCAAGTTGTAAAACATGTTATTCCTTAAGAAGTAAGAAATAATGTAATGCATGTCTCAACTGAATAACTGTCTTTGTTTCTTGCCTCTGTAATATGCACAGATTCCCCCCACTGCCCCACAAAATGCTTAAAAGGTAACTGGACTCTTTGTTTGGGGCTCAGTCCTTTGGATGTTAATCCAACTGGATTGGTGCACCTAAATAATTAAATAATTCCTCCTCAACCCCTCGGTCTCTCTGATTCCTTAATTATCCTACAGCAATAGAATACAGAAAAGAATAAAAAAGAGAATAGGCTCCCTCTAGGCTCACTAGCAACAGCCACCATTGTTGCATCTGATGTACTTCTTCCTAGACACTTTTCTTTGCAAACACATACATTTCAAACAAACACACACACACAGATGGGCCCGTATGACACATAATTTTAGGCTCAATGTCATTGCTGGCTTTCTGAGTTAGGAAATATAGGTGCACATTCATTGTTTTCAAGGGAGTCATGGCGTATAAATCCCATTCCCCTACCTGGGGACACTGAGAAGGTTTCCATTGTCCTCCTCTCACAAGCACTGCTCTGCCAAGCACCCCATACAGTTAACTAGGACTGTTCTGTGTGCACTCTTTCCCTGATGGCTTTGCAATAAACCTCTAGGTGTAGGGCTATGGGGTCATGGGATATGCACTTAAAAGGCTCAGGGTATTGCCTCCTGTGTTTCCAGCAGGATATGCTTTAGGTTGGGTGAGGGGAACCCAAACAGAATCCCCTTCTGTCCTCCCAGGCCCCCTTGAACCCCTTAATCCCTTCTGCACCCCCTCCCCAGTCCCAGTCTTCTTGTTGCTGGTGGACGCATTTTCCCCTGTTGCAAGAATCTCACTGGTTTTGTCTGTCCTCTGTCCAGTGTCGTCGTTGTCATCATGATGTGCTTGCAGTGCTGGCGTGGAGGAAGCAGGTGGCAGGGATAGGGTGAATCTGAGCAATGACCGAGCTTGCTGTCGGGATGGGTGTTCTCCTCCCTTCTGAGCTGTGTGTCTTTGGGCTGCTGCCTGAGTCTCCCAGCCTGCACAACAAGGATGCTGAAACCTTACAGGGCTTCAAAGCTCTTTGTAAATTGTAAAAGGCAGGGCAGATGTGAGGGAGACAGATGATAAAGGAGGCAAGAGGCATCTTGAGGCATTGGAACTGATGGATCCCTTTTTCCGACCTCTAAGGGGACACAGGGACCTGCTGGAGACACACTGCATACCTGGAGTTCTGCCCTGAGTGGGGCGCTGAGAGGGGCCAGAAGAAAGGGGGAGAGCTTTGCTACCAAGCCTGTGGTTCCAGAGGGAGGTCACTGTTCCTCGACTCATTCGCTTATTCAATAACTTACTAGGTGCCTGCTATGCACTAGGCACCGTCCTTGGTGTTGGGAGATATGGCAAGAACAAAACAGACCCCAAACCTTCCTGCCCTCATGCTCCTTACAGTCTAATCTGGGGCACTGACAAGGAACAAAATAAATAAGTAAAAACATATTGTGTATCCAGTGGCAATAAATGCTATGGAAGGGACTAAAGCAGGAGAAAAGAAGGGGGAAGGGGGAGGGCAGGGTGGCAATTTAAATAGGGCTGTCAAGGAAGGCCCCACCCAAGGCGAGGAAGGGAGTTGAGGGCTCTCCAGAGGAAGAGCCTTCCAGCCCAGGACCAGCAAAGGCCCTGAGGCCATCCAGTGTGTCTGGTGGCCAGTGTGGCCCAAGTGGTTCGAGCAGGTAGAGCAGTAGGCTATGAGGTGGGAGACGTCATGGGGGCCTTCTATACGGTATCACTCTGCATCCAGCGGGGCAGAACACCCTGAAGGGAACGGGGGCAGGAAGCAGGAAGGCAGATGAGGAGGCAGAGATGATGGTGGCCGGGACCAGGGCGGTCGCAGTGGAGGTGGTGGGAAGTGGCCAAAGTCTGGTTACATTTCGAAGGCAGAACCCATAGGATTTCTGGCTGGATCGCAGCTGGGATGTGAGAGAAAGAGGAATGACAGGTGACGCCACAGTTTTTGGCCAGAGCACCTGGAAGGATGGAGAAGCCCTGTCTTGAGATAGGGATGGTCAGGAGTTAGCTTTTGGCCATAGGACACTTGATTTGCTCTCGGACACCCAAGTGGAGATGCTGAGCAGACAGGGCTGGGTATGAGTCTGGGGTCCGAGGTGGGTGGGGAGAGAGAGAGAGAGAACCAAGCTGGGAACATATTGGTGTTACCACGGTGGATGGGGAGGGATGGGGGGCGTTGGCAGCAGCGTATGTGAAGTCACCGTCACTGCCTGGCCTTTCTCTGCCCCTCAGTCGTGCCTCAGAGAAGAGAGGCAGACATATCTGCCCCAGAGCCCACCCCACTTGGCCCGCCAGCCATTCGCCTCTCCACCTCCCCTCCTGCCTTCCTTTCTTAGTCACCTGTTGTCTAAGTGTGGGTTGGGGGAGGGCGTTGCTATTTTGGGTTCTCTCTGCCCCCCACTGAACAGAGGAAAGTGCATGAGAGGCCGTCAACGCCAGTCCCATCAGTCTCGAAAACTAGGTCACGCTGGAGCCTGGGGCCTCACACTGGGCTCCAGCCGCATCTGTCATTGACCGGAGACTCATGCCTCACTGCTCCTGGCAGGCACCATCTGTCACCCACAGCTCCTCTGTCTGAGCTCAGGATGCAGAATGGCCGACTCCTTTGCTGGTTCCAAGCACAGGCCATGGAAAGGGGCCTTGTGTTCATTGCATTTTCACAGACAGACTTGTTCCCCAGGCTAACTGTCCACTGTGACCACCAGGAAATTCAATGGGTTTGCAGGGGCCCCAGTCTCCTATTTCAAGCTATCCTCCTGCCTCGGCCTCCCAAAGTGTTGGGATTATGGGTGTGAGCCACAGTGCCCAGCCATAATCAGTGTTTCATACCATCAGATCTGGTATGTGGATTGAAACCTGTTTGTTAACTCGGATCTACACGGAGCCAAGCAGTATAAAAACTTGGAAACTTGGTTGAGTTTTTAAATCTTTTATCCAGGTTTCATCCAGGTTTTAACCTAGATGCTCACTGGGTAGAATTTAAGAGCTCAGGGAAGATTCAGAAACCAGGCAAAACTGTCTCTGGCTGAAGCTTTTCGTCATTTGATCAAGCGTATGTAAGGTTAGCTCTGAGAAAAGAGGTGTAAACACTGTTAATGATTTTAAAAAACATAAAACTTTGTTTTGATGTATACTGCATGCACACACACACACCCACGCACCCACACACACGTACACTGTGTAACCTCCACCCAGCTCAAGATCTAGAACATTTTCATCCCCCATTAAGGTTCCCTAGAGCCTCTCCCGTCAGCTGCCCCCCTCCCGCCAAGAGCTAAGCACTATTCTGGTGTCTCTCACCGTGGGTCTGTTCTCCAGCTTTCCATAAGTGGTTCTGAATTGTAGCATATGGAGTCTTCTGTGCCTGGCCTCTTCAGCTCCTCCTTATACCCATGAAATTCATCACATGTTTGAGTGTAACAGGAGCTCCTGATTTTTAGTTGCTGTGTTGTGTTTTATTGTATGAATACCACATTTTGTTTAGTGCTAATGATTTTACTTAAGCAACCCGAAGACGTAGATACTATGTCTTTTTCAGGACTGTAGCCACAGAGCCAGGCACCAACTTCGTCAAATGAATGAATGAATGAATCATTGCTCTTACCTTTGGTGGGCTTTAGCCAGGGCTGAGTTCTATCCTCACAGTGTGGCATGGTCACCATATTCAGAGACTGCCTCCCGGTCATGCTGGGCTTCTCTAGCAAGGGCCTAGTAGCTGCTCATGAAAAGCTCTGGGAAGGGCCTGTGGTCCACAGTCCCTGCCTCACCTCTGCTCTGGCCAGGGCCTGTCCTCTCTATCAGCCCTGTGGCAGAGCACCACCTTGTTATAATCCTGGTTCTGGGGTTGCTTGAGCAACTAACTGATGTGAGCCCTGTCCTCACCTTGGGGAAAGGGTTGGAGACATTCCTACATCATGTAACCTGAAGTCATCAATGCTGGTTGCAGGAGGGAAGTGCCCAAACCAGAGAGAGGGACTGGACCCAGAGCCCCGCTGCGTGACAGTGGCCACACCACTGCCCTCTCTGGGCCTTGCTTCCCTCATCAGCACAGAGAGCCTGGCTTTGTCTCACTTCAAGTTCTCTCAGGGCTTTGATACACCTTTGCCACAGTTGGCTGCGGGAGCCTGTAGGATGGAAGAGGTGGGTGATGTTCCAGAACGTTCTGCCTCTGTTGGCTGTTGGGATGGGCCAATGGATTCCAAAGCTGCCATCCCAGAGTCGCCTCTCCCGGCAGAAACCTGTTGCTCAGCCACGCATGTTGCCGATTGGGCCACATCCCCCTGCTCTGCCCCGGCCTCGTCTTTGATGGTGAAATGTGAAATCAGGAAGCGGCGAGCTTTTGAGTGAAGTTGTATCGAAATGAATCCATCAAGGCAAACGGGATCTCGATTTTTCTTCTGTTCCGTGGTTGCTGTTTCCTGAGTTGGAAACATGAAAGGTGACAGGGTGCTTTCAATAGAAAACAGAGTGAGATGGATGATGGAGTGAACTTGGAGTGGGCATGTGAACATGAGGCCCTTGGTGGGGAAACGGGCACCTCTGACAGGCACTGCACCTTCCAGCTGCATGCACTGAGGCTGGTCTACACAGGCCAGACATCTGGGGGTGCCCCGGGGAAGACAGACAGGCAGGTCAAGCTTGTCCAGCCCGTGTCCCAGGACGGCTTTGAATGCGGCCCAACACAAATTTGTAAACTTTCTTGAAACATTATGAGATTTTTGTGTGTGTGAATTTTTAGCTTATCAGCTATCGCTAGTGTCAGTGTATTTCTTTTTTTGTTTTGTTTTGGAAACAGAATCTCACTCTTGTCGCCAGACTGGAGTGCAGTGGTGTGATCTCAGATCACTGCATCCTCTGCCTCCCGGGTTCAAGGGATTCTCCTGCCTCAGCCTCCCAAGTAGCTGGGATTGCAGGTGCCCACCATCACGCTCAGTTACTTTTTGTATTTTTAGTTGAGACGGCCAGGCTCCATGTTGGCCAGGCTGGTATTGAACTCCTGACCTCAGGTGATCCAACCCCGTCGGCCTCCCAAAGTGCTGGGATTACAAGCATGAGCCACCGCGCCCGGTCGTGTCAGTGTATTTCATGCGTAGCCCAAGACAATTCTTCCAGTGTGGCCCACGGAAGCCAAAAGCTTGGACACCCCGGGCCTAGGTGTTTTGTCTACACAGTAGCAAATATGCAACACGCATATGACTGCTCTGTGTGCTCCCGACAGCGTGTCTACTCCATCACAGTGTTTGTGTCTGCTGAGTTCAGACGCGGCTCAGACTTATTCTCGGCATAATCGGTGTTTCTTTTTCTTTTCTTTTCTTTTTTTTTTTTTTGAGACAAGGTCTCACTCTGTTGCTCAGGCTGGTGTGCAGTGGCACAGTCGTAGCTCACTGCAGTCTGAACCTTCCAGGCTCAAGTGATCTTCCCACCTCATCCTCCCGAGTAGTTGGGACCACAGGCACACACCACCATGTCCAGCTAATTATTATTATCATTATTTTTTGTAGAGACGCCGGTCTCACTGTGTTGCCCAGGTTGGTCTCAAACTCCTATGCTCAAGCCATTCTCCCGCCTTGGCCTCTCAAAGTACTGGGATTACGGGCAAGAGCCACAGTGCCTGGCCATATCAGTGTTTCATACCATCAGATCTGGCACGTGGATCGAAACCTGTTTGCTCATGCCAGCCTACACAGAGCCAAGCAGTATGAAAACCTGGAAACTTGGTTGGGTTTTTTTGCTTTTATCCTGGTCTTTGACTCGATTTAATGTAGATGCTCACAGGGTAGAATCTGAGCGCTCAAGACACAACCACTCAGTGCCTCCTGAAATATCACCGTTAGTCACTGCTTAGGGTGCTCTTTAAAAGTAAGGAATGGGGGAATCTTTTTGGATAGCACCTTAGTGTGGATTTGATAGCCTGAGAAAGGGTCCTGGGATGGCATCAGACCTGGGAAACTTTGGGAAGGGAGAGAAGGAAAGGTGGAGGGCCTGACCCTCTCTGTGGACTTCCAGCCTGGGGGCCAGTCCTGGATTGAAAAACAGGCAAGCAGCCAGGCACGGTGGCTCACACCTGTAACCCCAGCACTTTGGGAGGCCGAGGCAGGCAGATCATCTGAGGTCAGGAGTTTGAGGCCAGCCTAGCCAACATGGCAAAACCCCATCTCTACTAAAAGTATAAAAATCAGCTGGATGCGATGGCACGTGCCTGTAGTCCCAGCTACTCAGGAGACTGAGGCTGGAGAATTGCTTGAACCCGGGAGGTGAAAGTTGCAGTGAGCCGAGATCATACCACTGTACTCTAGCTTGGGCAATAGAACGAGACTCTGTCTCAAAAAAAAAAAAAAAAAAAAAGGTAAAACAGGCAAGCAATGATGAAAAGGACACATGGCAACAGGGCCTCTCACTTCCACAGGTCACTTCCCAGTGTACAAAGCGTTCTCATTTTAAAGATGAGGAGACAGACACAGAGAAGCTCAGCCAGGCATCAGTGCCACACAGCAAACAGGCAGAATTGTCAAATGTGCCCCTAACACCCAAGACCTTCCCACAACTGAGTGGTGTCGTCATAGATCTCCTAGTTGTCAAATTACTTTCCTGTCTTTTTTTTTTTTTTTTTTTGAGATGGAGTCTTGATCAGTCACCCAGGCTGGAGTGCATTGGCGCGAATCGCGGCTCACTGCAACCTTCACCTCCCGGATTCAAGCAATTCTCCTGGCTCAGCCTCCTGAGTAGCCGGGATTACAGGCATCCGCCATCATGCCTGGCTAACTTTTTATTTTTCTAGAGACAGGGTTTCACCATGTTGGCTAGGTGGTCTTGAACTCCTGACCTCAGATGACCTGCCTGCCTTGGCCTCCCAAAGTGCTGGGATTACAGACGGGAGCCACCGTGCCCGAACCTTTTCCTGCTTCTTACCTGACCACACCATCAGCACGTCTGTAACTGCTGCTCCTCTGCAGCGCCCCAGAACTGAGCACGTGAATGGCACACGTGAAATGGAAACACGATGTGTCTTTCTCACTCGTGGTCCGTGGGGCTTGGTCCCCATCTCCCCAACTGGAGGGAAGCTTCTCGTGTTACATGATCTCAGGCTGTCCCCTCTGCCCACCCCTAGCCTTCCTAACAGTGCTCCGTGGTTCAGTGTGGCTTCAAGTTGAAAACATGGTGGGCAGGAGAGGTTTTGGGGGCTGGGAGTAAAGTGAAGTGGTTGACGTGGCCACTGTTTTTTAAGCTTCTGTGACTGGTTTGGTTTAACACTGAAGTGGAATCTGTGTATTAAATGCTGTAATGCCTTAAAATTAACTCCCCCGAGAGCATCTGCCTTATTTTTCTCCTTTGGCTCTCTGTAAGTTTCTTTGGCAGGGTCTCTGCGAATCTTAGGCTTCCTTATGAAAAAGTGCTGCTTACTAAGTATAGTTTATATCCTGAGCCCCAGGGAGAAAATAGAGAAAAGATTTCCGGTAAAATCAACCTCCACGGAAGTTCAATAGAGGGGCCTCTTCACGCTTGCCCCAGTTCTGATCCTGCATGAACGGTACTTTATCCTCTTCCCTGCTGCAGTCTTGTGCTCCGTGCAGTCCCGTGCTCCATGCAGTCCCTCTTCCAGGTAGCCGCTGGACTCATCTCCACGCAGTAGGAATCTGGCCGTATCACCACTGCCCTCCCCTTACTGGAAACACTTCAGTCCAAGTTCTGCAGCTCTGTGGCCTGACTCAGTCCTGTCATACACACACCAGGCAGGTCTTGTTGGTGGATTAATGGGACTGGATGAAGGGGACATCAGGCAGTTGAAGTGGCTGTAGGGAACCAGGGTTGAAGGCTACACCCCATCTAAAGAGAACCAACCCAACTCTGATTATTGCCATGGGAGAATATGGCCACCATGTTCCCAGATCCTGATTGTTCAACATAATTTGGGGAATCTGGGGTTTTATATGAAAGAGCCTATTTTTCAAGCGTTGGTTTATATTTTTAAAAATACTATATGGGCCATCAACAAAGCATGTCTGTGGGCCACACACCCACATGCTAGGACCACTTTTGCCCTTTGCTGTGTGCCCCAAGATGTTGGCAGCTCCCTATAAATGCCATGCCCTTTCCTCTCTGTGACTTTCTCCGTCCTGGTCCCTATGCTGTCTTTGGCAGGTCAACTTGTCCTCATATAGTGCTTGTAACAGCTATGTGACTTTGGGCCAGTTACTCACCATCTTGATGCCTCAGTTCCCTCCTCTATAAGGTGGGAATAAGGGTGACCGGGAAGAATACGTGAGTCAACAAATGCAAAGTGTTAGAAAATGCTTGACATATTGTTCATCAGTGTCATCATCATCATCATCCTTATTATTGTCCTCCATCTAGTCTTGGCTGTCACCTCTGAGATGCCTGCCTAGACTCCTTGAAAGCAGGCTGTCCCCACCCCATCCCAATTCTTTCACACCCCATCCCCACAGCCATCTCACTGCATTGATTATCTGTTGGCTTCTCAGTACCCCCTGGGCTGTGGGCGCCTTGAGAGGAGGAATATCTTTCTCTCCATGCACAACTTCGAACAAACGCTTGGCCCGGAAGAGGCCTCCATAGAGGCTTACTGAGTGGATGCACCTTGCATGAACAGTGGTCTGGAAGCCTGATACCACTTGATATTTCTACCCAGATGTTATTGTTACCACCCAGGCCAAGGATGTGCTTCTTCTGGAGGCACAAAAAGGTGGGGCTTGTCTGGCCCCACCACAGCATGACATCTATCCCTCCTCACAGTTCCCCTCTCTGATGGAAGCAAGGAAACAGGAAGTGAAACTGACAGGCACTGACCAACCTGGTTTCACATCGGGGTGAATGAAAAGGACGAGCCCCCCACTCCCTGGGGTGGGGCAGGAGGGAGGTGGGGGTGGGGATGGGACATGAGTCATGGTGTGTCATCGAGATTTTTTTGGATGCATTTTTCAGTTTCAAAAGCATGAGGCGTTATTACTATGGGTTGAGAACCTGGAGCGCCAAATGACTGTGTCCCAAACAGGATGGCGCAATCGGTGTCTGGTAAAGTACCTGGGAGTTTTCTTTGTTCCAAGTGGGGTTTGTGGCGGAGCACAGGGGCCTTACAGTGAGGTTATGGTCCCCATACAGTAGCAATCCGGAAGATCTGAGCCCTGACTAATTCTTCTGCCCTTAAGCTGGTGTTTAAAAGAAAAAAAAAAAAAACCCTCTGTGGTCGCAACCAAGATGTAATGATAGACTTTGAGCCCCGAGAGTCTCACCCAGCCTACTCCGGCACGTTTTGGGATGCTGTGAAACTGAATTGAGGTGCCTGTCGTCATAAGAGAACTGAACGAGTGGGGGTAAGAATTGAGATCAGCAAGAGTTGTGTTTCTCGTTGGTTGTACAAACAGGCACTTGCCGGAAGCTGCCTCAGTGGGAACAAGGTGGAGCTTTGTGAGGGCCCTGTTGAGTCTTTGCTGGGAATGATGGAGGTTTTTTCCATTTTCTCAATTTCCATGACTCTAATATAGTTATGACCTGGGACTTTTTGTGTGTGGGGTCCTGGAAGGATGTTTGTGATATTCAGGAGTTCTGGTGGGAGTCGGGTAGGGTGTGGATAGGGTGAACCTGAAACTTGCCCCAAATTTGTGTTCCATTCATCAATACCAATTACCCACAACATCTTTAAACATTTATTCAAGAGATGCATGTTGTGGCTGGAAGAATGTGGGATTTGGAGTCCACCGTGCCTGGTCTTTCCTGGACAACTGGGTTGGACAAATTCCTCTACCTCTCTGAGCCCCGTTTCCTCATCTTCAACAATGCGTTTGTGATGTAGAGTTTTTGGGAAATAATTAAAGCGACAATGTGTAGACAAGTCCAGACAGACTGACCAAAAGGCTGAAGAAGGTCAGTCTTAGGGCCGTCCCAAGGCCGTTTATCTTTTTTTTTTTTTTGAGACTGAGTGTAGCTCTGTCACCCAGGCTGGAGTGCAGTGGTGTGGTCTTGGCTCATTGCAACCACCGCCTCCCGGGTTCAAGCGATTCTTGTGCCTCAGCCTCCTGAGTTCTGGGATTACAGGTGCCTGCCACCATGTCCGGCTTATTTTTGTATTTTTAGTAGAGACGGGGTTTCACCGTGTTAGCCAGGATGGTCTCGATCTCCTGACCTCGTGATCCGCCCACCTCGGCCTCCCAAAGTGCTGGGATTACAGGCATGAGCCACCGCGCCCGGCTATATATATATATATATTTAGTTCGCTTCAGTGGCAGAAACAGGAGTAGATGTGAAGGGCTTGGTCCTAGTTGAGAAATTTCTCAACTGATAATGACAGTTAACATGTACATCAGCTACTACAGGATCTCACAGCTGGGGTTATCAGTGGATAGGATGAGGATCTGTGAGGTGGGCAGGGCAGAGGTCATCATGATCCCCTTTTAGCAGATGCCAAACAGACCCAGAAAGGTCAAGGAGGTCATTGGAGGTTGCACTACCACGAAAGGCACAGCCAGGATTCAAATGCAAATCATCAAAACTCCAAATGTAGTGCTCCTTCAATGAATACCACATTGCCTCTCCAAGAAGCTGAGCACAAGAAAGATGGCAGGGTGGAGCTGCTGACAAGTGTTTGTTCTTTATGGAGAGTGACCCCATTTTAAGGCTGCCTACTGTGGTGGACGAGAGCAAGGCGGATGGTAGGGCTCTGTTTACTGAGCATTTATGCATGCTGGGCTCTGTGCCCGGTAGAGCTCATGAAGCCCTCTCAATGCAGCCAGGCACACATCAGTCTCTCGGGTTTATGGAGGAGGAACCTGAGGCTCACATAGGTGGCAGAGGCTCCTTGCTTCCTCCACTCTCTTTCGTTAGTTGTCAGAGTTCAAGGTTAATCTGATGAGGCTGGCAACCTCAACTTGTGGAAAACCAAAACCCCAACTGAGTGTCTTTTTTTTTTTTTTTTTAGAAGAAAGGGTCTCACTATGTTGCCCAGGCTGGCCTCGAACTCCTTGGCTCAAGCAATCCTCCCGCCTCAGCCTCCCAAAATGCTAGAATTGCAGGCATGAGCCACTGCACCCAGCCGTGACGACCCTTTGATTCTGCGACTCTGTTTTTCCTGATTGATTGTTGAATTAAGGCTTTGATATTGCGCGGGAGGAGATTTTCTTGTGTTTTGATTAATGTTGAACGTTACTCATCTAAGAGATTAATGTGGAACATTTGTTGCAACTAATCTACCTATACACCTTCAGTTGGGATGTTTATCAGTTCTAGGAAGACTCGTAGGATGTCAGGATGAGAAGGGGCTTTCGAATGGGTCTATTCCAGGGGTTGCAAACCTGGGCACCTACAGGGGTCAGGCAGATGTCCATACCCTGTGCATCAGGCCAGGTACAAGCCGACAGGGTGTGGCAGGGCCGTGGCATTCAAATTCAAGAACTTCAACACTCTATTGACCAAACAAAACTTGTCATATAGGGAAAATGTGGCCCACCTGCTGTCAGTTTACAACTCGAATAGGGGCAGACCCCTCGTTACACCACCAGTTACTTTGCTGAGGTCCTGCGCGTGAAAGTAGACCATGAATGAGTTCACCCAGTCTTGTTTGTTGTTGTAAATTTAAAAACTAAACAAAACACCTGCATTTGGATGTAAGGTTTTATAGTTTAGTGTGGTCACACAAATTATTTTAGTGGGTGCTCACGATATCTTCACTTTAAATATAAGGAGATTGAGGTTCAGAGAATTTAGCTAACTTCAACTCCACATTGGGTGACCCTACATCCTGCTTGCCTGGGACAGTCCTGACCAACACTGGTTGTTCTATCATCATTATTCATAGCTTTATAGCCTCTTTTACTCTTCAAAGTGCTCTGCTTGGGGGATAAATCACAGGTCACACTATGGGCCTCAGCCCTAGCCATAGACTTGGGACTCAGCCATTTTCCTGGCCTCCTGAGGCAACACGCCTAGTACATGGCTGTGCAGTTCCGACTCCTGATCTGAGACTCTTTCCTCCTGTGTCTTCTTGTGAGAAGGACGGCAAGGCGGGCGGAGCAGTGTGGCTGTAAAGAGGAGCATGGATTCTGGTGTCCGTCTGACTTGGGTTCGAATCCTGGCTCGGCCACTTACCCACCTGAGTTACTTAACCTCTCTGAGCCTCATTTTCCATGCCTGTGAAATGGAGGTAGTAACAACAGCTGCTTCATAGCCTTGGTTTGAGGATGCGCTGAGAGAATGCGTGGCTCCACTTAGCACTGATGAGTGCTTGGAATCAGTTAACCTTGGGCCCCTGGGGGAAAAGTCACATTCTAAAACATTTGAGGCAATCCGCAGCCTCCGCCACCATCACTGACGCCTCCTTGAGGATGAACAATGGCCTGACCAGCTCCCAGGGTAGGAAGCCGGGCCTCGGCCCACATGCTTGAGATGCTGGCGCCAGGAGCCAGGCCTGTGGAACTCAGAGGGGTGGTGCTGGGGGTGTTTGTGACTCCTGGCTTGTTTCATGGAGGGGGTGGGTTTGGAGTTGAGTTTCTAGAGTGGGAAGGTGGTTTCTCGGTGGGCTGAGGCGCACTCTGGGATCCGGGTAAGACCTGTTTCCCAGGAACTGCAGGGGCTGGTAAGGTACAGTCAGGGGGCTGGGGGCAAGGAAGGCTGAGCCGGTGAGCCTGCCAGGGCCATGGGGTGGTGGGTGTTCTCCAGGTAATCCAGGGAGAAGTCCCCAGACCCTGGCCAAGCTGCGGCTCCGTGGCGGAGGAGCCTGAAATCCAGCCTAGCTCCCTTTGGGGCTCTTCAGCTTTCCCTGAGGAGCTTCAAATAAGAAAAGCTTTTGTGCAGGTGGCACTCCAGGCTAAGGCAGGATTCTGGGGTCGGCACAGACCTCAGCAGTTTCTGCGGCTCCACGAGGGTTGGGCGCCAGGGTTCCAGGCAGTGCGCCGGAGCTCAGCCCCCATTCTGGGTGTCATCCTCATTTGCAGACCCATTTGTTACTGTGACGACTAATTATCATTGTGAGCAAATCGGGCAATGCTGGAAAAGCACTTGGTAAACCACGAGGGGCCACGCAGGCATAAGGTCACAGCCATCAATCCATCTGGCTGGTCACTTGGGGCGGCACCTACTGACTAATGAGTGTCACTGGGCAGGCCCCGGTTTGGGATTTACTCTTTGGTCGTGGCTACCTGCAGTGGGGCATTGACTAGATGAAGAAAAGCACCTTTGGGGGCTTCAGGCTGCGGCTCTGAGGTCTGCATCGACCTGAACTTGCAGGCAATGGTGCAGTGACCAGCTTCATGTGGGCGGCTCTGGGCTTTCCCTTCTCCAGGCCTCAGTTTCTCCCTCTGTACATGGGGACAGGTGTGGGGGCCACCACGTTGCTGTGAGAATTCAGTGTGAGGCTTTTGCTCGTCAACACACTCTGAGGTCTCAAAATAATAAAATCCCCATTTGTTCACTGTGATAAATGCCGAAAGCCTTAGTGGCAGGCTGAGGCCTTCTCGTTTTTTTGCGATTCTTTGTTTTGACAGGGTAAATTGATGATCTCTTCTGATGGATCTTTTTTCTATTTTTGCAGCTATTTTCCGACCTTATTTGGGGAATGTTGTTCTCAAATTTCTTTTTTGTTTCTTTGTTTAAATAGAGATTCACTATGTTGGCCAGGGTGGTCTCAAACTCTTGGGCTCAAGCTATCCACCTGCCTCGGCCTCCCAAAGTGCTAGGATTACAGGCATGAGCCACTGCGTCCGGCTTAAAATTGCTTAAGAATTACTGGGGGACACTTAAAAAATGCAGGTTTCCTGTTTCTAGGCCAGAGGTTCCATTCAGTTGGTTCGGAGTGGGGCCCAGGAATCTGCATTTTCACAAGTGCCCTTGGAGGAAGTGTTATCTAGAGTGTGTGTGTTGAGAGGAGAGGTAAGCCCTGTGTGTGTGTGGGGGGGGGGGGGAGGTAGAGCTGAGCCCCCATTCCCTCCCTCCCTCATTTATCCCCAGCCTCCTGCCCCACCTTAACATGCCTCCTCTGGGCACCTGCACTTGGGCTTTGGCATAAATAGACCAGGTTTGACTGTGCTTCTGACCCAGGAAAATGCGTTCCGTGTCTTGGAGCCTGCGTTTTCTTGGCTGTAATGCAGGGGACGATATAGGGCTCAATGAGAGTGAGCCAGTCTTCTTATGCTTCTTTGTGCCAGGCGGCGGGGGCTCTGGGATGCTCAGCCTGTGGCTTCTCCCTGACCTTGGAGCTGGACCCCTCCTGTCGCCCTGTCTTCCTGTCCCAGGGACCCCACTCTTCCTCACCTACGCCTTTGGGCTGACCTCACATCGTGGCCAGTCTTTGGGGAACAGGAAGCAGCCTTATGATGGGCAGAGCCCAGCTCTGGGCCTGTGGGGCCGTGAGGAGGTTCAGGACAGATGACCACATCTAATCCGAAGCCCAAGGAACTCTGACAAATGGCATGAACCGCAGAAGGGACGCTGTGATGAACAGGACGTGTCTCCAGCCCTGCTTTTGGTCTTGGGGGCCCCCTCTGAGCTGCTGGGATAGGAAGAGTGAGGATGAGGATGAGAGCAAGAGCTGCCGTTACCGAGTGCGTGACCGTGTGCAAGGCTGTCCTCAGCGGCTTGCTCACGTTAACTCATTTAATCTTCACATCAGCCCTGTAAGGCTGAAACTGTTACCATCTCCACGGCAGAGATGAAGAGGCAGAGGCCCAGAGGCGTTAGGGAACTTGCCCACGGTCCCAGCGAGTAAGTTCTGGAGTTCCGTGTTGATTCCAGGTCTGGTAGTGCGGTCACACCCACTCTCCGCTATAGCCTTGTGAATCACTAGGGCCGGCCTCTCCATAGCACATGACAGTTTTCAAAAAAACTCTCCTATACGGTAACTGAACTGATCCTTACAATACACGATGTGCCAGGCACGTTTTAAAAACAGCTTTGTTGAAGTATTACTTATATACTGTAAAATTCACTTTTTAAAAAGAAATGCGGCCTCACTATGTTGCCCAGGCTGGACTTAGACTTCTGATCTCAAGTGATCTTCTCACCTTAGCCTTCCAGGTAGATGAGACTACAGGTGAATTCACTTGTTTTGGTTGAAACTAAAAGTTTAATTTTGTTTAGTAACATTATGAAGCTGTGCAACCACAGTCTAATTTTATAATTTTTTTTCTTTTTCTTTTCTTTTTTTTTTTTTTTTGAGACAGAGTCTGGCTCTGTCACCCAGGCTGGAGTGCAGTGGCCCAATCTCAGCTCACTGCAATCTCTGTCTCCCAGGTTCAAGCGATTCTCGTGCCTCAGCCTCCTGAGTAGCTGGAATTACAGGCATGCGCCACCACACCTGGCTAATTTTTCTATTTTTAGTAGAGATGGGATTTCACTATGTTGGCCAGGCTGGTCTTGAACTCCTGACCTCATGTGATCTGCCCGCCTTAGCCTCCCAACGTGCTGGGATGACAGGTATGAGCCACCTCACCCTGCCCAATTTTATAATGTTTCTATCACCCTGGAAAGATCCTCTGGTACCCATCTGCAGTCACTCTTCACTTCTACCCCAGACTAAGGCGACCACCGATCTACTTCCTGTCTTTATAGTTTTGCCTTCAGATAAATGGAATCATGCAATATGTGGTCTTTCGTGCTGGGCTTTTTTTTACTTCGCACACTGTCTTTGAGGTCCATCCATGCCGTAGCAGGTATGCATATGTGTTCTTTTTCCCTGCTGGGTATTATTTCATTGCATGGATATACTGTTTTTGTTTTTCCATTCGCCAGTTGCTGGACTTTTGGGTTGTGTGTAGTTTTGCCACCAGGTCCTCTTCCTGTTATTGTGCTGTTTTGCAGCCGGAGAAACTGAGTTCTGAGGATTATTACTGTCCCACTCTAAAGCTGAAATTCCTTGCTGGTTAACCTGCCACAAAGCTTCAGCATCAGACTCGAACCCCATCAACCCAATTCCAAACTCATCCATGGCCCCGATAACCCTTGGCTTCAGCTACAAGGCTGAGCACCTGGTTTTTTTTTTCCCATTTGCTTTGTTTGTTTGTTTGGTTTGTTTTGTTTTCGTTTTGTTTTGAGAGAAGGTCTTGTTGCTCTGTTGCCCGGGCTGGAGTGCAGTGGCGTGATCTCGACTCACTGCAACCTCGGCCTCCCAGGCTCAAGGGATCCTTCTACCTCAGGCTGCCAGGTAGCTGGGACTACAGGTGTGCACCACCACACCTGGCTAATTTTTGTATGTTTTTTAGTAGAGATGGGGTTTCATCGTGTTGCCCAGGCTGATCGTGAACTCCTGGGCTCAAGCAATTCACCTGCCGTAGCCTCCCAAAGGGCTGGGATTATAGGCACATGCCACCGCACCTGGCCCCATTTGCTTTTGAGAATCCCTATCCTTTTGCTACTCCAGCTTTCCCACAGAGGGGCAGCCACCAGCCACGAAGAACTTTCTGAGGCTGCTGAGGCCAGGAAACCAATTTAAATTGAATAGTGGCTCACCCTCTCTCAAGAGACAGGGGCTTACTTCCTGCAGTGGGAAGGAGAACCGTGATGTGTGGTTTGGGCTTGACCCGATTCCCCCAGGTAGGAGAGCCAGGAACGCACTGAACACCGTTCTTCAGCGTTAATTAAAGACAGCTCCCAGGTGCTGAGAGACTAGACCCAGAAACAAGCCGCTCCCGAGCACACAGATTGCGTTTTTTTCTGCTCTTTGTTCCCTCTTCCACAGTGTTGGGAAGACAATGTAGGCTGTTCTGGGGACTGATTGCTCATAGCACTGCCAGGAAATCCACCTTCTCCACCCGCTGCCCCAGGTCTCCAGCCCCCAGGGCAGGACTACTCCAGGGTGCAGAGTTCAGGCCATGGTTTGGAGATGGGGGCAAGGCAGGGGCCCCCATCTGTGGGTCCACGCTCACTGAAATGCTTGCTGTTTAATTCCTCCAGAGCTGGTTTGTTGGTGTTAGCTGGTGATTGTGAATCAAAGGCCAAGTGCACAGGGAGCCACTTCTACCGAGGCGTTAATGAAGCCGAAAGGAGTGTGGGTTGGAGATGGCTTTTTTGGAACAGGGAATCTCAATGATTCTCCTATCCTAGCTGTGCTGTTATGGCACCCCAATTAGCAGTTGGTCCTGTTAAATATCAAAGATGCTGTGAAATGAGGTCTGGGCAGTCCTTAAAAATGATGTAGCAACTTGTAATGATGGGAAACGCTAGTGTATAAAGTGCAGCTAGCAAGCTGCCTGTGAAGATTTACAGTGTGGTCACCGATCCATCATGTATTTTATTATTATTTTCCTTTCTTTGTTTTTTGCTCAGGCTGGTCTGAAACTCCTAGCTTCAAGGGATCCTCCTGCCTTGACCTATATATTTTAATTTGTAACTTATAACTTTACATGTTTAATGTATAAAATTTTGAATACATCATGTTTAAATATATATCATTCTATTTTATAAAATATCAGTCACTGATATTTCTGTACTAACATGACAGTTTATATTTAAGTAGTTGCCACCCGGTGGGCCCTGACCGCATGCCAGGTGTGTAGACAGCCCTTGCTGTGTCCTAGAGTCCTCACAGCAACCTTGTGAGGCAGATCCTCGTCTTCTCCCCATTTCACAGATGAGGAAACTAGAATGAGGAAGGTTCAATGTTTGCCCCAGGTTGCATGGCTCAGAGGTGAAGTAGCCAGATTCCCTGCACCTCCAGCCCCCCGCTCTCTGTGCTGTTCAGTCAGCTCACATTTCCTCTGTGTCTGTGCAGAAGGGGGTGGGAGGCTAGAGGAAAAGGTGCCTGCATGGGTGCTTCATGGCCCCCGGGGTAGGTCGGTTATTTGTGAGTGATTACAGTTTTTCTTTAGACATTTGTGGATTTTCTAAAATGTCAACATATGACTGTGCAGGAGAGAGAAAATAACAATAGCAACAACGACTTTTCCTCTACCCTCTGAGGTTCAGTGACTTGGGCCTGAGAATCAAACTGGTAAAAGACGATTGAACAGGAGAAAATATTTCACAGGCAAGTGAGGATTTCACAGACATGAAGTGAAAACCCAAAGAAGGGGTTATATACTATTTTAACAAAAGGCAGTACATCTTGGAGAAGCAACTAGATGAAGAAAAAGGAGGTTATGACTTCTAAGGGCAGTACATTGTTGGAAGGTAAATATATGGGGGGAACTAATGGAAGGTTAGGGTTATTTAGTAAGATTTGTTATGCAAACTGGAGTTGCATAATAAAAGTGGTCACCTGTGATTCAGAGTTGTCCTTCTCTTCAGAAAACCAAACACCGCATGTTCTCCCTCATAGTTGGGAATTGAACAATGAGATCACTTGGACACAGGGTGGGGAACATCACACACTGGGGCCTGTTGTGAGGCGGGGGGAGGGGGGAGGGATAGCATTAGGAGAAATACCTAATGTAAATGACGAGTTAATGGGTGCAGCACAGCAACATGGCACATGTATACATATGTAACAAACCTGCACATGGTGCACATGTACCCTAGAACTTAAAAGTATAATAAAAAAATAAAAACAAATAAATAAACAAACAAACCAAAAACAGTTGTCCTTCTCTTCTTGGTATGAGAAAGAGATACTTTTGCAAATGGAATTTTATGTTACTTTTACAAAGAAAACTTTTCTTTTTCTTTTTTTTTTTTAGACAAGATCTTGCTCCGTTGCCCAGGTCAGAGGGCAGCGCGTGATCTCAGCTCACTCAGCCTCTACTTCTCCACCTCCCGGGCTCAAACAATCATCCCACCTCAACCTCTTGAGTAGCTGGGACCACAGGCATGCACCATCAGGCTTGGCTAATTTTTTTAACTTTCTGTATAGATGAGGTCTCCTTATGTTGCCTGGGCTGGTCTTGAACTCCTAGGCTTAAGTGATCCTCTCGCCTCAGCCTCCTGGAGTGCTGGAATTACAGGCATGGGTCACTGTTCCCTGCTTTCAGAAAGGGGCGGGGCAAAGACCTTATCAATTTCAGCTCAAATTCATCTTTATGCCAAAGTGGCATATTTGGGGATAGCATACTCCAATCTCCTTTCATTGTATATTACATTTAAACCAGGAAAAAAAAATGTGATTACATTTCTTGTTTTAAATGTCCTAACTTTAAGGACACAATTTAAAGGGGAAAGAGATGTGCGCTTAAAGTGGCCACTGTGAACTTATCCGTTGGTTGGAAAACCCATACGCCATTGAAATCATAACTAAGGAAACGACTGAAAAGCCACTCAGATTAAACAGCCATTAAAAATGACAGACTTTCGGGAGCAGGGGTTGATGGAGCAGCCCAGAAAAGACTATGAGCTGTCACGAGGCACAACCCTGTGAGACCACAGGGGAAATGGGAAGGGGAAGGAAATGGAGAGGGAAACAGAGTCACTTGGAGCCAGAGCAGAGGGAGGCAGGGCCAGGACACAGTGGTTTGTGGCAGACAAAGAGTGGGGTTGTAGGCTGTGGACTTCTGTGGTGAACGTTGTTTCATTCATGCCATTTTAAAACATTCATTTAAAAATAATCAGTCAATTCATTTACTTTCACAAGGAAAACAGGCCTGACGCAGTGGCTCACACCTGTAATCCCAGCACATTGGGAGGCCGAGGCAGGCAGATTGCTTGAGCCCTAGAGTTTGAGATCAGCCTGGGCAACATGACAAAACCCCATTAATATATTTTAAAAAATACAAAAAACAGCCAAGGCGTACCTGTAGTTCCAGCTCCTTGGGAAGCTGAGGTGGGAGGATCACTTGAACTCAGGAGGCAGAGGTTGTAGTGAGCCATGATCACGCCACTAGGCTCCAGCCTGGGAGACAGAGTGGTGCCCTGTTTCAAAATTAATTTAAATTTTAAAAAGGAAAGCAAAGAAAAGCAAACTAAACTTATGATGTGCCACCCAAATTATTGTTTCATTACAAAATAAGAAAAGTGTCCTCTTCCCACAGTGGTGAAACTGTGTAGTTGTACAAAGAACACAGAATTCAGTTGAACGAGCTATGACCGTGTGTGAAAAATACATGTGAAGGGCTTTGAAATCTTACAAGTTAGTAAGGGGCACACAGCATCAGCAGCTAGGGTTTATCAAGTGCCTACTGAATGCCAGGCACTGTGCTAAGATTGTCACGATGATTTGATGATTGTATCACTATTAGTCCCCGGCATTTGAAGATTGCTGGCCCCATTCTAAGCACTTTTCATGCCTTAGTTCACATAGATTCACAACAACCCAGTGAGATGAGGAAACTGAAACACACAGCAGGGAAATAAACAACTACTTGGTAATGTGAGCTGGGCGCGCCGTGATTACCTACATTCCACCGGATAAGAAATTCAGAGGAGACGAGGTAACTAACTCAAGGTCACGGGTATAGTGCAGTAGATGTTGAGACACATTGTGTGGAGGTGCATTTCTTTTGAACTGTTCTTTTGTGATGCTGGGCTGGGTGTTGGGGTTTATCCTAATTTGAACCATTTACAAGATGCTGCAGCGTGGGGAATTTACCATCACTTCTTGCCTAAGGCCAGGTCTTAATGACAGCTTTGGCTGAACTTTAGTTAAAAAGGAAATGCTGTATGTAGCCAAGCAGGTAGCTTTCTGTGATCTCATTTGAAACCGGGCTGGTGTTTCAAGAACAGGCATCCACGTGGCTTTAGCTGAGGGCAGCAGCCAGGAGGGAGGGGTGGGGGGACAGGGCAGGATTGGAAGCAGTGACCTGCTGAACTGTGCTGAGCTAGCAACAGGTGGAAACAGAGTGGAGGCCTGAATGGATGGGTCAGGGAAGGCTTCCTGGAGGATGCAGGGTTCACAGTGGCACCAGGGTGGATGGACCAGGAGAGAGGGTGGGCCAGACAGCGAGGCAACGAGCACTGAAGCTTAATGAGCGAAGGAAGGTGATGCTTGTGCAGTTTGTTGCAGACGTGCACCTGATGCAAACTTCTTGCCTGTGCTTTGCAGCAGTGTGGGGGCTTTAGGTGGTACATGGCGTTTTGGGTTTTGGTTTTAAATTCAGGCTTTCTTTCAGTCACCTTGGAACCCAAGAGGCTACTAATTCAGAGTTCTGGATCCGTAGGAGATGACCCTTCAAGGGTGATTTTGATTTACTGACTTTGTCACCTTTACCTGGTGGACAGGGAAGAGATCAGATCTGTTTTGATGGGTAAGAACAAAATGTGAGGTGGTTGGAGAAGATGTGGAAAGGGCCCATGGGTGCACTTTGTTCTGAAGTTGCAATGACGGGGGGTGACTCGGATCAGCCTGTCAAAGTGACTCCCCCTCCTCAGATGGCCCAACATCAAAGGTGGGGAAAGGGCTGGGAGTTAGGGTGCCAGTCTCTTGTCCTGTCTCTGACTTGTAACATTTATTTATTTCTCTTCCCATTCACCATGGGTGTGAGGAAACAGTACACAAAATGGAACAGAATGAAAAATAACCCGGAAACTCTGGGTGATAGGAAAACACGGGGGAAAAGATGAATTGATGCGAAAGTTATCCTTATGATGCATCATATCAAAAGGTCTGTTCATGTTATAGGTGGTGGGACACTGGTTTGATTCTGAGCTTCCTGGTGGCCAAAGCAAAGAGGCAAACTCAGAGGCTTGAGGACCCTCTCTACTGTCTCAAAACACATTCTCATCATCTCTATGAGCAACAAACAGCAAGTTTCATGGTGCTGTTTCCTACAAAATCCCTCAATGCCTGAAGGTCTGCCCCAAAGCACAAGTCAGTAAAAGCAGCTCTTCAGGACCAAAGCAAGTGAATGTGAATGCTTGTGAAAGATGTAAGCTGCTAGGTGCGATGACTGTCGGTAGCGGGGATTTATGCATCAGAGGACTGGCTTTTCTAAACCTGGTTTCTAGAGTCAGAGACACTTTTTAAAGTTGGAATTCTCAACAAGGGTTTTCCCTAACTGCCTTTAAACTGGCCAGTCTTCAGAAATGAAGTGATGTACAAAAGCGAAGTGTGTCTGGCACATAGTAGGTGCCCAGTTAAGGTTTGTCATTGCTATGGTTGGATAAAGCCAGTCTGCCTGGTTGAATCTCACTCTCATGCTTGCTATGCAACATCAAAAGCTCTTTGCTGGGAAGAGGCCCGTTAGGAGCATTTGTCAGGGGTGTGATGCTGATAGCAGGTGGATTATTGAGAGATTTGCTGCAGAGCAAACACGGAGCTCAAGGCATCCTAATATGTATATATATTTGAAGTTCAAGGAAAAACGCAGGTAAAGGAAGTGGGCAGAACTCTGAGAGCAGTCTGTAGAAAAAGAGAACTGGACCACTGGGAGAGAGGCAGATGGTTGCACAGTTGTGCTTCTTTGAATGCTGCTGGCCTGACTGAAGACAGAGCTGCATTCCAGCATGGTTGTAGCCCAAGTTGGCATCAGAAGCCACCTTCCAGTCACCCTGCAGATAGGGAAATATGTCCTGTTGGAGTCTGGCGGTAATTTGAGGGCTTCCACAGTATCATTTTAGAGAGGATCACTATTCTTAGCTGTGCAGATTGCTCTAAATTACATGGAGCACTTCATATTCTTGAGAAACCAGCTGCCACTGCAAGAAACCAGAGACCACTACAGCTGGAGGCATCTCAGGAATCGCCATGTCCTTGTCTTACAAAGGATGAAACTGACGCCCTGACCCGAATAGTGAATTCACAGTAGAATATTAACACTACAGCAGAGGCTGGTTCCCCACAGTCCAGATCATTTATTGGTATGTTAATGACTAAGTGAAATGTTGCAAACAACTTCGAGGTGCATCAAGAGAGCATTGGTTAAATAAATAAAGGTACGTCCATACGACAAGATGTATGGGTGGAAATATTTTAACAAGGACCATTAAAAAAGAATGAGGTTGATGGACTTTTATTGCTGTTGGAGGATGTCCATGACATATTGATGAGGAAAAGAAGCAATTTGCAAAACAACGTGCACGTGTCTCTGTATGTGTGTCTACATATAGGTATGTGGATGTATAGAGGTGGTTATCTTCAGGTGGTAGGATTTCAGATTATTTTTACCTTCTTCTTTAGAGATTTTGTGCAGTGTTCAGCCTTTTTTTTTTCTTTTTTCCTTTTCATGAGTGTGGATTTGTTATCATAAAAAGTTATATTAATTTTTAAACATGTTAACTGCTCATTTAAAATAGGTTTCAAAAAAAGCATCAAGGAAATACATGTTTATGGCACAACACTTGGAAAACTATTTTAAAAACTAGAAAGAAAAAACAGAATCTCATCCAAATCTACCATCCAGAGCATCGTGGGCAGCCGCTAGGTTTGTTTACTGTACATCTTGCTGGGATTTATAAGAAGAATCCCTTCTGAAAACTGCATGAAATTCTCTTAGATCTGTACACTGGAATTTACCAGATGGGTTTCCTAGATGTTAGACATCTCATTCTAGTTTTTCCTTATATAGCAGAGGACATCTTTGTGCGTATATGTTTGTCCACACTGTTTTCTTGGCAGTTTCTAGACGTGGGTCTCCTGGTCAAAGGCACAGGCATTGGTAAAGCCCTCGGTACGCATTTTCCAGTTGCTTTCAAAAGCTGTCTCTCAATTTACATTCCAACCTGAACCGCAAGAGAGTGCCTATTTGACCCCAATCTCATGGACTCGGTGACTGTCTTTTCAAAATACTAATTAATGAATCGTCTTTGAGCTCGCCCAGCAAGCTGGAGTCTGATGCAGAGCTCTGGGGTGCTATGGACATCTTATCATATTGGCGTTGTGACCTTGGCATCCCTTCCAACTGACTCCAACAAAGATCTCGGGACATGAGGGGCAGAGACCCTAAGTCTCATAACTTATAGGTTGAAGGCAGTTCTCCCTAAACCCAAATGGTATTTGTATGTGCACGGTGGGGGGATTTAAGTAATTTTAAAGTTTACCTAAAAGATAAGCTGGAGAGAATTACTGAGAATTTTTTGAAAAATGGGAGTGATGAAACCGAGTTTGCCCTTCCAGATAATAAGATTTAAGTATTTCATAAAAATAGAATGAGAAGATAATGTAGGCCAAAGTTTATCTGATTTAAGAATGAGGGAAAGACTTACCAGACATAGAATATGAAGGAACTACAGAAGAAAAATAGAAATAGCATTTTAAATTCTATTTTAAATAAAAAAACACCATGAGCAAAATTTTAAGCTATTTATTTGCTAAGAACACATATTTGCAACATATAGAAAAAATGATTACTATCCCTTGTATATGTTCCTTCATTTAACATTTCTTAAGTGCTTATAATGGTTGATGCACTATTATAAATGCTAGAAATGCAAAACATATTAAATACTTTTATATTTCCATAAGAAAAAGACTGAGCCTAATGAAAAATAGGTTAAAATGTAAGCAGTTTACAAAAGAAAAGATAGAAAAGGCATCAGCATATGAGAAAAATGCTAAGCTCTCTAATAACCATGAGTATGTCAATTAGTTCAACAATGACACATGATTTTTCACTCTAAAAGTTAAAAAATTTTAGAACAGTTGCACTGAATTTTGACCAGTTGAAGGGTAAATTGGTTAAAACGTTTTGGACACAATTTGATAACAGTTGTTTAAGATTATTAATGTGATATATAATTTGATCTAGAAATTCTAGCTCGAGGACTCTATCCTAAGCATCGAATTAGAGATGTGGCCAAATTTTACAGACAAAAAAATGCTTATCACAGTATTACTACACACACATACACACACACACACAGACTCACCCAAGAACTTTAACATTTGAGTAATAGTTTAATAAATTAAGGCGCACTTATACAGTGGAATAGAATGTAGATATTTAAAACTTTTTTCTAAGAATGTTTAATGCCTATTACTAGGTAAAAATATGATATGAAATCATATGAATTTTAAAATATATGTGTTCAGAAACATCTTGTATACATGTTTTTATAACACAATGTTATATAACATGTTTTATAATGCAATGCTCATACACATATATGCGTATAAAGGACTGAACCCACATAAAAAATTTCTGGAAGGATGTAGAACAGGTTGTTAACTTTGGGGAGGAGGCTTTTATTTCAATTTTTAATTTTATATTATTAATATTTTCTTTTTAAACTTTTGCTATGAGGGAGTACTGCTTTTGTAAATAAGGAGATATTTTAGGAAGTTAACGTGAGATAAAAAAATATGATTAATATTAAATACACACAAACACCTAGCAAAACACACAGGAGAAAATAGCATTATGATGAGTAGGAACTATATTTTTATTCTTCTTTGTATTCTCTAAATTTTCTACAACAAATAAATGTAGCTTTTATAGCTGGGAAGTAAACCACAGCTATCATTATAAAATGCGTAACATATTGAGATGACCCTCCTGTTTGTTTTTTCAGGCTCAGCATGGCCCAAAATTCAGGAAACATAGGATACACTTATTTTAAAACATTATATTTGTTACACCTCCACATTCTGGGCTCAATGTGTTTTTCTTTAACTGCTAGACACTTTTTCAGGCGTAGTACCTCTACATTTGAAGCAATAGGTCCAACTGTTAACCTGAACAAAGTACAATAAATTATCAGTATTTGACCCTTGTTTCCAGAATTTCTGGATACTCTGAAATGGGTTTGTTGCACTGGAAGTTGCAGAAAAACATATTGCACGTAGTATTCAAAAATGTCCTGTGCTGTTTATCTAAACATGGTCCAAACATTTTGGAAAACAGTTTGGCAATTTCTTTGGCAATTAAACATACACCTACCATACAACACGATAATTGCCCTCTTACATATTTGCCCAAGAGAAGTGAAAGCATATGTTGCTACGCGCTTCTACACAAAAGCTCACATCAGCACTGCTCATTAACAGCTCCACACTGGAAACCATCCCGATGTCCACTAATGGGGAAAGAGGCGAATGGTGATGCATGTACATCAACATGTATATCCACATTGCTCTGCAATACAAAAGAAGCCAACCACTGATAGCACAGTGGGGACTCCCAGACCATGACCGGGAGGCAAGAAGGCAGAAACGAGTGCACGGCGTGCAATTTCATTTGTATCGTATTCTGGAAATGACAAGAGTAAGCTATAGGGACAGTGTCAGTGACAGTGGTTGTGTGGGGTTGGGGCAGGGACTGTGGTTGCACGGGGCGGGAGGCACTTGATGGGGGTGAGGAGAGGTTCTATATCTTAGTTTAGGTCGTTGATGGATATTCGTCAAAACGCATCCAACTGCCCACTTAAAATGGGTGTATTTATTGTATGTAAATTATCTCTCATCAAAGTTGATTTTTTTTTAAGTGAGCTTACTCCACGCAGGGGTCGTCACAGAATTACAAATTAAGATGGTGGTGGCAGAGTGTTAAACCAAGCTTGGGGCTCTGCACATGAAGCTGGCCCTGATGCTGTTTCCTGACTTTTCCGATACCAGGTGGGTGGGTGGGTGTGTGTGTGTTTGTGTGTGTGTGAGAGAGAGAGTACTTTACATAAATGGGATCTTACTATCAATGCCATTTTTAAATTTATTTTTTAACTCAATAGTAATGTGCTGGGGTCACCTCCCAAGTCAATAAATTGAGCTCTGCGTCATTCTCTGCAGAGCATCCCGCTGTGGGTGTGTCTAACCGACGAACCCGTCTCCCTTTGATAGCCTTTGAGGATGTTTTCCATTTCTCACACTCAGCATCACTCAGCCCCATGCAATGCAGGGCTTTCTCTGCACAGCAGCCGTTTCTGAGCCCTCTGGCAGCACCCGGGCCCCTCCTCCCCAGGCACGGTCTCTGGGTGCTGCTCGGAGGTTGTTTGCCTTGAGCATTTCCCTTCCCGCCTTCTCTTCGTCTTGAGCTTTAAATAGAATGGTGAGAGCTCTAGAATGATCGACTTTCTTAGCTCAGAGGCTGCTGCCACCACACCCCCTCCAGGGCCCCTGCAGCTTCAGCCCTGGCACCTGAATTACGCCTTGTCACTCCAGAGGCCTGGAAGGAGTTGCAGGAGGCACAGCCGGGGCTCCTTAGGGGCCAAGAGTCCATGCCCCCAGCATTGTCATCCAACATTCCCCTCAGCCCTGCCATGCCCTGTGAAGGGCTCTGAGTCTTGGGATTTCCAGAATCTACCACGAGACAGCTTTATATCCCCATGGGCGAGGGGCACTTCTCAGTTTCAAAAGAGACTCAACCTGTATTTTCACCATATGCAGCTTCATGTTGACTTCCCATGCCCAGGACTATCTTTGGGCTGCTGGCTCTTAGGGTCTGCCCAGGCAAACTGATGGGTGCTGTCAGGGGACTTGGGGTCACCCTCTGCTGGCCACGTGTCAGGCCACGTAGTGTTTATAGCCATCAGGGCTGTTTGAAGTGGGAGAGGACAGTGGCCTCTGACTAGCTTCAGTGGCCTTGGGAAAGTCTGCTACCTCGTCCCCTTCCACTTTTGCTATATATGTGATCTGTGCTTTAGATGGGCCTTATGGAGAAACTTAACAGTCCAAAATGTCAAGGTCTTGTTTCTTTTTCTTTTTTTAAAAAAAATTTATTTTGTTTTATTTTTGAGGCAGTCTTACTCTGTCGCCAAAGCTGGAGTGCAGTGGCATGATCTCGGCTCACTGCAACCTCTGCCTCCCAGGTTCAAACGATTCTCCTGCCTCAGCCTCTTGAGTAGCTGGGACTACAGGTGCGTGCCACCATGCCCAGCTAATTTTTATATTTTTGATAGAGACAGGGTTTCACCATGTTGGCCAGGCTGGTCTCGAACTCTTGGCCTCAAGTGACCCGCCCGCCTCAGCCTCCCGAAGTGCTGGAATTACAGATGTGAGCCACTGGGCCCAGCCAAGTGGCTCGTTCCTTTTCTTCCACAACAGGAGGCACTTCCCTCAGTTTAGAAGGAATTTAGTCTGTCCTGCCAGGGCGTCTGACCTGGGCTTCCCATAGCACCACACATAAATCCTTGGTGAAGAGTGCACCGAGGAAGGGGAGAGGCTCCGGAGGGGGAGGGGGCTTCCATGGGAGCAGTGGCACCTTCTGCTTTATCTCGTCTGGATGGACAGCTCTGTGTCCTCTTGGTCTGGTGGCCTCTGTGATCAGTGTAGCGATCGCCACGAGCACCCTGGAGAAAGGATCCTCCAGCCCCACCTGGATTGAGGGTCCTACTGTGACTGATCATCGATCTGCCAGGGAGAGGGGATATTACATGGTCAAAGATATCGGTCAAAAATCGGCCCTCGTTAAAGGTGGTAAACACAGATTTTATTCAGCGATAGCTTCTACAGTAGGGAAGAGGCTCTAGTGTAAGCTGAGCTCAACTTTGATTTGTGCAGACGTAACTGGGTGATTTGTTTTTCCGTTTGTTTTTTGAGACAGGGTCTTGCTCTCTTATCCAGGCTGGAGTACAGTGGTGTGATCACAGCTCACTGCAGCCTCAGCCTCCTAGGGTCGAACGGTCCTCTTGCCTCAGCCTCTCAAGTAGCTGGGACTGTAGGTGCACACCACCACCCCTAGCTAATTAAAAAAAAAAAAAAATTGTAGAGACGGAAGTCTCCCTATGTTGCCAGGCTGGTCTCGAACTCCTGAGCTCAAGGGATCCTCCCACCTTGGCCTCCCAAAGTGCCGGGATGATAGGTGTGAGCCACCGCACCTGTCTGGGGTGCCCTCTGACTGGGTTCCCTCAGTGCCCTCTGCTTTTAAGAGAGAATGAGGGAGTAGGGAGGAATGAGCCGGGGCTCAAACAATCAGAAAAGTGAAAAATTACGCGTCAGCATAATGAGACCAGCTGTGTAGACTAACTGGCCTCTATTGAAGTCAGGCTCCTGCCCTCCCTCAGAGGTGGGGACAGGCCCTACCCTTGCTGATGATACCATTTCAAAGAAATGGTTGTCAAGTCTTGAGAAAGATGCTTCTGGGCGGTAGGAGGCACACATAGGACTCAAAGGGAGAGAGAAAGGATTTACAACTGGAAGTTTTTACATAAATGTCCATCCTCACGTGTTGGCTGGAACAAATTCTTTTGGCAGCCCCAAGCTTTTCCACACAGGAGTGCAAAGCGGGGCTGGGCTGTCCCAGTGGCGTGGCCTGAGGCTGCCAGAAGCTTTGTTAGAGCTTGGTTGAGGGTCTTAGCGCAGGGTTGGATGGAGTTGTTCTTGCAGAGAGCTTTTGCAATTTTCCACACAGAGTGTCTGTCTTTCTTCAGCTTTGTTCTAGGCTGGTGATCTTCAGATAGAAAGGGGTATGGGGAGTCTTAACGGGAGTGGATTTCCAAGTCAGCTTCCTTCTGGACTTCCTTCCTCCTCACCAATGCATCGCATCAGTTTGCCTTTCCCAGCTGCCTTTCTTAATTGCTCTTCTACTTGACTTAAAATGATGCAGACCTAACCCATCCTGGATCCTAGTGGGTGAAAAAACTTCTGGGGCACCAATAAAGGGACAGTTTGAGGTGTTGGCATTGGAACTAAGGTAATAAATCATTTTGCAGGTCAGATGGCTTTTAATATTTACCTCCAACATCATTTTATTAGTATTATTATTATTTTACTTTTACTTTTTTATTTTGAGACAGAGTCTTGGTCTGTTGCCCGGGCTGGAGTGCAGTGACGTGATCTCGGCTCACTGCAACCTCCGCCTCACGGGTTCAAGCAATTCTCCTGCCTCAGCCTCCCAAGTAGCTGGGATTACAGGCGCCTGCCACCATGCCTAGCTAATTTTTGTATTTTTAGTAGAGACAGGGTTTCACCATGTTGGCCAAGTAGGTCTCGAACTCCTGACCTCGGGTAATCCACCCGCCTCTGCCTTCCAAAGTGCTGAGATTACAGAT
This sequence comes from Macaca mulatta, assembly GCF_049350105.2. Lineage (NCBI taxonomy): Eukaryota > Metazoa > Chordata > Mammalia > Primates > Cercopithecidae > Macaca > Macaca mulatta. Next base: position 13,033,654 of record NC_133419.1, read on the forward strand.
GTGAGCCACCCCACCTGGCCTTCAGCATCATTTTAAAAAGTAAAAAATAATTTGACTCTAGGTTATCTTGTGACATTTTTGGCCTCCAACTTGGACAGAGTTGGAAAAATTCACTATAACAAATTCCTTCTAGCTCCATGGACTCAGTGGTCATATCTAGAAAAATGAAAACAGGATGCTAATTCCTGTCTTGTTCTAGTGACAAATAATATCCATCTCTGGGTATGTTAACTAAGTGAGAGGGAAAAACCTAAATACCCCATTCAGATACCTTTCCAATAACATTTAGCTTTCTGTGGCTAATCATTGTTTATACTGATATAATAAACAGGATCAAAATTTGTAGTACCCTTATTATTTTGCTTTGTGTGTGAATAATCATAATGACAACATAATCTAGAGGAAAATGTTGTCAGAGCCTTATGATCACAGGAAATGATAAAGTTTTAGCATTTTAATTTATATACATTTTGTTTCAAAGAATCAAAGGGTGTCGGATGCGGTGGCTCATGCTTGTAATCCCAGCACTTTGGAAGGCCGAGGCAGGCGGATCGCCTGAGGTCAGGAGTTCGAGACCAGCATGACTAACATGGTGAAACCCCGTCTATACAAAAAAAGTAGCCGTGGATGGTGCTGCATGCCTGTAATGCTAGCTACCTGGGAGACTGAGGCAGGAGAATCGCTTGAACCCAGGAGATGGAGGTTGCGGTGAGCCGAGATTGTGCCATTGTACTCCAGCCTGGGCAACAAGAGAGAAACTCTGTCTCAAAAAAGAAAAAAAAAAAAAAAAAGATTATATGGAAAGGGTGGAACAAGAACCCAAGGAGAAAAAGGAATGGTGTAATGGCACTAGGCACTCAAGAAAGGCGTACTCATATATTTTTAAAATGGAAGATGGTGGGTATCAACATTGTATTCCACTAGGTTTATTTAAAAGGATGACATAAGTTTTAAAATGTCAGTATTGAAAGTATGACATTGGATATGATATATGAATCACATCCTGCTTCGTCCAAATGAATGCCAACCGTTTTAGAAAACAGCTCTGAAATGTGTGAGAGCCTGCAGTGCAGCTTTCTTGAAACCATTCCACTAGACCAGAGGTAAGCTAACTATGGCCCTCCTGCCAAACCTGGCCCGGTGCCCGGTTTTGTCCTGCCCACAAGGCAAGTGTGGCTTTCACATGTTTAAATGGTTGGAAAAAAGGAAAGAGAATCATATTTTGTGACATATACAAATTATATGAAATTCAAATCTTAGCATGCATGGGTAGTTTGATGAGAACCCAGCCGCATTCACTCCTTTCTGGGCTGTCTCTGGCTGCTTTTAACAGAGTTAATGGCAGAGCTGAGCAGCTGCAACAGAGACGTGTGGCCGGCGAATCCTGACATATTTATTATCTGACCATTTACTGGAAGAGTTTGCCACCCGCTGCCCTAGACCACAGACTCAGGAAAGCCTCCTTATGGCTCCTGCTCTGCTCCTGACTGGATAACTCAGAAAAACGAATGCGCCATTCGGACTAAGTGGCCTCTGAGTTTTCTGAAAATTTAAGTCTGGGAAAGTGATTCATACGCGGGTATTAACGGCTGACGCTTCCCAGGAGTGCCTGCCTTTAAAAATGAGCCCAGAGGAGGCAACCCCTTTAACGCAGAGGGGTGAGGTGCTAACAGCAGGATTTCGTGCACCTGCATGGGTTGTCAGTGGTGATTTCAAAGGGGCTTTTCCCAGCATGGGTTGATGTCAGTTTGTGATGAATAGACAAAGGTTTGTACAGATCAATCTGTCCATTTACAGATATCCGCCAACGTCCCTGGAGGCCAATTCTGGCCCATTCCAAGCTCACAAACTTCCCAGACCCCACAGAAGCCTCAGGGAAGGCCAGGCACAGAGGGATTGGAAGCAGTGCTGTGCTCAGCCAGCCTCACCCACTGCCAGGCTTAGGGCAGGATCGGGCCAGCACGTCGGCCTTTCACGTCCTCTGTCCTTGTCTATGAAAAGCTCATCTCGGCCGGGCGCAGAGGCTCACGCCTGTAATCCCAGTACTTTGGGAGGCGGAAGCAGGCAGATCACCTGAGGTAGGGAATACGAGACCAGCCTGACAAATACGGAGAAACCCCATCTCTAGCCAGGCATGGTGGCGCATGCCTGTAATCCCAGCTACTCGGGAGGCTGAGGCAGGAGAATCGCTTGAACCCGGGAGGCGAAGGTTGCAGTGAGCTGAGATCACGCCACTGCACTCCAGCCTGGGCGACAGAGCATGACCTTGTGTAGGCCTTGTAGGGGTGCAGTGGGCAGTGCCAGGTTAGTTACAGGCCAACCAGGGACAGGTCACACCTGCAGGCCCTGGCACTCCAGATGCCTGGGAGGACACTGTGCAGCCCCCAACCCACTCCAACAGGCTGTGCAGTGTGGTCTTTGCCAGGGGGAGAGTTGGACATTCAAGGTCTCCACCAGCATAGCCGGCCAGGCTACCGCTGTGCTCGGCCTCCCCATGGGCCAAGTATCCCTGAGCTGGCTTTTGGGGAGGGAGAGGCCATGAGCAGTGGGGCAGGGGTGACAAACTCAAATACCAACAGGATCCCAAACCCATCTGGGAAGGCAGCCTCTCCTGGCTCTAGTCCAGCTGATTATAGCTTACTGTTAAGATTTCAGGCCCGGGGTGGCCAGAATTTCCAATCTTTCCGAAGAAACCAAGAAACTGGAATTCTATATGAAAATCTCCTGAGTTTCAAATGTTGGCAATTCACTCCAAAGGAAATTCTAAAACACTGAGCTGGCTTCAAAAAGCGCATCCGTAGGTTAAATTGGGTCCCCAGGCTGCCAGTCTGAGACCTCAACTTTGAGCTCAAGAGGAGGAACTCGTGTCTCAGCTCTGGCACTGGCCGTGTGGCCTGTGGGCTTATGGCTGAAGCCCAGTGAGCCTCAATTTCCTCCTCTCTGAAGTCGGGGAACAGTCCTGGACTTTGCAGGCATATGCTGGGGCTCTGCCTCCACTGAGAGGATCGTAGGTGGGTGCGTGGAACAGGCCTCACGAATGTTGCTCTTTTCCTGGCTTGGAAACTTGGCAGTGATTTCTGATGACAAGAGAGGTCAAGTTGGGGCCCGTTATCTGGTGGACTTGAGGCTCTGCCCACCGAGGCATTTCTCAGTTGCTCTGGAGGGGATGGCTAGATTACGTGGGTAATGGGCCAATTGGCGACCTCATTTAGCTCTTGTAGGCTCTGCCAAAGGGCCACCTTGCAGTCCCACCACCCACCCAAGGAAGCCTCTCAGACTGGAGGCGCACTGTGTCCCATTGATCGAGACCCTGGGGAGGGGGTGGCTGGCGAGATGGCGCTGATAAACTTATCACACGACACTCAAGGCTGCCTTCCGGTTTTCGTGTGGGTGTCTTCCTCTTAGAGAAAAATCGGTTGTCCTTGAATTGATGTATGAGAGGGGTCCATTCTCTCCTCCCTCCTCTAGGGGCCAAGGCCAGTGTGCGAACATCCCTGGAGAAAAGCCTGCAGCCCCTGGTGCCCAGCCCAGCCTAGGCCCGGGGGACCACAGTGTGTAGTGGCAGAGCCCAGGCCTCCGACTCCTCCGATCTGGGTGTGAGTTCTGGTTCTGCTGCTAGCCGTTTGTTGCCTAAGCTACAGGGATAATAACAGTAACGACCACAGACGGTTGTTAGGATTCAGTGCAATGATGTCTGGAAAATGCCTGGCACAGCGCAAGTGTGTGGAAGGGGAGGAAGAGGCGCCGTTGGAGTAGGAATGGAATAAATGTTTGCAAATTGAATGAAAACAGAAACGAGAGAAGGAGTAACATTCGTTCTAAACAGATCATACGGAAATGGTTTCTTTCTGCCTTTGGAATAACATATTATGATTCCCACCGCCGTGCCCCCAAGGCTTGCTTTCTCATTATGTCTCGTCTTTTCATCTTACTTAATTAAAAAGCGACGTACCGAGGGAATCTGGGGTTCAGAGCTGTCGCTCACGGCTCAGGCAGGGCTTTACACTGGAGAGTGGGGTCTCCCCCTGCCACAGGCAAGGCCTGGGCTCCTACAGCCTGGGACTCACTGAGTGGAGAAGGACAACCCAGGGTCGTGTCTGGGACCTTCAGAAAACCTGTGTCTGACTCAGGGCGTGATGCCTGGGTGGGGGTGGGGTAGAGGGAGCTGATGCTGGGGGCAGGGGGCCCAAGAGGGGCAGGCTGAGCTCTTTCAGTGTTTCAGACTGGGGCAGAAATGAGGGATGACAGTGACATTCACTTTCCATTTTGTTGTTGTTGTTGTTGAGACAGGGTCTTGCTGTGTCACCCAGGCTGGAGTGCAGTGGTATGAACATGGCTCACTGCAGCCTCGACCTCCCAGGCTCAAGTGATCCTCCCAGCTCAGACCCCTAAGCAGCTGGGATTACAGGCATGTGCCACCATGCCCAGCTAGGTTTTACAAATTTGTTGTAGAGATGGAGTCTCTTGCTTTGTTGCTCAGGTTGGTCTCAAACTCCTGGACTCAAGTGATCCTCCCGCATTAGCCTCCCAAAGTGCTGGGATTACCAGCATGAGCCACCACACCCAGCTCATTTACAACTTTTTAAAAACCTTTTTGGGACACAGATATGCTGGTTGCAGCATAACCTATTTATAGAAACATACGTCAAAGGAACAGCAAGCCTGCTTCTTAAACAAAGAGAGACAATTAACTGAAGACCCTCCTATACTGCATAAAAGCTGTGTAATCAATTTCTTGAAGGGGGCCTATGCCTGCTGGACCTGACATGAAGCCAATCAGGGCCTCTTCATGTCATCCTTCCCTGCAACAGGGAAAAATCATGCCACGGGGTACAAGGCAGACAGTGTCAGGGATTTTCCCCAGAGTTTCCCAGAGCGAGTGGGCCAGATGTTTCTACTTTGCCCTAACAGGATTAGATGAATGAGGTCTAATCCTCTCGCTGGAACTGGCCCTTTATGTCTCCATGTTCCACTCATCTTTGTAGAGTAATACTTTACCAGCTGTCAAAATAACTGCACAAGCAAAGGTATCTAGGAGGATGGGTAGCCCCGGAGCTCATTCACCCGCGGATGTGGGTGGTTCAGATTCCGCATAGAAGGGGACATTTAGGAGTGTATGTCTGCAAGGGGTCTGAAAGGCACTCACGCAAAAATGGAGACCTGCTACTCGCCTTCCTCAATCATTTATTAACCTTGTATGATGTGCCAGACCCTCTTCTGGGTGTGGGGGATACAGCAGTGACCACAGCAAGCTCACATCCCTGCTTGCACAACACTGGCGTTCCAGTCTGCCTCTCCTTCCTTGTGGTTCTCTATGGGGGATGTGCATGACTTGTCATTCCATTGCCTTCAGTGTTCAACGAATATTTGTTGGCACTGGGATCCACCAGGCAGCCAGCACCACGTCTTACCCACCTTTGCACCCCTAGAGATCAGCAGAGTGTCTACCCATGTAGACACTCATAAAATATTAAGTCTATTGTTTTAAAGGCATTCTGCTGGATGTTGGGTTGCAGGAGCAGGGGCAGAAAGAACAAAACCAAGCCCAGGCCTTGTCTTTGAGCAACTTATAATCTTGGGGAGAAAGCAGGAAACATGTAAGATAGAAAAATGACATGTGGAATTAAACAATTAAGGAAATGGTTGGCAGGTAATGGGAGACAGTTTCTCACTGTTGGAGTGGGAGGTTATGGATCAACAAGAAAAATCTGCAATAATCCATGTGTAATGGTTTAGATTTGGTGGCATTAGTATGAGCTCCTCTTTACCTTTTTTTTTTGAGACAGATCTTGCTCTGTTGCCCAGGCTAGCATGCAGTAGTGTGATCATAGCTCACTGTGACCTCAAACTCTCGGGCTCCAGTGATCCTCCCACTCTGGCTCCCAAGTAAGTAGAACTACAGGTGTGTGCCGCAATGCCCAGTTAACTTATTATTCTGCAGAGAAAGGGGTCTTGCTGTGTTGCCCAGGCTGGTCTCGAACTCCTGGGCTCAAGTGATCCTCCTCTCTTGGCCTCTCAAAGTGTTGGGATTACAGGTATGAGGCACCATGCCTGGTCCATTGTAACCATTTTTAAGTGTACTAGTCAGTGATATTAAATACAAGCATAATGTTGCACAACCATCACCACCCTCCATCTCCAGGACTCTTCTCATCAGGCAAAACTGAAACTCTGTGTTCATTAAACATGAATACCCCAAGCCTTGCTCTCCAGCCCCTGGCGACCGCCCTTCTACTTTCTGTCTCTATGAATTTTATAATTCGAAGTACTTCCTGTAAGTGGAGCCATATAGTGTTTGTCTTTTTGGGACTGGCTTATTTCACCTAGCACGATGTCTTCAAGGTTCATCCACGTTGTAGCATGTGTCAGAATTTCCTTACTTTTTAAAGCCCGGGGCATCTTGTGGTGTCAGAAAATCAAGACGTGATCAATAGAACCCACAATGATAGAGGTCTGTGAAACTGTCACAGGAGCCCATGGAACGAACTCCCAATCACCTCTCATTGTGGGCAGAACATAATTCAACGGTTTGAAGTTCTTTTTTCTTTTGTGAGATATTCTTTGTTTACCATTTCTAATATATTTGACGTTGAATCTTTGGATGAAAGTGTATCCCATAATTACAAACCTGGAATAGCTTGAGTCACAAAGTAGTGCTGGACTCTAATCCAAAGTCAATATCTGCGAGCTCATACTGATATAAATAGAAGATAGAATAAATAAAGGAAAGTAGGCTGGGTGCAGTGGCTCATGCCTGTAATCCCAGCACTTTGGGAGGCTGAGACAAGTGGATCACTTAAGTCCAGGAGTTCGAGACCAGTCTGGCCAACGTGGTGAAACCCCGTCTCTACTAAAAATACAAAAATTAGCCGGGCGTGGTGGTGTGGACCTGTAGTCCCAGCTACTAGGGAGGCTGAGGCAGGAGAATCGCTTGAATCCAGAAGGCAGAGGTTGCAGGGAGCTGAGATGGCACCACTGCACTGCACTCCAGCCTAGGTGACAGAGTGAGACTCCGTCTCAAAATACATAAATAAATAAATGTAGACAAATATCCCACGAAAAAAACTTGCAAATAATTTATGTAGCTGCTCTGCCCTTAAAGAGCCTGGGCATGATTCCTCATTTCTTTCTTTTCTTTCTTTTTGCTTTCTCCCTCCTCCCCAACCTCCTATTCCTTAAGTGTGTGAGCTGTGCGTAGTGACCTCCTTCCAGAGGGGACAGTGTGGAAAAGACTAGCTGCACAGTGGAGAAAGCTGACCAACGCAGCCTCAGCCAGGTCATCAGGGCCGACATCCACAGTGACAAGTCATGTTGATGGCAGGTACTCTTGAAATGATGTGATGAGAATGGCACTTGTCCTCTGCAGTCTTTCTCCCCCAAACCTGCCATCCAAATCTAAGTATGAGAAAAAGAGACAAATCGCAGTTGAGAATCATTTTACAAAACACCTGAGCAAACTCTTCTCAAAACCGTCGTGGTTATCAAAAACAGAGTCTGAGAAGCTGTCACAACCAAGAGGAGCGTAGAAAGACATGATGATTAAATGGGATATGGTATGTGGGATGGGATCTTGGAAACAAAAAGGATATTAGATAAAAACTAAAGCAATCTGGGCTGGGCACAGTGGCTCATGCCTGTAATCCCAACACTTTGGGAGGCTGAGGTGGGAGGGCTGCTAGAGCCCAGGAGTTTGAGACCAGCCTGGGCAACATAGGGAGACCCCATCTCTACAAAACATAAAAAATTAGCTGGGTGTAGTGGTGGGTGCTGTAGTCCCACTACTTGGGAGCCTGAGGTGGGAGGATCTCTTTTTTTTTTTTTTTTTTTTTGAGACAGAGTCTCTCTCTGTCGCCCAGGCTGGAGTGCAGTGGCTCAATCTCAGCTCACTGCAAGCTCCACCTCCCAGGTTCACGCCATTCTCCTGTGTCAGCCTCCCGAGTAGCTGGGACTACAGGCGCCCACTGCCGCACCCGGCTAATTTTTTGTATTTTTAGTAGAGACGGGGTTTCACCATGTCAGCCAGGATGGTCTCGATGGTGGGAGGATCTCTTGAACCCGGGAAGCAGGGGCTGCAGTCAGCTGTGATTGTGCCACTGCACTCCAGCCTGGGGATCAGAGCGAGACTCTGTCTCTTAAACAAAACAAAACTACACTTAAATAGCAAGGATATCCATGGTCTTTTTCACCTCTGATTATGGGTGGAACATAATTCAACAGTTTGAAGTTCTTTTTTCTTTTGTGAGACATTCTTTGTTTACCATTTCTGATGTATTTGATGTTGAGTCTTTGGATGAAAGTGTATCCCGTAATTAAAGCACTGCTCCTATGGAAAAACACAAAAAAACCCAAAAACAAAACAAAACAAAACAACCAACCAACCAGCCAGGTGCAGTGGCTCACGCCTGTAATCCCAGCCCTTTGGGAGGCCGAGGCAGGTGGATCACCTGAGGTGAGGAGTTCGAGACCAACCTGGTCAACAGGGTGAAACCCCATCTTTACTAAAAATACAAAAATTATCTGGGCGTGGTGGCGCATGCCTGTGATCACAGCTACTTGGGAGGCTGAGGCAGGAGAATCGCTTGAAGCTGGGAAGTGGAGGTTGCGGTGAGCTGAGATCATACCACTGCACTCCAGCCTGGGCGACCAGAGTGAAACTCCATCTCAAAAAACAAACAAACAAACAAAAAAGACAAAAAACACACACACACAACAACCACCAACCAACCAAACAAACAAAACAAAACAAAACACCCTGAAGCAATCCAAATAATGTATGGACTTCAGTGAGTAATCATGTATCAATATGGGTTTATTAAGTGTGAGAAATTTACCATGCTAATGTAAGATGTTAACAGTAGGAGAAACTGAGTATGGGGTGTACAAAATGACTAAGCAATTTTTCTATAAGTCTAAAACAGTTCTAAAATAAAAAGTTAATTAAAAAAATGAAATATGCCCTAAAAAAAGATGGATAGAAAGGCTGCTTGGTGGTCAGAAGGAAGCAGAATGGGAAGCAGGTAGCAGGAAGAATCAGAACAAACACTAAACAGATGAGGGCATCGGGCTGCCCCGTGAAAGGCTGTGGGCCCGGGTCCTGCCACCTCACTTCTCGCACACCGATGATATTCATTTGTCTTCACCAGCTCTGAGCCACTACTGCTGGGTGTCTGCTCCTGGGGTACCTGCTGGCCCTGAATCACCCCTCTGGATTCCTGGGACTCTCGGAACTTTGGGATCCAGAGAAGGGAGCTCTTCCGTCCCGGGACCCACGACTGCCCACGCTGTTGAGCTTCCTGAGGGCAGGGACCCTGTCTTCTCTCTTGGAGCCAAGGCTCCATGTTGGAACTGGCCCTGACAGTGTCTGTTAAACTTCCACGAAACAAATGTTCCTGAACTTGAAGCCATAGGACAGGACTCTGAAGATCACTGAATCACATAGTGAGAGAATGATCCAGTCCTTTTTATAACAGCAAGAAGAGTGTCTCGGGTTGGTTCGAGGATGTCTTTAACAACTCTCTCACCCTTGCCGGTCTCCACATAGAACCAAGAACAGGTGGGTCCTAGACTCAGACTCTGGTGGATGAATGTGTCCAACAAAAGTAACAGCATTAGTTTAGAGTTATCTTCAATGTATACCAAGTGATACTGGTTTTCCATTTATAATGGCAACGTACCTTCCCTTAAGTTTTTTTAAAATTTTAATTCAGTTTCAGACATACAGAAAAGTTGCAAGCATAATAGAGTTCCTGGATACCTTTCACCCAGATTCCCTTAGTGTCAATATTTTCTCCCTCTCTCTCTTTGTCTCTCCCCCTACCTTCCCCACCAAACTACCTACCTAACTACACACACACGCACACACACACTTTTTTCCGGAACTATTTAAAAGCATGCTGTTCTTTCACTGCCTGTCCTGGTAATGTCCTTTCTGGCAAAAGAAAACCCCAGGCCGTGCCTTGCATTCAGTCAATATGCCTCTTTTTTTTTCTTTTTTGCCATGGAGTTTCATTCTTGTCACCCAGGCTGGAGTACAATGGCGTGATCTCGGCTCACTGCAACTTTCGTCTCCTGGGTTCAAGCGATTCTCCTGTTTCAGCCTCCCGAAGTGCTGGGATTACAGGCGTCTGCCACCATGCCCAGCTAATTTTTGTATTTTTATTAGAGACGGGGTTTCACCATGTCGGCCAGGCTGGTCTTGAACTCCTGACTTCAGGTGATCTGCCTGCCTCAGCCTCCCAAAGTGCTGGGATTACAGGCGTGAACCACAGCGCCCGGCCTCTTTTACCTCTGAGTGTGTCAGTACTCCAGTGTGTATCTCCTAAAAGCAAGACTATTTTGTTACATAAGTGTAGTACACTTTTCAAAATCAGGGAACTAACACTGATATAACCCTGTAATCACTAGACCTCCTTCCTGTTTCACTGCCTGTCCCCATAATGTCCTTTATGGCAAAAGAAAACGTCAGGTCACGCCTTGCGTTTAAGCGGGACGTCTCTTTAACTCTGTTCATCTGAAACAGTCCTTGAGTCTTTGTATTCTATGACACTGGCATTTTTGAAAAGTATCTGCCAGATATTTTGTAAGATGTCTAAAGTTTCCTTTTTAAATAAATTTAAGTTTTAAATACGTAAGTCCACTTAAAAAACTATCAAGCAACCCAAAGAACAAATGGTCTACAGATGAAGCACAAACTGTGAAGAGGTACGTGGATTACAGTTTTGAGAAATGTTGCCTTAAATCAACTTCCTTCTGCCCCTGGGGCTTCACCCCACTGGGATGGTCAGGCCTTGGGTCACTGAGTTAAGAACAGTCAATAAAGTGGTGACACTAGGCTGTCCCAGCCTGTGTGCAGGGAGCTCACTCTCAGAGGCAGAGTCAGGGTTCTTGGCCCTCTACCAGATACTAGTGAGGGGCTGGGAGGAAAGCATGCTTTGGGTGGGTGCACGGTACATGCAAATCTCAAACGTGTCTCAAAGAAAGAACAGGCAGGCCGGGTGCGGTGACTCATGCCTGTAATCCCAGCACTATGGGAGGCTGAGGTGGGAGGATCACTTGTGCCCAGGAGTTTGAGACTAGCCTGGGCAACATGGTGAGACCTTGTGTCAAAAGAAAGAAAAAGAGAGAGAGAGAAAAAAAAAAAAGAGAGAGGAGGGGAAGGAAGGAAGGAGAAAGAAAGAGAGAGAAAGAGAAAGAAAGGAAGAAAAAAGAAAAAGAAAGAAAGGAAAGAAGAAAGAGACAGAGAGAAAAAAGAAAAAGAGGGAGAGAAAGAAAGATAAAGAAAGAGAGAGAAAGAAAGAAAGAAGGAAGGAAAGAAAGAAAGGAAGAGAAAGAAAGAAAGACAGCAGAAGGAAAGAAAAGAATGGGAATAAAGAAAGAAAGAACTAGCCAGGAGTGGTGGCGTGTGCCTGTAATCCCAGGTACTTGGGAGGCTGGGGTAGGAGGATTGATTGAACTTGGGAGGTCAAGGCTGAGTGAGCTATGATCACATCACTGCACTCCCCTCTGGGCAACAGAGCAAGACCCTGGCAAAGAAAGAAAGAAAGAAAGAAAGAGAGAGAGAGAGAGACAGAGAGAGAGAGAGAAAAGAAAGAAAGAAAGAAAGAAAGAAAAAGAAAGAAAGAAAGAAAGAAAGAAAGAAAGAAAGAAAGAAAGAAAGAAAGAAAGAAAGAAGCCATAAAATCAGGAATGGAGAAGAGAGCTTGAGAAAGCAGTAGGAAGACGTGAGTATGGGCAGAAGAGGTGAGTTTCCTGGAACAGGAAGGGAGGGAGGAGATCTTGAGGTTTCTACTGGGCAGAGCTCCAGGGCTAATGCTACCGCCATCACCCCTATACTTCAGAGGGGTCCCCACAGCTAGAGGGGCTTTGACATTAGCAGGAGGACTTGACTACTTCCAGCCCTGCACTAACTATCCCCAGGGTAGGTGGCCTGGGGACAAAAGGCCGCAGTAGGTGGCCTTGCCTGGCCCTGGACCACAGAAGAGCTCTTTCACAGGATGGGTTGTTCTTATCAGAGCGTGAGCGTGGGCATGAGCTGAGGGGGTCCTGCAGGGACAGACGTGCGTCTGGAGCTGTGCAACTCTAGCGTGTGCCGAGTCTCTTCTGCTGCACGCAGGATGCACCCACCTACTCTTCAGGTTGCCAAGAAGGTGGGAGGGATGCAGGCGAGGGCAGCAAACGCGGAGCAGACTGCAGGAAGTCACGGCACCGGCCACAGAAGGGGGAAAAGAGGGTGACTGTCAGAGCGATGCGATGAAGGGTATTGCTTGGCTATGCAGAAAAGTTGAGGGGGGCTACTGACCCCAGTTATTTTAGTATCTCATCCTTAGATAAGAAACAGCCTTCACCTGCCTCGAAACCGGGGGAGAGAGGCAGGCCTGGAGGGAGGGATGGTCACCCCAGAGGGGAGGCCATGGGAGGGAAGCGGAGTCCCCTGGGCCCAATGCTGGTGTTTCTAGGGAGAGCTGTGTGTGTGGCCTGGAGGCCATGGAGGAGAATGTGTTTGTGAGTGTCTGGACGAGGATCATTTTATCTCCCCACTGTGTGGAAGGATGGAGAGGAGGCAGTGAGTGTGGGCCTGGTCGGGCTCAGCGCGGGGAGGGGAGGCAGGAGACCCCACAGGCAGAGGGGCTGTTTGTGAGCAGGGGGCTTGAAGGAAAATGAATCTCAGCCAGAGCCCATGGCCCTGGGGCCCACTCCCTCCCCTCCCCCTCCTCCTGCACTTGGTGGGTGACTGGGCAGGTGGGAGGGGCTGGGGGAAGGGAGCCAGGGAGGGGGCACCTGCCCTCAGCCAGCATAGGGCTGGGGTCCTCTGTGGAGGGGGTGGGGGATCCTTCCCCAGGAAAGAATGTGTCATGGTCGCCCGCCCACTCTCTGCCCCTCCAGCCTATCACCTTTCCATCTTCTCTCCTCTCCTCCCTCCTGCTCGCCCGTGGTAGCTGCACCAACTGGCTGTGAACCTGGCTCCCCTGGTCCTAGCTGGGTGACCTTGAACTAGTCCCATGACTTCTCTGGGCTTCACTTTTCTCGTGGGGAAGGTAACGGACATTAGGAGACCTTAAGGCTCTGGGAGGTTTTGAGAATTATTAACTGAGGCCACAATGTAAGGGGTCCAGCAAGTGCAGGGTTCGGGGCCAGGGAAGAAAAAGGCTTGGTCTGGCTGCTCCTGCCTTCCACTGTCTGCGCAGACACGCCGCTCTCTCCCTCTGTCTTCCTCTTTTCCTCTCTGTCTCATGACTCTCTCCCCCCATCCCCCACCCCCCGCCCCGCTCCTTTATCTCCCTTTGTTGCTATTTCGGTCCTTGCTCGATGATGTTGGTAAGAGGTGAGCCTCTTTTCATGTCAGGATGCCCGAACTCCGTCAAACTGGTAAACAGCTGAAGGATGTGGTGGGAGATGAACTTTCCACTGAGGCTTCTTTCAACCCATCCCTTCCCTGGGGCTCCCCTGCGCCTCCCTGCTCTGGAGACTCCATCCCATCCTAACAAAGCGAGGACAGGGACCTGGGACGGCGGCCAAGAGAGGTCCACGCCAGACGGCCACACGGGCTCCAGCCGCTCTGTCCGTTCACCAGAACCGTCAAGAGGGTCTTTGAGAGGGCGGAAGTGGAAACCGCAGATGGGGCGATAGCGAGGGGTGGGGGATGGACAGGTGTATGTCGGAGGTGAGGTTTCCAGGGGACAAGGTTAGGGACGAGCAGGTGATGCCCTGCCAAGGAAGGAAAGCCCGTACCTGCGCTCCCTGGGAGGGGCCTCAGAGCCTCGGAGCCACAGCCATGTGGGTCCTGGTGGCATAATCCTGCCAGAGCGTGCTCCTGACCTGGTCCCCTCGGGCTCTCTCAGATATCTGGAGGATGCCAGTTAATTGTGGGGCCTGAAGAACTGTGTGTGGCTCCAGTTGGGCATTGGGAGGCACAGAAGTGAGACTTTGGCATGGATTGTACCTTCACATGGGAAGGAGGAGGGCATGGGCAGCGGCCATACCATGACCGGCTGATAGCCCTGGGAAAAACTCTGAACCTTCTTGAGCCTCAGTTTCCTCAGTCATAAGATGGGGATGGTGCTGGTTCCTCGTGGGGCTGTTGAGAGCATAAATGAGTCAGTATCTGTGCTCAGAACAGTGCCTGATGCCCAGGTTCTGAGTGTGCACTCAGGAATCGAAGCTATTGTTAATGTCACTGTCATATTGTCATCAGGGCTGGAGGCTGCTGCGTTGGAGAATCGTCTCCCATGTTTCTCATCACTCTCCAAGTCCTGAATCCTTCTCCAACTCGTTCCCTCTTCTCCATCTCCCAATGCTAACCACCCCCCACCCCCCGACTGGCCTCCCTTCCTTCAGGCCCCAGCTCCGTCAAACCTCCCTCCACTTCATAACGGCAACCCTTCTAGAGCATCCATCTCATCGGATCACTTCCCTGCCTTAGAAACTGCTCCCGACTCCCAACACCTTTAAGACAATGACAAGGGTCAAGTTACACAAGACCCTTGGAGATGCTCCCTATGCTCTTTCCCACCTGCGCACCCCCTTTTCCCCTGGGCTTCAGGCAGCATGCACCATACTTGCACATGTTGCTACTGAGAACATCCTTCACTCTTCCATCCAGCAAACTCCTACGCATCCTTCAATGGCCGACTTGATTGTTCCCTCTTTTGTCATGCTTTTCCCAATAAACCCTGGCAGAGTTAGTGGCTCCTTCCTCTCTGTCCACACAGCCTCTGTAGCGGTGTGGTGGAGTCCTATGTGAGGCAAAAGGTATCTGCTTGGACAGCATGTGGGAGAAAACTCAAATACGGGTAGCATCACTCTGCCCTTGGGAACGTTCTGTGGGATACTAGAGAAGTAAAAAGAAGCAAGGAGCCCAAGACGGTGCCTGGATGTCATTTCTGTATACGAAGGTGTAGGCAGCAAGAGGGCTTCACATCTGCTTGTTTCTACATCAGAGACACAGTTGTGTTTACCTGGGGTGGGCCGGGTGGGGAGGAAGGGGCAGGGTGGAGGGGGAAAGATTTTAATGGTATGAATTCATGTTGTTGGAGTTTTAATGATGTTAAGGTATTTCCCATTTTAAAAACAGAAAGGGTCCAGCACAGTGGCTCACGCCTGTAATCCCAGCACTTTGGGAGGCCTAAGCAGGATGATCACTTGAGGTCAGGAGTTCAAGACCCGTCTGGCCAACATGATGAAACCCCATCTCCACTAAAAATACAAAACTTAGCTGGGCATGGTGAC
This sequence comes from Macaca mulatta, assembly GCF_049350105.2. Lineage (NCBI taxonomy): Eukaryota > Metazoa > Chordata > Mammalia > Primates > Cercopithecidae > Macaca > Macaca mulatta. Next base: position 13,048,879 of record NC_133419.1, read on the forward strand.
GTGTGCCTGTAATCCCAGCTACTCGGGAGGCTGAGGCAGGAGAATTGCTTGAACCTGGGATGCAGAGGTCGCAGTGAGATGAGACTGTGCCACTGCACTCCAGCCTGGGTAACAGAGCAAGACTCCATCTCAAAAAAAAAGAAAAGAGAGAGAAAGAGAAGGAAGGGAGGAAGGAAGGAAAGAAGAAGGAAGGAAGGGATGGAGGGAGGGAGGGTGTAGAGGGAGGGAGGGAGGGAGATAAAGAGGGAAGGAGGGAGAAAGGTAGGGAGGAGGGCAGACAGGGAGGGAGAGAGTGGGGGAAAGGAAAGAGCAGTCGCTTAGGAAGACGCCTGTACGTGAGTCTGCCCTGCTCTGGCTCCAAACCAGATGTTCTTCCGGCAGCGTTAGAGCAGCTCGTTGAAATGGTGGGCTTTGTTTCAGGCCCACCATGTATGAAAAACGAATCCCCAGCAGCTAAAATCTCACCCCGTGTGGCAAGGTACCCACAGGATGAACAGTTTCCAGGATCTGAGGGAACGGAGGGTCCACAGCTCCCGTCTGTCTCCTCCTGGGTGTTTGTTCAGCCAAGGGAAGTAGTGGGCTGGGTTGCCCCTTGTCTTTCTCTTTGCTGCTGAGCACACACTTAAGTTCATGGGGGTTAAACACGCTCATGATGAGCCCTCGCTGTGCAGCGTGGTGTTTTCACATTGGGGCTTTGGCATTAGGTGGAAAAGTTGTGCTACCTGCCAAGCTGTGTGGCTTCTGGCTAGTCACCTAACCTCTCTGGGCTTCGGTTGCCCTATTTACAAATTAGGGAGAATAATACCTTCTCAGAGTGCCCTTATGAGGATTGCATGAAACAACACATGCGTGGCACATAGTAAATGCTACCCACCATCATCATCACCATGGTGATGAATGGCAGTTACTGGTCTCTCTCTGCCCCAGGTCCTGTAAACTCCCCGAGGGCAAGGGCCAGGCTCCAGTCCTTTCTGTGCCTCCCAGAGCTCAGCACAGAGCTGGCTCTATAAGGGTGCCCTGATAGTGTTGATTTTACATTCCCGAACCCCACATCCCAGAATGCAGCCAGTGCCTGTGCTGTTGGTGGGCAGACAGGCCGGTGTCTCCAGATTCTAGGCCGGGGCTCTGGTAATGCCCAGCCATGTGGCTGTGGTGGCACAGGGACACTGGAAGAGTCATGATTAACACTCAGACTCTGAAGCTAGGCTGTATTTAAGTCCCAGCACTGTCATTATTTAGCTGTGTGACCTTGGTATTTTACTTAACCTCTCTGGGCCTCAATTTTCTCACCCATGAAATGGGGTTGTGAGACTCGACCATCCCTCATCTCCTCTCAAGCTGGACCTCCCTTGACCTCGCGAGCTGTGCAGTTTCTTGCTCTGTCTTTGCTTGTGTCATTCCCTCGGCCTGGAATGCTCTTCCCTGTCCACGTCCATGTTTCACTCCTATTCATCCTCCACAGCCCAGATCAGGCGTCAGCTTCCCAGGAATTCCCTGTGCATCACTCTCTGCCTGAGCTTGCAGAGCTGTCAGTCAAATTGCTGGGTGCTTCCATTCTGGGGCAGCCCTTCCCCCAACGCCAATGTTTCTGAAACCACTGGGTTCTGTTGCCAAGTCCATTGGGCCTCTTTGTGTTTCCTCTTCCAGATCCTTGAGGCGTATTATAACGAGGTCTCCCAGGAGTGGCGGGGAAGCCACCTGCTTATGTTTGCGACTTCCCTGGCAGGCTGGTGCTCCTTCAGGTCAGAACCTGGCTGTCATTCATCTCAGCTTTCCCAGTCCCAGCACAGGCCTGGCCCATGTCGGCTCAGTAAGGAGCAGGTCCCAGGTCTGAGTTCCTGGGAGGCACAGAGAAGGGGCCAGCTGGGATCAGCCTCCTACTGTGTGCGACGCTGTGTCTCCAGACTGCCCAGGGCTGGGGCAGAGCGTCCCAATTTCTCTGAGACTGTGGGGGTGGGGGCCTGGGTGGGAGAGCTGGGGTGAGAGAGGCAGCTCCGGGGAGGCTGGAGAAATGGGGGTGACTCAGAAGGCATTGCCATCTCCCTGTGTGAGCCGGGGCGGGCATGGGGTGGGGAAAGATGGAATTGTGACTCTGTTACTAATTCTCAGTGGCCTTGGACAGGTCCTTTCCCACCCTAGGTCTCACTGTCCTCACCTGTAAAATGAGAGTGGGACAAGCCGTTCTCCATGTTCCCCCAGCCCCCGCCCTGCCCCACCCCCAGCACTAACGCACTGGAGACCCAGGCGCTGCTGAGTGTCTCCTCGCTTCCCCTTTCTCCTTTTAAAGCGTGCTCTTACCTGCAGTGATTAATCTACCAATGACGGGGGCATTTACTGCCAACCCTCTAACCCTCACCACCACCTGCGAGCTACCCACGACTGCCCACACATTCTACAGACCAACTTACAGCAAACAAAGGCTCAGAGATGTTGAGTGGTTTGCCTGAGGCCACACAGCCAGGATGGGTGGAGTGGGGAGCTGAACCCAGGCATTCACAAGCCCCCTGCCCCTGAGTCTGCCCCACCTACCCCAGCAGTGGCTCCTCCCCTAGGAATCCCCCGCCACCCTGGGGAGGGTTCAGAAGGCCCGAGGAGGGGGCCCATTGCTGCCAGCCACATCCTGTGACGGTTGCCCTGGGGAGCGCGGCTTTCTCTCTACCTCTGGGACAGGTGAATGGAAAGCAGGCCCCGCCTAGCCCCACAGTCCCACCTCCTTCATCACCCGCCCTTCCTGGGAGGGCTCTGAGAAAACCTGAGCCCCAACCCTCACCCTGCAGGCAGAGCTGGGCACTGGCCATGGCAGCAGGACGAAAGTCACAGCCCTGAGTGGGCAGAGGACTGGAGGAAATGCCGATTCCTCTGTGCAGATCCGCTCCAGTCCCCTCCAGCTCCACCGGCCTCATCCCCACCTCCTTCTGGGGTGGTGCAGCCCTTTGCCGGGCAACTCTAAGCATACAACTCCCTGGAATTAGCCTACCTTTGAAGCTGTTGGGGGCTCAGGCGGGAACTCATTCAGCGCAGTAACCCCTGCCACTGAGCCCAGGGCCGCTGTGGAGCAGCCCAGGGAGGCAATGAGGTTGAGTTCTCATAGACTCTGCCTCTGAGTCTGTCAGATTCTGTTTTCCTATCCCCAGTATTAAAAAAGTCTTTGCGATAGAGTCTCACTCTCACCCAGGCTGGAGTGCAGTGATGTGATCATGGCTCACTACAGCCTCAAATTCCTGGGCTCAATTTCCCTCCCTGCTTCAGCCTCCCAAGTAGCTGAGACTACAGGTGTGTACCACCACACCTGGATGATTTTCAATATTTAGTTTTATTTTTTGTAGAGATGGGATCTCACTATGTTGCCCAGGCTGGTCTCGAACTTCTGGGTTAAAGTGATCCTCCTGACATGGCCTCTGCTGAGAATTACAGGCGTGAACCACTGTGCCCGGCCTGCCCAGTGATTTTTATGGCACTGAGCCACAGTGGGTTTTCCAATTCCCCAGCATTTCCACCTAAACAGATAGAGTTGCCCCCACCATTGCCCCGACCTGACTTCTCCCCTGCATGCACACACACGCATGCACACACACACACACACTCTGCACATGGAGCAGTTGCTGTTGGTGCTCTTCTTGGACCATTGCCATGGAAGATGGCTTCTTATAGCACGTGCCTCTGACCCTCTGCCTGTGGCTTCTCCAGACACAGCACGCGCTCAGCTCACTCACAAGCCGCTCGGTAGTGCTGGGGCTGGGGGTTAATGCTCCTCAACCAATGACAGGCAGAGAGGGTGGGTCAATATCCCAGCTCCCTGCCCCCTTGGTGGGACAATTCTGAGGTGTGTCTCCCAGAGGTCCCCAGCACCACTGAGCCCTGGCTGCCCATAATAGCAACCTGTTCGTGAACATTGTCTTCCTTCCTTCCCCCTTTTCCTTCCTCATTTTCTTACTGCTGCTCCCTGGGATTACTTCCCATATGAAAGATTTGAGCTCAACTCTTTGTCTCATTGGTATCCAACATATGCCACGCACACACACACACACATGCACATACATGCCACACACATGCACATACATGCCACACACGCATGCACATACATGCAACACACATGCACATACATTCCACACACGCATGCACACACACATGCAGCCTGGGTTCTATGACGTTTAAGAAATTGTCATTGCACGCCCTGGTTTAATTCAGCAATTCAGTTTAATCTCAGGATACTCAGAGCAGGACAACAAAGCCTGGTCTGAGCCCGTGGACCTCTCTCTGGGGGCTGCACGGAGACATTCGCAGCCCTGAGTACAACACTGCGTATTCATGCATCCCTCCCAGAAGCATCCTCATCAATTCGAGGAGACACATGGGGACTCGGGGCCTAGTGCAGCTTCTGAGCCCCTTCCTGGAAGACATCTCTATGCTCCTGCCCCCATGGGGACTGGGCCCCTATCTCTGGGGTCTGTGGTGGGGCTGGGCTGGAATCTTCTTTGTAAACCATAGGAAACTCAGAATAAACACCCATTGTCCAGGGACAGTCACTGTAGAACTGGTCTGTGCCCCTGGCGGACTTGGAGTGTCTCTGGGGCAGGACTGGCCTTGGGCCCCAGTTCCTTGGTTGGGGGTACACAGTCAACCTGTCATTGTCAGCTGGTTGTGCCCAGGAAGGCTGTATTCCCTGCCCAGGTGCAGTTACCACCCCGAGCAAAGCCTGGGACAGCTGGTGTGCTATCCCGTCCCAACACTGATAGGTGTTGTCACCTATCAGTGACAACAGCCCAGCAGCCCCTAGTGCGTGGGTCCTCCTGCAGCAGCACTGGCATGGGGGCCCAGTTCTGCCCCTCCCAGGACTTCTGGACCCTGAAGTGTCAGAAACTCGGGGAATCAAAGCGTCGGACACTTGAGGTTTGGAAGGGGCCTCCAGAGTCATCCAGTCCAGCTCTCCAACTCCCCTCCACCAGCTGCTGAGAGGTAGCCCAGACTCTGCTTGTTCATGCCCGAGACAGAGGGCTCACACCTGTTGGAGGCAGCATCCTCCCTGGGGCTGCTATCTGGGGCTGGGGGAGGGCGGTGCCAGCAGGTTTGGCTTGATGGATGGAGACTGAGCAGTACAAGGTGTGACGTTTCCTTCCATCTCTCCAAGAGAGGACTCTCAGCCCCATGGGGAGGTGAGCTGGGAGGGAGGGGAAGGGGAAAGGGAGTAGGTAGAGCAGGAGGCCAGAGGGTCGGAGCCACCCCAGGAGCCTCGGCTGGCCCGGCCTAGGCTGCGCCGATGTCGTCGTAGTCATCGTTGTCGGTGGAGTCAGGCTGAGGGCTGGGGGACCCTGTGGGCAGAGAGGCCCAGGTTAGTGGGAGACCCAGTCATTGCCCCTGCTGCCCCGCGGGACAGAGCTGAGTGGGTCTGGCTCCACATCACTATCCCCGTGGGATGCTACATGAAGCTATCTGATCATCTTGCTTCCGGCCATGTCCCTGGCTGGGACATCAGCACTAAGGGAAGAGCCTTGTCTGTCTGGTTCAGGGCTGTGGTCTCCACGATAGCACACTGCACGACATGGTGGACGGCTGAATGCTAGGAGCCCCTCTGCTACCACAGTCTCCCCCAAGGGGCCAACCAGCTGCTTCTGCTTGAATGCCTCCACTAACAGGGAGCTCACTTCTTATCAAAGCAACCTGTTTGACTATTTCTTCATCCCGTCCACATCCATTTTCCCCACCTCTTCGTATTCTTGTTGTGTTTGTGTTTGTTCTTTTGCAGAGAGAGAGTCTCGCTCTGACCCTGTGGTGGCACGATCCATAGTGATACGATCATAGCTCACTGCAGCCTGGATCTCCTGGTCTCACACCTCCCACCTCAGCCTCCTGAGGAGCTAGGACTACAGGCACATGCTACTACGCTCAGCTAATAATTAGTTTTTAGTTTTGTAGAGACTGGGTCTTGCTATGTTCCCGGGGCTAGTCTTAAACTCCTGGCCTCAAGCAATTTTCCTGCCTTGTGCTGGGATTACAGCCTTGAGCTACCATGCCTGGCCTTGCTTTGTTTTTTAAAAAGTTATTTTCCCTCTCTTCTTTCACCCTTTCTTTCTCCTTTTCCCCTTGAGTTAATGCATCCAATAGTTCCCCACTCATCTACTCCCCAGTGCCTCTCTGTCCCCCTCCCAAAATCCTTTCCCCAGATATTGGCACCTGGACAGCCAAACTGCTCCTCCGAAGGGGGCTGGGGTGGTGGCTGGAAGTTCTGGTACCACTCCCCGGACGAGGTGCTGGAGCTGTCATCAGCCGAGGGCCCTGCTGGAAACCCCCAGAACCAGTCACCCGCTGCCAGCACACAGCCACTTCTCAAGTTGCCAGAGCTGGGGGGCCCACGTGACTCACAAGAGCCAAGTCCCTAGCTTGACAAATGACAAAGTGAAGGCCCAGAGATGGGAGGAGACTTCTCCAAGGGCACACAGCGAATGGCTGTGGGACTGGGTAGAATCCTGACCTCGGCCTGGCTCAGGGCTCCCAGCTTCACGCCCCCTCCAGCCAGGCTGGCTATGGGATGGGGTTCGGGGGAGGCACAGCTTACCTGAAAAGGCTGGCTGGGTGCCGGCCAGCTCCAAGTTTGGGGGCTGCTCCGGGAAGGAACTCCTCTCTGAAGAAAACACCTGGGGGTTCCATGGAGGTGGCTTGCTTCTGGGACTATTGCAGTAATCCTCCCCCGAAGAGGTGCTCGACTCACTGTTGCTCCTCGGGTGATACTGAGGACCCAGGGATGGCGGGTCTGTAATGCAGTGTCCAGGGTTGGCAGCTGGGATGTGGGAGGCATGCAGCTCTTCAAGTCCTAAGCCAGGAAACGGAGAATGGTGACAAAAGAAGCCGTGCAGCAAGAAGACTTTAAGTCAGACTTCAGAAAGCACTTACTGCCTATAGGATTGATTAAAGTCCAGAAAGACTCATTGAGGGAGGCTCCTGCTGGAAGGTCTCAAGGTGAGCTGAGCTACTGTCTGGAGGTGGGGCTGCCATTCACCCCCCTCCCCAACCTGACTCACCTTCCTCCAAGGGTGGCATCTGGAACCTGCTCTGCTGGACCTCCTCATCTGTGACCCGATGCCGCTGGGAATCTGCAAGCAGAGGCAGTGGTGGAGAAGGGTGAAGGCTCAACCTCATCATTTAGGAGCCTGGAGAAGGGACTGGATTTCCTTGGGCCTGGGGTGGCTGAACAGGGTGGGAGGACAACTCTAGAGGCAGAGAGGGCTTAGCATTTCCCATCAAATTGCAGGTTCATATCCCAATCCAACAGACCCTTCACCTCAATCTAGGGCCAACGTGTTTAACTAGCCTGGGGCCAGAAACTCTAGTGCCCTGCAATCTCCCAGCCCCCAGCCCCAGCTGTCCCTCCTACTACTTAGAGAGGTATCAGGAGTCTGGGTTCTGTCCTTGTGACCTGGCAGCTCTAGGCAGGAGAAGGACAGATGTTTGCTCCTTCAAGAAGCCTTCCTAGAGTGAAACCCAGATGGTCTGGAATTACTGCATCACAGGCTCTGTGGCATCTTCAAGTTTCAGAAACAGATTTGTAGAGTCTGGAGAATATGATTGTCTGGGATCTTGGAGTTAGCTCTTTTGAATCTGGTACCACTGACTTTTAATTTCAATGTTATAGCATCGTGGACTTTTAGTCTTGCATCTTACATGCCTGGGCTCAGAACCTCAGGTTTGATAGACACTTCATCCCTGTGGCTCCCAAACATTGGTCCTCAGGCCAGAAGAAGTGGAATCATCTGTGTCCCAGCCCCAGAAGCCCTGGGTTAGCAGGCGGGGCCGGGACAGCTGTCTGTTGCCCAATATCCATTCTGGCTTTTATCTGGACACAGCTGCCCAGGACAGAGATTTCGTTTCCCTGCCTCTCTTGCAGCTAGTGGGTTTGTGTGCTGGGTGCTGGGTTGTGAGCGGGAATGCTGTGGCCATCTCCAGCATCCTGTCTTTCCCTTGCCCTTGCCTGGAATGTGGACATGCAGGTGAGCCATTCTGGACCATGTAGATGAAGGCAACATCTTAGGGACTGCACAGCAACAAGAAAGAAGGGGCTGGGTCCCTGCCAACCTCTCAGGATCCTGTCATTTGGAGCCTTCGGTCACACACAGCCAAACTCATCCTGACTGATACATTAGGTGTGGGGAGGGGCTCAGGAATTGTTGACAAGCTCCCAAGTGATTCCACAATAGGGTGTGGGATGCGCTGGTCTATTCCAACCTCCCAGCATTGCCCGGGCCCTGCCTTCAGCGTTATCTTTCCTCTTCCTATCCCAGAAGGCAAAGAAAAGAGCCGGCTATGAGGCGCAAGCTGGCATGAGAGTGGAGGTAAAGAAGTGGGTGGGGCTGATGGGATCAGACAGGGCAGGATGGGACACGGAGGGATATGGGCGGGCAAGAACCCCTGCCAACTGTGTGTCTCATCTGCACTCCCCCATCTCTCACACAGAGAGCCATCTTTAGGTGAGTGTCAAAGGCCTGGTTTTAAGACCCTACATGGCCGGAGACAAACATGGGAGAGACAGAGGTCAGAGCGGAGATGTCCTGAGACATCAAGATGACCCCAGGGTCACAAAGCACTGTGAAAACGTCAATGTGGGACCATTTACAGTCAATCCAGTGGGTAACCAGGGGGATTCTGTCCACGTCATGCAGGGGTTACTAGGTGGGACTACTGACGGTCCCCTCGGGGTCCCCTCCCTGATTCAGGCAGGTGGGCCCTCGGGAACCCAGCCAGGCACTCACTGTAGAAGGTGGTCAGGGCCACAGGAGGTTGGGCGCTGAAGTCATAGTGCTCATAGTCTGAGTCCGAGCCAGAGTCTGAGTCCTCAGGGGGCGGGGCCTGGACCTCGATGGGCAGCATGAAAACTGGGGAGAGAACAGAGTCGGGGGCATGGCAAAGTGGTGGGCAGAAAGGTATAGGGAGAGATGGTAGAGAGTATGAACAGCAGAGGTGAGAGGCAGAGTGGCAGGAGAGCACCAAGTAGCCCTTTTTTTTTTTTCTTTTCTGGGACAGGGTCTCACTCTGTTGTCCAGGCTGGAGTACAGTGGTGCCATCACAGCTCACTGCAGCACTGACCTCCTGGGCTCAGGTGATCCTCCCACCTCAGTCTCCCTAGTAGCTGGGACCACAGGCATGCACCATCACACCCAGCTAATGTTTGAATTGAGAAAGGTTTTCACAATGTTGCCCAGGCTGGTCTCAAACTCCTGGGCTCAAGCGATCCATCCCCCTCGGCCTCCCAAAGTGCTGGGACTACAGGCATCCACCACCGTGCCCGGCCTGGGTAGCCCATCTTGCACAAACCACCCAGTCTGAAGTTTCTAGGCTGCCTTCATTCATTTCCAATATGGAGAACTAAACATTTATTTAGCAAACGCTTAACACAGTACTTGCTATATGTAAGGCACTATTCTAACACTTACAAGTATTACCTCATTTAACCCTCATGATAACTCTGTGAAGTAGGTACATTACCATCCCCATTTTACCTTGGAGGGAACTGAGGCACAGACAGGTTCTTACCTGGCCCAGAGCCGGCAGTCTGGCTCTAAACCTCTAGACTGTGCTATTCGGTGAGCAACTGCCCTGTGCTAAGCCTTGTGCTAGATGCTGTATTCACATTCTCTTCTCAAATATATGGACACTCTGTGCAAAGGATATTTACAATATTTGGCTGAGTTTTGTATTGGTTTTTATGTCATTGAACTCTTTCCCATAAAGGTGACTGAATATATTCATAATGCAAGGTGATTAAGCTCAAATTCCTCTGCAAGACTTTCAAGAGGCAGAAGTCCATATCTCATAAAGGATGAATGACTGACCTAGTTTTTGTTTTTTGAGACAGAGTCTTGCTGTGTCTCCCAGGCTGGAGTGCAGTGACGTGATCTCGGCTCACTGCAACCTCCGCCTCCCAGGTTCAAGCGATTCTCCTGCCTCAGCTTCCCAAGTAGCTGGGATTACAGGTGCACACCACCACACCCCGCTAGTAGAAACGAGGTTTCACCATGTTGGCCAGGTTGGTCTCCAACTCCTGACCTCAAGTGATCTGCCCACCTCAGGCTCCCAAAGTGCTGGGATTACAGGCGTGAGCCACTGTGCCTGGGCCCAATTTTTTTTTTTTGCTTAGAAAACATGAAATATGAAATAAAACCACATTCGAGGAGAATCTTGATGGGGCTTCGCAAGGCCAATTGGGCAGGATGCTGACAGGGATGATGATATCACAAGCCTACCAGCCAAATAGCAGAGCAAAGCAGAACAGAGTTTTCCTCTGAGAACCAAGATCTAGACCGTGCTTAGCCTATATTTGTCCAGAATTCAAAACTCTAGAGTCCTAGTGTGACTGAATTGGAAGTCATCTGCCCTTCAACGTCTAGGGATGACTTGAGCCTGCTCAAGGTCCCAGGGCTGTGAATGGGCTGGCCCAGATCTCATCTCCAGTCGTATGTACGTCTTGGACCTAAGCAGTGCTGACCTTCCAGAAAGTGCACCCTTCTTGTCCTCCCCAGCCCTCCCACACCCAGGATGGGGGACATCCTACCTTCTTTGGGGATGGTGATGGGGACCGGTTGATAGCTATTGCTCCCTGCTGGGTTGGTGGTGGGTAGGTGCTGGTGGTTCACCATTACGGGGAGGGCTGAGGGAGGGGAGGCAGAAATTCTACAAGTCATTTTTTTGCCCTCTCCCAGTCTACCTGGTTCCATTCTGTTCTCATCGAGACACCACCCTCCTCATTCCCCCAACACTTGCAGGCACGCGCACGCGCACACACACACGCACACACATGCACAGAGCCTGGTCCTCCCCGCTGGTGGGTACACGACTGCTGGGCATGCTGGGAAAATCCTTTCCACCATGGGGAGTTCCCCAGGGCCAGGGTCTGGGGGCCATTGCTGGACCACACCACTGCTGCGGGGGTTCTGCCGAGGCCCACACCCCCCTGGGATGGCAGTGGCTCCCAGAACCTTGCACTTACCATATTTTCCTTTAATTCTCAAGAGGATGAAGGCTATGAAGATGAGGGAGCCAAGGAGAAGAATTCCCAGAACGATGGAGGAGATGAAGAGCATTAGCTCCCGAGATTCCTTGTTCTCTAGTTTCACTGTCACAGAAGATTCTGGAAACAAGAATTCCAATGCAGGAAGAAAGAGGAATGGGCACTCAACCTTCTTTTTGCCTTTCCATTCTCTATAAAGCTGACCTGCTTCCCTTTTTATGTTATCTTCCTCCTTGCTTCCTTTTTCCATTTTTTCCCATCTTCTTTTAAGTGTGTAGTATACATTAGGGGCTCAATAAATGCATACTGCATGCATGATTAATTGATTAAATGAATTACTGCCTGAAATACAACTCTGGCCACCAGGTTGCAGAGATCTATCTGTCTGCTAGCTCTTCAGTATTTAGTCTTTGTTCAATAGACAATTATTGAGTACCCTGTGTGCCTGGCACTAGACCCTGGGGCTACACATATGACAACAGTATCATAGGCCTTGCAGGGCTTTGTCTAGTGGAGAGGTCAATAAGTACCCCAATCCAATATGGTGAGGTACCTGCTGTGATGGAGGTTTGAACAGCGACACTGGAGGCATGAGGCCGTATAAAAGGCACCCCCTTCTCTGTGAGGGAAGCCCAAGGCTGACTTCCCAGAGATGGCGACTCTGAGCCACCTCTGGCAGTGAACAGACCATCAGGAGAGCTGTGCCTGAGACCCCCTCCTTCCCACCAGACATCCCCTCCACGAGGACAGGAGTGGGGTCTGGGATTCAGGGTCTCCCGCCTCCGCAGCCCCACTCTGGGGTGACTTCTTGCCTTCCCCCTCCCTCAGCCTCCCCTCTGCTTGAAAGAATGCAAAGCACAAGAATGGATACAGGGGGCAGTGAGGAGGGTGCCTGGAGTGAGCAGACCACAGGGCTAGATGACTAGTAGTGACAGCGACGGGGAGGGAGATGAGATCATCCAGACCTCCTTGCTGGAGGCAGTGTCTGCTTCCCCAGGAGAGAACCTGCTCCCTGTCTTCATTTTCTCTTCTCCCCTTTCTGTCTGTAAATGGGGAATTTTGGGCCAGGATGGGAGCTGGATCTGGCAGCAAGAAGTAGATGTGAGAGTGAGGCTGGGTGTTGCGGCCATGGGGAGACCCGTGAATGTGGGCCGAGAGGGCCGTGGCCGAGGGAGGGGCTGATGAACCAAGGACCGGGGCATGGTCCCTGGATCTCTCTTTGTGCTTCACTCTTTGCCCTTCCGGGATGGTGTGGATCCCCACCCCAACTTCAGGAAGAGAAAGTGTGTGCAGGTTGTCTGCAGGGCCTGGCAGGAGCTCGCCCGGCAGCCTGTGCAGTTGTGTGTTTCATTTCCTCTCTGTGCTGTCATCCATGGCTAGGGCCTCTGTGCCCTCTCCCCAAACCCCTGTTCACTGCTTCTGGGGTGTCTGAGAGAAGATGACAGAGAGCTAGGAGGCACAGCAAGGGAGTCTGGGCCAGCCCCTGTGGGTATCCCAGGACTGCAAAGGGGCTCTATGCCTGAACTAAATACTCATAGCAACAGCAGACCTTCAGACAGTTCTTACAGTCTTCGAGGCTCTGTTCTAAGTGCTTTACAAAAATTAATTCACTGGAGCCTCACAGCAATGCTAGGAGAAAGGTGCTATATGCATATCACCCCCATTTTATAATTGAGGCATCTGAGGCTCAGAGAGGTTAAGAGTTGCCCAACAGGACACAGCTAGCAAGAGGCACAGCTGGGATTTGAGTCCTGGGAGTCTGCTCTGATGCCAGCCAAGCTACACACAGCTGGTGGGTAGACCAAGGATGGACCTGGAATTCAGAGCCTTGGTTGTCAATTCTGGCCAGCAATCACTAGCTATGACTTCAGCCTCAGAGCCTCAGCTCCTTTCTTGATGTAAGGATTATACTAAGACCTCTCCCATTTGGCTACAGAGAGGATTAAAGGGTTGGGAAATAATAGCTACAAAGCACTAGGCCCAGTGTTTGGCCTGTTATGAACACAGGGCTGTGTCCCAATGTTCCCGCTACCCAGCTGGGCCAAGATCACCCTACCCCTGCCGCCCCCTGACCCTGACCCCTGCTCGAGGTGGTATCAGCTCTCTCTAGCTCTTTCCTTCTTCCCTCCAGGAGCTCACAGGAAAGTGGGGGAATGGACTCCTGTCCAGGAAGTCTCAGGACTCAGTAATCTACGGGCTGACTTGGCAAGGAGGGGATGTAGAAAGAGTAGAAAGCGACGCCCAGAGAGCCCCCGGGGAGGCAAGTCCATTGGCTGGAAGTGGAGGATGGGGACCAAACCATCCTCAACCCCAACACAGGTGTGCACAGAAACACACACACACACACACACGTGTCCAAGCTTCTGAGAAACCATGTAGTACCCAGCAACACTTACCTGTGGTGACTGTCTGAACACTTGCAGGGACTTCGGAAGTGGACAGATTGTGCAAACTCCGGGAAGCTGTCAGAAAGCACCGCCCAGTCACTCAATGCATGTTACTGAGCACCTACTGTGTGCCAGGCCTTGGGTTAGAAAGTGAATGGGACAGACAAGGAACCCAGAACTAGGGTTGTGCTCCTATCAGGGGCACGTGGCTAAGGAAACTTACATCCCTCCCCTCCTCCCCCCACAGTAAGGAGGAACTCATGGATTAAATGCTGGGAAGGCTCTTTGATTAGAATAAAGGGCTAATAGAATTATCCCTTCTTCCTGCGTAAGCTGCTACAGACCACAAATCCCTGTTCCATTCAGTTTCAGTTTGTTATTAATCGGCCTAGGGAGATGATGAGCTGACACTATCTTCATTATCATCATCGGCATTCCCGTTGGGCAGGTGTGCTCACACAGATAGGAGCTTAAAAGTCTCTCAGCAGTTACCATCAGGTTTCCCAGCTATCCTGCGAAGTACCTAGTATCAGCATCCACACTTGTAGGTTAAGGGACTGTTGGAAGCCTCCTTGCCAGTAAATGGCAAAGCTGGAATTTGTAACCAGGTGTCTGAATGCCGTAAGAACGCAAATATCATGTTTCTTCAGATCTATCTAACACTCACATTTTTTCAAACTTTAACACGTCTGAAACTGGGATCATAGCCTCAATCATTACGTTTGGTGGTTTATTTTGGCAGCGTTTGTTCTTCTTTACAATACATAAAATAATAATGGTGCGACTTATAAACAATGCCATCTTAGATTTGGTGAAATATGGTAGAACCCAAACCATAGAGTGCGTATGAGGCTTAGCTGAAATAAGAGCTACTTAGTGCTCAACAATGCCTAGCATATGATCAGGGTTCCAGAAGCTGTCATCGATATTTTTACTAGGGCCTGCTAATATTATTTTTACTATCATCACCAGGCCTGGGATGGCAAATTGGTTTCAACTCTTGAGTCAATCCCAGTTAAGAGGAACCGTTGCTTAGCATATAATGTCTTCATATACGATTCATCATTCTGGGGCTGAGTGGGGCATCTGAAAATGCCTCGATGAATTAGCACTGTCTGCCTGGGCACCGTAAGGACAACGGTCCTTCTTATGCCGTATGTGCCATTGCCGATCTGGTGCCTATTGTGGTCCTTGGGCTGTAAGTTTTTAGGACATGGATTCAGGTAGTATTCTGGCTCATATCAGGGGGGTAGAGTGGGATGGGGTACCTGAGCAGAGGACCCTGGCTGCCAGCGACTGGCTGCAGAGGTTGGAGTTGTTGAACCGCCAGGAGCAGTTGGAGAGGGTGAGCTCCTCCCCGTTGCATGAGTAGTACATCCTGCCGGACAAGGAGTGGGGCAGCCCCTTGGGCCTCTCGATCACGGTTCCGCAGCCCAAGGACTGGCAGAGTACCTTGGCCTCTGATGCGTACCACTCGCTGTCACACACTGTGTTCCAGACCCCTCGGAAGTGTACCTCCACCTGCCCCTCGCAGGCGTCGGCGCCCCCGGTCAGGCGCCAGGACTGGTGCTCTGCAGGAAAGGGGCAGGGGACAGAGTCCGGTCAGGATCCTTTGGGCAGATATTCCCGTCAGCCCAGACCCACCAGGGCAGGCACCAATGAAGGCATTTGGTCTCCAGATCTTGTGTCTTCTCCCTCCTGTGTCTGTGTCCCCCTGTCACCTGCCCCATCTGCTCTGGCCAGCCCTGCTGTGATAAGTGTGGTCTGTGGAGCAGCAGCATCGGCATTGCCTGGGATCTTGTCAGAAACAGACTCTGGAGCCCTGCCTCAGACCTACTGAATCAGAATCCACATTTTAACACTCCCACCTCCCCCATCTCCTGCATATCAAAGAGAGGCACTGGCTGGTCCAGAACCTTCTGGCCTCACCTGGACAGACCAACAGCCTCCTCAGAGGCCTCCCTGCCTTCAGTCTCTCCTTGCTGCTTGAATGCAGGTGACCAACTCCCGCTCGGGAAGAGTCTCACTTTTAATGTCATCTCTTTCAGGAGGTGGTCAGCCTTAGCCTCCAGCTCCACATTGCCTGCTGCCTCTAGACTCCACCTGACTGCCTTTCTTGGGGGCATTTACCACTTTCTCTCCTGAATTACGTTTGTCTCAGTCTCATCTCACTTCCTGAACTGTGACCTCTCAAGGACAGGGACCACCTCTCCGGCACTAACTCCAGGCTTGGCGCCCAGTAGGCCTATGGTGAGTGTCAGTGGTGACCGCGCTTCAGTGACTCCGCCCACTGACCTGAGCACACCACGCCCGCGTCCTCTTTGTGGCCGCAGTAGTGCTGTCCTGGCAGCCCCGGGCAGTCCCACAGGTAAGCTTCGGCCCCGGAGCAGTTCACCTGGTCCCGGTGGATAGGTCCACGGCCGGGCGTGAAGTGCAAGCCGGGCACGGCCTGGACTGCCCAGCCGCAGCCCAGTTGCCTGCACACCACGTGGGCGTCCTCCAGGTCCCAAGTGTCATCGCACACCGATCCCCACTCGCCATGCTCCAGCATCTCCACGCGGCCGGCGCAGGCGCCGCCACCGTCCACCAGGCGCAGCGCGCGGTTCTCTAGGGGTGGGAGGGGGTTGTGGACGCTGGGGCACCCGGCAAGGAAGGGAGGGTTGGGGTGATGGTTGGACTGGCAGGAGAGTTGTGAGCATGTTATGGACCCAGTAAGAAGGCTGTAGCCGGGTAGGCAAGACTGGGAATCCCCCCAGGGCTGCAGATGGGGTAGGTAGAGCAGCAGGCTGGTGGGAGGGACCAGAGGCCTGGTGGGCGGGGCCTGGAGGGCAGGTTTGGTATCCTGGGAGCCACAGCGCTAAGGGGAATCCTGTGAACCTGGCATGTTTATGTATATGGGGAAAGGGGAGGAGATAGAGACCCAGAGCGGGCGGGGACAGGGAAGCGGCGGGCCCAGTAAGTAGGGTTAGAGACCGGGTTAACTTTGGGAATCCAGGAGTGGGACTAGGGACCAAGTGTAGGGGAGTCTGGGGGCCAGATCCGAGGAAATGCTCAGATCTGGAAGTGACTCGACGTCGTCCTTCGGTGTGGGAACCCAGTGCGTTTGCGGGTTCCGCCTCACTGGTAGGCGGTGAGGGTGGAGGTCTGGAGCGCGAGGCTTGGGTCCAGGGGCTGGAGCCAGGGGCAGTGGCTGAAGGCCTGGGGAGTGGGGCAGGTGGGGGCCTGTGTAGGGGGTGCACTCGTACCTGCACAGATGACGCGGGCCCGCCTCCCGTCGCTGCGGCACGCGTGCTCCACCACCTCGCAGAGCTGCCACTCGGTGCCGCTGCACAGGAGGGCGGGTGCTCCGGCCAGAGTGGCGTTAGCGGCAGCGCTTGTGTTCCCGGCCGCCGGCGGGGGCGGCAGCTCGGGGGTCGGCCGGGGGAGCAGGGTGGCTGCCTCCGCCCCACCGCAGTCCAGTGCTCGGCACACGGCCTCTGCGGCGCGGCTGTCCCAGAGCGCCCAGCACGCGGGCTCCCAGGACGCCCTGAGCCGGACCTCCACCGTCCCGCTGCAGCTGCTGCTCCCGTTCGTCAGACGGACCGGAAGCCGCTCCCCTGGAAGTGTCAGACCAGTGAGCTGAGACCGGTGGGCCGGGGCAGGCGGTTGCCCAGGCTCTGCCACTGACTCTGCGTGACCTTTGACAACGCCCTGCTTGGCTCTGGGTCTCAGCTTTCCAATCTGCAAAATGGAGCCGGGCCGGCTCATCCCTGATCCCCCCTTGAGGCCTGACCCTGTGATTCTCCTTAGAGTCAGACGAAGGTGGGGCTCAGGAGTGACTCTAGAGGTTAAGATGGGTGACAGACAACCAGGGATCCAGCCCCCACAAACCCTCCTCACTTGCTCCTGTCTCCAGGGGCACCCGTTTGTGAAAGAAAGGCAGAGTTGTGAGTTCAGGGGCCCTGGCCCAATGGGTACATGCTTCCCCTGGAGGCCCCTCTGCTCCTCTGAGGGTACTGTCCTAGAGGCTGCCACAGTAACCAGGGAACCCTGGAGGATTGCCAAAGGGCTGGCCATGGGGTTGATGATGGGCTGCTTCAGCTGATGGTGGTCCTCACTTCCCCAGAACCCCTTCTTTGGGAACCACCTGCCCCTTTTAGCCCAGGATTGTACCCCCAGTGCCAGCATGCAGCTTTGCATAGAGTAGGTCCTTAATAAATGTCTGTGGAGTAAATCAAGGACCCATCTGGTGGAACCCTGCCACCCCCACCAAGAACTCTAGCTTGTTCTCCACAAATCCCCTTAAAATGCTCCAGGCATACCTGCCCACCTGTATGTGACTTATCAGTGGCCTCTCAAAAAATGGTAGTTCTACGATCTCAAAGTGAATTGATAGCGGAACTTCGGGTGATGGGTCAGGAAGAAGTGTTGTCTGAAGTCAGGGAGCCTCCTGGCATCCTAAATGTCCTTCCCTTCTTTATTACCATGGGGGACCACCTACAGAAAGCTGACCATGGACCCCCAGAGACAATGTTTGCTCACCTGGCTGCCAGACCTCGCTCTCTGCACTGCTGGCGTTGAGCTGGTCAGATGGGGCTGGAGACAGATGACCTGAAATGAACCAGCAGGAGCGTGGTGGGTGAGTGAGCTCAGGCCTGGAGGCCACAGAGGCACCCTGATGAGCAGGGGGCACTTCCTGGAGCCTGTGGCGGCTACAGGAGGCCTTTGGAAAAGACATGGTCCTCAACTTTGGGAGCATTTGCATTTGCCTCCCTTCAGGGTAGGGAAAATTCTCAAACATTGGCGTTTCAAGATCCTCCGCTTTATCTATTCATTGCACACACATCTTCAGAAATCGGAGTAGAACAGGTAGGAATGGCAGTGGGCATTGGGGCCAGACACACAAACTGGCTTCATGACCATGAATGAGTGACTTAATCTTTCTGTGCCAGTCCCAATTTTTCAACAATGATACTTAGGAAAATATTGTGAGACTGAAATGAGACAGCCCATGAAATACTTGACATATAGAAAAAGCTTGAAAATGGGAGTGATTTAGAAAAAAAAAATTTTGTTTGTAGAATTCGTTTGAGAATTTCATACCAGACTTTAGAATAATTGGCACATCCTGAACTGGGAACCACTGGATTGCAAAGTGTTTTCAGACACTAAGAAACTAACATTCACTAAGGACAGGTATTTGCATATATTATTCTATTTACTTTCTTTCTTTTCTTTTTTTTTTGAGACGGAGTTTCGCTCTTGTCACCCAGGCTGGAGTGTAATGGCTCGATCTCGGCTCACCACAACCTCTGCCTCCCAGGTTCAAGCGATTCTCCTGCCTCAGCCTCCCAAGTGGCTGGGATTACAGCCATGGGCCACCATGCCTGGCTAATTTTGTATTTTTAGTAGAGATGGGGTTTCTCCATGTGGGTCAGGCTGGTCTCGAACTCCTGACCTCAGGTAATCTGCCTGCCTCAGCCTCCCAAAGTGCTGGGATTACAGGTGTGAGCCACCGCATCCAGCCTATACTATTTACTTTCAACAACACAATGAGGCAGGTATTAGCATTCTTATTTTACGGATTAGGAAAAGGTGGCTCCAAAAGCAAAAATCAGTTGTCCCTGCCAGATAGGGTCCATTTATTCCACCAGAGCTACTATCCATTCTGCCCTGGGAGGCCGACCTGTTTGAATTAACCCCTGTCTTCCTGGGCCTTATGGCTTCTGCCAGATTCAGCCAATGGGGAGCCTTAGCAGAGATAGGAAGAAGTGAGGAGAGTGAAGATGTGACACTTATTCCTCTGGCCCCACCTGTGAGGTCCCTCGGGTAGGCTGTGTCCCTCATGTGAAGGACATTGTTTATTCAAGGTGACCTCTCCTTGACTGTCTCCTACTCGGACTCACTGACCGCTCCTTGGTTGTGTCTCCTTTGGCCAGAAGTTGCTCTTAGATTCTACTTACTGCATTACCTTGGTAAATAGTTCTTCTGTAAATGAGTCCCCTTTAAATTCCTATTCTAGGTGTGCCACCTGGTTCCTGCTGGGACCCTGACTGATGCATGGCCTGAGGCCACCCGGTGAGCAAGCTGCAGAGCCTGGATTTAAACTGTCTTCAAGGACTTGCCTCCCCTCTGGGCTGGGATGTTTGGGCTTGCAAAGCACAAAGGGAGGCTCTGGGGCAGGGACTTTTGTGGTTGCATATGAACTCCTCTGCATTTCCTGGTTTCTCTTGCACTTAAGGGTGGGCTGGTTGAAGCCTAGACAGAAGACGTGTGCCCACTTTTGAGCCAAAGCAGGGAAGAAGTAGTGAGACTTTTGCACTTATGTCTTCCCTGTTGAAGCATATTAGAGGCCCTGGGTTGCCGAGGAACTGCAAGAGGGAAGGGGATGTTGACCCGGCTTGAATTTTGTGTGAGTAAGGAGTAAACCATGATCATGTTAAACCATGAAGATTTGGGGGTGTCCTTGTTACTACAGCCTTGCCTAGCCTGGCCTGACCGATACAGAGGCTGAAGACTTGGAATGACCGCTACACATTCCTGGAGTTTCACCTGAGCAGATTCCACGGACACGCCCCCTGAGCCTGAGCATGTGTGTGTGCGTGTATACACCCTGGCAGACAGCCCTCTCCAGGAAACCGTGTGGGCCTCTCCATCATCAGGCAGAAAGTCATCAGCCCTCTAATTGCCGTCCTCGCTAACTCCCTGGCTATCTGCCCAGCCTGACCTCCTGGAGGAGAAATGACTCCAAATTCAGAGCACAAACTCCGTGGCTGGTGTATTATAATAATCAGCGCGAGAATTCAGATGCCCACAAGTTGGGATTTCAGAATCTCGGTTCCCACAGCAACGGTCCCAGTGCTCCAGCATAGTTTTCAATGTTACGACATGCGGTGGGGGAGGGGGATTGAACGATGGCTGCAGTGTGTATGACTGTGAGGTGTGTGCATGTGAGTGTGTGTGAGTGACTCTGTGCATATGTGATTAAGACTGTGTGTGTGAATGTGATGTGTGTTGGGGTGGGGGGCCTTTAACTCAACTCTGTATCATTTCTCTCTCTGGGTCTGGAAAACCACTCTCTCATGCATAAAGACACAAATGTGTTCTCCTAGATGGGAAAACCCTAGAGTGCAGGGCCCACGGCTAGGTCAGCCCTGTGTCCCCCACAGTGTCCAAGGCAGTGTTTGTTGATTGACTGACCGAATGAAAGAGTGAGCAGCAGCTGCCAGCTCCAAGGCAGTTGGTTGAAAGCAGATAACCTTGAGGGCTTTATTTTTGCAACAAGCATTCTCCCATCCCCTATCCCAGGAAGGGAACCTGGCTTCTCTGTTCTCTGACTTCTGCACTACAGGAAGAAAAACAGAAATTACCTGGAACCATCTTTCCATCCAGGCCTCATTTCACAGAGGGCTGAATGCAAGATCAGCGTTTCTCAGACATCATGATCACCTTTTTTGTTTTGAGACAGAGTCTCGCTCTGTCGCCCAGGCTGGAGTGCAGCGGCGCAATCTCGACTCACTGCAACCTCTGCCTCCTGTGTTCAAGCGATTCTCGTGCCTCAGTCTCCCGAGTAGCTGGGACTACAGACGCTCACCACGATGTCAGCTAATATTTGTATATTTTTTTGTAGAGATGGGGTTTCTCCATGTTGTCCAGGCTGGTCTTGAATTTCTGAGCTCAAGCGATCTGCCCGCCTCAGCCTCCCAAATTGCTGGGATTACAGGCATGAGCCACCGCACCCGGCCCGTTGTTACCACCTTTGCCTGGCCCTGTGCCTCACACTTTTCTTTAAATTGGTTCACTTTTTTGCTACAATAAATGTATTTGAAAAGCAGCCTGCTATGGTTTGAATGTGTCCCAAAGTTCATGTGCTGGAAACTTTATCCCCCAATGACCTGTGTTGAGAAG
Organism: Macaca mulatta; assembly: GCF_049350105.2. NCBI lineage: Eukaryota > Metazoa > Chordata > Mammalia > Primates > Cercopithecidae > Macaca > Macaca mulatta. The sequence continues at coordinate 13,070,149 of NC_133419.1, forward strand.
TTGGATGTTTAACAGTTGATTAGGGCTGGGTGTGGTGGCTCACGCCTGTAAGCCCAGCACTTTGCAAGGCTGAGGTGGGCGGATTACCTGAGGTCAGGAGTTCGAGACCAGCCTGGTCAACATGGTGAAACCCCGTCTCTACTACAAATACAAAAATTAGTCGGGTGTAGTGGCACACGCCTGTAATTCCAGCTACTCAGGAAGCTGAGGCAGGAGAATTGCTTGAGTCCGAGAGGCGGAGGTTACAGTGAGCTGAGACCATGCCACTGCAGTCCAGCCTGGCCAACAGAGCTAGACTCTGTCTCAAAAAAAAAAAAAAAAAGAAAAAAGAAAAGAGCTGATTAGTCATGAGGATTCTGCCTTCATGAACGGCTTAATGCTGTTATCATGGGGGTGTGTTGGTTATTGCAGAAGTGGCTTTGTTGTAGAAGTGAATTCAGCCCTCGCTCTGTCTCTTGTGCACTCTCCGGCCATGTGATGCCTTCCATTGTGTTATGATGCAGGGAGAAGGCCCTCATCAGATGTGGCCCTTAAATCTTGGGCTTCCCAACCTGCAGAACTATGAGAAACAAATTTCTTTTTGTTTTAAATTACTCATTTTGTGGCACTTTGTTATAGCAACACAAAACAGAGTAAGAGCAAACCTTTACCCTTTCCTGTGAATTTGCTTTTTTACGTCATTAAAGACACCTGAACATAAAAATATTCACTGCAGATTTTTTTTTTTTTTTTTTTTGAGACAGTGTCTCGCTCTGTCACCCAGGCTGGAGTGCAGCAGTGTGATCTCGGCTCACTGCAACCTCCACCTCCCAGATTCAAGCAATTCTCCTGCCTCAGCCTCCCAAGTTGCTGGGATTACAGGTTCCCACCACCACACCCTGCTAATTTTTTTGTATTTTTGGCACAGATGGGGTTTCTCCATGTTGGCCAGGTTGGGTCTTGAACACCTGACCTCAAGTGATCTGCCTGCCTTGGACTCCCAAACTGCTGGGATTGCAGGTGTGAGCCACCGCACCCAGTCCACTGCAGATTTTTGAATGGCAAAAAGTTAGAAACAGCGTGAATGCCCATTTACAGGGGAAATTATTGAATCAGTTATGGTCCATTTACAGCGTGGCATCTTATGCAGCCTTTATAAAGAATGAAATAGACCCAGATGGGTTGGCAGGATTTCTAAGCTGTGTCGAGTAGGAAAAGCAAGACGCAAAGAATAGAATATAATATGATACAATTTTTGTAAAACAAGGCCAAAAACCGCCTCTGTGAACTGGTATGATTACAGGAACATGAAGACAAGTGTGGGAGAACACACAGCAGATGATCAAAATGGAAAAATTAAAAGGGTGGGCTTCAGGGGAAGAGGCCGAGAAGGACTAGCTCCACGGGCTGGTGGACTGTGTGCAGGGCCTCGTGCTTAGAAGGACCTGGCCCTTGCTTGAATGCTCTGCTGTTGCCATCTTGAAATTCCTCATAATTTCTTGAACCAAAGACCCTGCATCTCCATTTTGCACCGGGCCCTGCAAATTACGCAGCTGGTCCTGGGACACAGTCACAGCCATGGAAGATTGCAGGAGGAAAAGCAAGCAATGAAGGTAAAAGGCTGTAGTTTAAAAATCATGTATGATATGATTCTATGTATGTAAAATTAGGTGTGTATGTTGATTTGAAAAAAATTAGAAGATATTAAACCTAAAGGGACTATTTATATGACTTGCCTAAAATAGAAGGTAATTGTAAAACTAAGCATACTAAAAACAAAGCCATGTTAGAGATGTTAAAAGACACATCGTCAGCAGGGTGCAGTGGCTCACACCTGTAATCCCAGCACTTTAGGAGGCTGAGGTGGGTGGATCACAAGGTCAGGAGTTTGAGACCAGCCTGGCCAATATGGTGAAACCCTGTCTCTACTAAAAATGCAAAAGTTAGCCAGGCATGGGGCGGGCACTGTAGTCCCCGCTACTCGGGAGGCTGAGGCAGGAGAATCGCTTGAACCTGGGAGGCGGAGGTAGCCATGAGCTGAGATCGAGCCACTACTGCACTCCAGCTGGGGTGACAGAGCGAGACTCCATCTCAAAAAAGAAAAAAAAGCAAAACACCACATCCTCATCAGACTATCTGATAGAATCAGAAGGAATGACAGAACATTGGAAAAATAATAATAATTTAAACTTTTATTGCCACGTGATTCAGTGTTATTTAATGCTAACTTCATTCACCACCTGAAGTTATACTGTGTGCCCCTGAAAGTCTTCTCTAATTGTGCCCCATATTCTGGAAAGTGATGGAACAAGACAGGGAAGGGATGGAGGGGAGCGGTTGGTTTCAGAATAGGAGAAGAAAAAAGGTTGGGAGCCCCGACTCCAGCCCAGGAAGGAGGCGGCTTTTTCAGGCCAGCCCCAAGCAGATGCCCCCGAGTGGGACAGGACCTCCGATGGGGTAGTCTGAAGAAGACTCCGGTGGAACGGGCTGCGAAGGAGACTGTAAGCACAGGAAGAATGAAAGCACAAAAGACCTGCCTTGTCTGGAATCTGAGAAAACGGGACACTGATACTCCTGTTGTGTCACCCAGGCCCCTGAGATGTCCCACGGGCATCTGAGAGGTGAGGGACTTGTGGAGAAAGGAGGCATAGACATCGAGGGAAAGCTGAGCCTCCCGCTGGCCATCCCAGTGTCAGAGCAAGCCTGGTGGGAAAACTTTCACTCCCCAGACTGCCGCCCTGGCCATGCCCAGTGACCAGTGTCAGGTCAACACCAGCTACAGCTGAGGTTATTCTCTGTCCTCCGGCTTTGTCAAAGGTGCTGAGGAAAACGCGGTTGCATCCTGAATGCTAGTTGAGTGGATGATGGATGAAGAGATGCCGTACAGAACCAGAGGCAGGGTGGGAAGGGCCGATGGAAACACGGAGGTGGAATCTACAAGCAGTGTAGCCAGGTGCATGTGTCACCTGCTAGAAGTACAGTTTAAAAAATAAAAACAAAAAAAAGCAGAAAGTGTTTGCAAACACAGATGCCAACAGCCTCAACAACAGCAGCAAACCAGGCCCTTTCGATCCAGTAATTCCACATCTGGAGACCTATCCTAAAGAAAACTATCTCAAGTACCACACTACCTGGAGACTAAAGTCCATGCTTTGGAACTAGATGGTTCTAGATTCCCTTTTCCATCCATTGGAGCCCCAGAATGCTGTGATGTGCTGGTTTTTAGTTTTTAGTTTTTCTTTTTTGCGATAGAGTCTTGTTCTCGCTCTGTCGCCTAGGCTGGAGTGCAGTGGCACGATCTCGGTTCACTGCCACCTCCACCTTCCTGGTTCAAGCGATTCTCATGCCTCAGCTACTGAGTAGCTGGGGTTACAGGCGCCCACCACCATGCCTGGCTAATTTTTTTTCTTTGTATTTTTAGTAGAGATGGGGTTTCACTATGTTGGCCAGGTTGATCTCGAACGCCTGGCTTCAAGGGATCCGCCCACCTCAGCCTCCCAAAGTGCTGGAATTACAGGCATGAGTGCCCAACCCTGTGCTGTTTCTGATAGTATAATAAAAATAAACAAACAAAAAAAAACCCACCAAAAAAAAAAATCCAAACTGGAGACAACCAGATTGTCTAAAAGTGATTGGGGAGTTGGTTAGAAAAACATAGCACATTAAAAATACTTGCCAAAAAAAAAAAAAAAAAAAATTTACAGAGAGTAGTTAATGATACGGGGGTAAGTTTATGCCACAATGTTAAGTAGCAGAAGCAGAATACAGGGTTGTGTTATAAATATGGCTGTGCTCTCCCCTCCAGTCCCCGTCCTCACCCCCAGCCAGGTTTCAAGCTTCTGAAGGTTTTCCAGGACCCAGAGAGAGCCCGAGTTCTATCCCCCATTCTGTCCTCTCACTGTATTCTGAGATTTTTTTTTCTTGTGGGCCCAGTGACATTTAATTACATAGCTATCCTGGTCATGAACTGTTTGACAACCATTGGCTCACTAGATTCTAAGCATCACCCCCATATACCCGGCATCTTGCACAGTGCCTTGCCCTGGAAAAATGCTAAAAGAATATCAATAAATAAAATTTAATCTCTACTACAGGGAAAGAAAATACATGCCCACATGGTATTAATAAGTTTTCCTTCCTTCCTTCCTTCCTTCCTTCCTTCCTTCCTTCCTTCCTTCCTTCCTTCCTTCCTTCCCTTCCTCCGTCCCTGCCTCCCTCCCTCCCTCCCTCCCTCCCTTCCTTCCCTCCTCCCTTCTCTTTCTTTCCTTTCTTTCTGTCTTGCTCTGTCACCCAGGCTGGAGTGCAGTGGTACGATCTCAGCTCACTGCAACCTCTGCCTCCTGAGTTCAAGCAATTCTCCTGCCTCAGCCTCCCAAGTAGCTGGGACTACAGACATGTGCCACCATGCCTGCCTAATTTATATATATTAGTAGAGACTGGGTTTCACCATGTTGGCCAGGCTGGTCTTGAACTCCTGACCTCAGGTGGTCTGCCCGCCTTGGCCTCCCAAAGTGCTGGGATGACAGGCGTGAGCCACTGCGCCTGGCCTGTTTTCCTGTTTTCTTTCTGCCTTGTGTTCTACTTTTTTCAAATGTTCTATATCAAATAAAAATTAAAGGTCTCCAAATAAATACACAGAACTTTTTTCCTGGGGGGACATGTGAGCTAGCTTGAAGTACGAATACAACGAGCTTTAACACTGACTACCCAGTCACCCTGTTCCACTGAGCCTGCAGAGAGCACCTGGGCAGACAGTGTGGCCATGTCAGCCAAAGCCATACTCATTCCCAGGGAAGAAATGAAGAGCTCATGTGGCCGGCAGGTCACAGTGTTTTTTCTCAGAAAATGTCAGCATTGTTGGGAGCACAGTGCAGGGGGTCACTGGGCTGGACATCAGGAGATGAGGGTTAACTTCTATCATTAACTTGCTACATGACCTTGGACGAGTTCTTTCACTTTCTGGCCCCATTTTCTCACTTGCATAATGACAGATTGATGAGATTTTGATCTCGTCCAGTCCTTACATTCTTTGATTATAATGAGATAAGATATGTAATGAAAGACAACATCTATTGAGCACTTACTGTATGCCCCATAGGTGATAGCTGTTATCTGTGTGCATTACATGAACTAGCAAATCCTTACAACTACCCTAATGAGGTGCATACTACTAATATCATCACCCCAGTGTCATCACGAGAAAACTGAGACATAGAGAGCTTAAGTAAATCACCCAAGGTTACCCAGCCAGTCAGCAATCAAAGCAAGATTTGAACCTGGACAGTCTGGCTCTAGAAATCACCCTTTTAACCACTACAGCGTGCTATTTTCAGTATGCTGTCAATATAAATGGGAAATCTGTCCTACACAGTCCATTCATCATCACAGAAGTGGGTCCATAGTACACGAAGTACTCATCTGTATAAACGCAGGAGAGGAGCCTACAATGGAAAGGCTTAGAGATCACTCAGTCCAGCTGGGAGAGAGAATTGTATGTTGCTGGGCTGTCCAATACAACAGCCACCAGCCACGTGAGGCTGCTGAGTACTTGAAATAGGGCTCGTGCCAATAAGAAACTCAAATTTTCGGCCGGGCGCGGTGGCTCAAGCCTGTAATCCCAGCACTTTGGGAGGCCCAGGCGGGCGGATCACGAGGTCAGGAGATCGAGACCATCCTGGCTAACACGGTGAAACCCCGTCTCTACTAAAAAATTCAAAAAAACTAGCCGGGCGATGTAGCGGGCGCCTGTAGTCCCAGCTACTCGGGAGGCTGAGGCAGGAGAATGATGTAAACCCGGGAGGCAGAGCTTGCAGTGAGCCGAGATCCGGCCACTGCACTCCAGCCTGGGCAACAGAGTGAGACTCCGTCACAAAAAAAAAAAAAAAAAGAAACTCAAATTTTCATTTTGTTTAATTCAATTCATTCCTACTTAATTTACAAAATGTTTTCCATTGAAGTTTAAAGGCATAATCAATCCAATCATTGGAAAACTTTTTCAAACAGCTGGAGTAAGTTAGATACGTGATTCTCCTTTTTCAATTGTAGCTAGTATGAAATCTAAATACGGATTGAATATTTTTGATGAAACTTGAGTGTCCAAATTGAGACGCGCTTTAAGCGTGAAGTACAGGTTGTGTCTCAAAGGCTTAGTAAGAAGAAAGAATGTGAAGTATCTCGTTAATAATTTTTTAATTGATGTCATGTAGAAATGATATTTTGGATATATTCGGTTAAATTACATATATTATTAAAGTAATTTCATCTGTTTCTTTTTACTTTTTTGAAAAAATGCAGCTGCTAAAAATTTATTTATTAATTATTTTTATTTTATTTATTTATTTATTTATTTATTTATTTTGAGACAGAGTCTCGCTCTATCACCCAAGACTGGAGGGCAGTGGTACAATCTTGGGCTCACTGCAACCTCCGCTTCCCAGGTTCAAGCGATTCTTTTGCCTCAGCCCCCTGAGTAGCTGGGACTACAGGCATGCACCACCACGCCTGGCTACTTTTAAAATATTTTTAGTAGAGATGGGGTTTCACCATGTTGGCCAGGCTGGTCTTGAACTCCTGACCTCAGGTGATCCACCTGTCTTGGCCTCCCAAAGTGTTGGGAGTACAGGCATGAGCCACCATGCCAGGCCAAAAATTTAAAATTATAAATGTGGCTCACATATTGGCATCAGACCGTGCTGTATGGGGGGAAGGTACACAGGCCTTGCATCCAAAGGCTTGGGCTGGAGTCCAGCTCTGTTCCTTATTAGTAGAGTGACCTTCGGCCAGTCACTTTGCCAGTCTGAGCCTTAGATTCTCATCCATAAACTGGAGTTAATAATGCTTCTCTCAGAAGGCTTTTTGTCAGCAAGTATTTTGGCAGAATTATTGCAAAATCTGAGGCCCAAGGGAAGAGTATCCCCAAGGCCCACGGGGAGGTCAGGCTCCCAGTGCAGTGCAGTGATCTCCCAGATAGCCCAGCTGCTGCTCTGGAGCACTGCCAGAACAGGGCAGGGTCTGCCCCTCTGCAAGACTGGCACCAGGCCCTTGCCACTAGTGTCCCCGAACCTTGGGAGAGGCATGCATCCTGCTGACCTGCAGACCACCACTCGTCTTATATAAGAAGACTGGCCTTTGTGTCCTGAGCAGTGATGACACATGCTACATGAACCCTGGTTGGCCTGCCTCCTTAGGCCCTGGTTCAGGCTCCAGGTATTCAAGTGGAACAGGACTGGTTCAGGGAGCTGTCCAGAAACACTCACCTGCCCCTGGCCCAGTGGCCGGGCAGCTGAACTGGTGTTCCTGGTTTGTATGGGACATTTGAGAAGCAGCCAGATGGACTCCTAGTTTTCTACTCCCAACCCACAATGATGGGAACAGCTACCTATCTAGGGCATCTGGGGTCCAGAGTGCAGAGGGATAAGGGAAGGACGTTGTGATGCTTTCTGCTCTGATAGGAAAAGGGGAGGCCCCAAGGCACGTCGAGCACCCATCACAAATCTGGCACAGCTCAGCAGTAATGGCTGACATTCATTCAGTATGACTTAATTATCAAAGTAAGATCACGAGATGGGGAAACTGAGGCACAGAGCGTTTTTTTGTTTGTTTGTTTTGTAAGCCTAAGATTACACAGCTAGAAAATGGCCAAGCTGGGAATTGAACCCAGGCTGTCTGCTTGCAGAGACCACATTCTTAACCATGCCACTCCCCGGGGTTGGAAACCAGCATCCTGATTTCTGCATTGGTGATCATGCCAAGGGCAAGAGGCAGGAAGTTTTGACAACCCCGGAGGCTTTCCAAACTCCTTTCTCCTCTGCAAGGGTCAACCAACACTGAGCTTAGAAACGATAACCCACCCTTCCCCGCAACGGTGACACAACTCAGAACCCAAGATCCCGGGACTAATTTCCCAAAAGACCCCAGACTCCAAGGATAAGCAACAACCAGGAGACCTTCCTTCTCCAGGGCAGGGGGTCCTGGGTGGCATGTGTCATCCCACAGCCCCCACAGCAGGGAAAAGATGAGACTTAATAGTCTCACCTCGCACTGCCCCCACCCCTTCCCTACTTGCTGTCGCATATGGGGCTTGCTCCAGCACTGTGCAGCGCCTGAGGATGCACAGGCCAACTGGGAGAGGAGGGCCAGTGAATTTAGGGGAGGAAGCTCTGAGTGAGAGGGTGCTGGAACTGTCGTAACTACTTTCTTTTTAGAAATGCCCTTGGTGTTGTTAATGGTGAGCAATCAACAAAACAACTAGAAAGAAAGGAATGCCTGTAATTCCATTAAAATTAGAAAGATGCTGGCTGGGCGTGGTGGCTCACGCCTGTAATCTCAGCACTTTGGGAGGCTGAGGTGGGCGGACTAGTTGCGTTCGGGAGTTCGAGATCAGCCTCGCCAAGATGGTGAAATCCAATCTCTACTAAAAATAGAAAAATTAGCTGGGTGTAGTGGTGCATGCCTGTAGTCCCAGCTACTCGGGAGGCTGAGGTAGGAGAATCGCTTGAACCTGGGAGGAGGAGGTTGCACTGTGCCGAGATTGCAGCACTGCATTCTAGCCTGGGTGACAGAGGAAGACTCCCTCTCAAAAAAAAAAAAAAAAAAAAAAAAAAAAAAAAAGACGCATGTGCTGGCTCATGCAAGTAACACAATTCAATTAGGAGGGGATACCTGTGTTCAACCTTTGAGGGGACTTGGAGAGGCTGTGACGCCCGGTTGGGCTGAGTTTACTTTGTCAAGAAACTGCAGCTGTCGAGGGCTCAGTCATACAGTGCTGTCCTAGCCTGCAGAGGTGATTGACTGCAGTGACTAGACCAGCTTCTACCCACTTGGCTCTCCGAGGCCAGGAAGGCTAGGGTGACTTCTCTCCCCGGCGCCCAGAGGAAAGTCAACAGTTCGGTGCTTTGGTATTTTACATGTGCACTTATCTCCCGAATACCTGTCCCAGTTCTTAGCACGTGGAACAAGTTTGGCAAATGTTAATGAAATGGAACATCGATCAGTAATAAACTCATTTCTCAGCATTCAGGAGAACATGGCTCATGTGCTCTCACTTTCTTGGGAGAGAAAGAGAAAGAGAGTATTATTTGGTGTTATGTTACAGGATTTTGGTTTGTTTTCACACTCCCCGGTTATACCAAAGCAGGGCTTGGGGACTCAAATAAAACAAGACAGAGAGAGATGGCAGTAAAGGCTCAAAGAGCCCCAGCCCCAGAGGACTGCCGGTCACTCAGGTCAAAGAAATTCAGCCTTTTTTTGGGAGGGGGGAGGTGGGTAGGGGAGGGGGACGGAGTTTCACTCTGTTGCCCAGGCTGGACTGCAGTGGCACGATCTCGGCTTACTGCAACCTCTGCCTCCTGGGTTCAAGCAATTCTCTTGCCTCAGCCTCCTGAGTAGCTGGGACTACAGGTCTGTGCCACCATACCTGGCTAATTTTTTATATTTTACTAGAGATGGAGTTTCACCATGTTGCCCAGGCTGGTTGCAAACTCCTGAGCTCAAGCAATTCACCTTCCTCGGCCTCCCAAAGTGCTGGGATTACAGGCATGAGCCACTGCACCTGGCCAGAAATTCAGCATTTTTAACTCTCTTTTGCCCCCATGTCACAGGACAGACGATGTTCACCTGCGTGGTATCTTCCATGCATGCCCAGGTTTCATCTCCCCTCCTCTCTGTCACCAAATCCAAGGGGAAGTAAAAGATAACGTTTCCTACTCTCCTCTGTAAAAAACTAAAAAACTTAAAGATAAGATCAACACGATTTAGTAGGCTTTGAGGTATGTTCAATTGCTGGGACTCCCCCTCCTTCTCTCCCAAGAAAGTGAGAGGGCGTGAGCCACCTTCTCCTGAAAGCTGAGAAATGAGTCTGTTGCCGGCCTGCATTCAGTTCCATGAACATCTGCTGAACTTGTTGAGTATGCTGGGAACTGGGGCAGGTATGATATGAGGGAGATGAGTGTGAGCAGGATGATCGGGGGAGCAGGAGATCCCCGGCACCAATTCATCTGTGTAACAGCCTCCATTCTCAGGAAATTCATCTTTCATGATTTAGACAGGGACTCTGGGGACAGATAGAACAGTGATCTAAACCCATCTCTGCTGATCACTGGCTGTGTGACCTAGGGAAAGCCACTGAGCCCAGCTAGGTTTCATCTTTAACCTGGCACTGGGCATGATAAATGAAGCGAACTGAAGAAGAGTGCATGGGTGGGTGATCTATGTAAAAAGCTTAGGACGCGGTATATGGCAGCTGTTGTTATTTTCCTCCAACCTGAGGCTTTTATCTTTTTTCCCTCATTTGGTCCTTGGTGGCTATGGGATGGCAGCTGGCTATTGATTCTACATTCCATCCCAGGCAGAAAGATGATGCTGACAGCTCCTTAGCCTTCTTTTCTGCAAGGGGGTGACTCTGGTTCTCTGAAGGCTGCATTCTCTCCTCCTCACTCCTCACCTTTCTTGTGAACCTTATCAGAGCTGCTGCAGGCTCACAACTTGGCTGTATCCTTCCCCAGCTCTGCAAATACCCAATGTTCCTAGAGAGGAGATGTGGGCTATAGTTGCTGTGGTAACAGGAGTTCCTCTAAAAGAAAAGGCTCCTGGGGTCCTGGCTCCAAGGCTGACTCAGGCTCCCGTGCCAGACCGTGCCTTCTTTCCAGCTACCAGGCGGTAAAATGAGAAGGTCTCATGGAGGGTTGCAAGCAGCTCAATAAAATCCCAAGTGATAAGAGTAGGGATTTGGCTCCAAGAGAGCACAGCAGGCCAGAAACACTGGCGTGTCACCAGCCCCATCTTCTTGATCCCCCGCCAGACTTTAGACCACTGAGAGGAGGAGAAGAATGTCCAGGTGCCTCTTTTATTTATTTATTTATTTTTATTTTAATTTTTTTAAATTTTTTTATTTTTGGAGACGGAGTTTCACTCTGTCGCCGAGGCTGGAGTGTAGTGGAGTGATCTTGGTTCACTGCAACCTCTGACTCCCAAGTTCCAGTGATTCTCCTGCCTCGGTCCCCCTAATAGCTGGGATTACAGGTGCATGCCACCATGCCCGGCTAATTTTTATATTTTTAGTAGAGATGGGGTTTCACCATGTTGGCCAGGCTGGTGTTGAACTCCTGACCTCAGGTGGTCTGCTCGCCTTGACCTCCCAAAGTGCTGGGATTACAGGTGTGAGCCACGGTGCCTGGCCCTCAGGTCCCTCTTTTAGAATTCCCATTCAGTAGGTCTTGGTTGGGAAAAAACCGTCTACCATATCATAGGCATCAGAAAGAACACTGGGTTGAAATTAAACATGCCTGGGTTAGAAATCCAGCTTCTTCCTTACTATAGTGTGACCTTGGGCAAATCTCTCCATATGCCCAACTTGCCTTCCTCACCTCACAGTTACATATATTTAAAAAAGCCTCACAAGCTGGGCATAGTGGTTCACGCTTGTAATCCCAGCACTTTCAGTGGCTGAGGCAGGAGGATCGCTTGAGGCCAGGAGTTTGAGGACGGCCTGGACAACATAGAGAGACCCTATCTCTACAAAACAAATTTAAAAATAAAAAAATGAGGCTGGGTGCTGTGACTCACGCTGTAATCCCAGCACTTTGGGAAGCCAAGGTGGGTGGATTGCTTGAGCACAGGAATTCGAGACCAGCTTGGGCAACATGGCAAAACCCCGTCTCTACCAAAAATGCAAAAAATTAGCTGGGCATGGTGGTGCACACCTGTGGTCCCAGCTACTCGAGAGGCTGAGGTTGGAGGATCACTTGGGCCGAGGAGTTTGAGGCTGCAGTGAGCCAAGATCGTGCCACTGCACTCCTTGGCGACAGAGTGAGACTCTGTCTCTCTCTTTCTCTCTCTCTCTCTCTATATATATATATGAATATACATGAATAAATAAATAAATAAATAAGCCGGATACATATTTGTAGTTCTAGCTACTGAGGAGGCTGAGGCAGGAGGATCAATTTAGCCCAGGAGTTCGAGGTTGCAGTGAGCTATGATCGTCACTGCACTCCAGCCTGGGCAACAGGGTGAGATTCCACCTCTAAACCGAAAACAAAACAAAACAAAAACCTCACAGGGCTAAGGTAAGATTACCAAACACAACCCCAATACCCGGCCCACGGCAAATGCCCAAGATCCTGTGGAATCAATGACTATAGCTGCAAATATGTGAAAGATGAATATGTGTGCATATATGCATCGTAGATGGAAAAAACAGATTAAAAACAACATATTCAGATGATCATAGCCTTCTAGATATAATGTATAGAAAAATGGCTGAGGAGGCCAAATGCGGGGCTCACGCCTGTAATCCCAGCACTTTCGGAGGCCGAGGCGGGCGCATCACCTGAAATTGGGAGTTCAAGACCAGCCTGACCAACATGGAGAAACCCTGTCTCTACAAAGAATACAAAACAATTAGCCAGGCGTGGTGGCACATGCCTGTAATCCCAGCTACTTGAGAGGCTGAGCAGGAGAATCACTTGAACCCAGGAGGCAGAGGTTGCAGTGAGCCGAGATTGAGCCATTGCACTCCAGCCTGGGCAACAAGAGCAAACTTCATCTCAAATAAAAAGAAAGGAAGGAAGGAAGGAAGGAAGGAAGGAAGGAAGGAAGGAAGGAAGGAAGGAAGGAAGGAAGGAAGGAAGGAAGGGAGGGAGGGAGGGAGGGAGGGAGGGAGGGAGAAGTGGCTGATGATATGTCATAGATTTCAGGAGGCTCATACTTTGATCTGAAAGCTACACACTTTTGTATAAATCACAGACAACAATATTCACATGCAGATGTGTGCAGGGATATTTTCTGCAGAACTGTTTGTAACAGAAGAAAAGTAGAAGTAATCTAACCGTCCATCAGCTGGAAATAAACAGACTGTATTGTATCATAGGCTGGATTATTCCCATGAAGGAATGAACTAGATGCATATCTACCCACTTGGTTAGATTTTGAAAACAATGAGAAAAGTATAATAAGTTGCAGAACAATATGACCAGTAGGGTACAATTTATATAAAATATAGCACATGTCTCAACACCATCCATTGTGTATGGAGACGTTTTTTGTGTAATAGGAGTATAAAAATGTGAGAGAAAAGGGTACACACACCACACTTTGGACTGTGTGTTCTAGGGAGGAAAGGATAAGAATTCCAGCCTGGGCGACAGAGCGAGACTCCGTCTCAAAAAAAAAAAAAAAAAAAAAAAAAGAATTATTTCAACAGTAACAGTATCTGTATAGTTTTTTTTCTTATTAATACAGATCTGAGCAAATATGGCAAAAGTGTAAACATTTTCTAAATCGGGGTGGTGAGGATGCATTGGGTTCATTAAAACATTCTCAGGCCAGGTGCAGCGGCTCACGCCTGTAATCCCAGCACTTTGGAAGGCCGAGGCAAGTGGATCACTTGAGGTCAAGAGTTCAAGACCAGCATGACCAACATGGTGAAACCCCATCTCTACTGAAAATACAAAAATTAGCCGGGTGTGGTGGTGTGTGCCTGTAGTCCCAGCTACTTGGGAGGAGGCAGGAGAATCACTTGAATCCAGAAGGTGGAGGTTGCAATAAGCTGAGATCGCACAACTGCACTCCAGCCTGGGTGACAGAGTGAGACTCCATCTCAAAAACAAACAAACAAATAAACAAACCCCATTCTAGTGCATTTCTGTGTGTTTGCAATATTCCTCTCTAACAAAATGTCTGGAAGATTCTACTGGAGGCTAGTAACAACAGTTATCTTTGAAGGTAGCTATTGGTAAGTTTTTAAAGTTTTTTTTTTGGTATTTTCTTTTTTTTTTTTTTTTTTTTTTCCTGAGACGGAGTCTCGCTCTGTCGCCCAGCCTGGAGTGCAGTGGCCGGATCTCAGCTCACTGCAAGCTCCGCCTCCTGGGTTCATGCCATTCTCCTGCCTCAGCCTCCCGAGTAGCTGGGACTACAGGCGCTGCCACCTCGCCCAGCTAGTTTTTTGTATTTTTTAGTAGAGACTAGCCAGGATGGTCTCGATCTCCTGACCCCATGATCCGCCCGTCTCGGCCTCCCAAAGTGCTGGGATTACAGACTTGAGCCACCTCGCCCGGCCTTTTTTTTGTATTTTCTAAATTCTGTACTATTTTCACTAAATACAATTTTAGTAAAATAAAAAATAAAAACAGAAAAATTTTTAAATAAAAGCATATATGAAAAACCTTTGTAAATTGTCCGAGTCATATCAATGCACCCTGCCAATGATTCTTGTGCTCTTCTCTAAGTAAGAAAGCCATGGATTTTTATAGTTTTAAATTCTTGAATCTCCTTAACAATGCTCAGAAGTAGGCACGGTTGTTATCACCACCGTGCAGGTGGGGAAATGTAGGATTCAAGAGACAAGGAACTTTCTTGGACAACAGAGCCCCTAAGAGGCAGAGCAGGGATTTGAACCCAGAAAGAGGGTCTCCCGGGCTCTGATAAACACCTCAGCATGTGCTGTGAATGCTCAACAAATTCTAGTTACTCTTATTATTAATGGAAGCCCCTAGAGCTCACTTTACCTCCCCCAGCATTTCTTGAGCCATGCCCAGGGCCAGGCCCACGCTGGGCTCTGCTGTGGAAAGTAAAGATAATAGAGCCCGTGGTCCAGCCTGGCGGTCAGGCGTTAAGAGCTGACTCAAATCCCGTTCCTCTGAGGTAGGTGCAGAGGCAAGAGACATGCTTGAGGAACTTGGAGGAGGGACAGGGCTGCTCTGCAAGTTGTGAGGCTGGTAAGTGAGTCCAGGAAGGTACTGCAGGGGAGGTGCCCTTTGGACCAGGACTTGAAGGTCAAGGAGCATTTCACTGAGGCAGATCCACATTTCCTGAGGACTTCCTCTGTGCCGAGTGCTTTGCAGACGTTGCCTCATGGCTACCTTGTGAGGAGGTGCTATTATGAAACCCATTTTACAGACAAAGAGGCTCAGAGAAATTAAGTTCCTAGCCCACGGTCACATAGCCTGACATTGACAGAGCCAGAATTCAAATCCAAATTTGAATTTGTTCCCCAGATTCACTCTTTCTACTCTTCAGGCGCCCTCAACAAGTGTAAAGAGTTAACAAGGCATTCTAGGGAGAGAGCACAGCTCGAGCAAACACCTGGAGGTGGGACAGAAGCTGGTAGGCCAGGCTTAGACACTCAAGGTATGAAATTCAAGAACAGAATTCCCCAGAGCATGGCCCTCTGTGCAAAGGCTGGGCTAGGTTTCTGCAGGCTGGGAGGAGGAGGAGTGAAGGCTGAAACTGCTGAGCTCTCAGCGATTTTCCAGGGGGCCTGCCCCCACCCACTGGCTCTCAGGAGGGGCCCTGGTTCGAGGTCTCCCAGAGCTGCAGCAGCAGCAGTTTTAGGGTGAATAAAGCTTGTGTGTGGGCAAGGGGTGAAAATCCTGCCCGCTCCAGGGAGTGATGCTGAGACCTTTCCAGGGTGGCCTAAAGCCCCCGAAGAGAAAGCCCCCTTGAGATCAGACATCCAGAAGCCATCAGACATCATCAGCATCCATCCTTGGAAGGAAACACAGCCTCTCCCGAGCAGGTGGGAGTGTGGGCTGGGCTGGGACCAGAAAGTCTCTTTGGGGCATCAGGGACAGGCTAGGCTCACCAGACACATGTCCTGTGCCCATCCATATCCTAAGAACAGCCCCCTCCTCACCTACCACTCACCTCCTCTCTTTAAATAAATCCAGATTCAAAGAGAAGCTGGGGGAGGCACCGGGGATGTTCAGACTGATGCTTCGTGGCCACCTTGTGTCCTTAATAGCTGGGGGCTGACAGTGGCCAAAGGCCACATGGATTCATGTGGCTCAGAGTCCCACTGGATTCAGGGATTCAAATTCAGGAAAAAAATATGGGTTCCCTGGAAGGAAGGTAACATCTGAATGCCCACCATGTGCCCCAGCTTTACGTAAACAGCACACACTCTTTTATTCATCTCTATGAGGAGCCTGTGAAGGCTCAGTTTTCCGGATGAGAAAACTGAGGCTCCGCAGCATGAAATGACTTGCCTAAGGCCACAGTTACTAAGAGGTGGAGCGAGACTTCCGGTCTCTCTACATCTGATCTCATACTCTCAGCTATCAGCCCAGATGACTGTCCCCTACTCCTCTCCACAAGTCGTATAGGATGCTTCTGAGGTGGCTCAAAGTCCTTTCGAGTTCCCATCTATCTTAACCCTTAGTCAGGGAGATGCCACTCATTCACTCCATTGTCTCAGCTAGGCTCTGGGCCAGGCCCCATGCCCTGGTAGAAGATACAGATGCACTCCTAGTTGATTATGAGCTGTTGTAAGTGCTATCCTCGGGCTTGGAACAAAGTACTCTGAAAAAAACAAAGTTAGGATAACTCACTCCAAAGAACAGGGGACAATTGGGAAGGGTTTTAGAGGATGAGTAGGAGTTCTTCGGGGTAAGAAATCAATGGAAAGATACCTCTTTCCAGGCCTTTGCCAAATGACCTGAGAGATGTAGCTTGCGTCTCTCCAGAGGATGAGTGGGCTAGGAGCAGAGATTAAGCAGGGCAGTGACCCACCTCTTCCTCCATTACCCGCCACCACACACACACACCACACACATGCATACGTGTACACACACACGCCATACACACACTACATACATTGCTATGAGTAGCTGAATTGTTCCCCTCTTCTTAAAACAGTCCTAATTTCCAGTACCCCAGAATGTGACCTTATTTGGAAATAGGGTCTTTATAGAGGTGATCAAGTTAGCATGAGGCCATCAGGGCAGGCCCCAATTCAATATGACTGTTGTCCTCACAGAGGGGGGCCATTTGGACACAGGCACATGCGCAAAAGGAGGATGCCATTTTAAGATAAGGCGGAGATTGGGATGATGTTTCTACAAGTCAAGAAATGCCCAGGATTGCCAGCAAGCCACCAGAAGCTCAGAAGAGAACAGCTCCCCTCTCCCAGCCCTCAGACGGAACCAGTCCCACTGACTCCTTGATCTTGGACTTTGAGCCTCCAGAACTGTGAGACAATACATTTCTGTTTTTTGTTTGTTTGTCTGTTTTTGAGACAGAGTCTCGCTCTGTTGCCCAGGCTGGAGTGCAGTGGCACCATCTCGGCTCACTGCAACCTCTGCCTCCCAGGTTCAAGCGATTCTCCTGCCTGAGGCTCCTGAGTAGGGATTACAGGCACTTGCCACCTCACCCGACTAATTTTTGTATTTTTAGTAGAGACAGGGTTTCACCATGTTGGCCAGGCTAGTCTTGAACTCCTGACCTCAGGTGATCTGCCCGCCTCAGCCTCCCAAAGTGCAGGGATTACAGGTGTGCGCCACCGTGCCTGGCAGAGACAATACATTTCTGTTGCTCTGGCCACTCAGTTTGTTGCAATTCTAGGAAACTAAACCACAGGTGAACCTGCAACAAAAGCTGCCTCCAGGGCAGGAGCTGGGAGCTGAGAAGAGCTTCTAGGGCATTCTGGATTAGGGGTGTTGAGAGCGGGGTACCGTAAGGAACCCGTAAGAGGGAGAGATGTGTCCCTCTTTCACTTCCAGATGCCGTAGAGTCTACAAACCCACAAGGGTTTCTCGGAACTGAATTTCAACGTTATGTTGACATGGTTAGGGCTGAGGCAGCCCCCACAGACGCGGGTGATGAAAAGTTCCATAGAGATCTTCAGGGAAGGCTTTAGCATCTACCTAGAGCGCAAAAGCTGAAGAGTGACATGGCCACACCCATTTTACCTCAGAGAGGTTTGGGAACTTGCCCAAGGTCATGGCGGAAGTGGTGGAGCCTGGAGTCGAGGCTGGTCTCAGAGCCACCTGCCAAGTGTGGATCAACACCAGCCCGGCGCCCATCAGCACACCCACCTTCCTGCTGGTGAGACTGAAGGCCCGTGACGCTCCACAGACTCAAAAACTTCCTCCTTCAAGAACGAACAGCCGTGTTGTGTGAAGGTGCTGGCTGAGACTTCTCTCTCTTTGCATTCCTTCTAATGTGGTTGTTACACCGTTTTTACAATAAGGATGACTAATGTTTACATCACATCTGAATTTTCAGCTAGCATTGGGTGGGAGTGATACTGAGGGTGAGTAGAATGGAGGGCAGCCCTTATCAGGACCTTGGGTAAGTCCTTGCTTAAGGACTGTTCCAAGGCCTCAGTTTCTCCATGGTTAAATGGGTGGGCTGGGCCTATCAAATCCTTCCACCAGTTAGCAAAATGCTTCTCAAATCAGGTCTGAGTCAGAAAGACAATTTAAGATATAAGATTAAATGGAATTGAATCACGCAGTAAACAAATTATTCCTTTTCCAATTGTTCTGCCCTGTCTGCCTTAAGGAGAAAGTCTCATTGTGGCGCTACTCAGTCTTTAATACCTAGCACTTTTTTTAAAATTTTATTTTTGCAGAAATGGGGCCTTGCGGTGTTGCCCAGGATGTTCTTGAACTCCTGGGCTCAAGCAACCTGCCTGCCTTGGCCTCCCAAAGTGCTGACAGGACAGGCATCAGCCACTGAGCCTGGCCATCTGACGCTTGGTAATGAATGGAGAGACAGCTCAGGCTTGGGCAGCAGGCTATTTAATGACACTTATGTTTTCAGAGTTTTCTTTGTTTATATAGATATATTGTATTTACTTAAGTAGTACTGGTTTGAGATACGTGGTAGTGATAGAAGATTTCTAAGTTCAGATAAACTTAGGTTTAAAAAAGGAGTGGGTGGCCGGGTGTGGTGGCCCACACCTGTAATCCCAGCACTTTGGGAGGCTGAGGCGGACGGATCACTTGAGGTCAGGAGTTTGAGACCAGCCTGGCTAACATGGTAAAACCCTGTCTCTACTAAAAATACAATAATTCGCCAAGCATGGTGGGAGTCATGCCTGCCTACAGGTAGTACAAGCCTGCCTGTAGTCCCAGCTACTTGGGAGGCTGAGGCAGGAGAATCACTTGAACCCAGGAGGCAGAGGTTGCAGTGAGCCAAGATGGCACCATTGCACTCCAGCCCGAGCAACAAGAGTGAAACTCAGTCTCAAAAAAAAAGAAAAAGAAAAAGGAAAAAAAGGAGTGGGTGTAAGCTTCGGCAGTACATTTACTGAAACTGGAATGGTACAGAAAAGATTGGCGTGATCCCTGTACAGGTATGACACGCGAATTCATGAAGCATTGCATATCTTTGTTTAAAAAAAGAATAAAAAAAGGAGTTGATGTAAAGAATTGTTAAGTAATGGTATATGCATATAGGGCAAATTAAATCACATCCTTCTACACCTAAAACTCTCTGATGAGCTCCCATTGCCCTTGGATTAATTCCAAACTCTATGATCTATGCCCTCAAGCCCTGCTAGCCTCTCCAACTCCATCTCCTTCACTCCTCCATCCGTCTGAAATCAATCTCATTCCTGCCTCAGGGCCTCGGCCCCTGCTCCTCTCCCTGCTGGGAATGTCCTCTCCCTGATCTCAGCATTCCCAGCTCATCTCATCACTCAGGTCTATATCCCCTCTGAGGCTCTGCCTGGGTCTCCACTGCAACCGCTCTCAGTCCCCTTACTTTGCCTGATTGCCCTTGGTGCACATAGCCCTCTCTGAAATGACCCTATTTTTAAAATGTGTTTACTTTACTGGTCTATTTTTCCCATTAGAATAGAAACTTCTTGAACACTGGGACTTTGTCCCATATCCTCAGTGGTTGAAAAAAGGTGCCCAAAACATAATGTAGTTCAACAAATGAATGGCAAAATTGTAAAGATGGAGGGAGAACCGGCTCTAAGGTGGAGAGGTGCTGACCCAGACTCCAATATCCGAGGTGGGGCAAGACAGCAGCCACCAGAGGCTCAGTGGAAGGGGAGCTCAAACCTTGGCCTCATTAGCACTAGCCTGCCATGCACTGAGCCACCTGCCTCCCTCCCACTGAGGCAGCAAAGAGAACCAAGTCAGCAACTATTAATGCAGAAGGAATAGTGGAATTATAACATCACCACCGGGTGACTATCCTTATAATAACTGATTCCGGCAAAAATCAATAATAATGTTACAACTAGCGGGCAAAGGTTTGAGGAAGATCAAGATATTTACATATTCTCAAAGAATCTACCCACAAGATGCATGTTGAATACAAAGGGGTAAATTATCTTTACAGCAGAGAAATCTAGCAGACAACACGTTAGCCAAGCAAGTTAGACCACCAGAGAGGGGACAGGGCAAGCCCACGTGCCTCCTGATATGATTCACTGGGAAGGACAAAACTTGCTTCTGTGATATTCCTGCCAAAGAGGCACGACTTAAATCGAACCACGAAGAACCATCAGACGATCCAGATAAGGGCCGTTTTACAGCATAACTGCTTCTATGCTTCAAAAAATCAATGTCATGAAAGAGAAAGAAAATCTGAGAAATCATTCCAGATTCAAGGAGAATAAAGAGATGAGAATTAAACGCAGCATATTGAACAAAATTTTCTTTTGTCTTAGAAGATATTGTTGGAACCACTGGCAAAATCTGAATAAATTCTGTCGATTATCCAATAGAATTGTATCAATAGTAATTGCCTAGTTTTGATAAATGTACTGTGGTTATGTAAGAAAATGTCTGTATGCAAAAAAGAAAAAAAAACAACACACATGGGGGTATCTAGGAGAAGGGGACATTACAATTTCTCTCAGTTTGTGGGGAAAGCAATAGAAAAACAGACACATTGAAAGGAAATAATAAAGCAAATGTGGAAAATTGTTAGCAGTTGGAGAGTCTGGGGAAAGAGCATGTGGAAATTCTTTGTATTGTTCTTGCAGCTTCTCAGTAAGCCTGAAATTAGGCTGAAATTAAACGTTAAGTGAAAAAACCGGCCAGGTGCAGTGGCTCACGTCTGTAATCCCAGCACTTTGGGAGGCTGAGGCGGGAGGATCACTTGAGGTCAGGAATTCAAGACCAGCCTGACCAACATGGTGAAACCCCGTCTCCACTAAAAATACAAAAACTAGCTGGGTGTGGTGGCGCAGGACTGTAATCCCAGCTACTCGGGAGGCTGAGGCACGAGAACCGCTTGAACCCGGGAGGTGGAGGTTGCAGTGAGCCGAGATCACACCACTGCACTACAGCCTGGGCAACAAGAGTGAGACTCTGTCTCAAAAAAAAAACAAAAAAAACAAAAAAAAAAACAGTTAAGTAAAAAAACAAAGAGAAGGCAGAGCCTGAGGACTGGAGGAGCCACTGGAGGGGCTGGGCAGAGTAGCTGCATGAAGCCAGCTCCTCACTGCCCAGGGTCACCTGTGTTCCTGTCAGACCACGTCAGGCCACACTGGGCCATAGCAGTCCCCTGCAATCTCTCTAGGGGTGGGGGTGGGGAGTTAAGCCTGTGCCTGGTTCACACAGGCCCCGCCAGGCCCTGCTGGGCGGGCAGTGTGGGAAGAGGCCCTGGGAAGAAGGCCTGTGGCCTGGGCTTCTCAGCCCTGCTCCAAGACCCTGGGGCATGTCGTTCCCCACTTCGCACCTCGCTTTCCTCCTCTGACAAATAGGAGATGGCTGGCAGCTCGCTGGGGTTTCTTCCAGCTCAGACACTGTCATGATATTTCTAGAATCCCATCCTGGCAAAGCAACACATTTCTTCAAGGAGCTGAATCCACTTGGCAACTGTGCATCTTTTAGTTTGGCTGAAGGAGGGAGGGAGGGAGGGAAAATGAGAGCACACCAGGCGGAGTGGGGAACGGGCCTCCTCCAGGCCTGGGGGGCTTCCTCAGCTGTCTCCGCCCCCGGCTGCTCCCGGGCACCCCTCCTGAAAGAGGTGAACACCCTAGCAAAAAGGCTACTGATCCTCCCTCCAAAC
This sequence comes from Macaca mulatta, assembly GCF_049350105.2. Lineage (NCBI taxonomy): Eukaryota > Metazoa > Chordata > Mammalia > Primates > Cercopithecidae > Macaca > Macaca mulatta. The sequence goes on from NC_133419.1 coordinate 13,091,881, forward strand.
CCCAGTGACCGGAAGTGGCTCTGCTCCCAGCTCTGTCAGCAACTGGCGGCATTACTTAAGCTCTCTGGGCGTCCGTCTGCCCTTCTGTAGAATGAACAAAGTCATGCTTGGCTTTGCATCTGACTCTGAGGACACAGTGACTTCATCTCTGCGTTCTCTCTGCCACAGCGCTCAGCACATGACTCCAAGTCAGAAGTGGGGCCTCAGATGGGACTCCCGAGACACCCCAAGAAGCCCCTAGCCCCGACACCCCTCGTCATTCTTACAGCCCATGTCCCCACAAGACCCTAGTCCCCGGCCCCAGGCACGGACGCCCCCCCCCCGTCCCCCCGGGCATCTGCTGGCACCTCCTGGAGACCTCAGCCCAGCTCAGGGTCTTCATGGAGACTGGGGGTGGCCTGGACACTTATTGGACGGACTTTTGAGTGTGCCCCCACCCCCAGCACACGGTGAAGACCCACATGGGAGACCCTCCCATACAAGTGAAAACGGGACCACATTCCTATGATAGGGCCATCTCCCTATCTCTCAGCATCTCCCTGGGACCAGAGACCCAGCCCCGGAGCTTCCTCCTCAGCCCTGCCTCCTGCCTCCTGCCTCCTGGCCTCTCTCAGCTGCCATTTTCAGGCAGAAGGCGGTCGGGCTGCAGGAGCCTACAAAATGGAGGGTGGGAAGCTGGGCTTCCCTCTGCCTCCCTCTGTTGTCCCTGAGAGCGCCTCCCCGGCCCCAGTTGGAGTAGCAGCGGCGGCCACAGCTCTCTCCTAACACCCTAAGGAGCCTGGCATTTCTCCAAGCATGTCACCGCCAGCATCTAGAGAGCCCCACACAGCCCTGAGCTCCCATTAGCCCTGCTTTACAGCCGGGAAACGAAGGCTGGGCATGGCCACTCAGCCCGAAGGAGGAGAGCTCAGGCTCCACATAGTTCCAGGACAGCCCAGCTCTTGGTGGGTGAGGTGAAAAGTCCCTGGGGGAAGGGCGGACCTTTCCTGCAGGGGTCTTGAGGTGGGGAGGGGTCCCCGGCCCAAACCCTACCCAATTCCCGGGCTGGGAAAAAGCACTGAGTTTGGAGTCATGAGGTCAAAGCAAGTATCTGTCATCTATTAGTGGTGCGATCTAGGAAGAGTCAGTCTCTCTCTCTGAGCCTGCCCCTTACTCAGTAAAATGGAAGTATTAAACAGTAGCGCATACCTCCTAGGGCTGTGACGAGGGGAAGGCAGGTTTACATATTTGCAGAGTGCTACACCGGAGGACGTGATCCTCGTACTGCCTGCCTAACACTTGTAAATGTACATTTTATGGCTCACCTTCCATGGGCCGGTCCCCGTGCTTGGCGCTCATGGAATCCTCATGGCACACCAGTCTGGGTCAGGAGGCAGAAAAGAGCGTGGACCTCAGCTCCTTTGGGAATTTCGGTCCTGCCCACCCAACGTGACCAACAGGACCAGCAGGGCTGGCTCGTCAGCACCTCCCCTCAGCCAGCCCCTCACAGGCTGTCCCACCTCCAGGTTTCTGCTCAAATGGGTCTCTCTTTCTTTTAATTAAGTTAATTAATTATTTGAAACAGAGTCTCTGTTGCCCAGGCTGAAGTGCAGTGGTGCAATCTTGGTTCACTGTAACCTCTGCCTCCCAGGTTCAAGCAATTCTCTTCCCTCAGCCTTCCAATTAGCTGGGATTACAGGTGCCCCACATCCCCCCAACCACACCTGGGTAATTTTTGTATTTCTTAACTAGAGACGGGGTTTCACCATGTTGGCCAGGCTGGTCTCGGACTCCTGACCTCAAGTGACCCGCCCTCCTTGACCTCCCAAAGTGTTAGGGGTTACAGGCTTGAGCCACTGCGCCCGGCCTTCAAATGGCTTTTTTCTGAAATACTTTTTTTTTTTTTTGAGACAAGGTCTTACTCTGTTGTCCAGGCTGGAGTGCAGTGGTGAGATCATGGTTCACTGCAGCCTCACCCTCCTGGGCTCAAGCGATTCTCTGCCTCAGCCTCCCGAGTAGCTGGAACTACAGGCATGAATCTCACACCCGGCTAACTTTTTAATTTTTTGTAAACATGGGGGTCACACTGTGTCGCCTAGGCTGGTCTGGAACTCTTGGACTCAAGTGATCCTCCCACTTTGGCCTCCCAACATGCTGGGATTACAGGTGTGAGCCACCAAAAAGGGCTGAAATCCTTTATTCCCCCTTAACTTCTTATTTTCAAACTATGGACTCACAAGAAGTTGCCAAAATAGCAAAGAGAAATCCTGGGTACCCATCAGCCAACTTCCACAGTGGTGACATATCATGACATGGATTTCAATTCAACATTAGCCACCAGCCTGGGACAAAATACATAACTTTCCGAACCTCAGTTTCCCCACCCATAAAAAAGGGGTGATTGTCCTCATGTTGTCAGGGTGGAACAGCATACGCATAGCTGGTGCTTGGAGAACATTAAGTCCCCGGTAATGGGTGGTGGTTGCAGCTGTCACTGGATTGCACCTGTTGCCACACCTATCCCAGGTTGGTGCTGGTGTGTCTTACCACGACACTATAAACTGTTCAAGGGCAAACCTTCATGTCCCATGGCAGTGCCAGCACAGGGCCTGGTACTCAGCAGATACTGAGTGAATAAGAAAATATGGAGCCTGGGCCGGGCTCAGTGGCTCACGCCTGTAATCCAAGCACTCTGGAAGGCTAAGGCGGGTGGGTGGATCACCTGAGGTTAGGAGTTCGAGACCAGCCTGGCCAAAATGGTGAAACCCTGTATCTACTAAAAATACAAAAAATTAGCTGGGCATGGTGGTGGGTGCCTGTAGTCCCCTTACTTGGGAGGCTGAGGCAGGAGAATCGCTTGAACCTGGGAGGTGGAGGTTGCAGTGAGCCAGGATCATGCCATTGCACTCCAGCTTGGGTAACAGAGCGAGAATCCGTCTCAAAAAGAAAAAAAAAAAGAAAACGAAACAAAATATGGAGGCTCCTGCCTAGCAAGCTCTCCCCTGGCTCATGGTTCCTCTTTAATTTTGCCTTCCTCCTGGCCCCGAGGTGCATGGCAACCCCCAGGCAAACCCCATGAGGGCATGCCATGATGAGGGAGGCAGCCCTCCCTCTTGATCCCATCTGTTGCTAAGACTTCCAGGGGGCCCTAGGACCTCAGAGGTCCTTCAGGGCTGTTCCTAGACTCAGTGGTGAGGCTGCAAGGCTAGGAGTTGGCATCTAAGGAAGAAACCCTATACTAGAATAGAGCCCACAGGGCAGCTGGCTAGACACAAGCCAGGCAACTCCCACACAATGGAAAAAGCACCGGCCTGCTGGCTGGGAGACCCAAGCTCAAGTCCCGACAAGTCTCTTAGCCTCGCTAAACCTCAGTTTCCTCATCTATAAAATGAGGTCGCCATGTGGGTGACAGAGCTCATTGTGCAAACAGCACTATGTTAACCGCCAAGTCCTGTATTCACATAGGCAAGGGATTATCTTTGGTCTTGCTGTAGAGCATTTATAAGCTAACATTTCTGAGCCCTGCATTTTGTTCGGCTATTTTCAGATACATCATCTACGTTAACTTGTACACTTTGGTGAGCTGGAGATTTTTATCTCTAGCATGCAGGCAAAGAAACCACCCTGGGGCCATGCAGAGATGGAATTCAGAACCCACGTCTGCCTGGCTCCAGAGTCCATGATTCTATAGGACAGGATGCCGGCTGGGGTTGATACTGTGCCCTTCCTAGGGCGAAGTGTCTAGTGGCTGGATCTCTGCTCCATATAGCCAGGTGCCCTGCTCCATAACCTGTAAAGCCTCAAGGAACATACATAAAGTACAAGCATGTTTAGGCTGGGTCCTTAGTGTGCAGTTTACCCAGTTTTCCAGGAAGGAAACTAGGGCCAGAGAAAGGAAGGAACTTGCCCAAGATTCCCCAGCAAGTTAGGACCAGAGCTAGTTCTCAAAGTCCACACCCACCTTACTCCTCCTCAAGGTTCCTTCTCCTCCCCAGGCTGCAGGAGCCCAGTTTCCCAGAGCTGAATCAAGGGACATGAGCTTGGGTGCCCCGCAACCTCAAGGCTCACTGGGAAAATCCAGGGACTTCCCAGGGTGCTGGGGAGCCCCAGATATGGGGGTCTCATGTCCCCCAGGCTGCTGAGCAGTCAGCGTCCCCAGGCTCGGTCTTATCAGGGGACACAGTGCCCACCCTCTTTGTCCTTTCTCTGGATCAGTGTTTCCAAAGCACAGGGCACATACATGAAACTATGCAAAATGATTTAGTGATTGACTTGGCATTATCTACCACTATCCTGCATGGTGAGGAAGTTACGCATGTTCTTTATTTGCCTGTCAGCCTTTCTAATTACAGACTTGGAGGAGGAAATCTCCCATGGGGTTAGTCGCTAAAGTCTCTCTGACATCTACAACCCTCCCTTTTTGGGAAAGCAGCAAATGCATCTGGCTAGCATTTAATGACATGGTTTTATTTCCATTATGTTTATTTTCAAAATGATCATCATGATCGTGATTTACAATGAATGGCTTTCCATTTAAGGGAGTGATACAAAGTTTCTTCTCAAAATAAATGTATTTACATTTTAAAACATCAATTAAGAAAGAGTAGCCAGGCATGGTGTCAGGCGCCTGTAATCCCAGCTATTTGGGAGGCTGAGGTGGGAGGATCCCTTGAACCCAAGAGTTTGAAGCTGCAGTGAGCTATGGTCTTGACACTGCACTCCACCCTCAGCAACAGAGTGAGACCCCATCAAAAAGAAAGAAAGAAAGAGAAAGAAAAGAAAATAGAAGAGAAGGAAGAAAGGGAAAAGAAATGGGTGCAGTGGCTCACACCTGTAATCCAGCACTTTGGGAAGCTGAGACAGGCGGATCATGAGGTCAGGAGATTGAGACCATCCTGGCTAACATGGTGAAACCCTATCTCTATTAAAAATACAAAAAATTAGCTGGGTGTGGTGGCACGCACCTGTAGTCCCAGCTACTCAAGAGGCTGAAGCAGTAGAATCACTTGAACCTGGGAAGTGGAGGTTGCAGTGAGCTGAGATCGCATCACTGTACTCCAGCCTGGTCAACAGAGCGAGACTCTATCTCAAAAAAAAAAAAAAAAAAAGAAGGAAATTACGTTAAGCAAATTGCCCGGTGGATGATGCGTTGGCCAACACAACACTGGGAAGGTGGACTAGAATAAAGTGCTCTGGGAAGAGCTACTCTGGATAACTTACCATGAGTCTGGAGAGGGGCCAGTGCTGAGGACAGGATGGAGGGCCTGGAGGCCATGGTGGCTGAGGCAGTAGATGCAGCCTGGGGATCCCAGCCCCACCAGGGTCTGCTCAGGGCAGGCCTGAGCACATGGCATGGATGTTAAAGCTCGTGGTGTCCCATGTGTGGTCCAGGCAAGTAGAGGGTGGCCACACACCTGGGAGGTTTATCCTTCAAGCTCCTGTCCCAAAGGACAGTTGGGGCCACCTGTTTATTCCTCTTTGCCCCAGAGAGAAGGCTGATTCCTTAACTCAGAATCTAACAGCTGGGGGCCAAATTTAATTCTTGAATGTTCTATAAATATAATAAATAAGGCCTTCATGTGGTCTGAATGAGGAGGGCCGTGGGCAGTGTTTCTCACTCATTCTAGATCCCTCTGTAAAGTCCGAGCTTCAGCACCCTAGGAGCTACCCCGTTCCATGGCCCCAATACAGTGAAGGCCACGCTAACTGTCCTCATCAGTCATTGACCTGTGGCCAGAGAGCCAAGCTAAGCTGGGAGAAAGACGCAGAAGCCTGTCATACATTATTTATGTATCTATGAGATGAAGTGTTGCCAGGCAGGAAGAATGTGAAAAGAGGTCAGCATAGAAAAGTAAACGTGTGTTTAATTCAGTCCAATCAAGCGATAAGGCCAGATGCAGGGCAGATGTAGGGGATTAGGTTTGTATAACTTGGATTCAGAGGTCATAGGTCAAGAAGCCAGCCCAGTTGGAGGGCACGGACTATCAAAAAGGGCAGAAGCGCATCCATCAGCAACACAGGTGAACCGTATCTTATGTTTTGGCAAAACAACAAAAACGCCGACCTCAGCTCAGTCCACTGAGATGGAAAACTTCAACCTGCTTGGCGTAACCCAAGTTACCTGCAATGGCGCCATTGTTTTCTCCTTAGTAAGTGGCTTTTAAACCCAGGAAGATTAGAATTTAGAAAATAGAGATGATTAAATAAACAAACACTCTTAGTATGTGTCCATTGGTGTTAAATGTAAGTTGGGTCAAGTTCCGTGAGTTGTATAAAATCCTATATTTGTGATATTTAAAAACATTTGGCCACTGAGTTCCTCAGGAATGTGAGCAGGTAATTGACTTCGGTTCAATTTTGAAGCAGAAAATTTAAAAGAATTTGACAATGTCTGTAAACATTAGAATATTTAAGAGAAGTTGATATTCGCTTTAATAACTCAGAAACAGAAAGTCAAACACCACGTTCTCACTTATAAGTAGGAGCCAAACAACGTGTACTCACGGACGTACAGAATGGAGTGACAGACATCAGAGTCTCCAAAAGGTGGGAGGGTGGGAGGGGAGTGAGGAATTAAAATTACTTATTGGGTACAATGTACCATATTCCAGTGCTGGGTACACTCCAATCCCAGACTTCACCACTACGTAATATAGCCATGTAACAAAACTGCACTTCTACCCCCATATCTATACAAATTTAAAAAATAACTTAATATTCACTTCACTTATGCTAGCTTTTTAGTTCTGAAAGCTTTTTCTAAAATTCTTGGGAACATTTTGTTTCTTGCTCTATAAAATATGGAATTCATTATATTTGTAAATGTGGTTTAGAATATCAAAGGCAGTGCTATCCAATATAAATATAATGCAAGTAACGTATGTAATTTTAAATATTCCAGGACAACCCTCCCCCTGCTTTTTTTATTGAGACAGGGTCTCCTTCATCGACCAGACTGGAGTGCAGTGGCACAGTAATGGCTCATTGTAGCCTCAAACTCCCGGGCTCAAACCATCCTCCCACCTCAGCCTCCCGAGTAGCTGGGACTACAGGCTTGCACCACCACTCCCAAGCTAATTTTTGTGTTTTTTGGAAATACAGGGTTTTGTCATGTTTCCCCAGCTGGTCTTGAGCTCCTGGGTTCAAGTGATCTTCCTGCCTTGGCCTCCCAAAGTGCTGGGATTATAGGCGTGAATTACCACAACAGACCAGGAACCCCATTTTTAAAAAGTAAAAAGAAATATGTAAACTTAATTGTGATAATAAAATTCATTTAGCCCATCATATCAAAAATATTATCATTTCGACATATAAATCACATAAAATTTGTTGAAATATTTTACATTCTTTCTTGAAACTCATCTTCAAAACCTGTTGTATATTTTACACTTCACACATCTCATTTTGGACTCTCACATTTTAAATGCGTGATTGTAGCGGCTACCCTATGGAACAGCACAGAACTAAGGGAGTTTGATTAGCTACGTTTGTGAGGGCATTTATTATTTAAGGATGTTAGGTCTGTTCAACTTCATTTGCTCAAATATTAAAGGCCCATTGAAAATCATTGATCAAAATAACAGGGCTTATAAAATAAAATATGATTAGTATGTTGAACTCACAAGTTAAGAAAAAAGTTCTTAAAAAATTGTTAATTAAAGAATTACTATTTTATTTAAAAGTAGCCACAAACAGCCCTCGAGGACCTCGCCAGCCAGAGCGCAGATGGAGTTAGAGTCACGGAGCTCAGCACTGCCCTGGCGGGAAAGGCCTGGGTCTTTGTTACTGCGTCATAGTGTCAGATCTGGCCAAAAGCTTTCTTGTAGATTGTCTGAACAAAGCATCCCCCTTCCACTGATGAGAAAACACGCTGGCGAAGAAAAGCAGCACAGTCACATGGTGAATTAGAGGCAGGACCAGGGCAGAACCTGGGGTCTCATGATGCCACCCCAACCTCCCCTGTCAAGGGCTTCTAATTCATTCTCTCTGTTCCTTCATCCTGAGTTGTCTGATTAGGAAACTGAGGCAGAGAACTGGAGGCTTGCATCTCTAAGCAACAGAAACCAACAACACAAACCAAGTCCAGGCCCAGAACCCGGGCCGCCTGGGCAGGGGCCCAGAAGATAGGGCCTCCTGCTAGG